>NW_026294573.1:71811149-76611149 GCF_007827085.1 Peromyscus californicus insignis | reverse complement strand
GAGGATGAAGAGAGGAACTCTGGGCTCAATGAGAGACCCTGTTTGAAAATAAAATAAATAATGTGGATAGCAATAGAGGAAGGCATTTGATATCAACCTTTGGTCTCCACATACACATGCATGTGTATCCTAATGCATATACACGGACACCAAACTATGCAGACATGTTACATACACTAAATAAAACAAAACCTACTATTTAGGGATGCATAGCCACATATTAAAAACTAAATTTCATTATCAATAAATACCAGTCATTCCTCTTGAATAAGGATAGACGTATTTTGAAAAGGTGCTAGTAACATTCTGCTTCTTATACCTGTGAGTCCTCTATGGTTTGGTTTCTAATAATTCAGTTTCATTTTCTTTCAGTTTAAAAAATTTTATTAGGTATGCTGGTGCATACATGTAATTCTAGCATTTGGGAGGCAGCAACAGGAGTTCAAGGTCATTCTTAGCTATGTAGCAAATTCAAGACCAATCTGGGTTGCGTGAGAACTTGTCTGAAAACACCAGAAAAACAAAACAAAACTAAAAGTACTGCCAATGTTGGAAGAGGCGTACCGTGGTAGTTGGCAAAAGCTACAAATCAAACTTTCCCTCGTCTTCACAGAAAACTGGCTTTTAGCATTTACTAGTTTGCTATCATGCTGTTTGCCAATGAAGGGGAGTTAGAGGGACAGAGGAAGGCAAGGGAAGTAAAAACGACCTCCCTGAGATGGCTGTTTCTTTTTACCAGAAGACATTATGGAAAATATTTCGAGGAGAACTGTGGGAAGGCACAGGACCAATAGGGGAAAGGGGAAGACCAGGGTCCCTGTAAAATATCCAAGCCAGCATCCAGCCTTAGGGCTTTCCCATCCAGGAGGGATAAAGCTTTCCTTTTAATTTGCCTTGGTCTTCCCAGACATTCAATTCTTTGTCCATGCGAGCAAGAAACTTGGAAGTCCTCAAGATGACCACAGCAACCCCATTATATACTATATGGCAAAAGAGATCTAAAGAGAAAATACTGACTAAACAAATGTTAACTGAACTGTATCACATAAAATCACATAAAAGACACTTAGATAAAATTCAGTAAAGATGATGATCTTTGAGGAAGAGACTGTCAACATTTCATCTTCTGTTGAGAGGTAATACACTGGTTCATTGTTTTGTTGTCATGGTGTTTCAGCTGACATCTTAGCCTCTCTGATCACTAGCTCTTTTACCCTCAGGCATTCTGTGTTTTAAAATCCTACAAATTAAAATCAGTTGTTAGAAGTACCACTGAAAATGAGGTAATAAAGTATAGTTTTGAGTGTAGTGAGTATTGAGTGAATTTTGTTGTTATGAATCCTATTTCCTTACTGCAAAGTCTTCATGAGTTTTTACAGTACTTTTGTTTAAGAGATATTGAGAAAATGTTAAATTGTGTTCTTCTGAAAAATAAAAGATATGGAATATTTAGTTTTGAATAGTTTTTGGTTAACATTTTGTTTTGTTTTTAGGTGATTCCTCCTAAGGAGTGGAAGCCAAGACAGTGCTATGATGATATTGATAATTTGCTTATCCCAGCACCAATTCAGCAGATGGTCACAGGGCAGTCGGGACTGTTTACTCAATACAACATCCAGAAAAAAGCCATGACTGTGAAGGAGTTCAGGCAGCTGGCTAACAGTAGCAAGTGAGTCAATTGAGCTTTTATTTGTATTTCTTCCAAAGAGGTACTTGAGTATGGCAAGAAACCAAGTAGATAGAAATTCTTGTAATAAAAAGCAAGAACCTCTTTGGTCATCTCTCTAGTCCTCATCTCTGGTTTCTATTCTTCAAATGATGGCCTACTCACATTCACTTATTTGTAAGGAAATTGTTCCACATTTATTACACATTATTATTATTATTGCAAAATCTAGAAATGGTTCTTTCTTTTAGTTGTCATAAGGTTTGAATTCTCTTTAGCTTTGTTGGGCAAAATTTTATTCATAATTTTGTTAAGATTAAAATTTCATGAGCATTAGCAGTTTCAAAAGAAAACTTTGAATGAATAGGAAGGTACATATTATTTGGATATATAACATTCTCAAAATTGACATTTTAAGCTAGCTCATAATTTGTCAAAATCTGGAACTTAGAAGTCATAGATGAGTGATTTTAGTTTGGGGTCTCTTTGAAATTTACTGTTAAAGTGTTGACTGGAAGTGCTGCTGCTTGAAAACTTGGCTAGATTTTTCCCAGGTGAGCGCCTTCTATGAGGCTAAAGTCCCTGCTGTTTGTCCTTTAAGTGAAATTTTATAAGTCTGTAGAAACACAGATATATTACTGTTTTCTACATCAGACACCAGTCTTGCTATCCACTCACACACACCTTTTTTTATTTTTTTTTTTTTTTTTTGCGGGGAGGTGGGTGGGTGGGTGGGTAGAGGGAGTTGAGACAGGGTTTCTTTGTGTAGCCCTGTCTGTTCTGGAACTCACTTTATAGACCAGGCTACCATAGAACTCACAGATATCATCCTGCTTCTGCCTCCCAAGTGCTGGGAGGTGTGTGCCACTTGGCTTCACTTACACATATTTAAAAATACACTTCAGAGTAAATTGCAGACATTGGTCCTTTTCTCTTAAGTACTTTTGCATGTATATGTATTTTTAGAGTTCAATATTTGTTCTTTTTAGTAATTTTGTTCTTTGAAAATTTCATGCATGTATTTAATGTATTCTTGTACTTTACCTCCTTTTTATCTCCCTAATACCCTTTTTATTCCCCTCTCCTCCTATAGGTCCCTTTCCCATGTTCATTCCTTTTTGTTTTGTGACATGCTGAGTTTAATCAGGAATGTCTGAGCAATCATGGGCTTATAAATATCAAATAGAGTCTGATAAGCTCACCAGTGGTTATACATCCTAAGTTAATGATGCCCTCTTTCCAAAATCCATCACTAGCCAGTAGATTCCCTATCCTTGACTTGCAGTTGAAAGGGTCAATGCAGACCGAGAGTAGCTAGCCATAGCTGCAGTTAGTTCATGATTAAAATGGCTGTGTCCTGTCTAGTGGATGGCATATTTTTGTTTCTTCTCTATCTTCTTGATCCTACATTCTTTCTGCTTCTTCTTTGGCAATGTTCCCTGAATGCTCAGATAGTGGCAGTTGGCTTCTTCCAGAGAAATTAAGTAGGTGCAGCTTATACTGAATGGGGAAGACAATGAGATTTTACTTTTGTTTTTGAGACAGGAAGATAGGCTGTCGCTATAAAGCCTAGACTGACACTGAATTTGCAGTCCTCCTGTTTGAATCTCCTCAGTTCTGGGATTATAGTTATATGCTACCAAACACAGCAAAATTTCCTTTCTTGAAGGAAGACTATCAAAGAATTTGTGGATTTTTAAAAAAACCATCACAATTAGTTTTTGTTGTATGGAATTTGATGTCCTAGATAAAAACCTTAACCTGCAACTAGGGGTGTAGTGCAGTTGGTGGAATGTTTGCCTAGCATGCATCAGACCATAAATTTAATCACCAGTACTCATAAACCTAGTGTGGTGACATTATATACCTGCTTCTAAAAGTGGAGGCGGAAGGATCATCTAAAGGTTAAAAGTCATCTAAAACTCTCTTGAAACTGACTGTGCCCCAACTCCTGCTTTTCTCCTCTCCTCCTGTAGAGTCTCAGAGTAAAGCTCAATCTTAGAATGACAGCAATAAAATCCCCCATTCTGACAAATCCCAGCCAAACCTAAAAGACCAATCAAAAACATAGCTGTCTCAGTTCCTTGCATGGTTGTGAATGGAAACAGTCTTTGAATGAATTTAGCTGATGAGTCATAAAGGTAAATTTTATTTGGCTTAGTAAGCAGATGATGAGGAGTCTTTCCTTCTATATTTTCAGTTCAGAACTTTCTGATTGATACTCCATAAGAATTGTAAATTTTAAATTTAATTTTGAATTTTTTAAAAGTGCTAGTAGACTTTCATTCTTTTATATCTTATTGATATTGTAAGACTTTCATTATAGATTGAGTACCTTATCATTCAAACTATTAAACTTTATTAGCATGTGTGTATGTGTGTACGTAAGTCTGTGTTTGAGTGAGCATGCATGTGCCATATAGTTTCTGTGTGGTGGTCTTAGGACAACTTTGTAGAGTTGGTTCCAGGAATGGAACTCAGGTCCTCAGACTTCTGAGGCAACTGCCTTTATCCACTAAGAAATCTTGATGGCCATAGAAGTCTATGATTGTTACTAGAACAAACTACCACAAATTTTCCTCTTACTTCCATGTGGCACACTTGTATGAGCACACATAGAATAAAGAAATGAATTTAACAAAAAAAAATCATACTTTTGATAAGCATCATATCTTTGTACCATGGGAAAGGTACACTGTGCTTTGTGGCTTTTTTTTTTTTTTTTTTTTGGTTTTTCGAGACAGAGTTTCTCTGTGTAGCTTTGCGCCTTTCCTGGATCTCACTCTGTAGACCAGGCTGGCCTCAAACTCACAAAGATCCGCCTGGCTCTGCCTCCCAAGTGCTGGGATTAAAGGCGTACGCTGCCACCACCGCCCGGCGCTTTGTGGCTTTTAATGAACGTATAACCTTTGTGATATTTAACCAGGGTGGGAGAAATTTCATTTTGTAGGTGCTATTGAGATAGATTTTGAAGGAGGTTCAAAAGTTTCAACCAGATATAGAAGTAATACATGCTAGCCAGATATGGGAAATACTATTGTGCTGTCACATACATTTAATCTCAGAACTAGGAAGGCAAAGGTAGATCAATCTCTGTGAGTTCAAAGCCAGCCTGATCTCCATAGTCAGTGCCAGGCCATACAAGGTTATATAGTGAGACTCATTCTTAAAAAAACAAAAAACAAAACCCCAAAAAAACACATCATTAAAATCTTAGATACAGAAATATATATCTCCCACACAAAATTATTGTATGCATAATAAGGCAGAATACTGGTGAGAGGGTTGGGGATGCAGTTCAGTGGTTGAATGCTTGCCCAACATACAATCTCCAGCCCTCTTGCATTTATGTGTGGGAACAGAGAATGGGAGGGTTTGGGGAGAGACTATAACTGGGAAGAGTTGATCTTTGAAGTCTTTCACTCTGTTGTCACAGAGAATCTTTGATCATTACTACTACTAGCCCATTTGATTATTCTGGCATGTTGTCCATCTTTCACTTAAAAATTACATTTTTATTTTGTGTGTGAAGAACGCACATGTCATGGCAATCCATGTGGGGGTTATAGGACAACTGTAGGAGTCAGTTCTCTCCATTAACTGTTTGTGTTCTGGGGATTGAACTCACATGGTCAGGTTTGGTGGCAGGTACCTTTACCCATTTTTTACTTTTAAGGAACATAAATTCACTAAGGATTAATTTTATTGGTGTCTGTGTTTATCTCACTGAGGTGGCTTCATTATTGATTGATTCTTTTCCTCTGAAAATCACCATGCAGATGACATTGTCTGGTTTGTTTACCACTGCATCAGTGCAACCTGAGATATGACATGTAATTTTACCATATATATATTAAAATTATAAAATTTTTATATATTGAATATATAAAATTATATATAAATTAAATGTTGAATAGTGTTATGATAGCAAAAATACATTTGAAGTTGTATAAATTATTAGTTAAGTAATAAACATTTACTTAATATATATTTCTTGGCATTTATGTAGTTTAAAGATTTTTTTTTTTAAGATTTATTTATTTATTATGTGCACAGTAGAGGGTGCCAGATCTCATTACAGATGGTTGTGAGCCACCATGTGGGTGCTGGGAATTGAACTCAGGACCTCTGGAAGAACAGTTGGTGCTTTTAACCTGAGCCATCTCTCCAGCCCCAAGTTTAAAGATTTTTAAACATAGTTCTCTATTTTTTTATTTATTTAAGAAATTTTTTTATTCATTTTACATGCCAACCATAGATCCCCCTCTCATCCCTCTTCCTGCTCCCCCACAGCCTCCCCTCCCAACCCACCCCCATCCCCTTTTCCAAAAGGGCAGGGGCTCCCATGGAGAGGCAGCAAAGCCTGATACATTTAGTTGAGGCAGGACCAAACCCCTCCCTTCCTGCATCAAGCATAAACAAGGTGTCTGACCATAGATAATGGACTCCATAAAGCCAACTCATGCACCAGGGGTAGATCCTGATCCCACTGTCAGGGGCCCCACAAACACACCAAGCTACACAACTGTCTCAGTTGATTCTATTTTAGTTATAAAACTTAATCATTAGGAATTGTTTGAATGATTTCTAGATTGAATTTTATTTCTTTTTTTTCCATTTTTCTTTATTAAGAAGTTTTCTACTCACTCCACATACTATCCACAACCCCCCCCCAATCCTCCCACCCCCCAGCCCTCTTTCCCAAGCCACCCCGCAACCCCACATCCCCCAAATCGAGGTCTCCCATGGGGAGTCAGCAGAGCCCAGCACACTGAGCCTAGGCAGGTCCAACCCCCTTCCCACTGCACCAAGACTGTAAGGTGTCACCACAGGCATTGGATTCCAGAACCTGCCCATAGACCAGGGACAGATCCCGATCTCCCTGCCTTGGTGCCCCCCAAACAGTTTGAGCCAAACAACCGTTTTTCCATATCCAGAGGGCCTAGTCCAGTCCCTTGGGGGCTCCACAGCCACCAGTCCTCAGTTCATGGGCTTCCACTAGTGTGGTCAGTCATCTCTGGACGTCCTCCCATCATGATCTCGACGTCCCTCACCTGCAGTATCTCTCCTCTCTCTCATCAATTGGATTCCTGGAGCTCAGCCTGGTGCCTGACCGTGGATCTCTGTATCTGCCTCCATCTGTCACTGGACAAAGGCTCTATGATGACAGCTAGGTTATTTGCTGGGCTGGTCACCAGAGTAGACGTTCCAGGCACCCTCTGGACCACTGCCAGCAGACCAAGGTGGGGTCAACCTTGTGGATTCCTGAGAGCTTCCCCAGCACCCTGCCTCTTCCTATTCCCATGATGTCCTCATCTATCATGGTATCTTCCTCCCTGCCCTTCCACTCTGTCCCTGTTCCAGTTTGACACCCCCCCCCCCCCCCACTCATGTAGATCTCATCCACTTCTCCTTCACAGGATCATCCATGTGTCCCTCCTAGTGTCTTTTCCTGTTAGCTAGCCTCTCTGGAGTTGTGGGTTGCAGTCTGACCATCCCTTCCCTCCCATTTAGTATCCACTTATGAGTGTTTGTCCTTCTGAGTCTGGGTTACCTCACTCAAGATGATATTTTCTAGATCCATCAATTTGCCTGCAAATTTCGTGATATCATTGTTTTTTACTGCTGAGTAGTACTCCATTATGTATATGTGCCATATTTTGTTTACCCATTCTTCAGTTGAGGGGCATCTAGGTTGTTTCCAGTTTCTTGCTATTATGAATAATGCTGATAGGTAAACATAAAATACTGTGATTCCCTATGGCTTTTTCAAGCATCCTTCATGTTAATTAATCTTTCTCCTTCCCTCTCTTGGTGTTGTCCTCATACCCCACCACTTTCCCCCTAGTTAAAGCCCCTCTTTTTCTGTTATCCCCATTTCTCCTGCATAGCACATACACGTGACATTTTGGATCTACAACTTCAGATAAATTGGAACATTCTGTGTATTTTCTGGGTCTGGGTAACCTCATGCATTATAATATTTTTAGTTCCATCAACTTATCTGAAAATTTAATGATTCATTTTTCTTACAGCCAAATAGTATCCCACAGTGTATGTGTACTGTATTTTTATTACTCATTCATCAGTTGAATGAAATTTAGATTGTTTCTATTTCCTAGCTTTCAAAAATAGAGCAGCAATCAACATGGCTGTGCAAGTAACTGTGGAGTAGGATGGAGAGTTTATGCCAAGGAGTGGTATGATAGATTTATTTTTAGTTTTTTGAGAATCATGTTTTCCACTTGATTTCTGTAGTGGCAACACCAGTTTGCAATCCTACCATATCCTTATCAGCATTTTTTGCCAATTGTTTTTGTGATTATAGCCATTCTGATTATGATAAGATGAAGCTTAAAGTAGTTTCTATTTTTTCTAATTTTTGAGACATGGTCTCTTTACATAGCCCCAGCTATCCTAGAATTCACTATGTAGAACAGATTGGCTTCAATTCACAGAAAGAAGTCTGCCGCCTTCTGCCTCCTGAGTGCTAGGATCACAGGCATGCACCACCATTTTAGTTCTCAAAGTATTTTTAATTTGCATTTTTTGAATTGTTAAGGTTGTTGAATCCTTTTTTAGCTGGCTATTGTTATCTTAACCTCATATTTTTGTCTCCTATTTTGTTCCATTGGTAAACATATCTTTTTTTGTGATTATACCTTGCTGTTTTGTTACTATATGACTATGTTTATGTTACTATAGCTCAGTAATATATCTTGTAATCTGGAGTGGCAATCACTTCAGCATTATTATTATTGTTTGTTGTTGTTATTTTGCTCAGGCTTGTTTTGGAGTCTTTTGTGGTCCCACAGATTTTTTTTTTTTGATATGGATTGCATTGAATCTGTAAATTGCTTTTGGTATATTTGTTAGTTTTACAAAATTAATTCTACCAGTTCATGAGTGTGAAAGATTTTTTTTTTTCCATCTTCTAGTGTCTTCCTCAATCTCTTTCTTTGGAGATTTAAATCTTTCATTGCAAAGTCATTTACCTTTTGGCTAAGTTTATTTCTAGACATTTTATTTTTATTTTATTTTTTTGGGGGAGCTATTGGGAATTACTGTGTGTCCATGATGTCTTTATCAGTGTGTTTATTGTATAGAAAGTCTAGAGAATGTTAAAGTTGATTTTTGTATCCTGCCAGTTTGCTGAAATTATTGATCATTTCTAAAAGTTTTCTATCAGGATACTTGGGATCTCACTTAAATTATTTATTTATTTATTTATTTATTTATTTATTTATTTATTTATTTATTTATTACTTTTTCTCTTTGTATTCCTTTAATCTCTTCTCTTGTCTTATTGCTCTAACTAGTGCTGGCCCTATACTGGAAAGGGGCCAGGGGAGTGGATGGCCTGATACTTTTCTTATTTTAATGGGGTTGACTTGAGTTTTTCTCTATTTAGGATGATGTTGGTTGTGGGTTTATTGTATATAGTCTTTGTTTTGTTGAAGTGTCTTCTCTCCAGTCTTATTCTCTCTAGTACTTTTATCATGAAGGCATGTTGAGTTTTCTTGAAGACTTTTCTGCATATGTTGAAATGGTCATGCGATTTTTGTCCATTTATGTCCATTTATATGATTTATTTATTGATTTATGTATATTATGACCATCCCTCCATCTTCAGGAAAAAGCCAACTTGATCATGATGAATTATCTTTTTGTTGTGCCTATATTCAGCGTGTAATTATTTTATTGAGGATTTTTGAATCTATATTCATCAGTCTGTAGTTTTCTTTTGTCTTTTCCTAGTTTTGTTATTAGAGTAATACTGACTTCCTAGGAGGAAGAAGTTTGGAATTTTAAAAATAATTTAAGAAATAATTGATTCTAGATCTTCTTTGCAAGTCAGGTAGAATTCTGTTGTATAACCATCTGAGCCTGGGTTTTTTCTTTTTTTGTTGTTAGAAGTCTTTTTATTTAATGTTCTGATCATCTTATTTGGTATATATCTTTTTAGATTGTAAATCTCTTCTTGTTTTGACTTTGGTGGTTTGAATGATCTAGGAATTCATCCATTTCTTTTAGATTTTCTAACTTAATGGATTATAGGTTTAAAAATATTCCCTTATAGTGTTCTGAGTTTCTTGTTGTCTGTCATAATGTTTCTTTGTTCATTTCTGATTCTACTAATTTGGGTCCTTTCTTTTGCTGAGTTGGACCATGGGTCTGTTAATCTTACTTATTTTCTCAAAAACAAACTCTCAGATTCATTAATTCATTGTATTGATTTCTTTGTTTCTATTTCATTAATTTCTGCTCTGATTTTGATTATTCCTACCCATATACTGTATTTGAATTTGATTGGTTCTTATTTTTCTAAATTCTTGAGTACTATCATTAATTATTTGTATGTATTCAACATACATGTGTGTGTATGTGTGCTCTTATGAATCCTTGTAGGAATGCTTTTAATGTTTCCAGACACATTGTTTTGTTTTTATTTAATTCCATAAAATTTTTTATTACTCTTTCTCATTTGACCCATTCACCATTCAATAACAAATTGTTTAATCTCCACAAGTGTGTGTGTTTACTAGAGATTAGTTTGCTATCAATTTTAAGTTTGATTACATTGTGGTCAGATAGGGTACATGGAATTATTTTGAATTTTCTGAAATTTTTTTTTTTTTTTTTTTTAAAGATTTATTTATTTATTATGTATACAGTGTTCTGTCTGCATATACACCTGCAGGTCAGAAGAGGGCGCCAGATCTCATTATGGATGGTTGTGAGCCACCATGTGGTTGCTGGGAATTGAACTCATGACCTCTGGAAGAACAGCCAGTGCTCTTAACCTCTGAGCCATCTCTCCAGCCCCGAATTTTCTGAAATTTTAAGATGTATTTTTTGGTCCCAGAATGTAGTCTATTTCAGAGAAGCTTCCATGGGCCTCTGAGTAGAATATATATTCTTTGGTGTTTGTCAGGAATACTCTGTAAAGATGTGTTAGGTCCATTGCTGTATGATGTCTTTTAATTCTGATCTCTTTATTTTTTGTCCAGATTATTTCTTTATTGGAGAAGGTGGGATATCAATATCATCTGTTATTATGGAATTAGAATGAATTTTATGTTTTTAATTTTAGTATTATGCTTTTTATGAAATTGGGTTCATCAGAGATTGGTGAATAAATTCTTAGGATTATAATTTCTTCTTGGTTAATTGTTGATTAAAATAAAGTGTCCTTTATCTCTTAGTTTTGGTTTCTAGTTTATTTTGTTTACTATTAGGGTAGGGGCATTTCTTTGTTTCCTGGTCTCTTTTGCTTGGAATACATTTTTTCCGTCCTTCTATTTTAAGGTATTACCTAAATTTAAAGCTAAAATTAGCTTCTTGTAGACAATAGAAAGATGGATTCTGTTTCTTACTGCATAAGTGTAATTTTCCTTAATTGGGGAAGTGTTTTCTTGATCTTGTTGAAGATCTGTTTTGTTTTTTTTTTTTCTTAATTCCTGACATTTTTCCCCCTACTTACAAGGCTTTCACCTGAGTTTTCTAATTGTGTTATTGAGTTTTGCAATTCCATCTTCATTTTATTTTATTTATTCATTTACTTTGCATTCTTTTCAAAATTTTTATTTCTTTGCTTTCAAATTCTCAATTCACTTTATACAGCTGTATGTCTCTTGAACTTCATTTGGGTGTTTATTGCTATTCTCATTAAGTTTGAGTTGTTTGTGTCTTTTTTAAAGTTCTTTGATGAAATTTAAGTTCTGATTGGAGAACATACTTGTAGAACTGGTGCATCTGGGGGGAAGATATATTGCCTTGGCTTTTCATATTGAGATTTTATGATGTGACCTGCACATGTATACTTCTTTCGTTGGTTGTATGTCTGATGTGAGGTTCTGACTGCCTCATTATTAGGCCTGAGGGATGAGGATGGCATAGGCAGATGAGGTTTTATGCTCACCAGGCTGGGTCCTTATATAGGTATGTGATCTGGTATCTGCCTGTAGGTTGTAGCCAGGTGCAGCCTGCCTAGGGTCTGGTGGAACTCACTAGACTAGACTAGTGCACATGGTCCACTGGTGTGGGGTCATTGCTGAGCCTGGGGGTTGTAGAAGGTACTGGCAGTGACTGATCAAATTAATTTGTGGGACTAGAGGAGGTACAGACAGGCCATGGTTCAGGGAACTCACCAGAGTGGATCTGAGAACAGGGTCAGGGAACAGAAGAAGGGCAGTGGATTGGATTTGACATAGGCAATTGGAGTGGAGGAGGAGGGGAGGGAGAATATAGGTAGTCTTCCTGGGCCTACCATGGTGCATGCAAGGTCCTTGGTAGCAAATGAGGCTGAGATCAGTCTAGTCCAAAAGACTTCTATAATAATAATATTATAGAAGAGTAATAATCAAGCTCCAGAGAAATTCAGCTTTCAGCCCAGGGTTATATAGCTTTTGCATGGCAAACCTTTGATGCATGTGGTGGCTCTTACTTGTAAGTACAATTCTAGGGTTGCCAAAGCAGGAGGAGCCTGGTCATGAGACTACCTTAGAGCTGTGCTACAGTGGGTGAAAGGTTCTGAGAAGGTATTATTGAGTCACTTTTGAGTAAATTGACATTTGGAACAGCTGCGATGGACTCTGGAGCCAGTATTCAGTAGAATCTGGTACTGTCTACTGAAGTGCTCACTTCTAGTTTCAATATGCATTTCAAATACTTTAAAGATGTAAAACTAAGAGCATTATTGTTTCTCTTTCAGAGTTCAATTCCCAGCAACCACGTGTTGACTTACAACCATCTATAATGAGATCTGGTGCTCCCTTCTGGCATGTATGCATACATGCAGGCAGAATACTGTATATATAATAAATAAATCTTAAAAAAAATAAAAGGGATGCACTTAAAAAAATGTAAAGCTTTCACTTCAATTAACAATATCAAACTTTAGCTTTTTATTATAATATTCAGGGTTTAAAAATTCTCAATTAGCTATACAATGACAGATTCTATAGTGCTTTAAGTACACATACTGCTTTTTCAGAGGACCTGAGTTCAGTTCCCTGCATCCATGCTGGGAGGCTCACAACCACTGGCAGCTCTAGCTCCAGGGGATCCAGCAACTTCTTCTAGACACTAAGAGCACCCCCACACACATGCCATATATTCACAGATACTGTAAATAAAATTTAAAAAATCTTAAAAATAAGCCAAAAAAGTATAGTGTAAGTTTGCCACTGAGATGGCTCAGTGGCTAGTCATAAGCCTGATGACCTGAGTTTGTTTCCTGTAACCCACATGGTTGAAAGAGAGAAGAGACTCCCAAAGTTGTCCTCATGCCCATCCATCCAAAATAAAATAAAGACAACAACAACAAAACAACAAAATCACCACACTATATAATGTAAAACTCCTTGAGGTTCAGCTTCACATTTCTCCAGAAGTTGTAATGAGCAGCTACTCTGTTTCCAGTCATCTGTGCTTGGGTTGTAGGCAGTGTTCACCTTTTGTGAGCATCTGATAATGACTTACAATTTTTTTAAAAATTTTTTTACGTGTATGCGTATTTTGTCTGCATGTATGTCTATGTCATGTGTGTGCTTGATGCCTGCAGAGCCCAGAAGAGGACATCTTGATTCCCTGGAACTGCAGTTACAGACGATTAGTTAGTTATAAGCCACCATATGGGTGCTGAGAATCAAACCTGGGTCCTCGGGAAGAGCAGCAAGTGCTTTTGACTGCTGAGCCATCTCCTTAGCCCCTGGCATTGATTTCTGATTGGCTTGTTTAATTTGCTCCTGGAATCCCTAATACACCCGGAACACAGTGTATTAGAAATTGCAGAAATAGAACTTATAGAATGATGTAAAGTTAATTGTCCTTTTTATGCTCACTTTACTTTGGCTATGGAGTAATGTTGTTGTTTGTTTTGCTCTTTACTCTTTGGTGGCCCACCATCCAGCTCACAAATAAATCACACATGGAGGCTTATTCTTACTTATAAATGCCCAGCTTTAGCTTTGCTTCTTTCTTGCCAGCTTTCCTTAACTTTAAATTATCCTGTTTTCTTACTTCTATAAATCTTACTCTTTCTCCATTGCTGGTTGTGTAGCTGGGTGGCTGGCTCCTGGAGGCCTCCTCCTTCTCTGGATATTTATTTTTCCCTCCCAAATTTCTTCTTCTATTTATTCTCTCTCTGCCTGTCAGCTCCACCTATCCATTTTCCTGCCTCGCCATTCAGTGCTTTCTTAGACTATCAGGTGTTTTAGATAGGCACAGTAACACGGCTTCACAGAGTTAAAACAAATCTACATAAACAAAAGTAGCACACCTTAAAATAATATTCTACAAGAGAGTAAGATTGTTTTCTAGGAAAGTCAGAAATTTCTCCTATGTTTCAGATACAGAAATGAAATGAAATTTCTTATCCTTGTGTAGATAACCAGTTTGCTCCCCGTGTTGTGAATATAGATGTCCATAGGATTTCTGTTTCTGCTAGATCTTTCTTCCTCTCTTTTAGCTTTGCTTCATTATTTTCTGAATTTATTTCTTTGCTTATATTTTTCATTAAAAAAAGGTATCTGTATTAGTTACTTGTCTTTTCGCTGTGACAAAATAACCTGACAAAGGTTAAAGTAAGGAAGAATTTATTTGGTTTAAAGTTCTAGAGAATACAGTCCATCATGGCTGGGAAAGTTAAGCATCAGGAGCAGGAAGCAAAGGCAGTCCATAGTCAGAATACAAAGAGCCCTGTAGGTGAATGCTGGTGCATTTCACTTTCTCCTTTTTATTCAGTCCAGGACCTAATTCATAGAATGGAACTTTCCACATTTAGGGTAGGTAGGTGTCCCACTCAGTATATTTTAGGTAATCTCCCACAGACATCTTTTCAGTGATTCTATATCCTATCAAGTTGACTTTCATAGTATCTTTTGTGACAGTATTATTGCTTAAAATCCAAAAATTCAGAGAAGTGCATTTATTTAATTATTTTGTGAGAAATAACTTTTTGCTTTTTGTTTATTTGTTTTGTTTTTTGAAACGGTGTTTCTCTGTGTTAACCTGGCTGTCCTGGAACTTGCTCAGTAGACCAGGCTGGACTCAAACTCAGAGAATCGCCTGCCTCTGTCTCCCAAGCACTGGGATTAAAGGCGCGCGCCACCTGGAAAGATAACTTTTTAAAAAAAGTTATTTAATTTTATTTTAGGCGCATTGGTGTTTTGCCTAAATGTATGTCTGTGTGGGGGTACAAGATCCCCTGGAAATGGAATTACAGACAGTTGTGAGCTGCCATGTGGGTGCTGGGAATTGAATTTGGGTCTTGTGGAAGAGTAGCCAGTGCTCTTAACCTTTGAGCGATCTCTCCAGCCCCTGAGATAACTTTCTTAAAGATACATTTTAATTTTTTTTACTTTAATTCTTTTATGTGTATGGATGTTTTACCTACATGTATATCTGTGCATGACTTTATATGCAGTGACTGTAGGTACCAGAAGAGAGTGTTGGATTCCCTGGGATTGGAGTTACAGTCCATTGTGTGCTGCCATATGAGCGCTGGGAATCAGACCCCAGTCCTTTGGAAAATCAGCTAGTAATTTTGATGGCAGAGCTCTCTCTCCACAATCACGACTTATTGTTTTAATTTTAATAGTGTGTATATCTGTATGTGGCTATGTGCACATGAGTGCCAGGACCCAAGGACACTAGAGTTGTTGGTTCCCTAGAGCTAGAGTTACACGCAGTTGTAACTAGCCCATTGTGAGGACTAGGAGCCAAACTTTGGTCCTCTGCAAGAGTGCTGCTAACCACTGAGCTCTCCAGACTTTTTTTCCCTACATATTATGTAGTTTAGGCAGGCCTCGAATTTACTGTGTAGCCAAACTGGCCTTGAACACTTGATCTCTTGATCCTAATGCCTCTGCCACTTGAATGCTGAAATTATAGGCATGTACCATTATGTTCAAGAAGATAATTGTTAATTTTAATAATTTAATACACATTTCCTCTTTTCTCCTGGTTTTTTTTTTTTTTTTTTTTTTTTTGTTGTTGTTGTTTGTTTTTGTTTTTCAGGGTCTATGTCTAGCCCAGGTTGGCCTGGAATTCTTTATGTAGCTGAGGTACCTTTTTTTGTTTTTTAATTTATGATTTTCCTTACATCTTCCAAGTGCTGAGGTTATAGGCATGTACTACCATGCCATGTTTAGGTAATTCTGGGGATTGTGTTAACTCCAGGGCATCCTGTCAGGTGGACAAGCAGTTTTCCATCTGAGCTAGGTGTACATTTCTAGCTCCAGAGTTCTGTTTTTAATTTTTTTTAAAAAGCATCGGCGGGATTACAGTAGATACAGTAATTTCTAAACTGATATATTCAGCATGGAAATATTTTAATATCATTAAATAGAAAGAAGATCTATCTTATTTTATGTTCTAATCATTAATTGCAGGCTAGTCAATCATGATAGTTAATATTCATTGCCAATTTCACAGAATCTAGGATCACCTAAGACAAGCCTCTGGGCATGCCTGTGAGGGTTTATTTATATTAGATTGAGATGGAAAGACCTACCTTAACTGAATAGTACCATTGCATGGGCTGGGATGCTGGATTGGAAGAAAAGGAGAGCTGAGCTGAGAATTAGCATTAGTCTTTCTTGGATTCCGGAATGCAAGTGCATGTGGATCAACCATCTCAAACATCATTGTTAAAGTGAACCCTCTTTTCTTTAAGTTGCTTTTGTCAGAGTATTTTATCACAACTGTAGCAAAGTGACTCATCCCTGTTGTATTTCTAGTTACACTACAGCATACCTCCTCATTCCACATTTCAGTGCTAGTAAGATGAATTTCTATATTTCAGATCAAGGGTATAAGACTTTATTTTATGACATTGGTGTTCTGTATGCATATATGTCTGTGTGAGGGTATCAGATTCCCTGGAACCAAAATTTCACACAGTTGTGAGCTGCCATGTAAGTGCTGGGAATTGAACCAGGTCCTTTGGAAGATCATCCAGTGCTTTTAACTACTGAGCCATATATTATATTGTGCTAGTTTATTCTTTCACTACAATTATATAAGTGACTTCTTTTTTCCCCTATCACTAATATATTAGGCAGTACCAATCCAATAACTGCAGAGTATCTTGTTTTAGTTTTGCTGTCTTGGAGTTGTATATAGGTTTTTTTCCTCTGTTTTTTCATAGATATTATATAAATTTGTATAATGTTCTTGTATAATTATTTTAGAAATACTTTGAAAGCTAAAAATGACTTATAATTTACTGCTTTATTAATATTCTTATGAAAGGGCTTGTCTTACTGATAAAGAAAAGTCCTATAAAGTTCTAAGTATAAATGCTTTTGTATGTTACTCACTAAATTTGATACTATGAGAGTGTACAATATTTTTATTTAGAAAGTAAATAAAATTAGATGGGTGGAAAATCTTTAAAATTGCCTTACTGGTCTGTGGTTTTTATTTTTTAATTTTTTATAGATACTGTACTCCAAGATACTTGGATTATGAAGATTTGGAACGCAAATACTGGAAAAACTTAACTTTTGTGGCACCTATTTATGGAGCAGATATTAATGGGAGCATATATGATGAGGTATATCTATATTTATGTTGTGGTTTTTAAAAGGTTGGTGATACTGCTTTTGTTTATTATTTTTAGATAACCAGTAAGTACCCAATTGTAGTTATTTATTTTTATTACCTTAAATTATGTGAATGTATTTGTGTCTGTGGGTGAGGATATGCATGTTTGTGCAAATGTTGTGGAGATTAGAGGCATTGAATCCGTTGGACTTGAAGTAATAGGTGGTTGTGAGCTCTCTGATTATAAGTATTGGGAACCTAACTCAGGTCCTCTGTAAGATCAGCATTCACTATTAACCACTGAGTCATTTTCTGCATCTCCCCCACCCCTCTTTTCTGTCTTTTGAGCCAGAGTCCTATATAGTTCATGCTAGTTTAAAACTTACTATTTAGCTGAGGATGACCTTGAACTTCCAATCCTTTTGCCTCTACTCCCAGTTGCCATGCTAAAACTGACAGTCAGAGGACAACTATCAGGACTCAGTTCTCCTCTTCTGCCATTTTGATTCTGGGGATCAAATTCTGGTCCACTGGCCTGGTGGCAAGCACTTTACTGGCTGTACTATCGTTCCATCCTTCTACATTTTATGTTTTTCTTTCATAGATAAATTATATGATTTCTTTTTCTTTTTAAAAAAAAATACATGCTGTGATAGTCTTTTTAAGCTATGAATATTATATTCATCATGACAATTCATCTTTAGTATATCAGCATGTATCTTTAAATTATAATTGAATATTCATGTATCAACTAACTTATAGGTCATATTGAGGTCACCAGAATTTCTCTAATGTTATTTATAGTAATTCCCCTACCCCTATATATAGGGTAAAGTGATGAATTCCTTTAGAGCATTTCAATTCCCTGAACTGTAAAAAAATAAACAAATAAATAAATAGAGGAAGAATGAATTTCACTATATAGTTAATAAGTGAGTGAGTTTTAGGGTGGTCCCTTGGTAAATGTTCTGTTCCTTAACAATCTTCCTTGTACTCACTCAGTGCATTGACCTCCATTGCTAACCCTTGCCTTAATTTTGTTGTTATATTATTTTAAATATTTTTATTTTGAAAAGTAAAACAAGTTAAAAAGCCCATGTCTTAGTTAGGGTTTGTACTGTGACAAAACACCATGACCAAAAAGCAAGTTGGGGAGGAAAGGGTTTCTTTGGCTTACCTTTCCCATATTGCTGTTCATTATTGAAGGAAGTCAGGAAAGAAATTCAGACAGGTACCTGGAGGCAAGAGCTGATGTAGAGGTCATGGAAGGGTGCTGCCTACTGGCTTGCTCCCCATGGCTTGTTCAGCCCGCTTTCTTATAGAACCCAGGACCACCAGCCCAGGAATAACATCACAGACAATGGGCTGGGTCCTCCCGGATCTATCACTAATTAAGAAAATACCTTTCACCTGGATCTTATGGAAGTATTTTCTCAATTGAAGTTCCCTCCTTTCAGATAACAGTTTGTGTCAAGTTGACATAAGACTAGTCAGCACAGTACACAAAACACAAATTTAAAACGTCTTTACAACTTGTTGTACATGAACATCTTTGTCAGAAACAACTTTTCTGACTTCCAGGAAGAATGTTATCAGCACCCTGTCCCCTCTATGCATGCATTACCTGTTATAGGTACCAGCTTCCTCCAGTGAAAACTATTGTTCTGACATTATAGTAACACCTTTTTTCTTTTCTTATAACAATATAATTCATTGTGGCCCGTTTCTGAGCTTTATATAGTTAGGATCATTTAATGTATATTCTTTTTTCCTTCCTCTCTCTTTTCATTTCTCCCTTTTAACGATTTGTTGCCAAGTAGCCAGACTGGCCTTGAAATCATACTTTTGCCTGTGCCCTCTCACATGCCCACCCTCAGTTCTGGGATTATAGCTGAGTTGGACCAACCAACCCTCTTTGTTTCATTTCCAAGCTTTTCTGTATTGTTTGTAGCTATAGTTCACTAATTTTAATGGCTGTATGTGATTTGACTTTGTGAATGAGATAGTTTGTCTTCTTGTTAATAGTCATTTGGGTTGCTTCTATTTTTGTTTTTTTAATGAACAAGGCTTCTATGAATGTTCTGTACATGATTCCTAAGGCATAGAAGCATACCTTTCTGTTGGTGTATAGATAAACACATGACTGGCTTTAGAAGAAAACTTTGCAGTTTATAGTTGCCCTTCTTGGAGCAATGTTTGAGTTTTTCCTCTTCCTTGTTCTGTAGATTTTAGCTGTTCTGTTAGGTACACATGTACTGTCTTGTGATTTTTGTTTGTTTGTTTTTGAGACAGGGTTTCTCTGTAACAGCCCTGGCTGTCCTGGATCCGCTCTATAGACCAAGCTGGCCTCGAACTCACAGTGATCTGCCTACCTCTGCCTCCCAAGTGCTGGGATTAAAGGTGTGTGCTACCTTGTGCTATCTTGTGTTTTTAAATTGCATTATGATACTCCCCTCCCCCAGGTCTACTGGCTCTTTGTGGGATTTTTTTTCCCATTCTGCTTCTACTTCCCTTCCCCTTCCTCCTTCTCTTCTCTTATCTTTTTTTCTCTCTCCTTTCTTCTCTTTCCTCCTGTTGTCCTTTCTTTTGTCCCCCTCTCCAGTCTCCTCCTGTTCTTTCCTTTCCTTCCCGTCCCTCCCTTTCTTTCTCTTTTCCCTTGTACCTCCTCTCCTCCTCCACCGCTCTTTTTAAGTCAGGTTCTCACCCTGAAACCTTGAGTGACCTAGAACTTGCTATGTATTCCAGCCTGGCCTCAAATGTGTGGTGATCCTCCTGCTTTGGTTTCCCCAGGGATGGAGCTATAGGTATGTGCCTCCATGCCACCTTTTTGTTTTGTTTACCTTTTTTGTTTTTGAGAGGATCACTGTAGCTGAGGCAGGCCAAAATTACTATGAAGCCTAGTCTGCTTCAAACTAATAGAAGTTCTGCATCCATGCCTATAATCCCGGTTTTTTGTTTGTTTGTTTGTTTGTTTGTTTTTCAAGACAGGGATTCTCTGTATAGTTTTGCGCCTTTCCTGGAACTCACTCTGTGGCCCAGGCTGGCCTCGAACTCACAGAGATCCTCTTGGCTCTGCTTCCCAGTGCTGGGATTAAAGGTGTGTGCCACTACTGTTCGGCTAATCCCAGTTCTTGCAAGGCTGAGGCAGGAAATTCATGTCAGATAAATGTGTTGTCCAAGAACACCATGTGGTGAATGAAGTTCTCTAAGCTACCAAAGCTGTAAGTTTAAATGCCACAAAGCCAAAATTGTTCAAAAAGAAAGGAATAATTGCTTATCATAATATATTTTTCGGTGGCCAGCAAGATTGTTGTGTGAGCACCACATGACAGCTCACAACTGTTTGTAATTCCAGTTTCAGGAGATCTGACACCCTAACCCAAACATAATTGCAGGCAAAACATCAATGCACATAAAAAAAAAAAGCCAGCTAAAAAATTAACTTGCATGGCATTTACATTAATCCTTAGTTTTAGTTAATCTTCCCTCTTCTCCATCTACTTCCCAATCTCTCCCACTCCCATTCCTGCTTGAACCTGTAATATTCTCTTTCCTTGTACTTTCAAATTACATATATTCTACTATTCCCCATTTCTTTTTTCTTTCTTTTCTTTTCTTTTTTTTTTTTTTTTTTTGGGACAGGGTTTCTCTGTGTAGCCTTGGCTGTCCTGGAACTCACTCTGTAGACCTGGCTGGTCTTGAACTCACAGAGATCCACTTGCCTCTGCCTCCCAAGTGCTGGGATTAAAGGCGTGCGCCACCATCGCTCGGCTTATTCCCCACTTCTTAATGCCTGTTCTAACCTCCACTACTGCCAATGGTCACATTCTAACCTCCTGCTTCTACAGGGACAAATAGACAAATCCAAAAAACTGAAATTAGTGTTTCTGGATGAGAGAAAACATACATAGGGTTAACTCACTCAGTCTATTTTCCAATTCTATTCATTTTCCTGAAAGTTTCAGGACTCCATTTTTCTTTATAGCTGAATAAAATCTCTGTTTGTGTATATGGATCACATTTTCTTACCCACACAGCTATTGTGAATAAAAATCAATGAACATGGTTGTGTTGGTGTCTCTATTGTTGTTCGTTTTTGTTCTTTTTGGGGGGCCCACCACCCAGCTCCCAAATAAATTCACACAGGAAGGCTTATTTGTAGACGAATTTCTAAATGGTCTCATTAAATAAAAAGCACAGAGCCAAATATAGGGGTGAAAGCCTTAGAGATCAGGGAAATAGGGAAAGCCACGAGCCAACCTTACCTCACCAACTCTGCAGCTTCCAAATGCCTGCTACTTCCTGTCTACCTATGCCTTTAAAGGCTTTGCTTTTCTGCCCTCTCATTGGCTCTTAGCCTAGCTACTTCACTTTCTTGTCACTGCCTGTGTGTACAGACCTCCAGGTCTCTATAGTTGGTACTGGGATTAAAGGCATGTTGTTACCATGCTTGGCTCTGTTCCCTAGTATGGCCTTGAACACATGGAGACCCTACCTGCTAAGTGATTGGAATTAAGGGCGTGTGCTGCCTGACTTTGTTTACTTAAAATGGCTGACCTTTCCCCCCTGATCTCCAAGCAAGCTTTATTGATCAAAGCACAAATAAAATATCACCACACTTATTATTACTTATGAATGCCTGGCCTTAGCTTGGCTTCATTTCTAGCCAATTTTTCTTAAGTCTAAATTACCCCATCTACCTTTTGTCTTTGGGCTTTTCCCGTTCTCTTACTTCTGTAAATCTTACTCTTACTCTGTGGCTTGCTGTGTAGCTAGTCCCTGATGTCCTCCTCTTTCTCTGGCTACTACTTCTCTCCTCCCAGATTTCTCCATATATATATTCTCTCTGCCTGCCAGACCTGCCTATCTTTTCTCCTACCTTTCTGTTGGCCAGTTCTTTATTAGACCATCAGGTGTTTTACACAGGCACAGTAACACAGCTTCACAGAGTTAAACAAACAACCATAAGCAAAAGTAACACACCTTAAAATAATATTCTACTACATTCTATAGTAGGATACAAACTCTTAGGGGTGTAAGCCTAGGAGTGGTATAGCTGAGTCATATGTTAGTTCTTTATTGATACTTTTGTGAGAAAACTCCACACTGATTTGTATGGTGGATACACCACTTTACACTACCACTAAAATAACTCAGGGTTCTCCTTTCCCCACTTGCCAGTATTTGTTGACATTTGGTTTCTTGATAATCATTCTGACTGAGGTGAGGTTGAATCTCAAACCTCTAGTAGTTCCCTGATGACTAATGGGGTTGAACCTCTTTAAAATATGTGTTATCCATTTGTAGATCTTCTTTTGAGAATTCTTTCACTTCTATAGTCCATTATTTGATTGGATTATGGTTGTCTTGATGTTCATTTGGTGTGTGTGTGTGTGTGTGTGTGTGTGTGTGTGTGTGTGTGTGTGTGTAGCGGGTGCTGTTCCTATTAATCCTTTGTCAAATGTGTGGCTCACAAATACTTTCTCATCCTTTCAAGAAGCCTCTTTACTCAATAGTTACTGTTGCAGTATAAATCCTTTGTATTTTTTCATTTGTTGATTTTTGGTCTTATTTCCTAAGCCACTAGAGTCCTACTAAGGAAGTCCTCAGCTATGCCTCAATATCTCAAAATATTTTTCCTCTAGAACAGTGGTTCTTAATGCTGCCACGCTTTAATATAGTTCTGCATGTTGTGGTGACCCCTCCCAACCATACAATTATTTCATTGCTACTTCATAACTGTAATTTTGCTACTGTTATGAATTGTAATGTAAACATCTGATATTCAATTCCTGTGAAAGGGCCATTTGACCCCAAAGTGGTTGTGACCCACAGGCTAAGAAATGCTGCTTTAGACACTATAGAGGTTCAGGTCTTATGTTAATGGTTTTGATCTGTTTGGAGTTCTTTTTTGTTTGTGGGGTGACAAAAGCTCTAGTTTCAATTTTCTACATATATGGTTTTCTTGACACCATTTGTGAAGATGCTGTTATTTCATTTTCTTTATCTGTATCATATTCTCTCTCTCTGTCTCTGTCTCTGTGTCTGTCTCTCTGTGTATGTGTGTGTCTGTGAACCAAACCTGGGCCCTCTGGAAGCACAGTAGTCACTCTTAACCACTGACCCATTGCCCCAGCTCAGATGCTGACTTTTCTTCTGAGTATATTATCCATGTCTTTGTGAAAAATCGTATAGCTATGGTTGTTTGGGTTTATATCTGGCTTCTTTGTTTTATTCCATTGATTCACCTGCCTGCTTTTATGGTAGCATGATACTGATGCACTGATGCTTTTTTTTAATTAGCTTTGGTGTGTTTTACTTGAAATCAGATATGCTGATACCTGGGGCATTACTCTTTTTGCTCTAGTGGCTTTGGCTCTCTGGTTTTTTTTTAATGCATCCATACACATTTTAACATTTTTTTCATACTGTGAATTATGGTATTGAAATTTTGATGGGGATTATATTGAATATATAGACAGCATTTCACAATATTATATTTTCTGTTCTATAAGCATTGGAAGACCTTTCATTTGCTAGTGTCTTCCTCAGTTTCTTCCTTCTTTATTTTCTGTGTTTCTTTTCATTGATTGTATATTAATAACAGCTTTTTCCCCTTTTCTGTCTTTCCCCCAATCAATCCCTCCCTTATACCCCTTGCTATTCTTCTTCAAATTCATGGCCTCTTTTTTTTCAATTGTTACTGTATACATATATGTATTTATATATACATTTATATTTTTAATATAACCATTTGAGTCCATATAATGTTACTTGTGTGTAATGTAGCATGAATATTAAAAGGTCTTATTAATGAAAACAAACCTGGAGCCAGGTATTGGGGTGAACGCTAGAAGATCAGAGAGGCAGAATAAGCCTGAGCTTCCTCACCTCGCCAATTCCTCAGCTGATCCTGTTTCCTCAGACTGGGAGCCCGTGTGTCCTCTTCTGAATGGGTCTCAGCTGAACTGTTGCTCAAAAGCCTAAAAGCTTAACCAGCTCTAGTTCCTGGTTTTCACGCCTTATATCTTTTTCTGCTTTCTGCCATCACTTCCTTGGATTAAAGGCATGAATCACCATGCCTGGCTGTTTCCAGTGTGGCTTTAAACTCACAGAGATCCTGATGAATCTTTGCCTCCCAAGTGATAGGATTAAAGGTGTGAGTGCCACCATTTTCTGGCCTCTATGTCTGTCTAGTGGCTGTTCTGTTCTCTGACCCCAGATAAATTTTTTTTCTTTAATTTTTTTTACTTTTATTTTGCAATACATTTCAGTTCTACATATCAGCCACGGATTCCCTTGTTCTCCCCCCTCCCGCCCCCCTCACCTTTCCCCCAGCCCACCCCCCATTCCCACCTCCTCGAGGGCAAAGCCTTCCCCGCGGACTGAGCTCAACCTGGTAGACTCAGTCCAGGAAGGTCCAGTCCCCTCCTCCCAGGCCAAGCCAAGCGATCCTGCATAGACCCCAGGTTTCAAACAGCCGGCTCATGCAATGAGCACAGGACCCGGTCCCACTGCCTGGATGCCTCCCAAACAGATCAAGCCAATCAACTGTCTCACCCATTCAGAGGGCCTGATCCAGTTGGTGACCCCTCAGCCATAGGTTCATAGTTCATGTGTTTCCATTTGTTTGGCTATTTGTCCCTGTGCTTTATCCAACCTTGGTCTCAACAATTCTCGCTCATATAAACCCTCCTCATTCTCGCTAATTGGACTCCCAGAGATCCACCCGGGGACTAGCCATGGATCTCTGCATCCTTATCCCTCAGTAGTTGGATGGGGTTTCTAGCATGACAATTAGGGTGTTTGGCCATCCCATCACCCGAGTAGGTCAGTTCGGGCTGTATCTCTACCATTGCCAGCAGTCTGTTGTGGACCCCAAATAAATTTATTAGGGTGCACAATATATTGGGGAACATAATATCACCACAGTGTAAGTTTTCAGGGCTGACTGTTGGCACTGAGCAACCAATTGGTGTGCTCTTTGTTGTGAATGGTCACCCATCCCATTCTCAGCTTTCCTCAGTTGCCTGTAGTTCTTTGTGTAGAGTGGAGGCCTCATGAGTTTTGCTTCTTCCCATCCAGCGCTGCATGTATGTTAGTGTCCTTCTTCAGCTCATGTTTGGGCAGTCATGTTGGTCAGAATTTATGGGTATAGCTTCTTATGTTGCTAGGGGAAATAATCTCAGAGCAATGTCCCTGATCCTTTGGCTCTTACAGTCTTTCTGCCCCTCTTCTGCAGTGTTTCCTCAGTCTTAGTTGTAAGATTGTTTTATAGATGTATCCATTGGTACTGGGCCCCACAAATCTGCATTTTGATGCATGTAGTATATAGTGTTTCTTCTGTTGCACAGATAAGTTTCCTCATTAAAGGGTAAAGACTATACTTATCTGTGGGCATAAAGACAAATATTTATAGATTATAATTGGGAATTATGTTGGTCTAGTAAATTATTAGTTGTAGATTCTCCTCCTATGACCATGATTTCACTAGCACTGAGTAACGGTTTTTAGTACCAAGCATGGTTTCCCTCTTATTTAGTGGATGTTAAGTCAAATTAGAGAGCAGTTGGTTACTACTAAGGCATGTGTTGTACTATTGCATCTGCAGGGTTCTTATGCCATGCTGGTCATTGATGTGGTTCATATGTATCATAGCTGGGTAGGACTGTTGATTGCTTCCCTCCTTTGGAAGCTTGCTTGCTCCATTCTGGTACCATGCAAGCTTGTCCTCAGGGAGGAGGCATTCAGGTCAGTTCCAGCTCAGGGGCCTCTGGCTGTGACTGCGTGGTGTTTCATCAGTAGGGACTTACCTCCACTTCTATGGGGCAACTAAGGGCAAAAGCAATAGCCTGTATGTTTTAGGAGTCTCTTAGATAGCCCTGGCCAAGAACACAAAAGAAAGTTACTCATGTCTGGTATTGGGGTTTTTCTTAGGTAGTCTTTGACCTTTGAAGGGAATGCCATCAGCCCAGAAGAGAAAAGCTCATTAAAATTATATAATTTATACATTGAATTATGTATGTTGTAGGATTTTTTTTTCTAGATAAGTTAGTAGTATGGTATCTTGTGGCTTTTTCAGCCAAATTGTTATTTTACCTCCCTCCCTCCATTGCTGTGGGATGTTCTGTATGGCAAATGTGTTGCTAATTAGTCAATAAATAAAACACTGATTGGCCATTGGCTAGGCAGGAAGTGTAGGCGGGACAAGGAGGAGAATAAAGCTGGGAAGTGGAGGGCTGAGTCAGAGAGACACTGCCAGCCACCATGATGAGAAACAGCTTGTGAAGATGCCGGTAAGCCACGAGCCATGTGGCAAGGTATAGATTTATAGAAATGGATTAATTTAAGCTGTAAGAACAGTTAGCAAGAAGCCTGCCACAGCCATACAGTTTGTAACCAGTATAAGTCTCTGTGTTTACTTGGTTGGGTCTGACAGCTGTGGGACTGGCAGGTGAGAGAGATTTGTCCTGACTGTGGGCCAGGCAGGAAAACTCTAGCTACACTCCATCTTCTGTATTAACCTTCATCCCCTTTCCCCAAGGTGCCCCATCTTTCCTATTTCCCCTATTTGATCACGTGTATCATGCCATTCCCCTTTACCCTCTACCCACCTTCTTCTGTATTTACCTACCTCCTATTCCTTAAGGAGCCTACACTTTCCCGATTTCCCTGATCAGATTACTTGTACTTTGCTATTCCTTTCTCTATTGCACTCCAACTCCTGTATCCTGACAATGGTGCCTTTTTACTTTACTGGTTTTCTTATGTAGTCATTTCTAAAGATTTGGAGCCAGGAACCTTCAATAAGGAAAATTGTGACATTTGTCTTTTTATGTTTGCATTACTTCACTTAATATATTTTTTCTAGTTCCATCCATTTGCCTGCAAAGTTTATGATTTTGTTTTTCTTTACCACTGAATAGTATTCCATAGTGCATATATACCACATTTTCATTATCCATTCATTGGTTGTAGAACACTTAGGTAATTTCCTCTTCTTAGCTGTTATGAATAGAGCAGCAGTGAACATGGCTGAGCAGAAATTGGTGGAGTATGATGTCTCGTCCTTTGGACATATGTTAAGAAATGGTTTGTCTGGATCATATGGTAGATTTATTTTTCAGCCTTTTAAGAATCAGTGACTGCCCCAGTTCGAAATCCCACTAACAGTGAATGAGGGTCCCCTTTTTCCCACACCCCATTAACATTTATTATCTGTTTCACTGATTGTTTGCCATTCTGAGTAGTATAAGATGAAATCATAAAGTAGTATTGATGTTTGCATTTTCATAATAGCTAGGGGTGATGCACATTTTTAGAGATATTTTCGTATGTTGTATCTTCATTTTCATCTAATTCTATCTAGGTTTTTCTGTTTTGTTTTTTAAATTTTCTTGATTTCCTTAGTGGCTCCATTTCATCAAGTAATGTATTGTCTAATATCCATGGCTTTCTGAGTTTTCTTTGTTTTTTTTCTTGCAATTGATTTCTAGCTGTATTCTATTGTAGTCAGAATACAAGAAGTTATTTTAATTTTCCTGTATTTGTTGAGACTGGCTTTGTATCCTAATATATGATCTATTTTAAAGAAAATTCCATGTAATCCTGAGACAAGTGTGTTTTCTGCAGTGTTTGGATGGCATGTTCCATAGATGTCTGTTAAATCCATTTGGTTTATGATGCCATTTAAATCCTCTACTTCTCTGTTTTTTGTTGGAATGAACTGTTTATCAATAAGAGCTACTGGTAGTGAAATCATGCAGTATTACTGTGTTAGGGTTAATCTTTACCTTTGTACCTACTAATATTTTATCAAATGCGTTATGTTTAGAATTATAATGTCCCTGACAGATTGTTTCTTTCACAAGGCTGAAATGAGTTCTCTTATCTCTCTGGACTACTTTTGTTAGGCATTTAAATGGAGATTTCTTCTTATTTCATTTTTGCATTCCAAGAATGACTTTTTAATCACTGCTAAGTCATGTCTGTTGTTTCTTGTTCTTCCAGTGACAAATAGATGGATCCTGTTTTGTTTTGTTTTTCCCAGTAAAGTCTGCTAGCTAGTCTATCTTTTGATTGGGGAATTGAGACTAATTAATATTCAGAATTATTATTGAAAACTGTGTTCCTTTTGTTGATTTTGTAGTGTTTGCTGTTTTGCTAATGATTCTTTGTTTAACAAATGTATTATGTTCCTCCTCCTGTAACTTTTGTATATCTCTATTGGTTGTGTTTATCACTTTCTTTACTCTGAAGAATTTCTTCTTGTATCCTCTGTAGAGCTGGCTTGATGTTCATTAATCTTTTTGCCTGTTTTTATTGTGAATTATTTTAATTTCTTTAATTTCTCTCCCAGTCATGATAGACAGATTTGCTAGGTATTGTAGCCTGGGTTGGTATTTGTGGTATTCCAGAATGTGCAATGCATTTTCTATACCCCTCTGGCTTTTAAAGTTTCAGTTGAGGGATTATTTGTTATTCTGATGGCCTGTCCTTTTTTGTGACTTGATGGTTTTCTATTTATAGCTCTTTATACACTTCTTTGTTCTATGTATTTACTGTTTTAACTGTAGTATGACATGGGGGTTTCTTTTCTTTTTCCAATTGTTTTTTTAAATGCCTTTTATATGTGGATAAGTCCATGTTTCCCTACATTTGGGAAATTTTTTTTTCTACAGTTATCTTCAAAATATTTTCCATTTCTTTGTAATAAATTCTCTTCTTAGTTTCATGCCTGTAATTCATTGATTTTGTGTTTTTCCTTTCTTCCACTTCAAATTTCTGAGGATTGGACCTAGGACTTTATACATGCTAGGCAAGTGTGCTATCAAGAATGTCTCAAAAAGTTTCCCTGTTCTGTTCATGTTTTTAAAAATTTATTGTTTTCTTTCAGCGTACCAATTTATCTATTTTCTATTAAAAAGTTTTCATTTGACTTTACTGAATTTTTTATTTCCACCATCATTTCATTTGACGTTTCTTCAATACTTGCCTTTATTGAATTCCATTCTCATATCCTGTGTTGGCTTCCCTGTTTTATTTAGTTGTCTTTATTCCCTTGTAATTTATTCATATCATCCTCCATTTCTATAAACATACTTATCATTGTTTTGACTTGTTTGTGTAGAATTTTGTCTGATCTTTTATCAGAGGACATTGCTCTGGAATTGATAGAATTTAGAGGAGTCTACCTGCAGCCTTGTTTTTTGTGTTAACTGTGTTTTGTAATGGGACTTGCACAGCAGACCAGGAGTTAGTTTAGCCCCCCCCCTTTACAGTATTTGTAATGTGGGAATTAGGTTGTAGTAGCTTTTTGATATTGTTTTCTTCTGTTAGACGTGTATCAGGCCATTCAGGTCTATTCATAGCTCTTCTCTGCAACAACAGTCATTATTCATGGGTAGATTCGTTATGAAATGGAGTCATATTGGATTATACAAAGTCACCCCTTAAGCACTAATCACTTCATGGACTAAAGGGACACTGGTAGTTCTGTGTGTACTAATATATTAATTATTATGAGCATGAATGGAAATAAGAACAAAAGACAAAGAAGGAAAAAGCACTAGTAGGACTAGTGATTAGCTTTGGGATGATAGAAACCAAACAGAGGAGGAAGAAATAAATAGGCAAAGGGATTGCAGCAGATATCACAGGATGGGAGATGTTTGACTAATGACAGACTGTCGAGAAGTAAAGATATGCTATCTGATAGTGTAGGACTGTCCCATTTTTCAGGGGCTGTGGGACAGGGGAAGTTTGTTGGGAGAGTAAAAAGCAAAAGGAAACAACAAGGAGACAGAAAAAAGTAAAAAACAAAACAAAAAAGAGAGAAGAAAGAAAAGGTAATATAGAGCAAGAATAGAATGAGCCTGAGGTGGCTTGATAAAATGATATTGGGGTATTAAACACAGGGGGTAAATACAGAGGAGGAGAGAGCCTGGAGGGGATGCAATTTAAGGAAACTGACTAGCCTGCCTGCCTGATTTTTGGCTTCAGTATACTTGGCTTTCTCCTTGCTTCTGTGGTGGTGGTGGGGGGGGGGGGCTTCTGTGATGGGTCATGCTCTTCTTACTGGATCTAACTTTGGCTGTTTGGATTACTGATGCTGTCCTGATGTGTGGGTAGTTTTGGATGTCCGTAGTTCCTAGATGGAGTTGTAGATAGGGTCACACCTCTGAACTTTTCTGGGCATCTCTTTGTAAATTCTCTTATTATCCCTATGTAGCCTTTGGCATTTATGTGAATGTTGCATTTTATATACTTTGGTTTCGACCAGATTACCGATTTGCTGAATGTTGTTTAGATCTGATTCAGCTATTCCACCCCTCCCCCATAGTCTTGCAGTATTCTGTTTGTCAACTCTCAATGCGTAATCTCATAACACTTGCTCTCAGAGTCATGAGAATCTAATTTACAGAGGATCTCCAGCTACAAAGGTACTACTGTATCAGAAGTCTTGGAAATGGTCTCTCGCATCTGATCTTATGTATTTTGCGTATTAGACCTCTACTGGAGATGTAGTTGGTAAAAATATTTTGCCATTCTGTAGGCAGCCAGTTTGTCGGAATGATGATGTTGTAGCCAAGGGTGGTGCTTGTGGGGTCCATGATAGAGAGCTGTTTTGCAGGTCATCAAGTAGTCACAAAAGATGAGCTAGAAAAAAGGGCTTAAAGGTGACACTATAGGAAGAACTTGGGGTGTCCTGGGGCCAAGTCCCAGGGGAATGTAGGTGGTCTGGGAGGTGGGGCTCAGGCTAGCAGGTGGCAGCAGGACTAAAAATAAGTTTGGGGAGACCAGAATGGAGGACATGAAGGAGGATCTAATTCCCCTACATGAGTTTCAGCCTAGTCTGGCAGCTGTGGGTCCCTCGAAGAGAGAGGTTCAGTGAGTTGGCGAAGTCAAAAAGAACTGAAGATGGGCTAAAATAGAGCTTCAGTTGTAGACAGGAGGAGAATTATTTAGTAAACTAAGATGTTTGAATGACTTCTTTTTTTACTGCTTCATCAATATTTTTCCTTACCCCAAAGTGTTAGAAAATGGAATTAGTTTATTAATTAAATTATTACAATTATTTAAAGATTAAAATAAAAACAGAAACAACCCTAAAGGTTTTTACTGTAAAAGGGAAATGATATTAGTGGTCATCTGTAAGGCCACTGTGATATGTATTAGAGAGAGCCTTTTTAGTTCACATAGAAGATTTAATGCCCCTCTGTTATAGCAATATGTGGAGGTTGAAATGGATTTAACAGCATTATAGATGCCCTGTAAATCTAAAAGAATGTGCCCAATTTTGAATATTAGAATTTAACTATGAGGAAAGTATGTAGGGAAGACAATATAGTTTACTCAAACATCCTAAACAGCTGTAAATTATAGTAAATTAATGATTGATTGGTAATTCTCTTAAAATCAGAATCTTTTCCTACTTCTTTAACATTTTTAGTACTCTTATTTTTTGGAGACAAGGTCTTAATGTAGCCTGAGCTGGCCTTAAATTAGCTATGGAGCTGAGCTGAAGTCTTTTCTCCTCCTGGCTCTAGTTCCCAAGGTTCCAAAACTATAGGTATTTACTACCGTTCCAGCCACTTTTAACAAAAAGAAACAACCAATAACACAACAAAATCCCTTTTACTTTTATGCTAATAATTATAACCATTTCTCTCCCATACCACCAACTATCTGGGGTTAAACAAAACTTAACTATTCCAGCAATTTTATCAGAATTTAGATGAGTTATTTACAGATGAAATTATGTATTTAAATTTTCTTGGCAGTATGTATATGCTGTTATTATTTATTGAGGACTACTCTGAGCACAGGGTCTATGGTTTGGAAAAACGTGAATTTTTCCAATAGCATAAAATTTGTAGGACACAGTGGATCACATACTACAGTAAAATGGACATGACTGGGGGAGGGCTGTCAGAAGATAGCTTTTGCTTTGATTTTCTAAGATAGGCCCTCATAACTAATGTGCAAACAAGAAACAAACAAAAGCTTCAGCTCCCAGATTAAGTACATGCCAAATATTAGCATCATATCCCAAGTTATCTGCTTTAAAGATGGTTATTTTTCTTTCTTGGGTAGCACCAAGTAGGAAGTACATCCTTACCTTTAATTTTCCTTGAGAATCATGCAGTTATTGGATGTAATTTTACCCTGATAATTATATAGAAACGCAATATGTTTATAGTAATTTTGGAATAATTTTAATGAATATTTGCCTGTTACTTTTGAATAAGTGCTATGTTTTCCTTTTTTTTTTTTTTTTTTTTGGTTTTTTGAGACAGGGTTTCTCTGTGTAGCTTTGTGCCTTTTCCTGGATCTTGCTCTGTAGACTAGGCTGGCCTCGAACTCACAAAGATCCACCTGCCTTTGCCTCCTGAGTGCTGGGATTAAAGGCGTGCGCCACCACTGCCCGGCTTGTTTTCCATTTTTAAGAAATAAAACATGCCAGGCGGTGGTGGAGCACGCCTTTAATCCCAGCACTTGGGAGGCAGAGCCAGGCGGATCTCTGTGAGTTCAAGGCCAGCCTGGGCTACCAAGTGAGTTCCAGGAAAGGCGCAAAGCTACACAGAGAAACCCTGTCTCAAAAAAAAAAAAAAAAAAAAAAAAAGAAGAAATAAAACATAACAGTTTAGTACCTGACAAATGGCTATTTGATTAATAAATGCTGTTTTTCATTTATTAACATTGATTTTGCGCTCTCCCTGTTTTGACTCTATCTAGGGTGTGGATGAATGGAATATAGCTCGCCTAAATACAGTCTTGGATGTGGTTGAAGAAGAGTGTGGTATTTCTATTGAGGGTGTAAATACCCCTTATCTCTATTTTGGAATGTGGAAAACGACATTTGCATGGCACACTGAAGACATGGATCTCTACAGTATTAATTATCTCCACTTTGGGGAGCCTAAGTCTTGGTAAGTCACTTGTTTAATATTTACATCCTTTAGAGTTATGAGGCATTGAGTGTTGTGCATTATTGAAGAGAATTACTTCTTTGATAGAGTGTAAGGAACTTTGGGACTGTAATCATATAATCATTTTTTTTCTTTTCATGTTTTTGAGTAGAAACTTTTAAGTCCAGTGGTTTCCTGTGGGCATTTTGTGTGCTATGAATTAATATAATCTTCATGTCAAATACTTTGTGAAGCACCTTTACTTCTTTGAGCATTTGTTAGAGGTTATGTGTGAGACAGTCATTAAAAACTTGACTTCTTGGATATATAGAGATTTAAGAATCTTGATCTGTTGGTTCAGCTTCCTCTTAGTGACAGCCTCGTTTGGTGTGTGTGTGCCAGGACAGGGGGCCTATTAGCACTTTATAGGAAATAGTATTGGTAAGAATGGCAACACACTTGAGTTGATATATGGTGTATATATTTATTAAGATGGGGTCTCATTTCTCACCTCAGGGTGGCCCTGAACTCATAGTAATCCTCCTATTTTAGTTGTCTGAGTACTGGGATTACAAGTGTGAGCTTCCAAACTGGTTTGATATGTACTTTTGCTATAGATCCTGGCTGGCCTGAACTTACTATACAAATTACATGGGCCATAGACTTCCAGTGATCATTTCTGCCTCGCACACATAGAGTAAATGTTAGAAACCACATGATCATCTCATTAAATGTAGTAAAGGCCTCAAACAAAATCTATCATCTCTTTATGATTAAAGTTCTGCAGAAAATAGAGGTACAGGGGATGTCTCTCAACATAATGAAGAGAATATACAGGAAAAACCACAGCTAACATCATCATAAACAAGAAAAGCCTCAAAGTATTTCAAATAAAATTTCCATTTTTTTTTTAAAGTAAATAACACAAAGTATTGCTTAGAAGGGATGCTGTTCCCTTGATCTTAAAAGTAAGAAAAAATTTAGAATTAGTAAAGATACTGATATAAAATGAAAATGTGCTATGCAATATCTAATCACTGATAACTTTAAAGGCAATTGTACCCATAATATCTAATCAGTGTTCCTCCTTAGGGAGACACATTTTTTTTCATGTAAGCATAGCTGTTGTCAATAGTTTTTATAGCAGGGCAGTGAAAATGTCTTCCAGAATTCATTGTTACCTTGTACTTTGCTGAATGTTACCAGAGGGTTACTATCAATATGAAGATTTAGCTTTGCTTAGGCAATATTTCATTTTTTCTTTGTGGACAATGGCTGGAAGGAAATTTTTACACTTTAATGATGTCTTAGTTAGGATTTCTATTGTTGTGAAGAGACACCATGACAATAATAACTCTTTTAAGGAAATCATTTAATTGGGGTGGCTCACTTACATTTTCAGAGGTTCAGTTCATTGTCATTGTCATGGTGAGCATGGTGATATGCAGGTAGATATGGTGCTGGGTACATCTTGATCAGAAGGCAGTGGTAAGTGGACTGGGCAGTATCTTGAGCATAGGAGACCTCAAAGCCCGCCTCCACAGTGACATACTTCTTCTAACAAGGCCACACCTACTTCAACAAGGCCACACCTCCTAATAGTTCCACTCTCTGAGATTTTGGAGGCCAGTTACATTCAAACTACCACATTCCATTTTCTAGTCCCCATAAGCTTGTAACAGTGCAAAATGCATTTAGTCCGACTTCAAAAGTTGCCACAGTCTGTCACAGTCCCAACAGTATTTTAAAGCCCAAAGTTCAAAGTCTCTTCTGAGATTTATACAATCTTTTAATTGTAAATCAAAATCAAAACACAGATCACATACTTCCAACATATAATGGCACAGGATATGCATCACCATCCCAAAACAGAGGGAAGGGAGCATAGTGAGGAAATAATGGACTAAAGCAAGACCGAAAATCAGCTGGGCAAACTCTAAACTCTGCATCTTCATGTCTGATGTCAAAACACTCCTCAGATCTCCCAGCTCCATTCAGCTTTGTTGACTGCAGCACACTTCTTTCTCTTGGGCTGGTTGCACTCCCTGTTATCAGCTTTCTTGGGCAGGTATCCCACAACTCTGGCATGTCTAACATCTTGGGTTCTCCAAGGCAATCAAGGCTTCAACTTCACAGCTTCATGCAGTGGCCTCTTTAGGCCTCCATTTAGGGACAACCCTGACATATGCCTGGCCTCAATGGCTTTCCTTATTGGAGACAAATTCCATAGCCTGTTTCTTTTATACTTAACTCTAAATTCAGAACCATGTGGCTGAAGCTGCCAAGTTCTGTGGCTTTCTGGGGCTGGAACATGGTCCCCTTGTTCAATTACATCTTTACCAGCTTTCTATTTTTGATTTTTACCTCCACTGCCTAAGCTTAGCTGTCCTTAAACTTGGTTTGTAGACCAGACTGACCTCAAACTCAGAGATCAGCCAAATTCTGCCTCTTGAGTGCTGGGATTAAAGGTATGCACCAACATACCCAGCTCTTAAGTTTTTCTTTAAATCCTTTTTACAAGTTAGAAATTTAGTTGCGTAGGGTTTTGCCCTGAGGTCACCACTCCCTTTATTCCATTTCTTAATCTGTTTATCTTCTTGAACACAAAATTTAGCTCTGTTCTACTTCCTAGTGCCCTTTTTCTCTATCTGTACATTTTGTATTTTTATTTGCTCACCTTGCTCCTTTTCATTATAAATCTTCATCATAGTTGACAATTAATAATCACAAGACAGAATCTATACTAGGCTGTTTTGAGATTTCCTCTGACAAGGGAATTAATCTAAAACTTTTTACTTTAACTTTAGGCAAACTCTTCAGACAAGGGCAGCCGCATTCTTCGCCAAAAATATCACAATAATCTGTAGGCTATATAATAACATCTTCTCTGAAACCCCACAGTTCATATCATTCTCAGCACCATTGTGTTCCATGATCCTGTTAATATTGCCCATTAATCAGTGCTTGAAGCATTCCACTGCTTTCCTAAAAAACATGGTCATCTATCACAGCAATACCCCAATCCCTAGTACCAATTTCTGTCTTAGTTAGGGTTTCTATTACTGTGAAGAGACCATGGCAACTCTTATATAGAAAACATTTAATTGGGGTGGCTCACACTTTCAGAGGATCAGTCCATTATCATCATGACAAGGAGCGTTGTGGCATGCAGGCAGACAAGGTGCTGGGTACATCTTGATCAGAAGGCAACAGGAAGTGAACTGTGATAATGGGCGTTATCTTGAGCATAGAAGCCCTTAAAGCTCTCCCCACCAAAGTGACATGCTTCCTCCAAAAAGACCACACCTACTTCAACAAGGCCACACCTCCTAATAGTTTCACTCCCTATGAAATTATGTGGGTCATTTACATTGAAACTACTGTAAATAATTTTAGAGAATGTTGAACTGTAGCAATGTTTTATTAATTATAGGAATTTTGTTTTGTTTTTCATGACAGGGTTTCTTTGTGCATCCTTGGCTATCTAGGAGCTACCTCTGTAGACCAGTCTGGCCTCAAACACAGAGAGATCCACTTGCCTCTGCCTCCTGAGTGCTGGGATTAAATGCATTTGCCACGCTACCCAGTCATAATCATAGGAATTTGAATTCATTTATAATTGTAATTGTAATTGTAATTGGAGTTGTGTCTTTTAGAGATTTCAGAAATAGAGCAAGACATTGTCCTAAATCTAAAAAGAAAAACAGTCCCAATTAGACAGATCATTCTCCATAGTAGTGCACTCAGATGTTTAGAAGATTGGCTAATAAGGTCACCCAGGTAGGGTGGCAGCAGAATATCTAATAAGAGTGATTCATGTACCAGAAGTAAATTAAGGATCAGATTTGGTATAGACCAATATTAACTTTCCCCTTTCTTCTTTTTTCAACAAATGGGTATAGTTGCCTTTTCTGTGAAATGATGATTAAATTTGAAATTGTGAGAATTTAATCTTGCCAATTGTTTAAAGGGATATGGGTGTATAAATATCTTTCCACAGCCAGCTCATTTTGCACAGACATAATATACCCATAGTGTGTGTGTGTGTGTGTGTGTGTGTGTGTGTGTATGTGTGTGTGTATACATTTGTAGGTGTTATGAAGAGTTGATCACTTTGAATGGGTCACACCTGCAGTTCTTTTTATCTTCTATGAATGCATTCCTGGTATAAACCCATGAGGAAAATGTTATGGTTGGAGGTCACCACTACATGAGGAACTGTATTAAAATGGTTGAAGCATTAGAAAGGTTAAGAGCGACTGCACTAGGAAATTTAGATGAATATTTCTGTTCTTTAGGGTAGAAAGCTTGTAATCAGGATTTTTAAAGTTATATAATTATGAAATAAATAAAATAAAAGCTACATTTAGAAGACAACAACCAAAGGTGCTTGCCACCAAGTCTGAAAATCTGAGTTTGATCCCTAGAAACTAACTTGGTAGGAGAGAACCAACTCCTGAACATTGTCCTCTGACCTTCACATGCACACATGGTACACATGTGCATGCACATGTGCATTCATACACATGCACACACAATAAGTATAATAAAAAAATTACAAAACGATAGCAACCAATATTTTTTGAAACAATGTCAAAACTTACCAGCCTACAAACAAACAAAAGTCTCTGCCCAGAAATATGTACAGTACATTGTGATTAGTGGATGGTCTCTCAGCTTAGATGAGGGTTACTAGTCTTGAACCTTTGTTCACTAAAGTTTAAATTACAGTTGATCTTGGACTTTTAAGTGGGTTATTTATATTTATTTTCTTCCATTCTTTGTCTAAGGTATAGGCTTTTATGATTTCTTGTTTCCTAGTCAGTTCATCTAAGTGCAATTTAGTGTTAAATTTTTGTAAGTGAAGGTGTTCAGAATAAATATCCTTCAGATACTATCTAAAATATTATAAACATACATTTTCTTATTTATTCTTAATATTTTAGGTATGCTATACCTCCAGAGCATGGGAAGCGACTTGAAAGATTAGCCCAAGGTAAAACTTGCTTTCAATTTTTTACCTTATATGCTCTGTTTTGAGGTAGTTCAGCAGTTTATTTACTATGTTTGTTTAATGTATGTTCTCTTCAAACTGGCTTTTAAATGTTGCCCTAATTGAACAATATTATTTATTTTCATATTAATTTGTGATGTTTCTTCTGTTACATAGTCTTCATAAGGGTTTTAGCTGACTGCTTAATATTTTATTGGGAAGTTAGAATTTTAATCAATTTTGACTATTCCTAACTCTTTCTTAAAGAATGTTGAACTTTATCTTGTTTTCTAGTCCACCAAAGATGCCAGCTGGTCATAAACTATTTGTACTAGCAAGTAGAGTTGAATTTGAGTGATAGCTGGTAGCAAGCATTCTGCCTTTTTCCAGGACTCACTCTTGAGTGAGCAGACCACTTCTCCTCAGGCATTATATATGTTTTATTGTTATGTTAGGTTTGCCTTTTATTAATATGACAAAGGACATTTCCCGTCCATGTTAACTACTTTCACTTAAAAATGAATCTAAGACATTGAAAAAACTCATTGGCTTGACCGTTTGAACAGAAATTATTAATGGCACCTACAGCTTTTCTCCCTAATCCAAATTATAGGAAACTGTTAGAAGCAATAGTACAGGATCAACTTTGTAAGAAACAGTGTTGTAATTTCGGCAGCCACAGTGTTTTTGTTTTTTTTTAAATGTATTTTATTATTACAGTAATGATAGCATTTTAATTACGAGCTTGAACTTAGGGACTATTTTCATGAATACTGAAGTGGTTGAATACTGTTCTGCATAACAGATTAGAGCAGAGATTTATAAGATGAGTATCATAAATTCAGAATGTATAAGGCAATGTACTTTGTGCTGAAACTAAATGTTGAGCTATTCTTTTCTCTATAATAACTATTTCAACATTTGTATTAACCTCATCACCAAAGAACTTAAAAAGGAGCTAATATCAGCTTCATGGTGTGGGATTATACTCAAACTCATGTAAACTATGATAGATTATATCTCAGGGAGATAAAGGAGCAGTTTTTTAATCAGTAAGGGCAAAAAACTTGATGAATGAACAAGAATGTGAAACTAAAACTGTTTTAGAATATCATTTTGAGAAAGGAAACAAATGAAAAAGTCCTATAAGACAGTGAAGGATTTGTGTCAATTGACCAGATACTAGCCAGATAATTACAATGATAAAGCAATGCAGTACATATGATAGAACATTATACACTGTCTAGATTAAGGCAACATCTGATACATAAAATAAAAAGCAGATAGAGATATTTTCCATTATTTTGTCTGTATACCATAATCATAACAGTCACCTTTTATGCATGAGTGTATCTATTTTTGATTTCTAATAAAATCTTGATTGATTGTGACACCTATTAATATTTTATCTGAAAGCTATTAGGCCTGTATTTAACTTAGCCAGGAATTTGAATTTGCCTTTCAGTTACTTTCTCATTTTTTAATATTGTGTGTATGTGTGTGTGTGTGTGTGTGTGTGTGTGTGTGTGTGTCTGTGTTGGCTTAAGTATGGGAACATTTGTATGCACGAGAGGTTGGTTTTGAGAGACTTTTCCTCAATTGCTTTCCACCTTATATATTTAGGTAGGGTCTTTCACTTGAGCCCAGACCTCCTCTATTTGTAGCCTAGCTAGCTAGCTTACTCAGGAATCACTTATATAGAGTGGCTGCAACACTTGATCGACATACATGGGTTCTGGGGATCAGAACTTTGGTCTTGATACTTGTATAACAAGCACTTTTCCTGATGAACTACCTCCCTAGTCATTGCTTTCTAATTTATGCAACACCCTTATTATATCTAATATTATATGGACATGGGTATAATAAAAGTATACAATTGTCTGCTTGTTATATTCACTTGTAATGCCACTGCATTCTTTCCACTGTTTGGTTTGATATAGTTAAATTTCAAATCTGAAAGATAATGGAGTATAAGGTTTAATAAAAAATGACAGATCAAATGATTTTCAGTTTTTAAAATATCCACATCTTAGTCTCACTTGTTATAGAAAAAGGACAATGATTTTGCTGTTATATTAAATTAATTCAGATTGAAGTAAATTGGAAATGTCATTTTTTTTTAATGAAAGTGTATATTCCATTTGTCTCTTATTGTGAATAAAATACTGTTAGTTAAAAATATTGAGAATGACTTGGTTGCACTGGTGGAAATTTTAATTATTGAGAAAAGATACATGATTTAGAATGATGTACAGCAAGTTTGGGAATGTGAGTGACTACCAGGGAGTGGATTCTTTTGTTTACCTGTGATAGTACATAGTCTGTCACCTTACTTACTGTTTGAACAGGTAGTTACTTTTCAATTAAGACTTATAAGTTTGCATTTACTCAATTATTTGTTTATTTTGTTTGACAGGTTAGTACTGTGTTTCCCATGCTGACCTCTATGTCCTACACTTAGGAGATCCTTCTGTCTCAGCCTACTGAGTAGTTGGTATCATAGGTTTCAGCAGCTGCATCTAGCTACCACCTTATTTACAAAAGGAGGGCAAAGTATTCAACAAAGGAGGGCAGAAGAGTAATTATTAGGAAGGACTAATAAATGAGCACATGAGTTACAGATAGACATATATGTGAGTATGTATGTGCACTTTAGGCCTGTTAGCAATCTTGAAGCCCAGGGAGTAGACTCTTTTGCCCTGATTTGTAGACATCTCTTTGCTGGAGAGTAAAGTTCTATGGCTGGAATACAAGCAGCCATCCCCTCTCTTTCCTGAAATTATATCCAAAATTTGTCATTTTTTGAGAAGTCATTCATAAGAACCTTGGCTTGGTCCTTGCAGTGCTGTCAGGAGAGAAGCGTAGCTGTAATATGAGCAGCAAGTCATTTTGATAATGAACAGATTTGAAAATTACCTGTGTTCATATCTTTCCCTTTGAATTAGGATGATGTACTTTTATTATTTCAAAGTGATAAATATTATTCCCTTAAGCATTCATTTATTGATGGTCTAAAAATGTCATTTTAAATTTTCTGACTTTGAAAAATTAATAAATAAATAGCCCTAATTATAAACAGTCAATCTTAAGGGGTTCTGTAAACATTTAAAAAACAAAAAGATGAAGTTTGTGCTGGAGAGATGGCTTAGTGGTTAAGAGAACTTGCTGCTCTTTCAGAGGTACCTGAGTTCCAGACCCACATTGTGGTTCACAAATTTTCTCTAACTCCATTCCAGGAAATCCAACACCATCTTCTGACCTCCTTGGGTACTGGGCACACACATGCAGGCAAAATGTTCATATATATTCATATTTATATTTATATATAGAAATAAAATAAGTCTTTTAAAAAGAAGTAGTCCAGTGATAGACCTATCTTCATGCCTTTTTGTGGAGAGCAGTTTGTGATCTATCAGCTTGAATTTATTTGTGTCTAATAAGTAGCTGGGACATGTTAAGAGTAGTGGAACAATCCCTAATCCTCACTCTCCCCATAATTTCTTATTAATGAACTTACTATGTGTAATTGTATTTTGATCCTTACCCCCTTTTGGATACTGGGTCTCACTACATAGACCAGTTCAAACTCAGATATACCCACTTCCTTGGCCTCATAAATGTGGACTTCAAAGGTATACATCACTACACCCAGCTAATAGTGCTTTTTTTGATAATCATATTTGTTCACAGTAGATTTAGGAAGAAATAATCTAGAAAGAGATTATTAGTTATCAGAGAGGAATTATCAAAGGAAATGAAGATTTCTGTGATTTTGAGCATATAATTAGGATAGGACTTAAGCCAGAAAAATCATCTAGTTATCTTTGTACCTGTTTGATTCTCATTATGTCTTTTCTTTTTTTTTTCCCCCTGAGGGAATTTCATTTTTTATTTGCATTTAAAGTCCCTCTCCTTCCTTATGTTCCCATCTGTGAATGACTTATACTTGAACTTCCTGTTAAGTTCCCAGTGGGAGAAGAGTGGGGGAAAGCCTCACCACATACAAAAGCACAACCTCAATCTCTCCACGTTGATAATGTCATCTTCTTTCTTGGGGAGTTACATGCTTTATAGAACCTGATGTTTCCCAGTTGCTGTCTGGTGTGAGGAGAGAAACGCAGCATATAGCACTACAGAGGATGGTGGTGGAAGAGAGCAGAAACACTTTCATGATGCTGTTCCAATTCCCAGGAGCCTCCAGGATGCACTCAGACTCCTGAGGACATGGTTCTGTGGCAGACAGTATGAGGAAAACCCACTCTGCCCTGGGCCCTCAGGACTGCCCCGTGTTCTAAAGGCAAAGGGCATGTGGTTAGGGAGCAGACCAGACCCCCTATAGTGCCATAGTGACTAGTGCACCATTTGAGGACAAGTAGGGGAGGCATGCATGGCTTGATTCCCCAGAGACAAGCAGAAAAGCTGGGGCATAGACCAATTCTAGTGTAACAGGAAGACTGCAGATCATAACGATGGTTGCTGATTTGGCATCAAAGGTGTGGTACTGTCAAGGCCACAATGGCTGAAAGTGGCACCACCAACATGCTGCAGCCAGAGAGTGAATGAATGGCTGAAACGTGTGTGAACGGAGGATGTTCTGTGAGTGCCTTAGCCAATAGCTCAGAGCTTCACAGGAACGCCACTCTGCCTGGCAGCTTCTCTTGGATACTGTCTCCCATGGAGCCTTCGAGGCACTTACATAGCATATTTCTGTGTCCATTCTCTTGCTAGTCTGTTTTATTTCTCTCTGTCGGCCTTGTAGGTGTGGGCTATTTCTGGCACCAGAGGGTCATCAGGGTTGGGGTCGCAGAGCAGAGAGCAGATGGATAAGAGAACTTTGGACACAGTCAGTCCTGGAGACCACTGTGACCTCAGGATGTCCAGGCAGATGCTGCTATTGCTGTTGATATTGGGGTGATAGATTTTGGTAGTGAAAGCAACCTTTGGGGGCTTGAAAGGATAATCTGTAGGGAAGTGGATGGTCAGGAAAAAAACACCTCCTTGGTAAGGACTGTCATTCGGGCCCATGATGGTGGCCTGCCAGTGGAACAAGTCATCACCTACAGGTCCTGCAGAACACTGAGCCAGGAGGATCCCCCTGTAAGTCAGTCATTTACTTCTGGATCCGTTTCAGCGCCATGCTCCCGCTGCTCGGGCCCGGCCGGCCCTGTGGGGTTGCCTGAGGCGGCCGCCTGGGCCGCAGCGCTGCACGAAGGAAGCGGTGGACTGCGCGTCGATTCTCATTATTTCTTAAAGAATTGTGATCATATGTACACATATGAGATCTGTCACATGTCAGGGAGAGAAAAGAGATTTACAACTAGGTAGTCTCTGAAATGCAAAAATAATCCATGTAAGAATAACCTACAGAACTTAAAAGTTAGGTGGAAGTTTCTGCTAGCCAATTTGATATTGAAAAGAAGAATCACTGGGGCTAGAGATGCAGCTCAGTTGGTAGAGTGCTTGCCTTGAGTCCAGTCTCTAAGAACTGGTAAAACGGCATGGTGTGCACACCTACAAGAGCACTGGGAAGAGAGAGAAAGGGATTAGAAGTCTGATGCCATCCTTCCCTACACAGTTAGTTTGAAGACAGCCTGGGCTACATGAGACCCTGTCTCAGGTAAACAAAAAACTTTTCACTTATAAAAGGTACTCTTTTCAGGAGATAAATAACAAGGCACTTCTTAGAGAAGTATTATCCTTCATCCGAAGGTCACTGTGAACTCTGCCTGGTACTCCTTTCTCAGCAGTGGTTTGGGTAGATGGAAGAAATCCAGAGAAGTTTGAGTCTCTAATGTCTAGATTTCTTTTCACATACAGTAGCTCATTACTTCATAAGGAAATGTTAAGCAAACAGTTTATTAGTGTTTCTGTTTGTATGTATGTGTGTGAATTTCATGGAGGTCATAGGGAAAGCTCTAGAAGTCATTTCTCTCCAGAACTTGGGTTCCAGGGATTGAACTGAAGTTGTGTGGCTTGGTGGCAAGTATCTTAACCTGTTGAACCATCTTAGTGGTCCCCATAAGGAAATATTGCTAAGAATTTCATCTGTCTCTGAAATTATTTCCTAAAGTTGCAATATTTATTTATTTTTTTTAAAATTGAAATAATTTTTGGACACAAAGTTTTACCTTAAACTTGCTGTGTTGTAGATGGTGACCTGACCCTCCTGCCTAAGCCTGTCAAGTATTGGGATTATAGACATGAGACACCACACAGCATCTCATAGTTTCTTCTTTTGTTCTTTTCCTTATGTATCAGAGCTATATTTTTCCCATCTTTTAATTTATTGTCATTTATTTATTGGTTAAGTTTTTATTTGGGGACAGAGCTTTCACTCTACAGTCCAGCCTAGCCTATAACTCACTGTGTATTCCAAGTTGGCCTGAAACTTGTGATGATCCTTTTGTCTTAGCCTCCCCAGTGCTGGGATTATTGTGGTAACATTACACCTAGTTCATTTTTCCTTTATTGCCACATTATGCTTACATATTTTGAGAGTTTAGTATGATAACTTGATATATTGCAATAATTTTTCATGGCTGAATAATATTTCATTGTACATATTCCATGTTGTCCTTATCCATTTATCAGTTAATTGATAACTTCTGTTTGTTTCCATTTCTTCTCAGTAGTGAAAAGTGCCCCATTGAACACTGGAGTGTGGATTGTTTCTTTAGTATATGGATTTATATCTATTTAGAAGTAGATTTCTATATATGGTAGTTCTTTTTTTATTTTTGTGTCTGTCTTGAGACATGTATATTTATTTCATTTGACTTTTATCTTAATTTTTTTTTCCCTGTTGAGTTCCTTATATATTCTGGATAGTAACCAGTTGAATGTTGAATGTTAGACAGATCTTCTCTCTCTGTTGCTTGCTTCTTTTGCTGTGTAGAAGCTTGATAGTTTGATGTAATTCCATTTGTTTTTTTCCTCCTGAACCTTTGAGACCTCACCTTAAAAAACATTGTTTATGTCATTGTCTTGAGATATTTTCTTGGAATAATTTCAAAATTTAAGGTGTTGAATTTAGGTATTGTGTTCATTTTGAGTTGATTTCATAAGGTAACATGTAGGAGTCAGTTTTACCAGTATTGTTCACTGTGGGGGACCAGCCCCCACATTTATTTATCCCAGGGACTCTTGAGGAATGAGGGATAAGAGACTTAGTTAGAAATAAAGAGGGGAGAGAAACAGAGAGAAACGCAGGATAGCCTCGGGTGGGCCTCTGTCCTTATCCACTGGCCCATAGCTTTCTTTATTCCAAAGGGCTGTTTATAACAATGCCAAGGGAAGGGGCAAAGGACCTCCCCCTAGCTAGGTACAGACAAGTGTAGATAGACCCTTCCAAACACCTGCTACTCAGGCCCATAGTCCAATCAACCTCTTATGCAGTCCTGCTGGGTACAGCCACCAGGAAACCTAGTGGGCTCCAACAGTTCAATGAAGAAACTGTTGGGCTCTTGGCATTTATTTACATTTTGTAAGGCTTATATCAATGATGTAAATATATAGAAGTTATTAAACTGTGTCAAAAATACTATTTTAGTTAGGATTTCTATTGTTGTGAAGAGGCACCATGACCATGGCAACTCTTATTATAAAGGAAACATTTACTTGGGGTGGCTCACTTACAGTTTCAGGGGTTCAGTCCATTATGATGGGGAGCATGACAGCATGCAGGCAGGCGTGGTGCTGGGTTAGTAGCTAAGAGTCCTACATTGCAGGCAATAGGAAGTCGACTGACACACTGGGTGGTGTCCTGAGCATAGGAAACCTCATAGCTGACCCCCACAGTGACACACTTTCTTCAACAAGGTCATATCCACTCCAACAGAGCCACACCTCCTAATAATGCCCCTCCCTGTGAGATTATGGGAGCCAATTACATTCAAACTATGACACATACTTTGGTAAATTTCAATTATATTCAAAATAAATGATCTTTATCAAAGAGTTTTCCTAATGCAGAAATAGATCTATACCTTTGACCTCCCAATTCCTTTCTCCTATTTTCCTTTCTTTTGTTTTCTCTTTATCCCTAAGTGGTTAATAAAAATTGGGAAATCCATACAGTAGTGTTTATTGTGCCTATTAAATATTATTACCCTTTGGATTGTAAACTTCCCTCCAAACTTAAAAATTTTGGTTGTTTAAAGCATTATCATATCTATGTACTTGAGTTATATGAGATCTAATTTAAAGAGAATTTCTTAGTAATAACGAATATTTTACAAAACATAACCTAGTTGACAACATGGAAAACTTCATCTGAAAGAAGGGATATTACTTTTGCATTTGCTTCTTTTCTAAAACAATTTTAAAAATACTGATAAATATTTTTGGTCAGATTTATTGGATAAATTCCCTTCACACTCCAGTGAGTTTTGGCAAATGTATTCAGTGAAAAAAAAATCACCACTATTTTCATATCTTCCTGCATTTAATTCCTACCCAGAGTTGCTACCGTTTCTGATCTGATTTCTGTTCCTATGGCTCTACCCTTTCTATAATATCTTGGGATTATTTAGGTAATATATTCCCCAAAATGTTTCCAAAAGGCAACCATTACACAGGAAGAAGCCATTCCCTATTCCTTACCTGTGTAATTCCTCTCTGGAATCTAGGTTATGGTTTTCCCTCTATCTCTATGCATGCATCTTTTCTGAATATCCATGCACAAGGATTAAAACAATGTGTGACTTTTAATGACTTTAATTCCTTTTTAATTGAAAGTAGATCTTTTCCATATAATATTTTCTGATTATGGTTCCCATCTCCCAACTCCTCCAAGATTCCCCCCTGACTCCCACTCACCTAAATCCACACCCCTTCTTTCTCTCCTTCATTACAATATAAGTAGGCATCTAAAAATACAGTAAAGTAATATAAAATCAAATAGGATGAAAGCAAACTGGAATAGGGCAAACCAAACTAACTACTAGGAGAAAAACACATATAGATGCACACACATTCACGTGCACAGAAATCCCATAAAACACAACACAAGAAACTATATCTTATCAGCAAAAGACCTGTAAGTGCAGTGTTACAGCTCCCGAGGGAAAGATATCCCGATTGTCAGAAGTCAGGCAATACCTGCAAGTGTTACAGCTCTTGAGGGAAGGGTATCCTGACTTGTCAGGAAGTCAGGCTATATATACCTACAGCTTTGAAGGGAAGGTATCCCTTACAGCTGTGAGGAGAAAGGTATCCTGACTTGTTGGGAAGTCAGGCTATTCCTACAGCTGTGAAAGGATGGTATCCTGGATACCTACAGCTGTGGAGGGAAAGGTATCCCGACTTGTTGGGAAATCAGGCCATACCTACAGCTGTGGAGAGAAAGGTATCCTGACTTGTCTGGAAATCGGGCTACACCTGAAACAGTTCTGTTGGGAGATGGCCTCCCTGCAGGGTGTGGTAATCCTGCTTCTCTCCTAAAGAGAGCCAATACAGCTGAACACTGCTATTCTCTGCTAAGGGAGTTTCCCAGCTGAGATGTCTGTTTGTTCTCAGCTCCAGCCCAAGTTGTTACTTCTTCTGCTAAGGGAGAAACCTCTACAGAAATGTAGCAATCTGCTCAGGCTCCAGCAAAAAGTTGTTACTTCTGCCTTGCTCCGGTAGGGAAGTTTCCCAGCAGAGATTCTGCTCTGCTCTGGTGAAAACTCTTTCAAGAGAGTGACTGCCTCTGGCAGCGTGGAGAAGGGCAGCTGCCAATTGGACAGGCACAGGGATTAATTATATAGGGCTTCTTAGGGGTGGGGTCTTTCCAGGGAGAAGATTTTCAGGGTGGGAATTGGTCAGATTTCAATGCCCTTGAGCTTGGACAGGTTCAGATTGGCTAGATTTCGTGCCCAGAGATTGGTTGATTTTGTGCTCAGTTGGTCAGGGGCAGATTTGGCTCTGGTTTCAGGGTCAAAGTGTGTTTCTTTCACTGGCCTTTTTTAGCTCTAGTTTCAGGGCCACGGTGTGTTTCTTTCACTGGCTCTGGTTTCAGGGCCAAAGTGTGTGTTTTTTTGCTCCGATTTCAGGGTCAGGGTTGTGTTTCTTTGGTTCTGATTTCAGGGCCAAAGTATGTTTCTTTCACTGTCTCTGTTTTCAGGGTCAGAGTGTGTTTCTTTCACTGTCTCTGTTTTCAGAGTCAGGGTGGGCTTCTTTGGCTGGCCCTTTTGTCCTAAAGTAGGTGTAAAAAGAAAAGAAAGAAAAAAAAAATAGTGCCCAGCCAAAGCATTATAAGACAAACAACCTCCAAAAATTCTGGTGAAAGGATGTTTACTATTATTTATACAGAGTTTTGCAGGACGGTTTTCACCTCAGGTAGGATGCCTCTCAAGTACCTTTTCTTCACATCTGTACCAAATGGGAGAGAATTTTGTCACTTTCAACACTAATGCAGGTTTTATATATTTTAGTTTCTAAATGAAATCAAACCAAGTGATGTAACTCTACAAAAGCCAAGGTATTAGGAAGATGTGGCAGGATTATCTTTCGTGTTTTTCTACTTGTGGTATGGTGTTGGTGCCCAAATATATGAGGTGTTCTGTGGCCACAGTATTGAAGTATTACTAAAGACCTTCTTGAAACTTCTTCCTCTGAGGATTATGAAACAATTACTGCTCCCATTAATGTTTGATTTGACAAATAAGTAAATGTTATAGAATGTTCCAATAGTAACATTAAATCATGGGAACTTTCAGAGAACATTTCTTATAAATGAATTACTGTCAAATACATAAGGAGAGTAAAGAATTTAAGATGGACTCAGAAAGACATATTTGATGAACTTATTTGCAGAAGTCCATTTGGTGACTGATGTTTTTAAGTGGAGTTTTACTCTACTGTTATCTTTTTTGGTGAGATCTTAAATTTTTTTTTTTTTTTTTTGCTTTTTATTGACTTTGACAGACCTTAATATTGTTTATGAAAGCCAGACCTCACTCTTTTGGATATTGTTTTTGTTTTGAGCAGTAGTGTGGTTATGTATCAAATAAATTGTTTTCGTAACCTATGAAGTGAGAGTATGAGCTATGTAGCCCTGTAAGTATTTTGAGATAAAATTCATTTTAAGACCCATGCCTTGTACTCAATTTGTGCTGGCTCTAAGATGATTTCCAAGATGTGGTTAAATATATTTCTGATAACATCCTGTAAATATAATTTCTCAACCAATGTGAAATTCGTAACATACTGCACATTACCTTCCTTCAGTGGTTTTCCAATTTAAGTTAAATTTTGACATGTTTCCCTGTTGTTCATGTCCTGATTACAAATCCAATTCAAAAGCAAATTAATAGACTCTTCTTTCTTCAGTGATTTTAATTTAAAATTTAATTCATATAGTGTAGCACAATGTTACAGATTTGGAAAGCCTGATAGATCTATTTGAACTGTATTATTAAAATTTTTGCATGGGTTTGAATTTGGAGATCACCCAGAGTTGGGTGCCTTGCCCTCTCTGAAGGTAAGACTTAGAGCATCTTACTGTGTAGACTTAATCATTACATTGGTGCAGCATTTTCTCTGTGCTCACTAAAGTTTTATTTTGTGTTTACATTTTATGATTATTAATCATGGTAGGCTGCTGTGAAATGACCCCATAGGGAAAAGTTATGTCTTTATTTGTGTTAGTCTTGTGGAGAATAGTAGTAGTTCCCAATGTCTCCACAGAGACTTGATTTTGTAAACTCCTCTTTCTCTCCCCCTTCCCTTTCCTGCTTTTAAACAGGTGCAGATGCTTACCCAGAATATACTTTAGAAAATAGATTATTAAAAAAATTAATTATGCAAATGTATGTCTGTATATGTGTAGGGTGTGTGCAAGTCAGTGAAGGTGACCCTGGAAAACAGAAGAGGCCAACAGATTTCCTGGAGCTAGAGTTACAGGTGGTTGTGGGCCTCCTAGCATGGTGCTAAGAACTGGACTCTTGAAAGAACAGTGTAGGCATTTAACTGCTGAGTCAACTGTCTAGCCACCAAATGTACTTTTTTCTACCAAGTTGTTACTTAAATTCTCTTGTTTCTCTCCTGGCTGTTTGCTTCCACTCTCTCCCCCCCCCCCCCCCCCAACCCCCAACCCTCCACCCCCACCCCAGCCCTCTGTCTGCCCATCTCTGTGGCCATCCATTCCCTCTCTCCCCCGCTCCCTTCCTATATATGGGCTATGGCCTTACTCCCCACTGAAGCATAAGCAAATTTTTAAATTACTTAAAAAATTTCTGGGAAATTATTCTACAGGGATAAGATGGTTCAGGATTAAACACTTATCTACAGCTTGTGGCTCACAGCTGAGGATAGCTGTGAATGCAATCTAACACAAAATTGAAACACTGTGAATTTTTTTGCAATTAATTGGATGAGTACTAATGAGTTTTTCATCAAAGTAGACTACTCTGAGTTTGTGTGTAGAGAGAGCTACAGGGCTCGCTAGATAAGTAATATGCTGGCAAGTCTTCCCTTCATTTTAGACAATGTGGTCACATGGTACCTTTGCTACCTCCCTCTGTATATGCATCATTCCTGGTGTCTTCTTGTTTCCTCTGGATCTGTCCTCTTTTATTATCATATATCTCTTGTGTTTCTCCTCAGTGTAACTTGTTTTCTGCTTTCTTTGGTGAGATTGCTTAACCTTTGAGAGAGAAAGGGCTGAACAGGACATCAAACATGCCAGTTTTCATTTTCCTTTCCCTTGTATTACCAAAGTAATGAGAGTATGCCTTAGCAAGATTGAGGGCAGTGATGGAGAAAATCAGCCATGACCTAAAGCATAATAATACATTATTGAATGTATGTTTAAATATTGTAGCACAAATCTTAAAAGGTCTTATTAATAAAAACAAACCTGGAGCCAGTTATTGGGGTGAATGCTGAAAGATCAGAGAAACAGAATAAGCCACATCCAACCTCATCTTGCCTATTTCTCAACTGATCCTCTTTCCTCAAACTGGAAGCCTCTGAGTCCTCCCTCATCTGAATGGATCTCAGCTGAACTGCTGCTAAAAGCTGAAAGCTTAAAAAGGTTCTAGTTCCTGGTCCTCATACCTTATATACCTTTCTGCTTCCTGCCATCACTTCCTGGGATTAAAGGTGTGTGTCACCATGCCTGGCTATTTCTGTGTGGCTTTGAACTCACAGAGATCCAGAAGGATCTCTGCCTCCAGAATGCTAGGATTAAAGGTGTGTGTGCCACTATTTTCTGGCCTCTGTGTCTGATTTAGTGGCTGTTCTGTTCTTTGACCCTAGATAAGTTTATTAGGGTGTACAATATATTTGGGGACATAATATCACCACAGAATATACTGTTGAATAAAAGATTTCCTGAATGTTTAGCTTTCCTCTCTTAAGACCTCTCCAAAATCAGTTCCCCACATATGCTGGTAAGGCAAGTTTCCAAGCATTTTGTTTATGTTGACTAAGAAGGGATTTTTAAAAATCAAGTTTTTTATTTTATTTATTAGTTTGAGTGTTTGCTTGCTTATATGTTGTATGTGTATGTGCCATATATATTCTTAGTACTCTGAAGGTCAGAAGAGGGCATCAGATCCCTTAGAACTTGAGTTACAGAAGGTTGTAAGCCACTATGTGGGTGCTGGGAACCAAACCTGGGTCCTCTGCTAGACCAGCAAGTGCTGTTAACAGTTTAACCCTCTCCCCAGCCCCTAAAATAATATTTCTACTTGATATATAGTAATTATGAATGTTTATATTGTATAGTCTGACATCTCCAAACGCTTATACCATGCTCAGAAAGAGGAAATCTGTCATTTAAGAGATATATCATTTCTTCATGTGATTTTGAAATATTTAATTCATTGTTGTCAAGCATAGTTATAGACTACTATAGGTTAGTAGTGGTTAGTATGAAGTTAATTTGAAGGATACAAAGAATGATGGGGACTGTTTGGTGTGTACTGTTTGTTGGGCTTTTGGGAGCAAATGCTTTCAGAATGATTAGTTCTCCAGTGGATAGTTCTTCAGAATCACCAATGAATGATTTGTCTGGTAAATGCATTCTTACTCTCAGTTATTGCTTGAATAGTAAGGCTCTTTACTGTATTGGGCAACTGGAGTTCAAATATGTATCTAATTGAATTTTTTTCTTAAAGTTTAAACAATTTTACATTTATAAAAGTAATTCTTGGTAAATATTTTGAAAAGATTAGCTTTTTGACATAAATATATATCACTTTTAAAGGATTATGACTTGAGTTGATTTTTAGTAAGAGTTGTCAGAACATTAGAACGCAAGTATATTTTAAAAACTATATGAAATCTTATTTTAACTGACCTGTTATTTACTGTTCATCTTTAGGCTTTTTCCCCAGCAGCTCCCAAGGCTGTGATGCATTTCTCCGCCACAAGATGACACTGATTTCCCCCTCAGTGCTGAAGAAGTATGGCATTCCCTTTGACAAGGTTTGTCCTTGTTAGGCTTTCACAAGTAGATTTTTCATTTTGTGGTATTTGTATTTAGGATGAATTTAAAGTGCAGAACTATGTCTTGGATTATTAAATAACACTTATGATAGATGAAGAGAAATTTAAGGTCATGTTCTATAACATCAATAATTAATTTAAGTCCTAACTGATTATTTCATTTTAAAATATATTTACTAGAGTTTATGTATATTTAATTTTTTTATTATTAGAGAATTTCATACATAAATATAATATGTTTTGATAAAATCCACTCACTGTTCCCTCCCATCCAGAGCTTGTCCCCCCGCAACCATTTTTTCCCTCCAAACCTAATGTGCTTTTTTAAAAAAAAAAACAAAACAAAACAAAACCTCACAGTCTACTTAGTGAGTTATATATCTGCATGGGTGTAGGATCATGTACTGGAAGATGGATAGCTTCTCAAGGGCCACACATTGAAAAAGAACTGATTGTCCATTCATCACCAGATACCAGTTGCCAGTAGCTCCTCAGCTAGGGTGGGACTTCTTGATCTGAGATCTTCTTCATCCATACTGAGATTATGGCTTGTTTGATCTTGTCGAGTTTTTGTGTATATAATCATAACTGCTTTGAGTTCATGTGTGAATCATGGTGCTATCATGTCTGGCAAATACTGACTTTCTGTAGATACCTACTTTCTCCAGCTCTTATCTTTCTGTCCCCACTTCCAGAATGGTTTTCAAGCCTTGTGGGGAAGGGCTGTGATATAGACACTCTATTTAGTGCTGAACATTCCATGGTGTCTTAGTCTTTGCACACCGGCCACTTGTAGATCTCAGTATTGATCAATGTCTACTGACTAAAGGTTGAGAAATGCACTAATCAATGGGTATAAAGCAAAGAACTGTTCAGGGGAGCAGTTTATCATTATGTCCACTTATCAGAATAATTCTGATAGGTCTTCCCCTGGGGCCTATGACCTAGCCAAGCAAGAAGTTTGCACCCAGTTAATGGTACCAGGCCTACCTTTCATCCTGTGGGGTGAACTCTAAATCCAAGCAGGTAGTGCTTGGTTGCTACTATAACAATAACACTACTACACAAATGAGTTTGTCTTGCCAGCCCAGTGTTGTATCTCTCAGGGTTCAAAGCTGGGTAAGACTGTTGATGACTTTTTTTTCTTAGTAGTGTTCATATAACCTTTTAGTGCTATGGAAGCTAGCCAGTATGGATGAAGACGCTTCCATGTCAGTACCAGCATGATTTTTTCCATGTTTGTGAGTCAAGTATGTGGTGTCTACATCAAATTGTAGAGGGCAATCATGAGCAATGGCAATAGCTGTAATGTTTGGGGCAAATGTCTAGGATATCTTATTGACCAACAACTCAAACAGAGATAACACCTATTTGATACTGGGCTTTTTACTTGATAGTATCATTTTATCTAGAGGAGACATTGTCGCCTCATTAATTATAGTGTAATTCCATTCAAACTCTTCATATATACATCTATTTCTGGAAGCTTCTAGATACTAAGTCACAATATACCATTTAAAAAGTTATTTAATATTAATTATCTCACCTATACTCAATTTCTCTACCCTGATATCCCATCCATCTATCTCATTTAATGTTTCATACTGTTACTCCTCTTTTCCTCTTCAAACACCTATGTTCTGTTTTCTGTCTCTTGAAATCCACTCTCCTCCCATGACTGTTACTAGGCTCCTATCTTCTTTGAGTACTCCAATTTAAACAAATATTGAAAGATTCAAAGCAGCATTTAGCACCCACTTGTAAAAATGAACATGTGTTGGTATTTTTTGGGTTTGCGTTACCACACTCAGAATGATTATTTATAGTTCCACCCATTTTTCTGTGAATTTCACAATTATGTTTTTCTTCATAGCTGAGTAACATTCTATTTATAGGATGTTTTCTTTGCACATTTTTCAGTTGGTAGGTATCTAGGCTGCTTTTATTTCCTAGCTAATGTCAATACCACAGCAATGAACATGGAGGAGCCAATATCTCTATAGTAAGATACAGAATCCATTGGAAATATACCAGAATTCAGTAATGCTATAGCTGGGTCATATTATATATCTATTTCTAGCCTTTTGAATTACCTCCATACTGATTTCCATAGTCCAAGTCTTTCATACATGGGGATTTTACTTTTGTGTAGAGTCAAAATTAATATCTAATTTCATTCTTCTACATGTAGCTCTCCAGTTTGACCAATACTATCTGTAGAAGATGTTTTTTCTCCAATGTGCTTTTAGCTTCTTTGTCAATTGTCAGGCAGCTGTAAAAGTGTTGTCAATAGTCACGTAACTGTAAGAGTATGGGCTCATGTCTGGGCTCTCAATTTTATTCCATTGATCAATATGTTTGTTTTTATGACATTTCCATACTGTTTTTATTACCATAATTCTATAGTATATTTCTATAGAAATCAATGATGGTGATACTTCTAGCAGTGTTTTTATTGTTCAGTATTGTTTTGACTATCCTAAGTCTTTCATGTTTCTGCATGAATTTTGTGATTCTTACCTTCAATTTCTGTGAAGAATTGCATTAAAGTTTTGATGAAGATTGCATTGAATCTGGTAATTGCTTTTGATAACATAAATGTTAATCCTACCAATCCATGAACATGAGAGGACTTCTCAGCCTCTGGTATCTTCCTTAATGATTTCACTATACAAGTTTTTCAGTTCCTTAGCTTGAGATATATGATATATGATTCTCCTTGGGACTTCCGGCCCACAAGTAATGACACAGAAACTCATTAATTATCAAAACTCAGCCTTAGCTTAGGCTTGTTTTCTGCTATCTCCTATAACTTAAATTAACCCATTTATATTAATCTATATTTTGCCACATGGTGTTACCTCTCTTCCATCTTGCACCTCCTATTTCCTCTGTATGTCTTGCTGGCAACTCTGCCTTTCTACTTCCCAGAGTTCTCTCTCTTTGCGTGGAAGTCCCACCTACACCTCCCACCTAGCTATTGGCCATTTAGCTTTTTATTACACCAGTCACAGCTATACATCTTCACCCAGGGTACAAATATCCCACAACACAAATACATACATACATACACACATGCATACATATGTATGTAAATGATTTTTAAAATTTATTTCATTCCTTTTAGGTATTTATGGATTGGATTGTTTCCCTGATTTTTTTCTGAGTATTTTTGTTATTGCTATATAGAAAGCCTATTGATTTTTGTTTGTGAATTTTTTTCTGAACATATTTATTGGCTGTAGCAGTTTTCTGGTGGTCTGTAGGGTCCTTTATGTATATAACTGTACCATTTTTAAATAAGGATTCTCTGGTGTCTCCCTTTTCTACTTGTGTTCTCTTTATCTTACTGCTATAGTGAAGACTGCAAGCATTATATTAAAGAGGAGTAGAAAGAATGGCTATTCTTGTCTCATTCCTGATTTCAGTGGAAATGATTTGACTTTGTTTTCCATTTAGTGGAACATTCTGTAGGCTTGTTGTATATGGCCTTTATTAAATTGAGATATATCCCCTGTATTCCTACATTCTCTTAGGACTTTTATCATGAAAGGATGCTCATGGATTTTTGTCAAAGACTTTTAATGAGTGTAATGAGTTGATCCTGAGGTATCTGTTCAGTCTTATTTATGTATTGGATGTTGTTTATTGATTTACATATGTTGAACTATTTCTGAATCTGGGATAAAGCCAGCTTGATCATGGTCAGTGACCTTTTTCATGTGCTCTTGAATTTAGTTTTTTAGTATTTTTTTTTAATTGAAAAAAAATTTTTTTCTTTTATGTTTGTAAGGGGAATTTGCCTTTCTTGCTTTTTTTTTAGTTGGGTCTTTGGTTTTGTTTCCAGGATAATAAACACTAGATAAATATGCAAAGAGAATTTGGAAGTATTCCTTCCTTTTATAGTTTACCAAAAAATTTAAGGAGTATTGTTGTTAGTTCTTCTGTGAATATCTTGGTAGAATTTTGTTCTCAGTGCATCTGGCCTGGGTTCTTTTTTAAAATTGTGGGATTTTCAGTTCCTGAATCTATTCTATTCATTGTTATAGGTGTGTTTCAATTATTTTCTTCATCTTAGTCACCTTTGGGAAATCACATGAATCTTAAAGTATCTATTTCTTTCAGAGTTTCCCGTTTAGTGGAACATAAAGTTTTTAAAGCATGCTCTTATGATTCTCTGAGTTTCCTTAGTGTCTTCCTGTTCATTTCTAGTTTTATTGATTTTGGTCCTCTCTTTTGGTTAATTAGCTAAAATTTTTGTCAATCTTGTTTACCTTTTAAAGAACAAACTTTTCATTTCACTTATTTTTTGCATGTTTTGTTTCTATTTCATTAATTTCATACCCAGTCTTTATTGTCTATTCTAACCTACTGGTTTTGGTTTTGTTTGTTCTTGTTATTTTAAGGCTTTCAGGGACGTCTTTCTGTTACTAATTTGAGAGCTCCCATATTTTTCACTGTAGGCTCTTACTATTATAAACCTATCATTTTAGGTATGTCTGATGTACTTGGAGAAACTTCTATAGACTCCCAAGAAGAATTTGTTTTATAGAATGTTCTGTATTTTTTAGGTCCTTTCGATTTATGGTATCATTTAGATCCATCATTTCTATGTTTGGTTTTAATTTTGGTGAGAATGGAGTATAAAATCACTAGCAATCACTCTGTTAAGAGTTAATGCATGTTTTAGATCTAATAGTATGTAGTTAGTGAAGTTGGGTGCACCTGGGCTTGGTGCATATATAGATTTACAATAGTACCATCCTTCGTGGATTCTTCATTTAATGGCTATGGCGTGTCCTTTATTACTTTGATTAATTTTGGAGTCTACTTCGACAGATATTAGAATAGCTAAGCCTGTTTGTTTCTTAGTTCCATTTGTTTGGAATACCTTTTCTATCTTTACCTTAAGATGGTAGAATATTGCCAGGTGGTGGCAGTATACAAGTTTAATCCCAACACTTGGGAGACAGAGGCAGGTGGATCTCTGTGAGTTTCAGGTCAATCTGGTCTAGAAAGCAAGTTCTAGGGCAGCCATAATTATTATAGAGAGAAATTCTGTTTTCTAGTCCAGTCTGATATCTGTGTCTTTTGATTGGAGAATGAGCCTATTAGTATTAATAGTTATTAATTCCTGTCATTTGTTGACTTTTTGTGGTCTTTTTTAGTTACAGTGCAGTTTCTCTTCATAGTCTTCTTTGGAGGGTCTTCTGTTCTCCTTTGCAGCAGACATTGTCCAGCACATTCCTTGCTGCTCTTTCTTTCTGCTGCCTTCTAGTGCGGAACTCAAGACTTGTTGCTTGACTTTGAGTAAGTTTTATGTAAGTGGTAGTTGGGTGAAGGAGATCTTAGAAAGCTCTCTTTGTGTAGTCTGGAGTACTATGGGGTCAGTAGGGGTAGAAGCTATCTTGGAGCAGTGGGAAGTAAGATCCTGGAAAAGGGGGCAGCATATATGTTGGGACGCAACAGTCAGTGTGTTGGGTGGGGGGAACCTGGAAGGCCTTGACGGTGTGGAGGCATTTGGAGATAAGATCCTGGAAGAGCTTATAGTGTGTGGCAGAGTGATACTTACCCGTTGTCTTTGTTTGAGAAGGGAGATTGCATAGGAGGTAGTCCTACAGAGTGGAAAATATCTTAGCCTACCTGATGGATTAGGGAGGGAGGTCCCAGAGGAGCTGGGGTTCCTATTGCATAGGGAAGAGCAAGGCCTACTTCTTGTGGCAGAGAAAGAAAAATCCTGGAAGAGCTGTGGGATGGAAATGAGCAAGTCTAGCTACTGACACAGGGAAGCAGAGTTCAGGTAGAACCTTTGAAGTGGAGAGTGAATCTAACTCATGTTGTTTGTTGGAAGTCTTAGAGAGCTGGGTGGGCCTACTCATGGCATGAGGAAGGGGAAAGTTCATGAAATATCTTGGGGGAGGGATTCCTGTAGGTTGAGAAGGAAGAGATCTAGCCCATTTGGGATAAGAAGGACCTACAGTCCAGCATAACAAAGTTCCCAATGTTATCTTCTTTTGGTGTGGCAAGGCTTTGTTCAAACTAGGGTTTTTCATTCAGCTTGAGGAGGTCATCTATTCTCTTTCAGTGTCTGTGCTACAGCTATGCAGTAGACATACTCTGCTTGTGATGAACATGTTTACTCATACACTTAAATACATTGAGAAAAATATAAGAAAACATTGGTTCTAAGATGATTATTTGTGACTGGCCTAGGTACAAGAAGAAGCTGGTAATAAACCACATCAGAGATAGCTACCCAGGGTAGATAGATGTTGTATCCTGAGTGGATACTGCCACAGTGAGACTTGGTCAGAGCTGCAGACATATAGACACAAGGCTTTTGTGGGTTTAGTATACATATTCATAGAATGCTTCTTTTGATTAATTGGCATTAGCTTCATAAGGTATTCCACTTAAGATGGAGTAATAACAGGCATCATAAAGCCTGATATCTGCCTGCCAAAAGGAATGGACTAATGTCCCCAAGTTCAGGTAATCTTTCTAAAAGATATGATAATACATGCTCATAATCTCAGCACACAATACACAGATGTAGGAACATTGTGATTTTTTGAGGCCCATTGAAACACAATGCAAGATGCTATATTAAAAAAAATGCAAGGTCTAGTATATATAGTTTAGTAGTGCTAGTGTGCTTGCCTATCATTCATTATGGGAAGCAGATCACCTGCGGGTTAAAGCTGGTTTAGTTAGGTATTGGTAGGATAGTCTTATGACCCATGTTACGAGAGGGTTTTATACATTATCAGTAGTGCAGAGTAGGCTGTTTTCACCATGATGGGGTTTTGGGGCTTGAAGCCTTTCCAACCTTTGGAGAGAAGGAAGCAGCTGCTACACTGAATCTTTCCTGTGCTGCAGCTTCTTTGCTACTACACAGTACTTCACTGGGTGTGTTGGGCTTTTGTGGCTTGGATAGAAAGTAACAGGAGGAGTTTAAGATCCTAGAAACGAGGTACCAGTAACTTAATTATTGACAGTGGCATGTCATGTGGAATTGTGCATTTCCACCTTGATGCAGGGCACATGATGACATAATGTTCCTCAAGGAATTCATTCTCTGATATCACAGGAGCCTGTGACAGTCATTGATTGCAGAATTACATCTGCTGGGTTCACTCCTGGTTTCTGTTACGTTATTTTTCAGAGCTTTAGTTTCTTCACTTACAAAATAGAGATATTACTAATGATTGCCTAATATTTATTCTAAGTATTAGAAAAGATAATCTAGATGAATGGCTTTGTGTTCTACATAAATTGTATTGTAACATTCTTATTTTTAATAAAATTCCTTTCATATTTTATTTTTATACATTTTTAATTAAAATAAAATTATGTAATTTTCTCCTTCCCTTTTTTTGTCCAGCATTTCCCAGTACCCTCCCTTTAAGTCCTCCTTTATCTACTCCCACTCTAAAACTGAGAGCCTCTTTTTCTTTGAAAATTATTGTTTCATACATATGTATATTTTTGCATAAATATATAAATACATTTGGTTGAGTCCATTTTTTGTTGCTCATGTGGCTTCTGGAGTGACCACTTAGTAATGTTGGGTAACTAATAATTTTCTGGAAGAGACTAATTTTCACTCTGTCTGCAGTCAATATTTACCTGTACTTCTTAAACTCTTTAAAAAAACAAAAGGAAAAACAAAAACAAAAAACCTCACACTCACAAACTTCTACTAAGCCAGTATCACTCTTATACACTCTTTTCCCTTTTCTATGCCTATAATGTGAGGACTTAGTATTTTAATGGTGTACCACATTTTCTGTATGTTCTTATCCTGTGAAGTTGTCTTTTCTAAATTTTTCCTTGTTTTTTTTTAATTGTCACGATCCCTTACTTTGTGTCTTAATATTCTATCATTTGCTTGATTCATTCTATTTGTAAGGCTTCTTCTGAAATTTTTAAGTGGGATATTGAATGTTTGAGTTCCATTTTCACTTAAGCTTGTGTTCTCTTCAGTGTCTTTCTCCATTGAGTTCAGTTTCCAAATCCTGCATTATCTTTGTTATTTTGTTCAAGTATGTATTTTTATTCTTGTATATAACTCAAGGTCTTTTTGTTATTCTTTTGCAGTTCAGCAAAGTGTTTGTGTCATTATAAAATTCCTTGAATTATTTTTTAAAGTTTATGATAGTTGATTTTTTTTTAAGTTTTGTGTCTTGAGGTTTCTATAGGACTAATGAATGTGATAAGAGACATGCTGTTTTGGCTATTCATTTTTTTTTTTTTTTTTGGTTGTGTGTTTGATGTGATGATCTGACCTTCCTTAATTTGTTCAGATTCACTACCATAACAACTCTAAGATGGCAGTTTGGTTACAGTGTGCACTCCTATATTTATATAGTGGGCTTGAGAAATATTTAAATGCATATACCTACATATTCATCCATTTCCCAACATTTTAAAACTGAAATATTAAGAGAATTGTTTCCTCTTAACATAACATCACTTGGGCTTTATTTCAGATGCTCTAGGGGCATCCTCTGTCAGTGAGAACTGAGTGGTAAAATTTTCTCTAACTTTCATTAAGATTTTGATAGATTTTTACTTCATTTTCTTCTTTTTTTAAAAAACCCAACAGATTGTAGAATAACTGGTATCTTTTCTAGGACTGACAGACCTCTTGTTCCTGACTATTATTCTTCTGGATTTCATTTCATATTGTTTATTCATTTATTCTTTTGCCACCTGTAGTTGATGTTCAAGGCTGGAAAATCACTGTAGCTATTTTATGTCTGTTCTAGTGGTAAAATTATTTTTTCATTCATAAATATATGCTTAACACCATTAGTAGGCTATCATCAAGAACATATAGAGTATCTGAAAAGAGCAGTAATGACAAAATGTCACCTCTAGAGAAGTTGTGGTGAAAGAGAAGCACAGATCATAGATGGTAGTAGTAGATCCTTTTTCTGTGTTGTATCTGTAGATGAGGAGTGGAATTCATATTCAATCTCAGTAATCACTGACAGCACACATTTCCTTTGCATTGTGGGTCCCAGAGACAGAACTCAAGTTTTCAGGCACTCTCAACCATCTCGACATCTAGAACTTCTGTCATTTTAAAATTGTTGTGATATCATGACATGTTTTGCTTTCTTAAAAATAGAAAGTGGAAATGTATACTAATCATTACATGATTTGGAAAGTCTTATTAAACGTTGTTTCATCAAACCCTACAGATCACCCAGGAGGCTGGAGAGTTTATGATCACTTTTCCTTATGGATATCATGCTGGTTTTAATCATGGTTTCAATTGTGCTGAGTCTACAAATTTTGCTACTGTCAGATGGATTGACTATGGCAAAGTTGCTAAATTGGTAAGTTTTACCTGAAAAGTTAAGCATATATAGTGTGTATTCTAGTTTAGCATGTACAGCATTGGTTTTCATCATTCACACTGTGTACCTCTCGCTATAGATTTTTTTTTCAGTTTTGGTATATTTAATTTCCATGAGTTGGAAACTCATTCCTGAAATTTTCTATTTTGAGATTATTATAGGACAGTTTACTCTGACTGGATTTTTTACTGTGGATGCCTGCTTTCTCTCTTAAAGCTAGCACTTGGGTTTCTTGCAACATTTTGTCTTGGCTCTGAATTAAGTAGACTTGGATTTCTCTTGTGAAAGTTCAGTCAGTGTTTTAGAAAACAGGTTATAAAAGGAAGTGAGTAGTTAAATTTGGAACTGTTGGTGGTGGAGGGAATGCGGTAAAAAGAAATTACTAAAGCTTCCTTAACGCAAATGTGATTTTCTCAGTAGTAATAATGTAAAACGTACTTTAAAATCTATTTTAACATTAAAGTGAGTATAAAAGTTCTGTTCGTAGCTCTTGTCAACTGTATTTATTGTAGCTCATATACTTTGTCTTTTCGTCTACAATGAACAGTTGGTATTAAATCAGATTGCTTTCACCTGGTGGCATTAAAAGAGTGACATTGTTCAAACAACTGATGGTAATTTCCCCTTCCTGTAGCTTCAGGAGAAGCAAACAGCAGAGGGCTGTATCTTACTGAAACTATTTCACAGTATGTAGTTGACATAGAATCAGTTAAAAAAAAATGATAAATGCAGCTTATGGGCCTTATCTTAGCTACTTTGTGGTATAAGTAAATGTTGTTTATTCCATTTGAAGAACAATTGTATGTAGGACCATTTTGTGGATTTAAGGAAAAATCACTCTTTAGTTACATGTGTATTTAGAAGATTGCATGACATTAAAATATATATAAAATTCTAGCCTTTGACAACCCACGAAGCATTTGAATGAATTCTTGTTTAAGAAGTTTATTTTGATTCTTTTTGACAGATTCATAGATAAATAGATAGATAGATAGATAGATAGATAGATAGATAGATAGATAGATAGATAGATGGATAGATAGGTTGTTTAGCCTTCAGTCCCATTCACATCCCCTCCCCACTCCCACTGAATCCCTTTTCTTCCCAACAAGTTCCCCTCCTGTTTTTATATTTCTGTTGTTGTCTGGTTTAGTTGGTGAACTACTTAGTTTAATTAGAGTTGCATGAGAATGGGTGGGGTTATTTAATGAAGCATGAGCATGTGTCCTGTGGCTATACCACTGAAGAAAACGATTAATGTCTGTTTCTGAGGAGTTGTTTACAAAGGCACAAAACTGAACTACTTCCTCCTATTAGGCAGTAATCACATTCTATTTAATGAGAAATAGGACATTCAGCATACATGCCTTGAATGTATGTATGTAAAATGCTTTCTTCTGTGTTGAAATGCTGTGTAACTATGAAGTTGTAATGTGGTATCATGATTTGGATCTTTAAATTTGGCAGAATAAGTAAGAATTGTAGATATTCAGATCATCATAAAAATGGCTTAGTACTTGCTTATTATAGGTTTCAGAACTAATTGGTAATATTGATCAAAATAAGACATTTCTTGTTTGTTGACAGTCATAAGCAGTAAGATCATTTTCCTACATTTTTGTAGTAGGAATGGACTGCAACCTGTGAAGAATTGTGGATGTTGGTCTACCGTAGGCTCTCAGCTGGCTGAAGTGTTATGAAGCAGGTGGATCTGAGGTCCAACCTTCCTACTCTTGCTAGATATGATTATATATATGTGTGTGTGTGTGTGTGTGTGTGTGTGTGTGTGTGTATGTGTGTGTGTGTATGTATATATTCAGGAAAGTATTTTTCAACAAAATTAGAAAGACCCCTTTTTACTTTAAAGATTTGCTATAAGGGAAGAAGACATATGTATGTGAACATTCACTCATATTACTTCTTAGTTTTGGGCATTTTATTTAACTACACACATAATTATTGATACACACATTAGGCTAGCTAATTTAAAATGTTCTACATGTCCCATGTAGGCATTTCCCTTACCCTTCCTTTTCTATTGTCCCAGTGATGCTGCTCTGAGAGTACATTAGTTTCTATTGCTGCTTTATCAAAGCACCATGTGGTTGATGCTTAAAAATGTCATCTCTTCATCTTCTTACAGGTCAGTAGGTTAGAGGCTCCGGTTTGACCTCACCAGCCAAAAATCAAATTGTTTCACAGGCCAGGTTTGTTACTGTAAGCTGTGAGAATAAGCAGGATTTCCCTACCTTCCCTTGTTTAGGTTGCATGTCAAATACTCTTCTAGTGCTTGATGTGAGATGTGTCTCCTAGTAATGTCAGAAGCTAAGTCCACCCCCACCAACATGACTGCCCAAATGTGAACTGGACAAGGACAACACAAATGGACATGACAAAGTAGAGGGGGGAAGTCCATGAGGTCTTAACCCTATGCAAAGAACTATAGGCAACAAAGGAAAGCTGGGATTGGGAGAGGTGTTGTTCCATAGGGAAGAGCTTACCAATTGAAAACATACATACTAGTACCGACTGAGCAGGTTATATTTAGAAATACACACATACATATGTACATACACATTCATGCAGTAATAATGAAAAATGAAGCCATGCATTTGAAGGGGAGTTGGAAGGAGTGCACAGGAAGGTTTGGAGGTAGGAAAGGAAAGAAATATTGTAGTTATTAGCTCAAAATTTAAAAGAAAAATTAAAAAGAATAAAAGACACCATGACCAGGGCAACTTATAAAAGAAATCATTTAATTGGGGGCTCATTTGCATTCACTTTCAGAGTATGAGTCCATGGTCATTTTGGCAGGCATGGTAGTAGAGCAGTAGTTGAGAGCTTATATGAGAGAAAGAAAGGGGATGGGGGGATGGGGGGATGGGGGGGAGAGAGAGAGTGCGAGCTAACTGGAAATAAAGTGGGCTTTGGGCTTTTGAAAACTCAAAGCTCTTCCCCAGTGACACACCTCTTAATCATTTCTAAATGCTTTTACCAAATGCATACTAGGCATTCAAATATGAGCCTTTGGGGCTCATTTAAAACAGCACAGGTTGTTAGCTAAAGTACTTCAATAGGGTTGTAAGAGTAAGGTCCTTTTTCTTGCTGATTGATAGGCACTGATTAGGTTTGTTTGTTTGTTTTTGTTTTTGAAACATAAGAAGAATACTATAGATTAAATATGAAAAAATAATACATACAAATGGAATGAGATAATGCATGCAACAGTTCTGGCATCAGTGGTGTGAATATACTGGATAAGTTGATGGTTTCTTTGGACCTACTGATGGGGGGCAATTCTTCATATGCTTATTAAGTGTTTGCTGGTTTGTTTGTTGTGCAGGGCCTAACTCAGGCTCTCACACCTGCTAAGTACACTGTGTCCCCAAGCCACACTCCCAGCCCTGTTTATTTCTGTAAGTCATGATGTCTACATACAGATCTTACTTATTTCACTGTTTATAGTTAAGCAAGGATCCCAGAAAACGCCATTGGTTTAGTAGAATGGTCTGGGGAGCTAATTCACGGGCTCTAGATATAAGACATAATGTGGAAATTATTCAGGATTCAAGCATACAGGGATCTTGAGTAGTCTTATTTCCTACCGCATGTACATTGCTAATTGGGCTAATTGACATCACTTGGAAACTCTTCTAATCCCAGGGAAGCTAGGTCCCCTGAAAGGCTTCCTTAAGTAAAGAGGAAATACTTGATATTTTAAAATCTAGTAGGTCTATGCAGGGTGTGGAAATAATTTCTACAGACCTCTCTCAAACCCTTTCCTATCATTATTTCAAAACAAACAATGTTGAAATCTACTTTTTTTCATATACGATAAAACATTTACCGATTTTAGGGATTTGGATGAGAACATCTTCAAGGGATTTAGGGAGTCTAACCTTATCTGCCTAACACCAAGAGTACAAATTAGCAAATGATAGACTGATAATTGAAAATCTACTTTGCATAAGTAACTGGTGTTGCCTGCTTAAAAACAGGAATTTATTCTTTTAATAGAAAATTTTGAATGTTTCAGTAGTCTATGCACTCTTAGTATTACCATTTCTATTCTTAGTCAATTATTTTTCTTATACTAAAATGTAATGTGATTTTCTTTTAGACTTTAGTTGTTTTTGATCTCATTTTTGATATCCAAGATAGATAACCTTATAAATTTATAGTATTGTATATGTATATAGCTTTTGACCATTTGACCAACCCATAATGTATGGGTTAGTTATGGATTGTGGTAAACAGACTTGTAGCTTTGTGGATGCCCTATTTGTTAGTCTTATTATTGGCTTTTTAAAAAATTCATTCTAAATGGTAGAATTCATGATTTGTAAGTGTTGATGAGTAAAGGTTTTTGTTACTATAAACAGACTTTTGCTTTTTCATAGCTAGGCAAGGAGTGTAAAAGTGCCGGATAAAGTCTCTGTTGGAGATACAGCATTAACTGATGAGTGTAGCATAACCTGTACTCTACATCTTCTTCATAATATAGACATATATATAAATCATTCATCCATATGCTATGAAATAATTTCACTTTATTTATTTCTAATTTCTAATTGGATGTCTCAGAAAAGAATTATTACAAAAGGCTATTTTAAAAGAAAACAAAACTTATTAGAATACCTAACAATTTTCTCTGTGAGAGATCTTTGATTATAAGCTATCAAGCTTATTTGGTAGAGAAAACTGTCGATACTTTAGGTGGCTAGTTGAAAGAGAGAAAAGCTCCATTTACTGAGACTGTGCTTGCTTCATGTTGATGCTGGTCTGGAAACCAGAGGTGAGAATATTTGGCATTGCATAGGTTACAGTACTGCTTTCTTTGTCCTTTGATGCTTACCTTCTGGTGGCATCTCTGTAATGGGATGGAGGGGAGTGGGATATAGGTTTCAGCTGAAATGATTAATGAATGACCTGTTAATAATGTAGTGGGCAAGAAAGCTTTGTTCTTAAGATCTGACTTTAATTGACTAGAAATCCCATACTATCATTGGTATCAAACTCAATACCTCTTCCAAATTGCTACAAGTTTTTGGTGTTCAATATCTTCAACTAAAGTTGTGGATTTGAAGGCTGTTTCAGAGTCTTTCTAAGATGTTCTTTTTCATAGTATCATTTAAAACTCCCATTTCTCTCCAACTTTGATCTAGTAGCAGTTTAGTCTGATCATTTTTGTTTCCAAGAGGTCTCTAATACTCTATCTACACATCTTTGACATTGTTATTTCCTTCAATCAGGACCATTTAGCTCTCTGTTCCCTTGACTTGTAGAGTATAACAAGGTACTCCAGAGCAACAGGACTTTTGTATTTAACAGGGTTATGCTACCTGAGAAGGTGTTTATATAGTTTGTCATGGTTTTACTAAACTAAGATGATCCTCATAATCATCCCTGTAGTCTTACATTCCTTTCCTGGCACATAAGCTGTCTTTGATTGGGGAGTACTCAAGAGTCTGCTCAGAAAGAGGTGCTGGGCTGCATATTTGTGCAGGTATATGTGGGAATGGTTTTTCTGAGAAATGCTGTTCAGATCTTGCTCTTACAAATCAGACTTTCACAAAACTGAAACCAAGCTAATAATGTGCTTTGAGATCATTTATAACTATGCACGCAGTAGGCTTACATACTGTGTACTCAACTTGTTCAGAATTATCTGTCCTCTAAGAAAAACATACTTAGCTCCCTGTAGTCTTATGGTTTGGAATGCCCCAGTATATCATGTTCCTTATTTTTCTATTGTGTTCTTGCATACTCCCAACTCAGAACAATGTATGTGTGTCTGAGCTGTGGTGACCAGGTCTAAGACCTTCCATTAGAAGCAGTGAGGTGTTGAAAGCAACACCCTCTCCCCCTACATATGTTGGAAAATACATATGGCAGAGTTAGTAGGGCCAAGAAAACAACTTTCTACCTTATGAAATTCCAGTCAAAGATGGATGAAGACAAGGTCCTCACTCCTTGTCCTTATCATATTGCTTGTGCAGTTTGGTACATAAAGAGAATGGCCTTTGTTCATGGCTCCTAGGACTAATCAGACTCTCTTAGCTTAGACTACTCTTTTAGGTTTGCACAGGAAGACCAAAACTCTTTAGAATAAATCAGGGCCACTCTTGAGTAAAGAACACCAAGAGTTAGCCTTTTCTATTTCATATGACATCACCACAAGGATCAGTACATTTTGTCTTTAGGGAGCCTCCCTGAAGGGCTTTTAGTAACTGCCATGTGCAAAGCTTTAATGTTAGTAGATAGAATGTACTGTTTACTTATTTTAGGAATCTTCATTGCCTTAAACATCAGAGTAATCTAGAATAATATTGCTATTATCCCCTGGTAAAGATTTAAAAATATATAAAAGACAGGGTAGCAGTTGAAGCCAAACATCTCTGCATATTTGAATTATGCATTAAATTTTGTAACATTCCTTTGTGGAAAAATGGAGTCCATGCTTATTTCTGTGTAGCTGCAGTGGTACTCATAGGCCTGCATCCTGTCTAGGTTGTAGGAAAGAGCTAGCTTGCAGGTTTTTGTTTTCATTCTTTCATGTGGTAGGATGAAATGTAGTTCTTTAGAGGCTGGATTTGATATATAGGTTTATTATTATTATTATTATTATTATTATTATTATTTTGCCACTGTATTTATTAGTTTCACATAAAACACCCTAGTACCTGCTAAAGCTTTGAGCTTGAGTGTTCAAAGACATTTATGAAAGTATTTTGTTTTGGTGATGTGGCAGCTGTAAGCATTGTGATTGTCTTAAAGAGAAAGTTATTTACTGTACTGATTGTTTTGGGGATAGTCATGTCTTACCTACATTCTCGGAAACTGAGTAATTTTTACATTACAGTGTGTAGATTGAGAGACTTCTTATGACGCATTAATGATACTGTTGTCTTAGGAGAGGGTACAGTAGTGGGTGACACTTTGAGTTGATTTCATTTGAAATAATTTTATATGTCATATATATGTAGATATATTTATATCATACATATATGTCAGAGAGTTGAAAATTGAACTTCAGAGCTAAAAGTATTTTCTGACACGATTCAGAATCATTAGCTTACTAATTTAAAGATATTCTGACCTTTTTTTTTTTTTTTTTTTTTTTCGAGACAGGGTTTCTCTGTGTAGCTTTGTGCCTTTCCTGGGACTCACTTGGTAGCCCAGGCTGGCCTCGAACTCACAGAGATCCGCCTGGCTCTGCCTCCTGAGTGCTGGCATTAAAGGTGTGCGCCACCACCGCCCGGCTATTCTGACATTTTTATTTTCAGGCATTTGAATAAGTTTGAAAAGAAATGGTAGAAAATTTTGAAGTTGTTTTTGTTTTTTGTTTTAAATCTGCAATTGATTTTGAATAAGAAATTATCTAGGATATAAGTGCCAGGGTATGAATTCATTCTATGCTACATGTCAGTCTTTTTTTTTTTTTTTTTTAATGAAACAAAAAAAATTAAGTTAATATGAAGTATTCAGTTTGGGGCAGTCTTTATTCAAAGACTCCAACATCATTTTTTAAGTGAACTTTTAGGTTTTATTTTATTTTATTTTATTTTTGTTCCATTTCCTTGCTAGCCGGGACAATTCAAATCTACTTACTCATCTTGCTGATTTTCTGCTTCTGGGAGGTTAACCATGCTGTCTTAGTTAGGGTTACTTTTTGCTGTGATGAAAAATTATGTTCAAAGCAACTTGTTGAGGAGGGCTTACAGTTCTATATAACAGTTCATCATCAAAAGCAGCAAGGGCAGGAACTCATGTAGGGATAGAACCTGGAGGCAGGAGCTGATGCAGAGGCCATGGATGAGTGCTGCTTACTGGCTTGCTCTCCTGCCTTTTTCAGGCTACTTTCTTACAGAACTCAGGACCACCAGCCCAGGGATGGAACCACCCACAGTGAGCTGGGCCCTCTGCCATCAATCACTAATTAAGAAAATGCCTTACAGCTGGATCTTATGGAGGCATCTTCTCAATTGTGTTTTCCTCATTTCAGATAACTCTAGTTTGTGTGTCAAGTTGACTTAAGACTAGCCAACACACATGCTTATACTGAGCATAGCGTGGGCACCCGATTGGCATTATGTACTACAATCCAGAACTATTGGTCCAAGCTATCCTCTTGCCTCAGACCTATGAGTTACTGGGTTTTACAGGTGTGTGCCATTGCATGTTTCATTGTGTCATAAAGCATTAGTCTAATAATGTTTACCTGCTGTTACTGTATGTGAAGGAAAGAATATCCAGACTGCCTTGCATTTGTTCATTGAACAGGTCTCTCCTTTCCCTTCCTTCTGTTTTTGTGTTTGGGCTCAAACCCATGACCTTGGACATACTAGATGAAAGATGAGAGGTGTACTATTAAGCTACATCAACAGTTACCAGTATTGCATAATTTTGTGTTGTGCAGTTGTAGCTTGTGAAGTTCATATTTAGTAACTAAGTAACTGATGCAGTTACAAAGATAAATGGAAAATGCAGTTCACTGAGTTTAAAGATAATGCCAGCATTTAAACCTAGGCAGGCTAAGTGAAGTATCCCCACTTTACCACTAAACCTACTTCATGACCCCAGCTAGGCTTCTCACTTTCCTATTTGAGAAGTTTAGCAAAAAAATAGCCTCAGGAGAATTTATTGGGTGCTGCCGAAACAACACCTCACTTTAAACTGGTGTCATATCTAGTCACACTGAAACTTTGCCACAAACAAATTGGGCATAAATTTCCAGTTAGTCCTTCTACAGAAGCCCTTCCAAACTTAAGAAGCTTCATGATCTATGGGAAAATGAGAGTTGCGGCAGAAGTGCATGCACTACCATTTCTTAACTTGTAGCTTCACCCCAATACATTGTTTTATTTTATTGTCTATATCTGTATATGCTATTTTCATACAGTGCTCCACATCCAAGGATCAAAGCCTTGAACAGATTGGGAGAGATCTGTAAATAAATTATAGCCAATTCACAAAAGATAACAGTTCAATTTGATGATGCAAACATTTGGTAAGTAGCAAATGAAATTTTCATCTAATAAAATATACAGGAAATATAATTCTTACATAATTGAGAATCATCTCTTCAGCACAACAACTAAGACCAATAACATCTTCCAAGACTGCCTCTTATTAGGAAAAGAGCTATGAGGGGAGCCCACTAGTTCAAAGTACTAAGAAGACTAGTATTCATGAGACACTATGTGATCTACACTACTATGGAATCATCAGTTTGAAAACAAAAATGAGATATTTTAATATTTAATCACCATAGTCGCTGATATAATTTACAGAATCCAATACAGATTCTTGAATATAAACAAGTAATAAGCATTTAGTACATATCAGCAAAAGCCAATATGCAATTCAGTATTAAATTAAAAGAATAAATAATTCCTTCTAAACATAGTTACAAAAAAGAATTTTATTTTAAATCTTAAAAATTAGTGTGGGTTTTGAGTGTGTGAATATATGTCTGTGTGTGTATGATTTCTGTTGTATGTGTATTTGTGCACATGTATATATGTGAGTGTAGGTGTTTATTTGCTTGTTTGTTCATGTATGCTACGTGTGTGATGTACATGTGTATGTTTATGTATGTATATATATCTTTATACTTTTGTGTTTGCATGTGTAAGCATATGTGTAGATATCAGGATAACTTTTGTGAATAGGTTCACTCTTTTCACCATGGGTTTGGGGATCATACTCAGGTGCTCAGGTTTGTGTGGCTAACATTTTTATCTGCTGAGATTTGACAGGTCAATTGAATCCAAATGGATCCAATGGATATATTGTTTTATTTTATTGTAATTTTGTTACGTGAAATCCATTTTTAAATTTTCTTTTCTTTTTTCTTTTCTCTTCTCTTTTCTGGAAGTTAATGCTGTCTCTGCTTCTGTCTTCCCTGGTGACTTGCAGAATGATTTTATCTCTGCTACTTTTGATGTAGTGTTATGTTTAAAGTATTACTTGTCTAGTCTGTGTTGTTAGAAACTAGTAAATAATTGCATACATTAAACATATATTAGATTAAAATATTCTCAGAATAACATGATGCAAAAACCGAAAATAGCCCTGACATTACAATAGGTAAATGAGAGGATAGCTCCTTCAAAGCAAGCACATCCTCTCCAGTTCCCCCATTGCCTCACCTTCCCCATTCTCGGTAGGTTATGAAGATACTTTGGGTCTCCCATACCTGGGCCTGCTCATTACATTCACGTATCATAAATACCTCATTCTTTGCCTATTTTCATTTGCTACTCATGATTCTAATGTCCTTTATTCTTAATAAATTATTTGGGCATATTATAATTTAGTTATTTGAGAACTAGAATGAACATTGGTTGTTCATATATAATGCCAGTGATAATAGCCAGGATTGAACTACAGAAGATCTCTGCTGAATAAGAGTGGATAAGACTTGATTAATAAATGTTTGCTGTCTAAGCTTCAAGAAGATTAATGTTGAGAATTCTAACAATTATTTTTCCTTAAGATTTCTGGCAGAGCTCTACATAAAGGAATTATATGGTCACGTGTCTACTGGAACTTGTTCTCATTCTCTGAATTGGGTTTGTCTCCCTGACCTGAGAATGTATTCAACACAGAGTTAGAAATTTGTTATCTTTGAAATGGACCTCTACTAATTTTTATTTAATTAAGTATTCATTCATTTCTTTATTTAAGGCCAGAGTCTCATATATTCCAAGCTGCCCTTGCACTATCTATGTAGTTGAGAATAACTTTGAGCTTGTGTGAGCTCAGGCCTGAGTTTTCTACCTAGGCCTTTACCTCTTGAGTGCTGAGGTTATAGGTATGAGCCACCCTACCTGGTACCAGGACAGACCATAGATATGATTTCACCCCATGTCAGCTTAGTGAACCAGTGATTTTCTTCAGGTTATCTACAGGAGTATGTGCTACTCAAAGGCCACAACTTATCCCAGCATCAGGGACACAACTCATGAAGGCTTCATCCTTAGAGATTCTTGTATAACTTGCCGGCAGCTGGGGCATTAGAAACATTTTTTCTGCCCAATCATCGGTTTGTTTTTGTTTGTTTTTGCTCTTTTGGAAGGCCCATCACCCAGCTCCCAAAGAAATCACACATGGAGGCTTTTCCTTAATTATAAATGTCCAGGCTTAGCTTGACTTACTTCTTGCCAGCTTTCCTTAACTTTAAATTATCCCATCAACCTTTTGCCTCTGGGCTTTTTCCTTTTCCTACTTCTATAAGTCTTACTCCTACTCCGTGGCTTGTTGTGTAGTAGCTGGGTGGCTGGCCACTAGAGTCATCCTCCTTCTCTGGCTACTACTTTTCTGCTCCTAGATTTCTCCTTCTATTGATTCTCTCTGCCTGCAAACCCCACCTATCCTTTTTCCGTGCTATTGGCCATTTAGTTCTTTATTAGACCATCAGGTGTTTTAGACAGGCAAAGTATCACAGCTTCACAGAGTTAAACAAATGCAACATAAACAAAAGTAACACACCTTAAAATAATAGTCCACAACACTTACTGAGCCTTGTGACGGTTTGCTGAGCCTCATAAGTTGAATTGCTTCTTGTGTCTTACCAGTTTCTCTCTCCTCCTCCCCCAAGGAGTGTATCAATTCAGAGGAGATAACTATATAGTTTTCCATCAGTTATAGTGTTTCTTTTCTTTTTGTGAATTGCTAATGCCAAGTTTTTCATTTGTTTTCTTTTGACTATAGATACCATTATTGATATACTCATGTATTTATTTTCTGTAAAAGTAGGCTTCCACCTAGTGACTATCTGTTTTCCTTTTGACAATTTTGCCCAGTTCTTTTGTATAATGAAACAAACTCGATTAACACATAGAAGCTCAGGAGACTTGTATTCTAAAATGCTAAGTAATAGTTTCTTCTGTGTTCAACTTTCAGGATATTTTGTTTTCTTCTTTGTACATAAATCCTGCAATCCATGTTAAAAAAAATCAATCTGGTTCAGTTTATCAGAATAAAAGTTTAATGACAGTTTTAGAATAGAGATGTCAAACCACTAATAAATTATTTTGAAAACATTTTTGAAATACCATTTTTCACAAAACAGTGTCTACTTTAGTGGGAATATTTTGTTCTGCCCCTAGTGGGGGACTCTTCTTCAGTCTGTAGAAATGTGGGTGAATGGCTTTCTGTATCAGAACCAAGTAAAAAGCTAGTTTAGAATTTACACTTCTGGACTTCATTTCCAGACTCATCAAACAAGAACCAGACAGGACCAGTGATATGGTTATATTATGATATTCTAAATGCATTAAAGTTGACAATTACTATTAACCATCAAAACTTCATTCTTTGTCAGCTTGATCCCCCAAACAAGTGACTTTCCAGCTTAACCTTCTACCCCTTACCCCTCAAGTCTCAATACAAAATGTGTTTAATCCATTTCTAAAAATCTGCATAGTCTTGATGCTGTGAAAAAAAAATCCACAGTCCTAAATCTCTTCTTATATGCAAGGCAGTCTCTTAATATCCCCATATATGATCAAAAACTCAATTAGGTATTTCCATTATACCATGGCATAGAATAAACATTCTCATTCCAAAAGAAGGGGATGAATAGATAACAAGGACAGATCAGGCCAAAGCAAGATAGGTATATCTACCTATAGCTCCATGTCCACCACACTAGGCATGTGATGAAATCATCTGGGCTGTAGTAGTTTTGAGCAGCCCTTCCTCACAGGTTTGGCCATCAGCACATGTGTCCTCTATGTTGGGCTCTGCTTTGTGACTATAGATTTCCAATATCTCATGGTCTTACATTGCTAATATCCTAGAGACACTATTGCAACATAGGACCCCCCCCCCCCAACCCAATGTTCAGGCAGTGCCTCCTTGCTGAGAGAAAATCTGATCCAGCTACGTATTGCTATGCCTCAGTGGCTTTTTGTGACCTTCTCATAAACCTTCCTAATCCTCTCACACCTGGTGTTTTCAGGTTTATAAGATCAATACCACAAGAACAATGATGCCAGGTTCTTCTGCCATCTTGTACTATAGTCTTCTTTGGTACATAGTTGCATCAGGCCTTTGGGTAATGTTGCAAAGGAATGTTCAAGGAGATTGTTTTGACTGGAACTCCTTCCCTCTCATTTTCAGTTTAGGCACTCTCTTTTCAAGTGAACTTATAATTTCACAAGATGGAAGCCTAGCTGAGTGAGGGCTTATTCTCAGGAAACCTTTCCTATTATTCCCTTGAACAGTTTGTCGTTGATAGTTCTGATCACTTTTTAACAATTTTTCATGTTTTCTCAACTTTTTATTTTGTTTTATTTGCTTGTTTTTTTTAAGAAAGGGTTTCTCTGTGTAGCCTTGGCTGTCCTGGAACTTGCTCTGTAGTCCAGGCTGTCCTGGAACTCATAGACATCTACCTTCCTCTGCCTCCTGAGTGCTGGGATTAAAGGTGTGGACCATCACCACCCAGCTTAGTTTTTCATTCTTCAAAAATGTATTTATGTGTTTTTGTGTGCACAAGCACATCCGCATTTTGGTCAATCATTCAGGTATCCCATGAGGCCCGAAGGAAGGTGTTAGATCTCCTGAAAGTGGAATTAAAGGCAGTTGATATGTGCCTCAACTGTGTGGTAGGGATTGAACTAGGATCCCTGAGAGGGCAGACTATGCTCTTAAGAAGGGGGCCTTCTCGTTAGACCTTACTTGCCTTTCTAATCTAGAATTTTAAACTCATTCATTTCCTAGTAAAATGGAACATTTTTTCAAATCTTCTTGTTCCACCTGTTATTTTTCTCTCTCACCTTCTTGATGTAGACCTATATCGGAGCATCGATAGTCTGAATGGTATCCTACCTGAAATTAGTCTATTACTGCTAAATTCAACCTCATTCAAGTTCATCAGGACATAGACCAAACAATCCAGGATCTTTTCTATTCTAGCCAAGTTCCTGATAGACTCATGTGCCCCCCTGAAATCTCATGAGTCGAGCTCATGAATTTGTGTTGGTATTCTGGCCTTCCAAATTTCCGCAAGAATTGCCCATTATACTTGTTGATAACATTCTAGAGTTTATCCCACAGTTAAAATCTCTTCCATATTCTTCCCCCAGACCAGTAACAGAGTAACAATGGTCTGTGGTACGTGGATACCAATTTTCTACATACATACTTTTCTCATTTCTGTAACAATACCTGGTGAAAGCAACTTACAGAAAAAAGGGTTTATTTTTGGCTCACTGTTCGAGGTGGAGAGCCATGGCTAAAGGAGCATTTGGTGGCTAGTTACATTTTTACAAAGCAAGATGAACTCTGAAAAAGTCACTCAGAGTTGTGTTTCCATGGTAATGCTATATCCAACGGAGTGATAATTCCATGAAGATTCCAAGTTTTTGGTTGGCAGGCATATTGACAATCATGACTAACTTTTACAAGAACTGATTTAAAAAAAAATTATATGTATTAGTGTTACACCTGTGTGTATGCCTTTGTTCCACATGCATGCCTGGTGCCAATGGATGTGAGAAGAGGGCATTGGATCCCCTGGCATTGGAGTTACAGATAGTTTTGAACCACCATGTGGGTGCTACAAACCTAACCCAGGTCCTCTGCAAGAGGAATGAGTGCTCTTAACTGCTGAGCCATCTCTCCATTGTCAAGAATCAAATGTTTTTACACTTCCTTGTTTTATCAAGTAATTCCAGAGCCTTTTCATTTCTTAAGGCTTAAAAATTTCTGCTAATCTTCAATTCAGTGCAGTTCTTGTCATCCTACTTGTGGCTGCAGCTCCCGTAAAGACAACCAATGCCAAGTGAAAGAGTGTTCAATTGAGGGGAAAGCTTGTAAACGCCAGGAGTCAGGGAGTTTTCTCTGAGATTGCATCATAAAGTCTCACCAACATGGTCCTTAAATGTGAGCTGAACAAACACAGCACCAATGAACACCCCAAATTGGATGGGGGAAAGTCCATGAGGCCTTAATCCCATACACACTAAAAAACTATAGGCAACTGAGGGAAGCTGGGATTGGAAGAGATGGCCTTCTCCAGGGCAGAGCACACTAGTGCCAAATGGTCAGCCACCAAAATATACATACAACTAACATTATACAGACTGAGCGGGCTTTATTTAGGAATAGACATGTATATGTACATATGCATGCAGTAACAATGAAAGAAGAGGCCATAAATTTGAAGGAGAGTGGGAAAGGGTATATGGTAGGGTCTAGAGGGAGGAAAAGAAAGGGTGAAACGAAGTTAATTATATTATAATCTTAATTTTAAAAAAAGGCAGAAAAATGAAGGGGCAGGGCTTTTAACACAACAGAAGAAAAGCTTGTATGTTAGAAGTTAGTAAATACAAATATTACCAGAGGATACATCCCTAGGGCCTTCCCAGAGCAGTTACTGGGAGATGATTGTGGTGTTTTGACTGAGAATATCCCTTGTAGTCTCAGATACTTGGACACATGTTTCCCAGTTGGTGGTGCTGATTTGGGAGGGTTAGGTGGTGCAGCCTTTCTGGAGGTAGCATGTCACTCAAAGTAGAGTGAGACTAAAAAAATGTTTCACCTACTTCTAGTTTCTTCTCTGCTTTCTGCTTGTCAGTGGAGGTGTGAACTTTCTGCTTCCTGCTCCTGATTGCTGCCATGCGCTCCCTGCAATTAGGGACTCTAACCCTCTGAAATCTTTTTAAAAATTAATCAATTAATTTCCCCCCCAGCCTGATCAGTTTCCCTTCTTTGCCTCCTCTCCTCCCAGTCCCTTTTATACCCCCTTCCTTCCCAAACCCCTCCTCCTTTCTCTTCTGAGAAGTATATCTGTCAGCCATGGCATATCAAGTTACAATAAGGCTAGTCACTCCCCTTACCAAAGCAAAACAACAGCAACAAAAGCCTCACATAATGGTCTACTAATATTTTAAGTAATTTTGTCATTTTTATGTTTGGCAATATTAGTAACTGTCTTGGAATACTCAAAGTCTGAGGCCACAGTTATGTATTCTTTGTCATAGCTTTATAATAGGATAGCTCTCCACGAATTTACAATTTAAAAATAACATGGGAAGAGGTTAACTCTGTGTGTGTGTGTGTGTGTGTGTGTGTGTGTGTGTGTGTGTGTACTATCTTTCATCTTTTTTGTACATTTAAATACATAGCATTGATATGGTCATGCACATTAAAAAATTTAAAAAGCAATTTTATTTTTAAAGTAGTCAGGAACAACAGGGACAGAGGTGTAACTCCATGCTATACCCAGCATTTGACTAAACATAACTATCAAAGGGTATAAGACAGAGTTTATTATGAAATTAAATATTGGTGACAATTTATATTTAAGTTACCCCAAATTCCATGTTTCAATATGGTAACTGTTCGATGGAGTTATTAAAGTAACAGAACAAAAAAAAATCATTAATCAAGGCACGTTTAATATACATTGGTAGAAAAATAAACAAATGTATATCTTAGCTTCTCTGCTCAAATGATAAAACACTGACAAAAAGCACCTTAGGGGAGGAAATGTATATTTCAGCTTACTCTTCCAGGTAACGACCATTTTAGGAAGTTGGGATAGAAACTCAAACAGGAACCTAGAGGCTGAAACAGAAGCAGCACTGAGAGAGGAACATATCTTAGTGTCTTGCTCACTGTGGCTTATTTAGTTTGCTTTCTTATACAACCCAGCACCATCTGCCCAGAGGTGGCACCATTCATCATTAGGCGTACCCACATCAATCATTAATAAAGAGAATGCTCTATAGACATGCCTACAGGTCAATTTGATGACGGCAGTTTCTCAGTTAATATTCCATCTTCCGAAATGATTCTAGTTTGTCTTAGCCTGATAAAACCCAACCAGCAAAGTGATGAAATCTTTTGGTTGGTAGAAACTAGTGTTTTGTTAAGTTAAAAATGCATTCCAAAAGGCTTTATCTCCTAGCCATAAGGTATTGGGATAGATGTTATGAAGATCAAGGAATGGCTGTTTAGGAAGGTAAAGATTAAGCTCTAGACCTGCAACATTCTTACCTCTCCACAATTGTAATTTTAATCAGTTTCTCAATTGTGTAAAAGTTTCAGCTGAAGGTGAAACTTCTTTCTGAGATCTTTACTTCACAATATCAACTCAGACAAAACAAGATACTTGGTTTTGACACAGCAAAGAATTTTAGGACTACCAAATGAAGTAGAGTTAGGGTTTAGAAATGTTGTATATATCCTCCCCCCCCCCCCCCCCCCCCGTGTGTGTGTGTGTGTGTGTGTGTGTGTGTGTGTAGGATACCTGTGCCCCTCTGTTTATGTTCTTAGAGGCCGAGGTTGATGTTGGGTGCCTTCTTTTGTTGCTGTTGTCCAACTTATTTTTGACACAGGGTCTCTAATCCATCTAGACCTCACTCATTGACTAGACTAGTTAACCACAGGGATCTGTCTGGCTTTTAAGTGGGTTCTTATGTTTGTGTGGTAGGCAAGTTATGAACTAAACCATTTCACCAGCCCTTAATATATTTTAAAATACATTTGAACACTAGCATTTAGAGGAAATGACATATGAAGGAAATGAGTTTCAATTTTTCCTAAAAGAGAATAGCAATTTATTGTCTTTCCTTCTTTCTTTCTTTCTTTCTTTCTTTCTTTCTTTCTTTCTTTCTTTCTTTCTTTCTTTCTCTCTCTCTCTCTCTCTCTTTCTTTCTTTCTATTCCTTCCTTCCTTCCTTCTTTATTTCTTCCTTCCTTTCTTCCTTCCTTCCTTTCTTTTCTTTCCTTTCTTTCTTTTCCTTCCTTCCTTCCTTCCTTCCTTCCTTCCTTCCTTCCTTCCTTCCTTCCTTCCTTCCTTCCTTCCTTTTTCTCTATATTGTCCTGGCTGTCCCAGAACTCATTAAATTATAGTTTCATTTGTTTTCTTTCTACAGTTCCTTGGCTCTGCTTATTCCTCTTTTCAGTTCAGAGAATTACTTCCAGTATTCTGTTTAGCATTGTGGTGTTGTTGGATATGAATTTTTTCTAGGCTGTTTGCATCATGGGAAGTTATTCTTTCTCCTTCAGCCTTGGCAGATAAATTTTCTAGATATAGTAGTCTAGGTTAGCTCTCTACCTGCAGCCTTCGAACAGTCATTTAATTTCTAGTCAGCTAATCATCCTTATAGAGTGTTTAATGTAGGTTTTTTCTTTCACTTTTACTTAGAACTTTATTTATCTCAGTTTCTTATAGAGTAGACACCAAGTGTGATGTCTGTATTATAGTATTTGACTGAATATTTGTTGGACAAAGACAATTCTTCAATGTTTGTAATATTCTTCCTGTTATGACAGAATCTCCATATTTACTAGTAAAGCACCTTAGGGTCTTCTTATGTATATATAATATATGTCTTATCACTGTTGTTACCCTTCCTTATCCCCTCCCACTCTTGCTGAACTTCTCCTTCCCAAGAAGCTCACCATTCTTGTTTGTGTGTGTGTTTGTTTTGTGTGTCCTGCTGATTTAGTTTGACTGCATGTACATCGGTGAAGGATTACTTACTAGAGCCTGATGAATTACTAGTGCAGAAACCACTCCAGAAAAATGACTCCATTTCCCTAGAAGCCATTAACTGCAAGTAGCTCGTCAGCTTGGGGTAGAGACTTATGAACCCCTACCCCATCTATGATTGAATGTTGATGGATCCTATGTTGTGCAGGTAACCACAGCTGCAGTGTGCTCATGATTGCAGTTGCCGTCTAGAAGACAGTTTATCACAGCCCTTGTCCCCATCCTCTGACTTTTATGGCCCTCTCCCTCCTCTTTTGCAATGTTTGATGAGTTTTGGAGTTAGCAGGTACTTCCACTTAGGACTGAGTACTCACAGTTGCTTACTCTCAGCACATTGACCAATTATGAGTCTTTGTATTAAAGTCTGCTCATTGCAAGTAAAAGCTTTCCTGACTAAAGCTTAGAGCAGCACTCATCTTATTTCATCCTAAAATCATTAATTAGATTGGTCTACATTTCCTAAGTGATTTCCTATTTTAGAGGAATTGAGAATTTTCCATGTCAACTAATATGTAATGTGAGCGGTAGATGTGCACTAAAATGTTAATGGTAAGATTTTTTCCTTATAGACCCTTGTTCAAAAATTCAGTGTGATGTGCACAATTAAAAGTGCTAACTTGGAACTTACTCAAAACAATTTTTGTTTCTCTCAAGCAAGAACATCTTTAATTTACGTTGGAGCTTTTATTCTTACATTATGTACACAGAGATCTTTTATTAATGTATTCCTCATTTATGAATATTCTTTCCCCTTTTAATTTTTTAAACTAATGTTTTTCAATGTTCACACTCAAATTTGATCCATGCAGAAAAAGATTGGAGATAGTAGGGGATGATACCAGCATCCCAGTTTTAGCTGAAGACTTGCCAATATCAATAATTAATGCACCATTCCTGGTAGTGGGGGTTTTATTTGATAACACATGATGTCTATTTGGGACACTGTTTTCCCATTATATTGTAACTCCATTTGTATATGTATATATTTTAGGAAGCTAATCATCCTGAATTTCATAACCCAGACTCAGAAAGACAAATATTGTTTATTTACCCTCATATGTGGATATTAGCATATAAGCTTCAGATATGTGTGTTTCAATTAGAATATACACAGAGGTTAGGTAGTTAGTAGGGGACCGTGGAGTAGGAAGGGAATCTATTAAGGAAGGGGAACCAGAATATAATACTATAAAGGGATAATGGATAATGGAGGGAGATGGAACAGGAAGGATTGAATGGGGTCAGAAATGGGAGTAAAAAGGTAAAGGAGGGAATTGGAGAGGGATAACTAATACTGAAGACCTCTTGAAAAAGGCATATGGAGATGCATGTGTCTGTTTTGGTGTATTTTTGTGTGTGTGTTTTCTTTTCCTTTTCCTTTTTCTTTTTTTAAACAGTCTCAACTCTATAGCACTATCCTCTAAGTGTTAGTGATCGTTCTGCTTCTGCTACCCAAATAGTGGGATCCCAAGTGTGTAACTATGCCTAGATCTGTATTTCTGTTTTTGCACGTATACAATACTGCCTTTTTTTTAATGGGTCTGTGGTTTGATAAGACATCAGGTATTGTACTACCTTTAGCATTACATTTTCTGCTCAGGATTGCTTTGATGATTCAGTCTTTTGTACTTATGTAAATATTTTAGGATTGTTTTTCTGTTGCTGAGTATAATTGAATATGTTGATCTATTTTGGTAATAGTGTCATTCAATTTTGCTTTGTTTTTCTGGTGACAACCTGGTTTAAAGAGTTTTTAGAAGACCGAAATATAGAACATTTTCCCTAGGTTACTATGATTAGTATGTGAATAGTCTTCAAATGACAACTTGCATAAAGTTGTATGCTCTTAGGTGCAATTAATAGCAGCTTTATTGAGCACTTGGCATTTTAAAATTAATACACATTTCTGTCCTTCTATAGCTTATATATTGTAGTCTAAAAGCTCCATACAGGGCAGAAAACATTTTTGTTTTTTGTATTGATCTACTTTAACTAATAGGTGAATAGCTAATAACTTTTAAGAACAGTGTTATTGGTGTGAGGGGCCAGGCAGGATTGCATTATAAAGTGTAGACTGGTTAAGCCAGCTTTTTATTTTTTTTTTAAACTGGATATTTTAAATTAGATTTCATAAGGACAGTCATTTAATATAGATTAATTAATTAATGTGTATATGCAATATACATTAATATACTATTTGGTTTGTTATATTGTATGAGTCATTTGTTATATTTAATCACTCTGAAAGATACCTGGTAAGTTTACAAACACATCACATGCATAACTAGAAAATAATAGATAACAATAATACGTTGTTTCATTGAGTTGTTATATGGTCAAGGATGATTTCCTGACTTCATTCCCCAAATTTTGGGAATATAAGCATGTACCCCTGCATCTAGCTTTTGTTGTACTGGGGAATGAATTAAGAATCTCCTACATATTAATCAGGTATTAGTTGCCAGAAGTTATAGACACAAAGTTTTAAAATACTGTTTAAATTTTAGACATTATCTTCTTTGTGTTATTATATGTTTATGGTTGAAATTACGTAGATAATTACATGTAAGTGAGATGAGGAAAACACCCAATATTTGTTGAAAATTACTCTTTACTATTGAGATTCAAGTGCTTTTCAGTTACTTAGCTGTGTTGCATCAGGATGTTATAGTTGATCAGTGAACTGATCTGATTGATATCATTCTTTTCTCTTATTCCAGTCCATAAAAATGTTAAGTAGAACTTTGAAGGAATAATATTTGTATATCATATTTTTATCATTTAGATTATATGTTTTGGAGGTAACACTCTGAGAAGGTTGTTTGACTGATTTAGCCCTTAATAAATTTGAGAGAATAAGAGCATTATTTTAAACATTGTTTACTCAGCTCTCCATTGATGGCAAGGGTTTCTGCCATCACAAGGGTTTCTGTTTTTTTCTTATAGTGTCCCTGTCATTCTACTTCATTCTAGGTAGACATTATTTCTCTTGGTATCTTTTTCTCAAAATCTTTAAAATCCTTTTGTGTAGTTCATGGTCAACAAATCACCAAATGGGAGAGTGGACACATCTGTGTTCTGGCTTCTGTTGAAGTAGTTAGCTTGATTTTATATGCCTAATCTATTTTGTAAAAGTTTATACAGCTCTGATATTTGCCCAATCTCTGGAGTACATTCCTATTTTACTATGGCTTGCATGCTGTTGATTCCCACGGATATTTGAAGTTCATTCAAAGTATAGGAGCCAAATGTACACAGAGGAGGTTTCCCAGCTCTATCAGAACAAACAAATAAGCATCCCGTTAAAGGTTGTCTTTGTTTCCTTAGATTTTTTTTTCCCCTCAGAAATATGGTTCTGCATCTTACTGACCTATTTTCTAGGATTGCTTCAATCATTATCCTGCTCAGATTTAACCTTGTTTTAAGGGAGAGCATGTCATTGTTGCTATTTTCAATGTCTTTATGCTGCAAGGAAATTAGAAAACTTTTCTATGAGTTCAAGCTTTTATTTATTTATTTTCTTTTGCTTGAGAGATTGAATCTTAAACCAAAATATCTGTACATTTCTAAAGACCTTGATTATTCCTATTCCTACTGTAAGATAATTACAGAAAAATAACTTCAAGCTGTCAATATGCATAACTAAATACTAGAAACAGTTGTTCAGATGAATAGAATTCTTTTCTGAGGAATAGTTGATACAATTTACGTTTACTGTGAAAAAATGAATTTTCTAGGGAAATAAAATGAGCTTAGGGTACAAATAATCAGAATGCATTATATACTTGTAAGAAATTGTCAAAGAACAAATTTAATCAATTTCAGAGTAGTGTTTTGTTTTTGTTTTTGCACAGCATTTGACTAATCAGGAAGATATTGGAGGTTCTAAGTTGAGGAAGTTTTAGTGTTTGGCGGTTCCAGTGACTTGCATTGAAGACAGTTATTGATCTTTGTGACAGGGAAATATGAGACTGTCATTGGTGGAGTCATATATTGGAACTACTGAGAGTCAGGCATGAAAATTCACACTTTAAAGTTAGAACAGTGCTGAAAATTTAAGATCATACTTGAGAAAAATTAAAGTAACTTTGGTGAAGATAGATTGTTAAGAAAGATTGTAAGTGGAGAAGTTGTCTAAGTTTGCTTTGCTAAGATTTAAGATCTGTCCAAAACTGGAGCAGTTTTGGCAGAAGTAATAGATGTAGTAGATCTTTTTTTGGCAGAGTTCATGGCAGATAGTTTCATGCTCAGTGTGTAAGCAGGGGTATGAAAGTATGAAGCATCTTGGTACTGTTTGTACCTGTAAAATTGCTGTTTGTGTTTTAAAAAGTTGGTTTAATCTGACATAAAATTTTATCAGATCTTTTTGGTATATCTGTTAATATTAGAATTCTAGCAAGATATGTTAGCTCACATCTGTTATAGCAGCAGCACCTTGAAGACAGGGATGCTACCTGCGAGTTTCTGATTCGATTGGGCTACTTGGCTATATTCTGCTTCCAAAAATAGAAAACAAAAATTTAGAGCTCTATTAAAGGAAATTTGACTTAGAAATTAGACTTGGAGTTAATTTATTTGCATGTGATAATTTTGCCACTAAGATACTAGAATCATGTGTCAAGGGTATTGCTTAATCTCTTCTGTTCCAGGTTTGTAAGGAATTATTAAAATATACCAGCTAGATCATTGAGACTATTGCTACTCCATTACTTGATGCATAGAGTGTTGGCCTCAACCTAATTAAATTATGTGTAGTTTTTGTAAGAAGCTTATTTTATAAGGTTTTACTAATCACTGTGTATTCATAGGAAATAGTCTTCTACTAGATTCAAAATAACTTATTTGAACTTTCAAATTATTTCCTTTTGGCTTTTCAAGATAGGGTTTCTCTGTGTAGCCCTGGCTGTTCTGGAACTCACAGAGATCCACCTGCCTCTGCCTCCTGAGTTCTGGGATTAAAGGCATGGGCTACCACTGCCTGGTTCATTTGAATTTCTTAATTCTCTTAACCCTTTACCTTTCTCTACTAGGTATGCTTGGTTGTATAATGTTCTTATTATAATGTAGAAGAGACTTTTGTTTACAATTTTGAGTTACTTTGCAAGAGTTTATTTTATTTTATGTATATGAGTGCTTTTTCTGCACATGTGTCTGTGTACCACCTGCGTACCTGGTGCCTGCAGAGGTCAGACGAGGGTGTCAGATGACCTGGAACTGGAGACAGGTGTTTGTAAGCTACCACTTGATTTCTGGAAGTCAAACCTGGATCCTCTTGCAACAACAAGAGCTTTTAGCTGCTGAATCATCTCTCTAGCTGCAAGAGTTTATTAAGAACAACAAATATAATTAAATATTTCTTTTTTATATTTATTTACACTGTGTGTGCCTGCATTTTCTTCTTGTGCCATGTGAGCTCTCGAGATAGCGCTCACCCAGACATCTCACCAGTGACTCACTGGTTAAATTATTCAAATCACACATTCATTGACATTCTAGATTTATATGACAAATTTGCAGAGCTGCAATAAAATGCCTTAATACAACTATCTACAAAGATCTCACTGCTTTATATGTTCAAAGACAAAGATGGGACATCCCTGTTTGTTTGAGCCTCTGGTAAGAATACTAAACAATGGTAGATCATCTTAGGAGTGATGTAGGTGCAAACAGTCACATCTCCCAAGGGAGCAGCTGAAAGATGTTTGGGGCCTGGTTTGCTCCTTTCATACTAGGCGTTTCATAAGAACACATAAGAGAAGTCTCATATAACTAACTACCAAAGAAATACCATGAGAACTATTTCATGCATCCAGTTAGTTAAGAACCATTAATGCATTAGGAAGGTTTCTCGAGTCCTGCCTGGCCCTGCAGTCCCACAGCTGCTTAAAAAACAATCACTCGGAGGCTTAATGTTATTTACAAACAGTATGGCCTATGGCTAAGAATTCTTGGTAGCACACTCTTATAACTTTACCCATATCTATTTATCTATAAGTTGCCATGTGGCCATGGTTTACTAGTACTTTCACATCTTGCTTCTCCTGGTGGTGCTGGTGTCTCTTTCCAGACTCCATCTTTCTCTTTCCTGTCTCTCTCCTTGGATTTCATGCCTGCCTCTAAGCTGCCTTGCCATAGGCCAAAGCAGCTTATTTATTAACCAGTGGGAACAACATATATTCACAGTGTACAGAAAGACATCCCCCAGCACTTCCCCTTTTCTATCTAATAAAAAAAAGGAAGGTTTTAGCTTTAATATAGTGAAGTTATATATAGCAAACAGTTATCAAGCAAGAATTATAGTTACAATATCTAGTCTATTTGTATTTGGCAATATTAAATAAAATATTTTATAATTTATCCTACATTTGTGAGTGTAAAGTTTCATATCTAATTTATCTTTTATCATAACCAAGGAAAATTATAACTATTTAGTCTTCAACTACATCAAAGACCCCAGAAGGATGTAATATTACCTAGTTAAATAGGAAGTGCATTATAAGTAACTTCCAAAAATCTAGAATGACAGAGACAGCTGGCTGCCTGGACAGTTACCCAAAGTTTCTCTGTAATGTTGGGGTATCCATCTTCAGCCTATAAGCCCAGAGTTTCTCATTTGCTTTTCCCTGTGTTGTACAGAATGTCTGGCAGAAGCAGGAAACTGAAGAACCATCTTACCTTGTTTTGGCAAAATTTAGTAGTCATTTTTCCATGGGTCCTACATGTCCAGTTTATACAACATTTTGTCTGGCAGTCCAGGCAAACAGTTTCTTGCCCAAATGGCTAACTTTTGCCATAATGAGTTTCTTCAATGCCCATCATCCTCTTTGAAGTAATTGATGATGTCAGGAGCAGACGTGCCTCATTGTCCAGAAAAATCTAAGTTCTTAAAATATTTTAAATGCCATATTCTGTAGGTCCTTGAAGTATTTGAAGATTACCTACTTAATTCTAAATGAAATAAATTTTGTATATACCTAGAAAACTTAACATGACTGTAAGTTTGATTATCATAGATGGTTCTTCTGGTTCCTGCTTTACAGAGGAGACTGCCAGAAATTCTGCACAAGTCAGGGAAAAGCAAATGAAAAACTCTGGGCCTATAGGCCGAAGATGGATGCCCCAGTGTTATAGAGGAACGTTGGGTGACTGTCCAGGCAGTCAGCTGTCTCTGTCATTCTAGATTTTTGGAAGTTGCTTACAATGTACTTCCTATTTACTTAGGTAATATTATTTCCTTCTTGGGTCTCTAAGGGAGTTGAAGATTAGATAGTTTTAGTTTTCCTTGTTAACAATTTCAAAAAGAAACTCACTAAAGAGGTATAAAGTGTGTAAGTTTGAAAGACATCAAAAGATAGTTTTGGTAAAGCAAATTAGGATAGAAGGTAAATTAGATACAGTCCTTTGGAGTCATAAAAATAGGATAGATCATGGAATATTTTCTCTGAATTTGTCAAATGCAAATGGAGTAGACATTATTGATGTATTTATTGCCTGTATATATTGTATATAGTTATTGTACTTATCATATATAGTTTTTCTTATATTAGTTATAACTTTTTTTAAATTTTAGACAAAAAAGGGGAAATGTGATATGTGTACACTCCAATTAAGCTTATCTGAGGATCAGAGGAAAAGCCAGCCACTATATTAAACATAAAAGTCAGGCAGTGGTAGCACACGCCTTTAATCCTAGCATTCCGGAGGCTGAGATTCATCTGGATCTCTGTGAGTTCAGGGTCACACTGGGACAGAGCCAGGCGTGGTGCACATGCCTTTATTTCCCAGCCGTAGTTAACCATAGAGGTCTAGAGGTCTGTACAGACAGACAGGACATGACATAGCTGGGCAGAAAGAGGAAATGATGTAGCTGGGTGGAGACAGAAAGTGAGATGGCAGGCATAGAAAGGATATATGTGTGGGTATACAGGAAGTAGGTCTCTCTCTTGCCTGAGGATTTCTAGCAGTAAGAACATGACTGGCTTCTTTCTGCTTCTCTAATCTCTCAGTTTCTCCCCAATATCTGGCTCCAGGTTTTTTTTATTAATAAGACGGTTTAGCAATTCGTCTTACACATTCATTAGGCCTTACCTACCAATATCCTTTCCCTGTGTACCAAGCTTTTAATTAAAGTAGACCTTTTGGCAATGTTCAAAACATGCCTAAATTGGCACTAACATTCCATATAGTATTATTACAACTTCAGAATTTTGATGCATATCTGTGATAATAATCCTTTCATACAAACACTGCATCCTGTACTACAGATTTTTGATGGGTGTCTGTGATAGTAGGATAACTGTTCCTTTGCTGGACAACCTTCAGACAAACACTCATACGTCTCTATAACTTATTCTTGGTACACATTTTATATAAATGTTCAAATATTTAGTTTCTCATTTTCAGTTCATATAAATATACAAAGTATTTTAAAAATACTTTATTTGCTCATTTCTAAATGTGTATCTTTACATTCTCACCTGTTCTGAGGTTTTTTTTTCTCTTTTAGATGTAAAACATTTCCTTATTTATATTTTAATTAAGCATTCATGTTCTACCCAGGAGCATGGTATGTTATATACTTAGCAAAATATTTTATTGTTGATTTTATTCCAACTGTTCATTGTGTTTCAGTGCACTTGCCGGAATGACATGGTGAAGATATCAATGGATATATTTGTGAAGAAGTTTCAGCCAGACAGATACCAAATTTGGAAACAAGGAAAAGATATATATACTATTGATCATACAAAGCCCACTCCAGAGTCTACCCCTGAGGTAAAAATATGGCTACAGAGGAGGAGAAAATTAAGAAAAGCCCCCAGGAGGTAAGGACCCCATGATATCGTGCTTGTAGTATGTACTTTGTTGAAATGAATTATGGGACCAAATGTTCTCAAGGATTGTTTATTTTTGTTTATATTATTCATATGGTTATTTAGTATATACTGAAATTTTGAGGTATTGTATGTTTAACTTTTGAATTTAGGAACAGGTAGTCACATATGCAGACTACTCCTGAAATCAATGTGCATAGTTAGTAGAACAACATAGAACTTTTCAGAATTCTTCCATTAATTATTTTAAACATGTATTTGTTCTTTACATTATTCATCGTATTTTAAACAACTTCAATAACTTGACTTCTAACTCTTATATGCTACCATTTTTAAAAATTTTATTTATGAGTTCTTTCATTTGTTAAGTAGCTGAGATACTTCTTGTCTCATCTGGATGCTTATGCTGTGGCTTTATTCTTTTCAAGACTCAAAGGAGAAAGTATTATTTCTGCTCCTTGGTAGTCTTTTTTAACCTTACCTCTAATCCACTTTTGTGACTAGGACTTTGTCACAAATCCTTTGATTATGCTGTATGCCTTATGGCTGATTCTTAGGCTGCATATTAGCTCTTAAAGTTTGAAATTTTTTGTTGAGGTTTTCTTTTTACTATTGCTTATTATTATTTTGAAATTCTTATTCTTTTAATTTATAAAAATAGTATTTAAGAACTGTGGAAATTTTCTAAATCCAGGAAAAAAAAAATCCAAGGAATCCAAATCATTCTTAACCTCACTATCTAGAGACTATCCATTTTAACATTTTGTATATATTTTACATATGTATTTATTATATATATAATATAAAAATATTATACACTTTCAAAATTAGACTATGTTATATTAACAATTGAGTGACCATGTGAATGCTTTTCATATAATTAAATTATTTCCTGTAGCATAGTTTTTTAATACCTATATGTATTTAATGTCCTACATCTAGACCTGTGGCACCTCTGTTTTTACTGTATTAACACTATAATTTAAGTTTTTTGCTCAAAGTTTAGTACTTATTTTGTGCTTCACTTCCCACCACTTGCAATTACTTTTGTTATTTAAAATGGTTGTGAGCAGGAGAAACCTCAGAACATGGAATTGTGCATATTTTCTCTTTTAATGCCTGTTTATTATTTTTTTTAAATTCAACTATGATGTCTTGGCTAGCCTATGACTCATTTTATATATATTATATAACATATATATAACACATATATATAACACGCATATATATAACATATATATGGCTAACATGTAACTCAGAGAAACCTACTTGCTTCTGCTTTCTCAGTGCTGGAATTATACCTGGAAGACATCTGCATTTTTAAAGATACATACATACATACATGCATACCTACATACATGACAGAACTAGTTAGTTAGTAGCTAATCTATAACTTGGATGATAATATTTCAGCTGTAGTTTGCAGCAAGGGTTTTCACAGTATTGTTTGAAACTGAATTCAGTATATCATGGGCAGTGTTTTAATGTTGAAAGTAAGATGAATTTCAAGATATCACAGTGGGGCAGGAGAAAGATCTTAAAGAGTGCTGACTATTCTTGTAGATGATTCACGTTCCCTGCACTCATGGGGCAGCTAATAACCATCTGTATCTTCCATTCCACAAATCTGACATCCTGTTCTGGCTTCTATGGTCATTTCATGCACATAATACAATATTTATACGTGCAAGCAAATAACAGTACACATAAAGTAAAAAACATCATTCTTTTAAAAAGTACAATAGTGCTTAGTGTGTGGGAAATGTTTTCTCATGATTTGTGTACTTATATGTATATAAGTTTTGTCTCAGTAAAATGTGTAACTTACTGTGAATACATTCAGAGTTTGAGAAACAGTAATTAGGGTGTCAATACCCCTGGAGGTCTTAAGGAAACATTCCATTCTGACTTCTTGAGAAACATGCAAAGTAGCACTGTAGTCAGATTCATGAGCTGTTGTAGCTGTTAAAGTCACCAGGCTTTTCAACTTGATAGAGTGTGTGTATGTAAAAATCTGTGATACACAGATTGTCAGTGTTAATCAGAGTGCCTTTTCTCATTTCTTATAAGTCCTAATGTTCAGGAGTGTATTTCGTTTTTCTTAGTCTGTGGTCTTGATGGGCCTTCAGTAATACCATGCACAAGTATAAACCCCCTCACAATCTCTGTAGTATGCCAGCTGCTTTGGTTTACATGTATACCTTGTGAAGTGCATGTTTTGCTTATATCCTCAATGTTGTAATTGCCATTGGCAGCACCAGACTGCTAGTATGTGTGTGCTCTTATTTGTTCTGTTTAGCTCATTGTTTCTGCCTTACTTGACTTTACAGTGAAAATTCAGTTGTAAGTCAATTTAAAACCATTGTGGCTGGGCGGTGGTGGTGCACGCCTTTAATCCCAGCACTCGGGAGGCAGAGGCAGGTGGATCTTTGTGAGTTTGAGGCCAGCCTGGTCTACAGAGTGAGATCCAGGAAAGGCACAAAGCTACACAGTCAAACCCTGTCTCGAAAAAACAAAAAAGAAAAAAGAAAGAAAGAAAGAAAAAAAAACCCGTTGTGATTTCAACTTCAGACTTTATTAATTTAAAAAAATATATTAAATAAATTTTTCTTGATATAAGCTCATAACAGTATTATTTGCATTGATGTGTACTTCATATCCAGTTTGAACTTTTTCCTTTGACCACTTTCCTTTTATTAATAGCCTCCAGGGCAATAAGTCACTTTCTAAAAGGCCTAAAACTGAGGAGGATGAAGAATCTGTTGAATGTAATGGGGAGGAGATCTCAAACCCTGCCATATGCCCAGCGCACCTCAAGGACACTGAAAAGCCAGAAAAAACATCCAAGCTGGGGAACACAGAAGCACCTTCAGAAAGAGAAGCTTCTGGTGCCAGGAAACAAGCAGATCAACTCTTAGTGAATGACACCAAACTCTCAGGTAAGCAAATGTCTGGTTATGTTTCACATGTGTCTCCGGTGATTAATAATCTGATGCCTTAAAACTGTGTCCACTATGATATCTTGCTAGACCATCTAACCTTTTCATTAACTAAGTAAACTTACAGGATAATTCACCTATGAGGGCAAGTAAATGCTATTAAATAAGGGATACAGTTTTTATGTATAATAGAATTCTGAACTAAACATCCAATAGTATATGTTTGGTTTAATAAAAAAACAAAGATTTCTAAAATGCAGAAACTTTTAGTGAAATTCAACTTAAAATTCAGAAGAAAATAAAAGCAAATTATAGACAATTGTGTTCAGATTCCTTGCTAATTTTCAGAAGAAAATAAAAGATAAGTCTTTATAAAAAGGGGGTGGAGGAAAGCTATAAAATCAACAGTTTATACCAATGAACTTTCTAAGAGTTTCATATAACAGACATACATACAGGCAAAGCACTCATATACACAAAATAAATAAATCTAAAAATAAATAAATAAAGGGCTTGAGTGATGGCTCAGTGGTGAAGAGTGTAAGAAATAAGTCAGTGGAGGAAATGAAAGAATAGACCCAGTGTGGCCTCACAATGGTGAGAGCAGACTTTTGTTGGTCTGAGAAGTTAGCACTTCTAACACTGCTTAGTATCTGAGGGTACAGGTGCACTATAAAGGTTCTGAGAGTTTTTGCAGTGGAGAGTAGAAAGGGTAGAGAGCCTGCTTATTTTAGGTAAACTATTTTTCTGAAACTGGAAAGTGAGAGATAAGTCAGATTGCCTGTTTTTATGACCTCTGGCTGCAGGGCAGGTGATTCCCGACATGCCTTGGGCATCAGGTTTCTTGAAAATCTGAGCTTGTTTTATGATTTTGGGTGGTGGATTTCCTTTAAAAGAGTATTTGCTGTTGTTGTTTTTTTTCCCCCCTCCATATTTTTGGAAAATCAGTATGCTTATTTTTTGTTTTTATTTATTCTTCTCTCATACAATACATCCTGACTGCAGCTTCTCTTCCCTCTATTTGTTCCAGCAGTAGTCCCATTCTTACCCCCACCCACCCACACTGTTCCTCTGTTTCCCTTTAGAAACGAGCAGTCTTCCTAGTGAATAGGAGGGCATAACAGTAGGCACAAACCCTCATATCAAGGCTTGTTGAGGCAATCCAGTGGTGATGGGGGTTGACTGATTTCCCAGAATGCCTAATGTAGGGTCCAAGGAAATGCTGAAGGAAGGCCCCAGGCTCAAATAGTATGCAAGAACACAGAGCGTTTATTATACCGTCATGGATTGGGGTTGGTGGTGGTGGTCATTCATCTGTTCAAAATGGCGATGACCCCAAGAGGGATGTGCAGGCTCCTTTTAAGCAGGGCTAAGGGGAGTTTCAGGATCGACTACATAATTGGATAAGCAAGCAGCAGTTACATTAGTATATTTTTGATTGACTGAGGTTTAGTCTTCCCATTTTTGGAAACATCTGCACAAGCTTGCACATGACTCAGAAGGGGTCTGCTGGGTTTGTCCTTAAGATACTGTGAGACTGACTTAGGCCTTCTGTGTTCGGTCTCTCCCTCGACCCTGAATGTAAGAGCCTTGTAGATAAATGCCCCTTTGTTGGAAAAGACACATGTTTGTCCTCAGAGAACTGGAACCTAAATTCAGTTGTGAAAGTGGGAGAGTTTAACGCCTTCACTAGGGCAGCAGGTTTCTTGAAAACCCAAACCTGTTTTATGACCCTGATTTTAGGTGGTGTGTTTCCTTTAAAGAGTGTTTGCTGCTCCCCTCCACAATAAAATTAATTTTCTATGTATCTCTTTAAATATATATATATTTTTCTTTATGTATATGGTGTTTTGCCTATATGTATGTTTGTGTGATCCATTGGTACTGTAGCTGTAGACAGTTGTGAGCTACTATGTTTCAGATTGAACCTGAGTCCTTTGGAAGAATAGCTTGGGCTCTTTAACTGCCGCCCCCCCCCCCCCTTCATTTTCAATGCATTTTAATTAAAATGTATTTACATTACTGACCTTTCCCTTTCCTTCCTCCAGCTCCTCCCATGTCTCCTTCCTCCAAACTCTCCCATGCTCCCCAAGTTGATAGCCTTTTTTTCTTTAATTATTATTGCTAAATACACTTATATATCTATGTACAAATATGGAAATGCAACCTGTTATTATTGTTATTTGCATATGGTCTCAGAGCTTAACCACTTTGTTATGAGAGTCTAATCCTCTTGTAGAAGACCCAAGTTCTTTCATAGCTCCCATGTGGTAGCTCACAACTATTGATATGTAACTCTTTTTTTTTGTGTGTGGTTTTTCGAGACAGGGTTTCTCTGTGTAGCTTTGGAGTCTGTCCTGGAACTCGCTCTGTAGCCCAGGCTGGCCTCGAACTCACAGAGATCCACCTGCCTTTGCCTTCCCAGTGCTGGGATTAAAGGCATATGCCACCACCGCCCGGCGTAACTCTTATTCTAGAGGATTGGATAACTTCTAACCTCTGTGGGCTCCAGGCGCTACATAAATGCAGGCAAAACACCCCACACACATAAAATAACTGAAGTCCATCTATTTTGTTTTTTCCCCAGTTGTTGAATATTTTTATGAAACTACTAATGCTTTATTTCTTTAATAACATTGTAGCTTTTTTGTTCCTTTAATAATTGAGTTACTTGGCAATTCCTGTATTCCATTGGTATCCTTCATCCTGTATCCCTTCAGTCCTGGCACTCCTCAAATCCACTCTTCCTATTATTCATATGTGTACGTACCCATAAGACACCACATCTCTCCCTGACATACAAGATCCATTCTAGTACCCCCTGCTGTCATATCTCAGTAAATTCAAAAGTACAGCTCTCACATCAAAAAGAATGGGATTGCTTATTCTGGAGCCAAGTGTGAAGTCTGACATGGGATGTAGGGAGCAAGGAATGGCTTTTTAGTAGGCCAACAATTATCTGAGATAAATTAAGCTCTGGAACTGCAACATTCCAACCTCTCTTTGAAGTTTTAATGAATCAGCCTTCAGTAGACATATTATTTTCAGGAATTCTCATCACATCTCCATATTGTAGCTTTAAAAAGTAGTTCCAATCATGTTCATACCATCTTCTTAGGATTCTACTTAGAATAAATTAAAAACCTTTGCATCATTTTTTTTTTAAAGTTCCTCAGTTGCTTCTTTAGCTTCATTACCTTTGCTTTTAAAAAGGCTGTGTGACTTCAGTTGAAACTACACTCTTTCTGTGAGCTCACACTTTAGGGAGGAGCTACATGATACAGTTACAATTCGGTATACATTTTAGAGATACCATCACAAGTGACAGACCTATAGAGACAGAACCTTAAAAGACCAAGTGCTTTGGTGTTAATTTCTGAACAGAGTTGTGAAGTGTGTGTGTGTGTGTGGGGGGGGGGGAGGTAAAAAGGGTTGGGAAGGTAGAATGGGAATTGCAGTTAATGCAAACAGCACAATTGAATAGTATACATAAATATTTCCTTATAGTACTTCACCTTGGATTCTTTTTGTTTGTTTGTTTGTTTGTTTGTTTGTTTGTTTGTTTTGTCGTCTTTTTATTTTTGTTTTTGTTTTTTTTTGAGACACGGTTTCTCTGTGTAGCTTTGGAGCCTTTCTTGGAACTCACTCTGTAGCCAGGCTGGCCTCAAACTCACAGAGATCTGCCTGCCACTGCCTCCCAAGTGCTGGGATTAAAGGCGTGCGCCACTGCCTGGCTTTCACCTTGGATTCTAACATTCTGTTTAATTAATCTGTTTATGACTTCAGGGAAGATTTATATGAAGTGTACCTAATTTTATTAGTTCTATCAGTTCTCTATATTTTGATCTGTAGGTTTTGAGACCCAGAAAAATACTTAAATAGAAGACTTGACTTGACTATCAGAGCTACTGTGTGATATGTAGAAATGATGATAAGTTAGTGTGTCTGGAAAATGCTTTATAATATCTCATACAAGAAAACATTTCAAAGCATTGCCTCCAAACCATATGACAGTTAAAGAATCACATCTGCCTATGTCCAATCATAAAGGATTCATGTAGCAGAGGCTTTTTTTGGATCTCTAGGGCTTTATATGTGCCATTTATACACATTCTCTGAATTTCATTATTTCTTCTGTAGCTATTCTTAGCATTATCTCTTTGAAAAATTTTTATTTCTACATATATTTCAAGGTGTTTATGCTTTGTTAAGTATTATGAATGACCTGTATATTGACAATAATATGGCTTAGAACCTACGTTTAATCTTTGACTGCCTTGTCAGTGGGGTTTTGTTTTCTTTCAGAAGTACAAACTTGGAGCTTAGAGAGCTGACTCCGCATTTAAAAGCATTTGTTGTTTTTACAGAAGACCTGGCACTTCACAGCCATCTATATAACTCAAATTCCATGAGAGCTGACGTTCTCTTCTGGCCTCCATGGTCACTAGGCACACACACTAAATGTGTGTGTGTGTGCCAGCAAAACACTCATACATGCCTGCATAACAGTCATATACAGAAAATAGAAAGGAAGTCTAAGATCTCATTGTAATGACACTGATTACTTTTCATGTTTATGGAAATTGAGGTGGACAGTCAGAAAATATAAAATCAGCCAGGTATGGTGGCATACAGTTTTAATAACAACACTTGGGAGACAGAGCCAAGTGGCTCTCTGAGTTTAAGACCAGCCTGGTCCATAGGGCCCAGGAACCCTGTCACAAAAATAAAAAAAGAAAAAAAGAAAAAAAAAAAAAAGAAAGAAAAAATAAGAGAAAATATACAGTCAGTAATCCCTTGGTAATTGTTTAATCATTGCACTTAGTAGTAATGCAATATGACACGCATTGTTAGTCTTTTTTTTTGCTCCTCAGGAAAAAGCTGTATAAGTTCACCAGTAACAGATGAAATACAACATGAAGATAACACAGCTGGTGCTGTAACTTCACCATCTATGTCCAAGGAGGCCTGTGACTTCATGCCATTTTCTAGTGGCCAGGTAACAGGCAAGGAGTCACATCTCCTTAAGATTCTACAGCCAGACTCTTCCAAGGTGTCTTCCTCCCTGGCAGAAAGTAATACGGTATTGACAGAGGAAGAAGACAATGATGAAGAGGGCCATGGAAGTAACCTTGAACCTGGGGAAATCTCTGAAGCTCTTAGTGAAGAGCAAAATGGGCTCAAAGTTCCTAAGGTACATGTTAGTATGTATTTCTACTATGTTCATTGGGTAGTGGCCTGTATGGTGATGATAATGCTTTGTGAATACAATATATTATCCCCTGAAATCTTGCTTTAAGGCAGAAATAAACAGTATTTACATTTAGAAGTTTTAATCATATTTCATCATTGGAATGAGAATAAGATTTTGGCAGATAATACTATGTAAGTTCTGGTTCACATTTTGATCATTAATACACAAAAACCTTTTGGCCACATGTTGAGGTCTGTCTGATTTTTTTTTTTCACTTTATACTTTGAAAAAACAACATCTTTCTTTGAAGCTAATACAAGCTTCTCTGCATATAGTACACAGAGAGATCATATATACTCATTAGCTACTTTCCACAAATACTAATATTTGATAAGCATTAATTTGAAAACTTAATCATATTGACATTTAGACAGTTGTGATACAGAGTATTCCCATCACCAGCCCAGTTATCCAGGCTGAGATAAATTGCCTCTTGGGTACTGTGTTCCTGACAATAGTAACTATTATAAAATCAATTTCATATAGTCTTGGTTTTAACATCATGGCTCACATGATTAGTGTTTTCTTTGACTCTTCTTATTCAGACTATTATAGCTATATTTCTGGCCATGTTTATTCCCATAAACAAACCTTTTACCACTCAGAAAAGTTAATCTCCCCATGCAGGTTTTATGGCTATAGCCTCTTCTCTGTACTTCTCCATTGTTCTCATTTACAGAGTGAACAGTTCTTCAGTTAGGAATGGGTCAGGTGAGCTAATGCTGCGCTAGCATTCTGAACCTCACCCGGGACTTCAGTTGTCTGTGAGGAGCTGCTCTGTTGTTTCAGATGGTAGCTGAACTATATGCTGACCTGAGCAACCTGTTGATTGTTCCCAGTTTACTAAACCTACTATGAGTCTTTTCACATCCTTTAGTAACAGGCATATTATTAAAAGACAGTAATTTCAAATAGTCTATTTTTTAGTAGTCTTAAATATATAAAATATAATTCAATAATTTGATCAATAGACTTGATCATTTTCTAAAATCATTGTGTGTTCTACACAAATATAACCATGAAAAATATTAAAAGTAAAAAGGGAAAGTGTCTCATAGGGGCTTAAAAATATCTTTCACAATTTAGTGACTTCAAAATAATAGGAATGTTTCATTGAAAAATAATACCTTCTTACTGAACCTATTGCTCGTTTCTCAATGGAAAGAGGAGTCCTTTATTCCATTTGGCTGGTTTTTCTTTTCTGTGAGGATAAAAGCTGGATCACTTGCCAAATATTCATGTATGAATGGTGATACAACTTCACAATTCTTAATCCTTTTATGAGTGTATAATGGTGGACTTGGGCTAGTTTTAAAGGATCTTTGAATTTTGCTAATTTTTGGTAAGCCTTCCATGAAACACAGTATTTTTTTGAAGAAGAATTAACTGACCTCTTGGGAAAAAATGCTACCCCTTTTCCTTTACCTCCCCTTCCTTTCCCTCTCTGCCTCTCTCACTCTCTCCTTCTCTCCCCCCTCCCTCAGCCTCTCTCCCTCTGTCTCTCTGGTAGTACTGTGGATGAAAACCCAGGGCCTTATGCATGCTAGGTAAGTGTTCCACTACTGAGCTGTATCCTAGCCTGTAAATCCAAATTAAAGTACTAATTTCTTAAAGAGTAAATAAGTACAAGATTTATTCCTCATCAGTGTTATCATTTTGAAGTATTTTTTTTTCTGAAACAAATATTTATTAAGTCTGAAGAAACAGCTCAGTAAATAATGTGCTTGTTACGTAAGCATGCAGAAAAGTTAGGCATGGCTACATTAGTCTATAACCACTGTGCTGGGAGGCGGAAACAGTAGGGTCACTGGAACTTAGTGACCTGCCACGCTAGTGAAGAGGTAATCTCTGGGTTCACTGACATCCTGTCTCAGAATGTAAAACAGTGGTCTACATATTATGTCTACCCGTCCTTGCATACACACGTGCACCTACTAGACATGTGGAAAAAAAATAAAACCCAAAAGGAACCAAACATTATTCATCGATTATTTTTACCTCTTTTTTGTTCTATAACCAGATAATAGAAGGACATCCCAAAACTACTAAGAGTTGGCGCCATCCACTTGGTAAGCCTCCAGCCAGATCCCCTATGACTCTTGTGAAGCAGCAGGTAGCAAGTGATGAAGGTGAGTGCATGCTGTTATTCGTCATCTTTTATAATAGATGACTTGTGCATTTAACTGTGATAAAAATATTTCCCTCTTGAAATTTAGAAATAAAGACTTGCTTCATATCCTTTTTTTTTTGGCTTTTCGAGACAGGGTTTCTCTGTGACACAGTCTTGGCTGTCCTTTACCTCACTCTGTAAGTTAAACCTGGCCTTAAACTCACAGAGATCCCCCTGCCTCTGCCTCCCGAGTGCTAGGATTGAAGGTGCATGCCACTACCGCCAAGCTCTGCTTCATATACTTATAACATTACTAGTACAAATATTTTGTTTCATATTGTAAGTCATTCCTGACACAGCCTGAGAAATTTCCAGAAGAATCACTTCAGATCATGACATATATGCATTGTCAGTACTTTTAACCTGAATCATTTAAATTCATTAAACCAGTAAGAAACCAGCACTTAATATATATCTCCACATAACTGTGTGGTAGATCCCTGTCTTTGCTTGGTATATTACTCTCTGATGTGGCTTAATGTAGAACTACTTCTTTTAAGTCACATATCCCAATGTAACATTTCCTTTTCTTTTTAATTTGTTTCCCCTTTCTCTGTCTATGTGATGTTTAGATGTGACATCTGCTAAGTACATGAGACATGTATTTCTTCCTTACATTTCTAACTGACCTATTCAAGCAGTTTTTTTGTAGAGTTCTTCTTTGAGATAGTCTCCTTTTCTGATGGATATTGTCTAAAGTCACCTGTCTTTGAGGATGTAGTGAAGGTAACTCCATTATAGGGGTGCTTGTTTAGATTAAATAACACTCACCGGAAGTATCAGCATCATTTTTCTGTTTACTGTCTGTTATGATGTGTGTTTATATAAAAAAGTAAAGAACATAGTGATAGTACTTTCTTTAACAAAGAATAGCATTCTAGTTGAATAATGGAAAAAAGGAGACACACTAGCTGTTATTTCTGTTTATTATCAGAATATACAGTTCTAATGTTTTGTTTCCTTGAGATAAATTACAGCATTGCAATCTAGACAGGCCTGAGACTTGATCCTCCTGCTTCAGCTTTCCAGTTGCTAGGATTATAGATACTGTCTGTGCTACATCAGTTCCTTCTTTATCCCATTTTACTTCATGTAGCAAAGCTGTTGTCAATTAAAGTTATTATAACTAGAAGACAAATTAAAACAAGAATTTATATGTAACATTTAATACTTAGGTATTTTGATTACTTTTCTTCACAGGTTGCTATTGGTATGGCTTCTCTGCAGGAAAGGGCCTAGACAGATTTCTAAGGAAAGCTTTTTCTCTCATGTGCTTTTCTTCCTAGAAGCTTTTTTAAAATTTTTATTTATTTTAAAAAAAGGTTGTTTTTTGTTTTTTGTTTTTTTTTGATTTTATATACCAATCCCAGTTCCTCCTTTTTCTCCTTATCCCATACCCCACCCCCAACCTTCCCTATCCCACCCCCCATCCACTCCTTGGAGAGGGTAAAGCCTCCTTTGGAGTCAAGGGTAAGGCCTCCCCTGGGGAATCAACAAAGTCAGGCATACTAAGGTGAGGCAGGACCAAGCCCCTCCCCACTGTGTCAGGCTGAGCAAGGTATCCCACCCTAGGGAATGTGTTCCAAAAAGCTATTTCATGTACCCAGGATAAGTCCTGGTCCCACTGCAAGGGGCTCCCCAAACAAACAGATCTAGCCATGTAACTTGTCACCCATATTCAGAAGGCCTAATTCCGTCCCATGCATGTTCCCCAGTTGACAGGCCAGAGTCCATGAGCTCTACCAGCTTGGGTCAGCTGTCTCTGTGGTTTTCTCCATCATGATCTTGACCTCACTTGCTCCTGTGATCCCTTCTCCCTCTCTTCACTAAAGTCTAGGAGCTCAGACCAGTGCTTAGTGGTTTATCACTGCATCTGTCTGCTTCCATCAGTTAGAGGGCCCCAGGAAGGGGAAATAGTTAAGATCTCTTGGGTAACTTGGGGGGAGGGCATTGAAGGGAAAGGGTGGGGGATGGGAACAGGATGGACTGAGATGGTGTAGTGGAGGGAGGGACAGAGAGGGAGAGCAATGAAAGCAATATCTTGGTAGAGAATCATTAGGGGGTTAGGGAGAAACCTGGTGCTAGGGAAATCCCTAGGAATCCACAAGAATGACACCTAGCAATAATGGAGAGGATGCCTGAATTTACCTTCCCCTATAATTAATAGGGACTACCTTAATTGTCATCATAGAAGCTACATCCAGTAACTGATAGAAGCTTATTTTTATGTTATCCATTGAGAATTTGTCCAGAGTACCCCCTTGATTTCAGTGTATAAAGTTTGCAAAAAATATATAAGTAACAAAGTTAACAAAATGTTAACAAAGTTATCTTAAGGGTTTAAGGTTAAGTATTTTTCTGAAACATTGGTAATTGTACTTTTTGTTTGTTTGTTTTGTTTTTGTTTTTTCAAGACAGGATTCTCTGTGCAGTTTTAGTGCCTGTTCTGGATCTCGCTCTGTAGACCAGGCTGGCCTCAAACTCACAGAGATACGCCTGGCTCTGCCTCCCAAGTGCTGGGATTAAAGGCATGCACCACTATTGCCCAGCTGGTAATTGTACTTTTTGTAACAGTTGCATATATCAACATCTTCTGGGAATTTATGAGAATTGAATTTTAAAACTGTAAATGTTTCCTGGTGGCTAAAGATTTTAAAAATCTAAAATGACAATGAAAAATATTCTATAGCTTTAAATAAATTATTTATATCATTGTTCACTCTTACTTCTTCCTTTGAATCTAGTAATTTGTATCAGTGGAAGTAAAGGGATATTATCCTTGTCTAAATGAATTGAACAAGCGGATTTAATCCTCATTTTGAACACACAGTTCCCAGTGCAGCTGGTTTTCGGGATTTTCTGCCCTACCAGCTCCTTTGGCAGTATTCATATTAGAATATACTTACATTAGAATTTCTCAGAAATTAACTCTTTAAATATTGATTAGTGTCCTCTGTGGGTAAATGATCATTTCTTTATTGAGTCTGGAGTGTGATCCTCCTACAGAAAACTATAGAAGCAAAAAGTACCAAAGTAACATTCACATGCACCGAAATATACTTCATTTTGTATTGGCCACCTTTTCCTGGGAATGGTGTTTGCTCTGGTGTGTGATTGATATACCAATGACACGCCACTGGAGAAAACTGATTTTTTTTCCCATTGTCAGTTAGTATCAATTGCAAATAGCTTCTTGGTTAGGGATGGGACCCAGTGTCCATTTCTCCTTCTCAACTAGTGCTGAACTAGTTTGGTCCTATGCATACTGCCAGTCTGTGAATTCACATGTGCATCAGTCCTTTTGTGTCTGGAAGATGTTGTTTCCTTAGAGTCATCCACGTTAGATGTATTTTGAGTAGGATAAATGATGTGTCCTATTATTTTTTACGTTCCCTGGACTTTAAAAAAATAACAGAAAAGAAAATGAGTTCAAGACATAAATTTTTTTCAGAGCCTGTTTTGGAAGGAAACCTTTATCAAGTTCTATATATTCAATATAACTTTTCATGGTTTATTGAATTTTTTACGACTCCAGTGAGTGTTGTTTTATATAAACAAGTGCCATTTTAATGCTTTATAAAAATTTTATGATTCAAAGACATCATTTTAGTAGGTTTTAAGAAGCTAAGACTACCTAATTTTGTAAGGTGGTATATATTTACCAAGCCTTGGTGTACACACACACACACACACACACACACACACACACACACACACTCCTTTTATTTAGGCATTCCAAAATAATTCTAATGCTCACTAAAAATAAACAAAGTTTTATTATTTATTTTGGGGACTTTTAGGGATAGACTGAGCTTTATCACTTACATTTTTTTCTTTCTGTCTCTCATTACATTTTATTTCTTTGTTTTGTTAGTGTGAATGTCATTGAACAAGTTTATGCCACAGTGACTGTGTGTTCAAAAGATAATTTATAGAGTTTGTTCTCTCTTTCCATCATGTGGGTCCAGGGATGGAACTCAAGTCATCATGCTTGGAGACAAGTACCTCTGTTCGCTTAGCCTTGTTTATTTCTTGGGACCGTGTTCCACAATATAGATATGCTTCCCTGTTATAAACATCTCTGATGTTACTTCTTTTACTTTGGTGGAATAAGGTCTCTGCCCATAAAAGATATAAAAGTTACTGGGTTGCTAGTTTCAGAGAAAAAAAACTGGCTTATATGAATTGCTATGGCTTTTGCTATTATCTATCATTCAGATGAAAAATACGTATGGGCTGTCACGCTTTTGTGAATAATGGCTTATTACCTAGTAAATTACCTCTGTACCTCTTGGATACCACTGTGACTACTAAATTAATAAGCAGAATTTAAGAGCAATTAGGATATAAAAGAGCAGAACTAAATAAATCATAGTGGTAGGAAATTTGGAAGCAAAGTTAACTTGGCGTCACGTGGCTGTGTCATCATGGGAAGCAGGTGTGTATTGTTTACTGAAAGCATTGGAGTTGCTATCTAGGTATCTGCTCCCGTGCCTCATCCCGAGGTCATAACTGGGAGGTAAAGGGACTAGCCAAGAGTTATGGCAGTGTTTACACCATGTCCTCATTTGAGTCTGTCATTCTTCTTATTTCAGTAGTCCTCTGGGGAAAATATAAGAAAGGGAAAAATGAGAAAAGGTAGATTATGTTTAGAGGATTCAGAGACATTGTGGACACCCAAGCCATGTAATTATCATTATGTATATTAGTACCATATTGTCTTCCTCATGGGCACCGCCATCCTTGTGGGACAGCCATCTCTCGTTGCTCGCATGTTGGGCAGGCAGCTTCGATGTGCACAGTACTCATTATGTAAGTACTTGACTTTCCAGTGGGGACTAGGTCTCCGTGTATTCCCAGGCTTGACTTGGATCATGTGGCTCTTTGAAAGCCTTCCAGTTTAAAGATTGGCCCTCCTGGATAGTTACCTGCCAATTTAAAGTATGGTTTCTCCAAGGAAGACATTAGCTAATTCTTACTTCTTTGCCCTACTTCAAGCCCTAGTAGAGAGGGTAAGGGAGAGGGTACAGACATACCCTCAGTCAGTTACAGGAAGCCATAAGCCACGAAAGAAAGTCAAAGGAAATGCTGAATGTCATTCTCCTAGTCTTTTATGTGCTCATAGGCTGTCATCAGGCCTTTCTTGGGAGCTTTGACTCCATTTTGAACTGTTCTATGAATAAATAGCATAGCAGTCCCTGGTGATTTACCAGCTGTTGCAGCCATTGATCAGAGTTCAGAGTATAACCACAGGTTGTTGTGTCTTTAGAAAAATAAATTATACTGGAAATGAATGATGATTGAAATAGAGATATTTTATTAAAGAAAAGAAAGGTGTTCTAGAAAATGGGCATTGACTAGATTACCCAAAGAAGACAAGTCTTCAAAGCTACAGGCTATCAGTGTCATGAATCTTTCTTTAGAGCTTATTTACAAAGCCCTTTTGCTTGACTTTGGACATTACAGGGCTTTTCTCACACATGATCTGGTTTTCTATTTATATGTGTATGTAATCCTAATGGGGACAAGTTTCCAGTCTTTCTGCAGCTAGCTTCTTCTACCTTTCAAGTTTTATGCCTCTTTTTCTATAATGTACTTTAGTGTGCCATAATGTCTACATTATAACAATTACTTTATTTTCTACATTATAGACGCTCTATAAATGCCATGGATTTTTAAATTAAAAAAATCAATTTAATTAAATTCCACTGATAAGCTTTTACTGAACTATGTTAAGTGGAGAAAATGAAAGTATTAATAAGAGAGTCACTAGCTTAGTCATACTTAAACATGTTAACCATGTGGGGTGGTTTTGCAGTGTAAGCTGAAAAGATGAAATGATGAAGTTTAAGGAGAGATTGGTTTAATTTTTTTTCCAGCAGAAAGAAAATAGCTAATAAAGAAAAGTTGTTTTATGACCCCATGTTCTGATCTGATCTCCTCTTCCAAGGCTGGAGAAGATGACAGAAAAACACAATTATTCTGTTTCTTTCAGAATATAGTTGATAAAATAGGCTTCGTATCTGGCATTGATATCACAGAATAATCAACATCTGTGACCAGGGTGATATCTTTTTCTGAATCTTCTGCTCATTTCATTTTCCTCTTTTCTTTCTCAAGAGTCACCTGAGAGTCTAACCATTGACGAAGAAGTGGAAGAAACGGAGTCCTGGGCAAAGCCTCTCATCCACCTTTGGCAGACAAAGTCTCCTAACTTTATGGCTGAACAGGAGTATAATGCAGCTGTGGCAAAAATGGAACCACACTGTGCAATCTGCACTCTGCTCATGCCATACTACAAGGTAGTTTGGAGTGTGGCTATCAATGTATCATTACACTGCTGTACTTTCTTAAAGGGCTTTTGCTGGGGTGTTTTTTGTTTGTTTTTAGCAGTTTATATCTGCGTATTTTAGAAACCTTTAATTCTAAATCCAGTTCTTTTACTAAAAAGCATCAAACTTCTAACCCAAAGCCTGGAAACAAAATATTTCATAGAAAAAACATATACTTGGTATCTTTTTAAAATTGAAAGTAGTACTCTTCAGTAATATAGATATCAGTGCCCAGCCCCGATTTTTGTCCCTTTCACCTTTCCATGTGAAACATGCAAAAGACACATCCAAGACTCATGACATACTGTGTATCTGCTCACTGCCATCAGCTAACTATGCTTGGTGGTTCCATCATTATTCCATGCATGGCATTCTGACAGCATCTCAGCTCAGGCATGAGTATATTCTTCAGAATACACACAAGAAACAGATCTTGAATGCTGTCGAAGTTAAATTGAATTGTGTGCTTTAAGGTACAATATAGTAGAAAACTCACTGATAGATCATCATTTTTAAGTTGTGTTTTCCCTGATATAATCAGAAATACTTTATTCAACATCTGAATTTCTTTTTTTTTTTTTTTTTTTTTTTGGTTTTTCGAGACAGGGTTTCTCTGTGTAGCTTTGCGCCTTTCCTGGAACTCACTTGGTAGTCCAGGCTGGCCTCGAACTCACAGAGATCCGCCTGGCTCTGCCTCCCAAGTGCTGGGATTAAAGGCGTGCGCCACCACCGCCCGGCAACATCTGAATTTCTTAAAGTGTCATGTAATAATAATTTAATTTGAATACTTCAGAGCTGAAGAGTGGTTGAAATTCTACATTTTCAACTTTAACATTAGTAGCTTGTTTACTTTTTTTTTAAACTTTCCTTTATCCACTAAATATTTGTTTTTATTGATTCTTATTCAAGTATTCCTATCGACGTGTATTTTTCAATAATAAAAATACTCCTTATTATGTTATAAGATTTTGGAAGTTGATTAATTTAAGTTCTAGGAAAAAATAAAGGTAATTCATTAGCTGTAATTTCCTGTTTTGCTAAAAGGTGACAGTTATTTCTGGCACATCATTCTTATCTGACCACATATGCCAGTCTGTCTTCTCTATTTCAAGCTTTTACAAGGGGCAAAAGTGCTGCTTGTAGAAAACCTGGGCATTTATATGTATTCTTTGAAGTATAACCATATCAGTAAGTCAAAGCAGGATTAGCCTAGTACAAGTGGATCACTGACAAGAGTAAACAAAAGTAGCTGTGCATTCCTGAGGTATTTTGAAACAGCACAGTTGGAAGAGCTCTTCACAATCTTGTATGACCCACAGGTCTTTTTTATTCTTACTGTCTGATTTCTGAATGGGAGTCTGTATCGAAGCATTGATAAAATGCTAGCAGTGCTGGGTGGCAGTGGCGCACATCTTTAATCCCAGCACTCGGGAGGCAGAGCCAGGCAGATCTCTGTGAATTTGAGGCCAGCCTGGTCTACAGAGTAAGATCCAGGACAGGCACCAAAAACTGCCCAGAGAAACCTTGTCTGGAAAATAAAACAACAGCAACAATAACAAAACACTAGCAATTGAATTAAAGAAAACAAGAAGTTGTAATTTAGTGGCTAGAACAGGTGTAAGTGGATCAATGAATAAAAGCTGAACTCTTTACTCTCTTTCACTCATGTGGATATGTTATCTTTTTCAGCCTGAGATCAGCAAAGAAGAAAATTATTCTAGATGGGAGACAACAGTAAATGAAGTAGTTAAATCTGGAAGAAAGACTAAACCCATTATTCCAGAGATGTGTTTTATTTATAGTGAAGAAAATATAGAATATTCCCCCCCAAATGCCTTCCTTGAAGAGGATGGGACAAGTCTTCTGATTTCCTGTGCCAAGTGCTTCGTGCGGGTTCATGCAAGTAAATAAATCTATGATTTTTCCAGTCCCTGGATTTTCAGTGTTGTACATAGCCCCTCCAAATCACTACATTGTAACCAGTTAATTCACATGTCAACATTCTTCTTTGTGCCAAGATCTTGTTGCCTAAGCTGCTCAGGAGGTTGCTACATAAGCCAGCCATGTCCTTGTGTTTCTACTTCTGAAATGCTGGGGTTGCAAATGTGTACCACCATGCCTGGATTTATGTGGAAGTGAGATTGAGCCTAGGACGTTGTGCATAGTAGGCACAGTCAGGCAGTAGAGCTACATTCTAATCTTATTGTTGATATTCTTAATGGCTTCTTTTAAGATTATGACTAGATAATCATCCTTTGCTCTCCAGTTTTATGAAGCCTCAGTGAAAAGAAGGTATGGGTATTTTATTGTCAGGAGTCCAGGTGACATGTCATCATCACTTGTTTGAATTTTGTATTTTAATGATACTAGATTGTGAAAATTTAATTTAAATATTTAGTATTGATTGAAGACTATTTTTTATGATTTTTTAGAATCATTTGTACACTCCAAGAATTAATATATTGAATTAAATATTTTATTACAACTCTAATCCTTAAGTATTTCAACATTCCTAATTTTTCTCATTTACATTTATCTGTGTTGGGGGTGTTGTTGGTTTTTCCTTTATCTTTTATTAGTTGGGGCCAAACAAGAGCCTCGTGTGCTAAGTATGTGTTGTGCCACTGAACCACATCGGAAATTCTTAATCGCACATTCTTTTTTCATTTTATTTTTATAATTTTGTTATATGCATAAATATTTTGCCTATATGTATGTGTGTATATATGTGCGCGCGCGTGTGTGTGTGTGTGTGTGTGTGTGTGTGTATATGTGTGTGTTCCACATGAGGAGTTGTTGCCTTGGAAAGTCAGAAGAGGGCTTTTAGTCTTCTGGAACTGTAGTTATAGCTAGTCGTGAGGTACAGTATTGGTGCTGGAAATCAAATCTGGATCTTTTGCTAGAGCAACAAGTTCTTTGAAGAACAGTAATAGCAATTTTTTTTATGCTGATTCAACTTCGTAAGACATAGCATACATATATATGTATGTACATTATTTTACCACACATTTATATGTATAATCAAAATCACCCGCTCTATAATCTCACCATACTAATCTCATAAACATGATTGAATTTAGCTTTTGATTTGAGTTGGTTACCTGTGGCATGTTTTTTTTTTTTTATTGATTAATTATGTTTCTAAGATTTTCTTTTTCTGGCTCTTTTATCACATTTTGGTGTTAAAATTACTCATTTATCTCTTCCAAACTCTTCTATTTCAGGAATTAAGGATAATATGCCTCTCCCCTGACTCCCTATTTGCTTTCTCTTCCATTTGCCCTTCTCTTCCTTTCCCATCCTTGTTTCCGATTCTCTTTCTAAGGATTTTTCTCTGTAGGCCAGGCAGACTTTGTACATGCTGTATTCTTCTGTCTCAGTATCTCAAATACTGGTATTATTATATGCTAATTTGTTTATTTATTGATTTATTTGCTTGTTTATTTGATGGTGATATCCTAACCCAGTAATATATGCTTCTTGCTATTATGCAATTACTACAAATATTTGCACTAACTGTCATGTTCACACTTAGCCTAGTCATTTATTCAGCAAACATTGAACTGAAAGCAGACTTTCATTGCTAGTTGTGGACTGTGCAGCCTTCACCCCAATCACTGAAATTTATGTCAAACTTCATTAACAATTTCCCAAACAGCTTCATGAGTTGTAGCTTATTTTGAATACTTATGCATGACTAAAAATATTAACATGACAGTTTAGAAATTTTATTTTTATCTCTGCAAGAATTATCTCTCTGATGTTATTAATATTTACACTCTCATGCTTGGTGTGCTGGTGCATCTCTTGACCTAGTTCTCAAGCAGCTATGACAAGAGAATCAAAAGTTTCATTCAACCTGCACTGTGTAGCAAAAACCCCTATCAAAGATTCCAAATAAGGGCTGGAGAGATGGCTCAGTGGTTAAGAGTACCGACTGCTCTTCCAGAGGACTCGGGGTTCAGTTCCCAGCACCCACATGGCAGCTCACAACTGTCTATAATAACTCCAGTGTCTGACACCCTCACATAGATGTACATGCAGGCCAATGCACATAAAATAAATTATTTAAAAAAAAAAAAAAAAAAAAAAAAAAAAAAAAAAAAAGATTCCAAATAAATAGGCCTTTTAGATGATTCAGTAGGCAAAAGCACTTGCTTTGCAAGCCTGACTTCCTGTGTTTCATTGCCACAACCTATATACTGACCCTACAACTTTGTTTTCTGACCTCCACACACCTGCTATGGTACTTATGAGTCCACATTGTTACACACAACACATATCATACACACACACTAATACTATTAAATAAAGCAAACATTAACAAAAATCCAAACTAGACAAAAAAGACATATATTTTCATGTTTTGGGAACTGACAGAAGAAATATGAATCAAAAGCACCTTGACAGAGGCTTACTTACATTTTTTGTTTTTGCTAGGCATTGAATGGCTTCGTTCATTTTTTTCTTGAAATATGCATTTTTTTTTCCATACTGAATGTTTTCCCTAATTATTTTTGCTTGCTAGGCAGTCGACCACTAATTTATAACCCAAACCCTCATTGTACTTTTTATTTTAGAACAACCTCACTTAATTACATAGACGAGCTTTGTGCCCTCTATGTAGATCATATAGTACTTGAATATATGATCACTATGCCTCAGCTTTCTAGTAGCTGGGATCATAGGTTTGTTCTACCAGGGTGTCTGACATTTTAAAGATACAAGAGACTTAATGTATATATCCATGCCATTATATTGTAGGTTGTTATGGCGTCCCTTCTCATGATGTCTGTGATGGATGGCTGTGTGCCCGGTGCAAAAGAAATGCATGGACTGCAGTAAGTAGATTTTAATATTGTGCTATTTCTCCTCTATTTGTACCCACTGTGGTCATTGCCAAATCTATTGGAAAGATAAAACTGTGTACATGTTCTGATGTACTTCTAGCACCCTTCTCTCCAAGTCAACCTACATAATGGCTTTGTAACCACTCTAGAATGTTTAGGTGAATTTCTAGGTGGCATTTTACTTCAGATACTATTGGCACCCTACTTCATCAAGCCCACATTTATATTTCCAAGACTAGATTGTTTTTATTTAATTATCTTACACAATTTGAAATCCTTACAAATAATTCTAATAAATACTAAAGGGAGCTATCTTCATGGATCCTTGAAGAAACCACAATGCTTGCAATTTCCAACCACCATGACACTTTCCATTTATTCTTTTCATTCACACCTTAACAAATGTGATTAGAGTACTTACTCTATGGAAGTTATTACTGTGACCTTCTGACAGAGTGTTAACAAGTATTGATTCTCCATTTAAAGACCACAAATTTCTCTTGGTCTAAGTTACTGTTTTCTAAAAAATGCCCTTGGAAGTTTATTTTCAACCGTCTTTGATTTTCATTCCCTTAATTTACCATGTCATATACATTTTCCATTTAACTATGTTCTGTCAGATTGCAGTACTGTGTTCCTCATTGATGATCTCACAGCAGATATTGATCATTTGTTAGAATTAGCAGTTGCTCTATTCTTTAGTAGTGCTCATGACTAATTGTTAATGATAAACTTCCTATAATCCAAGTTAAGGTCCCAATGGCTGCTATGACGAATATGAACAATAAGAACTTACATCACAGTTGTGTAATTAGGTTTTAGCTGTGGAAGCAAGCATGGTGACTAAACTGAAGGCAGCTCAGACATCTTTCAGGATGATTTCATTGGTGCTCTTTACTTTGGCCAGTGAGAGAAAGAAGGAGGAAGATACGACCACTTTTTATAAGATACTCTTGTAGTGCAAGTATCACAGCCTAATTGATATTGATGTAATAGCTCCCATTTAAAAAGCTTGTACATTTGTAGGCCTGGAATGTTTTTTTTTTCCTCTGATACAATTGGTTAGATGAATAAAATCCAAGTAAATGTACAACATCTAAGATAATCAGAAATCTCTGCTTTTATGTAGTACTAGATTACCAGTTCTTGTTGGCATACATGGGTATTGCCATCCAATCCAGTCTCTATTCTGTTTTTGACCCAATGTAATGTCTTTTTGAGTCAATATGATAGCTAATGTCCCTTTACTTACCTTTAACAACCAGAAATGAATTTATGAATACAGTTCACCAAGATTTTGAGAGTTCTCTGTTCATGAGTTACCTATGGCCTGTCTCTTGTCTGTCTCCGGTACTATTGATTGGTCTTTGCATAGCAGAGCCATGGTCATTGGAAGGCTCACCCATGCTAGTTCTGGTCTATTATGCTGGTTTAACATGGTATCGCTTAAAAATAAATCAGATTAATCACTCTTAATTAAAATTAATTTCAAACCCCTCTCCATTAATCTTTACACTGTACTTGAAGCCATGTAATTTTGCTTCTGGACTGTAAAGCATAGGGTAACTTACCACTTTCCAGTGATTTTCAAACTCAGATAATTTCTCATTGTTTCATTGAAATGATTTGACTTCACATTGAATGCCTCATGTTTTGTAGTTTATTCATTTTGAATGAGATTTTTCTAAAAAGGTCCATTCTCGTTTCTCCTGAGGAATAATTGAGTTGCTTTCCAAATAGTATGTGAAAATACTGACAGAATTGATAGTCTAAGTTAATATACGCCTGGATTTTCCAATATTAACTTTTATTAAATGCTTATATATATATATATATATATATATATATATATATTTATTTATTTATTTATTTATTTTAAATTTTTTTCTTTCATACCAACCCCTATTCCCCCTTCCTCCCTTTCTCTCACTCACCCCCCTTCCTCCATCCCACCCCTATCCCCTCCTCATATAGGGTAAGGCCTCCCTTGGGTAGTCCACACAGGCTGGCATACCAAGTTGGGGCAGGCCCAGGCCCCTCCTTGCTGCATCAAGGATGAGTAAGGCATCTCACCATAGGAAATGGGCTCTAAAAAGCCAGTTTGTGTACCTGGGATAAGTCCTGGTCTCATTGCTAGGGGACCCACAAACACATCAAGCCATACAACTTTCACCCACATTCAGAGGGCCTAGTTTGGTCCCATGCAGGCTCCCCAGCTATCAGTCCAGAGACCATGAGCTCCCACTAGCTTGGGTCAGCTATTTCTGTGGTTTTTCCCATCATGATTCTGACCCCCTTTCTGCTTATAATCATTCCTCCCTCTCTTCTACTGAACTCCCAAGTTATTGGCCAGGTGCTTTGCTATGGTTCTCTGCAACTGCTTCCATTAGTCACTGGATGTAGATTTTATGATGACAATTAGGGTAGACACCAATCTGAGTGCAGGGGAAGACTAGTTCAAGTACCCTGTCCACCATTTCTATGAGTCTTAGCTGGGGACAATCTTGTGAGTTCCTGGATTTTTCCTAGCTGCAGATCTCTCCCCATCCTCTTAATCAAGATATCTCTTTTATTGCTCTCCCTCCCTGTCTCTCTCCCATGTTCCCACCTCCCATTCCTTCCCCTCTATTCCCCCTTCCCAGTTTACCCAGGTAATCTTTTTTTTTTAAAATTTTACTAAGAGATTTTTCTATTCATTTTGCATATCAACCACAGATTCCCCTGTCCTCCCTCTTCCCATCCCCAGCCTTCCCCCTCAACCCACCCCACATTCCCACCTCCTCCAAGGCAAAGTATCCCATGGTAAGTCAGCAGAGCCTACCCAGGTGATCTTAACCCTTTCTCCATGTGTGTCCCATCTGTTGTCCTCCACTTTACCTAGCTTCTCTGAGGTTGTGGATTGTAGCTTGGTTATCATTTGCTTTGCATCTAATACTCACTTATGAGTGAGTACATCCCATGTTTGTCTTTCTGGGTCTGGGTTACTTCATTCAGGATAATTTTTTTTTTTTCCAGATCCATAGAATTTACCTACAAATTTCATGATGACATTGTTTTTTACCTCTGCGTAATACTCCATTGTATAAATGTACCACATTTTCTGTATCCATTCTTTGGTTGAAGGGCATCTAGGTTGTTTCCAGGTTCTGGCTATTACGCATAATGCTGCTATGAACATAGTTGAGCAAATGTCCTTGAGGTGTGGTTGAGCATCTTTTGGATATATGCCCAAGAGTGGTATTTCTGGGTCTTGAGGTAGGTTAATTCACTATTTTCTGAGATATCGCCATACTGATTTCCAAAGTGGCTGTATAAAATTGCATTCCCACCAGCAGTGGAGGAGTGTTTCCTTTTCTCCATATCCTCTCCAATATAAGCTGTCATCTGTATAACTACTTAATTATGATTTCCTTGAATTTTATGCTTCAAATGTTTGTGTTATTAAAGAATCCTTTATATTGACTTCTTGAGGAATCATTCTTCTATAGTCAGCTTTACATTAAAAAGCTGTGGTACAACTCCTTTGACAAAGAGGCTCTGAAGGACTTCATGGGAATTCGATTGTTAAACTGAGGTCAGATAATATTTCAGTGCTGACCTATATATCATAAAATCTCATTCTTAATTATTTTTATGATTACTTTTAATACCCCTTGTGAAAATAAGATGTATTTATTAGAAATATAGAATATTCCTATAGCTTATTTAGCTTGACTTATATAATTGTATAGCAAGTATAATATTTCTAATAATTTTCTTTTATGGTAAATAAATTTTTGAAAACTTTGTGTTCTTATCTGTAAAGTATGTTGCAATTTTATGTAGTAGTCCTATTTTTATTTTTACCATTAAATACACAGAACACAGCATTTAATAGCCTTCCCCCCTATTATCCTAACCTGACATTCTTTTCACACCTTCCTTGCCAATGTTTATTGAGCTCTGTGAGAGTTCATATAGTTATCTTTTTAGGGCTAAGTACCCAACATCTCTTATTCTTCAAAGTTTGACAGCTGTGAGTCTTTGCATTGGTTATTATCCACTGCAAAAGGAAGCTTCTCTCACCAAGATTGAGAAAAGCATCAATCAATGGATATAACCATAAATATTTAGGAAGCAGTTTGACAATGTGTCCATATAGCAAAAACAGCAGTAGTAGATTTGATTAGAAGGATTATGATCTCCCCAGCCATTAGCATTTGACTAGGTTTATAGTACCAGACATAAATTCCTTCTGGTGGAAGAGACCTCAAATCTAATCAGAAAACAAGTGATTACCCCAGTAGTCACTCTATTATTACATTGAGGGGCACATTTTGTCTGATAATGCAGTATTTTTGGATTCAGCTTCAATGTTGAATAAATCAGATGAGGGCATTTCCTCTTACAATGGTCTGCATAGCACCTTCTGGCACTATAACAAGTAGCTAGTAGAGTGGAAGTTTCCAGATCACTTCCAGCTGGATATCTTTATGTGCTCTAAGCAAAATGTGTTGTGTTTTCAATAGCAGGGTCTTATAATCTAGCTGTGGTGGCTAACTGAGAATAATGGACATAGCCTATGTTCTTTTGGGTGCCTCTGGGGCCTCTAATGATTAACTCTTTGTAAACTTAATACTGAGATTTCCATTTCATAACCCATGTCTGTTGATAGATGCTTTGTCTATTCATACAGTGTGCCTCCATTCAAGCACCTCTTAAAAAATACAACAACCAACAAAAAACCACATGTTGATGTAGAGAGACACCCTGACAAAGGCAACTCATAAAAGGAATCATTTAATTAGGGACTTGCTTAAAGTTTCAAAGGGTTAGTCCATGATCATCATGGTGAGAAGCAGACAGGCATTGTGCTGGAACATGAGCTGAGAATTCACATCTGATCCACAAGCTGCAGTTAGAGAGAAAGCAAGATTGGGGCGGGCTTGGGCTTTTGAATCCTCAAAGCCTACTCCCCAGTGGCACACCTCCTCCAACAGGGCCACACCTACTCCAACGAAGCCACACATACTTATCCTTTCCAAACAGTTCCAGTATTGGGACCAAATACTCAACTGTATGAGCCTATGGGTACCGTTCTCACTTAGACCACCACAGCTTACAAAATAGTGGGTTTTCATAAGGCTTTTTCATACATCCTTTTGTTAACCCATCCCCACCTCTGCTCTCCTGTATCCTGCTGTACACATCCTTATTTAAGCCTTTATGCATCCCCCTAATTTCATATCACATATTTTCCCCTCCCCTTTTTTCCCCTTTAAGGCCCTTTTTCTTCTCCCCTCACTTGCAAACTTTCTAGCTTCTTAACCTCAGTAGACATTCCACATTGAAATACAGATCTAAAAATTCAAAGTTAGAATGTTCACAAGAAAGAAAACATGTACATTTGTTGTTCTAGTCATGGGTTACCTCATTTAGTATAATAGTTTCATATCTATCCACTTTACTGAATTTTTTATAATTTCACTTTCCTTTATGAGTGAATAAAATTCTATTGTATATTTGTACATTTTCATCATCTATTCATCAGCTGATTGATATGTTGGCTTATCACATTTGCTGGCCATTATGAATAGAGCTGAGCACAGCATAGATCTACAAGTGTCTCTAGGGAAGGATATAGATTCCTTTGGATATACCCATGATTGAGTACCAACTTCCACTCTGACTGCAGTAGTGACTATATCATTCAGTTTATACTTCTGCCACTGGAAGATAAGCTGTCATCTTTCCTCACATCCTCACCAACCTTTGTGTCCTTTGTTCTCTTTATAGCCATTCTGACTGGGGTAAAATGGACTCTCAAATAGGTTTTTTGTTGTTTTGTTTTGTTTTCTAGTTTTCATACTTGTTTTGGTCAAATCAGTATCCTTTTTCTTCCCAAACCTCATGTGCACACCCCACCCCCCTATTTATCATTTGTGGGCTTTTATTGTTTCAACTGTATGTATTTATCGGGCTTGATGTGGTAATTTAAACCCTGGATACAATGTCTAATGATGAAATCAGAATAGTTAGCATTTCTGTTTGTTTGCATATTTAAAGTACTTTTCTTTGGTGCTGGTTATGGAACCTAAAGGCTTGAGTGTGCATACCATGTACTTTACCACTAAGCTGTATCCAGAGCTCCTAGATTTGAGTGTGCTTATATTTTGATTTTTATATCTTTCTCTCTTCCCTTTCGTCCTGCAGCTCCTCCCAGGTACCCTCCTTCCTAGGCCTCTCCTATGTTCTTCAACTCTTAAATTTATAGCCTCCTTTTCTTTGAATATTTTTTTAATACACACGTGTATTTATGTGTGCGCAAATACATAAATAAAGCTTTCAGAGTCTTTAGTTTGTGTGTCATTGGTTTCAGGACTGCCCACCTTGTATGAGATAACTAGTAGGGTCACATCTCTGGGCAAGGCTAGTTCTCCTAGCTGTCTTAGTTGCCTATACTTTTTGTTAAATGGTGGGGCCCTGCAAAATCTCCCCTCTTCTGAGTCAATGTGTCTATTGATATTGCCAGTCTTCCCATCTTGTTTATGCGCTGTTTCTGGGAGAGACTATTTCACAGCAAACTTAACTGTGTGCTAGCTCATACAATCTTTCCACCTTCTCTTCTATTATGTTTCCTGAGCCATAGATGCAGGAGATAAGATTTATGTGTATCCATTGGTGCTGAGCTCCTCATGATCCTTTGATACCTGCATTGTGTCCATTTGTGTTTTTTCTGCATGCACATCATTTGCTGTAAAGAAAAGCTTCTTTGATGAGGGGTCGTAGCTACACTTATATATTCGTATAAAGGTGCGATTTAGAATGCACTAAGGAATTGTGTTGCTATAGTGAAGTGCTGGTAAGTAGATTTTTTTTCCTGCACTCTATAACTTCACTAACCCTGAGGAGTTGGTTAGGTTTCGAGTACCAGGCATGATTTCCCTCCTATTGAGTGAATCTTAAGTCCAATTAGACTTCAGATGTTAACTACCTCCCACATTTGAGTGCCACTTCTTGTACCTTCATGCATATGTATATCTTGCCCCGCTAGTCATTGTACTTTATAGACATTATAGCTCAGTAGGACTCCTAATTGTTTCCCTCCCTCAGGTGCTTACGTAGTATTTTCTGGTCCCATGGAAGCGAGACAGCAAGAAAATAAAGTCATGAATTTGCAAGTAAATGATAGCCCTAGAAAAAAGGTTATCTTGAGTGAGGTAAACTACACCCAGAAAGACAAATGTTGCATGTCTGTCTCATTTGCAGTACCTAGTTCTGAATCTTTAGAATTGAGTCTACAATATAGAGTTATCACAGAAACCATGAAAATATAGAGGCTATAGGCATTGGTATGGCATGGCGGTGGGGGTGTAGAGCAGGGAGCTTGAGAGGAGAATAGCAGGATACAGCTGATATGAAGAGGGAAGCAGAAAAATGGGGAGGGTCTGCAACTGGGGAAGGAGTTTGGGGTAGTCAGTACAGAACAAGAAAGAGAGACAAGGAACATATGGCACCAAGGTTATTTGATAAAGCTAAAGGAAGCATATTATTTTTAATTGTACTTAAAACGTGTAAGTGTATTTGTACGTACACCATACACTATACACAGACAGAGAGAGACAGAGACAGACAGACATAAGCACCACTTAAACAAGTTATGCCTTTTGGGCTGACAGTGCTCCCCACAAGAACCATAGACTAACAAAACACTGATATCAGGCACAAGGAACCTCCTTTACAGTGATTGGTCAGAGTAATCCAAGTGATTCACAAAACAATGTAGATTATCCTTGTATGTCATGGTTGCCTCGGAGCAGTTGGAAATAAGCCCCTATTATTGAATACACCACACACTTACAACATACGATTTGGATGATTCAAAGCCATGGGAAAAATGGGGATGGGAAAAGAAAGACAAGCCTTAACTAGCAAAGGTGTCTCTGGAACAGAAAAGATTTGTGGTCTGTGGTCTGAAATTATGCTTCCATGTTTAAAGGTGGCCCTTTTTTGTGTGACAAGGTCTCATATGTAGTTTTGGGTGGCCTGGAACTAATTATGTAGACAAGCCCGCCCTCAAACTTACAGAGATATGCCTGCCTCTTCCTCCTGTGTGTTGGAATATCGAATGTGTATGTACCACCAGGTCTGGTGTGTGTGTGTGTGTGTGTGTGTGTGTGTGTGTGTGTGTGTGTGTGTTTAAACTCCCTGAGTATACTTAGTGCTGTTCATGGGTTTGGAGCCATCTACTGTAGACCTGCATCCCTGAAGAAAACTGACTCTCCTCCTGCAGAAGACATCATTTACCAATAGCTTCTGGCTTAGGGGTGAAACTTGACAAGATTTTCACTGGTACATGACAGTTTTTTGGTGGCTTGGTCTTGTATATGTATTGTGTCTAACAATCATAGTTGTTATGAATTCACATGTGCTAGAGTGCTGTCATTGTGTCACTGCATTTGTCCTCTATTTCTGTCTCTTATAATCTTTCTGCTCCTGTAGTTGAAGTTTTTCTGTGTCCGGCCCAGCCACACAGACCCCACAGCTGCTTATAAAATAATCACTCAGAAGCTTATATTAACTAAAACTGCTGGGCCATTAGCTCAGGCCTATCACTGACTAGCTCTTACATTTAAACTCAGCCCATTTCTGTTAATCTATATGTTGCCACGTGTTACATTCCCCCATTATGCTCCCTCTTCCACTGTGATTCCTGAGCTTTTGCAGTGTGTGTGTGTGTGGGGGGGGGGGGGGGGGATGTTTCCCATTTTACATATCAGCCACGGATTCCCTTGTTCTCCCCTCCCCTGCTGCCTTCCCCCCAGCCCACCCCCCATTCCCATCTCCTCCATGGCAAAGACGTGTTTTAAAGTTTTCATTACACAGGTCTTTTCAGACCTTGGGTTAGATTTATTCCAATATGTTTTTGTTTGTTTGATCTTGTTTTGTTTCTTTTGATGGTCTCAAAGAGGTTTTATCATTGTCATATAGAAAGGTTACTGACTTTTGTGTTTTAATTTTGTGTTCTGCCAGTTGTCTGAAAGTGTTTATCAGCTCTGGGTATATGCTTTTGGAATTCTTAGAGTCTCTAGTATAGATTTACATGTTTTGTAAACTGAAATTCTTTGACTTCTTCCTATTTTTGTCCCTCTTATTTCCTTTTATTGTCCTATTGCTCTACCTAAGACTTCACATATCATATTGAAGAAGAGTGAAAAAAAATAGACACTCTTGGTTCAGATGTTAGGGGAAATGTTGGCAATAGGTTTGAAACACATACATATTCTTTTTAGGACTTTAATATGAAGGAATGCTGGATTTTGTGAAAAACTGTTTCTCTGTCTACTGAGATGACCATGTGACTTCTGTCCTTCAATCTATTTATGGTCTTTATAACATTAATTGATTCATCTATATTGAACCATCTCTGCATCTCTGTAATAAACCTATTTTGATTGAGGCGAATGATCTTTTTGATGTGATCTTGAATTCTGTTTGCAAATATTTGTTGTATTATGTTTAGGAGGACAACTGTTCTCTAGTTCTTTTCTTTCCTTTTCCCTCTCTCTCTCACTTCCTTCCTTCTTTTTGTATATGTATTTACTTTGAATATCAGGGTAATAATATCCTCACACGAAATAGGGGTTTTGTATTAATCTTTCCTTTCCATATAGTTTGAGAAAAATTGATGTTAGTTTTTCTTTAACGGTCTGGTGAAATTTCCTGGTGATTTTTATCAGTTGTAAACATTTTAATTACAACTTCACTCTTATTGCTTTTTATAGATCTGTTTAAATTATTTATCTTATCTTAATTTTTGTATTGCATTGATATCTAGAAATGTATTCATTTCTTTTAGATTTTATAATGAGTGGAATATATTCCAACCCAATAATTTTGTGAATTTTGCTGATGTCTGTTGTAGTGGGTCCCCTTTCATCTCTACTTCTATTAATTTGGGTCTGTCCTCTGCTTGTGGTTAATTTGGTTAGGGGTTTGTCAATCTTGTTTTTCTTTTCCAAGCACCAACCCTTTGTTCATTGATCCTTTGCTCTATTTATTTTGTTTGTTTATGTTTGATCAGTTTCTGCACTGATCATAATGATTGCTTTGCATCTACTGAATTCTTCTTTGCCCAGGGCCCAAAGGTATACCATTATATATTTCAGATCTCTCCGATTTCTCCTTTTTTCATTATCTTTTATGGTTTTTTTTTTGGGTAACAATATATCATTTTTCCCTACCATTTTCTCCCTAACACATACATGTATCCTCCCTTGTTCTTTTTCAAATTTGTGGCCTCTTTTCTCATTAATTGTTTTTTATATGCATATATATTTATATACATGTTCCTTAATATAACCTATTCTGTTAGTATGTGTTCAGGGATTAATATAGGCATGTAGGATTTTTTTCCTTATATCTCATAGAATTAGATAAGTTACATTTTCAACCTATTGTCTTTTTAAAAAAATACTCAATTTAATATTCATATTTGCTATGTTGTTGAAGTTTCTATTTCTATCACCAAAAGCAAGTTGGGGAGGAAAGAGTTTATTTCATTTTATACTTCCAGGTAACAGTTCATCACTGAGGTAAATCAAGTCCAAACTCAAGGCAGGAACCTGGAGATAGAAGCTGATTCGTGGCCATGGGAAAGTGCTGCTTATTGACTTGTTCCTCATGGCTTGCTCAGCCTGGTTTTTAATATCATCCAGGACTACTAGCCCAAGAGTGGCACTACCTACAATGGATTGGGCCCTCCCATATCAATCATCAATCAAGATGTACCACAGCCCAATTTTGTGTTAGTGCTAGTCTCCCCTATCCCCGACACCACTTTCCCTTCTTAACTTTCTTGGGAAAAAAAAATACCCATTGAGTGAATACATTTAGTACTACCTCTATATTCATGGGTATAGGACCATCTACTGAACATTGGTAGCTTCTCAGGAACCATATCCCAGAAGAAAAGAGACTTCTCCTTTTCCAGCAGCCATCAATTGCCAATAGCCTCTCAGCTAGGAATAGAACTTCATTAGCCCTCTCACCATCCATACTGAGAATTGGGCTGGCTTGACCTTGTGCAGGTCTTTTGCATATAGTTCCAGCGTTCGTGAATTCAGGTGTACAACTATGCTGTAATGTCTGGCAACTACTGTTTTACTGCATGTGTCTAGTCCTTTTGTGTCCTTAAGGTGGCATCATTCAGTCTCTTATTATCACATTGACCAGTTAGTTGTCTCTATTAATCTCCTACTGAAAAACAAAGTTTCTCTGATGTTTGTGGAGAGATGTACCAATCTATAGATGTAAAGATAAGAACTGGGAGGATTACCATGTCCATTTAGCAGAAAAATAATACTAGATTAGTTACCCTTATGGCTCGTGACTAAGTTGACAATGTTTTGTTTGTTTGTTTGAACCCAGTTCATGGTGCCAGATATGGGTTCCTATCTTGTAGCATGTACTTTAAATTCAATCAGAATATCATTCCTATAAGAATCTGAACATTTCCTTTTATGCTTCTGCAATGCCAGTCTAATCAGACATTGAATACACAGAACTGTGCTGTGTTCCTGTGTTGGTATTAATATCTTCGAATATACAGTGAAAGCCTTAACGTAAAGTACTGCAACCTATCTAGTTTTTGATTCTTGGCCACTTCAGAAGTGTCAGGTACCCATTTCATCTTATGAAATGGATCTTAAATCCAATCAAACAATGATTGGTTACTCCCATAATATTTGTGCCACTATTATATCAGTATATCATGCCGACAGGTCCTGTGTGGTTTGTAACACTTATAGCTACATGTTATTAATGATTACCTTTCTCTTCTGTTAGAGTGTAAAGTACCTTCTAGCACCATGAACACTATTCATTAGAGATGAAACTATCTAGGCACCAGCTAGACATTTCCCTGTTCAATGATATGTGTTGTCTTAAGCAGTAGGGCCTTACCATCAAGTTGTGGAGAATAAGCAAATCTTTGGCAATAGTCTGTGATATTTGATGGTTGGGGTGGGTTCCATGCGGCCCCTTTGGCCAATGACTCAACAAAATGTAACCCATTCCTAACGCTGGAGGTTTTGCTTCATGGCATAAGATGTCTAGTTGGAATATAGGTTGCCCTAATGGTGACTCCATTTAAACTCCTTTCATATATGAATATATGTTAGGAAACTTCCATAGTAGTAGGTTTCCATACAGTTTTTAAAAGGCCTTTAGTGTTAGTTGTTCCTCCCCTTATTCCCTCGGTTGCCCTGCCCTTCCATCCTTCTCCACATTTAATCCTCCTAGTCTAGTTTCTCATTTATGTCTATATTTCCCCTTCCATGGGAGATCCTCTGGTCCCTTTCAGTACCTAACTTGTGTGGTTATTTGGATTGTAGCACACACATCTAAAGCTTAACAATTAGCATCCACATATGAGAAAAAACACAATATTTGTTACCTCACTCGGGATGATTTTTCTAGCTCCATTTACCTGTGAATTTATAATTTCATTTTTCTTAACACCTGAGTAATATTCCATTGTGTAAATGGACTATATTTTTCTTATCCATTCCTATTTTGATGGAAATCTAGACTGTTTCCAGTTTCTGGCAATTATGAATAGACCAGCAATGACCATTTATGAGCAAGTATTTCTGTAGTAAAATACAACATTCTAAGGCTTCTGTAGCTTATAGATCCAAGCTCCTCCACAGTTTTCTTGATTAGTTCCAAAGGTCTAGAGACCACATAGTCTGATTTATCCCGGTACTAGTCCCACTTCTGAGTATCAGTTTTCTGTTTTAGTTACTTTTCTCATTGTTGTGACAAAATACTGACAAGAAGTAACATATGGGAAGAAGGGTTGATTTTGGTTCACAGACTAATATAGTGCATCATGTCAACTAATATAGTCCATCATGTCGGAAAGTCAAGGTCCTTGAAACTGACCAGAAACCACAGAAATGGAAATTTTTGAACTCAGCTTTTTATCTTTTTTAAAAAATTTTCTCTACCCATGTGATAGTGCCAGTCAAAGTGCACCCACATAGATATACCAAAGCAGTGTTTCTTTAATGTCCCCAATGATTTCTTTATCCAGTCAGTGTGACAATTGAAATTAATTTGACATCTCCAAAGTTCTTTTTCACAACTTCCCCATATTGCAATTGAGAGTAAAATGGTAGTTCCTTCAAAGGGACCAATATACCCAAGCATTTCCAGGTTTTCTCTTTCCCTTCTGGAACTTGAAGTACTATTATTTTATCTTAAAACTTTTAGTTTCAAGATAAATTGAAAAGGGCATATAAGATTTTTTAGAGTTGTTTAGATGAATGTCAGTGGCATTTGTTATATGGGTCTTATAATTGTGTTAATTTTCTCTTTAGGAATGCTGTCTCTGCAATTTGAGAGGAGGTGCTCTTAAGCAGACTAAAAACAATAAGTAAGTAATACATTGACTGTGTTGAATTTCATCATTTTTCTTCTCTTTAAGTTATGCGTGATAGTTTGCTTTGCCCCTCTCCCTACCTGTGATTTATTTCACAGATATTGCTCTCTGGACCTAGGGTTAAAATTCTTCCTCAGAGACTAAAACTAACTGGATGTAGTATAGAACTTGCCTCTATTCTGTGCTTTTTATGTAATGACAGTCCTTATGTTATGAACAGGTTTCTCCTTTTTTGTCTTTCTTGTCATCTCTCTCCTTTTTCTCCTCTCCTCCCCTCACCCTCTACTTCAGCAGTACTCCATTCATAGTTAATTGAGCTATTCTTGTGCTCTCACTTCCTCTTTCTTTTTTAGTAAGTTGGTAGAACTTAGCTTCAGTGGGGCAAGTGGTCCTGCCTAGCCCATAGTACTGGAATTGGAACTCCTGATGCATAATGTTTTGATGACATTAACATAATTTTGTATGTATGCACGGATTGCTTGGTTGCTTGGAAAGAAGAATAAAAGCATTTATCATGCATGCATTAGTAAAGTGTTGTCTAAGAGCCAATAGTTTTGCTTGATTTTGGATCATCTTTCATAAGCTCATCTAGTAAGACTGGCATTTTCTGACAGAGTTGTCACTAAACTTTCAATGTTGTAGACAGGCTTAGATGCTTCCTATAAAAAACATATATCATGAGAAATTATCTTCTTAATAGTATTTATTCTAGAATGCTAATTTTATTTAAGTGTAGAAGAATGCTCTGGTAGGGTTAATGATTGTCCTTTCTTCCTATGATCTTAGGATGAATTATGACATTCATTGTTTAAGTGAAGTAAATAAGCTTTGATTAAGCCAGGCCTAATGGTGCAGTCCCTTAATCCCTGTACTTGGGAGTCAGAAGCAGGTGTATCTCTTTGTGAGTTTGAGACCAGCCTGATCTACATAGTGAGTTCCAGGACAGGCAGGACTTGTCTTGGAAAGTAAAACAAAACAAAGAAGCTTAGGCTTAAACATAGGTTGATATATTTGATAATACAAATCTTCGTGATTCCTGAACCTCTTAAGTGCTTATATTTCCTTTGAGGTATAATGCTTAAGAGATACTGAATAATATTAATAACATATTATGCAAATTTAGAATGTGAAGGGATGCTCTAATGTTTTAAGTAGGAGATCAGGAAACAAGCTAAATTTCATTTCTCTTCAGCGATACATTCCTTTGGTTGCAGTAATATTGCAATGAGGAAAAATATTTAAAGACTAAACCAGTCTTAATTGGTATAGAAAATATTTATATTTGAACTAATTTACCTCAGAATATGTGGTATATATCATTTTTATATGAAAACATGACTTATTCTTTTGTCATGTATTAGCCTAAATATATTACACATGTAGTATCAAATGGTAACAAAAACCTACATTTCAGTATTCTTATACTTTTTTGAATGTACGTGACCATGTTATAGGACTTTGCCTTTACCTAGTTCACTTTGTGTATGTGTCTCTATCTTAGTGTATATGCAGCTCATGAAAGGCAGAAGAGAACATTAGATCCTCTGGTACTGGAGTTTCAGGCAGTTGTGAGCTGCCTTCTAGGTGCTAGGATCTGCCAAGGTTCATTGCAAGAACTACTGAGCCATCTCTCCAGCCCCTTTTACTAGTTATTGATGGCAGAGTGTTAGGCAGATGTGCTAAATATACCCAGTTGTCATTAAAGAGGTTTAAAAATCCATAACTTACTTGCAGTGGGATTAAGTTTTTCGCTTCATTTCTTTTGTGTGCCAGATCGTCACCACCAAATTGAAGTCTGTAAGTTTAGGGAACTTGTTTATTTTTAATGTCTCCTTTCCTGTAGGTGGGCCCATGTCATATGTGCTGTTGCAGTCCCAGAAGTTCGATTCACTAATGTCCCAGAAAGGACACAAATAGATGTAGGCAGAATACCTTTACAGAGGTTAAAATTGGTGAGTGGTAAAGATTTTTTTTTACTTCATATATTAATATTAATTTCAAGTTCTCAATTTGTCTGTTAATTATGTTTCCACGATAATATATCCAATAGCTTCATTTTATTCTACCTATGTTTTCCTCTCTCCTGAATATATTTATCCTCAAATTCTTCCCTAGTATATTGTAAGTCTCCATAACTGCCATCATTTTGTATTTGAAATATGGGGAAGGGATTAATAAATTTCCTGGATTGATATGAGATTATAAACATTAGGCTCTCTGAGATTGTTCAGTAATGCCCCAAACTGTTCAACGCTATTGAAGTTGCCTACTGTTCTTTTCTCTTTACTCAGTTGAGTTTCTGTTGGTGTAGCAATCCAACCCAATTTTATCATCTCTTTGCCAAGAAGAGCTTTACAGATAAATGCAGAATCTGTTTTTAATTTCACTCTTTTGTTACTCACCTGTAGAGACTAGGTGCTTAACATGTCAAACTCTGACCTGTTACCTTTCTAACCTATCAGAAACTTTCATAAAAGTGTCCTCACTGATTTGCCAGGTTTTTTTTATTTTCATTTCTGTGTCTCACAGAATTAGTTTAGGCCTCTGTTTTGTATATTTGCTAAACACACAAGCTTAATGTGCTGGTGGAGTTTCCTACAATCTCTTCAGTCTCTGTCATTATTAACTCATAATTTCTCCACTATGGAACACTTCAAGTATTGTCACTGAGACAAGTTGCTTGTTTCTTACAACTTTCTTCCCACAAAGAGACCCTTTCCTAGGAATTTACTCCATTGTCCTTTGTTCATAGAAAGGGTAAGTGAACACTATTTTGCATTATAATATTACCAACTGTTTTTACTTTAAGAGGAAATATGTGATCAGCTGTTAGCTAATGAGTAGTATGATTAAGATACAAAAAGTAGGGCTACAGAGATGGCTCATTATTTAAGAACACTCCATACCCACCTGTCTTCCTGTTCACAAAATGGGAAATATTTAGATGTCAGTTTATTTGACCAATTATTACCTTTTTTGCCAAATGGTGTATGCTTTTTAAATCACGTTTTTTTTTAACTTTCTTTTTATTCTGTGTGTCTTTCACATAATGCATCTTGATCCCATTCATTTTCCTGTTCCTTCATCCCTCCAAACCCTCCCCCACAAATAAAAGAAAATGTAAGAGACAACAAAGAAGGGGGAAAAAATTAAAAATCTCATCATGGAAGCTGCAGTGTGACACAGTGAATCACTTTGTCCATATATCTTTACTTGCAAGTGCTCATTGCAAAGAATCATTGGTCTAGTTCCAGGCCTCTGGTTTCAAGTACACTATTAATGCTAGGCCCTCACTGGGACTCTTCTTGGATATCTGTTGTTGCCCTGTGTTGTGGAGATCCTGCAGCTTTGGATCTGCAAGTTAGGTCCCTCCACATGCTCCAGCTGATCATAAATGGGTTGGATGTCTGGGCAGGCCAAGTCATAACCCTGGTTCTGGTCGTGAGTAGCTGCAGTGTTGATCAGCCCACAGTTCTCCCCTGTTCTCACCACCAGGGTGAGCTTTCCATCACTACCCTGTTTAATTCACCCCTTGCAGCATTGAGTGAGGGGTGGGGCCAGTTCTGCTTTCATGCCCGCCCATAGGTTTGGCTCTCCCACACCATCAGGGCCAGCTCCACTGTGTTGCCCAGGCAAGGTACAGAGTTACTGTCCTGAGTATTGAAACTGGTAAGGGACAAAGACAGCCCTCCTGCTCCCACGACCCCACGACCAACTCCTCCACCTGTCCAGGTGGGGATGGGTAGGAAGTGGGGGGTTGCATCTGTCCTGTGCCCATGCCACCACATGTCAGATGAATAATGGGGACAACCTTCCCCTCCCTGTGGGAGCCCATTCTCGTGTTCCTTGTTGCTTTACCCAGCAGGTCCGCATAGAGGATGATTAGGGCCACAGGCCTGAGTGCAGGTGTCTGAGATGGTCTGCACTTGGCTGTGCTGGGGGAGGAGGTCTTTTGCTCCACCCCTTGGTGTCTCTATAAAAACCCTGGGGCAGAGACAGTCGGGGCCCGTTGGAATAGGTTCCAGTCCCTCTCGAGGCTATTCTTTATTATCTATCTGTTTATCTCCACGATATTCTCCGCAATAAATCCTTCTATCTAATATTTCTTGCTACTCGCACTCAAGAAAACTCTGGGGAACTGTGGGGGTGGTTAGGCAAACGCCCCACACCTCCCCAACACTGGGTTGGGTTACCCACACTTCTGACAACAGGGATGGCTCTATTTTGTTGCCAGGGTAAGGTGCAGGGCCTGCTTTCCCGAGTATTGCAGCTAAACTACAGTTCTTAACCTTTAGCATCTTTTATTCTATATTAGAATTTCTCAGTCTTAGCACTTTGGATATTTTACAGCAGATAATTGTTTATTGAGATCATCATGTGCATTACAGTATTCCAGCATGATCCAGGGATCAGGTAGACACTGCCAATATTCTCTTAAGTAGAATCACCCCCATTTGAGACATAATGAGAAGATTTTTCCTTTTGGAAATGCTTAGGAAGAAATACCTTGGTTTGACAGACTTAAATTACAGACTAGAGAGCAGTTATCCTTAAACTGCTTTAAAAAAATAGGCCTAAATAATTTTTACAGCTCTAATTTTTTTTATTTCTTGATAATGTAAGAAAGTTTTATGACACATATTCTACAATTATTATTTACAATTTGATTTAGTATCTTAAGTAAATTATTTATGCTTAGAGAAGTTAATAGCCTATAAATGTTAAGAACATTTTACTAAAGTTCAAAATGCTATGGTATGTATGATTGTACACATGATTAAAATGTGTATTAAATGAATAAAAGGCAACAACTTGTTATTTGTTTCTGGCTTAAAATAATTGTAACTAGGAGAGTGTGATCAGATAATAACAAATAGTTTGAGTCTTTAAAGGGTTTCTCTTTTAATTCACATATACCTCTGCACACTCCACTAGAGTAAGGCACCATTTTACTTATTTTCATCCTGGAGGAGATAAAGTTTATGGAGGAGTCATGTGCCATTCATCCCATTCATTTAATCAGTGTGGGATTCTTGGATACTTGGGTTCCCAAGCCCTCCAGAAAAGTACAGACAATTTCCACTCACTGCTCTTTGTTGCCAATCATAATTAGATGGTAAAATTGTATTATTAAAGACAACATGTCCTAGTGACAGGACACAGAGAAATCAAGCTGGAACATGAGTTGAAGCATCCTCCTTGCTGCTTAGCCTCATAATGCCAGAAGATGCTAACCAAGACCAGTGGCTAGTTCCTGTATTGCTTTGGGGGCTTAATAGTTAATGTCCTTATTCAGACAGAATTGTCATCAGCAGCTTTACTCAGCTGTGGACCCCAGACACAGCACTACTTACCAACCAGGGAAAATATAACTGCAATAGTATTTCAGGTATGAGATGATCTTTAAGTTCTTGAGCTTTCAGCAGCTGTAATGATTTTTAAGGCATAAATGGGTTTGTAATGCCCCAGGCCTCCCTAAATATTATGATCAGTTAATGGATGGTAGGAGAGGAAGGGACGTTTAATTAAAATGTTCTACCTATGACTTTTGGAAACATCTTTGTATAGTTTTTTGTATAGAAAGCTTTGTGAAGGATATAAGATAGGATGTGTCTGGGGTCCACAGCTGAGTAAAGTTGCTGATGACAATTCTGTCTGAATAAGGACATAAGGTACTGAGCCCCCCAATCAATATGGGCACTTGCCACTGGTCTTGGTTAGCATCTTCTGGCATATATAAGATAGGATATAAGAAAATTCCTTACCTGAGTAGGTTTTCCCATACAAAAAAATGGGTAGTTTTCATAAAAAGAGACAAGAAATGGGAAAGAAGCTTTTTAATTCTCATCCTAAAGTAGTCACTCCTGTCCGCTTTGCCTGGTGATGTCACAGGTGTATCTTCTATTCATTGTATCACTAAATAGACAACAATGGTGACACTAGATTTATTTTAGAGCATTCTATTTCTGTTGCTAGTTTATAACATTTTAGTAATTTGTTAACCTTTTAAACTAAACTGTGTTATGCAAACACATTGTTTGTGGCGGGTTTCTTTCCAAGTTTTACATTTTAAAAACTTTTTGGCAATATTTTACTAGCGTGCATGTGTGTGAGGGTCTGGGGAGTGTTTTCAGGGTTTTGCTATGAAGTACTAGCTGACCTTGAATACTCTATGTAGCTGATACTGGCTTGACACTCAAACCAGTTCTCTTGCCTCCGCTGCTCAAGTGCAATGATTACAAGAATGTACCGCTGTGCCTGCCTAATGCTTCACTTGTTTAGGCTACCCTTGAGCTTGAAAGCCTACTGCTTCAGCTTTTTAGCTGCTGGGAATACAGCTGCATACCTTTATACTTAGCTCAATATTTAACTTTTGTGCAATCATTACATAATTTATTAAAGTAGTTGCTTTCCATGTTAAAACATACTATATTTAGGTTACTACGTACACGCAGTTTTTGACATGAGTCTTTCTGTTAAGGGATGGCAAAAGTTACCTGAATGGGCTTAGAGTACTCATGTCCAAAAAGACTGAGCCACTTTCCAGCTTGGAATTCTCTCAATGGCCCATGCAGGTTTTGAACCCTAAAGCCTCCTGCCTTAGCTTCCTGAGTGATAGGATTATAGGTATGTGCCACCATAACCATGTCTTTATTTTTAGTGCAAATTTTGGATTACCTATTATTGTTTCTTACCCACTCATATGGAATAAACTCAATAATTTCTTAATGACTTTTCCCACATGGGAACGGTGATCATTGTGTCAATTCTTTTCTCAGACAACTCTTTCTCTTGGCACAGCAATCTCTTCTGATCAATCAGGTCAAATGATAAAACATTTAAATCTGACATAAGGAGAATGAAGAGGCTGCTGGCGACATGAGAGCACTCAAGGAAAGCAGTTGCTCAAGGGATCTGGTTAATATCTTTGGTACTTGGGTATGGGGTTGTGCTGGAGTGTGGTGTAATTTTTGAATCTTTCAGATTCATTTCCTCTTCTTCCTTTCTGTGTTCTTTTCTCTTCTAATCACAACTAGAAAAGGAGCAAAAATGAACAAAGATGACAATACAAAATAATTATGCAGATACAAAATGTATATTAAAGTAGAATAACTTGTTTTTATTTTCACAATAGAAAAAATGTTTTAAAATGACGAGGAGCAATAAGGGGCTTGACTTTAAAGAGAATTAATCATGCTTTGATAACTTGTTCAGGGGAAGGAAAATAACAGTATGATCAAGAAGCACATTAATATGAAATGTGTACATTTGACTATAAAGTTAAGAAGGCTATTAAAAAAGAAAACTACCAAACATATGTAGGGAAAATCTGAACACGATTTGTCTGGTTTCTTTTATTTGTTATGTACATAACTGGTGGTTTGAATAAGAATTTTCCCCATAAGCTCATATGTTTAAATATTTGGTCCCTGGTTGCTTGAACTGTTTGAGAAGGATTAGGAGGTATGGCCTATTTGGAGGTCTGTTACTGTACTGGGCTTTGGGATTTCAAAAGCGCATGACATTCCCAGTTATCCCTTTTGTAGATCAGATCAGAGGTAAGCTCTCAGCTATGGGTCCAGTACGATGCCTGCCTGCTGCCATGCCATGGTGGTCATAGACTCTAATCCTCTAGAAACATGAGCCCCACATTTAAGCTTTCTTTCTTTTATAAGTTTGTCTTAGTCATGGTGCTTTGTCATGGCAATAGAAAAGGAACTAAGAAATGATATGCATCCCTATTTATCATATACATTGACTGTTTCTTATAGATTGAATTAATTGAAGAGCATTAAGATTTTTGTAAATGAACCACCGAAGCAGTTTTCTGGATTGTTAGAAATCTTGGAAAGCTGTTGTAACTCTTTAATGTAATTGGTACCTTTAAGCAGTCTTTCTACTTGTAAATAATTTTTTAATGTTATTTGTGTGTGTGAATGTACACACATGCATGTGCATCTGACTTCACATATGGCACAATTTTGTGAGGACAACTTTGGGAAGTGGGTTCTCTCCTTCCTCTTATGGGCTCTGGTGAATAGAGCTGAGTTTGTGGGGCTTACACAGCAATCACCTTTAACCAGATAGTTTTTTGACAGTTGTAATAATTTGTCAGTATTGAATTGTGTATTCTGATACAGGTGATGTCTGTTTTCATTGTTGCATTGCCTGAATCACTTGTTCATTCATGAAGAATGTATGGGTAGGACTGCAGAGATGGCTCAGTTAAGGGCTTGCTGCTGTTGCAGAAGACCAGAGTTTGGCTTCCGTCACCCATGTCTGGTGACTCACAACTGAGTAATTCTAGCTTCAGGGTGTCTGAAGCCCACTTTTGGCCTGCACATACTAGACATGCAGACACAGACAAACACAAACACTTAAAAAATAAGTTTTAGATACAGGAATGTTGTAGATCTATCAGTTAAGGACTACGACATCTGCTATGAGATTATGTTTCCCAGAAATAACAGGAAGCGTCATCCATGATACTACAATAATATTGCTACTTAAAGAAGACATGAACAAATACAACACCAAAGACATGTTAATGTGGAAGGAAGAACTCTCACTAGATCCCACCCCTAGACAAAGATGAGACAAAAAACTATAGGTAAGTAAAGAATACTGAGAACAGGAGAAGTAGTTATTACCTGGGATAATTAGCTATCCAATACCAAGTAGTCAACCCCAAAGTCATATACATTTAAGTAACACTAAATGGATGAGAAGGTTGTATTTACTTATTAAGTCACACATGCATGCACACACATGCAGCAATAACAAAGAAAAATAGACCATGAATCCAAAAGAGAGCAAGGGTTGGGGTTATATGAGAGATATTAGAGGGAAGAAACTGAAAGAGAAAAATGATAAAATTATATTTGAATTTATATAAAGTAAAACAAGTTAAATCTTTAAAAATAGATAAATGAAGAAGCTGGGTATGGTGACACATGCCCTTAATCCCGAAGAGGATCTCTGAATTTGCAGCCAGCTTGGTGTACAGAGCTAGTTCCAGGGCATACAGTGCTATACAGACAAGTGCTGTCTCAAAAAAAAACAAACAAGCAATAGATAAAGAAATGAAAGGAAAGCATCTGAACTCAGTCGTCTAGCAGTGCATTTGATTTCTGTATCTATAGGCTGTAGACGAATTTCTAAGCAGTCTTATTAAATAAAGAACACGGAGCCAAATATAGGGGTGAAAGCCTTAGAGATCAGGGAAATAGTGAGAGACACCAGCTAACCTTAACTCACCGTGCCATAGCTTCCAAAGAGAGCTACTTCCTGTCTATCCATGCCTTTATCGCCTTGCTGTTCTGCCCTCTCATTGGCTCTTAGTCCAGCTACCTCACTTCCTTGTCACTGCCTGTCTGTACAGACCTCCAGGTCTCTATGATTGGTACTGGGATTAAAGGCATGTGTCACCACGCTTGGCTGTTCCCTAGTGTGTCCTTGAACACATAGAGACCTTAAGGGTGTGTGCTACCATTGCCTGACTTGTGTTAATGGCATGCTATTTCCTCTGATCTCCAGGTAAACATTGTTTATTAACATATAAATAAAATATCACCACATTTCAGCACAAATAAAATATCACCACAATAGGCTTTTCTAATAATTTGTTTGTTACATTGTTTTGAAACAGGATCTCACCATGTAGTTCTGGCTATCTTCCAACTTGATATGTAGACCTCAGTGGCCTAGAACTCACAAATATCTATCTGCTTTTGGCTCAGCCAACAAGGTGCTGTTATTATAGGTACATGTCACAATGCCAGATTCTAATAATTTTACTTTTAATCTGATTTCTGCAACCAAATAGAAGTAATGAATTTTAGAATAGCTAAAGTTACCCCTGAGCATTCAAAGACATCAGGTTCCTTACTTGACAAATAAACCAAGCCAGGCACGAATGTTCTTTGAGTGAAGAGCATTAATTTTAAAAGGAATGTACACTGAAATGATGGCAGAGATACAAGCTATTGCTGTGGGATGTCGTTCTGTATGCTGTCAATATGTGTTGCTCTGATTGGTTGATAAATAAAATGCTGATTGACCAGTAGCCTGGCAGGAAGTATAGGCAGGGCAAGCAGACAAGGAGAATTCTGGGAAGAGAAGGGTTGAGTCAGGAGTCCAGCCACAGAGGAAGCAAGGTGACAAGGCAGAACTGAGAAAAGTTACCAAGCTACGTGGCTAAACATAAATGAGAATTATGGGTTAATTTAAGTGTAAGAGCTAGTCAATAATAAGCCTGGGCTAATGGCCAAGCAGTTATAATTAATATAAGCCTCTGAGTAATTATTTTATAAGTGGCTGCAGGACTGATGGGCCCAGTAGGGCCAGGTGGACCGAAGGAATTCGGGACCAGTGAAGGATTCCAACTACAAGCCTTTTGGTGTCTGGCTAAAACCATGCTATTCTGCTCAGAAGCCTCTATATATTTTAAAATTTGTACCTAAAAGCAAATAATAGTGAGCTTGAAGGCCAAAGATTATAGTGTTTGAAAGATACATTAATTCTAAATGTAGAGTGGTATTCCATCTGAAGAATTAAGTCAAGAGAAAAATACAATTGGGTTTTCCTTTTTTGTTGTTGTTTTTTTGAGACAGGGTTTCTCTGTGTAGCTTCATGCCTTTCCTGGATCTCACTCTGTAGCCCAGGCTGGCCTCGAACTCACAGAGATCCGCCTGGCTCTGCCTCCCAAGTGCTGGGATTAAAGGCGTGCGCCGCCGCCGCCGCCGCCACCCCCCCCCCCCACCCCCGCTTGGGTTTTCCATTTCGTAAAGGAAGACACACATTCTCTTGTAAACTAGTATGTGATATCAGATGTAGTGAAAAAAGCAGTGGAGACCACTGCACTTCTGCTTAATTAATCTCATAACAAGTTAATGGCTATCTTTGCTTTCTTTATAAAGAATTTTTGTTATATTTAATGGGGCCTCCTAATGAGTTTTAAGAAACTTAAAATAATATTATCTTTCATACTTTAAAACTCATGTTACTGAGTTTATGGAGAGCACATGAATATCCCTGTATATGAGCTAATGCAGTGTGTGAGAGTAACCCTGGATCAACATAGCTCTGTATTAACTATATAGGGCTACTTATGTGCTCTACAATAACTCATGTAGGGATTACTCACATTCTACATTAACTCATGTATATGCTCGACAGTAACTCATGTACAGGGCTAATCATGGGCTCTACATTAACATCAGTAGGGGTGTGTATTTACATTCTCAGTTACTTTTTAATAACACTAGAAGTTCTTATAAAATAGAAAAATTAACAATAGTGAGTGAATATCTTAATAGTAGAGGGGTAAGAAGCACTATATACCAGGTAGGATGACACTGGTATAATCCTAACACTTGATATACTGAGGCAGAAGGAGACTGGATTCAAGACCAGTCACAGCCACTCTGTATGTTTGAGGTCAAGATCAGTAACATATATACTGTCTCAAAAAACAATAAAAATATATAAATGAGGAGATGCTACAGTTGTTATGATTTTGGAGTGATGTAATTCCATGTTACTTAGTTCTATGTATAATTTCATGATAAAACTTATTAAAGCACTTGTCAAAGGACTTTGTAAAGCTTTTAAATACATGTAGTGGTAGGAAAACTTTTTATTGGTGGCTGTATAAAAACTGAGACTAAAATCTCAGAATGATTTACTACAGAGATTAGATCCTATTGTAACCTGCCAAATTTGTATTTTATAATACTACTGTGGTAGTTTGGGTAGGCATAGCCTTTATTAGACTCATGTGTCTCAATGCTTGACATAAGGAGTGGCACTATTAGGTGTGGCCTTGTTGGAGTAGGTGTAGCCTTGTTTGGATGTGTGTCACTAAGGGGACAGGCTTTGAGGTCTTTTATGCCCAGTATGGGACACAGTTCACTTCCTGCTGCCTGCAGCTCAAGATGAAGAACTCTCAGCTACCTCTCCATCACCATTCTGCCTTCATGCTGCCTTGCTTCCCACCATGATGATACCTCTTGAACCTGGATAGCCATCTCTTCTCATGGCTGTGGGAAATTTTCTTCTATGATTTTGTTGAAAATAATTTATGTGTCTTTTATCTGGATTTCTTCCTATACACCTATAATTTACAGATTTGGTCTTTTATGATGTCCTAGAGATCCTGCATATCTCCTCTTTCTTTTCCTCCTCCTTTCTTTTAATCATTTTTGTTTCACTGAGTTATCCCTCTACCATGTCTTCATATCCTGACTGTCTGTCTTCTGTTTAGTCCCTTCTACTGGTCTTATTCCCTGTCTGCTTTTTATTAGAATTACTGAATCTTTTTATTTCAGGTTCTATTTAAGTTTTTTTTTCTTTTTTAGATTTCCTATCTCTTATTGTATTCTATTTTCATGTATTGAATTTTTATTTATTTCATTCAACAATTTCTATTTCAGACAGAAATCTTCATTCTGGCATTTATTTGTTTCTCCTTTGACTTCCTTGAATGTATTAATAACTTTGAGTTATCATATTATCTAAGTTGCTTTCCTCAAAGCCCACTACTGTGGGAGTACTAATTTTTAGAGGAGACACATCTGGTTTTTAGTGTTGTTTGTGTTTTTTGTGATGAGACCTGGGCACCTGGATTTAGGTCATTGGTAGTGTCTCTTGTTATGGCTATCTGGCCCTCCTTTATTGAGTGGTTGTTTGGATCTGTTTGCTGTTAATTTGGCTTGGCAGGTTTGTGATCTCCTCTAAGTGATGTTTCAGGCTCAGTTTTGTGGACTTGAAGGTCTAATGTGTGGTTGTGATAACAGAGATCTTGCTCACCTAGGACAAGCTACAGCTTCTGATCTCATAAACAGGCCCTCTGCAGAACCAGCAGCTTCTCACTGCAGTTCCTCTGAAATTGAAGATTACCTTTAGGGTTTACATGTGTTCAACATGTGTCTTCAGCTAACAGTGTTAAGAGTCCTAGAGAGAAGGAAAAAGGGAGGGCTAACTTGGAATGCAACAAAGGTCCACCTCAGGTGCTCAAATGGTTGTAGCATTGGCATTTGTAGGTGAGATAGAGGGGAGTGCTTCCTTTGAAAAGCATGTGCAGGTCTTACATACAGGTGTTAATTACATTCAATGAGTGGTGGGTAAAGGAGACTGAGAGTGCTGCCTGTTGAGTGTGGGCATGGGGCTCAGCACAGGTCTCAAGATGGAAGTGGAATGTTATCATTTGAGGAGAGATACCTCTTGTGTATATGCACTGACTTCTTGCAGATTCTTAGATGGCAGCCCTTGGTGGAACAGGAATGAATTACCTGTGCTACCTGTAGGATACATTTGTGTGGCTTGGGATAGATCCCCAGATTACAGCAGGTTAAGTATGGAGGAGAGACTTCCACAAGCATCGCTTTTTAACATTTGTTTATTTTAGATATAGCAAACAAAAATTGATGTGAAACATTTTTATTAAATATACTGTTTACATCCAAAAGAATAATAACATGCTGGCAGTGGTATAATTTAAGTAGACTAATGAGTTTTCTGTCTAGAGCAGACTGAGTTTCATCTGATTTTTACAGTGATGAATTGATTGTGTCAAAATTTGCTGTATTGTGTGGTGAAATATTTTTACTCTGAGAGTTTAATTCTCTTTTTTTTTATTTAAGAAAGCAGTTATAGTTCCATAGCAACTTATAATATGCTGGCCATTTAGCATGATTTATTTCAATGTGTGTCACTTGATGTTTTTAGTGATTATTGACCCATATTTAATTCTAAGAACTCCTTTAGTGCTCTAAAATGTAATAAGTCAGCCATTATAGTTTGATAAAAGCAAAAAGAGTGATGCATATGTCATCTCAGTTGTCATTTCCAGCTTCTATTATGTCATAGCTGTGTACTTAACAACTCTTGTTTCAAGGAAGTAAAGGGACAGTAGCTTTGTTATTATTATCTATATTTCTTTAGGTTATCCAATGCCAAATGTTCTACCCTGAACACATATGTGTACTAGTAACATACAGCCTGAGCAGGTAATATGTATGTATTTAGGAATGTATACATGTATATGTCAACAGTTAATGAAAAAATAAGCTATGGATTTGAAAGCGAGCAAGGGGAGGGTATATGGGAAGTTTGGAAGGAGGGTTCTATGATGACAATTAGGGTAGTCACCAGTCTGACCACAGAAGGCCAGTTCAGGCACCCTCTCCACCTCTTCTATAAGTCCTAGCTGGGGTCATTTCTGTGGATCCCTGAGAGCCTCCCTGGTACTGGGCTTTTCCCCAACCCCATACTTGCCCCCCTCAATCACGATATCTCCCTCTTTGCTCTCCCTCTCGATGCCTCCCCCAACTCGACCATCCTGATCCTTCATGTTCCCATGCCCCTTCCCTTCCCCTATTACCACCACCACCACCCACAGTTTACCCAGGAGATTTTATCTATTTCCCCTTCCCAGGGCAATCCATGCATCCCTCTTAGGATCTTCATTGTTACCTAGTTTCCCTAGTGCTGTGGATTGTAGCCTGGTTATCTTTTGCTTTACATCTGCTATCTACTTATGAGTGAGTACATACCATGTTTGTCTTTCCGGGTTTGGGTTACCTCACTCAGGATGATTTTTTTCTAGTTCCATCCATTTGTCTGCAAATTTCATGATGTCATTGTTTTTTTACCACTGAGTAATACTCCATTGTGTAAATGTACCACGTTTTCTTTATCCATTCTTTGGTTGAAGGGCATCTAGGTTGTTTCCCAGTTCCAGCTATTACAAATATCGCTGCTATGAACATAGGCAAGAGTCCTTGTGGTATGATTAAGCATCCTTTGGGTATATGCCCAAGAGTGGTATTGCTGGGTCTTGAGGTAAACTGATTCCCAATTTTCTGAGAAACCGCCATACTGACTTCCAAAGTGACTGTACAAGTTTGCACTTCTACCAGAAGTGGAGGAGTGTTCACCTTTCTCCAGATCCTCTCCAACATAGGCTGTTGTCAGTGTTTTTGATCTTAGCCATTCTGACAGGTTTAAGATGGTATCTCAGGTTTTGATTTGCGTTTCCCTGATGACTAAGGATATTGAGCAGTTTCTTAAATGTCTTTCGGCCATTTGAGATTCTTCTGTTGAGAATTCTCTGTTTAGATCTGCACCCCTTTTTTTAATTGAATTATTTGGTATTTTGATGTTTAGTTTCTTGAGTTCTTCATATGCTTTGGAGAACAGCCTTCTGTCAGATGTGGGGTTGGTAAAGATCTTTTCCCAATCTGTAGGCTACGTCTTGTCTTATTGACCATGTCCTTTGCCTTACAGAAACTTCAAGTCTTATGAGGTTCCATTTATTAATTGTCATCTCAGTGTCTGTGCTACTGGTGTTATATACGGGAAGTTTGTTTTCTCTGCCTATGGTGATATAGAGTTTTGCTGGGTATAGTATACTGTCTGGGCTGACATCAGTGGTCTCTTAGTGTCTGCAAAATTGTCTGCCCAGGACCTTCTGGCTGTCAGAGTCTCCATTGAGAAGTTGGGTGTGATTCTGATAGGTCTGCCTTTATATATTACTTGGCCTTTTTCCTTTGCAGCTCTTATATTCTTTCTTTATTATTTCTGTATGTTTAGTATTTTGATTATTATGTGGCAAGGGGACTTTTCTTTTCTTTTTTTTTTTTTTTTTTGGTTCATTCTGTATGGTGTTCTGTAAGCTTCATAGGCATGTCCTTCTTTAGGTGGGGAAAGTTTTCTTTTATGATTTTGTGGAATACATTTCTGTGCCTTTGAACTAGAATTATTCTTCTTCTATCCCTATTATTCTTAGGTTTGGTCTTTTCATGGTACCTCAGATTTCCTGGATATTTTGTGTTAAGAATTTGTTGGATTTAACATTTTCTTTGACCAATTAATCTATTTCCTCTATCATATCTTCAATGCCTGAGATTTTCTCTTCCATTTCTTGTATTCTCTTGGTTATGCTTGCATTTGTAATTCCTGTTCGTTTACCCAGATTTTTCATTTCCAGAATTCCCTAGGTTTGTGTTTTCTTTTTTTCCTCTATTTCAATGTTCAAGTCTTGAACTGTTTCCTTCACCTGTTTGATTTTTTTTCTTGTCTTTCTTTAAAGGATTTATTGATTTCTCCCAATTTTTTGTTCGTCTTTTCCTCAATTTTTTTTTTTTTTTTTTTTTTTTTTTTTTTTTTTTTTTTTTTTTTTTTTTTTTTTTGGTGTGTGTCAGTTTTGTTCCACTATAGGGAATGGGTTCCAAAGAGCCAGTTCATTCATCAGGGACAGGTCCTGGTCCCACTGCTAGGGGCCCTACAAAAGACCAAGCTATTTTTGGTCACCCAGATGCAGAGGGCCTAGGTGGGTCCCAGGCCGGCTCCCTAGCTGTGCGTCTCCAAGTCCCTGAGCTTCCATAAGCTCAGGTTAACTGTCTCTGTGGGTTTTCCAGTCATGATCTTGATGGCCCCCTTGCTCATATAATGCCTCCATTCTCTCTTCAACTTGACTCCCAGAGCTCGGTCCCGTGCTTGGCTATGGGTCTCTGCATCTGCTTCCATCAACTGGATGAAGGCTATATGGTGACAATTAGGGTAGTCACCAATCTGATTACAGGGGAAGGCCATGGAAGGATGGGAACATGAGGGATCAGGATGGTCAAGTTGGGGGAGGAACAGAGTGGGAGAGTAAAAAAAGATTTATTGATAGAGGGTGCCATTAAGGGGTTAGGGAGAAATGGTGCCAGTGAAACTCTCAAGAAACCACAAGGATGACCCCAGCTAAGACTCCTAGCAGTAGTGGAGAGGGCGCCTGAACTAGCAGTAGTGGAGAGGGTGCCTGAACTAGCCTTCCTCTATTTCTTTAAGTATGTAGATGTAATATAGATGTAATTCTAAAAGGTCTTATTAAATAAGAAAAGCAGAGCCAAATTCAGCATTAAAAGCCCAGAGACCAGAGCAATAGCCAAGAGCAAAGACCACCTTATCTTACCACTTGCTGCTGTCCTTCCCCTCAGAGAGAGACCTTCTCCTGTGTGACCTGTCTTTTTGTTGCCTTTCTGTTCTACCTTCTCATTGGCTTTAAACCCAACCACATGACTTCCTCCTCACTGCTTATCTATACAGACCTCCAGGTCTCTATGGTTGGTACTGGGATTAAAGGCATGTGTCACCATGCTGACTGTGTCCTTGAACACACAGAGACTTTGCCTGCCATGTGATGGGATTAAGGGTGTGTGCTACCACTACCAGGCTTCTGCTTAATGGCTTGCTCTTAGCTCTGATCCCCAGGCAACTTTATTTATTGACATACAAATAAAATTACATTTCAGCACAAATAAAATATCACCATATTTCCCCTTTCTATTCTAATAAGAAAAAAGGAAAAAAGTTATAACTAATATAAGAAAAACTATGTACAATAAGTACAATAACCATATACAATATATACAAGCAGTAAATACCTAAACAATGTCTAGTCCATTTGCATTTGATAAACTCAGATAAAATATTCCATTATCTATCCTATTTTGGTAAATCCAGAATGTACCTGATTCACTTTCTACCCTAACTTACATTATGAACAGAACTATCTTATAATGTCTTTCAAATTTATACACTTAACCTCTTTAGTGAGTTTCTTTTTAAAAATTTTTTTTTTTTTTTTTTTTTTTTTGGTTTTTCGAGACAGGGTTTCTCTGTGTAGCTTTGCGCCTTTCCTGGAACTCTCTCTATAGCCCAGGCTGGCCTCAAACTCACAGAGATCCACCTGGCTCTGCCTCCTGAGTGCTGGGATGAAAGGCGTGCGCCTCCACCACCCGGCTAAAATTCTTAACAAGGAAAACTATAACTATCTAGTCTTTAACTATAACTAATCTTCAACTAACTATAACTATCTAATCTTCAACTCCCTCAGAGACCCAAGAAGGAAATAATATTACCTAAAAAACAAAACAACAACAACAACAAAAAAAACCCAGGAAGTACATGCAATCGGCTTCCAAAAGAGTTGAGAGTTGTCAAAAGACAATAAAGGAAACAGAAAATAAAGGAACAAAAGACCCATCCAACAAAGACATACAAGAATCAACACCTGTTCCTATAATTATCCCAAATCCAGATGGGTAAACGGCAGTGTAAGAATACATTCAACAACATAAAGAACAATATGGCACCACCAGAACCTAGTGATTCTACAACAACAAGACCTGAACATCCCAATACAGATGAAGCAGAAGAAAACGACCTTAAAAATAACTTAGGAAGATGATAGAGGCCCTTAAAGAGGAAATGAAACAATCCCTTAAAGAAATATAGACCTGAAAGGCCAAGGCTTCTAGTCACTGGCTAGTTGTCAGGTTGAGTAGGGTTGTCTCAGCTGAGTTTTGGGGGTGGGAGGGATTGGATACCTTGATCCAACATATCATCCAGTTCTTCTGGGTGGCATGGGCTTTATTTGTGCCTTGTGTGGTCTGTTCTTCCAACTTCTGTGGCAGCACTTGTGCCTATAGGATCTGCTGATGTTGCTCGAGAGGGCTGTTCATGGGAAGGCTGCTCTTCTTCCAATTGGTGCAGGTGGTGCTTGCGCCTCTAGCATCTCTTCTTCCAATTGGTGCAGGTGGTGCTTGTGCCTCTGAGGGCTACTGAGTTTTCAGGAAATGGTTGGCCAGGGGAAGGATGATGGGTTTCATGGGTTTGATGTGTGGAATGGGTCTTGTAGATTTACAGGATCCAGTGGGGAGAGGCGGTGGTGTAGTGGCCTGCCAGCAGGACTCTTACTTGCTAGTCTGCTGCTAGGGCTGAGATGGGAGAGGGAGGGGCATGGGATGTGCCCTGGGGTTTAGGGCCTAGGAATTGGGGGAGTTTACCTGGGAGGCCAGTCACTCATCTCTTCTTCCAATTGGTCCAGGTGGTGATTGTGCCTCTAGGGCCTGCTGATTTTGCAGGGAATAATTGGCCAGGGGGAGGATGATGGGTTCCTTAGGTTTGGGTGGTAGAGTGGGTCTTGTAGGTTACAGGGTCCAATGGGTGGTGGGGGTGGTGGAGCAGCCTGACTGCAGGAATCTTACCTGTTGGCTGGCTGCTTGGGGCTGAGAACAGTCCCATGTCTTAACTCTCTTGCTAGTTTCTCTATCTTCTCAAACCCTTCTTGTGCTTTGTGGCAAGCTGTATTCCTGACACTGCTGTCTTAGCTAGTGTGGAACATGTTTCTCCATATCTTTCCAGGACAGGACTGTCTGCAACTTCTGAAATGCAGGAAATTAATTACAGAAACCCTCAGATAAAATGACTTATTTTAATTTACCTATTCTGTTTGGACTCAGTGACCTTTGACCTTTATTAGAGTGGTATACAATTTTCTGCCACATGTCGGGCTATGACCTGAGCCATGGAAGGAGAATCATATCTGCTTCCTTGTCCTGTATTTGGTGTCCCTTGGGTAGCTACCATGAAATTCATTCTGTATTGGCCTTCTTGTCAGTCCAGTCAGTATAGTACAAGTATTGGTAGAGACTGGGAACATTTTCATTTAACATTATCTCATCATGACTGACTCTTAGCCTTGTTTTGAAATAATGTATTCTCATATCTGAATGTGCTGCTGCCACTGTCCATTTCTCTTGCCCTTACTTCACCTAGCTGAGTTCATCCCTCTGCCCTTCCCCTTTTACTCTGCTACTTGACTTTTTCTTAGCTTTCTCACTTTTTTATGGTAACTTTCATGAGACAAAAAGTGAGGAGATAGATGACTTCTCATGCCTCTGATGAATAAGAATATAAATCAGCACATTAACATCACTATCCTTCATCTTAATGCTTTGAACCCTAAGTGCAGAAAGCTTTGGGAGAATGGATTGCCAGAGGAATTTCCAGAGTGAGAAGTATTGTACAAGTATACAGAATAGTGTCTTTCTATTGTTTTATGGTGCCTACACAATATGTTGTTCTTAGACAGCATAGGAATTATTGTGTCATAGAAGCAGGCAAATTTACTGGGAACCTCAATTTCAATGTACCATCCTCATCCCATTTTTTTGCCCACAACTGCTTGCTGTCTCTAGATAAACTCAATTCTCATTGTATTCATCTACATACTTGTGTGGCAGTAAAGTTTGCATTCTGGTTTTTATTGTAATCAAATTATTACCTATCTCCCTGTCCTCAAACTGTAAACTGTAGCCATAAACTTGTTGATATTCCTAGTATCATGTTGATGTTCCTAGTATCAGCCAGCATTGCAATACCTGTGAATGTTTAACTTAATGAATACTGATTAACAGAACATAAATCTTAATTTAGAACAAAAATAATTCTACAAAACTTGCAGTTATGGGCTTGGAATAAAGTAACAATTTTGTGCTCACTCCTCTGACTTAATTGTGACAACAGTGACATCTATTAACACAACGTAACTCAGTATCTGGGTTGGGAATGTTAGCTTGTCCTTTAATGAAGGATCTTTCAAGAGCAAAATGCAAAAAGGAGTTAATCAATATTCCATTAGTATTAGCATTTTAGGTATCTCATAGAAAAACAGTATTTTTCATTAAAATATAATTATATCATTTTTTCCCTTCCATATTCTTCCTCCATTCCCTCTTGTCTACTGCCTCACCCACCTTGCTCCCTCTTAAGTAATGTTCTCTTTTTCTTTGTTATTGTTACATTTATAGACAAGTGCCTAAATACATAAATACAACCTGCACAGTCCTTTAGTGATTTCAAGGGTGATCACTTGGTATGGGATAACCAAATTGGGGGCTCATCTCTGGGAAAGGCTGATTGTCCTCCTTACAACAGTCATTGGTTGCCTGTACTGCTTTGTCTACGAGTGAGGACCTGTGAGGTTTTTTTTTTCTCCCACGTTAATATGTCTCTTGGTGTTTTACCTCTTCAGGTCTTATTTGTCCCTTCTTCCTAATTAAAGCCTCCTGGGTAGGACTATTGCTTACTTCCCTCCCTTGGTGTAGCTTGCATAGTAACTTCTGGTACTATAAAAACTAGTTCTCAGGGAAGAGGCTTTGAAGTAAGATCCAGTTTGGATCCTCCAGGCCCTGTGTCCAAAGCACAGTGTCTTCAGTGGGGACTTCTTTGAGCCTGTGGGAGACAACCAAGGGCAACAGCCTATATTGTTTAGGAGTCCCTGGGACTACCCTGACTACAACTTGAAATGAATTTTCTCATGCCTCCTATTGGGATTTTTGTTAAATAATTTTATTGGATAATACATACTATTAGATAGTTAGATAATACATATACATATGTATTATATGTAGATTTATATGTTTTATATATAATTTTAGGTAAGTCCTTCTACATCTGTATTGACCTCCCTCCCCCTCTATGGTAAATGCCCCTTTCTACTTTGCCCTTTTCCCCCTTCCAGTCACTTCTAGCCTGCTACTCTTGCTCTAGTGCTCCCACACATATACACCATAGCCCCCCCCCCCCTTTTTACTTGTTACTCTAATTATTCCAGTTATTAAAGTGAACATGTAGGACTTTTCTTTTTGGGTCTGACTTCCAACAATATACTTTCTAGTTCCATTCTTTTTCTGCAAAGTTTATGGTTTCATTTTCTTTGCAACTGAATTGTATTCCCTAATGTACATGAACCACATTTTCATTATCCATTCATTATTTGAAGGACATGTAGGTTGTTTCCATTTCCTAGCTAATGTAAACAGAGCAGCAATGAACATGGCTGAACAGGTATATGTGGAGTAGGGTATCAAGTCCTTTGTACTTATGCCAAGGAAAGGTAAAGCTAGATCATATGATAGATTGATTTTCAGCTTCTTGAGGATTCTCCACACTGATTTCTAGAGTGGAGAAATTTGGACCAGTTTGCAGTCCCACCAACAGTTTTCCCCACATCCTCTTCCAGCATTTATTGTCAGTTTTTTTTGTTGATCTTTGCCATTTTGACTACTGTAGGATGAAATTTCAAGATTATTTTAATTTGCATTTTTCTATTTGCCAAAGATGAACATATTTGAGATAAGTTTCAATTACATTTACTTCTTATATTGTAAAATCTGTTTAGATACCTAGCTAACTTGTTAATTCGATCATTTAATTTTTTGACTCTAGGTTTTTTGTTTGGTTGGTTTAGTTTCGTTTTTGAGTTCTATATATTCTGGATGTTTATCTATCAGGTATATAGCTGGCAAAGATTCTCTTCCATTCTGGGGGCTACCTCTTCACTGATTTGCTTGTTTGTTTCTTTATCTATGCAGAAGATTTTTAGTTTTATGAGATCCCAGTTGTCAGTTGTTGACCTTAATTCCTAGCCAAATTGAATCCTCTGAGAAAGTCATTTCCTACACCTATAACATGTAGGGTACCACCCATGTTTTCTTTATCTGCAGTGTTTTGGGTTTCATGTTTAGGTCTATAATAGACTTGGAGCTTGTTTCTGTGCAAGATGATAGTTATAGGTATAATTTCTTTCTAGTTTGTGGGCATCTAGTTTTCCCAAGACCATTTATTTAAAACGCTATTTTTTTTTAATCCTGTATACATTTTGGGCATCATTGTCAAATATTAGATGGCTGTAGTTGTATGCCCTCATGTTTGGGTCTTCTGTTTTTTTCCATTTGTCTAACGTGTCTGTTTTTTGTGCCAGTGCCATACCGTTTATATTACTATTTCTTTGTAATATATCTTGAAGTCTGGAGTGATAATCACTCTGTTATTGATCTTTTTGCTCAGGATTGCTTTGATAATCCTTGGGTCTTTGGTGTTCAATATGTATTATAGGATCCCACCTTCTACCCCCCTCACCCCCCACCCCCGCTCCCTGTTTCGGTAAAGAGTAAGATGGGGATTTCATTGGAATTGCCTTCAATCTGTTAAATAGCTTTTGGTACAGTAGTCATATTTCCAATATTTATCCTACTAATCCATGAGATTGGATGTCTTTCTCCCCACTATGGCCCCCCTCACCTTCCCCCCAGCCCACCCCCCATTCCCACCTCCTCCAGGGCAAAGCCTCCCCCGCGGACTGAGATCAACCTGGTAGACTCAGTCTAGGCAGATCTAGTCCCCTCCTCCCAGGCCGAGCCAAGCGAACCTGCATAGGCCCCAGGTTTCAAACAGCCAACTCATGCAATGAGCACAGGACCTGGTCCCACTGCTTGGGTGCCTCCCAAACAGATCAAGCCAATCAACTGTCTCACCCATTCAGAGGGCCTGATCCAGTTGGTGACCCCTAAGCCATTGGTTCATAGTTCATGGGTTTCCATTCGTTTGGCTATTTGTCCCTGTGCTTTATCCAGCCTTGGTCTCAACAATTCTCGCTCATATAAACCCTCCTCATTCTCGCTAATTGGACTCCCAGAGATCCACCCAGGGCCTAGCCATGGATCTTTGCATCCAGATCCCTCAGTATTTGGATGGGGTTTTTAGCACGACAATTAGGGTGTTTGGCCATCCCATCACCAGAGTAGGTCAGTTCGGGCTGTCTCTCGACCATTGCCAGCAGTCTGTTGTGGGGGTATCTTTGTGGATTTCTGTGGGCCTCTCTAGCACTTTGCTTCTTCCTATTCTCATGTGGTCTTCATTTACCATGGTCTCCTATTCCTTTTTCTCCCTCTCTGTTGTTGATCCAGCTGGGATCTCCTGCTCCCCCAAGCTCTCTTTCCCTCGATCCTCGCCCTTCATTACCCCCACTCATGTCCAGGCTGTTCATGTAGATCTCTTCCATTTCTCCGTCATTGGGCGATCCCCGTGTCTTTCTTGGGGTCCTGTTTTCCAGGTAGCCTTCCTGGTGATGTGAATAGCAGTCCAGTCATCCTTGTTCCACATCTAGTATCCTCCTATGAGTGAGAACATACCATGTTTGTCTTTCTGAGTCTGGGTTACCTCATTCAGGATGATTTTTTTCTAGATCCATCCATTTGTCTGCAAACCTCATGATGTCATTGTTTTTCTCTGCTGAGTAGTATTCCATTGTGTATATGTACCACATTTTATTTATCCATTCTTCAGTTGAAGGGCAGCTAGGTTGTTTCCATGTTCTGGCTATTACAAACAATGCTGATATGAACATAGCTGAGCAAGTGGATACTTTTCATTTAGAAGATTTTTTTTAATTTTTATTTCAATCTTGTCATTTGTTACTGGTCTCTCTAGGTTATAGACTTCTTTGCTTTATTTTAGTGGTTTGAATGAATCTAGAAATTCATTCTTTTAGGCTTTCCAATTTAATGGAGTACAGAATTTTTAAGTGTTCTTTTATAACATTTTGAATTTCTTTGGTGTTGATTGTAGTGTTTTCTTGTTTATTTGTGTTTCTGATAATTTGGGTTATCTCTTTTTAGCTAGTTAGTCAAAGGGTCTATTGATCTTGTTTATCGCTCCAAGCTCTTTGATTCTTTGATTCCTTGTTTTGTTTTGTTTCTATTTCATTAATTTCTGCTCATATTTTTATTATTTCTTGCCACCTGCTGGATTTAAATTTAGGGGTTTTTGTTTGTTTAGGTTTTTTGTTGTTTGTTTTTGTTGTTGTTGTTTCATTTTTGGTTTTTCAAGACAAGGTTTCTCTGTGTAACAGTCCTGGCTGTCCTGGAACTGACTCTGTAGACCAAACTGGCCTCGACCTCACAGAGATCTGCCTGCCTCTGCCTCCCAAGTGCTGGGATTAAAGGTGTGTGCCACCACTGCCTGGCACTCGATAGACACTTGAGCTATAAATTTCCGTCATGGATCTGCTTTTAATGTGTTCCAGAAGTTTGGTTGTTTTCATTTTCATTTAGATGCAGGAATTTTTAATTTCTTTTTTTTTGATTTACTTTTTGACACATTCATCATTCAGTAAAGGCTTGCTTAATTTCCATCAGTTTGTGTACATACTAGGGATTGATTTACTGTCCATTTTAAGTTTGATTGCATTATGGTCAGAATGGTTACATACATGAGGTTATTTCAGGTTTCCTGAATTTCTTAAGATTTTTCTTGTGTTCTAGGATGTGGCCTCTTTTATAGAAGTTTCCATGGGGAATATATATTCTTTGGTGCTTAGGTGGAATGTTCAGTAGTTATCTGTTATGTCCATTTGATATATGATATAATTTAATTCTCATCAGTATCTTTATTTTTTGTTCAGATGTGATATTGAGATCTCCTACTATTAATGATTATATCAACAGATATGTGGCTTTAATTCCAGTTGTATACTTTTTATGAAATTTAGTACCCCAGTGTTTGGTGTGCATATGTTTAGGATAGTAATGTTTTCTTAGTTAATTGTTCTTTTGATTAAAATAAAGTGCCCTTCTTCATCTCTTCTGATTAATTTTTGGTTGAGTCTAATTTTTTTAGAGATTAGGATAGTAATTCCTACTTACTTCCTCTTTCCATGTGATTGGTTTGTCTTCCCTGCTCCCAATTTTATCTTTGAGGTGGTGCCTATAGACAGGTGAATTTCTTATAGACAATAGATAGGTGGATTTTGTTAGTTGGTCTATTCAACTAGGCTTTGTCTTGTGACTAGAGAATTGGGACTTTTAAATATTTAATGTTATTATTGGAAGGTGTGTGAGGTTACAGTTATTTTGGTTTTTGTTTTGTGGGTTTTTTGCTGTTACGTTAATTGTGCTTTGTATTTCATTAATTATAGCTTTGTTTGTTTTCCTTATAAGTTATCTTGGCTATGTGTATTTCTCTCATCAATCCAACGTATTGCTTCTGCTACTCTCTCTAGGGTTGGTTTTGTGAACATGATTTTTTTTTTTCTTTTAGGCTGTTTGTATCATCATGGAATGTTATTTCTTCTTATACTATGGCAGACAGTTTTGCCAAATACAGTAGTCTAGGTTGGCAGTAGTGGTATATTTAGAACTTAGAGTATATCAATCCAAGTTCTTGCTTTCAAAGTTTCCATTGAGAAATCAGCAGTTAATTCTGATAGGCTTTCTTTTATATGTGACTTATAGTTTTTCTCAAAGGTTTCCATATTCTTTCTTTGTTCCGTATACTTAGTGTTTTATTGATCATATACATAGTAGGGAGTTTCTTTCTGGTCTTACCTGCTTGGTGTTCTTCTTCTTGTATCTGTATGTATATGTCTTACTTTATTTAGTTTGGGGATATTTTCTTCTATAATCTTGTTGAAGATCTGGTCTGTGCCATTGGCCTGGTTTCCTTTGTTTTCATCTATGCTTATAGTTAAAAGATTTAATCATTTCATTGTGTTCCACAGTTCTTTTGTATTCCTTTTCTGTGCTTCATTGAATTTTTCATATTCATTGCTTGTATTGTCTAATTTCTCTACTTTATCTCTGAGTCCTATTATTCTAGCTTCTACTTGATTTATTCTACTCATAAGGCTTTTCCTCAGTTTTTCTGCTTGGGAATTTTCCAATTCCATCTTCACTTCAGCTTGCATTTTCTTTAATATATCTCTCTTTATTGAATTTTCAAATCCTACATTGCCTTCGTCATTTCATTCAGACTTATGTGTATATTTTCCTGGGCATCTTTCAGATGTTATTCTCTTAAAGTTCATTGAGCGGTTAAAAGTTTATTGAGCGGTTTCATTGTGTCTTCTTTAAACTTCTAATATTCTTTGAAGTTTATAATTTATCTCTTTCTTTCTTCTCTCCCCACCCCCTTCACCTAGGTAATTCTCAATGGCAAATATTTTTGTAGGACTGGTGGATTGGGAAGGAGACATACTGTCTTGATCTTTCACATTGTTTTTTATTTTGTGGCTAAATTTTGACATGTGGATTTGTTAGTTTTCTGTCTGAAAACTGGACATGGTGTGCTGGGACAACACAAGTTAAGTGGGGAAGCTTGGGCCCAAAGATTGGATATGATGTGGGGGGGACTCTTTGCTGGAAGACAGGGTATGCTTCTGGTCTAGAGCCTATAGGTTGTATGTTATGTGAGTACAGACTCGGCCACTGCACTGGATTGGGAACATGGACTAGATTTGGGGATTGTGAGTGGGAGGATCTGGCAGACTTACCAGGGTGACCCTGTTCCAAGATGTGTAAGACCTGACTTAGCTGGAAGATTGTATGGCACTCATGAGGGATGATATGAGATGATAGCAGGGGCCATTTGCTGTCATACAGGATGTGCCGCCTATCCAAAGCCTGTATAGGTTATGGCCAGTGCAAGTGCAGACTAGACTAGGCACTGGATATGCAAGTAGGACTAGGTGTGGGGACTGGGAATGGATCGTAAAGAAAGGAAAGATCACACAGATCCCCAGAATCATCCCTGGATCAAGATACACAGTACTGCCTGGTCTAAGAAGTTGTATGGAGCACCAAAAAAAAACCCAGTAATTTTATTTTTAGACATTTCTGCCTATTTTAGAATTACCTTGGTATTTATAGAAGGAATAAGAATGATAAAAACTGGCAAAATGACAGAAATCATAGAAAAAGAGAAAGATATACACTTTGAACCTCCAACTCCTTCACAGCTCATCATTTCTTGGTGTCCTTTGCCAAACTATATGCAACTATATGCTTGGACATCAAGAAATAATACACAAAGCCTTTTTACCTCCTCAGTCTGTTAGTGCTCTCAGTGGCCTGTGCCATGAAAATAAATATGGAAATCCAGTTCCCCAAGAAAGTACAATGCTCTATAAATCATTCTTCTGAGGAGTCTCAGTCCTTCACATTGTACAACAAATGAAAAGACATCTACTTCCTGAATTTTTTTGTATTAAAAGTCCCTCAAAATAGTTGATTATATTTTCTAGCTTTCTAACCTGAAGTTCCTAAACCTGATTATGTGGAGCATCAGAGTCAGTATCACTGAGAATGTGTCATAAAATATGAATGCAGATATACAGAATCTTAGAGAGGTCAGCAATCTGTTTAGAGAAGATCCCCAGGTTGCTCTGATTTATAGCTCCAATGTCTTTTTGATGATGTATATCATCAAAACATACATGAAGCAGAACGTGAAGCTTAACTAAAATCTATTGGAAGGATTTTGTTTAATTCAACAAACACAGAACAGTCTCATGTTTCCTCCCTGGAAAAAAAATAAGGAGTAACTTAAGAGGACAATCCCTTGTCATCAGTGTCAGCTTTTCTCACTTGAATTAGTTTCTGGAAGTCAGAACTTTGGTGACCTTATTTTAAAGCATCCATAGGGGAGCTTCTCTCAGATGCGTCATTTGACTTCTTGAGTTTCTTTTATTAGTTGTTGCACAGATACTGCCTTTTCATCCCTTCCCAAGCATCACTGATACCTTAAACAATGATCTTCAATAATGGGCTCGTCTTTCTGAAGTTTCCTCTCTCTTAAATGCCTGTAGTCTTATTATCCTTAAGTTCCCTTTGTTCCTGTGGAAGGAGCATTGTACTGCCATTTAAGACTTTATGGAGCCATACCTGGTGGCAGAGTTCTGTAATCCAAACCACTGGGATTGAGACTGAAGCAGGAGAGTCACAATTTCAAGGCCTCCCTGGGATACAGAACAAGTTCAAAGCCAGCCTGGGCAACTTAGTATGATGCTGTTTCAAACAAACAAACATGATTGTTAGCTTGCCTGAAGACACGGGTTGAATTCCCACTCTTGAGCTGATAGCTCTGTTTAAAGGAAGCTATAAATCCTCTGTTGACCTCTGTCACCAAAGAGCAGTGAGTAAGGAAAAGACACCCAAACCTTAACCCCTTCCTAATATCAGGTTCCTGAAGCCAATGTTCTGATCAGAATTTCCATGGCTTTCTAACAGTTTCTTTCCCTTTCATGCTGTTTCAAAACAGAGTCCAATGATTTTTAAAAATACCATGATAAGGTTTAAAGTAATACTTTGAGATTGTATAGACTTTGTTTTTGTTCTATAGTATACTTTCTCTCCCCATCTCCTTATCCCTGTTCCTCTTTTCTTTTGCTTTCCTCTTCTTCCTTTCTCTCTTCATGTCTGTATGAATGTATATGTTTTTAAACAGGCCACATCTTCAGTCTCTAGTATAAAATATGTGATTGTACATTGAACCTGAGTATAAGGGGAAACCAGGTTATACTTCATGCCTGGAATCTTGTGGAGACCAGTGAAAAATAAGGCTGCTCTCATGGATGACGGAGGGACTTTTGCAAACTTCATTCTTCCATGTCATGTTGCCCCCACCCCCACCCCTTTCCTGAAAGAACTTAAAGATAACCAGATGCCATTGAGGAGTGCAACATAGTATTTATATTGTATAAAGGTGATCCTGGCAGCGCTGGGAAGCTGAACTAAAATGGAATGAAATAAAAGACCAGTCAGAACACCATTTCTGTTGTGGGCAAGACAGCATGAGTAGAGGCTGTGACAGTTACTATAGATAGGTAGCAAGAGAGCAGAGCAAGATTAAGGAACAGTCTTTAAGATTGTCAGTAATCAGAGGTGAGGACAAAAAAGGATTTAGAAGTTCAGTACACATTGATTCTTACATGACTGTGGTAAGTGCCCACATGACTTTAAGACTTTAAGAACCTATTTTATCCCACAAAGAAAAGCAGACCTATAAAAAGAGAGCCATTGCACCAACATTTAACGAAGTTGTAAATCTTTTTGTATTTGGAAATTGAAGATTGAGCTTTGGGATCATTCTGTTCTTGGCCCTATGCTGATCCACAACCATTTTTTCCTTCTAACTCTCAAGTAACCATACATAAGTCTAATATTTAGTGCAGCTATTTGATTTTTTTTTCTCTCTCTCTCATAACAAATGTTCTGATAATGTTTAAGGCCTGTCTGTGAAACTTAGTTTTTAGATTATGGTAGTTATCATTATTTGTTTGTTTTCATTCTTCCCCAGCCATTCTCAGCTGTAAATGTTCAATAAAAGCTTACTATTTCGGGATAGTTTTAACTTTTCCCACTTTGGGAGACATTTTTGTCTCCGTCAAGAAGCAAGCATTCAGATTTAGATTATTAAATACTTGATTTCTAGTTTCCACACTGAACCATTTAGTGCTTTCCATTTCCTTGTAAATGGAAAATTTCTCCCATATATATGATGTTTGGATATTGTCAGTATTCTCATCTAATGTAAGAATATCTGCACCTGGGTTCTAACTTAGGTGTACACAAAGCCTGTTATGTCCAGGCCAAACAGAAACTCCCTTGCAGGCATACAAGATTACCCAGGGCTTTGTTCACAGGTCTGTATGAGGAGAAGCATGTGAAAAGTAATTCAGAATATGTCTGGTGGAATATGACTGTGGAAGTGTAGTACTTTTAAAGTGAAAAGATTGTTTTGCCACAGATGTTCTTGCTGATAAGGCCCCTGGAGTCAGAACTTGATGTAATGTGTTGTTCGTCTAATAACTATTATTCTCTGATGAATGGCTGTTATTCTCTGTTTTAACCCTTCAGAAATGCATCTTCTGCAGACACCGGGTTAAGAAGGTTTCTGGAGCCTGCATCCAGTGTTCCTATGGTCGATGCCCAGCTTCATTCCATGTCACATGTGCCCATGCGGCTGGGGTACTCATGGAGCCTGATGACTGGCCTTATGTGGTAAACATCACGTGCTTCAGACATAGAGTCAACTCAAATGTGGTAAGACCTGCTCTCCCAATTGCTGACACTTTATCTGAATTCCTTCCTGGACCCTTCATAGGTCTAGAACACCTTGTCAGTGTTGACATGTCCAGACTGTAATATACTTGAGACTAGAAACTGAGAGCTGTTATTTACACTTAATTGCACAGAACCCTTCAGTTTCTAGTGTGCACTAAACACAATATGTAAGTTGAGTGACTGAACAAATGAATGAGTCAAGCTCTTTCTATCCTTTCTAGTTTTGAATCTGTGTACAGGGTATGTGAAAAGTTGTATATAGATTGTGCAGTTCATGTGTCAGAGGTTCAATTGAAGTAGAGTGGTGTGAAAAGTACTACCTAAAATGTGTAATGCATTCTCTATGAAACTACACATTTATTTAATCTTTTCTGGAAGAAACAAATAGCGGCAATGTTGTAAAGGGAATGGGAAGAGGGCCAGGTACTTTTTTTTTGATCCTTACTACCTAAGATGGGATAAGTGAAGACCAACACGGAGGCCCTGGAAGGTCAATCTTATAGAAAAGAAAGGTATAGCCAGCAATTTGCACCACCAACACATTTGTTTGTTTTATTTAAGACTGAACTTCCTCTGAGTAAGCAGAATTTGTGCCTAGATAACATGAATTTAACTATAGTTTAGTTATCCTCTCCCTGGTTAATGAAATCGTTCCCTTGACTTAAAAACTTAAAAAGATTATGACAGTATAGCAATTTGCATCCTAACATGGTTGTCCTGTCTCTAATACTATTTTTCTCCTCTACTCTTTTTTTTTAAAAAATAGACTGTCTTCTGTTATTTGACAACTCCATACCTGTAAATAATATATCTTCATCTTATGCACATTTTATTAACTTTTTATGAGCCGATTCTCATCTTTCTCATACAACAACCTTCCAGCTTTTTGTAATGATCACATCAATTTCCACTAGTGTCTTGAGAGATATTTGACATTCGTAGTTTGGGAATCTAGATGTGTGAGAATGTCCAAATGTACAAACGTTACAAACTGTCTATTTTAAAGTTTTTCCATAGTTTCAGGTTACAGGTTGCATAGGCTGCATCAATGACTTTTCCTTAGTATGGACATCTTTAGTTGATGTCCATTAGCCAAAAAGATCATTTTCAGTAGCAAACATTAACAAACTAAAGGATTAGTAATAATATATTACATTGCTGTGGCTCTTTGCCATTTACAGCCAATAATATTACCTCATTAAATTATCCTGTATATGTTTTGGGTCATCATAAGGTTCTGACCTCTAGAGCCACAGTGATTAGTGTTCATGCTTAGAATCTGCCAGTAAAAACTGATAACTCTGAAAAAGTGAAAATTGCATACTAAAATTCCTTTTACTTTTACTATTGCTGTTACTACAATCCTTTATGAATAATATGAATATTATTTTTCCTGTCTTAATAATAAAACTAAGTTCAAAGAGGTTCAGTTCCATGTACAAGCAGATGTAGTCATAAAATGGCAGGTGACTCTTCAACCTATATTCTGTAGTAATTTTTGAATCCTTAACTCCACACTTAAATAAAGCTAGCAGTGTGTATCTGAAGTTTTTATACTATAGTGTTTATGGTTACAGGTGATTCTATTGATATTGGATTAAACTGCAACGGGGAATCTGCCTCTTCCTGACTGTAGTGTGTCACTTAGTCAAGCCTAAGTTGCTAACCATTTTTCACAAGATGATGAAAAAGAAAACATAAGACTTTTGAGGTGATGTGGAAACTACTGTCCCACAGATCCACTTATGTGTGGTATATTTGATAAGGAGAATATAATAGCTTAATAGTATATATGGCTATTTCCTTTTGAAGCAAAATAAAAACATTGTAAGGTTTATAATTGCCTCTGGCCCTCTATGGGTAACTACAGGTTTTTGAAAGATAGTTTTGGTATCTTTTACTTATCCGTTATTCAATTAGACTTCAAAATTTGGAAGCTAACTAGAATGATTGTGGTGGTTTGAATGAGAATAACCCCCAGAGGCTCATATACTTGAATGCCTGATCTGTAGTTGGTGGCTTTTTGAAGGTGTGCCACTGGGTGTGGGCTTTGAGGTTGAAGTTTCAAAAAGCCCATGCCATCCCTACCTCATTCTGGTGGATCAAACATGAGCTTTCAGCTATCACTCCAGCACCCTATCACTCCAGCACCTTCTGCTTGCCTGTTGCCATAATCCTCGCCATGGTGATCATAGACTCTAACCCTCTGGAACCGTGAGCCCCCAAATTAAATGCTTTCTTTTATAATTTGCCTTGATTGTGATGCATTGTCACAGCAGTAGGAAAGTAACTATGGAATCTGTTGGTAACTTCTGTTAAAAACATTATAATGGCCTGTTGTGGCCTGTTGTTTTTATCTAAGTTGTTCTTTTTACCAATAAAGATTTAGGAGTTAGGTATCAGGATGAAAACCTGCTAGAACAGAGATACCAAGAAGCAACCAGCTAACCTTTCTTTTTGGCCAGAGACCCAGCAAGAGAGCATCTTTCCACTGGTCCCAAACCCAAAAAGCCCCTCCCTTACTCCTTCCTCTATGTCTCTCTGTCCTTCTTCCTGGGTCAGCTGTCCTCTCTATGGCTAATACTTGTCAATTAGTCGCTGCCTCCACCCCGATCCAAGGTTAATTTCATTAACATAGATAATCTTGGAGTTTCACAGTGCAATGAAATATCCCACAGCAATTGCCTCTCCTGAAGTACGTAATTTTTCCTTTTCGAATACAACAGTGTTCATATTCAACCAACTTTTTAATGATCAGATGATGATGATGATGATGATGATTATGAATGGTAAAGGACACGCATCTTAAAGCAGAAACTGTAATTTGTCTATGTTCTCATCCATGCCTTGACTCTGAGATTAATGGGCTAAATCATAGCCATGAAAACCATAAAATAAAATTAGGCCTGGCTCCTGAACTGGTTGTTTTCTATAACAAAAACTGTACAATTTAGGGGAAATAAAATATAAACCTACTACTATGTCAATGGGATCTCCATTTTCATTCATAGGAGGTTTCTGCTTTTATTTATCAGTTTCCCCCAGTATTTGTTTTATATATTTAAAAGAATAATCTTAAAACAAATTCTGTGTGTTTAGTATCATAAGCTATTGAGTTTGGTGTATGTCTTAGTTACTATTCTATTGCTGTGAAGAGACACCCTGATGAAGGGAACTTATAAAAGAAAGCATTTAATTGGGGGCTTGCTTATAGTTTCAGAGGCATATTTTTCTCTGACAAACAGCATGTTCAGGCCTGCCATGGCAATAACCCAGTCTCTGGTACCAACTTCTGTCTTAGTGTTCTATTGCTGTGAAGAGATACCATAACCAAGGGGACTTATAAAAGAGTGTTAGCCCATGGTTATCATGGTGAAATCATGGCAGCATGCAAGCAGGCATGGTGTTAGAGCAGTAACTGAGAGCTTACATCTGATCCATAGGCAAAAGGCAGAGGGAGAGAGAGGGGGGCAGAGAAACAGAGATAGAGACTGGGCATGGTGTTGGCTTTGGAAACCTCAAAGCCCACCCTCAGTGACACACCTTCTCCAACAAGCACCCTAATCCTTGCAAAACAGTTTTACTAACTGGGGACCAAGCATTCAAACATGAGCCTATAGTGGTTATTCTCATTCAAAGCACCAGATCTTCTATTTCTATTTCCTCTCACATATTCAAGAACAGTGGTGTCCAGCCTTTGGCTATTCTGGGCTACATGAGACAAAGAACTGTCTTAGGCCACATATTCACTATTTAAGCACCACAAAAAACCTGATGAGCAAAGCAAGTCTTTTTTAAGGTTCATATCTGTTGTCATAGATAAGCAAAATAAATATTCACATATGATCCTGATTATGCAATGCTCTTTTACAAAATCTTCTAAAATTACCCAGTAGGTCCAAAGTTTGCAATTGCTAATAAAAAATTGAATATGTCCAAGTAATAAAATTTTAATGATTTTTAAATGTTATTTTAATTTTAATTAAAATATAATTGTATCACTTCCCTTCCTTTCCTTTCCTCTTGCAAACTATTCCTATCTACCTCTCTAATCCCTCCCTCTCAAATTTAATACCATCTATTTCTTCATTAGTGTGTGTGAGTGTGTGTGTATGTGTGTGTGTACACAATATGCTGAGCCCATTTAGTATTACCTGTGTGTGTATGATTTCAGGACTGACCACTTGGTATTTAATAACCAATTAGGGTCTCGTTGCTGGGAAAGATTAATTCTCCCTTTCTCAGAGGTCATTGATACCTGTAATTCTTTGTCTATGGGTGGGTGCCTGAGAGATTTTCCCTCTTCCACATTAGCATATCTGTTGATGTTGAACTTCCTTAAGGTCTTATTTAGGCAGCCACATAGTTCCAGTATCATGGAACTGTCACATCTAGGAGATACAATCTCATAGCAGATTTCTTGGTCCTCAGGCTATTACAATATTCCCATTCCCCTCTTCCCTAATCTTCAATGAGGTGCAGGAGTTATATATTAAGTATACTAATTGGAGCTTCGCATTCCATGATCAGTTGATGTCTGCATTTTGACTACTTATAATGGTCTCCATTTGTTGCTAATAGAAGTTTATTTAATGAAGAGGAAGAGCTACATTTATCTGTGGGTATAAAGTTTCGAATGCAGTTAGGAATTATATTGGTTTACTAATGTGGGGATAGCAGCTTTTCCTCTATAATCCATGACCTCACTAGCCCCAGGTCATTGGCCAGGTTTCCAGAAACAGGCATGATTTCCTTTCTGTGAACAGTTTATAAGTTAAATTGGAGAACTGTTTCTTATCACAAATATATGAATGCCACTATTGTACCTTTAGGGCTATCTTGCCATTGCTAGTCATAGTGGTGGTTCACAGGCATCACAGCTGGGTAGGTCTATTGCTTGATTCTCTCTCTTGAAGTTTGCATAGCACCTTCTGATACTATAAAACATTGATTGCAGGAAGGAGGTTTTCAGGTCAGATCCAGCTCAAATCTTCCAAGTCCTGTGTCCAAAGTTTACTTTGTCTTCAGCTTTAAGATGTAATCAAGGCCAACAGTGATAGGCTATATTGCTTAGACAATCACTTGTACTACCCTGACCAGTGATCCTATTGGACAACTCCAAATGAAGTTGTAGTCTCATGCCTGGTATTAGTTTTTGTTAGATACTCTGTGACTCCTGTGAGGGAAATATCAGCCCAAGTGGGGTAACTTTATTTGAGATGATTATTCATATTTATATTATTTACATGTATTATATAATTTGGGTTTAGTATGATTACTTAAGTCTTGTTTTTAAACATCCTTAGTGTTATTTGACGCTTCTCCCTCCTCACTCCTCATCAAAGCCCTCCTTCTTTCCCCTTTATATCATCTGTATTCTGCTATTTTCCTCTCAAGTCGTCGCCCCCCCCCCCCCCCCCCACACACACACACACACACACACTACCTTTTACTTTCAGGATTTCTGTAGTCATTCCAGGTTATATACTCACATCTGAGTATTTGGAGTGAGGAACCACTAATGAAAGAGAAAATATTTGTGTTTCTGGATATGGGTTACTATACTCAATATTTTAGGTTCATCCATTTACTTGAAAATTTCAATATTTCAGCTTTTTTATAGCTAAAAAATATTTTGTTATCTATATATCCCACATTTTCCTTATCTATTCATCAGTTGAAGGACATATAGGTTGTTATGATTTCCTAACGATTTTGACTAGATCAGCATTAATAAGGCTAAGTAAGTGTCTGTACTTTACGATGGCAACTCCTTTGAGCCAAGGAGCAGTATTTCTGGGTCATATAGTAGATTTATTTTGAGCTTTTTGAGCATTGTTCACATTGATTTACAGAGTGGATTCACCAGTTTGCATTTCCACTAACGGTGAATGAGAATTCCCCATTTCTCACATTCTCTCCAGCCTTGGTTGTAAGTTGTTAATGAATTCACAAAGTTGTTTTAATTTGCATGTCTGCTAAGGATGATATATATATATTTCTTGAAATATTTCTGAACCATTTTTATTTCTTCTTTTAAGAACTCTGTTCAGACCCATAGCACATTTTTTAGTTGAGTCATTTGTGGATTTTGCTTTTTTTTTTCAGTCCTTATTTATTCTGGATATTAATCCTCTCTCAGATGTACACCTAGCAAAGATTCTCTCCCATTCTATGGTTTTCCTCACTTGATTTTTCTTATTCTGTACAAGTTAACACCTGGAAGACTGACAGGTGCATAGTTTACTTGATTAAAAATGGACTTGAACAATTTTTCAGATTTGTTACCATTAATTAATATATGCTACAGATATTCTGCACTAAATTGTTACAATGAAAAGTAGGAAAATTTCAGTTGATTTTCCTTTTACTATTCCTTTAGCCATTTCTCCTGAAATCCAAGAAAATTTACCGAGTTTATGCTCTGTTACAGGGCGGTGTATCTTTATAGAACAATTATTTTTTGATCCTATCTTGATAGGATGTCAACATAGGTAAGGATTGTAAAAGAAATAATAATTATTATTTTTATAATAATATATTACATAATATTATGCATTTATTACATAATTACATAATATTGTTCAGACATAGTTCATGTGTACTCATCACAGAAAGCTTATGTAGCAAGTATTCTTTTTATTGAAAATAAGGTTTTTTCATACAATATATTCTGATCACAGTTTTCCTTCCCTCATCCTCTCCCAGATCTTCCCAACTTCCCTATTTATCTAACTCCATACCTTTTTTCTCTCTCTTTAGAAAACAAAACACATACAAGTGTGTATACACATACAGAATTAAAAACAGAAACAAAAAAAGCATAAGAAACCTATATACACACAGACACACAAGAACAAAACCCATAAGAAGCCATAATATACAAGCAAAAGACCAGTTAGATCAAATTTTTCCAATCAAAGCAACATGAGACAAAAAGAAAATCTACCAAATACAGTGAGTTCATTTTGTGTTGTTCATCTATTGCTGGTAATGAAGCCTGCCCTTAAGTGTAGTATATATACTGAGTGAGACTCCAGTGGAGAATAAAAGAGGAGGAGGCTTGTTGATTGGTTGGTTTTTGTTGTTTTAAATGGTTGTCAGTTGGAGCTAGCTTCTTGGTTAGGGGTGAGAGTTCATGTCCACTTCCCCTTCTGAGCCCTGCGATCCATTTCCACCAGAAGGCCTACCTCCTAAAGTTTAAATAATCTCCCAATATTGTGCTGCCAACCAGCTAAGGACCACATGTTTACACACAGGAGCCTGTGGGGACATATTTCACATTCAAACCATATTAATTCTACCAATAATTCATCAGTTTTCAATTGGCCCTTCTTCAGGAAGTAAACCCAAATTATTTTGCCAAATGATAAGAAAGTGTCCATTCTGAAATTGTCCCTTGTTGTAACTACTTCTTCCTCCCTCCAGAACTTTGGTTTTTTTTTTTTTTTTTTTTTTAGTGTTAACTATTCTGACCTTTGTACAAACCTTGATTAGAAAGAATAATATTTGAGGGTGAATTACATAGCCTATTTTAATATGTAAGTATGAGCCTTTATGAAGACTAAAACATAACCATTTATAAGGTGTCTTCATTGTATATATTTAACAACTGGATCTTGCTGTTGGTATTGCCCTGTAGAGTGAAGAGCAGGTGAAGTCATGACTACCAAAACCTTGGTGAGGCTGTTTTTTGTGCAGCCACAAACCTGAGAATAAAATATATATTTTACTGAAAAAGAAAAAACGAAAAACTGTATTGGGAATCAAAGATGACTATTAAAACAACATAAGGTATTTTTCTGTGTTCTGTCACATGTGCCCTAAACAAAGAGATGCATATAGATTATCTTCTACTTTATATAGAGTATATCATTCTACTTTATAAAGTGTTCACCCTTTCACATCCCTCCTATATTAGATTTATGGAGCAAAAGAGAAAATGTTGAGTATGATCTTTCCTCGCTAAGTAATTTTGTGTCTGCTGTTTTAAAACATATTGGTTAATTATACATGAATTGGTTGTTTAAAGATTTGAGAAATTTTTAAGGACTATTCTATTTTGTGTTTACATAATCAGTGGAAACTACAGAGAAGTAATTATAGTAGTAAATAGTTAAAATCCCTATAGGTCATCTGTTTAAACAATATTAACTGCATGGTTCTTCTATTTCATGCTGGGCTGCCTTATGGACCTGTGTCAGTTACTGAGTTCTGTTGGTGCCTAGGCTCCTAATTATTATCGATGTAGTCACTCATTTTCTGGAATCCAAACTTGTGTTTGTTCATGTGTCAGGATCCCTGAGCACAAAATCCCACTAATCCCTGAGTCTGACCCAGAATCAAGCCACAAAAACCCACCAATCTAAGCCCACCGACACCCGCCCCCCGCCCCCCCCCCCCCCCCGAAACCCTAAATAAACTCTGTACCCTGTTCAGTTTGCTGCTGCTTCTGACCACAGAGGCAGCCACCCTCCTGGATTTTTCTTCCCAGTAATCTCAAGTGAGGTTTGTTGTGCGGTGTGACATTTTTACCAGAGTGGAGCTCAGTTGTAACGAGTTTCACCTTAGCTGGAGCAGAGCAGAACACTTTCGCTGGGGGACATTCCCCTAGCAGAGCAGAGCTGTTATACTCCAGGGGACAGAAAAAAACAATAGTGCCCAAGGCTTCTTGAACATAGTGCTTTGAATTAATATATCATCACTTCTAACTAAGATAGTCTTTTGATCAAAGCAAGCTAAGCCGCAGCCTGGTTTACACTCAAAGTATGTAAGTAGGTAGAGAAATTGGGTCACACCTTGGTTTAGGATCTAAAGTAACATTGAGACACTTGCAAAAGTTATGTGTCTTTAGATGAAATATTATACACCAGGCGGTGGTGGCGCATTCCTTTAATCCCAGCACTTGGGAGGCAGAGCCAGGCGGATCTCTGTGAGTTCGAGGCCAGCCTGGTCTACAGAGCGAGATCCAGGACAGGCAGCAAAACTACATGGAGAAACCCTGTTTTGAAAAAACAAAAACAAAATGAAATATAAGAAAGAATATAGGATTCTGGGCGAGACTGTATAATCATCGGGAAATATCACATAGAACATCTATTAAAAAGCAAGAGAAATTTATGTTTCTAAAGTATCACTACCATAAAAACAAAAACAAAAAAACAAAGAAGACCTATAGAAATGAGATTAAATGAGCCTAAAACAATGTGGCAGATAAACAGAACTGAATTGGAGAGTGGATTCACTTCTTCAGAGTTTCAGAGAAGGGGATAGGAAACTACCAAGGTCATTCATTATAAGGTCAGTTTGACCTAGTTAAAAGTCCAGGTGTCAGATTAAAGTGTCATGTTAGTGTTGCACCTCTTGAAGTTGATTACTGTCTGGAGCTGTGATTATATAAAGGAATATTCCATTCTTAGAAAATAAACATTAAAGTATTCAGATGATAAACACCATGATATACATGGATTTAAAGTAGCTTAAGAAAACCTTAGAGGATTGAGGTGCAAGGTTGTTTCCCAAATAAATACTTTTTATTTTCTGTTCTTTTTTCATTTCTATCAAATTTCTTTTTTCTCTGTCTTACAGAAGTCCAAAACTTGTGAGAAAGCCATCTCTGTGGGTCAGACAGTCATCACAAAGCATCGGAACACTCGGTACTACAGCTGTAGAGTGATAGATGTGACATCTCAAACCTTCTATGAGGTCATGTTTGATGATGGCTCCTTCAGCAGAGACACATTTCCTGAGGATATTGTGGTAAGTGGATTTTTTCTGAGTGCCTGATCCCTCAGAAATGTTTGTAACTAATTGTCTATTACCATTGATAATTTTGATGTTAGTTATCCTTTGTAGTATACAGATGAACAGATTTTTTTTCTAATTCTTTTGAGAAATTTTATGTAGCCAAGGAACATAAGATACACTCTGTACTGTTCTTGTGTACTACTACAGAAAAATATCAAAGACTTGGTAGGTAATTTGTAAAGAAGAGGAATTTATTTGTTTGAGTTGTGAGAAGGCAAGGCAGTCCAATTTCTGATATTTGGTCTGATGAGTACCTTCTTTCTGAACTCTTACATGTCACAGGGCAAGGTGGCCATTTTCTATGGAGCTTACACAGGGTATCAGTCCCACTGACCAGACAACAGCCTTCCTGGGCCTAATCATCTCTAAATCCTTTTCTGACTTTGATGGTGAGGTTGGGAGATACGGCCTTTTTATATAGCTCAGGCTGGCCTAGAAGTTACTATGTGGCCCAGGCTGTTAGCTAACTGGGAATGATCCTCCTGCCTCACTCACCCTTACAAATACTGGGATTCCGTCGGGCAGTGGTGGCACACGCCTTTAATCTGAGCACTGGGAGGCAGGGGCAGGCGGATCTCTGTGAGTTCAAGGCCAACCTGGTCTACAGAGCGAGATCCAGGACAGGCAGCAAAACTACATGGAGAAACCCTGTTTCGAAAAAACAAAAACAAAAAAAAAACTCCAAATACTGGGATTCCAATGTGAACCACCGTGTCCTGACTCAGTAATGTGCCGGGGTCCAGCTTCAGCATGTCAAAGAAACTGAAGAGATGTGGAGTCGGTGTATATTAAACACACACAGGAGACTTATCTGAGGGGGCAAAGCTTAATTCTTCTTCCTTTTATTTTTCTTTCTTCTTTTTTCTATTTTTTTCTTATTCCTTTTATGCCACCTCAGACAACAGTTTCTACACAAGAAAATAGTACATTATAACCACAAGTTACATGTATTCCAAAAACAAATTAATCTTTACACAAGAGGAAATCACATTATGATCACATTGCATGTTTTCCTTAGAAACTCACAAGTAGTTACACATTTTTTTTTGTATTAATTTCCCCACTATAACATCTTAACCCCAAAGCAATGATTCTTTTATTACTGATTAACAAATTTTTAAGCAAGCCACATATATTTCAACCAGTTCCTTTTGTACTGGCAGGCAGCTGTTTGCTGTTTCAGTGTAGCAGATTTCTATCCTATTTCTACTATACAAAACCTTAAACAAGTGGTCTAGCTAACCATCTATTTTTCTTTCTTTACACACAGGTCATTTAATTTCCTTTCACAACTTTGTTTTTTCAAAGTGCATACTGAAACCTGTGATTAATTCTGTAAACTACATGACCAAGGAATTCAGACCTAACCTTGAGTGTAGGGACATAATTGCTTTCTTTGATCATCAGCCTGTTTTCCCACAGGCAGAGTTCATGGGTCTATAAGTCATGAAACTTGTTTATATTCCATCCTCAGCAAATCTCACATCTAGCAAAGAGGGGGATGACTTCTAATCTTATTTCTGTCTTATATATGTATCTCTCATTGGAGCAATTGGCAGAGTAGCCTAACCCATTTACCTAATTATCTTCACTAACTGTCTTAAGCACCTGTATCTTTTAGGCTGACTCAGAAAGTTTAATTAAATCTTTGATCCAACTAAGCATCATTGCTCTTATAAAAATCATCTTGATTATGAACTGCAAGTAAATTGCCCAGTGAGGAGTGGGGTTTTCCCATGAAACAATCACGATATACAGTGGGATTCTTTCACATAGTAATCACACCATGGCAAATACAGTAGGAACATGATAGCAGCAAGCAGGAGAAAGCCCAGCAGAAGCAAGGGGCTTTCTGGAGACAAACTGCCCCCACTCCAGGGTATACCCATCATAGCTTTGCTATCCATAAACCCCATTGCTGACTGCAGCTCTTACAACATGGCCACTGACAGTAATGTGTTTAACTTATTACTTATTTCACATTGGAGTAACAAAAATCACACAGGGAAAGGGCTTTTGGCATTGACTCAGTCGTGGCCTAGACTTAGCCCCCACTGTACCTCTCAGGCTCATTCAGAAAAGCTGGTGCATATGTATAGTTTAATGACTGAGCATGTTTTGGAATTCACAGAAAGAGGAGGCTTTATGCAGAGATCAGTTCCCAGAGAAGAAGCTAGTCAACCTGATAGTGCTTCTGTTATTCCTTCTCCTGGGCATTTCATTTTGGGGCCCAAGTCGTAATCTCGCATGTATCATTTCTGCTTCTCCTGATTCTCTGTGGAAATGTTGCTTCAATTTGTACTTGGAAAGAAGCTTCTTAGCTTTAATAGTTATTATTTTCACACATTTTGTATGATTATAAATTAAATATAACCTTATGAGATTGCTCATGAATATGTCCAGAATTTGGATCTTTCTGGAGGTGAAGAAACATTGATTCAGTCAGCTTTGTTATGCTTACATCCCTGTATTGTTAACTGGGCTGGGGAATATGTCCCAGACAGTAAAGGTACTTGCTGCCAAGCCTGATGAACTAAGTTCAAGCCCCCTAGACCTGTGAGATGGAAGGAGGAAACCAGCTCCTGCAAGTTGTCTTCTGACTTCCAAATTCACACCATGCCATGCACTTGGCTCCCCTGCCACCAATAAGCTGACACACATGTGTACACACTCATACATACAAATTAGGTAAATATAATGGAATTCAAAATATTTTTTAAAAGAGTGACATGAGTGGAAACAAAAATGTTTTGTTATCTCCAGCACAGCGGCTGCACCTGAATCTACTGCTGTTTCGGCCATTCATTGTGGCTCTGCAGTTCCTGGCTTCCTTCTCCGGTAGTTGCCCTGTGGGACTTTTACATCCCACCAGATTCACTTCTTGGCCCTGCCACCAAGTGTAGTTTTCTAACTAAATCTTTATGGTTCTACTTTTCTTTCTTTTTTTTTTTTTTCATTGATTAGATTTTTTTTTTCATTTATTTTACATCCTGACTGCAGTTTCAGGTCCCTCCTCTCCTCCCATTCCCTCCTTCACCTCCCTTCTACCCCTCCTCCAGTCCACTCCTCCTTTGTTCAGAAAGGGGCAGGCCTCCCATGGGTGTCATCAAAGCATGGCATATCAAGTTGAGGTAGGAACATGAATCTCTCCCTGCATTTAGGCTGGGCGAGGCAACCTAGCATGAGGAACAGGTTCTCAAAAGCCAGCCAAAGTGTCTGGAACAGGCCCTGCTCCCACTGCTAGGAGTCTCACAAGTAGATCAAGCTACACAACTGTCACACATATGTAGAGGGCCTAGGCCGGTGCCATACAGGCTCCCTAGCTTGTCAGTCCAGGGTCTGTGAGCTCCTATGAGCCCAGGTTTAGTTGTTTCTGTGGGTTCCTTTGTGATGACCTTGACACCCCACCCACCTATCCTCACCCTCCACCCCCACCCCCCAGCTCATACAATCCTTCCTCCCTGTCTTCAACAGGATTCCCTAAGCTTGGCCCAGTTCTTGGCTGTGGATCTCTGCATCTGTTTCTACCAGTCACTGGATAAAGGCTCCCCAATGACAGTTGGGGTAGTCACCAATCTGATCACAGGAGATGGCCAATTCTGGCCATCCATCTATCATTGCTAGGAGTCTCAGCTAGGTTCATCCCTATAGACTCTTAGGAGTCTCCTTGCATCAGGCTTCTACCTGACCCCTAATGCCATCCCCCATCAAGACCATCTCTTTCATTACTCTCCCCCCTGCATCCACTCCCCAACCTGATCCTTCATGTTCCCATCACTACCTCCCCCATCTACCCAGAAAATCTCTTCTATTTCCCTTTCCTGGGAAAATCCATGTGTTCACTTTTGGACTTTCCTTGTTACCTAGCCTCTCTGGGGCTATGGATTATAGCAAGGTTATCCCTTACTTTACAGCTAATATCCACTTATGAGTGAGTACATACCATGTTTATCTTTCTGGGTCTAGGTTGCCTTGGATGATTTTTTTTTTCTAGTTCCATCCATTTACCTTCACATTTCCTGATGTCATTGTTTTTAATAGCTGAATAATACTGTGAATGCTTTTATCAGATGTGTTGTCTTTATCTTCCCTTTAGATAATTATATCAAGGTGTTTTGTTTGAAGAACTTATTCCCAAGCAACATTTGAGGCTTATAGCTTCTGAACATTCTTGCCTGCCAACTTGGTCATGGTGGATGATCATCTTGATGTGTTATTGAATTTGGTTGCAAGTATTGTGAAGAATTTTTGTATCCATGTTCATCAGAGATATCATCCTATAGTATTTTTTCTTGGCTCTTTGTCTGGTTTTGTTATCAGATTAAAACTGGCTTCATAAAATAATTTTGAAATGTTCCTTTTCTATTTTGAGAAGTATTGGTATTAGATCTTCTTTAAAACTCTGGTAGAATTCGACACTAAATCCTTCTGGTCCCGGGCTTTTTCTTTTTCTTTTAGCTGGGAGATTTTTTAATTACTATTTCCGTCTCATTGGAAGTTATGGGTCTATTTAAGTTGTTCATTTTATCTCAATTTAGTTTGTTAGCCATGTGTATCTAGAAATTCGTCCATTTCTTTTAGGCCTTACAATTTGGTAGACTATAGATTTTTTTTTCCTTTTAAAGCATATCCTTAGGAGTCTGAGTTTCCTCAGTGTCTGTTGTAATATTCCCATTTCATCTCCAGGCCTAGTTTCCGATTGTCTTCTATTGGTTAGTTTGGTTACATACCTCTTAAACTTTTTCTTTTATTGTATTATTATTTCTTGGTTCGTTTGTAGATAGCAGATTACCTTTTAGTCTTGACTGGCCTGAAACTCAAACATGTACACCAGACTGGCTCCAAATTCATAGAAATACGTATATCTTTGCTGATTATATGTATATGTGCTGAGATTAAAGGAGTGTACCACCAAGCCTAGCTTGGTAATTTTTGCAAGGAACCAACTCTTAGTTTCATTGATTCTTTGCTTTTTTTTTTTTTTTTTACTTCTATGTCATTAATTTTAGCCCTGATTTTGGGGGCAAACATAATTTTTTTGTTATGTTGTTTGTTCTGATTTTTCCCAGGCTTCTGTTGCATCATTAAATTGTGAATTTGAGAATTTGAGGTCTCTAATTTTATTGTATTTTTTATGTATACACTTCTATAAACTCTCCTGTTAGCCCCCCTTCGTTTGTCCTGTAGACTTCAGTATTGATCTTCATTCAATTACATGTTTTTAAAATTTCCTTTTTTTTTTCCTGTGACCTAATTGTCATTCAATAGTGTGTTGTTTAGCTTCTATAGGTTTGTGTACTTTCTGTAATTTCTATTGCTGTTGATACCAGCTTCATCCCATTGTGGACCACTAGAACACTGGATGTGATTTTAGCTTTCCTATATTTCTTCAGACTTGCTTTGTTTTCTAACATGTAGTTGATTTTGGAGAATGTTCCATGAGCTGTTGAGAATGTGTATTATGTAGTGTTTGTGTGGAGTGTTCTTTAGGTATCTCTTGGGTCCATTTGATTTATGATGTCATTTAACTCTAGAGTTTGTTTAGTTTTTTTCTGTTGGTGAGAATTAGGTTTTGAAGTGACCCACAGTCGCTGTGTTGGGGTCAGTCTGTGGTTTTAGATCTAATAATATTTCCTCTGAATGGGTGAGACAGTTGATTGGCTTGATCTGTTTGGGAGGCATCCAGGCAGTGGGACCAGGTCCTGTGCTCATTGCATAAGTTGGCTGTTTGAAACCTAGGACCTATGCAGGGTCGCTTGGCTTGGCCTGGGAGGAGGGTACTGGACCTACCTGGACTGAGTCTACCAGGTTGATCTCAGTCCTCGGGGGAGGCTTTGCCCTGGAGGAGGTGGGAATGGGGGGTGGTCTGGGGGGAAGGGGAGGGGGGCGGGATGGGGAAGAACAAGGGAATCCGTGGCTGATATGTAGAACTGAATTGTATTGCAAAATAAAATTTAAAAAGAAAAAAATTCAATAAAATGAATTCTAGTGATAAAAAAAATAATAATATTTCCTTTATGAAATTTGGTAGCCTCTTATTTTGGTTTATATATGTTCAGAATTGTAATATCCTATTGGTGGGGTTTTTTGTTGTTTTTTTTTTTTTTTTTTTCTTTACTGAGAATGAACTGTTCCTGCTTGTGTCTTCTGACTAGTTTTTTTCTTTTTTCTTTTCTTTTCTTTTTTCTTTTCTTTTCTTTTCTTTTCTTTTTTCTTTTCTTTTCTTTTTTCCCTTAGAGCTGAGGACTGAACCCAGGGCCTTGTGCTTGCTAGGCAAGCGCTCTACCACTGAGCTAAATCCCCAACCCCATTCTGACTAGTTTTTGTTTGAAGTCTGTTTTGTTGGATATTAGAATAGCTATGCCTGGTTGTTTCTTAGTTCCATTTGTTTGGAATAACTTTTTCCATGCTTTTACCCTAAAGTGCTATACAGTTATTAATGGTGAACTGTGTTTCTGGAGGCAGCAAAAATATGGATGCTGTTTTCTAATTCAGTCTGTTAGTCTATGTGTTTTGTTGAAGAATTGAGATAGTTAATATTCAGTTATTATTGAAAAAAAGTGTGTTAAGTTTCTGTCTTTTTTTTTTTTTTTGGTGATGTGTTTTTTTGATTATCTGCCCTGCTATTTGTTTGTTTCCTGTGACTTCTTGTGCGTATTTACCCTTCCTTTCAGTTAAAGTATTCCTCCTAGTATCTTTTATAGAGCTTGCTTAGTAGTCAAAACTTGCTTTAATCTGACTTTAACATGAAAGGTTTTTATTTTTCCTTCTATTTCCAGCTAGAACAATGAAAATTCAGGCCTTTAATACTGTCAATAAAGTGACCATTCCTTTTTAAGGCAGAATTTTTATTAACAATAAAAAGAAACATATGATGTATTTCTAATCATAAATAACCAAATTTATTGTGTGTGCCTTTCATTTAAACCACACATTTTCAAGCATCATTTATAGCTTGATTTGTTGATATACCAGCAGGAGCAATCATGTTTGGGAACAAACACAGTTCTTTCAGAGACAGCTGAGGCAGGACACATCCCATCTGCTCCACCTGCCATGTCCCTTCTATCCCTTGCCTTTCCTCTGCTGCCAGAATTGATCCTTTAAGCTCTTACTGACTTTGAGGTCCTTCATCCTGGGTATTTTCAGAACATTCCTGACATTCAGCTTCATTCATGACAAAGGGGTTCCTTGGAGGCTCAGTTTAGTTGTTAGTAAAATAGATAATAATCTGTTGCTTCATATGGTCTCTTCATGGGTAGGGGGAAGGTAGGCATGTAGTCCTACCTGCAGCTAAGTATCTATTGGCATTTGATAGAGATAGTTTTCTTTACTGGTTGATCAACCACATTCTAGGACAACCTCCACACCCAACACAAATTGGGCAACACAGTTTTGATTACATGGTGTAAAAGAAAGAAAGAGAGATCTCTATGTTGAATGAGTAGGAAGGTGAGGATGGATCTAGAAAGATTTGGGAAAGGGGTGAATGTGATTTAAAAATACATTGTATGAAATTCCCAAAGAATACATAAAAATATTACTTAAAAATCTGTCTACTTCAAAGAGTAATTATAAAGATCAAATTGTGTCTATGCTAAATCACTTTGTTAATTTTAAAATGCTACAGAAATGTTACAAGTTATAAATCACTAGCCAGTAATTTATACTTTCTTTGTATTATTTGAGCTTCTGCCTGGATAATTCTTTGTCAAATAGCAAATATAAAGTATTGGTGTATTTTTTGCTTGCCTTATGAGGCTCCTTTGCAACTTTATGGTGTAAGCTAAATCTTTAAGTGCTCCTTTTCTTCATATCTCTTCCCTGAACACCCGTGCAAGATATAATCTGTAAAACACAGGGGCAATTACTCCTTTTAATTGTAAAGAGTTAGTCATTTGCTAAGTTCTGAATGCATTCACTTAGGCACTTGCCTTAAGACACCTTTTCATTAATCCCACAGAGCAGAAACTGTGTGAAGCTGGGCCCTCCTGCTGAAGGAGAAGTCATCCAAGTCAAGTGGCCTGATGGTAAACTCTATGGAGCGAAGTATCTTGGATCAAATGTTGCCTACATGTATCAGGTGGGTTCTACTCTCTGTGATGCTTAGTCAGATGGACAGGAGATACCATGTAGACAAATTTCTAAATGGTCTTATTAAATAAAAACATGGAGCCAAATATAGGGGTGAAAGCCTGAGAGAGGTCAGGGAAATAGGGAAAGCCACAGCTAACCTTACCTCACCAACTCTGCTGCTTTCAAATGCGAGTTACTTCCTGTCTATCCATGCCTATATGCCTTGCTATTCTGCCATCTGATTTGCTCTCTCTGTCCAGCTACATCATTTCCTCTTCCTGCCCAGCTCTGTCACTTCCTGTCTTTCTGTACAGACTTCCAGACCTCCATGGTTAACTAGTGTTGGAATTTAAGGCATGTGCCACTGCATCTGGCTCTGTTTCCAGTGTGGCCTTGAACTCACAGAGATCCAGACAGATCCCTGCCTACCAAGTGATAGGATTAAAGGCATGTATTACCATTGCCTGACTTCTTTGTTTACCTATAATGGCTTGTTTTTTCTCTGATCTCCAGGCAAGCTTTATTTATTAAAGCACAAATAAAATATCACCACATTTCAGCGCAAATAAAATGTCACCACAATACCAGGAGGACATAACATGAGTGCACTCTGAATCAAAAAGCCACACGAAATTTGGGTGCCTTTTATTTTATGAAAGAGAAAACTTGAATTTCTAGCAGCTCGGGTTTCAATTTAGAGTTTAGTTGCCGGGTTGGACACTGTGAGAAACCCTAACATTTGTTATGGTTCAACTACTAGGTAATAGACTGTTTTCTTGTGTTTTCATTGTGAGAGTTGGTTTATCTCACTTTGAGCCAGAACTTGGAGCTTAGGGTATTATAGCTCAGTGGTAAAGTACAAGATATAACATTCATTTGCCAAGTTGATACAGTATTACATATTACATCATATTACTTTATGTTAGCTCTGATGTCCAACTAGCACCCCATGACTTGATTTCCTTGGGTAGAGAAACCTAACTTGGGCACCTCAGATAAACTGAAAGCAGTGCACCATTGGCACAGATGTTCCAAGGAAAACTGGAATTATTCTATCCCTACCAAAAGTAAAGATGAGTTAAACTCACAAAGAAGCAACATGGGTAGCACATGTGCATTCATATTCTTCAGAGAACTTTAAAACTGAACTTTTTTTTTAAGAAGCAACAGATTTCAATAAACAGAAAAAGAAAAAAGAATATAGATATGAGGTAGATCATTAATATTAAATTAACATTCACAAATCAACATTCTAGTCTAAATGATATAGTAAAAATAGGGGAAAAGAAAACAAAAACAAACCCTGGAAGATTCAAATTTGATAAGTTGAAAAGCAGCTTAAGAATAGCAAGACACCAGTTTAAGTAAAGAAGACAATTAACAAGCTGATAAGGGGCTTAAATAAAGGAGTACAGTGCAAGACCAGGGCAATATAAGGATACCAGGAACTCGAGCACAATGCAATTAAAAGGTGCTCAAAGAAGTGTAGGAAACAAAATTTTTTTCATTGTCTAAGAGTTGTTGTCCTGGCTAGTTTTTGTCAAGTTGACGAGAGCTAGATTTACCTGGGAAGAGGATCCTCAGTTAAGAAAGTGCTTCTATAAGAATGGCCTGCAGACAAGGCTATGGCACATTTTCTTATTTAGTGATTGATGTGTGAGGGAGGGCCCAACTCATTGTGGGTATGCTGATCTTGGACAGCTAATGTAAGAAACCAGGCTGAAGAAGCCAACCAGCAGTGATCCTCCAATCCTCCATGGTCTCGGTTTCAGTTCCTGCCTCAAGGTTCCTGACCTGTCTTCCTTCAGTAATGGACTGTGGTGTGGAAATGAAATAAAACCTCTCCTCCCCAAGTTGTTTGACGACTGTGTTTTTATCTCAGCAAAGAAACCTAAAGCAAGTGGAGGACTAGTGCAGAAAATTGTCATTTTCTATCCTTCTACATATGTATTTTAGGATTATATATGATGGCATAAGTATATTAGACTGTTCACAATTAAGTAAACCTCACAAGTGGGCTGAATAATACAAAGATTCCTAGGGAAAAGCATTACTATGTCATCAAAACAAATAATAATAAGTAAATAGAGTAAATAATAAGAGCAATAGAGAAGCTATGAAACAAAGCAGGTTGCTGCATAAAAGTGTCACGTTAGGAATCAGTGTGTTAGCCCAGCAACATAAAACTATGGACATATGTATAGACTCAATGAAAGTGTAAGCTGGTATTAAAATTGTCTCTCTAAGTACAAGTAGCATAAAATTCCTCATTAAACCAAGTGGCCCTTTTTGTGCTTTCTGTCTTTCACCTTCACCATAGAATAAACAAGACATTCATTAAAATGTATAGAAACAAATGCCTAGAACACAGTGCAAAATATGCTAAATCTGTATGTTTATGTGTATATGTGTCTGAATGTGTCTTTATATGTATATATTTGTATGTGTCTGTGTGTATATTTGTGTCTGTGTGTCTCTATGTAGGTCTGTGTGTACCTATGTATATTTGTGTATGTGTATGTATGTGTGTGTCTCGTGTGTGCCTGTGCATATTTGTGTCTGTGTATGTATGTGTGTGTGTGTGTGTGTGTGTGTGTGTGTGTGTGTGTGTGTGTTTGCTTATGTGTATATGTGTTTGTGGGTATATTTTTGCCCCTCACAGTAGTCCTGTAAAATAGATTTTTTTGATTCCCAATCTGTAAATAAAGGGAGGTAAAGGCTTGGGGAACAAATTTTAATTATTTTTAAGGAAAAAAAAATACATTTTATAAGAGCATACAGCTGGTAAAAAGAAGAATCAGAAATTACCCTTGTCTCCATCCTAATGAGAGAAAACAGATGTTCATACTTGAAGTAAAGTTTTGCCTCTGGCTACCTGAGACCTGAACAAATTAGGACAGTCAACTACACTATCTACATTGTTTTAGTAAAACTGTCTTTTTCACTTAGAATTTTCAAATTATTTAAAATAAAAGAAAGTAGTCACAGGCATTTATAGCTATGCTCCCAAATGTGTAAATGAGAAGATACTTTTCTTAATTTAATCCTAAGGGAAACATTTGTAAAAAGAACAAGGCTGGGAAGTACCTTGTTTTCATTCTCAGCCTTCCATGCAGTAGCAGCAAAGTTGTTTGGTGACCACAGCCTGACTCCACCCTGTTGTACAGCTTCATCTTATGTTAGTGGTACAAGGGTATAAATTTAATACTTAAAATGAAAACAAAAACATGTTTAATTGGTGCTTCCATCTCTATTTTGTTTATAGCATAGGACCACTGCAGAATTTGACTCATCTTATGACTTTTGAAGCCCAGCACTCGGGAGGCAGAGCCAGGCGGATCTCTGTGAGTTCGAGGCCAGCCTGGTCTACAAAGCGAGTTCCAGGAAAGGCGCAAAACTACACAGAGAAACCCTGTCTCAAAAAACCAAAAAAGAAAAAAAAAAAAAAAAAATGAAAAATACAAAAAATCAGAAAAGCTGTAGGTTCTAAATTCTAAGGTATTTAAGAGTTGCAATATATAAATGTCTACTTATCCCACAAATTGTGCTTTCTTTGACAAAAACTGTTGTTGGAATACAGCTGAGCCTAATAGTAATCCAGGCTTCACCTCAGCCAGGATCATGGACTTATCATGGACTTTTCTCTAAGTGTCTTAAGTTCTTAAAAAAAAAAAAATTACAGAATATTTGCTGCCATTTCTGTAACATAAAAAAAGAGCTGTAAACATTTTTTTCTTTTAAAAGATACTGTGTTTTCATATATTGGTGAGGTTTACATGATACACAGTAAGGCCTGTTTGAATTTGGAAAAATAATAACAGTTATGAAAACTTTTTAAAGTGGATTGGAAAGCTAGCTGAGGCTAAGTTGGTGGTGGAAACTGTGGCTCTGATTATCTACCAATACCCCGGAATGACTAGCCTGAAGGATGTATGGAAATCATCGTCACTGCCACTGCCTACATGAGCAACCACTAGAGGACAGAAGAAGTCAGTAAACTTGGCCCATTCTCCCCTGCAGATGCAAATATTCTCAGACGGAAACTCTACAAGATAAAAAGTTAAATCAGCATTTGGCAGGAACACACAGTAGCAAATTGCCCTAATGCTTCTGTTTCAGAGCCTTATTGATCATAAAATACATAGTTGTCTTTTACTGCTTGGGATTGTTAAACATTCATTCTTTTTTCCTGTTAACTATAGTCAGGTTTCTAAGCTGAAAAAAAAAACAAAAAACAGCTCACCATGAAGACTTACATGAAACAAACAGAGTGAAAAAAAGGAAAGAAAAGACTAGAGGAAACATCCATTCCAGCAGATGCACAAAAGGCAACATCAGAATAAGCCAATATGACATCTCACAAGTTTACAGTATAACATTAAAAACCACAGATAATGGAATAGTTGAAATGCTAGAAAAGATTTCAGGGTCTGTCTTTTCGGTTTTTCAAGACAGGGTTTCTCTGTGTAACAGCTCTGGCTGTCCTGGAACTCGCTTTATAGACCAGGCTGGCCTCAAACTCACAGAGATCCGCCTGCCTCTTGCTCCTGAGTGCTGGGATGGTATGTGCCACCACCATCCAGTTCAGGGTCCTACTTTAAAAAGGGTCAGTGACCAAATAGAGAACTTAAAAGAAAACCAATTCAGGACCTAGATAAGAAACTCAGAGTGAAAAAAGGTCAGCAATTGGGAAGAAAAGTTGAAGGGAAAAAAGACAAACAGAAATGCAAGAAATGAATGAGTCAATCAAATATAAAATACAATGGACATGATCATCACACAAAACCAAACAAAAGAATGACTACCAGGAATAAAGGACGAAGTTGAGACTATGCGTTTCAGGCCTGTATTAAATAAAAGAAACAAGAAAGAGAAAAGAACATTATCCTGACATCTAAGAACTCTGGCATATGTTCATAGAGCCAAACCTAAGAATCCCTACAGTAGAAGAAGGAACTGAGATAAAAACTGGGCACGCACAGCCTTTGAATCATAGCAGCAAATTTACTAAAACTAGAGAAATGCCCATCCATTTAGAACTCCCAGAACACAGAACCAGAGAGATCCTCATGATAGTCAAGATGTCAAACATACAAAACTTTAAACAAAGACTTAAAAACTACAGAGATAGGGAAGAACATTATATACTCATCACAGGAAAAATCCACCAAGAGGATATTACAATTCTAAACATGTACACACCAAACCAAGAGTATCCAAGTTCCTAAAAGAAATAGTATATAGCTAAATTCACATATGAATCCTAACACAGTGATAATGGATGAGTTCAATATCCCACTCTCACCAATAGAGAGGTCATCCAGGCAAAAAAAAAAAAAAAAAGGTAGATAAAAGGATGAAGCCAGAAACAATCATCTCAGATTTTGAGTAATGTGACCCAGATCCCAAAAGACAAATATAGCATGTTTTCTCTAATATGTGGATGTTAGCTTTTAAACTTTTGGTATGTGTGTTTCATTCCGATAAGTAGGTTCCTAATAAGGATCTGGGGGGAAGAGAGGATCTCTCAAGGAATGAGAAATAGAATATATGCTCTAAAGAGATAAGGGAGTAAATATAATAAGAGGAGCAAATAGGTTATGGAGGACAGGGTAAAAGAAGGATTGTGGGGAGGGACTACTAACATTAAAGGCCTTTTTAAAAGCTATATGGAAATCTAGTATAGATGTGTGTGTGTGTGTGTGTGTGTGTGTGTGTGTGTGTGTGTGTGTGTGTGTGTGTGTAAAATGGAGTAATCTTGTAATAGGGGAGACAGTACTCAAACTAGATACCTTAAAACCACCATGTAAAGACACCAGTCACAAAGTCAAACATCTACTGCCAGGAATTGGTTATATCTTGTCAAGTCATTGGCCAAAGGGGACCCAGAGACACCTGACACACACTAGCATCGCAGGCTATGGTCAAAGCTATTGGTTATTTTCCACAACCTGATAGTCAGACCCTATTGATAAAAATGAAGAAATTGAGTCAGTGCCCAACTGGAAGCTTCACCCCTACTAAATAGCATTCATGGTGCTGGAAGGTACTTTTCACACTACCAGAGAAAAATAATCATAAATATCATTCAGGTACAAACCCTTTGACTTAGAACAGCAACATCCTGCCTGCAAGATATTCTGATGCAACAATGACACAAATGTTTTGGGAGTAACTGACTGCTTTTCAGTTTGATTTAAGGTCTGCTCCATGAGATGGAACCCATACCTGACATTGCTAAAGTGGCTAAAATCTTGAGACTAGATAGTCATGGACCTAGGGGAAAACCTGCTACTACTATCCTACAAAAGGCACGTAGCAATAAAATGACCCCTGTTGACATATTGCTATACCCATCAAGCAAAGCCTCACTCATCCTCATCAAAATGACCCCTGTTGACATATTGCTATACCCATCAAGCAAAGCCTCACTCATCCTCATCAAAGTAGCTTCTTGCTGTAGATGACAATAAACACAGAGACTCACAACAGGACAATGTGCAGAAAGCGAGCGACTTTGGAGTACTCAGGGAGAGTGTCTCAACTGTGAGGAAGAAATGATGCTTTTTGTTCTTGTACAGTAATCTTCCCAGATAAATAACTTCAAGTTCTCATAGAGCATCAGCTCTTAACTTTCTGTTTTAAAATTACTTTTTAAAGTTAGCATGCAACTTAATGGATTTTATTATGCCATTTTATGGAAATATGCCAATACACTGTGTTTTTATCTCCCCCCCCCCCCCTTCTGCTTTTTTGTCCCTTTCATCCCTCCAAAGAACCCTCTTTTGGTGCTATGCCTTATGTATTCCATTGCCCTTTCTCCTCTGTTCCCCCATTCCTTTAAGATATCCTCTTTGTCTCTCATGGTCCCCTTTCAGTTTTTACCAATGCACACCAGTCATAAATAAATTTAAATCTAGGATATGCATTATTTGTCTTCTTGAGTATGGGTTTCTTTAAGACAATAATGTCCAGTTTCACCCATTCTCCTAGAAATGGCATAATTTTATTTTATTTATAATGAATAAATCCCTTCTTATGTATTTACATTTTCTTTGTTTGCTGATGGATATCTAGTGTGTTTCTGTTTCTTCAGTATTTTGAATAGTACACAAATAGACATCGATGTGCAAGTATCTCTGTGGTATGTTAACTTAGTCCTGCAGAGATGTACCCAGGAATGGTATACAGACCATATGGTAGTTGTGTTTTTAGTTTTGTAAGGAGCATCTGTACTGATTTCCACAGTGGCTGTTCCAGTTGAGAGTTCTACCAACAGTGTATAAGGGTCTTCCTTTCCCCACATCCTCACCAGCATTTGTTGTTTGTGGTTTGCTTGATAATAACCATTCTAAGTAGAAAAGAATCTCAGAGCAGTTTTCATTTGCATTTCCTTGATATCTAGGAATATTCAAGTATTTATTGAGCATTTATATTGTTCTGAGGATAGCCTGGTCACTTCACTAGCCCACTTACTAACTAGAGGATTTGGGGGTGGTTTTTTTATTTTGCTTTGGGTTTCAATTGTTTGTTTTATTATTTAATTTTTGTAGTTATTTGTTTATTCTGGATGTTAAATTTCCATGTGATATTCAGTTCTCAAAAACTTTTTTCTCATTTTTGTAGGCCATTGCCTTTCTGGTGGTAATTTCTCTTAAAAAGATAATGGCACTGACTAAACACAGCCCATCTTAAGGCTGAATTTGCTGCTTTTCTGAGAAATCAATCTGATAAGCCCTCTTTTTTTTTTTTGTTTGGGGCGGGGAATGGGGGGGCGGATAAAGATTTCATAGCTCATATTTCAAGTCTGTCCTGTTCAATAGTCTTGACTGTTTCTCAGCCAGCTTTGTTCTTAGTTGGATAAGAAAAAATGCTCTTCTAACAACCCTGATTTTGGCTGGTTCTGTATTTGCTCTGTTACAGTCCTTTACTCTGTTTGATTGCTTGTTTTTTTTGCATAGTTAATTGGAACTCTTGAGAAATAGTCAATACTCTTTCGGTTTTACTACATACCACAATGCCTTATGTTTCTTTAGGTTGAATTTGAAGATGGATCCCAGATAGCAATGAAGAGAGAAGACATATACACTTTAGATGAAGAGTTACCCAAGAGGGTAAAGGCTCGCTTTGTAAGTGCTAATGACAAGTGCTACTTAGGGACCTACCTCAGTGAAGTCCTCATCCTCTCTATGCTTTCCCAGTTCTTGAAGAAAATAACCTTGGGCTTTTGGTTAATTTTGAAGAAAGCCAAAGTAACTTTTCCCTTGTTGTAATTCAATTTGGACAGAAAGAGGAAAACCAGTGGCACATGGCTTTTCTTCTGATGAGATCAAAAGATAGTTCTTTGTGTTAAATTTTATTGACACACCATAATGGTTATTAAACTTGTCCTTTGTATGAAGCTCTGGGGACAAATAAATATAAAATTAAGATATTCACTCTTGTTAGTGGAAGCTACATTAAAAGAAAGTATTTGACAGTAGATTAAAGAGAGTCAGCATTAGAAAGTGGTCTCTGGTAACCTTATCATGTATTACTAAAGTTCTATGTCACACACTAATGTTTGTGTCTAAGCTCTCACTTTTGTAACAACATAGCAAAGCCAGAATATTAGTAGTGGGAATACTAAAAGAGGTATAATAAATACATATATGTATGTGTGTATATATATATATTTCAAGTCCAGTGCATACCACTAAATAAGTAAACATGAATGGGCTAAACTTAAATTATTTTTAAATGTAATTCATAATAATGTAGGTTTCATAGTATTGTAATATAAGTATTTAGCAGAGCCTAAAATGACGTCTATTTTCCTCATTTAGAATCTTATCTGTTGCCTCTCTGAAATAAGTTGTAAAAAGAGTAGTTTTTTGAATAAACTTAACTCTCTTTCATACATTCTTATGATTATGTCCTCTTACAGTGACAGAGTTATGATAGATTATTTAGTTATTTTGGAAGCCAAGGGCTTATTTAAGTGGCACATTGAATATTCAGTTCTTCTTTTGTGGGTGAGATCCTGGTGGCAGAGGAGGCACAGCGAGTGTGTACGGTTCCCTCAGCTGCACCTCCAGAGGAGGGACCTCAAAGTAAAAGTGAAGAGAAGAGACAGCATCAGCACTGCTGTTTACCTAATGGGGTAGGAGGTACACAGGAGACCTGCCTACAGTCTGAGAACATCTCAATTTAAAAACAATGAACAGATTAGCCACCAGGTAGTAACTGTGAGCAAAAAGAAAATTAAGTGCACTTCTTGTAGAGACTAATTCTCCTAAAGCCAGAATAACTTATCAGTGTTTTAAAATCTTGAAACCTGGAGCTAGAGGATGGTCTTGCAGAGGATCTGGGTTTAGTTTCCTGCACCACACCCACATGGCATCTTATAACTATGGGTAATCCCAGTTCCAGGGTTATCCATCACCATCTTCTGTCCTCTACAGGCATTGTACACATGTGCAGGCAAAACACTCATACACCCAAAATAAAAACAAATCTTTCTTCAAAGACACTGAAGTCTCTCAAGAAAACCTGAAAATGTTTTTTTTTTATTAAGTAATTTTTTATTCATTTTACATACCAACCATAGATCCCCCTCTCTTCCTTCCTGCCTCCCAGCCTTCTCCCCCTCAACCCACCATTTATTCCCTCCTCTGAAAAGGTAAGGCCTCCCATGGGGAGCCAGCAAAGCCTGGTACATTGAGTTGAGGCAGGTCCAAGCCCCTCCCCCTGCTGTGGAAGGTGCCTCACCATAGGTAGTGGGCTCCAAAAAGCCAGCTCATGCACCAAGGATAGAGCCTGATCCCACTGCCAGGAGCCGAGACCAAGCTACACAACTGTCTTGTTTATGCAGAGGGCCTAGTCCAGTCCCATGGAGGCTCCACAGCTGTTGGTTTAAAGTTCATGAGTTCCCACTAGATCGGAAAACCTGAAAATGTTAGAGATGACTGCCCCTCAGTCTGTAGCCACATCTTCCCTTGGCTTTCCTTTACCCCTCCCTGTTTTGTTTTGTTTTTTAACTTTTATTAGCCCATAAAGATTTGGGTAGGAAAAGAATAGGAAATCTTCTGAAAGTCTTTTGGTTTTTTGATGTAAGTTTAGCTACTGGGCGCACTGCTAAATTGATTCTTAGAGATTTCACATTTATGTTTCTTAAGAGTTCTCTTTCTCCTCTAGATACAGATAATCTCTTTATTCCATGGTAGATATGGTCTTGATTCCATGATGCCTTCTTTGGTATTTTTATTTGAACAAGGCTTCCTAGATGTCATTTTGTATAGTGGGTTCTCAGAGAATATTTTTTTTTTAACCTGTTTTTTTGTTTTGTTTTGTTTTGTTCTAGTTTTGAAACATGTCCATATGTAAGCTAGGCTAGCCTTTAACTCACTGTGAAGTCAAGGATATCTTTGAATTCCTGGTCCTCCTCATGCACCCTCCCATGTGCTGGGATTATTAACATGTGTCACATGTCTGATTTCTCTAAGAACACTTTAACTTTCAAAAAAACAAACAAACAACAACAACAACAACAAAAAAAAAAACAGTGAAGTAAAATGCACTGAATGCAGTCCAGTATGCCTAGCAGCTGAGCCCAGTAGGAAATACTTTCAGGAGCTGCAGCCCTGCCTTTCAGTCAGTAACCTGCCTTTCCTACAGGTGGGTGTCCAGCTCACTGGTCATTAGGTTGTCTCCCCAGGACTGATACACTTTTCCTGTAGCTTGAGTTTTCCTGACTGGCCCACAGTCAGGACAAATCTCTGACACCCGCCAGTCCCACAGCCACTCAGACCCAACCAAATAAACACAGAGACTTATATTGGTTACAAACTGTATGGCCGTGACAGGCTTCTTGCTAACTGTTCTTACAGCTTAAATTAATCCATTTCTATAAATCTATACCTTGCCACGTGGCTTGTGGCTTACCGGTACTTTACATCTTCTTTGTCCTGACGGTGGCTGGCAGTGTCTACGACTCAGCCTTCCACTTCCCAGCTTTATTCTTCTCCTTGTCCCGCCTATACTTCCTGCCTGGCCACTGGCCAATCAGTGATTTATTTATTGACCAATCAGCAACACATTTGCCATACAGAACATCCCACAGCATTTCCAGCTGGGGAGACACATCAAATTGGAAAGTTCATTGATAGAAGATATTTTATGGTTAGAGAATTATTTTGGTTTGAGGAAGATTGATAAGTGTAGCAGGAATCTTTAAAGGTCTTATTAATAAAAACAAACCCAAGGCCAGTTATTGGGGTGAATGCTGGAAGATCAGAGAAGCAGAACAAGCCACAGCTACCTCAACTTGCCAATTCCTCAGCTGATCCTGTTTCCTCAGACTGGAAGCCTCTGAGTCCTTATCCAAATGGATCTCAGCTGAACTGATGCTCAAAAGCCTAAAAGCTTAAACAGCCAAATACTTCTAGTTTTTGGTCTTCACGCCTTATATACCTTTTTGCTTTCTGCTGTCACTCCCTGGGATTAAAGGCGTGAGTCATCATGCCTGGCTGTTTCCAATGTGGCCTTGAACTCACAGAGATCCAGAGGGATTTCTGCCTCTGGAATGCTAGGATTAAAGGCATGAGTGCCACCTTTTTCTAGCCTCTGTATCTACTGGCTGTTCTGTTCTCTGACCCCAGATAAGTTTATTAGGGTGCAAAATATTTTGGGGAACACAATACCACCACAGATAAGCAGCCCTTATCATTGGGAGTTCTTCTGACTTGGGGAGAAATGTTTTAGAAGAGTCAGCCAACCATCTAATGACTGGTGCTGGGTTCATTTATACTGTCTTCAGAAGCAGCCCATTACCTTTTATTGTCTCATAGAGTAACCATGGTAACCATTGCATAGTTAACTAGAGCTCCTGGTAAATTGACTTTACTATTGTGTTTAAGAGGCTGACTTCTGCTCTTTCTGCATAGTGGCAATACTTTCATAGATGTTTTATTTCCTCCTTTGGTAACATTAACACTTATAAAAGTGAAATGCTTTCCAAGAATTACTGAAACAGTGTGTTCTCCCGATAAGAGAGAGAACCAACCAATTCACAATTTCTAAGTTTCCTTCCCAAATGAAATATGACACTTTCTAGGGAACCCATAGAATAGCCTGGCACTCTGCGTATCTGCCTCATGAGCTGGTAGGCAGAAAATATACACAGCTGCCAACTTGAACCAGTTCCAGTTTCCAGGCTTCCTTATGTCTGCTCTCATATTTTTCTCTTCATTTTTTTTTCACAATGGAACATGTGTTTTCAACTCCTAAAGTCTATTTTGCTACCAACCTGAAATATGCTATGTGTGCTATCATTAGAAGTCATACACCTAACTTAAACCAGTGGAGAATATAAATGAAAGTTTTCCTGTGTCCCACCCAGTCCACAGCCACTTAGACCCAAGTAAATACACACAGGCTTATATTAATTAAAACTGGCCATTAGCTCAGGCTAACTACTGACTAGCTCTTACACTTAAACTCAGCCCATTTCTGTTAATCTATATATCTCCACGTGTTCCGTGGCTTTACCTGTGTGCCATTACATGCTGCTCCTTGGACGGTGGACTGGCATCTCCTGACTCAGCCTTCCTCTTCCCAGAATTCTCCTTGTCTGCTTATCCCACCTATACTTCCTGCCTGGCTACTGGCCAATCAGCGTTTTATTAAACCAGTGTAAAAAAGCATTATTCCACAGCACTTCCTCTTTTCTGTTTAATTAAAAAGGAAGGTTTTAACTTTAACATAGTAAGGAAGGCTGAGTCAGGAGATGCTAGCCCACCGTTCAGGGAGCAGCATGTAATGGCATACAGATAAAGCCACGAAACACATAGAGACATAAGTCAGTAGTTAGCCTGAGCTAATGACCAAACAGTTTTAATTAATATAAGCCTGTGTGTGTTTACTTGGGTTTGAGTGGCTGTGCACTGGGCGGGACACAGGAAAATTTTCAGTTACAGGAGAACATATTCTAAATTGCAAAACAGTAGGGAATCAGAACTGAAATTGGTGTTTTAGTGTAGACTCTGGGCTTGCTCTTTACCTGAGTATCTCAGCAATAACCTGCACTTTTCACTGAGCACGTACTGATCAATAGATGAGTTCCACACCTATTACTTAGTGTTGGGACATACAGCATTTGATTTGCAGTTCCTAATATCCTTTACCTTAAGGAACACTTGATGGGAAGAACATTGCCTATCCTTACATTCATGTTCAGGGCTCACAGGAACCTCCAGCTTTCCTGTGGCAGAGACTCTTCCATGGAAGGAAAACTGTCCCAGACAGAAAGGATGAGACTCTGTGCCAGGAAAAGGAAGTTCAGAATGTAAAATTTAATCTTTTTAGAGGAGGAAGTAGAATTTCTAGGTTGTAAAGTTCTGACCTTAGGAATGTGCAGATCATCTTGAGGGCAGGTAAAAGAAAAGATTATGGACAGGCACATGTAGCCTTCTGTAATCATTTAATGAGGGTGGTTTTAGAGAGCTTGTTTTCTAGGGGTTAATGGGAGATAGTTTGGGACTGCTGCATTTATTGCAGTGCTTCAGAAGGAGAAGTCAGAGACCCTGCATACGGGATCATAACTGCTTCAGATATATAGAAGAGACCTCCTGACAGGGTGGGGATAGTAGGGATTCCATAGTACCATTAAATTTTGGACAGATGACTGGACAGATGAGCATGATATTGGCATTTAGGAAATTTAAGAAGGGCAGTGATGGAGGAAGAAGCCTTTGAGGTCTGTTTTTTACAGGTTAATTAGGAGAGCATCTGAAGCAGTCTGGCATGCCTACTGGGCAGGGTACTTGCAGGCTTTGATGGAAAAGATCTAAGCCGAAGTGAGAAATGCAATCATTATCTTTGGAGTGGGTGCAGGTATTGAAGCCAAGTCTATGGATCAGAGGCCCCAGTTGAACAGATAAGACAGTGAATCCCTAGAGCATAAAAAATCAGCAAACGGTTGGCCAGTGAAGTAGTTAAGCAACAGAAAACTGTTGTAGGAATTGAGAACTAGGCATTTAACCACACTAACTTCAGGAGGTGGGGAGGGGGCAAAGGAATAAAGAATAGGATTCAGAAGGAATTAAGAGTGACTGTTGACAAAAAAAAAGGTTGGGGGAGCAGAAGCCAAGTGGAAGTGGGAAAGTACTGGGAAAGTACTTTGATATAAAACCTGTAACTCCCATTCTAAAGGGAATGACAGATTATTTTGGAGCTATCATGCTTGGTCATGACGTATCTTTACCATAACCAAAATTCCATATTACAACATGGAACCAGTTTCATGAAATTTTATAGTTTTACAAGACAAAGTCATAGGCAAGTTTAAAATACATTAGTGGGTACATAAGAGAGGTATATAGCTAGATGGGGGAAGCTTTGCTATAGGTCCAAGATGCTATCTGATGACATAGTTAGCTTTTTGGTTGGTGGGAGCTAGTGGTCTGCTAAGTTAATAGATTCCCTAAGGGTCATAAAATGTTACTTCCACCACAGACAGGGGCAAGGCATGCCTGTTCTGAAAGGCTTGAACTAGTGATTGGCCTTTATGCCTGCAGCATTCCAATCTCTCTACAGTAATTACTCAAATTCTAATCAGTCAATAAGTCTCTAGAGACCTAGCTTCTTTTGAGGAGTTTTCATTTACAGTCAACTCAAAATGAGATTTTAATTTTGCTTTTGTTTGGGGGAAGCACCTTCATGGTAGAGAAATTAGGACTAAATGGAGCCACAGGTCTCTGCCATATGGCCTGTGTGAGAACTAGCTGTTGAACTATAAAAATTTATGAGTAGGTTCCTTCTATACCATGGCAGATCCCAGCCTGTCCCTACCTCAGCTAAAAGAACCAGATCGGTCTTGTGTTTCTGTACTCAATAATATACCCTTCTGCATTTAGTCCACAGCCTCTGACATGCGATTTGAAGACACATTTTATGGGACAGATGTAATCCAAGGAGAGAGAAAGAGGCAAAGAGTGCTGAGCTCCAGGCTTAAGAACGAGTATGTGGATGATCCTGTGTACCGCACTTTCCTGAAGAGTTCTTTCCAGAAGAAGTGTCAGAAGAGACAATAGTTGATAACCTGCTGCAGCCATAGAGCAGCTCAGACCCGAAGAGGGAAGACAAAGGGACAGTCTTGGGGTGTGCACTGGGACAGGTGACTGGGTGCTTCTCTGGCATTGGTAATAGATAAGGCTTCCAGAGTTTGCCTACCAAACAACCAGGGAAGACAATGATTCTGCAATCTAATCACTCCCTCAGTCATTTATTTGACCCCAAAGAATATTCCGAAGTGATAGGAAATAACAGTGAATGGCCCACTAGATAGAACTCGTGCCAGAGGAGAGGGGGTTACCTCTCTGTGGCTCGGGCCCCTCCTCAGGGAACATATGTGGATGCTCCTCTCCCCCAGCTCCTTTTAGTGAAAGCCTCATCACCCAAGAGGGAGGGTGATAATTTATGTATTTTCCACAGTCAGGGAAAGACTCTCACGCACATTTGTTTTAAGTGGCAGTTTTTATAAAACATTTTTAAAACACAAATGGCATGAATGGTAATGGGATTTACCTATGTGCTATCTGTATTCCCTTGTACAGAACTTTTCCATTTTTTTATATTATTACTTTTGATTGTGTCTGAAAACTGAGTTGGCCTTTGTAAAGAGGAAAATTTTTGCTCTTGAAGAGGAATTCATATGAAGTCTATGGGAATTTTATATATTTACAGAGGAAAAATCTGGGTATGATATTTTGAACACTTCACAATTCCTGTTCTGAATAGATATTTATAAAAATATATATTTCTTTCATTATGTGTTTGTAAAAATTAGAATTTAAATAAATATACTTAATGCATAGTTTTGAACTAATGTAATATGATTTTTCTTTGCAAAACAGCCTGGAAATGTACTAGTATTTAAAAATTAAAATCTGTTTTCTCCTGTCCTGTCTTCTGTCTTGGCTTATTTGTCCATGTTTAAGGCAGTAGATAAATGAGCTTTAGAGCAGGTGTGGTGCTGCAGACACCTAATCTCTGCACTTGAGAGACTGTTGTCTGTCAGTTTCCTCTAAACTGAAACACTCCCTCCAAGAGGGAGGGACTGCTCTTGAAACTCCGAAGGTAAGCAGAAAGTTACATGTCTCTAAAAGCACAAACTGGGAATATTCTCAAAGGCCCCTTATCAGCTTCATCAGTAAAGAGCTCCTTGGCAAGGAGACTTCGACCAACCAAGAGCATCTCAGGATTATCTGCCTGTAAACTGTGCAGCGAGCTCCAGGATTGCAGCTTTTTGTTCATACAGCTGCTTTTGAGACGTCCTTCTTCTTGACAAGTAACTCCTCAGTTATACTCCTTAAAAAACTCATTGTTTTGCCAAGTTGTATACATTGGTCTGTTGTGAGTTCCCTTTCTGGGACGAATAGGTGTATATAGTATCTGCGTGCATGTATGTATGTATGTATATGGTGTGTGTGTGTGTGTGTGTGTGTGTGTGTGGTGTGTATGTGCCTGTGGAATCTAACCAGGAAAAGTCTATCACACAACAGGCTGAGGCAGGATGATTTTGAGTTCAAGTCCAATCTATGCTGTGGGAAAAACTCCATCTCAAAAAATCAAAACCAGAGAAAAACAGGTGCTATTGGTGAACTGTCACGATCCTTTGTAGGCCAGGCTTTCCAGACCCTCCTTTCACAGCTGAGCACCTTCATGGGAGTATCACAAGAAAGTACCATCGGCATGTTCCCAGCACCAGCTGAGTTATGATCCTCACTTCTAGACTTTTAATGATCTGAGTCTCTTCAGTATGGAGCATTTTTTTTTTACTCTTAGTTTCTTGGCCCCTGGTTACCACTAGAAGGAACTTTGAGAGTCTCAAGTTACCCCCTTCATTTGTTTACAAATAAATGAAAGACTGACAAGGAAAGGATGCCCCAAAAGCACACATAACAGTTTGCCTGCTGCAAAGGCAACATTTAGTTTGCTTTATAGGTCTTGAAGTTGGCTGTGCTTTACTTGGCTTGAGCTAACTTAAAACTCCTTCCTGTGCCTCCCAATAAGCTAGGCCAGGTAGTCTCACAATAACAATAGAGACAGGAGGGCAGGTAGGCCCAAATGAAGTTCATTTCACTCCTAAGTGAGGAGTCTGGATGGACAAAATCCCAGAATCATGGATTGGTGGGAAATTGAACCATTTCAGGGCAAAGGGTACAGTGTCTCCTGTTACTGGGGAGAGAGTGAAGCACCAAACCAGCAATGACAGCCACAACTAAAACTGTTCATTTTCTGGAGTGACTCATGGGATGATCTCAAAGCGAGAGAAAACCCACCAAACTAATTTCACAAGGATTGCCACTCCACTTTCTCTGCTGGTATAATGTCATTTATTTTATCGGGTTATCAAGCTTGAGTTTTCTGTTTTTAGGTTTTAAATCGAACTGACCTACTCCTTTCCCAATAGGCCAGGAAAGTAGGCCTGTGTAAGACATTAAGAGGAATTAATTGAAATAGGATCATTTGTTCTGTAACAAACAGTTTGCCTGTCAGCAAGATTTCTGATTGGCTGCCACAGGGAGAAAATGTGCAGTCTTGTGTGATCTCAGACATAGCTGTTCTTTGTGGTCTCATTTAAGTAATGTTCATTCCTATAACTAAAAACAGCTGTGTATTGCCTTTGCAAAGTCCTGGCCGCAGATAGACTTGCCATGGAAATTAGCACGTTTACTGTGTTTGTCATAAAGTAGCTATTGGCCCTGTCACTAGACAGAGCATTCAAGCTCTTCACATACTGTAGGACATCTCAATTGTAAATTTAATTTCGGTGCAATACACTAAACTGCATGTTCAGTGTGTACACGTAGCACAAAATCAGTTTAAGTCCTAGCAATTTATAAATTGCTTAGCTGTGACAATTCTACTGTAACACTAATTGCAAGCCCTTTCTCTGGTGGTTAAGATCTTAGTAAAGCTGGTTGGCATATTTCACAATATTTAATTTTTTTGTGTGCTTAAAATGAGGGCCATGTGATCACTGTCAGTTGAATTTTTCTTTTTAATCCAACTAGAGAGAAACAGACAAAACATCTGTTGAAATACCACATGACTTCTCAGAATATGTTATGAATTCCCACTAGTTATAGACACAGAGTACACAAATGTGTAGGAGGAAATGGGTGGGAAGCAAGTGCTGCTACGTATGTATTGTGGCACTGGGTGTTCCTTTTGTCTTTCGGTAAAAGGGCTCTGAAGTGAAACAGTCTTCATCTCAGGGTTAAAATATAAGGAAGCCCAATAAACTCAAATGGTAAGGTATTCTCAATACACTGACACTCACAAGACTCACTGGACTACCAAGTTTCTGAATTCAATGTTTGTTCAGTCATCTAAAATGTCACATGCATCCTCTCACCCAACAGCTTGTAGGGGCATGTATACCACTCTAGCTGACTTTGTGAACTGGGGAAGTGGGGCCTAAAAGTGAGGCAGACTAAGTCTCATGCAAAAGCCAACTTTATTCAGAGCATCTGACAATTTGTACTCTGAGAGTTAAGAATAATCACCTGAATAAAGTATACAATCACAAGGACAAGCAAGCTCTCAAAGTAGGTAAGCAACTAGTATTACTACCCAGATATGATACAACAATGTCCAGCATGACACAATAACCCAAACACTGCAGTAGTGGCCTGCACAACTGGGCAGTAATCAGCAGCTCTCTAATTAGACTTAACACCCATTCAACAAGAGGGAAACCATGCCTGATATTGGAATCTTGGCCAACTGCTGATGGCTGGTGAAATCTTGGATCTGGAGAACCTACAATCACCATTTTACTAAAGGAACACAGTATCTAACTACATTCTAAGTATTTAGGTTATACAGATGAGTATAGTTCTCACTTCTCATCAGGGAAACTTCTTTGCACAGATGGATATCATTACAGAAAACTGCAGCCAATGAAAATCCAGAGTCATGGAGCCCAGTCCCAACTGATAATATCTACAATACTCCTGCACCTAAGGCTCAGGAATCAATTCAGAAGAAAGGGAAAGAAAGACTGTAAGAGCCAGAGGGACAGGAAGTTCATGTGACATTGTGTCTCCTAATAGTGTCAAAAGTTACATCCATAAACTGTCACCAGCATGACTGCCTAAATGTGGGTTGAACAAAGTTGACAACAATAGATACAGTAATATGGAGGGAAAAGGTTCAGGAGGCCTCAACCTTAGACAAAGAGCTACTGACAGCTAAGGAATGCTGAGAGCAGAAGAAATAGTCTTCCCTAGGGAAGAATATAGCAAGTGCTGGCTAATGTCAAATGGTCAGCTATAAGAACATATACAAATGATATTATGGACTGAGTAAAATATATTTGGTTACATATATGTATATATATATATACATATATAATTAGGAATTCACACATATTTAAGTATATAATAAATATGCTGTATTAATATATATTGCATATCATGTAATATATGTATATTATGTTTTATATATATACTAAATATATGTTTTTAAAAGGTCATAAAGTTTGAGACGTGGGGGGACATACATGAGAGGGGTTGGAGGGAAGAAAGGGAAGGTGAGAAATTATATATTTAAAATCCTCCCAATATAAAATGTGACATTGTTTTAAAGGAGTAGACATGTTTTCGAACGGCCACCATGTGCCATAAGGCAACAAATATTTCCTGAAATACCTTTCTTCAGAATTGAGACTTTTGTATGCTATGCATACCAGTGGCTTTATTGAACAAAGTTTCCTGTTCCTTTAGAAACACAGTGGTTTTATTATAGAAAACAATAACTTTTAATCTTTTCTTACCATCATTCCTCAGAATGTAAATATGAAGTTAATATATTGTTGGATTGCATTAAGTTAGAATGCTTGTTTTTTTTTTTAAGATTTTATTTTAAACTACATGTATATATGTGAGTGTGTACCTGAGTGCAGGTGCTTGAGAAAGCCAGAAGAGTGTCAGATCCTTTGGAGTTTGACTTACAGACGGTTGTGAGCAACCCAATGTGGATGATGAGAACTGAAGTCAGATATTCTGAAAGAGCAGCAAGTGCTTGTGACAACAAAACAAATCTCTCTCTACCACCAGAATATTTTACTTTAAAAATTGATGTTTGATGAGTTGATTTGCATTGCACTAAAAGATGTTTGTCTTAGGGCTACTATTGCTGTGAAGAGACACCATGACCACAGCAACTCTTATAAAGAAAACATGTAATTGAAGGGACAGCTTATAGTTTCAGAGGTTCAGTCCATTATCCTTATGACAGAGCATGGCTTTGTGCAGGCAGACATGGTGCTGGAGCTAAGAGTGCTACATCTTGATTCAGAGGCAACAGGAAGTTGACAGACTGTCACACTGAGTGAAGCTTCAGAAAAAAAAAAGCCTGTCCCCACAGTGACACACTTCCTCCAACAAGACCACGCCTACTCCAACAAGGTCACGCCTCCTAATAGTGTCACTCCCTTTGGGGTCCATTTTCTTTCAAGCCTCCACAATGTTGAAATGAATTTTATACTGTAAGTTGGACAATTTTCAAAATTTTCTGAAATGGCTATAAATATGGCAGTGCCATTTTGTACTATCTATTTATGCAAAATGGTGTCCTCACCAGTGCTAATAGAAAAATCAAATTATTGACCAAGTCTAAAAATTGTTGTTGGGAATTTAGCTCAGCGGTAGAGTATTTGCCTAGCAAGCACAAGGCCCTGGGTTTGATTCTCAGCTAAAAAAAAAAATTGAAAAAAATAAAAATAAAAATTGTTAAGTGTCAGAATATGGTCCATAGATGAAGCTGTATGAGATTTCTGAGAGCTTGTAAAAAAACTCCAGATGAGTTTCTTGTAACCTCTGGTCCTCCATAACATGGATTTGTTCTTGCAGTGTGCTTTCTTTCTCCTGTGTATAGCAATAGGAGTGGGTTTTACTTTAGAGTACCCATCATCTTACCCATTATTCAGAATGATGTTTCCAAGCAGAAGTGGTCCTCATGACTGTATAGAGCATAAACTCATGTGACCTTGCCCTCGTGATGGTATACAACTTGAACTCAAATGAACTTTGCTCACACAACCTTGCTTAACCCTCAGAATACCCTCTTGCAGGCCACAAGAATATACTATAGAGATTCAGCTGTGTATTAAAGCTGTACTTTGACCAGTCAAGGGTCTGTCAAGAGGCAAGCCATTTCTTATGAATATTTGGTGCTATCCAGGCTTTAATATTTCAGCTGTCTTCTACTATGAAATTTTTGCATGCCCAAATATTTTCAGACCTGCTGAACTTCTAGGTTACTAACTGCCCCCCTGAGCCTAGGAGACAAGCTGGCTGGAGACACATAGCTTTGCTTCTTGTGCAAATGAAGCTCACACCATCTCCTGGACTTGAGGTCTAGTGGCTCTCCAGAGTAAATGACTGAGAACAAAAGAGCTTTTTACATATCAAGGTGTTAGGTGGAACAACATTCCTGAGGAGGCAGAGAACTGTTTGCCCAGGGAAAGAAAGGGCAGGCAAGGAAAGAACAGCATGGTGAGAGGAAGAGAGGAAGACAGAGGTTCCGTAGAGGGTAAGCAGATCTTGGGTAGATCTTTCTGAGAGCCAGGAGTAGAGAGTAGTAGAAGTGGAGAATGAGGAAACAAAGGATGAAGATGAGACTGGAAGAATAGGAGTTTAGTCAGTAGCAGGACTATGAGCTGGGGAACTGAACAGAACTGAAGCTATGGAGACAGGATTTCATCCTGTTGTGCCCAGGTCACAAGACCCCCAAGCAAGACCACCACAGAGCCATTATCCAATACAAGCACACAGAGGTTTTTATTAACAAGACAAGCAAGGTTGGTCCGCAGTCCAGCACCCGACACAGCAGGTGGAGGAGAACAGTCCGAAGCACTCACTTTAAGGGGTTTATATAGGAAAAGTTTACATGCAGCTTGGGATTGGACGAGGGGGTTAGGGGTGAGGCAGTTCTTTGAAATTACTGACTGAACTATAAGCATGAGGTTACTGATGGCTAACAGGATTCAGGGTAACTACAGAGGCGTAATTTTTTTTTACTCCCTATGTCCTGCTTTTGTTGAACCCAGGATATATGCATTCAGATTTATTGTTCCAGTCCTACTCTCTTCTAAGGTCAACTTCTGGTCAGTTGAGTCCATTACTCGCCATGTCCTGTTTTACCGAGTCCATGATACATAGATTTATTGTCCCGGCCTTAAGTTCAACTTCTGATCACTTCTAAAACTGCTGGTCAGCAAATCCCTTTGGAGGAGGGGAGGGGGAAGCATCTCTCAAGATGGCTACTGATTTTTCCCTTTCAATCCCAGAGAAATAAAGTAGATGGATATAGAGCTTGGTGTATCTAAAGTTATTCCTGCCTTAAATGTCTGACTACAGCTATAGCTGTATTGATAGAATTCTGTCTTAGAGGAATAAAGTTAACAGACATGAGAAAATAGTGTACGTAGATTTTTTTTCCCTCAGATATCCCACATGGAATATAACTAAACCCCTGGACCCCTGGGAATCCCATAATACCCTCAGAATATAAATTGTCTCATTACCTGAATAAAATTAGCTTTCACGTGAGATTTTGGTCTGCTTTATTTTTAGGTTCCCCACTCTCCTAGGTTCAGGCCACCAAATAAAGTGGTAACAGTTAAGGGTGCTCTACACTGTGTAGTAACACATATTCATATGTGGTTTAATTCTTTATATAATAATAAACAAATCCATCTCAGCATGCAAATCTGCTTTCATCTTTAATAAACGGTATAACTATAAGTATACCTCGGAACTGCTTTAAAATTTCTTGATTTATTAACAACAAATATTTGATTTATACTACATATTTTATATGCTTGTAGACCAGGGATTGCCAACACAACATAGTCATGAATGGAAAGAGTTTTTTTTTTTTTTAATTTTATTTTATGTGCATTAGTGTATGTATGTCTGTGTGAGGGTGTCAAGTACCCTGGAACTGGAGTTACAGACAGTTGTGAGCTGCCATGTGGGTGATGGGAATTGAACCCAGGTCTTCAGGAAGAGCATTCAGTGCTCTTAACCACTGAGCCATCTCTCCAGTCCCAAATGGAAAAAGTTTAAGCACACATTAAAGCATCAATAATAGAACTAAAAGGGCTGCTGAGCAAATATAGTAATAAGTAGAGAGAAGACTGAGTAGTTGAGAAGTGGTATTGGTTTGTGTATTAATTACTTTTGCATTATTGTGGGCCAATACTTAAACATTTTACATAAAAGGTTGATTTTGCAAATGATTTCAGTCTATCATAACAGGAAGGGCATGGCAGAAAAACACAGCTCACAGCACAGTAGCCAGGAAACAAAGAGAAAAACTATATTAGTTGGCTTTTCTTTTACTCCCCTTCTATTCCAACTAGGCCCACAGGCTATGGGATGTTGCTGTTCACAATCAGGATGACTATTTCTCCCTTACCTGATCATTTCCTCAAAGGGCCCCAAACACAGAGGTATGCTTTACTAATCTCCTGTTTCTGATAAAGTTGACAATCAAGATTAACCATCACAGTTTAGGAATCCTACACTTAAGAGTCAATGTGATAAATGTGATAAAAGTTCAGGGTGGTCATGCAAAGCATAGTGAAGCTAAGTTGTTTCACTGAATTATTTGTTTCTTTTCACTAGTTTTTAAAGCTGAGAGTTCATCTATTGTTGTTCTTGCATGACATTTACTGGGAGGAAGTGAATAAATATTTATTTACCCCTACCAAACACTGATGACATACTAAAGTAACAATTCCACTAGGTGAGCTAAGTAAACCTATGAGTGTATTGGATTTTGTTAATTCCACTGGATGAGAATTAGCCCACTACCACAATTTTTGAGCCAAATTTGAAACAAGCTTTATTAAATGCTGGCCAGGCCGATGGGCACTGGCCAAGTCCATAACTGGGATTCCAAGATAATGTCTGTGAGTTACATTAGTCAGGTGCTTATAAAGGCAAACCCCACAAGGCTACATACTTTCCACCTTTGTCCAGTCAGGGGCAAGCATACAGCTTGATGTACTTTCTGCCTACATACCTCCTACCTATATGTAATCAAGAGCATTCTATGCAGTTGGGGTAACCAAACTTGTTTACAGAAGTGAAAACATCTCTGATCCCTTAATGAACAACTCTCTAGTAGCTCTTCCTAGTTTCCTGGCTTCTATGTACACTCCAAGTTAAACACACAAATGTCTTAAAAGTAGAATCTTCATGTGAGAAAGAGCATGTGGTATTTGTTTTTCTGAGTCTGAATTGCCTCACTCTGTATAACTTTTCCGTTCCATATATTTGCCTAAAAAATTCATTAATTTACTTTATATATAAATAAAATTCTGTTATTTGTATGTGTCACATTTTTCTTATGCATTCATCTCTTGATTGGCATCTAGGTTGATTCCATTTCCTATCTATTGTGGACAGAACAACAATGAAGATGAATACACAAGAATCTCTGTAGTAGGATGTAAGGTCCTTTGGATATATGCACAAAAGAGTCACATTGAGGGTCTAGTTCAAGTTTTTAGTGACACCTCCAGACTGATTTACAAAGTGGTTGTATTACTTTGCACTCCCACCAACAGTGTATAGGATATGCCCTTTTCCTTACCAGTGTTTGCTGTCATTATCATAACCCACATACATGCTTTATTATTGGGTTATAGGCATGGAAGATTATAGTTATGCATTAGCTAAGATTGTAGGGGTTGATTATATGGGAAATCCAAGAAAAGTAAGGCGGGAGTCTCACATGTTTCTTCTAAAGGCAGCTTAAACAAACAGGCTGAATGCACAGTAGGATTGCAGTCTTAAGTCTTAAGTGACCTCTAGGTATATTATTAACTCTGGCTGTAAGGTGCAGCAAAAGTTACAGTCTTGTAATACAAATTGTTAAATGGTCTTATTAATAAAAAACCCAGAGCCAGATATTAGGGTAAACCTGAAAGATCAGAGACAGAGCAGCAAGCCACTAGGTCTTACCCCTATGAAATCCTCAGCCGAAAGAGAGCAAGCTCCTCTCTCCACCCCATCTTATCACTTCCTTTCTTTGCTGAGCTTTATCGCTTTATCACTTCCTGTCTGTCTGTACAGAACTCCAGACCTTTATGCTTAACTAGCAGCTAGCTCCTCCTTCTGATTTTCAGGCAAGCTTTATTTGTTAAAGCACAATAAAATATCACCACAGTTCCAGCCTTTTAGAATGTGAGAGATATTTTCATCATGATGGATTCCCACAGTTTTGGTATTCAGGTTTGAAAGCTTTCCTCCCTTTCTTTTTTTTTTTTTTTTTTTTTTTTTTTTTTTTTTTTTTTTGGGTTTTGTTTGTTTATTTGTTTGCCTGCTTTTGTGGATTTTTTAAATTTTTTTTTTTAATTTATTTTAATTTATTTTGCAATACAATTCAGTTCTACATATCGGTCACGGATTCCCTTGTTCTCCCCCCTCCCGTCCCCCTCACCTTCCCCCCAACGCCCCCCCCCCCCCATTCCCATCTCCTCCAGGGCAAAGCCTTCCCCACAGACTGAGGTCAACCTGGTAGACTCAGTCCAGGTAGGTCTAGTCCCCTCCTCCCAGGCCAAGCCAAACAATCCTGCATAGGCCCCAGGTTTCAAACAGCCAACTCATGCAATGAGCACAAGATCTGGTCCCACTGCCTGGATGCCTCCCAAACAGATCAAGCCAATCAACTGTCTCACCCATTCGGAGGGCCTGATCCAGTGTGGACCCCTCAGCCATTGGTTCATAGTTCATGTGTTTCCATTCATTTGGCTATTTGTCCCTGTGCTTTATCCAACCTTGGTCTCAACAATTCTCGCTCATATAAACCCTCCTCATTCTCGTTGATTGGACTCCCAGAGATCCACCCAGGGCCTAGTCATGGATCTCTGCATCCAGATCCCTCAGTAGTTGGATGAGGTTTCTAGCACAACAATTAGGGTGTTTGGCCATCCCATCACCAGAGTAGGTCAGTTCGGGCTGTCTCTCGACCATTGCCGGCAGTCTGTTGTGTGGGTATCTTTGTGGATTTCTGTGGGCCTCTCTAGCACTTTGCTTCTTCCTGTTCTCATGTGGTCTTCATTTACCATGGTCTCCTATTCCTTGTTCTCCCTCTCTGTTCTTGATCCAGCTGGGATCTCCCGCTCCCCAAAGCTCTCTTTCCCTTGACCCTCGCCCTTCATTACCCCCACTCATGTCCAGGCTGTTCATATAGATCTCATTCCATTTCTCTGTCATTGGGCGATCCCCGTGTCATTCTTGGGGTCCTGTTTTCCAGGTAGCCTCCCTGGTGATGTGAGTAGCAGTCCAGTCATCCTTGTTCCACATCTAGTATCCTCCTATGAGTGAGTACATACCATGTTTGTCTTTCTGAGTCTGGGTTACCTCACTCAGGATGATTTTTTTCTAGATCCATCCATTTGTCTGCAAACCTCATGATGTCATTGTTTTTCTCTGCTGAGTAGTATTCCATTATGTATATGTACCACATTTTGTTTATCCATTCTTCCGTTGAAGGGCCTCTAGGTTGTTTCCATGTTCTGGCTATTACAAACAATGCTGATATGAACATAGCTGAGCAAGTGCTCTTGTGGTGTGGTTGAGCATTCCTTGGGTATATGCCCAAGAGTGGTATAGCTGGATCTTGGGGGAGATGGATTGCCAATTTTCTAAGAAAGCGCCATATTGATTTCCAAAGTGGTTGTACAAGCTTGCATTCCCACCAGCAGTGGAGGAGAGTTCCCCTAGCTCCACATCCTCTCCAGCATAAGGTGTCTTCAGTGTTTTTGATCTTAGCCATTCTGACAGGCATAAGGTGGTATCTCAGAGTTGTTTTGATTTGCATTTCCCTGATGATTAGGGATGTTGAGCAATTCCTTAAATGTCTTTCAGTCATTTGAGTTTCCTCTGTTGAGAATTCTCTGTTTAGTTCTATAGCCCATTTCTTAATTGGACTGTTGGGCATTTTGATGTCTAATTTCTTGAGTTCCTTATATATTCTGGATATCAGTCCTCTGTCAGATGTGGGGTTGGTGAAGATCTTTTCCCATTCTGTAGGCTGTCACTTTGCCTTGTTGACCGTATCCTTTGCTCTACAAAAGCTTCTCAGTTTCAAGAGGTCCCATTGATTTATTGTTTCTCTCAGTGTCTGTGCTACTGGTGTTCTATTTAGGAAGTGATCTCCTATGCCAATGAGTTCAAGACTACTTCCTACTTTCTCTTCTAGCAGGTTCAGAGTAGCTGGATTTATGTTGAGGTCCTTGATCCACTTGGACTTAAGTTTTGTGCACGGTGTTAGATATAGATGTATTTGCAGCCTTCTATATGTTGATATCCAGTTATGCCAGCACCATTTGTTGAAGATGCTTTCTTTTTTCCATTGTGCACTTTTGGTTTCTTTGTCAAAAATTATATGTTCATAGGTGTGTGGATTCATGTCAGGGTCTTCAACTTGATTCCATTGGTCCACATGTCGGTTTTTATGCCAGTACCAAACTGTTGTTATTACTGTAGCTCTCTAGTAGAGCTTGAAGTCAGGGATCGTGATGCCTCCAGAGGTTGCTTTATTGTATAGGATTCTTTTAACTATCCTGGGTTTTTTGTTTTTCCATATGAAGTTGAGTATTATTCTTTCCAGGTCTGTGAAGAATTGTGTTGCTATTTTGATGGGGATTGCATTGAATCTGTAGATTGCTTTTGGTAAGATTGCCATTTTTACTATGTTAGTTCTGCCTATCCATGAGCATGGGAGATCTTTCCATTTTCTGACATCTTCAATTTCTTTTTTCAGGGACTTAAAGTTCTTGTCATATAGGTCCTTCACTTGCTTGGTTAGTGTTACCCCAAGGTATTTTATGTCATTTGTGGCTATTGTAAAGGGTGATGTATCTCTGATTTCCTTCTCAGCTTCTTTGTCCATTGTATATAGGAGGGCTACTGATTTTTTTGAGTTTATCTTGTATCCTGCTATGTTGCTGAAGGTGTTTATAAGCTGTATCAGTTCCTTGGTGGAATCTTTGGGGTCGCTCAAGTATACTATCATGTCATCTGCAAATAGGGAAAGCTTGACTTTTTCCTTTCCAATTTGTATCCCCTTAATCTCCTTATGTTGTCTTATTGCTCTGGCTAGAACTTCAAGTACTATATTGAATAAGTATGGGGAGAGCGGACAGCCTTGCCTCATTCCTGATTTTAGTGGAATTGCTTTGAGTTTCTCTCCATTTAATTTGATGTTGGCTGTTGGCTTGCTGTAAATTGCCTTTATTATATTTAGGTAGGTTCCCTGTATTCCTGATCGCTCCAAGACCTTTATCATGAAGGGGTGTTGGATTTTGTCAAATGCCCTTTCTGCGTCTAGTGAGATGATCATGTGATTTTTTTTCTTTGAGTTTGTTTATATGGTGTATTACATTGATGGACTTTTGTATGTTGAACCACCCTTGCATCCCTGGAATGAAGCCTACTTGATCATGGTTGATAATTGTTTTGATGTGTTCTTGGAGTCTGTTTGCCAGTATTTTATTGAGTATTTTTGCATCAATGTTCATGAGGGAGATCGGTCTGTAATTCTCTTTCTTTGTTGTATCCTTGTTTGGTTTAAGAATCAGGGTAATTGTAGCCTCATAGAAGGAGTTTGGTAATGTTCCTTCTGTTTCTATTGTGTGGAACAATTTATAGAGTATTGGTATTAACTCTTCTTTGAAGATCTGGTAGAATTATGCACTGAAACCATCTGGTCCTGGGCTTTTTTTGGTTGGGAGACTTTTAATGACTGTTTATATTTTGTTAGGGGTTATTGGACTATTTAAATAGTTTATCTGGTCTTGATTTAACTTAGGTATGTGGTACCTATCCAGAAAGTTATCCATTTCTTTTAGGTTTTCCAGTTTTGTGGAATAGAGGTTTTTGAAGTATGACCTGATGATTCTTTGGATTTCCTCAATGTCTGTTGTTATGTCCCCCTTTTCATTTCTGATTTTGTTGATTTGGATGCTCTCTCTCTGTCTTTTGGTTAGTTTGGATAAGGGCTTGTCTATCTTGTTGATTTTCTCAAAGAACCAACTCTTTGTTTCATTAATTTTTTGTATTGTTCTCTTTGTTTCTATTTTATTGATTATTATCAAAGCTCTCACTTTGATAATTTCCTGGAATCTATTTTTCCTGGGAGACTTTGCTTCTTCTTGTTCTAGAGCTTTCAGGTGTGCTGTTAAGTCACTAGTGTGAGATTTCTCCAACTTATTTATGTGGGCATTTAGTGCTATGAATTTCTCTCTTAGTACTGCTTTCATAGTGTCCCATAGGTTTGGATATGTGGTGTCTTCATTTTCGTTGATCTCTAGGAAGTGTTTAATTTCTTTCTTTATTTCTTCCTTAACCCATGGTGATTCAGTTGAGTATTATTCAGTTTCCATGTGATTGTAGGTTTTCTGTAGTTTTTGTTGTTGTTGAAATCCAACTTTAGACCATGGTGGTCTGATAGAACGCAGGAGGTTATTCCAATTGTTTTGTATCTGTTGAGATTTGTTTTGTGGCCAAGTATGTGGTCGATTTTAGAGAAGGTTCCACAGGGTGCTGAGAAGAAGTTATATTCTTTTTTGTTAGGATGTTCTGTAGATATTGATTAAGTCCATTTGAGTCATGACATCAGTTAAGTCCTTTATTTCTTTGTCAAGTTTCGATTTGGGAGATCTGTCCAGTGGTGAAAGTAGGGTGTTGAGGTCTCCCACTATTAATGTGTGGGGTTTTATAAGTGATTTAAGCTTTAGTAATGTTTCTTTTACATATGTGGGCACCCTTGTGTTTGGGGCATAAATGTTCAGAATTGAGACTTCATCTTGGTGGATCTTTCCTGTGATGAGTATGTAATGCCCTTCTTGATCTCTTTTGATTGATTTTAGTTTGAAGTCTATTTTGATGAATATCAGGGTGGCTACACCCACTTGTTTCTTAAGACCGTTTGATTGGAAAGTCTTTTTCCAGCCTTTTATTTTTAGGTAGTTTCTATCTTTGAATTTGAGGTGTGTTTCTTGTATGCAGCAGAAAGATGGGACCTGCTTTCGTATCCGTTCTGTAAGCCTATGTCTTTTTATAGGTGAATTAAGTCCATTGATATTGAGGGATATTAATGACCAGTGATTGTTCATTCCTGTTATTTTTTGGTGGTGATGTGTGTGTACTTCTCTTCTTTGGGGTTTATCGCTGTGGCTTTATCTATTGCCTGTGTTTTCAAGGGTGTATCTGACTTCCTTAGGTTGAAATTTTCCTTCTAGTGCTTTCTGTAGGGCTGGGTTTGTGGATAAGTATTGTTTAAATCTGGCTTTGTCTTGGAATGTCTTGTTCGCTCCATCTATGATGATTGAAAGTTTTGCTGGGTATATTAGTCTAGGCTGGCATCCATGGTCTCTTAGTGTCTGCATTACATCTGTCCAGGTCCTTCTGGCTTTCAAAGTCTCCATTGAGAAATCGGGTGTTATTCTGATGGGTTTGCCTTTATAAGTCACTTGGGCCTTTTTCCTTTGCTGCTCTTAATATTCTTTCTTTATTCTGTACGTTTAGTTGTTTAATTATTATGTGGTGAGGGGACTTTTTTTGGGGGGTCTTGTCTGTTTGGTGTTCTATAGGCTTCTTGTATCTTCATAGGCATTTCCTTCTTTAAGTTGGGAAAATTTTCTTCAATGATCTTGTTGAATATATTTTCTGTGCCCTTGAGTTGGTATTCTTCTCCTTCTTCTACCCCTATTGTTCGTAGGTTTGGTCTTTTCATGGTGTCCCAAATTTGTTGGACATTTTGGTTCATGACTTTGTTGGCTTTAGTGTTTTCTTTGACTGATGAATCTATTTCTTCTACTGTATCTTCAATGCCAGAGATCCTCTCTTCCATCTCTTGCATTCTGTTGATTATACTTGCATCTGAAGTTCCCGATTAGTTACTCAGATTTTCTATTTCCAGCATTCCCTCTGTTTGTGTCTTCTTCATTTTTTCTATTTACCTTTTCAGGTCTTGGACTGTTTCCTTCATTTGTTTCATTGCTTTTTCTTGATTTTTTTCAGTACTTTATTGTTTTCTTCCAGGACTTTATTGATTTCTTCTAATTTGTTTGCCCTTTCCTCTAGTTGTTTACAGCGTTCTTCCCATTTTTTTTGTCTTTTCCTCTACACAAGCCTCTAGCTTCTTCATGATGTCATTCATAAGGCTGTTTTCTTCTGCTTCTTCCAATTTCTGATGTTCAGGTCTAGGTGTTGGAGGAGGGCTAGGGCCTGGTGATGCTGTATTGCTATTCATTTTGTTGTATGTGTTTCTGCCTTGATGTCTGCTCATCTCCTTGTGGTTCGTTCTTGGCCTTATCCGCACACTTGGTTCAGACAGAGCTGACAGACTGAGGAAGTCTCTCTCTCTTGTCCAGATGGGAGCTCTCTTGTCCAAATGGGAACTCCAGGGCAGGATGGGAGCTCTTGTCCAGAAGGGAAGTCCGGAGCAGGATGGGAGCTCTTGTCCAGAAGGGAAGTCCGGAGCAGGATGGGAGCTCTTTTCTCTTCTTCTCTCTCTCTCTTGTCCAAATGGGAACTTCAGGGCAGGATGGGAGCTCTTGTCCAGACAGGAAGTCCAGGGCAGATTGGGCGTTCTTGTCCAGAAGGGAAGTCCAGGGCAGGATGGGAGCTCTCTCTCTCTCTCTCTCTCTCTCTCTCTCTCTCTCTCTCTCTCTCTCTCTCTGCTCCAGAAGGGAAGTCTGGGGCAAGATGGGAGCTGGGGGCCGGCCTCTAAGTCTCAGGAAGAGGCTGGGGGCTCGGGCGGATGGGCATGGGGGCAGGGCGTGGAGATTGCAGGGTCTGCCGGGGGTCTTGGAGAAGGGGATCATTCCCAGTGGAGCTAGAAGGGAACCTGCCCCGTGGCCAGCTCTCAACATTTTTTGTATGCAGGCATTTAGGGCTGTAAACTTTCCTCTTAGGACAGCTTTCATTATCCCATATATTTCGGTATGTTTTCATTTTCATTCAATTCTAGATATTTTCTTTTTGTTCCATCTTTATTTCTTCAGCAACCCTTTCATCATTCAATGATGTGGTATTTAATTTCAATGAACATTGTAGTCAGATAGAATGCAGGGCATGATTTCAGTTTTTCTATATTTGTTGAGATTTTCTTTGTGTCCTAATTTTAGAAAAAATTTCAATGAGCTGCTAAGACAAGGGTGTATTCTTTTTTGTATAGGTAGAATGTTCTGTAGATGTCTGTTAGGTCGATTTTATTTAGGATATCATTTAACTTCAGTATGGCTTTGTTTAGTTTTTGTCTAGATGACCCATCTATTGACGAAAATGGATATTGAAGTCAATTGATAGCATTGTTTTGGAAGTAATCTGTGTCTTTTTATCTACCAGTTTGTTTTTATGAAACTCAGTATATATATGTTTAGAATTAATATCTTCTTCACCAGTATGAAGTGATCTTTATCTCTTCTGATTGATTTTGGTTGGTTTATTTTATCAGCTATTAGAATAGCTATGCCTGTTTGTTTCTTAGTTATATTTTCTTGGGATAACTTTTCTCCCCATCCTTTTATCCTAAGGTGGTATCTATCTTTTGTGAATGTATGCTTCTTTGAGGAAGCAAAAAGTTGGATCCTCTTTTCTTTTTTTCCCTTTTTTTATTTGTGTGTGTGTGTGTGTGTGTGTGTGTGTGTGTGTGTGTGTGTGCATTTGTTGGTTTTTTTCTTATTATTAAGATATTTTCTATTCATTTTACATACCAACCACAGGCTCCCCTCTCCTCCCTCCTCCCACCCCTCAGCCTTCCTTCCCAACCCATCACCCATTCCCACCTCCTCCAAGGCAAGGTCTCCTATGGGGAGTCAACAGAGCCTGGTACATTCAGTTGAGGCAGGTCCAAGGTCCTCCTCCCTGCACCAGGGCTGTGCAAAGTGTCTTACCATAGGCACTTGGCTCCAAAAAACCTGCTCATGCACCAGGGACAGTCCCAATCTCACTGCCTGGGGGCCCCCTAAATAGTTCAAGCTAAACAACTGTCTCGCCTATCCAGAGGGCCCCAGTACCATGGGGGCTCCTCAGCTACTGGTCCACAGTTCATGAATTTCCACTAGTTTGACTGGTCATCTCTGTACTTTTCCCCATCATGATCTTTATATCCTTTGCTCATAGACTCCCTCCTCTCTCTCACCGGCCGTGGATCTCTGCATCTACTTCCATCAGTCACTGGATGAGGGTTCTATAATAACAGTTAGGGTATTCAGCCATCTGATCACTGGAATAGGCCAGTTCAGGCACCCTCTTGGCAATTGCCAATAGTCTAAGGTCATCTACAAGTCATCCTTGTGGATTCCTGGGAACTTCACTAGCATTATGTTTCTCCCAATTCCCATGATGTCTTCATTTATCATTGCATATCTTTCCTTGTTCTCCCACTCTGTCCCTGTTCCAGCTTGAACCTCCTGTTCCCCTATGTTCTCATCCCCCATCCCTTGCCCTCCATTACCCCCCTCACTCCCAGTTTGGTCACATAGATCTCATCTATTTCTCCTTTGCTGTGCGATGCAAGCATCCTTCCTAGGGTCCTCTCTGCTAGCTAGCCTCTCTGGATCTGTGGGTTGCAGTCTGAATACCCTTTGCTTTACATCTAGTGTCCATTTATGAGTGAGTACATACCATGTTTGTCCTTCTGAGTCTGGGTTACCTCACTCAGGATGATATTTTCTAGTTCCATCCATTTGCCTGCAAATTTCATGATATTGTTTTTTACTGCTGAGTAGTACTCCATTGTATATATGTGCCACATTTTATTTATCCATTCTTCAGTTGAGGGGCATCTAGGTTGTTTCCAGGTTCTGGCTATTATGAATAATGCTGATATGAACATAGTTGAGCATGTGTCCTTATGGTATGATTGAGCATTCCTTGGGTATATGCCCAAGAGGGGTACAGCTGGCTCTTGAGGAAGATTGAGTCCCAATTTTCTGAGAAACTGCCATACTGATTTCAAAGTGGCTGTACAAGTTTGCACTCCCACCAACAGTGTAGGGGTGTTCCCCTTGCTCCACATCCTCTCCAACACAAGCTGTCTTCAGTGTTTTTGATCTTAGTCATTCTGATAGATGTAAGATGGTATCTCAGAATTGTTTTGATTTGCATTTATCTGATGACTAAGGATATTGAGCAATTTCTTAAATGTCTTTCAGCCGTTTGAAATTCTTCTGTTGAGAATTCTCTGTTTAACTCTGTAGCCCATTTTTTAATTGGATTGTTAGGTATTTTGATGTCTAGTATATGAGTTCTTCATATATTTTGGAGATCCGCCCTTTGTCAGATGTGGGGTTGGTGAAGATCTTTTCCCATTCTGTAGGCTGTTGTTTTGTCTTTTGCCCTACAAAAGCTTCTCAGTTTCAAGAGGTCCCATTTATTAGTTGTTGCTCTCAGAGTCTGTGCTGCTAGTGTTATATTTAGGAAGTGGTCTCCTGTGCCAATACTTTCAAGACTACTTCCTACTTTCTCTTCTATCAAGTTCAGTGTAACTGGATTTATGTTGAGGTCTTTCATCCACTTGGACTTAGTTTTGTGCATGGTAACAGATATGGATTTATTTGCATTCTTCTCCATGTTGACATCCAGTTATGCCAGCACCATTTCTTGAAGATGCTTTCTTTTTTCCATTGTACAGTTTTGACTTCTTTGTCAAAAGTCAGGTGTTCATACGTGTGCAGATTAATGTTGGGGTCTTCAATTCAATTCCATTGGTCCACATGTCAGTTTCTATGCCAGTATCAAGCTGTTTTTGTTACTATAGCTCTGTACTAGAGCTTGAAGTCTGGGATCGTGATGCCTCCAGAGGTTGCTTTATTGCATAGGATTCTTTTAACTATCCTGGGTTTTTTGTTTTTCCATATGAAGTTGACTATTGTTCTTCCCAAGTCTGTGAAGAATTGTGTTGGGATTTTGATGGGATTTGCATCAAATCTGTAGATTGCTTTTGGTAAGATTGCCATTTTTACTATGTTAATCCTACCTATCTATGAGAATGGGAGATCTTTTCATTTTCTGATATCTTCTTCAATTTCCTTCTTCAGAGACATAAAGTTCTTATCATACAGGTCCTTCACTTGCTTAGCTAGAGTTACCCCAAGGTATTTTATATTATTTGTGGCTATTGTAAAGGGTGATGTTTCTCTGATTTTTTTCTCAGCCCATTTATCATTTGTATATAAAAGGGCTACTGATTTTTTTGAGTTAATCTTGTATCCTGCCACATTACTGAAGGAGTTTACCAGCTGTAGGAGTTCCCTGGTATAATTTTTGGGGTCACTTATGTGACCTTTCTAATTTCTATCCCTTTGATCTCCTTTTGTTGTCTTATTGCTCTAGCTAGAACTTCAAGTACTATATTGAATATATATTGGGAGAGTGGACAACCTTGTCTTGTTCCTGATTTTATTAAAAAATAACAGGAATTAACTTTGAGTTTCTCTCCATTTACTTTGATGTTGGCTGTCGGCTTGCTGTAAATTGTCTTCATTATGTTTAGGTATGTTTCTTGTATTCCCAATCTCTGTAGAATCTTTATCATGAAGGGGTGTTAGATTTTGTCACAGGCATCAGCATCTAATGAGATGATCATGTGGTTTTTTTTTAAATTTCAGTTTGTTTATATGGTGTATTTCATTGACAGATTTTCATACTTTGAACCATCCTTGCATCCCTGGAATGAAGCCTACTTGGTCATGGTGGATAATTTTCTGACATGTTCTTGGATTCGGTTTGCCAGAACTTTATTGAGTATCTTTGCATCAGTGTTCTTGAGGGAAATTGGTCTGTAATTCTCTTTCTTTGTTGCATCTTTGTGTGGTTTGGGTATCAGGGTAACTGTAGCCTCATAAAAAGAATTTGGTAATGTTCCTTCTGTTTCTATTGTGTGGAACAGTTTGAAGAATATTGGAATTAACTCTTCTTTGAAAATCTGGTAGAATTCTGTGCTGAAACCGTCTGGTCCTGGGTTTTTTTGTTTGTTTGTTTGTTTTGTTTTGTTTGTTTGTTTGTTTGGTTGGTTGGTTGGGAGACTTTTAATGACTGTTTCTATTTCCTTAGGGGCTATTGGTCTATTTAAATAGTTTATCTGGTCTTGATTTAACTTTGGTATGTGGTACCTATCCAGAAGGTTGTCCATTTCTTTCAGATTTTCCAATTTTGTGGAGTAGAGGTTTTTGAAGCATGACCTGATGATTCTCTGGATTTTCTCATTGTCTGTTGTTATGTCTCCCTTTTCATTTCTGATTTTGTTAATTTGGATTCTCTCTCTCTCTCTCTCTCTCTCTCTCTCTCTGCCTTTTGGTTAATTTGGATAAGGACTTGTATATGTTGCTGATTTTTTTTCAAAGAAGCAACTCTTTGATTCATTGATTCTTTGTATTGTTCTCTTTGTTTCTATTTCATTTATTTCAGCCCTAATTTGTTTATTTCCTGGCATCTATTCCTACTGTGTGAGTTTACTTCTTTTTGTTCTAGAGCTTTCAGGTTTGCTGTTAAGTCACTAGTGTGAGATTTCCCCACCTTCTTTTTTTTTTTTTTTTTTGAGCTGAGGACCGAACCCAGGGCCTTGCCCTTGCTAGGCAAACGCTCTACCACTGAGCTAAATCCCCAGCCCCCCATCTTCTTTATGTGGGCATTTAGAGCTATGAATTTTCCTCTTAGCACCACTTTCATATTGTCCCATAAATTTGGGTATGTTGTACTTTCATTTTCATTGAATTCTAGGAAATCTTTAATTTCTTTCTTTATTTCTTCCTTGACCCATTGGTTGTTCATTTGGGCATTATTCAGTTTCTATGAGATTGTAGGCTTTCTGTAATTTTTGTTGTTGTTGAAATCTAACTTTAAGCCATGGTTGTCTGATAAAATAAAGGAGGTTATTCCAATTTTTTTGTATCAGTTGAGATTTGCTTTGTGACCGAGCATGTGGTCAGTTGTAGAGAAAGTTCCATGGGGTGCTGAGAAGAAAGTATATTCTTTTGTTTTAGGGTAGAATGTTCTAGATATCTATTAAGTCCATTTGAGTCATAACTTCTGTTAGGTCCCTTATTTCTCTGTTAAATTTCAGTCTGGCTCCCAATTTTCTAAGAAAGCGCCATATTGATTTCCAAAGTGGTTGTACAAGCTTGCATTCCCACCAGCAGTGGAGGAGAGTTCCCCTAGCTCCACATCCTCTCCAGCATAAGGTGTCTTCAGTGTTTTTGATCTTAGCCATCTCCCCCAAGATCCAGCTATACCACTCTTGGGCATATACCCAAGAAATGCTCAACCACACCATAAGAGCACTTGTTCAGTTATGTTCATATCAGCATTGCTTGTAATAGCCAGAACATGGAAACAACCCAGATGCCCTTCAACTGAAGAATGGATAAACAAAATGTGGTACATATACACAATGGAATACTACTCAGCAGAGAAAAACAATGGCATCATGAGGTTTGCAGACAAATGGATGGATCTAGAAAAAATCATCCTGAGTGAGGTAACCCAGACTCAGAAAGACAAACATGGTATGTACTCACTCATAGCAGGATACTAGACATGAAACAAGGATGACTTGTCTGCTACTCACATCACCAGGGAGGCTACCTGGAAAACAGGACCCCAAGAAAGACACAGGGATCACCCAATGACAGAGAAATGGAATGAGATCTACATGAACAGCCTGGACATGAGTGGGGGTAATGAAAGGCGAGGGTTGAGGGAAAGAGAGCTTGGGGGAGCGGGAGATCCCAGCTGGATCAACAACAGAGAGGGAGAACAAGGAATAGGAGACCATGGTAAATAAAGACCACATGAGAATAGGAAGAAGCAAAGTGCTAGAGAGGCCCACAGAAATCCACAAAGATACCCACACAACAGACTGCTGGCAGAGGTCGAGAGACAGCCTGAACTGACCTACTCTGGTGATGGGATGGCCAAACACCCTAATTGTTGTGCTAGAAACCTCATCCAACTACTGAGGGATCTGGATGCAGAGATCCATGACTAGGCCCCGGGTGGATCTCTGGGAGTCCAATTAGCGAGAATGAGGAGGGTTTATATGAGCGAGAATTGTTGAGACCAAGGTTGGATAAAGCACAGGGACAAATAGCCAAATGAATGGAAACAGATGAACTATGAACCAATGGCTGAGGGGTCCCCACTGGATCAGGCCCTCTGAATGGATGAGACAGTTGATTGGCTTGATCTGTTTGGGAGGCACCCAGGCAGTGGGACCAGATCTTGTGCTCATTGCATGAGTTGGCTGTTTGAAACCTGGGGCCTATGCAGGATTGTTTGGCTCGGCCTGGGAGGAGGGGACTAGACCTACCTGGACTGAGTCTACCAGGTTGACCTCAGTCTGTGGGGAAGGCTTTGCCCTGGAGGAGATGGGAATGGGGGGGGGGGTTGGGGGGAAGGTGAGGGGGACGGGAGGGGGGAGAACAAGGGAATCCATGGCTGATATGTAGAACTGAATTGTATTGCAAAATAAATTAATAAAAAAAAAAAAAATTTCAGTCTGGCAGATCTATCCAGTGGTGAGAGTGGGGTGCTGAAATCTCTCACTGCTAGTGTGTTGGGTTTGATGTGTGATTTAAGCTTTTGTAATGTTTCTTTTAAAAATGTGGGTGCCTTTGTATTTGGGGCATAAATGGTCAGAATTGACACTTTATCTTGGTGGATTTTCCCTGTGATAAATATGTAATGTTCTTCCCGATCTCTTTTGATTAATTTTAGTTTGAAGTCTATTTTATTAGATATTAGGGTAGCTACACCAGCTTGTTTCTTAAGTCCATTTGATTGGAAAGTCTTTTCCCAGCCTTTTACTCTGAGGTAGTGTCTGTCTTTGAAGTTGAGGTGTGTTTCTAGTATGCAGCAGAGGGATGGATCCTGTTTTCATATCCATTCTGTTAGCCTGTGTCTTTTTATAAGTGAATTGAGACCATTGATATTAATGGATATTAATGACCAGTGATTGTTAATTCCTGTTATTTTTTAGTGGTAGTGTTGTGTTTCTCTTCTTTGGTATTTGTTGGTGTGGGATTATTTATTGCCTGTGTTTTCATGGGTGTATCTAACTTCCTTAGGTTGGATTTTTCCTTCTAGTACTTTCTGTAGGGCTGGATTTGTGGATAGGTATTGTTTAAATCTGCTTTTATCATTGAATATTTTATTTACTCTGTCTATGGCAATTGAGAGTTTTGCTGGATATAATAGACTGGGTTGGCATCCATGGTCTCTTAGTGTCTGCATAATGCCTGTCCTGGACCTTCTGACTTTTAGGGTCCCCATTGAGAAGTCAGATGTTATTCTTATGGGTCTGCCTTTATACGTTACTTGGCCTTTTTCCTTTGCAGCTCTTAATATTTTTTTCTTTACTCTGCAAGTTTAGCGGTTTGATTATTATGTGGTGAGGGGACTTTTTTTTTGGTGTTAAGTTGTAAGCTTCTTGTATCTTCATAGGCATTTCCTTCTTTAGGTTGGGAAAGTTTTCTTCTATGATTTTGTTGAATATATTTTCTGTGCCTTTGAGTTGGTATTCTTTGCCTTCTTCTATTCCTATTATTCTTAGGTTTGGTCTTTTCATGGTGTCCCAAATTTTACTGGAAGTTTTGTGTTATGACTATTTTGGCTTTAGTGTTTTCTTTGACTGATGAATCTATTTCCTCTATCATATCTTCAACTCCAGAGATTCTCTCTTCCATCTCTTGCATTCTGTTGGTTATGCTTGCATCTGCAGTTCTTTTCATTTACTCAGATTTTCCATTGCCAGCATTCCCTCAGTTTGTGTCTTCTTTTTGCCTCTATTTCAGTTTTCAGATCTTGGACTATTTCCTTCACCTGTTTAATTGCTTTTCCTTGGCTTCCTTTAAGGGATTTATTGATTTCTTGAAATTTTTGTTTGTCTTTTCCTCAATTTCTTTATTGATTTCTTCCAATATTTTGTTTGTCTTTTCTTTGATTTCTTTAAGTGAATTTTTAATTTCCTCTTTAAAGGCTCTATCATCTTCTTAAAGTCATTTTTAAGATCAATTTCTTCTGCTTCTTCTGTGTTGGGATTTTCAGGTCTTGCTGATGTAGAGCCACTAGGTTCTGATGATGCCATAGTGGTCTTTATGTTGCTGTCTGTATTTTTGCACTGGCATGTATCCATCTCTTCCTCCACTCCATCTGTGCAAGTTGTGTCTGTGTCTGAGGGAGCCTCTCTTTGTCCGATTGATACTCTTGGTCTAATGAGAGCTCTTGGTCTAATCCAGGCTCTTGGTCCAATCAGTGCTGATGGATTCTATGTCTCAGGGAGTAGCTCTTAGTCCAATGGGCACTAGTGGACTCTATCCCAGGGAGCAGCTGTTTCCAGGCTTATGACTCTGGTGTTCACTGGTGTTGCAGGGGGCTGTTTTCTTGGCAAGGGAGTGGGGAAAGAGGCAGCTGTCTGGTGCATTGGGCTCAAATGGCTGTTCCCAATTGGTGCTGTTGGTTGATGGTGTCATAGGTGATTGAATGTGCACCCGTGTCCTAGTGGCTAGAGACGTGGTCTGCCCAGTCCAGAGATGGGGTCTTACCTGTTCCCAGTTGGTGCAGGGTAGGCTTATGCCTCCAGTCTTGCTTTTTTTTTTAACATAATATTTTTTATTGATTCTTTGGGAATTTCACAGCATACACCCCAATCATACTTACTTCTTAGTCTTTCCATGTCTACCCCCAGCCTTTATGACCTTCCCCCCAAAAAACAACAACAACAATAACAAAATTCAATTTGTGTTATCTACATACTCACTGGAGCATGATCAAACTCTCAGTGGCCAGCCTCTTAAACAGAATTGAATGCTTCTCCTCCTGTACCCCCACCAGAAGCCATCAATTATGGAGAGCTACATTTCAGCATTGTTATCACACTTTTTAAGAAGTCTCTTCATTGGTTTCCTGTTTAAGCTGTTACTTTTGGGGGGGTATGGGAGGTGAGAGTAGGTATCATCAGAGATTTATGTATTTCTTCCTCAACTGTTTGTCTGCAGTCATCAGTATTGTTGCCAAAGTAGTTTCCTTGCCCTTTACAGTCAGGGGAGCATAGATCATGGACTTCCACATGGCTTAAAGTGACTGAACAGACCGTGAACTGTAGACGAAATTCTAAACAGTCTTATTAAATAGGAAACACAGAACCAAATGCAGAGTTAAAAGCCCAAGAGATCAGAGCACTAGCAAAGAACAAAGACTACCTTTAGCTTACCACTCACTGTCATCCTTCCCCTGAGAGAACTTCTTCCTGTGTGACTTGTGTTTTTATTGACTTTCTGTTCTACCTTCTCATTGGCTCTGAGAAACCCAACCACATGACTTCCTCATCACTGCCTGTCTATATAGACCTCCAGGTCTCTATGGTTGGTACTGAAATTAAAGGTTCGGGTCACCATGCTTGGCTGTGTCCTTGTCCACACAAAGACCCTGCCTGCCATGTGATTGGATTAAGGGCATATGCCACCACTGCTGGACCTCTGCTTAATGGCTCACTTTTACCTCTGATCTCCAGGCAACTTTATTTATTAACATACAAATAAAATCACATTCAGCACAAATAAAATATCACCATAGTGAACACAGCCCCTTGCTGCAGTAGGACCACAGACCCAGACAAGGCCCTCAGAGGTCACTGAGATGTTGAACATCAACATGGCCTCAAGTGGCAATGCTAGTCACTTACATCAATATGGACTCCAGTGGCAATATGGCCCATGGATAGCAACATGGTTTTATGCCACAACATAGACTGTGATGTCTACTTGGCCTTTGGGGGTAACACTGGACACAGACATCAACACAGACTCAGGCTGCAGTAGGACCCCCAACCCCAATATGGCCCTTGGCAGCAGCATGGGCCCAGACTTCACCATGGTTTCAGGTGGCAGCACAAACCTTGGTCATCCGTATGGCCTTCAATGATAACATGTGCCATGGACATCAACACAGATGCCAGCTGCAGTAGGACCATGAACCTAGACATGGCCCTCCCTTAGTAGCAGCTTGCACCTAGGCATCACCATGACCTCAGGTGGAAACAGGTCACTCACATCAATATGGCTCCTGGCAGCAGCATGGCCCATGGACATCAATTTGGCTTCAGACTTCATCATAGACCACGGACATCTGCATGGTCTTTGGTGGTAGCATAGACCATGAACATCAGCACAGACCCCAGGTGCAGTAAGACCACAGACCCACACATGACCCTCAAGACATCACAGACCACAATGGTCCTTGGAGGAGATCCAATCCAGGAAGTGAATCATTCTTCTTCTTGGGCCTCCATCATTATCCAGAGTCAGGCAATCCTATGACTGGGTGACTTGTTCAGGAGCTGAGTCTGCATTTGTGTAAGCTCCAGGGTGCTACACACCACTCTGCCAACCCCACTGGTCAACAACATGTTCCATTATTGACCTCATTCACACCTGTCACCATCTTTCCCACCTTTCCCACCTCTCCATCACACATTGTTTGTAGTGGTGCCTGCTGGTCTGGGTTGGGTCAAGGCCTGGTCTTCTTTCCCCAGTCTCAGAGCCAGTGCCAGGGCAAGGGAGGGGCAGGTTGTGATAGATCCTGTTTTCTAATCTAATCTGTTGGTCTATCTTTTTAAAGGTCTATTTATTTTATGTACATCTGAGCATACCTGCTTGTCTGTGTGTGTACCATACGCACACTGGTAGTTGTTGAGGCAGGGTACAGAAGAGGGCATTGTATCCCTTGAATTGGAGTTACAGGTGACTGTGAATCATCACCAGATATGAGTGCTGGCAACCAATCTCAGGTCCTATGCAGGAGCACATGTTACTCTTTATTAACATAAATTTTATTGATTCTTTGGGAATTTCACATCATGCCTCTCAGTCCCACTCATTTCCCAGTCCTTCCATATCAGCTATCCACCCTTATAAACCACCCCCCCCCAAAGAAAATAAAAAATTAAAATTAAGCCAAACAAAAAAAATCTTGCTGACCCCTCTGGGCAATAACCTGCTCCTCTATGAACCACAACCTTCTTTCACACCTGCCACAGCTGTCTCATCTCTAGTTCTGCCATGCAAGTACCACTATGCTCCTCTGTCTTTCCCACCTCTCCATCATGTATTTATTCAGGATAGTGGCTTTGGAAGCTGTGCTGTCATGCAGTCTACCCTTTTGCCCAAACAGCTTTACTTGTAAATGTTCATTATAATGAGTCATTGGTCTTGTTCAAGGCCTCTGGCTTCTAGTACACCATCAATACTGGACCCTCACTCTGGTAGTTTGAATGTAATTGGTTCCCATATGCTTACAAGGAGTGGCACTGTTAGGAAGTGTGTCTTTGTTGGAATAAGTACGGCCTTGGAGGAAATGTGTCACTGTGTGAGGAAGCTTTGAGGGTTCCTATGCTCAAGATACTGCCCAATGAATGACACAGTCCATTTCCTGCTGCCGTCTGATCAAGATATAGCTAGATATCCTGCTGTTTCCTAGAGTCATGGAGATCCTGCAGCTATGATTCTGCAGGACCAGTACCTTTATGAGTTCTAGCAGCCCATAGATACGGTAGACATTAGAATGGTCCAACTCAAAGCTCTGGACCTGGGCCCAGAATTTGTCAGCCCAGGACTACCCCCACCTCAGTGAAGGGCAAGACTAGCTCTCTGGGCAGATCTCTGGCTGCCTTCTGCCTGCCAGTACCATGAGGTGGCAGGAAGGCCACTCTACATGCTGCTACTCTTAAATGTTGGACTATCTCTTCCACCCCCAGTCTGTGCCTTTTTGTTGAGTCACTGAAACCATTAATATGTAAAGTTATTATTAAATAATGTGTGTCCTGAAGACAGCTTATGTTGGAGAGGATGTGGAGCAAGGAAACACTCCACCACTGTTGGTGGGTATGCAAACTTGTACAGCCACTCTGGAAATCAGTATGATGGTTTCTCAGAAAATTGGGAATCAATCTTCCTCAAGACCCAGTTATACCACTCTTGGGCATATACCCAAGGAATGCTCAATCTTACCACAAGGACACATGCTCAACTATGTTCATATCAGCATTATTCGTAATATCAAAAACATGGGAACTACCTAGATGCCCCTCAACTGAAGAATGAATAAATAAAATGCGGCACATATATATAATGGAGTACCACTCAGCTGTAAAAAACAATGATATCATGAAATTTGCAGGCAAATGGATGGAACAAAAAAATATCATCCTGAGTGAGGTAACCCAGACTCAGAAGGACAAACATGGTATGTACTCACTCATAAATGGATACTAGATGTAAAGTAAAGGATATTCAGACTGCAACCCACAGATCCAGGGAGGCTAGCTAGCAGGGAAAGACCCTAGGAGGGACACATGAATGGCCTAGCGAAGGAGAAGTGGATGAGAGCTACATGAGCAGACTGGGATTTGGGGGTGTGGAGGGCAAGGAGTGGGGGATGAGAACATAGGGAAATGGGAGGGTCAAGCTGGAATAGGTACAGAGTGGGCTGGCAGGGAGGGAGATACCATGATCGATGAGGACATCATGGGAATAGGAAGAGGCAGGGTGCCAGGGAGGCTCTCAGGAATCCACAAGGATGACCCCACCTGGGATTGTTGGCAGTGGTCTAGAGGGTACCTGGACTGGTCTATTCTGGTGACTGGTCTAGTGAATACCCTAACCACCATCATAGAGCCTTTGTTCAGTGACTGATGGAGGCAGATGCAGAGATCCACTTCCAGGTGCCAGGCTGAGCTCCAGGAATCCAATCTATGAGAGAGAGGAGGGATTCTGCAGGCGGGGGACATGGAGATCATGATGGGAAGATGTGCAGAGATGACTGGCCACACTGGCGGAAGCCCATGAACTATGTACTAGTAGCTGTGGAGCCCCCATGGGACTAGACTAGGCCCTTTGGATACGGAAGACAGTTGTTTGGCTCGAACTGTTTAGGGGGGCACCCAGATAGGAGGATCGGGATCCACCCCTGGTGCATGGGCAGGCTTTTAGGAGCCCAGTGCCTGTGGTGTGACACCTTCCATAGCCTTGGTGCAGTGGGGAGGGGCTTGGACCTGCCTAAGCTCAGTGTGCTGGGCTCTGATGACTCCCCATGGGAGACCTTGATTTGGGGGATGTGGGGTGGCTTGGGAGGGAGGGCTGAGGGGTGGGAGGCAGGAGGAGATGGGATCTGTGGGTGGTATGTAGAATGAGGAGAAAATTTCTTCATAAAGAAAAATGAAAAAAAATAAATAAAAAATAAAAAATACTTCTATGAATATAAAAAAAAAGTATGTCAATTCTAGCCATTCTGTTCATTTTATGTTATTTCCTTAGACCTCTTTTGATTGATTGCTTTGGTCTTATTTATTTATCCCTTTCAACTTCTTGCATGTGTTTATATTTCTTTTAATCTAAAATAACCCTTCCAATATCTACTCTACATCTAGCCTAGTGGTCATAATTTTCTATTTTACATCTACTCATTGCTTCTCCACAGAATTTCATATTTCCATGCACATATCATAACTTCAAAAAGATTAGCTAAGTGCTAACTACTTGCTTTGTTGAATATCACAAACTCTCAATGTAAACAGTGGTTAACTTTAGGTGTACACTTCATTAGATTAGGGGATTTCTGCATAATTGATTATTATGCTACTTTTAGGCATGGGTGTCTGTGGAAGAGATGGGCATTTGATCTGTGAAATGGGGAAGGAAGAATTGCCCTGATCTAATGTTTTGTTCTTGTTCATTTCGTATTTCACTATTAGAACTCTATTTCTAGATATTTTACTCTAAAACTCACACCAGCACTTTCAAACCAGGGTTGAGCCATATTGGAGTCCATTTAGGTTTCCTAGTGGCTTTACCCAGCAGGTCTGCATAAAGAAGATGATTGGACCATGGGCCTGAGTACTAGGTGTCTGAGATGGTCTGCACTTGGCTATGCTAGGGGGAGGTCTTTTGCTCCACCCTTTGGCATTCCTTTAAAAACCCTTTGGCAGAGACAGTTGGGACCCAATGGATTAGGATCCATGCCCTCTCAAGGCTATCCTGTATTTTCTGTCTTTTTCTCTCCCTTCTCTCCTTCTATCTAATATTTCCTGCTGCTTCTACTCAAGAATACTCTGGGGAAATGTGGAGGTGGGATCGCCCCCACAGATGGCACCAGTGAACAGGGACTAAGACACACACACACACACACACACACATACACACACACACACACACACATATATTATATAGTACTTGGCAATAGTAGAAGTTTAGGTCATGCTAGTAAGCAGTTGGGGCTGTCCAGTTTTGTAGTGAAAAAAAGTTAAATGAGGCAGGGGGTTTTACCCTTGGGAGAAAAAGAAAAAAGGGACTGGAAATATGTCCGAATATAAGGCTGCAGTGTAGAATCTTCTCTATCAAGATTTCTCTATTTCTGTCTCTCTTTTAATTTCTATCTATGAAAAATAAGTAAAGTAGGAAATAGAAATATAGTGTAGGAAAAACTTAGAAGAGTAAGGTAGAGTAGGAATGAGGGAAAATAGCATAAAAAACAGAATATGTTAAGCTACAAGACAGAGAAACTAGGTCTTTAATTTTTTAACTATGGGGCTATAAAAGCAACATCTTTGGGAAGAATCAGAGGAAATACCTATCAAAGAAGAGTTTAAGAGGGGGAAAAAGATTCCTTTAGGAAGCTTTTGGTCCCAAGTGGCAGGAGAAAGTAATTCTCCCTGGGGCAAAATGCAGATGAAATAAGACAAAGTTTAGAAGTCTTGGAAAAACTTTATGGTCTTTCTCAAAAACTGAAAGCTTTCTTGAGAAAAAAAAAAACTTGGTAAAATCTCTCTCTAAAAAACTAAAAAGTGTTTCAGAACTTTCTCATTTTCTCTTTCTGTAAGAGCAAAATTAGATTCACCTTAATGAATACAGGAAATCACCTGTGATTTGCTGTAAGAAACAACAACAAACCTCTTGGAACAGGGCAAAATCTCTCTCCTATCCTTTTCTTGAAGCCGATGAAAAGCAGCCAGAAATCCCTCTGCAGCTAGAACCTATCCAAAGACCCTTGGGAAAGTGTAGGGTAGCATGAGGAAGCTGCTGGCATGGAGAAAGCAATAAAGTCGGGCTGCAGGTGCATTTGCAGCTGTGCTACAGCATCAGGGACTCTGTCTGAGAAAAGATCCAAGTCAGGACAGGAGAACTATCCAGGAGAAGAGGTCTCTTTTCTATCAGGAAAAGGGCCTTTCTGATTTAAAAAGGTTTGTTTCAAGCACTTTGGGTTTCCCTCACTCACCCCCCACTGACTCCCAGTGAGAAGAGGGAGTGAAGCCCTGAAGAGTCTTTGTCTCTGGTGATAAGCTCTGTCTGAGTGTGTGTGGACAGAGGGACACAACCTGTTGGGGGACTGAGTCAGATGAAAGATCTGATTAGGAAAGTACACCTGTCCTCATTTGAGCTCAGGGAGAACAGAAATCTTTTGACTCAAGAAACTTCCCACAGTAAAGAAAAAAGGTCATTTGAAAGCAAGCCCAGTAAAAGAGAACCAGAAGTTCACTCCTGAACCCGAAAAGAATTATGAGGAATGGAATCTAAAAGGGAGCTCATAACAGTGGGCTGATATAGAGACATGCATTCTGGGAAAGGTAGTTTTTCCACTAATGATGTCGATATTGCCCAGAAAAACTGTTTTTTCAGCTCCAAATGAATCTTCTTCCCTAAACATTGCTAGAAAGCTTAGATTTACTTCCCCAAAAGCTGAGAGCAAACAAACAGCTTGCCTCACAGAAGATAATTAAAATGAAAAAAGCTTATGAGATTGAGTTGTGTTCAAGATTCCAGAGAAACGTTGATATCATTAAAAAAACAACAACAACAAAGAAGAGTTTATAAATACTTAAAGGAGGAAAATCATCTAAGAGTTTGTTGAATGTCAGCTCCAACAAAAAGCTAAAAAGATTTGGAACTCGAAGCTTCTCTGCCTTTGACCAGTGGCAGATCTGATATACAGGCTCCTTTAAGAAAATGTCTTATATTTCCCAATAGCTGCACAAGTTTTTGTAAAGAGCTTTATGGCAGTTCAATATGGGAATTTCACCCTCAGCCTAAGATGAGGCTTTTTCGTAGCTTTTCTGCTATAAAAAAAAAAATGTTTGTCTGAATTATGGCACAGGAAAGCTGCTATGAATTTGGGTAAAGGGACAGTCCCTAGCTAAAAAGCCATCTATCAAAGGGTAATTCTCTGCCAGTCCTGGAATGGCTGAGAGAGCCTGGTAGGAAAGATGACCAGGAAAAAGTAACTTTACCCCAAGGATTACAGCCTTAACAATGACACTATATTGTACAAAGAGCAACCTATAAGAACAATGAAGTCACTTAGAAATACATTAAGCTTTCAAGGCAAATAGTCTAGCAGAGGAACCTGCTGAATGATGTAGGTCTGGAACCCCACTCCAACTTAGACAATTATCTTATCCTGATGGGAAATTGACTGTTATGCAATGGCTAGCTGAGCGATTCAGAAATAGAATGTTCCTTACAAGACTTTTCTTCTCATTCTCTTTTTCTTCTCATTCTCTTTTTGGGTTCGATAACTAACAGTTTATTTTTACTTCTATTTTCTAAATGAAATCCAAAGAAAATTATTCTCTGTCTTGTTGGAAGATAATGTAACATCTCTTCTGTATGTTAAGAAATCTTCTTCAAATCTCTTCTAGGTGTTAAGAAATCTTTTAGGTGTTTGTAAAGTTAGATATTTGCTTATGGTAGCCCTATAGAGAATTTGTTTATTGTAAAAATATAGGTTTATATATTAGGGTAGTATATTTGCTAAGGTAGTCCTATAGAGTTTCCTTAAGAATATAAGCTTGGATAGGACCTCTGTTGGTCTTTTCTGTCTCGAACACACAGATTGCAAGCCCAGTGCCACTTTGAGATCTTTGGCAGCAGTTAACTCTGCAGCTCACACACAATTGAGCCTGTATGATAATGAGTATTCAGAGACAGGTAATTCCCGGGGGGCACTCACCAACCTAAGACAGAGTGCCTGTGTGGCCTGGGCAGGCATCTCCATGATGGGTAAGGTGACCTGCTGATGTCCCACGCAACCTAAGTCAGAAGCTCATTTTTTAGTAAAAGGGGACTTGTAGGGTCCTGGCCCCCGTTTTGGGTAACTGTTGCCTTGCTTGCTGACCTTGACCTTGATATCCTCCCTATGCTAGTTCCTTGCCCGGTTCTACCCTCCTGAATGCTTAAGGGAAGTTCCTTGTCTGTGTATCCTGCATAATGGGCGTTAACAGCTTAGATGCAAGATTGTAAAACATCGGTAGCGAACTTCTGCCCTCTGGGGTTCTCCCATTGTGCTATAAGCCTGTATTTAAGACCTCTTTCCTCCTTCAATAAACAGCATTTGGCATTAAAAAAGAAAGTTGGGAAAAAAAATACAAGAATAAGGTGGAATGTAATCACCACACATTATATGTGTATACGAAATTGAAGACAGCAATGGTCTAAAATAAAAAAATAAAATTAAAAATAAAAAAGAATATAAGCTTATAAGAAGTATAAATAAGTATATGTTGAATGTGAGTTTGTGAAAAGTGTAAATGTTGAATGTGAGTCTAAATGCTTAATGTAAATACATGTAGTAAATGGCCATGCTAGTTGTAAATGTAAGTTTAAATAAGAAGTGTAAATAAAATAAGTCAGATAATGAGGTAGGATATAGGATTTAGGTATTATGGACATGGTAAAGAGGGATTTAATAGAGGGATTATATGGTGAAGGAACCTGGGATGCAGAAAACAGCATCCATAGCAAACTACAAACTTGGCAGTTCCAAAAGCCACCAATAACAACAAAAAGCAGCTTCAGAGACTGTCAGCTTCAGGAATTAGCAGCTAGCATGAGCTGCTGAGACCTGTGAAACATCAACGCAGCACAGGTGGCAGACGCACAAGTGTCTGCAAGCTTTCTAATGAAAGGAAGCTGCAGTGAGGAGTGGACATGCTAAGCTACAAGAAAGGTGAATGGCAGGCAGCAGCTTGGAAAGCCCAGCATAGATGGCACACCAAGAGAAAGGTGAATGGTAAGCAATGGTGTGCATCAAAGACTTTGGACCCCACCTGCTGAAGCAGGTCTGTTTCCTAGAGCTGCAACCCCTGGCAAATGGAGCCTATGATGCCACAGGAGAGGCAGAAAGCCAAACAAGTGACTTGGCAGAGGTGCTGTGGTAGAGGCTGAGGGCAGAGAAGCAGTGTCAGTGCTGGACCAGCAGCTGAAGAGCCTTGAGCCTGTGTGGCTGTGAGGTGGTTGACAGCCCTCTAGCCTGGTGTGGGAATGGCCCACTTATGGGAGGCACAGACAGACCAGGACTGTAAAAACCATAAATGCCTGAACAAAAGTTTCAGAGAGGCTTGCTTGAACTGATAAAAATTTTGGTTGTGAGACTCCTCATATTTGGAGCTGTTTACTTCAAAGTCATTATGACTCTGACATCTATACAAAGACTTACAGGCAGCTGACAAGCCAGACCTTGATTTTGCACACTCAAGGGAGCTTTTGGAAATAGTACCAGAAGTCTTTTTGAACTTAAGAAATGAAATGGACAGTATGTATATATACTCTATCAACATTGATGATTTATGGAACTGTTTATGTAAAAATGGAACTGCTTAAAAATAGAACTGTTTAAATAGAGAAGTTTGGGTTTTTTTCTAACTAGGTTCGAAATTTAGTTTAAAAATTATAAAGAAAGGGGAGAGTTACAAGTGAATTAAGGTTGAATGTAGGTTTGTAGCAATTATAATTGTGAATAGTAATGTTTATGTTAGAGTTATTATGTTAATCTATTGATATTGATGCTCCTTGGTTTGGTGAAGTTAAGGACATATTTAAGTTTGATGTAAATACATCAGAAGTTTATCCTATGTTTTGTTAGCCAGAAATGCAAATGTATTTATTAAGAGTTTGCTTTAAGATGTAAGATTGAGAGAACTGTAACTATATATAGCAAAATTTATGTTAGAATTATGTTAACCTGTTAATGTTAATAAAGAAGCTAAGAGAGTCTTTAAGTTTGATGCAGTTACATGTAGCTGGAGATTTCTCCAGTCCTGCCTGGCCCACAGTCAGGACAAATCTCTCTCACCCCCCAGTCCCACAGCCACTTAGACCCAACTGAGTAAACATACAGAGACTTATATTGCTTACAAACTGTATAGCCACAGCAGGCTTCTTGTTATCTAGTTCTTATATCTTTAATTAACCCATTTCTATTAGTCTATAAGTTGCCATGTGGTTTGTGGCTTACCAGTACCTTACATCTCACTTGTCATGGCGGTGGCTGGCAGCGTCTCTCTGCCTCAGCCTTCCACTTCCCAGAATTCTCTTCTCTCCTTGTCCTGCCTGTACTTCCTGCCTGGCTACTGGCCAGTCAGTGTTTTATTTATAACCAATCAGAGCAACAGTTACATCAAGAGTTTTTGATTTAGAAAGGGCTTGATGCAGCTACACCTGTACACCTGCTGTAGTCACCTTAGACCCATTCCAGAAAAGAAATGCAATCTTTGTCATTCTGTACTCCTATACTGGGAGGCATGACAGCTATGGAGATCACTATGAGCTCTTAATGGGGATATATATTAAGAAGGAGGAACCTGTTGGAGCCTACTTAGGCTTCCTAGTGGCTTTACCTAGCAGGTGTGCATAAAGAGGATGATTGGACCATGGACTTGAGTACCAGGTATCTGAGATGCTTTGCACTTGGTTGTGCTGGGGGGAGGTCTTTTGCTCCACCCCTTGGCATTCCTTCAAAAACTCTTTGGTGCCGGGCGGTGGTGGTGCATGCCTTTAATCCCAGCACTTGGGAGGCAGAGGCAGGCGGATCTCTGTGAGTTCGAGGCCAGCCTGGGCTATAGAGTGAGTTCCAGGACAGGCTCCAAAGCTGAAAGGTTTCCAAAGAGAAACCCTGTCTTGAAAAACAAAACAAAAAACAAAAACAAACAAACCAAAACAAACAAACAAAAAAAAAACCTTTTGGTGCTGGAGAGATGGCTCAGTAGTTTAGAGCACTGGCTGTTCTTCCAGAGGTCCTGAGTTCAATTCCCAGCAACCACATGGTGGTTCATAACCATCTACAGTGGAATCTGATGCCCTCTTCTGGCACAAAGTTGTACATGCAGATAGAGTACTCACACACATGAAATAAATAAATCTTAAAACAAAATAAAATAAAAACCTATTAAAAGTCAGAAAATACTAATTTAATGTTGGGGATTTAGCTCAGTGGTAGAGTGCTGGCCTAGCAAGTGCAAGGCCCTTGGTTTGGTCCTCAGCTCTGGGAAAAAACAAAACAAAACAAAACAAAACAAAACAAAACAAAACAAAACAACAAAAACCCTTTGGCAGAGACAGTTGGGGCCCAATAGATTAGAATCCAGGCCCTCCCTAGGCTATCCTGTATTTTCTATCTTTTTCTTTCCTCTCTATTCTTCTATTTAATATTTCCTGCTGCTTGTACTGAAAAGTACTTTGGGGAAATGTGGGAGTGGGATGGCCCCCCACAGAGCCACTCTACTGGTTTCTCTGGTTCTCTAGTTTTGAAAAAGTGGCACATGTTGGGATTTCTCAGACTCAATAATTATGTGAATCATTGTCCCTAATATATCCTCCCTCATCTGTCTGCCTGTCATCCCCCCATCCTTTTGTTTCTGTTTCTGTGTAGAACTTTGATTACTATGTGGACCTAGGACCAAACAGCTTTTGTCTTAGTTTTGAGTACAAGATTAATAATACCAAGTGTGAGTACCACAGTCCTAATGACCGGGTTAACTTTGAACGCAGCAGGCCCTGAACACTATTCCATTTCTGGTAGCTGCTCATGGAAAGAGTCAAGTATCACCAAAGTCTGGAAAGGTTTATCTATAAAGTTCACTGTATAGATAGACTGATCCTTGCAACCTTGATTCTAGACAGGCAAACGAGTTCTTTCCCAAGGATGCAAAAAGATAGGTTAATGGGCCACCTAGGTGAGAAGAATTTCTTGTTTACATTGGAATGGTGTTCTGAGTCTGAGATGGGATTGTCTGAAACCTGTAGGCTACAGAGTGAAATATTTGTTCAATCCATAGAAAGCCTCACGTTAAGGCTTTGAGGTCACTCCCATGAACTTTCAATGTGTGACTTTAGTGTGATATGATTAAGAAGCTATTCATTTTACATATTCTCTACTCCCTCCACAATCAAAACCACAATGAGAAAAAGAGCCTTTATAATAAGTTCTGTATATATTGGCAACATAGGAAATCACAGTTAGTGATGATTTTTTTAAAAGCTGCTGCTCATAAATTTGAACTCTTTATTACCATTTATAAAAGCAGCCCCATATTGAGAGCTCATTAGTAGTTTGAACTTAATTTTGTCAAAGAAAATAGAGTCAAGAGAGATTGTTTCATCTTTAATATGGCTGTTCAGCAACAATGCCATTATCCTGAATTTCAGATGAATTTAATTGAAACTTAATGCACAAAATTAGTTGTTTTTTGCAATTAGAATCCCATTTAAATGGGTAAAAGATGAATAAGATGATAAATTCATGATTTTCCTCATGAATGATTTGCTAGGCATCTTTGTTCTTAGGTTTTCTTTCCACATTAAATAAATAATTTTTTTCAATTTAATAGGGTTTTTCACTCGACAATTTTATCACCCCAGGCAATACATAATACCCAGCACCTCCAAGGAGGTTAGTGGAAAATAAAGCTCCCCAATGGTTGTCAGTTACAGAAAAGTGAGGTAAAAACTCTTTGTGCCACAGTGTGCAGCCTCTTGTATACCCTTTCATTCTGCAGGTGAGAAAGATACTGAATGCATACATCTATCAGGAAATTTGGAAGGCTTTAGAAGCAGAGCTGAGCATACATTTTCCTTTAGCCTTTAATGACTTTGTGTCTTGGGGTTCATCTCTTGACTTGTGAACCTCAGTGTGTCCAGCAATTAATGGAAATTTTATCTTTTTTCAGTGCTAATCATCAAACATAAGTCCTCTGATATGCTATGTACAACTTAATACATGGCTAAGTATTGAGCCCAATGATTATTTCTTAAGACTAGTGGTAAGCATTAAATAAGAACATCTATACAATTTTTTAGTAAACTGACAAATTTAAAAAGTAACAGCTTCTGTGGTTATCATCCTTTATTGTCTTATAATTGTAATCATCATCATTCTTGGAATGTTTTGTGCTTTTGATGTAATAATAAGATTTCCCAAGTATTAACCTACACAATTAAACGGAAAAAGAAGATGAAGAGACAGGGGCAATTGCTTGGGGGAACTGAGTGGTGATGTGTAGCAACCTCTTTCAAAGTGAAATATTTCCCCCCAGAGGCTCATGAGACAAAGAAAGTTTCTAAAACTAACAAGATTCTCAGGACTCTTCTTCATGGTTACAGAAGCAGTAAAGGACTCCTCAGTAGCCTAAAGAGACTCTTTGACATGTGAGTTTCCTGTAAGTGATGCAGAGAACCCCAACATCACAGCTTTCATTAGTCATCACTAACACTGAAGTGACCTTACTGGTAATACAGCTGTTTTTGAGTTATCTATGCTCTTCCAAGTGTGCTCAAATTAACTCACTGATTTTCTGAGTTGGCCTTTGGTTGCATCATTACTTTGTCATTAGTTCTTCTCTGGAAGGAGAAGACATTTGTTTACACTTCTCCAAGAAAATTGGACAAAACAGAGGGTTGGTTTGTTGGTTGATTTGTTTCTTGGGAAAGAAATAAGACTTGATAAGGCTCAATATGACAAAGGTTATGGTCCTGGAAATTTCTGTAGAGAGCTCTAATTAGATTTGTAGACAAGGATGAAGCCTTTTGCCAGGAAGCAGCTTTATTTGTAGTGACACTGAATCATCAGATTCATACCCAAAGGTTGAGTGAGGTCTGAGCATAGTGGAACTTTGCATTATATGATTTTTAGTTCCTTTGTCTACCTAATATTGTAACATATGTTTTAGTTGGGTCTTTTATGGCTGTAGGTGTTTGTCAATGAGGCTATATCTATGTGATACCATTCCTATGACATGGAGGCAGAAATGTGATAGGGTTGCCAGAACACTAAGGACACCTTCTAGCAGCTTCAGTGTTTTAGGTCTAACATTTAGGTCTTTGAGACATTTTCAGTTAGGTTTTGCTCAAGGTCATAGGTATGGGTCTAATTTCACTCCCCTGGCTGTGCACATCCAGCTTTCCTGGTATCATGTGTTGAAGATGCTTTCTTTTCTCAAGCTTATATTCTTGTCATCTTCTTAAAAAGATGCCATGTAAGTTTGAAGTTACATGAACTCATGTTTAGGTCTTCAATTTTGTTCCATTGATCTACACATCTGTTCTTGTGCCAGTTTCATACTGTTTTTTATTACTATGGCTTAGTAATAATATATTCAGATCTGGACTGGTAATCCCTCCAGCCTTGTTCTTTTTGTTCAGGATTGCCTTGGTCTTTTGTGGTGTCACATGAATTTTAGAATACTTTTTTTCAATTTCTGTGAAAAATGAGATGGGGGTTTTAATTGGTATGCCATTTAATCTGTAAATAGCTTTTGGTAAAAATGGCCACTTTCACAATATTAGTTTTACCAATCCATGAGCATAGGATTTGTCTTTACATTTTCTAGTTTCTTTCTCCATCAATTTCTTCAGAGGCTTAAATTTTCATTGTAGAAGCTGTCACTTCCTTGGGTAGGCTTATTCTTAGATATTTTAACTTCTTTGAGGCTATTGTAAATGGGAGCATGTCTATAATGTCTTTCTTTGTACTTTTGTTGTTAGTTTATAGACAAGCTACTGGATTATGCTAGATGATTCTATATCCTGCCACAGTGCTGAATTTATATATTGTGTCTAGAAGATTTCCAGGAGAATTTTTGGGATCTCTATTGTATAGGATCATGTCATCTGCAAATAGGATAGTTTGATTTCTTCTTTCCCTGTTTGTAATCCTTTAATTTCCTTCATTTGCTTTATTACTACAGCTATTACTTTGAACACAATATTGAAAAAGAGTGGGGATAGTGGACATCCCGGTCCCATTCTTGACTTCAATGGGGTTGCTTCAGGCTTCCCTCCATTTAAGATGATGGTGGCTGACAGAGACTCATATTCAGTTTTTATTATGTTTAATCTTCATTAGTTTGCATTTTTTCTATAAATTTGTTTGCTGTCCATTTTAAGGTTTAAATGCAATATAGTATGATAGGATACAGGGAGTTATTTCAATCTTTTTAAATCTGTAAAGATGTTTTGTTTCCCAAGATGTGGTTTATTTCAGAAAAGTTTCCACATGCTGCTGAGTAGACTATGGATTCTTTTTTGCTTGAGTGGAATATTCTATAGATATCTGTTGTGTCCATTTAATGCAAAATCCCTAAGTTTATATTTCTTTAAACAAAAACATTGTCAGACCTGTCACAGCAATATCCTACTCCTGGCACTAACTTCTGTCTTAGGGCTTTTATTGCTGTGAAGAGACACCATTACCATGGCAACTCTTATAAGAAAAACATTTAATTGGAATGGCTCACTTACATTTTCAGAGTTTCAATCCATTATCATCATGGCAAGGAGCATGGCAGACATAATGCTGGCTACATCTTGATCAGAAGGCAACAGGAAGTTAATTAAGATACTGGGCAATGTCCTGAGCATTAGAAAGCTCAAATCCCACCCCCACACTGACACATTTCCTCCAACAAGGTCATACCCACTTGAACAAAGCCACAGTTCCTACTAGTGCCATTCTCTATGAAATTATGGAGGCCTATTACATTCAGATTTCACAATGTGTTAAGGACTTAAATAGTACAAGGAAATTATCAGCTGAGGCTGCAAGAGAATAGACTCTGGTAGAAAAGAAATGATAGGATTCACACATGTATCCCTTGGATCCAGAACTTGACTGTATATATTGTTTTACCTTCTACTCATTCTCCCACAGGAATTCTTATGCAGAGACAAGATACTATCTTAGAATGGATAGTTTTATCACACACAGGAAAAAGGGTTTCTGAATTGATTCTGAAAGGAAAAATTAAAATTTGTCAATTAGCAGGAATAGACCCAGCAGAAATTGTAGTACCTTTTTACTAATGCTGAAATTGCCTCCTTATGGGCAGAAAATGAACATTGGCAAAGAGCTTACAGTAATTTTTTTGGAGAGATTAGCAATAATGTCCTCAAAGCAGAAGACCAGTTTATATAAAGAGCTAATTGGACTCTTTGTCATATAGTGAAAGGAGCACTGAATTCTGGAGCCCCTACATACTATACTGATAGAAATAAATCAGGAAAGGCAGGTTATAAGTCAGAAAAAATAAGTAAAGTGACTCAAGGCCCTTATGACTCAGTTCAAAAATCAAATTATATGCTATTTTCACAGTATTATTAGATTTTCCAGAACCTCTTAATACAGTTACTGACTCAATATGCAGAAGGAGATGTTTTACATATTGAAACTGCTGAACTTATTCCAGATAATTCAGAATTAGCTCTATTTTTCAATTACAGCAAATAATCAGAAATAGAAATTATCCATTTTATATAACACATATCAGATCCCATATAGGTCTACCAGGCCCTCTAGCACAAGGTAATTATGAAATTGATTAGCTATTAATAGGAAATGTGTTAGGAGCCTCAGAATTTCATAAAAAGCACCACATTAATAACAAAGGTTTAAAGAAAAGTTTTTCTACTACTTAGAAAGAAGCCAAGGAAATTATAAGAAAATGTCCTACTTATTCTTTGTATAACCAAACCCCATTTCCTGCAGGAAGTAACCCAAAAGGTGCTCAAAAAATTGAAATTTGGCAAATGGATGTGATTCATTTTGCAGAGTTTGGAAGATTAAAATATGTGCACCATAGCATAGGTACATGTTGAGGATTTCAATGGTGTTATCAATGTTTTGAATTTTCTCACTCTTCAAGAATGTGGGGTGGTATTTCATTGTTATTTTAATTTTAATTTTTCTGATGACATGATAGTTTCGTATGCTTATTTACAAACTGCCAGTTTTAAAACAAACTAGACTACTGGGTAGTATACTTCAACAAAATGGGAATTGGAGAGTATTAAAAGAAGAAGCATGGAGAAATAACATCCAGAAAACAGAAGTCTTATGCATATTAAGACAAAAGGAATTCCTGGAATCACAGCAAAGAAGAGTCCTAGGGTGGAGGACAGTGTTTGGCTGATGTTCAAGAAGCCAGATAGAAGGAGAATGAAAATCTCTAGGAAGACATCCAGGGATAAATGGTAGTTTTTAATCATTCTAGACATTGACCTGATAAAATTTATGAAATAGAGTGGGAAATTTGTGGAATACTGAGAAATTTATGAAAATCATGCAAGAATTAGCAATAAGTAAAAATAAACAAAGCTAACCAAAAAAAATAATAAGAGTATAGTCAAAATGTCCCATGATGATCGGTTTAGGATGACATTTACATAGATTAAATACCATGAGTATTGATACTTATTCTAACTAAAGATGTAGGCATCATTGTAAAATGAGTCAATGAGCTGCATAAGTAAAGGGGCAAGTTTGGAACAAGCTGTTGTTCTGTCATTAGAGATCAGGAGTCAATGGACTAGCCTGATCTGCCTAAGGAAACATATGCATATTAAGAAATTTATATTCTTTTTTTTTGTTTGTTTGTTTTTGAGACAGGGGTCTCTCTGTGTTGTTTTGGTGCCTGTCCTGGATCTCATTCTGTAGATCAGGCTGGCCTTGAACTCACAGAGATCCACCTGGCACTGCCTCTCAAGTGTGGGATTAAAGACATGCGCCACCACCACCCGGTGGAATTTATAGTCTAAAATAAATAAATAAAAAGGCCAAAAGTAGTGGTAGAATATAGGAGTAGTGAGAGAGAGAGAGAGAGAGAGAGAGAGAGAGAGAGAGAGAGAGAGAGAGGGCAATTAGATGATGTGAATGTAGTTTGTCCGTCTGACACTTATGTCCACATGTAAATCCATTATGGAAACTTTAAGTTGTTAGGACTCTGTTCATGAATGGATGTTTGTGTGTGTGTGTGTAACTTTTTATTTGGGATGTGTGATTGTGCATGTGAGCATGTGCCTAGGTACACATGTGGAGGTCAGAGGACAACTTTTGAGAATCAATTCTGTCCCATAAGATGTAGATTATGGTGATCAAACTCAGGTCATCAGGCTAGGTGGTAAGTGCCTTTACCCTCTGAGAAATCTCATTGGTCATACTCATATTAATGGATTAATGGGCAATCTCTAGAGAGGATCTGCCATAAAAGCCATTTTAGCTAGTTCTCTCACTTTTCCTTTCTCTCTACACAGTGCCTTATAGTCCTCATGTCTCTGCTGGCAAGGTGGCCATTACCACACATGAACCCTTGGTTTTGGCAGAAACATGTATCCAAAGTAAATTTTTATTTATAACTCTTTTATTCTATGACATTATGTTATCAGCAACAGAAACCAGACTAAGTCAAAGGCTTTCTCTTTTTTTTTTTTTTTATAAATTATGTATATGTTCTATTTTAATGAGCATACACATTAACTTAGTAAAGTAATATTTATTAAATTACAAATATTATTTAAAAGTATTTAATTAAGTTTGCAAAATGGGACCATGCTTAATAAACGGTTCCTAAATGGCCTTGTCAGATTTTATGTACAATAATAAAGTTCGTTGGTTGAATTTTAAAAGCTTAAGAAAGGGATAGTTTTAATTAACTTGAAAAACTTGAATATCATTTTCTAAAACCAAAATAACTGCTTTCCTTTGCCTACTCACCAGCTGTGAAGATGTAAGCCTCACTGATGTGGTCAGATTTGCAAGTCCACAAGAAATGCTGGAAGAGAGGAAATATCCAGAGGTTGCAGTAGCTAGCTGCTTTGGGAGAACAGCAGAATTCCCTCCCCAACTCTGGATACTAAAGAGGTGCACCGAGATGGACATTGCCTTTGATGCCTAAGCTGTGAGGTGAAGCAGGCTTCCTTCAAGTTAACTTGTATCAGGCATGCATTAATGATGGGGATAGAGTGGAGAAATATTTCACCTAGAAACCCCACAATGGTTTTCTCTAAGTCAGATATTGTGCTGAGCAGCCTTCCTACACTCTGATCTATCCCCAGTGGCAGAGCTAGGAAAGATGACAATTTGCCTTCTGAGTCCTGGTGGTAATCTTTCTTCCTTACTCTCCTAGGGCTTTGGGAAAACAAGCAGTTTCTACTGATTAGGAATAGGAGGATGGTGGGATAGAAATGGGAAAAGAGCTGTGAATGAATAAACTAAGGACAGAGTTCAAACATTTGTCTACACAAGTCAAACTGGAAAGGGCCTCTAACCCATCTTCACAGTGTATGGCTAGAGGGCTAAATTGGAAGGGGTAATTCTGTATTGAGGATTTTAGGAGTCTTTAGACTAGGGCTCTGTAAAGGGCCAAGTCATAAATATTTTAGACATTTGTGAGCTCTGACCTAACTGTTCACCTCTCTCATTTTAACCACAAGGCAGTAAGTTAATGAATGGATACAGCTGTGTTTGAATAAAACTGTTTAGGAAAATTGGTGACGGTCTAGATTTGGTCTGAGAAATGTAGGTTGTTATCTCTGACTTAAATGGACATAGGAAGGAGTAGAATTGCTAAATAATGATTCTCAAATGGAAAGAATTTCAGAATGTTTGATGAGTGGTGAATATTGTCATTATTAATTTGTTGTTATTTTTTTTTTTTTTGGAAGACTTTTCTAAGTAGTTAAGCCCCAGGGGAACTCAGGGTTTACACAGGTGAATATGCAGAAGTAGGTGGCTTTAGGAGCAGCTGGATCCAGGGATCTTTTTTCCGTCTCAGGTCTGCCCTCATTCTGTGCCCAGTCAGCAAGAATTGTCTAGATTTGGGAAATGTAGATCTGTGAGAGACCAGACCTGAGAAACGTAAAATGGATCAATCATGCATGCCAGGTTGAAGTGGTTCTATAAATTACAACTGCAATTTAAAACACAATTAGTGATTCTTCTAAAATGAAAAGACTCCTTTTGTTTTCACAAGAAGGTTAAGTAAACATAAATGTATGCTAGAGCCGGGCGGTGGTGTCGCACGCCTTTAATCCCAGCACTCGGGAGGCAGAGCCAGGTGAATCTCTGTGAGTTCGAGGCCAGCCTGGTCTACAGAGTGAGATCCAGGAAAGGCGCAAAGCTACACAGAGAAACCCTGTCTCGAAAAAACCAAAAAAACCAAAAAAAAAAAAAAAAAAAAAAAAAAAAAAAGATGCTAAGCACAATAGTTTGGTTTCATTGCTGCATAATGGATCCATATAATCTTACAGAAGTATGTGGGTTTTCAAGCACCAAGCACCATTTGTTCTATCATTTACATACTCTTTCATCAGTGACTTATTTAGAATTGATTGTGTGCCTAACTCTGAAGAAAGGAATCACACATTCTTTGGTCAGTCATTTTGTTTTATTAAATAATTTAGACTTACCTTCCAGAAAGAGTAATTCTCACTGATCCTGGCTTGAATCAAGTGCAGTCAGGTTTGGAATTTTGAAGGTTTTCTTTTTTTCAGTCATGTGTCGGGTGAGGTAATGGTCATTTGCAAAACACGAGGCCTGGCAACTGCCTGTAGCGGAACTGAAAACGCTGGCAGAGGATTTAAGACACTAACAACTCTTCCAGAACAACTAGCCTGACAATGAGTAATATGCAGCTTGATGTGAAAATTAGAAAACTGGCAGATGAACCTGCAAGAGCGAAATTGGATTTCTAGAGAGATGAATGGGAGGCTGTGAAGCTGAATACAGTTCATAAGATGCAAACACATGCAGAAGAGTCTCAACCCCCCTCACTCCAACTGGGCAAATAAGTTTTGTGTGCCTATTATTTATTTATTTATAGGAAAATATGAGTATTCTATAGTCCTGGTGTTTTAGATCAAAATGGATAGATTCAATATCAAGCAATGATGTGTTCAAAATGAAAGTCACATTGTTAAATGTCTTAGGCATTTATTAACACAGTTTTCTCCTTAACAGAAAAAAACAGGTATCATCTCAGCAGATCCTATTTTACCATAGCTCTGTGTGTGTGTGTGTGTGTGTGATCTTTGGCTGGCTTTCAGTTTCTTGGAGGCAGCTAAGTGCAAAGCAAACCTGGGGAAAGCAGAGATACCCAGGGGATTGTGGAAAGGAATGGAAAGCTCCCAGACAGCAATTTAGCCAGAAGAGCGCCTTCTGAAGTCCTGAAGGTGACTGTTGACTTCCTGCTCCCTTTCTTTAGTTCCCCCATCACCTATGTCATTAGCCTGCTGGTTTTGTTTCCAATCTTTTTTTTTTTTGCTCCTCTTAATGCACATTTTTGACAACTAGAAATGGCTTCTGCTTTCATGAGCTGTAACTTTATTCTGGACCCGAGAGTAGATGGGAAGGTGGCATACTTCATTTTCTGAGGACTCTCTGATGTTGCATGCTCAAAACAGCACTGTGCAAAAAAAAAAGAAAAAAAAAAAGAAAAAAAAGACTGCAGTTCTAAAAGTCCATGCTCAAATGATATAAGCCCATTATTACTGTTCCAGCCAGCAAGTCTTAACCACTATCTAAGTGATGTAACGTGAGTTTGAATATTTCATTGGCTCAAATGAAACACATCTGAAACTTATGCCCTTTTAAGTGATTACTTAAAAATTGTTATCAGGTCAATAATAGACACCATTTGTGTATGTTTAATCTCAAGACATTAGTGTTGTTCAATGCAGTATTGTTCTTCACACTCCTGCTATACCAATTAATTTTCATATGAGGGAGGAACCCAATTGTTATTGGGGTGATTGGTTGGAACCTATAAATACCACATACTCAAGGATGGAAGAAGTCTATCTTTCTTTCTTTCCTATGGAAATTGTGCATCTAGACTTGCTCTGTCATTAGAATTAAAAGACTTAATTAGTTTACACTCTCAAATGATAATGTAACGGTTTCTCTACCAAATGGATCATAATTATAATGTAATGGCAAAAGAAATGATTATTTTATTAGGCATTTGACATAATATCCATGTGTTGCTAAAATTCTTTCCCAGGAGGAGACGTAAACAATGTCTATCCCTCTTCCTGGAAGACTAGGAGTTAGACAGCTTCCCTAGAAGGCAGACAGATAGGGAAAGGGGCCATGGCTAGGTAATAAAGGTGGCAAGCTTCCAAGATGAAAGCAGGATTCCTGAAGATAGAAGTAGTTTGGCTCAGAAGAAAGTCCTATACAACACATAGCGAGTGTGCTACTGTAGCTAGCAAGTACATCCATCACCAGCTGATGTCCCTTGATCTCATGGTCTGCATCTGACTCTCATGTTTACCCAGCATTGCAAGGAAGGCTGTGAAAACTGGAGAGATTGCTAACTTGGTTTAGTGGAATCATAGCCTAACTCTCCGAGGCTGTTATATTCCAAGAAAAAAATAGCTAGGGTTCTATTCCAAGAAGAAGTACAAAATAACAACAACAACAACAACAAAAACAACAACAACAAAAAAACCCCAATTCTCAGGGTTTGCCAAATCTGTGAACCTTCTTCATCATAAACAAGGAAGAAGCACAAGCCCCCAAAACAACGTGGATATCCAGAAATTTCTATAAAATTTAAGCCTCAGATTAAGTGTCCCGGAAACATCTGACCCCAAGTAGTTCCTTTTCTCCTTTCAGCTGCTAAGTGACTACTAAATAGCCTCTGCCTCACTCTTCCTGCCTTCCACTGCTCAACAGGCTTCTTTAGTGATATGGAGGGAGTGATTTCATCATCACTTGGAAGAATCTTTCAGAGAAGTTATAAGAATGAATAATATGAATTGAAATGGGACTTTGAAGTTCCAGTTTTAATGATACCATGAAAGTGCAAGAGCCTGTAGTTTATTAGGGTGATCTAGGATATCCACGATGGTTCTAGGAAAACATTATCTTTGGTAGACACTATCTGTTCACTCAGTTCCTCAACCAAGCTAATAATCTGTGTTCTCCAGATATCTCTTGCTGGAGAAAACATCTAAGAATTTGCATGTGCAAGGTTTCTGCTCTTTCCTGATTTTCGTCCCTTCCACTATCAGCCATCTTGATTCTCATGTTCAGGAAAATTTAACCTCTAACTGCTGTGGGATGGTCTGTATGTCAAGTGTGTTGCTGATTGGTCAATAAATAAATCACTGATTGGCTGTAGCCAGACAGGAAGTATAGGTGGGACAAGGAGGAGAATAAAGCTGGGAAGTAGAAGGCTGAGTCAGAGAGCCGCAATGATGACAAGCAGCATGTGAAGACGCTGGTAAGCCACAAGCCGCGTGGCAGGGTATAGATTTGTGGAAATGGATTAATTTAAGCTCTAAGAACAGTTAGCAAGAAGCCTGCCATGGCCATACAGTTTGTAAGCAATATAAGTCTCTGTGTTTAATTGGTCGGGGCTGTGGGACTGGCAGGTGAGAGAGATTTGTCCTGACTGTGGGCCAGGCAGGAAAACTCTAGCTACATCTAACCCTGGCTAACTCCAAGGATTGGCCATCATGGTCCTAAGTTCTATATTAGTAACAAGCTCAACTTTTTTCTTTGCTCCCCTACCTGAAAACAGTTTTTAAATGGATTTGAAGGTAGATACTCAGTTACATGGATTTTTAGTGGTGAAACCTTTGGAGACAGAGTTGGTGGAAAGCTATTATCTAATGTCAAATGTGGGGAGCTGGGGAGGCCTTGAGTGAATGTATATTATTGACAAGGAACAATGCCTCAGATCCATGGGAATTGGCATAGTCTTCCTCAGGTGAGGCTCAGCGGCATGATAAAACCTCCTGCTGGTCCAAGTATCAGTGTTTTCCAATGGTTAACCAGTGAGCACAAAAACTAGCAACTGCAACTTCCTCTTCAGGTTGCAGGATGGTTGTAACCAAAGACTGCTCTCCTACAGAGCTCCTACCCAGGCTAGCTAATCCCTTCTCTGATATTAGCTAACTCTTCCTCTCTGCATTGTACATAATAAAGTTGATGTAGTTCTGGGTTGTTTTGTAGTTGGTACTACTTCATCAGAGGAGCGTGACCCATTTGATCCCAGCTTTTTTGTATGTGTGTCTGTCCTTTCTTCTTCCCTCATTGCTCTAGTCAGGTTTCCAGGACCAACCCATGCAGAATGTGGTTGTCAAGTGGTTAGAATTTAAGTCTTTTTGTCAATTCTATGGGTCCTGTGGATTTTCCCAAATGCCATTGTTGTTGAAATCAATAGAACTTATAATTTAATTTCTTCTACTCATACTGGCAGATACTGTGGTTTGATGGGCACCCTTGGAGGGATTCTAGGTTCCTGCATACAAGAATAAGGAATTGGTCAGAGGCACAGGGTTAGTAGTCAAAGCAAAGTTAACTTAATAGAAAAAAAAAAGACGTACTCTAAGGAAGAAAGTGGGACAAAGAAGGGAAGATTTTAGAAGCTCAATGGCTCTAACTGAGCAAAGGATTGGGGCTTTTATGTTACATAACCAGGATTTTGGGCTATTCATATAGCATGGATTTTTGGGTCATTTGCCTTGAACAGGCTTTCTTGTGTATGGTTTATCTGTTACATGCATCATGTGTCTCATTAGCATCTTGAATCTCCACATTTTTGGTGTGCATTTTAATATTTTAATGAGACATAAATCACCTTCAGATACTTGGAAGTGTTTCTGCAACCATAGCAGTGGCTGGAGCTAATTATAGTCTGCCTTAGGGAAAAGATGTTCTGTCGTTTGTATGAGGTCTCCTGGACATTGTTCTCCATCTTATTTTTTTTTCTTTTTTCTTTTTTATTTTGCAATACAATTCAGTTCTACATATCAGCCACGGATTCCCTTGTTCTCCCCACTATGGCCCCCCTCACCTTACCCCCAGCCCACCCCCCATTCCCACCTCCTCCAGGGCAAAGCCTCCCCCGCAGACTGAGATCAACCTGGTAGACTCAGTCCAGGTAGGTCCAGTCCCCTCCTCCCAGGCCGAGCCAAGAGATCCTGCATAGACCCCAGGTTTCAAACAGCTAACTCATGCAATGAGCACAGGACCTGGTCCCACTGCCTGGATGCCTCCCAAACAGATCAAGCCAATCAACTGTCTCACCCATTCAGAGGGTCTGATCCAGTTGGGGACCCCTCAGCCATTGGTTCATAGTTCATCTGTTTCCATTATTTGTCCCTGTGCTTTATCCAACCTTGGTCTCAACAATTCTCGCTCATATAAACCCTCCTCATTCTCGCTAATTGGACTCCCAGAGCTCCACCCGGGGCCTAGCCATGGATCTCTGCATCCAGATACCTCAGTAGTTGGATGGGGTTTCCAAGTTGGACAATTAGGGTGTTTGGCCATCCCATCACCAGAGTAGGTCAGTTCGGGCTGTCTTTCGACCATTGCCAGCAGTCTGTTGTGGGGGTATCTTTGTGGATTTCTGTGGGCCTCTCTAGCACTTTGCTTCTTCCTATTCTCATGTGGTCTTCATTTACCATGGTCTCCTATTCCTTGTTCTCCCTCTCTGTTCTTGATCCAGCTGGGATCTCCCGCTCCCCCAAGCTCTCTTATTATATTATTATTATTATTATTATTATTATTATTATTATTATTATTTTACTTATTACCTTCAAAAATTCTTCCAGACATATAATTTTACTTTCTGTAGGGGCATTGCACAATCAAGACTAGGGAGATTCACTCTTTCAAACTGCCTATAATGATGCAAATGTTTGGGTGAGGAGAGGGTATATGACTAGTGAGGATGAGAAGGGTGAGATGGGGGGCACATTGCACACAGGGTTCTAAGAATCAGCATGTTCTTTCCCATCTGTGAGCTGTCACCTGCCCACTTGTAAGCTAATAATTATGCACAACAGCATCTGAATGCTTCTATTATCCAAATGACAAGATGATGGATCTCCTGTCTATTAGAGATGAACTCACAGCATGGGCATAAGGGAGTCTTTATGTTTTCAGCTCTGAGCTAAGTAGATCCTTTGGCTCAGGAATGAAGGTGATGATAATCATATAACTATAGTAATAGCAGTACTGGCAATAGTCACTCTTGCTTGCAGGTACACCAGGAACATTGCACACTTTTCCTTCTTGAGGTGAAATCTCATGCTCATTTTTACACAAACAAATATGAAGATAAATAGAGAAGAGTTAAATTCAGTATTCCATTGCTAATAAAAAGGCAACCATCTCATATCAATCATGAGATAAAGACCACATCATCCCCATAATCTCTAAGAATCAGAACTATATCTCAAAGAATCAACACACTTCACATTACATTATAAGTGCTGAGAAGATTTAGAATCCCTTCTCATCCTCAAGTAACTTCTTGGAGAAACTGGTAAGAGGATATCCTCGGAAATTTCATTTTTTATGAGTTATTTATTCACAATAGATTGTATGTGTATGTTTGCATATTCTAGAAATACTGGCATCTGATGTGTAACTCTTTTTTGTTTGTTCTTTCAAGACAAGTTTTTTTTGTGTGTAACAGTTCTGGCTGTCCTGGAACTCACTCTGTAGACCAGGTTGGCTTGAAACTCAGAGATCTACCTGCTTTTGCCTCCTCAGTGCTGGGATTAAAGTGTGCACCACCACTGCCCAGCTGACTCTTTATTTTATTTTATCAAAGTTACAGCTTTTGCAAGGCATTATGTTACTATCATCCTTTTTGGAAAGCAGTTGTCAAAGTTAGGGAGATGCACATCCAATAGTTTAAAAAATTATTTTTCTTTTCTTCAGGTCTAATTCAGAAAGGTTAAATTAGCTCTGTAACAGCAAATATGAAAGCAGACACATCCTGGGAGGCAGATATGTAAGGGAAAGAACAAAGAGAGAGAGACTACACTGTCCCTCAGAGAGGGCAGAAAATGGGAAGATAATGTTGCCTAATGCAGTACTTTGGAGTGTATGTTTTGCAGCTCGAAACACTTGTATCTTGCTTTTTGCAGTGTGCTTTTGTCTATTGATCTCATCTGAATAGTAGACATCCCTTGCAGTCCAGTTTTCCTTGTTATTCCCTAGAAGAGTCTTCTTCTTGTTAGCTTAGTGCCTCTATCTTCAGTCTGGAGATCAAACCGTCTCTACTGCTTCCAGACATTGCTTCCACTGTCCTGACTGTGCAACTCTTTTTTTTTTTTTCTCTTGAAAACTCTACACAATGCCTATGCTTTGGCCTCCTATCTTCTACCTGGCCACACTCCTATGTACTGCTTCATTTTTGTTTTCTGAACTATCACAGAACATAGTTTTTCATCAAGTTAATGACAATATATATACACTTCACTGAATGAATGGCGGCATTGAATCCAACTAGTTACTAATGCAATAAAAACAATTCATACAAATAGTTTCTATTTCCCTAACTTCCCATTAAACAGGAACCTTCTGATGATATGACCAAGTGATCACATCTCCAAATTATGTTGTACATTAAGCATTTGTCAGAATCATGGACTTTTCATCATTTGGGCTCCCATTTTACTTTTGGGTTTTTTTTTTCCTTTAAAATTTGTACTTTTGGCCGGGCGGTGGTGGCGCATGCCTTTAATCCCAGCACTCGGGAGGCAGAGGCCGGCGGATCTCTGTGAGTTCGAGGCCAGCCTGGGCTACCAAGTGAGTTCCAGGAAAGGCACAAAGCTACACAGAGAAACCCTGTCTCGAAAAACCAAAAAAAAAAAAAAATTGTACTTTTGAACTCAAGTTCCAAGCCACTCTTGATGCTAAAATCAGTCATACCAACCAGTTTTTTTTTTGCCAGGGAAATGGACCATGTTATCTTTAGATAACATGTCTTAGGGCTTCTATTAATTTTTCTCAATAGTGAGTCCCTCTTTCTAGACAACTCTAGCTTGTGTGAAGTTGACATAAAACTAACCAGCACAACTGACTCCTTGTCAACTTGACACACAAGTATATCATGCATTGAGCCATAACCTTTCTTTTTTGATTATCCCCAAGAGCTCATATTAATATCATCATATAAAACATTTCAACTTTTAAAAACCCTGAAGTCTTTACAAATTCAAACATCTTAAAAGTTCAATCTCTTTGAAATAACAAATCTCTCTAAAACTCCAGAATCTCCTTAAAATTCCAAGTCTCTAAAATTACAGTCTCTTTAACTGTGCTCCTGTAAAATCAAAATGAGTTAAAATGAGTTAAAACTTTTTTCTTTTTTCTCCCACCCCTCTCTTTCTTTCTTCTCTTTCTTTCTTCCTCTTTCTCTTCCTTCCTTCCTTCCTTCCTTCCTTCCTCCTTTCCCTCCCTTCTTTCCCTTCCTTCTTTCCTTCCTTCCTCCCTTCTTTCCTTCCTTCCTCCCTTCTTTCCTTCCTTTCTTTCTTCCTTCCTTTTTGGAGACAAGGTTTCTTTGTGTAGCCCTAGCTGTCCTGGAGCTCTTTTTGTAGACCAGGCTGGCCTCAAACTCACAGAGATCAATCTACATCTGCCTCTTGAATGCTGAGATTCAAGACACGTGCCACCACTACCTGGGCACATTTTCTTATTCTAAGAGGGAATAATCAAGTATAGTCAGAGTCAAATCATAATCCAACAGTATAAATCTCAGTATCATACTTCTAGGACTCATGATCGAATGATCTACTTAGCTCCAAAGGGCTTCCCACCACCCAGGCAGTGTGTTTCCTAGACTCAAGCCAGCTAAATTCTACACATGCTGCTGTTCTTGGTAGTTGTTCCATGATGCTGGTATCTTCAAAATGCTGGGGTCTCCAGTGGCAACTGGGTTGTAGTTTGACTAATAGCCTTTCCTGAGCTTTGTTCAGTCACTCTGACCCTGCCACATGGTTTAAGCCTCAACTCTCCATGACCCCTTTAATCCTAAGGATTTTACTGTAACCGAGGCTATACCTTCACAAATGGTCTTCCTGAGCCTTTGTTAGGTACTCCAGCCCAGCTACATAGTGCCAAACCTCAACTTCTGTCAATGACCTTTTCATGCCTTCAAAATACATTATCAAGTTCAGCTGCCAGTACAAGGTCAGCCTTGGCCTCCTCTGGAACACAGCTTCTGTGTGCTAACTTTGAGGAAACATTTTCCAGAAGATTTGGCCTCAATGATGCTGGTTTCTTCTTAATAAAAGCTGATTCTTCAGCTTCAGGTCAGGATCAATTCTTCCAGCAAAGTAGAAGTTTCTCTTTAGTGATTCTTAGTTCAAAATATCACACAAATGACCCCAATAGAGTCTTTACTTCCCTCTGAAACTTCACAAGCCAGGTCCCCATCATATGAATTGCTCCCAACATTCTTATCTTCCAAGCTCCCATACAATATCCCACTGAGCTCTGAGCACTCAACAGTTTTTTTTTTCAGCTCAATGTTCAAATGTCACTGTAATCATTCCCCTAAACACATGATCAGGCCTGTCACAGAAATACCTTCTGATCTAGTGCCAATTTTTATCTTAGGGTTTCTATTAATGTGAGAAAACACCATAACCTAAAACAACTTGGGGAGGAAATGATTTATTTCAGTATTTAAATCCATGTCACAGTTCATCACTGAGGGAACTCAGAGAAGAAGCAGGACAGGACCCCAAAAGCAGGGGCTTACTCAGAGGCCATGGAGGAATGCTGTTTAGTGGCTTGCTCAGGCTACTTTCTTAGAGCACACAGGACCACTGGTGTAGCTGGAGAATTTCTCTCCAGCTCCTGCCAAGTCCCGCCAGTCCCAGAGCCCACTTATAAAATAAATAGACAGACTCTTACATTAATTAAACTGCTTGGCCATTGGCTCAGGCATATCATTATCTAGCTCTTATTCTTATATTTAGCCCATTTCTATTAATCTATACTTTGCCACATGGCTTGCGGCTTATTGGTACCTTATCTCTTCCTTGTCCTGGCAGCAGCTGTAGGCAGTGTCCCCTTTTCTCAGCCTTCCACTTTCCAGAATTCTCTTCTCTGCTTGTCCTGCCTATACTTCCTGCCTGGCCACTGGCCAATCAGTGTTTTATTTATATAGAGCGATATCCACAGCACACTGGCCCAATGGTGGCACCACCCACAATGAGCTGGGCCCTCCCACATCAATCATCAATCAAGAAAATATGCTTGCCTTCAGGCATATCTTACAGGTGTATTTTCCCAGTTGTGAATCTTTCTTTACCAATGACTCTAGTTTGTGTCAGGTTGATATGAAACTAACCAGCCTATAATAACAACAGGAAATGATTGAGCTGTCTGGTCCAGCAGCAGCAAAGCTAGCAGTAACATTCTGTGGTCAGATTCAGGGTTTTATTTCTATCACATGAGCTGTGATGCTGAATCTAATAGTGCTCCAGGAACTGACCTCTGAATTTTTTTCTTGACTCTGACATCTCTGACCCTGGTTAAATGGCTCTGAGCACTTGAAAATTTTACGAAAATTTACATCTCAATGATTTCCTCCTTCCATTTTTTCTCTCCACCCCTTTCTTTTCTTTCTTTCTTTCTTTCTTTCTTTCTTTCTTTCTTTCTTTCTTTCTTTCTTTCTTTCTTTCTTTCTCTCTCTCTCTTTCTCTCTCTCTTTCCCTCCCTCCTTTCTTTCTTTCTTTCTTTCTTTCTTTCTTTCTTTCTTTCTTTCTTTCTTTCTTTCTTTCTTTCTTTCTTTCTTTCTTTCCCTTATACAAAAACCAATGAGACAAACAACAGGTTGTCTGCTGTCCTCAAGCACACCACTCTCTTATGCCTCACCCAAGAATGCCTGTGCATTTAGACATCTCCTAATTATGTGTGGACTTCTTGAAGACTGGACCATGTCTTAGAATCAATTCTTTTTCACTCACATCACTGAATATCGAACCATGGACACTTTTGACTCTTAAAAGTAATAGATGTCAAAATAGTTTATAAATGGGTAAATACACAGCCAATAAGTAAATAATAATATATGTAACTAATTAGTGAATATTCTTTGTCAAAATAGAAAAAAAAAAGTAGCTTTTAGAAATGTCTTGCAATTTCACTAGAGCTTCAAGATTTGGGTATTTCTGTTAAAAGGACCATCCAGAGAGGTGATATGAAACTCATAAGGAGTACAACAGACAGACATCGAGATATAACATTTAATGCTGAAGGAAAAATACCACATTCAGGAGCCATGGTCAATTGCAATGGTGACTGTGGGTTATGGGACATGTTTATGCATCCCTAACATGTCTGCTTATTTGTAGATTCTGCAGTGGGTGAAGCTCCTCCTGAAGTGTTACAAGAATACAAATCTTAAGAGCTTACTGCTGGCTTCTCCTGAAGAGTCCAGAGTGTCATACCTAGTTTACTTTCTACCATGATTAAGGAATTGCAACTGCAACTATCTAGTTTTCAACCTCATCAAAGACCTGAGAAGGATATAATATTACCCGAGTAAACAGGAAGTGCAGAGCAAACAGTTCCAAAACAGAAATGACAGAAACTGCTGGCTGCCTTGACAATCACCCAAGTTTCCTTGGTAATGTTGGGGGCATCCATCTTTGGCCTATAGGCTTAGAATATTTGACACTTTTCTTTGAAGCAGAAATTTTGAAGAACTGTCCCACCTTGTCTTGGCAAAGTTCAGCAGTTGCTTTCTTTTGTGTCCTGGTTGTCCAATTTGAACAGCATACTGTCAGTGATTGAGAAAGGGGCAGTTTCTTGCCCAGTAGCTAACTTTTGCCACAAAGAAAGCAAATTCCATCTGGCATTTCTTTGATGCCCTTCATCTTTTCTGAAGTAGATTGGTAGTGTCAGGAGCAGACATGTCTCATTGTCATAAAAAAACCTTATATTATTAAAGCATCTTAAATGCCATATTCTATAGGTCTTTGAAGTATTTGAAGATCATCTATCTAAACAAATCTGTTTAACCTTGAAAACATACTAATATGATTACAAGTTTGATCATTATAGATGACAAGCTACTAACCTGTATTTCTTAATTATGCATTACATTTTAAAATGAGCTACATAAATATAATACACTATGTTTGAGACATGTAAGGGAAATATTACAAAGGACTTTCTCAGGGCTTAAGCAGTGATACTATTTGCTTTCCAGCCATTCTTTCTTTACCACCAGACTCCTACATTTAGAGGGATAGACACCTTGGAAAAAGTAGTTTTGGGCAATGTCTCTGTGCCTGGGTCTAGTGCTGAAGAAAACATTTGTACAATGTAGGCATTCTGTACATTCTGTTGAACCATTCTGGTTAAAAGAGTAGTTGTAAACTTTGTGAAAAATCAAAAATTGGTTTGAGATAGATCTTGAATAGACAGCATGGTGCTAATGCTTCTTCATGGCTTGGAGAATGAGTAGGTGTCTTTCAACTTTTCTCCTGTCTCCATTCCTCTCATTTTCCCTTCCAACACAGCAGTGCAGCCAGTGTTGTTAAATAGCAGAAAACAATGCTATGATTTTTATAAGAAACCTACAAATAAAAAAAAACCTACTATAAGAAGGATCTGAGTTATCTGTTCACTGCTGATGGAGCCTTTTCTTCCCTTTCATTGTGCTAATGATTTTTCATCATGCTGCTTGTCATATGAAGAATAATTTAAAAACCTGCATGCCCAGCCTCCATCCTGTGCTCTTGCTGCTTTGTCCCAGCTGGGTTTAGAACAGGACAGGACATTCTCTCTTCATTATCACCTTGTCATTCAGTTCCCCCTCGGCTGAGTTCAGGTCACCAGGTGGATGGTGGAGCTGAGTGCAGGGACTGAAGTGCTAATGAAGAGAAAGTGTTCAAGCATGGACCCTGTATTCCCTCAGTCTCCATGGAAAGTGGTGACAGTCAGAGCCTATCTTTTTTCTTACTGCTGAGTTCATTTGGATTTCATTGCTGCTGTTTTTTGGGTAAGTAGAATCTAAAGGTTTTTAGTTCTCAGAGCTAAACGGTCCCAGGGAGAGGATAATTAATCAATTATTAGGTCTGTGCAGGAGATTCTTTATGAAAAGGAAGACATACTCTCTCATTTGAGAATTGTTTTAAAGAGCAAGGTATAACAATCAATCTGGTATACAAAATCAAGATCTGTTGAACAAGTGCTATTGTAACTCATTAAACATTGAGTTACTAATAATAACACAAACATTTAATGTATCTTAAAGGCCTTAAGAAAAAAACCTGAATGGCTGAGGGGTCACCAACTGGATCAGGCCCTCTGAATGGGTGAGACAGTTGATTGGCTTGATCTGTTTGGGAGGCATCCAGGCAGTGGGACCGGGTCCTGTGCTCATTGCATGAGTTGGCTGTTTGAAACCTGGGGCCTATGCAGGATCGCTTGGCTCGGCCTGGGAGGAGGGGACTGGACCTACCTGGACTGAGTCTACCAGGTTGATCTCAGTCCGCGGGGGAGGCTTTGCCCTGGAGGAGGTGGGAATGGGGGGTGGGCTGGAGGGAAGGTGAGGGGGGCGGGAGGGGGGAGAATAAGGGAATCCGTGGCTGATATGTAGAACTGAATTGTATTGCAAAATAAAAATAAAAAAATTAAATAAAAAAATTTGCCATAATAGAGAAAAACAAAAACAAAAACAAAAACAAAAAAACCTGACATTGTGAGCTTTGAGCCTCTATGATGGGTTCTACTTTGCGGAGTTAGCTGAACTGAAAACCTGTTTCCCAAGTTTCCCTCTTGTTGTAGTTCTAGGTTTGCGTTGACTTTAGATGGATGGGCAAAGCAGAACAGAAATAGCAGTAAATCTTCCCTGGAACTTAGACTAGGGCCCCAGAACTGCACAGGGAGGAGCTGCCATAAGGTATAAGCTCCCACCAGTTTGGGAGCCTGTGGTATGTGATGGTATGTAGAAGGCACAAGGTCCACATGTTCACAGACAGCACAAGAAATGTTGAATTCATAGGCTCTTGTCTTCAGCAGAAGGGATTTTGCACCTCTTTTCCACAAGGAAGGCTGGGCATGGATGTTGTTTAAAAGCCTAGTGATCTTTTGCTATCAGTAGAGCCAGGCCTCACCTGAATCAACCGTTCTTAGGAAAGAGGTCCCACGTACTTTGCAAAAGAGTTAACTATCATGCTTATTACAAACCCTTCATCCCTATACCAGTGGTTCTGAGTCTGACCCCCTTTGGGGTTTACATATCAGATGTGCTGAATACCAAGGTAGTTACATTATAATTCATAATAGTTGCAAAATTAGTATTACAAAGTAGCACTGAAATAATTTTGTGCTTGGGGGTCACCACAGCTGTGAGGACTGTGTTAAAGGGTCTCAGCACTAGGAAGGTTGAGAACCACTGCCCCAGACCCTTATCCTGAGCATTGTTTCTCAGTCAGAAGAACCCATGCTTATGAAAAAGGTCTCAGGTACTTTGCAAAAGACATGTACTTTGCAAAGGAGTTTTCATCTAGACACGGCTCAAGCTTGTTGTGATAATTGTCAAAGGAAACCTTTTCCCAAAGTCATAATGTTCTTAAATATGTCAAAATTAAACTGCTGGGGGTCAGACTCTAGAACACTGGTTCTCAACCTTCTTAGTGCTATGACTCTTTAATGCAGTTCCTCATGTTGTGGTGACCTCTAATGATACAATTATTTTGTTGCTACTCCACAACTAATTTTGCTACTGTTATGAATTCTAATGTAAATATCTGATATGCAGGATATCTGATATGTGACCCCAAAAGGGTCACAACTCACACACAGGTTGAGAACCATTGCTCTAGAAGTTTGACTCAGCTCAGCTAACTAAAGCATTTGCAGGGATCCCTACAGTGGTGAGGCATTTGGAACCATTCTTGTCTAAAATAATATAAAAATAGAAACATATTTAAAGACCAGGTAGAAGTTTTAAAGGAGATTTCCAGGAAGAGTGTTGAAAGTGTTTCTTTTGATAATGTAGGGACATAGAAAATGGTGAGCTTCAATGGAGACTGCTATGATTTCAAGCACAGTTTAGAAGAAAGCAAAGGTTGAAAGAAGGCCCACTAAATAAGACCTACTCACTATTTTTTTTTTTTTTTTTTGGTTTTTCGAGACAGGGTTTCTCTGTGTAGCTTTGTGCCTTTCCTGGAACTCACTTGGTAGCCCAGGCTGGCCTCGAACTCACAGAGATCCACCTGGCTCTGCCTCCCGAGTGCTGGGATTAAAGGCGTGGGCCACCACCGCCCGGCTTGCATACTCACTATTTTTTAACCTTTTAAGATTTGTGTCAGTTTCATGTACGTACATATGCAATACATTGAGGTCATATTCACCCTGATTACCTTCTCTCATCCCGCACCCATTTCACTGACACTCTTTTCCCTCTCAGCCAACCCACTCCTCCTTTTGTACCTTTTGTTTTTGCGTTACAGGTCTTAGGCAGGTAGCTACAGCTGTTCTGTGTTCATGACAGCAATAGCCATGCATTTCCCAGCACTTTCTCCCACCATTCATCTCCTAGGACCTTTCTGCCCTCTCTTCTACGATATTCCCTAGGCTTTGGATAGGGGTGTTATAGATGCTTCACTTAGGGATAAATGTTCATCAGTAACTGAGTTTGTGTTAATCATCTCTTTCTCTTGCTCAGGCTCAGAGCAGCACTAGTCTTTGGGTATGATCACACATTCAGAAGACAGTTTGGTTATAACTTAACTTAGTGAAAGAGCAGTAGTAAATCCCACCCTCCTCCCTGAGGCTATGGCCTCCCTAGTCATAAGCTTTGGTCAGATTTATAATACCCAGCATGTATCTCCTTCCATAGAGCAGGCCTCAGATGCAATCAGAGAGTTGTTGGTTACACCTGAAATAGTTATGTCACTATTGTGTTAGTGGGCACATCTTATCTGGCAGATTACTATAGTAACAGCATGCACCCTACAGCTAAATAAGACCTTTAGTGTCATTTATACTTGCATTGGAACCTTCTTTCATGATAAACACTAACTATTAGGAGTGAAGTTTCCAGCTTAGTTTCAGATGGATTTCTACATGTCTTGTGTCCAAAGTGTGTGGTATCTTCAAAAAAGGGTCTTACAATCTTGTTCTGGCAAGAACCAAGATTAGTGGCCTCTATTATTTTGGGAGCCTCTGGGGATTTCCTGACCAACAACTCCTTAGGAGCTATTCCAATACCTGTCACTTGGATTTTCATTTAAAATTATATGGCTCCTGAAACATATGGGCCCACCCATGTGGGTCATTGCCCTTAAAGCTCTTTTGAAAATTATGTTTAAAAAAAATTTTTTTTTGAGACAGGGTTTCTCTGTGTAACAGTCCTAGATGTCTTGGAACTTGGAAAATTATGTGTATTTTTTTTTAATTAGCTTATAAAGTAGTAGGTTCCTATATGTTTTTTTCTTGTTTTCTAAGTTTTGAATGGCCCATCTCCCTAATACCACCTGACTTCCATGCCCCAAGTCATATCTCCATTTAAACTTTTCTGCTCCTAATGGGCTCTCTATTTTGATATCTCTAGTGTTTTACTATATCCCATCCCACCCCTCATCCCCTCCTCCAAAAGAGTAAGTTCTCCCATGGGGGAACAGCAAATCTTGATACATTGAGTTGAGGCAGGACCAAGCCCCTCCCGCCTGCCTCAAAGGTGAGCAAGATGTCTGACCATAGGTAATGGGATACAGAAAGCCAGCTTATGCACCAGGGATAGATCCTGATCACACTGACAGGGCCCAACTATACAACTGTCCTCCATATGCAGAGAGTCTAGTCCAGTCCCATGCAGGTTCCACAGCTGTCAGTCTAAAGTTCATGAGTTCCTATGAGCTTGGTTCAGTTGTCTCTGTAGATTTTTCCATCATGATCTTGATCCCCCCTTGCTCATCTAATCCCTCTTCCCTCTCTTTGATTGGGCTCCTGGATCTTGGCCTGGTGCTTGTTTGTGAATCTCTGCATTTGCTTCCATCAGTTACTGGAGAAAGGCTCTATGATAACAGAGTATTCACCAATCTGATTACCAGGGTAGGCCACTTCAGGAACCCTCACCACTATTGCTAGTAGTTTAATCTGGGGTTTTCCTTGTGGATTCCTGGGACTTTCCCTAGAGCAGGTTTCTCCCTTACCCCATAATATCTCCCTCTATCAAGATATCTCTTTCATTGCTCTCCCACTCCATCCCTCCCCCAGCTCAACCATCCTGTTCCCTCATGTTCTCATATACCATCCCCTCCCACCTATTGTCCCCCTCATCCCCAGTTTGTTTATAGAGATTTCCTCTGTTTCCCCTTCCAAAGATGATCTGTATGTCCCTCTTAGGGTCCTCCTTGTTTCTTAGCGTCTCTGAAGCTGTGGTTGTAGTCTGATTATCCTTTGCTTTACCTCTAGCATCCACTTATGAGTGAGCACATACCATGTTTGTCTTTCTGAGTCTGCATTACCTCACTCTGAATGATATTTTTCTAGTTCCATCCATTTGCCTGCAAATTTCATGATGTCATTGTTTTTTACAGCTGAGTAATACTCTATTGTGCATATGTACCATATTTTCTTTTATCCATTATTTGGTTGAGGGGCATCTAGGTTGCTTCCAGGTTCTGGCTGTAATGAATAATGCTGCTATAAATACTGTTGAGCAAGGGTCCTTGTGGTACAATTGAGTATTAAAGAAATAATAGGATAAATGGGTAGATCATTGAATCTACTCTAAAAAGAAAAAGGGGAAGATATAAAAATGACAAAAGGTAGATTATTGAATCTATTATGAAAAGAAAAAAGAGAATATGGATATGATAAGATAAAAAGGTCAATTATTGAATCTACTTTTAAAAAGGAATTACTTGTTTTAAATAGGATAAGTAATGAAATTTTTTTTGTCTGAGTTTATCAAATGTTACTGGACTGGATATTGTTAATATATATATAATGGAGGGTTTTTTTTGTCTGAAGCTGTCTAATGATAATGGACTCGACATTGTTAATGTAATTCTTGACTGTATATATTGTATATACTTATTGGATATAGTTTTTCTTGTACTAGTTATAAGCTTTTTAAATTTTAGACAAAAAAGGGGAAATGTGGTGATATTGTGTTCCTCAAAATATTGTACACCCTAATAAACTTATCTGGGGTCAGAGGACAGAATAGCCACTTGATAGACTTAGAGGCCAGACAATGGTGGCACACACGCCTTTAATGCTATCACTTGGGAGGCAGAGATCCATCTGGATCTCTGTGAGTTCAAAGCCACACTTGAAACAGCCAGGCATGGTGACTCACACCTTTTATTCTGGCAGGAAGCAGAAAGGTATATAAGGCATGAAAACCAGGAACTAGAGGCTGGTTAAGCTTTTAGGCTTTTGAGCAGCAGTTCAGCTGAGATTCATTCTGGATGAGGACTCAGAGGCTTCCAGTCTGAGGAAATAGGATCAGCTGAGGAATTGGCAAGGTGAGGCTATGGCTTGTTCTGCTTCTCTGATCTTCCAGCATTCACCCCAGTACCTGGCCCCAGGTTTTTTTTTTATTAATAAGAACTTTTAAGATCCTACTACAAGCATCCCTTGGGTATATGCCCAAGAGTGGTATCACTGGGTCTTGAGGTAGACTGATTCCCAACTTTCTGAGAAGTCACCCTACTGATTTCCAGAGTGGCTGTACAAGTTTGTACTCCCACCAAGAGTGAAGGAGTGTTCCCATTTTGGGGAATTTTAAACAATATTTTTTGATCGTACAAATCTTCCTAACTCCCCCTTAATCCAGTCTCCTTCCATGACCACCCTACTTCTACCCTATATTGTATCTTTTTTAATGCATCAAGTCCAATTTGCACTGGCCTGATATTCTTCATTTTGTGGCCTTCCACTGGAGTGTGATTGACTTACCAGGATTACACACTTAGAAAAAACTCTCTCTCCTTCTCCCATCAGCTAAAAATTGCCAGTATCTCCTTGGATAAAGATGCAACTTTGTGCCCAATATGCCTCTCTATGCTGGGATTTGGTCTGGATTGAGCTTGCATGGAACATGTGGTGGTTTGAAGGAAAATGGCAACCAAAGGCCCAAAGTGAGTGGCACTATTAGGAAGTGTGTCCTTGTTGGAGGAAATGTGTCACTGGCAGTGGGTTTTGAGGTCTCAGAAGCTCTAGACAGGCCTAGTGTCTCAATGTCTTTTCCTGCTGCCTACCAACCCAGTTGTGTAACTCTCAGCTCCTTCTCCAGCTTCCCGCATGCCACCATGCTTCCTGCCATGATGATAGTGGACTAAACCTCTGAACTATAAGCCAGCCCCAATTAAATGTTTTTCATGGTCATGGTGTCTCTTCACAGCAGTAGAAACCCTAACTAAGACAGAGTATGTGGCTAGTCTTGCAATCCCTGAGATTTCATATGTACAGCTGCCCTGCTATGTCTGGAAAATACTGTTTTCTTGTACTTATCTACCATATCTTACACTTTTTTTTGGCTCTTACACTTTTTTCTATCCATTTTCTGAAATAGTCCCAGGACACTGGAATGAGGGGTATGATATAGAAGTTCTATTTAGGGCTGAGCATTACGAAGTCTCCTGATCTTTGTATCTTGGCCAGTTGTTAGTATCTGTGTTGATCACCTTCTTCTGAAAAGAGAAACTTCTCTGATGAGGGCTGAGAAATGGATATACTGATAAAACATTAAGAGTCAGTTTAATACAATGTCCATTTAACAGAATAATAGAAGTTAACTATCTCCTAGTGCCTATGGTATGTCTAGCCTTGCCCAGTAATCATTCCTGGTATGGGTTTCATCTTATGGTGTGTCTTAAATCCAACCAGACAGTGGTTGGTTACTTCCATGATGTTTGTGCCTCTATAGTACAATGGGTGTATCTTCCCAGAACAGTCATTATTGTAATTCATAATGTTGTGTCATTTATAAGTTTTTTGGGAAACTTTCTGCTCAGTTCCATAGCCCACTAAGTTTTAAGTTATATTTATTTGTTTATTTGGTGTGTGAGTGTGTGTGTGTGTCCACATGTACCATGGTATGTGTGTGGTTAGAGGAAGACTTATGAGAGTTGCTTCTCTCCTACTATGTGGGTCCTGATGATTGAACTCAGGTTGACAGGGTTGGAGACAAGCTCCTTTACTTGCTGAACCAGTTTGCCAGCATGTAGCCTGTGCAATACACTTTGTTCTGATTGGGTTGTTTCATTTCTCTATGCTTATGTTTTTATCTTTTCATTTTTGTATACTCTAGACAATAATCCTTTGTCAGATGTACATATCTGGTGAAGATATTTTTCTCCCATTCTGTAGGCTGCCATTCACTACCCTTTGTTTTTCAAAAGCCTTTTAACTGAAAAACATTCCCTTTGTCAGCCATTGGCCTTACTTCCCTGGTAATTGGAGTCCTTTTTAGAAAGTCCTTGCCTATAGAGCACTATCTTGTAATATTCTCTACTTTGTTCTTCAGCAGTTTCAGAATTTCAGGTTTTTGAACTCTTTGATCTACTTGGAGTTGATTTTTGTCCAGGATGAGAGAAAAAATTCTAGTTTTCTCAGCACCATTTGTTGAGAAGGCCATTTTTCTTCACTGTGCACATTTTTGGTATTTTTGTAAAAAAGTTTACATTTTATTTTTGCCAGCACCATGCTGCTTCTATTACTATGGCTTTGTATTATAACTTTAAATCAGGTATCAACTTTCCTCCTTCTCCTCCTGTGGGATAGAGCTTCACCATATAGCCCTGGCTGCTTTGTAGACCAGACTTATGGTGATATTTTATTTGTGCTGAAATGTGATTTTGTTTGTATGTTAATAAATAAAAGTGCCTGGGGGTCAGAGCTAATAACAAGCCATTTAGCAGAAGTCTGGCAGTGGTAGCACATGCCCTTAATCCTGATCACATGACAGGCAGATCTCTGTGTGTTCAAGGACACCACCAGCATGAAGACACACACCTTTAATCTCAATACCAACCATAGAGACCAGAGGTCTGTATAGACAGGCAGTGACGAGGAGGTCATATGGTTGGGTTTACAACCAATGAGAAGGCAGAACAGAAAGTCAATAAAAAAACAGACACACAGGAAGTAGGTCTCTTTCTTAGGGGAAGGACGGCAGTGACAATGAGGGGAAAGAAGGTGGTCTTGGTCTTAGCTGTTGGCTTCTGCGCTGACCTTTTGGGCTTTTAACTCTGCATTTGGCTCTGTGTTTCTTATTTAATAAAACTGTTCAGGATTACATCTACACAGACTGGACTTGAACTCAGAGATCTGCCTGTTTCTCTTCCATAAAGGCATAGGTTGGCCCTCAAGCATTATTCTTTTTGCTGGATTGCTTTTTCTATTGTCTTTTGTGGTTCCATATAAATTTTAATATATATGTATAATTTCTGTAAAGAATAACATTGGAATTTTGCTTAAGCTTGCATTCAATATATAGATTGCTTTTGGTGGATGGCCATATTCACAAGATTGATTCTTTTAATCCATGAGTATGGTGAGTCTCTCCATGTTCTAATGTTTTACTCAAGCTTCTTTTTTTTAGTGTTTAGATGTTTTACTTATGAATCTTTCACTTGCTTCAGTTAACCAAGATATATGTATATATAATGTATTGCTTCCTTGATTTCTTCTTTCATTTGTCAGTAGTATCTAGGAAGGCCACAGAGTTTTGTATGCTAATTTGTTATTCTGTCACTTTGCTGAAATTATTGTCAGCTAGTTACCGCTGTAGTTGTCAACGTGAACCTGGGAGAGTGGGGCCTAAAAATGACGTGGACTAAGGTTTCATGCAATAGCCAACTTTATTCAGAGAATTAGACAATTTATACCCTGGAGGTTAAGAAGAACCACATGAGTAAAGTGTGCAATCACAAGAACAAGCTGCACATGGCAAAAATATGTTTTTCCATAGAGGCATATGAATAACAGCAGCTGAAGTAAACTCACTCCTATCTGCTACACATGGGAGGAGCATGAAAACACATTCCAAGATCAATTCTGTGATATGAAGATAAAGAGATTGCAAGACTTCTATCTTGTTCACTTGGAGTTTTCTCATGTGGTCTTAGAAATCTTCTTGCACCGCTTCATTCATGGACCATGTTCCAACAGTCAGCTACTAAGAATTTTCTGATGAAGTCTTTGGAGTCTCTTCTGGATAGAATTTTATCATCTTCATATAGGGATAATTCGATTCCCCCCCTTTGTATTCCTTTTAATTTTGATAGTTTTTCTGGACTAGGTTGGCAGCTGTTGTCTTCTAGAACTAGAGATGGACTGTCACTGTATGTGACTTGGACCTTCTTTCTTGTTGCTTTTCATATGCATGATTTCTTCTTTATATTTAGTGTTTTGACTTTCTTGTCCTATTTGGTTTTCTGTATTGTTTCTTTCCTAGATTTGGGAAGTTTTCTTCTTTGGTTTTCTTGAACATTTTCTGTCCTTAACAGGAATTCTTCTATACTCATAATCCAAAGATGTTATTGTTTTAACTCTGTTTTGGGGGCCCCGCCATGCAGCTCCCAAATAAATCACACTCAGAGGCTTATTCTTAATTATGAATGCCCAGCCTTAGCTTGGTTCAGTTTCTAGCCAGCTTCCTTAACTTACACCTTCACCTCTTGCTTCTGGGCTTTTCCTGTTCTCTTATTTCTGTAAATCTTACTCTTACTCTGTTGCTTGCTGTGTAGCTGGGTGGCTGGCTTCTGGAGCCCTCCTCCTTCTTCTATGGCTCCTTGATCTCTCCTCCCAGTTTTCTCCTTCTATATATACTCTCTGCATGCCAGCCCCACCTATCCTTTCTCCTGCCTTGCCATTGGCTGTTCAGTTCTTTATTAGACCATCAGGCATTTTAGATAGGCACGGTAACATAGCTTCACAGAGTTAAACAAATGCAACAGAAACAGAAATAACACATCTTATTCTACTACACACAGATTTTATTTTTTCATGGGATCCTAAATATCTCATGTATTCCTTTTGTGTGCTTTCTAAAATTTATCATTTTCTTTGAGTCAATAATCCAATTCCTCTACATTTTCTTCAAGCACCCATATTCTGTCCCCTACAATCTTTATTTTATTGTTGAGACTTTCTACTGAGATTTTTTTTTTTGTTTTTTTGAGACATGATTTCTTTGTATAGCTTTGGAGCCTGTCCTAGAACTCTATCTGTAGACCAGGCTGGCCTTGAACTCACAGAGATCCATCTGCTTCTACCTCCCGAGTGCTGCGATTAAAGGCATGCACCACCACAACCTGGCTCTACTGAGATTTTTTATTTGAGTTATTGAAATTTTCTTTTCCAGCTTCACTTACATTTACCTTTTCTTCTCAGCATTTCTACTTCCTTATTGCATTCTATTTTCAGATCCCAAATCAACTGCCTTATTTCATTTGGTTGTTTTTTTTTTTTCCTTTTGGAATCTATTTAAGGGCTTGAATCCTCATTCAATTGTTCAATTATTTCAACATTTTAAAAGAGAATATTTAAAAAATCTGTGTGTATGGGAATTTTTCATACATATTTCCATCACCTCAGGCATGCCTGTTATCTGTGAAGGCTGAAGGGGCTTCAGGTCCTCTGAAACTGGAATTGTAGATGGATGTGAGTCACTCCATCCCTTCAGCCCCTTAATTTTATTTTGTGGATTTTTTTTGTATCCATTGCTCTGATTTGAGGCCATTACTATGGGACTAATTTCTTTTTTGGAACAAGGTTTCATTGTTTATCGATGGCTGGCCTAGAACTCCCTACATATACCAGGCTAGCCTTGAACTTACAGAGATCTACCTGCCTCTGCCTTCCAAGTGCTGGGATTAAGGACATGGGTCACCATGCCCAGCTCAGATTGATAATTTTTGGAGGAGACATATTGCTTTGTTTTATCATATTAGTTATATAGTTGATCAAACTTGTGTTTTTTAAAGTTAGTTCATTGGTTGAAAATTTTTGATACAAATTTCTGGCCCATTGGCATTGAATCACGATTGATCTAAACTTGTGTTTGTTTGATTGTATATATGTTTTGCAGCTTTCTTGGCTGTTCTTCAACGTGGACCATATGGTAGCTGCAGACCCAGTAATACTTTAGGCATAACTGGGATATGAGGATGCTGGGTGGAGACTTTGACAGACCCTGATATATGATCACAGACAAGATCCTTTGGGTTATTGAGCAAGGCTCTGCCATCACCGACAAACAAACAAAAAATGCTCCTTTGAGTCATAACTTTTGGCATTAGGAAAGAGTTAATGCTTGACAAATGGTCCCCAGCATATCATTTGACCTGACATCATGAGCTGAGTGTTACCTATCAAGCTACAAAGTTGGATGTTCAATCTATCATCAAATGAAAGAGGGATATATGCAATTGGGTCTGAAGGCCAAAACAAGTTATAGGAAGAAATTGCCCAAATGCTTACTTATAGTTCCTATTCTTGTTATAATGCCTTTTGTCTCTAAGCATGCTTGTATGGCCTAATGGCTTGTACCCTGTGATTGATTATGGCCTTGTTTACAGATAATTCTTCAGATATCTGAAGCATTACTTCCCCATTCTAGGACAACTTGAAGGGACAAAGATGATGAGAAACATTCACAGTGATCAGAACTTTGTTCAGTACACATCATTATAGATTTTGCTTTAAGAAAAATGACCAAATTTTCTTATTAATGACTGTAGTCAATGTTTTTTTTTTCTTTTGGATGGACAGAGTCATAGAAGAATCATTGCTGTGAGATATCTCTGTATCCTGTGAATGTGTTTTATTACCATTGGTTAATAAAGAAGCTGCTTTGGCGTATAGCTAGGCAGGGCAGAGCCAGGCAGGAAATTCAAGCAGAGATACAGGGAGAAGAAGGGGAGAGTCAGGAGCAGATGCCAGCCAGCTGCCTGAGTAAAAAGCTGTACTAGAGAACAGGTAGTGCCATGAAGCCATGTGGCAAAATATAGATGAATAGAAATGGGTTAATTTAAATTATAAGTGATAGTAATAAGCCTGAGCAATAGGCCACATGGTTTGAAATTAATATTAAGCCTCTGAGTGATTATCTTAAAAGCAGCTGTGGGACTTGGCAGACAGAAAAGCCTCAATTTACATATGACGCTTCAACATAGCGCCAGAATTTCCACATAAAACCTAACAAAACTTAAAAAGGGTTTTAGACACACAAAAACAGAGCCAAGAGTAGCTTCAGAGTCTCTCATTGTGGGCTGTGGTACAGAACTGCATCCCCTATGTAATGAGCTTCAGCTGCAACATGACAGACTCCCTTGGTCTCTCATGGGCTGTGGTACAAAGAGGCTTCTCTCAGCTGTTGCCTGTGGGCTTGAGAGCACAGCTGTATGCTACTTAGTACTGCTTCCCAGAGTTAGGAGGATGAACCTGACTCTCATTGGTACCTCTGCCATGTTGGAAAACTGAGGGGGACAGAACCAGCAGTCAAAGCCACCACTTTGGTCCTAGTCACACCTGCTTAACAGTTTAAAGCAATGGTCAGAAAAGGAATACAGATACACAGTAAGGACAAATTTAGACAAAAGGGCCTCTAATGAGTCATAGTGTATTTGATAAATGTACATAGGCTTGGGAGAGAGAGGATAAAGGATAGACACAATCATAGATTAAAAGAGTAATTTAAAGATAATAAAATGAGAGCCTTTTAAAAAGGAATAGAGTAATAAAAATTCTAATAAGCTATGTAGAGATGGAAAATATATAGAGAGTTTGGATTATGTATATTATTGTGTTTTCCTTGGATTTTTGACTACTAATGAGCTAACTACTGAGAGACATTTGATTATAGGGGCTGTTAAGTTAAACCAACATATATATTTTAAAGGTATCTTGACTTCAAAATTTGGCTCTAAGGATATATTGCTTTGGAAAAGAGGTTCTGCTTCTGTTTCCACAGAAGGTGATTCCTTCCAGGCTAATATGGTTTGATCAAGGAAGACTCCCTGAGAGATCTCCAATGGGAGTGGTGGCCCAGGTGATTCAACATCCAGAACAGCTTCAAGGCAACTGGTTGAGATGATGCAGCCTCACAGACTGCTACAGCTAAGATTTAACCATAATTCTAATTTTTTTTTAGGATCCTCAAGATCATCTGTACCCAGCAATCAATAGGAAATAATCTAGAGAACTATGCCTAAATCCCCAAAATATTGTTTATAAATGTTTGTTTTCATTTAAAGGGGTTGATTACAAATTGATATTGGTCACAGTCAATCTCTTTCTAAAAGATGAAAGGGGGATATTATATAGAAAATTTGGGAGAAAAGGGTAGATTATTGAACCTACTTTTATCCGAAAAACAACTGTTAATCTTAAAATATTTTACATTGGTATGGATTTTAGTTTATTTATATAAATTTAAGGTTAACTTTGTTATACTGTATGTATATTTTTACTCTTGTTTAAGATACTGTCTTTATACAGCTCAATTAAAAATGTAATATATAATTAAAAAATACAGATTTACAAAAATACAGTTAGTCATCTATAATAGTCAAACTTAAAGTCATGATAGTTAGGTTTTCTATATATATACACAAAGATTTATTCCAAATAGCTAATTTTCAAACACTTCAAAGATCTATAGAATATGGCACCTAAAATGTTTTAATAACTTAGAATTCTCTTTTGATGTGAGACATATCTGCTTCTGGCAGCACCTATCTACTCCCAAGAGCATGATGGGCACCAAAGATTCTCTATATGGAGCTTGTTTTCTTCTTGGTAAAATTGGTCTGTTGGGCAAAAACTGCCCTTACTTCAATTGCTGACATTAAGTACACTGTCCAATCTAAACAAGCAGGACACAAGGAAAAATGACTGCCAAACTTTTCCAAGATAGGGTAGGACAGTCCTTCAAATTTTCTGCTTCTAAAAATGGTCTGTCAGATATTCTAGGCCTGTAAGCCAAAGTTGGATGTACCAACTTCACAGAGAAACCTTGAGTGACTGTCCAGGCAACCAGTTCTTTCTGTCATTTCTTATATTTTTTGGAAGTTGCTTGCTTGCACTTCCTGCTTATTTAGGTATTATTATTTCCTTCTCAGGTCTTTAATGGAGTTGAAGACTTGATAGTTATAATTATAGTTTTTCTTAGTTATGATAAAAAGGTAAAGATATAAAACTTTAAGCTCACCAAGATCGGATAGATAATTAAATATTTTCTCAAATACAAATAGACTAGATATTGTAACTGTAATTCTTACTTGATAACTGTTTTGCTATATGTAATTTTATTATGTTAAAGTAAAAACCTTCCTTTTTGATTAGACAGAAAGGGAGAAATGCTGAGAGATAACCCCTTTCTGTATGTTGTGAATTTTTTTTTGTTTTGTTTTGATTTTTTTTGAGAGAGAGTTTCTCTGTGTAACAATCCTAGCTGTTCTAGAATTCGATTTGTAGACCAGGATGGCCTTGAATTCACAGAGATCCACCTGCCTCTGCCTCCCAAGTGCTGGGATTACAGGCATGAGCCATCACCACCTGTTGTGAATATATTTTATTACCATTGGTTAATAAAGAAGCTGCTTTGGCCTATGGCAAGACAGGACAGAGCCAGGCAGGAAATCCAAGAGCATACACAGGGAGAAGAAGGATGGAACTGGGAGCTGCTGGAGCAATAGGATGTACTAGAGAACAGATAACACCACAAAGCCATGTGGCAAAATATAGATGAATAGAAATGGGTTAATTTAAATTGTAAGCGCTAGTTAGTAATAAGCCTGAGCAGTAGGCTGCATGACCGGGCAGGACAGAAAAGCCTCTGTTTACAGATCATGATTAGAAAATAGTAGAGAAAGGCCCTAGGGGGAGGACGAATATGTATAGAACTAACCAAATAGGTAAAAGACATGAATATACGTGTGCCACGTTGTAGATGAAATTCTAAACAGTCTTATAAGAAACACAAAGCCAAATACAGAGTTAAAGCCTAAGAGATCAGAGCAAGAGCCACGACTCACTTTAGCTTACCACTCTCTGCCATCGCTTCCCCTGAGAGAGAGACCTTCTCCAGTGTGATCTGTCTTTTTATTGCCTTTCTGTTCTGCCTTCTCACTGGCTCTAAACCCAAACACATGACTTACTTGTCACTGCCTGTATATACAGACCTCCAGGTCTCTATGGCTGGTACTGGGATTAAAGGTTCGGGTCACTGCTTGGCTGTGTCCTTGACCATACAGAGACTCTGTCTGTCATGTGATCAGATTAAGGGCATGTGCCACCACCGCTAGATTTCTGCTAAATGGCTTGCTTTTAGCTGTGATCCCCAGGCAACTTTATTTATTAACATACAAATAAAATCATATTTCAGCACAAATAAAATATCACCATGCCATGTGCAAATTCTAGTCAAAATGTAGCTTCAGAAAGAGGGAAAATTTAATAAGTAGGTAAGATGACTCATTTTGTGGATAGTCAACCTGTTTCCTGGGCCATCCAAGTAATTTCTCAATTGGCTTATCAACAAATTGGCTGTGGTATGTGTAATGAAGATTGTACATGTGCTCAACAACATGGACTTCCATTCACTAAGGCTGAACTGGCTATAGCTATTTTTGAGTGCCAAATCTGCCAGCAACAGGGATCATTACTGAGCCTTCAATATGGGAACATTAATCTGGATGACCAGCCACAGACCTCGTGGGTGGTTTATTAGATCAAACAACTCCTGCTTGGAGTTCATTCTTTATTGAAATAGACAGTTTTTATAGTAATGGATTTGCCTTTCCTGAATGTAGTGCTTCTGCCCAAACATCTGTGGATTTATAGAAGCCTTATTTATCATTATGGTATTCTACACAACATTGCTTTTGAACAAGGATCATTTCACAGCCAAAGAATTGTGGGAAAGGGTTCATGTTCATGGAACTGACTAGTTTTACCATGTTTCTCACCACCCTGAAGCAGTTGGCCTGACAGAACGTGTATTTTAAAGATGTAATTACATTGCCAACTAGGCAGCCATATCCTGGAGGATATGGAGAGGGTTTTTTTTTTCTTTATTTTTTATTAAGAAAAAATTTTATTCATTTTACATACCAAAGATCCCTCTCTTCCTTCCTTCTACCCCTCCAGCCTCCCCCTCCCAACCTATCCCCCATTCCCTCGTACAAGAAGGTAAGGCCTCCCATGAGGAGGCACATTTAGCAGAGGCAGGTCCAAGCCCCTCGCCCTGCCTCAACACTGTTCAAGGCATCCCATCATAGAAGTGGGCTCCAAAAGGCCTCTCTCATGAACCAGAGATGGATTCTGATCCTACTGCCTTGGGGCCTCTTAAGCAGATCATACTACACAACTGTCTCACCATGCAGAGGGCCTAGTCCAGTCCCATGCAGGCTCCACAGCTACTTACCCAACTTTAATGATTTCCCAATAGTCTGGTTTGTACATCTCTGCAGGTTTCCCCATCATGATCCTGATGCACTTGTTCATAGAATCCCTCTTTTCTCTCTTTAACTGGACTTCTGGAGCTCTGCCTGGTATTTGGCTGTGGATCTCTGCATCTGATTCCATCAGTCATTGGAGAAATGCTCTGTGATGACAGTTATGGTATTCACCTATCTGATTACCGGGGCAAGCCAGTTCAGGCATCTTCTCCACTATTCCTAGTAGTCTAAGCTGGGGTCATCCTTGTGCATTCCTGGGAACTTCTCTAGCACCTGGTTTCTACCCATCCCCATGATGTCTCCCTCTATCATGATATCTCTTTCATTGCTCTCCCACTCCATCTCTGTTCCAGCTCAACCATTTCATTCCCTTATGTTCTCATCCCCAATCTCCTACCCTTCATTGCTCACTTCTCATCCCCAGGTTACTCATGCAACATAATTTTTTAATTTATTCTTTGGGAATTTCACATTCTGCACCCCAATCCTGCCCATTTCCTAGTCCTTCCATATCCACCCCTCACCCCTGTAGTATCGGCCCAAAGAAAATTAAGAAAATATTAATTAGAAACAAAACAAAACATCTTTTTTGCTCCTCCATCTTTCCCCTCTCCACTACCTCTTCATTTGTCTTAGTAGCGTAGGGAGCTGTGGTTTGTCACTCAATATACCCTTTTGTCCTCTTCACTTTACTTGCAAATGTTCATTGTAATGAGTTGTTGGTCTGGTTCAAGGCCTCTGGTTTCTGGTACACCGTCAACATTGGACCCTCACTGAAACTCCTCCAGGATATCACACCATTGTCATGGAGATCCTGCAGCCATCATTCTGCAGAACCAGTCCCTTCACTCACTCTGGCAGGTCATGGAAAGGGTAGATGCTGGTTTGGGCCAACTCAAAGTCCTGGATGTGGGTCTAGGTGGTAGCTGATTTGGTTAGTTTGGGCTGTAGTTTTTTTTCTCTTTGCTCTTTAGGAGTCCACCACTCATATCCCAAATAAATACATGAAGCCTTATTCTTATTTATAAATGCCTGGCCTTAGCTTGGCTTGTTTCTAGCCAGCTTTTTCTTAACTTAAATTATCCCATCTACCTTTTGTTTCTGGGCTTTTACCTTTCTCTATTCTATATATCTCTCTTTCCTTTTTTTTTTTTTTTTTTTTTTTTTTTTTTTTTGTTTTTTTTTGTTTTTTGTTTTTTGTTTTTTGTTTTTTGAGACAGGGTTTCTCTGTAGTTTTGCGCCTTTCCTGGAACTCACTTTGTAGACCAGGCTGGCCTCGAACTCACAGAGATCCTCCTGCCTCTGCCTCCCAAGTGCTGGGATTAAAGGCGTGCGCCACCACCGCCCGGCTTCTCTTTCCTTTTTATTCCATGGCTGGCTGTATGGCTGGCCCCTGTCATTCTCCTCTCCTTCTCCTTTTCTTGCCCCTCCCTCTTCTCATTCTTCTACTTATTCTCTCTTGCCTAGTTATCTCTCCTGCCCAGCTGTTGGCCATTCAGCTCTTTATTAGACCAATCAGGTGTTTTAGGCAGGCAAAGCAACACAGTTTTACAGAGTTAAACAAATGCAACATAAAAGAATACAACACATCTTTGCATCACTAAACAAATATTCCACAGCATAAAAGAATGTAACACATCTTTAACTAATATTCCACAATTCTAGGCCACTGGGGCCACCCCTCTCAAGTGAGGGAAGGAGCCAGCTTTTCTAAACCCATGCCATCCAGACAGCTCTCACACACCTGTGGTGAGGGCTGAGGCTATGTCCAACAGAGGGTTCTTAAAAGGGCTATATATACTATGAACAGTCCATATTTGGTGTTATTTCTCCCATTGCTAGAATCGATATATACTGGAATCAAGGGCAAGAAATGAGAATGGTACCATTTATTACTCTTAGTTTTTTATGATTAAAAGTTTTGCTTCTTATTTTCAGTGCCTTATACTCTGCTCACTTAAAAGTTTTGGCTTTAGAGAGACTAGTGCTTCTGCCAAGAGTCACAACAAACATTCCATTAACTGTAAGCTAAGACTACCCAAGCCTGAGGCACTTTGGACTCATGCTTCCTTGAGTCAATAGGATAAGAAGGGACTTATAGTGTTATTTGAGTTGATTGATCAAGGATACTAGGAGGAATTGGAATGGTTTTCCACAATGGAAATATGGAAGAGTATGTGTGAAGTGAAGAAGGTTGTGTAGGGTGTCTTTTGGTATTACCGTGTCCTGTTATTAAAGCCATTGGGAAATTTCAATAGTCTAATCCAGGCAGTGTGATAAATGGCTTACATCCTTTAGGAATAAACATATGGGTAACATTTTCAGGTAAAGAACCAAGACCCATTAAAGTGCTTGATTGTGAGTGGAGGAAATGTAGAATGAGTGGTAGAAGAAGGTGATTACAAATACAATATAAGACTATGTAACCAGCTACAGAAGTGCAGATTGTAATTGCCAAGTCTTTCCATCCTAATTTGGTAAGAATTTGTTTGTAAATATATACGTTCATGTTAAACAGATATTTATGTTTTATTTCTTCCATTTCTTAACCATGTAATATAATATCAATTGTGAAAACAGTAGTTAAGTATTATACATCTACATTATCATATTTGAGTTGGAGGACACTAAAAGACCAAGCATTACTCACAGTATTTTATCATATATTATGGGTAAGGGGAATAGAGCATTTGTTATTTTACATGGGATGCTTGTATATTTCAGGCAGAATTATTACCTTGTTATTGACCTTGAACAAGGATGACACTGATAGATATGTGAATGTGGAAGGGGAAAAGGTCAAGAGGCCTCAACCCTTAGCAAAGAACTGCAGGCAACTTAGGAGTGCTGAGAAAGGGAGAAAAATAGTTATCTCTAGGTAAGAGCATAGTAATTGTTTACCCAATATCAAGTGGAGTGAGTCCTGCAGACATACATACAAGTAATATTATATGGACTGAGCGGGTTGTGTTTATTATATTTAAGAATACATACACATATACATATGAAAAAGCAATCAAAGAAAATGAGGCCTTGAATTTGAAAGAGAGAAAAGAAGGTACATGGGAGAGGTTGGAGGGAGGAATGGGAAGGAGGCATGATGCAGTTATAGTATAATGTCAAAAATTAAAATAATTAAAAGTGGTTTGATTTTTTGCCACTAATTATGATACCACACTAAGTTTTATAACAGAATCTGAGTTGTACCGTTTTAAAAACAATTTTGTTAAAAAGACAGAATTTTTCTACCAGTTTCACTGTTCTTATACTGTGGCAGCTTGTCTTTTGCATACAGTTCCTTTTAAAATTATAGTTTGGGAAAACTTGCATAAACTTGCTTCCAACAAACATACTACCTTACTATTTATCTTAACAGGCAAGTAATCATCCATCCATTCTTTCTTTATTCTTTTATAATTTTTCTTTCTTTTTTTGATAATTGTTTTTCAAGACATTGTTGGAGCCATTCTGGTTTAAAAAAATTCAACAGGTAAGGGGTTATGTTTACTTTTATTATAAAATGAAATGACAGGAAAATTAAAAACAAGGCTTGGTCCTGCTTCATCTTAGCTGCTAATGTTGCACAAACTGGAGGGCCAATTGTAAAGTGAGGTGAACCAGAAGGTTTGCCCAAGCTGTGTTAGGACCCTTAATACTCACGTGAGAATACTTACTTGTGTCTCAATAGTGTCAAACAGCTGTCGTTTGCAGTAGTAAATTTAAAAATTATTGAAATTGCTGAATTTCACTCACTAAGTCACCACAAGCACATGCAATATGTTATGAGCTATTTGATTGTCTGTGCTTAGAGGATAACACACCAGAATTTGCATACTACTGTAAAATTGAAGGTACCCATACACACCAAAAGCAAGAGCATACATGCATCCTTTTGTGAAATTACACCATGACTTGTCATCTACAAAGCCCACACTTGAAAACTGTGCAATTTAGTTACAATTAAATAAAATCCAAAGATTCTCATAATACTTTAAATGAATTTATTAAATTGAGCTGGGCCTCATTCTTAGCTCTTCTGGCCTGAATGAGACCAATCGGTAGTAAGTTATATGTTCCCAGTAACCTCTATGCCCAAGTCCTTTAAGTAAAGTAAATTTTCTATTGGTGAAGGTGGGTAGGAGACTTTCTGGGTCAGATCTGAAAATGAGTACAAGTATCTATATAATAAGTTCCAGGGATTTTATGTTCCCCTGAGATTGATATCCACTAGAAATTTTAATCCTCTGAAGCTTTAACTTCAGGTTGCTTTGGAATTCTTCAGAATCTTTTTCAGCCAATCAGGATTGCTAAATTAAGTTATTAATGGCTGTGGGGAACTTCCTAGGAACACTGTAAAACTGCAGGTAAAACTCTGTGTGTATATGTTTTTGTGGAAAGGGGCTGCATTACAGTGAGATTGCTGGAGAGACCCATGATTATAACAGTTTAGAACCTCAGGAGCATATGATTTGACAATTTTTATGGGATCCTATGTAATATCTATATCAGAAAAAGAGGATCATTGATTTATAGACACATTCTCCACTCTGTGTGTGTGTGTATTATGTATTTTTGGTAAATAAAAAATTTCAATATGATTCTACCTGAAGGAATCATTCAAGGTGATCATAGCATTTAGCTCATATTATTTAATACGTATTTCCTCTAATAAAGACAGCTAAGTAGAAAATAACCAAAATATATGGGTAACATTTCCCTGAATATGTACAGATGACAACATACAACTATTAACATATTCAGTATAATTGACCATTAGGGAAATACAAATTAAAACCATAATCAGATGCCATTCTACACCTATCATTATGACTAAAATGAAAAGTATTGATGAGGATGAATGTAAACTAATATAGCCAATCACAAAACCATTTTTTTGAGACAGGATCTCATTCTGTAGCCTAGGATGGCTTAGAACTCAAAATGTAGCCTAGGATATCCTTGAATTCTCAGTGATCCTTCTGCCTTAACCTCCTGAATACTGGGATTAAAACTATGTCTACCTTTAGAATCCTTAAAAATACAATTATTAATAATAAACATGATGCTACTATAAAGTTACATGCTGTGGGATGTTCTGTATGGAAAATGTGTTGCTGATTGGTCAATAAATAAAACACTGATTGGCCATTGGCTAGGCAGGAAGTATAGGCAGGACAAGGAGGAGAATAAAGCTGGGAAGTGGAAGGCTGAGTCAGAGAGACACTGCCAGCCGCCACGATGACAAACAGCATGTGAAGATGCCGGTAAGCCATGAGCCATGAGGCAAGGTATAGATTTAAAGAAATGGATTAATTTAAGCAGTAAGAACAGTTAGCAAGAAGCCTGCCACGGCCATACAGTTTGTAACCAATATAAGTCTCTGTGTTTACTTGGTCAGGTCTGAGCGGCTGTGGGACTGGCAGGTGAGAGAGATTTGTCCTGACTGTGGGCCAGGCAGGAAAACTCAAGCTACAGTTACATTCTTATCCATTTATCCCAGAGAAATGAAAACATATTTACACAAACCTGTATTTGAATGTTAGTAGTAGCTTTAATCACAATAGCTCTAAACTGGAAATAATCCTTCAGCATATGATGCATAGTATGATAATTATCCTTAGAGTTAAATATTGATCAATGGAACAAGTTGAAAAAATACTTAGTAATCTTGACAAATGAAAAAATTAAGGTTATAAACTTCATGACTCTTTGTACATGATGTTAAGAAACAAAACTATAGAAAAGGAGAACACATTGCTGATCATTAGAGGTTAAGGACACGATGAGCATGTGATTTACAAGGGCACTATGGCAATCCTATAGAAATGGAAATGGAATGATATCTTTGTAGCAGGAATCTTTAAAGTTCTTATTAATAAAATCAAACCTGAGGCTAGTTATTGGGGTGAATGCTAGAAGATCAGAGAAGCAGAACAAGCCACAGCCACCTCACCTTGCCAATTCCTCAGCTGATCCTATTTCCCCAGACTGGAAGCCTCTCAGTGTTCATCCAGAATGAATCTCAGCTGAACTGCTCCTCGAAAGCCAGAAGCTTAACCAGCCAAAAGCTTCTAGTTTCTGTCTGGTCTTCACGCCTTATATATCTTTCTGCTTTCTGCCATTACTCCCTGGGATTAAAGGCTCACTTTCTGGGATTAAAGGCGTGAGTTACCATGCCTGGCTGTTTCCAATGTGGCCTTGAACTCACAGAGATCCAGAGGGATTTCTGCCTCTGGAATGCTAGGATTAAAGGTGTGTGCTACCACTGCCTATCCTCTGTGTTTAATGTTGTGCCTGTTCTGTTCTTTGACCCCAGATAAGTTTATTAGCATGCACAATATTTTGGGGAACACAATACCACCACAATATCTTAGTAGTATCATTGTGGAAATTTTAATTGAGATATTACACTGTACTGTTGCAAGGTGTTATCATGGAAGTAACTGGATGAAGTATTGACATGAGCTCAATTTTTTTTTTTACTGCTCTAGGTGAATCCATAATAATATCAAGAAGATTTGTGAAAAATATGTATCACCCCATAAAGAAAAAGACTTATGGAGTATTGCTAGAATGCACTCTGTAAGGTGAGCTATACAGTGATTGAGGTAGGAATATCATTCCAGGACAGTTTCCTGGGACTCTTGGGAAGGACAACAAATCACTTTGGTGTAGCAGCTCTGATCTGCTGGCTGAGTAGTCAGCCTTATCACCTTCATATTTCTGTACAAGACAAGGAAGTACTTTGTCACACAGTTTCTAGTCTTTTACAAGGACTTAATTAAATTCTCACAACATCTACCTGGAGTTAGAGATCCATAAGTTAGGGCTTCAGTTACATAGACTGTCGCTACTTCAGATGCTGATTAAAAGTCCATGTCTCCCATATCTGTAACTGGTCATCTACACATAAAATAGGGAAAACCATGTTCTCCACCTTGATTTCACTAACTTGCTGGAGTTGATTACAGAATTCAGAGATGAACTTGATTTATGCTTATTAGTTAATTACAAAAAGTACCACTCGGGAAGTAGTGTGGTGTGGGACTTCCATGCCCTGTTGTGGCCTGCCACCCTTCCAACACTGCAATGTGGCCACCAACCCAAAGCATCTTAAAGTCTCAGTGTTTAAGATTTGTATAGGAGCACTCATCTTTATCACTGCACTTGGGAGGTAGAGGCAAGTGGATGTCTGTGAGTTTGAGGTCAGCCTGGTCTATACAGTGAATTCCAGAACAGCCAGGACTATGTAGAGAAATGCTGTTTTAAAAGCTGGAGTAAAGTTTATCCTTCAGCCACATCCCACTTTCTTTAATGAGACTGGTAAGTGAGGCTGCAAAAATCACTTGATATTCCTGGTGACCAGTCCCTGTCCAGAGTCTGTCTAGCGCCTTCATCCTGTCATATTATTTAGCATAAACTTAGACATTATCAAAAACGGTTATTAAGAAGAGATGATATCTCATTACTAAGCAAGTTTTGGAAATTTTAAATAAAATAAAAGAGGTAATCTCTCCCACCCCCCAAATGCTTGTGGTCAGAAATAGAGCAACTTCTCTGGTTTTTATCAGAACCATCCTGAAAACAGAAAGTTAGCTTTGGTCTACGCCGTCTCACTGTATTGGTTTTGTGTCCTGAGGAGAGATGTTCTGTATGTGCTCTGTCCCAGAAAATATATGATCAGCTTGTTTCCTCCTCCTGGGGTCTATGCCAGAGACCACAGGACACTGGGTTGCACATCAACCTGAGACAGACAAGACTGAGATAGGATCTTTGGATCAGCCGCCAAAACCGCACACTTTCTCTTTCCTCAGTGGAAAGAATGTAAGGGAACAAACAAATAATATCAAGATAAAATAATGTAACAACCATTTCAAAACACAATGAAAACAATTACACATTGGAAAAAACATAACAAAAGGAAAATCCAATAGTGATGTCACAAAAATGATCTCTTATGTTACAAAAGCTGCTTGAATGAGAATTCCAGGAAAGAAGCTGTGTCTACAAAGGCTAATAGACCGATTAAAGCTGCAATGATGTGGAATTTAGAATGTTGCAGTTTTAAAGATCAATCATGATTCATTGTGGGTGATCTTTAGCCTACTAAGTAGCCATTCTTTGCCCCTTTCTATATCACATACAACATTCTGACAAACAAAAACAATAAAGACCTTTTGTAATGTATTAACTTAAATTTAACAAAATCCTACTTTTCTAGCAAAGGGCTAAGAGTGTTTTTAGATACCATCCAAGGCCAATAATAGGGTTCTACCTAACTTGCTACCCAATGTATCCATAAATGTACTTGAAAAGAGTCTTTATTTATGGGCTTTTTTGTTCTGTTACTATAAGTAGTTCATGAAATTGCTCCCCTATTGGAACATGGTATTTGGGGAGACCTAAATCCATAGTCCTTGGTCATGACCACTTATATTTGGCTCCAGAATGATTTTTTCTTTTCCCCTTTGAAGTGAGAGTTGCTTTTTTATGTACACACCACAAATGGGAAAACTATGAATTTCAGTTCTCAGGTATTATACACTACTCATTATGCTAAACATTTTATATAGATGATGTTTTTCAGTTCATTCAACTAGCCACAATATGAGTCCTATTATTCATACTTGACACATGAGGGATGAAGACATATGGTGAAATTAAGTCACTTTAAAAATCCCAGCAGAGGAAAGAGACAGGATTCACATCCAGGTAAGTTGCTCTGAAGCCCATTGTCTAACACCCCCTAATGAAAACTCAAAACAACATTGATAGCACCTGATAACAAAATATCAATTCACAGATGGAGTCATAGAAACTTCATGGCTTTTTAACTGTTTTATGATAACCAAACTTCTCAGAATGCTTAATTCATATATTTTGTAAACTATAATGTTCTGCTAGTTTAAATCTGTGGATGTCACATTTTACTCACTGTTAGTAGTTTACTATATTCCTACCAAGGAGCTCTTTCACTCAAATGAATATTGGGAGTCCCTGGAATTGACTAACTTTTTGTGAATCAAAACAACTTCTATATTCTATACATTGTGTTATCAGGGAAGTTCTTGGAGCCCCAGATAAGACTGAGAAATAGTGACAGGCAGGGCTTAATAAGGATTGCTGACAGATCATTCCTGAAAGGCTGTGGGGATAGCCAAAGGAGGATACTGAGGCAAATTGTCCACATGAAATATCTGGTGGAGGAGTTTAATGGAGGAACTGAGGTAGATTGTCCTTATTTAAGATAGTCTGGCAGAAATGGAATATTACTCAACAGAGAAAAACAATGACATCATGAGGTTTGCAAGCAAATGGATGGATCTAGAAAAAGTCATCCTGAATGAGGTAACCCAGACTCAGAATGACAAACATGGTATGTATTTACTCATAGGAGGACACTAGATGTGGATGACTGGACTGCTACTCACATCACCAGGGAGGCTACCTGGAAAACAGGACCCCAAGAAAGACACGAGGATCACCCAATGACGGAGTAATGGAAGAGATCTACATGAACAGCCTGGACATGAGTGGGGAGGATCTGACTCCTGGCATCCATGGACAAGAAGCACATTAAGTGGAATACACAGGGCATACATACAGTTGGGAGTTCTTCTCCCCAGCCCAGCAGCTAGCACACCATGAGTCTCAGAATGTGTTGCTCCAGATTTCGTGTAAAATGGATGCAGACAGAATGTTTTGTAATCACGCCAAATGAAATCGCAATCTTTACCAATTAGCTGCTTGTATAAACATTCTGTCTCTCAAATATAAAATCTACCAATTTCTAAACACATAGAGAGTCTAAGGCATTGTTCTCAACCCTCCTAATGCTGTGTTCCTTTAATACTATTCCTCATGTTGTGGTGGTCCCCAACCATAAAATTGTTTTCATTGCTACTTTATAACTGTAATTTTGCTACTCTTATGAATTGTGATATAAATATTTTTAGAGATAGAGGTTTGCTGAAGGAGTCGTGGCCTACAAATTGAGAGCCACTGGTCTAAGGAGAAATTTGTGTCTGTCAGTCTATCAGACTATTGAAATAATGGACTCCAAGATAATGGGAATTTCCCCAGGCATTTTATAGTAGGTGAAAGAAAAGGTGCCAGCCAGGGGGAAGTTTGTTTCAAGAAAAGAGATTTCACACAGTTCTAAAAACTTGTCAGACCCCCTTAACAGCATGAGACTGAGGCCCAGACAAGGATGGGTCGATTGTGGGCAGGACCACATCCTGACTGGGAGTGCTTAAGTGTCCTTATCTTTGGGCATCTATTTAAGTCTTAGTCTCACCTCAGTACCTCCAAGATAGACTTGGGGTGTTTGCTGGATCTCTTCCCAGTGTGGTAATATTAAATGCATTCTTTTCTGCTGTATACTATCAGTTTGGTTCTTTTGGTTGTCTTATTGAGGACAGTCTTATTGACTTGGGGTACAAGCTGTGACTCCCAAGGGGAACACAGAGATAAATTGTTCTTATGAAGGGTCTGGGTATGAGGGACTATAAGCTAGACAGATAGGGAAAGGATCAGCTAGATAACAAAGATAGCAAACTTCTGACTTCGTCCTCACTCCTTTAACCTGAGACAAAGGACTGGCAGCTTAAACCAAAAGCCTGGCAAGCTTTTTCTTCCATCAGTTGGAGTCTCCTGCCGGCATACCAGTTTGACAAGCTCAATGTCTAACTAGGTCATATTTATCCAATGCTGTGGACCTATCAGCTTTCTTTTCTTTGTTTAAACTTACCAACCCTAATTTAGGAGAAGAAGTCTCCCATTCCATTCCATCAAAGACCCTTAAATACCCTAGCATTCCAGGAGAGATCAGACTTTGACTTCCTGACTACACCCCTCAGCTTTGCAAGGGTTCTTTTTCTATATGCCTACTTCTCGTGAGTGTGTGTGTGTGTGTGTGTGTGTGTGTGTGTGTGTGTGTGTGTGTGTGTGTGTGTGTGTTGGATGAAAACTCCTGGAAAGGAGCTGTGTCTGCAGAGACTGAGGGACTAATTAGAATTTCAGTATTGTGGAGAGATTGGGATATTGCTCCAGAAGCTAATTACCTTATCTTGGGCTAGCATTAGCCTCAAGAATTGCCATTCCTTGCCAACCTCTGTGTCAGAACTAACAGTTTGTGGCTAATAGATAAAATTTTTGTAATCTATTGACTTATCCAACCCAAACGCTAAGAACTGTCACCAGATAACATCTTAGACCTATAAAAAAAGCCTCAGGTAGACTGAAGTTCTGGACCAAAAGAGTATTCAAAGACATAACCTCTGGCAATTCTCTAAATTTGACACACACAGCATAGTCAAATTTCTGAACATTAGAAAGAAAAGTCTTAAATTACTTTTAAGAGAAAACAGTCAACATGATGATTCTCTCATAAGAAACAATGAAGGCCAGGGGAAATAACATATCATTTTTCAAATGTTGAAAGAAAAGAAATGTTAGCTTAGAGTTCTATATCCATATCCATAAAAAATCCTTACATAATGGGGGAGAAAACTGGCATTCTCCAATAAAGGAAAACAAATCATTTGTCTAAAATATATGTGAAATATTATTTTAGCATGTTTGCTTCATCAAGCATCCTTTTCTCTATGGATTCACTTTAAAACTTCAAAGTATACTTCATTCTAAATATCATAATTAAAATTTGATAATTGTTAGCGGTTCTTTTTTTTTCTGGTAAAATTTATCTACAGTGAAATACACAGAACTTAATTAGGAGCATCCCTGGGAAAATTTTAACAAATCTGTGCATTAATTTTATCAAAGTTCCTATCAGTATGCAGAGCATTGACATGACTCATATCATCCCCTTATGTTGCTCTCAAGGCATTGAGTAAGTCTTGCAGGTAACTATTAATCTGGTGTTTTTCACTGTAGATTAGTTTTTGCAGTTCTAAAACTTTATATGCATAGACTACTGCAGTATTTATTCTTTTATTATCAACAAAAATTATTCTTGAGAATGATCTCTGTTGTTCAGTATATTAGTAGGTTTACTCCTATCAACTTAGGAGTACTAATTGTACATTGTTTAAAGACAGCAGTTTTAAATACTATTCTCAGATACCTGGAATATTTATGGTCTGAAGAATTATTTCTTCTGAATAAAACTGCTGTCTGAATAAACAGTCCTATGAAGAGATGTCATCTTGATTCTTCACTTTTGATCTTCAGGCCCTTTTGTTGCCTAATATTGGAAAATTAATGTAACTTATCATACAAACATGTTAAGAGAGAAAACCCAATTTGAGCACTTTAAAATGTTCACAAAAGAAGACAAAAGATAATTCCCACTATACTAGAATGCAACAGCAAATTGAAAATACAAGGGAACTATCGTAATCTCTGAACATCTAAAACAACTTCTTAGTACTCAGTGGTAAAAATATTGAGTCTTTTCCCCATGAAATCAATGGAAAGGCACTGGTATTATGCCTTCAGTGACTCCAATTTATTATGATGTGCTACCATCTCAATATTTTGTCATGTTGATTTACTAGTATCTCATTGAAGATGTTTATATATGCCTGTGAAAGATACTATGTTATAGGGTTTTTTCTTTTTGTTTTTGTTTTGTAGCTTTCTTTATTATGATGGTATATGAGCTTTATAACCCAATACATAATTTCTTCTTACTTTTTGTTTTCTAAAAGAATTTGCATCAACACTCTGTTTTAGTTATTTTTTGGTTGCTGTGACAAACTCCCTCAGTGAAAGTGAATTAAGGAAGGAAAAGTTCAGTTTGATTCAGTGCTAGGGCATAGTTCATCAAGACAAGAATGTTATGAAGGCAGGAGTGTGAGGAAGCTGTTCACGTTGCAGCTGTGGTCAGGAAGCAGAACTGCTAATATTTGGCTGACTTTCTTCTCCCTCTCCTCCTCCTCCTCTTCCGTCTTCTTCCTTCTCTCTGCATTTTCCTGATGGCTAAGGATGCTGAACATTTCTTTAATTAGTTCTCGGCCATTTGAGAATCCTCTGCTGAGAATTCTATGTTTAGATCTGTACCCTATTTGTTAACTGGATTCTTTGGTTTTTTGATGTCTAGTTTCTTGAGTTGTTTATATATTTTGGATAGCAGCCCTCTGTCAGATGTGGGGTTGGTAAAGATCTTTTCCCATTCTGTAGGCTGCTGCTTTGTCCTGTGGACAGTGTCCTTTTCCTTATAGAAGCTTTTCAGTTTGATGAAGTCCCATTTGTTAATTGTTCATCTTAGTGCCTGCATAATTGATGTTATATTTAGGAAGTTGTCACCTGTGTCAATATGTTCAAGGCTATTCTCTCTTTTCTTTTCAATCAGGTTCAGTTTATCTGGCTTTATGTTGAGTCATTTGATCCACTTGGACTTGAGTTTGGCACAGAATGATATATGGTCTATTTGCATATTTCTACATACTGACATCCAGTTATGCCAGCACTATATGTTGAATAAGGTGTGACCCAGACCATGCTTTATGTTGAAGATGCTTTCTTTTTTCCATTGTATAATTTTGGCTTATTTGTCAAAAATCAAGTGTTTATAGGTTTGTGGATTTACTTCTACCCTGTCTGTTTTCATGTAATACCATGCAGTTTTTATTACTATTGCTCTGTATTAGATATTGAAATCAGGGCTGATGATACCTCCAGAAGTTCTTTTATTGTACAGGATCGTTTTAGCTCTACAGGGTTTCTTGTTTTTCCATATGAAGTTGAGTTTTGTTCTTTCAAGGTCTGTAAATAATTGTATTGAAATTTTGATGTAGACTGCTTTTGGTAAGATGGCTATTTTTACTATGCTAATCCTACCAATCCGTGAACATGGAGGATATGTCCATCTTCTGAGATCTTCCCCAATTTGTTTTTTCAAAGACCTGAAGTTCTTGTTGTACAAGTCTTTCACTTGCTTGGTTTGAGTTACCCCAAGATATTTTATATTATTTGTGGATATTGTGAATGGTGTTGTTTTCCTGATTTCTTTCTCAGCCTGCTTATCATTTATATATAGGAGGGCTACTTACTTTATTGAGTTAATATTGTATCCAGTCACTTCACTAAAATTATTTTTCAGCTGTAGGAATTTCCTGGTAGAATTTTTGGGGTCTCTTATGTATACTATCATAACATCTGCAAATAGCGATACTTTGACTTCTTCCTTTCAAATTTGTATTCTCTTGATCACCTTTAGTGGTTTTATTGCTCTAGCCAAAACTTCAAGTTCTATATTGAATAGATAAAGATAGAGTGGACAACATTGTCCTGTCCCTGATATTAGTAGAATTGCTTTAAGTTCTCTTCACTTAATTTGATGTTGGCTATTTGTTTTCTGTATATTGCCTTTATTTTGTTTAGAGATTGCCCTTGTATCCTTGATCTCTACATGACTTTTATCATGAAGGGGTGCTGGATTTTGTCAAAAGTGTTTTTCTGTATCTAATGAAATGATTGTATAGTTTTTTTTTTACTTTCACTTCATTTATATGGTAGGTTACATTGATAGATTTTTGTATGTTGAACCATCTCTGAATCTCTGGGATGAAGCCCACTTGATTGTGGTGGATGATCTTTTTTGATGTGATCTTGGATTCAGTTTGGGAGTATTTTATTATTTTTGCATCTGTGTTCATTCATTAGGGAAACTGGTCTGTAATTTTCTTTGTTGAGTCTGTGTGGTTTGGATATCAGGGTGGCAGTGGCCTCATAAAATGAATTTTGCAATGTTTCTTCTGTTTCTACTTTGTGGAATAATTTAAGGAGTATTGGTATTAGTTCTTTTTTGAAAGTCTCAGAGAATTTTGTGCTAAAACTGTCCAACCCAGGGCTTTTATTTTTGGTTGTGAGATATTTAGTGACTGCTTCTATTTCCTTGGGGGTTCTAAGTCTGTTTAAGTTGTTTATCTGATCTTGATTTAACTTTGGCAATTGGTATCTATTGAAAAAATTGTCCATTTATTTTAGATTTTCCAATTGGGTGGAGTACAAGATTTTAAAGTATAACTTAATGATTCTTTTGATTTCCTCTGTATCTGTTGTTATGTCCCCATTTTTGTCTCTGATTTTGTTAATTTGGATATTCTCTTTCTGCCTTTTAGTTAGTTTGAATAAGAATTTGTCTATCTTGTTAATTTTCTCAAAGAACCAACTCTCTGTTTCATTATTTGCTCTGTTCATATTTTACTGATTTCAGCTCTGAGTTTGACTATTTCCTGCCATCTATTCTTCTTGGGTGTGTTTGCTTCTCTTTGTTCTATATTTTTCAGATGTGCTGTTAAGTCACTAGTATGAGATTTCTCCACATTCTTTATGTAAAAATTTAGTGCTATAAACTTTCCTCTTAGCACTGTTTTCATTGTGTCCCGTAAGTTTGGATATGTTGTGCATTCATTTTCATTGAATTCTAGGAATTCTTTAATTTCTTTATTTCTTCCTTGACCCATTGATAATTAAGTATGGAGTTCTTCACTTTCCATGAGTTTGTAGGCTTTCTTCAATTTTCATTGTTGTTGAACTCCAACTTTAATCCACAGTGATCTGATAAGATATGTTCCCCCCACCACATACACTCAATTTTCTTGTATTTGTTGAGACTTGCTTTGTGACAGAGTGTATGATCAATTTTGGAGAAATTTCTATGATGTGCTGAGAAGAAGGTATATTCTTTTGTGTTTGGGTGAAATGTTCTATAGATAACTTTTAGGTCCATTTGATTCATAAACATGTTAGTTCATTATTTCACTGTTTAGTTTCTATCTAGATTATCTGTCCATTCTCGAGACTGGGATGTTGAACTCTCCCACAATGAATGTGTGAGGAAGTTTTGACTCTATTAGGTTTTCAAATTTCTCCCCTAACCCTCCCCCTTTCTAGTTGTCTCTCTCAGCACACTCTTCCCCCATCTCTCCACCCCTCTTGATCCCTCCTGTTCCCATCTCCAACCAAATCTCCATTGTGGGAGATTTGCATTTCCATGATGGCTAAAGATGTTGAACATTTATTTTTTTTTTTGTCAACCATTTGAGATTCTGTTGAGAATTATTCTATTTAGGTCTGTACTCCATTTTTAAACTGGATTATTTGGTTTGTTAATGTCTAGTTTCTTGAGTTCTTTCTATATTTTGAAGGTTAGCCTTTTGTCAGATAATGGAGTTAGTGAAAATTCTTTCACATTTTGTAGACTGCTGTTTTTTTTCCAATTGATAGTCCTTTGCTTTATATAAGCTTTTCAGTTTCACTAAGTCTAATTTATTAATTGTTGATCTTAGTGCCTCTTTTCAGGAAGTTATTTTCTGTCCCAGTACATTCAAGGCTATTCCCCTTTTCTCTTCTATATAGTTTAGTGTATCTGGTTTTATGTTGGGGTCTTTGATCCACTTGGATTTGAGTTTTGTTCAGGGCGATAGAGATGAATCTTTTTGCATTCTACATGTTGACATTCAGTTCGACCAGCACCATTTGTTGAAGATGATTTCATTTTACATTGTGTATTTCTGGCTTCTTTTATCAAAAATCAAGTGTCCATAGTTGTGTGGATTTATGTTTTTGGTTCAATTCTACTGATTATCTGTTTGTTTTTGTGCTAATACCGTGTGGTTTTTATTACTACTGCTCTGTAGTACAACTTGAAATCAGGGATGGTGATACCTGTGAAAGTTCTTTTACTTTATAGAATTGTTTTAGCTATTGTGGTTTTTTTGCTTTTCCATATAAAGTTGAGTATTGTTCTTTCAAGGTCTGTAAAGAAGTATGTTGGAAGTTTGGTGGCAATTGTGTACATTCTGTAGATTGCCTTTGGTGGATGGCCATTTTCACTATATCAATCTTACCAATCCATGAGCATGGGAATCTTTTCATCTTCTATCTTCTTCAATTTCTTTCTTCAAAGACTTGAAGTTTTTGTCATACAAGTCTTTCATTTGCTTGATTAGAGTTACCCCAAAATATTTTGTATTATTTGTAGCTATTGTGAAGAGTGTTGTTTCCCTGGTTTCTTTCTAAGCTTATTTGTCATTTGTATATAGGAAGGCTATGCCTTTTTTTTGAGTTAATCTTGTATCAAGTCATTTTGCTGAAAGTGTTTATCAGCTGTAGGATTACCATAGTGGAATTTTTGTGGTCGCTTTTGTATAGTATCAATCTGTGAATAGCAATACTTTGACTTATTCCTTTCCAATTCCTATCCCCTTGATCTCTTTCAGTTGTCTTATTGCTCCATATTGAATAGATATGGAGAATGGACAAACTTGTCTTGCTCCTGATATTAGTGGTATTGCTTTCAGTTTCTCTCCATTTAATTTGATGCTGGCTATAGACTTGCCATAAATCGCCTTTCTTATATTTAGGTATTTCCCTTGTATCCCTAATCTTTCCAAGTCTTTTATCATGAAGGGGTGTTGGTTTTTTGTCAAAGGCTTTTTTAACACTTAAGGAGATGATCATATTTTTTCTTTCAATTTGTTTATATGATGGATTACATTGGCAGATTTTTACATGTTGAACCATTCCTGCATCTCTGGAATGAAGCCTTCTTGATTATGGTGAATCTACTGTTCACAAGTATTTTATTGAATATTTTTGCATCTAAATTCATGAGGGAAATTGGTCTGTAATTCTCTTTTTTTGTTGTTGAATCTTGATGTGGTTTGGGTAACAGGGTGACTGTGGCCTCATAAAAGAAAAATTTCAACATCCCTTCTGTTCCTATTTTGTAGACTAATTTGGGGAGTGCTGATGTCAACTGTTCTTTTTAAAGTCTGGAAGAATTCTGTGCTAAAACCATCTAGCCTTGGTCTTTTCTTGGTTGGGAGACTTTAAATGACTGCTTCTATTTCCTTAGGGGTTATAGATATGCTTAAATTGTTTAACTGATGTTGATTACAGCTTGGTAAGTAGTACCTTTCAAGAAAATTATCCATTTATTTTAGATTTTCCATTTTTGTGGAATACAGCTTTTTAAATTATGAACTAATGATTGTTTGGACTTTCTTATGTTCTGTTGTTTCCCTTTTTTGTTTTCGATTTTGTTAATTTGGGTATTCTCTGTCAGTCTTTTAGGTAGTTTAGATAAAAATTTGTCGATCTTGTTGATTTTCTCAAAGAACCAACTCTTTATTTGCTGTGAGATGTTCTGTATGCTGTGAACGTGTTGCTCTGATTGGTTGATAAATAAAACGCTGATTGGCCAGTAGCCAGGCAGGAAGTATAGGCGGGATAAACAGACTAGGAGAATTCTGGGAAGTGGAAGGCTGAGTCAGTAGATGCCAGCCCACCATCCATGGAGCAGCATGTAATAGCACACAGGTAAAGCCGCGGAACATGGGGCAACATATAGATTAACAGAAAATGGGTTAGTTTAAATGTAAGAGCTAGTCAGTGGTAGGCCTGAGCTAATGGCTGAGCAGTTCTAATTAATATAAGCTTCTGAGTGATTATTTTATAAGCAGCTGCAGGGTCTGTGGGCCTGGGCAGGACCAGAAAAAACTTCAGTTATAAGGAAGCAATTTTAAAAACATGATGCACATATTCCCAAAGAGGGAATGGGGTGGGGTGGGGTGGGTGGTTTTTGGTCTTTCTATGGGTTTTGAGTTTGGGATAATTTTTATTGTTTAGGAATGTTGGTTACAAGTTGGTGTTGTTAATGGTTAGGAAAAGGGCTAAACAAAGGAGATTAGATTTAAGGTTCTTGTTTGAAAAAAAAAGATATATAGAAATGATAGAAAAGAGGGTAGATTATTAAATCTACTCTGAATAGAAAAGAAAGCATATAGATATGATATAGATAAAAAGGTAGATTATTGAATCTACTTCTAAAAGACAATTACTAGTTTTAAATACTTTATATTGGATTGGATTTTTATATATTGTATACAAATTATATATATTGAGATTGATATTGTTAGAAAATGTTGTATGTATATTTCTAATCTTGTTCAAGATATTGTACTTATACAGTTCATTTAACAATGTAATGCAATTTGCTAATCCTTGAATGTTATTACCAACTATTAGGATATAAAGAAATGAAAGTTAGTGGTTAGACATTACAATCAAACTTGTAGTCATATTAGGTGTATTTTCAAGGTCAAGCAGAGATATTTTAGACAGACAGGTCATCTTCAAACCCTTCAGAGGTCTATAGGCATGGTATTTAAAATGTTTTAATAACTTAGATTTTTTTTTCTTTTTTTATGACTATGAGACATGTTGGCTCCTGGTAGCACCAATCTACTTAAGAGAAGATATGGGCATTAAAGAAACTGCATATGGAGTTAACTTTCATTGTGGCAAAAGTTAGCCACTAAGCAACAAATTGCCCTCAAATTGACTGCTAACAGTATACTATCCAAAATGGACAGATAGGACACCAAACAAAGAACTACCGATCCTTGCCAAGACAAGTGTGGCTGCGGTTTTAGCAACAGGCATCCTCTGAGGCCAGGACAATATGGCACCATTGCTGAAGTGGCTTTGCAATCCAGAAAAGGTACAGTGCCCCTTTCTTTGAAGGCAGCTGAACAGGCAGTGGGCCAATGGCTTCTGGTGTGCAGTAGAACAGTAGCTGAAACAGTTATTCTTGAAGAGTAACTAGGCTGATGGAGTCTAACCTCTCGGTGATAGACTGGCATTTAATAAAGGAGATGAAGTAACCCACAAGCTGAGAAGAATTGGATACGGAGAAGAATGGGATGCTGAGACGAAGACACTAACAAGCCAAGAAGAATGGACAGCCGAATTCCAAAAACATCAGCAATTTCCAGAATTTAAAATCCTGAATCATGACAGGACACTGGTGGAATTCATGTTTATCTGGTATATAGACTACTCGCACTGAATGTGAGGTCAAACTGTAGGCCTTGTGTACATTCTGCTTCACAAATGAGTCTGTCAGATGGGCTCAGCCTATAGGCTGAAGATGATACCCCAATATTGTAGAGAAACCTCAGGTGACTATCCAGGCAGCTGGCTGTTTCTGCCAACTCACATTTTTTTTGAAAGCCTCTTGTTTGCACTTCCTGCTTACTAGGTAATATTATTTCCTTCTTGGGTCTCTGAGGAAGTTGAAGATTAGATAGTTAAGCATTTCAGAAAAGAAACTCTCTAAAGAGGTGTAAAGTGTATAGATTTGAAAGACATTATAAGATAGTTTTCTGTTGGTAATATAAGTTAGGATAGAAAGTGAATCAGGTACATTTTGGACTTACTAAATAGAATAATGAAATATTTTCTCTGAGTTTGTGAAATGCAAATAGACTAGACATTGTTGATGTATTTATTACTTGTATATATTATATATAGTTATTGTACTTATTGTATATAGTTTTTCTTATATTAGTTATAACTTTCTTTATTATTTTTATTTTTATTAGAAAAAAAGGGGAAATGTGGTGATATTTTATTTGTATATTAATAAAAAAAGTTTGCCTGGAGATCAGAGGTCATAGCCAGCCATAAACAGAAGTCAGGCGGTGGTAGCACACACCCTTAATCTGATCACATGGTAGGCAGAGTCTCTGTGTGTTCAAGGACACAGACAAGTGTGGTGACACACGCCTTTAATCCCAGTACCAACCATAGAGACCTGGAGGTCTGTACAGACAGACAGTGATGAGGAAGTCAGGTGGATGAACTAAGAGTCAATGAGAAGGCAGAACAGCAAGGCAATAAAGGCTCAGGTTAGACAGGAAGAGGCAGGTTCTCTCCTGGGAAGCAACGGCGGTGTGGTAAGTAAGGTTAGCTGGTGGCTATCACTATTTCTCTAATCTCTACGGCTTTCACCCCTATATTTGGTTCTGCGTTTCTTATTTATAAGACCACTTGGAATTTTGTCTACATTTGTTCCATTGATTCTCTGTATTGTTGTTTCTATTTTATTGATCTCAGCACTTAGTTTGATTATTTTTTGTTGTTTACTCCTCTTGAGTATGCTTACTTCTTTTTCTTCTAGAGCTTTCAGGTGTGATGTTAAGTTGGTAGTATGAGTTCTCTCCAATTTCCTTATGTAGGCACTTAGTGCTATGAACTTTCCCCTTAGCACTGATTTCATTGTGTCTCATAATTTGAGTATATTGTGCATTTGTTTTCATTGAATTCTAGAAAGGTTTTAATGTCTTTCTCATTTCTGCCTTGACCTCATAGCTGTTCAGTAGAGAGTTGTTCATTTTCTGTGAGTTTGTAGGCTTTCTGTTCTTTTTGTTGCTGATATCCAGCTTTACTCCTTGGTGGTCTGATAGGTTGCAGGGGGTTATATCAATTTTCTTGTGTCTGTTGAGCCTTGCACAGAGTATATGGTCAATTTTGGAGAACGTTTTGTGAGGTGTTGAGAAGAAGGTATATTCTTTTGTGTTTGGGTGAAATGTTTTCTATATGTTAGCTAGGTCCATTTGGTTTATTACTTCTCTTAGCTCTTTAGTATTTGTTTGGATGACCTGTCCATTGATGAGAGTGTGGTACTAAAGTCTCCCACTATGAATTGTGAGGGTTGGTGTGTGATTTAAGCTTTAGTAATGTTTCTTTTACAAATGTGAGTGCCCTTGTGTTCAGGGCATAGATGTTAAAAAGTGAAATGTCATCTTTGTGTATTTTTTCTTTGAGAGGTATGAAGTGTCCTTATCCTTCTCTTTTGAGTAATTTTGGTTTGCAGTCTATTTTGTTAGATATTAGTATGGCTATACTAGATGGCCTCTTAAGTCCATTTGCTTGGAAAACCATTTTCCAACCTTTTACTCTGTGGTAGACATTGAGGTGGGTTTCTTGTATGCAGCAAAAGGATGGGTCCTCTTTTCACATTCCTTCTGTTAATCTATGGCTTTTCATTGTGGAATTGTGACCATTGATACTGAAAGATACCAATGAACAATGACTGTTAATTCCTGTCATATTGTTTTTGGTATGTTTGTAAGTTGTTTTGTGTGTGTGTGTGTGTGTGTGTGTGTGTGTGTACGTGTGTGTTCATGTGTACATGCACTTCTCTCCTTTTGGTTTTGCTGATATGAAATTACTTATTTCCTCTATTTTCATGTGTGTAGTTAAGTTCCTTGGGTTAGCATTTTCTTTCTAGTATCTTTTGTAGGGCTGGATTTGTAGAGAGATAATGCTTGAATTTTACTTTATCATACTATTATCTTATCCATCTATGGTGATTAAAAATTTTGCTGGGCACAATAGTGTAGGCTGTCATCTGTGATCTCTTAGAGTCATCACTACATCTGTTCAGGCCCTTCTGGCTTTTAGAGTGTACACTGGGATGTCAGGTGCAATTTTAATAGGTCTGCCTTTATATGTTACTAGCACTTTTTCTCTTGCAGCTTTTAATATTTTTTCCTTGTTTTTTTTTATGTTTAACTTTTGATTATTATGTGACAAGGGAACTTCCTTTTCTGGTCAAATCTGTTTGGTGTTCTGTATGCTTCTTGAACCTTTATAGGCATTTCCTTCTTTAGGTTAAGATTGGAAATATTTTCTGGGCCTTTGGGCTGGGATTCTTCTCTTTCTTTTATTATTCTTAGGTTTAGTCTTTTCATAGTGTTCTAGATTTTCTGGATGTTTTGCGTCAGAAACTTTTTAGATTTGACATTTTCTTTGATCAATATGTCCATTTTTTTCTATTGTATCTTCAATACCTGAGATTTTTGTTGGTGATTCTTGCACATGTAATTCCGGTTTGCTTATTCAGATTTTTCCATTTCCTATATTCCCTTTATTGCTTCTATTTTGAATTTCAGGTCTTGAATAGTTTCCTTCACCTGTTTGTTTTTTTTCTTGACTTTCTTTGCATACTTTAAGGAATTTATTCATTTCCTTCATTTTTTGTTTGTCTTTTCCTTGATTCCTTTAAGGGATTTATTCACTTCTTAAGGACCTCTATAATCTTCATAAAGTTGGTTTTAAGGCCTTTTTCTTGTGCTTTGGCTTTGTTTGTAATATTCAGGACTTGTAGTAGGATAACTAGTCTCTGGTGGTGACATATTGCTGTGGTCGATTGTATTCTTATGCTGGTGTCTAGGCACCTGGTTTTGGGGGGATTATAGGTCTAGGTGCTGATTTCTGAGTTTGTCTTTGTTGGGTAGATATTTTGTTCCTTTGTTTCTGTTTTCTGTCTAGTCTTCTGTTCTGTGTGGCCTGTGGTTGAACAGGGATTCTGTACCTGATTTGGGGACTGGACTACAGACAGGTGATATTGCCTCTTGTCAAGCAGGGGGTCTTTTCCTGAGTTGGTGCCTGGGACATGGTAATGAGAGAGAGAGGGGTTTTGCAAATAGTGTTGGGGGTGGGTAAGTGGACACAGATAGAATACAGGAGGTCTGTGGGTTCTTGTGGCCAAAGTGGCCTCTGGCCCAACAGTGAGTCTCTGAGTTTGCCTAACTGTTCTTCTGTCTGGTGTGGCCTATATTTGGACAGGGAATGCCTGGGCAGGGACATGGCAGTATGGGTAGAGGGTGGAAAGGGAAGGGGTGATTGCTGATTGGGTCTTTGATAACCAAACAGAGAGAGTAGGAATGTTTGTCAGTTGGGAGCCTTTCTGTTCTTCTGTTTGGCATGGCCTGCACTTCAAAGTAGGTAAATTTTTAATGTTGAACCACCCCATATCTGGTTTAAATTCCAGTTGCTTGTGGTATATAATTTTTATATGTTGTTTTATGTATTGTTTTCTTCAGTTATTAAAAGTGTTGATATATATTTTTTTCTTGTAACTTTTTTGGTGGAGGGGATTTACTAATATTAACATCACAACTTTATCTTAATATAGTAAAAATTTAGCAGAGTGAAAAAAAATGAAGAACTCTGCTTGGATATGAGGAGAAGTAAGGACAAATGCAGACATTACACAGGACAAACCACAGACATTATGATTGGCAGATGAGTAGAAAGTAAATACAGACAGCTTACAAAAAGTGGAAAATGTTGATATAGAAAGATATAACTGCAGGTCCAAAGTAGTGATGGATGAAAAAGGAATACTATAAATGGATGAATGCTCATGTGTGACAAATAAGATAAAATGGGCTAATGCCTTAAAATATATACTCATCCAAAGCTCATACAGGAGTAAATTTGAACTGGTATGCATCTACTAAAGAAACTAAATTAACAGTTAATAATCATCCAAAAGAAAAAGCCCCAGCCCAAGATGGATTCATTAACTTTATTCTAAATACTTATTCTACTCCCCAGAAAAGTGTAATTCTTACCTGTCATCAAAGCAGCTTCTCTTTGCCAGAGATGGAGACCATGATGAAACACTGTAACTAGACAAAATACGGTGAACACCTGATTGTGGGATGCCCAGTCCCAGGGGATACCTAAATCACAACCTCTGCATCGAAGGCTCAGATAACATGAGAAAAGGGGTAGAAAGATTGTAAGAGCAAGAGGACCAGTAAGTCTGCTGTGAGACTTTTTTCCTAGAAATGAGAGGGGAGATATACCCAAGATACCTCAAGAGTATGGCTGCCTAAACAAGACCTGAACAATGATACAACCAATAGACATGTTATCAAAGAAGGGAGAAACCTCATTGGGCCTCCACCCCTAGACTAAGATCTATTGGCTAGTATCAATTGCTAAGAGAGGGAGAATTAGTAATTGGGTAGTCAGTTCCAAGTAATCCCTGAAGTCGTGTGTGTGTGTGTGTGTGTGTGTGTGTGTGTGTGTGTGTGTGTACACACAAGCAACACTACATGAACTCAGCAGGTTGTATTTATATATCTGTGCATTTATACATACTTGTAATAATAAAGATTAAAGAAAAAGAGGCCATTAATTTGAGAAGAAGTGAGTGGGGCAGTACATGCAAGGGGTAGAAAGGAGGAAAGAAAAGAGAGAGTGATGTAATTATATTTTAATTAATTAACATATATTTAATAAAAGTAAAAAGAGTATATTTTATTGTAAAAAAGGAAAAAGAATAATTAGGAGTAGAAAGAGATCCCACCTCACCTCTTTAGCTTCTCTTTCTGTTCTTTTAATTTTTCTAAACTATGTAAATCCACAGCCTCTTCAACTCCTTCCTCCCACCTCTACCTTTTCAGAAATCCTACTGCTTTTCAGCCCTTCAGTTCCATGTTCCACACTCTCTCTCCCTACTCCCAATCAGGCTAACTCCTTATCATTCCTTTTCCTCATGAAAGGAATTAATGAAACACAAAACCATGAATCTGAATGCTCTTGAAAGCCATTTTAGTTGGGAAGTGGCCAGTGTTGAATGTTAAGAGCAAAGTGGAGAGATTTTTGTTTTCTTTAAAACAATGTATTTAACCTGCTTTTGAAAATGGTCTCAAAGAACGTCTCTTTAGAATTTTTTTTGTATATAGTTTATGCTAACTGCAGGACTCTCTCACAGAAGCCTTTAAATAGACACCTCTGTAATTAATTACCCTCACGCATACCTTAAGCAAATATCCTATAAGGAAAAATGTGTTATTTAAGTGACCAGTTGACTCAATTTTATTTTTTACTTTCAAGAGTGAATTTAAATGGCATCCCTGTGTGTTAGTCATTTCAAATTCTTTGGAGCAGATAAACATTATCATGAAACTGGCCAAGGATGAAATTTAAATAAGTAGAGACTGGAAAAGATGACAGCAAGAGTTTCCACCCCACAAAAACAGACACATTAGTTTAATTAGCTGAAAAATTTAGAAGACAAAGATGGGGGGGTTATTTATGTTGATTTGCAATGCATACTCAGTATTTGTATAAACAAATACATTAGGGGAAGAAACCTCTGCAGTGTATCTTTATATCATTTAAGATACACTCTCAAAGGGCAAGTAAAGAGAATACATATATTTTCTTTTTTTCTCTCTAGCATATGTCTATTGTACATTAAATATTAGCATCATGTTCTACATAGTATTTTACATTTTTTTTACTTACTATAGAACGTTATTACTCTACAATATGGTGTCTGACATCTACTTGGGGCTTCATCACAAAGAGGTTTCATAAGTTGATCACTCTTCCATAAGTTTTCTTTCTAGAAATTTGTATCCTTATGAATATATCATAAATTACATACCTGTCCTCACCACATTGGGGCTTCTTCTGCTATACCATTACACTGAGCTGCTAGTCTGACTGTAGCAAATTCTATGTGTTTAAGTAGGGACCACAACAACTACTCATGTGGCTAGATAATTTTCTAAATATAGGAAATAAATACTGCCTTCCTCTAGAATCAGTCATATTTCTGGGAAGATTAGGGGTTGAGAAGACATTATTTTTTATTTTTTTATTATTAGGAAATTTTTTATTAATTTTACATACCAATCACAGATCCCCCAAAGAGATAGTGAAAGTAACCATAGACTCACCACGGTAATAGTTTTTAGAGATGTTTTCAAAATATGAAGAGCTAAATTCTCTTGTAACCCCTGCTGCATCACAAAATCAGTGTTCCTGAAATAGTTATGCTGCACCCACCCCCAGTCCCCAGGCACACACACACAGTGGTGAACTCCAATTTTCTTTTCTATTATTTTATTTGTATAGGTGATATGGACATTGTATTGCTGTAGGTATATTTTTTTATAACAAATTACACATCATTGTGATTAAATCTGGAGAATCAGCGAAACACTTTGTTAATGCTGGAATGCAATATGTTTGTAGAGAACTTTTATTGTTTCTGTACATACAGTAATCTGGATTTTTTTTACCTTCCTCCCATCTTTCCTTCTTTTTCCCCTGCCTACACCACCCACATCCCATTCACTGTGGAGCTCTTAAAGCTGTTACAACACATGGTGGTTATGGACTCAGACCCTGGCAAACATAACATTCTATTTCTCTTGACCTGATGTTTACTCATAGTTAGATCTATGAACCTGCAAAATCTATCATAACCAGGAGTGATATCCATATATTCAGAGAGGGTAACTTTCTGCTACAAAAAAAAAAAAAAAAAAGCTAAGAGGAAGTGAGTCCAGGGCTGCTGTGATCATTGTTTTCTCAAACCTCGGGAAGCTAAGGTGAGAAGAGTAAGGTAATAATTGAACCCTTGATTTTAATTTTTGAGACTTTGGTTTTCCTTTCTTTAATTCTTCACTTTTGTACTCATTCCTACAAAAATCTTTATTGAGGATTTATGGTCTTTGAGATACTTTTCTAAGGAATGAGGAACTGTTCTCTTGGCATTTACATATTAGGGAGAAAAAATGAGAGTAAGTTAGTAAGCAAATAAATAACCACAATAGCTGTAAATAATGGTGTTACGGAGACAACAGAAGGTGATATGATAAAACCCAACTCAGGGTCAGGAGGATAAGTAACTCACTGGAATGATCAGGAAACACTTCTTTGATGAAGTAACAGTTGAGAGGATCCCAAAGCCAGACTAACCATGTGTAGATCCTGAGGGCAAGAAGTCCAAAGAAGAAACAAGTGGAGTAAAACTCCTCATAAAGAGAAGCATTGATAGCAGAAAATTTAAGTGAGAAACTAGGACTTAGATAGACTCCTCAGTATGCAATCAAAGAGAGGGGCCAAGGCTGGGTAATAAAGGTGGCAAGCTTTGGAGAGGATTGCCTTCTTCACCCTCCTGACCTGAGGCAAAACCTGGCAACTTAAAACAAAGAACTTGTAGGGTGTTTCTCCTGCCAGTGGGCCCCTTTTGATGGACTGGTTCAAGGGCAGATTAGGGCATTTTTACACAGCAGCTTGGGGGTCAATCAACTGACCATTTCTGCATCAAACTGACCAATCCTAAATTAAAGGAGGAAGACTCGTCAAAGACTTTAGAACCCTAAGCCTGGAGGGGAGACTGGAGTTTTGGTTTCCCAACTCCCTTTCTTTGAGGAGGTTTTTTCTCTATGTTCCTGTTGCATGTGTGTGTCCCCTCACTCCCAATAAACACCTTTCTTCAATTGCTGATTCTGTCAACTGCTGTTTGTAGTGTTCAAGATTTCCCTGTAACTGTTATGCTCAAGATTTTTCTCTACTTTTAATTATTTAACTGGTAGAGAAAATTAATCAGATCAAGACTCCCAGACTGTAACATAAATACTGATGAGAAGTAGAAAGGAGAAAGTGGAGTAATGGAGGTTGATTCCTGTGTAACTTTTATAGTCTTTGGCCAGCAGATAATGTTTTATGCAGGGACACAAGGGTAGACATCTAAAAAGTAAGATGGAGATGACATGATGGCTCATGTCAAATTCCTTGCTGTTCAACTATGGGTTCCTGGGTTATGATCCCCAGCACCCACGTAAAAATCTGAGTATTGGCAGTGCTAAGAGACAAAGACACAAGGATTCCAGAAGCTTACTGGCCAGCCTGTCCACTCAACCAGTGAGCTCCAGGTTCAGTGAGAGACCCTGTCTCAAAAAAAAATCTGAGAAAATAAAGTGGAACACAACTAAGAAAGGTCAACATTGACCTCTGTTGCTCATATTTACATGTAGAAGTGTGCACATTCATATACACACATTCATATAAACTCATACAATACACAGATCCACATATCCATACATGAGGCAGGAAGAAATTATTAAGTTTAAATTTAAAGAGGACTTTTTATACTATATAGAGTAACTATAAAGATGAAACAAGGAAGCCAGAAGAACATTTCACTTTCCTACTAGGATGACTGAAATTATACTAAATCTAACAAGAATGTGATTGTTCTAGAATGATTGTTGCATATGAAAATAACATTCAGAACCAAAGTTCTTTCCAAGCAAGTTATGAGCAAGGTGTCCTAACTTGTTTTACTGTTTATTTTCATTCCTTCATTTTTGGAGTGAGTGTGTATGTAGTCAAATCTTGTCTGGAACTTACTGTGTAGACAAGAATGATTTTGAATTCATGGAGCTCTGCTTGCCTCTATATCTTGAGTGTTGGCATTAAAGACTTGCTACCCTACCTTAGATTTTAATGCCTTTCTTCTCTTATGTACAAGAAGGCTGAATGCTTCAAGCCAAGCATTTTGCATAGCCACACAGTTTCTAGATGATGAAGGAGCCTCCTCTAGTGATCCTTTTTTTATGATTGGTGAAAACTTTTTTCAAGAATTCTTCTAATACTAGTGGCCAGAATGGGGTCACATACCAGAAGGGAACAGAATTACAATAGTTTTTTTTTTTTTTGCATAGGTATTTAAATTTTTTTCTTTTTCTTTTATTTTATTTTACAATATAATTTAATTCTACATATCAACCATGGATTCCCTTGTTCTCCCCCCTCCTGCCTCCCTCCCCTCCCCCCCCAGTCCACCCCCCCCCCCCCCCGTTCTCATCTCCTCCAGGGCAAAGACTCCCCCGAGGATTGAGATCAACCTGGTAGACTCAGTCCAGGCAGGTCCAGTCCCCTCCTCCCAGACTGAGCCAAGCATCCCTGCATAAGCCCCAGGTTTCAAACAGCCAACTCATGCAATGAGCACAGGACCTGGTCCCACTACCTGGATGCCTCCCAAACAGATCAAGCCAATCAACTGTCTCACCCATTCAGAGGGCCTGATCCAGTTGGGGGCCCCTCAGCCATTGGTTCATAGTTCATGTGTTTCCATTCGTTTGGCTATTTGTCCCTGTGCTTTATCCAACCTTGGTCTCAACAATTCTCACTCATATAAACCCTCCTCTTTCTCACCAATTGGACTCCCGGAGCTCCACCCGGGGTCTGGCCATGGATCTCTGCATCCAGTTCCCTCAGTCATTGGATGGGGTTTCTAGCACAACAATTAGGGTGTTTTGCCATCCCATCACCAGAGTAGGTCAGTTTGAGCTGTCTCTTGACCATTGCCAGCAGTCTATTGTGGGGGTATCTTTGTGGATTTCTGTGGGCCTCTCTAGCACTTTGCTTCTTCCTATTCTCATGTGGTCTTCATTTACCATGGTCTCCTATTCCTTGTTCTCCCTCTCTGTTGTTGATCCAGCTGGGATCTCCCGCTCCCCCAAGCTCTCTTTCCCTTGACCCTCGCCCTTCATTACCCCCACTCATGTCCAGGTTGTTCATGTAGATCTCATCCATTTCTCTGTCATTGGACAATCCCTGTGTCTTTCTTGGGGTCCTGTCTCTTCCACTGCTGGTGGGAATGCAAGCTTGTACAACCACTTTGGAAATCAATATGGTGCTTTCTTAGAAAATTGGGAATCAATCTCCACCAAGATCCAGCTATACCACTCTTGGGCATATATCCAAGGAATGCTTAATCATACCACAAGGGTACTTGCTCAGCTATGTTCATATCAGCATTGTTTGTAATAGCCAGAACATGGAAACAACCTAGATGCCCTTCAACTGAAGAATGGATAAATAAAATGTGGTACATATACACAATGGAATACTACTCAGCAGAGAAAAACAATGATGAGGTTTGCAATCAAATGGATGGATCTAGAAAAAATTATCCTGAGTGAGGTAACCCAGACTCAGAAAGACAAACATGGTATGTACTCACTCATAGGAGGATACTAGATGTGGAACAAGGATGACTGGACTGCTACTCACAACACCAGGGAGGCTACATGGAAAACAGGACCCCAAGAAAGACACAGGGATCTCCCAATGATGGAGAAATGGATGAGATCTACAATAGTTGTATTAGACTCTTGGTGTTTAGCTCTTTTCCATGAGCTCATGGAACAGTTTCAGAATTTACTAATGAACAAGTTTGGATGAAACCAACATTGCCTTTCATTATGGATTTGATTACTTTGAATAGCCCAGCTAAGTTAAAAAGAAACAAAACTTGTGATTCTTCTCCAATTCCAATTTTTGTCCATATTTAACAATCTTTGAATGACCTTGTGCAAGATAATTTTCAATGCCTTCCTCATAGTTTTGTGCAAACCACAGAAACACTAGCTGTTGTAGTTCACAGTGGGTCTTCCTGAATTATCATTTAACAACTCTTCCTGAGCAATTTGACTTTGGAGCAAACTGAGGCCTAATATGATGACTGAACTGTATAGGTGTCATTGCTGCTGTTGTGGGTCAATCTTTCTGCTTCTATGATGGACTTGAGTCAAGTCATTTCTTACTTGGTCCATTACCTTATTTTTTTTTAAAGATTTATTTAAAAATTTTCATTGAGTATGTGTCTCTGTATGGGTATGTGCATGTATATGCAAGTGCTGGCAGCAGTATGTAATCCCTCTGGGACTGGAAGTACAGAGGGTTGTGATCCACCTGACAGCCTGGGGAATTAAATCAAGTCCTCTAAAGAACAGTAAGCACTCTTAACTGATGAACCATGTCTCTAGCCCCATGTCCTTTTCATTATGCTTGTCAATATGTCCATCTTTATCCTCATATGAGCAGATGGTTCTCCTTTCATGAAACACAGCTGGAATTATTTTCTGCTGATTGCTCTTGCTGTGGATAACTTTGGTGAAGATAAAGCAGTCTTTTGCCAGTGGTCTTCATTGCTGTGGATGCTCCTTGTTCCCTCCTTTATTCCCTATTAATCTGGAAGAAGGTTATTTCCTAGGGAGCTCCCACAAAGCGCTTCTGGATTCCTTTCCTAATCCGATTTTCCTTTTCACTATCTTTTGTAGCAGGGCTATCATAGCCATCTCTTTCTGAACTTCCTCTGAATTTTATTTGTCACATTAATATGCTTGGCTTGTATAGGATAGAAATAGGAAGATAACTACAGATAAGTGAGGCTTAAGAAGAAAGATTTCCCTGTTCTGTTTAACTAGCTTTGTCAGGGACAGTGAAGAAAAACATCTCTTCAGTTTCAGTTCAGTGATCATTTTACTTCTTGAAGCCTATGAAATATCCTTCTTTAATCAGCCTTAGTCTTTATTTAAAACCATAAACACCAATGTATGCAGACTCTTTTAACGAAATTACGCCCTGGTACTATTTAGTGTCATACTTGACTGATTCTCCCAATCAGAAATAACCTTTAACTGGACAGTGGGTCTTCATTAATGAGATGAATAGCTTTTTAATTAATAGGATTATAAAATAAATAGGCCACACCTGCTAGATGACAAGGTTGCTCACAAACTCTCCTCAGTCTCTCTGTTACTCCAGACCCAATTCTCAGGGTCACCCCTAGAACTCCAACATGCCTTTTGTGGATCCCTCAGACTTGCCCCTGGCCTCCCCTTCCTCCAGCCTCCAACACTATCAAGCATTCCCCTGGTCAACACACCAGCTAAGCAGGTCAGTAAGGCAGGGACACTCAGCCAACATACTCTCGGAAAATCCAGAGGAACCAGAAACCAAGGAACAAAATACTCAGCCAATGAAGAAAAACCCAGAAATCAGCACCTAGACCTATGATCACCTTAAACCCAGATGCCTAGTTGCCAGTATATCAACAACAACCAGGACACTATGTCTCCATCAGAGCCCAGCTATCCTACCACAGCAGGCCCTTAATAGTCATCCCAACATACCAGAAACATAAGAAAAATATCTTAAAACCAACTGTATGAAGATGATAGAGGTACTTAAAGAAGAAAAGAATAAATACCTTAAAGAAAGACAAGATAAAACAAACAGCTGAAGAAAACAAATAAATTGTTTAAGACCTGAAAATGGAAATAGAAGCAATAAAAAACCACACTTGGAGATGAAAAATTTAGGATTGTGAAAAAGAACTTCACAGGCAAGCTTCACCAAGAGAATGCAAGAGATGGAAGAGAGAATCTCAGGCATTGAAAATATAATAGAAGAAATGGATACATAGATTAAAAAAATGTTAAATCTAAAAAATTCCTGACACAAGACATCTAGGAAATCTGAGATGCTATGAAAAGACCACACCTATGAATAGCAGTAATAGAGGAAGAGAAAGAATCCCAGCTCAAAGGCTCAGAAAATATCTTCAACAAAATCATAGAAGAAAATTTCCATAACTTAAATAAGGAGATGTCTATAAAGGTACAAGAAGAATACAGAACACCAAATAGATTGGACCAGAAAAGTAAGTCCCCTCATCACATAACAATTAAAACATCAAACATACATAACAACAAAAAAAGAATATTAAAAGCTTCAAAGGAAAAAGACCATGTAACATAAAGGCAGACCTGTTAGAATTACACCTGACTTCTAATTGGAAACTCTTAAAAGCCAGAAGGACTTGAACAGATGTGCTGCAGACTCTAAGAGACCACAGATTTCGGCCCAGATACTATACTCAGCAAAACTTTCAATCACTATAGATGGTGTCTTAGTTAGGAATTCTATTGCTGTGAAGAGACACGACCATGGCAACTCTGATAAAGGAAAACATTTAGTTGAGGCTGGCTTACAGTTTCAGAGGTGTAGCCCATGATCATCATGGCGGGAAACACAGTAGCATGCATGCAGATGTGGTGCTAGAGAAGGAGCTGAGAGTTCTACATCTGGACTGGCAGACAGCTGGAAGTGAATGTCACACTAGACCTGGCTTGAGCATTTGAGGTCTAAAAGTCCATCTCCTAGTGATGCACTTCCTCCAACAAAGCCACGTCTATTCCAACAAGGCCACACCGTCCTAATAGTGCCATTCCCTATGGGCCTGTAGGGGTCAATTTTATTCAAACTACCATACCTAGCATTTTCACCTTGCATTTTTACTATGATGTTTCATCTCACCTTGTTCAGATTTTCTACTAGCCTTTCCTCCCATCATTAAATTTTTCCATATTTTTGTGAGATTTTTTCTTGTGGGTTTTTGGCCCAGTCCTTCACCCAGCATTTTCAGGTGGCATATTTACCAGGATTTTTCACTTGGATTTGTGCCTCATTTTTGCTGAGGTTTCCCTCTGGCTTTTGTGCATGTATTTTGGTTTGATTTCTTTTTTCTGAATTTTTGTCCCTACTTTTTCTCTCAGTATATAAACTGGATTTTTTTTTTAAACCAGAATTTGTCACCTAACCTTTCTTCTGGAATTATTGAATAGAATTTGCTCACAAATTTCATTCAGCTGTATCCATGTATTTTCTTTAAGTTCCTTAAATTATTTGATGAAGTTTATGGTTATTCTTATTTTAAAAGTCTGTGTCCTGGGGTTCATCTATGTAATTCTCATTTCCAAAAATTTCCATGAGACTGGTAGCTTTTAGAGGAGAGATACTGTCTGAATTATTCATATTATTTGTATTTTTGTTGTAAGATCTGTATGTACTTCTTTTGCTAAGTCTAAATCTTATATGGACAGATCAGGTTGTGGCAAAAGAGATCTGTGAGCACTTTGGGCCTAGAGGTTTAAAATTGCTTTGGCAGGATATAATCAGGTGGACACAGGGGACCAGGCTATGTCTTCATCCAATCCTGAAAGGTAGGGGTATATCTGGTCATTGGAGAGGGTGTGTAGGGAAGGATCAGGATCAGGAAGGATCAGAAAGAGTCATCTGCCTGAGACCCTGGAGAAATATGTGTAGACTCTGGCCACATATGGAAGTTGGAGATGGCCTGGGAGGGGCCTGTGGGTCAGGTAAGGGAGAATGGGTTCTAGCAGGAGCCTACAGGTTGGATGATGGGAAGGCAGATGTGGCCAAACTAGGCTATGGCACTGAATATGAGACCAGGATCAGATTTGGGGAGCTGAGGAGGGTGCATATATGAATGGAGAAGAATGTGTAAGTTCTAGCTTAGACCTGTTTTAAAAGTTACTTTCTCCTCGACTCAAGTTAAACCTCCCTCAATAGGACATTTTTAGATCTTAGTCATGTCTTCTGCAGTTTAGACATGTCTTAGGTTTCTTTCCTGTTGCAATAAGACCCCTTACCACCAAGACATTGTAAAATAGAAATCATTTAATTGTGCTTGTCTTTTCAGAGGGTTAGAGTCTATGATGATTTGGCAAAGGCATGGTGGTAAGAACATTTGAAAATCCACATTTTGATCCACAAGCAGGAGGCAGAGAGCATACTGGCAATGGTATGAGTCTTTTGAAGCCTTAAAGTCTATTAGCAGTGCTGTATATTCTTCAATAAGGCCCCACCTCCTAATCTTTCCTGAAGAGTTCCTCCAGCTAGGCATCAAATATTCAAATATATGAGGTTATAGGAGCCATTCTCATGTAAATCACCACAAAGATTAAGCATGCACACGGTTATATCATTCTTATTGTGATAAAAGACGAAAAATATAGAATTAGCCATTTTCATTATTTTACAATATATAGTTCTGAGACATTCAGTACATTTACAGTATTTTTCAACAATTGCCATTTCCAGCTATTGACAGCCTATATCTAGTAAGTAGTCAGTCTGTATTCCTGCTATCCTCAGTGTCTAAAAATTGATCACATATTTCATTTCTATGGACTTGCCTATTCTGGATATTCTTATAACAGGGATCATACACCAGGAAGTCTTCTGTGGTTTTATTCTGCTTTCCTTGAGTTATGAACAATGAAGAGGCCAAGAAAAGTTAACTTGAAAAACAGACAGAGTGTCCTGAGGGACCAGAAGGAGAAGGATGAACATATTCCTCTCACAATGTTGCCCCAAGTTCACCTGTTCACACCTGGCAGTCAAAGCCCTACCACGTTGGACCACAGGAATACAAGGTCTCAGGCTAGCAACCTGGTGTCTGTGTCACTCATTGGAATGGTGAGTCTGAGCCATGGGCACTGTTAAATCCAAGGTCAGCTTGGTTAGCAGGTGCTTGGGAAGCAATTGTTCAAGTTGGCAGAGTCCAGCTGGATGTCATATGGTGTTTATCCTTGGATGGCACAACAGAGCCTCATTATAGGCACAGCACTTGGCCAAACATTCACAGTAAAGGCAAACCAGGCTGGTCTGGCCCTGGCCTTTGGAAAAGCACAGAGGGCTACTAATGTTTACAGCCAGTGAGCTGCATGGATAATTAAATATCTCCCAAGGAGAACCTTGTTTGAGTACTAAAGGTCCTGGCTGTGACTGGACTGTGTTTCGTTGTCACTATGTTTTTCTAACCAAGTACCACATAAAGAGTCCATTATATGGGCTTCAGTGCTGCAAACATAACCAGGGATGGGAAGTGAAAAATCTGTGGGCAGCCCTGTTGAACAAGCCATTTAACACTTCCCAAATGTACCCCACACCGAAGTCCAAGCTTTATTTACCCAAGCCCTTATTCATGTGTTGGGTTGTTGGTGGGTGGGTAGTGCTCACTTAACTAGGAATTAATCTCCTAAAAGGCTCTAACTAGTTTCATAAAGGTATTCACAAATGGCTGAACAGTAAGTGTTGTAAATGCCCAGGACTGATAAGAAGTTGGTAGAAGGGAATCCTAATTGTGCTTGTATTGCTCTAATAGTTCCATGTTGTTTACAATAAATTGGAGGATTAGTGCAGGGTTTTCTGCTTTTTCCCAGGGTCTTTTCATGTCTTTTTCCATAGAGATGATCTGGAGAAACTGCTATATCACAGTCTGTCTTGAAACTTGAGTTGCAGGCATATCCATGGACTTGTGGAGGCAGCCATGATGAGTAACACCTCAAACAACTAGGGCCATTTGTGGTAACAGATATGCCTTTAAGTTATGTAAACTCTTTTCCTGGGTAAGAGACCCTGGTACCTGGGAGTCTATTAGCTACAGACTCAGAGACAGTGTCTTAGCAGAGTGCCTGTAGGAGTGAGAGGGAAAGAATGGCTGTAGGTGCTTATCCTGCCCCAAGCAGCAACTGGATTCTAATATTTCAGTCTTAAAACTAGAAGTTTCTATTTCAATCCCTGAAGTCTGTCTCACTAGTTTGCTAAATATTTATAAGTGTTTCTGAATCATTAAAAATGAGCAATAGGCTTTGCTGCAAAATATGAGGTTAGTTATACACATAATAAATGAATCATAATATCCTACCCAAAGGAAACAGAAAATTTGCAATACCTCAATGTTTCCTAGCTCCTCTATCACCAGCATGACTATGTGACTTCATCCCTTCCACACCATAAACAATTTCCAGGTCCAGCCTGGCCCTCCACATCTTGTACTGGAGCCCAGCTTGAGGAATTCATTCTTAAATCCTCAAATCTAGCTCAAGTCCTACACCCAGTGCTCCTGCCTAGTCTGTTGATCTCCACCTGTACTGTCCTTTACCTCCATGCATGATGCAGGACACACATCATTTGTGCCAGTCCAGCATCCACTGTGATCACCTGATTCTTTCCTCGTGAACTGACTTCAATCACTAGTACCAGCCTGTCCCAGCATACCGTGTGCTGGGGCGCAACCTGGTAGGTCTATCTGATTCTGTCCATACACCCTCCCAAATTCTCAAATCTAGCTCATGCTCTTTATCCTCATCCAGTGTCCATACTTAGTATGATTTGCCCCATCCCTGCATTCCATAATCTCCAAGATTGGCCAAGGGCCACATCATACTCACCAGCTCAGCTCCCCCCCCCCCCCCCGTGTCCACCTGATTTCATCTCAATCATACTGTAGCCAGATTCCAGCCCCAGTCAAACCCACACATCCTGTGTCCACATCAGACATAGAGTCAATAAAAGAAGTCCATATGTCCAGGTTTCATCTCAATATGCAAACAATATGAAAGATCAAGATAGTACACCTCCACATCCACCAGCCCAGAATTCTTTTCTAATGATAACTACCTAGACAAACCTAGTAGACAGAACTTAAAAATAAACAAACATGAAGTTCATCAAAGAATTCAAGGAGTTTAAAGAAGACACAAGCAAGAAGCTCAGTGTACTTTAAGAGAACAAAGAACCACTTAATGCTCAATAAAACAAATGTAAGGCTGAATGAAATTACAGAGACAATTCAGGATTTGAAAACCAAACTCGCTAAAGAACTAGGAATACTGAACAGAACTCAAACTGAAATGAAGATTAACTGAAAAACTCAATAATCCAATTGGACAACTCAGGGGAAAGGCTTACCACTATAATAGATCAAGTAGAATATAGATATTCAGAACTCAAAAATAATGTAAAGAAATTAGACCACACAAGCAAAGAATACACACACACACACACACACACACACACACACACACACACACACACACACACAGAGAGAGAGAGAGAGAGAGAGAGAGAGAGCGAGAGAGAGAGAGAGAGAGAGAGAGAGAGAGAGAGAGAGAGAGGCGAGGGTGGGAAGGAACATGCAGGAATTGTGGGACACGATGAAAAGAGCATGTCTTTGAATTATAGGCATAGGTGATGGAGAAGTGGTCAATTTCATAGACCAGACCTTCAAAAATTTTATAGAAGAAAAAAATTCCCTAACTAAAGAACTTATAAAGCCGATCATATATAAAAGGCAAACAGAACACCAAACAGACAAGGTCAGAAAAGAAACTCTCCATGAAATGTCCTAGTTAAAATACTAAATATGCATTCAGAAGGGAGAAGCAGGCAGATCTCTGTGAGTTTTAGGCCAGGATGGTCTACATAGAGAGTTTCGATTCAGCCAGGGTGAAATACTGTGATGTTGTCATACAAAATCAAGCAAATATAAACACCAAAACAATAAATATATAGAACAAAGATTGAAAGCACCAAAAGAAAAATGCAAGTGACATATAAAAAAAGTTCAGAATAACAACTGATATCTCAACAGAAACTTTGAAAGACAGAAAACCTGGAACAATGCCATCCAAATCTCAAGAGACCAAGGAGGTCAACTTAGACTACTTTACCCAACAAAAATATCTACCATGCATGAAGGGGAAAGATTTTTTTTCAAGACATAAACAGGTTAAAATAATTCATCTCCAACAAACCATCCCTAAAGAGAATAAAGCATTACATTAGATTGAAGAGTGGAATAGGCAAAGCCAAGACACTGTAGAAAGAAAACAAATGAAGCTATGATTATTGAAAAAAAGGACAGAAATAGAAAAACAAAAACCTGACAATAGCTGCAATCAACAAACCTTTCAGTAATAATATTAAATGTTAATGGCCAACTTGCCAATCAAAAGACACAGATTACCTGGATGGGTTAGGAAACAAAATCCATCTTTCAACATTCTACAGTAACTGAACTTTAAAGATAGGAACCACCTTAAAGTGAGAAAGTAGAAAAACAGTATTCCAGTCAAACAGACCAGCCAGGAAGCAGCAGATATTCCTATCCCAGTGTCTGACAAAATAGACTTCAAATTAAAACTAATCAGAAGAGATAAAACACAGATTAATGTCAACTCAATAATAGGAGGTTATTTCAATACCCCACATTCTCCAATAGAGGTCTTATGGACAAAAAAAATAAACATAAGAATTAAAGGACATCACACATGAAACTAACAGATAACTAAAGAATATTCCACCCAAATACCAAAGAGTACACATTATACTCAGCAGACATGGTAGTGTCTCCAAAATAGAAAACATCCTGGGACACAAAAGAAAAAGTGAAACAACTCTGTTTATTCTACTTGACCACAATTCAATAAAACTTAACATAAACAAAAAAACAATAGTAAGTACACAAGCTCTTGGAGATTAACAACTCATTTTTGAATGATGACTATGTCAAAAAAAAATTAAGAAAGAAAGGATTCCTAGAACTAAATGAAAATGAAACCACAACAACACCTCTAAGACACATTATAAACAATTCAACAAGAGAAAGATAACTTTTTTTGCACTTTTATTATTCAAAACGAGTTGAGAATTTAAATACATTTTGATTGTATTTTTATCCTCCCCCAAGTCTTTTCAGATCCTCTCTTCTCCCTACCCATCCAACTTAATTTTTTTCTCAAAAACAAAAACCCAATACAATACCCCTAACCAAGAAACCAAAATAAAACCATACCCCAGTCAAAAAACACCGAAAACCAAAACACCAAAAATGTAACCAAATAAAAGCATGCATGCACGCCCCCCCCCAACACTGTGGGGGTCCATTATATATTGGTCAACTGCTCCTGAACATGAGGCCTGTCCTGGAGTGGTTGATATACCTACCATGACTCTATAGCAGAAAAACTGATTTTCCCTCTTCCAACTTGTGGGTCTATATTTGTTCCCACGTGCTCCAGAAGGAAGCTTCTCTGATAATGATAGAACAGAGCATTGATCTACAACTCTAGCAGAATATAAGTAGGAGTCATTCTATCACTACTTTATTTTTTCTTTTCTTAGACCATTATTATTTGGCTTTACTCTAGGTGCCTGAGTTATCTATCTAGTCTCAGGTTCTTAGTCTCCCAAGCAGTTTTGGATAAGTGCTCATTTTGTTGAGTGGGCCTTTGTAGCTGAAAGTTTTCTGTGTCCTACCCGGTCCACAGCCACTCAGACCCAAGTGAACACACGGAGGTTTATATTAATTAAAACTGCCCGGCCATTAGCTCAGGCCTACAACTGACTATCTCTTACACTTAAACTCAGCCCGTTTCTGGTAATCTATATGTTGCCATGTGTTCCATGGCTTTACCTGTGTGCCATTACATGCAGCTCCCCGGACGGCAGGCTGACGTCTCCTAACTCAGACTTCCTCTTCTTAGAATTCTCCTGGACGGCAGGCTGGCGTCTCCTAACTCAGACTTCCTCTTCTTAGAATTCTCCTTGTCTGCTTATCCCACTTATACTTCTTGCCTAGCTACTGACCAATCAGTGTTTTATTAAACCAGTGTACAAAAGCATTATCCCACAGCAGGCCTTAAGTCAGATTACTTATTGGTTGGTTACTCTCACAAACAAGCTTTGTACCACCATTGTGCTAGCATATCTGGCAGGAAGTACACCTTTGTAGGTAAAGGGTTTGTGGCTGGCTTGGTGTGTATGGAGAAATAAAACTCTTAAGTGTCTTCATTAAAAACAACAACAAAAACAAAACAGAAAGGGAACAAAAAAAGACTTGATGTAGCTCAAGATGTTGGAACCACAAAACAAACCCAAATCCTGTAGATAGCAAGAAATACTAAAAATCACAACTGAAATTAATGAAATAAAACTAAGAAGTCATGATAAAGAGTCACCGTAGTTTCTAAAAGCTACTTCTTTCTTTCTTTTCTTTTCTTTTCTTTTTATTTTGGTTTTTCGAGACAGTATAGTTTTGGTGCCTGTCCTGGATCTCACTCTGTAGACCAGGCTGGCCTCCAACTCACAGAGATTCACCTGACTCTGCCTCCCCAGTGCTGGGATTAAAGGCGAGTGCCACCGCTGCCGCCCAGCTCTAAAAGCTATCCCTTTGAGAAGAGAAATAAGATTGACAGACTCATGTCCCAAATAAACAAACAAAGGATTCAAATTAACAGAATCAGAAGTGAACACAAAAATGTTATAGCTAACCAAAAAGAAATTCAGAATATTGTAAAGGAATACTTAAAAAACCTATACTCCATTAAGTTGGAAAATCTAAAGGAAATGGATAAATTTCTAGAATCATTCAAACCACCAAAGTTTACCTTATAAGAGATCAACAACTTAAATAGACTCATAACAAATAAGGTTGAAATAGTAATAAAAAGCTTTTAGACAGCAAAATCCCTAGGCCCAGATAGATCCATAGCAAAATTCAACTAGACTTTCAAAGAAGACTGAGTCAATCCTTCTTAAACCATCCAAAAACAAGTGAACAAAAAAGGGGAATGCAGCAGTTCTCTTAGACCACTATGACTCCAATGTCCCTCAACTCTAATACTCAGATCAGATAGAGACAGGACAATAATGATAACAAAAGGAGAAAACAGTAGGCCAATATCCCTGATGAACATAGATGCAAAGATCCTCAATTAGAGACTTAAAAATTTCCACAACAATCAATTTATCTTTGTTCAGAGATGCAGGGAAGGTTCAACATATATAGGTCAATAAATATAACAAATTACATAAGTGGGCTTAGAGACAAAAATCACACGAGCATATCAACAGACGCAGAAAACGCCTTTGACAAAATCCAATATGCCTTCATAATAAGAGTCCTAGAGAGAATATGACTGGAGGGAACATATCTCAAGATAACAAAGGATATATATGATAAACCCACAGCCAACATCATACCAACTAGGAAAAAACCTCCAAGAGATCTTGCTAAAGTCAAGAAGACAAGGTCGTCCATCCACAAGTCCCTTTTCTTCAATATAATGCTTAAACCACTAGGTGGAGCAATAAGGCAAGAGAAGAAAATTAAAGGGCTAACTATAGGAAAAAGAAGTCAAACTATCTTATTTGCAGATGATATGAAATTATTCATAAGAGAGCTCAAAAATTACATCTGAAAGCTTATAGGATTGATCAACAATTATAGCAAAGTGGCAAGATCAACTTAAAAAATCAATAGCCTTTCTATAAATCAACAACACAAACATCCTGAGAAAGGTAGTATGAACATATTCCCATTTATAATACTCTCAAAGAAAATGAAATATCTAGGAATAAACCTTACCCCAAAGGTAAAAGATATCTACAATGTGAACTTTTCTGAAGAAAGAGATTGAGAGAGATACTAGAAAATGGAAAAACTTCCCTTGCTCATGGATTGGTAGAGTTAATACTGTGAAAATGACCATTGTATCAGAAGCAATTTGAGGATTCAGTGCAATTTTAATAATAGTCCTTACCACATTCTTAATAAAAAAATCCTAAAAATCCAAAAGACCAAGGATAGCCAAGGCAATCCCCCTTCCCAACCATAGCAACAGAAAATAGTGCTGGAGGGATTACCATTCCAGATTTCAAGACATATTACAGAGCAATAGTACTAAAAGCCACCTGCTACTGGCATAAAAACAGATATGTAGACCAATGGAACAAAACAGATGAGCCACACAGAAGTGTACCTAACTACAGCCATATGGTATTTGACAAAGATAATGAAAGCATACACTGGAGAAAAGATAGCATCTTCAACTAACTGAACTGGGAAAACTTACAGTGCACATGCAGAAGAATGAAATTAGAACTATATCTGTCCCTTGACAAAAACAACACTAATTTCAGATGGTCAAGGATTTCAATGTATAACCTGAAGCACGGAAACTGCTAGAAAAAACATAAGCAGTATCCTATAAGATATTGGTGTAGGAAAGAATTTTTCTGAATGGGACTCCATTTGCCAAAAAATTTAAATCTAACACTAGACAAGTGTGCCTTCATAAAACTAAAAAGCCTTTGTATAGCCAGTGTGAGGTGGGAACTGTTTATTTTAATGACACCATGTTGTTGACAAAGTAATTGATAAATGAATCAAAAGGGAAGTTTCAAAGGCCACACCATTTCCAATTAGTGCTTTCTCTCTGCCTGAAACTTGCAGAACAGATAAAATTCTCAACTATTGCTCAGGTGCCATGGCTGCTTGCCTGCCTCCATGCTTCCCACCATGCTGATCATGAACTAAAACTATAAACAAGCCCCCAATTAAATGCTTGCCTTGTTCATGGTGTCTTCTTACCAAAAAAAGAATACTAACTAAGACAGCCGTGTTTTTCAGAATTACAGGATATGTCAATTAACTTCCTTAAGGCAACCAGGAAAACAGATATATTAGTGAATGAGTGAATGAATGAACGAATGAATGAAGAGTGATCTCTGCTTTCAAGAAGGCAAGACAACAGAAAACTACAATGCACATGTCTGCCTTTGCTGATAAGAAGTGAGATTCTCAGTTCTGTTCAGATTTTTACCACTTACCTGATAATCCAGGAATGGAATGTTGGGGATATCTTTAATATTTCTCTTCCCCTTGGCTTGCTGTATATTTTCTCAACTCCTGGACTTACAGACTTAATCTGAATCTGATTTCTAGAGTTCTGTGACATATTTCTTCTATCTTTTGAAACTCAGTCGGCTTCCTACTCCTGTCCAAAGACTCTCCATCTTCCAAGTACACATTATTTTCTGAAGCTTTGTCTCCTGAAATTTCTAGTGATCCAGAAGAAACTGCCCAGAGGCTCTGCTTGTACACTGAAGAAGGGAAGAAACAAAAGCATGCTTTCCCCCTCTCTTTGGGATTCAGAGATGAACTGGCTCAAATGATTTTCCACCCCAGAAATGTTTGGAATCACTTTATTCATGTCCTCATTTATAAACTGGGGAGAGCAGGGTGTCTCTTCAGAAGAATGTTGGAACTCCAAACTGCTTTGGGTGGGAGACAGAGAGGAAGGAATGGGAATGAGAGCTGAAATGGGAAGGAGAGAAACCATACCATTCTATTTCAGCAATTTCAGTGTGGTGGGATAAGATTTGGGCACATCAAGTGCTGTGCTTTTCATTAGCAATTTTGAAGATTTTTGGCTCTTCCTCATTCAGCCACTGGCTGACTTTTCCAGTGGCTAACTTTACTGCAGGGCTGAACTGAAGAGAACTTTAAAGAACAGTGTAAGAGTGACAGGTTTTTTTTTTTTTTTGAAACTTATAACAGAAAAAAAAAAACCCTGAAGATTGAGGTTGGGAAAATCTTTAGGGCTACCAGAACTTGGGTGTTGCCTGTGTCAGAAACAGGTTATGAAGAAGGAGCTGGTTTTATCTAGCCATATGAACTAGAGAATGATTTTGGGTAACAGGCAAAAAATGTTTAGAAATCTAGGTAGTTGGATGTTGGGCAATGACTCTGGGCATATACCTCAATGGGGTTCTTCAGAGAGAATGCACCTGTTCCTGGCTTCTTAGTCAGCCCAGGAAGATGTTGTGCGTTATCTCTTACATGTCTTTTATCTGTCTTTGTCATGTCTTAAAGACAACCCAAGATAGTCCTACTGACTTGCTCACACATCTGCCATCCATTGGGGAACTTCTAACAGCCCTTTAGTGAAGGCTTCCCAAAATCTGAGAGACAATCAATGAACCAAAAAAGGTACACATAGGGAGCTTGACACCTTTGGAATAGATATAGATAACAGTAGTAGTAAATCCTGGGCTGCTCAAGTTTATACTAAACCATCTAAGATGAAATTTCTATTACCAAATAAGGGATGTGCACTTAAGTTAGAAAACTAAATATTTATTTCTTCCTGGCAGTTTGTGGTCTAAATAACTCATACCTCTGTTACAAGCATAAAAATGATGAATACACAACTTTCCCCCTATTTTTCTTTTTATTAAAAATAGATGTTTTTACACAATATATTCTTATGGTTTCTTTCCTCTTTTTCAAATCCCTCAGATCCCACCTGCCTTCTCTCTAATCTGAATCCACCCTCTTTCCAACTCTCTTTAGAAAATAAACATGTATAAAAAGAATAATAAAAACTAAAATAAGATAACATAAGAAATAACAAAAACAAACAAACCAGAATAGGACAAAACAAAATAAAAAGAGCCAAAGAAAAATCAAAAGAAATATACATATAGACATATATATATATATATACACATTCACACACCCAGGAATCCCATAATAACACAAACTAGAAGTCACATTAGATACACAAAGGACCTGTAAGGTTAAAAAATTAAAAATAAATAAATAAATATTTCCCCTGACTGAAGGTTATGGAACAAAGAACCTCCAAAGATGCCATTGAGTTCCTTTTGTGCTGGCATCTGCTGCTGGTCATGAGGCCTGTCTTTAAGGGTTGTTTGTTTGCCTAGTGAGTCTCTATTGGAGAAAAGAAAGTTTTTTTCTTGCAAGTGGTTATCAACTGCAGAGAGCTTCTGGGTCAGAAACTGGGGCTTGTGTCCACTTCTCACAGCACTGGGACCCCATCTGGTGCAGGCCTGTGTAGGCCCTGTGCATGCTGCCAGTCTCTGTGAGTTCAGATGTGCATCAGTCCTGCTGTGTTTGGAAGGCCTTGTTTCCTTAGTCTCCTCCATTCCTTCTAGCTCTTACACTCTTTCTGCTGCCTCTTCTGCAACGTTGTCTGAGCCCTGAGGGGAGGAATTTGATGAAGACATCCCATTTAGGAATGGGTGTTCCAAGATCTCTCACTCTGGAAACACTGTCCGGCTATGGGATTTGCTATTAGTTCCCATCTACTGTATGAGGAAGCTTCTCTGATGATGACTGAGCAAGGCATTGACTCACTAGCTCCTATCCCCTCTATCCCCTAACTCGCTGGCAGAATAACTCCATCTTCAGATACACTGGTAAGAAACTTCACTCAACTGCTTAGTGTTGTTTCCTCTCTTCTCTGAGGACCAAAGCTCCTGGAGGGTATTGCCTTAGAGGCTACAACAAACCATAAATCAACAAGCTTCTCTGACCCAAATTAGCTGCTTTCCTCATGTTCCTTCAGGTAGCTGTCATGTGTAGTGGGTAGCCATTCCAATAGTCATGTCTGTGGGAGCCTGCACAGGAACTTGACCCTCGAGATTTATAGTAGAATTTTGGGTGTGGTATTGGGCAGTGTTGCTTTGAGAGAGTCTTGGTGGAGTCCTCAACAACAGGTCTGCAGCAGCACGTTCACAATTGGTTGCTCTGGGTGTTATGATTTCCCAGGTAGCTCCTGGATTGTGGAACAGCTAGGAAGATGCTTTATCAGTCTGTTTCCAGGATATAGAAGACTTTAAAAACCATTCCTGCTGGGCAATGGTGACCCATACATTTAATCCCAGCATTAGGGAGGCAGATGCAGGCAGAGGCAGGCAGATCTCTGAGTTGAAGACTAGCCTGGTCCACAAAGCTAGATCCAGGACAGCCAAGAATACACAAAGAAACTCTGTCTAGAAAAAAACCAAACCAAACCAAATCAAACACATACCTCCAAGCCCCAAAAACAAACTAGCAAAAGCAAATAAACAAAACAAACAAAATTTCTTCAATTCTCAGGAACCTAATTGGTTGAATATTTCTATTTTGCTTTTTGATATGGTCTTTGAGTCTTAGCTTTTATACATAATTAAAGTGGTGGACAGCTTAGAAATAGCCTCCTGTCCTGTTGTACTGAGCATGCAACATCCTTTTTCTGCCTAAAGTCTCTCTAACAATCACTTGATCAGAAAATCAGATTAAAACTTTAACATGGAAACTGAGAGTTTCTCAGAGTAATGATGTAGATGGTGTCTCTTGCTTCACCTAATGGCCTGAAGCATAGATGTTCTAGCTATAGTAAAATGTTTGTGTCTTCATGGAACAGGCCAGGCTGCTTTATATCCTTGTGCCTTGTTCATACTGGTATGCAAGATTTCTTTCCCTCATCTACATTAGTATAGGAAATGGTGCTATTATTACTCAGGACTTACTTAGGCAGTCACATGGTTCAGATTCATTGGGGTAGCTTCCCTGTGATAGCTAGAAGACACAATCTTGCAGCAGAGTTCTTGGTACTATGGCCCTTACAATCTTTCTGCACACACTTTCATAATATTCCCTGATCCATGGTTTAGTGTAGGAGTTGTTTCCCAGAATCAACTGTTCTCTACATTTGTACCAGGTGAGACTTTCTGTAAGGACCTCTGTGTGATGCAAAAATAAACTCCTTTAATGAAAAGTGAGAGCTATACTTAGTGGAATTTACTCTCTTTAAGTTCGTTAAGATGTTTGTATCTTCTTTTAACTCTTTGAGTTCTTTAATGAACCTTATTATTGTTTTTTTAAGTTCTATATGCAGAGGTTCAGCTAGGTATTTCTCACGGAGAACATTTCTAGAAGAATGGTGGATTTGAAGAGAGACATAGCTCCTTGACTTTTATATTTGTGATGAAACCAGGGCCTGTGGACTTCTTTGTTAGTTGTGTATCTGATTTAGACATAGAAGGCTGGGACAATGCACAAGATGTGCTATCCAGTCCAAACTTGGAGGTCAGGTCAGGCTTAGGTTAGATTAATCACTCTGACCTGGGTCTTACCAGTTTGTTCCAGCACCCTGGCTGTGGGACCCAATGTAGGTCTAGAGATGGGGAAGCATGCAGACAGGGTAGAATCAAACAGACTCACACATTGTGCCTGAGCACAAGATGTGTGGTCCAGACTGGGACTGGAGAGCAAATATGATACCTGGTAGTGTTCCTTAGAGTTAATACATTTTCCAAAACTGGAAGGAATTTTATTGTATTTAATCACTTACACAGCCTTTTGATTGTTTATTGTCAATGGAGATTCAGCTGAACAATACAATACATCATCTGAGGAGCACCAAAGAAACTCAGAAAGTTATCTCCTGAAGAAACCTTCCTTGGACAGCAAGTTCCAAGTAAACTGTGACATGTAGGAAATTTCTCTTTATACAGCTTTTTTTCTTCTTTCTTTATTTCCCTTCTGAGCTCTCAGATTTTAAGTAGGAGATTCAAGGTTTTTCTAGTCACATCTTTTAATGACTGCCAACCATCCAAGTACTTTTGATTACAAATATACCTCAGTGCTTCATAGTGTGTCATAATAATTTGGATACAGTGTGTCATACATCCCAGACTGTCCTTGAGCTCACTGTTCAGCTAAGTAGAAACTCCTGATTCTGCTGCCTCCACCTCCCAAATACTGGGGTTCTAGGTGTGGGGCATCAGTCTCAGAATGTTTTGGGTTTGTGGAGTTCAGAAGAGTGTATCTTATATCTTAATGTCTTTGGGTGCAATGCTGCTATAGTTAGTCTTTAATAATATTTAGTTAAATGAATGCATAAATTAAAAATATGTGGGGCTGGGAGTGTAACTCAGTGGTAGAGCTCTTGCTATGTCTGTATCAGGAACTCGGTTGTTGGAACACACTAAGTTCCTATAGTTTGCAGGTAAGTGGAATCACAGAAAACTTTCCATATATCTTAAGATTGTCTAAAGTCAATTGTGGAATCAAAATTTATACCCTATATCTGCAAACTGCTTTACAGTTTAAACATTAAATGGCATAGTTGTAAATTTTTCTTTTATTTGCCCTTTTTACTGAGTTGTGTGATAATTCCCATTTTTAATATCAAATGAGAAAATTAGTATGCCTAGATATAAAGTGATATCAAGATAGAAAAGCAAAGATTGCTTAGAGCAACCTAGAATCCCTCCCTGAATGTAGCCATATATACCATACTCCAAGTAATGCAGCAAGCTACTCTTCCCTAGCAACATCTTAGTAACACCCTGCTGGTAACCAAGTATATGCTGAACCATATTCTAAAGCTAAGAGAAATGGGTTGATTGCCTTAGTTTGGGTTTCTATTGCTGTGAAGAGACACTCTGACCATGGCAAATCTTATAAAGGAAATCATTTAATTGGGAATGGCTTATGGTTTCAGAGGATTAGTTCATTATAATCATGGTGGGATATGGCAGCATGTAGGTGCTAGAACGGAGCCAAGAGTTCTATCTTTTGATTGGCACTGTGTGCCATACTAGAAGTAGCTTGAGCATATGAGACTTCAAAGTTCACTCCCATAGTGACATACTTCCTTTAACAAGGCCACATCTACTCCAACAAGTCCACATATCCTAAAAGTGCCACTCCCTATAGGCCAAGCATTAAACACATGAGTCTATAGTGGCCAAACCTATTCAAACCACCACAGTCCACTCTCTGCACCCATAGTCTTATAGTCATAACATAATGAAAAATACATTTAGTCTAACTTCAAAAGCCCCCATAGTCTATCACATTCTTAACAAATTTTAAAAGTCCAAAGTTCACGGTCTCTTCTGATATTCATGTAATCTCTTAACTGTAATCCCCTATAAAATTAAAATAAAAAACCCGGATCATATACCTCCAACATATATTGGCACAAGATGTACATTACCATTCCAAAATGGAGGAAATGGAAGATAGGAAAGAAATACTAGACCAAAGCAAGACTGAAAACCAGTTGGACAAACTCTAAACCCTGCATCTCCATGTCTGATATCAAAGTGTTCTTCAGTTCTCCAACTCCTTTCAGATTTGTTGACTGTAACACACTTCTTTCTCTTGGGCTCGTTCCACTCCCTGTCAGTAGCTTTCTTGGCAGGTACTGCATGGCTTGGTATCTCCAACATCTTGGGATCTCCAAGGCAAACCAGGATTCACATTCACAGCTTCACATAATGGCCTCTCTTGGCCTTCATACAGGAACATCCCTGACACATGCCTGGCCTCAGTGGCTTTCCTTAGTCAGGGAGGGAGATTCCATTACCACTTTCTTCTTTCCTTAACTATAAAGCTAGAATCATGAGGCTGAAGCTGCCAAGTTCTGTTGCTTCCTGGGGCTGGAACATGACCCCTTAGTCAATTACATCTTCAACAACTTTCTGTTTTTGATTGTTTCCTTCACTTCCTAAACTTGGCTGTCCTGGAACTTGATCTGTAGACCAGGATGGCTTGAACTCAGAGATGCACTTGCCTCCCTTTTCCAAGTGCTGGGATTAAAGGCATGTACCATCACATCTGGACCTAAGCTCTTCTTTGATTCTTTTTCACATGTTGGAAGCTTAGCTGGGTGGGGTCTTGCCTTGAGGTTACCATTCCCTTTTTTCCATTTAACATCAGGCTTTATGTTAATCTGTTTATCTCTGTTAACAGAGGACTTAACTCCATTCCTATATCTGGAACCCCTTTTCTTCTCAAATTATACATTTTATATTTTTCTTTGCTCAGCTTTGTTGTGGAGTATTCATTTAAGATGTGTTACAATTGTTTATGCTGTTCAATCTTTGTTTAATGATTCAAAGATGTGCTGCATTCTTTTATGTTGCATTTGTTTAACTCTGTAAAGCTGTTACTTTAACTGTTTAAAACACTTGATTGGTCTAATAAGAGCTGAATGGCTAACAGCTAGGTTGGAGAGAGGGCTAGACAGGGCTGCCATGCAGACAGAATAAATTGGAGGAGAAACTTAGGCTCAAGGGAAGAGCAAGGAGCAAGAAAAAGAGAAGGAGAGGAAGATACTAGGGGCCAGCCACACATCCACACAACCAACCATGGAGTAAGAAGGAAAGAAAGATATATAGAATAAAAAAGATGAAATGCCCAGAGGCAAAATGTAGTTAAAGAGAAATGGGTAATTTAAGTTAGAAAAGCTGGCTAGAAACAAGCCAAGCTAAGGCCAGGCATTCATAAATAAGAATAAGTCTCCATGTATTTATTTGGGAGCAGGTGGCAGGCCCCTAAAGAGAAAAACAAACAAACAAAGAAACAAAGAAACAAGCAAACAAAAGCCAACCACCTACACAGCTTGATCCTTTTCATTTTAGATCTTCATGAGAGTGACCACTAATAACTAAATAAGAGAGTCAATACTAGGCTGTTTTGAGATTTCCTCTGCCAAAGGAATTAATCCAAAACTCTTCACTTGAGCTTCAGTCAGAATTTTAAGACAAGGTCAAAAAGCAACCACATTTTTTTCCTCCTAAAATAGCACAAGGACAATCTCTAGGTGACATACTAAATTTCTTCTCCTCTGAAACCTCTTGAGACAGGCATCCACAGTTCAAATCACCCTCAACACCACTGTCTTCCAGATGAGTATGGCCCATTAAGCAGTGCTTAAAGCATTCCACTGCTTTTGTAAACTAAACTCCCAAAGTCCCAATTTCTCCAAACAAAAACATGGTCAGACCTATCACAGCAATACCCCAGTCCCTGGTACCTACTTCTATCTTAGTTTGGGTTTCAATTGCTGTGAAGAGATGCCATGACACAAAAACTCTTATAAAGGAAAACACTGGGGCTGGCATATAGTTGCAGAGGATAAGTCTATTATCATCATGGTGGGACATAATAGCATGCAGGTAGTCATGGTGCTGGAGGAGCTCAGTGTCCTACATCTTGATCCCTAGGCATCACAAGAAGACTTCATGCCACTCCGGGAGCAGCTTGAGCATAGGAAACCTCAAAACTCACCCACATAGTGACACACTTCCTCCAACAAGGCCACACCTACTTCAACAAGGCCACACCTCCTAATAGTGCTACTCCCTATAGGCCAAGCATTCAAACACATGAGTCTATGGTGGCCATACCTATTCAAACCACCACGTTGACTAAGCTTAGACTGGTTTTGGGTATGTGCAATAAGGAAGACTGTATTCTCAGAATGAACTTTTAGAAAGTCTCTTGTTTACCATCTTAGGAATAAAGGATTACATAGCCCAAACTTATCACTCAAAACAGGAAACTACCCATGCTTTGTTCCATAGCAATCAATTCTGCCTCTTCTTAGACCCATAAAACAGAGCCTTTAACACTAATTCAGTGCTTATTGATAAATCTCATCCAAAACTTGTTGCTTCCTTGCAGCATATGTGACCTGTACTGTGTCTCTGATTGTGAATAAAATTCATTACTGCTGTGTGATCTGTGACTACTTCTTTAAACAAGTAATCTCTAAACAAGATGCCAAGAACTTGAAGACACCCAGTTCAAAGATGCCAGTGGTAACAGTACACTAGAAATTGCATACCTGGCAATTTTCTGAGTTAGAACATCCTATTTTTTGAATATAATTCAGTGCTCTTTGCATTATAGTACATAGTCTTCCAGCTTTGTCACTTCTGCAACTATTGAGGGCACTTCTGGTGAGTGCACTGCCAGTTTTAGATGAAAACTTAGTGGAAATATTTTAGACTGTTGCTGTGGGATGATGCTTTTGTACACTGGTTTAATAAAACACTGATTGGCCAGTAGCCAGGCAGGAAGTATAGGTGGGATAAGCAGACAAGGAGAATTCTGGAAAGAGGAAGGCTGAGTCAGGAGATGCCAATCCACCATCCAGGGAGCAGCATGTAATGGCACACAGGTAAAGTCACGGAAAACATGGCAACATATAGATTAACAAAAATGGGCTGAGTTTAAGTGTAAGAGCTGGTCAGTAGGAAACCTGAGCTAATAGCCAAGCAGTTTTAATTAACATAAGCCTCTGTGTATTTACTTGGGTCTGAGCAACTGCAGACTGGGTGGGACACAGGAAAACTTTCAGCTACAGACTATAAAATTTCTATTAGTGTTCGCATTGTTAAAAGAATTGTTCAATCAAACACTGAAAAGATGTGCTTATATTTCAGGGATTATGTTAACATCAAGCAGATGACAATGCAGACCACTAAAATGCTGCAAGTATTCTGCTGATACAATGTGCTAAATATTCTATATAGTCTAAAGTTTCCATTTAAATCTAACATCCAGAGGTGCAAGGGAAAAATTCAGTAAGGGTAGTTTTTTGCAGCCTATTCAATTCATGTAAATAGTAGGTCAACATGCAATTTTGTTAGACTCATGTAGTAGTTACCAAAAAAAAAAAAAAAAAAAAAAAAAAAGCTTTGGAAAAAAATATACCAAACTCAAATTAGGCCATAAATTTCGAAATTTAACTTTTTATAATTTTTGGTTATGGTGATGGCTCAGTAATTAAAAGCATGTAGCACTCTTGCAAAGGAGCCTACTTTGGTTCACAGCACCCATATCAGGCAGCTCCCAACCACTCCACCTCCAGGGAGATCTGATCTCTCTGCAGATACCTGCAAGCCAATGCAATACCTACTCATAGACCTGTACATATATGTGTTCACATAATTAAAATAAAAAATGGTTTCAAATACAATGAATATATTTTTTAAATGAAATCTTGAAGCAGGCAGCTTTTGGGTCTGTTTCATGGATTATTGAGATCAAGGTAATGCTTTTGGGCTTTTCCAGTAATCAACATTAAGGTCAGAAGGAAGGGGAAGAGAAAACAGGCATTTCTATCTGTTTTTAATCTTCAGTAACTTGCTAGCAGTCGTTTGACACACTGTATACTTGGTCAGAGCCATGTGCTTGGACTCTCCCTATTGTGATGGCCTATAAAATGAGTGTTTAACTCTCCTAGCTTTCACAGAGGAAGGTGTCAAATTAGAAGTGGATATTTTGAGTTCAGTTAGCCAGCCGCTGGCTGTAAAGACTTTCCCTACCCATATCAATCTCCCATTGTCTTAACACAGAGTGTTAAACTAAACTATTAGTCCAACAGATTAATATCTTCAGTAGAATCCAATTTACAATCTTTTACATTGGCTTGGTATATGTTAAGTGTGGTTACCCCCTCATTTAGCTACACCTGATGTGGGGAGATGTGAAGAAAGGCAAAGCAGAGTTTTATAACAAAAGGGGGTCTTTGTAAGCCAATGAGGAGCTGGAATGAAGATTTGTTATACTGAATCTACTTGCAGATATTTGAGAGTTGGCTGTAATTGAACTTTTACTGTTCTATAGGAGTGCAATACACCCACTGGCCTTTAAATTTTTAACGGAAAGAACATGTTTAAAGGTTTAAATTACTAGATCCATTTTGCTTTGATTGGCCACTATATAAAGCTAGACAGAGTCCATCTATAGTAGTATCTAATAGTTCTGCACCATCAATCAAAGTATGTTTCTCCATTTTGTTTCCTGCCTCTACCATTAACTTGTCACTAACCCCCTGCTTTTATTCTTTCTCATGGTGTGTGATGAATTAAACTAGTTAGCTGGCCAGATAGATTATATGAGACACATTAACACTTAGTGTTTTTGATGGAGTACTAAGTAAAACAAAGGCATTCCTTACAGGAGACAATTAGGCCTCCTGATTGCTGCATTTCAGACTTTATGGTTCTCAGTTTGTCTGTGTGAGCAGATAATAGCCATGTAATCATTTTAGTGCAGGTGCACTTAATTAGTTCCTTTCTTAGGAAACTTCTATTAAATAATAATGATCAGTCTACTGAGTTGCCAGGGTCCCTGCACCAGGTTTTCTTCCTACCTTGTAATTCTACTTTTTGGTAGAATGTTGAGAAACTCTTGAAGTGAACTCTTTCCTTGGGGTTTATTTCTAAGAGCTGGAGCTCTGGAATTCTGATTACACAAGTCAAGAGATTTTACTGATTTTCAGTGTTTAATTGACCAAAATTCCTGATGTTTTGTTTTCTATTCTTTAGAGACCAAGTTATCCCAATATTTGCTTGGAGGATTCATTGGACTAGCGTCATGCCCCTCTATGGATTGCACCCCCATGTCCTTTCATAGCCATGAATCCAAGGCTGAGCTTGCTTTGCTTCACCAAATGGAAGACTCTTGTTGATCCATAACTCCTTTCTCTTTCTGCTTAGGTTTTATCAGTGAGCCCCAAATTCTATGCCGTCTTGATCTTAGCTGTTGTGACTTATCCATGGGCAGAGTTCTTTCTTCCTGAAACTAGTTCTCTGCTGTCCTACAAATGCTCCAGTGACCTTGCTCCATGTTTGTGTAATGCCTGGTATGAAGGCTTTGCCCTTAGCTATTTTTTTCTGGTTGTCATTTGAACTCCTGGGGAAGATGCTATGGCTCACTATTTCATCAGCATCTAGGGAAAACTGGAGAAGGAGCAGAAGAAAGGCTGTCTGTGTTACTATGTTGTCCCCAGAGCATGACGAGAATGTTCTGTTTAGGGTCAGAGGCTTTGAGGTGATCCTTTAAACCTGCTGACTCACTATAGCAGGACAACAGTTGGCTGAATGAAACATGATATATCCTAGAGGGTAGCTCATGTTTATCAGGGACAGGATAGGGATAGTGGGGACTAAGAGAGGACAATGAGAACGCTTCTATTTTCTTGCTTTGTATATTGAAAGCAAGATAGTCGTCCTATATATGTAGTTTCCCACCAACTACAAATATGGTACCTGGCACGGGCAATTGTGCAGCTGTCACCTGACAGTACTGATACTCCTCTATCAGTGTCAAAGTGGTGACAACAGTAAGAGTGTCTTCCATAGGAATCAAAACAGGACTCTTGCTAGGATTTTAAAAATACCAAGTCCTTAGTTTTGCTTCAGTCTTTTAACAATATTCATAACCTGGCAAGTGAAATGAAAGGACTTTAAATTATTGATTCTTTACCATTCACTAGTGTTTATAAGACATGCTTACTAATCTCCCCAGTGTTGAGATCCTGTCTGAGCATGTCACTACATTCAAGGGGCTATCTGAGGTCATAACCATCATTCAGCCTCCAGAGTGTATATAATCCAAACTCTTATCTCCTCATGGCAGTAGGGCCAAACAACCTTTTTAGATCGAAGATACCTACTGAAAGAATAGCAGTAGCAGCAGCTTGTACCAACCAAGCACTTACTATATATCTAATGTTATTTAAAGAGATGAAGAGTTTAACTGTATTTTCAACCTCATTGATAAAGAATTCTAGAAATGCCATTAAATAACTATTGTTAGTTTCATTTTAAGTGTTCATAGTAAGAAAATCAGTGATATTTTAAGAGATGGAAAATTTAAGCAGATTGATCTGATAGTAACACAGTGCCCATTTTATCAGAGACAGAATTATTCTTTGATTTAGGTAAGTGTCTTAATGAGCCTTTTTAGTGTTGAAAGAAAGGTGTAAGGACATTGCTGGAATAGAAGTTTAAGTGAAGATAGACTAACTACTCTGGGTTGTAAAATAACAGGAGTTTTGGAATCATCTACCACCTTGAGATAGTAGGAGGGCCTAGAGGAGAGGAGTTATGAATGGGGGAATGGGTTAGGGGCTCAGTGATGCTGTGTATGGTTAGGATCTTTAAGTCACTGAAAATTGATAACTTCCCTGTGGCAAGAATAATGAATCTATCCCTTCTCACCCTAAAGTCAAGTTTTTCTTGGTATGTTGCTGTTAGCCGCAAACTGTCAATAAAGCTTGATACTCAGTGGCCAGAGGTACCGCACTGCAGGAGTGAGGGGTGAGGAGAGGAATCAGGATTTTCAAGCAGGTATTATCACTGAAAGTTTCAGAAAGTTGAGTCAGAGCGAGGAGGGCATCCACATTAGATGGCAGCAAATGAATGAGCTGAGGTTTTTGTTCATTTGGAAATTAATGTGAGTTCTGTAAACTTCCTTTCCCAGTGTGCTCAAGAGAAGTGAACCAGGTAAGAGAGAGGAGGAAGAGCGGTGGCTCATGCGATTACTATTTTCTAATACTGAGGATGTTCCTCCCAAAGCAACAGCAAGCATTGGTGCAGTTGGTGCTAAACAAGCAGACATGTTAACTCACATATGTCATAGCCAGGTAGTCTAAGAAGCATATCCGTTATGTTTTTTTTGTTTTTGTTTTTGTTTTTTTACTGACTTATTTACTGAGGCATGCTATTAAGTATGTAAAGCATTTACTCAGGCTGCTATATTTAGGGTTGGGTAATCTCCAGTGGAAAAGCAAGATGACTACAGAATCCCCAAGAGTCACATCAAGGGATATGAAAAAAAAATTTCTTTTCTAGTGGATGTCCTAGGAGGAAAGTAACTTTATGGTGAATTTCTGAGTAGGCAATTTTTTAAAAATTGAGTCTCATTGACCAAGACATAGTTATTTATAAACAAATAAAAGGTTAAGCATATCCTCAGAGCTAGGGTTGGGTCAGCTTCCTCTAAACCATGTGACTGAGAATAGTTCATGCAGAAATCTTAAAACAGATGAGATTTGGGTAGACTAATAGAACAAAGAAAAAGTAGAAGTTCTTACGAAAGGTTACTGTTGTGTGTCTAGCCCTACAAATAAAGCTGTAGCATTCTTTTCTATTTATTTGTTTATTTATTTATTGATCTCTGTTGTTATACAAATAAAAGGGTAAGGTAAGGTATGGTATTCCTACACAATGGAATACTATGCAACTAGTAAATAAATGAGGACTTGACCCACATATGGAGTGGACACAATTTTCAGAACATATGATTAACTGCAAAAAGCAAGGTATAGAGTAGTGCATATATGAAACAATGAAATATATTTGCAGACATAAACCACAGACACAAAAAGTATCCTTATTATCCATTGTTCCATATACTTGAATTTTGAATCATGTGAATCAAAACAAAGGCTAGATCGTTACAAATTAAAATAAAGAAGAAATAAATTCATTTGTGTATCATGAAGGTGGTTAGCTGCATCAAGAAATTTCAGCCTGAAATTATTTCAATGACATTTAAAACTCAGTAACCCGGACATATGTTGCAGGATATACGTATCGTTTTGCTGAACAAAATCAGGAAAGATATTTTAAATTGTTAATGTTATGAGAAGCCAAGATTTGTTTTTAAATTCCCATATGTAAGGCTCATGGAACATTGTGGAAGAGGGGAATGGAAGACTAAGAGCCAGAGGATCAGGGAGTTTGTTGTGAGATTGTATCTCCTAGCAATGTCAGAAGCTATACCTCTGAAGTCTCACTAATATGACTGCTTAACATGAGCTGAACAAGGACAACCATAATAGACATGCCAAAGTGAATGGAGGAAAGCCAATGAGGCTTTAACCACAGAGAACTACAGCAACTGAGGAATGCTGAGAGTGGGAGAATAGTCTTCCCCAGGAAAGAGTACACCAATCGGTTATCCAGTACCAATTGTTAGTCCTGAAAATGTACCTACAAATAACATTATACAGATTTGGTGGGTTATAGTTATAAAAATTAATTAATGAAAAAAGAGGTCATGAATTTTAAGAGAGCAATGAGGAGTGTATGAGAGGCACTGGAGAAAAGAAGGGAAGGAAGAAATGGTGTAATTATATTATAATCTCAAAAATGAAAGAAAAATGTTCAGTTTTAAAAATATTTATTCAAAAAGTATTTCATACAAGATATTTTGATTATAGTTTTAGCACTTCCAGAACTCCTTCCAGATATCCCCCAACTCCCTACCATTAAATTCCATGTTTTTTCTCTCACTCAAAAAACAGAAACCAAAAAACAAGAAAATTAATAAGACAAAAAATACCAAACCAAAACATGAAAACTAAACCAAATCCAACAAAAGACAGAATTTGCTTTGTGTGGGCTAACTATTGATTATAGAGTCTGCTATGGAGTCTGTCTGATAGAGCAAGTGATGCTCTACTGGAGAATGCTGACTTCCCCTTTCTCAGCAGTTATCAGCTAGAAATAGCTTCTGGGATAGGAGGGAGACTCTGTGTCCAGTTCCCCTTCTCAGTGTTGATATTTTGTCCAGTTTGAACCTGTGCAGGTCTTATGTGTGCTGCCATGGTCTCTGTGAGTTCATTCGTGTGTCAGTCCTATTGTGTCTGGAAGACAGTTTCCTTGGAGTCATCCATCACCTCTGTCTCTTAAAGAATTTCTGTCTCCTCTTCCACATAGATCCCTGAGGCTTGAGGAGAGAGATCTGGGGGGGGGGGGGGAAAGCAAAACAAAAAAACCCCGAAACCCATCTCATTTAGGGCTGAGTTCTCCAAAGTCAATCACTGCCTACACATTATCCAGTTGTGAATCTCTTTCCTAATTACCATCTACTGCAAGAAGGTACTTCTCTGATGAAGGTTGAGTGCTGCTCTGATTTACGTTTATAGCACTGTGTGATTAGGAGTCATTGCTATGTTCTTTTAGCCTTGGTTGAGGAAGTATATCATTGGGAGAGGGCTTTGGGAGTTTATATCCTTATCCACTCCCAGTCCTCAGTTTCCCACAAGTGGATTGGGATGTGAGCTCTCAGTTTCCTTCTACTGCTGTCTCTGATGCCTCCCTTACCACATGAACTCTTCATCCAGAGTCATATGACAAAATAAGCTATTACTTCTGTATCTTGCTTTTGGTCATGATGATTTATCACAGCAATGACAATGTAACTGCCACTATAGGAAAGTCTTGTTATTACAGAAGCAAGCAGTCATCAAAACAATGGGAAGCACACACAAATATTTTATTGAAATAAAAACATAAAAGGGAAAATGATTAATAAAAAATAAAAATGACTCAGAAGCTAACTTTAAAATTCTCACTGTGATTGGACTGAAGTGAATATATTAATATTCATGAACTTATAGTGACAACCTCTGTGACATACTAAAGAACTGATCAATTATTCTAAAAATGGATAAATAACAGCAAACATCAAGTCTTTTATTTGTTTTAAGATACTACTCATACAGGAAAGACAACTAAGAATTTGACCAAAAATTTTCTTTATACGAAAATTCCTGGGGATAAATGAAGGGAAAATGATAGATTTAGAAAATCAATGTCTCAACACTTAATGAGATAATTGATCTAAGCAATTAACTTTAATGCCTGCTAAGATAGTTGGTTGAAAAGCTGATAGGGAACTTCATAATGGATGCTCAGGAAGGCAACACCTGAATTCCTTGATCAATAATAACAGCAGGCCATATGTGTCTCCTGATACACTATAATAGGAAGGCTACAATACCATTTTATGAAATCTCCTAGGCTCAAAATTGAACTTAAATATAATTCAAACTTGTAGTTCACAGGAATTATGGAACATAGAAACAAAACATATTTTGAAGGTATTCTAATTATTCTTGAAAAATATATGAAACAACAGAAGAAATTTTAACAAAGAAATTTGATGATATTGAGGAATTATTGTTAACTTTTCAGACATAGTAATAACATGTTGATTTTAAAGGCCTCAGTATTTTGTAGCTACATAATGATATATTTAAATTAGAAGTAACAGAATCTGGGATTTGTTTCAAAATAATACAGTATATATGTGGCAGTAGAGAGTAAGACTACAAACTGAAAAGCCTAACCATGAAGTGATAATTAGTGAAGCTAAGTGATGTGTAATGTACACGCACTCTCAAATTCCTTTTTGCTATATTTGATACTGTTTATAATGAAATGTTTGTAAAGCAAAGAATCAATCACAGTCAGTGTAATGATAAAGACATCAAAGACAAGAGGCATTTGTTTTTTCCCCGCCCAACAGCGTGTAGGTGTCGGGGGAACACGTTCCATGTGCAATAGCATCATAGAGAAACTGAACCAACATACCTTGTTTCTGGGTCAGAAGTAACTTTATTTGCTCATGGGCAGGAGGGTGGGGAGACACATATGAGAGATTTGTCACCCAATGTCTTACACACCCTCAAGTTTGTGTAAATGTTCAGGATAACTCAGAGACCCACTGGGAGCAGATGGTCCCAGGTCAAAGCTGATAATATTGATCCCAAAAGCAGTACTTACAACTGACCAAAACACATATTCCCTAGCTAACACAGGTAGGCAATTTTTCAGGACAAAGAAAAAAATATCTTTGGAAAATGTATATAAGTGAAAGACATATTTGGAGATAAACTGCCATCTGGTATTCAAAACCAGCTTTATGTTTGAATAAAGTAACTATTTACTGAGTAATAAAGTAAATAATTAGTTACTTTCAAACATTTGAAATATGGAGAAAAATATTTACTGTCTCCAAACTGGTTTAAATTACACATTGAACAAAGTCCTTGGTCATGGTGTCTCTCCACAGCAATAGAAATATAACTAAGACGGTCTACATGCCTATTTTGGGGAATGGTACCATATTGTTACAGATTTATAATATATCTTGGAGTCTACAATAGCAATCCCTCCATATCATTTTTGATCATGACTGCTTTGTCTATCTGAGCTCTTTTCTGGTTCCATATGAATTTTAGGACTTTGAAAATTTCTGTGAATAATATTGTAGGTATTTTGATTGGAATTGTATTGAATCTGTAAATTGCTTTTGATAAGATGGCCAGTTTAAAAAGGTTGATTCTACTGATCCATGACATAGGCTCTCTTTCCATTTTTAGTGCCTTCCTCAATCTCTTTCTTCAGTGATTTGAAGTTTTCATTGTAGAAGTCTTGTACCTGCTTGGTTAGGGTTGTTCTAAGATGTTTTGCTGTCTTTGATGATATTATGAGTGGCTCAGAATATGGTGTGTATGTGTTTACTATTGGGCTATTTTCATGGTTAACTGATGTCTTAATTAAAATGAGGTGCATTTCTTTATTTCTTCTTATTTATTTTAGTCTGAAATTTAATTTTTTAAGATATTTGGGTGGCTAAACTGGCTTGATTCTTGATCCAATTTGCTTTGAATACTTACCCCTGTATAGTTTCACTTCAAGGTGGTGTCTATATTTAAAAATAAAATGAGTTTCTCGTAGAAAACAGCTTGATCTTATTGCTTAGTCCATTCACCTAGTGTGTGCCTTTTAATTGGAGAGTTGAGGTCATTAATATTTAGAGTTATTATTGAAGAAAATGTAGACTGCAGTTATTTTGATGCTTTTGATCACTTATGTTCTTAGTTGTGCTTTATTTTTTTCTAAATTGCAGCTTCATTTATTTTCTTTCTAGAGTCTCTTAGCTGTGCATGTTTCTCTCTTAGTTTGAAGTACTGCTTTCAATTTTTCATTGTTGATGTTGATAGTGAATTTTTTAAAGCCTGTTTGGATATCAAAAACTTTTCTTTCTGTTTCAACTATGGTAGATAACTTTGCTCGGTGGAGTAGGTTGACAGTGGTGGTGTTCTAGAAACTGGAGTGCATTGCTTCAGGCTTTTCTCAGTTTCAGAGTTTCCATTGAGAAATCAGGTATTAGGCTGACTTTTATAGACATATCAGTTGTGTTTTTTCTCTTACAGTTTTCAATAGTGTTTCTTTGTTCTATGTTTTTAGTATTTTGACTATGATATCCCATGGGGTGTTTCTTGGTCTTGTCCTGATGGCATATTTGTATGGATCTGTCTTCCTTGGAGAAGTTTTCTTCTGTCATCTCGTTAATTATCTCGTCTATGCCATTGACCTGGGATTCCTCTCTTTCTTTTATGCCTATAATTCAAAGAGTTAGTGTTTTGATGGTGTTCCAAAATTTGTTGTATATTCTTCTCCAGTGATTTTAATGTCTTTTTCATTTCCTTTGCTTATTTTGCCTAGATTCTCTACTTTATCTTCAGTCCTGATATTCCATCTAGAGCTTGATCAGGCAAAAAGTGGTTAGAAATGAAGAGGGTTAAAGGGCACAGGTCTGGAACTAGGCTTTCAAGTTTGCAGATGGCATTGAGTTGGGAAAAGGATGAAAAAAGGGAAGAAGTGACATAAGAATAGTGGCTAACTGCTGTAGGATGTCTTTCTGTATGCTGTGAATATGCGTTGCTGTGACTGGTTAATAAAGAAACTTCTCTGACCTATGGTGAGTCAGATTATAGCCAGGCAGGGAATCCAAGAGAGAGACAAGAAGAAAAAAGGCAGAGTCAGAAGAGACACCAGCTGCTGCCAAAGGAGAAGCAAGATGCCAGCAGACTGGTGATTCCACGGCCATGTGGCAAAACATAGATTAATAGAAATGGGTTAATTTAAGATATAAGAGCTAACTAGCAAGAGGCCTGCCATAGGTCATACCATTTGTAAATAATATTAAGCCTCTGAGTGATTATTTTACAAGCAGCTGCAGGTCCAATGGGCCGGGCAGGACTGGAGAAACATGGACCGCAGGGCTGGGTGGGACAGGAGAAACTTTCGACTACAGCTAACAAACAAATATTGTAATTGTCTATTTTTATTGATTCTTGTAAGCATAAACAAATCAATGGTAGAATTTTCTCTGTCCACTATTTCCACAGTCTTATATGTTGTTTTATACACTAGAATCTAAGATGGCATTAGATTTAACAGGAAGATATCTTTAATTTTTATAAGTTACTGTCTAGGGGATTCCAAGAATACATTAATATTCAAAGGACTCTGCTACTAGATCATATTTCAAAGCTAAGAGCTATGTTGTGGAGAAATTACTTTTTATTTACTGTCAGTAAGGCTTATGAGAGTGGCTTTCCTAGATAGCAGAATAACGATCCTAAGTGAGAACTTAGAATAGGAAACTTCAACTTAATGCCTATTTGTCTTTAAAAATGATTTTCTTTAAAAGAAAGCAACACAAAAGTAAATTGCTCTTATAAGCAGTACCCACGCAAGTGGAGATATGTCAGCTACATATGGCCTATTGAGCACTTGGCATGTAGCTAGCTAAAAGTGAAAGATAACCATTAAACTGACAGCAGATTTTAAAGATTAAGTATGAAGAAGTAAATATAAAAGATCTCATCATATCAACAGATTTAAAAAAATTTAATTACTTATAGAAAATATTTTAGACACATTAAGTTAAATAAAACAATACTAAGACTAATTTTGCCTTTTGATTTCACTTTTTTTTTTCCTGGGCAGGAATATTTTTTTTCCATGAAGAACAAGAATCAATCTTATGGTTTAAGCCTAAGTGAGTGTGTGTCTCAGCAGGAGCTACTCACCAGCTTCTGCAGTTTTAATTATGGCTCTGATACATAGGAGCTATGATATTGAAAAGTTATTGATTTTTATTTTCTAACTATCATCTATCTACCTGTTAATATATCTATAATTATTTATTAACTTATTGAAAATAGGTTATTCCTCCATATAATATATTCCTACCACAGTTTCCATCCCTCAACTCCTCCCAGCTTCCCCAGTACCTTTTCTTTCCCTAGATCCACTTCCCTTCCTTTTCCTCTTCAGAAAAGAACAGGCCTCCAAGAAACGACAGCCAAACAGGACAAAATAAGATACAGTAAGACAAGTGTGGTGGTTTGAATAAAAATGTCCCCCATAGGCCCACAGGGAGTGGCACTATTAGGAATTGTGGCCTTCGAGTAGGCGTGGTTTTGTTGAAGGAAGTTTGTCACTAGGGAATGGGCTTTGAAGTTTCAGAAGCTCAAGCCTGGCAAGTGTGTCACTGTTACTTCCTGCTGCCTGCAGATTCAGATGTAAATTTCTCAACTACTTCTCCAGAATGCATGCCGCCATACTTCCCACCATGATGACAGTGGACTAAACCATGGAACTGTAAGCCAGTCACAATTAAATGTATTCCTTTATAAGAATAGCTGTGGTCATGGTGTCTCTTCACAGCAATAAAACCCTAACTAAGACATCAAGGCAAATGTGATCATATTGAGGCTAAACAAGGCAGCCCAATAGGAGGAAAAGAGTACCAAAAGCAGTCAAAGGAGTCAGAAATATACCCACTCCCACTGTTAGGAGTCCCACAAAAGCATCATGCTAACAACCATAACATATTTGCAGAGAACCTGGTGCAGACCCATGTAGGACCCGTACTTGTGACTTCAGTCTCTTGAGTCCATATGCGTCCTATTCAGTTGATTTGGTGGGCCATGTTCTCCATCTTTCCTCCATCTTCCTCTGACTCCTATATTCATTCCTCCCCTGTTCCATGGGGTTTCCTCAACTCTGAAGGGAGGGACCAGATGGAGGCCTCCAATTTAGATTGTCTCTCCATATAATGTTTGGCTGGGGGAAACTCTGCACCTAATCCCATCTGCTACTGGAGGAAGCCTCTCTGATGATGACTGGATAAGACAACTATCTATGAGTATAGCAGAATATGATTAGGAATCATTTATCTATCTATCTATCTATCTATCTATCTATCTATCTATCTATCTATCTATCTATTTATTTATTTTGCTAGTGTTCTTTGGTTCCATTCTAGGTCTCTGGGCTATCCAGAGTTCAGTTTCTGGCCATCCAGGAAGTGTATTGAGGCTGTGTGCCTCAAGTTAAACCAGATATTGGTTGGCTACTTCCACATGTTCTGGGTCGTCATTACCTGAGTACACCTGCGGGCAGGGCAGATTGTAGGTGGAAGGTAGGTGGAAGGTTTTGTGGCCGGATTGGAATCCAGGTTTCTGTTTCTGTAGCCTTCAGAGTACCTTCTTGTGCCAAAAATTAAAACTTACAGATGAAGGCTCCATGCAGGCACCTGCTTGACTTCTCTATGTTCAATGAGCAGTGTGATTGTTGTCCTTGAAGATGGGGCCCTACTGTCAGTTTTCAGAGAGTGACCTTCTGACCTAACATCAGCCTGGGTTGTTTAGGGATCTCCATGGGACCTCTTGGCCAACAACTCAACCAAATATAACCCAATTCCACCACTGGAAGCCTTGCTTGGCTACCAAAGATGACTACTTCAGACTCCATATCCTCCATTACAAGGAGTCTACACTAGGGCAACCTTCATAGATTCCAGGAAGTTTCCAGTGTATTAGTTTCTACACCACCCTTCAAATGCCCCACAATTCCAGCTGTCTCTCCCCATATTTTCTTCCTCAATGCCCCTACCTGATCCCCACCTGCCTCTAGTCCACCCACAAAATATATTCTATTTCCTTTTCTCAGGAAGATCTGTGCTCCCCTCCCCATAGCCTCCTCTTAATTTAAGCTTGCTGAATCTGTGGATTGTAGCTTGATTATCATTTACTTAAAAGATAATATCCACATATAAGTGAATACATACTATATTTGTCTTTCTGGGTATGGGTTACCATACTCAGGGTGATTTTTTTTCTAGTTGCATCTTGCAAATTTCATGATGTCGTTTTTAACAGCTGAGTAATACTCCATTCTGTAATTATACCATATAATCTTTATTCATTCTTCAACTGAGGGACGTCTAGGCTGTTTTCAGTTCATGGCTATTATGAATAAAGCTGCTATGAACTTAATTGAGCAAGTGTCCTTATGATAGAATAGAGCAGCCTTTGCATGTATGCCCAAGAGTTGGTTAGATACCTTGGTAGGTCAATTCCCAGTTTACTGAGGAACCACCATATTGATTTACATAGTGGCTGTACAAGCTTATACTCCCAATAGCAATGGAGGAACATTCCTCTTGCTGCACATTCTCACCAGCATGAGCTATCACTTGTGTTCTTGATCTTAGCCATTCAGACAGGTGTAAGATGGAATCTCAAAGTCATTTTAATTTGCATTTCCCTGATGGCTAAGGATGTTGAACATTTCTTTAAGTGTTTCTCAGCCATTTGAGATTCCTCTGTTGAGAATAGTCTGTTTAGATCTGCATCCCATTATTAAATTAGATTATCTTTTTGATTTTTAGTTTCTTGAGTTCTTTATATCTTTTAGATATTAGACCTCTATGTGATTTGGAGTTGGTAACTTTTTTCCCATTCTGTAGACTGCCTCTTTGATTGATTGATGATCTTCTTTGCCTTACTGAAGCTTTTCAGTTTCATGAGGTCCCATTTATTGATTGTTAATCTTAGTGCCTTCACTATTGGTGTTCTGTTCAGAAAGTTGTTTCCCCTGACAGTGCATTCATGGCTGTTCCCCACTTTCTCTTCTATCAGGTACAATGGTACAATGTGTCTGGTTCTATGCTGTGAGGTTTTTGATCCACTTGGACTTGAGTTTTATGCTAGGTGACAAATATTGGTTTATATTTATATTCTTCTACATTCAGACACCCAGTTTGACCAACACCATTTATTGAAGATGGTTTCTTTTTTAAATTGTGTATTTTTGGCTTCTTTATCAAACATAAGGTGTCTGTAGCTGTATGTCTGGGTTTTCAGTTAGATTCTGTTGATCAATATATCTGCTTTCATGTCAACAGCATGTTTTATTTTATTACTATAGCTCCTCCATAGTACAACTTGAAATAAGGGATGATGATACCTCTGGAAGTTGTTTTAGTGTTCAAGATCATTTTAACTATCCTGGGATTTATGTTTTTCCCAGATAAGTTAAAACATCTCTATTCAAGGTCTGTAAAGAATGATGTTGAAATTTTGATGGGGATTGCATTGAATCTGTGGATTCCTTTTGGTCAATGGCCATTTTTACTATGTTAATCCTAACAATCCATGAGCATGGGAGATCATTATATCTTTTGATGGCTTCTTAATTTCTTCAAAGAAATAAAGTTTCTTTTATCAAAAAGTCTTTCACTTGTTTGGTTAGAGTTACACTAATATATTTTATGTTATTTGAGGCTATTGTGAATGGTGTTAGTTTCTTGATTTATTTCTCCAGATGTCATTTGTATATAGGAGGGCTACCGATTATTTTGAGCTAATCTTGTATCTAGACACTTTCTGAAAGGAATTATCAGTTGGAGGAGTTCCAGTATCAGTTCTGATAGAATTTTTAGGGTTACTTATCCTATGTATACTTTCATATATCATCTTCAAATAATGATACTTTGACTTTTTCCTTTCCAATTTGTATCACCTTGATGTAGTTCCATTGTCTTATTTCTCTAGCTAAAACTTTAAGTACTATATTGAAATGATATTGAGATAATGGACAGCCTTGTCTTTTTCCTGACCATAGTAGAATTGCTTTGAGTCTCTCTTCATTTAATTTGACATTAGGTAAATTGCCTTTATTATGTTTAGGTATGTACCTTGTATCTCTAATTTCTTCAGGACTTTTACCGTGAAGAGGCACTGGATATTTCCAAAGGCTTTTTCAGCATCTAATGAGAGGATTATGTGGGTTTTTTTCTTTCATTTTATTTATATGGTGGATTACATTTACTAATTTTTATATGTTGAACCATCCCTGTATCTCTGGGATGAAGGCTATGGGATCTCGGTAGATGATATTTTTGATGTGTCCTTGGATAAGATTTACAAGTATTTTATTGAGTATTTTTGCACATATGTTTATAAAGGAAATTGGTTTGCTATTCTCTTTCTTTGTTGAGTCTTTGTGTAGTTTTGGTATCAGTGCTTCATAAAATGAATTGTGCAATATTTCTTCTGTTTCTTTTTTGTGGGATAATTTGAGGAGTATTGGTACTAGTTCTTTGAAAGTCTGATTGAATTCTGTGCTAAAATCTTCTGGCCCTGGACTTTTTGTTTTGTTTTGTTTTTTCTTTTTCTTTTCTTTTCTTTTCTTTCTTTCTTTCTTTCTTTTTTTTTGGTTGGTAGACTTTTAATGTCTGCTCTATTTTACTACAGGATGTAGGCCTATTTAAATTGGTTATCTGTTCTTGATTTCACTTTGGTAAGTGGTATCTGTTGAGAAAATTATCCTTTTTTTAGATTTTCCAATTTGGTGGAGTAAAGTTTTCCAAAGCATGTCCTTATGATTTCCCGAATTTCCTTTGTGTCTGGTGTGTTTTAATTTCTGATTTTATTACTTTGTATATTCTCTCTGTGTCTTTTAATTAGTTTAGATAAGGGTTTGTCTATCTTGTTGATTTTCTCAAAGAACCAACTCTTCGTTTCACTGATTTTTTAAAAAAATATACTTTCTTAGTGTTTGTTGATTTCAGTCCTTAGTTTGATTCTTTCTTGCCATCTACTCCTCTTGGGTATGCTTTCTTCATTTTGATCTAGATCTTTCAGGTGTTCTGTTAAGTTGCTAGTATGAGATTTCTACATTTTTTTTTATGTAGGCACTTAGTATAATGAACTTTCCTTTTAGCACCACTTTCACTGTGTCCCATCATTTTAGGTATGTTGTGCATTCATTCTCATCAATTTCTAGAGTTTTAAATTTCTTTCTTTGCTTCTGTCTTGACCCATTTTTATTCAATAGAGAGTTGTTCATTTTCTATGAGTTTGTAAGCTTTCTGTTGTTTCTGTTGTTGGCATCCAGCTTTAACCCATGGTGGCCAGATAGGATGCAGGGAGCTATTTCCATTTTCTTGCATCTATTGATGCTTGCTTTGTTTTGGAGTATGTAATCCACTTTGGAGACTGTTCTGTGAGGTGCTGAGAAGAAGGTGTATTCTTTTATATTGAAGTAGAATGTTCTATAAATATCTGTTAGGATTTCTTGGTTTATAATATCTTTAACTCTAGCATTTCTCTGTCTAGTTTTTGTCTGGATGACCTGTCCATTTCTGAGAGTGGGATATTGAAGTCTCCCACTATCAATGTGTGGTTTAAGCTGTAGAGGTGTTTCTTTTACAAAAGTGGGTGCCCTTGTGTTTGGGGCATAGCATAGATGTTAAGAATTGAAAGAACAACATGGGTTTTTTTTTGGTTTGTTTGCTTTTTTGCTTTGATGATTATGTAGCATCCTTCTTCATCTCTCTTGATTAATTTTGGTTTGAAGTCTATTTTGTTAGATGTTCATATGGCTCCACCAGCTTGCTTCTTAGGTCCCTTTGCTTGGAAAATTATTTTCTAACCCTATACTGTGAAGTATTGCCTATCCTTGATTTTGGGGTATATTTCTTGCATGCAGCAGAAGATGAATCCTGTTTTTGCATCTATTCTTTTAATCTGTGTGTTTTTATTGGGGAATTGTGAGTATTATTGGGGGAATTGTGACTATTGATATTGAGAGATATCAATGAAAAAGAATTGTTAATTTTGTTGTTGTTGCTGCTGGTGGTGGTCTCTCTCTCTCTCTCTCTCTCTCTCTCTCTCTCTCTCTCTCTGTGTGTGTGTGTGTGTGTGTGTGTGTGTGTGTGTGTGTGAGAGAGAGAGAGAGAGAGAGAGAGAGAGAGAGAGAGAGAGAGAGAGAGAGAGAGAGAGAGAGAATGTGTGGTTTCCTTCTTTTGGTTTTGCTGATGTGATATTATTTATTTCCTGTGTTTTCAAGGATGTACTTAACATCTTTGGTTTGGATTTTTCCTTCTAGCACCTTCTTAAGGCTGGATTTGTAGATAGACATTGATTAAAATTGGTTTCATCATGCAATATCTTATTTTCTCCATTTATGGTGATTGAAAGTTTTCCTGGATATAGTAATCTGGGCTGAGATCTTTGGTCTCTTAGCATTCGAAACATATCTGCCCAAGCTCTTAGGTCTTTTAGAGTCTCTATTGAGAAGTCAGGCATAATACTTACAGATATGTCTTTATATGTTATTTTGTCTTTTTCCCTTGCAGCTTTTAATATTCTTTCTTTGTTCTTTATGTTTATTGTTTTGATTATTGCGTGATGAGGGGAGGTTTTTTTCTGGTCTATTCTATTTGGTGTTCTATAAGCTTTTTGTACCTTTTTAGTTATCTACTTCTTTAGGTTATTGTAGACGAATTTCTAAACAGTCTTATTAAATAAGAAACACAGAGCCAAATACAGGGGTAATAGCTGAAGAGATCAGAGAAATAGTGAATAGCCATGACTAAACTTAGCTTACCACCTTGCAATAATTTCCCAAGAGAGAGCTTCTTCCTGTCTAACCTGTACTTTTATTGCCTTCCTGTTCTGCCTTCTCATTGGCTCTAAGCCCAGCCACATCACTTCCTTGTCACTGCCTGTCTATACAGACCCAGGTACTGGGATTAAAGGCATGTGTCACCACGCTTGGTTGTGTCCTTGAACACACAGAGACTCTGCCTGCCATGTGATCAGATTAAGGGCATATGCTACCATAGCCTGACTTCTGTTTATGGCTGGCTATGACCTCTGATCTCCAGGAAAATTTTATTTATTAACATACAAATAAAATCACATTTCAGCACAAATAAAATATCACCACAGGTTATGAAAATTTTCTTCTACAATTTGTTGAAGTTATGTTCTGGACCTTTGAGATGGTATTCTTCCCATTCCTCTATTCCTAACCTTTTTAGGTTTGGTGTTTTCATAGTGTTCCAGATTGCCTGGATATTTTATGTCAGGATCTTTTTTTTATTTAACATTTTCTTTGACCAATGTATCCATTTCCTCTATCATATCTGCAACACCTTAAACTCTCTTTTTTTTATCTCTTGTATTCTGTTGGTAAAGCTTGCCTCTGTAGCTCCTGTTTGAATTCCTGTATTTTTCATTTCCATGATTCCCTCATTTTGTGATTTTTTTATTGCTTCTACTTCCTTTTTTCAGGTCCTGAACAGTTTTATTAGTTTTCTTCAATTGTTTGTTTGTTTTTGTCTTTCTTTAAGGAGTTTAGTCATTTACTCCAATTGTTTGTTTGTTTTTTTTCCTGGCTTTCTTTGAGGGATTTATTCATTTACTCAAGTTGTCTATTTTTTTTTTTTGCTTTGTTTTCCTGGATTTCTTTTGGGATTTATTCATTTTCTATTTATGGACCTCAAACATCTTTATATAGCTGGTTTTAAGGTCTTTTCTTGTGCTTAGGCTATATTGGAATATTCAGGGGCTGTTGTGGTAGAATAAATAGCTGGGGTCTCCTGGAGACATATTGCCCTGGCTGTTATTGATTGTGTTCTTAGGCTGGTGTCTAGGCATCTGGGTTTAGGGTGAGTATACATCTAGGTGCTGAATTCTGGGTTTGTATTTGATGGCTGGGTGCTTTGTTCCTTTGCGTACATTTTCTCTTTGGATTTTTGAGAGTGTGTTGGCTGTGTGTTGCCTGTTTTATTGGCCTCCTATGTTGATGTGTTCACAGCAATGTTTGCTAGTGTTGCAGGCTGGGAGAAAGGGATACTAGGGGAAGGCAGCACTAGGAGCAATCCTGAGTATTGGGTTTGGGGCTCCATAGACAGGGGAGAAGTTTGACAGGAAGTGTATCTGTTTGTCTGGCAGGCATGGCCTGTGGTTGAGCAGGTCTGTGTGCCAGAGTTGGGCCTGGGATAAATCCAAAGGGAAGGGAGAAGAGGCCAGGAATGGATAGTCTGTGGGATCCACAGGAGGCCTGGGCAGCAGGGAGGGGAGGCTGCTGCTGCTGTTCTGTTGCAGTGCTAGGAGTGACCCTGAGAATTTGGTCTGGGGAACAGAGAGAGTGGAAAATGCCTGCAAGCAGCCTACGTGGTCTTCTGGCCTTGCTTTTAATGGGGTTGTTAGAGCACTTAAAATAATTATGTGGTTTGAATATTTATGTTACAAAGCACTGGACTAGGAAACATTTGTGACATATTTAATTTGTGATACCTTGACATCAAAGGTATAATATCTGGAGTTGAATTGCTAAGTTTGAATTATGGCTCTCCACTTTATATCAAGGACTAACCCTCTCCAATCCTCTGCATTCTCACTTTTAAAATGGAGAGGAAGGGTCGCTGCTGCCTTGGCAATTAGGAGGTGCCAGAGACAGTAGTTGGTTCAAACTTAGTAATGAATATTACTCATTACTTGAAATGATAACTGTGCTCTGCTCCTCCAACTCAGTGCTAATCATTACAAGTTGATCAAGAGATGCAAAGAGCAGTTTTCTCATTTCTCTAATTTCTATAGTTGAAGCATTTTTAATTATCTAATGAAAATACTATATTTTCATTAAACTTCAAATTTACGTTCTCTGTTATGGTCTGAACATGTTTGCCAAATAATATGGTGGGAGCTTGTTTCCCAGAATGGTGGTTTGAGAAGGTCAGCCTTTGAGAATTGTTTGGGTCCCAAGGGTATTAACTGTATAACAAGGGCTTTATGAGTTCTCACTCTTGTTCCTCTGCCACATGAAGACAGAGCTGTCTGTGATTATCCTTCTGCCTCTGCTGTGAGGCTCCATGAAAGGACCCACTCCAGATTATTGGGGTTTTGATTCTAGCATATCTTTTGAGGTCTGCAAACATACCTAAGTAACCCAGAACACCATTTAGATTGAACTGTGCAAAAACGCCTTTCATAATAATGCACTTAGCAACCTGTTGTCATCTTGGGACCCACATCTGCATCAAGTAGCATGTACCTATTTTTAAACAAGGAAATTAGTTACTCCTTTTAGCAGCTCATCAATAATACCCTTTTTCTATTCAAACACATCCTGGAACACATCCAAGACCGAAGAAAATGGACTGACCTGAACTAGTTTAGGGTTCATCTGCAGTAAGAAAAAAATGTGTCCTTTAGGTGAACTTTTAGGAAGTGTGTGGGGTCCTCTTTCCCTCTCAGCCTGTTGGCCACCAAGTCAAGAGAGTGAGAGGTAGTAGTGACAACAGAAAACTTTGTATGCAGCTCATGAGCTCTAATGGAGACAGGCCTCTGGGAGACAAACTTTGGTGAATCAGCTCAACTTTATTCTGGAGTATAAGGAATATGTAGGATTGGGGAGTGTGGGGACAAACCCTAATTTGAACTAAGTGGCACACTCCTATCACAAGGCTTAGTATGTGGCAGTAGGGTCCTATCAAAATGGCTAGAGCACTTGCCTAATTACCATATGGGTCATCAAAGAAAGAGGATTTGCCAGTAATTGTGTCAAGGGTAACCGCTGAGATAAGTCAGGCATCCTGGACCTAGAGACATACTCCAGATAAGACTGGGTAAAGAGCAAGAAGCCTTGCTGGGGAGGGAGGGAGTTTCAATATTGCCAAGCTAAGAGAAAACTACCAGGCTATGGTACATTGCTAACTCTACCAGTCAGCAATGTCTTCCAACAAAGAAGCATCTTGTACTTACCATTTTAGGTATAAGTGGATGGTTTAAAAACAAATGAATTATGAAAAAGGACATGCATAATGAAGTTATTTAACTTTAATTTGTCTATCAAATGGACAACTACCCAAACTCTGACATTCCAAACCAAACTCCTCCTCTTGAGCTCTATAGTAAAAAGCCACAAACAATAACTAGAGTCCTTGAATACTCTCACTCATGTGGTTCACTGTCATTCTTGACAGTGTATTTTTTTCTGACCCCTTTGAATAGTTTCCTTGCAATATGTATGGGCCTTTATTAAGAAGCAAAGACCCATATATACAAGCCACATTATATGGACTGAACATGTTTTATTTAGAAATATATATATGTATATACATATATGTATGAAATGACAATTAGTGAAATAAAGAGGCCATGATTTTGAAGAAAAGTGAGGAGGGGTAGATTGGAGGGTTTGGAGTGAAGAGTAAGAAAGGAGAAATGTAATAATCAGATTAGTATATAAAAAAAAGAAGCCAAGAACCTGGAAATATCGGGCACAGGTACCAAACACATGTAACATATTCAGCCTTCAGAAGTATGAAGAAATAACTATATATTATTTTTAAATGTCCCGGTTTGAGGCATTCTGCTAAAAAAGCAGAAAATGGACTAAAACATTTCCCTTGGACATTTGAGGGCAAAGAACACATTCCACTTTGTTTTCCTTCACCTTCAGTGTTCTACATATAAAAAGCTGTCAACAAATATCTGTTTGTTTTATTCCATTATATGTATTAGTGTTTGTCTGAATGTAGGTATATGCACCAAATGTGTGGTATGTGGTTAGAAGAGGGCATTGGATTCCCTGGTGGTTGTGAGCTATGATGTGTGTGCTAGGAACAGAAACCAGGTCCTCTGCAAGGATTACAAGTGCTCTTAAACACAGAGTCATCTCTCCAGCCTCTAACAAATAATTGTCTAAATAATAAAAACTGAAATATGCATCTGTGAAATACAGATTAGGTGACTGGAATAATGTATAGGATATCTCTGAGACCACACTGAGATCCTAAAATAGACTTGCTTCTCATGGCAATCTTTCAGATTATCACATTGAGTCCAATTGCTCTGCTAGAGGATTATATACCACATACTCTCTTCCAGAAGGCATGGAGTGTTTGCAAATGGAAGAGAATGTGTAACACTTGATAAACCTTTATTCCTGTGGTGGTTTGAATAAAAATAGCCCCGGTAGGCTCATGGATTTGGGTGTTTGGTCACCAGAAAGTGGCACTATTTGAAATTATCTTAAACAAAATAAAGGGAGTGATGACCTCAGAGCAAGACCTCACCCATGTCAGCTTCAAACCTGTGAAAAAGAGTTAAATAACATCTTAGTCAGTGAACAAAATTGTTGAAGACCCAGTAAAAATGCATTTGAATGAAGGGGCCATGTTCCAGCTCCAGCAAGCAGAAGAATTTGTCAGCTTCAGTCACATGATTCTAGCTTTAGAGTCAAAGACATGAGAAAGGAGTTGTGGAATTTCCCTCTGTGGCTAATGAAAGCTGTGAAGGCCATTTGTGTATGTTAGGAGTGTCCCTGCATGGAGTCCCAGAGAGACCATTGTATGAAACTATGAAAGAGAAGACTGGAGACCACAAGATGTTGGAGATACCACAGTTGGATGCCTGCCAAGCAGAGCTGAAGATTGGGTGTGGAACTAGCCCCAAAGAGAGAAGTATGTTTCTGTCCACAAATCTGAAAGGAATTGGAGGTCTTAAGAGAGTTTTGCCATCAGACATGGAGATTCGGGGTCTATAGTTTGCCCTGCTGGTTTTTGTTCTAATTTTGGCCAAGTATTTCTCCACTGTATTCTCTTTCCTTCTTTTTGGAATGGTAATATATGTTTTGTGCCTTGTATGTTGAAAGTGTGTGAAATGCTTTTTGATTTTTATCTTATAGGGCATTACAGTTAGATTACCTTGAATCTCAGAATAGATTTTGACTCTGAACTTAAAGTGTTGAACTTTTACAGACAATGGGGGCATTTGAAGATGATCTGAATGTAATTTTGCATTATGATATTGCTACAAGATTTTGGGGACCAGGGAGTAGAATGTGGTGGTTTGAATAAGTAATGCCATTCCCTGATGACCAAGAATTCAAATTCATAGATCAGGGAATGGCACTATTGAAAAAATTAGGAGGTGTGGCCTTGTTGGAGAAATTATGTCACTGGGGATGGGCTTTGAGGTTTCAGAAGCCCATGCCAAGCACAGAGTCTTTCTCTTCCTGCTGATGCCTGACCATCTGGATATAGAACTCTTAGATACCATGTCTGCCAGCCTGCTGCCATGCTCCCTACCATGAGGATAATGGACTAAACCTCTGAAAGTGTAAGCAAGCCCAAATTAAATTTATTTATTTTATGAGTTTCCCTAGCCATGGTGTCTCTTGACAGAAATATAACACTAAGACAATGCCCTTCTTTGTTCTGAAGTCATGTGTTCTTTCCTTTCTATTTCTAGTATTTGGAAAGCATTCTTCCAATGAAGTAAGAGAGTAGTATGAACTGCTATTCTCTATCCCTGCCTTGGCAAAATAGAGAAATGTTTAGATAGTAGACTCAACAGTGATCTGTAATTGGAAGAAACAATTAAAATGGGGAGTACAGAATGCATACATTTTCTTCTACAATGCTGGGAGGAACTTATCAGTAGATCCTGCATGAATCACTCTTTTGGCTATGCTCAAAGTTTAAATGAATTGGTCAGTCTGGGTTTCAAGCCTATGTAGGCAGAGAAAACTACAAACTATTCAAAGAGGAAAATCCCACCTGGTTCTGAAGATTGCTTTTATATTCTTTAGGGAACAAAAGAATTACAATCCCTCAGGGTTTCTGCCTGGAGCACCGTCTCACTGTGATTTAATAAAATCTGAGTGCATGTTGGGCCAGACTATGACACCTCCCTGATCCAGCCATTATAACAGAGAATATTGCCTCTCTAGTATTATAGGGCACAAGAAGACAATCTTTAGTCATTTTCCTTCTATGCAACTTACATGCTATGTTATAAAGCAGAAAAATGGTCCTAACACCAACTCAGCCTTTCTATAAGGTGTTCTTAAGAAAAAAGATATAGATAAACTAAAAATATTAATTAAATAGTTTATCTATGATATCTAAATGATGACAAATATATTTTCTGAATTGTGAATCTAATGAAAATACTTTATCACTCTTGGAAAAACGTAGAATAATAATTTTGTACAAACTTCAGAAGTTACACTGCACAAACAGGTGAGCAGAAGGTCAGTTGCTTCTGGCAGCTTTCATAGACAAATTTATAAACCAAGTAACAGTTGATTCAACCACAGGCCATGGTCTTGCTTCAAATCCTTCTCTGGAGCTGGACTTTTGCCTAAATCTTGCTTTGGACTGAACTATTCTGTTTCTGCCTTCCTCTTGTGGTTGAAGGAAAATACTTATTTGCTGCTCAAATAAACACTGCTCTTGTGAAAAAGAAACCAATTATACTTTAATGACCTTGGGAAGTTTCCTGGTTCCCATCGTATCAACTTCAAACTCCTTTGTCAAGCTTTCAGGATGCCCAACTACTGCCAAACAAACACATTTTCCCAGGAGTGCATTCCATGCCCTTATTCCTTTTGTTCATCACATATAAAATTGCTTCCCACTCCTCAGGTTCTGGCTGACATTTAAAGCTCCATTTATGTTCTTGTTTCTGTTTAAAAACTTCATTGTTTCTCTCAGTTATTTTAGGAACATTTGATCAGTGTCCACATCACACAGATAGCTCCTAGCTTTGTTCATTGTCACTTAAGGTGTTAGGTGGTATTTCTAAGCTTGCTGCCAACTATCACCTAATACCTGACTGTTTTGTTCTGAGGATTCTGAGGCTTACCCTACAATGGAGATGTTTCTGACAATTATAGCTATCTCAGGTATAAAGAGGTTCCTGGACTCTAGGAGCACCTATTATAGATAATCATAACATCAAGAGGCCATTTTGAAGGGCCTCCCATAACACATAGATCTTGGTAGATATTGCATACATATTTGATGAATGGATGACTTAAGGTGTTAGAAAAGAGATTCAAAGACTGAGTTGGGATCTGACAAAACTCTTAATACTAAACTTCAATTATATATTTATAAAATTTATAAAATTGTTGCTCGAAAACAAGCCTTTGTTTCATATGCATGTGAATGTGTCAGAGATATTTGTGGGGAGGAAAATGTGGTAGAGAATGGTAGGAGATGGTAGAGAAGCGGGAGGAGAAAGTGATAAGTAGGCATGCACACATGTACAAAATTGTCTAAGAATGAACTTAAATGGTTAAAAAATAAACATTTTTCAAATTAATGGAAGTCTTTTCTCATAACAATATTCACATTTGTTATCTTATTTGAATTAGCAAACTGTGAGAGATGTAAACTTTTCCTATTATTATTTGGAATATGATGGAAACAGAACAAACATGTAGAAGACACATTAGAAGTAGGACCCAAACCAACCAGAACAAATTAGTCCCATATTCCAGCCTTGGCCACTTTTGTTGGAAGGCTTGGGAAAGCGGAATTGGGAAGTAAAGGATATCAGGAAATGGCTAGCTTTTCTAGTGTAGTTCTGATTCCTGCTTGTGCTTAGATCCACTGTCTATTCATTGTGGACACTCTGAAAAAGCTACTGGTTTCACCCTGCAACAGAAATGTGAGAGCTGAAATTTGGGTGAACATTTTTTTAAATTTTATTTTATAATTAATTTAATTTTACATATCAGCCATGGATTCCTCCTCCCGCGCCTCTTCCCCGCCGCCTTCTCCCCAGCCCACCCCCCATTCCCATCTCCTCCATGGCAAAGACTCCCTTGAGGATTGAGTCCAGCTTGGTAGATTCAGTGCAGGCAGGTCCAGTCCCCTCCTCCCAGGCTGAGCCAAGCATCCCTGTATAAGCCCCAGGCTCCAAACAGCCAGCACATGCACTGAGGACAGGTCCCTCCCAAACAGATCAAGCTAATTAACTGTCTCACTTATCCAGAGGGCCTGATCCAGTTGTGGGCTCCTCAGCCATTGGTTCATAGTTCATGTGTTTCCATTCGTTTGGCTATTTGTCCCTGTGCTTTTTCCAACCTTGGTCTCAACAATTCTCGCTCACACAAACCCTCCTCTTTCTCGCCAATTGGACTGGAGTTCTGGGTGAACATTTTTAATAAAGTCATAATTTCTGTTTTGTTAAGTAGTGATAAAAGTTTAAATTAAAAAGCACTTACCTGAGAAGTGGAAATAATTCAAACCATGGGCTTTGGAGATATAAATATGTAATTTATTTTCTGTTTTGAAAATGATACTTTAATGAAGTGGTTAAACAGTTATCATATAAAAGGAATGCATTTAGGGGTACAATATGTTAAATGGTGCAGTAAACAGAGTAACATTTTGCTAATACTGTCTTGTAAACGATGGCAGTGTAATATCAATCAAGTGATGGAGTTACAAGCCATATATTATGTATAAAAATTTTGTTAAACACCTGTCAAAAATCTTTTGCTATACTTTCTATTGAAGAAGACACCATAAGACATCTTGGATAGCACTGTAACATGAAGGAGGAGCATGGCAATTTTATCATTGTTTACTCATGTGATCATATTTACTTTCTATTACTACATAGCAAATTACTTCAAACTAAGCATGTTAAGAATACATGCATTTGGCCCTGAAGAACTAATTGGTGTACTCTTCCCTGGGGAAGATATCTCCAAATTACAGCTTTCCTCAGTTGCCTATAATTCTTTGTGTGTGGTTGAGGACTCATAAGCTTTCCATTATATCTACTTTGGCATGTCTATTGTTGTGTGTGTTAAGCTCATTTTTCAACAGTCATGTTGGTGAAACTTTATAGGTGTAGCTTCTGACTTTCATAGGAGACACAATCTCACAGCAAACTCCCTGATCCTCTGGCTCTTACAGTCTTTCATTCCCTCCTCCATAATGATCATTGAGCCTTAGATGTGGGAGTGTTTTGTAGATATATTTGTTGGGACTGAGCTCCACAACTCTGAATTTTGATTGATTGTGGTTTTCTGTAGTAGTGCCAAATGGTCATCCCTGAAAACATACATATATACAACTAACATTATTTGATTTTAACAGGTTATATTTAGGTATATATACATGTATATACATAGACATATATGTATACAATAACAATTAGTGAAAAAGAGGTCATATATTTGAGGGATATATGGATAGAGGATATGGAAAGGTTAGTATGGAGGAAAGGGAAGTAAGAAATATTATAATTATATTATAATCTCAAAATTAAACAAAACAAACAAAAATATGACTTGCATTTATTATCTCCCAGGAGCTTGGGCACAGCCTATCTAGATCTTCTGCTTAGTATCTCGCAAGGCTGAAATAAAAGTATTGACTTAGTTCAGTTGCTTTGTCAAGGTCCTTCCGGTTTGCACATTTTAGTATCTTTTGGTTATTTGATTGAGGCTCTGTTCTTTGGTTGGCTATTAGTTGAGGGATGTTCTGAGCATCTAGGAGCAACTCAGTTCTTTATCATAGGGACAGACTCTCATGAGTCCCATCATACAATAGCTTAAATCCTTTGGGAAAGGAGGGGATTTTTTTGGCTTCTGTTTATGCCTTCTAGTACCTCTTTTAAATAATTTATCTCACCAGATCAGGCCCCTGCATAGAATAATCTCACCTTCACTTAACAAAAATTAACTGATTTAGGGACCTTAATTGCATTAGTAAAAGTTCCTTCTTTTTTTGTCCAATAATAAAAGTAAAATTCAGGAATTTAATCTCATCATATTCATAGCCCTGACCTAGGAAGAACTTTTTTAAGAGTTGTATCTATTGCATTGGCAAATCAGAAGGCCAAAACATTTTTTTGTTCGTAAGGCAATGGGATGAGTGGAGTCATGAGTATATCTTTTTTTTTTTTTTTTTTTTTTTTTGGTTTTTTGAGACAGGGTTTCTCTGTGTAGCTTTGTGCCTTTCCCTGGAACTCACTTGGTAGCCCAGGCTGGCCTTGAACTCACAGAGATCCACCTGGCTCTGTCTCCTGTGTGCTGGGATTAAAGGCGTGTGACACCACCGCCCGGCTGAGTATATCTTTTTTTTTTTTTTTTTTTGGTTTTTCGAGACAGGGTTTCTCTGTGTAGCTTTGCGCCTTTCCTGGAACTCACTCTGTAGCCCAGGCTGGCCTCGAACTCACAGAGATCCGCCTGGCTCTGCCTCCCGAGTGCTGGGCTGAGTATATCTTTTTAATTAAAATATTAAAATAAAATTTTTTACATTGAATTTGATAGAATTATATACTTTCTTTCTCCAAATATGGAACATATACATCACTCACTTTAAATTTTGATTTTATTTTAGGTATATGCCTGTTTTGCCTGAATATATGTCATTGTATCATATGCTTACATAATATCCATGAAGGCCAGAAGAACATGTAAGAGCCCCTAGAACTGGAGGTACAAATGATTATGAGTCAGACCCTCTGGAAGAGCAGCCAATGCTGTTAACCATTGAGCCTTCTCTGTAGGCAGCCTCACTGGTCACTGTTACATGTCATATTTGTAAAAGGTAAGTAAATCTCAAAAATTGTATGTGTATTAGTTCATGCATATAAATTTTGATGAATTGCATTTTTCTCTGTTTCACTTTTGTTTTAAATTTATTTACTTTTTGAGAGTTTCATATATATATATATATATATATGTAGTCTTATCAGATCTACCTGCTGCTCCCTCCATCCCTCCAATCTTCCCAGGACTATATAACCATCTTCTTCCTGGCTTCATGTCCTCTTTTATAATAATAATTATTATCATTCTCAAGTTCAATTAAAGCCGGGCGGTGGTGGCGCACGCTTTTAACCCTAGCACTCGGGAGGCAGAGCCAGGTGGATCTCTGTGAGTTCGAGGCCAGCCTGGGCTACCAAGTGAGTCCCAGGAAAGGCGCAAAGCTACACAGAGAAACCCTGCCTCGAGAAACCAAAAAACAAAGAAACAAACAAAAACAAATCAAGTTCAATTAGTGCTCACTAGATGTACATGGGTATAGGGACATGCAGTGACCTTTGGAAGATGATTACTGTTAGAATAGGTTATGAGTATTGCAGTCTTCTTCATGGGTTTAATGGTTTTATAAGTGATATTTCTCTGTGCAGATATCCAGGAAAGGCTATGTGAGGGCATAATAAAAAATCAGATGCTAGTCAGGAAGAGAAAGCTTACCACAAAATGAATTGACTGGAACCTTGGTTTTGGACTTCTCAGCCTCATGTTTATAGAAATAAATTTATGCTGTTTAAAACAGCTAGTCAGTCATATGTGTGGAAGCCAACACAGACTAAGACATTAAATGTGCTTAATTGAATTATTTACCATTTACTTGACCTCCATTTCTGTCTCTAAAAGTTCTAAAGTTCTGTTGCTTGAAGTTCTCCTCATTCAATCAGGTGGTGAGTTCTGCTGTGATCAGACTGAGCCTTGAGGTTATTGAGGCTCCTTGAACACGAGTCATCTCACTGACATAAACTCAAGTTTGACCAAGGGTTCTTGTAATGAATAACAAAAGATAATCTTGTCACTCAGAAAATTCCCAGAGTTTAAGAAGCTGTGTGCCAAACACTGTAGTCAAATGTTAAATATACTTTCCACTATACCACAAGGGTACTATCAACTCTGTGTGCTAGAATCTTGAATCCAGTGTTATCTTAGTCCAATCATGTCAGGGACTGCTATCGAGAGCCTGTGCATCAGGGACTTGTTCCCTACCTAGCCTGTGGCAATATTGGGAGTGGAGGGGGAGCCTTTAAGAGGCTCCAACCTCGTAAAAGGTTATTAGTCCCTAGAAATATGCATGTCCCCAAAGGGAATGGTGGGATGAAGGTCTCCTTCCATCTCTTTTTGCTTTCTGGTTGTTATGAGGTGATCAGATTACTTCACCATATGCTCCCTTTTACAATGAATGTCTTTACCACAGACCCAAAGCAACAACATCAAGTGACTGTGGGCTGAAACCTCTGAACTATAACAACTAACAAATAATTCCTCTTCATAAATTATCTCAGGAATTTGTTACAGTGGAAGGAAACTGACAAGCACAGATATCAATGCTTGAGAAAGTTATGCATATCTGTTCATATATATATATATATATATTTATGATTATAATTGTACATATTCTGGAGAATCCTTGGTGTTCCTGGATACATTTGTGCTATGTTTTAGCTCTGCAGAGGACTTTTAATTAGCTAACTGCCTCCAGGTATAGCTTTTCCTGCTCATATTTATAATTGCATTTCTTGCTAGTTCTGGAAATCAAGCACATTGCTGTCAGCTGTTGCCTGATCCAGAACAGTGGAGTTTTTCTCAGTTATTTGAGTTTTTTTTAACAATCTATTCTTGCTTTGAGGATCATAAGAGCAATCTTCATGCATAGAAATGCCTTCAAAAGTTTTTACACTTTTCCTTTGGGTATGTCCTGTATCACACTCCCACAAGTATTTCTCAGCTGAAACTGTGCCTATTTTTCCATGCCATCATTGTATTTTCATGTATGCTTGTGCTATAGGCATAATGTAGTTTAAACTGTCCTTCAGTGATTTAACATGACTGTTAACTATCCTGTACAGGAGGATGAGAATTCTTTTATTTTTGTGTTTCATCTGGCAGGGAAGCAATATTTGTGGTGTCAGAAACAGGCGCAGGTAATCATCAAAGACAAGAAAGGAGAAGCAAATAAAGAGGAATATGAGAAGCAAAAAGAGGGGAGGAGGTCCATCAAAAGAAGAGAAAACAGTCTCAGCAGCTTACAGTCAATGATGAAACCACATTCAAACACAGCTTTTAAAGTAATTTAACGTTTCAAGTGCTCCTTTTGAAGGTAGCCTAGATCAGGCCATTTGGACTAATGCAGCCTAGATTCAACACAAAACAGGACAGAAAATCAAGGTGGACTGAGGAGGCTAGGCTTGAGTGACAGCTAGAATTGATTTCAATGTGGAGTGCAAGGTATTTTGGCTCTATTTAAGGGGGAAAGTTTCTTTATTTAGAAGAGATGGAGTAGGAGAATTTGATTTTATGACCCCAGTAGGAAGGACAGTGATCTCTGCAGCCCAGACTGTGAAAGAAGGCACCATATCTGATTATGTTTTGAACAAATATGATAGAATGAAAACAAACTACTGAGCAATCCATGGGAGCAAAGTAGGATGGCATAAAGGTTCAGATTACTAAGGTGCATGACCAGAAACACTGTTACTTAGACCCGGGGAAGATTTATTCCATCTTCTATTGTGGGCCACACTGCAGAAATCTGTGTTGTACTGCTGGAGTCAGATGCTGAAGGATTTCTGTTTTACTTTTGGCACAGAGTTGGCTCCTTGCTGAGAATCCCTTATGAAAAATTAGCAGCAACGATATTAATCACTTTCTGTGGGGTTTTTATTTCTCTACCCTGCTAGGGATTTGTTTTCTTCTTTTGTCTACATCCCCACCTCCCTGGTGGAAAAAAAAACCTCCCCACAAAAGAAAACAAAACCTAATGAACCAAAAAGTATTCTTTTAAATGCAGGTGTTTCAGGTGGAATTAGGTATAATGAGGAAATCAGGTGCTAGTTATATCCTAGGACATACAAGAGGCAATGTGTAATTCCATTGTTGTAGCTGAAGTTTTCTCCAGTCCTGCCCAGCACCATGGACCCCGAATCCGCTTAAAAATAATCACTCAAAAGCTTGTATTAATTAAACTGCTTGGCCATTAGCTCAGGCCTACCACTGACTAGCTCTTACACTTAAACTCAGCCCATTTATGTTAATCTATATGTTGCCACGTGTTCAGTGGCTTTACCTGTTGCCCTTACATGCTGCTCCCTGGACGGCAGGCTGGCATCTCCTGACTCAGCCTTCCTCTTCCCACAATTCTCTTCTCTGTTTGTCCCACCTATACTCCCTGCCTGGCTACTGGGCAATCAGCATTTTATAGTTCTTGAGTCTGGGTAACTTATAAAGAAAGAAATGTGCTCAGCTAATTGTTCTAGAGGTCCAAAAACATGACCTGGCTCTTCTTAGCTCTGTTGAGTTCACGGTAGATTTCAGTTCAGCGGCGTGAACACATGTGAGACCAATAAATCATATGAAAAGGTAGGAGGCCAGTGATCCTGAAGGGACCCATAATGACTTCATCCAAGGTTCTTAAATGTTCAACTACCTCTCAACGTCATTCAAGCTCAAACGCATGAAACATTGTGGACACGGCGTATCCAAATGACAGTTGATCTTCTTTGATCAACAAATTCAGTTCATCCAGTACAAAAGAGTAATGGAAAGTGGGAAATGGGAGAGTGATTTCTGAGTGAGTGGGTGGGTAGATGAGAGGTTTCAACAGGGTAGATAGATACACATTTGTAGACACGAGCTTTTAAAATGGTAGTTTACAGAGACCTCAGGATACAGGTAGTAATAGGACTCTTGCCTAACACATGTAAAACTTTGGGCTTGACTCCAACTACAAAAAGAACAAAATAAAACAATGCAGAACAGCAACAAACAAAAAGCCAATTTATTTTGGCACCAAGTGTCTTCACAATTAACTGTTGTGTTCTACAACACCATTATCTCTAACCATCACCATTGGTGCAATTCCCTACACTTTTGTTTTTCTTTTTTCCATTTTTTTTCAATTTTTTATTTTATTTTATTTTACAATATAATTTAATTCTACATATCAACCACAGATTCCCTTGTTCTCCCTCCTCCGGCCCCCCTCACCTTCCCCCCAGCCCACCCCCCATTCCCATCTCCTCCAGGGCAAAGCCTCCCCCGCGGACTGAGATCAACCTGGTAGACTCAGTCCAGGCAGGTCCAGTCCCCTCCTCCCAGGCTGAGCCAAGCGACCTTGCATAAGCCCCAGGTTTCAAACAGCCAACTCATGCACTGAGCACAGGACCCGGTCCCACTGCCTGGATGCCTCCCAAACAGATCAAGTCAATCAACTGTCTCACCCATTCAGAGGGCCTGATCCATTTGGGGTCCCCTCAGCCATTGGTTCATAGTTCATGTGTTTCCATTTGTTTGGCTATTTGTCCCTGTGCTTTATCCAACCTTGGTCTTAACAATTCTCGCTCATATAAAACCCCCTCTTTCTCGCCAATTGGACTCCCTGAGCTCCACCCAGGGCCTGGCCGGAAACCCCATCCAATGACTGAGGGAACTGGATTATTTTTTTATTAAACAGGGTATTTTGCTGTGCTGGAATTCAATATATAGACCAGGATGGCTTTTAACTCACAGAGATTCTCCTGCCACTGGTTCTTGAGTGTTGGGATTAAAGGTATTGTGCTAGATAGTTTTATGTCAACTTGACACAAGCTAAAGTCATCTGAGAGGAGGGAACCCCGATTAAGAAAATGCCTCCATGAGATGGGGTTGTGCTGGCCAATAACCAGACAGGAAGTATAGGTGGGACTAACAGAGAGGAGAATTGAGGAAACAGGAAGGGAAGGGGGAGATTGCCTGGAGCTGCCGCCAGGACAAGGAAGATGTAAGTTATCAGTAAGCCACGAGCCACATGGCAAAGTATAGATTAATAGAAATGGGCTAAATATAAGAGTAAGAGCTAGACAATGATAGGCCTGAGCTAATGGCCAAGCAGTTTAAATAATGTAAGAGTCTGTATGTTTATTTTATAAGTGGGCTCTGGGACTGGCGGGACTTAGCGGGAGCTGGAGAGAAATTCTCCAGCTACAGGGTTGTGGCAGGCCTGTAAGGCATTTTTTTAATCAGTGATTGATGGGGGAGGGCCCAGCCTGTGGTGGGTGGGACCACCCCTGGACTGCTGGTCCTGGGTTCTATAAGAAAGCAGGCTGAGCAAGCCAGGAAGCAGCACCTTCAATGGCCTCTGCATCAGCTCCTGCCTCCAGGTTCCTGGCCTGTTTGAGTTCCTGTCTTCATTTCCTTCAGTGATGGAAGGTGATATGGAAGTGTGAGCCAAATAAACTGTTTCCTTCCCAACTTACTTTTTGGTCATGGTATTTTGATCACAGCAATAGAAACCCTAAGACAGGTGTGTACCACCACATCCATCTCACATACACTTTTCTATCAAAAGCTGATTTTATGTTATTACTGAGAACCCATTAAGAACTGTATAAGCTTATTTTATCATGTTGTTATTCCCAGGAGGTTTGTATTAGATGAAATAGGCATTATTCACCTTTGTTGTCCCTGTATCTGTCACAGTGCTTGCACTTTGTAGGTGTTGTATAAGTGTTTATTGAATGCAATTTAAATTCCATATTCAAAGTAATCCAGAGAATAATCAGATTTTTCTGGCTACTCCAGAAGTATCTGATATTAAACAAACTGTATCTGAAGTGGCATTAATTTTTTTTAAGCCAAACTTAGGTGTTACTATGAATTGCCTATGAACACAGCTGGCTCTAATTTCTTGCGTTATCTATGCACAAATGTATATTGATACTTCTCTTTGTAGACCAAAAGGACTGACAGATCTTTTAAGCTGTCACTTGTGATCTCTGACTTTTCCTTCTTTTGCGTTTCTCTACTCTGTGCTCTCTTTACAGCTCTTCTGTCATAATCCGTTGGTTTTGTTCTGCTCAGCATTGTTAGTATGTCCTATGTTTATAGGACCTCCCTTGCTCACCCCTTCTTCATCCTTCTCCATTCTGCTCGATGCCGCAGGACATTGGAATTTCCATATGGGCTCTACTCATTGGGCTTGTTGAGTGCCACAAGCAGGAGCCATGTATGGAAGGAAAACATGAGAGCAAATGTCACTAGTTCCTTGATCCTTTCCTAGCTTCTATTGGGTAGTCCTTGTAGTGTTTCATACTGTAGTAAGTTCAGCATTATCATTGGTCCTTCTAGTGTTTCAAACTGTAGTAAGTTTGGTATTATCATTGGTTCTTCTAGTGTTTCAAACTGTAGTAAGTTCGGCATTATTATTGGTCCTTTTGTCCCTTCAGTTCTCTTATGCAATGATCCCTGACCAAGCTGCCTGTTGTGAACTTATCTATTGTTAATTTTTTTCACTTTTCTTGCAATTCTGAGTATTCTGCCAATTTCCAGTCATAACCCTGATAGATATAACCATTTCCCAACTCTTTCTGTCCTTGCCCAAGCTTTGTACAGGCCTCCCCAACCTTGGACTCTGATACTCCACACAAAAAAACACAGTCTGTCTTTTTAACTAAGCTAAAGCTGGTTTAGAACCCTAAAAACATCATAGACTTTGAAAGTCAAATGCAGGTTTCTCTTTCTCTTGGAGAAGGAGGTGGTATTCTTTGTATCATTTTGTAACTTCAAGAACTTCAGGCTTTCAACAGGTCCTTTCTGTAACCACATTGTCCTGCACAGTGCCCATCTCCACAGCCTTTTAGTATATACTGCCTTGTTATAACTCTAGTTACACTTCTCAAGAATTCTGGCTCTGGGTCATGGTCTGTCACTCAGCTCATTATTCCCTGCTTGTTGTAGGAATTGCAGTGAATATTCTTCTCAACTTCTGTCCTAGACCCCATTCCATAAGGAAATTACCATCTTTTTTTTTCATTGTTTCAAGTTTTGTCTTCTGTTCACTCTTTTATTCCCTCAAGTCTTACATCCATCAATCCTTTCACTGAAAAATCTCCTTCAAGGGTCAGGTGTGAGGGCTCAGTTCCTACTTTTAATTTTTTTTTTTTAGTTTTATATTAGTTTCTGCTGCACTTAAGTGAATACTTAAAACATTTTTGAGCACTTTCTAGGCACTAAGTACTATTTTCAGAGACCTTGTGGTCCAAAACCTCTTAGATCAGTAGTTCAAAACCTTCTCAATGATATGGCCCTTTAATATTGTTCCTCAATGTTGTGGTACCCTCAGTCATAAAATTATTTTTGAAGCTATTTTACAACTGTAATTTTGCTACTGTTATGAGTCATAATGTAAATATCTGTGTTTTTTGATGGTCTTAGAAATGGTCTTTCCACCCCTAAAGGGGTCATGACCCACAGGTTGATAACCACCATCTTAGATGATATTCATAATCTATATTAATATTCCCATCTTATTTTCCTGCTAATGCTTCCTAGTCTTTGAATAACTTTGTAATTCTATTCTTTCTTCTTTTTTTCATTTTTCTTTATTAAGAAATTTTCTACTCACTCTACATATCAACCACAGATCTCATCTCCTCCCTCCTCCCATCTCCCAGACCTCCCTCCCAAGCCACCCCACATCTCCCCATCCCCCAAATCGTGGTCTTTCTTCTTAAACTACATCCTCAAAGTTTGCCCTTGCCTTCCTTATCTCTACTTTTGGATAATTATCTCTACATATTTGCCTTCAATACCAACTCTCTAGCAATGATTTCCAAAGGTATTAAACAAGCTCTGATCTGTTGGTTATCTAATTTGGGGCACGATGGTCAAATATATAAGGAATGATTCAAAGTTTTTGTTATGATTTAATGTGCTCTATATTGTGAATTCAACTGTTTTGTTCTTAGAAAAATAAGTAAGATTGGGTTCAGGAAAGGTGGGAATTAATTAGCTCAGTATAGTGCTAACATGAATTTAGGAGTCAAAATGCTTACATGCACTTGGCCATTATAGCTATTGCCTATAATCTCAGCACTCCAAAGATTGAGTTCTGCCATGTGTCTAAAGCCAGTTTAGGTTAAAAAGTGACACCTGTAAAGGGGAAAAAGCCAGGTATGGTTGCTATACATCTGTAATGCTAGCATTCAGGGGGCAGCGACAGGAGGATTGTTGTAGGTTTGATGCCATATTTGTCAAAATGAGTTCAAAATAATAAGGGAGCTAAGATTACATATCAAGACCCTGTCTCAACAAACAAACAAACAAACAAACAAACAAACAAACGTCAAAACAATATAAAGAACACCACCAACAAAATTTAATTTAGATTTTGCCTTCACTGGGTACTCACTGTTCTCTTGATAGAGCTTGTGGTATAAATACATCTCCAGTTCTAGGGTCATGGTGAGGATTAAGGGAGATAAATATATGTAAAATGCTAAGCCCAGCAGAGAGCAATGACTGACTACATTTTAGTTACCTCAAACCCTTTGACCTATTTCTCTCTCAAGAAACAATGTCTTATTCCAAGAAGCCAATGACAGAAGGCCATAGGTATTAATGTATAAATCTCTCTCTTTTGTGAAACAAAAATGCAACACCCAGCCCTGGGGCTTTGTGAAGGGGATTCATTTATTTCTCATTACGAATAGACTGGAATAGACTGATGAGAAGTAGGTGGTTTAAAGATGAGTGAAAAGCTTGGAGAGGGAGTTTATCCTGTTTTCTGTACCCAGCTTTAGGAAAGCTGATTATATAAAGTTGGAGGTGAGTAGAGTTGCCCTACTTAAGGCTCTTGCCAGGGCTTCCTTTGTAGATTCAGGGCCTAGAAGTGGCTGTGTTGAAAATATTCTCTGAGGGCTTGAGCTTGGTGTGGAAGATATTTATCTTGTCAAGTTTTAAGAGGGCAAAGCAGAGGAGATAAAACATTGGGAAGAAAATAAAATAGGAAGACAAAGAAGGAGAAAAGGGTAGAGGAGGAGTCAGAAAAGTGAGGGAAGATGAATGCAAGAGAATCTGATTTAGAGACTCTTAGATATGTACTTGAAAATAGCTCCTTCATTTCAGCTTTTCCCCTTTATAAATCCCATGTCTACACTCCGTGGTCATATCATTAATTAGACAGAGACTTACCATAGAGATTCCTGTTGTTTTTCTTCCCTATAGCAAACTCCCTGTTCCTACAAGATGAGTATGCTGGCAGTTGCTTGGGCTTTGTTGCTATCCATTGAAGATGAGTCTAACCTGATTTCTGACTTTAAATTGTGGGTGTTTTGTTGATTTATGAAATGATCCTTGCTTCTCTTTGGCTATGGAATGGACACAGGACTAAAAGCAACATGTGGACAAGGACCTTCACAGACTGTGAGCTCATCCCTTCTTAAAAAAATAAGAAATCATCCTAGACATTCTAATGCTGCACCAAGAATGTCATATAAAAAAAAAAGAAAGGGATCCCTTAGTCCAATTTTTACTTTTCCCCATACTAGAGTGTGGCTTGTTAAAATAGTTTTAGTATTGGATGTATAAACTCTCTATGACAGTGCTTATCAACTTTTCTAATGCTGTGATCCTTTAATACAGTTCCTCAGGTTGTGGTGACCCACAACAATAGAAATATTTTCTTCGCTACTTCATAACTGTAATTTTGCTACTGTCATGAATTGTAATGTAAGTATCTTTGTTTTCTAAAGCACTTAGGTGACTCATGTGAAAGGGTCTTTTGACATCTAAAGGGGTCGTGACCCACAGGTTGAGGACTGCTTCTCTATGAGCAGGCAAATGAATCCATGAAAAGTTAAATATTGCTATCATTCACTGAGGAGATGCATATTAGAGAATAAAGTAAGACGAATTAGAGAATGAAGTAAGAAGAATAAAGTAAAAGAATAAAGTATGTCTCCTGTAACACTAAACAAGGACTCTGAGTTCTTTTTTTTTTCTTCTCATTATCTAATTAGATGTAAAGAAATAAGATAATAATTATTGCCATGAGCAAGTCAGGGAGAAGAGTCTGGGGAGATTGACCCAAACTAGAAAAAATCATTGATCTCTTAATAGCAAGTGACATCATCCAAAGTAATATCCGATGTATTAATAGGTTAAACTTCCAGAGGAAGGAATTAGCATGCAATTTTAGAGTCAGAAAAGCTGTTCCAAAGAAAACTCATCTAACCAAAATAACTTTACTAGAAGAACTGCATTTTCAATGGGTCTTAGTTTCTCTCCAAACAGTCAAATTATTGCTTGGAATTGTCACAGCAATTAAATGGGAATTCATTTACCCCATTCACTTGATCTTTTATTTAAGCTTTGGGTATTTGAGCATCTATCACATTTCAGGTGCTGGGCTGTGGGTGTAATTGAAGAACTTGACACTACACAGATGTGAACAAGTATTTCTTTTTCCTTTTCAATGGTTTTAGGTTTTACAGTATTCAGTTCGAATTACAACCTCATGAATTCAGGGCTTCAGTGTAAGGGAATAGTATTGGTTGTTTAGAAAGTAGGAGAGGGTCACTCACTCCCTGACATTAAGAGTGTTCTGGCAATATTTCTATCAGGTCTGCTTGGCATGGTTTAGGTATTCTGAACTCTGAGGCTTCCCTGACAGAATTGCTCTTTCTGTCTAGCCTGCTTGGCCCTAGCATCTTTAAATAAGGCTTAGAGACACTGTTTATGGTAGCAAGAGACCCTTTGGTGTCATGGCCTTAGTATTATGGACAAATGGAACTGAGGTCACTTGTTATGCTTGGAGGCAGAAATGGTCTGATGAAATGCCCTAGGTCATGGGGTACACAGCTGTCTGCTTAGAACTTGACATAAAGTAGCTGAGTAAGGATGACTAGCTACTTAATGGATGTTAATTACTGCACACAGATGCACCATAGGTCATAGCACTGAAGGATTCTGATGTCAGGTCTTACAAGCTGTGGCGGGCAGCAGGGTGGCATGTATCTTTGATGAGAGTTGTGGTTAGTTTAGTACAGCCAGATGGATGCAGGTGGAAATCATGAGATTTTCCTAACTTGCAGATGGACAGTTAATAATCAGTTTCCCTCTGAACTTCCCCCTCCCTGTTCTCATTCTAAATCAGGACCTCTGAGAGATGTGGAGTATAATTTCTGAGCCACACCTTCCCTGATGGAATTAAAATCAGTAAGTCTAGACAGTGTGGTATTATTCCAAATTCTTATTTACCATGTTCTTATACTGTGACTTTGCAAGTATTCTGTTTAAACAAGGCAGAATAACACAAGAATGATTAATATTATTGCAAATTGCAATACAAATGGCAATATTCCTAGTACTGACCCCTGATTCCTACAATGAAGTAGAGATTTGTAGGAGTTTGCTTGTAGTACATTATTTTTACAGCAACATCTTGTTAGGTGGCATGTGGAAGGTATTAGTTCTGAATATTTATGACCATTGAAATGTACATTTAAGAATTAACACATGGGTCCAGAAAGATGGCTCAGCAGGTAAAGGCACTTGCCATCAATCTGACAATCTCAATTTGATCACAAGGGCCCTTATGGTTAGAAGGAAAGAACCAGTTCCTATATGCTTTACTCTATATGCTTTGCATTTGTGTTGTGGCATGTGTGCATGTGTGCACACAGGCATACACACACATATAAATGAATAAATGTTAAAAAAAGAAGTAAGTGCTGAAGTGAAGCATCTGTGATATTAATAGAGCCCATGTATTTTTCCCTGAGGTTGACCAAGTGGCCAATGTCACCTTTACAGTACCTGAAAAATGATATGTTCTGAGTGAAACAGAAAACTGTGAATTGTAGTTGTCCTTTATCATTTCTGGGTACATGGACTTTACAGACATAAATTCCAATGTAGGTTTTTATGGTGGTATTTTATTTGTACTGAAATGTGATTTTAATTGTATGTTAATAAAGTTGCCCAGGGGTCAGAGTTATTAGAGCCATAGCAAAAGCTGGGCGTTGGTGGTGCATGCCTTTAATCCCACACAGCACTTGGTAGACAGAGCTAGGTAGATCTCTGTGTGTTCAAGGATACAGTCAGCATTGGAGACACACGCTCCAATGTGTGTCTGGAGGTCTGTACAGACTGGCAGTGACAAGGCAGTCACATGGTTGGGTTTACAAACAATGAGAAGGCAGAACAGAAAGTCTATATAAAGACAAACAGAAAGTAGGTCTCTCTTTCAGAGAGGTCTCTTGGCTTAAGAGACTAGCAGGCGGGTAAGGCTCTTAGCTCTGATCTCTTGGCTTTCTTCTTTGCATTGGTTCTGTGTTTCTTATTTAATACGATGGTTGGTTACATCTACAGGTTTTGGAAACATTACCAGGAAAAGAATGTGAGGAAGGGTTTTCCATTTCCTAAAGTGAGAAGTTCAATGTGTCAAAGACAGCCTTCAACTTTGGTAGTGCCAATGAGACATTCTGGGTTTCTTTACATTTCTGTCTATAAATCCATCAAGATGAAAGGGCTTTTAATTAAACAGACAGCTTTCCAGATGGATGCAGTCAATATTACTATCATGCCCTAGATTTTATATGCTCATTTGTATTCCTCACCCCCTGGTGGCCACTGGTCTATTTTCTGCCTTTGTAGTTTTGCTTTTTCTAGAATTTCCTATAAATATCACATGTAGTCTTTAAATCTCATTCACTTAGACTACATCTGAGATTAATTCATCCAGTTGAGTGTATCAGTCATTTGTTCCTTCACATTGTTAAGTATTCTGTTATAGGACACACCAGAGTATGTCCATTGCCTAGTTGGGGGTGTTTACATTGTGTTTAGATTTTTGAAAAAACAAAGTTTAATGTATTAAATCATCTGGACACTGACTCATAGGTAACCATAAGATTTATTCCATTTGGATCAGTCCTGAAAGTAAGAGGGCGCAACTGTATGGTAAGAAATTTCTGAAATGTTTGAATGTGGTAGTACATTTTTATTTCCACTAAATAATGGTAAAATTTCCAGAGTTCCATATCTTTGAAAGTACTTATATTATCAAAGTGTTAATGTAAACATTATAATAGGTGTTTACTTTAATTTCATCAAGGTTTCTATTAGTATTCTATGGAGATTAATGATGTTGACACCTTTTCATGACTTTGTTTGCAACAACTATATTATGTTTGAAGTATTTATTCACTTTTTATCCATTTGAAAGCAGATTGTGAATGCAATAGAAAACTGGTATTTTGCTTTATTTGAATTAGTTTTTTATGATGAAATGGTCTGTAAGCCTGATCAGCTACATTCTTCTTCCTTTTTCCCCAAAGCTTTCAGCTACCTGAAAGAACCTGAGATAAACACTAAGAATGGATAAGGTCACATGACTCCCAAATGACATATATACAAAATTTGATATTGTTTTAGTAGTAAAAATAACCACTTCCATTTTCTTTTCCAGTCTCTGTAGATAATACCCAATCCAGTGAAATGGGACCATTAAGCCAACTTTCTTTTTATGGGAGAAAAAACAACCTTACATATTTTTTAAGGGGCAACTTGTTTTTCCTAGAACTATAAAACATGTTATAGAATTCTGGTTCTTAAAACAGCCTTAGGATGTCCTGAGGGAAGGTATTGATTGTTTTTGACTTGCCTTAAATCAAGAGAGACAACTTGCTTCAGACGTTACTTTCAAAAGAAGTTGATGCTACCTTTAAGATTGACATAGTTCTTTTAGGGTGCTATCAATGGAAGGAGCAGAAAGCTGCAGTATGCACCAGATGAAACTAAAAGCAAAACATTCTTGAAATGCTCTATTCTTTGGTGGAATACATTCATTGGGGTTTTCTTTTCAGATTCTCTCCCTCCCTCCCTCCCTCCCTCCCTCCCTCCCTCCCTTCCTTCCTTCTTTCTTTCCTCCCTTCCTCCCTCCCTCTCTTTCTCTTCTTTCTTTCTTTCTTTCTTTCTTTCTTTCTTTCTTTCTTTCTTTCTTTCTTTCTTTCTTTCTTTCTTTCTTTCTTCCTTCCTTCCTTCCTTCCTTCCTTTCCTTCCTTCCTTCCTTCCTACCTTCCTTCCTTCCTTCCTTCTCTTTCTTTCTTTCTTTCTTTCTTTCTTTCTTTCTTTCTTTCTTTCTTTCTTTCTCTCTCTCTCTTTCTGTCTTCTTTCTTTTTTCTCCTTCTTTTTCCTTCCTCCTTCCTTTCTTTTTTTCAAGAACCAGAAGAAATTTATCATGTCATCTCCCTTCTTCCATTGGTATGGGCCTCATATTTACAGTAATCCTATTCCTTGACTGAAGTAGATCTGATAAGAGCTAGGCACTTGCTTTAATCTAGGCCAATCAGATCTGATTGCTGCTGAATCTGATATGATAAAATTTGGGAGGCATGGTATTTCTTTTTTTTTTTTTTTTGGTTTTTTGAGACAGGGTTTCTCTGTGTAGCTTTGCGCCTTTCCTGGAACTCACTTGGTAGTCCAGGCTGGCCTCGAACTCACAGAGATCCGCCTGCCTCTGCCTCCCTAGTGCTGGGATTAAAGGCATGCGCCACCACCGCCGAGGCATGGTATTTCTTGTCCTATAGACATGGAATTACAAAAGGTCACTTTGCAGAGAGAAATGAAAATGAGGCTGTTTTTTGGATATTGATGTCATAATGCCAAAATATCTTATCTTCAATATTTTCCTGTGCACTGAAATTCATGAAAGGAACTCTATGTGTAGAGTGTTTGGGGCAAAGGCATTTTTCTTCAGAGGGAGGTAGGGAGTGATGCTGGGAATTGAGTCCAGGACCTCATGTGTGCTAGCCCTATTTTATGGAGATACATACAGCTATAGCCCTAGAAAAATTTGACAATATGAAAAAAACTCACCTCAGATAAATTCTGTTTTGTATCTAAAGGGTTAGATCTGCTCTTTGGTGGTTCACAGAGACCAACGCTTAGAGGAAGAAAAGGAGTAAGCTATGGTGGTGCCTTCCCACAACATCTGAATACATTTTTTTAGTGAAGTCAATGGATTATTGGAAACCAGGACAAAGGCATTCCATGTAGAAAGGGTTTGTTTACAGCTTTTGCTTCTAAGCCTGAAAGAAAGCAGCCTTCATCCCGTAGATGGATTTCCATCCCTAAAATAAGAACAAAATAGTGGGATTTCCAAGAATAGTATTTTTCACAGCTAGTTTTAAAGTGTTGCAGAGCAGCTCGATTTGGATGTTCTAAGGACTCTGGAGGTACTAGGCTATGTCAGACTGATGAATTATGTAAAACCTGTTTTGCTTGAGTATTATTAATCATCCTCAAGCAAATGAAGACATGCTAATTAATTTGTGGTGGTTTTCACCTGCAAATGCCAAAGGAGCTAAACCAAATTAAATCTTCAATTCTCTTCAAGACCAACACCTTGTTAAATACTATTTCCAATTCAATTACAAAGACATGCTTCTTTGGACACTGAACTTACCTGCAGTTTTAAAGTCTTAAAGGCTTTTTTTTTTTTTTTTTGGAATGTGTAACCTTAAGTTTTCCATATAAGACTTGGGAAATGTATGGACAAAATTCAATGCTATAGCTTACAAAGGACCCAGGATATGACAAAACCTTAACTGCCTCATCTCATGAGTAGGTATTACTAAAACTCTGAGGTAGATACTATTCTATTTGTACAAAGGAAGAAATAGACCCCTTAAGAGACTTACTGTGAATTTTCCAGGCCACACAATCTATAATTACAGAGCTGTTATGTAGCAGTTTCCTCTAAGGTTAAAATTGTCCTTCTTGAAGAGAAGCTTATCAAGACACAGAGTGTATACAAGGAGATACAACAGACCCAGCTGTTCTAATGGGGGATATTCCATCCTTTAGAGAAGCTCTTTACACTAAGGGAGTAATCAACTTAAGACAATTTCAGGAAGTCCCTGAAACTGACCAAATTCAATAAGCCCTTTCTTCCCTTCTCATATATAAAATGTAAGAACTGCTGAAAGATTCTCAGAGAAGCTGAGCTGCTTAGAAGACTCTGAGAGAAGCTAAATTGTGTAGAAGATTCTCAGACCAGTCAAGCTGCCCAGAAAAAGCAGAACCAGCTGAGCTGTCCAACAGAGGCTTAGACCAACTGAGCCCTTTGAAAAGGACACACTCCAACCTGTTGAGCTGCTTGCAAATTGTACAGTGTACTCCAAGTTTTCAGATTCCCTAAGCTGGGGGGTGGGCTTTGGTGATGTACCTGCTTTTAGTCAGTACGGATCCTGTAACACTTCACCTATATCCCTGTCAGCAACCCAAATAACACTCATTGGTTGATCAAATGAGACTTTGTTGGTGTCTGTTTTTTTTTTTTTTTTTTTTAAAGATTTTATTTATTTATCATGCATACAGTGAGTGTTCAGCCTGCAGGCCAGTAGAGGGCGCCAGATCTCATTATAGACAGTTGTGAGCCACCATGTGGTTGCTGGGAATTGAACTCAGGACCTCTGGAAGAACAGCCAGTGCTCTTAACCTCTGAGCCATCTCTCCAGCCCCTGGTGTCTGTTTTTATCTGTAGTGAGTTTCCTTTCTGGGGTGAGTAGATGTTTGTCCATGACTCCCCAGGAATAACATCTTATATCACTGACACACAAACAGGGATGGGCAGAACCAAGGCAGAATTGGGGAAGAATGGTTGCATAGTCACGATCATGCAGATCGAAGAATGCAGCTTTGGGAGAACAGCTTGAGGGTAGATCATCTGACCATGGGAATCCTGAATGCAACTTTGGGAGAACAGCTTGAGGGCGGATCATCTGACCATGAGAATCCGGAAATGATCCTTTTCAAATGTGATACATGTGCTTTCTTGCTATGTAAGCATTTGCATGCCCCTGCCCCACCCCGCCCCACAGTAGATGCTGAGACATGCAACCAAAGCAGATTCCTCTATACAGAAGAAAAGTTGAGGTCAGGAGTCTATAGGAAAGTCCTGTAATGCTGTCTTGCTTTAGTTTGTATGGGACAACATGTCTGCTTGATAAGTGGAGTCTAGAGTGTGGGTATAGAGATGACCTAAAAAAAAATCTTAAAGGCTTAAAACAACTTTTGTTGTCTAGCAGAGTGACATGTAAGGGATAAGAGTGTTAGTGAGGTACTACAGAGGGTTTTGGACCACTGCTATGTATAGTATAATAAATAAATAAATAATAAACAAACAAACAAGCAAACAAACAAACATATAAGTAAATACCTAAAGCCAAGATGGCTACTTGTAGAAATTTGCTTTATTTAAGAGAGGTTATACTACAAATGCTGTCTTACTATTTTTTACAATTTGCAAGATATGAGAAAAAATACAAGTTAATTTTTTGCTAAAGAGCCTTTCCTAGGATCCAAAACCTTAAAACCCAGAGAAAGAGTCAGATTTTAAAAAAAGTGATCTTTGATGCCTTGTTTACTGGACCAGATGATACTCTGAGCCAAGAGTTGAGGAAAAGTTCAATTTATTAGAGAATTTAGGATTAGGATTGAGTTTGAGAGGCTTTGGTGAGTCCTATGGTAGGGCATGATCTTTGTAATGTAAAAGAGGCTTTAAAAATTGGAATGATTTAGGCCAGCCTATAAACTGGGTTTTTACAAGGGGCTGAAACCAAGAATGATTGAAAGCTTCATGATAAATTGTGGACATTTTGTTTTAGTGTTGGTGTTAAATATTTGGCCTTAGTGGATGCTATAAGCAGGTATGCCTCCAGCTTTTGGTGGCTTCTAGGAGTGTCAAAGGCAAAAAACATCAGTCAGTAAACATAGATATAAAACTAGTTGAGAGGATTAAGCTTGGCCAAGGGGTGGACAGTTACCTCCCCTGAATAAATCACACACGTTTCTCTCATAGGTGAAAAGATTGCTCACCCAGCCAGGGAAGTAGGTGCAGTGTAGGCAGAGTTTCCTTGTGTCCTGGCAGCTGCTCCAAAATAACCACTCAGAGATTTAATATTAATTATAAATGTTTGGCTGATAGCTTAGGCATGTTTTTAGCTAGCTCATATAACTTAAATTAACCCATTTCTTATCTACTCTCTGCCACGTGGTGGTTTCTTCCTTTAAAATAGCACATTCATCTTGCTTGTCTCTGCATCTGCTCATAACTCCTGAGACTCTACCTGTTTTCTTCCCAGAGTCTTCTGTGTCTGGCTGCCTTGTCTATATCTCCCGCCCAGCTACTGGCCAGTCAGTCCTTTTATTAAACCAATCAGAAGGCACCTTGGCAAAGACACATCTTCACAGTATACAAAAAGATTACTCCATAACATTTCCCCCTTCTTGTCTAACTAAAAAAGAAGATTTTAACTTTAATGTAATTTTAAAACTATATATGACAAAAAAAGTTATCAAGTAAGAATTACAGGTACAATATCCAGTCCATTTGTCTTTGGCAGAATTAGAGAAAATACTCTATTATCTATCTTTGTGAGTCTAAAGTTTTATACCTAATTTACTTTTTTATCATAACTAAAGAAAACTATAAGTTTAATTATTTAGTCTTTAACTCCATCACAGACCCCAGAATGGTAAAATGTTACCTAATGATAAGGGTATCTGACTTCCTGAACAGTCACCCAAAGTTCTTCTGTAACATTGGGGCATCCAGCTTTGGCCTACAGGCCTAGCATGTCTGACAGATATTTTTGAGAAACAGGGAAGTTTGAAGGACTGTCCTACCTTGTTTTGGCAAAATTTGGCAGTTGCTTTCTTTTGCATCCCCCTGGTCCAATTTGGACAATATACTGCTAGCAACTGAGGCAAGGGCAGTTTCTTTGCCCAAATGACTAGCTTTTGCCATAAAGAAAGCAAACTTCATATGGAGTTTTGTTGATGTCTATCATACACTTTTGAAGTAAATTGGTGCTGTCAGGAGGATATGTGTCTCACTGTTATGAAAAGCCTTAGGTAATTAAACACATTAAATGTCATATTCTATAGGTCTTTGAAGTGTTTGAAGACCATCTATTTATCTAAATATATCTGTGTATGACCTTGAAAACATACCTAACATTACTATAAGTTTGACTATTATTGATGATTATTAATCTGTATTTTTTAATTATGCATTACATTTTTAAATGAGCTGCATAAACACAATACTCCAAATAAGTAGAAATATATATACAGTTCAGAAAAAATAACTTTAAATTTGTATCAATAAACCAGAATCCATATGATTGTAAAATATTTTGAGATTAATAGTTGTTGTTTGGATTAAAGTAGATTCAATAATCTACCCTTTTATCTCATCATTTTTATATCATATCCCCCCTTTTTTTCTTTAGAAAGCGATCTTTGAATTTAATTCTTTTATTTAACTTTTTTTTTACTATGAACAATAACACCTTGTAACCAACCCCCCTGAACAATGATAAACATACATAATCCACTGAATAATCAAGACCCACTCATACCCTATCTCTTGGGAATGTGGGCATTGTTCTCTAGACTACTTCCTGTTGTCTGTGGACACTGTATCTTAGGGGGTTATGAATATTATTAGGGATCTGGGTGAGTTGCTACTTAGGGTAAAATAGCAATAAAGATGTCTGAAAAAGTCATAAGGAATTATACTATTAATTTACTTAAAAAACTATAATACATGTATGTCTGTGTATATATTTGTATATAGTTTAAATGAAATTTTCTCATCTATATTGACAATGCTCCTTACAAGAGCCAAAAACCACCTACCAAAAAGCCCAAAACCAGGCACAAGAAGTCCTCTTTTAAGTTGTTGGCCATGGTCATCCAAAGGAGTCAAAAACATACAGGCTATTGATATTGCATTTGTTTTGTGAGAGAGGTGTAATGTTGTACCTGTTGATGTAGGAATCAGGCACTTTAGACAGAGAGTTCAGAAGGCCCTGAGATGAAAGTGACCTGAATATCTTCTCTCTGAGGACTAGCTTTCACAGTAATAGAAAGTGCCGTGTAAGCTTCCAAGGGTGTGAAGCAACCAGAAATCTATCCTAGCTATGAAACCCTTTGAACCACAATAATGACCAGCAAGGCAGCATAGCTCTAAGTCTACAGTAGTGCCACCCATACTTTTGAGTAACCAATGATTCTCTTATTGTACTTAAAACCTGCTCAACAAGAGGGACATCATGCCTAGTAGTAGAAATCTTACTAACTACCATGGACTAACGAAATCATGAATCTTGGAAGAGAACCATTTTATACCTGTATAGTCCCTAACTACACAATAAATATTTGTCCTTATACCTACAGATAAGGATAGTCCTAACCCCTCCATTGAAGATTCTCTTTACACCAGACAGAGACTGTTATAAAAAAAACCCACAAGCAGTCAAAATGCAGAATTGTGCAGCTCAGTCCCAAAGGGTACACCTACAAATTAACTCCTGCACCTATGACTCAGGGAACATTGTGGACATGAGGGAAGAGAAATTTTAAGAATCAGAGGAACACGGATTTTGTTGTGAGATTGTGTATCCTAGTAATTAAGAAACTACATCCATTAATTCTCACTCACATGACTGCCTATATATAAACAAGAGCAACAAAAATAGACATGCGTAAGTGTATCAGGAAATACTATGAAGCCTCATCCCTATCTAAAGAACTGTAAGTAACTAAGTAATGATAAGAATTGGACAAATAGTCTTCCCCAGAGAACATCAACTGATTATCTAATAAAATGCTCATCACTACAAATACACATATAAGTAACATCATACACACTGAACAGGTTATATTTAGGGATACATATGTGTGTAGCAACAATGAATGAAAATATGGCCATAAATTTGAAAGAGAGCAAAGAGGGTACATTGGAGTACTGGGAAGAAGGATACGTAAGGAAGAAATGATATAACTATATTGTAATCTCAGAAAATAAGAAAAAAATTGCATAAAAAATAAATCAGTTACTTTTTGGGAGCAGGAAAAGGGCAAGAGAAGATAACAAATGAGTATGATCAAAATACAATGTAGACTTATACAAAGCATGAAAAATTCGTTTAGTAAAACTGCCGCCCTCAAAAAAATAAGTTTTTTATTATTATTATTACAAGTTTGGTGTAAGCCTTACTTACATGATATCCTGTCTCAAAGCAAATATAAATATAAAAACTTGTGTTTTAAATGTAGCAGCCCCCCTGCAAAAGATGGAAAGTAAAGAAAAGAAAGAAAAAAATGAACAGTGGATCTTGTCATTCAAGTCTCCACCTATATAGAATCTATCAATCAGACAGAGCTTAGAAATATTTTATCATCTTTGCAATGTGTCATTATGTAACTATTTTCAGGTTTGCAGCAGGATCTCTCTGTAAAATTCCCAGGTCAAGTTATAACTTTGACTATAGTTTGAGGAATTTTAGTAGCAGGATAAATGTAAGCATTTTCATTGCCCTTTCTTCATGTCTTTCATCATCTCTTAAGTGACAATTATGATTCAGTGCTGCTATGAGGTTTAACTATGCTAAAATGTATTTAACAGATACATTTTTTAGCAGATAAAGAACTTAACAGTATGTTTAATTTATAGCAATGTTTAATAAATAATGATTGTATAATAATAAATTATCCAATTCCAAAGACACTAGGTATGTTCCTTTTAGGCTATGTCATTTCAAACGTAGTAGAGTTCCATTAGCTGACACTTGATTCCATTGTAATGGAGGATAATTTATAGTTCTTACTGGTGCAGAGGTCTCATGTTTGAAATAGTATTATATATGTGTATTTCTTCCTTGGAATATAATAAATATTCTCAATAAATATAACAAAATTCCACCCAGACCAAATATAGGAAAACCTGGGTATTCTCAAAGTACATTGATTTGATCTTTTTCATAAACAGGAAGGTGTTTGAAAGGAAATTGCTTTAAGGGTTTAAATTCTTACAAATTTGACATACCTTGTGTCACCTACAAACCTGACCCAAGAGGAGGTCAGGAGACTGGGTTTCCCTGAAGGTGTAACTTGGAAATCTTGCATGATCTCTTTACTCTTCAGGTAGGATTTTTCCGCAGAGTTTCTAGTAAGGTATCCAGATGTATCATCACATATAGTACTTTCACGGGTTGCATGATTTATAGAAAGCCATCTTGCAGCAGAGGCTGTGAGAGGGCTTTTCAAATACAAGGAGCTTCACAATGAATTGAAAAGGACTGACATTGGTCGGGCGGTGGTGGCGCACGCCTTTAATCCCAGCACTTGGGAGGCAGAGGCAGGCGGATCTCTGTGAGTTCGAGGCCAGCCTGGGCTACCAAGTGAGTTCCAGGAAAGGCGCAAAGCTACACAGAGAAACCCTGTCTCGCAAAACCCAAAAAAAGAAAAAAAAAAAACAAAGAAAAAGAAAAAAAAAAAAAAGGACTGACATTGTTATAGGTGTTGTCAAAGTCCCAGGTATATTCCTCTAGCACCTGTCACTCCTAGACCTTTCTATCTTGTGTCTTTAATTTGCAAGAACCTTTGATTCTTTATTTAGGGTTTTCCCTAGTTCTGAGGAACTCCTCAGTTTAAGACAAGTGTGATAGTTTGAATAAAAATGGCTCCATGGGTTCATAGGGACATGCACCATTGGGAGGTGTGGCCTTGTTGGAGTAGATATGACATTGTTGGAGGAAGTGTGTTACTCGTGGTGGTATTTGAGGTCTCAGAAGTTCCAATCAAGCCCATGGAGGACTATGGAGGACAACATGGAGGACTCCCAATACCCAGAAAGCACTTCTTGTTCTCTACCTAGCCTTATTTGGAGAACGTCTCTAGGCCCGTATGCCTGATTTATCTAAAGGATGACCCTTGACACAATTCCCTGCAAATGTCCTTCCCCTGATGGTAATTAGGTGACATGCTCTTGCTATTTTGATAGGGTTGTGCTGCTACTAATCCAGCTATATGATAGAAGTGGGCCACTTAATATAAATTAGGTCATTTTCCAGGTACCATCTCCACTCCTATATGTCTGCTATACTATGCAATAAAACAAAGCTGCTTCACTGAAACTGTCTCCCAGAAGGCTACTTTCACCATGTTGACAGGTTGTCTAAAGCTCTCTGTAACTACTTCTGCCTCTTGGTCCTCACAGACTGGTGGCCAATGGACTGTGGAAAAAAAGGGGACCTCAAAGTCCTTTATAAGAGTTGTCACAATGACACCATCAATAGTACAAAATGACAGGCTACAGAATGGGAAAAGATCTTCCCCAACCCCACATCCAACAGAGGGCTTATTTCCAAAATATGAAGCACTTAAGAAACTTGTTATCAACAAACCAAGTAATCCAATTAAAAAATGGGATACACATTTAAACAGAATTCTCAACAGAAGAATCTCAAATGACTGAGAAAGGCTTGAGATGTTCAACATCCTTAGCATCAGGGAAATGCCAATCAAAATTACTCTGAGATTCCATTTTGCTCTTCTCAGAATGGCTAAGATAAACACAAGTGGCAGCTCATGCTGGTGAGGATGTGGAGCAAGAGGAACATTCCTCTATTGCTGGTAGGAGTGCACACTTGTACAGCCACTTTGGAAGTGAGTGTGCTGGTTTCTAAGGAAACTGGGAATCAATCTAACACAAGACCCAACAATATCATTCTTGGACATATACCCAAGGGATGCTCAATTATACCATAAGAACAATTGCTCAATGATGTTTTAGCAGCATTATTTGTAATAGCCAGAACCTGGAAACAACCTAGATGCCCCTCACCTGAGGAATGGATAAAGAAAATGTGGTATATTTACACAATGGAGTACTACTCAGCTGTTAAAAACAAGGGGACCAGGAAATTTGAAGGCAAATGGATGGAACTAAAAAAAAAAAATCATACAGAGGTAAGCCAGACTTGCTGTGGGATGTCTTTCTGTATGCTGTGAATATGTATTGCTATGATTGGTTGAAAATAAAGCTGCATTGGCCTATGGCAAGGCAGGATAAGGTTAAGCAGTACATTAGAACTGAAGATGAGACAAAGAAGGGTGGAGTTGGGGGAGACGCCAGCCCACCACCCAAGTAGCAACAAGATGCCTACAGACTGGTAATGCCACAGCCACATGGAAACATAGAGTTTAATAGAAATCTTGACCCACAGGCCATTCAGTTTATAAGTAATATAAGCCTCTGTATGTTTTCTTGGGACCAAGTGGCTGCAGGACGCAGGTAGGAGAGATTCATCCCAACCATGGGGCTGGAAAGGATTGAAGAAACTTTCAGCTACATTTGGCACTCAGATGTAGTAGCAAGAATTTCCACCCAAAATCTGAGAAAGCTTTAAAAAATAAGTCTAATACACAGTTAAAAATGGCTTTCTAGTTGTGTCTCTCAGGGAAGCCATGATACAGAGGTGCCTCAGACTTAGGGCTTCAGATACTGTATGGTGGGTTTCTGGTATGTAGGCTTGACTTATAGTATGGCAAATTCCTGCTGTGGTACACAGAGGTGTCTCCATGTACCTCTGCCATGTTGGGAAGCTGAGGGGGGTCAAAGTCAACAGTCAAAGTGGCTATGCAGCTTAACAGTTTAAAATCTCTCCTGGTTAGAGAAGGATTATAGATCCATAATAAGACAGATTCAGATGGAATAAAACTCTAAACAGTTTACAGTATGTGTAAAAATGTACATAGGCTTGGAATAGAGAGGAAAAGGAATATAAAGAAGTAGTTTTAAAAAATAAAGTCTTTAAAGAGACAATATGAATAATATGAAAGTTAAGCTACTTAAGGATGAAAAACACGCAAAGAATCTGGATGCTACATATTATCATATTGTTTTGGGGATTTTTAATTACAGAGAGACATTTGATTGTAGGGGCTACCAAGTTAAACCAATATGTATATTTTAAAAGCATTTTGACTTTAGATTTATCTTTAAGGATATGTTGCTTTGGAAAACAAGTTCTGGTTTTGTTTCCACAGAAGATGAGAACCTGTGGATTGCATCCAGGCTAATATGATTTGATCATCCAATACTCCCTGAAAGGTCAATACAGCCTCACAGACTACTACCCCAAGATTTAACTATAATTCTTAATTTTTTCAGGATCCCCATAAGACTGCAAATACCCCCCAACCAGCAGGAAGTAGTATGAGAAGCTATGACCAAATCTCTAAAATATTGTTTATGAATATTTATTTTTATTTAAAGAAGTTGATTATAAATGCAATCTCTTTCTAAAGAAGAAAAGGGGATAATATAGATATAATAGGATAAAAGGGTAGATTATTGTATCTACTTTTAAAGAGCAACAACTTGTTTGAAATGTTTTACATTGCTATGGATTTTAGATTATTGATTCAAATTTAATATTAACTTTTGTTATACTGTATATATATGTTTCTACTCTTGTTTAAGGTATTATGTTTATACAACTCATTTAAAATTGTAATGTATAATTAAGAAATACAGATTAATAGTCATCTATGATCATCAAACTTATAGTCACGTTAGTTAAGTTTTTTAGGTATATATAAAGATATATGTCAATTAGAATTAGGTAGATAATCTTCAAACACTTCAAAGACCTACAGAATATGGCATTTAAAATGTTTTAAAAACTTAAGACTTTTCTGGACAGTGGGACATGTCTGCTCCTGGCAGCACCAATTACTTACTTCAAAGAGGATGATGGGCATTGAAGAAACTCATTATGGAGTTTGCTTTCTTTGTGGCAAAAGTTAGCCACTGTGCAAAAAGTGTCCTTACATCCAGTACTTGACAGGATGTTATATAGACTGGACATGCAGGACCCAAGTGACCATTAAATTTTGCCTAAACAGGGTGAAATGGTCCTTCAGATTCCTGCTTCACAGAAGAGACTGCCAAACATTCTGTGGGACACAGGGAGAAGCAACTGATGAACTTTGCCAATAGGTGAGACAATCCTTTTAATTTCCTGATTCACTAAAAAGTCTGCCTGAGACTCTAGCCCTGTAGGCTGAAGATAGATGCCCCATGGTTACAGAGGAACTTTGGATGACTGTCTAGATAGCCAGATGTCTCTGTCATTTTTAGAATTATGGAAGTTGCTTGCAATGCACTTCCTGTTTACTTAGGTAGTTTTATATCCTTCTGGGGTCTTTGATGTAGTTGAAGACTATATAGTTATAATTTTCCTTGGTTATAATAAAGGATAAATTAAATATGAAACTTCAGACTCACAAATATAGGATAGGTGGTAGAATATTTTCTTTAATTTTTCCAAATACAAATAGGCTAGATATTGTAACTGTAATTCTTATTTGATAACTGTTCTATTATATGTAATTTTACTATGTTAAAGTTAAAACCTTCCTTTTTGATTAGATAGTAAAGGGGAAGTGCTGTTGGATATCTTTCTGTATGCTGTAAATTGATATTGCTCTGATTGGTTGATAAATAAAGCTGCATTGGCCTATGGCAGGGCAGGATAAGGTTAGGCAGCACAATAGAACTGAAGATGAAACAAAGAAGAGTGGAGTTGGGGGAGATGCCAGCCCACCACCCAAGGAGCAACAAGATGCCCACAGATCAGTAATACTATGGCCATATAGCAACATATAGACTAAGAGAAATGGATTGAGTTAAGTTATAAGAGCTAGCTAGCAAGAATCCTGACCCATATTCTATACAGTTTGTATGTAATATAAACCTCTGTGTATTTACTTGGGACCAAGCAGCTGCAGGACACAGGTGAGAGAGATTCGTCCTGACCACAGTGTTGGGCAGGACCAGAGAAACTTCCAGCTACACAGACTTGAGAAAGACAAACATGTTATGCACTCACTCACAAGTGGATATTAGCTGTAAAATAAAGGATAACTATGCTTCAATACACAGAGCCAGGGAGACTAGGTAACAAGGAGAGTTTATGGGGGAATATCCAGATCTCCCTGGGAAGGGGAAATAGAAGAGATTTTTTGAATGTACTGAGGACAAATAGGGATGGGAACATGAGTGATCACGTTGGGGTAGGGAGGAAGTATTGGTGAAATTATTAAGGCCACTCCACGTAGATAAAAGGAGATTTATTTAATGGCGTAACTTACAAATTAAGGGATAGGTAGGTCGCGGAGTCTGGGGAAGGTGTATCGCAGTCCAGCGGTGTTCTCTGGAGCTCTGCTTGGTACACCTCTCTAGTCCAGGGTCCCGCAACAGAGAGAGCGCCAGCCGATCCAGATCTCGGGTCCCCCGGCGCCTCCTTTCGCCCCGCCTTGTAGGCGTGACAGTTGCCGAAGTCTCAATGGGGGTTGGAACTTACAGATCAAAGCTGGAATGGCTACCCACTACATCTCCCCCTTTTTGTCTAAATAAGAAAGTTCTAACCTAATACAAGACTATATACAAAGGAATGGTTATCAAATATAGTCCAGGAATAATGAGGGATAATGACCTAGATAAGATGGAACTACAACCAATGCAAACAATATCAAGCAAGAAACACATACTATTATCCAGAGAAGTATAGAGCATAGGTAAATGGCATGTTACAAAGATCATTCCAAAAGGTGTCCTATCCTAAAGAACCTGAATCTAATACTTAATATGTTCTATCTACTAGGTTGTAACTATAACTGCTAGTCTTCAATCCCATCAAAGACCTGAGAAGGAATATAATGGTACCTGAGAAATGGTAGATGGATGCAAGCAACTTTCGGGAATCTTGCGAGAGTAGACGGAGACAGCTGGCAGCCTGGACAGTCACCTAATGTTTCTCAGCATTGTTGGTGCATTCAAATTGGCTACAGGCCTAAAGTATCTGACAGACCATTTTCAGAAGCAGGAATTCTGAAAGACCATCTTACCCTGTCTTGGCAGAGTACAGTGGTCGCTTTCCTTGTGTCCCGCTTGTCCAGAAAGGATAGCATTGCATTAGTACTGTCAGCCGTCGAGGCAAGGGCAGTTCTTTGCCCAGTAGGCCATTTTGTGCCAAGAAGACAAACTTCCAAATGGAAATGTCTTAGAAGCCCAACATTCTCTCGGGATCAAATTGGTGCAGCCAGGAGCAATTATGTCTCACATCAACAGAATTCTAAGTTATTTAAATGCCATATTCTCTAGGTCTATGAAGTGTTTGAAGACTACCTGTCCATCTGACCTATGTATCTGTAAATCTGGATAACCTAACTAACGTAACTATAGAGATGACAAGCATAGGTGACTATAAATCTATAAGTCTTATCTACCGAAATAACCTAAGGACTAAGGCTTCACGTAAACAAGGTAAACAGTCTATAAGCAAGTGTATGGTAAAGAACGATGACTTCAAAATTGTGACAATACACAAGATGTTATAACAGAGGTAGGAGTATATAGTGCAATATGCAATATGACAATAATCTTAAATATATATCGATATTTATAACAGAGGTAGGAGTATGTAGTGTGATATGCAATATGACAATAATCTTAAATACATATCAATATACCGAATATCCTAAACAGAAGTAGAACCTACATAAAGTATGACAGATATAAATTTACATTTGTATCAATATACAAGTATTTCAAATAAGAGTAGAAATATATGTACATTATAACAAATATAGTTCTGTATTTGTATCAATATACAAATTATCTTAGACAGGAATATAAAAATAGTTTACATTTGTATCAACATATAAGAATCCATAACAGTGCAAATTACAGTGCAAATTATTTAAGGCTGCTATTTTACTAAATTTGTTTACTAGTATACATAATAATCTACCATAATACCTTATACCTATCCATTCCATTTCTTCTTTTCATTTTTTTTTTTTTTTTTTTTTTTTTAGAATACTGAGTTTAATATTTCCTTCCACCCCCAACCCTATAACCATCATCCATAACCCTGAGAATTATGAAACCTAAGGGAGAAGGGGCGTCGTTTTCTTAGAATTAGTTCCTGCTGTTTAGGGGGTGATGTTATCTCTGTTGGGTACTGTGAGAAAGCTCAGATAGTTAAATCTCAGTTAGACTAACTGTAGGTTCTGCAGCAAGTCTTAGAGTAATGGGTAAGATTGTCTGAAATTCTGGTAAGAAGTGTCGTATGATGATGATTACCATGGCATCATTCTGGATTGGGTAGAGTTGTTGTTGGGGCCCCGTCTTCCTTCTGGAGACTTCTGAGATTGCTATTAGAAAAACTTATTTGTTATCAAAATGGAAGGTTTGGATTTAAAGAGGACATAGCATGTAAGAAAGGATTCTGAGAAATCAAGAGTAAGCATGGAGAGAGTTAGACTCTAGAAGACAATGGTCCTTTTTTATTGGTTTCCTTCCATTCCCTAAAGAGGGAGCAGCTAGTCCGGTCTCAGTTCCCTAGCTTAGCCCCGAGACCAGCGAAAGAGGCACTCCCCGGCTTCCCGAGTGCCGGCGCCGGCTCCGGCTCCCGCCATCTTGACTCCAGCGAGCTGCAGTCAGCCACGATCACCAGCAGGCCCTGCTTTGGAGCTGTACCAACGCCACCTGCTGGCTGAAAAGTGCTACTACACCCCCCAAAAACCACGAAAGGTAAGCAAAGGCACCTGATAATTTTACACCTTAAAATTGACTAACAAATTTTGAGTAATTCTTGTAATATGGCTGACAACATTACCTCACAAGAATTCGAAAACCTTTTTGCTTGTATGATGAATGACATCTTACTGGAAATATACGACCTTCCTAAGGCATATCTGGCCTGTACCATTTTGGCATTCATTGTAATAATCCACACAGTGTTCAAACACTGGTTTAATAACAAGAACAAAGATGAGTCATTATTGGGACTGATACAGGCTTTAAGCGAGAGCAATGAAGGCTTACAGAAAAAGATTCTATCTCTGGAATCTGCTTTAAGGGATAGCAATGAGACCTTAGAGAAAAAGATTCTTTCTCTGGAATCTGCTGATCAGGATTTACAAAACAGGCTTGTACCAAAAATTGATCTTATTGATAATAAATGTGAATATTTAATGGACAGAACACTAACTCTCCAGACACTATATAAGGAAGAAAGATTATCATTAATTGATAAGATAAGGTCCATGGAATCATGTGTTTCTGAGGAGGGACCCTGTAGGCGTTCCCTGGTTATATGGAACTTTGCAGGCGGGTTTAGGTACCCGCTAGCCGGGGAAGAGGCTGAGGGTGGGAGCCACCCAGGCCTTTGGAATTTGCCCCACGTGAGCGCCAGATATTGGTGAAATTATTAAGGCCACTCCACGTAGATAAAAGGAGATTTATTTAATGGCGTAACTTACAAATTAAGGGATAGGTAGGTCGCGGAGTCTGGGGAAGGTGTATCGCAGTCCAGCGGTGTTCTCTGGAGCTCTGCTTGGTACACCTCTCTAGTCCAGGGTCCCGCAACAGAGAGAGCGCCAGCCGATCCAGATCTCGGGTCCCCCGGCGCCTCCTTTCGCCCCGCCTTGTAGGCGTGACAGTTGCCGAAGTCTCAATGGGGGTTGGAACTTACAGATCAAAGCTGGAATGGCTACCCACTACAAGGAAGAGAAGAGTACTGAAAGAAACTATTGGAAATAGGGGGGAAGTATTTTGGGGCCAGGTAAAAACCTGGTGAAAGAGAATCTTCCATGAATCTATACAGATGACCCCAGCTAAGGCTTCTAGCCATAGCAGTTGGAAAGAAAAGAGTGTAGAAGCCAGAGAGATCAAGGATACCCCAAGAAACCTCACAGAATCAATTAAACTGGGCTCATAGCGTCACACAGAGACTTAGTCAACAACCAGGGAGCCTGCATGGGACTGACTTGGCCCTTTGCATATATATTAAAGTTGTGTAGTTTGGTCCTCTTGTGGGACTCCTAACAGTGGGAACAAGGATTGTCTCTGGCTCTTTTGCAGGCTTTTGGGACCCTACCCCTTATCCTGGGTCAGCTTGCCCAGTCTTAATACATGGGAGGTGCTTAGACTTGCTGTAACTGGATATGCCATGTTTTGTTGATACTCAAGTATAGTGGGTAGCCATTCCAGCTTTGATCTGGAAGTTGCAAGCCCCATTGAGGCTTCAGTAACTGTCATGCCTACAAGGCAGGGCTGAGAGAGGAACCTGAAGACCCAAGATCCAGATGTACCAGCTCTCTTGGTTCCTGGGCCCTGGACACTGGAGGTAGACCAAGTAGAGTTCTCCAGAGAACACCTCTGGACTGTGCTACACCTTTCCCAGACCCTGTTACCTATCCTTTCACTTGTAAGTTACCCCACAAAATAAACCTCCCTTTTAACTACGTGGAGTGGCCTTAATAATTTCACCAATACTCAAGGGAGACCTGGCATTTTTTAAACAGAAATGGAGAAGGAATGGATTGGGGGTGGGAAGAGAGGCCTCAAATCTTGAAGACACCCTGGTCTACAGAGCAAGTTTCAGGACAGCCAAACTTGGCAGTGAAGGACAACAGTGAAAACAGAAATCTGATGAAGATATAATTAAATAAGGGGCCATGTTCCAGCCCTAGCAATCAGCAGACCCAGGCAGCTTCAGCCACATGGTTCTGGCTTTAGAGTCAAGGATACAAGATGGGATTATGGAATCTTCCTCCACAACTAAGGAAAGCCACTGGGAAGCCATTGTGTGAAGCTGTGAAGGTGAAACCCAGATTGCCTTGGGGACCCCAAAATGTTGGAGATGGCATAGCCATGGGAAAACAGCCAAGTAAAACTGCTAACACTGAAAGGAGCCAGCCCACTAAAAAAGAAATGTGTTGCAGGCAACACAGCTGAAAGGAGTTGGTGATTTTAAGAATGCTTTGACATCAGACATAGAGATGCAATGCAGAATTTGGAGTTTGCCCAGGCGGTTTCCAATCTTGTTTTGGACTAGTATTTCCTCATTATATTCCCTTTCTTTCTATTTGGAATGCTAATATATATGCTGTGCAATTATATGTTGAAAGTATGTGATCTGATTTGAATTTTTATTTTTTAAGGGTTGTAGTTAAGAGATATCCATGAATATCAGAGACTTTATGTGTACTTTTAAACACTTTTGAGACTGTGATAGCCTATGGGCACTTTTGAAGTTGGACTTAATGCATTTTGCATTATGATTTAACTCTAAGCATATGGGGGCCATGGATTAGAATGTAGTAGTTTGAAGGAAAATGGCCCCATAGTCTCATAGGGTCTGGCACTATTTGGAACTGTTGCTTGTTGGATTAGGTATGGCATTATTGGAGGAAGTGTGTCACTGGGAGTGGGTTTTGAGGTCTTCAAAGCTCAAGCCAGGCCTAGTTTGTCTCAGTCTCTTCCTGCTGCCTGAGGATCAAGTTGTAGAACTCTTGACTATCTACCACTTCAGTACCATGTTTGACTGCACGCCACCATGCATTCTGCCATGACAATAATGGACTAAAACTCTTACCTGTAAGTCAGACCCAATTAAGTGTTTTTCTTTATGAGTTGTGGTGGTCGTGGTATCTTTTCCCAGCAATAAAACCCTAACTAAGACAAGAAGGGTAGGTTGTATTTGTAGGGTAGTTAGGCTTTGGAACTGAAAAACTGATGCTAATTGTCACACTCCTGCCATTTTTGAGTAACAAATTCACAAGCTATCTTCATAGAAGAGTTTCCTATGTGATTGAACCCCTACTTGTCCATAATGACACCATGAATAACCATGTTCCTGGGATGTCTCCCAAATAAAACATAATCTTGTTTTAGTATCTGCTTTGGAGGAAAGCAACCTATATGAAATGTTTCACTCACATTACTTCATTTCTTCCACTAACAATTATAGTATGCATTAGTAATCTCTCCTTTCTTTATCTATGTCTAGTTCTTCATAGGAAGTGGGGAAAGAAGAGGACTTTACATTATAGGAACCTACTCTATTGATAATTTCAAATCTCTCAACTAATTTATATCTGATTGGAGGAATATGATGATACTTCCACTTTATAGATCAGGAAATTGAGACTAGAGTATTAATTATCTACATTGAGATAATGTACAATATATATGAAATAAAACTTTGTTCTTGATTTTCAAATTTTTTTCTAAATGTTCTTATTTTCAATTTATTTTTGAAGATGAAAAGAGGGAAGAGACAATGTCCATCTCCTTGTTGTGTTACACATTTTTAAAATACTTGTAAATCTTATCATCTGACTTCAAAAGTTCAACCCCTGCTGGTGGCCCTATGGTATTACAATCAATTCACATGAATTTATTAAAAGGGTAACAGAATTTATGAAGATATAAATTGAGGAAATACACTCATGACTATAGAACAGAGTAGACCGCAGAAGTTGTCCTCTGATGTGACCAGGGGTGAATCCACCTCACAGGCAGGAGCAGAGAGAAGGTCATGTGACCCTTCTCCAACTCCTTATGAGAGGTCATGTACAACTGCAGGAAGCACTACCTCCTTTGGACCATATAACCCAAGGTCATGGGTGGAGCAAATATCACTACATTTCCCCATTTTGTCTAAATAAGAAGGTTCTACTCTTAATGCAAACTATATACAGTAAAAATGATTACAAAGGGTAATAACATAAACAAAAATGGAACTACAACCAACAAGAAGAACATCAAACAAGAAAGACATGCTAAATGTCCAGAACATGGGTAAATGGCAAATTACTGAGAATACTCCAATAGCTGTCCTGTTTTGAAGATTCTAACTCTAGTACTAATATGTTCTAGCTAAGATATGAGAAGATTATACCTGTAACTATCTAGTCTTCAACTCCATCAAAGACCTGAGAAGGAACATAATAATACTCGAGAAAACAGAAAATGCAAGCAGGTAATTTCTTAAATTCTTGAGGGAATAGACAGAGACAGCTGGAAGCCTGGGCAGTCACCTAAAGTTTTTCAGCATTGTTGGGGCATCCAATTTGGCTACAGGCCTAGAGTATCTGACAGACCATTTTCAAAAGCAGGAATTTTGAGAGACCATCTTACCCTGTCTTGGCAAAGTTCAGTAGTCACTTTTCCTTGTGTCCTACTCATCCAGAAAGGACAGCATTCATACTGTCAGCAGTTGAGGCAAGAGCAGTTCTTTGCCCAGTAGGGCATTTTGTGTCAAGAAGAAGATAAACTTTCAAATGGAAATGTCTTAGAAGCCCAACATTCTCTCAGAATCAGATTGGTGGTGCCAGGAGCAATCATGTTTTACATCAACAGAATTCTAAGTTATTTAAATGTGATATTCTCTAGGTCCATGAAGTGTTTGAAGATTATTTGTCCATCTGACATATGTTGCTGTAAATCTGGAGAACCTAACTAACATAACTATAGAAATGACGATTATGGGTGACTATAGTTCTGTAAGTCTTATCTATCTAAATAACCTAAGGACTAAGGCTTCACATTAGCAAGATAAACAGTCTGTAAAGCAGATATACCAAATAAGGACAATGACCTCAAAGTTGTGACAATACACAAAATAGCTTAAACAGAGGTAGAAATGTATAGTACAATATACAATATGACAATCATCCTACATATATATCAATATACAAAATATCCTAAACAAAGGTAGAACATACGTACAGTGTGACAAATATAATATTGCATTTGTATCAATATACAAAATATTTCAAACAGGAGTAGGAATGTGTGTACAATACATCAAATACAGTTTTGCATTTGTATCAATATACAAATTATCTTAAATAGGAATATAAGAATATTTGTATCAATATACAAGAATTCATATCAGTGTAAATTATTTAAGGCTGATATTTTACTGAATTAGTTTACTAGTAAATACAATAATCTACCTTAATATCAGATACCTATCCATTACCCTTTTTCTTTTCTAAAAGAGAATATTGAGTACAAATTTTATTGTTCCACCTCCAAACCTACAACCATCCATCCATAACCCTGAGAAAAATGAGACATTTGGAAGAGGGACATCATTTTTTTTTATAATTACTTCCTGCTATTTATGGGGCATTTGTGTCTCTGTGGGATCGTGTAAGGAAGCTTAGATAGTTAGATCTCAATAGGGCTAGCCGTAGAGTCTGCAGCCAGTCTCAATAATGGATAAGATTGTCTGAGATTCTGTCTAGAAGTGCAGTATGATGGATCATCTCATCTTAGAACTGTCCTGAAGAGTTTTCAGTCCAAAGCTGATCATTGAGTAATGTTATTAGGTACCATGGCATCTTTCTGGACTGAGCAGAGTCATTGTTGTGGGGCCCCATCTTCCTTCTGGAGACTTCAGAGATTGCTATTAGGAAGACTTCCAGAGGTGCTGACCTGACCTTTAATGGTGTAAGTATTCTTTTGCATTCTGCATTAGCATTGTTAAACACCAAGGACTCAGTTAATACTTGTCTTAGTTCTTTGTCAGACACTGACTATTTTATAGCTGTGGTCAGCCTTTGTAAAAAATCAGTAAAAGGTTCTTGTGGATGCTGGAAAATATTTGTGTATAGCTCAGTTGGTTTTCCTAGTTCTGGAATTTTTTCCCAAGCATTTAAAGCTGCTGTACAGATAGGGATATTGTATGTTTATCATAAGTGGCTTATACATTTTTATCAGTGAAATGTCCCTCAACAAGAATTTCATCTTGGGAGATCTCAAAACCTCTGCTCTTACCCTGTTGTTCTAGGACCCTCACTTCCTCTCTCAGGCAGCTTTTCCATTGTAACTGCTGGCTATATTCTAGAACATCTGAGATTAACTGGAAAATCATCTGGTCTGATTCCATTTGTGGAAGGCCACATAATTAACATCTGTTTTACATATGCTGAGTGTATACCATAAGTGACCTCTGCTTCCTTAATGGTTTTTAAATCTCTTTAAAACCGGTTTTTCAGTGCTATGTGAATTATTATGCTAAATGCTAAAATGGTGCATATCATATATATCCCAGGAAGGTCATATATGTCCTATAAAAATCATTCATTATACAAGCAAAAAGTTTTTAAATTCTTATGATGTAATATTTTCTCTCATAGGAATAGGTTGCAACATATATTCTACATATGGCTCAGGATGTCTGCCATCTGCTGGCCTCTCAGGGATGATGATAAGGATAAGCCATTGTGTAAGAGCTGTCTGGAGATGTTATGACTTGTATGGTCTTTCCCTTCTGCCTATTAGGTTTCTTGTCATCTTTACTGAGAGATTCTTCCAGAGCTTGCAACCAAGCACCTAGGGTTGCTTGCAGTGAGTGAACCTCCTCTGTTGTAAAGGATTCCAGAGATTTCATGGAATCATGCAACCTTTTATGTTCTTCTGAAACACATGATTCCTTATCTCTTAGTTTATCAGTTAATGATAATCTTTCTTCCTTATAAAGTATCTGAATAGTGGCAACATTACTCTGGAGAGTTATTGTTTTATCCATTAAGTTTTCATATTTGTTATCAATAGAATCAAATCTGGTTGTACATTTATTATTAATGGACTGAAATTCTTGTGGTAAGTTAGTAGATTCCAAATAGAGGATCCTTTTATTTAAGTCTCTATTACTACCTTGTAAATCCTTGGTAGCAGATTCCAGAGAAAGAATCTTTTTATTTAAGTCTTCATTGCTATCTTGTAAAGCCTATATCAGTCTCAATAATGACTCATCTTTGTTATTATTATTAAACCATTTTTTCAATGCTATGTGAATTATTATGCTAAATGCTAAAATGGTATATATCATATATACCCCAGGAAGGTCATATATGTCCTGTAAAAAAATCATTCATTATATAAACAAAAAGTTTTTAAATTCTTGTGATGTAATATTTTCTGCCATGTTTTGAGAAATATTCAAAATTTGTAAAGACAATTTTATTAATTTGTTTATTTATTAATCAGTTTTAAGGTATAAAATTATCAAATACTTTCACCTTGGCTGAAATCCTTGATTGCTGCTGTTTCCATTCTTGCAATTTTGTGTGTGTGTGTGTGTGTGTGTGTGTGTGTGTGTGTGTGTATTCAGTATCATTGCTTGGCCAGTAGGTGTCACAGGTGTAGCACCAAGACAGGTCTGGTGCAAGCTGACTCAGGTCCCTGAATGGCTCCTGTGAGTTAAGCACTTTCCCAGGCAACCCCTGAGCACTAGGTAGGGTTGCTGGGACCACAACAGATTATATACAACAATAAGGCAATACACCAATGTACTGGAAGCACTCAGACACAGTCACACACCTGGCAGGAGCCACCTGTCTGGTTGGTCCTATAGGGCTGGTGATGGCGGTAGCTGGTGAGGGTGCAGCACCAGGACTGGACTCAGCCAGAGTGGTGGAAGCTAGTGGGTGGGCATACACGCTCTCAAGGGTGCCATCCCAGGGCATCCTGGAATTGGCAGCTGTTACACTGAACAATTTTAAAAGCAAAGGAACAGTCTGCTGGTAATCCCTAAACAGGTGGAGTGATCCAACCCAGCCCCTAAATGCACAGAACTAGAAAGGCCCCTAGTGTGGGCACCTTTCTCTGGTACTCTATCCACTGAAGAATGCATGTGCTTCTGGCAGTGGTTACAAGAGTTGCTGTCTTGTGGGTCACCTGGCCAAAGAGTGATTGACTCACATGCCACATGAGCTACCTGGTCTATAGGCTCCCCACAGGGCTGCTGTATGAAGCTGGTCACCTGAGCAGGGGTCAAGCCCTTCCTGGGGAGCTCTGCAGGGCAGAGAAACTCACCAGCAGCCACCTGTGTATGTCAGGGTTTGGTCAAACAAGTAGCCCCAGTAGGGATGCCAGGGGCTCAGATCCACGTGGTTTGGACTGAGTGGCTCTGGGGTGCTATCATGGCTGACCTGCAGCAAGCACATAAGCCTTTGAGTCAACCTGCCACTGTGGCCACAGAGGCCGCAGGCAGAAACTACAGGGAGTGTGGGGTCTTTTTGCCACATGGGTGCCACTTATTATGATCAATCCACGTGAGTCTACTAAATGGGTAACAGAATTGATTAAGATATAAATTGAGGGAATACACTAATGATTACAGAACAGAGTAGACAGCAGAAGTTGTCCTCTGATCTGACCGGGAGAGAATCCACCTCATAGGCAGGAGCAGGGAGAAGGGCATGTAACTCTTCTCCAACTCCTTATAAGAGGTCATGTACAATATCAGGAAGCACTGCCTCCCTTGGTCCATACAGCTCAAGGTCATGGGTGGAGCAAATAACACTATAACATAGTCCTATGTTACCTAATTCATGCTGAGCTATCTGAGCTCATCTTGTGCCATTTACTCCATGATTCGCTCTTTTCAGTCAATTTGACTATCTCAGTGTTATGTGAATACCTTTTGTACTTTCCACCACACTGTCTCCATCCTTGCTGTTTCCTCTGCCAGGACAACTTTTTCTTTTTATAATTCCATTATCACTGAAAATGAGACTTCTTCAGAGGAAAGTCCCTGACCATCTTAGTTAAGGTGCCTATCTGGTTTTTGTTCCCAGATCACCTGTTTGCCCCAGATATTTCCTATGGGTTTTCTCTTTCCTTCTTTCATTCCCTCCCTCCCTCCCCTCTCCCTCTCTCCCCACTTTCCTGCTTCCTTCCTTTCTTGTTAGTATGTTCAGTGTGCTTATTTGTATCTTGCTTTTTGTATAAATCTAAGAGCATAAAAATGATAGATGAAAAGGGCCTTGTTTGCTTCATTTATTAGTGTTAGTTTAGGACTTGCAACACCAGGTTTTGTAAAATAGGTGTGTAAAAAGTGAAATTTACCAGTGCAGAAGGAAAATTCTAGGCCTGCCTCTAATAAGAACTCAAAATATATTATTTATACCACTAAGATTTATTTACTAAACTCACTGTAATAATCAGAATTAATATGACTAGAAAGCAAATGAATCTCACTGACATTTTGGAATCTGTGTGAATGCATTAATACCAATCAGTTTAAGTGTGTGTTCACAGCATGTCATTCAGATGAGAAATGGTAGAAAGGGAAAAGGTAGACAGCTTCTTAACCTGTTTTTTATGGCACATTTAACTTCATTCCAGTAAGCTAGATTCTGGGCTTAATTAAAGATTATTTGGAGTATAGAGGAATATGGAGAAAATCTTAACAGTCACTTGCATTTTAGACTCCACTTAAAAAATTTAAAATAAAGATGTTATAGTTAAAGAGGCTTTCAGTTTAATTCCTCAGAAATCTCGGGGGTTTTGTCCTTCTTATTACCTTGATTTTGAAATTGATAGTTTTGCTAAGTGATTTTTTTTTTTAAGAAATAGGATGTACTATCACAGAAACCTTCTAATATATATATATATATATATATATATATTACATTCACATATGCATATATATTATATATGTTTAAAATTAGCCTATAATGGGATGACAGTATCCACCTAGTCAACTAACAAATAAATCAAGATACCCCCTTGGAAGTATCAGCCAAATGGGTTCCCATATACCTCCAAACATTACAGGCTACTAGAATTGCTTTTGGTTACCATCTAGGATTTGAAGACAATACTATTGCTGAAGCCATCACCTGTTTGTATCAGAATGTGGAGATATCAAGGTAGTACTGACCTGGAAGCTTTATCCCTGTAGGTTATCTTTCATAGTGATGTAAGAGTTTAGGCCCTGCTTCTATAGGTAATCATCAATCTTACTCAACAGTGAATTTTATAAACTGCAGTGACTGGACTGACAAGGTATGCCCAGTGGTATAGTGGCACAGATGTTATGGTAGTAACCAACTACTTTCTGATCTGATCTAAGATTCACCCTTACCTAGTATGGGTAAAGGGTCAAAAATATGTGATTGTGCAGGTCATGCACACTAAAGGAGAACTTACTACTACTATTCTGTTAAATGGATATAGTATTAAACTGATTACTAATGATTTATTGTTATATCCATGGATTAATGCATCTCTCAACCCTTATGAGAGAAGCTTCTTTGGCAGTATATGTGATTAATACAGAGAATCACAACTGACTTTTGTGCAAAGACCAAGAAACTATGACATGCTGGAAGAGGAGAGCAGAAAGATTGTAAGAACAAGAAATGGTAGATGAGTATAACAAAATTGTTTCATAGACAGAATAGAAAAGTTGACCATAGAACTCATAATAGTTTGTGACAGAAAGCAGACAAGCTTTAAAACCTCAAGCCAGACAAAATTCCAGTATAGAAGGAAAATGTAGTTGGAAGTTTTCCTGTGTCACAGCTGGCCAGCAGTTGGGACAAATCTTTCCCACTCATGTCCCCCAAGTAAACACACAGAGCCTTATATTATTTATAACTGATTGGCCATTAGCTCAGGCTTATTATTGATTAGCTCTTACACTTAAATTAACCCATAATTCTTATCTGTGTTTAGCATGTGGATTGGTACCTTATTTTCAGTTCTGCATTGTCTTCTTGCTTCCTCTGTATCTGGCTGGTAACTCCTGACTCTGCTCTTCCTCTTCCCACCATTCCTTTAGTCTGCTTGTTCTGCCTATACCTCCTGCCTGGCTACTGGCCAATCAGCGTTTTATTAAACCAGTGTACAAAAGCATTATCCCACAACATTTCCCTTTTCCTGTCTAAACAAAAAGGAAGGTTTTGACTTTAACATAGTAAAATTACATATAACAAACAGTTATCAAGTAAGAATTATAGTTACAATAGGACAAGGTGAATGTGAAGTTTCATCCTTAGCTGAGGAGCTATTGTTAATTGATAAATGCAGGAAAGGGGGAATCAGTTTTCTTAAAGGACAATTAGCATGGCAAAAATGCTCCAGTGAATGACCCCATATCCAAGAGTATATGGCAACACAAATTTGGCTCAATAAATTAAAAATTAATAAAAGGACAAAAAAATTGGAGGGGGGAATGAGTGAGAAATCTGGGAGGAATTGGGAAAGAGATGACTATGATTGGAGCATATTGTATGAAATTATCAAAGAATTAATGAAATGTTTTAATTTTGTTGATATGCTAAATCTAGAAACTCATTTATTACTTTATATTTTCCAAGTTAACAAGTGTAGATTGTAAAAACAATCTCTTTAAATGTTCTGAATTTCTTTAGTATTTATTGCAATATTTCCCTGTGCATTTATGAATCTGATAATTTTAGTCATCTTTTTCTTTCTTTTGGTTAGTCTGGTTGTCCTGGGATTTCTATTGTTGTGAAGAGACACCATGAACACATCAGCTCTTATAAAGGAAAACATTTAATTGTGGTGGCTCACTTACAGTTCAGAAGTTCAGTCAATTATTGTCACGGGTGGGGGGGAAATAAGTCAGCATGCAGGGGGACATGGTGCTGGAGCTAAGAGTCCTTACATCTTGATCCAAAGGCAACAGGAAGTTAACTGTGACACTGAGAGCAGCCCCAGCATAGGAGACATCAAAGCCTACCCCCACAGTGACACACTTCCTCCAACAAGGCCACACCTCCTAATAGTGCCACTCTCTTTGTGAGCCATTTTCTTTCAAGCCACCACATTCCACTCTCTGGACCCCAAAGGCTTGGAGCCATATCATAATGCAAAAATGTATTCAGTCCTACTTCAAAAGTTCCCATAGTCTATAACAGTCTTAAACTTTTTTTAAAATCTAAAGTTCAAAGTCTCTTCTGAGATTCATGCAATCTCTTAACTATAATCCCCTGTAAAATTAAAATGAAAAAGCAGATCACATACTTCTAACAAATAATGGCACAGGATATACATTACCATTTCAAAATATAGGGAAGGGAGCATAGTGAAAAAATACTGGACCAAAGCAAGACTGAAAACCAACTGAGCAAAGTCCAAACTCTACATCTTCATGTCTGATGTCAAAGTGCTCTTCGGCTCTCCAACTCCTTTCAGTTTTGTTGACTGCAACACACTTATTTCTCTTGGGCTGGTTCCAATCCCTGCTAGCAGCTTTCCTTGACATGTGTCCCATGACTCTGGCATCTCTAACATCTTAGATTCTCCAAGGCAATCCAGGTTAGACTTTCAGAGCTTCCCACAGTGGCCTTTCTAGGCCTCCATTCAGGGACACACCTGACATATGCCTGGCCTCAATGGACTACCTTAGTTGTAGAGGAAGGTTTCATAATGCCTTCTATCCTTGATCTAAAGCCAGAACCATGTGGTCAAAGCTCCCAAGATCTGCTGCTTGCTTGGGCTGAAACATGGCTCCCTCATTCAATTATGTTTTCACCAGCTTTCTGTTTTTGATGATTTCCTTCACTGCCTAAACTTGGCTGCCCTGAAACTGGATCTGTAGATCAGGCTGGCCTTGACCTCAGAGATCTTTAATTTATGTCTTCACCAGCTTTCTGTTTTTGATAGTTACCTTCATGGCTGAAGCATGGTACTTGCTCTGCAGACCTGGCTGGCTTCAAATGCAGAGATTCACAAGCCTCTGCCTCTGGAGTACTGGGATTAAAGTCGTTTAAGACCACACCCAGCTCTAAACTTTTCTTTAATTCCTTTTCACAGTTTGGAAACTGAGCTTGATGGGATCTTGCCATAAGGTCACCAACCCCTTTATTCCATTTGTATTTTTTTCTTTATTAAGAAATTTTTTATTCAATTTATATACCAACCACAGATCCCGCTCTCATCCCTCCTCCCGGTCCACCCCAGGCTCCCCCTTGCCCTGCACTCCCCATCCCCTCCTCTGAAAAAGTAAGGCCTCCCATGGGGAGTCAGCAAAGCCTGGTATATTCAGTTGAAGCTGGTCTGCGCACCCCTACCCTTACCCCCACTTGCATCAAGGCTATGCAATGTGTCGCACCATAAGAAATGGGCTCCAAAAAGCCAGCTGACACACCAGTGATAGATCCTGATCCCACTGCCAGAGGCCCTTAAACAGATCCGGCTACACAATTGTCTCGTTCATGAAGAGGGCCTAGTCCAGTCCCATGCATGCTCCACAGCTGTTGGTCTAAAGTTCATGAGTTCCCACTAGCTTGGTTCTGTTTTCTCTGTAGATTTCCCTATCATGATCTTGATGCCCCTTGCTCATAGTATCACTCTTCCTTTTCTTTGACTGGACTCTTGGAGCTTGGTCTGATGCTTGGCTGTGGATCTCTGCATTTGCTTCCATCAGTTACTGGATAAAGACTCTATGATGACAGAGTATTCACCAATCTGATCACCAGGGTAAACCAACTCAGGCACCCTCTCCACTATTGCTAGAAGTCTAAGTTGTATTGGTGAAATTATTAAGGCCTCTCCATGTAGTTAAAAGGGAGGTTTATTTAGTGGCATAACTTACAAATGAAGGGATAGGTAGGTTGCAGGGTCTAGGAAAGGCATGGCGCAGTCCAGCGGTGTTCTCTGGAGAACTCTGGGCATCCGGATCTTGGGTCTTCAGGGTCTTCTTATAGCCCCGCCTTGTAGGCGTGACAGTTACCGAAGCCTCAATGGGGGTTGGAACTTCCAGATCAAGTTGGAATGGCTACCCACTACAAAGTTGGGGTCATCCTTGTGGATTCCTGGGAAGTTCTCTAGCACCAGGTTTCTTCCTATCCCCATGATATCTCCCTCTTCCAAGATATCTCTTTCATGGCTCTCCCACTTAGTCCCCACTCCAGCTCAACCATCCTGTTCTCTTATGTTCTCTTCCCTCATCCCCTAGACTCTATTGCCCTGCCTCATTCCCAGTTTACTCAGGAGATCTCATCTATTTCCCTTTCACAGGGTGATCCATGCATCCCTCTGAGGGTCCTCCTTATTAGCTAGCTTCTCTGGAGCTAAGGGTTGTAATCTGTCTATCCTTTGCTTTATATCTAGTATCCACGTATGAGTGAGTATATACCATGTTTGTCTTTCTGAGTCTGGGTTACCTCACTCAGGATGATATTTTCTAGTTCTATTCATTTGCCTGCAAATTTCATGATGTCATTGTTTTTTACTGCTGAGTAGTACTCCATTGTGTATATGTACCACATTTTCTTTGGTCGAGGCCATCTAGGTTGTTTCCAGGTTCTGGCTGTTATGAATAATGCTGATATGAACATAGTTGAGCAAGTGTCCTTGTTGTTTGATTGAGCATTCCTTGGGTATATGCCCAAGAGGGGTATCATTGGATCTTGAAGTAGATTGATTCCCAGTTTTCTGAGAAACTACCATACTAATTTCCAAAGTGGCTATACATGTTTGTACTCCTACCAACAGTGGAGGAGTGTTCCCCTTGTTCCAGATCTTCTCCAACATAAGCTGCCATCAGTGTTTTTGATCTTAACCATTCTGACAGGTGTAAGATGGTATCTCAGAGTTGATTTGATTTGCATTTCCTTGATGACTAAGGGTGTTGAGCAATTAATTAAATGTCTTTCTGCCAATTGAGATTCTTTGGTTGAGAATTCTCTGTTTAGCTCTATAATTTTAATGGGAATGTTAGGTATTTTGATGTTTAGTTTCTTGAGTTCTTTATATATTTTGGAGATGAGCCCTCTGTCAGGTGTGGGGTTGGTGAAGATCTTTCCCCATTCTGTAGGTTGTTGTTTTGTCTTATTTACCATGTCTTTTGCCTTACCGACACTTCTCATTTTCAGGAGGTCCTATTTATTAATTGTCTGTGTTACTGGTGTTATATTTAGGCAGTGGTCTCCTATGCCAATGTGGTCAAGGCTACTTTCTACTTTCTCTTCTATCAGGTTCAATGTAAATGGATTTAGGTTGAGGTCTTTGATCTACTTGGACTTGAGTTTTGTGCATGATGATAGATGTGGATCTATTTGCAATCTTCTACATGTTGACATCTAGTTATGCTAATACTATTTGTTGGAGATGCTCTCTTTTTTCCATTGTACAATTTTGGCTTCTTTGTCAAAAATCAGGTGTTCATAGGTGTGTAGATTAATGTCAGGGTCTTCAATTCAATTCCATTGGTCCACCTGTTGGTTTTTATGCCAATACCAAGCTGTTTTTATTACTATAGCTCTATAGTAGAGCTTGAAGTCAGGAATGGTGATGCCTCCAGAAGTTGCTTTATTGTGCAAGATTGTAGCTGAAATGTTTTTCTGTGTCCCGCCCGGTCTGCAGCTGCTCAGATCCAAGTGAACACATACAGGCTTATATTAATTAAAATTGCTCGACCATTAGCTCAGACTAACTACTGACTAGCTCTTACACTTAACCTTAGCCCATTTCTGTTAATCTATATGTCACCACGTGTTCCATGGCTTTACCTGTGTGCCATTATATGCTGCTCCCTGGATGGTGGGCTGGCATCTCCTGACTCAGCTTTCCTCTTCCCAGAATTCTCCTTGTCTGTTTATCCCACCTATACTTCCTGCCTGGCTACTGGCCAATCAACTTTTTATTTATCAACCATTCAGAGCAACACATTCACAGCATACAGAGCACTATCATTCATCACAGTATTGTTTTAGCTATCCTAGGTTCTTTGTTTTTCCATATGAAGTTGAGTATTATGCTTTCAAGGTCTGTTAAGAAATTTGTTGGGATTTTGATGGGGATTTCATTGAATTTGTAGATTGCTTTTGGTAAGATTGCCATTTTTACTATGTTAATCCTACCTATCCATTAGCATGGGAGATCTTTCCATTTTCTGATATCTTCTTCAATTTCTTTCTTCAGAGACTTGAAGTTCTTGTCCTACAGGTCTTTCATTTGCTCAGTTAGAGTTACCCCAAGGAATTTTATATTATTTGTGGCTATTGTAAGTGGTGGTGTTTCTCTGACTTCTTTCTCGGTCCATTTATTATTTGTATATAGGAGAGCTATCAATTTTTTTGAGTTAATCTTGCATCCTGATACATTACTGAAGGTGTTTATCAGCTATGTGAGTTCCCTGGTAGATATTTTGGCCTCACTTATGTATGCTATTATATCATCTGCAATGGCAATGGTTTGACTTCTTCCTTTTCAATTTGTATCCCCTTGATCTCCTTTTGTTATTTTATTGCTCTAGCTAGAACTTTGAGTACTATATTAAATAGATATGCAGAGAGTGGGCAGCCTTTTCTTGTTCCTGATTTTAATGGAATTGGTTTGAGTTTCTCTCCATTTAATTTGATGTTGGCTGATGGCTTGTTGTAAATTGCCTTTATTATGTTTAGATATGTTCCTTGCATTTCTGATTTCTTCAGGACGTTTATCATGAAGGGGTGTGGGATTTTGTCAAAGGCTTTTTCAGCATCTAATGAGATAATCCTGTGGTTTTTTCTTTCAGTTTGTTTATAGGGTGGATTACATTGACAGATTTTTCTTATGCTGAGCCACCCATGCATCTCTGGGATAAAAACCTACTTGACTTATAAAGGCAGAGCCATTAGAATAACACCCGACTTCTCAATGCAGACTCTGAAAGCCAGAAGGTCCTGGACAAACATTATGCAGACACTGAGAGACCACAAATGCCAGTCCAGACTACTATACCCAGCAAAACTTTCAATCACCATAGAAGGAGTACACAAAATATTCCAAGTCAAAACCAGATTTAAACAATACCTATCCACAAATCCAGCCCTACAGTAAGCACTAGAAGGAAAAATTCAACCTAAAGAAGTTAGATGCACCCACAAAAACACAGGCAATAAGTAATCCCATAGCAGCAAATCCCAAAGAAGGGAAACATACACATACTGCTACCAAAAAATAACAGCAATTAACTATTACTGATCAATAATATGGCCTTTTTCCTTTGCAGTTCTTAATATATATAATTTTTATATAATAAAATAGCATGTTAATGGTTTGATTATTATGTGGCAAGGGGACTTTTTTTCGGGGGGGGGATCTAGTCTAATTGGTGTTGTTTAAGCTTCTTGTATCTTCATAGGCATTTCCTCTCTTAGGTTGGGAAAGTTCTTTTCTATGATTTTGTTGAATATATTTTCTGTGCTTTTAAGCTGCTATTCTTCTCCTTCTTTTATCCCTATTATTTTTAGATTTGGTCTTTTCATGTTGTCCCAGATTTCCTGGATATTTTGTGTTATGACTTTTTTGGTTTTAGTATTTTCTTTGACTGACGAGTCTATTTCCTGTATCATATCTTCCATGCCAGAGATTCTCCCTTCCTTCTCTTGTATTCTGTTCGTTAGGCTTGCATCTGTAGTTTCTATTTCTTTACTCAGATTTTACATTTCCAGCATTCTCTCTGTTTGTGTCTTCTTCATTTCTTCTATTTCAATTTTCAGGTCTTGAACTGTTTCCTTCTGTTTGATTGTTTTTTCTTGGTTTTTTTTTTTTTTTTTTTTTGGCTGTCTTTAAGGGATTTATTGATTTCTTCCAATTTTTTTGTTTGTGTTTACCTCAATTTCTTTAAGGGATTTTTTTTTCATTTTCTCTTTAAAGGCATCTATCATCTTCATAAAGTTATTTTATTATTATTTTTTGTTTTGTTTTGTTTTTGAGACAAAAACTTTCTTTTTATAGCTTTGCTCCTTTCCTGGAACTCACTCTGTAGACCAGGCTGGCCTCAAACTCACAAAGATCTGCCTGCCTCTGCCTCCTGAGTGCTGGGATTAAAGGCATGCAGCACCATGGCCCAGCATCATAAAGTTATTTTTAAGGTCGTTTTCTTTTGCTTCTTCTATATTGTGATGTTCAGGTCTTGTTGTAGAATCACTAGATTCTGGTGGTATCATATGGGTTCTTAAGTTGTTGTATGTATTCTTACACTGTTGTCTATCTATCTCTTCCTCCAGTTGGTGCCAGAGGTGTCTGTGTCTAAGGGAGCTGCTCTTGGTCCAATCTGTGCTGGCTGTGTCTGTGTCTCAGGGGGATGCTCTTGGTCCAATCAGAGGTTAGTCCAATCAGAGCTGGCAGATTCTGTGTCTCAGGGAGCTGCTGAGGTTGCAAGGGGATAGGTGGGTTTAGGGGAGGGAGTGGGTCTTGTAGATTACAGGGTCCCATGAGGGTTGTTGGTGGGGAGGTCTGCCAACAGGAGTCTTCCCTGCAGACCTACAACTGGGGCAGTGATAGTTGTGAGTGGGGGGCATGGGTTGTGCTCTGGGTCCTAGAGACTGGAATCTCAGTCTGGGAGAGGAGTCACTAACTCGGTCCAATTATAGCTGGTAGATTCTATATCTCTGGGAGCTGCTAAGGTTGCAGGGGAATGGGTTGGTTTGGGGGAGGGAGTGGGTCTTGTAGATTGCAACATCCCCTGGTGGATGTTGGTGGGGATTTCTGTCTGCAGGAGTCTTCCTTGCTGGCCTGCAACTGGGGCAGCAATGGGTGGGAGCAGGGGGATATGGGTTGTACCTCAGGGCCTAGGTTCTAGAGACTGAACTCTCAGGCTAGGAGAAGAGTCACTCACATATTTTTCCAATTGGAACTGGAGGATTCTGTCTCAGGGAGCTACTGAGGTTGCAGGGGGATGGTACGCCTCATGTATGCAGACTTTTAAGACAAAGGCAAAAAGCAGCCACATCTTCACCAAAATATCACGTGACCAGTTGCTAGGGCACATACTAAAATTTTTCTCCTTTGAAACCTCTTGAGCCAGACTCTGACAGTTCAAATAATTCTTAGCACCACTGTCTTTCCACACTCCTACTAATATGGTCCATTAAGCAACACTTAAAGTGTTCAACTGATTTTCTAATCCAGAGTCCCAAGGTCTATATTCCTTCAACTAAAAGCATGGTCATGCCTATCACAACAATACCCCAGTCCTTGGTAATAACTTCTATGGTGCTGGAGTTGAGAGTCCTTACATCTTGATTCAAAGGCAACGGGAAGTGAACTGTGACACTGGAAGTAGCTTGAGCATAGAAGACCTCAAAGATCACCCCATAGTGACACACTTTTTCCAATAAGGCCACATATCTACTCCAACAAGGCCACACCTCCTAATGGTGCCACTTCCTTTAGTGGCCATTTTCTTTCAAACCACCATAGTGGCCAAAAGTTTGTTGATTTTATTTTCTCATAGAAACAGCTCTTATATTAATTTATTTTTTGTATTTTTTCTTTGCTTAATTAATTAATTAATTAATGTCTGGTCTTGTTATTATTACTTCTTGCTCTCTACTGGATTTGGATTTGATTTCATATTTTTCAAGACTTTTCAGTTGCATCATGAAATCATTTATTTGTGCTCTTTCTGCTTTTTAAAAAATTATCATTTGTATAACATTTCTCTTTTTCTTAATTCTTTTTATTTATTTTCACTGAAAATTCATATGATATATTTTGGTTATGTTTTTCCCTCCCCACCATCTCCTACCAGATTCTTCCCATTCCATACTCATCCATCTCCATGACTTACTTTTTCATTCTCTATCTTTAGAAAAGAATCAGGCAAATACAAACAGATCATAATTAAAAAAGAAAGTAAACAACTATAAGAAACACATTGACATATAGACATGTACAAACACACACAGTCACCACCACCACCACCACCATAAAAATACAAAATTGGAAGCTGTATTATGTAAGCAAAAGACAAGTAGGATAAGAAATATCTCATCAAAGCAGTATGAGATAAAAATCATCATCGAGTTCCTTATGTGTTGGCCATCTACTAAAGGCATGGTGCTTACTCTTTGAGTGTGCTTTATATAACCAGTGAGACTCTATTGGGGAAAATTAACTTTTTCTTTGCAAGTGGTTGTCAATAAGAGATAGCTTCTTGGTTAAGTATGAGAGATCCTCTCCACTTTCCCCTCTCAGCACTAGAACCATGTCTGACTTGAACCTATGTAGGCCCTGTACATGCTGCCATAATCTCTGTGAATTCATTGATGTGCCAGTTCTGTTGTGTGTGGAATACACAATTTCCTTGGTGTCATCCATGCCCTCTGGCTCTGATAATCTTTTTGCCTTTTCTTCAGCACATGTCCCTCAGTTTGGAGGGCAAGGGATTGATGGAGATATATTTAGGACTGATTGTTTCAAAGCCTCTCATTCTCTCCACATTATCCAGTTGTGGATATTTTGATTTGTGGGTATAATAGAATGTTGTTTAGGACAATTTAATTGCTGTGTTCCATTAGCAGAGCAACAGTACTTGATTTTCCCCTAGGCCCATGGCCTATCTAGTTTCAGGTTCTTGGCCACCCAAGCAGTGTCAGACATGAATGTTTCATCCCCTGGTGTGGGGCTTAAATTCAATTAAGATAATAATTGGTTGCTCCCATAATGCATGTATCACTATTGCTCTACCTTATTATGCTGGCAGGTCACCACTGTAGAGTGTAGAGTTTGTCACTGGGTTGGTGTTTACTTTTCTCCTTTCTTAGCATGTTTCTTTTAGTACCATGAACACTACTTAGCAGGAGTGAAGGTTCTAGGTAGGCACCTATTTGACTTCTCTGTGTTCAATGTATTATGTAGGCACTGTATTTCACAATTCTATTTTCTTTTTTTTTTCTAAATAGCTGGGTGATGTCACATAGTGTAAATTAAGATTTTCATTATTTATTTGTCTGTTCATGGGTCCCCAATTTTTAACACAGGAGTTTAGAGGTATAAAATTTCCATGTAGGATTGCTTTTAATGTATCTTAGAAGATTTTTTTTGTATTTTAATTTTTGATAAGTTCCAGATTTTTTTATTTCTTAATTTCTTCTTTGATCTCTTCATCCTTTAATAATTAATTATTTAATCTTCATGAGTTTGTGTACTTACTCAAGATTTGTTGCCTCTTGGTTTTAGCTTTTAGTGCATTATGGTCAGATAGAATATACAGACTTATTTCAATGTTTTTGGAATTTTTTGAGATTTTATTCTCCTCCTTCCCCAACATGTACATTAATTTAAAGAACCTCCCACTGGTTGCTGAATAGAATGAATATTCTTTTATGTTTCAGTGAAATAGTCTGTAGATATATGTCAAGTTTTAGCAAAAGTGAGATACTGAAATCACTTCCTATTATTGGATTGGTATTAATCTGTGATTTTAATTACAGTAGTTTGCTTTATATGAAGTCAACTACTCTAGAATTTGATGCATATATATTTAAGATTGTAATGCCCTTTTGGTTGATTTTTCCCTGTATCAGAATGAAGTGCTCTTCTCTATTTCTTATGATTAGTTTTAGCTTGAAATCTATTTTTTCACATACATGGATACCCTCATCTGCTTTCTTCTTGTTATATTTGCTTTATCTATCCTTTCCCTTTAAGGTGGTGCCTAAATTGAAGTTTCTGTTGACTACAGAAAGATGAGTGTGTTTATTAATTCGTTCAGCTCTCATGCCTTTTGATTGAGTTGAGATCATTAATAGTTATACTTATTACTGAAAAATATGTGTTTATTGAGCTGCTCATTATTGCTTCTATTTTGCTGTGGAATGCTGTTCTGTATTCTGTGAATGTGTGTTGCTCTGATTGGTTTACAATTAAAATGCTGATTGGATTGACCAGTAGCTAGGCAGGAAGTATAGATGGGATAAGCAGACAAGGAGAATTCTGGGAAGAGGAGGGTGAGTCAGGAGTCACCAGGCAGACACAGAGGAAGCAAGATGACAAGGCAGAACTGAGAAAAGGTACCAAGCCACATGGCTAAACACAGATAAGAATTATGGGTTAATTTAAGTGTAAGAGCTAGTCAGTAATAAGCCTGAGCTAATGGCCAAGCAGTTTTAAGTAATATAAGCCTCTGTGTGTGTACTTGGGGGATGCGAGTGGGAGAGATTTGTCCCAACCACCAGCTGGCTGGGACACAGAAAAACTGCCAATTACACTGTTTGTGTTCCTTTTATATTTTATATTTTATTTCATAAACAAGGTAAGTAAAAAAGAAACCTTGGGAGATGGTGTTAGCATTTAGGCATCTGTACTGGCTTGCCCTTAGGGTTCTGAGAGGATCTATCCTCAGCTGCAGCCACTGAGAGCACCCCTTGCGCTTATTGGCTATGTTTCCTTATAAATGGCAGGCCTTGCCTACCTCCCATCTTTCTCTTCCTTCACTCTTTTCCCCAGGAACCAGTCTCTGTCCCCTTCTCTCCCCTCCCCCAATAAACCTCCCATGTGGGCCCTGTTGTATGGTTTGATTGTGCCACGCCATTTTTAAAATACAACATTTGGTGCTGTGACTTGGATAGGCTCTCCCAGCAGTCTGAGATGTGCCAAAAGCCTGGAACCTGGCCTGCTCATGACAGCCTCACTTCCCCACCTAACAGATTGCTGGGACTCTCCATCCAACACTGACAGTTGGTAAGCCCACCCTCTGCACTTCCGTCCATTTCTCATGAGTGAGGCTTTCTTTCTCAAAGTCCCGGTACCAGGCGACTGTGTCTCAGTTGGGCTCTTAGCCCATCAGCCCCTGCTTTTTTGGATGATGATCCACTGAGCAGCCTGTGCTTACTCATCAGTCCTCATTGAATTTCTGGGATGCTAGCGATTCCAGCCTTTGGATCTTCTCTACACCACTCACAGAAAATGTACCTACCATCATACCTACCATCTGATTTAAGGGCTAAACTTAATCTGCCTTTGCCCCAATACCCTTTAGATATCAATTCAAATGGCTGCTTCCCAGCACCCCATATCCCGATATTTCACAGGACCTTTGCTACTTCTGCCAGCGATCCAATAGATGGAAGAGGGTACCTTGATTTCAAGTTTTTCCCCATCCCTTCACTCTGTTCTTTCTTTCTGCTCTACTCAGCTCCTGCTAGCTATGAAGCCTGCTGCTGTACCTCCCTGTTAAGCTGTATTTCCCCTGCCCAGCCTCTGCCAAAGCAGTTACATCATCACCTTTCTCCAGGTCCTTTTCCATAGCATGGGCACACTTTAAAGTGCCTGTCAGGCAAAGCTCACTCTCTTTGCCTCATCTCTTGCCTTTTATTCCTCTCCTGCCTCTTCTTTTCTCTCTTTCTCCTCTTCCTCTTGTCTGCCTGCCTCTCTCAAGTCCCCACTCCGATGCAGCCTTTTACTCTTTCACTCTTCTGCTCTCCTCCTCCCAAGGAACCTCTTGCAATACCTATGTGGTGTGTGATATGTTTGCTTGGTGGCATACCTTGTCAGGGCCTGCCAAAGGTACCTACTTCACTCTAGGACCCTAACTGCCTGCTCCACCAGCAGCAGATCTGCTCTCTTCCACCTGCAACAAATCTGCTTTCTGATTTACTCGCTTCCACCTGAAACAAATCTGCTTTCTCATTCACTGACAACTTTGCCTTCTATTCAATACCAACAACTGGGTCTCTGGTGGGGCAACCGATCTCTGACCAATCCCATAGATGTGAGACTTCATTTCTCAAGCAAAGTCTTCTTCTTGCCTTCTGGCTTTTTTTTTTTTTTTGAAGTCCTTGTACCAGGTGACTGTGTCTCCCTCAGGCTCTTGACCCTCAGCTCCTACTCTTTCATGATGATGTACTGAACAGCTTGTGTCCACTTAACCTGATCCTCCCTGGATCCCTGGGATGCCATAACATCCAGGCCTTTCAACTTCCTTCTCTCTGCCTCATCCTTGGGAACTGTTCATACACCTCCTCTTTCCCACTGGAATATCTTTTGGAGACCGACTGACCATTCTTGGATCAGGCAATTGGGGAACCAAGGAAGAATTCTGCACTTTCTTTCTTTTTCTTTGCTCCAAGATCTGCTTGTGTCTGTCTGCTCTTCCTCTCTAAATGTTCTATCTGTTTGCTGTAACATGAGAATAAGAGATGGAGAAGCCAGCTTCATCTTGCTCAGCACACACTGGTTATCCCTTACTGTTTACTCCACTCCTGTTTAATTCTGTGTTTATGTGCATGTAACTATTAACATCAACCTTTATCTTGGCTGGTGACCTCATCATGATTTCTTGTGAGCTCCTTGGGAGTCCAAGGGAGTCAACTTGGATCCATTTCGAACAGCATCTTGCCAGGTCCAAGTGGCACCAGACAGTTCCATAGAGCACAGACAGTGAAGTGAAACATCCAGCTACCCCAGGATGTGGCCAGCACCTGAGCTTTCTCAGGTACCCCAAAGATGACCAATGTCCCCCAGGCCAGCAGGAAGCAGTCTCAAGAACACGGTGCCCTCATCCCCACCTCACCTGCTACCCCTTTCTAACTCCTCACCTCTTTATAATAAACAAAAGGGAGGCATATTAGCGTTTAGGCATCTGTACTGGCCTGCCTTTAGGTTTCTGACAGGATATATCCTCAGCTGCAGCCATTAAGAGCACCCCTGTGCTTATTGGCTATGTTTTCTTATAAAAGGTGGGCTTTGCCCACCTTCTTTCTTTTTCTTCCTTGGCTCTTGTCCCCAGAGACTGGTCTCTGCCTCTTCTTTCTCCTGCCCTCAATAAACCTCCTATGTGGGCCCTGTTTGTGGTGTGACTCCTTCCCGCCATTTTAAAAATACAGCAGACGGGAAAGGAGCTCTAAGAGAGGGATAGCAGTATACAGGTGATATGATGGTGGAAATCTAAAAAAGGAGGGGCTTTAATCAGGGTCAAGGCAGCGAAGACAATACAGAAAGGAAGGAGAGAGAGAGAGGATGGAATGAATAACGCTAACTATTTGAAATAGCCACAAAGAACCATATTTCATACTTACCTAAATTACAAATAATACATATAAATGTGCTATATACACAAATTCACAAATACATATACTTATATTCCCACATAGTATAAATGAAGTTATGCCATTTGGAATAACAATGCCTTTCTCAAGAGTCATAGATTCCTTGACAAAATCCCAATACTAGGTAGGTATAAGAAAAACCTTTTTGAGTTGTTGATCAGGGGAGTCCAAGAAACTCCCTATAAAATATACACTGCTGTTTTGTCGTTGGTTGCCCCCCAGAGGTTAAAGGTAAGTCCCTATTGCTGAAGACACCATGCATTTTGGACACAGGACTCAAAGGATTCAAGCTGTATCTGATCTGAAGGCATCCCCTCCCCGCCCCCATCCCAAGGAAGGAAATTATGTTAGTACTGGAAACCCAGCTAAGTACTCTTGGCTAGAGACACTATGGTTCTTGGGAGGAGAACTTACTACCACTGCTTTGAAAACCAGTACAATTCTTAATTGCATTTTGAATGAGTCCTTTTACCTATAGATAAATGTAGCTCCAGCAGCTCATTAAAGATGTTTCTTTTTATCAGAAGATAGAGACCATTACAGAAAATTACCAGTCAAACCTCAGAGAAGTTGACATGCCAAAATGAATGGGTGAGATTTCATACTGCCCCACCACAAGTAAAAGCTATAGAGAATCAACGGTTGTTGAGAGAGGAAAAATTAGTCTTCTCTAGGGATTAGCCCCTAAATATTTATCCAATGCCAAGTATTGAGCCCCCAAATCATATTCACACAGGCAACATTAAATGGATTCAGTAGGTTGCATTTATTTGTTGTTCATATGTGTGTGTGTGTGTGTGTGTGTGTAATAGAAAGAAGGGGAAATACTATAAGTATAATTTAATTAACATATTTAAAAATAAATTAGAAAAAATGAAAGTGAGATAATTGAAAGCCTTCTTATATGCACATATATAAAAGAACATATAAATATAAGAACATCCCTTATATTTCCTGATTGTGAAATTCATCTATATTGTTTAGAAAATTTGAAAATTAAGAAAAATGTAAGAATAGTTCAACTGATCTACAAATCCGTTACTTACCAACAACTAGGAACATTTTGATACTTTTCTATGATTTTGAATACCAGTATATGATACCCTTTTTTCAATCTATGATGTGATCTGTTATAAAACATAGCACTGGTTACTCACTACATTTCCAAAGGAGTAAATCATGTCTGAGGTTTTATAGCTGCTCAGACACTCAGTTCTGTGTTCTGCTTCCCACAATGCGCACTTCACATCCTGGCTCTTTGACATTACCATCTACATCCTACCATCAAAGCATATTAAAAAGAATAGGGTTTTATCTGCATTTCCTATTTGGTCAAACTCATAATTTCACTTTTATTGAACTGCACATCACAACTTTCTCCTGAAATCCAGCCAGAAATTTTATTCATGGATACTCAGTGCCCAAATAATAGGCTTTCATAATCCATGAATCAGTCATACCAAACTGTGCTTGCTTTAAAGACTGCATGATATATTTGGAGAGACTGGGCACTGTTCCCATATGCATTGTAAGAAATGATAAGTATGTCACAGCTTAATGCACTTGGCAGCTTGTAAGTTCTTTTTGATATAAATTAATAAATGTATACTGACTTTTTAAAAAGTGATAAAAATAGAACACAGGAAACAATGTGTGGTAAGTGTACAACAATGGGGATATCTTTTTATTTCAGAATGGGAGTTTTCAATTCTGTAGTAATTACAATCACATAAGTACTCCTAGATAACAGTATTACAGGGAAATTCCATTTTAGTTTTAAAATATGTAAACTAACACCTACATTATGAAGGACTAGATGAGTAAGTGTCCATGTAATTTTCATGAAATACAATAATGTTTCATTTTACTATCACTAAAATAAACCATTGATATTTAATATGCACGTGAAAACCGACTGATTCTTACATGTTTATTTTATTTTCAAGTCCATTAACTAAAGTAAAGAATAATTTGAAGTTTATAAAATAGCTGTGATGAAACAAAATTTGACTGAAGGGGAGCATACAGACATGTACACACACACACACACACAAGTTCACTTTAAAGCCATCTAACTGTCCTTTCATAGGAATCACAGAACTAATATTCATATATTAAATAAACTTTCACTTCAATGAATAGACTAGTTTAAGAAAGGACACTCTAATAATTAAAATGAGCGCAGTAGGATGATTTCTACCATGGGAATTGACTTTGGGAATACCTTGGCAAGTGGAGTAGGATAGATGGTGGAATCTAGGGGGAACCACTGTTGAAGAACCTCAATTATAAAAAGGAACATGAGATTCTTTGATCGTCAAATGAGATAATTTATTTGACTGCTTTAAGGAAGAGAGATACAGACATAATGAAGGAGGGAGAAAAGAGTATACATGAAACACAAGGCTGTGTGATCTAATAGAAAACGGGCAGCAGGATTGTTCCTTTGGTGTGTGGCTAAACATAATTTTTTAAATGATGTTTAGTTTTAATGGCTTGCAAATTGTTGTATAAACTGCTCCATAGTCCTTCCAAATGTTGATTGTATTACATTCTTCAATGCTTTATGACAGTTTCTGCATTAAAATCAAGGAGCTGAGCCAAATTCATAAAATAGGGGTTTGGGCAGGTCAAAAAGGAAAGAATGAGGGAACTGAGAAGACCATGAATGTATTCCCTTCAGGAAATATTCTAAAGGGTTCTGTTTTTTTCATAACTCATGGCTCCAGTGGTGTGTGTCTATTTAGTTCAACATGTGAATCCAATAAATAATTCATTTATACGCCATACAACATACACAAACATCTGCATATTTCTGTATTAATATTCCAAAATCAATTGGGGTCATACTGTATACCAGGCTTTGTATCTAATTTCTCTACTTAATATAGTGTCATAAACATTTTCCTATATCACTGTTCCTTGAGAAAAAACATTTAAAATGATCAAAAACAACAAAAAATTAGCAGCAAAGCATGCAGTTGCCCCAGGGGCTCAAAGGACTCCCAAGTAGCCAATATATAGATCTACATTAGAAACAATGTATTAATTCAAAGATACTCACCAGAAATTAAGAGAAAGAGAGGTAACCTGGATATAACTTAAAAGCCTGCTTAATTCTCCAAGGGATTCTTAAATCTTCCAAGGTGCTACTTGTAACCCTCATAGTGAAATAAAGATATTCTAAAGGGACACTTGTGTCTCTCAAACAGACTATTGAAACAATGTCCCCCTTCTCTCCAAATGGGAATTTCAATAGGAACTCATGCTGGAAGGAGGAAAAGGCTCCAGCCAGAATGGGATCTTGTCTCCTGTGAAGAGATTTCACAGTCTTAACAATTTTTCAGATTACCTTACATGATGAGACTGAAGCCCAGACAAGGATATCTGGGTCACTACTGAATAGGACCACACCCTAACTAGAACTGGTTAGATGTCCATATCATTTGTATTTGTGGTTCTCTGTTTAAACTTTGATGCCACTTCAGGACCTCCTCCCACCAAAATGGACTAAGGCCATTGTCTGGATCAATCTGTCCCCTTTCCCAATGTAGCCACATTGAATAAATCTCCTTTCTACTCAAACAAACAAACAAACAAACAAACAAAAACACATTTAAAATGATCAAACCATGTGGTAGTCATTACAGGACTACTGTAAACTTTAGGAATGCAGTACAGGGCAGAACCTGAAGTTAACCTGCTTTTGCAAACCAGATATGTGATTTGGGCATCCCCATAGCATTCCCCTTACAGTTCCAGTTTCAAAAGCTAAGACATGTTCATAATGGTTTTAAATTTATCTATCTTTAATTACTGAGTTTCAACTCCACTTTACAAGCTAATTGCATGTTACAAACTCAGATGAATTTTTCAAGATCAGGTTGTTAATTTATTTGGATTCATGGTGCTCTGTGTAACAAGGAAAATTATTAATAATTGTTGAGAAATCATAGCTTCCTTGCTTTATTTGCATAATAAACAACAGATCTACTTATTTGAGAGAAAGGCTTCTAGTGACATATCAGGTGTGACTGAGTCCATTTGAGACACCCAGATGAACAATGTAATTAATAATAAGGTCCAGATATTTATAAAAAAAGCAGAAGACCAATGAGCTGCTAGTTTCTAGAAGGGTTATATTGGGATCTTGTCAGGAAATGAATTAGAGTAACAGAATCATCAGCTTCATAATAGGGATAATGAAAGATTAGCAAATCTGTATAACCAACCTACCAGATAATCTGGCCAAGTTTACTGGGTTAGATACAGAAAACGGTATATGTTCATTCCTAACAGCAACTTTTCATTAACAGAGTCATCAAAACAATTGTAATTGATAAGCTTTGGGGTGGAATGAGGAAGGAATTTATAGAAAAATACTGATGATGTTCTTTCATTCTTTAAAGGAAGAAAGATGGTATTTGAGTAATTTAAAGGGCCACTGTCATTTATGATGACTGACACAATATCAAGAGAGAGAATAGTTAGGCAATTTGTTTATTATTCTCAGTCTTCTCTCTCTCTCTTTCTCTCTGGGTGTATGTGCATGCATGTGTTGTGATGTGTTTATTTATTCATGTATGTGAATATGTATACACATGGAGGCCAGGGGTCAATGTTGTGTGTATTCCTCCATCCCTCTCCATGTTAATTTTCTGAGATTATGTCTCTCATTAGAGTTGCCCACCAGGTGGCTAGGGTTCCTGACCAATGACTTCCAGGAATCCAACTGTTTCTTCTCTCCTTTTAAGGCTGGGGTTATAAATGTGCATCATTGCACCCAGCTTTTCCATGGGTGTTGGGATCTAATCAGATCCTCAAGCTTGCAAAGCAGGTGGTTTACTGACTGAGACGTCTCATCAGGCCCTATCTTCAGAATCTGGAAGAAGTCACAGGTTTCCTTAGGGGTGGGTGTAACTCAGATCATGATCTTTTCTGAGAAAAAGTAGAGCAAATGAGGCGGTGCGACAAGGTCAAACTTTGTCAGTGGCTGAAACCAGCATATACTAACATTGAGATGTATTTCATAGTAAAGCATTAAAAGAATCTTGAATAATTAATTAAGATTAGTGCATAAAGCTACCTCAGTGATTAAATATTTACCCTTATATTTTTAAGGATCTACTGAAAAAGAAGCAAATGCCAACTTGCTGGGCATGAAATTGCTGCTGGTGCAGGGAGCAGCTCTCTCTAGAGACGCAGAAGGCCTTTGGTCTTCTTAGGCTATCAGGGTGAATAAGGAAGCTTTACACATTTTCTTGCTGTGTAGTGTATGATGAGTCTTAAATTTTCATATCTTCATTCTATTACCTTAGTGTACACATTTACCAGTGTTACTGAAAGTTCAAATGAAGCAGAATAAAAATTAAACCATGGCTAAGAGTTTTCTGTATGACGGGACTAACCACCATACATTCTTGTTCCTAATGTGATTTTTTTCCACTTGGGCATATCTTTTTATTTTTAATAATATATATTTCTTCTTCTTCTTCTTCTTCTTCTTCTTCTTCTTCTTCTTCTTCTTCTTCTTCTTCTTCTTCTTCTTCTTCTTTTTTTTGTGGAGGGCACACATGCCATGGTGTGACTGTAGAGATCAGAGGATAACTTTGTACAGTATGTTCTCTTTTACTTTTACATGGACTTAAAAAGTAGAACTCAGGTTGTAAGGTCCCTACCCATTAAACAATTTTACTATCACTATCTAGGGAATTTCTAGACCATTTTTTTTCTTAAGGGAAAATAAAACCTGTCCTATTGAGTTATCCTATGGCACACCAGGCCAGCATGTCATCTTTTGTGTCCACCTGTTACCCCAAAACACTTATGTTCTTTGAGTACTATGAAAGGTTTTCAGGAGGTCTGAAGTGCCATCAAGCACATGGTTTTTGAGGGTAATGTAGAAATTCTGGAAGACTCAGGTTTCAGTAAGCAATCTGAAAGACACAGTTTGGACTGATAACTTTAAGAATGATGTGATATTCTTCAACAAAGACATGGTCTAATGTAGCTCTATTAATCACAAAACATATTGATTAATATTTTTTTATGCCTGCAAAAGAAGCAATTGTAGATGGATAGTTTTTCTTACCACACCCATGGTATATATCAAAGATCAATGAAAGTGATCTTTGAAACATATAGTACTTTACTTTGAAAGTCTTATCTAAGAAACACTATGTCCTTCTCAGAGCAATGCATTTCTAAAATGGCATTTGCTTAGATTATTGTTTCTCTAAATTCCTTTAAAGCTCCGTCTCTGTATGTTTACCCTCTAATGCAAAGTCTTGGGGTTGGGGATTTAGCTCAGTGGTAGAGAGCTTGCCTAGCAAGCGCAAGGCCCTGGGTTCGGTCCTCAGTTCCAGAAAAAAAAAAAAAAGCAAAGTCCTCTATGTATTATTTACTTGGTCTTTCATGTACTCTGCCAATTTTGTGACAAAGAAAACTGATGCTGCAATTTCATCTCCGTGTTCAAGAAAAATCTGTGAGGGAGACAAAGGATAAAATATTTCTGGAGTCAGCAATCTGAAAATGTGGGTCACAAAATTGCCCTTAGAGTTCAGATTAATCACAAATATTTGACAGCAAAGTCTCATCAGTCTCAACAAAGTAGGGTTGTATGATGGGTCTTAATGAGCTCTTTGTTAAAAGAAGAGTGTCCTGGTTCCTGTGTAGGTTGGAGAAAGAGCCTAATGAACTTGGTTGGGATATAGGAAATTATTGTTAAAAACTAAAAGGCTAAGAATGCCAAGCATGAGCCACACAGCCTAGCAATTCACCCTTATAGTCAGCAACTGAGTTTGTTCCTATTTCTGTGGACATCAAGTGATCACCTGATAATCTGAATTAGCACCAGTTTCTTTGAATGATTTCATACTTCATAATAGTATATATAAAATTTAGTGAACATTGTTGTGTATATACATGTTACATTTTATGTCATTATGTGATATATGTGTCATGTAAGCCATACTATTATATAAACAAGTAAGACATATTATTGTTTATTATATTAAATTTTCCAGAAACCGACTAGAACTTGATAAAAAGATAGAAAGATCAAGGAATTTGAACACAGTTGAATTGTTTTATGTTGAAGAACCAAAATTTGAAACTGTGAATGCCATTTTTACTGATCATTATTGAACACAATGCTTTGCATGGAAAAGGGACTCAAGAAATATTGACAAATCAGCTCCTAATTAATAGGTGGGACTACTGAAAAATATATTTAGGCATTTCTTTCCTTTTTCATGAAGGCAGCAGTTGATATTTAGTCTTTTCCAACCTATTTCCTGGAGAACACACACACACACACACACACACACACACACACACACACACACACACACACACAGACATGAACACCCCCCCAATATCTACATTCTATTGCACAACTATATATTCATCACTATGTAAATATGCTACCATGTTTCCACATTATCATATGATGTTTTTTTTAATGATGAGTCTAATGGATTGATGTTCTAAAAGAATCTTCAGTAAATTGTCTTGTAAGCATATAACATGCTTATAGAAAAGTATTCAGTTACTGGATATACAGAAGTGGGCTCTCTTTAAAAATACTGGCAACAATATGTCCTGTGTGCAATTCCCTATGTAAATTTAATGCTAAAATGATGTTCTCTTAAAAGAAATTAGACATATTTTGTAATCATTTCTTTTTTGATATTAATATAATTGCATCATTTCCCCCTTCCATTCCCCTCCCTCCAAACCTTCCCCAGTAGCCCCCCTTGTTCTTTTTCAAATTCATGACCTGTTCTTTTCCAACATAATATTTTTATTGATTATTTGGGATTCCACACTGCAAAAGAAGCTTCCTCTCCCTTTATAGTCAGCAGCAGCATGGATCATGGACTTCCATGTGGTTTTTGGCTACAACACATGCCACAGACATCAACATGATTTCAAGTGACATTGTAGATCACAACATCCCATGGCCTTCAATATAACAGCAAGGGCCATGGACACCAACATACCCCTGTCTTCCCCAGAAGCAGCATGGACCACAGACATCAACATGGGCTCAAGCATCAGTCTAAGTCACACACATCAACATGCAACATGGTCCACAGACATCAACATGGCTTCAGGGTGGCAGAGACATGGAATTAACCATTCTCCTGAAGTCTGGATTTTGTTAATATCTAAGTGTCAAAACTGATGTTGATTGTTAAAGTGTCTAATAACTAAGTTCAGAGCTGGGCTTTGTAGTGCACATCTTTAATCTCAGCAGTTTTGAGGTAGAGCTATGTCAGTCTCAGTGAGTTTGGGTTATCCTGGTCTATGCAACAAGTACCACGACAACTTGTGCTACACAGAGAGACCTGTCTCAAAAACAAAAATGAAAAATAGAACTGAAAGTGAACTAAGCATGGATCCTGTTGCTTATTATTAGTGTGTGCTAAAGGTAAGCACAGAACCTGTAATTTGGTATTGGTGTGTGTCCTAGTTTAGTTTCTATTGCCCCCATAAACATCATGACAAAATCAATTGGAAAGGAAAGAGTTTATGTGGCTTACATGTTCAGATCACAGTTGATCAATGACAGAAGTCAGGGCAAATATTCAAGCAGGAACAGAGAGGACTATGGAGACAGCCACTTACTGGTTTTGCTCAGCCTGCTTTCTTATATAATCCAGGACCCCCTGTCCTGGTGGGCTGAACCTCTCACTTGAATTCTTTTTTTTTTCTTTTTTAAGATTTATTTATTTATTCATTCATTCATTCATTCATTCATATATATATATATTGTTCTGGCAATGTTCTGGCACGTATGCCTACCACCAGAAAAGGACACCAAATCCATTTTAGATGGCTGTGAGCCACCATGTGGTTGCTGGGAATTGAACTTAGGATCTCTGGAAGAGCAGCCAGTGCTCTTAACCTCTGAGCCATCTCTCCAGTCCTCATGTCAATTTTTAATTAAGAAAATGTCCTTCAAACATTCCCACAACGTAGTCTGATGGAGGCAATTCCTCATCTGTAGTTCTTTGTTCCTAGGTATTATGGTTATTTTCATGAAGACTAGCATACCAAACATTTATACACAGATTATAATCAAAATATAGGTTTATTTGTACATATTTAGCTCACACTATTACTTTAATTTTTATAAACATTGATTGGGTTAAGTAGGGTATCTACCATGCTTACTTATTAGTAATGAATCTTCCCTTCTTTACACTATTTTAATTATTAGTAAATTCTTTTGTTTTAAAATATTTATTTTAACATACAACATAACTGCATTACTTCCCCTCTTCTCTTTCTTCTCTCCAATCCTTACCATATCCCCTCATTCCAGAACATCCTCCCATTCCCCAATTACCTTTTAAATTGATGTCTTCTTTTTTTGCTTATTTTAATAATTATCTTTATGCATTTACTAGTGACATTATTAATTTAACAGCATAATCGTATTTAAGATGGAACATTTTCCTACCAAGATACTTCTGAAAACAAATGCTCAGATATTGGATGCACTTCCAAATGTTGTTATGGAATTTCTAAATACATGTTTCATTTTTAATTAAACTATAATCACATAATTTCTGCCTTTTTCTTTCCTCATTTTACCTCCCTCTCAAGTTTATGGCTCCTTTTTTTATTTTTTATTGCTATGTATATGTATAAATGCATAAATATAGAGATAAAAACCTTATGATTTTCTGTTTGACCACTTGGAATTGCATTATCATTTATGGAGCTCATCCTTGGATATGGCTAATTCTGTTTCTCTCAACATTCCTTAGTTGCTAGTAGTTTTTTGAATAGAGTGGAATCTTATGATAGTTTCACCTTCCACAGTAGACTATCAATTGGCATTGTCATTGTTGAAGTACTATTCAGGTACACATACTGTTGAGGTATCATAGGTGTAACTTCCCTATCATTTCCAGGAGATGTGATCTTACTGGTCTTCTGGTCCTTACAATCTTTCCACCTGTCTTTCATGATATTCCCTGAGCCTTAGGTGTAGAAATTGTAAATTGTGTTTTAGATATATCCTTTGGGGCTGGGAATCCAACAGGTCAGATGTTCTCTGCATTTTCATCAGTTGTAATTTTCTGGTTCCCCATTTGGTAATAAAATAAAGTTCTTAATGAGCTGTGAGACTTACACATCTGTGGGTATAAGATTAAATGTTTAGAATGTACTGGTTTAGGAAAGTGGCAGGAATACTTTCTTCAACATCCATGACCTCACTAGTCAAGGGTGTGTGGCTAGATTTCCAGTACCAGGCAAGATTTACCTCCTGTTCAGTGGGCTTTAAGTTCTATTAGGCAGCTGTTTTTTACTGACAAGATGTGTGTGTCATTGTGAAACTTTTAGGGATATATTGCCATGCAAGTGATAGTGATGATTCATCGGCATTACAGTTGCATAAAACTATGGATTGCTTCCCACCCTTGGTGAATATTATGGTATCTTTTCATACTATGAAAGCTGGTCCTCAGGGAGGATCCTACCTTGTCAGATCCAGCTGGAATCCTTTGAATATTCTGTAAAAAGCACATGCTGCTTTCAGAAATAAGGATTTACTTTCAACTTCTGAGAGACAACCAAAGCAATAATAATGGCCTATGTTATTTAGAGAGTTGTTTTGACTCCTATGGTCAACAACTTGGAAGATGTTTTTTCATTCCTAGTATGGGGGTTTTATTAGAGAAACAATAGCTTTGAGAGGGAGCAATGTCGTGTGAGTGAGTGAGTGTGTGTGTGTGTGTGTGTGTGTGTGTGTGTGTGTGTGTGTGTGTGTGTTTAGGAAAATGGTAGTAATAGATTGCTGTGGGATGGTCTGTATGTCAAATGTGTTGCTGATTGGTCAATGAATAAATCACTGATTGGTTAGTGGCCAGACAGGAAGTAAAGGCGGGACTAACAGAGAGAGACACTGCCAGCCACCATGATGACAAACAACATGTGAAGATGCCGGTAAGCCACGAGCCATAGCAAGGTATAGATTAATGGAAATGGATTAATTTAAGCTATAAGAACAGTTAGCAAGAAGCCTGCCACGGCCATACAGTTTGTAACCAATATAAGTCTCTATGTTTACTTGGTTGGGTCTGACGGCTGTGGGACTGGCAGGTGATAGAGATTTGTCCTGACTGTGGGCCAGGCAGGAAAACTCTAGCTACAAATGGCACCCAACATGTCTGCCATGGCCATACAATTTATAATCAATATAAGTCTCTATGTTTACTTGGTTGGGTCTGACGGCTGTGGGACTGGCAGGTGATAGAGATTTGTCCTGACTGTGGGCCAAGCAGGAAAACTCTAGCTACAATAGATTCTACTGCAGGGTCTATGACCTTACCAGCATGGATAGTGGGACAGGTTTATAGTAGCAGGAATACAATCTCCCCACTTTTTTATGATTGGACCTTAAATCCAATTAGACAGCGGTTTGTTACTTCCAAGAAAAAGTGCCACCATTGTAGCACTGGTAATATCTTTCCTGATGTTGCTGTGGTTCATATGCTCACAGCATATGTCAAGGAGTAATATAATTAGGTTACATAGTAGAATGCTTTTTGGCTCCATAACCTACTTTAAAACAGAATTTTTAAATTTTAGTTATTAGTGTATTTTATATATTCTAGTTATTAAGCCTCTATTAAAAGATTACTAGCCAGACATAGTGGTACACAACTTTAATCACAGCACTCATTTAATTCCAGGACTTGGTAGGGAGATGCATGCAAATCTCTGTGAGTTTGAGGCCAGCTTGACCTAATGAGTTCTAGGATGATCAGTGCTGCATAGTAAGACCCTGACTCAAAAAACAAAACAAAACAAAACAAAAAATAACAAAATGGAAGAAGAAAAGAAGAAAGATAAGGAAGAGGAGAAGAAAGATGATGATGATGAGGAGAACAAGAACAAGAAGAACAATAACAAGAAGAAGAACAAGAACAAGAAGAACAGGAAGAAGAAGAAGAAGAAGAAGAAGAAGAAGAAGAAGAAGAAGAAGAAGAAGAAGAAGAAGAAGAAGAACAAGAAGAAGAAGAAGAAGAAGAAGAAGAACAAGAAGAAGAAGAACAAGAAGAAGAAGAACAAGAATAAGAAGAACAAGAACAAGAACAAGAAGAACAAGAACAACAAGAAGAAAACAAGAAGAAGATGAAGAAGAAGAAGAAAGAAGAAAGAAGAAGAAGAACAACAAGAAGAAGGACAAGAAGAACAAGAACAAGAAGAACAAGAAGAACAAGAACAAGAAGAACAAGAACAAGAACTACCTAACAAACATATTCTCACATTTGGAGACTCAAAGGAAACTCAGTAGTTTCCTTTGCTGTACCAACATTTTTTAATTTCATGAGACCCCACTTGTTGATGGATGGAATTATCTGTACTATCTTAATCCTTCTTATAAAATCCTTATCTTTACTGATGTGTTAGAGAATACTTCCTTCTTTTTCATCTAGCAGTTTCATGATTTCAGGTCTTATATTGAGGTCTTTGATCTCCTTCAAGTTGAGTTTTGTGCAGGGTGATATACAGGGGCTTAGTTTTGGTCTTCTACATGTTGATGCTCATGCTTCCCAGCATTGTTTGTTGGAGATCAAATAAGAAAGCAGGCTGAGCAAGTCGAGAGGATAAAACCAATAAGCAGTGTAGTACTCGATGGCATCTATATTAGCTCCTGTCTCCAGTCTAATGCCTCGAGTTCCTGCCTTGACTTGCCTGGACGATGGTCTTATAACATGTGAGGGATGAAACATGTTTCCCTCCACAATTTGCTTTTGGTCATGGTGTTTTATTATAACAATAGAAACCTTAAATAACTCAACAATTCTGTGATGTTTTCTTATACATCTTTCCAAGAACTGCCCTGGAGTGTTTATGCTTCTGTTTTGTCTAATATATTCCTTTACAGTATCTTCTGTAGGGGTAGCTTATGTTCATACATTCCTTCAGTTTGTTGTATCATGTAACATGTTTATTTCTTCTTATGCAATGACAACTCTGCTGGGTATAATATTCTGGATTAGTAGTTGAGGTCTTTCAGATCTTGAAGTGAAGGTTGTTCTAATGAGTCTGGCTTTATATGTGACATGGTCAATTTTTCTTGCAGCTTTTAATATGCTATTTATTTTATGTTTATAGTACCATAACTCCAATGTTTTGTGAGGAATTTTTTTCTTGGACCTGTCTATTTGTTGTTCCATAGGTCTTTTGTTTCTATAATGGTCATTTTTTCTCAAGACTAGAAAAAATTATTCAGTTTTACTGAAAATAGTTTTTATGCCATTGATGTGAAATTCTTTTTTTCTATGGCAATAATTCATTGATTGGTCTTTTCTTTTCCTTTTTTTTCATTTTTTTAATTAAGAAATTCTCCACTCACTCCACATACCAATCACAGATCTCATCTCCTCCCTCCTCCCACCCCCCCCAGCTCTCCCTCCCAAGCCACCCTTCATCCCCACATTTTCCAAATCAAGGTCTCCCATGGAGAGTCAGCAGAGCCTGGCACACTCAGGGGAGGCAGATCCAAGGCCCTCCCCACTGCACCAAGGCTGTGCAAGGAGTCACACCACAGGCACCGGATTCCCAAAAGCCTGCCCATGCACCAGGGATGGATCCGGATCCCCCTTCCTGGGTGCCCCCTAAACAGTTTGAGCCAAACAACTGTTTCTGGTATCCAGAGGGCCTAGTCCTGTTCCATGGGGGCTCCACAGCTATCAGTCCAGACTTCATGGGTCTCCACTAGTGTGGCTGATCATCTCTGCTCGTTTTCCCATCATGATCTCGATCCCCCCCCCCCCCCCCCCCCCCCCCCCCCCCCCCAGAATCCCTCCTCTTTCTCTCTGACTGAATTCCCGGAGCTGAGCCTGGAGTCTGGCTGTGGATTTCCGCATCTGCTTCTATAAGTCACTGGATAAAGGCTCCATGATGACAGCTAGGGTATTCACTAGACCAGTCACCAGAATAGACCAGTCCAGGCACCCTCTCGATCATTGCCAGTAGTCCAAGGTGGGTCATCCCTGTGGATTCCTGAGAGCTTCCCCAGCACCCTGCCTCTTCCCTTTCCCATGATGTCCTCGTTCATCACCGCATCTCCCTCCTTGCTCTGCCACTCTGTCCCTGTTCCAGCTCTACCCTCCCATTTCCCTATGTTCTCATGCCCCATTCCCCACCCCCCACCCCCCATCACCCCATCCCCACTACTCCCAGCCCACTCATGCAGATCCCATCTATCCCTCCTTTGCTGGGCTATCCATGTGTCCCTCCTAGGGTCCCTCCCTACTAGCTAGCTTCCCTGGAGCCACAGACCAGTCTGGCCATCCCTTGCCTGTCTATTTGTTGTTCCATAGGTCTTTTGTTTCTATAATTGTCATTTTTTCTCAAGACTGGAAAAAATTATTCACAATTTTACTGAAAATCATTTCTATGTCATTGATGTGAAATTCTTTTTTTCTATGCCAATAATTCAGATTGGTCTTTTCATGGCACTTCAAGGATCCTGAATGTTCCATTCATGTGTTCTTTTTCTTCATTTTCTTTTGGTGTGTTATTAAGTTCTTCTGTTTTGTCTCCATGTCTTGATATTCTGCCTTCCACATTGTCCATTCTGTTGATGAGACTTACCACTGAGTATTTTATTTAACTAATAGACATTTACGTTTCTACTTTCAGTTCAGTTTGCTTTTTCAATATTTCCATCTCTTTATTGATTTCTATTTTAATAACTTGAATTGACTTTATCTCATGTATTAATTTGTTTATGTTTTTGAAGTTCAATTAGTTTATTCCAGTTCCTCTTAGTTCATCCAGGTGTCTGTTTATGTTCTCTTTACGTTCCTTTAACACTTTAAACCTGTTTATATGTGACCTATTGAAATTCATGTCTTAAATTCTATTTAAGATATTCTCCTTTGGGATCATTACTATGGCACTGGTGCCTGATGGGAATCTTGACTTCTTTTTTGTTTTTTGTATTGTATTATATGTATTTTTCCAATAGGACCTTAGCATGTTAGGCTGTTGGTTGGAATTGTGTTATATATTTTCACTCTATCACTCTAGTGTTTTTATGTGGTTAGTGTGTTGAACCACTTTGGGGATACTGGAGTATGGAAAACAGGTTGTGAGAAACTACTGTCTTACTAGATGTGCATCATGCTGAACCACTTCTCACCACTCAGCTTAAGCATGTTCCTGGAATCAGGGAGGTGTTATAGGCAGTGGAGATGGAGGAGGGTGCCTTACTTAATTTCCAGTGGGATAGAGCACATGTGATAGTTCAGCTTGAGCAGGCTACAAGGCATGAGTGGGGTTGGAAGGAGGTAGGGAAGGAGGAATACCTTACTTGTTCTCTTGCACCAGGTGTATGCAACAGTTTAGCTCAAGCAGGCTCTGGGACGTGGGAAAAGTATTGAAGGCATCAGAGACAGATGGTGTACTTTGGCCCCTTAAATGTGGTGGCTCAGCTTAAGCAGACTCCAGGATATAGGAATGGATTTGCAGGTGGTCTTTGTGGAGAGAGTGCATTGCTTGCTTCCTATCAATTGTGATGCATGTGCTTTGAGCAGCCTCCAGTGTATGAGGAGTTCTTTTGTATTATACACTTTTACATGTATCTATAGTAGCAGGCTTCTATATATTTTTCCACAATCCTTAGTTTTTGTTGACTCCCCTTCTTTATTAAAACCTATCTTCAGTATTCATATCATTTACTTACATATGTGCTTTGCTGTCTTCCACCCAAAGAATCTCACCTACCATCTGTCATTTCTCTTGTTTCATTCCTCTACAAGCAATCACTTCAGATTAAACACCGAAATCTAAAATTTACAAAGCTAGGATCTGCATATGTGGAAAACATATGGTGTTTGTCTTTCTTGTCCTTAGGTGCCTCACACAGCATAATATCTTCCATTTTCCTCCATTTTTTGGCAAATTCCATAATTTCATTTTTCTTTTGTGCTGAATAGAATTCCCTTCTATTCCACATTCCACATGCAGACATTTTTATTGTCCATTCATCTATTGTCAGATATCCAGGTTAATTTAATTTCCTAGCTATTGTTAACAGACTAGCAATGAAAATGAATAAGGTATTTTTATAGGTACATAGAGACTTTCGGGCAAATGCCTGGGAGACTACATTTCTTGCTGGTTAATGCACCTTTGTTGTAGCTGCTGCAGCCACTGCCACTGCTACTTCCACTGATGAGGTCACCCACTACTGACATTAAAACCAGTCATCCTTGGCTTTCCAGGACAGACTGAAATCCTTCCTAGCTCTTCAAGAATCCTCTAGAATTTTGGAGTCAAGGTGAGACTTCTGAAGCATCCAGCCTAAGGGACTGAGCATCACTACCAAGTTTATACTTTATCCAGAGTAAATCCAGCCATTGTTGGACAGTCCTAATGATACTATGTAAGTCAATATTATAAATACCTTTTTAATATATAATGACTCTAACACTCTGTTCATCTAGAGACCCCCCCAAGTGATATACTATGTATTTAAGATTATCAGTCCTCTGTCACATGCAAAAATTTCCCATTTTATATGCTGTATCTTTACTATGGTGATTATTATTATTATCAACATTGTCATCATTATTATTATGACTGTCAAGAAGCATTTTAATTTTATGATATCCCATTTGTCAATTCTTGGAATTTTTTTCTCTACAATTGGAACCTCTTTCATGAAGTGTTCATATTTTATATATGCTTGTATCTTAAAGTGCTGTACCAAAGTTTTCCTCTTGCACTTTTAAAATTTCAGGTCTTATGTTAAAGTCTTTCATTCAGTTAAGAATTGATTGTGTGTGTGTGTGTGTGTGTGTGTGTGTGTGTGTGTGTGTGTGTATGTGGTGGTGGTGGTGGTGTGTGCTTGCATTTGAAGAAAGATTCATAGAGATCCAGCTTTATTCTTCTACATATGGACATCCCATTTTCTCACCATCATTTGGTGAAGAGGCTGTCTTTTTTTTTTTTTTATTAATTTATTTTGCAATACAATTCAGTTCTACATATCAGCCACGGATTCCCTTGTTCTCCCCCCTCCTGTCCCCCTCACCTTCCCCCCAACCCCCCCCCCCCATTCCCATCTCCTCCAGGGCAAAGCCTTCCCCACAGACTGAGGTCAACCTGGTAGACTCAGTCCAGGTAGGTCTAGTCCCCTCCTCCCAGGCCGAGCCAAACAATCCTGCATAGGCCCCAGGTTTCAAACAGCCAACTCATGCAATGAGCACAAGATCTGGTCCCACTGCCTGGGTGCCTCCCAAACAGATCAAGCCAATCAACTGTCTCATCCATTCAGAGGGCCTGATCCAGTGGGGACCCCGAGGCTGTCTTTTTTTTAAAGTATGTTTGACATCTTTGTCAAAAATTAGATGACTGTGTGTAGTTGTGTGGGTTTGTTTTAGAGTCTTTTCTTCTGTTCCATTCTTGTACATGTCAATTTTTTTTGCAAATACCATTCTTTGTATTTGGTTACTATAGCTATGCTGTATATTTTAAGATGAGATATTGTAATACCCTCTACATTTATCTTCCTGCTAAAAACTGTTTTGACTGTTGAGAATCTTTTGTATTTCAGTATGTATTTTTGGAGTCCTATTTCTAGTTCTATGAAAATGAAATTTAAATTAAAAACATTTTTTTGTGTATGTACCTGAGTGTATATATGTGCACTATGTGTGTGCATTAGCCTGAAGAGGTTACAAGAGGTATCAGATGCCCTGGAACTGGAGTTACCGATGCTTGTGAGTTGCCATGTCAGTGCTAGGAATTGAATGTGGACCCTCTGCAAGAGCAGTAAACACTGTTACACTGAGTCACCTCTCTAATCCTGTAATTGAAATTGTTATAGAGATTGTGTTGAATCTATAAATCCTTTCAATAGCATAGTCATTAATGCTTCATGATATGGCTTTCAATTTTTAAGTACTGTCTTCAATTTTTTTCCTTTGGTGCCTGGAAGTTCTTAGTAGTTAAGTGTTTCCTTCAGAATGCTTCCTTTTCTTCATATAACTCATCATTCTATCATAGTGAATTTCCTCTCCTATGCAGGGTCATATAATTGTGTCTCCCCTGTAACCATGGTATGTTCTTCTGGTTCATTTTTTCCTGGGCCTCCTACTCACTGGTTGTTGTAGTGGTTCCTTTTCTCAGATTTACTCCTTCCTTTGCCATTATTGGACAGGTGTCTTGAAGTATTCTATAGCAGTGAGAAATACTTACTTTGGGAATTGTCCCTTCATTAGTAAAACTGGTTTAGTCCTGTCTCTGTAAATATAGTTAATTTCTGGAGGGTATGCATAATTATAGTTATATTATTTATCATCATAGAAAAAACATGGTGCTTCCAAACATATGATATCTACCAAGGAAGTCAGCCAACCTTTAAATTTTTTCCTCAATGTTCTCTTCAATCTGTATTAATCAGGTACTTTTCAACTTAAATGGATTTTCATGAAGATTAGTAACAAATAATATTACTATTCCACAGAGAAGTCTTAGCACAGCTGCATGGAAGATCGAAGACTTAGTGTTATGTAGACTAACGTCTTTGAATCCTGGCTCTGGCAGGATTTTCTAACTTCATGAGCTTAGCAAATTCATTCAACCTTCTTGTCCTTTATTTTCTTTGTTTCTAAAATTATGTTATAAGAACAAGCTCACTGGTTTGTGGTGATGGCTAAGATGATTTAACCCTGCTACTCAGATTGAGGTGGGATAATCAATGGCTGTAGAGTCAGTTACAGCTGACAAAGTAGGTAGTAGAAAAGAGGAACAAAGAGAAGAGTGTGGATATAAAAAGTAGATTAAGATAGTGAAAAGACTCTCAGGCCTTACAAAATTTAGAAAAGACTCAAAAACACTAAGAACATCCCAGGAAAAGTAGCTTGTGCCAGCTTTGTATAGTGAGGCCTGGGTCAGCTCATAGAAAAGGAATTTTTAGTAAAGGCAAGAAAGGTACAAGTTAGAATCTGGGTCAAAATGGAAGAAATGAAGGAGAAACAGGGAGAGGAAAGAGAGAAGAACAAAACGGGGCAGACAGAGAAGAACAAAGACTTATGAAATTCCCTGTGGCTTTTTAAGTCCAGAAGAAGGAGGTTGGGGCAGAAAGGGAGACTGATGTTCACTTGGAAAACAGTCTCCCATAAAGAGTTTGTGTTGAGAAAGAGGAATGTAATCACAAGAGTTAATACTGCTGAATTCTCAATTTAGAATAAACTGCAGTTTAGCAGAGCAAGCTTATTTTTAGAATGTCTCAAAAGAAAAATCATTTAGGGAATAATAAGAATATCACTTTGTCTAATGGCCTAAATAATTTGTCTATTCTTTTTAGAAGAGTTGTAACAATATGCATACTCTCTTTAAGAAGGAATACATAGGACATGGAATGAATGACCTGGTAACTGCTCTAATGTGTGTAGTGTCTAAGTTGAGCATTCTTTCTAAGAAGGGTGAACGAGGACTCTGGGGAAAGACAGATGATGACAATGATCTATCAAGTGCCTTTTATTTATTCACAGACAGGACTTTGGTAAGTGTATGGAATAAAGACACTTTACCCACAGGGATTATGTGATTTTCAGTATCTGTAAAGTGAGTTAGAATGGGTCTTTAGGGCATTGAGGGGGTGAATGAATCAATTTAACAATACAAACGACAAGTTGGGAACAAAAGCCTGAATTGCATTTATGTATGTTTCTGCTTCAATTGCAAAGAAAGACAATAGAATATAAAATAAAAATCTCTTAAAAATAGAGATGGTACCTAGAATTCCTGCAGTTAGAAGGGTAGGGTTGGAGGATCATGAGTTTGTGGCCATTTTCAACTACACGGTGGGGTTTTGTCTCAAAAAGATAATAATATAATAATTCTAGTATCAATTATCAAAACATAACACATTGAAACCTACCTGTTTGTGAGATGTCCATTCTTATCTTTTAAGTACAAGAAACTTTGTTCTCTTCACTTCTATAGAGCTAAGCATCTTACTCTGAGTTCCCATTATTTCTTTTTTGTTTTTGTCTCTGTGCAGATATTTGAAGTCCTGCTCAAGGTCCTCTTCTGTAAGAAGGACCACAGAAACCCAGATACACATGGGAACCAACCTTGCCCTAGTATGAAAGATTCCTGGCCTCCTTCAGGAAGTTCTTCCTGAAGTGCTCTGTTTACCTCTCCTTATAGATGACTTCTCTCTAGGTTGTCCTCATCATCAGTCACCTTCTAGTAAGTTGATGCTCAACAGGAAACAGGACTTGGTTCCCCTTCCATTTCTTTATGTCTTGTATGTATTCCAGACTTAAAAAAATAGATGTAAGAGGCTAGGGTCTTGAGTAACTGCACATATAATTTTAGTCTAATTTTATTCCAAGGAAATTATATATAGGCTTGAAAATTCAGGAATGGAAGATAAGATAGGATCAGATCCATCCCTGGTACATAAGCTGGCTTATTGGAGCCCACTATCTATGGTGGGACACCTAGCACAGCCTTGATGCAGGGATAGGGGCTTAGACCTGCCTCTACTGAATGTCCCAGGCTCTGCTGACTCCCCATGAGAGGCCTTACCTTGTGGGAGGAGGGAATGGGGAGTGGGTTTGAAGAGAAGGCTGAGGGGAGGAAGGAGGAAAGAGAGATCTGTGGTTGGTACGTAAAATGAAAATGAATAAATAAAATAAAATTTTCAAACAAAAAAAGAAAATATAATAGTGTTTAAACAAACCTCAAATAGGAGCCCAGCAATACTTTCTCAGTCCTTCTTCTCAGTCATTAATCCCACCCCCCTTTTAAAGTATATTTTTTGAGATGGGGTCTCAATATGTAAACTAGGATGACTAGGAGATCACTGTGCAGCCCAGATTAGTCTTAAAATAACAAACATCTTGCTGTAGCTTCTGAGTGCTGGGATATTGCCATGAGCCTCTACAGCTGGCTACTGATTTTTTTTTTATTTCATATAAAAAGGAATGAACTAAAAGAGCAACTTCAGAGGAGTTTTGAGAGACTCTCTTATTATTCAAATATCTAGGAAAATTTATCAAAAGTAATTCATTGATGTCAATAGATTCAGGGGGAATATGCACCATTTATCTATAACCATACTGTATAATCAATAAAGCTAAGTGTTGGCACAGAAAGGAGATTTATTCTTTATTGGCAATTGAGACAGAGGATTTCTGCATTGATCACTAATTGATAGGTCAAGATATATGTGAGGTGGATGGTACATAATCATAGATGATGATTATGGAAGAGAAAATATTAATTTGGTAGTTCATAGTTTCTCAATATTATATGTAGAACTATGGAGCAAAAAGAAATAATATCACAAAAGATTTTTTCTGCTGGAGTTATACAAAATTAATAGACTTATAAATAATAAAGTTTCTTCTGTATCAAAACATTTATGATAAACTAAGGCTGTAGGATAAAATAACTTTAAAATCTTGTATTAACAACATGGGTTAGAATTTTAAAAATTAGAATTAAGAGAATATGTATTTTGGAGATAGGGTTAGTGATGAATTGGCAAGGAAAATACATCTCTTGCAATTGTGTTCTTTATTAAAATTGCTTTCTCAGCAACTAGGAGATCTTGCAGAGGAATATGATTATAAACAATTTCTTGTTTGAGAAGGAAGAAATGACAACTAAGACATTACAGATATTGATGAGAAGCTCTAATTTTGTTCTAGCTATTAATATGATAGGACATTTTGTAAGGAAGCCTTTGGATTGAGAAGTAAAGTCAACAACTTTAAAGACAGTGAGTGTGTGTGTGTGTGTGTGTGTGTGTGTGTGTGTGTGTGTGTGTGTGTGTGTGTAATATGCCAAATGACAGAAGTCCCTTTATTGGGCACATAAATAGGTGAAATAATATTGAGGTGCTTTCAATAGAACAGAATTAGAGACAATGGAAGGAAAAATGAACAGGTTTTCTCCACAATCTGAACCAGAGTAGTGAGTGAGAGGCAGCTTAGAGAAGGCAGAGGGATAGAGGACTGCCTTACGGATGAAAGTGACATTCACAGAGCTATGACTACTCATAATCCTAAGAACTAGGAGTGGAACGTGTGAGAAAAGGGAGGAATCTTGAAGTATGTGGGTTGAGAACAGAATATTCTTCACCTGGGGGTGAACAAACAGCCTGGTAGCAGCAGATACCATACTTCCTGGAGGGACTGAGATGACCCTGCAGAATAGGATGTTCACCACATGCATTCATAAAAAGTTTTGAGGGTTGCCTTAACTAATCATCTGCTGCTAATTTTAAAAGAAATTGAGGAAAATGCAACATGTCCAAGAAAGACAAAAAAAAAAAAAAAAAAAAACAACCAACAAACAAAAACCAAACCAAACCAAACAAACAAACAAGGGAATACTAAAATTTTATTTTCAGAGAAAAGATTAGATACTTTTTTTTTAATTTATTTTAATTTATTTTGCAATACAATTCAGTTCTACATATCAGCCACGGATTCCCTTGTTCTCCCCCCTCCCGTCCCCCTCACCTTCCCCCCAACCCCCCCTCCCCATTCCCATCTCCTCCAGGGCAAAGCCTTCCCCACAGACTGAGGTCAACCTGGTAGACTCAGTCCAGGTAGGTCTAGTCCCCTCCTCCCAGGCTGAGCCAAACAATCCTGCATAGGCCCCAGGTTTCAAACAGCCAACTCATGCAATGAGCACAAGATCTGGTCCCACTGCCTGGATGCCTCCCAAACAGATCAAGCCAATCAACTGTCTCACCCTTTCAGAGGGCCTGATCCAGTGGGGACCCCTCAGCCATTGATACGGTCAACAAGGCAAAGCGACAGCCTACAGAATGGGAAAAGATCTTCACCAACCCCACATCCGTCAGATTAGACACTTTTATAAAGATCTGTAAGATACCACATTATTTTGTTAATAGTCTTGCTTAAATGAGCTGATCTTGTTAAACAAATGCAATTATTTGAGATTTTATTCTTTTACACATTTTTTATAACCTTGCAGTACTGGAAATGGTGGGTATTCTACTATTAAGTTATATTCCTAGTTCTGAAAAGTCCCTTTTTTTGTTACTTTAATAAAGTATTTTCCCATTACTTTCTTTACTCACCTCTCATAGATTCTTACGAGTACAACTTGACTATTTGTTTCTTCCTTATACATTAAGTGTTATTTGAGAAGGAAATAGCATAAGTACAAAAATCTCATTAGTCAAAGAAGGTCATCGTGTTATTTACTAGGCTTCTATGGAGAATATCACAACACAATACATTGTAATGTGGAGTTGGAAAACATGACCAATTGTATTAGATGTGTTTAGATTTGTGCCCAGGATTTTCATTTAGGTATATGTTCATAAGAAGTTTGACTTATGTAAGGACATAGTTCTGTATAATATGGAGATAGATAATATAGGCTCTGTCTCTTCACAAAAATGTAAAATTTACTACATAAAGTTTTTCCAAAATTGAATCAGACCATCTGAAACTGTTTGTAGCATTCTCCCATCCCATGCAGTTCAGAAACGAGCTATGTGTGACCTAATATGGGCAAATCCTAGCCCTTTCACAGGATATTTTTCCTGTTTTTTTCATTTATTTAATTTTTTTAATTTTTATTTTGCAATACAATTCAGTTCTACATATCAGCCAGGGATTCCCTTGTTCTCCCCCATCCCGCTCCCCTCACCTTCCCCCCAGTTCACCCCCCCATTCCCACCTCCTCCAGGGCAAAGCCTTCCCTGCGGACTGAGATCAACCTGGTAGACTCAGTCCAGGTAGGTCCAGTCCCCTCCTCCCAGGCCGAGCCAAGCAATCTTGCATAGGCCCCAGGTTTCAAACAGCCAACTCATGCAATGAGCACAGGACCCGGTCCCACTGCCTGGATGCCTCCCAAACAGATCAAGCCAATCAACTGTCTCACCCATTCAGAGGGCCTGATCCAGTTGATGACCCCTCAGCCATTGGTTCATAGTTCATGTGTTTCCATTCGTTTGGCTATTTGTCCCTGTGCTTTATCCAACCTTGGTCTCAACAATTCTCGCTCATATAAACCCTCCTCATTCTCGCTAATTGGACTCCCAGAGATCCACCTGGGGCCTAGCCATGGATCTCTGCATCCAGATACCTCAGTAGTTGGATGGGGTTTCTAGCACGACAATTAGGGTGTTTGGCCATCCTATCACCAGAGTAGGTCAGTTCAGGCTGTATCTTGACCATTGCCAACAGTCTGTTGTGGGGGTATCTTTTTGGATTTCTGTGGTCCTCTCTAGCACTTTGCTTCTTCCTATTCTCATGTGGTCTTCATTTACCATGGTCTCTGGAAAACAGGACCCAAGAAAGACATGGGGATCGCCCAATGACAGAGAAATGGAATGAGATCTACATGAACAGCCTCGACATGAGTGGGGGTAGTGAAGGGCGAGGGTCGAGGGAAAGAGAGCTTGGGGGAGCGGGAGATCCCAGCTGGATCACAGGATTTTTTTGTTTATTAACTTTTTGTTGTTTTTACATCTTATCCAAATTTCCCCTCCCTCCCCTCTTCCACATTCCTTCCACACACATCCCCTCTACCACCTCCCACCCATTCCTCCTCTACTGTTTTTCTTCAGATACAGATGGGCCTCCCATGCATATCAGCCAACCAAGGTATATCAAGTTGCATTGAGACTAGGTTCCTTCTCTTCTATTAAGGCTGGACAAGACAATCCACTAGGAGAACTGGGTCCCCAAAACAGGCATCTGCTCTCTCTGCTGTTAGGAGTCTCACAAGAAGATCACATTAACATAACTGTAACATACATGCAGAGTGCCTAGGTCAGTTCGATACAGGTTCCCTGGTTGTCAGTTCAGTCTCTGTGAGCCAAATTATTTCTAATGATTCTGAAGTGGTTCACATAGAAACAACAGTTTTATCTTAAAGTCACACATTAATCTCCTTGTTCTGCGTGGATCAGGTTGAGTGCCCTATAATATTGTAAAAAATCAATATGGCGCTTTCTTAGAAAATTGGGAATCAATCTCCCCCAAGATCCAGCTATACCACTCTTGGGCATATACCCAAGAAATGCTCAACCACACCATAAGAGCACTTGTTCAGCTATGTTCATATCAGCATTGTTTGTAATAGCCAGAACATGGAAACAACCCAGATGCCCTTCAACTGAAGAATGGATAAACAAAATGTGGTACATATACACAGTGGAATACTACTCAGCAGAGAAAAACAATGGCATCATGAGGTTTGCAGACAAATGGATGGATCTAGAAAAAATCATCCTGAGTGAGGTAACCCAGACTCAGAAAGACAAACATGGTATGTACTCACTCATAGCAGGATACTAGACATGAAACAAGGATGACTTGTCTGCTACTCACATCACCAGGGAGGCTACCTGGAAAACAGGACCCCAAGAAAGACACAGGGATCGCCCAATGACAGAGAAATGGAATGAGATCTACATGAACAGCCTGGACATGAGTGGGGGTAATGAAAGGCGAGGGTTGAGGGAAAGAGAGCTTGGGGGAGCGGGAGATCCCAGCTGGATCAACAACAGAGAGAGAGAACAAGGAATAGGAGACCATGGTAAATGAAGACCACATGAGAATAGGAAGAAGCAAAGTGCTAGAGAGGACCACAGAAATCCACAAAGATACCCACACAACAGACTGCTGTCAATGGTTGAGAGACAGCCCGAACTGACCTACTCTGGTGATGGGGTGGCCAAACACCCTAATTGTTGTGCTAGAAACCTCATCCAACTACTGAGGGATCTGGATGCAGAGGTCCATGACTAGGCCCCGGGTGGATCTCTGGGAGTCCAATTAGCGAGAATGAGGAGGGTTTATATGAGCGAGAATTGTTGAGACCAAGGTTGGATAAAGCACAGGGACAAATAGCCAAATGAATGGAAACACATGAACTATGAACCAATGGCTGAGGGGTCCCCACTGGATCAGGCCCTCTGAATGGGTGAGACAGTTGATTGGCTTGATCTGTTTGGGAGGCATCCAGGAAGTGGGACCAGATCTTGTGCTCATTGCATGAGTTGCCTGTTTGAAACCTGGGGCCTATGCAGGATTATTTGGCTCGGCCTGGGAGGAGGGGACTAGACCTACCTGGACTGAGTCTACCAGGTTGACCTCAGTTTGTGGGGAAGGCTTTGCCCTGGAGGAGATGGGAATGGGGGGGAGGGTTGGGGGGAAGGTGAGGGGGACGGGAGGGGGGAGAACAAGGGAATCTGTGGCTGATATGTAGAACTGAATTGTATTGCAAAATAAATAAAAAAAAAAGATATCAGTCAATAAATCTACCAGTTGATCTTAGTTTTACCAGGTACCTTTCTGATAATGAGGGATTCTGGAGCCCAGCATGGGACCTGGTGCACCCATAGGCACTACAGGTAGCCATTTTGTCCCATTTGCCAGGGAGTTTCCTTAGGACTTACACACCAGTCTTTTGTTGAATATAAGGAGCAATATACTTTCTTCCCTAACTTCTTCTCAGCTGAAATTAGGACACAGTTGTAAGGTCGCTGGAATGTGAGAATGTTAGTCAAAGGCCAGGAGGGGATTCAGACAGTGGGGTACTCAACAGAAGCATTTGGTTTGCTGACCCAGTTCAAGAGACAGAAAGCAATCACATTGGACTGGTTCACATCTGTAGCCAGAAGAGGTCCTGTGTCCCAGCCTGCCGGCGGTTGGGAGAAATCTCTCCAATTCGAATTGCCCAAGTAAACATACAGAGGCTTATATTAATTACAACTGCATGGCCATGGCTCAAGCCTTTTGCCAGCTAACTCTTATATCTTAAGTTAACGCATAACTATTAATCTATGTATTGCCACATGTTCCATGGCTTTACCTGTGTCCCATTACATGTTGCTCCTTGGGCGACTCCTGGTGTCTCTCTCAGTCTTCTTCCTGTCTCTCTCTTTGAATGTCCTGCCTGCCTCTAAGCTGCCTTGCCATAGGCCAAACGGCTTTATTTATCAACCAATCAGAGCAACATATATTCGCAGTGTAGAGAAAGACATTCCCCCACCACACATCAGCTTTCAACAAGTCCAGGGTTCTCCAGTTTTGTAGGACTAACAGGGACTGGCATGGTGTAGACCATGCTTAGAGCAGTTTGTAGTCCTCAGTTGATTTCTGCATGGTGAATTTCAGTGATGTGGAAATCTGTCAGGACAGATATAGTCAAGGGGTGGAAATTAAAGTTAAGGAACTTAAAGGAAACTTTTCCATTTAGAGCTTCCCCTTCAGGTTAGGCAACAGGCAGGGAAGTTTAAGCTGCTAATTGACATGACAAGAACACTTGTCTGGAGTTCATTTGACTTGTGACAGGAGGATTCAAGTTGTGACTCCTTGAACTTAAGTGAATTTTTAAGTTTACAAAAAAGAAATGTTGTAGATATGCTAGCATTAACACTGTAATCTTCACTGAAATTATCATTGTGAGCATCTGTAATAGAAGAGCCATGCCTTGGAGTAATAGCAAAGGCTTGGGAACCCCCCAAACAGTTCTGAATTAAGAAGCATTATCACTCTTGCCTCTGCTTAGAGGGCTGGTAATATACATTTTGGAAAGAGATGTTTTCAGCATGGTGAGAAGCACTTTAAGCCTTACAAGACAACCAAAGAAAATTTAAAATCTTGAGTTCATGACTATGATCATTACTTTATCACAGCTAGATTAATAAATTATCAGAGTTCCATTGATTAATGTTAAAATGCTTAACTTTTGAAATCTTAATATAACAAGAACATATAGGGGGAAAGAAGTCTGATATGTTTCTCATATTAAATTGTTTCTTATACCTTTTCAATTTGAATTTACATATCTTAAAACATTTTTAGATCCTCACAACTTACTTAAGCCTTCACATTTTCAGACCTTTTTGTTTTATTGAATCATTTATTATGAGACACTAGTAATTGATTATAATTGGCCATGACATAAATACAGCAGGTGACAGATAGTGTTCAGATGTCAACCCACCAGATGAATGGTTGTCTGTTGGAGGAACCCTGTTAAGCAGGGCTTGTAAGGCCATGGACTCTGAAAAAACTGTTATTCCTGTCTGTAATTTTATTTGTGCAAAAACAGCTATGATATCTCCCCATTACCATGCATTTTCATGTAATGTATTTTATGGGCACACATATTTGTGGATGGTCAGGAAGATGACTTCTGTAGCTTGAGTTTTCCTGCCTGGCCCACAGTCAGGACAAATCTCTGTCACCCACCAGTCCCACAGCTGCTCAGACCCAACCAAGTAAACACAGAGACTTATATTGCTTACAAACTGTATGGCCGTGGCAGGCTTCTTGCTAACTGTTCTTATATCTTAAACTAATCCATTTCTATAAATCTATACCTTGCCATGTGGCTCGTGGCTTACCGGCATCTTCACATGAGATTTTCATGGTGGCAGCTGGCATTCTCTTTCTCACTCAGCCTTCCACTTCCCAGAATTCTCCTCTCTCCTTGTCCCGCCTATACTTCCTGCCTGGCCACTGGCCAATCAGTGTTTTATTTATACAGAATGATATCCACAGCAGACTTCTCATTAAACTGCATAATACTGATGAACAGACACATACTAAAATATACTTTGTAACTAGATCTATTGTTCCATGTGGACTGTAGACACTTAGAAGCCTGTTCTCTATAATTAGACTTACTAACAGGGCAATTTGGCCAGACAAGTGTCATTTTGAACAGAATACAAGTGGAAACTTCACAGATTTTACTTATGGAATTGCAGGTATCTGGCCTTGTAGGATCAAAGCCCTTCAAAAGATTAATAGCAAACTGGGGCAGAATTGCAGATGTCTGGCCTTGTTATATCACAGTCCTTCAAGAGATCAATAGTGACTTATATTGTCCTAAGCTTCCCCGATGGCCCTTATCAGAGCCACAGCACATCCTTTCTCTGACTCGAAAAAGTAACTAAAGCTTTGTATACATGTCCACATCAGTCTTTAATCAAGATTTAAGCTCAATTTACCTTCAGTCCTGGATTTTATGCAAATAACAGACAATTAACCAACCAATTAATCTAACCCAGTCTGAAAAGAATTCAGCATTAAGCTCAGAAAAAGCTCCCCAACTTGCCAGAGTTATGAGATAATTGCTTAGTCTCTCAGGCATGGACAAAAAAGTTACTGGGTCCCCTCCCTAGGTTCTGAGACTGCTGTAGGGCAGAAAATGTATTCTTAGATATGAAGTGTCACTTTTCTATGCAGCCAGTTTTGGTGAAACTGCTAAGGGGAATTGGTGCTGTTTGCTTCTTCTTTGTTTATATAGGTTGCTATGGTTACTCACTGTACCTGCTTTCATAGGGAGGTGCATTCTCTGAGCCCAGAAAAATCAGCACTTCCTGTGGTTTTTTGTTTTTTGGCTTTTTTTTTTTTGCATTTTTACGTCTTGCTGATTACAAAATACTAGCCTACATTTTTTTGTTTTTTTTTTTTTTCCAGACAGGATTTCTGTATGTAGCTTTGGAGCCTATCCTGGAACTCACTCTGTAGACCAGGCTGGCCTCAAACTCACAGTGATCTGCCTGCCTCTGCCTCCTGAGTGCTGGAATTAAAGCCACCATACCTGGCTAGCCTACATTATTAGTTACACTTCAAAAATGTAAAGTAGTACATGTATGTATTCTTTGCTTTTTCCTTATATCTCTCATTGGTTTAGTTTCTTCCCTTTGCAACTCTTGTAGCTGTTCCCTCAAGAGATAAATCAGAACTTTTACAACCCACAGCTACTGTCAGCCACCTTAAGTTTAAAAACTACAAGTCTTTGCTACAAGAGACTTTCATCATATCTACAAAGAATTCTTGTGACCCTGAGAATTTTACCTTGTAACCCTTTTTATTACTAACAAGTTGCTAATGAATGGATATATACATATGCTTGGAAGTTTGTAACTGGTAGAATAAAGAGCATAGAAGAAGAAAGAACATGGAACAATAAAGAGCACAACAGTATGAAGAGCATTTTCCCGTGTGTGAAATTATTACAGAAATCATTCTTCCCTCACTCCTGGGAAGCATTTCTCTGAGGAACTCTGGGTAGTGGCTGGGAGCTGGACTCTCAGACCCTACAGTTGATTACTGAGAACACTCACTACAAAGCAAGTTATTTTAAATAAAGGAATAATAAAAAAAGTTATATTGAAACCTGTTTTGTGAGTTTATCTTTTTCAATGTAAAGTCTGCCATCAAGGTAAACTGCCTGTGTCTGCCTTTCTCAGAAGGTGACCTAGTAGCTTTAGAAAAGTGTGGCCTGATTTTACATATAAAATGAACTGACCAGGCAGCCATAGCCTTGGGTGAGAAGCTGGGTGCCTGACACCACCAAACTGTCAAAGCTACAGTTGGTTATCAATACCATCAGAGTTCTGAGAATGATAAATTGTAGCAGGAAATGTAAACCAAGTAGCCCCTGTATAATGTACCATGACAGAGGCTCACCAGACTTACCTGGATGATAACCCAAGGCTCCAGTAGTCTCAGTTACTTTATTTCAGGCAGAAGTAGTTGTCTTCAGATGTCACATTGGATAACATTACACCTTCAGCTGCTGCAAAAGATAGCATAAGCCTTTGACTGCCAGACCCAGAAGGCCCAGATGTTCCTATGGAGGAGGAACATGGAAAACTAACCCACCTTGATAAGGCAGAGTAGGGCCATTGATACAGGCCACAGAAATATGAAGTAGGAATTCAGTTGACAATGACAAAAGCTATTATCTGGAAGAGTCAAGAAATTTTCCAGAGGAAAGCCAAAACTCAAGGAGTCTTGGTGATATTGGCTTTTGGATGTATTAGCTGTATCCTGCCGTGAATTTCTGTAGCCTTCTCATTTGATTACTCTGACAAGAACTTCTAACAGTGTGATTGATGTTTTATTTGGTCACAACTTCCCCTACACTTTTGGAGTATTTGCATAACATTCCCCAGCTGTGTTTATTCTTCATTAGCAAATATCTGGCCAAGGCCATTCACCAGACAAAAGTATTTTATCTAAGATACTTCCTTGCTAACTGCAGATAGATAAGTATTAGCTCATCTCACCTACAGATAAGAGAAAATAGCTACTAACAATTAAATTCTCAACTCCTTACCTTCACCCCAGTTTATTAACACAAGACCTTAATTTAAGAGATATACTGCTTACATTTCTGGAATGATGTTTTGGATACCTGCAAGTTACTGAGTAAGGTAGTTATTTCCCACTTAACCAAGGATATTACCAACAAGGTCAGGTGGAGGATAGGTGCCAAGCTTCATTTCTTGTGCAAATCAAGCTTTTATCCTCACTCTTTTATCTCAGTCCAGGTGCTATTTCTACTTCTAAAGATTGCCCCCTTAGCAATTTTAACTCAGAGTAAAAGTGCTTTCACTAACCAAATACTGTACATTGTGATGTAGTTTGCCCAGCAACTGAGCAAACTTCCTTGCTCTACCAGAAAGCAGGCAGCCAGTGAGTTGCTGATTGTATCTGTATATAAACTGAAACTTTAGAGACTGAGAGAGAACAAAGATGAGAATGAAGATGGAAAGAACAAGATAGAACAATGAGAGAACAGCAGAAGGGACAGTGAGGAGCTAAGTGTAAGAACAGAAAAGAAGATGTGTAGATAGGATTGACTTAGAAGTATAAAGTGAATGGACTAAAAAGCTCAGTATGCTTAAATTCATTTGGTATTCCTCAGACTAGTATCACAGCTGCTTGTAGCATCTTCCCCAGGACTCTGAGGGGAATTCGATAGGCTAACAAACCAACACTGACCCCAGTTTGAGTAGGGCCCTGGAAGTGGGTGAGTCATGTGGCAGCTCTTCATCCAGTGGTTAGCATTACCACAGTACAAATGGAGTTGTCTGTGCCCCATCACCTGCTTTGGAGACCTTATCATCACCACTAGAATTTGACAATTCTGTTTATCACAGAAAGCTTTTTGTAAAACATTTTAAATGCTATATTCAGCAGATTCCTGAAGTGTTTGAGGACCATTATCAACTAAGTATAACTGATTGTAAATAAACTTTACTTGTTTTTAGGTTTGACCTTGAAAACACACACTCACATAGCCATACATAAGTATGTATGTACATATGGCTGACTAAAGTTATTGCTGTAAATAAAATACATTTGTATTTAGTATGTCTACATGTATAGTTCTGAACACAGTAAAGAATTTCATCATTTATAAGGTGACTGACAACTTGTATGCCTTAGTCATCTTCAACAGTTAACAAGTTAGAAATTTTTATGATTAGGATTATCATTATTTCTGTTAAGTTTACCCTCAAAAACCCCTGAAATTCTTGAATTGAAGCTTTTTAAATATCAATATAAAACTTTAAATCATAAATACAGTCCATAGGGAGACTGGCAACTTTACTTTCCTGGTTCTTTTATAATGTACCATTATAAATTATGACAGTTTCCTGTATGACTCAGTTTATCAAAATAGCTAAGGTTAAACAAAGTTATCAAAGACAACAAGGATAGACATACATTTTTAAGTCAGTTTCTGTTAGCCTGAATAGACCTTAGATAAGGAGAGACATTCTATATGTCCTTTGCCCTTAGATCATTGTCTTGCCACATCATAAGGTAGGAATATCCTAGTGTCTGGTGTTTTATGTTTAGTGCTCATAGTTGTGGCCTTAACACTTTAACCTTTTTATTTTAAGATTATATGTTAACAAAGACGTCATAATATAAAACATCTTATAAACTTAAAAAGTTCCATAGTTTTATAAATTTTAATATTTTAAAGGTTGTTTATTTTATAAAAAAAGTCCAGTTTTTTTCAATTTAAATTTTCTGTAAAACTCCAAAATTACTTTTTTTTAAAAAAAAATTGCTGATCCTCTAATATCAAAAAATAAATCAAAACACTTTACACAGCTTGTCTTCTAGGTTCTAGTTAGATCCATTTCTTTGTGGCTGTTGTTCCTGATGATCAGCTCATGGCACCAGCATCCCCCAAATTGTTGGGGTCCCCAATACAACTGAGCTGCACCTCCACCAACAGCCTCCCTTGTGGTCTCCCCAGGAATTCCAGTTTTGCCACATAGGGCCAAGCCCAGCTGCTCTCCATGACCTCTTCATGCCTTTAAAATGTGACTTTTACATTACAAAGTTTGGCTGCTATCATGAGATCAATTCTTGTATATGAACACATGGAGGTACGGATTTAATATCTCATTAAACAAGCGTTGTTTTTAAATCTTATCTTTCATAAACTTCATTTTTATGATTGTTTTCAGGATAAGAATCATTAATATCTCATTAAGCAAGCATTGTTTTTAAATCCTATCTTTCATAAACTTCATTTTTATGATTGTTTTCAGGACAAGAATTCTTTTACAAAAATCCATCCTAATCCAAAATATCTTGGAGGCCTGCTGTTGCCACCATCATTGGTTTATACTGTGTGGTGACATGAAACAGAATTGTGGTAAAGTCACATGGAATGTGCCCTCCTTATCCTTATTAAAGATGGTTGCCAGTAATGTGGTTACCTCCATCCTGATGGGAGTCATCAGCCAAGATGGCATCAACCCACATGATTGGTTGTGTACTCCAAGGTGAGCCCATTAGGTACATATCTCTTTAAGATTACCTATGTATAAATTTTTAACTATCAACCCCATGCCACAAGATTTAACTTTTGCTATAGAATTTGCAGATTCTTTAAACAGACCAAATAAACTTATTAATCTTGAAGTACAGAGAGCTCATATAATGGTCATACAACTCTTGTGGTAAATTTTCTCTTAGAAAAAGTTTCAGGCAATTAAATGAAATTACATCTATTTATTAGCCATCTCATTTTGCTCTGCTATCTCTGCCACAAAGTCACGTGGTATACCTGACACAGGAAAGTTAGAGGAAACATTTAAGTAAGCATGCTTGGGTCTAGAGGAGGGCATGTCATATCCCAACTCCAGAGTCAGTTTTTCAATAGAATAGAACAGCATAAACCAATATTATAATACTATCTACACCCAAAACGCAGAGATCAGGGCAAACAGAGAACAAAGAAAACTTGGAGACAGGAGATTCTGGGAGGGCCTGCTACATCAGTGAGGATTAGGCAGACAAGCAGGGAGCAGAGAGAGAGAGAGAGAGAGAGAGAGAGAGAGAGAGAGAGAGAGAGAGAGAGAGAGAGAGAGACAGAGACACAGAGAGACAGAGAGAGCGAGCAGGCAGCTTGGTGGTGACACCCAAGTATAGGAGGGAACATCAAGAAGGCTCAGTTTATCCTGTCTGTCTGTAACTGGGAAAGATTAATGGAGGCACAGATGTATATGTAAGAATGGAGATGACACCACCACCAAAATGAAACCAACAACCACAGGACACAGATAAGTGCCTGTAACATGAGTCTTGAAGGGTCTTATTAATAAAAAAACTTGGGAGTCAGATATTGGGGTGAATTCTGAAAGATCAGAGAGACAGAACAAGCCACAGCTAACTTCACCTCGCCAACTTCTCAGCCGATCCTGTTTCCTCAAACTGGAAGCCTCTGTGTCCTCATCCAAATGGATCTCAGCTGAACTACTGCTAAAAAGCCTAAAAGCCTAACCAGACTCTGGTTCCTTGTCCTCCCGCCTTATATACGTTTCTGCTTCCTGCCATCACTTCCTGGTATTAAAGGCATGTGTCGCCATGCTTGGCTGTTTCCAGTGTGGCTTTGAACTTACAGAGATCCAGAGGGATCTCTGCCTTCAGAATGCTAGGATTAAAGGTGTGTGCATGCCACCATTTTCTGGCCTCTATATCTAGTGGCTGTTTTGTTCTCTGACCCCAGATAAGTTTATTAGGGTGCACAATATATTGAGGAACACAATATTACCACAGGTGCCCACCAAGACAAACCAGACTGATTTCCATTTCAGCCTGACCAAACTGTGAAACCAGACTGATTTCCTTTACAACCTGACCAAACACAGAGGGCTGGCAGCACCCCAGAGTTCTCTCTGACTCAGGAATTAATGATGTTGCATCCAGATGCTGCAGACAGACAGGATCCGTACCTACACCTCTCGAGGTATTCATATGCCTCTTTCGTACAGTCTAGACACTGATAACTCACCAGAGGCTCATGAAGTGCTGGGTCTTTTTAATTTCTTCTTACAGTGTCTCCAGGCTGGGCCTATCCTATCTGTTGCTCCCAATGTCGCTAGACTCCTTTGGGTCTCAAGGCTCTGTTGTGAAGTTTCGGCATTGAAACCCTGCAAGTAGACACCCAACTGCAGATCTTTCCAATTTCCCTCTGGATTTCTGCTCTCACTTGGGCATCCTAAGGGTCCCAAGGCTGGTTAAAAAAACAAAAAAACAAAAAAACAACTACTGGCTCTGGATGAATGTCTAGATCTCAGTGGAACCTCCAAATGTTATGGGTCTGGAATTGTTCAGAGATTCACCTGTCTGACCATGAATAAATTTTAATAAATAAGAGACTTCATTAAATACTCTAGATAGGTCCATGGATACTGGCCAGGTCCATATCTGAAATGTGGAATTCACAGAATATGGAACCAAATTACATTAGTCAGGGGGTTATAAAGGCAGAATTTACAAGGCTATGTCCTGTCTACTTGTAATTAAGCACACATCCTACGTAATTAGGGCAAATGAGCTTGTTTACAGAATCAAAATACACAGGACTTGTTATCTTGCCTGAAACAACATCCCCCAGCAGTCTAGGAAGTTATCTGTCCTTGAGCAAGTGGAACTTATCTGTTAGAGGGGTTTTTGTTTTATAGATCTCTTCAGCACAGAAACTTAAACTTAAAAACATAATGTTAGCCATCACAATGATTTTGTCTTTTCTCTTGAGACTGTCATGTTCTCTGGCAGAAATCTTCACCAATATCTTATAGAGAACATAGACTTGTAGCTATTGCTATTTTAGGAAACAAGGAAGTGAAAACAACTGTATTTTTTCAAACTCAACCTATAGAAATTCTCTTAAACTTTATTAAATAAACATATGCTTCTTCCTGTGCCAGAAGTCTCACAGTTGAGACATGTTCTGTGTTATCTTTTCTAGGAACTCAATTTATAGTTCTCAAATGAGGTGGTGCATTATGGCATTTTATCCTTCCATCTTAAAGCAGAGACTGCCTTGAGCAAGCATCTGTGCCAACTCACTATCAAAACTATAGATGCAGCTAGCTTTATGTGGTCAGAGTGATGAGCAATGAACACTCCTTAGTAGAAAGAGGAGAGGAGATCCTTTCCTGGGATTTGAACTATTCTTTCCTGCCTCCATCTACTTGAAAATGAACTTGAGAGTTTGACTGAAATACATACTCTGTCATGATGGTGTGGGATGTTGTGATGATGCACTCATACTCCTATAAGTCCTAACCCATACTATGAAAGGAAACCCAAGAAACTCATTGGTTCACCAAATTGGACTTTGGTGAACTTTAACTTTGCTTTGCTGTTGATGTTCTTCTTACCTTGGGTGAATATATGTTTATGTCTCCTCAAGAAAATTTAGCACACTGTGAATCAAGAAAAAAAGCAGAAATACTGGGTATAATGACCTTTTATTTCCTTGAGATGGGATTTTACCTGTTAGCTGAGTTTGGTCTGGAATTTGTGATCCTCCTGACTCAGCCTCCCCAGGGTTGAGAATTCAGTCTTATACCAACACACCCAGCTAACTGCTTTTTAAAACAGACTCTCAATCCATCCCCCTGTTTTAGCCCTGCTGTCAGCTGCACATTTACTACTTTATATTGCCAGTTTCTGACTCTTAGCAGTCTGAAGAAAAAAATCGGACTTTTTTTTTTTTTTTCCATTTCCAAACTGTCAGTCTAGGTTACCTTTCCTCAATTCTTTGATAAAAAAAAAAAAAAAAATTCCACCTGCTTTGCTTTCCAGCTACCAAAATTTGTTGTTGTTGTTCCTTTCCGAATCTCCCTTTTTAAAATTTATCTCTTAAAAATACATGTATTATCATGTTAGTAGAGTTTGGAAGCAAAACTCTAAAGTGTAATATCAGTCTACCATCACTCATTATAAACAAATCTTACCATTTTGCATACTTTCTTAATATTTTTTAAATAAAAGAATTATATAATCAGTTTAAACTCCTCATTAACTCCCTTCTAATCTCACTTACCTCCATTATATCATCCAAGAAGCTAGTAATTTAAATCTATTTTATGTTTTCCCCTTTTATAATGGACAACTTTTATTTTATGTGAATGTATGCGTTAAAAGGCAAATAAAACATATATTTTGTTTGGTATATTTTAAACTTTAATAAGTTATATTATATTAGACATAGCTCTGCAATATTAAATATCTGTGATCTATGCATGATTGTACATTTGTTAGGATCACAAATGTCCTTGTACACAGAGATCATCAGGGAAAGCAAGAATGTTAACCATACAGGGTTGTATCCTCAAAGGTGGAAATGAATACTTTTTTTCTACCCAGAAGCCTGGCAGTCAGTGTTGTTAATGATCTAGTGACCATTGCTATCTGTGGAGCCAGACGTTATCCAAATCCCCAGAATGTTTATCCCTCACTCTCTCTCCCCAGACCTTTATCTTCCTTTATCTTTGTTTCTCAGTTAATAGAACACATTCTTAGGTGAGATGTCACATGTATTTTATGGCCTGCTATCTCAGTTAGAAACCACACCAGATCATAGGCCCTTAAGTTACAGAACCCACCTTCATTGTCACATGTACTTTGCAAAGGAGTTTCAATGTAGTCATGCCTTAAACTTTATTGTGCATATGAGATTGGGGTGATTGTTGCTAGGAAACTTTTTTCCAAAACTGTACTGGATTTAAACATGTCTAAAATAAACTGGCCTGGTGTTAGACTACAGCGGTTTTGACACAGGACTGAGTAAGTCAGGCTGAATTGAGTTTTCTTTCCTACCTCATGAGGTTTGTTTCCCTGCTGGCAGTAGAGTTTGCAGGAACCCCTGCAAATATTTAGCTTAGTTCATTCTTTATCACTGAGCAAGAATATACAAAGGCCAGCAGATTGGCAAAATGGCCCAAGGTAATCGAAGAAATATGTCATCTCTATTTCAGTGCAGCACAAAAAGGCTAATGGCACAACTGTCCATGTTGACATCCACCTCAGCATGGTGGCTATCACCAGGCTAAAGCTGGAAAAAGACCAGCAAAAGATCCTGTGGAGGAAAGCCCAGTCTTAACAAGTAGGGCAAATACAAGGAAGAAATGATAGAGACCTTGCAGGAGTAGAGGCATCTCATACACAACTTTCTTTAAAGACTACTTAAGTAATATGAAAGAGAGAGAGGGCAGAATATTTAATTGTAAATAAAAAATGTGAGTTCTTGAGGCTTCATTAATCTTGGTGTAATTTGTCCCTCATCCCTCCTTTTCTTTCTGTTTTGAACTCTCTTCTTCTTCCTCCCCAATTGGAACCTTCTCTCATTTATTGCTTTCTACTTCATATCCATTGTATACACACACACACACACACACACACACACACACACACACACACACACACACACCACACTTATACACACAAGTTAAGACCACATGGGCTGACAATACTCCCCCACAGGAAGCACAGACTAACAAAATCTCAGTATCATGTACAAGAAACCTTTCAAATGTTTTGTCAGGGGAGTCTAAGTGACTCCTATAACAATATAATTAATCAAAGTAGTCCTAAATTGACTTTTAGGGATTGAGAGTGGGTCCCTATTACCTACAACTTTATACACTTAGGACACAGGACTCAGATGATTCAAGATTCATTTCACATGAAAGCCTCCCTCAATCTACCTTCCATGGTTCCAGAGAATACTATGCAAACTGCCAAGGGAGGGAAGTAATTAAATGGTCTTACCCAGCTGCAACACCTATGAACTATGATAATTACCAGCATTACAAGAAATATATGAAGGTGCAGTAAGTGGCACTCATTTGTTAGTGGTATCCAACATCTATCTGATCAGACTGAAAACCCACTCAACAGGAGGAAAATCATAACTGGTGCTGGTAATCTAGTTAGCCTCTCAGGGCTAGTGTGGTCGGTCATGAACCTTAGAACATAATCTGCTCCTGCTACTTTGATACACAGTAATAATCCCTTACTATACTCTGACTCTTATCTTTATGTCCACAGACAAGCATAGCCAGCATTCTTCATCAAGAAGCCTCTGCAACAGCAAATAGTGACCATCAGACACAATTTTAACTAGACATAATGCAGAGATGAACAGATCGCAGGGATACATCTACATTATCATTTCTTTAACTGTGGTCTAGGGAATATTATGCAACAGTTGGCAGAAAGATAGCAAAGGTCATAATACCAGGAAGTTTTTTTTTTTTTAACATTTATTGATTCTTTCTGGATTTCACAACAAAGAGGCTATTGATTCACAGAATTTACCCTTTAGTCCACTCATCTTTACTTGCAAATGTTCATTGCCAGGAGTCCTTGGTCTGGCTAGAGGCTTCTGGTTTCTGCTACACCACCAATAATGGCCTCTCACTGTTTGAAGGAGGTCAACTGGGATGATGTGAAGGGAAGAAAGGTAGGAGGAAAATAATGTAATTCTAGTTCTATTAAAAACATTTAAAAAGAATATTTCATTGGATGATTACTGTCAAACTTTTCTCCCAAGTTTCTAATTTGGGTTCTACACTAGCCATGTACAGTTCTTATTTCTCCAATTATTATTCAGGTATTATAACATTAACATGTTCTTTACATTTTAAGTAATAGTAACATATATTTTATAATACCTGCTTTATTGCTGTTGTACTACCTGTGTTACATGACATGAAATATAACATTTACATTTTATCAAGGGTTACATTGACTAGAACAGGAGGTCCTACTGAGTTTAAAGGTCCCTGAATTCTATTTGGTCTGACTTCTATGTACCTTGAGTTCCCAGAATACTCTTTTGCAATGACTACTGCTGTTTTGTTTTTTTTAAACATAATTGGAGCTCTTTTCTTCCCATATTTCAGGTGACGGAGAGACTCTCTTTTCATGTGATCCTACTAGTTTAATCTTCTGACCAGGCTAATAGAACCAAACAAATATAGTCTAAACCTGTGAGTCAAAATGCATCTGTCCTCCTCAGAATGGTTCTCAGGAATTTTGGTGAGAGTTATGAAAAAGAAACTAACAGAAAATGGTACCAGATATGTAAGATAATTGCTGTGACTAAGTCCATCAAAAAAGTGCTGCTGTGATAGCCTCTGCCCTTGCAACTGATTTGCAGGAGCAATTTATAAGTGTTTGGGCAAGCAGTCTATAGCAAACTGGGGAGTCTGGAAGTAAACCTTAAGGGGTTATTCTACTGGGATTCCAAGACCAAAAGGGTCACAGAAATGTAGCCAGCCAACACCAAGTTTACAATGTTTCAGGTAGGAAGAACTCATAGAAATTGGACTAGATAACATGTATGTTACACTTTGTCAATGCTCTATGGCTTTTGAGAGACCAAGTTTAAATATGGTGGACTAATATGGTCAAGCACATATCAAGGCAGTTCATAATTCAGGACATGGCATGATTATTACTAACTGCTTATTACACACAGGTCAACAGTACTAGTAGCAAAGGTAGAGAAGAAAATCTTGAAAGTTTGTAATTTGTACAGTGAAGTTACAAATAAGAAAGGCATGATTCTGAAACGATTAGAATAATTAAAAAGAAACCATGTACTATGAATTGGACTAATAAGCAAGATGCCTTGTGGTCATCATAGAAATTCTATAGTAACTTCATATCATAGACCCCATATCATAAGTGTTTTAATTCATTTGAAGTATTTTTGCTTTGAGATAAGATCTCCATAGTGTTCTGCTTTCACAAGATCACTTAGAAAGTGTTTTCCCACATTTAACCATCCAGGAATTCAGAAGTCATTACAATCCTGGTCAAAGGTGCCCAATACTGCTCTAGCTGGTAGTTGACGTTGGCGTTTGTTTTTGGTTTTACAAGTAAGCATAAGGGAAGATTTAAAGGGTCATAGAGGCTTTTTTTCCAGATTACAAAGGAAACTCAGGAAGGACAAGCAATATGCATCAGATTTAGATTTGTAAGCATGAACAGAGGAAACAACCAAACTAGACCACTCCATGTGTAGAAAGAAAAGTTTATTGTGGGAATAAACTGCCTCTGAGAATAGAGGGTGATAACTTGGTGGGAAAGCAACAGCTTCTACAGAACATTTAGCATGATGGGGTGTTTAGAGCTGATGCAGGCTGTTTGGATTAATCAGTAGCTAATTGTACTTACCTGAAGTAGTTCATCATTGGAGCAGATAAAGGAGGTAGTAGTTTTCGTGGTAAACAGAACCTCACCTTATGAGATTCCTGAGGAATGCTAAATTCAGGCTTCTGCTTAACTAATTAGTTCCTTCCCTTTACCTGGTCAGAGTCTTTTTTTTTTTTTAGGGCATTGTCACCAGCACTGCTATTTTTGGTGTCCCATTTTGGACCTAACAAGAATCATAGTCTTGTAGTCAGCCCCTAAGAGGATGATAAATAAAGCTGTATTGATCACTAGTCAAGAAAATGACCCACAGACCGGTGACCACAGACACACCAATCTGATGGAGGAAATAACTGAATTGAGGCACCCTCCTCCTAGGTGGTTCAATCATGTGTCAAGTTGACAAAAAAAAAATAACCAGAATATTTGCCTTCCTATTAATTGCCCCAGTATTGTCTATTCTCTTCTTTTCTCAGTTTTGGAATGGGTATGTCTTCTCTGTGCCACTCTGTATTTGGAGTATATAAGTTTGTTCTTCATTTTTTTTCTTTTCAGAGACCACAGTCAGGAGTTTTCCTTGGGTCTCTTTAAAGACTTTGAACTTCCTTTCTTGGCCTGTGGTGAGATAATTAAGATGCCAAGGTTATTTTACTAAAGCATGCATAGGAGAGCAGATTTTTTACAAATTGGTATGATTACATCTCCAAGAGATAGCCCAGTTTGGCTAATGCAACAGCAAATTCAGCAAATTCTACATATAACCTGTATTAGCACAATCAGTTATCATTGCTAGGGAGGAAACTATTTTTCTTCATAGAGATTTTTCTTTACATTCTTAGTCAGTAGAATGACATAGAAGGTTTTGAACTGACATCTATTTTTCAGCTCCTTTTTCTCTAATGTAGCCACTGTGGAAATTGGTATGGCAGTGTATCAATCAAGATTCTCCAGAGGACCAGAACTTACAGGATTAAAAAAAATATTCATAGGACTTATGAATGTGACAATGGCAATTTCCCAGTGGAAAAGCCAAGAACCCAGTCTACAATGCTGGATGTCTCAGCTCATCTTTAGTTTATGTTGGAATCCTGAAGAAGTAAGCTAAGTCATGCCTCAGCAGAAGAATAGATGAACTGCCCAATGAGAGTAAACAGAAGCATGCAAAAGTAAAAAGCTTCCTTCTTCTGTGTTCTTTTGTGTGATTGACATCAGAAGGTGTGGCCCAGATTTTGGATGGGTTATCTCACCTCAAATGATCCAATCAAGAAAATCCTTCACAGGTGTACTCGGGTACTTTGGTTTTAGTTGACTCCTGATACGTTTAGATTGACAACCAAGAATAGCCACCAGAAATCCATCCTTTGTCAACGTGACACACAATCATATATCTACGATTGATGTTACATTACATCATAAAGAAATAGAGGAAAGGAAACACAAATATATACTTAATATATGTGTGTTTATGCACAAACACATTCTCAACAAAGTATGACAGAAACAATCATGCCATCTGTAATTCTTTCTACAACTGATTATGTGGCCGTAGCTGTAATTTATAACTACCTGTACTGTGCAATATGTCTATCCCCCACTCTCAGGAAGCACCTGAGCAGGTCATTGTATCTTTTTCCTGGAGGACAAAACCATATTTTTGTTCCTGAAGGGTCTGGGCCCATTGTCATCCTGTCTTGCTTTGGTTGTTTGAGAACTTTACTGTTTATATTGATCTAAAAAAAAAATCTAGTAGGCTGCTTATCTATTTTATGCCTAGTACAACTTTAAACAAAAGTTCACATGAGTTGTGTGTGGTGGGTTGAATGAGCATGGCTCCCATAGACTCATATATTGGAATACCTAGTCACTAGGGAGTGGAATTGTTTGAAAGGACTAGAGGGATTAAGAGATGTGGCCTTGTTGGAGTGGGTATGTCACGAGGGATGGGTTTCTTGAAGGAAATGTATCACTGAGGTTTCAAAAGCCTATGCCAGACCCTCTTTCTCTCTCTTACTCCTCCTTTCTGCTTGTGGATCATGATGTTTCTTTCAGATACTTTATCCAGGGACATGCTCCCATATGCTCCTTCCATGTTCCTGCCATGATGATAATAGATTAACCCTCTTAAATTGTAAATAAACCCCAGTTAAATCCTTTCTTTTATAAAAATTGCCTTAATATTGTGTCTCTTCTTAGCCACAGAACGGTGACTAAGTCATAAAATCACTTTGCCTGTGCTGCCTCTTATAGGACAGGCCATTACAGATTTGCTTTGCCTGTGCTGTCAATTATAACTATGCTCACCTTGTCTTTGATGTTTTAATGCTGCCACACCTTGTCCCTGGTACTCTGGAGCCCAATTAAACTCATCATGTTTAATTCATTCAATCAAGCAGCAGCATCTCCAACACTAAGATCTGGCACAAGGAAATGAACAATGGCAAAGCTATTCAGATGTGTTGCTGCCCCCCTCACCATTTTTCTTCTTATGGAATTAGTAAAGGGAATTCTCCTGAGCCTGCCTACTGTGGAGGATTAGGTTTAAGACAGCCTGTCCACTCTACCATCGCAATTTCCCTGAGTCTTGATATTCATTTATCAACACTAAGTCAAGGGATATCAGACATCTTCGGTTCTTTTTCAGTAGAGCATCTTTTGTAAATGTTTCATATAACCAATCAAACAAACTTTTGACACCCCTTTTAACTCTGTGAGCCTCCACATTAAACTGGAATCTCTAGATAGTAGGTTCAGTTCAATAAATCAGCTTGATTAAGTTTTATGTTTCTTCCACTATTAGTTCACACCGTTAAAAATCCTTCCACACACATTCTCGGTTTTAGCTGTAAAGGCAACTATTGGAGAGCATGGAGGAACTTCAGTATTGTCTTGACTGTCATCTCCTTCAGTAAAAATCATTGCTGGTTCAGCAGACAATGACGGATTGATTCCCCCAGGCAAAGGCAAAGAAGGCAGTATTGCAGGGTCATGGACTGGTCCGCTAATGGTGGGTTGTAGAGAGACGTGAACGGCCGCACCTCAAAGATGGCGCCAGCGGCGTCTGGCTTCTGCCTTCCCGATGGCAGTTGTTCTCTGGGATAATCAACTCCTTATTTGGCTTGGGCGTGGAATCTGGCTTGCTTGCGTATGTCTGACCCTATCGGCATTGTCCACGTGGCACAATGGGGTTGGTTGGTTGCCCAGTGGCTATAAAGGGCGTGGGCTGGCTTTCCCGGGAGTCAGGAGATGGCTTTCCCCGGGGTCAGAAGATTGTTCAAGGTTCCTGAATAAACTGCTTGGAGAAGAGCCTGGTGTTGCATCTTCCTTGCTGGTCGAGGCAGACGCGACAGTGGGTGGACTAATTCCTCAGGTAAGCTAACTCCTTCAGAATCTGAGGGTTCAAAATCCTTAGTAGGAATTTCTCACAGATCTCCACCCCAAGTTATTGGATACCATTTGTTAAAAACTAGTGCCTTTACATTAACGACCAACAGACTTTGAATCCGGCATTTGAATTTTCATTGTAATTCCACTAGTCTTCTAATCAGAGCTTTGATTTTCTGTGACTTGAGCTTTATAGCTTCTGGAGAGAAGATTTCTTCCAGGGAACACTTTGAGATGTTTAGACTGCATATAAACATGTGGAGTTGGTTAATTGTATCAGTGAGCTCATTCTTTCCCCTTGCTACTGTATATTGAATGCTAGGAGTTGGTTAATTTTATCATTTAACATTTCTTTATCCAGAGATACCAGAAGCAATCAGCTAACATAAATATTTTCCTTATTTTTCTAAAAATTGTCAAAGGTTTATGTATAGAGTTACTAATTCCATGTACCTTATAATAGATGAACCAGGAGAATCCAATACATTTATCTGTATAAATTCTTAGTAGTTCACACCATGGATTTTCAGTGTTCTGCATGCATCTAGGAGAGGCTTCAGTAACTGTAGGTATTGGCAATTGAAACTTTTGTTCCAGATACTTAAAATTTTTCCTTATAATTCTGTTTCTCTAGAGTCACTTCTAGGACCACAATTTGTATTAGTCATAGTTCTCTAGAGGAACAGATCTGATAGGAGAGTTATATATTTTATAGTCTGACAATGACTGTCTCCCAGTGAAAAAGCTCAGAATCCAGTATTTATTCACTCTACAAGGCTAGATGTCTCAGCTGGTCATCAGTTTATGTTGAGAGTGTAGGCTGCCACTAGAAGGTATGGCCCAAATTTAGAGTGGGTCTTCTGACCTCAGGTCATCCAAATTTAGGACAGGTCTTTTCACCTTACATTATTTAGTCAAGAAAACCCTTCACAGATGGGTTCAGATGTTCAAATAGTCAAATTGACAGACAAGATTATCCATCCCAGGACTTTTTCACAAAACCAAAAATAAGATTTATTATATCACAAAAATATAGTACTCTTAAGCATATACCCAAATAACTCTATGTACTACCATAGAGATATTTGCACATCTGTATTTACTGCTGTTTCACTCATCATAGCAAAGACATAAAATAAACATGGATGCTAATTAGTACATCAAAGTGTAAGGTAAATCTGCTACTTACGAACGCTAGAATTTTCTTCAGCCAAAAAGACTAATGAAATTATAAAATATATAGGAAAACAGAAGGAACAGAAAATAATTACATTTTGTGACTTAACCCAGAGATTCAGCAAAACAAATATAATATTATTTCTTTTAGGCAGATTCTAGCTTTTAATTTTTATATATGTGTGTTTATGTCATGAAACTAGAAAGGAATGAAAACATTTTAAGAAAGGGTTAGCAATGGATTATATGACATGAAAGTAGGAAGGGACTACTGGAGGTGCAAGAGTATAAGTAGGGGGCAGGGTGACTGGGGAGAGAGTGGAGGGAAAAAGATACAAAAATTATGAGAGGTTTCCTGCTCTTTCTAAGGCTCCAAGTGTGTTTCCCAGCCCCCCAGCCAGGGGGCTCACAACTACCTTTAACTCATGTTCTTCCAAACTCTTTCTACCAAGTTCCCACTACTGTGAGACCCAAACCATGTAAAGATACAGCACCAACAAAAAGAAAACTCTATAATAAATATTCCCAGTGATCCTAGACTTGAAAATCCTCAATAAAATACTTAGTAGCTAAAGACAGGCATATATAAAAAAGATCATTCAGCACGAGCCAATCAGCTTTATCCCAGATATGTAGGAATGGTACAACATAAATAAACCAGCAAGTTTAATAAATTTAATTTCCCTGTTTAAGTTCTTTTAAAAAATCAGATCTTAAGGTAATGGCATCATGGTTATTATTATTTATAGAGATTGATGTCTTTTGTATAATTTTGATAAGAAGAGTTCAATCAAATCTCTAGCTTGAATTATTTGTTTTCACTGTAGGAACTTGACTTTAAAATTTAGAAAATAGAATTTCCATTGGAAGCTTTAAGATTAGTTTTTGTCATTTTAAAAGTAGATTTCTTTCATCCAAATAATACTGAATAATGAGAAGATCTTTTATAATAATAGTAAAACTTTTGAACCCTTAAAACATAAAAATTAGGTTCAAGTAAGATTCTGGGATAGCCGGGCGGTGGTGGCGCACGCCTTTAATCCCAGCACTCAGGTGGCAGAGCCAGGCGGATCTCTGTGAGTTCGAGGCCAGCCTGGGCTACCAAGTGAGTTCCAGGACAGGCGCAAAGCTACACAGAGAAACCCTGTCTCGAAAAACCAAAAAAAAAAAAAAAAAAAAAAAAAAGATTCTGGGAAAGCAAATAGTTATAACAAAAGCCTTTTAAATGAAAAGGCCTAATGTCCTTATTTGTAACTTCATTAAAACTAGTTTCATAAAACAATTTTTTGTTACTTAGGAATATGCCAACTAAGATATTGAAAATCATAAACTATTTTAGAAATCTAATTATAGAATGATTTAAAAAGCCTTTAATCCCAGCACTCGGGAGGCAGAGCCAGGCGGATCTCTGTGAGTTCGAGGCCAGCCTGGGCTACCAAGTGAGTCCCAGGAAAGGCGCAAAGCTACACAGAGAAACCCTGTCTCGAAAAAGAAAAAAAAAAAAAAAGCATAAAAAGTGAGAGAAATATTTAATCACTTGAGGTACTTGATTGTCAACATAGTTAAAGGTGAATACCATCCAGTATTTTTAAAGTTCATGTAGATGTGTATCAGATGAAGTTAGCACATGTTTGATGTGAGAAATGTGACCTACATGTTCATCTCCTGGAGTTGTGTAGTACAGAGTAAGCTAGAAGCATCTGGATTGAACCTTGTTCCTCCAGGCAGGAGAGAGTGTGATGGTATGCTGTTGCTTTTCTCTCAGTTAACAAAATTATCTAGTTTTGTTTATCCTTTGAGGAAAGCACTGAACTAATTTTGAAATTTAGTTATCATATTTAAATGTCTTTTGAATAATATACGGTTTCTTCTACTAGAGATTGCACATATAGTTCTTAACATTTTTAATAGGATGCCAAGTACTATAAAGAAATGATGGATGTTCTTCATGAAGGAAAATCTTAGAAGAAATGCAAAGATTTAGTTAATTTTGACAATTTATTAGTATCATTGTTTATCTAACAGACCAATGTTTAGAAATTTATTTAATTATTTTCACATTAAAATGAGTTCCATGATAATTGTTCAATTTAGTAAGAATTCTCCAAGAAGGAATAATGATTTAACAAGAATTTTTCCTACTATTAAGTCAGTGGTTTACATGTGAAGGCTTTATTCAATAGGAAAATAGACAAGAACAAAAATCTAAATACAGATTTTAAATGTCTCATTAGTAAAAAGATAAAAGTAATTATTTTTAAGGGTATTTTATTGTAAACATGTCTAAGAACATATAAAATCTTAAGAAAACCTTATTGCTGTATGTAGAAAATTAAGTAGTAGTTTTAATCTCATGGTACTGAATTTTGACCTTAAAACCTGTTGACAACTTTCTTATTGCAATCAACTTAATGACAGACCTGCTAATTTTCTTTGATTTTTACAGATTTCTTTTGATCTTTCTATCTCATACTTTAATCTTCTAGCATTATTTTCATCTATTTCATTTTGGAAAATATTTATCTTAGAATACTCATTCCTTTCTCATCTGAAAGCACTGAAATCAAGGCACTTTTAAAATATTGGTGGAAACACATATAGAAGGGAAAACTGTTCTAGGCCTCAGACGCCTCCCTTACCATTCTTAGCCTTTGGAAACTTTCCACTTTGCAAGGATTTACCTAGTGGTCACAAAGATATTACATGATGTGTAGAGGAAGGCAATAAATGGTTATTGACATGGGGAGGGATTAAAGATGCTACAAGATAATTTGGCTCTGAACTTTAAAGTTCTCTATGTTGTTAAAGAAGTTATCACTTAATCAGTCTTGCATAACATCCAGTGGAAGGTGATTGCTGGTAAGAATTTTCTTTCACAGTTATTTAAAAGGATAACAGGTTTATTTTGGGTCTCAAATAAAGAATAGATACTAATTATAACATCTATCTGTTGCTGTGATAAAACACCCTAACAAAGGTGATCTTAATGGAGAGTTTATTTCAGTTCCAGTTCCAGTTGCAGGTTGTAATCCACAGTAACAGGGAGACCAAAGGGGTTGTAATCTTAGTCATGTCACAGTCAAGAAAAGAGAGAAATGAATACATGTATGTGTGTAGTTGACGGAGCTCACCTTCCTGGTTTTTATACAGTCCAGCATCCAAACCTAGGGAATGTTGCTACCCACAGTAGCCTGGGACTTCCCACAACAATTAACATAATCAAGACAATTACTCATAGGCATGCCCACAGTAAAATCTGATCTACACAGTCCTTGATTGATACTGTGTTCTCAGGTGAATCTGAACAGCTTCATTTTTACAGTTAAAATCAGTCATCATCGCATCACAATTTGTCAACTTTACAAACACATCACGTTAAAACAACATCCTTACATGCTTTCATCTCTTGTCCCCAAACATATCAAGAGTTCTAGAGTCTATTATAATCACATACAAAGAGAGAGGGGAAACTGTAATCAGGATATATTTCATGAGAAAAGAATATATTAAGCTGGGTGGTGGTGGCGCATGCCTTTACTCCCAGCACTCGGGAGGCAGAGCCAGGCAGATCTCTGTGAGTTCGAGGCCAGCCTGGTCTCCAAAGCGAGTTCCAGGAAAGGCGAAAGGCTACACAGAGAAACCCTCTCTTGAAAAACCAAAGAGAGCGAGAGAGAGCGAGAGCGAGAGCGAGAGCGAGAGAGAGAGAGAGAGAGAGAGAGAGAGAGAGAGAGAAGAATATATTAGGGGGGGAGAGAAGAACTGAAAATATAGCTCAGATCTTACACATTTAATGACCTACATGGTTATATTCACATTACTGCATACTTTTCAAATAAAAACCTAGAAGATAGTTATAATCAATTCCATTTATGTAAAATAATTGATCAAAGAGAACATATTTTACTAAAAGTCACTTTTTGGCTTGTAGTAATAAAATACAATTTTTATCAAATTTGTCTATTTCTGACTGAAACAACCCAGACTTTTGAGTTGGACAAATGAGAATTAAGAGCTAATTCTTTCATTTATTGCCATTAACCTCTTTGCACTCATGTATTCTCAACTGTAATGTGGAAATAATGGAAATAGCAACCTTGTATGGTCATTGAGTAATTGAATGAGAAAATAACCTATCATTTAATACTGTGTAACAGTAGTCAGCAAATCATGTGTGCTGCCATCATTGTTAGCTAATCATTTGTATTGTTCCATGTTACCTCAGAAGAACTACCAGTACAGATTCCTTATGAATATGTACTCTAAATAGTCCTAGAAAGGAGAAGACTTACTTATGAGTAACCCAGGCAGACAGGGATATAACTGACTCTGCTTACTGACCTCATAACCATTAGGTTAACGGCTATTGAAAACGTGTACTGAATTTTCTTTATTCACATGTGGGTATATTCACTATGTTAATTGCGCTTCTGGAAATATTAACATTCCAGAAGAGGAATGTTATTCTCATGTGGCTATATTTACTATGTTCTAGGAATGCCACCTAGTGAATACTTGATGGTATTTTGTTATCTAAGAATAAATTTCCTTTCTGTGGTCCTCTCTTACAAACTTACAAGTTGCCAAAAGGGCTTCTAAAGGGCTATGAGCTGAAATAAAACTCACACAAGTCAGAGTACAGGAAAGGTTACCAGAAGCTCTGACAGGGTGTCACTCTATTGGAATAAAGAAAGTGAATGATTTACATGAAGTGTGCAAAGAGCCAAAACTGTTGGTATGCACAACAAAACACTTTTTGGCATTCTTGTTTCCATTCTTTTGTTTGTTTGTTTGTTTTCACTTTATTTTAGCAAATACAGCTCACAAAATTTTGTACACAGTGATTTCTTCATCCAATAAATTAGAACAATAAAAATAAAATAATAGAACCATCACATTGATTTAAGTGGCATATGATGAAATTCTTTGAGATCATGGCATAAATACTGCTATGGAAAAAGAGATAGAAATTTTTACAATAAACATTGAATAACTGTTTTCATTAACACTACTAGGTACAGAAAAGTCTCATCTTCAAGAAGCACTTGGAGATATACACTGGCTCCATTCTTAAAGCAAGGTGACACTAACTGAATCTTTCGATGGAGCAAGCAGTCTTGGGAGTTTGGGTTACATCAAGGAGCTTCTTCCCATGAAGGCAAACTGCTTACATCTTTTGTCAGTCTGGGTAAGTGAGGGTTTGATAGCATCATTAACACTGTTGACAATGGATGTTGATTTACTTCATCCCATTTCCCTTGGTTGTTTTCAATTATTGTGAAAGACAAGGGTGGGTAGGGACAAGCAGCCAACAAGCTTTTGCTTCAAGCTGTTGACAAGCCTTCAAAAATCTATTTTCTCTTGATGCTTTCACAGTTACTCCCTATATATTTTTATCAAATATTTGGTCTTTGAAGACTTTATAACTTAAAATCTTTATTGGAATCTTAATTTGGACTAATATTTTTATTCTTGAAGCCTGGGCTAATGATGCTATATGCTCCATTTCCACCATGTTAATTCACTTCCCACTTTCAGATCATTGCCTATCCTTTTCATCCTTGGCAACTATGAGCCTAACTTAAGAAAGTCATCAGGATAGGTACTTTGACTACTATGTGGTGGGCAATGAAATTGTATTTACAGGGAAACAGGCCTTGGAGAGACAAGACTACATATGGGGTCAGTCGTCAGGCAACCTGCCGTTACTACAGGGCAAACTGAGCGAAGCCAGTTTCAGCTTTCCATGATTCACCAATCCAGGAGGGGCGCTTCTTAATATATATATTTATATTTATATATATATATATAAAACATTGTACTAATTCTTTAAGAATTTCATGTAATGTATTGCAATGTACTTTGATCATATTCACCCCCACTCCTCTCCATTCCCTAATTTTCTTCCCCCTCCCCCACCTTTTGTTAGAAGAGACGATCTTGCGCATATGTCCTGGTCTGCTAGCTCTTATAATCTTCCCACTCCCTCTTCTATAATGCTCCCTGAACCTTAGATGTAGGGGTTGTGTTATCAGTACTTTAACTGAGAGAGGCATCCCCTGGTCAGATAATCTCTATATTTTGAGAAGTGGTTTTCTCTAATGATCTCTGTCTGCTGAGAAAAGAAGTTTCTTTGATAAATTGTTAGAACACCACTTATCTGTGGATGTAAGGATAAGTATTTCAAATGTAGTTAGAAATTATAGCACTTTAGGAAAGTAGTTGTAGTATATTCTCCCCTAAATTCTATGGGCTCACTATCCATGGGTAGGTGGCTCAGTTTAGAGTGCCAGTCATGATTCCCTTCTATCAAGTGAGCCTTAAGTCCACTTAGATGGCTTTTGATTACGCCAATGTTATAAGTCCTACTCTTGCTCCTTTCAGAATACCTAGTCGTTCTCACAGTTCATAGGTGTTTCAGCCAGATAGAACTATAGAATGCTCCCCCCAATCTTGCCGTTGGCAGCTTGCATAACACCTTCAGATACTATGAGGGCTAGCCCTCAGAGAAGAAGCTTCCAAGTCAGATCTGGACTGATTTCCAAAAGTCCTGTGTCTGAAATGTGTGGTATCTTCAGCAACAATACTGTCCCCACACCACAGACTACTTAACAAATACCCCGAGTGCCAGGCATGGGAAACTTCCTTGAAGTGTTAATCAGAGAAGCTCAAGAGACACCCAAAGCAATATAGGCTATCCTCATTCCTTCCAGAAAAGGAGAATTTTCTGAAACAATCGATCAATCAATAGAACAAACAAACAAAAGAAGCCACATTGAAGTTCAGTGTAATCAAATGACCTGTTAAAGCAAGCCAGGAGCAGAAATATATATAATTTCTTGGCTTTATCAAAGAATTTACGCACTTGGCAAAAACCTGAAGTCTACATGTTACTTTTGTTTTTAAACATTAAGGCAGACTCTTTCATTGCTAAATTGGTCTTGGTTCTTTAGACTTGCACCAAAATTAATAAAGGTCTTTTTCCCTAATTGTACAATCAAAATAAATTATGTCTATAAATTAGAAGGCAAGGAAATTGCATGTGTATTTTGGGTATTCTGATAATGTCCAGCAGTAAATTGTTTTCATATAAATCTCATGCTTAATTAATCACTTTAAAAACGCTCATGTGTTTTCTTGTAAATACATCTCTGCCTGCAATTCATAAAATGTAAAGACAAATTAAATTGCCAATCCCAATACAACAATGTTGCCCTTGGTGGATCCTGACTGGGCACATTCAGCTCTCTTTCTCATGAGTTCAATAAATTCAGTAGCCTCTTTGCTGTTTGAGTTGCCCCTGGGTATCTGATTCAGTAGATTTAAATTCTCTTTTAAATTACAATTAGATGAGGCAATAAAGCTAGCTTATGCACAAAAAACTGTTGGTGCTGAAAACATGGCTGTCTCAGGGAGCTGAGACCCTGATTGAAAGAAAGCTTGAGGCAGTGAATTTGGGGAAAACTAGTCACACTGAAAATACAAATAAACAAACATCTCTGGTAGAAAAGTTTTAAACACTCCCCAGAAAAATGCACACCCCTGTTTTGGTTAAAATATAGAAAAACCTGAAAAGAATTAACTGGTATGATCCCAATACTCAGATATCATATCCCATTTGAACAGAATATTAAATGTTAGAAAAATTTGGAGAATTTGTTTAGATATTTTTAGGAATGAGCTTGATATTGCACAATTTGTATTAGTTACAGAATTTGTCTTTTTTTCAAACTCCCACATACAGGATGCCTCAGTAGGCAAAAACTGACGCCTGCACTAGCCCACATGTGGCCTACCTGCTGCATACACTTCTGCTATGACTTCTAGACGAGAGACTGTGACAGTAGAAAGTAACGGAAGTACTTTGCTAGATAATAGAGTTAGTGTATGAACAAGAATTTGAAGTCTAAAATTTAAAAAAAAGAAAGATTTTGGGAATGTTTTTAATCCATAAGCCTCCATATGGTTTCCCATTCTACACAGTGGGAAGCAGTCTCCAGTGAGTCCTCTTGCTCAGCCAGTGTTATCCGAATGAGAAGGGACCCAGCAGAGCAATGCTCATCAGCCAGCACAGCTTGGCTTTAGCTGCTAATCCTTGCAGCTGGAGCTGAAGAGCTTGCTTTTTCAAAACAAAGAAAATTCAAGTCAAAGCTCACTGAGTTGATCTAATTTGAGGAATGTCTGGCCCAAGGTGTCTATTGAGTACCATGGGGCCCAGGTGGACTTTCTATTTAGCTAAAATGTAGCCTAGGAGTCAATCTGAGAGGGGACTCTACTGAAGTTATTTCTAGGGATAGATCCAAACAGAAATCAAAACAAAATTGAACACCATCCACCAACGTGCTTTTGCAGATACTGTGAAGTTGGCTTTGTTTTCTGGCCTCAGTGCTAAGAGAAAGGGTGCATCACGGGAAATTCAGTGTTAGCTCAGATTCTTCCAATGGCGGGATATGAGCAATTCCTTGAGGTTACAAAGCTGCCAGAGATTTGATTTGGCTAAGAACTTTCTGACTGATTCTAGCAGTTTTGGAGATACAGGTCATTGCAGGCTACATCAAGCCAAAAAAGTCTCCTTTAAGTAAACTGTGTCAAGATCCCTAAAATTATGGTGAAATGATGAAAGAGATGATCAGAGGAAAATCCTGGGAACAAATCATATTGAATATATTCCTTCTCATTTTTGTTTAACTGACTTTTTTTTACAATACAAAAATGTTTTATTTCAATTTTATACATAACATTGTTACTTGGTGAGTTTCAGATTATATTTGAATGTGCCTAGTAACATGATATGAGATGCATGCAGAATTTCATATTGAGTGCATTTGAATATAATGGCACTGGAAATGTAATTTGTACTTTCAAATTTTATGAAGTAAAAGAAATCAATCTTTGGGGGTGGTGGTAGTCACATTGAGCATATTGCATTAATTTCTTTGAGGATTCTCCCAAGCTAATTAACAAATTTTCTTTGCAGATGCAAGTTAGGTTGTGATGGCAGTCCTATCTCATATGAACCTTCTGGACTACACACACACACACACACACACACACACACCTCCTTCAATTCTTTCACTCTAGGAAGTGTTAATATGGGCAGGTTTGCAGAGAACTTTTACATTCACTCTTTGGGTAATTCTTCAGAATACATCTGGTAGTTAATTACTTTCCAATAGAATTTTTTGCAAAGGTAAAAATGTTCTAGGTTTCTATAGTGACCAGTTAAGGTCACATGACAAGTTATAGAAAGGAGAATTATAAATGACACGAGTGTTTCTGTCATATTTTGTTAAAAAGACATTTATATATATATTTGTGTTTTCTTTCCTCAATTTCTTTATCACATATTATAAAAATCAATTAAAAGAATATCAAAGGTTATCATGTTAAAGTTTGAGATACTTAAGAATGTCCCTCAAGAAAAATTGCCATCTATTCTAAATTTATAATGCATTTGCAGTTGTATGAGGGATAGTTATATCATTTTAGGCATAATTATGACCTGGATAAATATAAAATGACTTTTCAATTGTACATGGGATAGTTATAATGTTTAGGCATTATTATGAACTTTTTATTGTTTTCATCTGGAAATTAATCACAACATGAGGATATATGATTGTGTGTCAAGTTGACAACAGGTGGATTTGTGTTGGTTATTCTTGGTTGTCAATTTGACCACATCTAGAATTAATTAAAACCCAAATATAGAGGGCACACCTGTGCATTTCTTCTAATTCAGCTGACTCTGTCTACTCCAGTTTTGGTGTCTGGGATTTCTCCACCAATCATGTTCCTACCTTTGCCATTTTTTTTCCTGGCAGTGAAAATGATCCTGATCTGGGCCCCTAGAAGGTAACAGACAGACAATTCTACCCTAAGAGCCAGAGACCATCTAAAAATAATCCCAACATCAAGCAAATGAAACTGACTTTTGAGTTGTTGATCAGGACTGTCTAGACGATTCCTGAAGCATAAGCTATTGTTACTGCCCTTAGCTGCCCTGAGGAGGTGGAAGGTATGTCTATATTGTGGAAGACACCTGCACTTCAGACTCAGGGCTCAGAGTTCCCTGAGCTAGAACTGACCTGAAAAGCCTCCTCTCTAAGGACTAGCTTTTGTGGTACCAGAAGTCAACACTAAAGATTCTGAAGGAGGGAAGCAATCAATAATCCTAGTCAGCTATGGTCCTTGTGAACCACAATAATGACTAGTATGGCAAGACAACTCCCATGCATCCAGTAGGTGCATACATATCTTGGGAGTAACCAATAGTTTTATCATTGGACTTAAGACCTGCTCAACAAGAGTGAAATTGTGTCTGATACTGGAAACCAAGCTGAATCCCAGGGCTAGTGAAGTCATGGATCCTGGAAGAGAACATATGACCACCATTTTACACTAAACCAGTATAATCCTTAATTACATTCTAAATATTTGTCATTATACCAACAGGTAAGTGTAGTCCTCTCCCCTCATCAGGAAATATTCGCAACAAGCAGAAACTGTTACAGAAAGCCATAACCAATCAAATGCAGAGCTGTGGAGCCGAGCACCAGCTTTTATATTTACAGTACAACTCATGTACAAAAGCCTCTGGGAGTCATTCTGAAAGAGCGGTGGAAAAACTGTAAGATATTAGGAACAGTTTGCTGTGATATTGTGTTTTTTAAAACTATCAGACGATATACCCAAATAAAGTCCTATCAATATGGTCACCTATACATGACCTGAACAAGATGGCACCAATAAATATTCTAAGGTGAAAAAGGGGAAAGAGGCAAAGTCCCTAAATCTGCAAGAAAAACTACAGGGAATTAAGGAATGCCCAAGCAGATGAAAATGTTCCTGAGGGAAGAACATACTAATTGTTTATCCAATACCAAATGGTCATCCCTGAAAACATACATACAAGTAACATACACAATTAGCAGGTTATATTCATGTACATATATACATATATATATATGTATGTATGTGATGACAAAAAGAAAGATTCCATGAATTTGAAAGATAGCAAGAGGTTGGGAGAGTACATAAGATGGTTTTGAGGGAGAAAGGGAAGTGGGAAATAATATATAACATAAAAATTGATAAAAAATAAATAATTTAATTTAATTGTAAAAATCAGTGCAAGTGCATGCCTGTAGTTCTAGCACTCAGGAAGCCAAGGAAGGAGGTCAGCCTGAGCTACATTGTGAGAACCTATCTCAGCAAATATTATAAATATCTAACTGAGATACGTAGTTGTAGTATGTATCTAAAGATGTCTACACACACATACACCTGAACACAATGTTCATTCTTTTCTTTAGAGGAGGAAAACTTTATTGCATGTATATTTCCAGGTCATAATCTATCGCTGAATGAATTTAGGGAGGAAGTCAAGAAGGAAAGATTCAGAAACCCAGGAGGAATGCTGCTTCCTCACTTACTGGGTGACTTATGCTCAGCAGCTACATGTATGTATATATGTATATATATTTATATACTTATAATTAAGCTTAATAAATACATGTACATCACTTAGTCTATCCTTTCCACCCTCAAACTCCTTCTGTGTCCCCCTTTCTCTCTGACATTTATAATCTATTCATATACATCAATCATTCATCACATGTCTATTCATATAAATCAATCATTCATATTCATGTCTATAAAACCTACTAAGTCCATTTAGTATTTCTAGCATGTACCTGTATCCAGGACTGACAATTTTGGAATGTACAATTTGTTTGAGAGCTTGACCCATGATGAACCTGATTCTCACTCTCAGCAATCATTGATTATACACAGCTCTTCATTTAGGCATAGGAACCTGCAGAATTTCACATTGGCATGTCAACTTTTATTGCCATTATGCTGCTCTTGTTCAAGAAACCATATTTCTGATATTTCATGGATGTGTTTTCACTGCCATGTCTTGTGGATGCTATCTAGGGGCAGGAGTCCTGTGCCTTTGGTTCTTACAGCCTTTCTATCTCCTTCATACAATATTCCTTAAGCTTTAGGAGTAGGAGTTGCATTGCAGATGTTAACAGTTGAGGTTGAATAACCCATAGTCATGTATTTTGATCATTTGTGTCTCTGAAATAGACTCTATCTGTTGCAAAAATAGGCTACTTTGATGAAGAGCAAGAGCCATACTTACCTGTAGGATAAGTATAGGATAAGGGTATCTGTAGGATAAGAATTATATTATATTTAGAATATAATTAGAAATTACACCATTTACAGTTAATTTACAGTCGGTTACAAATAGATTCACCCAGCTCCTGTTTCTGAACTGAACTGGGTAGTTTCAACAGTAGGGTCTTAACTTCAAGTGCTGGATGACAATCAAGGGCAATGGCAATAACTAATGCTTGGGAAGACTGGTGTTCTTTCTTTTCTTTTTTTTTTAAATAATATTTAACAGATTTTATTGAGAATTAAACGTCATTTTCCCTACATGACTTCACGAATACATGCTAGAAAATGACATACCTATATAGACAATTTTTACAGGTTGAGAAAAATATCAAGAAAATTAAGGTCAGGACAGAGAATATTAATTTCACATATCACAATGGATACATACAAATGCACACATAAAGATCTACAAAATAGTAACTGACAGATACATGATTTGTGTCTACAAGGAATCACTCATTCCTTCTTTTCCCTTTGCAACTAGAACTTTCCAACAACGTGAATGTTTCAGGCTTTTCTTATAAATCTGATTTTGAATAATACCATATCAAACATGAATCTTCCCCAAACTCTCTAAACACCCACAATTTATTTATTTATTTATTTATTTATTTTGGTTTTTCGAGACAGGGTTTCTCTGTGTAGCTTTGCGCCTTTCCTGGAACTCGCTTTGGAGACCAGGCTGGCCTCGAACTCACAGAGATCCGCCTGGCTCTGCCTCCCGAGTGCTGGGATTAAAGGCGTGCGCCACCACCGCCCGGCTATTTTTATATGAAAAAGACCTATTGATGACTTCACATCTTCTATCCTAATAAATGAATCCCTTCTAGTTTACATGTGAGGGCATTTTGGATGAGTATGTGTGATTTAGGAAATATTATAAAACAACCCTACACAAATGTTTTTCTAGATCCTTATGTTAATTAATATACCATATTTCAAAAGTTCACAGAACATCACTGTCCAAGATTCCTTTTTCTTCCTCTGCTACTGGTACTCCAGACAAGCAAAATACCTGGCTTGCAGTTTAGGAACTAGTTCATTTTTTTTCTAACATTTTCCTCCTCCTGTTTTTTTTTTTTTTTTTTAAATTACCTCTTAACACAGTTCTCCACATTTTTCTACTGAGATATTAATCCCTTCCAGCTTATATGTGAGGACATTTTGGGTCACTATGTATGATTTAGGAAACATTATAAAGCAATCCTACACAAAATATTTGTCTGTCTCTGCAAAGCCTAGAACAAGTTGCTCTAATAGTTCTATGTGTATTTGTGGGGATATATAAGGAAAAATGGTGACAAGATTTTCCTTAATCATTTTACATGGAAGATTAATCTCTTAAGATAATGATTGGAAACATCCTCTTCTTCCCATGAAGTTTCCTCCTTAATATGTGGGTAATATTAAGTGTATTTATTCATTAGCTAAACTACTATATAGTGCGAAATCCAAACTGTGAGTATCCCAAAACATTGGTAAAAGACCTTATAGTTTTACTACGTCATAAATCTAGGATTTCTGGAATGATAAATAACCCCGTATCATTGATCCATTGCTTGTGACTGGTATTCTTTCAACCAACAAATTCAGGGGAGGTTTTCCACGCATATATACACACATACGTATTCATTTTAAGTAAGCTTATAATGTTTTTCCATTGTTTTATCAAAAATCTTTGGTGTTATTTGTTTCTTACTCTTCTGTCTCTCCCTGTATAACCTTAGCCCTCACATAAAATTTGTTGCCCCGTGTTACTCCCATTAATGTCTTCTTAACTCTTGTCTCCTCTTAGCCTTATCAACTTTTTAATAGCTCTTTGTGTCCCCCATCCTTTGTGGTACATTTCTATCTTTCTGTCTTCTTTGGATTCTTAAGTTTATATACTCAAATCTAACAATTCAGAGCAAGGGTTCACAAGTAAGAGAGGGAACAGTAGCATTTATCTTTGTGGGCCTATTTTTCATTTCTTACTATTTACCTAAAATGTGATGACTTCACTTTTATTTACATATGTACATTTACATACATATAATACTATGCCACTGTGTATAGATACTATATTTTTATTATCCATTCATCAGTTAAAGTACATTTAAGTTGTTTCCATTTTCCAGAAATTGTGGAATGAGTGGCAATGAACATGGCTGAACAAATATGTATAGAGCAGAATGTTGAATACTTTGGGCATATACCAAGAAGTAGTACAGGTAGGTAACATAGTATATATAATTTCACATTTTTTGAGAATACTCCACACTGATTTCCAGAGTGGCTGCAACAGTTTGCAATCCCACATAAACAGTGACTGAAGATTCCCTTTCACCCACATCCTCTAGAGCATTTGTTGTTAAGTGTTTTCATGATCTCAGCCATTTTTATTAGGATAAAATGAAATCCCATAGTAGTTTTAATTTTACTTTCCCCTCATTGGTAAGGAAGATGAGCAGTGTTTCAAATATTTCTTAGCCATTTATTTCTTCTTTGGGGGACCTTCTGTTCAGATCCTCAGGCCAATTTTTAATCAGATCATTGGTTTTCTCAATTTTCATAGCACCATTTGTTGAAGATGGTATCTTTTCTCCATTTTGTGCTTTTGGCATTTGTGTCAAATATCTGGTGGGTATAGTTGGTGTACCTCCATATTTATGTCTTCTATTTTGCTTCATCGATCGACATGTCTGTTTTTGTGCTAGTGCCACACTGGTTTTATTATATAGCTTTACTTCATAGTTTTATTATATAGTAATGTAGGTTGAAATCTGGTAGAGTCATACTGCTTTTTTGCTCAGGATATATTTTTTTTCCTATCCAGACCCTTTTATGGTTCCATATGAAATTTAGGTATTTTTTCTATTTATGTGAAGGATGGTTTGGAGATTTTGGCTAGGTCTGCACTAAATCTTTAACCTGCTTTGGGTAGAATTGTTATATTCACATTATTAATACTATTAATTCACAAGAGTGGAAGATCTTTCAATCTTCTGGAATCAAACTCAGTCTCTTTCTTCAGAGACTTGAAATCTTTATTGTAGAAGTCTTTCACCTCCATGGTTAGGTACATTCTTATACTTTTTGAGGGTATTTGAGTAGGAATTTTTCTATGATCTTTTTCTAAGTTTATTTGTTTTGGAGGATAAAAACTTTTATAAGTTGATTTTTCTTTCCTGCCACTTGACTGAAAGTGTTGATCATTTCTACAAACTTTTGCTAGAACTTTTGGAATATTTCATGTCTAATAATTCAAATAGGGATTTTTTTTCACTTATTTCCTTATAGTAAGACTTCAATTTACTTCTCTTGTCTTATTATTCTAGCTAGGGCTTTAAGCATATATGGAAAGGAGTAGTAATGATGTATAGCCACTTCTCATTCTTGATTCCAATGTAATTGCTTTGAGGTTTTCTTCATTTAGGGTGGTGTTGGCAATGGGTTTGCCCTGTATAGCTTTCACTATGTAAGATATGGTCCCTCTAATCCTGTTCACTCTGGGAGTTTTATAATGAAGACATGGTGATTTGTCTTTTCTTTTACTTCTTACTTTTTGTCGGATGGCTATGTATTACTGTTCAAATCCCTTTATTGTTCTGAGTCTGTTTAAGTATTTGGTTTCTTTGTTTAACATTACTGGTTTGGATGAAATTAACATTAGTCCATTTCTTTTGTGTTTTCTAACTTTATGGAATGCAGAATTTTAAAGTATTCCCTGTTAATGTTCAGAATTTATTTGTTATCTGTTCTAATGCTTCCCTATTCTGCTCTGATTCCACTGATTTCACCCCCTCTTTCTTTTGATTTTGGTTCACCATGGTAAAGACCTGATAATCTTGTTAATGTTTACAAAGAATGAGCTCTCAGACTCATTATTTCTTTCTGTGTTTCTGTTTCATTACTATTATCTTTAATTTTAATTATTTCTTGTCATCTATTGGATTTGAGATTAATTTGTCCTCTCTTTCCCACTCTTTTTCCAAATTCAAGGTCATTGAATCACTGGATTAATAAATAATTTATTTGTGTTTCTTTTTAAAAAATTTAGCAATTAGAGCTATACATTTCCTTATGAAGGTTGCTTATAATGTGTCCTACACTTTTTGTTGTATTGTATTTTCATTTTCATTTAGTTCTAGTAATTAAAATTTTTTCTTTGATATATTCACTCCCTGGTAATGTGATATTTAGTCTCTATGAGTTTGTGTAATTACTATTACTCTTTTGCTGTTGATTTTAAATTTTATTACACTGTGATCAGATAGGGCAGAGTTACTTAATTTTTATTTTCTTTATTATTATTATTATTAAGTTTATTAATTTATTTTACATTCCAACCACAGTTTCTCCTCCCTCCTCTCCTCTTGTTCCCATTCCCTACCTATTCTCTGCCCCTCACACCCCAATCCACTTCTCCTCTGTTTCTGTTCAGAAAGGAGCAGGCCTCCCATGGGTGTCAACAAAGCATGGCATATCAGTGTTACTTAAATTTTTTTAATTTTGTGAAATTTGTTTTTGTTTCAGTGTATGGTCTATTTTGTGTCTCAGCACATTTTCTGGTGTTTGCTTGGAATATTCTGCAGATATATTTTGGTCCATTTGATGTATGATGCTGTTAATTTCAATACTTCTCTGTTTATTGTTTTTGTCCAGATTACCTGTCTAAAGGACAAAGTGGGGTACTGAAATTACCTACCATTATTGAGTTTAGGACAATGTCTTTCTTGAAGTAGAGCGGTATGCTTTTTATGAAATTATGTCCAGCAATGTTCACTGCATATATGTTTAAGATTATAATGTATTCTTTATAAATTGTTCCCTGGATCAGAATTAAGTATCCTTACAGTTAATGTTAGTATGAGGTCTGCTTTGCCTAAACTTAGGGTAAGTACATTTATTTGTCATTAGTTCTTTTCTCCATACTTTCATTCTAAAATGGTATCTATCCTTGGACAAATAAGATGGATTCCTCTATGAGAAAAATGTAAATTTCTTAAAGTAATAATATGTTCTGCTAATTTATGTCATTTGATTGGGGAAATTTAGGATATTACTTTTAAAGCGATTATTGGAAGCTGTTTCTTTCATGCTGTCATTTTATTGTTGTTATTTTCCTCTGCTTGTATACTTAGTCCAATTTTGTGTTTCAGTATTTCTAGCTTCATTTATTTTCTTCCCATAGGCTCTTGGCCTGTGCTGATTTCTTTCTTCACTCCTAAGTACTGCTTTCAGTGTTTTCAGTAGGGCTGGGCTGTTGGAGATGAATTCTTTTAGCCTTTTTGTATCATGGAAAATTTTCTTTCTCCTTCAAACATGGCTGATAGTTTTGCTGGATAAAGTACTCTTGATCTTTCAGAATTTGTTTTATTGTTCTGTTGAAAAGCTGGCTGATCTACATGGGAGATTTGTGCTTTTCTGAAGGGACAGGAGAGGGAGTGGATGGGGAGAAGGGAGAAGTTGGGGAGAGAGATGGGGAATAGAGCATGAAGGGAGGAGAAAGTGTGATCTGGCTGGGGAAGATGAATTAATTGATTAATTAATAAAAATAAAAATAATAGAAGTCAGCTGTTATTCTATGTGACTTATTATTTCTCACTTGAAACTTCAGTATCTTTTCTTTATTCTGTATATTTAGGGCTTTAATTGTAACATGCCATGGGGATTTTCTTTTCTAGTCCTGTCTGTTTGGTGTTCTGTACACTTCTTATGTCTCTATGGATATGTCTTTTCTTTATTTCTGGAAATCTTCTATAATCATGTTGAAAATATGGTCTTTGTCATTTACCTGGGATTCTTTTCATTCATCCACGTCTGTAATTAAAAGATTTTTGTCTTCCATGGTGCACCACAATTTTTGCATATTCCTTCATGTGTTTTTATTTTTTGTGCTCTTTGCTTGAGTAGTTCAATTCCTCTATTTCTTCTTCACGTTCTGATATTCCCTTTTCTCCTTGACCCATTCTACTGGTAACACTTCCCCTGAGTTTCCTAATTAGGTTGTTGAGATTTGTGGTTCCATCTTCATCTCATTCTGAGTTTCCTTCAGTATTTCTCTATCTTTCCTGAATTAATTTTTTAGATCCTGAGTTATGTTTGTAATTTTATCCAGCTGTATATTAGTGGTGCCTTGAGCTTCACTCAGGTACCCATTCCTGTCTCTTTCAAGTTCACTGAGGTATTTGTTTAACTCCTTAAATTCTTTAATCATGATTAAATTGTTCTTTTAAATCGTGTCTCCTGGGATTCCTCTAGGTGATTCTCACTAGGGAACATTTCTATGGGACTGGTGGGATTTTGTAGAGAAACATGTTGTCTTTGCCTTTCATATTATTTGCATTTTTTTCAATATGACCCAGGCATTCAGACTTCCTTTGATGGTTGAAAGATTCTAGTTTGCCTCTGCTGAGTGTAAGGTTGATTTTTGTGGTGTTGCCCAATCTGTGTTGGTTTCAGATCAAGTAAGAAGTTCAAGATAAATCACTCAGGTACTCAGCACTGATTTTTTTTTGTTGGTTGCTCATGGGTGAGTCCAATTCAATGCTTTTCCAGAAAGCATGAAATGGGGCAAATGAGTGGGTCTACCCTAGGTTGTTATGGAAGGTGTGCTATTTGTGAGCCCGACTTGAAAGTGGTAAGATGGCAAAGGTGGGCTGAATTCTTGGGCACTCATGGGGCTATGCCAGAACATAGGGTATGTATGAGGTTAGGCCTGAAGTTGGGGTAATACACATAGATAATGGAACTCACTAGAGATTAGATGTAGAAAACTGGGCCAGAACAACTGTACTGATTCCTGATGAATATATATATATATATATATATATATTGATATATATTGATATATATATATATATATTTGATATATATATATATTTTCATCAAAATTAATATAGATATTTTTCTAAGTCTTTTTTTCTTGGCCATTTCTTTTCTCTCTAAGTCCGTTGGCCTCTTATCTCCCACATTTCCTTCTCCGGATATTATTTCCAGCTTATGTTGTCCTTAAAAATGACTGGGAAAACCTTACAGGTAATAGAACCATTTAATATAATGTGTTCTTCTTTAGAGATTTGGAACTTTAGAAGCACAGTATTGAATTGACTCCCGAGTTTGTATCTGCATACCCATAGATTGGTGAAACTCTTGGACCTCATCAGGGAAGTTTCTCTATTCAGTGAATGTTAGTAAATACAGAAACTCATAACTGGTGTGTATGCAGAGAGTATGATCTCAGAAGTGCTCAGGCACAAATAGATATATCACATTCCCTACTTTTAAGGCTCTGGAAATCATCATGGAAAGGTTGGGAAAGGTTGTAATAGTGAGAGGTTTGGTAGGACTAGAATGAAAATAGTGTTTGTCTATCATGCCAGAACTGCTGTAGTCATGAACTCACAGTAGCTGTTGTTGCCTGAACAAGATACACACAAGATCATACTAGTCAACAGTGGAGGAGAGTGTGTTTGTGGAATGTATGTTGGGGAGGGGAATCACAATTCTTACCCTTAACTGAGGAGCTATGGGCAGTTGACGGCCTCTGTGGAATGGAGAGTTAGTTTTCTTTAAGAGTGTAGTCCCTTGTAGGTTGATCACACTCATGGTTAGGCCTCACACTAGTGCTTGAGTGTATGTGCAGCAGACTTGACTTGGTAGGTTCTAGAGGAAAAAGCAGACATGAAGTTGAGGAGAGGTTGTGGGGTTAAAGATGGCCTGAGAGGCATTAAGGGAAACAATTGGGTTAATGTGATGAAAATACAATGTATGTAAATATGAAATTCTCAAGGAATTAGTGAAAATCATAATTGAATTTTATGAGCACATATATGAATAGTAAATATATAATATTCTGTACAGAATATTGACACAGATCCAGTGGTTTCCAAGTCAGTAATACAGATTTTTTTTTTACTGTTTAGACATTTAAGCTTTGTAAGGTAAAATGATGAAGTTTTCTCTGAGAAGAGAGGCAACCATCTCCATATTACTTCCTTCTTAGGTTGTTACCTTGATAAAATTTATATCTTCAGTGCCCCCAAAGGTCCATAATTTATGTCCCTAGAATGTCACTGTTGGGAGGTGGTGGAATCCTTAGAAGATAAAGCCGAGTGGAAAGTCTTTAAGCTATTAAAATCATGCCCTTGAAGTGGGCAGTGTGTCCCTAACCACTTTCTCCCTTTGCATTTTGCTTCATGACTATGAGGTGAGCAGTTCTTGGCTGCTATGTTCTCTAATCATGATATGCTGCCTCACCATGGGCAAAGAGTTGGAGCCAATGCATTGTTGCATCTAAACCTGTCAGTCACAGCAAATATTTTAGCTTTTTAAGTCCATTGTATCTAGTGTTTGCTATAATAACATGAAGCCAACTAATACATTCTTCTCTATATACTAGGCTTAATAAAAAGCCCAAACTTAAGTTTTTAAGTCAAATGCCTGGGTTTTCTGACCTTTGGAACTGTATATACTCTTTCCTACTCAGGAAATTAATGTAAAGTGCCCTTGTTAATTTCTCAAGGAGCTAAGATAAATTCTGGACATATTTACTTCTATGTGACTATGTAAGATTTTGTGAGTTTCTATTGAAGTTTCAGTTAATTTCCCCTATATCTTATAGAGTTTTAAATATGACAATTCTTATTCTTTAATATAATGGAGATTTTATATTATAATGGTAGGAAGAAGTCTTCTGTTGGTAAGATTAATTTATTTCCCAACTTCTTAGAGACTATCAGAACTATGCTTATAGGTTTTTAGGACTTTCTTAAGAAAAGAGATATTTGAATCTAGAGTGACTAATATTGCATGCACTGAGATGGAAATGCAGCTGGAAATACATCTATGTTGTTATTAGTGACTACCTGCATGTACTTACATTTCAGAAGTTCCAAAAACACAGTGTTTTATGTTGATCTTGGAGAACTAATGTCTAAATGAACTAAACTAAATGTCCAAGAAAGTTGAGATTCAATTAGTTTTGGTGCATAGTAGTAAGTTTGTAAGCATTTATTGAATGAATTATGCCTAGTAAGACTGAAGTTGGTTTTTTGGAATTACAATTTTATTCATGTTGAAGAACTGCTTTGAAAAGTACTATTGTAACCAAGTCTTGGTTCTCAGAAGGAAAATCATATAAACTGAAATCTGTCATTCAAATCTATTCTTTTCAGCACAATTTTAAGGATTTGTTTCAAGTTATAAGTTCTACTGACTCAGAGAATAAAACAAGACAGAGCTAGTCTATTAAAAATTCTGGAAAGCAGGATTGTTCAATGGATGCTTGCTGCCAAGCCTAATGACCTGAGTTTAATCCTTGGAATCTATACGGTAATAGAAAAAAAAAAAAAAACAACTTCCACAAGTTGTCTCCTAACGCATGCACCAATGCATACACATACCCTTGTGTACAAGCACATACACATATACACAAGAAATAATAATAATAGCAGCAGCAGCAGCAACAACCACAACAATAATAACAGAAGCTGTACTGCTTCCTAGCTCTTTTCACATAATAGAGGATTGGCTATCAATTGTTCCTCCTATCATAGACCAGAATTTGTTATTTTGAGAGCTCAAGATTGGTGTTAGAGGGAACTTACTGGAGGGACTGACTTGTGTATACCTACAATATCTCCCATGTGGTCACTTGAACATATTCAAATAAGGAGGGGACTATTTTCTGGGGCAGCTGTCCTTATATTAGCAAGGGAAGCAGGGGTTCTTACATTGACCCTGTAACTGTTATGAATCTTAGGCATAGAAAGCAGAAGTAAATTTATATTTTCAAAATAAATGTGACACATTTTCTGCTATCTTATTAGACAGATGATAGAAGGTATTAGCTCTTGAACCTAGAACATTAAAAATGGCAAGTATTTGGCTTTTCTTAATTCCAAACCAGTCATCAGCATAGTGTGGCAGACTACTTGTTGCCCAAGCAAAACTGGGCAAAGGTATATGATATCACCATGCTTCTTTTGCTGTTGCTTCTAAACCAGGACTTGAAGAGGGTCTAGCTTATGGCTTTTCCCTCCATTTCTCCCACCTCCTACTTCCCATTCCTGTACCTCATTAAAACCTTTTAACTTCTTTACCAGACACCTTAAGAAATGGAGCTCTGCGCAAGCATCTGCTTTCTGTCATCGCAGCTGACAGTTTATTTTCAGAATCCTGGAATTTCTGCTGTTGCTTAATCTTATATCCAGGAGCAAAACACATGAGACAGGAGCAGGAAGCAAAGTTTGCAAATTCTCTTGGATCCTGTCTAGAATTTTACCATTCTGAAGTGAGTGTGTATGCTGGAGTGGGAGGGGAAGGGCAGGGGCAATGTTGTCAAGCTTCAATCTGTGCCACTATGTGCCAGATTCCCTGGAATTTCCAAGCTAAAATCGAACTTCTCAGGTCCCTGAAAGTGGTTACAAGATGAAACTGGGTGGAACTCACAATGAATCTTCCTGTTTTTAAATGAGTCGATATTTTGAAACAGGATGTAGAAAATCAGAAACAGACAATAGTGGAAATATAGGAATCATGAACAAGTTGAAAATTAACTGCAGGATTTTAGCTGCTTGTGCAATTCAGTTTTCTGAAACCTGTAAATGATTGTTCAGAGAATATGCAAGAGGGGAAAGAAAATTATTATCAAGTAGGCATATTGCTCTTCAGACATGTGATCAATTTATTATGTATGTTCTCTACAAGATATAGTGTTGTTCTTTAGCTCCACCCCCTCAGCAAGTGGGTGTTGTTGATAGGTGTTGTAGTGGGACAAAAACTAACAAAGTAATATAGGCTTTGACACTAGAAGAGCCAGGTTTCAATATAATTATGAACAAAACCTTTGTAGCCTTGATTTTCTCATGCACAAGATTGAAATGAAAGCCATCATTATATATCTCCTAGGATTTCCATGAGAATCAAAAGATGACTTTTATAAAAGATACATAAGACAGAAAACTAGATAGACTGGCAGCTATTATTTCTTTGTTATTGGAAAGTCCTAGGGTGACTGGTACTTAGTCTGGTGATTACAAATTGAAAGCTATTTCTATCCTCTGAATTGCAGATTTTGGGGCAGAATCCCAGTGAGTTTATTTGGGCTTTGTTTCCTCTTGTGATCTCATAAATTCTGTTTCTGGATCTTAGGTTAAGCCACAGTGGAAACACTACTGTTCTACTCTTGTTAGTTCTGTGACATGGTGTGTTCACAGATAGGACCCAGATGACCTGTTGATGGCAGTTGGACTTTTCCTTGCCCAAGTGTAAGATGTTCTCATGTGTTTGATCTTTGGCCTCTTGAAAACTTAGCTATTCCTGGCTACTTGACCCTTTCAGGCCTTTGATAAGAAAAAAAATTCTGTGACATATCAATTATTAGATTGCCCATTAAGGTGCATATTGTCCAGAACATACTACCTCTCAGTTTGTTTCTTCATCTGCAAAATGGTAAAAATATTGGCCAATCACATGATAAAATTATTGGGAACTCTGAAGGAAATACCTGAAATGTAGTTATGTTCAACAGCTGTTCATTTCAGTTTAAAAATAACATATCTCTAACTTTTTAAAATCCATTTTAATGCTTGTCTACTTAGTTAATGATTGTTGTATGACTCATTATGTCTGTAGAGTAGTCTACATATAGATTATAAACTTGTCAGCTGCTACAAATATGCTTGTCCTAGATTTCCTTCTGATCTCTCCTCCCCCACATTAGCTCTCCATCCTACTTCCCATTGACTGGCTTCTTCTTCTTCTTCTTCTTCTTCTTCTTCTTCTTCTTCTTCTTCTTCTTCTTCTTCTTCTTCTTCTTCTTCTTCTTCTCTCTCTCTCTCTCTCTCTCTCTCTCTCTCTCTCTCTCTCTCTCTCTCTCTCTCTCTCTCTCTCTCTCTAATACAGGGTTTCTCTGTATAACTTTGGTTGTCCTGAAACTCACTCTGTAGACCAGGCTGTCCTCAAACTCATAGAGATCTGCTTTCTTCTGTCTCCCCAGTGCTGGGATTAAAGGTGTACACCACCACTGCCAGTTGATTTACTTCTTAGTTATTGTTTTAATGGTTGATTTCTTAGTTATTGTTTTAATGGTTCTATTGTACACATTGAGCAGGTTAGTTCCATCCATCACTCTTAGAAGTCAATGCAGACTTTTCTGGGACTAGGGAAAGTAGCTATTAATAGAAAAGGGGATTAAAGTAAATGAATGGAACAGATAGATCTACAGATTCTGTCTTTTTTGTGGCTCCTTTGAAGGACAATACCTTTTCAGAGATTGTCTAAAATTCATTCCTTGGTTCTGGACTCTGATAGCTTCCCCTGATTCTTCATGGAGAGATTTTCCTGGGAAATATATTGGTAGGTAAGAATATGAGTGGCAGCTTCAGGGATTACTCTTTCTTCCTGCCTAGGTCTCTGATTACCAGCCAGGCCTGGGCTCCATTAGATATTTTTCTGTCCTGTGTCATTGTTTGTATGGCACATCAACTCTTGAGTTGAATACAGTAATTCACCTACTCACCTAAGCTGCTGCTGCTTCTTCTTCTCCTCCTCCTCCTCCTCCTCCTCCTTCTTCTTTTTTGAGACAGGGTTTCTCTGTGTAGTTTTGGTGCCTGTCCTGGATCTCGCTCTGTAGACCAGGCTGGCCTCGAACTCACAGAGATCTGCTTGGCTCTGCCTCCTGAGTGCTGGGATTAAAGGAGTGTGCCACCACTGCCCGTCTTCACCCAAACTTCTTAATCATAGACAATCTTAGACAATCTTAGTATCAATTTACAAGAGAAAACAGTCTTACAATGAGACATTATTTGTATTAAGGGTCAGTTCAGGAGAATCTCTTATTTTATTTTTAAAGATAAATATGTAGTTTCCTTTAGGTAGACAGGAATAATTGATGGAGTTTGAACTAAGCCCTTGAACTCTGGGAGAGCTATTCCAACCTCAAGGTGGTCATGAAAGTCTACTACTTTTTTTGTATATTGCTATTTAACAACAAATTTAAACTTTGTAAGTTTTGTACTCATTCTCTTATATTTCTATCTTTTTATTATAAATACTCAGTGGATAGATATTCAGACAAGCAAGGATTCAAGGTGGTAGATTTTTGTAGATGTCAGTATCAGACCCCTTTAAAGACAGAGAATGGATTTGGTGTATGTGGGGGTGGTTATCAATACTCAAATGCCAATACAGAAATAGAGAACGCAGAACAAGTGCCAGAGAGTTCTGGGTTTTGTACTTTGGTATCGAAGAAGGAAAGCCCTGAGGGGCCTCCTAAAGGAAGAGTCAGAAATAGAAGTAGATGCCCTTGCTGTTAGAAGGCTCAGAGCTCTTTCAGGAGTGCTGGAAGCAGTACAGTGACCTATTTTTTCCATCCCATTTTAGACCTGATCAGGGTCTTGAAGTTCCCTATCTTAAATCTACTTGCAACTTGATTTTAAGGATAAAAGAGAGAGAGAGAGAGAGAGAGAGAGAGAGAGAGAGAGAGAGAGAGAGAGAGAGAGAGAGGAAAGGAGAGAAATTACAACATGCATATAGAAGAGAGATATATATTGTATTCTATTCTTTCCTAAAGGCTGTGTTTGATACTCTTCATGTTGCTTTTATGATGTCACATACTTCGTTGGTAGTACTTCCATTTGAAAGCATTATGTCTCCCCTCAGTCATGCTTATAGAGGCAAGATGTTAAAGATGGTCTTTGGCTAACTATGGTTTAACATATACATTATATTATTATATTATATGCAATATAATATATTATATAATCAGACAAATTATATAAAACTTTTATATATATATGTATTCTACTTAGTTGTTGCTATTGTGAAAGTTATGGTTCTTTTGCACGTGCTACATCACTTTAAAATACAAACTGATGACCTCACAATGACTTGAGCTTGAATTCAAATCATTCCTTTTGAGTTTTCTACCTGTGGGTTTTTCCAAGAGTAGACCCATCAATATGAAGTTCTTGATCATGCTGATTCACCAGTCATCCTTTATATATGTGTCCCCATGTAGACATACACATTCACATACAATTGTTCCTTATCTTCCACAGATTCATTCCTGGTAGAAATATTTTTCATAAGATACAATTTGAGACACTTCCTGTTTTTTTATTAGAAATACATTTTTCATATTTGTTTCCCTTCCCAAATTCTTCCCAGACACTCCCCAAATCTCAACCCACCCAAATCTGTTTTTGCTCTTTCATTAGAAAACAGACATCTAAAAAAGAAAAATATTAAATAAAATTAAATCAAAACAAAACAAATTTGAATAGAACAAAACAAACCAATGAACAGAAAAGCAAAGATCCAAAGTAAAATACAAGAAACACATATAGATGCAGACACACATATTGGCACACACAAAAATCCCCTAAAACCACAAATATGGACACCATAATACATAAGTAAAAGACATGTGATATAATAAAAAAGGAAGAAAGTAAGGAAGAAAGAAAGGAAGAATGAAAGTGCCCAGAATAGTATTATGTGACCAAAACAAACAAACAAACAAACAAACAAGCAAACAAAAATCAACTCCCAGAATACCATTGAGTTTATTTAGTCTTGGTCACCTACTACTGGCCATTGTGCCTGGCCATAATAGTGGTTTGTATACACAGTAAGTCTCCATTGGAGAAAACTAATTTTCCTTTGTGAGCAATTATCAATTAGAGATAACTTCTGGGTTATCCCTGTGGGCTTATGTCCACCTCTCCTCTCAGCACAATGACCCCATCTGGCACAGACCCATTCAGGCCCGTTGCATGGCACAGTCTCTGCGAGTTCATATGTATGTTGGTTCAGCTGTCTTCAGCAGGCCTTGCTGTTCGTCATCCATTTTGACTCTTACAATCTTTCTGCTTCCTCTTACACAAGATTCTCTGAGCTGTGAGGGGAAGGAATTGATACAAACATCTCATTTAGGAACCAGTGTTGCAAGATTTTTTCCTCTGTGTACCATGTCAAGCTGTGAGTATTTGTATTTGTTCCCATCTATTGCAGGAGGAATCATCTCTGATGATGACTAAGCAAGACACTGATCTATAGGTATAACAGAATGTCATTCGGAGTCATTTTGTTTCTATGTTCCTTTAGCAGAACGATTTAGTTTTCCCCTAGGTCCATGGCCTATCTAGTCTCAGGTTCTTGGCCACCTCAACTGTGTCTGGGATGGATTCCATCTCATAGAGTGAGACTTATATCTAACCAGAGATTAGTTGGTTAGTCCAATGGCTTTGTGCCACTATTGCACTAACCACTAATTGTGGATTTTGCACACAGGTCACCATTGTAGATTGAAGGGTTTGTAGTTGGTTAATGTTTACCCTTCTCCTTTGGTAGCATGAAGAATATGTTCCAGTACGATGAACACTAGTCAGTAAGGGGTGAGGGCTCTAGGTAGGTACCAACTTGATTTCTCCATGTTTAGTGAGTTGTGAAAGTGTTTTCGTCAGCAATGGGGACTTACTTACCATCAGTTTGTGGAGAGCAAGCAACAGCCTTGACAATATCCTGGATTGTTTCAGGGTTCCTATGGGGTTGTTTTGGCCAACAACTCTATTAGATGTAACCCATTCCCAGAACTGGAGGTTTACTTTGGTGATGAGAGATATTCAGCTAGGGCTCCGTCTTCCCTGTTTTTTGGTGATTCTTTTTGGATTGTCTTCATATCTTTACATATTGTAAGAAGCTTTTAATGTATTAAGTTTTCATAAAGCCATCAAAAGGTCCCTTGTTTTAGCTGTCCCTACGCATATTCTTTCCCTAACCTTCTTTTCCTCTCCCCTTCCCCTTTTGATTATCCTGGTCCAGCCTACTCCCAAATATAGATAATTGTCTATTCTATTCCCACTTCCTAGGGTAATCCAATCATCCCCTCAGTCCCTTACTCTATAACTAACCTCTGTTGTTATGTCAGTTGTAGCTTGCTATGGAAGAATTTACTGCTAATGTCCACATATAAGTGCATACATACCAGATTGTTATTGCGGGTCTGGATAACCTCAATCATGGTGATTTGTTTTCTAGCACCATTCATGAACTTGAGAATTTCAAGTTTTTTTTTCAGAAAGGTATAAGTTTATTAAAAATCTTTTTTAAAAAAACACACAGCTACTTACTATGACATAGTGACTTATTTACAAGTTTTATGCTAGGATTCATGTTTTAATTAGCATTTCAAATAAATAAATTTTCTTTCAGAAATATCAGTATTTCAGATCTTTTTGTAGAAAATCAATGTAAACATTATAATGCCCCAGTCAAAAGTAGACTAACTATTGTCCTTAAAATGCTTTAAAAGGAAGCCTGGAGGTGGTGGCTCACACCTTTAATCCCAGCACTCAAGATGCAGGTAGACCTCTGTGAATTCAAGGCCACCCTGGTCCAAAAAGAGTTAGTTTCAGGATAGCTAGAGCTACACAGAGAAATCCTCAGAGGGGAAATGCTATACATGGTAACTACTGTTTAAACATGAGTTTTTATAAAATTACTCTTGTGGCTTTTTCAGACGATATCTCTGCTTACAAAGGCAGACATTAAAAACTAAAATATCACATGAACATTCCTTCTCTTAAGTACTCTCTTAAGTACTTAAGTGCTCTCATGCACTGTAAAGGCTGACTTAGCATTTCCAGAGCTTCAGGAGTCCATCTTCATCAGAGGTGGCAATCAGATTCTGATGTGGGTGGTGTGCAATTTCCACCACATCTTCATCAGCTGTTAGCGTTCTCTCCAGCCTGCCTGTAACTGGGCTGAGGCAGTAGAGCACAAAGTCCTCCCTGGCACAGTAGATCCTCCCATCACAGGGGGAGAGGCCTCAGCACATGAAGTCACCACCAGAACTGAAGCTTCTGAAAATCTGCTCCTGTTTGCTCATGATGATCACTGTCTTATCGGTTGTATGAAATGAAGTGCTCTGGGTTTTTAGGAAGCAGGATCATGCTATTGATGGTAATATCTGTCCCTGCAGTACTATCCAGAGATTGAAAGGTATTTGAACATTCTGTGGTCTTCATATTCCAGATCTTCACAGTGCCATCAGAAGATTCACTAATAATGTAATGCCCATCATGTATAAATGTTGCCTCATTAACAAAGGAGAAATGGCTCTGAAATACCTTTAGTAGTTTTTTTTTTCACATTTTAAACCATGAATTCTTATCATCTGGTTGAAAAACACACTAAGGATATGACTGCTCTCCTTAGAAAAGCTCAGACAGGTGACACCTTTACTATGTGCCCTTTCAAATCTTATTAAACACTGTTCACCCTGAATCTTCCACATCTTGATCTTTCCATCTTGGGCCCTAGTTGCTAACATTTCAGTATCTCTGCTGAAACACATATAGAGGGCAGAATCATCAATCATCATGAAGTTATCCTGAGCCTAATACTTAAGATCCTTCCTGATATTTCCAGTGGTAAAGTTTGACACTTCAATATATGCATCAACAGATCCAGATACTGACCATCTGGAGAGAATCGAGCACACACCACATGTGATGTCTGACCAAATTTAATATGCCTGCTTAGTTGTGTAGTAAAATTGTCTTCTTCTACATCTTTGCAAGCTGTTTTGCCTCGAAACACGTCTATGGTCATACCAGGAGGAAGCAACCCCTGGTGCTGTTGCCACTTCAATGCCTGTCCCAGCAATGCCATGAGACAAGATGGAGGCACCACACTGACTTCCCAAGTTAATGCCTGGGCAATTGCTGCTCTTTTGTTGTTTTTGCTACTTTTATCTGGGTATACCTCACCAATATCAGTAGGACCTGACTAAGAGGTTTTCCAAATGAATATAGCTCTCTGACTGTGTTTGTTTCTACACAATCATGGGGTCTGTCTATCTCAGAAGTGACCTGGCAACACCCAGTTCATAAAGCTCTGTCAATTCTGGAACAATCTGTTCATAGATATCAACAAATGTTTTGTCTGGCAATTTCAGAGACTGTATCGCCTGTAAAACAGTATCCCAATGGCCACTATTAATATGGGCCGAAAAACTTGCAATTCTATCCACAGTATTCAGAGAGACAGTAGTCTCCTATAATGTGGCCAACGCTCCATGTAAAAAGTAAACTGTTCTCCAAGTACTGCATGATAAGAAGAATCACATTGGAAGACTTGATTTCAATCAACATAGAGGTATCACTCCAGGTCCAGATCCCACTCAGCACAGACGAGGTCACATAACACCTTGTGACATCTCTAGTGGCCCCATGATTTATTTTTTTTCAAAATTGCCCAGTAATATCCTTTTGTGGAAATGTCCCACATTTTCTTTATCCATTCATCTATTGAAAGATATCTAGTCAATTTCCAAATCCTGGCCATTATTAATATATCAGAAATGAACATGATTGAGCAAGTGACTCTGGAATGAGATGTAGAGTCACTTGGGTATAAGCCTAAGAATTGTATTGCTGGGTATTGCAATAGATCTACTACATTCTTCCCAAGGAGCCAACACACAGATTTCTATAGGGGCTGTACAAGTTTGCAGTCCCACCAGCAATGGGTAAGTGCTCCCTTACTTCATATCCTCACTAGAATGAGCTATTACTTGTTTTATTGAGCTTGTACATTATGACTGGTATAAGACAAAAATCTCAGAGTGGCTTTTGTGTTTCCCTGAAGACTAAGGGTATTGAACCTTTCTTTAAGTGTTTATCAGCCAATTATGTTTGCTTTTTTGAGAATACTTTTTAGACCTGCACTCCATTTTTTAATTGGGTTCTTTGTTTTCTTGATTTCAAGCTTTTTGAGTTCTTTATTTCATTTAGTTATCAGTCCTGTATCAGATGTGGAGTTGGCAAAAATATCTTCCCATTCTGTAGCCAGCCACTTTTTGACAGCCTTGGTGTCCTTTGCCATACAGAAGCTTTTCTGTTTCATAAAGTTCATTTATTAATTGCTGTTCTTAGCACCTGTACTAAGCATGTTCAGTTCAGAAAGTGCTTTCCTGTGCCAATGAGTTCAAGACTATACCATAGTCACCATTCTATCAGTTTTCGTGTACCTGGATTTATGTTGAGGTCTTTAATACATTTGGAGTTGAATTTTGTGCAGGGTGATACGTATGGTTATATTTGAATTTTTCTACATGCCGACATCTAGTTTGACCAGCATCATTTGTTGAAGATGCTCTATTTTTCCTGTTTGTACTGCTGGCTTCTTTTAGAAATTCAGGTGTCTACAGATGTGTGAATTTATGTCTTGGTCTTCAATTCAGTTTTGTTTATCAATGTGTCTAATTTTGTGCCAATACCACGATGTTTTGTTACTCTAACTCTAGTATAATTTGAAGTCATGGATGGTGATATCTTCAGCACTTCTCTATCCTGGTGTGTGTGTATGTGTGTGTGTGTGTGGTGTGTGTGTGTGTGTGTGTGTGTGTGTGTGTGTGTGTGTGTGTGTGTTTCCACATGAAGCTGAAAATTATTCTTGCAAGTTCTATGAAGAACTAACTATGTTGACATTTTGATGGGATTGCATTTAATCTGTAGAATTTTTTGGAAGATGGCCACTTTCTATATTAATCCTTCTGATTCCTGAGCAGGGGAGATCTTACTATCTTCTGAAAACTTCAATTTCTTTCTTCAAGAAATTGCAAGTTTTTATCATATAAGTCTTTCACTTGCTTGGTTAGAGTTATCCCAAGATATTTTATATTATTTGAGGCTGTTGTTTCTCTGATTTTATTCTCAGTTCATTTGTGTACAAGACAGCTACTGATTTTCATGTGTTAATTTTGTGTCTTGCTACTTTGCAGTTGTAGAAATTTCCTGGTACAGTTTTTTAGGGTTATTCATGTATACAATAATATCATGTATAAATAAGGATACTTTGACTAAATCTAGGTGTTGATATCTAGTCTTGCCTTTGTTGTGTGAGTTTTACAGATCTTAGTGTCTATTACTCTAAGACCTTGCTGTGGTGGATGGGAGTTTTCTGATAGAGAGTGCTTCTGAGATCCGGCCAGATCCTAGCACAGCGGGTCTCAATAGATATTGAGAGCTGGAAAACAGTAATGGAAATGGTCGAGAAAGGCAGGGTCCTGAGAGGGTCCACAGGAAGGTAGAAAGATGGGTCTGTTCATAGGATCTGTAGAGTCCTTGGGGAGTAGAGCAAGAGAGGGAAGACAGGCCCCTGCACATGGTCTGCTACAGGGCTGGAGATGAGTCTAGGGAACTGGAATTAAAGGACATGAAGGAGAGTGAAGATTGCCTACCTGATTCCCTGGCTGGCATGATCAGGGCCAGCAGGTTTCCAGAGATTACATTGAGTATTGGCAGGTCAGACAGAGGGATGGGGTAAGGAAGGAAGGCTTTAGGAGAAGATCTGTTTAGTTCCATTGGAATGATGTCCTTACTTCAATAATCTTTGTGCTAAGCTTCCTTTAGGAGTCTCCCCTAGTCTTTCATTGGGTTCACAGAATCCCTGCAGGAATTGAGATTCTTGGAAGGTTTTCATTTTTTGAATGGATATTTGTTGTTTCTACACTCACTGATGCTATGAAAATTGAGTCTCTGTCTATCACTTGGATATTCTGCTTTATAAAGCAATCTTCTCAGAAGACCTCACAGTAGCCTTTTGTACCAATGCCAGGTTAAAACCTTCCTTGACCTAAGACCAAGAACGTTATCCTTGAGCCTACTGACCCTTTTGGAAAAGGAAGTGAATTGATCATTGTAAATGATTTAAGAAGATACCAGCAGCAGTGCATGAAGAAAAGAAGCTAACACAATTTCTTTCAACAAGGTTAATAGAATGAAAGAGCCTCATGGCCATTCTGGTGTCTCAAGATGTGAGTGAGAGCATCAGATGGAACAGTGCAATATGTGCAGGTCTATACATCATGGGAAATTAAAAGAGAAGGAGAAGCTTCACTTCAGAGCCTAAATAGGAGCTTCATTAAGATATAGTGACAGATAGCTAGATAGAGAGATACATGATAGGTAGGTAGACAGACAGACAGACAGAAGGTAGTTAGCTAGCAGTTAACTAGAGGATAGATAGCTGCCATGAGAGGGACTGCAGATCAGTATTCCCTCTGAGTAGTCTCCCCAGACCCAAATCCTCCAAAGAAAGGACATAGCTGACTTTTTATAGCCTTTTAGATATGACAGTATGTTTTAGATCACATGATTTTGTTCAGCATAGCATATGAGACAAAGGACATGGAGGAAGCAGGTACTGGTTAGGACCTTAAATTAGAGCCTGATGTTAGGCCACAGTTACAGACAGATTCTTAACTTTCTGTTTCAGAGACTGTTAGCCTGATTCTGGGTATGGGATCTGATCTGAAGGTACAGGTCCATGTTCCAAATCATCTCAGTTTTATTTCTTCCAGGCTTTAAGAAGAGACAATACAAAGTAAAAATTACATTAAAAATCTTCCATGTCACAACCCTGAAAAGGCAGACATAGTCTTTTATGTGATTCTTGAAGTTAAATCATAACTTTAGAAGATAATGAGTATAGGCTGTGAGTCTGCAAGGCTTGGAATATGAGAATCAAAAGCATCAAAGTTACCTGTATCATGTGATCCCAGACTTCAATTATGTTTGATACATTTCTGACTATGAAAACTGCAATTTTTATGCATAAAATTTTATATTAATGAAGAGCTGGACTTCATATTCACTTTAAAGTGAGTTTCCCACTTTCCTCCTGAATTTACTTTTCTATTGTGCTCTGAATGTTTGTGTTCCTCTAAAATTCATATGTTGAAATCTAATTCCCAGTGTGAATATATTTGAATGTGAGTTTTTGAGACATGATTAGGTCAGGAGGTTGAAACAATTATGATGAGATTTGATGTCTTTAGAAGGAAATTCTAGAGATATATATTTCCCCCTTGTAACTATAACACGGGATATCTCTCTGTGAAGATGTCCCTCTCTCTTAGTCTTGACTGGACAGCATATCTGCCAACACCTTGATTTTGGGATTCCTGCCCTTTGGAAGTGTAGGAAGTAAGTTTCTGCTATATGTAAGTCATGCAGTTTGTGGTTGTTTGTTGTAGTACCTCAGTCAGATTAAGACAGCTCTGTTGCTATTCCATATCAACAGTATCACCATCCTTCTAGGAAATCAATATAGATACTACTCAATCAAATCTGCCACTTTTCTCTTCTTCTACTACTTCTCTCAAAACCCATCTTCAACTTTGTCCCATCCATGAACTTTCTAATTATTACACCACGACTTTTGGTACATATGTTGACAAATTTGTTTAAAAAAATTTCTGGGAAGATCTCAATTTCTCTTTTCATAACTACCACTTTCCCTTACTCCAATTTCCTTTGTGGGCAAGTTTTAAGTTCTGCTGCCTCCGAGTACCAACAGTGACTTATGTGCCGTGTGATCTAAGAATGTATGAGGAAATTCAAACTCATAATCTTCCATTCTCACCCCCTCAAGTGTTAGTTTTGAGGTATATGCCACCACCTCAGGTTCTCACTTCCTACCTGATGGTTGTGAAGCTTATAGCAAGTTGCTAAGGTAGGCAAGAGGACTGGTGGTTAGTTGTAGCAGTCCTACATTGATTGCCTAAAATGTCTTCTGAAATAGTCTTTTACTATCTTGTAGTCATAAAATTAAAAAAAAAATCTAGTGTCTAGTTTTTTAAGGTTTTTAAGCAAATGGCCTTTCTGCTCAAGAGTCTATGAAATGTACCACTTTTGATCTTAGTTCAACTGGGAAATCTTCTCTTTGTACAAAAAGAAAAAGCAACATAAATGTCTAAGAGATAAAAATTGAGCCCTGCTTATTCCTTCTGCTCCCGTAAATGCCATCTGATTGCTCCTCGTGTAAAAATGGGTTGCCTGGTTCTGTGAAATATTTTACAATACTAGTTACAACAGAAATAAATTGTACTTTTGGGGAGAAAAGTAATGATAATTTCTCAGTTATTCAGATAATGAAGGTCTTTAGAAAACCTAAGGGTTGTATGGTTTGGATAAAATCACCCATGGTGAATATTTAATGTGGCATTTTTCTTTTTGTCATTCTCTGATATTCGAGGTATATGAAAGAGTCACAGGCTTGTCACAAAGTAATGAGCTTCTATGTAGTGACCTCTAACAGAGCTCACTGAAAATAACCCTTCCAAAGCATGTTTACACAGTGGCTATTTGGCTGTTAAACAAATACAATATTTAATAGGCCCAAAGTGATCTGCTTACATGGGAGACTGTAATAACTAGAAGGAGACCATGCTAGAATATTGAGAAATTATATGTGGCTTCTACAAGCAATGATCCTTGAAGAGAACAACAGTTTGTGGAAGATAAGATAAATGCCACCTGCTGCCGTGGCTCCAAGGGACAATCAGGAATGTGGTATCCTCTGAAACAAATGCAGCTTTCCAGATCTTGAACAGCCAGCTGAGGTGGAACACTGGGAAATGAGTTAACTATTTGGTTTTTCCCTGGCTACTCATCCCCTACATCACTGGGGATGACACTGTGCAAGTTGCAACAGCTGGTGTTTTCATGCCACAAAGCTTGCTCCCAGTTGCTGTAGCACCCGAAAGATCTCCGTGGAACCTCAGAAATATCTGTAAATTGTACTTTCCATTTCCTGAGTATTATTTGGTGCAAGGCCTAGTGTTCAAGTGCTTTACATTTCTTTAGGAGATAATATGTCATTGTTTTCAATGGGAGATGCGTATGCATATAATCTTCATTTTAAAATTAAGAAGCTAGCAGTTCAAAAAGCATAACTGACTGATACAAGGTCATAACACTTATAAGATATAATTGGGACTCCAATGCTTTGCATCATATGTTATGATCTCAGGGAGATCAGATAATAACTGGACAAGCCATTTCTTATGAATATATCATTGTTCAGGAACAAATATGTGATCTCTATAAGGGGACATATATTTCTCTGACCTTTTCACCTTCCATAATGCCAACAAAACAGCAGCTATTTAAAAGTATACTTGTTAATTTAGGGTGTTTAAATTCTAGCCCTTATCCCTGTATAATATCCTTTTCATATGAAGCAGTGAAAATTTATAACACATCATTGTGTTCTAAGGCTAGAAATAATCGTGAGGCAACACAAGCATTAGTATGTAAATATTCATGGGTTGGTATCCTTCTGTTCATTATTTCTGATTCTTGACTTAGTTTTGCTATTTGAGAAATGAATGTTGTAAAGAAAATCAGAACCACTTTCCCAAATCTGGTTGAAAGAGAGTTTGGAGAAGGGAAAGGCAAGGTTTGTTGAGGACAGGGTGTAGATTTGGGTAGCTGTTGTGAAAAATTGCAAAGGGGAAAATTCCTTTAGACATTAAATTATCTTATAGTCATCTACACATTGCTTCTGTGGCACTGGTGATTCAATTGAGGACAATGAGCATACTTACCAAGTTCTCTACCACAGAGCTCTATGTTCAGCCCATGGGGAAGGCTTGTAGAACTAATTACTTTTTATGATGTAGCTTCAGTTGATTTCCTTATGGGGTATCCATACTGTGTGGGTGATTAAAACATGCACTACTTACATATATATATAGTACTTTACAGTTTACAAAGCTAAGTTTCTCTCACTTCCCACAGCAACAATATGATGGAGGTCATGAGGACAGGAGATAGAGTGTCAAGCTTATTTCATGAACGTTTAAAGACTCTTCCACAACTACACAGCTTCAAACAAGCAGGCTAATGCAGGAGCCCAGATTCTGACACCCTTGTCTATGGCACTTTTCCTTAGGCAATCTTTACAAACACTAGAACAAGTGACATGGAATATATATGAACAATCTAATGATTTACCTAACTAAATATTTTATTTTAACTGTTGGGAGCCACAAATATTTCATAAACTAGTGTCTCTGTTAACATCAAAGCTGCGAATGCATCCAAACACCCCAGTCTCTCTTCAGCAGCTAGTTTGGGCACTCATGACTTTAGAAAAATTGTTCTTGAAACTTACTATATTTCTTGGACTATCCAGCTCTTAAGGAATAACAAGTTATACATGTTTGTTCCTTGCTGTGTTAAGAACTTTCTTTACTTTTGTTTTAAATAACTGCTTCTCAGACCTATGTACTCTTCAGCCCCAGTCTTCTTCCCATCCTCTACGCCATAGTCCTCAGAAGGGCTATGGGGGCTTGTCTCTAAGCCTCTGCTCTACATCTTTCTGATGTTGGACAGGGGCACTCTGTGGTCCTAGGAACAATATTACAGCATGAAGGAACTTGGGTCTGCTTTGGAGCTACACTGTACCTATTTACTGAAATAAGAAATGAAGTGCAGCTTTCTCCCTAAATGTCCTAATATCTTGAAAATGTGTATCAAAGATTGGTATTATAAAATTCTTTCCTGTCTTTTGATTATATCCTAATGAAAATTTGCACCATCCAAAGAATTCTATGATAGTCCAAATGAAATCACTATATCATTGGTATGTAAAAGTGCTGTTCTGGTTTGAATCCTTTCTTGTGACTGACCTTGCCAATGTGAACATGTTCATATGAATAAGATTAATGATTTAATTATTTTTATGCAAGCTACCCCTCATGTAGGCTGTTTTCCTCAACTTGACTATGTTAATTAATAAAGAAACCACTCAATACTCCTTCTGTTGGAGTTTGTGGTACAATAATCAATAAAGACATAGTGAGTGTCTGTGTGTTGAGACCCTAATGAAAACAGGATATATTTGACAATAAACTGAAGTACACAAAGCTCTTCTCAGTGCATGCTTCCAGAAGGAAACAAGGCTATGGGTCTTAGAAGGCACAAGCTGCCAATATAAATATAGTTGTTCTTCTAATTAAAAACCCAACAATATGATTGAATATGAAATAATCTACTTGTGTGAACATTATTTCATGTCATGTCTTAATTCTTTCTAGGCCTTGGCCTGGATTTTGCTAATTGTATGTTCAAGTAGGAATTCTTGCACACTCTCAGTCTGTTTTCACCATGCTCTGGTTGACAGTATTCCTTTAGGAAATGCAAAATAACAAGAAGACTCCCTACAGTCAAAAAGTCTAAATTTGTTTAGCTCATTAATTACTTTGCTGTATAGAAGGTTGTAAAGTACAAAATGCATGTAAAACAGCTCATATAGTTACAGGTAAGTAGGAAACAGGTGAAATTATTACTGGCAATGTTCTTCTAAAATAGTCTTTTACTATAAAATTTGCCTTCTATGTCACCTGCCAAGGATGAAGTCCTATATTCAATAAAACATGACTTGGGGGGAGCTTTTATTGGGTTTCACAGTTATCACAGTTTCAGTACCTGTATATGGATGGTCTATGCTACTAAAATTTAAAGAAAGAGAATAAGTTAATCAGATGAGTTTCTGAACTTTTAAGTTTTAGAGAAAATTAGAATTAGAGAATTTGATGATTTATAAGTTTAGGTTAATACTATGAATTCAAAATACCTAAATATTAAGATTCCAAGAGAATTTATAAATAGTGAAGTGTCATTCATGTTATGATATTTCAGCAATGTTCCCTATGCTATAGATGGCTATCCTTAAATGGTTTCTGCTGCCAGCACTGAAATCCTCTTAGTTAAGGACCATAATTCATTGTTCAGGAAGAGCTAAGACATGACACACATCTGGTAACAAGACATTTACTCTATCCTGAGGCAGAGACTAGTTCGAATTGAACTCCCTCATTCACAGGTAATTTTAAGAGAGAAGACACAGACCACCTGGAAGAAAAAGAGGTGTTGTGGGGGAACCATTGCCACCTTTTTGATGTCCAGTCATCTACAGAGTGAGTGGGCTTGCCACAGAGGATGATGAGTTAACTTGGATCTCACTGAATCTCTACTATGTGCCCAAGATCAGAAGTCTGATTTTAAAAATGGTAAAATTTCTTCTGTCAAGGAGCTTTTAGTTAATCAGAGTGAGTGAGATAGATGTCTAATGAAAGGAGCAAATTAGGTCCTGCTGAGCCAAGTCCATCAAAAGTCAATTGAAACGACAGCTGATTCTACCTGGGGCCACAGTGATATTCTTTATTTTTAAAGATTTATTTTTGTTTTCATTGTGTGAGTGTGTGTAGGTATGATGTATGCCATGAGCATGTGGGTACCTACGCATACTGGAAGCCGGTTTTGGATCCTATGGAACTGGAGTTACAGGTGGTTGCAACCAATTTATGACTACTTATGGAACTGGAGTTATAGGTGGTTGCAACCAATTTATGCCTACTTGTGAGAGTTGGTACTGTTCATGTCTGCCCAGCTATGTGCATGGCAATACTATACTGCTGGTGTAAAATCAACTATGATGAGAATATTTATATGACAGAAATTGGCAAACATTGAGCATGGTCTTTTTTCCTCCTAGAAAATGAATCATTAAACAGCATCCTACTGCTTGTGAGCAGGGAGAGGCTATAAAACGGTGTGGAGAAGCTGGTAGTTGGGCTAAATTTTGTAGAGTGGTTATAAAGAAGTTCCTGGATTCATAGGGGAGGGTTTTCAGGGGCTGGGGGAGGAGGGATTTATTTTTTAGGAGCTAGAGAATAATTAGATTCATCAAATATATTTTGAATGGTTATAAACTCTAGTGAATGTTTTAATTACTTAATGATCTTTGATGTCAGATTCTAGGTTTTATTAATTTTTGTAATATGCAGGTAACTTTACATATGAACAATATAAATCTTTTATAAATAAATAAATCTTAATATTCATCAAGCTTTCCATATTATTCATCTGGACAGAGTTAACCATTCAGACTAATCACATGCCAAGAGCAATGTCAGGAATTCAGTATGATTATGTACACATATACATTTCACAGAAGGGAAACTAAAGGAAGCAGAGGAGGAGTTGACTGAAGGTCATAAAGTTCTTAGCAGTATATAAACCTGGTTGGATTCTGTATTCTTTCTCTAGCATAGCTACCGTGAACAATCTTTAACAGATGTCACATTTTTCCTTCAAAGGGCTGTCGTCTGAATGAAAGCATCCAATTGGTTGTAATTTCAGTCAGTCACTTTCTGGGAGGCAGAAAGAATATTTACATTTCTTAAGCTTCCTCACTAGGAAATGAACTTGTTTCCTGTCAATTGTTTGAGTCACCTAAATAGGAGGGGAGTGTAAACTGAGCAGCAGTAATGATGGGTGTTTCCTGTTACATGTTTTAGTTTTAGCACGAAAATATGACTGAAGAAAGCAGCAATGGCCTTGTTCAGAGGAAATACTATGCAGACAAAGTATGCTGTTATCCAATAGGAATGAGTCTAATTAAAGTGCATTTATTTTTCAAGGTCCATAGTCCTTTTTAACCCTGGTATTTTCACACAGAAAATCTGTGTAGCTCTGGGCTTCTCTGATTGAACAAGAACACTCAAACACAGGGTGACTTCTTTTTCAGTGTGTGGCTTTGCAATTCAGAAGATGTAAAGAGGTTTTCCCTGGCTTTCAGCCTCCCAATCTATTTTGATCATGGAGGTTAATAACGCTGAAAAGCACTCAGCGTATATAATGCTGCAGAAGAAATGAGAGTTCTATGTTTTATGGCTGGGACATGACTAGTAATGTATCTGCTGGGAAAGTTGGCATTCAGAATGGAGCAATGAAAATTGAATTCCATCAATTCTTAGCCATTCATCCCTTCCCCCACTCTACCCTAGCCCTTGCCTTTTATTTTACGTGGGAAAGGAGCCTTGAGAGACCAGATCTGAGCAGGGTGGTGGCTTCATGCTTTGTGGGTTGTCACAATTGTGTAGAGACTTACTCATTTGGCTACATAGTAGGATTACCTGGGAGCATTAAAGATTTTGAGGTTCCTTGGAGAAGAATGCAGGCTTCAGTATTGTTTTAAAGCTATGTCAATGGTTCCAATGTATATTTGGGAATGAGAATGCCTGTAGTGCAACCTCTGAACTTCTCATGCATTAGCTTTGCTCACAAGTATAAGGCAAGAGCAGTGAATGCTCTTGTTCTCACTCATTCTCTCATCCTCTCTTCCCTTTTTTTCTCCTTTCTTTGAATGAAACAGTCATTCCTATAATACACATTCTTCAGTATAAACATGGGTGTGAAATTCCAGGCTTCATCTGTTACCTTGGGCAGATTACTTTAGCACTCTGGTCTTCAGCATACTTGCCAAAGTCAATTTCTGCCTCATGGTGTTGTTGGAAACATTAAACAAGCAATTTAAATTCAAGCTCTTGGTTGTAATACCCTGCACACAGTAAATGTAAAATTCTATTTTACAGACTACAGAATTTTCAGAGTGTTTTCATACTTAGTGTTCTATTGTAATTTCAGCACAATTCTTTGTCATTAGCAAGTCTAGAATTTTCGACCCCATTTTATAGCAGAAGACCCTGGGATACAGGAAGCATGATGTTCATCCTCTAACACACAGAATTTTTTATTGGGATTTTTCTTGATTATGAGGAAAAGATACACTGTCTGGGAAATATTTTTTTTTCCTTATTGCTGCATTGGGCAGGATAAGGGTCTACTCATCTTTAATAAATCACTTGTCCCTCATCCAGAATCCAAGCAGTAAATGTCTAACAAGCCCAAAGGAATATCCAAGATTTCAGGAGGAAAAATTTGACTGCCAGCTCCCTTAGCCTCTGTTTACAGCTCCCATATTTACAATTGATCTGGTTAAAAATGTACTTTTAGATAAAAGATCTGTTATCAGTTACATAACACCTCATTATGCCTTTACATGCTATAATAGTGGAATGCAAAGAAAGCATGTTTGTCACATCTTTGAGTAGAATAGTTAAGCTTTTAAGTTATAATTTGATGGAAGGATACCAAAAAGTACTAGTTCATACAATTTAGGGAATAGCTACAGTTTGATACATATTATTGGTAGAAATTCCAATTATCTGATCCAATTCAGTAAAAATTTTTATTTTTATTTTATTCCTCTTTTCAGAGTTGTATGAGCTATCTATAATTTTGGTTCAACATCAGAGAAAAATATCAAAAGAAAGCTCCTGTGAAATGGATTTAGTGTTGATTTACCCAAGTTACAAAAATAACACTTGACTCCTTCCTTCCTTCATTCAAGCAACTCCTTATTCAACAATGTTGCCAAATTTAGAGATTAAGAATTATGACTAAAGAAGATATAAATTACATACCAACTCTAGGAACAGACAATGAAGAGAGTGAAGTTTAAGTTATCAATGTCCTTTTGAGAATAATCACTGACTTTGACTTGTAGCATGAATTCTAATTGGTCTTAATAATAAAAACACATAGTCAGATATAGATGTAAATGCTGAGAGATCAGAGAGACAAAGGAGCAAGCCACAGCCACCTCTTACCTCGCTAACTCCTCAGCCGAAAGAGGGCTGAGCTCCTATCTCCTCCCACTTTATATTCCTCTTTCTGCCCAGCAATTTCACTTGCTGTCTCCACCTCCCTAGTGCTGGAATTAACGTCATGTGCCTCTCAAGTACTGGGATCAAAGGCATAAATCCCAAGTGCTTGGATTATAGGTATATGTTACCACTGCCTGGCTTCTAAGGTTAACTATTGGCTAGCTCCACACTCTGATCTCCAGGCAAGCTTTATTTGTTAAAGCAAAAACAAAATATCACCACAATGACTATTATGTGGTGTGTAAGTTTACAACAAATATGTTCACATGTGTGTTATAAACTTACATAAGATTGATAAAAGAAAAGAATATGAAGAAGAAATCAGTTGTTATAGAGTTGCTACACATTCAATCTTGGAAATTATTTAGAGCTCAGTGACATTATTAAGTATTTCTTCAATAAGTTATCTGATTGGTTTAATGCTTATTTTACTCATCTGTTAATTGGATTAATGTCAATATGTTATATTTTATGATAGAATAAATGGAACAACATATATTACTTACTTTGATTTTTGTACATGGTCAACTCTCAAATGTTACATTTAATCAAAGAATCTATCAGCCAGACAGGAATTAGAGTTCTGAGTCCAGGTATCTGGCATCCCATTCATGTAATTCTCTTTACTTAGTTCTGAGACCTCTATAGTGTCAAATTAAACTAAGCATTAGTTTCTCTGTTCAGGTGAATGCTGAAAATGAGCTCTTGCTAAAAATTTACTTATTTACCTCCTTCCTCAATGTCTCTTGAAAAGAGATACATTATGGTGAAATATACCTTATAGGGGGAAAAAGATGCAAAGTTGCATGACTTGCTATTTAGAAAATAATCCATCTGGCTGGAAATGTGCCTCAGTAGTTAAAAGCCCTGGCTGTTCAACCAGAGGACCAAAGTTTGATTCTTAGCACTCATGCAGTGGCTCTCAACTGTCTGTAACTACAATTCAAGAGACTCCAACTCTCTTTTCTGGACTCCACAGGCACCAGGCGCAAGAAGTGGCACTCAGATATATGTGCAGAGAAAACATGCATACCTATGAAAAAGAAGGAAAGATAATAAAATTGAAAACAAACAAACAAAAAAGCCAAACAAATCCTGCAACTTTAAAATCAAGAGAGACTAGTGATTGTACTTCATGCAGTTAGAAAGTTTTCTTTAGGGCCTGTAAGATGGGTCAGTGGATAGAGGGGTTTGGACCCAGGCCTGAGTATGGAGCTGAGTATGGAGTCTGAAGATCCATTAGCCCCTGAGAGAATTTCCTAAGTGACAAAGGTGCCATAATTCCTGTTTTGAAGCAGTGGAGAGAGGAGGTACTGAGACTAGATGCCTTCATAAGGGGCCCTTTCTAAACAGCATCTGGTTAGCATGAGCCTAGGCAAGCAAAGCCTCAGGAGAGCTTGTATAGGCTTTCTCTGCCCAATGGTTGCACTTTCTGTTCTTTAACTACAGCATCCAAGTTTCCGAAAATTGGATTTTCTTCTAAAAAATCTTGCTTATTACACTTTTCAATCACTCCTTGAAAAAAGTGTTCAGTGGCTGCCTAGTGGCCTACTGGTATTGTGGTCCTGGCCAGCACATTGTCTGCATTCCAGAATGCCTTTGTATCTTCTTCCAGTCAGTTGTGGTGAGTGAAGAAGAACACACTTTAGAATACTTTTGCCTTGCTGTAAAAACAAGGAATTTATAAACATGCCAGTATAAAAGAGGGCCTAGGGGATCATTACTGAAAGCATAAAAGACTAATTTCCTCTATAAAATGACAGCAATAAAAGCCTTGTAAATATGGGTCTCCACAGACTTTTCAAAATCACATCTTTTTTTTTAAACTCTCAGTCTAGTAGAGTCTATTATATATTTAAAAGAGTAAATTACCGACTTGTTGTCTGTTCATATGCCTAATCCAAGGCAACATACACCAAAGCAAAAGATAGCAAAAGGAAAATGAGTAGGAAGGAAAGAAAGAGAAAAGGGAAGAAAGAAGTAAGGAAGGTAAGAAGGAAGGACAAAAATAGGATAATGGTTGATAAAGGATTCTTCCTAACAGTGTAGGAAAGTCCAAAAGATGAGTGAGGGTGAAGTGTAGGCAACATGGTAATTTAATAAATTCTAATTATAAAATAAAGTTCAAGTTTGCATATAAGCTCTAATTTTTAAATGTGAAGGACATTTCCTATTGAGAGTTTCAGAAAACATTTATATTTTCACTCATATCTGCATGGTAAGCGGATTAATGAGCAGATATAAGTTGTCAGAGACGTACAAAGGTTGCGACAGTGGTCCTTGGTGAGAAAGTGCTGCTCAGTGTCCGTACTGAGTAATGGGAGTGGGAAATGTGTTCTATGCTGGTGGATGATAAAGGAGGAGGAAGAGGCAATGTTTGTTCATTATCAGTAAGTGAATCTCTATTAGCAATAACGAGGGAGATAAGACACACATACACACACACACACACACACACACACACACACACACACATACACACAAACACACACACACACACACACACACACACACACACACACACACACACACACACACGAGAGAGGGGGGGGCGTGGATAATCCAGACCATTTATCTATTCTTTAAAATACATGTAACATCCAATAAAAAAGTCACATATCTGATGCAACTGCCTAATGGTTCCTTGATTTGTAGAAGATTGACATAAACGATAGGGGATACTCTTCAAATGGTTTCAAACAGAAAGTGAACTTTGTATGTCATTCACCTATAACATACGAATTTACTTATAAATAGTCTTTTTTTAGATTCACACTGAGAACAGAGTACATTTTATGGTTATTTTGCTTGTATTGAGATAGCTCTTAGTTCCAATTTCCTCTGTTATCTAGACTGCTTTTTGTCTTGTTTCTAGGTATGTCTATATTTTCTGAAGATACTTTTCCAGCCACCTTTATGTTGTCATCGCCTTGCAAAACTGATATTTTCTCATTGTATACAGGATAATCTATTAGCTTCTTCCCTATATAAACATATAATTTCCCTTCTTACCCATGCCAAAATCTTCCTTGGTCACCATGGTAGGAGGAATCTCTGAGAACTTCAATGTAATGCTTGAGATGCTAGGAGGTAAGTGCTTCACAAGAGTAGTGACAGGTGTAATGGGGTAGATGATAGTGGAATTTGTTTGTGATACTGCACAATTATATTTGTATATAAATGAAAGATGATGGAGAAGTTTGTTATTTTAGAATCTTGGTGAACAGGATCCTGAGACTGTGTAGGATGCATTTCAAAATCAACTAATCAACTACTTTTTCATGGGTTAGATGCCCTTTAGGTTACCGAGCATTGAAACAATGGAAAGCACATACCCCTCAACTTAAAGAATATAAAGTTACAAAGTTCTTTTAAATAAAAACAATTAAGAAGACAAAGTGCTGAATTAGCAGTCGTTGTCTGTAATGTTATTGGGAATGAGAATAATAGCGAATTAGAAATGGAGTCAGAACTGATAGGATGTAAGAGAAAGTGGGGTATGAAAGATGAGGAGCAGCTAGAGGTAGAACCCAGTGGTAGAGACCTTGCCAAACATGCACAAGGTCCTCAGTTCAATCTCTAAAACAAAAAACAAAAACAAAACAAAAACTCAAAACAAAACAACTAGCAAAACAACAGCAACACAAAAGGTGAAGAAGCGAGGAAGTACCATATTCTAGATGGACAGTGGTAAGCTAAGTGTGAGAAGTCTTGTATATACTGGCCAGAAGGGCTCCAAGTGGAGAAAAGGAGAACAATGAATGTCAGTAAATCCACTTGGAGAAATTATATATATATATATATCTTCTCAAGCACATTCAATGCAGCTTGGATTGAAAAGTAAAACTTATTAAGGTGGAGATCACAGAGCCTGGTCTCCTGCTCTGAAGCAATCAGGCAATTGATTTGCTTGCCTCTTTATCTCTGAATGTATGTATTCTTTCCCTACAAAGTTCAGTCCTGTTATCAGGAGTTTTAACCTCAGTTGGCTGGCTCTGTGTCTCTGTTTCCCTTCTATTTCATAACCCAGCCTTACTCTTAATTTCTCCAGCTCTTTTAGATCTGAATACAGGCAGAGAGAATGGGAATGAGTTGGATAAATGCTCTTTGTCTCATTTGCTCAAAAGTAAGAGAGCCTTAGCTGCTTGCACATGACTGGGAAAAATACTTTTCCTTAGTTGGGAAGAGGCACTCACCAATGGTACATTATTTTTCTGAGAAAATGAGAATGTGCTGCAGGCCGCAGGAATATATCATAAGAACTCAGCTGGTTATGGCTAAGTCACTACCTGGAGGGATCAGGGAATTCCTCCAGAGGAAGCCAAATTCCAAGGAGTTTTTGGTGTTATTTGACTTGTTATATATCAGCTGTCTTCTGTTCTGAAAAATCATGTGTGCCTTCATGGTTTTCCTAATTGACTTTTCCCTAAGAAAGGCTAATAGTGTGGACTGATCACTCTCTGGACATACACAATCCAGGTATTTGGAGAACAGCCTCAGGAAAGGCTTTCTCTGGAATCAGATATCTCCCTTGGCCACTTTCAAGTACTAGCAGTAATAATAGTCCACATGCAAGTCTCCTAATTTAAGATAATTTCCACAAGGAGACACCGCCTAGGTCAGGTGGACATTAAGTAATAGCTTTACACAATTTAGCTTGGACCCTCCTTTCTTACAGCCTTACTAACTTTGTAGACCTCTAACTCCTTACCTAACCACTTCTAGGAATATTTAGACAAACTTCTGCGCTGACAGCTATGCTCAGCCAGAACCCCAGTTCAAGCGTCCTTGTAATTATCATCATTGGCAGCATCCGGCCAGGTCCATCCCCAGATGGAGGAAAGTACCTTATCAGAGATACCTCTGTACTCTCTAAGAACAGACTTAACCATCCAGTCTACCTGTTTGAGAAGGCCTGGCATATGTGCCAATTAAGCTTTACTTCCTCCTTTCCCAAACCTTACCTCTAGTTCCAGATCTCCCTTTAACTATCACCAGAGGTATCTAGCTGAACACAGGTTGCCTAGCAACTGAGCACACTTTTCCCCCACCCTGCAGAAAAATGGCAGATAGCTTGGACAGATATGAGCCACAGGAAAAAAGAAGACAGTTTTATTTTCTCCCATCGACCTTAAAACTATAGTTAAGCACATAAGAGCCCTCTTCTTAGATATTACCTGAATTTAGCCTTTAGTTAATTCATTTCCCCATTGGTCACTTCCCTTTGGGGTTGCAAATGATAATTAACAGTTATTGCCTCCCTATGTGATTCTTTTTTTTTTTTAATTTGTATTTTTATTTTGCAATACAATTCAGTTCTACATATCAGCCACGGATTCCCTTGTTCTCCCCCCTCCCGCCCCCCTCATCTTCTCCCCAGCCCACCCCCCATTCCCACCTCCTCCAGGGCAAAGCCTCCCCTGTGGACTGAGATCAACCTGGTAGACTCAGTCCAGGTAGGTCCAGTCCCCTCCTCCCAGGCCAAGCCAAGCGATCCTGCATAGGCCCCAGGTTTCAAACAGTCAACTCATGCAATGAGCACAGGACCTGGTCCCACTGCCTGGATGCCTCCCAAACAGATCAAGCCAATCAACTGTCTCACCCATTCAGAGGGCCTGATCCAGTTGGTGACCCCTCAGCCATAGATTCATAGTTCATGTGCTTCCATTTGTTTGGCTATTTGTCCCTATGTTTTATCCAACCTTGGTCTCAACAATTCTCGCTCATATAAACCCTCCTCATTCTTGCTAATTGGACTCCCAGAGATCCACCTGGGGCCTAGCCATGGGTCTCTGCATCCAGATACCTCAGTAGTTGGATGGGGTTTCTAGCATGACAATTAGGGTATTTGGCCATCCCATCACCAGAGTAGGTCAGTTCGGGCTGTCTCTCGACCATTGCCAGCAGTCTGTTGGGGGGGTATCTTTGTGGATTTCTGTGCGCCTCTCTAGCACTTTGCTTCTTCCTATTCTCATGTGGTCTTCATTTACCATGGTCTCCTATTCCTTGTTCTCCATCTCTGTTGTTGATCCACTTGGGATCTCCCACTCCCCCAAGCTCTCTTTCCCTCAACCCTCGCCCTTCATTACCCCCACTCATGACCAGGCTGTTCATGTAGATCTCTTCCATTTCTCCGTCATTGGGTGATCCCTGTGTCTTTCTTGGGGTCCTGTTTTCCAGGTCGCCTCCCTGGTGATGTGAGTAGCAGTCTAGTCATCCTTGTTCCACATCTAGTATCCTCCTATGAGTGAGTACATACCATGTTTGTCTTTCTGAGTCTGCGTTACCTCACTCAGGATGATTTTTTCTAGATCCATCCATTTGTCTGCAAACTGAAGACACCTTATGCTGGAGAGGATGTGGAGCTAGGGGAACTCTCCTCCACTGCTGGTGGGAATGCAAGCTTGTACAACCACTTTGGACCACTTGTACAACCACAATCAATATGGCACTTTCTTAGAAAATTGGCACTTTCTTAGAAAATTGGGAATCCATCTCCCCTAAGATCCAACTATACCATTCTTGGGCATATACCCAAGGAATGGTCAACCATATCACAAGAGCACTTGTTCAGCTATGTTCATATCAGCATTGTTTGTAATAGCCAGAACATGGAAACAACCTAGATGCCCTTCAACTGAAGAATGGATAAACAAAATGTGGTACATATACACAATGGAATACTACTCAGCAGAGAAAAACAATGACATCCTATGTGATTCTTATTACCCCTTTGTTTGACCCTGGAAGCCTGGCTTTGCACTGCCAAGGGATTACTCCTTGTAAGTGTATATATACCAGGACTTCCAGGGCACGGGGACACAGAAAATGGAAGAACTAGATGGGTAAGAACTTCAGAGGAACAAACTGAGATGGGGAAGAACTAGATTGAAGGGTTAGAAGAGAGTACTAGAGGAATGAGATGGAAGATGAGGAAGAGCCAGATGGGGAAGAACAAGATGAGGAGGGAGAAGGAGATGGGAGAGGAGATGATATGGGAAAGAACAAGATGGATGAGAACCTAGAAGGGGCAGAACTAGATGAAGGAATTAAGATAGAACCTAGAGGGGACCGAAGATAAGTGTAGAGAGAAATCAGGCAAGAAATGAGCTAAATATGAGAGCAGAATATAAGCTTGTAACTGACACAGAATAATAAAGTATATGGACTAAGGAGTTTCGTGTACATAGATTCATTTCTTTTCATCAAAGATTAATTATCAGCTAGTTGTAGATTCTTTCTAGACCCAGGGAGGGGACTATTGAGGTACTGGACTTTCATAGTCCCCAATAAGAATGCATATATTCATTTACCTTCATACTTTATTATTTAGCCTTCATTTTTAACTTTTCATAGTGCTGTCAACCACTCCAAATAACCTTCACTAGGCTGATTCTGGCACTGATTCAGGTTACCTTAGTGTAAATTTTGGGTTTCCATTGCCTGTTGTTTTTGCAGTAACCTGCAGTTTTATTCTCAATGGTATCATTAGCACCTGCTTCCCTTGGGTGCTGATGGGTGACTACAGAAAGCCCCCAAGCCTATAATAATTTACACTGTTGACTCCTCCTGCAGCTAATTCATCTTTATGATCTATCACATTCTTCATTTAATGCCTTAACCCCCTCACTGCTCTTACAGAGTTGTTCTGCCCAGAATCAATTGATTTTTGAGCCTTTTAATAAGATTAGAGATTTAAGGAACCTGACAGATCATCTCATTAGTATAATTTTTTTTCAACATGAGAAAAGTGAAGATAATAAAGGTTAAATAATTTATTAAAACTCACACAGAATTCAGCCTAGACCCTGTTTTCCCAGTCCTCATTGATCATTAGTTTTTAATGTTAAACGTTTTTGAAAACACTATTTATGAGCACTCTGTCTATGCCACTCCCACTCTGTCCTCCCCCCAAACTCTCCTTCTTCCCTCCCAAATTAATCTTTTCTTTAATTATCATTGCTACATGTATGAGCAATCTACTGAGTCTATCTGGCATTGCTCATAGGTACATGTGTACAGGGTTGACCAGTTAGGATTGGACACATACGTACAAGCTCTTTCCTGGAGGAAGCTAGTTCTCCCTTTTTAAGTAACTATTGACAACCTGTAGCTCTTCATCTAGGGGTGGGACAATGTGAAATTCCTCATGCATGTTGGCACGTCAGGTGGTGTTGCCATTATGCTGGATGAGGGTCCAAGGGACTCACTTGGCTGGGCCTGAGCACAGGATGTGTGGTTGGGCTAGGCAAGCGGTTTTGGGGTGACACAAAAAAACAAGGGTCCTGAGAAGTCACCAGACTAAGCTGGTACACAGGATGAGCAAAGAAAACTAGTTGAGGGCACTCATTTTATTGTATTGATTATGGCTTAGGATCTATTAGGCACCCATGACTCAATGAACTTGTGGGGGTGTCGTCCCTTGTAATGAATCTGCTTGTAGCCATGAGAGTGAGGGACAGTTGGTTGAATGGTCCTGTCTGAATATAACTGTAGAAAGCTAAAATAAAGGGTTACAGAAATTTTTGTAGTGCAATATGTATTAATCTTAAGTCTCACATACATTAAATTTCCTTAGAATACATTTATTTCTTACTAAAGGATCAATTGACCATTCTTCATTTTCTATCTCTTTTATTTCATGCATCTGTCAGTCATTCATCTTTCTAAGTATTGCTTTTGAGTATTTCTCAAAATCTTTCCCCAGTTCCTTTTTCAAAATCTGTCACAGATGGTCTGCTCTTTAGATTTGAATGTGGCTTCTCAGCTGCTTTCCCTATATCCTATATATCAGTTACTTTTTTGCGGCCATGATAAGATACCACTACTAGAAGCAACTTAAGAAGGAAGAGATTATTTTGCCTTACTGTTCCAGATGGAGAGTTCATAATGGTGAGGGAGGCATGACATCGAGAAGCTGGCTAATCTCATCTCCATTCACATTCATGAAGAAGAAAAAGCCAACTAGAAGTGAGGCAAGACTATGACGTCTCAAAACCTATCTCAATGCTATGTCAACCACAAAGGTTTCAAATACCACAAGTCCCATGACTTCCTTAAACAGAATCACCAACTTGGGACCAAGTTTTCAAATATGTGAACCTATTGAGCTGTTTCTTACTCAAATGACATCCTTTATTTTCCTTTCCATAGTTCTGCCTTTCACATTCACTCTAGTTTAATGGTCAAAAATAGTGGTTCTCAACTTGTGGGTCATGTTTCACAGGAATCTCCTAAGATCATCAGAAGACACAGATATTTACATTAAGATTCATAGTAGTCGCAAAATTACAGTTATGAAGTAGCAACAAAAGTACTTTTATGGGGGTCACCACAACATGAAGAACTGTATTAAAGGGTCACCACATTAAGAAGGTTGAGAACAACTGGTCCAAAATCCATGCTATCCTTAATCAGAACATCTTTTGGATGATTTTTGCCTCCTCACTTGGAGAGTATCTTCAACCTGGGCTAAAAACAAAATCAAAACTCTTTCAAGAAACGTGTTTGCATAGATGGATTCAAAGAAACCAATGCTTCAGTAGATCTTCAGTATTTAAATGGTCATGCAATCACAAAATTCATCTACTATTACAGAGAAAGGTATACATTTAATTAAATTTGAATATCATTTTGATTGCACTGGGCTATAACAGGGTCTGAATACCAGAGAAACTAAGAGTTGAAACATTGGTCTCTAGGATAGAATTCTTCAATCAATAATCACCATACTTTCATCCTTTTAGGTTTCCTATGATTTCCATCTTGCACATTTTTCTGTTGAAGGTAAAGCTTGAAAGTTAGCTGTGATTGGAATAATCTGAATTCAAAACAATGAGCAGTAAAAAAACCAATGAGTGTAATATTTTTTTGGATATAAGTAGAATGTCTAAAAATTATCATGTTTTTAACTTAATTATCTAAAAACTAGGAACAAATGGCTCACTTGATTTATCTTGGATTAAGTAGAATTTTTCAATAAGGCAGTGAAAATCTAATCCTTAAATCTTAAAATATAATACTTTTTTCCCCCATAAACATCCAACTCTTGTTTCTTTTTATAAAATGTTCCCTTTGTGAAAAAGTAAATATATGCATAGTGGGTTCATAATTAATTCTTCCTGCATCTTTTTAATATAAGAATTGTAGTCCTATGAAGAAAGTAAAAGAGTTATTCAGTGAACAACCACATACACTGTACTTAGTCTTATAAATCCTAGCTACTTTTTTGCATTGATTGAGTGCATTGATTAATCTTGTTTTTCCATGCCATTCAAAGCAAGATGGAGGTTCTAGGCATATACTTCTGCCTTTGCTTAGAAGGCTTGTGAACATAATACATTTGTAAAACAATACTTATAAAAACAAACCTAAGTTCCTTAGCCTAATGCTCATTGGCCTCCAAGGAAGAGAGGACACACCCTTGGCAGGCAGTTTCTTCTGTTGTGCTCCTCCTTGGGCTTCATCTCGATACCCCTTTCTATATTATTATTTCAGCAAATGAAGCCACTTGAAGTTCCCTTGAAGAAAGCTGGTTAATGCCTGTTTGTCTAGGTAGAATAGCTTGCTTTCTCTGCTAGGGGTTCTCTACTTGCCTTCCAGCTACTCTCTTATCCCTCTGATCCCTTAAGGCCCACTTAAGGGGCTAGAATTAAAGACTAAAGGATTAAAACAAACAAACAAACAAATGAACAAAAAATCTTGTTGAATTTTATTGAATACAATATGATAAAAACTTGTATTGCAAGTCATAACACAAGGAATAATACTCGTGATGATCAATCTTCATTGTCAGTTTGACAGGATTCACAATCACATAGATCATAGTCACACACACACACACACACACACACGTGTGTGTGTGTGTGTGTGTGTGTGTGTGTGTGTGTGTGTGTGTGTGTGTGTGAGAGAGAGAGAGAGAGAGAGAGAGAGAGAGAGAGAGAGAGAGAGAGAGAGAGAGAAATTGTTTCCAGAGATATTTAATATACAGAGGAAGATCCATTCTGAATGTAATTGGCAGCATCCTACAGAATTGGTTACTAGACTGAATAAAAGGGGATGGGTGGGTATGGAGAAAGTAAGTTACATACCATCATTCTCTTCTCTCTGTTTCATGACTATGAAAGCTATCTCATGTTCTCTCTGCCATGCCTTCTAACCTTAATTAACTATATCCTTTCTTCTTATGTATTTATATGTGTGTGCGTGCACAGATGTGTACACTTATGCACATATAGATGTGCAAGTGTATGGAGGACAGAAGTTAATGTCTAGTGTCTTTTCTCTATTACTCTTTATATTACTTTCAAGTTAGATTTACCTCACTAAATACAGAGCTTGATGATTGATTAGATTGGCTGGCCAGCAAGCCCTAAGGATTCTTCTACTTCCACTTCCTTAGATTACAGGTCCATGATATTGTGTTTGTTTTTCACATATGTTCTGGAACTTCATTCATGTGCACAGCAAAGATTTTACCAACTAGACCATATCCCTAGCTATGTATCCATGTTTTAAAATAAAATTTTCTTCATACATTACATTCTGATTATGGTTTCTACTTCCCTAACTCCTCCAAGAGTCTCTCCACACCACCACCCACCCAAATACACACCCTTTCTTGTCCTCTCTCATTAGAAAAAAAACAAACATCTAAAAAATAATGAAATAAAATAAAATAAAATAAAATAAAAACTGGAATAGGACAAACCAAACAAATGAACAGAAAAAAAGAACCAAAGAAGAAGCACAAGAAACATGGACAGATGTAGATCACACACCTTCACACACAGAAGTCCCGTAAAAACACAAAAACAGAAACCATAATATTGGTGAAATTATTAAGGCAACTTCACGTAGTTAAAAGGGAGGTTTATTTTGTGGGGTAACTTACAAGTGGAGGGATAGGTTACAGGGTCTGGGAAAGGTGTAGCACAGTCTGCTGGTGTTCTCTGGAGAACTCTGCTCGGTCTACCTCCAGCGTCCAGGGTCCAGGAACCAAGAGAGCTCCCCCATCTGGATCTTCAGGGTCTTCTCTTGGCTCCGCCTTGTAGGCGTGACAGTTACTGAAGCCTCAAAGCGGGTGGTATTTCCAGGTCAAAGCTGGAACAGCTACCCACTACACCATAATGTATAAGAAAGATCTATAAGGTTAAAAACAAACAAACAAACAAACAAAAAACCAACCAAACAAATAAATGAATAAATAATACCCAGACAAAACATTATGAGACAAAAAAACCTTCCAAAATAACCTTGAGTTGCTTTTGTGCTGATCTTCTATGTCTGGGCATGGAGTCTGCCCTTAAGTGTAATTTGTATACCCACTGAGACTCTCTGGAGAGAACTGATTTTTTTTCCTTCGTGAGTAGTTGTTAATTGGAGATAGCTTCTAGGTTAGGGATGGGGACATGTGTCTATCTCTCCTCTCAGCACTGGGACCACACTTGACTCAGACTTGTGATGTCCCTGTGCATGCAGCCAGAGTTTCTGTGAGTTCATATGTGCATTAATCCTGTTATGTCTAGAAGGCTGTGTGTTTTTGGTGTCTTCCCTTCCCACTGGCTCTTACAATCTTTCCATGCCTCCTCCAGAGAGTTCCCTGAGCCCTAAGGGGAAGGATTTGATGGAGACATCCTATTTAGGACTGAATTTTCTAAGACTTCTCACTCTCTTCACACTGTCCAGCTATACAACTCTGTATTTGTTACCATCTACTTCAGAAGGAAGCTTATCTGATGATGTCTGAGCAAGGCACAGATCTATGAGTATAGACATATTGCTGTATTCCTTTAACATAACAGTTGTATTTGGTTTTCTCCTATGTCTACTGACTATTTAGTCTCAGGTTCATGGCTACCTGAGTAGTATCAGGCCTGGGTTCCTTCTCATAGAGTGTCTCATAAATTCAATCATATATCAGTTGGTTACTCCAACTTTTTTGCCACTATTGAGCCAGTGCATCTTGTCCTCTATCCATTCCTAAACCATGAACCAAAGTAAAACTTTTCTCCTTTGAGTTACTTTCCAGGTATTTCATCCTTGCAATGGGAAAATAACTAATATACTATGCTTTCTTCAGAATTCCCCTCACCAAATATTTCTGTACCTCTTATTTCTTCCTGTTACAATGTAGGAACTTTTCAATGCAAAAATCTTATATGATTTATATTTTTATTAATAATATATAATTTAATAATAAACATATTTATTAAATAAATTTACTTTTAATATAAAATAAAATACTCTGAATATCAAAAATAAATGTATTTCAGTTCAGTCATATTTATGTCGGATTTTTTTAGGGAATTTAAAACAAAGTGAGGATTCCTTCTTTAACATTAACTAGATGGCATTATAGCAATCGTTCAATCTTTCCGGGTCTTCATCAGATAAATGGTGGTAGAAGTACTTTACCTACCTACTTTGCAAAGCTTCTTTGTGGATAATATGTCTGTGGCCTAAAGATTCCAGGCACTTGAGAAACAATAAGTGTTAAATATATTTACATGCCATACACAGGAGAGAGCAACGGCTCGTAAAGGACAATGTTTAGTTGCTGCCTTCCTGTCCAATCTCAGCTGAAATTAGTATGAGGCTCTGGGGAGTCCACAGAATCTAGGTATGTAGTCAGTTTTCCTCCTACCCGTGGTTATTGTCATCCCTCCCTTCTAGCCCATTCCCGTTCCCTTGTGCTGATTCCTAAAAACAGTTTCTACCTGGGACAGCGAATGGCCACACTGGGCTGGGACTCAGGCAAGTTTCATTGTCCTTCATTTCCTCCATAAATGTTATCTCTGGGTTCACCCCATCCATGCAGCAGTCTGCATACAAGTGCCCCTCCTCCCACCCTACCTCCATTCTCTGGGGATTCCACCGATCATAGGTATAGAGCCAGATTGCCTCCTTCTGATGGACCCATTCAGCCCTCTCTTTTAGCCCATTCCTCTTCCTTTGTGTCACCCATGGGAACATACAAACACTCCCTACTCAGGGCCCTGGACTCAGTAAGTGATTTTCACTGTTCTTCATGTCCTCCATCACAGTAACTCCAGCTTCACCCCAACACTGTAGCAGAGTGCTTTCTGGTGCCATTTCTACGTTCTTCCTCCATTTCCTCCCATGTACAACTCAATGACAGTGAACCATTTACTAGAGCCCATGTGTATGCCTATTTCCAAGCCAATGAAGAGCAAAGATATGCCTCTTAGTGTTGTTCAGAACTCCCTCTAGAGCAGTAAGGACATTGCTTATCACCATCACCATCATCATCATCATCATCATCATTTGGAGCATGGATAGATGTGTGGGTTTCAGGACTAAATAGGTCAGAATGCAGTCATTAGGGAATCTACTTCCTTTTATTTCCCATTCTTACAGGTAAACCAGGAGTTTTATGCACAACATGGAGATAATATAATATAATATCAAGAAAGGGAAGATAAAAAATATCTTTCTTGGCTCTATTTTCAGCATCATCAAGGATGTCATTCCTCATGTTTTTTAGCATCACTGGCAATCATTGCTTCATAAGCTCATTTCTGAAAAAGTCATTAGCAGGCAGAAGGTTCAGACTACCATAATAGATGTGGTCTGCTTAGGATTTACCTCTATGGATTAGTATGAGGCTAGTCCCTGACTTAAAACCCAGGCACATGATAGCTAGGTAAATGAAAGTTGGGGGAAAAAGTGACAGATGTTAAAGAGGTGTGGAGATCCGAATTACTCAGGTTTAGAGAATCTGAGCTTGCTTTACCCAGCTGTGCTGCATAAGGGGATGATTTGACCATGGGCATGGTTACCAGGTGTTTGGAAAGGTCTACACTTGGCTGTACAGTATGCTTTGATCTGGCAAGGGGGTGCTCTTTTGCCCCACCCCTTGGCATTGTTATAAAAAACCCTTTTGAATAAAGTTTTGGGCCGTTGGGTATTGACCCAGGTCCTCCCAAAGCTATCCTGCATTTCTGTCTTTCTTCTTGTCAACTAGATCTATCTTTCTACCTGATATTTTCTTATCCTTCATCTCCTCAAGAGTACCCTGGGTAAAGTGGGGGCAGGTCCTCCACAAAGAGGCAACTGGTAAGATCTGTTAAACTCCTTTCAAGTTAGTCAACTGATTTGAGGGAAATTATTTGGGAGGTATGTCCAAAGCAAAGATGGTAGTTAAAAATCCCTGTATACATTCTTCTCTTCATGGGAATTTTGATTAATATTCCTTCCATTATTAAATTTCCTTTGGAAATCCAATCTACTTATATATTATGTACATATTTTTCAGCGTGAGAAACTGAACCTAGGGCCACCCACATTCTAGGCAAATGCCCTTTCTCAGCTATGCTCTTAACAACTACATTCTATTTTCATTTTTATCTTCTTCAAATATTTCTGTTTTAGGTTACCTTCCAAGCCTTCTCTGAGAACTAATTTTTGTCTCTCTTGTATTTCTGTACCATGTTTGCTGTCTTTAACTTTGCATTCCTTCTGCAGAACTGTTTCTGAAATCTTTTCAAAAGGGAGTCTGTGCAGGCGTCTTCCCCCACTAGATGGTTAACAGAGATCTGAGGGTGTGCACTATCCTTTCACGTGCTCAATTGCCTTTCCAGTGTGTCAGACACAGCCGGTTATTAACACAAACACATGCGTATCCTTGAAGACAGTGTCTTGTTTGCATGACCGTGTGCAGATATGGTGGGATGTAGCTTCTTTATTCTCTTCTGACTTAACTGTAGCAACAACAATAGTGGTTCTTTTTCTTTTAGATGTTTCATCAAAGTTACTTTTTTTCCTAATCAACCTAAAACCTTTATTTGTATTATAAAAATAAGTCTCTGTAGATGAAATTCTAAACAGTCTTAGTAAATAAAAAACATAGAGCCAAATACAGAGGTAATAGCCAAAGAGATCAGAGAGCCATGACTACCTTATCCTACCACCTCACTGCCATCGCTTAGAGAGAGAGAGCTTCTTCCTGTCTGATTTGTGTTTTTATTGCCTTTCTATTCTGCTTTCTCATTGGCTCTAAACTCAGTCACATGACTTCATTGTCACTGCCTGTCTATACAGACCTCCAGGTCTCTTTGGTTGGTACTGGGATTAAAGGCTGGTGTCACCATGCTTGGCTGTGTCCTTGACCACACAGAGACTCTGCCTGCCATGAGTTCAAATTAAGGGCATGTGTTACCACTGCCAGACTTCTGCTTATGGCTTGCTATGTGACCTCTAATCTCCAGGCAAACTTTATTTATTAACATACAAATAAAATCACATTTCAGCACAATTAAAATATCACCAGAAATCTCAGATTTTCTTTGGCCTAAACGGAAATTGTCAACATTTGGCCCTTTCAAGTGGAGAGTTTCCACCAGATAAATCCACAGCTTTCTGTTCTTCTGTGATAGTTCCTTCTAGAATACCTCTACCCCCAGTTTCTGATAAAGCTTCCCTTGACATGGACATTCTTTCACTTTGGATGCCACATTTTCCCTGTTTTATTTTTCATTACAGATTGGCTTTTCATTTGCATAGTGCAAATGATTGGCTCCTTCAGAAATACTGTATAGTATATGTCATACTCTGGTGGACTGTGAGCCTGAACAGCCACGGAAAACTCACTTCAGGATTCAGGGCTGTATAGATATCAGAAAAGACTGGCAAATGCCAATGAAAGGATTTGCCTTGGTATCTTTTCTTCAGAATCCCATAAGCAGTGCTTTGAAAACACTTGACATGAATGTTTTTTTTGTAACTGAAGAATTAGTCTGTTATATACTGAAAGAATGTGTCACTAGGGGATCAGAAGGAGACTTTGAACCAATTCATATTTTGATTGTGGCAATTAATCAGTGAATAATGTGTCTGAAATGGAGAAGAGAAAGTTATTCATGATGTGGTTTCATTCTGTTGGCTGGCCTGCTTTATAGTTCCTATGAGAAAGGAGACAAAGTGATTAGAAGAAAAGAAAGCGATAAGAAGAGGGAGACATTCTCTATAATAATCAAGGAAGAAATGCTGTAAATAATTGCCAAGTCTAAAAGTTAATTTAGAGAATTTCAGTTCATGAAATTGCAAAGTATCTTAATTTTTTGAGCTATATTTGTGAAATAGTTTTGTAGACAGAAAGATACTTTGGATGCATATGTATGGTGTGCATGTGTGTGTGTATGTGTGCTTCCATTTGTGTGGATGCATGTCGATGAGTGAGTGCTCCTGTATGTGAGCACTGGTGTATTTCCATATGTGTAGGCCTGAAGTTGACATCAAGTGTCTTCCTGATCACTTGCCATTTTGATTATTGAGGCAGTGTCTCTACAGTGAACCCAGAGTTCTCCAGTTCTACTAGTCTGATAAGGAGATCTCTGTCTCTGTTATTCAAGAACTGGAATTACAGGTACTTGCCATTCCTATCAGAATTTTCCTTTTACTTGAGTGGCAATATTTTTATCCATTGAGTCATGTATTCTAAGCCCTAGATAGTCCCACGTTTTATCTTAGAGACACCTTATACTACTGTTACTCTTCCTACCACTTTTTAAGATAAACAACTTCTCCAGCTCACAGGATCAAGCACATAATAAATGTTCAGTAAAATTTCTTGGATGAAATAGTGTGTCTAGTATAATGTGATTTTGTAGTGAACTGTATCTTTGGATGCAGTTATTATTATCTTCTGAATAATCAATCCAGTTCCAGGATCTTTTCAGTAATTCATAAGCCTGTCCACAGAATGACCTGGATGATGGAGGAGAGTCAATGAATCATGTCTACACTTTCCTGCTGGAAGATTTCAGAAAGTCTGTGCTTGCTTAATTAAGAATGTTTCACTCCCACAGAAATGTACTGGTTATTGGAAAAAATGACTCAAATAATTCAAGTTTATGTAAAGTATTACAGGGTTAAGTGTAGCTAGAGTTTTCCTACCTGGCCCACAGTCAGGGCAAATCTCTGTCACCTGCCAGTCCCGCAGCCTCTCAGACCCAACCAAGTAAACACAGAGACTTATATTGGTTACAAACTGTATGGCCGTGGCAGGCTTCTTGCTAACTGTTCTTACAGCTTAAATTAATCCATTTCCATTAATCTATACCTTGCCACATGGCTCGTGGCTTACCGGCATCTTCACATGCTGTTTCTCATCATGGCAGCTGGCAGTGTCTCTCTGACTCAGCCTTCCACTTCCCAGCTTTATTCTCCTCCTTGTCCTGCCTACACTTCCTGCCTAGCCAATGGCCAATCAGTGTTTTATTGACCAATCAGCAACACATTTGCCATACAGAACATCCCACAGCAGTTAAGTTCTATTGTAGTTTCTGTTGTATCTGATTTTAGAGCTTCCTGTGAATTAGGCTTTTTTCTCTCTATAAAAGGACTCACCAAATTATTTGACTCCACACACATTCCATACACACTCTAAAACACTTCTCTCTTAGCTTTATGTCCCTCTTTATTTCACAACTCAGAGAGTCCAGTTAGTGTTGCCTCATATGTTCAGGAGGCAATCACTAGAGCGTTTGTAATTGACCGATGGCCATACTTCCAAAGAGAAATGATTCATCTCCACCCCTGCTGCCATTGAGTATTAGTAGCTCCTCACCTAGGACTAGGGCCTCAGAAGAACTTACATATCCATGTTGGAGTTTTAACTGGCTTGTGTAGTGTTGTGCATGCAAGCAAAGCTTCTATGTGTCCATCTGTGCAATAACTATCTTGTGTCCAGAAGATAGCAGTGTTTCATAGCACTCCTCCCATCCTCTGGCTCTTATATTCTTTTGGTTCCTTCTCCTGCAAGTCTCTAAGTCTAGGGGGTGATGACTTGATATAGGTGTCCCATGTGTTGCTATAGTAAAATACTACAAATGGGTAACTTGTAAATAACAGAAATGTATTGCTTACAATTATTGGGGCTGGGAAGTCCAAGATCAAGACACTAGCAGATTTTGTGTCTAGTAAGGGACTGTTCCTTACAGGCTGTAGCTTCTTAGTGTCCTTACATGGTCAAAAATGTGAACAAGTTTTCTTGATTATGTTTTATTAAGAAATTAACCCTACTAATGAGGGTTCATGGCCCAATCACCTTCTAATTGTTCTGCCTCTAATTACTATTGCATTGGTGTTAAGGTTTCAACATATTAATTTCAGAGCTTTATTAATTAAGAGCTGTATATAAATATATATGAAAACATTCAGGCCCACAATAGGCATGGGTGGCAGTGGAGACATAGCTTAATGTTGTTAGCTGTGTATCCTGAAGAATTCTTTAAAGGGAATTCTACTTATGTGAAAGCAGGATCTAAGTTTATGCCACAGGAAAGAATCTCTGGGGGGGTCAATATGAAGTTGGAGTTAAAATTTTACTATATTTTAAATCATGGATGGACACACACATACATACATACATACACACACACACACACACACACACACACACACACGCACACACACACACACACACACACACACACACACACACACACACACACACCAGATATACACTCAAGAATGACTCAGTCTTCTCAAGACAGAGTCTCATAGAAGTGTCTTAATGACAGCTTTATGCATGATAGCTGAGCACTTGCAGTCACTTATTCTCAACACTTTGACCAGTAATAAATCTCTCCATTAACCACTGCTTCTCTGGCCAAGATGAAAAACAGCACAGATCTATGAGTATAAACATAAATTTTATGAGGCAATTTTATAGCATGACCATTTAGAAAAACAATGGTAGGTTTCCCTTGGAGCTATAACCTCACTGGCCATGAGCTTTTGAGCAGGTTTATAATAGCCAATGAGTTTGCTCTTGTGGAGCAGGCCTCAAACCAAGTCAGAAAGCTCCTAGTTGCCACGAGAACCGCCATGCCATAATTTCACCGCTGGGTGCATCTTGCCTATCAGGTCAATAATTCAGTGTCCAGTGAGAGATAAGATCTCCAGTAGCCTACATAGCACCTTCTAGAACTAGAAAAGCTAGGTAACATAAGATAGTTTCCTGGCTAGCTCAAGATTGATTTCTGTTGTATTTTGCAAACCTAATGTGTGGTGTCTTCAGCAAAAGGGTCTTGTTACCTAGTTATGATGGTCAACAGAAGCAATGCCAACAGTCTGTGTTGTGTAAGGTGCTGTTGGGGCCTCCATGACTAGTGACTCATTGCCTGAGACCAAAATTTTCACTTCATAATGCATGTATCCTGGAAGCAGCAGTGTATTGAAAGTTGGAACTCATTTTTATTCCAAAATTATTTTAAGTTAGCTTACAAACTACCAGGATCTATAATATGTCTCCATATATCCTTGGTTTTTGTTCACTTATCTCCCAACTTTTCTACTCCTCAATGCCTCATTCCCATTCTCACCTACATTTAACTCCTAGTATTTATGCCCTCTGTTTTTCATATCACATGCATTCCACCATTCCCCCGATTATATTTTAACTTAGCTCGCAGGATCATAGATTTCCATATACTTATTTTTATCTAAATATAGGAAGCAAATTTATTAGGTGCTTTATGAGGTGCTTTGTAAAGATTTATAGGCTGATAAAATATAAGTCAAAAAAAGACAACAGAATTCTTATTGTACTTAAGTCACAAGGAGGTCAAGAGTATAATTTTGACTATAAATGCCATTTATAATATTGTTCATGAGATTTTATCAGACAATGCGTTACATAGTTGTTGTCAGGTGGTTTGCACATTTTTGGCAAGAGACTTAAATCATATTCCCAGGTGAGACATTCCTTTTGCTTCCCAGCTCCCTTACATTGCCTCTCTTTTTCTGTTCTGCATCAATGGCATCCAGCTAGAGAATAACTGACTTTTGATACTGCTCCTGCTTCTCAAATCAGTGTGGCCTTTGCGGACTGCTACAAACCACAGCAAATAGTATTACTTCAACAGAGAAGCATATGCTCAGTTCCCACGAAATAGCTGCAATGCAGACTGGAGCTAATATGGTGGTAAGGCTCAGTCTCAAGCTTCTACGACTCACAAATTCCATAGATATGTTGTAAAGATTGTCCCCCTCTTACCAACACTGTATTAGCCATATTTGGAGATATTCGGAGAGTTCATTGCCAATGGCTTATGTCAGAAGTTGTAACATGTTAATCTTACGGTTATTTATCTTCACTCCAAACAGTGATTCTTTGATTAACCCTTTCTTGGAGTCAATGGGTGATTCCTTACTCATTTCTTCCTGACTATCATTGTCCACAAAAGTCTAGTGACAATGATCTTAAAAAGAAAGCAGTAAAGATTACATGCTGTTTGCAGCCATGCTTTTGTTATCAGACAAAATGGGCTTCAGCTGCTGAAAGGCAGAAGCTGGTGATGTGGTTACTTTTTCACTTCACCTAAGTTCTATTAGCTTAGTCTTCAAGTCAGGTTCTGAGGGGAGACCACCAGCTTCCTCAGCTTTTGTCTCTTTGCACATGTCATCTTTCAGATCTTCATGTGCCAAGGTCTAACTTCAAAGTGGGGGAGGAAATCATGGAGATTTTGAAGTGTGGAGGAAGGCAAACAAAAGGTCCATTCAATGTGAAAGAAAATGAAGAATGCCCCTTTAATTGTGACTAAGTCACTGTATTGAGTGGGAAGAAGTGAATTCTACTTTTAGTTTGGATTTCAATTGCTGTGCTAAATCACCATTGTCAAAAGCAGTTCAGAGTTTAAAGGGTTTATTTGCTTAAACTTCCATATCACTGCCCATCATGGAAGAAGTCAGGGTTGGAACTCAAACAGGACAGGAACGTGGAGGCAGGAGTTGATGCAGAGGACATGGTTCGAGTGTTGCTTAACTTACTCCTTATGGCTTTCCCAGACTACTTGCTTTTAGCACTCAGGACCAGCAGCCCAGGGGTAGCACCACCCACAATGAACTGGGCCCTTCCGCATCAATCATCAATCAAGAAAATGCACGGGCTTGGCTAGAGTCCAATCCAGGGAAAACACTTTCTCAGTTGAGGTTCCCTTCTCTCAGATAACTCCAGCTTGTTCAAGTTGACATAAATTAGCCAGTACACAGTGAGAATAAATGGTAAGAAGATTCAATAGCAAGACTATAGTCCACTTCCTCCTTCATTCCTCTGGTGCATTTCAGAAGAATATGCTGCCTTGGCAATTAGTTTCATTAAGAGCTGGCACCTCCTGAATTGTGGATCTGTGATCAGGCCCTGTCTGTTTAGCTGCCTGTTTTACTGGAAGTTGTTTGAAGTGAGGAGAGCTTGGTTTTAAATTAAGATGTCCTTGACTAGTATGAGAAAATATTTAATTAATGTATGACCTTTTGTTAATAAGGAAAAATATGACCTGTAGTGCATTGGATGAAGCTACCTGGAACATAGTAAAAGCTGAACATTCTTGCTTAGAAATTTTTTATTATTGTCCTGCTAAAGCTGGGAGAAAATAATCACCATGGGGAGAGCCTAAGACATCCAGTGGGAGGCAGTGCAAAATAAAATCTATAATGCACTCTTTGTGGAAGGCTTATTTTTTCTTAAGCATAAGCAAACTGAAGCTTAAGATTAGTCCTATATTTTGTGGTTTTCTGGCAGGGGCCATAGATGAGCTTTGTATTAAATTCTTCTTTACCAGTTCCCACTATACTGCTTAAACGGAAAGGTTCATTTTAGTATCTGTGGTAAGAGTACATGTATAGCAAATTTTATGTTATGCAATTTGAAGATTTGAGGACATATGCTCCAAAGTAGCTTCTCAATCCAGTGCAAAATTCTTTCATTGGAGATTTATTTCTTTGAAATTAATGATGATTACTTAAAATACCTGGAAGGACAAAACACCTGTTAAGGCCTAGATTTTTTCCCAATAAATTTGTTTATAATTTTTCCTCCTTTATGGAAAATTTATCGCAATACTCCAACAGCACATTACTTTTTTTTTTTTTTTCAGCATCTTGCTCTGCAGCTTCCTTCGCCAGTTTTGCTCATATGCCAAAGAGCCGGGTGTCGGGTCATGAGAAGACCGGCAAATGCCTTGAAGTTCTCCTCCTCGTCTGTGATGACTCTGGCTTTCTCCTTTGCTGCAAACATTCCGGATGGGCATCACAGTCCTGTTAGCTGGGTGCCCAATTTAAGCTCTTCAGCAGAACTACCACTCTTTGGAGCAGAAGGCTTCCTGGGGGAAAGCATGAACTTGGAGAGAGGTACTCCTTTGGGCGCTGTGCATTGGCCTGTAGTGATTCAGTGGGTTTATTGCGCTTCCTTGGGTCCACAGAGTGTGAGCCACTTTCTTATTTATTTATTTATTTATTTATTTATTTATTTATTTATTTATTTATATTTTATAATTTAATTTAATTTTACATATCAGCTACGGATTCCCCTGTCCTCCCTCCGCCCGTGCCCCCCTTCCCCCCAACACAACCCCCATTCCCATCTCCTCCAGGGCAAGGACTCCCCTGGGGATTCAGCTCAGCCTGGTTGATTCAGTTGAGGCAGGTCCAGTCCCCTCCTCCCTTCACTCAGGCTGAGCAAAGAGTCCCTGCATAGGCCCCAGGCTCCAAACAGCCAACTCATGCACTAAGGACAGGTCCTGGTCCCACTGCCTAGGGGCCTCCCAAACAGTTCAAGCTAATAGATTGTCTCACTTATACAGAGGGCCTGATCCAGTTGGGGTGAGCCACTTTCTTATGGATACAAGCTACCCTGAGTTCTTACAGGCTGAAGCCCCTACTAGATTGGACCTTGGTGTGGTATCTCACTGTTGGGCACCTCACTAAGGGCTGATGAGACTGGATGTGGGACGAGGGGCCATGTAGCACCTCCTCCTGCCGGTCCTTGTGTCTGTGGGTCTTGTCTGCCAGCTGGTTGGACCATGTGTCCACTTGCTGCTGCAAATTCTTAGGAAAGTGGAGCTTCAGGATCACACCATTTGATCTGGGCACGTTGCCTTCCTCCTATGCAGGAGAATGGCCGAGTGGAAAGGGCGTTTATAATGTTTTTAATTGAAGTAGAATTACAACTCTTTCTGGCCCCCATTTTCTCCTTCCAGCCCCTCTCATACTCACTCTTCTCAAGTGGTAGCTTCTTTTTCTTTATTGCTGTCACACACATGCACTCACACACACACATACACATCGTATATGTAGGGTGTGAGTGTGTGTGTGTGTGTGTGTGTGTGTGTGTGTGTGTGTGTGTGTGTGTATACAAATATATAATTAGGCCAGCTGAGTCTATTTTTCTTGTGTACACAGTTTCAGGGCTGACCACGCTATATTGCACAGCCAATAAGTGGGCTCATCTCTCAAAGGGGCTAATTCTCTTTCTCCCCATAGACATTTGTTGCCTTCATTTCTTTGTCTAGGGATGGGAGCCTGTGAACTTTTCCCCCTTCCATACTAATATGTTCATTGATCTTGATGTGTCATGGTTTTTTAAAAAAGGCATGAAGTTGGGAGGGGACATATAAAGTCTATGGGAGGAATTAGAAGAGGGAAATGGAGATGGATACAGTCAAACTCCATTGCATACAAATATGAATTTCTGAAGAATAAAGAAAAGATGTAAATTCAAAAGGGAAAAGTGTGTGTGTGTGTGTGTGTGTGTGTGTGTGTGTGTGTGTGTGTGTGTGTTAGACAGGAAAGAGGAACTTGTTAAAAAGAAACTAGATTGAGGACCAAAAGGTAACAAGGACGAAGTAGAAATTAAAAAAAAAATAGAGAATCTGAAGAGAACTCACAGATGGAGGACAAGTCTATGACTAGCCATTCCACAGACAAACACACACACACACACATACAGACACACACACACACACACATGTATTTAGACACACTTCATCTTCATGCCCCTTTTTTTAAAACAATGATACTTCAAGATCTTGGACAACTGATTTCTATGTGTAACCCCCAAAGTGTCTAATAAATATTTAGCATTCAAGTGTCGGTAGGTGGCACTCTTGGCTCAGATCAGAACTCTTCTAGGAGGAAATGGAACTTGCTTGGAAAATCTATAGGTGGAGGATGAGTTTGTCTGGCTGTAGCCACAGAATTAACTCACTATCCCTTTAATGCCAAAGGGATCTCCTTAGCCTAACTCCCCCAACCACTGCTCATCTTTCAGAGATTCCCTCACAACTTGTATATATCCAGCATTTGTGTGCCATTGTGGTTTGACCCTACTCTGTACTGGTCCAAACCACCCCAAGGTAGAAATCACAATAATTGCAAATTATTATTATCACAACAAATGATAGTGTTCTGTACTGCCATATTAGTTTTTCAAGGAGTTAAAATAGGTACAAGACAAAAGTACCTTGGCCACAGTTTCCTATTTCCAGAGAAAAAAAATGAAAACCAAAGTTCCTGGGAATCCATACTCTTAATCTACTGAGGATTCACTGGAGCTTTTCCCTACTAGTGTTTATGTTTTCAGCAGTAAACAAACCAGCCATGCAGCCATCTAGCATCCATCCATCCATCCATCCATCCATCCATCCATCCATCCATCCATCCGTCCAGCTAGCCAGTCAGCCAGCAAACAAGCAAACAGCCTGAGAAAGAGGGAGGAGGTCCTAACGTTCTTTCAGGTGCATTTTTGGTGTAAACAAAAAACAAGAAAGCTATAAATGTCCTGACAAGAATTAAGGTACCTTGACAACATGTGGGATGAAGGCCTCTTTATTGTCAGGGTGGTTACAGCATTGAACTTTACTTGAGGAGAATTTTTACTCTCTGCCTAGACCAGACTGCCCTTATAGGTGAGAACAGACTTGTAGTTTTATAGTGAGAAACACCATCACGACAAATCCAAATCAAAAACGAAAATGCTTAATAAAAAATGAAACCAAAACCAAATAGCCTGTAGTTCCGTGTGAGGTGATGGCTATGATGGTGCCTTGCACCCCAACCCTGTCCTTCTGGGCACAGAATGTCAGAAGAGCACCCAGAGATGGCTACAAGTTCTAAATTAATGGCAGCCCAGACCAAAATCTAGAAAGGGTTTGAATGCTGAATTCAAGTTCAAATAGGAAAAAAGAAGTCCTAATATTCTACTATTTGGATTTGTTTCTGTTCATGTAACTAACATTTTCCCAGACTGAAAATGTCAGAATCTCTTGTATCCTTCATTGTCCATCCATCAGTTATCTCTTCATCCAAACAAGCTTCCTTAAGCTATTCTCTCTCTCTCTCTCTCTCTCTCTCTCTCTCTCTCTCTCTCTCTCTCTCTCTCTCTCTCTCCACACACACACACACACACACACACACACACACACACTCCCTCTCCCTGTCTCTCCGTCTCCCTCCCTCTCACTCTCTCCCCCCTCTCTCTTCCTCTCCCTCTCTCTCTTACACACACACACACACACCTGTCCATCATCTTCTTGTTTTTATTAATGGCACTCTCATTCTGGGCTGATTCACAATATCCTGCCTATTTCAGTCTTTTCTTCCAGTTCCTGCCACATGCAGATTCCTTTTCAAGCAAGGTTTTCTCCTTCCAAAGTGTGCAAGGCTCTAAAATGTCTACAGATTTGAATGTAGATAAAGGGAACACTAAGGTTGTGAGGTTGACTCATATTTGGTACTTTAGATTCCTCCTCTTTAAAGATGGTGTTCTGCCTGTGGCTTGCCTGCACCTCTAAGAGCTACTTCTCTGTACACATGAAAGGTTTTTTTTGCCTTAAGTACCCATGTCTGCTTGCCTGAGTACATTCTCTAGTTGCAGAAACATGTGTGCTTAAAGTGTCTTGGTGTTAGTGCTCAAGAAAAAGTAACCCATGACCAAAGATATTGTTAGATTTTCTTTTACTCTAGCCCCATGTTGGGTGACAAAATGTTTTTGCTTTTTGACTCTTTACTCTTTGGCTCTTTTGGGGGGGCCCTCCACACAGCTCCCAAATAAATCACACACAGAGATTTATTTTTAATTATAAATGCCTGGCCTTAGCTTGGCTAGTTTCTTGCCAGATTTTCTTAACTTTAAATTATCCCATATACCTTTTGCCTCTGGGTTTTTATCTTTCTCTATTCCTGTATATCTTTTCTTTCCTTCTTACTCCATGTCTGACTGTGTAGCTGGGTGGCTAGGTGGCTGGCCCCTGAAGTCCTCCTCCTTCTTCTATCACTCTTTGCTCTTTTATTTTCCTCTTAGATTTCTCCTTATTCTATCTGTCCATCAGCCCCACCTATCCTTTCTCCTGCCTCACTGTTGGCCATTCCACTCTTTATTATACCCTCAGGTGTTTCAAACAGGCAAAGAAACACAGCTTCACAGAGTTAAACAAATGCAACTTAAACAAAAGTAACACACCTTAAAATAATATGCTACAACACAAAGACAGATGGGAGCTGATAGATAATGACCCCATTTTCCTTGTGACAGCAAGTCTGAATTGTATTTTCAGTCTCTCAGTAGGTGTCTGGTGGGAATGTGTCTTATTTGCCCAAAGTAACAACCCACTCATTAATTCACTCCTTATTAGCTTTTCCCCCCTTCTCCAGATGAATTTATAACTCACTCTCTCAAGTTTCTTGAACTCCTTCTCATATTAGCTACACACATCTAAGTTTTTAGAGGTCTGGTTTTCAGGGGTGCTTACTTTTCACAATATAATTCTATCTCAGCTCAGTAACTGTATATTATCCTCTGAACAAATACTGTGCTTTTCAATTTATTTCTTTTGACCAGAACACTTTCCTTCTGTGAACTAAAACTCCATTCACATTGGGAAACTCCATGATTCTTACTTCTTCTTTCAAGATGTAATCGTCCCTTGTTTGGTAATCCTTATGTATTTGTTTTATTTCTGCTAGTAGACTAGGCTCATTAGGAGACTGTTATCTATCTTTGCATATATTTTAATATCATGTACAAGCAAATGTTCAATAAATAAATGCTGACTTACAGGTGAGTGAGTTATCGTGGACAGGAATAGTTCATAAACCATATGTCCAGATACTCATTTTCTATCATACTGGACGATGAATGTTATAAATTCTCAGGAATCAATATACAGTCATTATTCAATAGGTTTAAGGATTCTGATCATTCACTCAGTGAATATACTCTGAAATTCTAGAAGTACAGCAGTTTGTTTTAATTTTACTATTATTCTACTATTATCTTGAGTCTTAGAACCAAGTAGTTGTAGCACTACCTAAATATTTGCCATTCTTTCTATATGGCTAGATCAAAAATGTATTCTTAGAAGACTGAGCAGGTGGAGATGGACAGTCTTGTCCACCCAGAGCCATTTGCCCTAGGCAGGGAGAAGATCCTTGAGCATCAGATGGTTGGGTGATATTATAGCGAGATAGTATATGGTGGGGTGCAGAAGAGAAAGACAGAATGGTTCATGTCTTCTGGAGAGTGGTAGGGGCAGTGAGCAACAGGGTGATGTGGGAGGCCTGCTTACCACCCAGGGCCATGGCGACATCCAGTCCTGGGCTTCTACCAAGTGACATGTCTGTGTCTATAGACGTTCTACAGCCACGTCTGTGTTGATGTCCATGGGCTCTTGTTACCACTGAAGAGAGAGGATGCACAGGGTCTAGGCTGCCAAGTGAGGCCACATTGATGCCCAAGGGCCATGCCACAGCACAAGCTATCCCAATCTGAGTGGTTTGAGTTACCCCTGGGGCCATGAAGATATCCAGGCTTCAGCTATAACCAAGGGCCATGTCTGGGTCTGTGGCCCTACTGCAGACAAGGCAAAAGGGCAGTTACTGTGCCTGTTACCATGGAAGTTTGTATAGAAGCCAGAGGTATGGGCCCCTCCCTGGGCCTGTGTTGGTGTCTGAGGGCCACCCTGCAGCCTGGTTCATGGTCTTACTGCAGCCTGCATTTGTGTTGATGTCCATGGCCTGAATCATCACCAAAGGACACACAGATGCACCTGTAGCCATGTTGGGGACTGAGGGATGTGTTGTAACAGGGGCCATGTCCATCTGTCAGCCTGCACTGCCTCCTGTGGCGATAGTGTCAACCCGGCCTGAGCTGCCCTTGAGGGCCATATCTGGGTCTATGGCTCTACCACAGCCAGGGTCTGTGTTGAGGTCCATGGCTCCTGTTATCACCAAAGGCCATGAGACTGCCCAGTGTCTGGGCCACCATCTGGGGCCATATTGGAGTCAGGGAACCATGCTGCTGCTGAGCCCATGATGATCTGAAAGGCCTACACTGCTACCCAGGGCCATGGTGACATCTGGGCTCAAGCTGCTGCTGATAGCTATGTCTGGGTCCATGGCCCTGCTGCAGCTGGGGCCTGTGTTGATGTCTGTTGTCCTGTGTTACCACAGGGGTCCATTGGAACCATGTGTTGAAGTACAAGGGTTGTGCAAACAGGCCCAGCCCTTCACTGCCCTGGAGAGATAACAGACCCCGATGACCCTGGCACAGGAAAGCTGTCCCATCCCTTAGTAGAAGAGCTGGCTCCTAGCCCAATATTTGGAAAAGCTTGTCCCACCCCTTACCATGAGTGTGGAAGAGCTGGCTCTGCCACTCATTTGAAGGGAGTGGTCCTAGCAGCTGGGTCAGAACAAACCAGCTACCACCCAGACACACATCCAGGGCTTTAAGTGGGCACTCCCCAACATCTATGACCTGCTGGGGATCATGAAGGGACTAGTCCTTTGGTACCATAGCCATAGGATCTCTATGACTCAGAGAAAATGCAGGATATCCTAGAGGAGTTTTCAGTGATGGTGTACCAGAAGCCAGAGGCTTTGAATCTGACCAACAACACATTAAACAATGAACATTTGCAAGTAAAGCTATGTGGACAAAAGAGTATATTGCATGATACACACAACTCCTAATGCCACCAAGACTAATGAAGAGGTGATAGAGAGGTAGGAAAGACAGTGGAGTGAAATGTCTTTATTTCTTGTTTGTTTGTTTTTAATTAATGTTCTTATTTGCATTTAAAATTTATCTTATTTTCATTATTTTATTGTTATTTATTTTTTATTATATCTTTTTCTTTCAGGGGGCACTACAAGAATGAAGGATGGATATTGAGGGATTGGAAAATGAGTGAGATTAGCATGCATGATGTGAAATTCCCAAAAAATCAATAAAAATTATGTTAATTTTAAAAAAGAAAAAATGTATTTTTAGTAAACTCAGAATCTATTCTAGACTCATCTTTTCACTACAATTTCTTTTCACTGCCTCACATATACCAGAGTGATCCGTGGGTTACTGTGGGAAAAGTCCTAAGTAAGAGTAAAATTTAAAAAAAAAGCTGTTGAAGTGTACCATCTACAAATTCCCCAAGGGACCAGCCATCACACATCCTTTCTTGACTTTAGGTCATTGAAATGGCCTAAGGCCAGCTTGCCTGAACTCCTGGGACACAACATCATGATCCCTCCTTTGATAAAGCGATACTCATAGCTGGTTCTCTGTGTTTAGCCTGGGTTGCTTTCATCACAGGTGGTTGATAGGAGTTCATGCTTTAAGATAAATAGTCTGAAAACAGCACCTAACTGCTGACAGGTGTTGAGATATCTTAAGTACATGGTCCTTACTGAGATCTAACCATTGACAGCCTGCCTCCAGTATGATGTCTTCTGACAATTGTGTGTGTGTGTGTATCCCTAACAATGCCAGAGACAAGGGGATTTCAGCTTTTAGTTTCCTCAAAAGAAGATATTATCTGTAGTGGTTTTTTATCTCTGTCACTAGAGACCAAAGCTAGATCAAAGAATATTGTTTTTTTTTCTGGATATTGTCTTTTTTTTTAATCTTTATTTTTGTTTGCATCTGTATGCTTCTTAGGAATTGAAGGTTTGATTTCCAGCAGGATTAGCAACATTTCTTTCTCCCACCTCAAATAAAGATAAGATATACAAAGGCACTCTTTGTTTCAGAATTATGGTTCTGTCCTCTTCTTGCTAAGTCTTTAAGATTGAATCTATGGTGTTCAGTTACTGATTTATAGTCCATACAATCTATGGCTTGAGCAAATATTGTTTGTGGAATGCAATCAAGAAGCTTCATTTCACTGGGCAGAGGTGGCACATGCTTTTAATATCAGCACTCCAGAGGTAGAGGCAAATGGATCTCTGAGTTTGAGGCCAGCCTGGTCTGTAGAGTTAGTTCCATGGCAGCTAAGGCTACACAAAGAATCCCTGTCTTGAAAAAAAAAACCCAAAACAAAAAAAGAAACTCCATTTATTATCTCCCCAGATGCTTTTACCTCAATTCTGCTGATTTTTTTCTCCCTAGTGCATCTGCTGGTGTGGGGCCATGCCAATTCTCTCACTCTCATGCCTCAGGGCCAGCTCTTCCATCTGCCACAGGTGGTGAGGGACAAGGGAGGAGGGAGATATTCTCTCCCTAATCCACTTCACAGTATGGCAGAATAGGAATGGAGTCATACCTCCCATGCATGTTTGTGGGGGCAAATCACCTGTGCCCTGGTCAACAGGGTCAGCTCTCTATGATGCTGCCCAGGCAAGGTGCAGGATCTGCTCTTCTGAGTGCTGAAGCTGGTGAGGAGCAGGACTAGTTCTTCCACTCTCATGATCCCAAGACCAGTTTTTCATGTCTGCAGTAGGTGGCTAGGTACATGGAGTGAAGGGCAAGGTGGTATCTCTCCCTCATCCATGTCCCGGCAAGAAGATGGGAATTTTGGCAGAGATGAAAACTGTAAAAAGAACCAAGAAGAAATGATAGAAAAGTACAATAGTATACACAGAAACTTCATTTAAGGACTAAATATCCACACACAGGATAGGAAGGAAACAGTGCATCGAGATAGGTCAAGAGAATCTATCCAACTAAAAATTCAAAAATTCAAAGAAATTTAAAAAACAACAACAAATGACCATCTGAGATCTGTTGGACAATATCAAACCATTTAACATAAAGAGTAGTTGTGTACATGCATGAAAGATAGTATGGGTTCTACAAAGAATATATGCAAAACCTCATTGCTTTATTCTGTAGCTCCTTACCACATCCTGGATATGCAATATATGAATGTGAAATGGTAAAAGGAAAAGAGAAAATAGTGTGTGGGTATTATCTCCTGGTATTGTGTGTGTGTGTGTTAGTTTGAATGTAATTGGCCCCATAATCTCATAGAGAGTGGCACTATTAGGAGGTGTGGCCTTGTTGAAGTAAGAGTGCTTTGTTGGAGAAAGTGTGTCACTGTGGGGGCAGGTTTTGAAGTCTACTATGCTCAAGATACCACCCAGTGTCACAGTCCACTTCCTTTTGCCTTCTGTTCAAGATGTGGCCAGCATCATGTCTGCCTGAATTTTGCCATGCTCCCCATCATGATGATCATAGACTGAACCTCATATCCTACACAAAGGCCACAACAGTATGTATGGAGATATAAGGCACTTATTCATGATAGGTCCTGTGGATGTGAGAGCAGAACTGGCCCCATTACTTGCTGCCTGCTGCATTGAGTGAGCCAGTTGGAAGAGTGCTTGGAGAGCTCACCCAAGTGGCAATGATGAGGGAAAGCTGGTGGGCTAACCAACCCAGATACCACCAGGCCCAGAACCACGGCTCTGAGTTAGGCCACCACAAACATCTACCACATCTATGAACTGCTAAAGTATATGAAGAGGCCAGACCTGCAGATCCAAAGCTACAGGATCTCCATGACACAGGACAACAGCAGGATATCTAAGAGGAGTCACAGTCAGGGCCCAGTATCCATAGAGTAGTAGAACCCACGTGGTCAGCTCTAGTGTGCTCCTCAGGTGAGGTACAGGGCCTGCTCTCCCTTGTGCTAGAGTCAGTGAGGGAGAGGACCAGCTCTCCCACCTGCCATAGGTATCAAGCTGAGAGTAGGGAAGGGCATCTTTCCCTCATCCATGCCACCACATGGCAGATGAGGGGCAGAGTAGGGTCAGCTCTTCTGTGCTGCACAGGTGAAGTATAGGTGAGCTGCCGTGGAGGGCATGAGCACACTGGCATGTGTCCTGCATGTTCTCATTTTGAATGAACAGGACTATTTAAAAATAAGCTTTGTATAAATCCTCCTTTGACATACTACTTTCTCATGTCATCAGGTATATTATGAGAACAGAAAAATATCTTCCTTATGCTGACTTTCCAGTGTGAACAGTCCTGAAGGGTTATGGCTCTTTCCTGTGTTTGACTCATGTTTCATCCTGAATTTGGGAGGTGAGGGTAACATATGGATTATGCCATTTAAGGTATGAGGATTGGGGTGTATTTTTTTTAAATTCTGATTCTGAATTGTGTTCTGTTGCATCCCGAGGTTTTGAACCAGACCATTGATTCATTTCAATGAAGACTTATAAGCATAAATATATGGACTAAAGGGTATACTGTGCAACTCCCTGGGTCACACTACAGCTTCCATGCTGAGATTTTTGTTTGTTTTTGTTTTATTTTGTTGTTTTACTTTTAACTATTTTTGTTTTGTTTTGGGGGGGAGTTTACAAGAACAGAGGACATAAGTGAGTGGACAGGAAGTTGAGTTGGATTGGGATGCATGATGTGAAATCAACAAAGAGTTAATAAAAAGCTAAAAAAGTTCCCATTTTCTAGTATGTTTTTCCCACAAGACTATTTTCTTTTTAATTTAATTTTTAAATTGAAAATAGATTTTTCTGATTATGCTTTCCCCCTCTAACTCCTCTCAGATGCTCCCCATTTCCCTGCTCACCAAAATCCATACCCTAAATAGGCAAAAGTTGGAGACTGCTCAATTCATAACGTTTTCACCATATCCTACACAAAGGCCACAGCAGTACATATGGAGACATGAGTGGCTTATTTATGATAGCAAAGTGGTGAAAACAGAGAAATAGAGAAGACACTACCTGATCGTGAGCACACTGGCACCTTGCCCTGTCTATCTTACATGTTCTCATTTTGAATGGAGAGGATCTATACTTTTAAAATGGTTTTTAATAAAGTGGATTCTTTGATAAATCTTCCCAGAAATTGAGGTGTTTGTAGTACTATGATCTGCAGGAGGTGATGAAGGTGATGTTTTGTTGTCAGGAGCTTGACAGGGCAGCTTGACAACCACTGTGTTGAACTGCCCTTACTCAGAACACCAGGAGGCTGTGAAGGTAATCATTTCAAGACCCACTTAATAAGAAAGTATGATATTCTGCTGACTATTTAAAAGTAAGCTTTGCATAAATCCTCCTTTGACATACTACTTTCTCATGTCGTCAGGTATATTGCAAGAACAGGAAAATATTTTCCTGATGCTGGCTTTCCAGTGTGAACAGTTCTGAAAGTTTACAGCTCTTACCTGTGTTTGACTCACATTTCATCCTGAATCTGGGAGGTGGAGGTAACATCTGGATTAAGTCATTTCATATATGAGGATTGGGGTGTATTTTTTTTTTAAAGTTCTAATTCTGAGTTGCTTTCTGTCGCACCCAGGGTTTCATTCTCGCTCAAGTTTGTGTGTTTTCCTTTCTGTGAATTCCTGCATCCAAAAACGACGTTGGTGGTGGTTCCTGTTCATGCTTCATTTTTATGCTTTAGCCTCTCTCAGTTTTTTCCTTTTCTCCACTAGTATTACTGTTTCTGAGTGCTCTAAATGATGATTTTTATGCAGTTGGTTTTAGTTAAGCTTTTAACGCTTGAGGTTGTACTTCCTTCTGTAGAAATGCTTATAATTTTAATTTTTCCCTAATGGATTTAAACAACTCTTATTTAACATAAATCATTAAAATGATCTGTTCTTGTAAAAAAGAAGAGGAAATAGAATTTTTCCATATAACACCTTCTGATTGCAAGTTCACCTCTCTTAATTCCTCAGATATTCTCCCCACTTCCCTACTCAACCAAATCCACACTTCTTCTTTCTCTCTTTCATTAGATACAAACAGGCATCTAAAATGATAATAATAATATAATATAAAGAATAATGATAACATAAGGTAAAATAAAAACAAGCAAACTAGACCAAATGAGGACAAAACAAACAGGAGAAAAAGAAAGAAGAAAAAAGTTGAAAGAACACACATAAACACAGAGACTCACATGTATGCACACACAAAAGTCTCCTAAAAACAAGAAACTGGAAACCTTAGTAAATAAGCAAAAGACATGCAAGGTTAAAGCAAAAATCTCAGACAAAGCATTGTGAGACAACAATCTTTTCCAAATATCACTGTATTGCTTTTGTGTTTGCCATCTGCTGGTGGGCATGGAGTCTGCCCTTAAGTGTGATTTGTACACCCAGTGAGACTCCATTCAAGAAAAGTAATTTTTCCTTTGTGAGCAGTTATAATTGTAGATTGTTTCTTGGTTAGGATAGGGGCTTATGTTCACTTCTCCTCTCAGTGTTGAGACCCAATTTGGCCCAGATCTGTGCGTGCACCTGCACAGGCTGCCATAGTCTCCGTGAGTTCATGTGTGTTGATCCTGCTGTGTTTGAAAGGAATTCTTTCTTTGGTGTCCTCCATCACCCCTGACTCTGAACATTTTTCTGCCTCAATTCCACAGGCTTCCCTGAGCTCTAAGGTGGGGGATTTAATGGAGACATCCCATTTAGGACTAATTGTTTCAAAGTTTCTCACTCTCTGTACACTGTCCACTTGTGGGCCTCTGCATTTGTTCCCATTTACTGCAGGAGAAAGCTTCTCTGACTATGGTTGAATAACACACTGTTATATGAATATAGCAGACTATCATTAGTAGTCATCTTATTGCTTCATTTATTAAGAAGAACAGTAGTATTTGGAGTTCCCCTAGGTCCATGGACTAGCTAGTTTTAGGTTCCTGACCACCTGTGTAGGGCATGGGTTCCATTTCATGGAGTGTGCCTTAAATCCCCACAGGTATTGGTTGGTTACTCCTAGAAGATCTCTGCCACTATTGTACATGCATTTTGCAGAAAGGTCACTATTAGAGACAAGAGTATTTGTAGTTAGGTTGGTGTTTACTTTTCTCTTATGGTAGCATGCAGAAAACTGTCCAGTATGATGTACACTAGTCAGTAGAGATGGAGGCTCTAGCTAGGCATCACTCAACTTCTCCATATTCAACAAATTGTGTAGATGCTTTGTTCAACAATAGGACCTTAACATCCACTTTTGGAAAGCAACCAGTAGCCTTGGCAATATTCTGGGTTGTTTGGAGGTTTCTGTGTGACTCTTTTGTTGAAAAACTCAATTAGATATAACCTGATCCTGGAAATGGAGGCTTCATTTGGTGACAGGAAATGTCCAGTTGAAGCTATGTCTCCTCCATTATTAGATGATTTCATTTAGATCACTTTCATTCACACACACACACACACACACACACACACACACACACACACACACACATATATATATATATGTATATATCAAGAATCTTCTACAGTGTCAAGTTTTCATATGACCCATCAAATAGACCTTAGCTTTAGTTGTTCCTCCCACATTCCTTCCCTTGCACCCTTTTCTCCTCCTCCTTGTTTGATCCTCCATGTCCAGGCCCATAAACACCTGTAGCTATATATTTTATTTCCTCTTCCTAGGGAGATAACCCTCCTTCACCCCCAGTACCTTGCTCTATATCTAACCTTTGTGGTTATGTGGACTATAGTCTGCTGATTGAAGACTTAGGAACTTACATCCACATATAAGTGAATTCATACCATGTTTGTCTTTTGGGGTCCGGGTTGCCTCACTCAGGATGATTTTTTCAAGCTCTATCCGTGTGGTTATTTGAAAGAAATTTGTCTCCATTGGCTCATAGGTGGTGGCACTATTAGGTGGTATGGGCTTGTTGAAGTAGGTATGGCTTTGTTGGAGGAAGTGTATAACTAAGGGGCAAGCTTCGATATCTCAAATGATCAAGCCAGGTCTAGTGTGACATTCAGTTCCTGCTGTCTGCCAATCCAAATCCTGATGTAAAGCTCTCAGCTCCTTCTCCAGCAGCATGTTTGTTTACATGCTCACATGCTTCCTGCCGTGACAATAATGGACTAAACCTCTTAACTGTAAGCCAGCTCCAATGAAATGTTTTCCTTTATAAGAGTTACAATGGTCATGGTGCCTCTTCACAGCAATAGAAACCCTAAGACAATCCATCTACCTGAGAATTTAATTCTTTCAACAGATGAGTAATATTCCATTGTGTAAATTCACCACATTTTCTTTCTTTTAATCATCTGTTGACAGGCACTTATGTTGTTTCCAATTTCTGGCTATAACGAATACAGCAGCAATGAAAATGTTCAGGCAAGTATCTCCGTAGTAGGATACAGAATCTTTTGGATATATGTCCCAGAATTATATAGATAGATCTTGAGGAAGGTCTAGCCCCAGTTCCCAGAGAATCCATTACCCTCATTTCCTAAGTGACTGTACAAGTTTGCACTCCCTTCAGCAAACTGACTTTTTTCCTTATTCCATATCCTCGGAGCATGAGTTGTCATTTATTTCATTGATTTTTGGCTATTTTGACTGGTATAAAACCAAATCTCAAAGCAGTTTTGATTTGCATTTCCTTGATGACTAAGGATGCTGAATGTTTCTTTAGTTGCCTCTCAGCCATTTGTGGTTCCTCTTTTAGAATTGTCTATCTTGATCTGTACCCCATTTTTAAATTGGGTTCATTGTTTTCTTGATGCCCAATTAAAAATATTATTAAGATCGTAGACTTCTATCAGGTGTGCAGTTGGTAAATTTTTTCCCATTATGTAGCCTGCCATTTTTTTCTGAATGTTTGTGCCTTTTGCCATACAGAAGTTTTTCAGTTTCATAAGGTCCCACTTATTATTTGTTATTCTTTGTGTCTGTGTATTATGTATAAAAAGTCTTTTCTTGTTGCAATATGTTCAAAACTATTTATTTCCTACTTTCTCATTTAGCAGCTCAGTTCATCTGGCCTTATGTTCAAGTCTTGATCTATTTGGAGTTGAGTTTTGAGAAGGGTAATACATATGAATCTATTTGCATTCTACTACATGTAGACATCCAGTTTGACCAGCAACATTAGTTGAATGTGCTGTCTTTTGTATTTTTTACAGTGTGTATTTCTAAATTATTTATCAATTCAATTGTCCATAGGTATGATCTGATGTCTGGGTATTCAACTTGATTCCAGTGGTCAACTTAAGACTATTTTCTGCACATATTTCTTTTAAACCTCTTTTCTTTTAACTCCAAATCTGAGTCATTTTGGGAACCTGTTTCTATTATTTATTTCTTTTTTATTCTTACATTGCATATTGTCTTTCTGTGTATTCTAAATTATGATTGCTTGATGGATGCTGTACGAAGGAATGGCAGAGTTAAAAGTGCCTACCGCTAGCCCACATTAAAGGAGACATTCCTTCTGTCAACCATTGTTAATGGAATCTACCATGAGAACTATTAGTTATCTAGAAGGAGAATCTACTATTAGCAGTTGTAGAGAGCTTGGTTTGTTGAGATTTTAATACATTATCCTGTTGATTTCACATGATCTGAGGACAGAATTACAAATGCCTCAGCAGGATATGACAATTAAACATGAGAATCTGATCATTTTTTTTCTCTCTCCTTAGAGCATTATCACCTGACCCCTGATCTGTGATTTATGCCTCAGATTGACTACCTGAATGCAAGATTGGGGACCACAGTTGAATTTTGTTTCATTTTCTTTCTTTTCTTTTTTTCTAAATTTGGGAGAGTTCTTTGTTTTCCTGTTCTGTCTCTTGTTTAGGGGAACGACTGCAGTGTTTTGTGTAAGGACTTGGATTGTCTGCTGGAAGATCTTTAATACTGATTTTAAGAACTTCCCACACGCTTCATACAGGAGTATGTGCTTCTTTTGCCCCACATGTCAACATGCTGAGTTTCATGTTGAGAAAATAGGTATAGAAGAGTTTATAGGTGAATATGAATTAACTTTTGCTGGCATTCCTTAGAGTTTTAAGTTTTCTTCATAGCTCATTTGTATCTATTCAAAGCTAAACAGGTAGTGAACATTTCTTTTCATTCTCATGTAAGAATGTTTCTTCTTTCTCCTATCCTGCTTCTTCACCAAGGATGTAAGTTATGACACTTAGTTCACCTGGGTTTCTGTTTATTTCAGATCTCCAACAAGTTTGTTGTTGTTGTTGTTGTTAGTGAGAACTATATATTTCACTTTCTGTTTGGCCATAATGTGTGAAGTTTGGGAAAACCTAGAGGTAAATTAGAAAGCATTGGCTTGTGGCACAATTTTGAGGCCATGAAAATTTGCATTAAGTATATCTCCTATCTTGGAAAGTCTGTCTGATTTAAACCCAAGGCTTCTGTTATCCTTCCTCGTTCCTTATCTAAGGACAGAAGTCATTTCCTGGAGGTGTGATTGCCCTTAGTCTTGATTGTAAAAGCACTGACATATTTGTCCATTATGGGTTTATATGTTTCTCAAAGAATGGTAGGTTCATTAATTTATGCAGTCAAAATGAGTGAAACAGCAAAAGCCTGGCTGTGAAGAAAGTATTGCAGTAGGTTAATCTTTCTCATACAGTATTTGAGGTTAATCTTTCTTATTTGTTTTTAGTGAACAATCCTATAGATTGCAGTTAGAACGAAGAAACACCAGAAAAACAACCAAACCAAACCAAACCAAACCAACCTTACATACTTTAGATCTTCAGTCAATGTGTTTGCTCTTATTTTCTATCCTTCCTGAAGGTCATTCCTACATTCAAGTGCATTGAAATATACTTCCCTGGAGAGCCTTTCTCATCCTAACTGTCCTATAAAGAATTCCTGGTGGTTAATTGACCACAAGGAGATACGATACAAAGCAGAGAGTCCTACTAGAGAAGAACTCTGTTTTATCAACACATTTTAAAATCCAATTTTCAACATGCACAGTGTGGAACATAAGGTATAATTATTGTATACTTGAATAAAATACAATCTAATTACAGTTTATAAAAAAAAGGGGGGGGTAAGAATTTTGAAGTTCACCTTTTATAAATCAATGTTTTTTTTTCTCCCTGGTGTCTAGCTTCAGAGTGACATAAAGTGTAGGCTACTGTGGGGGAGGGGAGAAGAAAAGCCATCTTACGCAGCAATCTGCAATACTGACCTGAGAGGCCCAAGGTTTACTGATGAAAAAGTGGCACAATAATTTTGTAACCACAACTCCTTTGGATTTGACTGGATTTGAGGCCTGCTTTACAGAAGCAAATCCATGCCTGGTGCTATAAACACATTTAAAAACATATGGCTAGTGAGGTCCTAAGTCCAGGAGGAAACTACCACGGTTGTTTTTCTAAGTGGTCATGCTATCAATCTGCCTTCCACACATTTATATTTCTGCACATATATTTGTTCTGCTCACCACCTAGTTCAAAGAAGTTTCCTTTTGCATAAGGTAGAGGTTAATGTTAAATAATCATACTGGACAAAATACTGAGAATTAGTGACTGAATACTGTTGTAAATGAATATCTATATCAACATCCTGCTCAAAGGCCCAAGAAACATCATGAAAGAGGTGTTGGAAAGAATTTAAGAATAAAAGGGTAAGGAAGAGTGCTATGAAGTGCTTGAAAAGTATTCTTGACAAGATATGGCTCTTATATTCATGAACTCACAACAGCTGTGGCTACTTACAGAAGTCATGAACAAGATCAAGTCCACCAAATCCCCACAAGGATGGAAGGGAAGCTCATGAGGTCTCATGAAGCTGAAGAGCTGTAGCCAGCTGATAGCTTTTTGGGAAGAGAGGATTCTTCTTTGGGGGTGTGACCACTAGTAGGTAGCCCAGGCTCCGTAGTTGCCTCCATACCCATGCATAGATGGGAGGCATTGATAGAACTCCCTCTCTCTCTGTGTCTCTGTCTCTTTCTCTCTGTGTGTCTTTTAAAGAACAAAAATTGACATGAAATATGAAAGGTATTATGTTGGATAGGATCTGTGGAGAGTTGAATGAAAGAAGGATTAATATTGCCATAATTTAGTTTTGATTTTCAACTTGAAACTCCTGAGAAGAGGGAACCTCACCTGAGGTATTTTTTCTATCAGATTAGTCTGTGTCTATGTCTATAATGAATTGTTTCGTTGTTAATTGATATATGGACCACTAGGCAGTACCATGCATTTGTAGGTAGGCCTGAGTTTTAATAAAAACATAGCTTTGCAGACCAAGGGAAGCAAACAAACAATCAGTGTTCCTTCATAGTTTCTGCTTCAGTTGTTGCCTTCCGGTTCCCGACTTGACATCTTGCCTTGGATTCTTTCAGTGATGGGCTATAACCTATAAGCCAAATAAAGTCTTTCCTCTCATATGTTGCTTCTGGTCAGTGTTTTGTTACAGCAACAGAGAAGCAAACCAGTACAGAAATGATCATCTCTCATTGAATACAGTAAAACTACAATTATATTTTATTTACAATGTTTTGCCTTGCATAAAAAATTCTCATTAATCCATTAGCTGAGTCCCCAAAGGTCACTCTAAATATATGTAAATAAATACAGCAACATTTTCCCTTGTTTGTTAACAATACCCAAATATGAAATACTTCATGAGAGCCAATTACACTAAGATTTAAGAATAAATTTCCTGCAATCATAGGCAAACAATTATTTTTGTTCTATATTTTATTTTTTTGTTTTTGCCTCCTTGCTTTCTGATTTAATAAAACTAGACATTTTCTATACCCCTAACTTTCCTTTAGCATGTGGTGTTTAAAAAGTAAGTCATAAGTTGATATTCTTAAAAATACTGTTTCATTCATAATTTTGAATAATACTAATTCCATAAGAATTGTAATGACAAAGACAGTCCAAACAGGAAAATCAAAAAAGTTTATGACACACAAAATGAACTATTTAAAAGAATTTGTTTTGAAATGCAAAGGGTTATAAGTCAAGTACATGGTCTACATACTACTATTTATTACCTCGTGTTGGCTTAAATTCATCTCTTCTGACAATCCTGGGTAAATTATGGTAAGTTTCATAAAATATGAGAGCTAGTCCATTTTTGAAGTTGCCACTGATGGTGAACTTGGCACTCTTGGCAGCATATCAGTTGCTGTACACTTCCATAAGACCATCACTTCTACAGTCTTGTAGTAGTTGAATGAGAGAAGAAAAGGTATTCGTAGGAAACAGGTGCAGAAGGGTGATATCTTGTCCAGCTGTCAGTACTCAGACTGTCAGCTAAATGCAAATTGAAAAGTTAAATTTCACTTCCACCAAAGTTACTGGGTGAAAATCTCAATTTTTTTGGTTTTATTTGAATACATTCATTGATTATCAGAATATGCAGCTTTATAGTGGGCATATTTTTTATTTATGAACTTTTTTTTACTGAAATTAGACGACATAGTACAGAATACCCAGAATAACATTAATCAAAATATACAAATGGAATTCCAAATAGTGCCAAATACACATTATTTTATAAAAAAGAGACATTTCTTTTACTTTTTTGATATATAATTACATTTCCTCCTTCCTGTTCCTCCTAAAAAACCCTCCCATACACCCCTCTTATATTTTTTCCAAATTCATAACCTCTTTTTATTATTTGTTGTTACATTATATATGTATATATAAATAAAATATATATTATATTTTGGACTGACCATTTATTATTGAATAAGAAATTAGTGTGCTCTTTTCCTGGGAAGAATATTTCTCCAGTTTTCAGTATTCCTCAGTTACCTATAGCCCTTTGTGTCGGCTTGAAGCCTTTTAGGTTACCCTCACCACAACTCCCTATCCAGGTTAACAAGCATAATGTTGTATTTCTGCTCATTTTTATACAATCATGTTTGTGGGTGCAACTTTTGACTTTCCTAAGAGACACAGTCTTTCAACATTCTCTGTTCCTCTGTATCTTACAAAGTTTCTGTCATAGGTATGGGTACATTATCATAAATGTACCAGTTGGGACTAGACAATTCTGCATTTCAACTGTGTGTGGTTTTCTGTAATGGTCTAAATCTGTTGCAAAGAGGAGTTTACTGGATGTGAAGTGGAGACTGCAGTTATCAGACTAGACTCTGGGGAAAGATGTCTGAAAAGATTTTTGAGAAGAAAAAAAAATAGTGTTCTCTGACACACTTCTTCCTTGCCAGTTTTTTCTTGACTATACCTTCTCAAGTACTTCCAAAACCCTTGTAAAATGTCATTGCACTAGAACACAACTTGAAAAGCCCCCTAGGCCAGTTTCCTGAACACTTGCCTCTAGTAATGAAGATAATAACATCTCCATTTGGGTGCTTTCCAGCCTTCTCACACTGACATTCTTTTTCTGAGTCACAGACCATAGGGTTTAGAAGAATCCCAATGATGGCTTAGGTCAGCTTCCTTTTTCTCTGGATGCTGCAGTTTAAGCTTAGAGAAGTTGATATTAATTCAGTGACAATGGCTAGAAAATACAACCATGGACACAAATTATTTAGATTCAGGTATTCTCATTTTCCTGGGCTGGAAAATGAAACCAAATGGCATTATTGGTGACTGTATTTGTCATAAAAATATATCAATCTGGATGCCTTAAAATGTAGGTTTATTTTTCCTATGGTCCAAACAATTTTAAGTCTGAGAGTAAGACACCATCAGTTGCTTTACAAGGAAGTATCTCTGGCAAGTGTATAGTAAGGTACTTGATTGATTCGTCTGCAGTGACTCCATTTACGAGTGAGTGCATGTAGAATTATCTCCTGTGATCTTCCTTGTTTATAAGGATAATGATCTCATGAATTACAGCCAAACTGTTATAACTTCATTTAAGCAAAATTACCTCTCAAATAGTTTAGCTGCATATACTGTCAAATTAGGATTAGGACTTCAACAAATGAATTCAGTCTTTAGTACTGACCAAAAGAGAGACCACCAGTTTTGCTATAGTGGAAATATAAATGCAATTAAACAAAAAGAAAGGTCTATATATCTCTGAAATACCAACCTCCAATCACTGAATACAACAATTCTTTCACATTTTTCATTCTAGTTAACCTTTGAACACTATGCCATGTGTACTATCATTTATTTTCATCTTATAATGGTCACTGATGTGTCCTGTCACTTTGGTAGCCTTCTACTTCTCTGCCTATACAATCACCTTCTTATGCTGTTAGTCTGGAATAGTTTACAGGCTGTAGATGCTACCCAAGGTTTTGTACCTGACTTCATTTTATCTTCCTCTGATCTCTCACTCTTCCTGACAAGTTCCCATTGATTCAATTCTCACTTCTGTCCAAACCCTTGTTCTTTAATTTATTTGACAATTTTGTATGAGTATACTGTATTTATATCATTTCTACTTCCTTCCCCGCTTTGGCTCCTATCCTGTCCCATAAACCCTTCATGAATTTATGACCTTTTCTTTTATAATTGTTGATATACACACAGGCATTCACACATGTATTTATACATGTGTGCTCCTGTGCGCACACACATACAAAACCTACTGAACCCACTTAGTACTGCAGTATGTACGAGTATTTATGGCTGACCATTTAGGTTTGGGATACCATTTGTGAAGAAAGTTGGATCTCCCTCCCTCAGCATCCCGCAAATTCTAATGACCTTTAACAACACCTAGAACACTGACACTGAATTTGTTACCTCTATCCTTCCATCCATCTCAAACTGCTGCTTTCTGAGTTTTAGTTACTCTCAAGTGGGTCTTTATTTCTTACTTTAATCCAGCCACTCACAATCGCCTTGTCTCTTCATGTTTCTATTAGACCTTACTTTTTCCTAATACTTCCATCAAGCTTAGAGCTTTAATAGATTTAATGTGACATAATTTAGTAGGCATAGTAGCTGACAGCTTTCTACTCTAAAACATTTCAAAATGGTTTACAGATAAAACTTTAAAAGTAATTTTATTGTTGATGTCCCTTTATTGTTACAAAAGTTTTCGGTAGACTATGACGAACTGACAAATTACTTGTTTTTAAAACGGGTTTATTTCTTATTTTTAATTATATCTATATGTGTGTTTGTGGATATGTGTATTTGAGTGCAGGTGCATGTGGAGGCCAGAAGATGTTACTATATCCCCTGGATCCAGAGTTACAGGTGATTGAGAGCAACCTGTTATCAGTGCTAGCAACTCAACTTAGATCTGCAAGAGCAGTTTGTATTCATTCTTTTTTTAACTGTAGTTACTTCTGTTGGAATATACTTTGTTCATGTGTTCAAATATCATCTTTAACAAAATCTCATTTGATTTTTACCAATGATGACTTGGGAGCCAGGTGCTAGGGTGAAAGCCTGCTAGCTCAGAGAGGCAGAGAAAGCACCCTGCTGACCATTCATCTCAGCCAACATCCTAGATGCCTCCTCCCTTCTCCTATGCCATTTCAAAAACCTCCTCAAACTCAGTGTTCCTCCCTTCTACTACCCATGCATCTCTCAACGTCTTCCCTACTCCCTCTTATACTCTATGCCTTTTTCTTTTTCTTTTTTTATTAATTAAATTTATTCACTTATTTTTACATTCTGGCCACATTTCCCCTCCCTCCTCTTCTCCCTTTCCTTCCCCCCACATTCCTCCCAATCCATTTCTCCTCTGTTTCTGTTAAGAAAGGGCCAGGCCTCCCATGGGTGTCAACAAAGCATGGAATATCAAGTTGAGGTAGAACTAAGCTCCTCCCCTTGTATTAAGGCTGGGCAAGGCATGAGGAATACGTTCCTGGAAGCTAGCCAAAGCTTTAGGGATAGGTCCTGCTTCCACCACTAGGAGCCCCATAAGTACATGCTACATAATTGTCACACATAATGTAGATAGAGGGTGTAGGTGGGTCCCATGCAGGCTCCCTATCTGTCAGTCCAGTGTCTGGGAGCTCCTATAAGCCCACATTAGTTGTTTCTGTGGGTTCCTTTGTGGTGACCTTGAAACAGTCCCCCCATCCCCAACTTGTACAATCCTTCTTCCCTCTCTTCAGCAGGATTCTCCAAGCTCAGCCCAGTGCTTGGCTGTGAGTCATTGCATTTGTTTCCATCAGACCCTGGGTGAAGGCTCCCTGATGACAATTGGGGTAGTTAGGATGACCAGTTCAGGCTTCCTATTCACTATTGTTAGGAGTCTTAACTGGGGTCATCCTGGTAGATTTCTAGGAATATTTTATTTTATGTTTTGAGATTCTAATATAGTTACCTTGTAGGGAGGTTGCTGTTGTAGAATCTATAGTTTGTAGGAGGGTGATACTGGTGATTACCTTTTTCCTCTGGTAGAGTGGAGAGTACCTTCCCACAACATTAATGCCAGTCAGTAGGGGTAAAACTTCTAGTTTGTACCAGTTTGACTTCTTCACATTTGATGACATAAGTAAGTGTTATCTCCAGCAATAGAGCAATACCATCTGGTTGGAGGTAGCAATCAATAGCCTTGGTAATAACCTTTGTCATTTGAGGGTGCCATGGGACCCCTATGGCCAATGACTCAAAAATATGCAAGTCACTCCTGGCATTGGATATTTAAGTTAGCATAAGATGTCAGGTTAGACTTCATTTGTATATGTATATATTTTAGGAAAATTCTTCAAAGGAAGGCTTTGATAGTTCAAATGGACTTTAATGTAAGTTGTCCCTCCTAATATTCCCTTCTTTTTGAGGGAGAGAGAGACAGAGAGACAGAGAGAGAAACAGAGACTGAGAGAGACAGAGAAAATAAACTTGGGTAGGAGAGATCTGGGAGGAATTGGGAGAAGAGAAAAACACGATTAAAATATATTTTATGAAAAAAATGCTGCCGGGCAGCTGTGGTGCATGCCTTTTATCCCAGCACTTGGGAGGCAGAGTCAGGTGGATCTCTGTGAATTCGAGACCAGCCTGGTCTATATAGAGAGATCCAGCAGAGGCACCAAAACTACACAGAGAAACCCTGTCTCAAAAAAACAAAACAAAACAAAAATACTGTGTCTAAGAAACAGCTGAGAATATTGGGCATTTGGGCATCATAAAGAAATGGCTGTGATTTAAAATTCTAGTTTGTAAATAAATAATTGTAGCAGGCTTTCTCAGACTGCCAGCCCCCAAATTGTGACAAGGAGACTTATTATTAGTTATGAATGCTAAGTCTTATCTTATGCTTGTCCCATTAATTAAACTATTATAGCTTAATTTAATCTGTTTCTCTTCATCTACACTTTGCCTTGGAACTTTTTACTTTTCTTTCATTCTGTATGTCCTATTTTCCTGCTTTCTCCATGTCTGACTGGCTGGTCTTTGCCTGGCTGGCAGGCCCCTGGCTGCTCCCTGGCCACTGGCTGCCTGGCACATGGTGGGCTGGCTGGTTCCCCTTTTCTCTCTGCCCGCTAGCCTTGCCTATTCTTCCTCTGATTAGCTATTGGCCATTTTTTTTTTTGTTTATTAGACCAATCAAGTGCCTTAGGTAGGCATGGTGAAACAGCAACACATATTTACATAGTTAAACAAATGCAGTATAAATAAAAACAACATACCTATGTAATTAAACAAATGCAGCATAAACAAATGCAACACATCTTTACATGGTTAAACAATTATTCTGCAACACAAACAAATGGGACACATCTTTACAAATATTCTATTCCACAACAAATAATGGATGGCAATATACAAATAGATCATTTCTCCCTTTCCTTCCCTCCCATCAGTCCCTTCCATATACCCTCTCTGTTTGCTTTCTGCATAAATACAACCAGCTTAGTTTGTATTCTGTTGGTTGTAGTTAGACTTTCTTTGGACCATCAGCTACCAAATAATGACACAAACACTTCTTATTAAGTATAGAGGCTTGGTCTTAGCTTAGGCTTGTCCCTAACTACCTCTTATAACTGCATTTGTATTAATCTATGTTCTGCCAAATGGCGCATTACCTCTCTTCCATATTGGATGTCCCACTTCCTCTGTGTGTGGCTGGTGAATCTCCACCTCTCAGATTCTTCCCCTGAGTTCTCTCTTTCCCTGGAAGTCCCACCTATCCTCTACTGCCTAATTATTGGCCTTTCAGCTATTTATTAAACTAATCAGAAGGTGCCTTGGCAGAGACACGTCTTCAAAGTGTACAAAAGATTATCCCACAACAGTTAGTTGTATGTGTTTTCAGGACTGACTATCCAGAATTGTGTAACCAATTGGTGTACTCTTCTCTGGAGAAAACTATTTCCCTCACTCTCATCATTCCTTAATTGCCTGTAGTTCTTTGTCTAGGGTTGAGACCTCTTGGGCTTTACATATTCTCATCTAACTCACACTCACCCACTAAGTTCCTTTTCAACTTTCCCATATTTTAGCATGTCTATTGTCCTCCTTGTTGAACTCATGTGTTGGCAGTCCTATTGGTGACACTTTTAAGAGTATAGCTTCTGCCATTCCTAGAAGACACAATCTCACAGCAAACTTCCAGTTTCTCTGGCTCTTATAATCTTTCCACCCCTTCTTCTACCTGACCCATAGGCTTCAGATGAAGGAATTGTTTTGTAGACATATTCATTCGGTCAAGGCTCTACAATTTTGTATTTTGATTGGTCATTTTTTTTTTGTAATGGTCTTCATTTGTCGCAAAGATAAGTTTTGTTTTGTTTTGTTTTGTTTTTTATTAAGTGATGAGAAATACAGTTGTCTGTGTGCATAGGGATAAATATTTAGAATGTATTTAGGGGCTATACTGATTTAGTAAAATGGGAGTTGTAGGCTCTCCTTCAAGATCACTTTACTAGCTGTGGGAAGTTGGGTTTACACAACTATTTCTATCACTCCAACAAAATGCTTGTATATTTGGATATTGCATTGTAGGATATACAATTATTTAACTTTCATTGTATGATTAAGAGAAATATACTGTATTGTAAAGAATACTGACTCTGACTTTAGGATATCAAGACCCTGTCATTTATTAGATATGCAATTTAATTATTTAAGCTTTCATTTTTCTTTTCTATTAATGAGTGTTGTCTTAAAACAATAAATCTAGCCGGGCGGTGGTGGCGCACGCCTTTAATCCCAGCACTCGGGAGGCAGAGCAAGGCGGATCTCTGTGAGTTCGGGGCCAGCCTGGGCTACCAAGTGAGTCCCAGGAAAGGCGCAAAGCTACACAGAGAAACCCTGTCTCAAAAAACCAAAAAAAAAAAAAAAACAAAAAAAACAATAAATCTGCAGGTTCAAGTGTTTTTTTTCATACAAAACAATTAATATACCCTGTGTCCATTTAATGTAGGAAGTATAGAGACATCTCAAATTTTCTGAATGGTGGTCTGCTTGGAAGATAGGTGGGTCATTCATCATTTGTCAGCATGTATTATATTTCTTTTCTCTCTGTCCTCATCCTGCTTTCTAATCCCAGATGCTGTCATCTCTCTGAACTAATTCCCCCAAACTATAAATAAAAACATTATTATCATATTGACCAAAATCAATTGGTTGTATATAACACATCTTTATCTGAATAAACTGGGGAAAGTAGATGCTTATCACACATGATTGGATACGGTTTTTGGTGAATATTAATCTTCATAGTTCATCAATAATTCCTACTCACAATGAATTGCTTCCTGGAAATTTTCTTACATGTGGCCTACTTCTGTGACTGTGGACCCAACTCCTCAATCAAATGAGGACCCCCATTCCTAACTGTTCATTTTTCCATGGCATATTGCAAATTGAAATATTCAAGATCAATCCCCTTTTCTCTTTCAAGCGGCAAACTCAGTTGCCTTTGTGAGCACAATAAGAGTTTTTTCTCACTATTTTTAGGGTATACCTATATATTTCTACAAACATGGCTTTGGAAATAAAGGAGCATTATTTATTTTTGAGAACTTCTGATGCCCTCTTACATCAATTGGCTAAAATTGTACCCAGGTTTTAAAATTTCATTTTTTCTCTCGTTCACCAAGAATAGTCCTATAATATAACACTAATCCTAACAGATATATAGGTTAGATGGCCAGGCAGATTGAATACATGAGCTTATGAGAATTTGTTGGAACTACAGAAGAATCCATAAGAGAAGTGCCAGTGATTCTTTGAAAGATACCCACAGACCTAACATATATCTTGCCAAATGTGGGTGCACATGGACATGCATCTATCAACAATTCACCAATTACTGCTAGCTTATTATAGTTTCTTCTTCTATTGGCTAGGTGTTCTATCTTCATTAGAAATTTTGGATGACCAGAGGTGGAAATTAATATACAGAGTTTATCTTGATGTCTAGTATATAGTAAATTATTAAAATGTATAATTATCCTTTCTTTTATTTTTATGACTTTATACTTAAGGTGGTATTCAATCAGATTATAAAATATTTCAATTTAATACCAATAAGATTGTATTCAATTCAAAAATAAAATAGGTAGTACTATGAGGTAATGTAAATAATATTAAAATAGTCATATCTACATTAATAAAAGAGATGCATGCTAGAGAGATGTATCAGTGAATAAGGTGTTTAGCAAAATATAAGCACCAGAGTTCAGTTCCTCAGAATTTATGAAAAGTCAAGTTCAATAGGATGCATCAGTAATCCTAGTACTTCTATGTTGAGATAGAAGGCAGTGACAGGAGACTGCCCATAAGCTTGTGGGACAACTAGCCTCCTGCCATACAGTGAAGAAAAACAACAAAGGGAGAGGGAGAGAAAGGTGGGTGGGTGTGTCTGGGATATCCTGTCTCAGCATGGTAGAAGACTAGGACTGACACTCAGGGTTGTCTTCTGATCACTTCCACACACATCCTGTGAAAAGTATGTGTCAACACTCACTCAAAAGAACATACACACACAAACAGAGAGAGAGAGAATTATAAAATTCTAATTTTCTAATTTAAGTTCCATTGTAGAGAATAATGATGGTGAACAGGCTTTCTATAAAATAGTCAATATGCACTTAAAAGATATTCAGCATCTCTTTCCATCAGAAACATGCAAATTAAAACTTGGAGATTACATCTCACTCCAATCAGAATGTCCACCATTAAGAAAATGAATGACAATGCATACTGGTAAGGATGTGGGGAAGGAGGAACACTGATCCATTGTTGGACACATTGAGTCAGTCACTATGGAACAAGTTTGGCAGTTTTTCAGAATCTGAATTACCATATGACTTAGTTATACTAACCCTGGGAACACAGCCAAAGGGCTATGTATTGTGCCATTGGGATGATTGTATATATATGTTTATCCCTGCTCTTTTTACAACAGCAAGGAAATGGAGTAAGCATAGATACCCATCAACTGACTAATGGATGATGAAAATGTAGTATATATGTACAATGGAACTTTATTCAGTCATAGAGAAAAGTGCAATTATGAAATTTGCAAAAAATACATGGAACTGGAAAACATTATATTAAGTAAAGTAACTGAGGCTCACAAAGACAAATACCATATGTTCTTCTAAGTGTGGATCTCAGCCTCTGTTAAATATTTGTTTTCAGATGGGAGTAAATATGGGCAAAGGCCAGGAATCTAGAAAGGGGTCTGGATAATTGGAAAAAATGAGGAGTTTTGGTTCAGCAACATGAACAAATTCAATATGAAATCAAGAAATTCATGCCCAACCAGATAACTGATGAAGAAACTATATTCTTTAATTACTTGGGAAAGGGCTGGTGAATGCATGCAACTTGTATACTTTACAAAGCCTTTATTTTGTTTGGGGTTTCATTGAGCCTTGTGAGATTGAGAGACATTAATATCTTCATAGGAGACCGTGCAAGGAAGAGAAACTGGTAATTACCATATGCTGATGAAATGTTTGATTGTGGAGGTGATTGTATGATACACTCACAAAAGTTTTTTTTCTCTCTAGTTCTTGTTTTCATAGCTTTGTTTCATACAGAAGGGAGACCCAATTGCCATCTTCTTATTTCTTTTCCTTTCCTTTGTCTACCTTAAAGTTGTGCTTGAACTTTTGGAAGCTGTTAGGAATGACAGTGTGTGTGTGTGTGTGTGTGTGTGTGTGTGTGTGTGTGTGTGTGTGTGTGTGTGAGAGAGAGAGAGAGAGAGAGAGAGAGAGAGAGAGAGAGAGAGAGAGAGAGAGAGAGAGAGAGAGAGAGAGAGAGAGAGAGAGAGATTTGGAAAAATAATATGCTATTCGGGGCTGGAGAGATGGCTCAGAGGTTAAGAACACTGGCCGTTCTTCCAGAGGTCCTGAGTTCAATTCCCAGCAACCATATGGTGGCTCACAACTATCTGTAATGAGACCTGGCTCCCTCTTCTGGCCTGCAGGGATGCATGCAAACAGAACACTGTATGCATAATAAATAAATAAATCTTTAAAAAAAAATAATATGCTATTACTTCCCATAGATTACAACTTAATTCACCTGTTTTTTTTTAACACAGGGATGCTATTACATACCCTGATCTTCAAATCTTTGAAGCAAAAGCAAAACCATGTTTTCTCATATTGAAAAAAATTTTCTTCTCACTTCATATATCCTGACTACAGTTTTACAATTTTCTCCCTCTACTCCAGCAAGTTTCTCCCCATTCCCTCCCATCAAGATCTCCTCCCTTTCTATCTCTCATTAGAAAAGGACAGGCTTCTAAATGATAATAATAAAGTATAACAAAATATAAAATTATAAAATTAAAAAAACTATGTTTTCTCCCATTATATTTGGAGATTTCCTGATCATTTTTATTTGGAAACCCTTATTCTTCAACCACAGATTTTCTTTCACATGAAAGAATCTTCGTTCTTTGTATCTCTACTGGCTATTCCCTGCCCATTTGTTGAAGTGGAGCAGAGATGCCTTTATGACTTTAAATTTTACAAGAAGAAGCTAGACTCTCAGAGCCTAGAATATTCCTCTCTAGGAAGGAAGTTTCCCATAGAATGTGTGTGTGTGTATATATATATATATATATATATATATATATATAATATTTTTCCTTCAAGTAGCTGCACTTATAGATGGGATGGTTTTGTAAAGTTGTGTTTGACCTGATCTTATAGACTATCACTTATATATGATACTTATAGGTGTTTAGATCCAAAATTAGAAGTATCTTATACTGTTATAACATTATTATTTTGCCAAATAAAATTCAGCTACATCCTGAATATGCTATAGAACACTAATATGACTCATGGTTCAAACCATTAGTATCTATGTCTAGAGAGATAGGAATAGAGTAGCTGTCTCAAATTCTAGTCTAAATTGAAGGCTATGGAAGGTCACATGAGAAAGATACAGGTAAGTTCAGGTGGTTTGTACTTAGACTCAATGGTCATCAACTTCTTTTGTTTTTAATTTTCAATTTTAACTCTAGGCCAGTTCATTATTAATGCCCAAAAATATTAAGTGTGAATTTTCTTTTTAGATATGAGGAATTACTATTACTCAGAGCTGCTGTGGGATGTTCTGTATGGCAAGTGTGTTGCTGATTAGGCAATAAATAAAACACTGATTAGCCATTGGCTAGGCAGGAAGTGTAGGCGGGACAAGGAGGAGAATAAAGCTGGGAAGTGGAAGGCTGAGTCAGAGAGACACTGCCAGCTGCCACGATGAGAAACAGCATGTGAAGATGCCGGTAAGCCACGAGCCATGTGGCAAGGTATAGATTAATGGAAATGGATTAATTTAAGCTGTAAGAACAGTTAGCAAGAAGCCTGCCACGGCCATACAGTTTGTAACCAATATAAGTCTCTGTGTTTACTTGGTCGGGTCTGAGCGGCTGTTGGACTGGCAGGTGAGAGAGATTTGTCCTGACTGTGGGCCAGGCAGGAAAACTCTAGCTACACAGAGCAATACTGAAAACAAAACTATTGTCTTAAAACACCAGAAATAACTGCTATGATTTAGTATGAAGAATGCAGATGCTATGTTATAGCATGAAGTCTACACTAAATCCAGTTCTAGTGTAGCAGAGTGTGATATCAAAGTGGGAGTGGAAATTAGGAAGCTTTAAATACACAGAAAATAATACCAGTTTTCTTAAATAGCATGTGGTCACAGCAGTTGCTACTTTATGAAGAAAACTGTGCTGTCCTACAAGAGAGATGACGACATATATTTCCCTCAAGAGAAGCAGATGTATTTTGGCAAATAGCACCAAAATTAACTAGATGAATGGATTTTTATAGATTATGTAGTGCAGACACCTGGTATAGCTTAACTATCATATTAACAAGATTTAGCCGCAAAGATTTCCTGGTGATTAGAAGCATCGGACTCTCAAGGCACACTGCCTAGGATTAGTATCTTGGTGAAATTTATCAGTCAAGTATGTGCCCTGGGGAAGATTATGAAGAGGGAAATGTTATTTTTTTTAATTTTTAGTTAAATAGCAATTCAGAATCATATAATTGAACTTTAAGATTTTAGATACAGTAAAGACTCAGCATTGAATTAATTTCTGAAGTCCTAAAGAAACCATATCTAGTGCAGTAAAGGATTACCAAGTGACTGCTGAAGAAGGAATCTTAACTTTACCCAGGCATTTGGATCTCTTTTGAAACTGAAATGACTAGAAGGCTGTATTTAGGAGAATAATTTAGAATTTAGATTTTTAGGACATAAAAAGCACAGGAGAAAAATAATTTGAGCCTTGAATTACTTGGGACTTTATATTTTCATGGGGATTTAACATGAGGACCGTTAATTATTCCTCAAGAATTTGATAATAGAGGGTTATTTTGTAAATTGGATAATATTATTTTGGCATCTTAATATCCTGGGCTCTTAATAACTTTGTTGTTGGAATGCCATGTTGTTTTGACCTGGCAAATGTTCTCCATTCATGACACCTTCTGTATGTTCAGTGGGAGGGAAATACTCTCAAATTTAGGAGCCTGACACAGCAAGAGAGCTTCTAGATATATAGGGGTTTGAATATATATTCATATCTCTTTCTTTGTATTCCCTAATATACAAATTTTGGAGGCAGCATCATTTTACTTAATCTGTTTTGTAACTCATAGAGTCCTGGTTTTGAATGGGGTGAAGAGAAAGAGAGAGAGAGAGAAGAGAGAAATTTTATAAAAAATATTTATTTTATTATTTCATCATGTGCATATTTCTCTCTATTTGTGCATATAATTTGTGAGTATAAAATCTAGAAACAAAGCATGAGAGAAAATGAAGCATATTTGTTTTTATGAGACTGTCTTAATTCACTTAACATTATCAGCAGCCGCATTCATTTTTCTAAAGATGGCCCAACATCATTCTTCTTTGCAACTGAAAAAAATCCACTGTGACTGGGAGGGATAACTAACACTAAAAGCCTTTTGAAAACGTCTTCCATAAACCTACTATAGTAGAAGTTTCCTAAAATACATACATATATAAAAAATTTTTAATAGTGTTGTCGTCTAACAAGGTGACAGCACTCAACTTGATACCACATTCTATCAATTAAAAACTTCTGTGCCAGGAATGGATTACCTCTTTTTGAGTTGTTGGCCAATGGGTTCCTGTAGACCCCCAAACATTACAGGATATGGTCATTGCTCTTGGTTATTCTTCAGAATTTTATGGTCAAGCTCTATTTCTGACAATACCTGATACTTGAGTGATAAATTTGGAGAAATAAAGTGGGTATTGTTCTGGATGCTTCATCACTACTGAATACCTCTCACAGTTGTGGAAGTTGGTAGACACAGTATCAGAGGGGAAAAGTAATCATTAGGCTCACCCACCTGTCAACCCTGTCAGCTATAATAATGGGACCTTTGTGGCAAAGTATGCTGACTGGTACAATAGTGGCATGGGCGTTATAGGGTTAACCAACACCTTTCTGACCAGATCAAGGCCTGCTCTGTGAGATAGAACCCATATCTGACACTGTCAATGAGTCTATAAATTTGTTCCTTGTACCTAGGGGAAAATATGCTACTGTTGTTCTGCTAAATGGACATAGTATTAGAGTGATTCTCAGTGACATTTTTTTTTTTCGGTTTTTCGAGACAGGGTTTCTCTGTGTAGCTTTGTGCCTTTCCTGGAACTCACTTTGGAGACCAGGCTGGCCTCGAACTCACAGAGATCCGCCTGGCTCTGCCTCCTGAGTGCTGGGATTAAAGGCGTGCACCACCACCGCCCGGCCTCAGTGACATTTTGATATATCCATTGATTAGTGCATCTCTCAAAAATTCATAAAAGAAGATTCTTCTTACAGTAAGATGGGATTTAACACAGAGATCCAAAATGAGTCAAGATATAAAAAATAAGTAACCATAATGTTCAGTCCCAAGTGGGACATTTATTTTACACCCTTTACATCAAGGCTCAGGGATGTTTTAAGAAGAGAGAGCATAAAAAGTGTAAGAGCCAAAGGTGGTGGCTTATTTGAAAGAAATAATGCTTCGGACATAAAAGAGCAGTTACACATAGGAACTCAAGGTGATTCTGACAGAATGCACAAGATCTGTACAAGTGCAAGCCAGAAAATATCTATGATAGGGAGCACATAGTCTTACACTTAGATAAAGAGTTTGATAGCTACTGGAAGATAGAGTCCATTTTCTTTAATGGTGTGACTTTTGGTATATTGATTACACTCCAGGGTAGGCCACACATTAAAGAGTAGTTGGCTAATAGTAGCTGGACTCAATTGGTTACTAAGGAGAGATAAAGACAGAGGGAAAACACTAAATTGGATTAGCAGAGAGGTGGGCATGGGTGTGACAGTAATTAGCAGTTGGGGGAGGTGAGGTGAATATGATCAAATATATTTTATGAAATACTCAAAGAATTAATAAAACTATTACTAAAATACATTGTATATATCACATTTTCTGATGTTGAACATAAGGATTATTTACATAATTAGCTATTATAAATAGTGCTACAATAAATGTTGATGCAGGACAAGTGTCTCTGTAATATATTCACCCAGGAGTAAATATGTAGGAATGGTATAACTGTGTTATATAAACTTGTATTTTCAGTTGGTTTCCTCCTCCTCCTCCTCCTCCTCCTCCTCCTCCTCCTCATCCTCATCCTCATCCTCATCCTCCTTCTTCCTTAGAAACCTCCATTTAGGCTGGGTGGTGGTGGTGCATGCCTTTAATTCCAGCACTTGGGAAGCAGAGCCAAGTGGATCTCTACAAGTTCCAGGCCAGCCTGGTCTACAAAGCGAGATCCAGAACAGGCACCAAAAATATGTAGAGAAACCCTGTCTCAAAAAATAAAAAAAAAGAAAGAAAGAAACCTTTATTTATTTCCATAGTGGCTAGATTGGTTGACATTCTCAGAATTAGTCTGTAGGGGTTCCCTTTTGTTCACACCTACTCTGGCATTTGTTATTTGTTTCTTAAAGAGTGCCATTGTGACTGAAATAAGATGAGATTTCAATGTAGTATTATTTATTTACATTTCTCTAATAATGAGTTTGAATTTTAAAAAAAGTATTTGCTAGCCATTTATGTTGCATCTTTTTAGAATTATTTGTGCATTTCACTAGCCCATTTATTGATTGAATTATTTGACATCTTATAATTTAGGACTTTGAGGGTTTTTAAAAATAATTTAAATATTAATACTCTGTGAGATATATATCTGTTAATGATTTTTCTCTTATTCTTTAGGCTGTCTGTTTACTTGATTAATATTTCCTTTTATATTAGAGAAGATTTTGTTGTTGTTATTGGTTTTACGAAATCAGTAGGACCTGCTTGCCATCATTGGCCTATCCTGAGTGACTGTAGTCCTTTTCAGAGTCCTTACTTATGCATATATCTTGAATTATACTGCCTTCTACTTTACCTTGTAGTAGTTTCAGAGTTTCAGATCTAATGTTGTAGTGATTTGACTGAAAATGTCTTCCATAATGTCTTCCACATTACAGATGTTTGAACATCTTATGTCTCCCATGGTGGCCCTGTTTGTATATATTCAGGAGGCATGGCCTTGCTGGAGAAAGTATGTCATTGTACATGGGTTTGAGATTTCAAATCTATATGCTTTTCTATTTCACTCTGTTTTGTGCTTGCAGGGCAAAATACTTCCTGCCTTCACTCTGTTATTTTCAACATTAACCCACTGGAACCATCAACCAAAATGAACTTCTATAAGTTGCTTCAGTCATGGTATTTTGTCATAGCTTTAGGAAAGTTATTAATATGAGTAATGAGGTCTTTGATCAGTTTGCAATTGATTTTTGTTCTGGATCAGAGAAATGATCAAGTTTCATTCTTGTGCATGTAGAATTCCAGTTTTCTCGGCATAGTTTATAGAAAGTGTCTTTTCTTCAATGTATACTTTTTACCTCTTTGCACAATATCAGGTGGCTCTAGTTGCTTGATGTTATCTGATTAGTCTGTGTCTGTTTTTGTGACAATCCCATACTATTTTTATTACTATGATGTTGTTTTATATCTTGAAATTAGCGGTGGAAGTTCTTTTAGCAGTGTTCATATTGTTTAGGGTTGTCTTGGCTATCTGGTGTCCTTTGTGTTTCATATAAATTTTACCATTCATTTTTTTTTGTATTTTTTGTGAAGGACTTAGTATTTTCATTGCTGATAATTTTTTTAACTTTTCTATCAGGGAGATAGACTGGTACTTAATTTTATTTCTTTTGTTCATGATTCTTTGTTTGGTCTTGGAATCAGGTTAACATTGCCTTGGTAAAAAGAGTTTAGAAGAATTCTATCCTTTTCTATTTTATGAAAAAACTTTAGAAGTACTAATGTTAGTTCATCTGTAAAGATCAGGTAGATTATTAATTATTGTTATTATTATTGTTATTATTATTATTATTATTTTGCTGTAGTCACCAACTACCTCTAGCTCTTATAATCTTTCTGCCCCATCTTCTGCAATAACCCCTAAACTTTGGAAGGCAGAGATTTGGTATAGGTAGCCCATTTAGGACTAACACTTATACTTTCTTATTAATTTATCTTTGTTCATATGTGAAGGCTTCAATTTCTTTATCTTCTGCTCTAGCTCTAAAATTCTATCTTCTCCTTGGTCTATTCTTTAGGTAAAGTTTTCCATGGAACTTTTTCAGTACTTTGCTTCAGGTTTTTTTCTTCAGTTTTCTATCTGTTTTTCAATTTATTATTTCATATTTTGTAGTGACTTTCTTATTTAATCCTATTATCTTTATCCTCTTGGAACTTACTTGGGAGTTTATTTATCTCTTCTTTTGTTCCTTTTAGAATGCTTGTAATCATTTACTTGAATTATTTGTCTGGAATGTCAATAGTATTCCCAACTGTTGCAGTGAATTGCTTAATGAAATATGGGCACCTCCTTCTGCAAGTGTAGCATGAATCTGAAAATGTCTTATTAATAAAAACAAACCCGGAGCCAGATATTGGGGTGAATTCTGAAAGATCAGAGAGACAAAAAAAGCCACAGCCAACCTCACCTCAACAACTCCTTAGCTGATCCTGTTTCCACAAATCCTCAGACTGAAAGCCTCTGAGTTTGCATCCAAATTGATCTCAGCCAAACTGTTGCTAAAAGCCTAAAAGCTCAAAAAGCCTCTAGTTCTTGGTATTCACACCTTCTATATCGTTCTGCTTCCTGTCATCACTTCCTGGGATTAAAAGTATGTGTCTTTCCCAAGCAAGACATGAGATCTCAAGTGCTGGGATTAAAGGTGTATGTCACCATGCCTGGCTGTTTCCAGTATGGCCTTGAACTCACGAGATCCAGATGGATCTCTGCCTCTAGAACGCTAGGATTAAAGGTGTGTGCCACTACTTTCTGGCCTCTATATCTAATCTAGTGGCTGTTCTGTTATCTGACCCCAGATAAGTTTTATTAGGGTAAACAGATAAAATATCACATTTCCCCTTGTTTGTCTAATATAAAAACGTTATAACTAATATGACAAACTATATAAAATAAGTACAATAGCTATAATAGATACAGTCAAGAATTACATTAACAATGTCTAGTCTATTAACATTTGACAGATTCAGACAAAAAACTCCATTATACACATTAACAATGTCCAGTCCATTAACTTTTGACAAATTCAGACAAAAAGTTTCATTATTTATCCTATTTTGGTGAGTCCAATACAATATTTGTATACAATATATAAAAATCCAATCCAATGTAAAATATTTAAAAGTAGTAGATTCTTTATAAAAGTAGATTCAATAATCTACCCTTTTATCCTATTATTTCTATATCTTTTTATTTGGAATAGATTCAATAATCTACCTCTTATCTATATCCTCTTTTTACTTTTTTTTAAAACAAGAACTCTGATTATAATCTCCTTTGTTTAGCTTTTTTTCCTGACCATTAACAGTTAACAACTTGTAACCAACCATTGTAAACCATGATAATATCCATAACCCATTAAATGACCAAAAAACACCCACCCCACCTCTTGGGAATGTGGGCATCGTGTTCTTAAAATTACTTCCTGCTTTCTGGGGGCAAAGACATTTGTAGGGGATCTTGAAAAGAAAATTTTTGGGTTAACTGTCAAGTCCTGGGAGAGGTAGTGGTATCATTTGTTATCCAGTCTCTTCATAATGCAAAAATTCATGGCTTGTCCCAAGTCCTTGCTCGAGTTGTTCGTGAGGCTGGATCATCTCAGCTAGCCATCTCAAAATTGTCCTGAGCAGTTTGTAGTCCAAAGTCAATCTTTGGGTGGTATTAATCAGCTTGATGGCTTTATCATAGTACAAGTTCATGTAGAATCATCATTGTGGGATCCTGAAAACGAAAATTTTCATTATTTATCCTATTTTGGTGAGTCAAATACAAAATTTGTATACAATATACAAAAATCTAATCCAATATAAAGTATTTAAAAGTAATAGTTTTTTTATAAAAGTAGATTCAATAATCTACCTTTTTATCTTATCATATCCATATTCTCTTTTTTCTTTTCATAGTAGATTCAATAATCTACCTTTTATTTTATCATTTCTATATCTTCCCATTTTTCTTTTCACAGTAGATTCAATAATCTACCCCTTTATCCTATTATTTCTATATTTTTTTCATAGTAGATTCAATAATCTACCTCTTATCTTTGCAAATGTAGCTTCATACTCCTTGACTGAATGATCTCTCCTTTTCTACCCTTGAAAATGTTTGTTATTGAAAGTAACGTGAAATTTTTAAACCAATCTATTTTGAGTTGTGTCTCTCAGTATCTGGGGTTAATACTTCATGGAATTAGATGTTACTTAAACCTCAAATTGACCCACCAATTCCTTTGGAGTGGACTCTTGATTTTCCTCTCCTGCTTTGTACCCCGTTCTGATTTGCAATTAGAGCTATGAATATTTAGGCATCATCCAACTCTTCTAATAGCTGTTATATAACTGTCTCCAGTGTGCTCCCTAGAGACTGTGGCTGACCATGCCTGGCTATTATCTGTGTTCCAACATGATCGGAAATATCTGTCTTATACTGAAATCCATCTTCAGATTTAAAATGCATTTACTCACCTTGTGAATTTTACTTTACAATGCACCAATTATTGACTTCTTACCATCCTACTTATCATGGCCCTCTTCTATCAGTGTATCCTGGGATTACCTTCCAGACAAAACCTCTTGAACTTTAATTTTTGTCTCATTGGCCACATCTGGGCACACTCAGGCTAAGATAATACACAAAATGCACCACAAATTCAAATGGATAACAGCTTTCTTCCCTTTTGAATTATTTCTACTACAGTTTACTTTGTAAACATGAGTGGTCATGAACTGTATTGAGAATTTTCATAAGGCTCTGAGAACCAGAGAGGGCTTTTTTTCCCCCTTGATTAAAGGTTAGAATACTTTTTCTGCAGTAAGCCAAATAGTAAATATTTTAGGATTGTAGATTATACATTTAGTGTTATATATTATTCTCTGTATTTTTTATTATTTAATATTATTTTAAAAATACAAAAGCTGTTCTTAGCTTTCAGGCCACATATGGGTTGAATTTGCCATACAAACTGTCCTAGGGAGGGTTCTGGCTTTACAACATGACCTTGATTTAGACAGGAAAAGCTAGGCTTTAGACAAGTTCTCACTCTTCAACACTGATTTATATTTATTCAGAATGTCAGAGTTTTGGCTATGAGACAAAGTGTCCTTAAACAGTGTAATAATATAGGTTTAAATAAGAGAGAAATACATGTGTTGAATTTTTCCCCTAAACCACATGAAAGGAAAAAGTGCTTGGAATAGCTTTGTCTTGGGGGTAGTGGAAGATTAATTTTTTAACAAAAATATTTGTAAAATAGTTCTGGAGACTCAACATGAGAACAGAATTGGTTTTGCTTTTAGGAGGCATTCTATACCTTAAGCTTGTTCTACACCAAATATGTTGATGTTTCAAGTAGAATTTCAGCCCTTATAACTTTTTTGTTTTAACATATGAATAGATCTCATTTATTAGATTCATAGAAAACATTTAGCTATGTATAACTTACAGGGGAAAATGGCCATATTTGAAAACAGCTACAAAGATAGTGTAGAACACAGGATTATAATGAGCAGGGTCACAGAACACACTAAGGAGGTATATATAGTCAGTCCCACTGCAACTTATTGGGTCAAATTTTTAAATATTGACTTATAGTTCCACAGGCGGATCTCCAAACTCATCAAAGCACAAGGAGCTGCTACTTCTAACTGAGCATTTTAAAAAATGGGAATTCTTGGTCACAGTACGTCAATAAATCTGAGTTGTTGACCACAATAAGGGTGTCTCAATTTTTCCTATGTGTCGGGTGATAGCAATAGTGCACCGGCAAAAAGGCTTGCAAACAATTGACGCACTGTGCATCTAATAAGTTCACATACATCAAGGAAGGTATCCAAATGGGGTGATTTGTTTGAGAAATTCCAGTATTGGGGATGGTGTATCTTGAAATACTCATTTTCAGGTCAAAAGTTTGTCATTACATATTTAGTCTAAGACATTGGGGGAAATTTCAGAGTGCCATGCACATGTGAGGTTAGGCAGGTTAGGTTAGATAGAGAAAAATATTTTTCTGAATGAGATTTGTAAATCTTGAAATGGATGATTGGGGGATTGTTGTAATGATCAGTGGGTTAAGTGACTGCTGTCCCAGGGTTTCCAGAACTCACGGGAAAGTCTGGCAAGGTAGTGTTGACCTCTAACCACAGAGCTGCTGGGGGAAGAGACAGGAAATGGCAAGTTCCAGGTCCAGTGAAAGACTAGCTGAAAACAAAATAAACAAAACCAGACATTGGTCTCTGGTTTATAGACACAGAGAGATAGTGGGGAGAGGGAGGGAGGGAGGGAGGGAGGGAGGGAGGGGGAAAGAGAGAGAGAAAGAGAGAGAGAGAGAGAGAGAGAGAGAGAGAGAGAGAGAGAGAGAGAGAGAGAGAGAGAGAGACTTAGACTTTTTTGGTCCAAGAACAAACTAATAGGAATTTTTAAACTCCATTGCTTGAAGTCAAGCATCTTGAAATCATATCATTTCTTAGAAAGTATTTAGTTGTATTAGTACTATTAGAGCTGAGAACTATTGTCTACAGTGCAAGTGAGTAAACTGTACTCACCTTTAAGCATCAGCCTCTGTGAAAAGAGGGTTATGATTCAATATCCTTTATGGTCAAGGCAGTCTGAAGCATCAGTCCTCTTGAATTTGAAATGTTTCACTTATTCACTGTATTCACAGTAGTGGTAAAATCAAATATGATAGCTGAACTCTCGGAAACATGAATTCATCACTGGATCTGAGGTGCCACCTGAATGCTGGTAATGTGTGGACAAGTAGATGTGTAGCCTGATATTTAAAATTATTTTTATTATTTATTGTATTTTTGAGCTTATAATTACATTTCTCTCTTCCCATTCCCCCTTCTATGCCCTCCAATATACCCTTCATTGCTCTCCTTGAAACTCATGGTGTTTTTGTCTTCTTACACTACTTGTTATTACATGTATATATGTGTATATATATATATATATATATATATATATATATACATATATATACACACACATTTATATTCCTAAATATATCCTGTTCAGTCTGTGTAATGTTACATTTATTTATTTTGGAGCCGACCATTTGACACTGGAGAACCAATTGTTGTGCTCTTTCCTAATGATTTCTTTTTTTTTAAATAGAGACAATTAGATCAGAGAATTAAAAAAAAAAGAAAAAAGCACAAAAGGATAAATGGAAGAGAATAGCCAAGAAATGATTATTTTATTACATGAATTCATTGCCCGTGTGTAGTTGAAGTTTAGATATTATGCCAATTAGTTTTTGTTGACAATATGAAAAAAATCCCCCAGTCACCTTGGAAGAGAAAACCTAATTTGAGGACTCGCCTAGATCAGATTGTCCTGTGGCTCTGTCTGTGAGGAATGTTCTTGATTGATGATTAAAATAGGTGGGCCTAGTCATGGTGGGTAGCATTACCCCTGAGCAGGTGCACTCAGACTGTATAAGAAAGATAACTAAGCAAGAGTTAGTGAACAAGCCAGTAAGCAACCTCTCTCTGTTTTCAGGTTCCTGCCCTGACTTCCCTCAGAGATGACTTGTTATTAGAAGTATAAGCTGAAACAAAGCCTTTATATACTTAGAATGACTTTAGTTATGGTGTTCATCACAGCAAAGGAACCAAACTAAAATGGGTATGTTTGGCTTTCAAAAGGAGATTTCATTTTTTTTTTCTTCTTATCCTAAGAATATTGCTACTGCATGTTGTATTTAAGTGAATCAAGGGTTTGTGCCTGTATGAAAATTACAATTCCTATTGATAAATAAGGAAATCTATTTAATGCTAGTATAAGTCAGATCTTTGTACCTTCTAGTTTGTCAAAGATAATTTTGGAAGACTCTTTTGTATTCATTCTTGGAGAATATTGGCTAAACACAAACAGAGAAATCTCTTATCCTGGTAGAGTTTCTGACTTTGGTGACGCCACCATTGTATTTCGGTGTTCTTCACATCTGATCCTTTTGCTTATCTGATCCTTTTGCTTATCTGTCTCCACATACCTTGAAAATGAGTATCCCTTCCACATTAGACTCATATTTTGCTTTCTCTTGGCAAGTTTACACAATCCTTTAGAAATGTATTTCTCTCCTCTGTGCTCCCATGGTACTGTAAGACTTGAATTATAGTGTAACATCTGTTTTTTTTTAAATCACTTTTGCTGAAATGGAAGGAACTTTTAGAAGTTTGCATGTGCTACAAACACAAGCACAGAGTGTGAAAGAGTGCAGCTCAATGGCCTAGAGGTCAGATGCTTGTGTTTGATTTGCTCTATGTATCTACATAGTACTTTAAATTGTTTTGAATTAATAGCCACTGGAAGAAAATGGGAATTTATGACACCTTTGAGAAATGATAGTATTGCTATTCTGTATGGAATGTTCACTGGGGCTGAGAAATGAAAATTCCATATATTAGTAACGAGTGCTATCTGATTGACCATGGTTCTCAGATATGGTCCTCAGCAGCTGGACCTAGATTGCATTATTTATTTACATTATCTGTCTTGTCTCTGTAGGTATTGGAGAGTTCAGTCCTATTTCCTGAAATTGTTCATTATTAAACTGCTCACTTCCTTTGCAAAGTTGTCCTGATCTCTACTCTGTCATTTATAAAATGATCTTTTTAACTCTTAAACTCTTAATGCATTGACCTTAATGAAGGAAGGTGTGTACCTAGGACCTTTGGAATAGTCTTTCAAAAGGGTATTATAGAATATCAAAAGAGAAAAAAAATGTATCTTACAAAGCATATCCTTCTCCAGGGGTTAGATGGGTAAGTTCCTGATCTTCCCATCTATGACTCATCCACAAGGACATAGATCTACTTCAGGTCCAACACCCAGTGCCCAGTCTGGGCTGGCCATGCCTACCTGTGCCACAACCAACCTCTAGGTTTCTTCCAGAACCTGCTCTTCCTGCCCTTGATCACAGGTGCCTCCCACGTCACATCTAACTTCTCTACCCAGCCAGAACCTACACATTTTTCTTCACAGTCTAGCTGAATGAGTTCACTTGATCATTGCCACCTTGAACACACTTTATCCTCAGATATACTTCTGAACTCTAGGCTTGCAGCAGAATGCATATTCTGCACATTAATCCAGACCCCTATGTCCACCTAACATTCATTTGACCTAAAACACCCAACTTCTAGGCCCAACACATCCACATATCCAATCTTCTGCCCCAATCTGCTCTGTCAGTATTGGACACATAATGAAAAAAAGAAGTCTATATGCCCAGATCTCATCACAAAAATCTTGAGTATATAGTCTGGAGTAGCTGCAGAATCCAGGAAAATGAAAATGTACAATTTTAAGGAGGAGAGCACCAAGAGAGAGGGGAAAATAGAGTACACAAGTGATCTGGAGAGTGAAGTTAAGAAATGGTGGGCTTTAATAGTATTTTATGGGAGGGAAATAAATACATAAGAAATAAAGAAAGACGATAAAATAATAAGGATGTTTCAAAATGTTATAGGAATCAAACTACTGATTGTCTACTAAGAGTACTTATAATACACATAAATCTGTGTGTACATATACATATATTGTTTAAATGAATTTTCCCACTGGGGCTGACAAGGACTCCCCACAAGAACCATAGAGGATCTCACAAAAACTCTCAGCACCAGGCATTAGAGTTCTCTTTTAAGTTGTTGGTCAGGGTTGTCCAAGAGACTCCCAGACATTGTAGACCATTACTTTTGGTTTTCCTGCCTCTCAGAGATGGAAAGTAAGTCCTTATTCCTGAGATACATTGCACTTTATACATTGCACCTGAGTCAGATCTGACCTGAAATGTTCCTCCCAGGGGGCTAGCTTTCATGGTGCTGTAACTTGCCATACAACAAATAGGCTAAACCCAACTTTGATGCCTGTATACCACAACAACCAGAGTGGCATGGTAACCCTAAGGGTGAAGTACTGGTACACATACATACTTAGGTTGTAACCAAAGCTTTTCACTTGAACTTAAGGTTGATTCAATAAGAGGTAGACCATACCTAGTAGTGGAAACCTAGACAAAACACATGGTTAGTGAAGTCATGAATCTTGGAAGAGAACTTATAACCACCATTTTAGTAAGCCAGTACAATCTTTAACTACATTCTAAATATTTATATTTATACCCACAGATAAGTATAGTTATCAGGCTACACCAAGGAAACTTCTTTTTGGAACAGACAGATTCCAGATATAGCAGGAATCTTAAAAGTTCTTATTAATAAAATCAAACCTGAGGCCAGTTATTGGGGTGAAAGCTGTAAGATCAGAGAAGCAGAACAAGTCACAGCTACCTCACCTTGCCTGTTCCTCAGCTGATCCTGTTTCCTCAGACTGGAAGCCTCTGAGTCCTCATCCAGAATGAGTCTCAGCTGAACTACAGGTCTGTTAACTCCTAATTGCCTTGGTTGTGTGTTGTGGAATATTTTAAGGTGTGTTACATGTGTTTATGCTGTGGAACATTTGTTTTAATGATGCAAAAATGTGTTGATGTGTTGCATTCTTTTATGTTGCATTTGTTTAACTCTGTGAAGCTGTGTTACTGTGCCTGTCCAAAACAGTGATGAAGTCAATCTGTAAAAAAAAAAAAAAAAAAAAAAAAAAAAAGAGAGAGAGAGAAGAGGGATTCTATGAGCAAGTGTGTCAGGATCATGATGGGGGAACCTGCAGAGAGACCAAACCAAACTAGTGGGAACTCATGAAAGTTGGATCAATGGCTGTGGAGCCTGCATGGGACTGGACTAGGCCCTCTGCATGGTGAGATAGTTGTGTAGCTTGATCTACTTGGGGGGCTCACTGGCTGTAGGATCAGAATCCATCCCTGGTGCATGATCAGGCTTTTGGAGCCCACTACCTATGATGGGACACCTCATGCAGCCTTGAGGCAGAGGGAAGGGCTTGGACTTGCCTCTACTAGATGTGCCTCCCCATGGGAGGCCTTGCCTTCTTATGGGGGGGAGTTGGGGGGTTGGAAGGGGGAGGCTGGGGGGGTGGGAGGAGGGAAGAGGGGAATCTTTGATTGACGTGTAAAATGAATGAAAAAATTTTCTTAATAAAAAAAAAAAAAAAAAAAAAAAGCCTAAAAGCTTAACCAGTCAAATGCTTAACCAGCCAAATGTTTCTAGTTTCTGCTCTTCACGCCTTATATACCTTTCTGCTTTCTACCATCACTCCCTGGGATTAAAGGCTCACTTTCTGGGATTAAAGGTGTGAGTCACCATGCCTGGCTATTTCCAATGTGGCCTTGAACTCACAGAGATCCAGAGGGATTTCTACCTCTGGAATTCTAGGATTAAAGGTGTGAGTGCCACCATTTTCTAGCCTTTGTATCTAGTGACTGTTCTGTCTCTGACCCCAGATAAGTTTATTAGGGTGCACAATATTTTGGGGAGCACAATACCACCACATTTCCCCTTATTTTGTCTAGAATTAAAAAAGCTTATAACTAATACAAGAAAAACTATCCAAAAAGTATATACAATATATACAGTCAAAAATTACATTAACAATGTCCAGTCCAGTAATATTTGATAAACTCAGAGAAAAAATTTTCATTGCTTATCTTATTTAAAACAGGTAGTTCCTTTTTAAAAGTATTTTTCTTTTCATAATAGATTCAGTAATCTACCTTTTGTCATTTTTATATCTTCTCCTTTTTCTTTTTAGTGTAGATTCAGTGATCTATCCATTTATCCTATTGTTTCTTTATCTTTTTTTTTCAGAGTAGAGTCAATGATCTACCTCATATCTATATTCTCTTCTTTCTTTTTCCTTTTTTTTAAAAAAGACCTCTGAATCTAATCTCCATGTTCAGCTTTTTTCTTGACCATTAACAACTAACAACTTGTAACCAACTATTGTAAACAATGACAATATCCAAAACTCATTAAACGACCCAAAACCTCCCATCCCACCTCTTGGGAATGTAGGTGTCATTTTCTTAAAGTTACTTCCTCTTTATAAGGTGAAGGCATCTTTAGGGGATTCTGAAAAGAAAATTTTGGGGTTAATTGTCAAGTCCTGTATCATTTGTCCAGTCGCTGCATAATGAGAAAGTGCAGGTCTTCTTTCAAGTCCTTGTTCAAGTAGTCTGTCAGGCTGGATCATCTCAGCTAGCCATCTCAAAATTGTCCTGAGTAGTTTGTAGTCCAGAGTCGATCTTTCCGTGGTGTTAATCAGCTTAGTGACTTTACCATAGTCCATGTGGAATTGTCGTTGTGGGATCCCGTCTTTTTGAAGATTTCAAAGCTGCTGTTAGGTGTGGTCATGGTTCCCTGAAGACTTTTTTTTTGTGCCTCCTCTGTGGTTTGGAGTAATCACAGTCTGATAAATATCTGTCTCTCGGAACCATGAATGCTTTTCCCTGGAAGAGAATATCTTCACAGCAATTTCTCCCCACCATTTGTCTTGCCAAACTTTTCCAAACTGACTTTTGCCAATGCTTTCTTGTAACAAGATGGTCCTGGCAATTCTTCTCTGAACAAGCAGCAGTAAACCCTTTGTCCCAGGTAGCAGCATCACCAAAGTCACCAACACGATGAGAAGTAGCCAGCAACGTGGAGCAGCAGCCTCTGCCTCCATGATCCCACCACTGCTTGTGGTTCGGCCCTGGCCGAAGCTTCTCCCAAGCCTCCTAGGCTGGCCTCAAACTTGGGATCCTCCTGCCTCCACCTCCTTCAGCAAATCCTACCGGCGAGCGTCACCACAACTGGCTGAGTGTAGCTCGGGCCTGAGCTGGGGCCCACAAGGCCACAGGCAAGAAGCTTTTTCATGAATTTGTACCCGACCTTTGGAGAACAGTAAAACTCAAAATGCATGGTTGTTGAGTTTGGTCTTAACTGATACAGCTAAGGCACAAGTCCTGCACCCAATGCTCAGGGACCACTGTGCAAGAGTGGTTGGAAGTATTGTTAGAGTCAGAGGAAATTGCCTATAAGATTGTGTTTTCTAGAAATGTCAAAGGAGCCACTCCTATGATGTATTGCCAACACTCTCGCCTAAACATGAGGAGAACAATGACATCAGTGGTCATGTTTTTGTCATGAAAGCTTAGGATGCCCAAACCCAAGACAGACGTCTAAAAAATGCTGAGAACAATTTTTTAAAAGATCATGAATTTGAGAGAGAGAAAGCAAGGCTTTTATATATAGGATGGTTCAGAGGAAGAACAGTGAAAAAGGGAAATAGTATAATTATAATCTCAGGAAAAGTACTACATAGGACTAATTTAGATAAATGTGAAAAATATATTCACCTGTAATTCATGTGGTTGATTAATCCTTTAAACTGTTTTCATTTCAAAAAACATTCTATAGTTTATACTTTAAAACATAAAATAAGAGACCAAAATATAAAAAAAAAACTTGTATATGATCTTGTATTCATAACAAGATCCACTAAATTTTGGACTGGAGAGACGGCTTAGCAGTTAAGAGCATTAGCTTTTCTTCTAGAAGACCAGGGTTCAGTTCCCAAAAGCCACATGGTGGCTTCCAACCAGGGGGTGAGGAATTTCAAAGAACAAAGGACAAAAGCACACATGTGCTGGGAAAGCACCGATAGACATCAAAGTAAACTAACAAAGAAAGAACCATGGAATTTTGTCTTTGTCTATTTCTTTACAGTATTTCTCAATATTGTAGTTATTAGGCACATAGCCTATCACCTACACTAGATTATAAGCCATTTGAGGAAAATCTCTTGGTTTATTTCATTTCCATACTGAAAGGTCTCTTCATCATGGCGGACAACAAATATTTGTAAGTGGAAAACTTAAATAAAGTAAGTACATTCAGACAGAGCAAGGAGATTCTAGACTGGCAGAGGTTATTGTGCAGTAATTCATAACTGTGGAGGGCATACTGAGAGCACAAGAAATAGCCTTCCCCAAGGAGAAGCCAAAACATTATCCTGTGATCAATTTCAAAGGCCATCAATAAAGGCAAATCCAATATACTAGTCAGTCTAGATGGTACAGTTTTCAAAGGGAATAATTAAAGCATGTTATGTTCTGAAAGAAAAAATATTCTATGAAAGAATCTTCATGTCCTAAAATATTTGACATCTGCCCTGCATCTTTATTAAAATATCTGTTTTTACTGATAAAGAAAAAAAATCAAGTAACAGAAGTCACTGAGGGGAAAGAACCCATCAGAATTTTAAATATATATTCCTTTTATCTATGTTCATGACTAAAGTCTTAAAGAGACATGGCCAAAACTTGCTGGAATATGTACTTCAAATCATATGAATGTTGGAGGTTTTATTAAAAAATGAAATGCATCTTGTTTCTATTAAATTCTGACTACTGTTGAAGAAAATGAAGCCTCTCTAATTACCACAAGAGGGAGATATATAAATAGCAGCCTAGGCACTAAAGCTTGATGGATTTCCATATTCTAGCCTCCTCTGAAAAAAGAGAACGAGAGGGAGATTTTATGTTTTACATTATCCTCTTATAAGATGCCAACATTCTCTTCTTTGCTGTAGTTACTTCATTCTCTGTAATGGGTTGAGCATTCATAACCTGTTTGGAAATGAATACATATGGCTCTACCTCACTTTATGAACAACTCTGTTACAAGGAAATTTTAGTTCTGCTTAACTGATTCACTTTTGTCAGCACGCACGTGTATATGTCAGAGTCTCAGTCAGACAGAAAGGATATGGAAGGAACATGAAAATGTTTTCATTGGGAGTACCTAAGTATATTTTCAGGGTAAGAGTTGCCAACGCTAAAATAGAAGATGAATTGGATTACTGTCAGCAACACACAATAAATGATTAAAGAAGATAGAAAGAGAGAAGTGATTACTTCTGGCTGGTGATTCAAGAGAATGTGTTGCTTAAAGTGGGTCATTAAGAAAAAATGCAAGCTCTATAGACCAGACATTAAGAATTAGATTTTTCAGGGATAATGGAAGCAGAAGTAGAGTAACTCTGGTATTTAACTCACTTGGAAAATTACAAGTCATCAGGGGGCTGAAGAGAAGGAAAGTAATGATGGAGAAGAATGGAAAATGTAGCTGACTTCTTTAGTTCATGTCATACATACATACACACATACACACACACACACACACACATATATATGACACACCTTGCATGCATATACCAATTCTGACCTTCTACTGAGCCTTACTTTCTAACTCTTTCAGTTGATAAGATTCATAAATCATTCTCTCTGAAAAAAAAAAACTTGGCACATGAATGAACAGGGAAGCCCATCTTCCTACTCATTTTTTTGGTGCCTGTTGGCAAGCATAGTGGAGAGAGTTTTGATCACAAGCATCATGAGTGTCTATTGTTGGGGCATTAATTCACTGATCCAGAGATTATAGTCATAGTGATCTGCTGGAAGCATTTTCTTAATTGAGGTTCCATCTTCCCAGCTGACTCTAGCTTTGTGAAGTAGAAAACAATAATATCAACAAACCAAACCAAACCATAAAAAATAAAATAAAAAATAAACACCAAATCAGTGTAATTGATCAAGAGCAGACTCCTTCAGTCCTTCTAGTTTTCCAGGTATTTTTACCCTGGATTTGGACTCTTTAGGTTTCAAACAGGTACTATTCAAACCATGAGATTGTATATTGAAGAAAAAGGAAATCCATTGAAAGACTTTAAGTAATTGCAAGGGACACTCAGGTTTGTGTTTCAGGAAAAACATATTGATGGAGTATAGAGTGGATGGTGAGGAAATTGGACATAGGATTGCATACTGCTAAGGATGTTGACATAGGGGAAAAATTCACATAAGTGTTTACAATGAAAAATTACCATTTTATTGCCTTCATGGGCACATCTTGCTATGTCAGTTGTAATTATGACTCACAAGGATCACGGTTATGCAAGACTGTTGATTACTGGCCTCTACCCCCAGCATCCTACAAAGTACATTCTGGTAGTATGAAAGCTAGCCAACAGGAAGGAAGCTTCCTAGTCAGTATCAAATTGATTTTTCCATATTTTGCGACACAAGTATGTTGTCTTCAGCAACAAGGTTGTACCATCAATTCTGGTGGGCAATCAAGGGAAATTTTAAGTTTTGTTTGAAATTTCACACAGCTTTAGTATATTCCTAGTTTGTTTTCTTCAACTCAAAGTTTTCACTCTTGCCTTGTGTTCTCTTGGATTGAATTTCTAAGGAGTATGAATCATAGCAACTACCTACAGTTTCATTGTCCACGGGGCTTGAATATTAAGAATAGGCATCAAAGGTAAATTTTAGATGACGTAAGTGGAAACAATTGCATTTTGTCATAGCCATTCTAGGACTTGTTTACTAGTACTACAGTGTTGACTCTTCTCATCATGGATACAACATTTTTTTTTAATTTATTTTGCAATACAATTCAGTTCTACATATCAGCCACGGATTCCCTTGTTCTCACCCCTCCCGTCCCCCTCACCTTCCCCACAACCCCGCCCCCCATTCCCATCTCCTCCAGGGCAAAGCCTTCCCCACAGACTGAGGTCAACCTGGTAGACTCCAGGTAGGTCTAGTCCCCTCCTCCCAGGCCGAGCCAAACAATCCTGCATAGGCCCCAGGTTTCAAACAGCCAACTCATGCAATGAGCACAAGATCTGGTCCCACTGCCTGGATGCCTCCCAAACAGATCAAGCCAATCAACTGTCTCACCCATTCGGAGGGCCTGATCCAGTGGGGACCCCTCAGTCATTGGTTCATAGTTCATGTGTTTCCATTCATTTGGCTATTTGTCCCTGTGCTTTATCCAACCTTGGTCTCAACAATTCTCGCTCATATAAACCCTCCTCATTCTCGCTAATTGGACTCCCAGAGATCCACCCGGGGCCTAGTCATGGATCTCTGCATCCAGATCCCTCAGAAGTTGGATGAGGTTTCTAGCATGACAATTAGGGTGTTTGGCCATCCCATCACCAGAGTAGGTCAGTTCGGGCTGTCTCTCGACCATTGCCAGCAGTCTGTTGTGTGGGTATCTTTGTGGATTTCTGTGGGCCTCTCTAGCACTTTGCTTCTTCCTATTCTCATGTGGTCTTCATTTACCATGGTCTCCTATTCCTTGTTCTCCCTCTCTGTTGTTGATCCAGCTGGGATCTCCCGCTCCCCCAAGCTCTCTTTCCCTCAACCCTCGCCTTTCATTACCCCCACTCATGTCCAGGCTGTTCATGTAGATCTCATTCCATTTCTCTGTCATTGGGCGATCCCTGTGTCTTTCTTGGGGTCCTGTTTTCCAGGTAGCCTCCCTGGTGATGAGAGTAGCAGACAAGTCATCCTTGTTTCATGTCTAGTATCCTGCTATGAGTGAGTACATACCATGTTTGTCTTTCTGAGTCTGGGTTACCTCACTCAGGATGATTTTTTCTAGATCCATCCATTTGTCTGCAAACCTCATGATGTCATTGTTTTTCTCTGCTGAGTAGTATTCCATTGTGTATATGTACCACATTTTGTTTATCCATTCTTCAGTTGAAGGGCATCTGGGTTGTTTCCATGTTCTGGCTATTACAAACAATGTTGATATGAACATAGCTGAACAAGTGCTCTTATGGTGTGGTTGAGCATTTCTTGGGTATATGCCCAAGAGTGGTATAGCTGGATCTTGGGCAAGATTGATTCCCAATTTTCTAAGAAAGCGCCATATTGATTTCCAAAGTGGTTGTACAAGCTTGCATTCCCACCAGCAGTGGAGGAGAGTTCCCCTAGCTCCACATCCTCTCCAGCATAAGGTGTCTTCAGTGTTTTTGATCTTAGCCATTCTGACAGGGGTAAGGTGGTATCTCAGAGTTGTTTTGATTTGCATTTCCCTGATGATTAGGGATGTTGAGCAATTCCTTAAATGTCTTTCGGCCATTTGAGTTTCCTCTGTTGAGAATTCTCTGTTTAGTTCTATAGCCCATTTCTTAATTGGACTGTTGGGCATTTTGATGTCTAATTTCTTGAATTCCTTATATATTCTGGATATCAGTCCTCTGTCAGATGTGGGGTTGGTGAAGATCTTTTCCCATTCTGTAGGCTGTCGCTTTGCCTTGTTGACCGTATCCTTTGCTCTACAAAAGCTTCTCAGTTTCAAGAGGTCCCATTGATTGATTGTTTCTCTCAGAGTCTGTGCTACTGGTGTTCTATTTAGGAAGTAGTCTCCTATGCCAATGCGTTCAAGACTACTTCCTACTTTCTCTTCTAGCAGGTTCAGAGTAGCTGGATTTATGTTGAGGTCCTTGATCCACTTGGACTTAAGTCTTGGGCACGGTGATAGATATGGATCTATTTGCAGCCTTCTACATGTTGATATCCAGTTTTGCCAGCACCATTTCTTGAAGATGCTTTCTTTTTTCCATTGTGCACTTTTGGCTTCTTTGTCAAAAATTATATGTTCATAGGTGTGCGGATTAATGTCAGGGTCTTCAATTCGATTCCTTTGGTCCACATGTCGGTTTTTTATGCCAGTACCAAGGTGTTTTTATTACTGTAGCTCTATAGTAGAGCTTGAAGTCAGGGATCGTGATGCCTCCAGAAGTTGTGTTATTGTACAGGATTCCTTTGGCTATCCTGGGTTTTTTGTTTTTCCATATGAAGTTGAGTATTATTCTTTCCAGGTCTGTGAAGAATTGTGTTGGTATTTTGATGGGGATTGCATTGAATCTGTAGATTGCTTTTGGTAAGATTGCCATTTTTACTATGTTAGTCCTGCCTATCCATGAGCATGGGAGATCTTTCCATTTTCTGACATCTTCTTCAATTTCTTTTTTCAGGGACTTAAAGTTCTTGTCATATAGGTCCTTCACTTGCTTGGTTAGTGTTACCCCAAGGTATTTTATGTCATTTGTGGCTATAGTAAAGGGTGATGTATCTCTGATTTCCTTCTCTGCTTCTTTGTCCATTGTATATAGGAGGGCTATTGATTTTTTTGAGTTGATCTTGTATCCTGCTATGTTGCTGAAGGTGTTTATAAGCTGTATCAGTTCCTTGGTGGAATCTTTGGGGTCGCTCAAGTATACTATCATGTCATCTGCAAATAGGGAAAGCTTGACTTCTTCCTTTCCAATTTGTATCCCCTTAATCTCCTTATGTTGTCTTATTGCTCTGGCTAGAACTTCAAGTACTATATTGAATAAGTATGGGGAGAGTGGACAGCCTTGCCTCGTTCCTGATTTTAGTGGAATTGCTTTGAGTTTCTCTCCATTTAATTTGATGTTGGCTGTTGGCTTGCTGTAAATTGCCTTTATTATGTTTAGGTATGTTCCCTGTATTCCTGATCGCTCCAATACCTTTATCATGAAGGGGTGTTGGATTTTGTCAAATGCCTTTTCTGCATCCAGTGAGATGATCATATGGTTTTTTTCTTTGAGTTTGTTTATATGGTGTATTACATTGACGGACTTTCGTATGTTGAACCACCCTTGCATCCCTGGAATGAATCCTACTTGATCATGGTGGATAATTGTTTTGATGTGTTCTTGGAGTCTGTTTGCCAGTATTTTATTGAGTATTTTTGCATCAATGTTCATGAGGGAGATCGGTCTGTAGTTCTCTTTCTTTGTTGTATCCTTGTTTGGTTTAGGAATTAGGGTAATTGTAGCCTTGTAGAAGGAGTTTGGTAATGTTCCTTCTGTTTCTGTTGTGTGGAACAATTTAGAGAGTATTGGTATTAACTCTTCTTTGAAGATCTGGTAGAATTCTGCGCTGAAACCATCTTGTCCTGGGCTTTTTTTGGTTGGGAGACTTTTAATGACTCTTTCTATTTTGTTAGGGGTTATTGGACTATTTAAATAGTTTATCTGGTCTTGATTTAACTTAGGTATGTGGTACCTATCCAGAAAGTTATCCATTTCTTTTAGGTTTTCCAGTTTTGTCGAATAGAGGTTTTTGAAGTATGACCTGATGATTCTCTGGATTTCCTCAATGTCTGTTGTTATGTCCCCCTTTTCATTTCTGATTTTGTTGATTTGGATGCTCTCTCTCTGTCTTTCGGTTAGTTTGGATAAGGGCTTGTCTATCTTGTTGATTTTCTCAAAGAACCAACTCTTTGTTTCATTAATTTTTTGTATTGTTCTCTTTGTTTCTATTTTATTGATTTCAGCTCTCACTTTGATAATTTCCTGGCGTCTATTTTTCCTGGGAGACTGTGCTTCTTCTTGTTCTAGAGCTTTCAGGTATGCTGTTAAGTCTCTAGTGTGAGATTTCTCCAACTTATTTATGTGGGCATTTAGTGCTATGAATTTCCCTCTTAGTACTGCTTTCATAGTGTCCCATAAATTTGGATATGTGGTGTCTTCATTTTCATTGATCTCTAGGAAGTCTTTAATTTCTTTCTTTATTTCTTCCTTAACCCATTGGTGATTCAGTTGGGTATTATTCAGTTTCCCTGAGATTGCAGGTTTTCTGTAGTTTTTGTTGTTGTTGAAATCCAACTTTAGACCATGGTGGTCTGATAGAACACAGGAGGTTATTCCAATTGTTTTGTATCTGTTTAGATTTGTTTTGTGGCCAAGTATGTGGTCAATTTTAGAGAAGGTTCCATGGGGTGCTGAGAAGAAGGTATATTCTTTTTTGTTAGGATGGAATGTTCTGTAGATATCGATTAAGTCCATTTGAGTCATGACATCAGTTAAGTCCTTTATTTCTCTGTTAAGTTTCAATTTGGGAGATCTGTCCAGTGGTGAAAGTGGGGTGTTGAGGTCTCCCACTATTAATGTGTGGGGTTTTATATGTAATTTAAGCTTTAGTAATGTTTCTTTTACATATGTGGGTGCCCTTGTGTTTGGGGCATAAATATTCAGAATTGAGACTTCATCTTGGTCGATCTTTCCTGTGATGAGTATGTAATGCCCTTCTTGATCTCTTTTGATTGATTTTAGTTTGAAGTCTATTTTGCTGGATATCAGGATGGCTACACCCGCTTGTTTCTTAAGACCGTTTGATTGGAAAGTCTTTTCCCAGCCTTTTATTTTTAGGTAGTGTCTATCTTTGAATTTGAGATGTGTTTCTTGTATGCAGCAGAAAGATAGGTCCTGCTTTCGTATCCATTCTGTAAGCCTATGTCTTTTTATAGGTGAATTAAGTCCATTGATATTGAGGGAAATTAATGACCAGTGATTGTTCATTCCTGTTATTTTTTGGTGGTGATGTGTGGGTACTTCTATACGTTGGGGTTTACTACTGTGGCTTTATCTGTTGCCTGTGTTTTTGAGGGTGTATCTGACTTCCTTAGGTTGGAATTTTCCTTCTAGTGCTTTCTGTAGGGCTGGGTTTGTGGATAAGTATTGTTTAAATCTGGCTTTGTCATGGAATGTCTTGTTCACTCCATCTATGGTGATTGAAAGTTTTGCTGGGTATATTAGTCTAGGCTGACATCCATGGTCTCTTAGTGTCTGCATTACATCTGTCCAGGTTCTTCTGGCTTTCAAAGTCTCCATTGAGAAATCGGGTGTTATTCTGATGGGTTTGCCTTTATATGTCACTTGGCCTTTTTCCTTTGCTGCTCTTAATATTCTTTCTTTATTCTGTACGTTTAGTTGTTTAACTATTATGTGGCGAGGGGACTTTTTTTGGGGGTCTAGTCTGTTTGGTGTTCTATAAGCTTCTTGTATCTTCATAGGCATTTCCTTCTTTAAGTTGGGAAAGTTTTCTTCTATGATCTTGTTGAATATATTTTCTGTGCCCTTGAGTTGGTATTCTTTTCCTTCTTCGACCCCTATTATTCTTAGGTTTGGTCTTTTCATGGTGTCCCAAATGTCTTGGATATTTTGGTTCATGACTTTGTTGGTTTTAGTGTTTTCTTTGACTGATGAATGTATTTCTTCTACTGTATCTTCAACGCTAGAGATCCTCTCTTCCATCTCTTGCATTCTGTTGATTATACTTGCATCTGAAGTTCCCAATCGTTTACTCAGATTTTCTATTTCCAGCATTCCCTCTGTTTGTGTCTTCTTCATTTTTTCTATTTCCCTTTTCAGGTCTTGGACTGTTTCCTTCATTTGTTTCATTGATTTTTCTTGATTTTCTCTCAGTATTTTATTGTTTTCTTCCAGGACTTTATTGATTTCTTCTAATTTGTTTGCCCTTTCCTCTAGTTGTTTACAGCGTTCTTCACATTTTTTTGTCTTTTCCTCAACACAAGCCTCTAGCTTCTTCATGATGTCATTCATAAGGCTGTTTTCTTCTGCTTCTTCCAATTTCTGATGTTCAGGTCTAGGTGTTGGAAGAGGGCTAGGACCTGGTGATGCTGTATTGCTATTCATTTTGTTGTATATGTTTCTGCCTTGACGTGTGCCCATCTCCTTGTGGTTCGTACTTGGCCTTATCCGCACACTTGGTTCAGACAGACCAGTGTTCCAAAAGGGAAGTCTGGAGCAAGATGGGAGCTGGGGGCCGGCCTCTAAGTCTCAGGAAGAGGCTTGGGGCTCAGGCGGATGGGCGTGGGGGCAGGGTGTGGAGACTGCAGGGTCAGCCAGGGGTCTTGGAGAAGGGGATCCTTCCCGGTGGGGCTAGCAGGGAACCTGCCTGGTGGCCAGAACCTGGGGCCAAGTTGGGCAGGTCTTCCCTGGAGTGGCTGGTGCCCAGGGATGGGATCCGGGGCAAGGAAGGGCACTCACCAGTGTTGCAAAAGGGAAGTCCGGAGCAAGATGGGAGCTGGGGGCCGGCCTCTAAGTCTCAGGAAGAGGCTTGGGGCTCAGGCGGATGGGTATGGAGACTGCAGGGTCTGCCAGGGGTCTTGGAGAAGATGATCCTTCCCGGTGGGGCTAGCAGGGAACCTGCCCGGTGGCCAGAACCTGGGGCCAAGTTGGGCAGATCTTCCCTGGAGTGGCTGGTGCCCAGGGATGGGGTCTGGGACAAAGAAGGGCACTCACCTGTGTTCCAAAAGGGAAGTCCAGAGCAAGATGGGAGCTGGGGGTCGGCCTCTAAGTCTCAGGAAGAGGCTTGGGGCTCAGGCGGATGGGCGTGGGGGCAGGGCGTGGAGACTGCAGGGTCTGCCAGGGGTCTTGGAGAAGGGATCCTTCCCGGTGGGGCTAGCAGGGAACCTACCCGGTGGCCAGAACCTGGGGCCAAGTTGGGCAGATCTTCCCTGGAGTGGCTGGTGCCCAGGGATGGGGTCTGGGGCAAGGAAGGGTACTCACCAGTGTTCCAAAAGGGAAGTGGATACAACATTTTTTGAGTGACCCTATATATTGTTTTTGCAAAAAAAACAGCCTTGGCATATTCATTGAGGTTTTGCAAGCATTGGTTGGTAAGAGGCAAGGTCTTGTCCTCTGTGGTAACTTGTCTATATACAGTCTTTTGTATACTTTTAAGAGATCTATCACCACTGTCTTGAAAATATACAGTGATAGAAACAAGTTTGTTTGATTTTTCTTGTGTTGGTATATAGATGATGATAAACAGTGGTCATCACAATCTAGGCCTCTGTGTCGATACTGCTATTTAATCATTGGGAGTAGCATGATGCTTCAATTGATATTCTTTGTTTCTAAGCACATAAAACCATATTTCTGACTCAGTGCAATGATATTTATATCAAAGTGTTTGAGTACATTTTAGACTCTAAGAAAACATTGAATAATTAGGTCTTTCTAAGGGGAATGACCATGAGAGTAATCTGAAGCAAGGTAGAAGACTAAAGAGGTATTTTCTTCCAGATGCTGCAATTAAAGACTGAAACTTCACTATTTCATCATTAATGATTCACACATGTGTCTATGACCAGGAAAGAAAATGTACCATTGGCACATACCACACACTGCTATCTCTTGACTGTTCAGCTAGAACAGTCTAATAGTTTCAGTTGAATGAGGGACATGTCCAATGATTATGAACAGTGACTATTTGCATCCAGTTTGATAGCTGGTACATGGTTATTATTCTTAGCACCAAACCACAGCCTATGGCTGTGAATCATTACCATTGCTTCCCCCCAAAAGAAGCTCATCTCTGAGAAGTGATCTGACCATGATGATAAAGTAACAAGAAGAGAATGAGATTCTAAACCAAGGCAGCTGACTACTCACTATTTCATGTTACCTGTTGCTAGAATGGATGATGTTAAAGCTATTAGGGCTGTTGTGACATTCTTTTCACATTCCAGTTTATTTTATTTGATCAAAGGCTAACTTTGTCCAAATGACTGTTTCCCTTCCCACATGTCCTATATTGATAAGAGATACCCTCAGAACTACATGTGTTTTATCAATATAATTCTGTGTTGAAGGGCTTTCAGAATTAGACTGACTAGAATCAATGTAATTTCAGAATTAGACTGAATATAACCATGGAAGCACAAACAATGGATCCACACAGGCATCAGAACTCAAAAGGTGCAGCAAGAAAATTTGAAACAGTGAGTCAAGTCATAGGTTTCAAGTTAGTCCCAGAGGATTTTACTATATTAATATAAAGAACAAAAGCTAATATTTAAAGAGCAAGTCATGCCCAAAAGCCTACATTAAAAAAATGAAATACAATGTTTATTCTACCGTAAAGGAGAAATGCCAGATCTATGCATGAGTGGGCTGCTCTGAGGTAGGCACTTGTGTTGAATTCTGTGAACAGAGAAATTTGATGTAAAGATGATCTCCCACCCCAGGGAACTGCCCTTATTTACCTCCCCCCTTTATAAAAGAAGAGGGGCACCCATGACAAAGCCTGTGATAATATGAAAGAGTCATCATTTTCTAGTTTTAGAAGCATTCTGTGCACATACGGTTAATCTATCTTGACTTATGTGGAACTGGATATATGCTTTGAAATCCTATTCTGCAATATCTGAACTTCATGGCCTCTATATCCTGCTTAGCTCTTTCTGTCTTTTTGAGAAGGTTATGAGCATATGCATAGGCAATCTTTATTGCATTTCTTCTTGGCTAGAAGGTTAATTGATAAAGCACAGTTTATTTTTGCCATTGTTGTTTTACTTTTGGCCCTTTATTTTTCTTTCACATATTTCTTAAGCATTGTGAGTGCTCAAGAGAATAGAATTAGGGTGCCATTGTCATGAAGATACATTCCATGAATATGTGTGTATCATCCCATAATGAAAACAAACTAATTATAACACAGAAGAGGATGATACTTTGGGGATTGATGGAGGTCAAGTTAAGTAGATGGGAAGGAGAGAGTGACAAGAGAAAACACTGACTTAATGGGAAGGAAATGCCATGATGAAAAGACAAGACAGTAGATTAGGGGATTCTGGAAGGAACTGAAACAGACAGAAGGAGGGGGAGGGTAGAAAATGGCTTTTTAAATGAAAGCACACCAAAAGGTACACAGTTTGCTAGCTGCTAATGCTATATGAACCCAACAACGATGATAAAAAGTTATAACTGAAACACTGTTGGTCAAAGTCTTTATGATTATCTTCATTAAAGAAGGATAAATTGTTGCATTACCTAGACTCAAACACTGAGGCAGGCAAATTACTATTTTCCGCCTGAAAATTTGAGAACTGGACTTCTACATGGTGGCCCTTCCATTCTCTGCCATTTACACATTCTCTGTGACCAGATGGTGAAAAGAGAAGGGAAAAATGGAGGACCACCTGCCTTCTAAGAAACCATAGACAGGGTTGGAGGTATAGCTCAGTGGTAGACAGCCTGCCTAACATACACAAAGCCCTAGATTCCATCTCCAACACTGGATCAAATACAGAAATATCTTAAGCATAACATGAGTTATGCTCATATTGTATCTGAGACAAAGCAGTCTACATTTCTAAGGAAGATAGGAAAATCGTTTAGACATGGGTTCATATAAAATTTAGGTACTACAAAAAACACATTTTTGACAACTCTTTTTTTTTCTATAGAGATCTAGTTGCTGAGGTTTTGCACCAGGAAATCTGGTAGAGAATTTGTATCTGTGAGAATATTTAGCTACATAAGCCCTCTGGCGCTAGTAATAACACCTACCCACCAATGTCTAATGAACATTAAATGAGATAATTAGTATAAAGCATTTAACACAATGCTTGGAAAACCATCAACTCTCAGTAAATGTTTCTTATCATTCTTCATAGCTATAGATCAAATAATATGGAAAGCAGCAAACACTTCAGTCTAAATGGATGACACACAATTTATATGTTTAGCATATAATTCTCAAGTACATTATTTTGAGATAAGTGTTATTTGCATTCCATAAATGAGGAAGGATAGCTAGCTCACATAAAAATGGGATTTGAGCCTAGATTATTAAATTCCAAAATGCATGTTATTTCCAATTGCAGTGTTGTGAAGAAGATACAGATAACAAACAGGGCTTAGGGTAAAGGAGGGGACCAAGAGGAACAGCTCAATCTAAGAAAAAGAAATGAAATTTTTGAAAACTAAAAGTATAGTTTTAGAAGTAAGGCATCTGAACCCTAACCATTGATCTTCCTCTCTTCTAATTCTAACCCAGAGAGTCAAAGATGGGACTTTAAGGTAACAAGGCAGAACAGGTTTGTGCTTTAAGAATTGCTAGGCTTCTAGTAACCTAGCAGAGGACTATGTTTGTGTTTGTATGCTATACTTAAAGTGTTTCACAATCCTAACGACTCCCTTTTCCAGTTAATAGTGTGTCTGAAGTCACTGGGCATTTTCATTATCCCTAACATTTCTATACAATAGGCAGCAGAGGAAATTTGGAGCTCAGATATATAATCACGAGAAAGTCCATTATGCATTCTTTGCAGTTGATATGTTCTATCACCAGGTGTTAAAGATATACTTTCTAAACTCAACTTTAGGGACTATAATCTAGGTCATTTTCCACAGAGTTTCTATGCCTATGAGCACAAGTAAACTCTTGTAAATATGCAAATCAAAGAAAACAAAACTTAGGATGTGCTTTATCTCAACGATTCACCAGACACTCTTAAACCAATTAATGTAGAAGAAATGTAGATGTGAGGATATGATCTGCAACACTTCTGCAATGGCATTAGCTACCGCCTTGTTGCTGTGACAAGAACAATTTAAAGGAGGGATTATTTTGGGTCCTAGTTTGAAGTTACAGTCCATCATTTCAATGAAGTCATGGCAGCAACATTGTGAAGCTGCATGAAAATGAAAGAGATGGGTTCTTGTACTCATCTCATTTTCTATTTTTAATTTAATCCTGGGATCCAACTCATGGATTGGTACCACTCATATTACAGTGGATTTTCCAACATCTATTGACCTAATCTAGATAATTCTTTACAAACGTATCTAAGTATTTGTTTCTATGTCGACTAAATTGTACCAAGTTGCGAAGATTAAATAATCACACTAACATGCTTGATCTTAGACCCTCTTGACAAAGGAGCTGTTAAAGAAGTTTCTTGGTTGATAAATTCTGCACTAATACATTTCATTGATTAGTGACCTAGAGACTTTAACTTAAAAGTCATAATCCAATATGGGGAGTTATGAATAATTTAACAACATTAAAATATTTCTTAATCTTTAACAACTAAAAATTAATTCAAAATCAACTACATAATAAATCTTTTTTATTAAGAAATTTTTTTATTCATTTTACATACCAACCCCACATCCCCATCTCATCCTTCCTCCCACTTCCCGGCAGCCTTTCTTCCCCTAACCTACCCTCCATTCCTCTTCTGAAAAGGTAAGGCTTCCCATGGGGAGTCAGCAAAGCCTGGTACATTCAGTTGAGGTAGGTCCAAGCCTCTCACGCTGCATCAAGGTTGTGTAAGGTGTCCCACCATAGGTAATGGGCTCCAAAAAGTCAGCCTAACATGAAAGAATATACATAATAAATCTTAAGTGCTTTTGGTAGTGAGAGTTTATGTTGTATGGTATGCCTTCACTCCAAATTGGTTCTTGATACCTAATGTGGGCATTTTACAATGCATCTGCCATCACACTACAATAGCAGTGTACACTGCCTGAAACTCAAAGACTCAGTTTTAAGACTGTAGTATATTACAAATTGCAGTCCTTTTTATTGCACATAGAAAGTTTTCTACTCTGATGCAATGTATGTTTAATTACAGAAAACAAAGACTTAGCCAGGTGGCAGTGGCACACGCCTTTAATCCCAGCACTGGGGAAACAGAGCCAGGTGGATCTTTGTGAATTCGAGGCCAGCCTGGTCTACAGAGCAAGATCCAGGACAGGCACCAAAACTACACAGAGAAACCCTGTCTCAAAAAACCAAAAAGAAAAGAAAACAAAGACTTTTAACTATTTTCTGATCATTCCTTTGCACCGATGCTAAGATAAACAATGCCATAGTTATGAGTACAGTTTCTTTAACTCTTCCATATGTCCCCAATGTTTCTATGATGTCTGTACATTTTTGCTTAACAATGTTCAATAGTTGATAGTTACTCCGTAAGTACTAAATTAATATATCTTTGAAGTGAGTGACAACATTTGATTTTCAAAACTGCTGTTTAAGATACTGACAAGTTTCATTAAAAAAATTAAATAAAATTTATTTTGGGATTAGGACAGAATTTCCAAAAATTTCTAAAATTGTTATAAATATATGATACTATTTTATACTATACAGCTGTGTAGGGTGGCATGTTCAACTTTGATGCTCATTGCAATCAAAATACTGATTAATTCTGAAAAATATTCAAGATGCTCTATGGCATGAAATATTAAATATCCAGTCAAGATTTTTCAAGTATTTAGGTAGGAAAAAACTCCATTTCTGTCTAAAGTTGCATGCAAATTTCCTAGCAACATTAATGAATGGTAAAATTATATGTTACTGTTTTAAATAAACTTATTTGTTTCATAATAATATATTAGGTTAAAAGAAGTGACAAGTGGGGAAAGTTCAAGAAGTCCTGGTCTATATTTGAGTTGCAGAATATCTCAAAATAATTTATTACTTCTTAGGAAATACATTTTTCTTAAAATTTTTAAGACTTCTTCCATGTGAAATCCCTTTGAACCATTTCTCAAGTTACTCTATCTGTAGACACTATTAAACTTCATGAAAAACTCATTCCTCCTTTCTTTTCTTAGCTCTAGTTAGTGTGTCTTCTTTTAAGGGATGAATTATGATTGGCTAAATAAGGTATTAACAGCTATCTGTCACTGTGCAAGTATCATTCTTGGGTTGGCCAAGGAACTGTTCTGGCTAATAAATAAAAGAGGTGTCTTCCTGGATTTTAATGTGTATGTGCATGTATAAATTTTTACAATTATTTAAGCAAATTTAACCAAGTAGTAAAAAAGTAATGATTTCAATAAAAAGAGAGTTATGAACAAGAGCAAGATCCATTTTGGCATATTTCTTCTTCCCGCCTTGAACATGGTTAAGCAAAGATGTTCACATATCATAGATCCAGGTAAAGGTGTATGGAAGAATTGAAGAAACTGCACTGAGACAGATGGTGTTTTTTAATCTTAGAATCAGTGTTCTGACTGCAGTTGTAAGATTTCTGCTAAGATGATATAATTCTATATTATTTAATATGATTTTATCTGTACATTCTCTGACCTGCAAAAACAATCCTAAGTAGTTTCTGAGACACATGTGAGAAGACAAGTTGTAAATATCTTGACAAAGCTAGGGATGAGGTGGTATCTAGGACAATGAATGTCAGTGTCCTTTCTATTGGTCTCTTTGACAATTATATTATTATTATCATTATCACCACTATTTTGAGAAAAATCTTGCTATACAGATAATTTTGGCCTGGAATTCACTATGTAACTTAGGTTACCTCCAACCTACAATTACAAGTTAGTTTCCCAAGTGGAGTGCTGTTATTGCACATAGGTGTCACCATGTTCACTTTAAAATTGCATTCTCATGCAAATGCAAGTAATGTTATAGAATCAGTCATTTTGAGCCTACAGTAATTCAAAATATAAGAAAATTATTTGCAAATGCTAATGTTTTGACTACAATTTGTAAGTATCAAACTAGTGCAGCATACCTCACAATAGTTAAATATCACTGTCTTACATTGTGCTTTGTGGAATCTGATCACCCCAAAGATTTTGCTTTTAAGATTATTTTTTATAGATGATAACTCCATATTATGTAGTCCAGAGGTTGATAAATTCTCTTTGTAAAAGATCCACTATGCTATGTATTTCCTTCTCTTGTCATAAAAATTTCTATTGAAGACTGAGTTTGTTTACAGTCCCTATATAATATGCTTACAATATGTAAGACAGATCTTTTAAAATGTGACTGTCTGTATAAAGCAGAGCTTAAAAAAAAATCTATCTCTGGTCGACTAATGACATGACTGTGTTCCAATAAAACTGTTTACAAAAGAGACTATAGGTTGAATTTAACACCTAGACTTCTTGCTAATCTCTTGTCATCTACTGATTATTTTTCTTTTTTCTTTTGTATTTTCTGGCAGGTATGTGAGAAAGATTATTTTACAGATAAGGAACCTAAAGCTAGGAAATACTAAATGATTTTCCTATAACCAATTCGCATCTGAGCTGGTTCCAAAACCTATTGTCATGCCTCATTTGCTGTCACTATGCCACAGTTGATAACTTCTCTACCGTACTGCAGATGGGAGCAGAGCGACGCTGAACCCAGTAGTCTGCTTCGCTGGTATAACACAGGCAGTTATTAAAGAATTCCTAGTAGAACTCAAATTCTAACTGGCCAAAGTGAAAAGAGATGAATTGTACAACTGTAGGTACTCTCTAGTTTATTTCTAGGAGTAAGAATGTTCATTTGCTCTCTAACCTGGGCCACCTCTGAGCCCATTTCTGTCAAAGACTCTTCTTTGTCAAAGGCCACTTCTGCACACACTGAAAAGGCCTCTGAAGCCAACATTGTTTACCAATTTGTTATTTGAAGTGTCAGAACTATAAACAGATGAGGTCATGCAGAAATTCTCACAGCTGTTATAAAACGTTGCTAATTTCTCTATAGGCTTAATAGAAAACACAGTTCTTTGGTCTTAAAATGGTAACTGTTGTGACTCAGGTTTCTGAACCCAAACTCCCGGGGTGTGTGTGGGGGGAGTATCCCTTGTATCCAAAGGAAGGTGTGTGGAAACAGATTCTTTGTTCTGGAAACTGTAAGTGATTTGTGACAGGTGTGTTTACAAAGTTTACAAAGTTACAAAATTGGTTAAAAAGTCAAAACACCAAACATCACAATGTTAACAACAGTAAAAACATATAGGAAGCATTTTTAACATGAAAATTCTTCCTGATTAAATAAATTGAATTTCTCTGTCAAAAATTGTATGGAAAACAAATGAAAACAGACCTCTGAAGACTTGGATCCTCTATATCATGTTAAGAAATATTGATTGCAATCCATGCAAACACTTTCTCTTAACTATATACTTAAAAGCTTTTATAAATACTGCAGTAAAGTGAGATTCATTGGCAGTTAAACTCTAACACCAGCCTTTGCTCATTTATCAACCATGTGACTGAGCTGCTGGCCAGAGGAACAGAGACAGTAGGGAATTTATATACCATCTCTTGAAAAAAAATCTTCCTGAAGAGTATTAAAGGCCATGTTATACATTTAGATCTAATAGCCAATGCACAATTTTTAGAAAAAGAAAAATAAATGTGGTGGAAATAGGTCATCTGGGAAATTCTATTTGCACTACAGTCAATTGTTGCACTTCAGCTTTATTAGAAACTCCTTTCTCCATTAAGCATAGCTTGTCAGAAATCCTATACCAAGGAAATAAAAATTCAGGAGGGTGTCCAAATCATTATTGCATATTCCTCAGAACAGATTCTTTGTTCTGGAAACTGTAAGTGATTTGTGACAGTGTTCATGGCATTTGAAAGTAAGATTAGTCAAGTGAGATTTTTAATGAAGGATGTGTGATAAGGGTGTCTGAGTCAAGTCTGCTGCCTCTCAGACCTGATTTTTCTCTGCCATGTTTTGTTTACAAACTGAGAAGTCCTGTTCAAGCTGAAGCTTTCACAGGCATCTTTGATGGGAGCACTACTGTAAAAATTCAAGAATATGATAGTTATCAAAATAACAAAGCAGTTTAAAAAGAAAATTCAGCAAATTTATTGGTTAAAAAACTAGATGTGACTTTCATTTCATTTAATGTGCTTTTAACTTTGAAGGTAAAATGAAATAGGCATATGAAGAAATCAGATTAAAAGGGAAAAGAGGGTGGACGGAAAAGAGGAGTTACTATAAAATGCATCAAATACAGGGGTCACCAATTTTATTCTGCCCTCATAAATGCAATATAAAGAAATTGTTCAGGATAGACGTAAATAATTGGTACTTAGGCTAAAGTTGTGAGAATGTTCTCCTAGAGTCTTATAAACAGGAAACTATAGGGCGATGAATTGTGTCCCTAAAAGCCTGGCGAAAATCAGGCCATGCATCTTAGTTTAGGTAGTGGCAAAGTGACACAGGGCAATCAGCCAAAGCAGCCGTCCAAGAGGAAAGTGCAACAGCTGGTCTACCTCTAGAGCTGTACTTTCCTGTCGACATGCTTGGTGCTCCTGTTTATCTCGGAGCCACTGGTGGCTCATGCTCTTGCTTTTCTACATTCTTTACTCTTACTGAAGCAGACACTCCCTGGGAAACATAAGCAGACAGTCCAGCTCTCTGATGGTTTTGGTAGGGATCTCTCAGTATGTGGTAAGGACCAGTTTGCACTTTCTTCTCTGTAAAGGAATCTAATCACATATGGCTAATCATTTGTCTGTTCTGACTGAACCCTCAATCTGGACATCATCCACCATGGGCTCAAGAGGAATGCAAGATTCTGATCCATGTCCTCTGAATTTGTAGCCCCTGCCCCTCTGCAGAGAGGGAGAAGATAAGGAGAATTTTGCCAACACCATAAATCCCCCAAACAAGACTGACTACGCACCACAGTGGAAAGATTGAACTTTGAAATACTGACTGTAATTGTTTGCAGGGAAACAGGTTGTAAGACAGATCTTTAAGATGTGAATTGGCTGAAAAAAAAAAGAAAAAAGAAAAAAATAAAGCTTAAAGAATCAACCTCTGGTTCTGGTATGGTTGCGCATACCTTTAATCGCAGCACTTGGGAGGCAGAGGCAGGCAGATCCCTGTGAGTTCAAAGTCAGCCTTGTCTACAAAGGTAGTTCCAGGACAGCTAGGGCTGTTACACAAAGAAATCCTGTCTTGTAACCGCCCCTCCCCCCACCACATTCTTCTTTTTTTTTTTTTTTTTGTATAATAGGCTGTGAAGCCATAACCTACATGATGGTCATGATGAAACTCATTTACATATGTATATGTACTGTGGATATCCAGAACATTAGGAAGTCAAGGTAAGAGGTATAGGGGTGCCTATATTCATAAAGACCTGAAAGCATGGGGAGTAGAGGAAGCTCTAAGTGAACGTATAAGGAGCAGATAAAATCCTAAGTGAATGTGGTAATATTAATTAGGAACCCAATCCCTCAGACCTGTGGGAATTGGCAAAACTGCTCTAGATCAGTCTTTGGGAATGGCAAAGTCTTCATCTAGTCCTTGTGCAGATGCTGACAGTATGAAAACACTGGCACCTGCAGCTTCCTCCTCCTGGATATAATGACCACAACCTGAGACTACTCACCTACAGAGACCTCCTCCTGGTCTGTACATAATAAACACACTGAGTCTCCTCATTGTTGCATAGTGGTTCCTCTCCATCAGAGAGCACACGACCCACCCAACCTCAGATTCCTGGATTTCTGTGTGTACGTCTATGTGTCTGTCCTTTCTTTGTTCCAGTCACCCCAGTCAGTTTCCCAGGACAAATCCTTCCAAAATATAATGGGTTATTTCCTCACTATATCCTGAGTTATGCTTATCCTGTTGTAACTGCAAGTGTTCCTTTAAAGTGATCAAAAGTGTCTCTTTGTGTAAGTGAAGTTACATGGGTAACCTGTAGACTGGAGTCGAAGATGCTGCAAGTCAAAAGGAACTGAAGACTTTAATATCCTATGTCATGCTATCAATTTGGTTGCTGGGGAGTATGTCAGAAACTCCACAGCAGATGAAATTGAGTCAAGTGGCATAACTAGGAGCACATTTGGATAAGCCTAAACCAGTGGAGTCATTGGCAGCTGAACTACTTGTGGTGCATTGGCTTTCCTGGGAGATATGAACCCGGAGAAGATACCAACAACTCACTAAAGTATGAGTTATAACAAAATTTAACATGAAGAACCAAATGGAAGAAGACAACAGAATTATTTAAAATTATATGTTTGATCTCTCTCTCTCTCTCTCTCTCTCTCTCTCTCTGTGTGTGTGTGTGTGTGTATGAAAAAGCTGACAGTTAGAAAAGGAACAATAATATAGCAGAAAAAAATAGAGACTGAAGTAAGAAGAATTTTCTGGTAGTGAAATTGGGGACCAAAGAACAAATTTGAGGCAAAACAAATACCTCCTGCAGCCTAAAGTCATACAGAAAGGAAGCAAGGGCTCAAATAGGATTAATTGTATAATTATTTCAGAAAATTATGAGAAAGTTTTAAGAAGAATCTTATTAATCTACTTAGAATCTTGTTTTAAAATGCAATTTGTTAAAATGTAGCTTTATCACTTTAGCGAACTAGTATCAGAAAAGATGGGGAAATGCCTGTTAGAAATCAGCTGAAACTGTTCATTCCACAGTTTGACCTTGACCTACAGAGGTGGCACCCTGGATTTGTGTTCTCTGCTGCTGAAATCATGCTGTCTCCTCCTGTAAGTCACTCTATATTATGGAAAATTCGGCTTTTTGTTTGTTTGTTTTGTTTTCATCCTATGCATTGCCCTTCAAGACTCTATTTCTCAAGCGTCTTTTGACTCTTTCTTGAGGATGGAGATGACTGTGCGCCTCAAGTAAACACATGACCATCACTGTCTGTCCTGAACCACCCATGATTACAGACTGATAATTGACCTGCTCTTGGAGAAGAGAGGGCATACATTTCTAAATCTGTCAGGGTTAACTGAGACTGTAAGAGCACATGAGCATATTAAAACTATATCAAGAATGGACCAAGAATGAATTGGACACATCAGACCAGGGAAGAGGCATACTTTCATCATCTGTACTCCATAAAGAGGTATATACCCAGCACTGTGATGGCAATGGCCCAGTCTATTATCTGACCACATGGTGTGTGAGTTGAGGAGTGACATGTATAGAATTCTTTGCTATTTCTGGGGCTTCAGTGCACCTTAGTTACTACTGTGGATATAAACTATTCCATGGCTGTTGTTTGTTCTGGTCACTAGTCTGGACCTGCTGTCCATCCGTCTACCTGTTCCTTCTTTTAGACCCAGTCCTGTCCTCTCAAATCTGCAATTGGACTCTTCTATTCAGCTCCACCCTCATACTTAGTGACTCATCCACACAGCCCCACCCTCACACCTGGGACACCAGCAGTGCTACTGCTCCGATGTCTTCCTCCCTGCAGCTTAGTTTCCATTTGTCATCCTAACCATACAAATGCTATTTATATCTCCATCTGCCTAACAGTGAACCTTCTTGAAACTCCTTGCCTCTTTTATCATTTATAGTCACTCTGCAACCAACCTATACACAGATGCAGGCACACATACACATATGTATATATGTATGCAAATATACATATATGCTTACCTTGTGATGTGATATGTGATATGCAAGTTAATATTAGTACTTGACATTGGAATAAAAGAACCTATTTGCCTCAGCTGAAATCACCAGGGAAAAAGAGACTATGACTGCCACTAAAAGGTTTTATTATTTAGTAGGTTCTGATGCTGTGATAAGGCAAAAATGTGTCCCTCTTTGTATCTGTCATAACATGTTCATGACACCCATATAAAGATCAAAAATTTAAAAATAGCTGTCATCAGTAATGTTCTGGAGACATTTGTATTGGCTGAACTATTCTTCTCCAGGGGATAATTATGACAAAATCACTATTAATAGGCAATCAAATACCAAGATTCTAATATATGTGAGTGAAGGTAAAAATTTATGTATTTCATTAAATACAGGAATTCTGGGGAAGAAATTATAATAGCATAAATGTGTATGCAGAATAGTGATCATAGCAGAAAGAAATGAGTACAGTTGTGTGGTAAATACTCAAACTATGGCATTTATAAGATGGCTGAAGATAGCCTTTAGTGAAGAAGAGTTCACTATGAAATGATTAAAATTTGGAAGTTCACCAGGCATTTGTGGCTTATGTATTTATTCCTAGTACTCAGGAGACAGTGGCAGGTGGATCTCTGTGATTTCAAGACCAACCTGTTCTACATAGTGAGTTTCAGGAAAGCTAAGGCTACACACAGAGACCCTGTCTCAAAAAACAAAAATCTCAAAATAAATTTTGAGTTCACAGAAAGAAGAGAAGAATTAATGCTATAATATTCTAAAAGAGCAAAGTAGTAGAAAGTAATTAGAAAAAAACCTGTGCCTTAGTATGATTAAAAAAGACAAAAAGAAAATAATAGAACTTATAATAAAAATGTGTTCAGAAGCCAACTATAAGTTTCAAAAGGAGCTAAATAAAATATAGCAATGTAAGTATAGTGTTTGAAATTAAGCAGTAAGTAGATGATTTAAATGACAGATTAGATACAGCTAATGGAAGATTCAAGAAAATGGAGGATCATCTTGAGGAAATCACTGAAACTGATCTCAAAGAATTCATATCAGAGATGAGAAATATGAAAGAACAAATGTGAGACATGGGAAAAACATGAGAGAATTCACAGAATTTACTTAATATGAGTACTTTCTGAAATTTTGTTCTTGAAATTTGTATGAAATTCAGGTATATAATGAAATATGATCATACATCTTACCTCCTCTTATATAGCTCCCTCCCAACTTCATGTGTTTTTTTTTATAACTCAGTAAGTCAAGTTATTAAAAGCTTATTGTATGGGTATGGGTTATGTGAGTTTTTATAGAACAAATGAGTTATTGAGAACAAATAACAAATAATACCCTAAAAGTTAAAATTGCCTATATTTGAAAGAAATCAATTGTCAAATAGACAAATTAAGTCATGAACAGGATAGAAAACTACATAACCCTAGATATAATAGAAGGTACTAGAGATCATGGAAGGAAAAAAATGTTAATAAGAAAAAATAAACAAATAAAACTTCTCATCAATTCCTGTAACAGAAGACTCACAATTAAACTGGTGTGCTTCTCAAAGTAGCAGAATTCAGTGTGATAATATCTTCTAGGCTATAAAGGTATATTAAAATGTCATTTACTAATAGGACAAAATGAATCACCAAAACATGATATTCAGTGAAAAAAAAGGAGTGTCTAAGCAATTATAAATATATAAATAAATTTAACTGCCACTTAAAAAAAATAAATCTATAGAAGATTTTCTTCTTGGAAAAAATTGGGAAAAAGTATAACTGAAATATTAAACAATTAAATCATAGAATAAATGAAAAGTGGTGATTTGAATAAAATCATTCTGTTCTTCGTGCTATTTAAGAGGGAGAAGAAGATAATGATTACTTTTAGACATAATAATCAACATGGTAATAGTTAAAGATAGTACATAAGGACAAAATGAATGTCTGTTTGCTATCAACAAAGGGGCAAGAAGATAAATAATTCCATCATTCTATCAAGAACAATACAAAGAGAAAAGCAAAAATAAACTAAAAGTGAATAGAACAAAGTTCAAACTCACAGCAGAGTACAACATCTACAGTATGTTTGAGGTTGACTTGCCATACATAAATGTGAACTACTACTTTGAGCCATAACAGCTTCCATACTGGTCACCCATTCATGATAAGCTCTCTGTCTGCTTGGTGGAATGACTGGAAAATGAAGCTTCATATTGGGTAGCAGGTATTTCTCTCTACACTACTTAGCTCGTGATCTTTATTCAGATGGAATGCTGAGCCTGATGAAGAAGGTATTCAGAGGTAGTCCTCAAATAAACTACTTCTTCCAATGGCAGGGCAAAGTTAAGTACTGGGAGGAGATTTTTGTGAGTGGAGATGTCCACAATTGCAATTATAAAATGTATTATTGATTTTAAAGTAATGCATCTTAAATTATTTTTCTAGAATTGGAAAAGGGAACCTTAAGAGAGAAACAAAGTTACCCCAAGGTATTTTCTATCATTTGTGGCTATTGTAAAGAGGGATGTATCTCTGATTTCTTTCTCTGCCCATTTGTCATTTGTATATAGGAAGGCTACTGATTTTTTTGAGCTAATCTTGCATCCTGCTACATTGCTGAAGGTGTTTATAAGCTGTATGAGTTCCTTGGTCAGACTTTTGGGGTCACTTATGTATACTATCATGTCGCCTGCAAATAGTGAAAGCTTGACTTCTTCCTTTCCAATTTGTATCCCATTGATCTCCTTATGTTGTCTTACTGCTCTGGCTAGAACTTCAAGTACTATATGGAATAAGTATTGGGAGAGCAGACAGCCTTGTCTTGTTCTTGATTTTAGTGAAATCACTTTGAGTTTCTCTCCATTTACTTTGATGTTGGCTGTAGGCTTGCTGTAAATTGCCTTTATTATGTTTAGGAATGTTCCCTGTATTCCTGATCGCTCCAAGACCTTTATCATAAAGGGGTGTTGGATTTTGTCAAAGGTCTTTTCAGCATCTAAAGTGAAGGACCTGTATGACAAGAACTTTAAGCCCCTGAAGAAAGAAATTGAAGAAGATGTCAGAAAATGGAAAGATCTCCCATTCTCATGGATAGGTAGGATTAACATAGTAAAAATGACAATTTTTTGTCAAAAATTATATGTTCATAGGTGTGTGGATTAATGTCAGAGTATTCAATTTGATTCCATTGGTCCACATGTCGGTTTTTATGCCAGTACCAAACTGTTTTTATTACTGTAGCTCTATAGTAGAGCTTGAAGTTAGGGATCGTGATGCCTCCAGAGGTTGTTTTATTGTACAGGATTCTTTTGGCTATCCTGGGTTTTTTGTTTTTCCATATGAAGTTGAGTATTATTCTTTCCAGGTCTGTGAAGAATTGTGTTGGTATTTTGATGGGGATGGCATTGAATCTGTAGATTGCTTTTGGTAAGATTGCCATTTTTACTATGTTAGTCCTGCCTATCCATGAGCATGGGAGACCTTTCCATTTTCTGACATCTTCTTCAATTTCTTTTTTCAGGGACTTAAAGTTCTTGTCATATAGGTCCTTCACTTGCTTGGTTAGTGTTACGCCAAGGTATTTTATGTCGTTTGTGGCTATTGTAAAGGGTGATGTATCTCTGATTTCCTTCTCCGCTTCTTTGTCCATTGCATATAGGAGGGCTATTGATTTTTTTGAGTTGATCTTGTATCCTGCTATGTTGCTGAAGGTGTTTATAAGCTGTATCAGTTCCTTGGTGGAATCTTTGGGGTCACTCAAGTATACTATCATGACATCTGCAAATAGGGAAAGCTTGACTTCTTCTTTTCCAATTTGTATCCCCTTAATCTCCTTATGTTGTCTTATTGCTCTGGCTAGAACTTCATATCAGCATTGTTTGTAACAGCCAGAACATGGAAACAACCTAGATGCCCTTCAACTGAAGAATGGATAAACAAAATGTGGTACATATACACAATGGAATACTACTCAGCAGAGAAAAACAATGACATCATGAGGTTTGCAGACAAATGGATGGATCTAGAAAAAATCATCCTGAGTGAGGTAACCCAGACTCAGAAAGACAAACCTGGTATGTACTCACTCATAGGAGGATACTAGATGTAGAACAAGGATGACTGGACTGCTACTCACATCACCAGGGAGGCTACCTGGAAAACAGGACCCCAAGAAAGACACTGGGATCGCCCAATGACAGAGAAATGGAAGAGATCCACATGAATAGCCTGGACATGAGTGGGGGTAATGAAGGGCAAGGGTCGAGGGAAAGAGAGCTTGGGGGAGCGGGAGATCCCAGCTGGATCAACAACAGAGAGGGAGAACAAGGAATAGGAGACCATGGTAAATGAAGACCACATGAGAATAGGAAGAAGCAAAGTGCTAGAGAGGTCCACAGAAATCCACAAAGATACCCACACAACATACTGTTGGCAATGGTCGAGAGACAGCCCGAACTGACCTACTCTGGTGATGGGATGGCCAAACACCCTAATTGTCATGCTAGAAACCCCATCCAACTACTGAGGTATCTGGATGCAGAGATCCATGGCTAGGCCCCTGGTGGATCTCTGGGAGTCCAATTAGCCAAGAATGAGGAGGGTTTATATGAGCGAGAATTGTTGAGACCAAGGTTGGATAAAGCACAGGGACAAATAGCCAAACAAATGGAAACACATTAACTATGAACCAATGGCTGAGGGATCACCAACTGGATCAGGCCCTCTGAGTGGATGAGACAGTTGATTGGTTTGATCTGTTTGGGAGGCATCCAGGCAGTGGTACCAGGTCCTGTGCTCATTGCATGAGTCGGCTGTTTAAAACCTGGGGCCTATGCAGGATTGCTTGGCTTGGCCTGGGAGGAGGGGACTGGACCTACCTGGACTGAGTCTACCAGGTTGATCTCAGTCTGCGGGGGAGGCTTTGCCCCGGAGGAGGTGGGAATGGGGAGTGGGCTGGGGGGAAGGTGAGGGGCGCAGGAGGGGGAGAACAAGGGAATCTGTGGCTGATATGTAGAACTGAATTGTATTGCAAAATAAAAATAAAAATAAATTTAAAAAATGACAATTTTTTGAATCTACGGATTCAATGCAATCCCCATCAAAATACCAACACAATTCTTCAGAGACCTGGAAAGAATAATACTCAATTTCATATGGAAAAACAAAAAACCCAGGATAGTTAAAAAAAAAATCCTGCACAATAAAACAGCCTCTGGAGGCATCACAATCCCTGACTTCATGCTCTACTATAGAGCTACAGTAATAAAAACAGCTTGGTACCTGCATAAAAACTGACATGTGGACCAATGGGACTGAACTGAAGACCCTGACATTAATCCGCATACCTATGAACATATGATTTTTGACAAAGAAGCCAAAACAGTACAGTGGAAAAAAGAATGTATCTTCAACAAATGGTGCTGGCATAACTGGATGTCAACATATAGAAGACTGCAAATAGATCCATATCTGTAACCATGCACAAAACTTAAGTACAAGTGGATCAACGACATCAACATAGATCCAGTTACTTTGAACCTGATAGAAGAGAAAGTAGGAAGTAGTCTTGAACGCATTGGCACCAGAGATCACTTCCTAAATATAATACTAGTAGCAAAGACACTGAGAGAAACAATTAATAAATGGGACCTCTTGAAACTGAGAAGCTTTTGTAGGGCAAAGGACATGGTCAACAAGACAAAACAACAGCCTACAGAATGGGAAAAGATCTTCACCAACCCCACATCTGACAGAGGGCTGATATCCAAAATATATAAAGAACTTAAGAAACTAGACAGCCAAATACCAAACAGTCCAATTACAAAATGGAATATAGAGCTAAACAGAGAATTTTCAACAGAGGACGCTCAAATGACTGAAAGACATTTAAAGAATTGCTCAACATCCTTAATCATCAGGGAAATGCAAATCAAAACGACTTTGAGATACCATCATACACTTCTCAGAATGGCTAAGGTCAAAAATACCAAAGACAGCTTATGCTGGAGAGGCTGTGGAGCTAGGGAAACTCTCCTCCACTGTTGGTGGGAATGCAAGCTTATACTACCACTTTGTAAATCAATATGGCGCTTTCTTAGAAAACTGGGAATCAACCTCCTTCAAGACCTAGCTATTCTACTCTTGGGCATATATCCAAAGAATGCTCAATCATACCACAAGGGCACATTCTCAACTATGTTCATAGCAGCATTATTTGTAATAGCCAGAACCTGGAAACAACCCAGATGCCCTTCAACTGAATAATGAATAAACAAAATGTGGTACATGTACACAATGGAGTAGTATTCAGCAGAGAAAAAAAATGAAATCATGAGGTTTGCAGGCAAATGGATGGAACTAGAAAAAATCATCCTGAGTGAGGTAACCCAGACTCAGAAAGACAAACATGGTATGTACTCACTCATAAGTGGATACTAGATGTAAAGCAATAGATAACCAGACTGCAACTCACAACTCCAGGGAGACTACCTAGTAAAGGACCCTAAGAAAGACACAGGGATCACCCAATGACAGAGAAATAGATGATGAGATCTACATGAGAAAACTGGAGGTGGGGGTGGGTAATGGAGAGCAAGGGTCTGGGGAAAGAGAGCTTAGAGGAGAGGGAGGTCTCAGCTGGATCAGGAACAGTGTGGGAGAATGGAGAGGGAGATACCATGATGAATGAAGACCCCAGGGGAATAGGAAGAAGCAGAGTGCTAGAGAGGTCTCCAGAAATCCACAAAGATACCTCCACTGTAGACTACTGGCAACAGCCGAGAGAGTGCCTGAGCTGACCTGCTCTGATGATCAGATGGCCAAACACCCTGGCTGTCATGATAGAACTCTGATCCAGTGTCTGATGGAAGCAGATGCAGAGATCCATGGCCGAGCCCCAGGTGGAGCTCCAGGTGTCCAACTGGCAAGAGAGAGGAGGGATTTTATGAGTGAGAGATGTTGAAACCATGGTTGGAGGAAGCACAGGGACAAATAGCCAAAGTAGTGGAAGCATATGAACTGTGAACCAATAGCTGAGGAGCCCCCATGGAACTGGATCAGGCCCTCTGGATAAGTGAGACAGTTGATTAGCTTGAACTGTTTGGGAGGCCCCCAGACAGTGAAGCCAGGACCTGTCGTTGGTGCATGGACTGACTTTTTGGAGCCTGGGGCCTATGCTGAGACACTTTGCTCAGCCTTGGTGTAGAGAGGAGGGGACTGGATCTGCCTTGATTGAGTCTGCCAGGCTGGGCTGACTCCCCAGGGGAGACTTTGACTTGGAGGAGGTGGGAGTGGGGGGGTGGCTGGGGGGTGGGAGGAGGGAGGATGGGGGAATCCATGGCTGATATATGAAATTAAGTTAATTATAAAATAAAAATACTATTAAAAAAAGAGAGAAACAATGTTTAGATCTGTGTTTCTTACCCTTTAGCATGTAGAAATATTGTTGAACTTTTAAAAACCAAAACCGGAGTTTCTGCTCCAGCTTGCTTATGGTATTGAAATTGAAATTATACATTTTTATATGTCATAAAATAATTCTCCTTTTGGTGATTTGGATTTCAACCACAAGCCTGTAATAGGTATCATTAGTGTGTGGCTCCAACACAAACAGACCTGTAAACTGCTAAGTACTGAGTGTTCGCACTTCTTTCTTCACTCCTCGCATCTTTCCCTTCTCTCAGCACAGTCAAGACGGAAACGAATGCTTCTTCTCCACCAGTAAATGTGTATTTCTGGAGACTAGCATAAACAGAGATATAACTGAAATATACACAAAAGTATATGAAGATGTTACATCAGTTTGACAATGGCCTGTGGAAAGTTATAACCAGTGCTACTCAGGGACATTAAAATGTCCTTTTTATTTCTGAAGGGAACTGGTGCGAGAGTTGTAAAAAACATTGAGATGCATAGGTCAAGAATCTTAAGATGTTCATCCTGAAGAAGAGATGATACAATTACTTATTTTGTACTTTTTCATATGTACCTAATAAAATTGTTACTATCCTATGTTATGATAGTCTAATAGAAATATTTACCTAGAAACTATAGGATTGTGGGAAAGTAGAATCGGTTAAAAGTTTTACTTAAGTGTGCTGAGTTCTGTTCACTTATAAAACCGCCTTCTATTATTTTAGGAAACCAAATAATTGCAAGAAACTGCTTTCAGCAATGATTTAAAGTCATACTACTTACTCTTTTTGCTAAGGAAGGAATGTTTTAACTGCTACATGCAGATATTTGTTCCCATAGATATGCCTAACTATGATGGCTATATTCAGTTTTGGAATGAACTATGATGGACAGGAGATTCAAAGAGTTTTCTCAGAAATCCATATGGTCAGGGATTTTAACACTGTTATCTGATGTTTAAATGCCATAGGAAATTCTGAGGATCTGAAGAACTTTTGCTAAGCCTTAGCTTGGTAATTCCGATGTAAAGCATTAGTGTGAACTAAAGCTGAGTTTTCCTATCTCTCAGAGTACCTGTTTGTGTTTTCATGTGACTGTATTCCCATAACAGTACTCTTTCATGCAGACTATCTCAGAAAAAAATAGAGATATAAGTCATGATCAAAGAAGGAAAGTTTAAAAAATTTAATAAATTATTTCACATCCTGATGGCAGTTTCCCCTCCCTACTCTCCTTCCATTCCCTCCTCCCAATCTCCTCTCTGCTTCCCTTCCCCATCCACTCCTCCATTTCTATTCAGAAAATGGCAGACCTCCCATAGATATTGACAAAACATGGTGTATCAAGTTGTAGTAAGACTAAGCAACTTGACTTGTATTAAGGTTGGGCAAGGCAAACCAGTATGATGAATAGGATCCCAAAAGCCAGCAGAAGAGTCAGAGACAGCCCCTGCTCCCACTGCTAGCAGTCCCACAAGAAGACCAAGTTACACAACTGTCACATATATACAAAGGAATTAGGTCAGACCCATGAAGACTCCCTGGTTGTCAGTTCAGTCTCTGTGAGCTCATATGAGCCCAGGTTAGTTGATCCTGTGGGTTTTCTTGTGATGTCCTTGACCCCTTGGCTCCTACAATCCTTCCTCCCTCTCTTCAGTAGAATTCTTGTAGCTCAGCCTAATATTTGGCCATGGGTCTCTGTATCTGTTTCTATCAGTTGCTGGAGGAAGTCTCTCTCATGATTATTTGCCTAGGCACCAATCTATGAGTACAGCAGAATATTGTGAGGCATCATTACATTGACATCCCCCTCCCACACACCCCTGTCATGTTTGGTCTAGGTCTAGGTCTAGGTCTGTCATGTTTGGTCTAGACCTATACTAGGTCTCTGGGCCATCCAACCTCTGGGTTCTGGTGTTCCAGGCAGTGTCAGGGGTGGGTTCACTTTAGTGGCATAGGTCTGCACCACTCATTGGTTGGCCACTCCCACAATCTCTCTGTCACCCTTACCCCAGCACATCCCATAGGCCTGACAGACTGTAGACCAAAGGTTGTATGGCTGGATTTATGTCCCAGTCCTTCCACTGGTAGTCATGCCTTGTCACAGGAGATGACCAGTTCAGGCTACAGATCTGCAATTGCTAGGAGTCTTAGCAAGGGTCATCCTTGTAGAGTTCTGGGAGTTTCACTTGCACCAGGTTTCTACCTGACCCTGAAATGACCCCCTTTCCAGGTGGCTCTTTTGGGGATGGGATGGGGGAGAAGAGTACTGAAAAATAAATTTTTTAAAATTTTATTTATTTGGTTTTTTTGAGACAGGGTTTCTCTGTGTAACAGCCCTAGTTGTCCTGTAGACCAGACTGGCCTCGAACTCACAAAGATCCTCCTGCCTCTGCCTCCTGAGTTCTGGGATTAAAGGTGTGTGCCACCACTGCCTGGGTCTTGAAAAATAAGTTTTTATTGAAATATTATAATAATGAAAAATTTCAAAAAGCAGAGGAGAAATATTCATCCTAGGAAAATGAATAAATATATGCCAATTCACCCATGCTATATGTAAATGGTGTGGTACACTGGTAATATTTTTTATAGTTTAATACTTTATTTGTTTATGTTGGATATTGCTGTGAGGCTGGGAATGAACTGGGATAAAGTGGGAAAGAAACAAGAGCACAACACTTACCTCAAAAGAAAGTGGATTTTCCTTTAATTAGAATGGTGAAGGGCAACAAACTTTCTGCAAGAATGGAGGTTGTGTGTATTTAGAGAAGCTGGGGACATTGTGTGTGTGTGTGTGTGTGTGTGTGTGTGTGTGTGTGTGTGTGTGTGTGTGTGTGTATGTGTGTGTGTGTGTGTGTGTGTGTTGTCTAGCCATACGTATGTATCTCTATATATACCATCTGTATCTATATCTATACCATAATCCATCCATCTATTTCTATCCATATCAGTCTATACTCACATCAGTATATCTATATGTATCTTCTCCCAAGGAGTTACAGCTGTTTTGTAGTTTGACTGGGAGAAGGCTGAGTTGTTTTCACTACTGGACATATTTTTCTGCAGATGAAGGGGAATCATCAGGCTGGGACTAAGCAATTCTTTATGGCTTGCGGCTTTCAGTAAATACAGCCTGACTCAATTCTTCATGAATCAACCAGGCTATTACTTAACACTCACCAATACAGATCTGAAGGCCTTTCTGATGGGAATGTCTTTCTTTAATGCTGTGAATATGTGTTGCTCTGATTGGTTGATAAATAAAGCTGTTTGGCCAATGGTGAGGCAGAATAAGTTTAGGTGGGACATTCTAACTAAGAGGAGAAAGACAAAGCAGAGGAGATGCTGCCAGCCACCACCATGAGAAGCAAGATGTAAAAGTACCAGTAAGCCACAAGCCATGTGGCAAAGTATAGATTTATAGAAATGGGTTAATTTAAGAGACAACAACTAGATAACAAGAAGCCTGCCATGGCCATAGTTTAAAAACAGTATTAGCCTGTGTGTGTTCATTTGGGTCCGAGCAGCTGTGGGACCGTGAGGATGTGGGAGCCAGGTGGGTACAGGAAAACTTTCAGCTACACCTTTCAAGTATCTGAGATTACTAAACAAATTTGGTATATATGTAAATTTTCAACTCTTTGTATATACTTTGCTCCCTCTACATCTTTCCCATGATCTTCACAGCTCTATTCTGCTAGCTTCGCCTGGTTTATGATAGGAGGTCCCTGCCTCCATCACTACACAACTCTTCAACTGGAACTAAGGTGCTCCCACATTTTGTTTTTTAAGATGCTGATAATTTTTGACTCTGTTTCTACTTTTTATTTGTTTTTCTATAGCTATTTTCAATTTGCTGATGGTCCACTCAAAAGGAAACAACTGTTGGTGAGGTTTGCAGGCTGGCAAGCTCCTCCCCACTGAACAGAGCTCTTCAATTCCCCTGTGCAAGAGGTCAGGCAAACTGCTTGTCTGAGAACTTCAGAAGTCATTCATGAGCTCTTACATCACTTCTTTATTTTCCCCTTCTTCTGTGTGCTGCAAGAGATCTGATAGGTTTCCTTGTAGGAACTTGAGCTCTTTCACTAATTGTGGCTTTCTCTCTCATTTCCCAATTGTTATCCTAAATATTAGGACATGTAGCAACCTTCTTCTTTGCTACAAAACAAAACAAAAAATCCAAACTCAAAGCTTTAGCACATACTTATTTCTTTGACACGAAAATTTTCTTTCTTCACTTTTGTTTCGTTGGTTTGAGCCTGTATGTATGACCAAACGTGTTTCAGAGCACATGACGCTAGGGCCTATTACATGGGGGAAAACTATATCTTTCTTAAAAGTATTTGCTCATCCTGCAGTGGTTACTAATGAGGACTTAATTTAAGGAGACAAATTCAAACAATTGAATACTAAATCCAGAAGAGACACTATTGTGACAGGTAAATAATCTTATAGTACTTTGAAATAAATAGCCAAATAAACTTGTGGTAAGAATAGAATGAGCTAATGCTTTTACTGTCAACGGGAATTGTGAGCATTGGCCAGTGGTTCAGCATACATATTCTATATGAGGCTTACCAGAGTGCCCTAGCATAATGGGAAGTTCTGCCCTAAAGGTCAGCTACTCTACTCTACCTTCTTTTGCTTTATAGACTAAGAACTGAATATCCATTCCTTGACCTCAGTATTATCATGAAGCTGGCTGGCACTTTGACCTGATGACCTTGGGAAATGGAAGTGTTGGACAATAGAGAAGATTCTGTTTTCCTTTGTTCATTTAATATTATATATATATATATATATATATATATATATATATATATATTTCTAAAAAGTATTCCCCCCTTACTGATACTGTAAGGAGTAGCTCTAAGGTGCATTAAAAAGTGGTTCTAAGTGAAGGCTTGTTAAATACTATAATGTTCTTCCCACTAACAGTTTTTTTTTAAATAAGGTAGAGGCCATTTTGCTTGTTTTCTGATAAAGCTGATAGCATAAACTAAAGATTTGTGTAGGCTCTAGTCTTTAGATATTTATTCAAAATATAAATTTTATGTAATGTATTGAAATGAATTTCCCCTAAGAAGAAAAAGCTAAAAGATTACTAAGGTAGAATTATGGGGCTCAGTTTCAATCAAGTGTCCTCTGCCATGATCAAAGTGCCTGTCATTGGGGACTTAGAGGAAGGTAATAAAAATTCACTGGGATAAATCCAATTAAAATTCTCAAATGGTTGTAAATTTGTGTCTTGTATACTTTGGGGGAGAATTAAAAAAACTGACCCACAGATGCATAGCTTTGAAGATCTAGGAACTGAAGATGAGAATTTAGCTTTCATGAACAACCCTTGAGTTCCTTTCAAGCCGAGTTCAGATAGTTTGCCTTTAAAAATAGACAGGTGATAAGCAGAAGGGCTCGAAGGGAGGTGAGCTTTTCACTTTTCAAATTCATGAGTTCATTCTTCAGCCTTCTCGTTTTCTGAACTGCAGATGTCACAAGGTGAGGATGAATCCTCAGCTTATTCTGGTTTCCAGGTTGCAATCCCTATGCAATTTTGGTCTACCCTTGAGGAATCTATGGAGACTACAGAAATGCTTCACAGGCAATCATTCTGCAAGGAGGCACACACACACACACACACACACACACACACACACACACACACTCTCACACACGAAACTACAATGAAACTTCCTTATCAAGGGGATGAAAGCTATTGTCCACCACTCATTTAAGTATAAATATACATTGTTGTCATTTATCACACTATCACCCTCTCTTAAAGAAATCATATGTAATTGTTTTCTTGGAAGCCATACATTCCACAGAAGTTAGATTCTTTAATTGTTCTCTCTGCAAAGTAGCTGAAGTCAAAGTTTCTGACCTTGAAGTTTTGGTTACTAGGAGTTTGCAAATGTAGTTATAAATCTAAGTAGAAAACTGGACTTCATCTCAGACTCATAAGGAGAAATAAAGGAAGCTTATGTGAATATTTTAGGGAAGTAATAGAAGGAGGGGAACCACGAAACGGTTGTGATGTTGAAAACGAACAACATTTAACTGGAAAACACTCATTATTTCCTGTAACAAACCGTGTATGTTTTCATAGGCTCATCTGGACTTTAACATTCTTCCATTCATCTTCCTTCCTGGAACAGGTAGGGCAGGGCTGACAGTGACAGAGCATTCTGAAGCTCAGGGAACATCTCCAAAGCCACCAAGGTTAACAACAGAGCCAACACATTCCTGCTCTCGTATCTTTTTGTTACTGCATTGATCAGAAACTAATCTTAAAACCTTAATGTCAGAGCACTATCTACACAGTGAAGAGAAATGGTGATAAGGCTATGGATGATACATTTTATCTAAAGCAAGCTAAACAATTCAAGTCCAAATTATCCATTTCATAGCCTCTGTAATTGAAATTAGCTGGACGGTGAACACACTGCTTGGTATTCTTGAGTCAATTTATTTGCTGTGAATGCTTTCATAATAGAATTCCCCTAATCCATTAAGGCAACTAATATTTATTGAGTACTGTGTGCAAGGTGCTACAAATAAAACAGTGAAGCACATTCAGATCTTGCTCTCAACAGTTCATGACTGGAAGGAAAAATAAGATTCGTTAAAATCTAAGTGCTCCCTGATGTGGGAACACATGGATTTAGCACAGAAACTAACAGTGGGTATTGTGGTTATTGGTGGAGAAGAAAGGTTAGGAAGGTTTTCTGAAGAATGGCTAACATGAAACATGTATAATGCTTGAGAGGTTTTTGAGCGAAAGGACAGGAAGCAGGAAAATTCTAGCCCTGCTAGTTTATTCTAACCTGTGGGATGGAATAAGCAGGATATCACTCAGGATTTGGTAAGACTTCAGATGCCTGAGACATAAACAGGAAGAGATTAGGGTCTATGTGTCTAATGCTTAGTTCTAGTGTGCCATAATATAGTCTAGTTCCAGGTGTCCTAAAATATTCCACTGGGAGATTGCTATATATTGTTTTTAAAGCTTTAACCATTATTTTACAAGTGTAAGAAGATACAGCATTAATGTCTTAGGGAAGGAAACATAATTTAACTTCTTCTCCCAAAAAAGGAAAATAAGATTATGTTGGAAACAGAAGAGGTAAAGATAGAAGTTAAAACTTTTTCAGGTTGAATATTACTTTTGAGAAAAATATCTTTATTGTACTGAGAGGTGGGGGCAGGGCTGTTCTTTGGATCAGACACTAAATGGTTCCAAAATTTTCATAAAGCAACTATTCTCAAAATTTTAACACAGCCCCTATTTTATTGAATTGCATTTTAGAGTCCGTGCTTGTATTGTTTTATAGAAAGAAATATTAAGAATAAATAACAAGCTTTCCAGATGGTCCCATCTATAACTGGCATGAGTTTTATGGGCAGGAACCACACTGTTTCTCGATATGTTTTCCTTTGTTAGTATGTTAAGAATAATAACCATTGGTACTGTTGGCAGACTTCCCAGATTCCTCTTATATTTTAACAATCACAGCAATTATAACAATACTTGATATGAGTGGAATGCAGATTTTATTACTCATTTGCAGACCACACTCTCCCCTTTCTCATTTCCACAAATCATGTCACTACACATACATGTGACCAAAGGATAAGTCTAGAACTGGTGTTTCATGAAGCGACCAAGCCATAGTAAAGTATTTAAACAAACCTTCAACTTAAAATCAAGATCAGTTGTTTTTATTTTCTCTCCAAAAAGCTCTGTTCTCCATTATGGAAAATTGTTGGTTTCCTTTAATCTATCTTTCAGAACTATCAACTTCTTCATCATGGCCATAAGAAAACTTTTGATATCCCCCAAGAGGAGTGAAGGGAAAAAAGGACTTGAAACTTCTATGACATTGGAGTATTCTTTCAGCGTTCTCAGTTTTTGTTTTTCTTTTTAAACTATTCCCTACTTGGTCTGTACACATGAATCCTACAATTGTTAGAAGAGTATAAACAAATGAATTGTGTTCTCTAATACTATATACACAGCATTACTAAACTACATGTTAAGTGCATGCATGAAATTATTTTAATCCCCATGGTAAATTTTTAATTTTTTGTATTTCCATTTTAAATGAAATACATTTTACCAACATTGATAATGCCATTATTGTTAATATATATAATCTCTAAGTCTTTCCACTATGTCATCTTTAAAGGTTTTTCACTCCTTGGTGACTTGTTTAATGTCCTCTAGAGTAAGTACAATGTTAAAACTTGTTAGAGTCTCTGAATATCAGGTTGATGGTCACAGAACAAGAAGAAAGTGAAATGTGAAATTACTCTACTAAAATGAAAAATATTCTGTATATAGTCAATTAGTTTAGTAACCTATGCATAAAAGAGAATTATGAAATTGTAAGATCAAGATTGCAATGTCACTAGCCATATTATAACTCTTCACACTCTTTCTCCCTGTCTTAAAATGGTGTAAATGCCCAATCTCCATTTGTTTCATCATATGGTGCAGTTTAGCAGCACCACAGAGTACTATAAATACTTCGTTTTTTATCTTTGAAAATTGGTAAGTTAAAATAATTTTACCTAATGTTACCCTATATCAAAAATATAGTGGTGACCATGATAGCAGTTCTTCATTTTTCTGTCTCATTTTCTTTTTGCTATTTCTTTGTCCGTGAATCAGCTAGTATAGCGCATAAAGACCCAGATGGAATAAAAGTCCAGTCTTGCTGACCATCAGTCTTTTCTCAAGAAGTTAGGTGATTGAAGAAAGGAGAATGAATAAGAAAAACTCAGGAGCTTCAGAGAAAAGATATAAACATTCATTTATCTATTTACTAGATCATTCAGATAATGTACTAATTAATTCAATCTCTCTATATATTTGTTATCCTATAAACAGCTCATTTTATTTTCTGAATATTGTGCTAAGATCAAAATAGGAAACAAAAAAGTTAAATAAACATGCATCCTTCCTGTCTCTGACAATCATATTACAATGGGAAATAAATCATAATTAATTCATAAATGATAACAATAGAGGTAATTTTAAGGTTCTTAGATGCTAATTTAGATAATGAAGTTATAAGGGGGAAACTCTGTCTTGCTCCCTCTTTTTTTTAATGAATTTTGATTTTCCATTTCATGCCCCTGGTTATTCAAAGGCTTAGGTTGTCTCTTTCCAATGAATGCCTTAAAGATTGCTAACACGTTACAAGGTAAAATGTCTTTTATAAGTCCTGCCATCTATGTCCAGTTCTCTATGATACTTTGATGGGAAGAGAATTTTGATGCAATGCAGTGTGGAATGAGGTAAGGACAGACTCTAGAGGTGAGAGTATGTTTGATGTCTTCAACTTTCTTTAGCTAGGAAAGCTTGGTTTTAATATGCATGACTTGTACTATTTCCAATGAATGTGACAGAGTATGAACATGAAACTTATAGAATTGTTATATGTATTTGATACTGTGGCTGCTCAGTTATTCTCAGACACTGGTTCACTGCTAGAACCACTTCTTAGTGCTAAACATTTTCCTGTTAAAGTTGCTCATCACCAATCAACACTCAATAGATTTGGGGCTTTATATGACATCTCCTGTAGATCTGACTGTGTTCTTCTCTACCAAATAGGTTAAATGAATAAAATACTCAGTCTAGGTCTACTGATCCTGTTTGTCTACCTGAGTTCTGGGTCCTAGGCATCTGACTGCTGTCTTTCATATAAGGCTTTATTCATTTTTCTGTTAGTGCAGTAGGATAGTAGGTTAACATGGACTTCCTGAGATGGCTATAGTTCTCATGAAACTTTCTAAGACTCTCCTGTATGAGATATATATCCAGTTATTCATCTTTGTATCTTTTCACAATTTTATCCACGAGGTGTTTAATTTATCTACATTGACATGCAGTGTCAATCTATCACAGCCAAGACCATCCAACTGGGCACTCTAAGCCTCTACTTATTGGTATACATGGTTGAGAAAGACTTCCTGTTGTCTTTTATAGATGTTCTAAGCCATTAAATAGAACACATATGACACTATATTAATAGAAATTTTGAGTCTATTTTATGTCTAGATGTCTAGTGATATTCAACATGTTTGATGCAGCTTCCACTGAATTACTATGGAAAATGTGCTAGGGAGATTTACCTGAGAAGGGAAAAGGAACAGAAAGATCGAGGAAGAGGAAGTCGGAGAGAGGGGATATATATCACACCAAAGATAAGAGAGAGAGATAATACCATAGGGGATCATTATACGTAACACTTTACACACACACACACACACACACACACACACACACACACACACACAATCTGGGGAAGGGGTTAATTGAAGTTACAGCAATTTATAGTGCTCCCTGTGAAAACCATAGACAAAAAAACAAACAATCGAAAAACAAACAACAACAACAAAAAACCCAGTGCCAGGTATAGGAAACCTCATTTTGAGTTATTAGCTGAGTCATTGAGACCTCAGAGTGATATAGGCTATTTCCATTGCCCTTGATATCTTTCAGAAAACAAAGGAAGACCCTGTTGCTGAGACATCACACATTTCAGACAATTCAGGAGGAATCAATTTGGATCTGACTTGTAAGCCTCCTCACTGAGGTCTACCTAACATAGTTTTAGAAGAAGCTATGTAAGCTACTAATAGAGAAAAGTAATCAATAGTTCTATCCAGATATAACTCCAATGAAACACAACAATGACCAATATGGCAAGCTATTATTAAAGATGTGACAGTGGCACTTGTGTCCTGGAGATAACCAACAGCTGCCCAGCTGGATTTAAGGCCTGCTCAACTGGAGGAAATTCATGTCTGACACTGTAAATGTAAACAACTACCACTAGCTGGTGAGGCCATGAAACCTAGAGGGGAACCAACTACTGGCACTTTCTTAAATCAGTATCATTTTTAACTGCATTCTAAATACTTATCCTTATATCCTCAATTAGCATATCTCTCATCTTAACCAAATCGGCTTCTTTTTGCAGCAGAGATTTTTTAAAGAAAGCTACAACTGAGATAAGCTCATTGTGTGATGTCTGCCTCCATTTAACACATTTACAACATAACCTGTATACTTAAGCCTCAGGGAACATTGCAGAAGAAGGCCCCCAAAGACTGGAAGAGCCAAAGCGTGAGGATGTCTTCTGGAAAAAACAAAACAAAACAAAAAACTGTCATGGGTGGAGGGAGGGAGGGATGGAATGAATCTAGATCTGGGACTTGGAGCCGAATATAATAAAGAAATATTATTTGAGATTCTGTTAGACTTAATAAGAGATATTGTTATAAATACTAATATGGAACATAGTGTTGATTCTGTGGCTGTACACTATAATCTTTAACTTCCAAGCCTTACATTAACCAAGATGTAGGTATTAGTTATGCAGGCTACACCTGTCTACTTGGTGAGGGATTTTTTAAACACAATTCAGACTCTACTTTGACAACAATTACAGAGTCTAGTTGAGCCTAACCACATTCCTGAATGTCTTTTAATATTCCATTTTAGGTGAAGAGCAAATAGAGCACAATAAGAACCAAATCATGGCAAATCAACAATGGTTTTGCACTCTGTTGTTGATTAGATAACCTGAAATTAAACTAGTATTTTATAATAAAATTTCTTATTTTTGTAACATGAGAATTAAATCTCACGGCTCTATGAATTACTAACATAGCATTTTTTCTGCCATGCTTAAGGCTGGCAGAAGGCTGTTTATGGAGGGAATTTATCTGAAACAACTATTGCTTTCATCAGTACTGTTGTATAACAGATTGCTGCTGATATCATATTTTTCTAGGACTGCCTGAACATCTGGATAGGCCTGTAATTCTGGAAGTGACTATAAGATCTCCATAGGTGTCCAACATGGTAAGAGGGGCAAATTTCTCCATCAAATTTCTAATTATCTTCATGCTCTTCTTGACTTTCTTGTATATTTTGCCAATCTTCTTTGATTTTATAACGTATACTAGTGTTGTGTCTCAGCCGAACTTTATATTAACACATTTGTTGTTCATGAAGCTGGGACTTCCTATGTAGTATTCATTCCCCTTGCTTTGAATACCTGTTTAAAAAGCTTTTCAGAATCTATGATAGTTGAATCTTCTCCCTCTTCCAGCAGAATATAGGCAGGACACAATTATGGTTTAATTCTAAATCTTTGGTTGGCTGTTTTTATTAGATCTGGAGGATTTTTTTTTTCCTTCTATGCCTTCTCCATGTATCTGGAAAACATTAAATGTCTGTCACAGGTGAAAATAGTTTGATGATCTTGGAGTGACAAGTTCATGTCAAAGTATGCTAGTGGCACTGTGAATCTTCTGTATTTTGTTCCTCTGAAAACCTTTAAAGGGTTTTTCAATACTTTGCATCCTGACAAATTCTGTCTGAGGATTTCACTTTCTGTATTTCTGGAAGGAAAACTGACTCTGAAATGCTGCTTTCTGTGCCTTCCAACAGTGGTCATAAATGGTTTGTAGATAGGTGCTCAAAGATGTGTCACTATGCACTTATAAATATTCATCCAATTATCAAAGAAGATGTCCCTTTAAATGACGTATGGAACTTGGGTATCAATGAATTTAAAACTCTATCAAATTTGAGGATACTGTCTATTAAACGCATATATACTCTATATAATGTCTAGTAAAGGCATGGCTGCAGGTTTGAGGAGGCTGGCCTGGTCACTGTTTTTGTTTTTTGTTTTTTTCAGTCAGAAAGCATAAAGAGATGAATGTTCATTTTGGTAGTGTTGCTGCTGCTGCTGTTGTTCCCAGAATATACCAGGGAAATATGAAAAAGGAAACCTGGGCTGTTTATCACACCTTGAGAACTTTCCTAGCATCTTCTTCTTCCCAGACCACTAACACAAACACAGTACTTGCTGACCAATCTTTTTTTCAGTTTCTACCTTCATTTTAAAAAATTTATTTTATTTTATTTGTGTGTATGGGTGTTTTGTCTACATGTATATCTGTGCACCATGTGCATGTCTGGTGCCTTTGAAGGTGAGAAGAGGGAGGTGGATATTCTGCAGCTGGAGTAACAGATTCTTGTAACCTGCAATGTGTGTGCTGGAAATTGAACTTGAGTCTTTTGGAAGAACAATCAGTGCTCTTAACCACTGAGCAATCTCTCCAGCTCTTCACTATTTTTTTAAATGCAATAATGTAGCAGAAAAAAACAACTTCTCATTATAGCACTGGAAAGTAAAATGTAGAAAAATAAATCTTTAATTTCCCCCAACAAGAACAAAGGCAATAACCTCAAACTAAATTTTTTCACATTTTATTTCCTAGTCAGAAGTAGCTAACTTTCAGATTAAACAGCTGGAAGTTTCACCTCTAGGCAACACTATCCAGATAGCTTCTAGCTAAGCAAGCTATTGATTTACATAATGACCTATTTAATCAATCCTGAAAACCTGTAATGTTTACAAACTTCCCCTGTTGCTATATCCTAACACCAAAAAAAAAAGAAAGAAAGAAAAGAAAGAAAGAAAGAAAAAAATCTGAAAATCTGATTCTAGGGGAATCTGGGCCTTTCAAGCAGAATTTCCTACATAAACAAGGGTCCTCAACTGCCAGATTTCTTCCTTGTTTTTAAAGTTCTTCTGAATTTAGATCACTTTGTCTAAGACCATAAAAAGAGCTTTCTACCACAAACAGTTCACTAGGTATTCTTAAAGGTGGATCAGGGAGCTTCACTTCCGTCTATGTCTAATTTTGTCATAGCTTGTTCTGTTGGGGGCTCTAAGTGGGAGCACCGCTGACAATTTGTCTCAGGAAATGTTCTGATGTGGAGCACTGTCCTGTGCCTGGCAGAGTACTTATGGATATGATTTTCCTTAGTGGGGTAGTCAGTGCTGTCTCCAGGCACTGGCAAACATCTCCAGCTAAGAAAGTGTTCTGATTAGATTAAAGAAAAGTTAAAGGAGAAAAAATGCAAGGAAGAAGAGGGGAATGGCCACCTTTATGCCCTTACATCGTTTCCTGGTCTCTCTTCTCTTTCTTGCCTACCTTGAATAGCTTGGTTTCTGGTGGTATGAAGGAAAGTTCCTAGAGATTTTAGCACAATTGTCCATAAGGAGCCAAAAGAAACCTAACTTTGAAGGATGCTTCAGAAAGAGAATTATGAAATCTCAACTAGAAATATGAGATGATTATGCATCTTTTCAAATTTTCTTGTAAATGGAGGCAGAGCCTTTTGTCCCGATTGCCTAGTCTCAAATAAATACACAAAAGTTTATATTAATCATGAAATGCTTGGCCTATGGCTCAGGCTTATTAATAACTAGCTCTTCCATCTAAATTAAACCATTTATATTAATCTATGTATTGCCACGTGGCCATGGCTTTACTAGTCCACTATCATCTTGCTTCTTGAGTGGCTGACTCATGTCCTTCCTGATTCCACCCCTCTTCATCTGAATTTTCAGTTTGATTGTTCTACCTAACCTTACTCTGCCTTGCCATAAGTCAAAACAGCTTTATTATCAACCAATGAGAGTAGTACATATTCACAGTATACAGAAGGATCATCCCACAGCATTTACCCCTTTCTGTCTAATCAAAAAGGAAGGTTTTAACTTTAACATAGTAGAATTACATACAACAAAACAGTTATCAAACAAGAATTATAGTTACAATATCTACTCTATTTGTATTTGGCAAAATCACAAAAAACACTCAATTATCTATCCTATCTTGGTAGGCCTAAAGTTTTATATCTAATTTACCTTTTATCATAACCAAGGAAAACTATAATTATAACTATCTAGTTTTCAACTCCACCAAAGACCTAAGAAGGAAATATGTTACTGGGTAAGCAGGAAGTGCAGGCAAGTGACTTCCTAAAATTGTGAGAAATGACAGAAATAGCTGACTGCTGGACAGTCCCCCTACGTTTCTCTGTAACAGTGGGACATCCATGTTTGTCCCATAGGCATAGCGTAGCTGATAAACTTTTCTCAGAAGTAGGAAGTGTTGATGGACTGTCCGATCTTGTCTTGGCAGTTTGGTATTGGCTCTTTTGGTGTTCTGCTGGTCCAGTTTGAAAGGTAACTGTTAGCAATTGAGGCAAGGGCAGTTCCTTTGCCCACATGACTAGCTTTTGCCATAAAGAAAACAAAGAAAAAAAGTCCATATGGAGTGTCTTCAGTGCCCATTATCTCTTTAGAAGTAGATTGGTGCTGTCAGGAGCAGACACATCTCATGTCAGAAAAACAGATTCTCAGTTATTAAAACATTTTAAATGCAATATTCTGTAGGTTTTTGAAGTGTTTGAAGATTACCTATATATTTGAAACACATCTCTATATACCCAGAAAACCTAATTAACATGACTATAAGTTTGATAATTATGGGTGACTATTAACCTGTATTCCTTCATTATATATTACATTTTTAATTGAGCTGCATAAACATAATACCTTAAACAAGAGTAGAAGTATACATATAGTATGACAAAATTAACTTTAATTTTGTATCAATAAACTAAAATCCATACCAATGTAAAATATGTAAGATTAATAGTTGTTTTTTAGATTAAAGTAGATTCAATAATCTACCCCTTTTTCCAATCATTTTTATATCTCCCTTTCTTCTTTCAGAAAGAGATTGACTATGACCAAAAACAATTTATAACCAAGCCCCCTTAAATGAAAACAAACATTTATAAGAAATATTTTGGGAATGTGGGTGTAGATTTCTAAACTACTTCCTGCTGCTTGGGGTTTCTGGTAATCTTTGAGTGATCCTGAGAAAAGTGGGATTATGGTCAAGTATTGAATAGAGTATTCTGTGAGACTGAATCATCTCAGTCATCACCCTGGAAACTGTTCTGGATGATGGATCACCTGGGCCATCAATTCTTATCAGAGATTTTTCAGGGAGTCTTCCTCAATCAAACCTGATTTTTCGTGACCTGGCCTCTCATTTTCTGTGGAAACAAAAACACAATTTCCTCCCTCCCCCACCACCTCCAAAGTGACACACCTTTTGACTTAAATTTTGGAGTCAAGATATTTTTTAACATATATAGGTTGGTTTAATCTAGCAGTTTTTATAATCAAATGTCTCATAACAATGAAAAATTTTAAAGACAACATAATAATATACATGATCCAGACTATCTGTGCATTTTCCATCTTTACATGGCTTATTTCCTTTATATTACTTCACTCCCCACTTTTAGGACTTTATTTTATTATTTTTAACCTATATTTTAGTCTAAGACTGTATATACTCTTTCTCCTCTCTCTCCCAAGCCTATGCACATTTTCAAGCACACTGTAACCCATTTAGAGGCCATTTTGTCTGAATCGGTTCTTACTGTGTATCTCTGACCCCTTTTGTCTGTATGAGCAAAAACCATAAATCTGCTGGGCAGTGAAGGCTTGTACCATGGCTCCTGTGAGACTGTGGAAATCTGCAATGCTACAGCTCAAACCTGCACACTGCAGCCAGACACATCTCTGTACTGTGGCCCACATTAGAGACATGAACTATGAAGCTGCTCTTGGCTCTGTTTGTGTATCTAGAACCCTTATTCTAAGCTTTCTCAGGCTTTATGTAGATGTAGGTATGCCACATTGGAGTGCCATTTGTAAATGGAAGAATAGTCTTTTGTCCTGACCACCCAGTCCCAATAACCACACAAAAGCTTATATTAATTACAGAATGCTTGGCCAATGGCTCAAGCTATTAGTAACTAGCTCTTCCATTCAAATAAACCCATTTCAGTTAATCTATAAAATGCCACATTGCAGTGGCTTTACCAGTCCTCTAGCATCTTGCTTCTTGGGCAGCTTGCTTATGTCTCTCCCAACTCCTCCCCTCTTCCTTTGATTCCTCAGTTTGATTGTTCCACCAAACCATATTCTGCCTTGCCATAGGCCAAAACAGTTTTATTATCAACCAATGAGAGTAACACATATTCACAGTGTACAGAAGGATCATCCCACAGCATTTTCTTTAATATTATCTTTTGAAAAGCCATTTTTTAAAGAAGATAATTCTGCTACAGTTTGTAAGAATGATATTCATTGAATGAGTGAATATGTTCTGTTTCAAGTCTTATGTTACACAGGTTTTAGCAATTGATTAGCTTACTAATAAATGTTCAGATGAGTATAATATTATTATCCAATGTCATGAGCTTCACAATGAGAACAAAGAGACTTAGGCTTGTTCTGAGCCACTCAGAGTATAAGATGTAGAAATGGGGTTCAACTGAAGCTACACAGAACATTAAAAAACAATACCTTTTTACTTAAACAGGTCTTTGTTGTTGTTGCTCTGATTTTGGTATTCTAAAACTGGGCTAAAACTGCAAAACACGAGTCTAATCATTCAGAGACTTTGTATAAAACGTTTTCCTATACTAGATCTTATTTTAATACACCAGAAGATAACATATGTAAATCCTTATGCCAGTTGCTCCAACTCCTATTATGTGAGTGATTTTTGGTTACTATCACTCATTTGTCACTAAGGTCTCTTAACTACTGTTTCCACAGTCCAGCCTTCTACATTATTTTATGCATTTTGGTATTTTCTGCCTTTTGAATAAATAACACCTAATCAAAATAATAATAAAATTTGCATGGGAGACATAGGTTTGACAAATAACATATGTTGGATGAAGTGTACCTGCTTCCAACCCAACTGTTTAACCATTGATAAGAAAGGAAGCTACTATTACATTACATTATACTAATGAAACTAATGTCTGCTTCCAGTGTGGCTTAACACAGTCTTGAAAATGACAAAAGAGCATTTGTTAGGCTTTTTTTTAACTGTTGGGTGATAATGAAATAACTGTTCTCTTATTTTTCTGAAATAGAGTTTTTGTAGAATTACAGAAGTTCAACTGTAGGAGGAATTTCAGATCTGATGTCTCTCTAGATCAGTTACAAAGAAGATGGATTATTTTTGATCAATAACTTAACTTTTGAGCCTCAGTTTTCACATAGTGTAATTGGGATATTATGTATGTCATAGATCCTTTGGGATGACTGTTAAATAATTATATGTGGAATTGTACATAAGTGTTACATAGACTGCAGCTCAGGAAATACATAATAATCATCTCCCATGTAAGTCATATTGTTATGAACATAGAGATGAGTAGCAAAAAATGCTTGACTCAAGGAGTTCATCTTTTAGGGAATGAAGGAGACACACAAACAAATAACAGCAATGTGAACTGTATGGAAAGTCCTGTCAGGAAGGACAGAACAGCAGGAAAGAGACAATGTCTGGTGATGAAACTCTCAAAAATGTCATTTCAACTGGATATGAAAGACTGTCAGAAGTAAGAAAGGCTAAGAGAGGAAAATGAGTTGGGAAGATGGTCTAGTGGATGCAATGCTTGCCTCACAAACATGGAGACTGGGATTTAGAGCCTCAGAACACATGTAAGTCCATATGGGTTTTGTGACCTATCTGTAATCCCAGCACCAGTGATGCAGAGACAAGGGATATTCTGTGAAAGCTGGCTACCCAAACCATCTGAATTGGCAAGCTCCAGGTTCAGTGGGAGTCCTTGCCTAAGTAAATAAAGTGGAGCACAACTAAGTAAGCCATCTATCACCACTCTCTAATTCTGAAGGTAAATGCCCATACATACATGCTCACCTGTACACGCATGCTCCTTCATATATGGAAACACACACATACACTAACAGTTATATATCTTATGAAAATGACCATATGGAAACATAAGCATATACTTTGTGGGGAAATACGTGTGGGGATACATTTTTTTGAGTAATTAGGTAAAGAGATTCAAAATAGAGTCAGTCAAAATAGGAGGCTTGTGAGTTAGAAAGAGTGCTGTAGCAACAACATGAAGCTTACAGTATGTTGGCATATGGGTCAAATTATTGGTTGTTCAATATAAAAGTTCTGTTGGAAGAAGACAGTAATAGCAAGGTAAAGAATATTGATAATTTTTGAAATGTTTTTTTTCTCGGTTCTGTCTAATTGGCCAAAAATACACTCTGGTCCCAATTCATGAGGGTTATAGAAGAGCAAGAAGGAAAGATAAAAAGTTATTGCAGGTGACTTGGGTACGTAAAGGACATCTTTTGAAGAGGGAACCACATAGGCATTTCCTCTCTGTAAGTGATAGTACATTAGAATCTGTAGAACAACAGAGTGGGGGATACATGATGAGAGACAAGATAAGAACTATAAGTAGGGGCCAGAATGCATTTGGCGTTGTAAGTCCAATTTGGGGAGTTAGTTTCAGAACAGGAATGGAAATATCTTGCTTTTAGGCAAGATTTCAGGTCCCATGTCACAGAATGATAGCTGTTCCTATGCAAAGAAGTTTAGTCTAAATAATCCTTTAACTCATCAACAAGAATCTCATTAAACATCTTTTATCTATTCTTTAATTTTCTGGTTTCAAAGGCAATTCAAAGACTCACTTTCCCAGTTATTACATGATTATGGCAAACATATTGAATGTCTTCTGGGGAGATTATGTTTTTCATTCTTCTCTGCATCTTCTCAGTGAAGGCTTGTAATCTCTGTGCCCTAAATCAGAGAGCCTGAGCCAACTCTAAACTGTCCTCTCCCACCCCCAACTTCTTCAATTTTTTCAGTTGTTATTTTTAAAGTTCTGTGGGAGGGTAGGAGTGAGAAATGGAAAATAAGATACACTGTGACATTTTAACTTGGGGACCTTTCTCTGGCTTTGGGAAAGCCAGCTGAACAGGTTTCCATTGTCACCCAGTCAGAGAATGCAACACAGCCAAATGTCACTTCGGAGTGCTTGTGGCTGTTTCCAGTGTGTATTGGATTATTCTTCCTTTTCATTGTTCAAGAATAGGAGCTCAAAGCCACCCCCAGGTCTGCCTTTCTTCTTTTAAATGTCTCCCTTCCTCTCATTGCTAAAGCCGCGTACCTGCCAATAAGCCACAAACAACTTTTTTCTGTCTTATGTTGGCAAAACTGCATTTGCAAATTCATCTTCACCTGAGTAGTGTGTATTTGCTGAAGCTGAAACAGATATCCTCCCCAAAGAACTGAACAAAGTTGCCAGAAAATAAAAAAAAAAAATATTTGGATATTACTTAATCTTAGTTTGCCTCCCAGACTCATGGAGGCAAAACTGAGAAGTAGAAGTCTCATCATTTCCATGTTAGCATGCTTGCTTTCATTAAGCTTGACTTTCCTTATTTGCTGAAAGATAGTAGTAATACTTTCCATATGGAATAACACTGGTGATTAAAGAAATCTAATTCATTATCATTTGTAAGACCCTGTAATCTAGCCCAAAGCGCCCACATTCTTGCCACAGGCTTGTGAAAGAAAAGGAGGGGAAGAAGCTTGATGGAATCAGAGGTCTCCTTTGACACTTGAAGAAGCCCAGGAGAGCAGGTAAGAGTCAAAAGATATTCAGAGATGAGTTCCAAACTAGGGTTCTGGGGATAAAGAAAGCCAGTCGGGCTAACAGGTTTAACTTCTTATGGGCACATAATCCAGCAGCTAGGAAGTTCTGTTTATGTTATGAAGGTGCTTCTGAGGGAGAGTAGTGCAAGGGTCCACAATATACCATTTACTAGGTGTATATTGTGGGCATCCTGTTCAGCAGCTTCTGCCTCAAATATATCACCTGTAAAACAGCTAGCACATCTATCTAATATTATCTCAGATAATAATCTGAGATATTGGGAGAATAAAATGAGATAATATCATCTAATTTAGAGCATTGTTTAACAGTCTGACCATGTCTGTCCAAGGCACTTCTATCTCTTTACCCTCATAAAATTACAATTATTTGTGTGCTAGTTTTATATAGGAGGCCAGGACATATAAAGAAACCCAGTATATTAGTTACTTTCCTGTTGCTGTGATAAAATGCCATGCTAAAAACCACTTTCTTGAGGAAGAAAGTTTATTTGGCTTATGTTTCCCAAGTCCTAAGTTCATAATGGTGAGGATGCCATGGAAGGGCAGCAGGAGCTGAAAGCTGGCTGTTCATATTTTATTTGCACACAGGAAATAGAGAGTAAGAAGAGGAAGGGAGGAAGCTATAAAACCTCAAGGCAAGCCTGTCTCCAGCAAAGTTCTACTTCCTGTAATTTCAGTAAACTCTCCACACAGTGCCAACATCTAGAGAGCAATGCTCAAAGGGCAGAGCCCATATAGGGCATTTCCCATTCAAACCACTGCACTTGGATAAAAGGATTTAAACAGGCTCATCAGCTTCAGAATTCTGCTCCCCAGTGTCTGCTACAGTGTCTCGACCAGTGGTTGTCACAGAATGGAACTTGCATCAGGCTCACCTGGAAGTCACAAGAAATGAAGATCCTCTGGCTTATCCCAGAATCAGAAGCTTTGGGGGTTGGAACCAATGATTTGTTTTAATAAGCCCTCTGGGGCAATCAGATATGACTCAACTATGAGTTCTACCCTTCCATCCTTCCTTCCTTCCTTCCTTCCTTCCTTCCTTCCTTCCTTCCTTCCTTTTCTTTCTTTTCCTTCCTTCCTTCTTTCCTTCCTTCCTTCTTCCTTCCTTCTTTCCTTTCTTCCTTTTTTTCCTTTCTCTCCTCTCAAGTTTCCTTTGTGTATTTTCTAGTTATTTTTACTAAATTTCTGACATAGTTGTAAAGGTTCATCATAACTTTAAATTGATATTGTAAGAACTACAAGTTGCAGGGGTGGTGGCGCACGCCTTTAATCCCAGCACTCACGAGGCAGAGCCAGGTGGATCTCTGTGAGTTCAAGGCTAGCCTGGTCTACAGAACGAGATGCAGGGCAGGCACCAAAACCACACAGACAAACCCTGTCTTGAAAAACAAAACAAAACAAACAAACAAAAAAACTACCAATTGTTAAAAAATGTCTATGCTAAAAACAGAAAATGGTGTCTTTAGTAACTTTAAAATAAGAAGCTTGAAGCTTGAAGCTTTTTGTATCATGGAACTTGTATTTTTTGTCCTTTTAAACTTTACATCCAGACCAGTGTCTCCTCCTCCTCTCCTCCCAGCCACTCCCCCCACCCCCACCCCCAATCTACCCCTCCTTTGTTTCTGTTTAGGAAATGACAGGTATCTCATGAGTATTAACAAAACTTGGCATATCAAGTTTCAGTTAAGACTAAGCACCTCCCCATGTATTAAGGCTGGACAAGGCGACCTAGTATGAGGAGGAGGGTTCCAAAAGTCAGTAAAAGAGTTGAAGACAACCCTGGTTCCCAATAAGATCAAAAATGTAAGTGACAGCTCATGATGGGGAGAATGTGAAACAAGATTTAACTTTTCTAGAGGTGAATTTTGTAAACTATAGTAACAACCTGTTTTAATAGACAATTTTTTTTATAAGAATATAGACCTGTTCTGTCATTTGTATACTGTCTAAGGTTACTTTTGTGCTACAATGCCAGAGTTGACTTGCTGGGTCAAAATACATCTTGGCAAAACTTAAAATATTTACTAGTAGCCCTTTAAAAAATGTTCACTGCTCTGGAGAGATCTCTAGTACTTTCAGCACATAATAATCACTCCAAAATCATTGTTATTATTATTTATCAGTAGTAGTAGTAAGTAAGTTATTATTATAAGTAGTAGTAGTAAGTAAGTAGTAAAAGTTCATGATTTATGGACATCCAATGTTCTCTTATTGCCAGGGAAAAGATAGGAAAAAAATCATTGCAGGGTTAGATAGTACATAGCCCACTTCATGAGCCAGGTACAGCTGAGCAGTTTGCTAAGCAAGCTAGCTGCTTCATACCACAGTGGAGGCCAATGAACAGATTGCCCCACTCTGTACTATTATCCTCAATGGCCTTGGAATGGCTCCCAGAGGCAATTTGAGATCTGGAGAACTTGATATGCCATACTCAATCTTCAGTTTCCATCTGATTCCCACTTGCAGCAGAAGAACACTTGATTTCCAAGGATTACTAGAGAGAAAGACTGAAAGATGGAGAATTGCTCTTATTATTCCATATCCTTGCATATTCAGTTTGTTTTGAATTTGACTGTCTGATATTTTTCTACAAGTAAACTCACCTTTTTATTTGTTTCTCTTGTTTAGTTCTTAAACAATTGTTTATTACACACTGTCATATACCAAAGATTAGCACATTTATGACTTTCTCATTAGACATCTAATTACAGTGGGTAAGCTAGGGAGTAGGGCTCTGTAAAAGAGTCCTGAGCCCCCAGCAAAAGGAAGGATGAGAAGGAGACATGTAGTGATTAGCAACAAAGTGGTCCACCATTGCAGGAAGATAAGGCTCAAACTAGTTGCCAAGGCATGCACATAATGTATATACTTCCTTATGAGCCAGCCTGGATGGAGTCTGCCTGAGGGCCTAGCAACAGACATTGTCAGAGGTCCTGATCGTGCCTAGCCAATGAGGGGCAACCATGCAATGTCACCAGATTGGGACCCAGCCTGAGTGCTGGGAGGAGGGTATATAAGGCTTTCTCCATTACTGTTTGCCTTTCACCTGACTCCCAGTGTTTGTGTCGTTGATGCCACACCTTCTCATCCCCTCCACTGAGGGAGCCATTAGGACCCAGCAACACACCATTGCCTTCAGGAATATTTGCTATCTGCCTGTGGTTCAAGACCTTTAGCCCACTCAGGTCTTCCTGTCTTCCTAGGTCCTTATTGCTCCACTCTTTTTTATTAACATCTCTCAGAAACTACCTCACAGCATCACCAAGGTCATGCCCTCAGAATTGTATTAACCAGAAAGCCATCTTTTCCTCTTAAAAATGCTTCTGACATTTATATCACAAAACATAGAGAACAAAAGAATACCGCTTCTCGTCTCCACAAATCAATTCACCTAATTCCCAATTTTTTTTTCTTTTTGGTTTTTCGAGACAGGGTTTCTCTGTGTAGCTTTGCACCTTTCCTGGAACTCACTTGGTAGCCCAGGCTGGCCTCGAACTCACAGAGATCCGCCTGGCTCTGCCTCCCGACTGCTGGGATTAAAGGCGTGCGCCACCACCGCCTGGCCCTAATTCCCAATTTTAAAGTGAGTATTATGAGATGAATTTCCTCTCCCCTGACAAATTATATGTTAAATCTCTAACCTACAATGCGATTACATTTAGAGATGGGGCATAAGAAGGTGTTTATCAAAGATGACATGTGAATATTAATGACATAAGGCTATAGTGTTGTCAGTGTCATAAGAAAAGCTTTTATTTTCTCTCTTCTTATATTTCTTTCATGCTTTTCTTCCTCCCCTTCCTCCTCCTGTCCCTTCCCCCCATCTTCCTTCTTGTTCCCTCTCAGCCTCATCCACATGCATGTACTAAGAGAAGACTATGTGAAGACACAGGGAAGATGGCTACCTAAAATTAGGAAAAGAGCCCTTTCCAGGCAATGTTGTTTTGACTCTTAGTCTCCCAAATGGTAAGAAATGAATTTTTGTTCATTTATCTGCCCAGTCTGTGGCATTTTTGTTATAAGGAACTGTGAACTAATTAAGGCATGATGTTTCTGGGCTCTAGCAATGGCAAGGCTGTGGAAACCTAGCTTTAGACATACAGGTTTATCTATAACAGACATAGAGCTTCCTCTATAGCATCTTTATGCATTTTCCCTTTTCAATATTCAAGTGCAGAGTAAGCATGTTAGAATTGTTCTGAATTGGCTTTCATTCTCTCTTCTATACCTTATAGTTTGCTTCATCTATGGTTCAAATAGTCAACTCTGGCATTGCGGTACTAAATTTGCCTTAGACCATACACAAGTGACAGAGCAGGTCTATATTCCTATAAAACCTTGTTTATTAAAACAAGTCGTTACTGTAGTTTACAAAAATCTCCTCTAGAAAAGCCAATCTCAAAGTTGAATTTTATCTGAATGCCCTGGAGGGCTTATTAAAACAAGAAAACATTGATTTCAGTCCAAAGAGTTTCTGATTCTGGGATGAGCTAAAGAAGTCTAACTAATCCAGAGAAGTTTCATTTCTTGTGACTTCCAGGTGAGCCTGATAGAAGTTCCATTCTGTGAGAACTACTGGTTTAGACAGTGTAGCAGACATTGGGGAGCACACTTCTGAAGCCAATGAGCCTGTTTAAATCCTATTTTCTGACTGTCGTAATTTGAATGGCAAATGCACTCTATAGGCTCATATATTTGAACATTTGCTCCCAAGATGTTGGCACTGTGTGGAGAGTTTACTGAACTTTTATGAAGTAGAACTTTGCTGGGAGAATGTCACTTGGGGCAAGTATGTTGACTGAATAGAAAGTCTCTTCTTTCTTGCTAATCAAAGTATTCAGCATGGCTGCCTGACATTCACACATTGGCTGATGGCCTGTTTCCCCTGGATACTGCTTGGGATTCAGCTCTCTATTTCCCAGCTCTTTTCATGGAGTGGGTTCTCAGTAATGTTTTCCTGTTTGACTGACGGCAAAAACTGCAGCTATGTGTTATCTTTTCAGAACACATGGCCTTAAAGTTTTTCATGACTGTGCAATGAAGCTTGCTGACCCCTAGTTAGAGTTTTAAATATGGGTTCCTTGCCTAACAACCTACCTCTTAAAATGAGTCACTCACTAAAGTCTTCAGTGAAACCTCTAGAAGACCTTCTGTCATGTGCAAAGCCATGGGCTTTCGCACTTGTCTGCTTCCATTCAAGATCTTTCTTGGCTCTCTAGCAATACTAGTTAATTGGGGACTTGGCTGCAGATTTCCAGCCAGGGCCACTGGGAAAGGACACAGACACCCTGCATGGAAGGTTCAGAGAATTCATTACAACAGCTGCATAGCCTGATTGCTCCAAACCCATTATTCATTTTGTATCATTGTTGACCTTTCTCTCTGCAGTCTCCATGGAGAATTTCAAGCCATTTTCCAAAGCACAGATGGATATCTATAATGAACAATAGCACAGGAGTCTATCAACTTCAGCTTATAACTCATCTTTGCAGTAGGGTGGGCTAGGAGAAAGAAATGAATGTAGGAAAGCAACTGTGGCTCTCATTAGGATCTCAGAGCATCACATAGCTTCAGTGTGAGACAAAGAAAACTAACCCATGCAACACTATGGATGATATCTTCATGTTTTTAAACTTCAGGATAGAGAGAGACAATTTTGTCCATAAGCCATTGACCTCTTTTACTAAATAATAAAGGACTCCACCTTTCTAGCTGCACATTTTTGTGCTTGGTTTAGAAGCCCGTGATCTTCTGAAGGGCTTCTCAAAAAAGCAAGATCAACTGAGGCTTATGGGTCCTGTCACTTCTGTTTTAATGTCCCCTTCTTTCCCTCCTGAGCTTCTTAATAATCCTTAGTACAAGTATGTTCATTCTCTATTGATCATTCCTTCCACTGTCAGTCATACTGTGGTATACCTTTTTTTTTGGTTACATGATCTGGATAACATCATGCCTTAGTTACTGTAAAGTCAGGTAGTTTTGGTTTCAGAAATGGCTCTATTAAAGGTGAAAACAATATAGTAAGCAAGTTATTATCCACTCAGCTTCTTCTACGCATTGTCTTTGGTCTTTTTTTTCTTTAATTCATAGCACTGGGTTGGCTAAAGCAGCTTCATTGGTGATTTTCCACTAATTCCAGAAGATAGTGTTTCTTTTTCCAAGAAATCCCAACAAAGGTCTCACTGGTTTTTGTAGGGTTCTATGGTAATCCCTGGTAATTGTTGTGACCAAAGGCTATCTCAGGTTAATATGAATTTTCTCTGTCACTCTGCCAATCACTTTAACACATTGTCAGAATGTAGGTAAAGAGGTGAATTCCACAGAGTAAGTTAAGGTACTGTTTCTGTGTGAATGGACTACAAATGCTTGTGGGGCAAATAATCAGTTTTCTCTCCCTTTATTTAACCCTGCAGCCTTAATAGTACTTACAAGGCAAATAAATATAGAAATGCCTTTGATAAGCTTTAGAAGCCACCCATTTGCTACAGTTTGATGCACTAACTCTAAACTGTACAGCAAAATGTGCAGTCAAATACTGGACTCCAGAATCAGTACTTTCTAGGGTAAAACCCTTTTTATAAATTACACAGTTGGGTTTTCATTGTTAAGTTTTATTTTTCTTACAGCAGACATCAGATAAATATTTATTTCTCTATTTTAGGAATTGTTTCTCCTACACTAGTTCACAATTTGGTGATTTTGGAAATCATAGTAAGTTCTATGAGTAAGGAATGATATGTTTCCAAACACAAATCACAGTTTCAAATTGATGACTGGTATTTTCACTTTTTCAGGCATACCAGGACTAATACACATATAAACCCACAGAGACTGTAGCAAATATGCACAAGACATATACATGTTCAAACCAGACAAAATACCAGCAATGAGTAGGGCTTTTTGTTCTCCACTCCAGTTTTCTAAATAAATAGAAGAAAGCAAAGAAAAAAATATTTTAGAAAAGCCACTTCTGTCTTCAGTCTTTATTAATCCTTAGCTCGGGGACAAAACTGTGGGTTGAAAAATAAAAAACAGAAACAAACTAATTCTTGTTGGATTACTTTTTTATTTTTTGTGCCTATAATTGAGTTGTTTCCCTATTCCCTTTCCTCTTTCTAAATACTCTTACGAACCTCTCATGAATGTGTATATATATATATATTCATATATATTTATGTATTATATGTTCATATATATTTATGTATATATATATCTCACTCTTATAGTGCTATTTTGTATGTGTATATTTTCAGTGCTGATGATTTGGTGTTGGGTAACTAATTGGTGTTCTTTTCCCTTGAGAAAACTATTTCTTCTGCTCTCAACATTCCTAAGTTGCATGTAATTATTTGTCTAGGCTTTAAGCATCCCCTTTTCCATGTCAACATGTCTATTGATATCCTTCTTATTCATGTCATATTTAAGCAGCCATGTTGGTTAGACTTTATGGTTGTTGCTTCTGACATTTCTAGGAGATACAGCCTCACAGCAAACATCCTGTTCCTCTAGCTCTTACAATTTTTCTTCAGTCTTCTTCCACAATGATCCTTGAGTTTAGATTCAGAAGTTGTGTTGTAAAAGTATCAGTTATGCCTCAGTTTCACAACTCTGCATTTTGGCTGGTTGTGTTTTACAATGGTCTCCATCTGTGCAAAGAGAAGTTTCCCTGATGAGAGTGAGAACTATATCTATCTGTCGGTATAAAAATAAATATTTGGAATGCAGTTTGGGATTATGCTATTTAGTAAAAATGGCAGCTGTGGGTTCTTCTCTGAGATCTCTGGGTTCTTTAGCCCTGGGAAGTTGGCTAGGTTTCCAGGACCAGGCTTGAATTCAAGGCCTCTTGTTGAGTAGGACTTAAGTCCAATTAGAGAGCAATTGGTTACTACCAAAGTATACATGCAACTACCCTTCCCTTAAGATTGTCCTGCCATGCTGGCCATTGTTGTAGATCATAGGTGGTTTATAGTTGTATGTGATTGTTGGTTATTTCTGTCATTTAGAAGCTTGCATGATACTTTCTGTTACAATGATAACAGTTAGTCCTCAGGGAAGAGTCTTTCAGATTAGATCCAGCTCCAGTTCCCTAAGCCCTATGTCAAATTTACTTCATTTCTTCAGTATTAGAGACTTACCTCCACCCTCTGGGGTCTAACTAAGGGCAATAGAAATAGTCAATAATGTTTTGAGAGTCTCTTGGACAACTCTGTTCAACAACTGAAAAGAAGACTTCTCACACTGGGTGTTGTGTTTTTGTTAGATGGTCTTTGGCTCTTGGAGAGAACGTTGTCGGCCTAGCTGAGAAATTTTCATTTAAATTGCATGTGTATATTCTTACACTAACTAAAAATGTAGAATATGTATTTTCATGTTCATAGTTGAAATTATAATGCATTATGACTTTTTCAGACATCCTTGGTTTATTTTCTTTCCTCATTCTTCAGTACTCATCCTCACTCTCTTCCCTAAATTGAACCCCCCCTTTTCACATTTCTCCATTAAGATGACTTGCACCTGCTATTTGTCCCACCCTCATAGTTTTCTCTCTTTACTAGGTTTTGCACTTATTCTGGGATATATGTTTACATCTAAATCTCAGATGACACTTTCAACTCTCTGGGTCTAGGTTACTTCACTCAACATGATCTTTTCTAGTTTTATCCATTTACATGAAAAGTTTGTGATTTCAGTTTTCCTTACAGTTCAGTAGTATTCCATAGGTTATATGAAGTACAATTTCATTGCTCATTTGTAATTTGAAGGACATTTTGGTTATTTCCGTTTCCTAGATGCTATGCATAGAACAGTAATGAATATGTTTGAGCAAGTATCTGTAGAGTAGGAAGTTGAGTCCTTATGCCCTACGGTGTAGAGGGCAAGAGGTCCTTGTGCACACAGATAAGCCCCGGAGAAGCTAGGAAAATCCAGACATGCAGGCTTACCCCTTCTAGGGAAGGGGATATTTACCTGTCCTACTGGAATGCTGTTAAAGGATGTAGTTTACAACCTGGTAACAGTTTGCCATCTACAGAGTCAGTCTTCACTCATATTCCGCAGAATTTATGGCCCCCCAATCCTTTACCCCTAAATACTTGGCCATAAAACTCATCTGTGTGAGAGATGTCACTTGTACTTTACACCTGCATCCCTGACTTCTATGTTATCTTTGGGCCAGGCCAATCCTAACTCACACAGGCATTATGATTACCTCAGTCATTCTCCCTAGACCTTCAATCTTGGTCATTATCTCTGAGTCAACAGTAACCATTTGTGTGTGTGTGTGTGTGTGTGTGTGTGTGTGTGTGTGTGTGTGTGTGTAAGAAGACAGATCTACTTTGAAAATAATTTCAATGTAAACATGTCCTAAGCTTTGTTATACTCATAGTACTGAGTTAATTGTTATCAGAAAACTTTTTTTCCAAAATTGTGCTGTGGTTAAATATGGCTAAAATAAATGACCAGCCATCAGACTCTAGAAGTTTGAACTAGTGATAGCTAACTAAGTCAGGCTGAACCAAATTTCATTCTTGTCTTTTTGCAGATCATTTCCTTTCTGGCCTTAAAGACTGGAGGAACCCACCATACTAGGGCATATGCCTAGGAGCGGTTTAGTTGGGTCAGATGGTAGATTTACTTTGAGCTTTTTGAAGATTCTCTGCATTAATTTCCAGGATGACTGCACAAGTTTGAAATCTTGCCAACAATAAGTGGGGGTCTACCTTTCCCTACATTCTCCCTAGCATTTGTTGTCAGTTCTTTTGTTGATCTTTGCCATTCTGACTGTGGTAAGATGAAATGTCAATGTTATTATGATTTACAGTTCCTTAACTGGTAGACATGATGAACATTTAAAAAAACAACATTTCTTAGTTCCATCAACCCTGTCCTTTTTTAAATTCTTTTGATAAATTTCTGTTTGATGCCAGCTTCATTTTGAATGGGTCATTTTTTTCTGACTGTTTTGAAGTTACTTTTTTTTTAAAGCAGTGTATTGGAGGTATTAACTCTCTGTCAGTTGTATAACTGGCAAAGATTCTCCCATACTCATTAGTCTTCCCCTTTACCTGATTTTTTTTAAATTAAATATGCAGAGCCTTTTAGTTTTATGAAGTCCCACTTGTCAATTGTTGGCCTTAACTCATGGTCAAGTGGAGTCCTATTTAGAAAGTCCTTTCCTACACTATATCAGCAGGGTACTGCCTGTACCTACTTCTAGCAGTTTATTTAAGGTTTCATAATTAGTGTTTTTATTTATTTAGAGTTAGTTACTGTGCACAGTTATAGATAACCTTCTAATGTCTTTCTTCTGCATGTCATTGTGCAGTTTTCCCAATATCTGCTATTGCAGATATGTTATTTTCTCCATTCCATATTTTTGGTATCTCTGTCTAATGTTCAATGGCTAAAGTTATAAGTACTCATGTTTGCATCTATTGATATATATATGTCTCTTTATGTGCTAAGACCATGTTACAAACAAATGTCTTTAATAGTATATTCAAGCACAATTTAAGTTTAATGGATTTATTGACTCTAGCAGAACATTCTAAAACTTCTAGACAATTCCACTGCATGAATAACTGTAATGTCTTCCATTCAACTGCAGTGAAAATCAGCTCCATGTTTCAGAGAAGCCAATACTGAAGGTACAATTGAAGGTAGATGATGAAACACCTTTTTCAGTCCATAGCCAATTTCAGTTTCCCAGTGAAAAGAGTATGTGGCCCAGGATGTATAGAAGAACTGAATTCTTGTATTAATAGTTCATTTGTTTGCTTCATTTCTTCTGGTGCCTTAGATGTCACAGCACAACTTGGCATAGATATCTGACTTAGAAAACAGCTTTTTCTTCATGAGTCCTACCAGTTGATGACAGAGTCTACTTCTCCTTCTGAACATAGAGACAGATTTTAAATCTTAGCACTGACTAGTTATGTCACTTCAAAAGATAATTTCAGAAGTTCAATTTATGATCCTGACTAAGAAATTTCAATTTTTTTCAACTCTAGACTTGACTCATTCTCGATTTTTAAGAAAAAGTTATTTGTGACACTGTTTCTTAACTTCACTAATATTACCAGTTTGTGATTTATGGCAGCCCTGCTTTTGTGAACCTCAAAAGGGCATTGCTGAGGAACTCTTGCTCCTTCTGAAAATAAAGTACACAAACAAAAGAGCTGAATGACATTTTGAGAAATAGAAACATTTTTCTATCATTTGAGCAGTGATTGGAGTCTACGGGACATGGAAGATTTTTTTGTTGTTGTTGTTATTGTTGTTTTGTTTTTTTGTCTTTTTTTTTAACTAAGGAAGTTTTTATTACTTTGGTAACCTTTCTGTATGTATTAAATGCAAACATATATATGTTATGTGTGTGTTTATGGCCCAACATAACATTTAAAACTAATAAATTGACCATGAATTCTATCTCCAGTAATTTCAGAAAAATTTTCAAGATACTATAAAGCACATTTGTGAGATATAAGTTGTGGCTTCAGGGATGTCAAAGATTTCTAGGCCATATCTAGAAGATCATCCATTATGATAAAGTTGCTTTTATCACAGAAATGCAGAGTTTATTGAACATGCATAAGGCAATAAATATTTCATATAAGTAAAATTAAGGATAAAAATTATCTGATCATCTCAACAGATAGAAAAGGCCATTTATAAAGTCCAAGATGTTTTCATGATAAAAATCCTAGGGAAAACAGGATTGGAGAGAACATAGCTCAACACAATAAAGGTTACATATGACAAAATCACAGCCAACATTATTCTATATGAGGAAAGAGCTAAAGAAAATCCATTAAAATCAATATAGTTCTAGAAGCATAAGCCAGAACAATTTGACAAGAGAAAGAAATTAAAGAAAGAAATAGAAAAAGAAGGCAAATTATCTCTATTTGTAGATGACATAATACTATACCTAGTAGGTACCAAATATTCTACCAGAAAGCTGCTAGGAACAATAAAAAATTTTAACAAAGTGGCATGGTACAAAATTAATTTGCAAAATCAGTAGCCTTTCTATACATCAACAACATATGTACTAAGAAAGAGATTATAGGTACAACTCCAAACACAATAGCTTCAGAGTCAATAAAATATCATGGAACAAACTCACAAAGGAAAGTAAAAGACCTCTACAATGAAAACTTCAAGCCTCTAAAGGAAAAAAATCAAAAAATATACTGGAACATTGAAAGACATCTTATGTTTATGGATTTGTAGACTTAATATTTGAAAGTGATCATTTTATCAAAAGTTGTTTACAGATTCAATTCAATTCCAATAAAGATAGCCATAACATTCTTCAGAGAAAGATAAACATCCTTAAATTCATATGGAACAAAACAGTCCCCAGATAGCCAAAGCACCTCAAACCATATCTATTTCTCTGCCTGCCTGCCTGCCTGCTTGTCTGTTGGTCTATCTATCTATCTATCTATCTATCTATCTATCTATCTATCTATCTATCTGTCTGTCTGTCTGTCTATCTATCTATCTATCTATCTATCTATCTATCTATCTATCTATCTATCTACCTACCTGCCTACCTATCTATCTACCATCTATTTATATATGTATATACCTATGTGTTTGTATTTAATATATGCATGTGTATTTGTGTGTTGGTATTTATTATATATTAATATATATTATATATGCATATGTATAGAATACACACACATATATATGTGTGTGTGTGTGTATATATATATATATATATATATATATATATATATATATACATTAAAAAAATAAATTTAAACCATTATGGCTGACAATGTTCCCCACAAGAATCATAGACTAACACCACCATAGTATCAGGTACAGGAAATTTCTTTTTAAATGGTTGGTAGTTTGAAAGAGAATGGCCCCTTTAGGATCTTATGTTTGAGTATTGGGCCCCTTGGTTGGTGGAACTTTTGGGGAAGGATTAAGAGGTATGACCTTGTTGGAGTAGGTGTGACTTTAGTGGTGAGCTGTGAGGTTTCAGAAGACTGAAACCATTCCTACTGGTTCTCATTGCCTTTTACTCTTCACAGATCAAGATGTATGCTCTGAGCTGATCCAGCTGACATGTCTTTCCTCTGCTATGAGAGATTCTAACCCTATGAAGTAGTTTCTTTATAAGTTGCTTTGTTCATGGTGCTTTGTCAAAACAATAGAAAAGAAATTCAAATAGTTGGTCAGTGAAGTACAAGTGATTCTCAAAACAATAGAGTATTGTTGCCCTTGGCTGCCTTTAAGAGGTTGAAGGTAAGGAAGGCCCTGTCACTGAAGATTTAACATGCATAGGACAGAAGACATGGATATTTGCCCTGCATTATCCTTAAAGCCTCCTTCCTGTGGTCTGTCTTTCATAGTACTAGACATTATGCAAACTTCCAAAGGAGGGAAGCAATTAATGGTTCTATCCAGCTATGACACCTATGAACCACAACCATGACCAGCATCATAACATATCTGCAAAGATACAGAAAATAGAACTTATATGTCGGTTTTTAAAAGCAGCTGTCTAATTGAACTTAAGGCCCATTCAACAGAAGGGAAATTATTCTTGGTACTAGCTTCCCCACTCCTCAGGGTCATGGATCTTGGAAGAAAATTGACTACAGCCACTTTTCCAGAACAATACAATTCCTAAATACATTCTACATCTTATGCTTACACCCATAGATAAGTGTAGCTACCACCCCTCATTAAAGAATCTTCTCTTTAGGGCTAATAGAGGCCATTACAGGAAAACACAACTGGACACAATGCAGAGATCACTGGATCATGTGAAGCCCATGTCTAATGGATGACTGCCGAGAGAAGTGAGTCTCTCCCAGAGTTTAGCGCCCCAATTGGTTAGCTAATACAAAGCAGTCAGCCTGAAAACCGTATATACATGAACAATATAAACAAACTCAGAAGGTTGAGTTTATATATTTGAGCATGGGAGATCATGAAAGAGGTTAAAGAGAATGAGCTATGGAGGAAGAAGAGGAAATAAAATGGAAAGGTGAAGGTGATGTCATCATATTTAAATTGAAATGCATAACAAATAAAAACAGAACCAAAGTTTAAGAAAAAAATTTCAAGGCAATAATGTGTATTTGATGCATAGCTCACTTATATTCTATATAAATCAAGTTTTATTTAGCTAAGGATCATGTCTGCACTTCACATCTTCAAGTTGTAGGAAGGTGTCAGTCATTAGGCTTTATGAATGAATAGCTTGAATTTTGGGGTATTTTTAGGTATGCAGAAAATCATGTTATTCTTAAAGTATGATTTTTATAAGACAGTAACTATAATCTGACATTTTTATACTCTTGTTATTAAAAATGAGTAACAGATAGTTTCATAATAAGAAGCGTTTCAATAGAATTTGCTATAAAATATAGACTATGATCAAAACAAAACATTGGGAAATACCAGTAATATCATTGAATAGTACATATTAAAATAACATATTTGCATCTCTTAGCAAAGTAAACAAGTCTACATATAATCAAGTACCAGAATTGTCAGTTAAAAAATTCTTTTTCTTTCAAAATTTGTAAAATTTATAAAATGTTTAAATTAGGGGCTGTAGATATGTCTCAGCAGTTAAGAGCCCATGCTCTAGCAGTAAACCTGGATTTTATTTGCACCAAGACATGGTGGTTCACAACCATCAGTAACTTTAGTCCCAGGAGATCTGATGCCCTCTTCTGACCTTGGAGGGCACCAGGCATGCATGTGCTGCACATGCATGCATGCAGACAAAACATTTATATACATATATATGTATATATATATATACATATAGATATATAAAATAGTATCCATATAAATTTGTTAACATATATTTGTTTTTGTTTCATTATACCAATAGAGTTAAAGTCTTTATTAATATAATGTCTGCTTGTATATCATTCACTGGAACAAGTCACATTTATATTATACATGTGGTAGCACTGACACCAGAATGAATGTTTCTGAAGAGTAAACAAAATTCCCAAAATTTTCAGGAATGATTAACATTTGTTTCTTTTTATATTTCTTTTGTTTTTAGTTTGTAATATAAATACATTATTTATCTCTTTCCTTTCCTCTCTCCAAACTTTTCATATATGCCTCCTTACTTTCATTTAAATTTATGGCCTAATTTCTCATTAATTATTATTACTTACACACACACACACACACACACACACACACACACACACACACACTTATTTTGCTAAATACATAAATACAATCTGCTCAGGCTGTATAACATTACTTTTATGGATATTTTTTCAGGCTTCCCATTTGGTGTTAGACAACAATAGACATGATAATGTGGATGACGGCAGGGGCTTGGGCCAGGTGAAGGCTGAGGAAGGGAGTCCAAGAGGCTCAGAATTATAGGCAACTAAGAAATGCTGAGACTCTTAGTTAACATTAATTTTAGTGCAGGTATGAGTCATGAACATTTTTACTAACACAGAATCAGCAGCTTGGTCAAGATTAGACTGTGACAATATCTCTCTATGTATTCATCTTTCTGTATCTGGAAATACCAATAATGTTTTTAATTTACCTACGTAAGCATTTCCTGGTTGTGCTTTTTGCTTAAAACCAGTGACGGGTAGAAATATCTCCATGTTAATTGTTGAAGTTTTATTCTTATAGGAGTATATAAGAGTTTCTCCATCTTTTTAATAGATTTTTATTTAGAGAAGAGATATACAAAAATGAAAATTTCCCAAGAAATGTTGACAAGGCATTGTTGCCATAACACAGTGTCATGTTAGAGATGCTTTTTCTGCTGGGTTGAGAACATAGCCTTGTATAGTCAACTCTTTATTGTGATATAAGTGTTTCCCCAAATCACAGGGCTTATTTGGTTATTCAAAAATATCCATAGAAAATTGGGGCTGATGACACCGTTTGACATAAAAGGGGCCCATAGCTGGAGATCCTGTGATATTTTAGGACATTGCCTGAAATGGATGGGGTATTATAACACCAGTTAATGTATTGTCATGGACCATAGTAAATTCACTGAACTGAAGTAGCAGAATGTTGTTTGAGGAATGTCTATGCATGCATGTTTTTATGCATTTCTATTATATTCAATTAGATTCTGCCTTCTACAGTATTTTTCAGATAAATTTCTATTTAAGAAAATATGACTTTAAATATCAATCCCAATAAAACAAATTCATGATTTCAGAACAACTGTTCTAGAAGAATTGAGTCTATGTGTGGAGTTAAGCAAATTTTCTGAATTAAAGAATAAAAGAATAGCACTTTAGACATTTCTCAATACGTTGGTTTAAGGAAATGCCACTAAGTAGAAATAGAATCGTGGGATCAAGCTGGGTTGAGAATATGCTGGTACTATTCTCTTAATTCATATTCTTTCTCTTTCCTTCTTAGACTAGAGCATCAGAGATGCTTCAGAGACCCAGGAGAGGAGATTATGTATTCAAAGGAAATGAATAAACTTGAGATATAATTCAAAGGCAATCAAAAGTCTTGCTTTCCTAAGATCTGCAATGTGACGAGACTCCAATGGTAGATCAAATCAGTACTACAGGGAACAGAGTGTGATGGTTGTATTTGATAGCCAAGTTGATTGGATCTGGATTTAACTAATAGAATGCCTTTTGCTCAGAGTGAGCAACACCTGGCTGTCACAGATCAAAGAAAGTTCAGGAAAAGAAACAAACAAATGAACAAAATAGTGTGCTCTCTACCTGCCTATATGTGCTTCTTGTTGGTAAATATGCTTGTCTGTGCTTTTTTTTTTGCCATTCTTCCCTGACATTCAGCCTTTTGAGTGCTCATGTGTACTGACTAGCAGCTAATGTTCCAGAAATTCTCCATGCCCTCAGCCGCAGATTGACACTGTTGAACAATTCATTCCTGTGGACTGAAACAGCTTCTGGGCTTTCAGTTTTGTTCAAATGATGGGAGATAGTTTAAGAAAAGTAGAAGGAACAAAGTAAAATCATATCCACTTGATTTGAAAATATTTCTACAATATTTCAGTGAAAGAAAGTGAAAAAAAAAAAAAGGGAGGGGAAGTTGTCATGTGGTAATGTTCCTTTCTGGTTAACGTCCTCCATTGTCTTCCTTCATGAACACAAATGATGAATGAAATACAAAGGCAGTCAAGAATATGGGTGACATTTCTTTCTCTCTTGGTGACTCCTCTCTGTGGTGATCTGTACTTTCTAATTAGTTTTTAGTGTGGAACCAGTAGGGCAGTCCACTTGTTAATTTATCTACGCAGCTTTTCAATTGGCCTTGTTAAGCTTACTCGACTGGTGGATGAATTTCATTCTTGGCTTGAAGAATTGGCTTCTCCTAACTGTCTGGCTTGTAGATGTTGTCAGTGTGTAAACTTTTATTGATTTTAATGCCTTTGATGGGGGGAACTACCCCATGCCACATCCGCATGATACATTGCTTGACTAACTGTGCAGGCCTGCCACCTAGTTGTAGCGCTAAGGGAACAAACTGAGCTAATCTAATCAGTTGCCAAGGAAATCAAGTTGGCCTTAGTTGCCATGTTGAGAGGTCATAGTCTCCAAAGATTAGCACTGTGAGGCTTTTGGCCTTCAATCTTCCTTTAACATTTCTTTAGTTTCTACATTGGCATCTTGGCTGAAGATAGTAGAATATAGGTTTGGCTTTTTTTATATAATATTTTTATTTTATAATTAACTTAATTTCACATGTCAGCCATGGATTTTCCCGTCTTCCCTCCTCCCACCCCCTAGCCCTCTTCCCCAATCCACCCCCGACTCTCTCCTCCTCCAAGGCAAGGTCTCCCTGGGGGAGTCAGCCCAGCCTGGCAGACTCAGCCAAGGCAGGTCCAGTCCCTTCCCCCCTAAACCAAGGCTGAGCAAAGTATCTCAGCATAGGCCCCAGGCTCCAAAAAGTCAGCCCATGCACCAAGGACAGGTCCTGGCTTCACTGCCTGGGGGCCACCCAAACAGTTCAAGCTAATCTACTGTCTCACTTATCCAGAAGGCCTGGTCTAATTCCATGGGGTTCCTCTACCATTGGTTCACAGTTTGGATGAATCTAGAAAACCAACCATATCTTCTCAATGGGGTATTTTAAAAGTATTCCCTTATACTATTTTGAATTTCTTTGATATACCCTGTCTTCATGCGTCCGTCTATCCTTGCTTCTATTAATTTGAAACCATTTTTTGCTTCTCTGTCTCTGTCTCCCACTTCCTCCCCGTCCCTTTTCTTTTCTCCCTCCCTTTCATTCTCTCTTCCTTTTTTGGTTTATTGGGCCAAAGGGCTGTTGAACATGTTTTTCGTCTCAAAGTTCTAGTTCTTACATTCTTTTATTCTTTGTTTGTTTTTGTTTTATTTTGTATTGTTTTTTGATTTGTCTCTCATGAAATTTTGCTCTTTTTTTATTATTTCTTACCATTTTATGTGCATAGGTTTCGTTTGTTCTTCTTTTTCCAAATTCTTGAGTTGTATCATTAAGTCATTTATTTGTGTTTTTTCTGATTTTTTAAATTTTGGAGTCGGGAGCATTAAATTTCCCACCTAAAACTGACTTCTTTTAATCAGGCATACTCAGGTTGGTATGACATTAGACAAACATTCTCAAACACACACACACACACACACACACACACACACACACACACACACACACGCACACACACACACACACACACCAAAAAATCCAGTAACAAAAAAATGGGCACATATTAAAAAGATCATTACTCACCATCAAGTTATCTCTTAAATGGCTTGTTGTATTATGTTTTATTTTCACTTACTTCCAGAACATTTTTTATTTCTTTCTTCTTTGACACATGTATCATTTAATCTTGAGTGATGATTTTAAGATTTATTATGTTGTAGTCAGAAAAGATATACAGTATTATTTCATTTTCCCCTGTATTTGTTATGATTAATTTTGTGTCCCAGTATGTGTTCCGTCTTAGAGAAGCTTCCATGTGCTGCTGAACAGAATGTACACTCTTTGCTGTTTCATTGTAATGTTCCATAGATACCTGATAAGAACATTGAATGCATTTCTCTTAATGCTGATATTTCTGTGACTTTGTTCAGATTACTTGTCTATTGTAGAAAGTGGATATTAACACCATTCCCTATTGCCCTATTGTTGAGTCAGAGTTATTCCATGTGTCAATTCCAGTTGTATGATTTTTTTTATAAAAATTGATAGGCCAGAATTCTATGTATATATGCTTAGATTGTAATGGCTTCTTGGCTAATTTTTCCCATGATTAAAGTGGCATGTCCTTCTTTATTACCTCTGATTAGTTTTAATTGGCAGTCTATTTTGTCAGATATTAGGATAGCAACTCCTTGTTTTCTTGTCCTCTTATTTTGGAATACTTTTTCCCATCCTTTCAATGTAAGGTGGTACTTATATTTAAAAATAAGATGAGTTTTTTGTAAAAAATAGTTAGGTAGATTATGTTAGGTGTCTTTTGACTGGGGAAGGTTGTTACTGTTTAAGTTATTATTAAAAGGTGCATGTTGATTGGTTTTACTTTGTTGAGCTTTTGTTGAGATCTATCCTTTGTTTCAGTATACTTTTACTTGTTTTCATTCTGTAATTTTTCTTATTGTTATTAGTCTGTTTGCTTCTAGTATTCTTTATAGGTCTGGTTTAATGGTTATGAATTCTTTTAGCTTCTTTATATCATGGAATATTTTTCCTTCTTCTTCAGCTACTGCAGATATTTTTGCTATGTACAGTAGTCTAGGCTGTGGTTTTAAGAACTTGGAAAACTTCGTTCCAGATTCATTTGGTATCTAAAGCTTCCACTGATAAATCAGTTCTTATTCTTATGAATTTTCCTGTATATGTGACATATTTTTTTTCTACTGTAGCATTCAATATTCTTTCCTTGGTTTCTTGAGTTTTTCAATCATATCTTTATTTCATCTTGACTTCTCTTCAATAGTTTTATTTGTTTACTAGATTCAGTTTTCTGATTCTGGGAGGTAATGGTCATTACATGCAGACACATAGTTGTGTTTTTTTCCTCATTGTGTAAACTTTATTCATTATTCTCATTACATTTCTTGAGCTTTGTTTTTATGTCTTGAAATTCCTTAATTCTGTGAAGAGGTTTGAGTGTTCATTTTTATTACTTTATTTGAATGTAAATTTTAAAATTAAATTGATCATAAAACTTGGGAAATAAAAACATTGCTCACTAAAATGAACCAAAATCAAATTTACTCATATTATTGAACTTTTTTTTTAGAGGTTACAATTCATTTTTTTCCTTTTTATTTTTATTTTTTGGTTTTTCTTTTTTTTGTATTCCATTTTTATTTTTATTTTTTAATCTTTTTTTAAAATTTTATAATTTAATTTAATTTTATATGTCAGCCATGGATTCCCTTGTCCTCTCCCCACCCCCACTCCCACCCCCAACTTCCCCCCAGCCAACCCCACATTCCCATTCCCATCTCCTCCAGGGCAAAGACTCCCCTGGGGATTGAGCTCAACCTGGTAGATTCAGTACAGGCAGGTCCAGTCCCCTCCTCCCAGGCTGAGCCAAGTGTTCCTGTATAAACCCCAGGTTCCAAACAGTCAGCTCATGCACTGAGGACAGGTCCCGGTCCCATTGCCTGGATGCCTCTCAAACAGATCAAGCTAATCAACTGTCTCACTTATCCAGAGGGCCTGATCCAGTTGGGGGCTCCTCAGCTATTGGTTCATAGTTCATGCTTCTGAAGCTGTGGAGTTTCACATATGATTTAGCAATTTCACTACCAAATAAAGTGCATATGTATCTATCCACCACCAAAACCAAAAAAATCCACCACAGAACTGGAACTAGAAACACCATGGGACTTTTATCTCATTCCATAAATAATGTCCATTACCAACATTCAGTCCTTCATCTGCTAATGTTTAGCATTTCTTCTTTATCTCTTTTCTTTTATTGTAAATAGATATTTTTCATACAATATATTTTGATTATGGCTTCCCCTTCTCAAACTGCTCCTGATACTCATCACCTCCCTTCCCATACAAATCTACACTATTTATTTTTCTCTCTCATTAGAGAACAAACAGGCATATAAAAATAATAATGCATGAAAATAAAATAAAATAAAAAAACAAACAAATGGGAATAGGACAAATCATACAAACAAACAAAAATAGCCAAAGAAAAAGTAAAGAAACACTTATAGACAAAGAAACACATGTCCATGCACACAGAAATTTCATGAAAACATAAAACTGGAAACTGTTATACATATGTTTAAGAAAAGTGAGGTTAAAACAAAATGCTCTTTCTTTCAAAACATGGGAGAAAGTACCTCCAAAACTTCTATTGGGTTCATTTTGCCTTGGACATCTAGTGCTGGGCATGGGAACTATCATTAAGGGTGGTTTGTATCCTCCGTGAAACACCACTGGAGACAAGTAATTTTTCTTTGGAAGAGGTTATCAATTGGAGATAGATTCTAAGTTAAGGATGGGAACTTTTTCCACCTCCTCTCTCAACAATGAGTTCCTGGTCTGGTACAAACCCAAGTCGGCACTGTGCGTACTCCCATAGTCTCCGTATGAACACATGTGTATCAATCCTTCTTTGTTTAGGAGGCCTTGTATCCTTGGTGTCTTTCAACCCCTTTGGTTCTTACAATCTTTCCTGCTTCCTCTTCTACAGAATTCTCTGTGCCTTGAAGTGGGAGTGATGTTTGTTGGAGCTATCCCATTTAGGACTGAGTGTTCCAAGATCTTTCACTCTCTGCTCATTGTCCATCAGTGAGTGTCTGTATTGGTTCCCATCTACTGCAGGAGGAATCTTCTCTGATAATAGCCAAAACACTGATATATGAATATAGTAGAATGTCATTAGGAGTCATTTTATTCCTAGGTTGCTTTAGCAGAACAATAATATTCATTTTTCCCCAGGTGTCTAATCAATCTAACCTTCCTGGCCACCTGAGACAGGAAATAGCCCTTAGTTTTAACTGTCCCTCCCCATTTTTTCCTCACTTCCCCTTATTTCTTCCCCTGCATCATTTAATTTTTTTATTCTAGTCTCCCATAACCCACAGTACATCCATCAATATCTAGTCTATTTTCCCTTCTTTGAAGATGCATACCACCCCAAGTCCCTTACTCCATACCTAACCTCTATAGTTATATAGATTGTAGCCTGCTTATTGAAGACTTAACAACTAGTATGCACATATAAGTGAATACATACCATACTTGTATTTTGGGATCTGTGTTCCCTCACCCAGGATGAATTTTTCTAGTTCCTTCCATTTACCTGCAAATTTCATTTTTTTAAACATCTAAGTAATATTCCACTGTGTAAATGTCCTACATTTGCTTTATTAATTCAGTCATTGATGTAATTTAGGTTATTTCCAATTTCTTGCTATTATGAATAGAGCAGCAAAGAACATGGATAACCAAGTGTCTCTGTAGTAGGATGTAGAATTGTTTGGGTATATACCCAAGAGGGATATGCCTGGATCTTGAGGTAGGTATGTTACCAGTTTTCTGGGAACTGCAAGACTACTTTTCATAGTGGCTGCATAAGTTTGAACTACCACTGGCAAAAGATGAGTATTACCTGTGGCAGGCTTTCTTTTGGGCCACTAACGACCTCCCAATTCATGGCATGGAATCTTATCATACTTATCATTAGTTATGAATGCTCAGCCTTAGCTTATGCTTGTTCCACTAGCTCTTATAACTTAAATTAACCTGTTTCTCTTCATCTACGTTTTGCCTCAAGGCCTTTTACTTTTCTTTCATTCTGTGTGTCCTACTCCATGTCCAGGCAGCTGGCTGACGGCTGCCTGGCTACCTGGACCCAAGTATCTCCTTCTTTTTCTCTCTTGGTCTCTCTTCTTGAGCCCAAATTTCTCCTAATTATTCTCTCTGCCTGCTAGCCCTGCCTATCTCTCTACTGCCTTGCTATTGGCCATTTGGCTTTTTATTAGACCAACCAGGTGCCTTAGGCAGGCAAAGCAACACATCTTTACATCATTAAACAAATGCAGCATAAACAAATGTAACACATCTTTAGATATAGTAATATTTCACAATAATTCCCCTTTCCCTATAACCTTGCCAGCATTAGTTCTCATTTGCTTAGATATTTTGACTGGTGTCAAATGAAAACACAGAGTAATTTTGATTTGGATTTCCCTTGTGACTAAGTATTTTTCATCTGTTTGTGTGTAATCTTTCGGCAACTCTCTTTTTAGTTCTCTACCCAGATTTTAATTTAGTGATTTGCTTTGTTATTGTTGTTGTTTGGTTGTTTGGTTTGATTTTTCTGAAGCTCAAATATTTGAGTTCATTGTGCATTTTAGATGAAAACCCTCTATCATAATTGGTCAAGATCTTTTCCTATTCTGTAGTTTGTCACTTTGTCTGAATCATGGTGTTCTTTACTATACAGAAGCTTCATTTTCACAAAACCACAATTATTAATTGTTGTTCTTAGTACATGTGCTATCAGTTTTCTGTTCAGAAAGTCCTTCTTTATGACAATGAGTTCAAGACTATGCCTCACTTTCTCCTCTGTAAGATTAAGAGTATCTGGTCTTATGTAGAAGTTCTAGGGCCATTTGTAATTGAATTTTGTTCAGCATAATAAATGTGGGGTTATTTGCATTATTCTTCATGCAGCCATCTAGTTTGAAAAAGACCATTTTTTTTAAAAAAATTTTGCCCAGTGTATTTTTTTCTTCTTTGTCAAATTTAGGTATTCATAGCTATTGTAGACTGGGTCTTAATACGATTCCATTGGTCAGCATGTCTGGTTTTATGGCAATACTTGCTGTTTTTATTACTATAGTTCTGTAGTACAACTTGAAATCTGGAATGGAGATACCACTAGCAGTTCTTTTACTATTCAGGACTGTATTCTCCCTCCCTCCCTTTGTGTGTGTTTGTGTATGTGCTATCATATGAATGAAAAATTGTCCCTTCAATTTCTGTGAAGAATGTGTTGGAATTTTGGTGGGTTATATTGAATCTGTATAGTTCTTTTGGTAGGAGGACTATTTTCACTATATTAATTCTATCAATCCATGAGCATGGGGGTATCTTTCAATCATCTAATATATTCTCAATTTAATTCTTTAACTTCTCACATTTTTATTATAACATTTTTTCACTTGCTTAGTTAGAGATATCCCTAGTTATATTTTTGAGGCTATTGTGATAGGTATTTTCTCTCTGATAGCTTTCTTAGTCTCTTATTTATATATAGGTCAGTGACTTTTTTTGTGTGTGTGTGTTAAGCTTGTGTCTTGCTACTTTTCTGAAAGTGTTTAGTAGCTATAGAAGTTTCCTGTTGGAACTTTTTAGGGTCTCTCATATAAGGTTGTATCAACTACAAATAATGGTTTTCTTCCTGCTTTCCTAATTTTATCTACTTGATCTTATTCATTTGTCTTCTCACTCTAGCTAAGACTTCAAATACTACATGGAATATATATATATATATAGAGAGAGAGTGAATATTGTCTTGTTCCTGATTTTAGTGGAATTTCTGGGATTATTCTTACTCAAAGGGTTTCTTGGGACATTTTTGGTCTTTTATGTTTCCATATGAATTCTTTTTATTGTTTTTCCTCATCCTGTGAAATATGATATTGAACTTTGATAGGTATTGTGTTAAATCTACAAGTACATTTTAGTAGTATAGCACTTTTCATGATAACGAATCAGTCAGTCCAAGAGTATTTCCACTGTCTAGTTTCCCCTGAGATTTACTTTTTGAATGAAGTTATTTTGGGTGAAATATTTTTTTAAATTTCTTTCTCTGAGAGTTCACAGTTGGTATAAATGAAGGCATATCTTTGTTTTTATATTGATTTTGTATCCTGTAATTTTACTATAAATTTTAATAGATCCAATGGTTTTCTAGGAGACTCTAGAATCTCTTAAGAAGCATGTCACCCATAAATAAGGATTTCTTCCTTTCCTGTTTTAATCCTTTTTATGTGTTTATCTCATCTAATTGCTATATCTAGGACTTTGAGCACTATATATAACAAAAGAAGAAAGCATATTGTTGCTAAAGCTTGGTTGAGTTTATATTGAGAATATTGAGTTGTTAGTTCCATCTTCCAGAATTTGCAAGTTGATTTTAGGTCAAAGAAATTGGAGGGATTCCAATTCAGTGCCAATCAAATAAACATGCAAATGGGACAAATGACTAGATTTGCTTTGACTGGTGTTCCGACTGTGCTACCTGGTGCCTCAGAATGGCATAGTTGGGCCAGAGTTTGCAACAATCATCAAGCTAAACTTAGTATATAGTCTCTGGTGCTAAGCCAAAGTGTGAGCATTAGGAATGGCTTAGGCAAGTGAGGTTCCAGTGATTCACTAGGCTGGATTGTCATGTATTTATTCCTTTTCAGGTATGCTTGGAGTTTCTATATGGTACAGATAGGCTGCAATTCAGGGGAATGACCAAACTGGATTGATGTATAGGATGTACTACCTGGGCTGTATATGGGGATTGGAGAGGATGCAGGCAATCAAAATTTCAGGAAGCTTTCCATGCTTAACCTCGGTGCAGGCTGTGGAACTTGGGTTAAGAATAAAAGTTGGATATGGCAATAGAGGCTATCAGATCAGTCAGGCTAATCAGAGAGGGGATGCCCATGGGATATTGGATTAGGGCCAAGCCTGGATACTGGGATTTTCACAAGCGGAACTCATGAGACTGGGCCACACACAGAAAATGCAATCTGGAATAGGTCTGTTAACTGGGAAGGGTACAGGCAGGTAGGATTAAGGAACCTCAGATAAAGTCTAAACTTTGTGTGATCCCAAGTTAGGACTAGAGGTTGGCTGTAGGAGAGGCAGGCTAAAGTCAGGAAAGCTGAGCAGACTGGACTATCTCAGGATATGTGACTGGGGCCAAGCCTTGGATTTGGGAACAGTAGAGGTGGGGCATGATTTTATTTAGTTCTACCGATTACGTGAGATAGCATATGTTTGGCTAATTACTTGGAATTTGAAGTGATGATTTCATCATATGAAGAAATATGTCAGTGTCTGTGCATTGGACAGCACAGTCAACTGTAACACAATCACAACAATCCAGGTAATAAGAATGCTGACATCTGGGTATTATTTGATTTAAGCTGATGAGGCACAGTGGATTCAAGACACCTCTGCTAATCAAGTTTTTTTTTTTACTTAGTAAATTTTTATGCCTTGAAGTATTCCCATGAACACACACACATACACACACACACACACACACACACACACACACACACACACACACACACACACACACATACACACACACTATATATATTCATCTCTTGGGTAGTATCCTTATGTTCTTGGAATATTGGGGTCATCATAGACAAAAGGATATCCATTCATGTCATAAGCACATACATTCATTGACTTCTTACCTTGCCTCTTAGAGAACTGAACAGCAGACTAAGGTAGTGTGGAAAGCAACCTTTGTGTTACAGATGATAATTAAAGACCAATGACAAGAGAAAAAAAAAACAACACTGTAAGTTGATAAGATTTTTGCCTAAAGATCTTTCCCCATCTGGTGCTTTTGATGGGCTTTGGTAACTAAGGCTAGGCAGCACTAGGCATATGAACCCTATGAAAACACTAAAGCAGTAGACATTCCTTTCACCGTGACTAATTCCAGACTCAGGTCTTATCTTTTATAGACTTGACCCTATGACCTATGTGAAAAATAATGTTTTTTATTTTCTTCTGTTCTATTTTCTGTTGAGTTGACAGTATATTTTTAAGCCATGAAAGTAGAAAACACCAAAGAAAAAATCAAATGGAAAATGGGATCAAGTTTATTCATGTGTGTTCATTCAATTAAGAAATGAATGAGTGTTCCTTTTGTGCCAGGAGTGTGTATACTAAGATTGCAACTGCAAATAGCACAACAGGATTTTTCTCAAGGAGACTTCATTGTAGTGGAACATACAGATGATAAATAAATAAGTAAACATAAATTCCTTTCAGTCATTCAAATAAAATGAAGGGGAAATATTTTAAAAATTGTCACAGACAATGATTTCAAGGATAGAACTCCAATAGCCCAGGAAACACAGCAAGAATTGACAAATGGAATACAAGAAATTAAAAACCTCTCCACAGCAAAGAAGATGCTTGCTGAGTTAAGACACAAATGGCAGGGTGGAGAAAGTATATTTGTAGTTATGTATTTAATAAAGGCTTCACATGGAGAATATTAGGAAAAGCATCTCAGAAAACTCAACAACAAAACAAAATATTTCAATAGAAGTAGGAAAGACCTAGATAGGTAGTTGTCACAAGAAGCAGAAATTGCCAATAAGTATAAATTTTATTATATGTGTTGAACCAGGACATGTCCTATTTACAGGCACATAGAGGTCTCTTCTGTGTCACTTCCAACGATTCCACCTACCCAGATTTCTCACGTCCTCCTCCAGGGTCTAGTCCAGCAATTCTCCCAGACCTCCCCATCCATGTCTGTGGTGATATTTTAATTGTGCTGAAATGTGATTTTATTTGTATGCTAATAAATAAAGTTTTCCTAGAGATCAAAGGTTATTAGCAAAGAGCTAGGAATAGAATTCAGGTGCTGGTAGCCCACACCCTTAATCTGATCACTTGGCAAGCAGAGTCTCTGTGTGGTCAGGGACACAGCCAAACGTGGTGACCCTTGAGTTTTTAATCCCAGTACCAACCGTAGAGATCAGGAGGTCTGTATAGACATGCAGTGACGAGGAAGTCATGTGGCTGGGCTTAGAGTCAATGAGAAGGCAGAACAGGAAAGCAATAAAATGCAAGACACACAGGAAGAAGGGCTGTCTCTCAGGGGAAGGACAGCAGCGAGTGGTAAGATAAGGTGGTCTTGAATCTTCACTAGTGCTCAGATCACTTGGGCTTTTAACTCTGTATTTGGCTCTGTGTTTCTTATTTAATAAAACTGTGTAGAATTTCACCTACACATGTCTTCTTTGCAACCCACCAAATCTAGTCAGGTATGCACATACAGTGCCATGGCCTAGTCTGGCCACATTATCTACATGGCAAACAATCTGTAGGTTTGGCCAGGACCCTCTATCCTTATCTCCTAACCCATTAGACTCTCTTACTCCAGATCCAAACTCACTAGGCAGCTGGATCTACCCTCAAAGTCAAGGACTGGACAAGGAAGCATAACCTGTATACCAGCCAGTCCCCTCTGTCCACTTGACTTCATTTAATTTAAGCTATTTCTAGACTTTAGGCCCAATCTGCATATCCTTTTTTTTTTCTCATAGCATACTCAGAACTAACAAAAGATATTCACATGCCCAAATCTCATTGCAGAAATAATAACATAGGAAAGGTTAAATCAGCATGTCCCTCCAAAACCTAATACTCTGTAGAAATGCTTGTCAATGAGAATTAACTACACAAAGCCAAGGACATAGAATTTAGAAGAACCATAAGCTTTATCAAAAATTCAAGGAGATTAAAGAAGACACAAAGAAACAGCTCAATGAAATTAAGGAGAAAAGTTGAATGATGTCCAAAGAACCACAATCATAAAGCTGATGGAAGTAATGAAGATCAGACTAGAGCTTGAGAAAAAATTTAATAAGGAGACTGAAACACTGAAAAGGACTAAAGCGGAAATAAAAAAAATTGAAATTCTCAATAACTGCATCAGGAAACTCAAAGAAAAGTCTTAAGAGTAGAATGACTAGAACTTCAAGTACTATATTGAATAAGTAGGGGGGAGCAGGCAGCCTTGCCTCGTTCCTGATTTTAGTGGAATCGCTTTGAGTTTCTCTCCATTTAATTTGATGTTGGCTGTTGGCTTGCTGTAAATTGCCTTTATTATGTTTAGGTATGTTCCCTGTATTCCTGATCGCTCCAAGACCTTTATCATGAAGGGGTGTTGGATTTTGTCAAATGCCTTTTCTGCATCTAGTGAGATGATCATGTGGTTTATTTTCTTTGAGTTTTTTTATATGGTGTATTACATTGACAGACTTTCATATGTTGAACCACCCTTGCATCCCTGGGATGAAGCCTACTTGATCATGGTAGATAATTGTTTTGATGTGTTCTTGGAGTCTGTTTGCCAGTATTTTATTGAGTATTTTTGCATCAATGTTCATGAGGGAGATTGGTCTGTAGTTCTTTTTTTTGTTGTATCCTTGTTTGGTTTAGGAATCAGGGTAATTGTAGCCTCATAGAAGGAGTTTGGTAATGTTCCTTCTGTTTCTATTGTGTGGAACAATTTAAAGAGTATTGGTATTAGCTCTTCTTTGAAGATCTGGTAAAATTCTGCACTGAAACCATCTGGTCCTAGGCTTTTTTTGTTTGGGAGACTTTTAATGACTGATTCTATTTCCTTAGGGGTTATTGAACTATTTAAATAGTTTATCTGGTTTTGATTTGATTTAACTTAGATATGTGGTACCTATCCAGAAAATTATCCATTTCTTTTAGATTTTTCAGTTTTATGGAGTAGAGGATTTGAAGTATGACCTGATGATTCTCTGGATTTCCTCAATGTCTATTGTTATGTCCCCCTTTTCATTTCTGATTTTGTTAATTTGTATGCTCTCTCTCTGTCTTTTGGTTAGTTTGGATAAGGACTTGTCTATCTTGTTGATTTTCTCAAAGAACTACTCTTTACCTCTAAACTGTTGACTGTCCATAGATTCTGGGAACAGGAAATTGCTGTCTTTAGTTGTATCCTCCTCAGTCCAGAGGCCAATCAAAACAGCTGCAAACGCTGGTTCCCCAGATGGCTCTGGTTCATCTTGGTAGGTCACAAAAGGAACAGACACAGATGTATGAGAGAGACTGGTGAGCTATAGTGAGGGTGGACTGGGGTGGTGGGGATGGATATAGGGGGTTAGAATGATTGGTGTGTAAGGCATATACATGTGAAATTAAAAACAAAGTAAAATAGATTTGCACTTTCTTTAAAAAAAAGAGTAGAATGAATCTAGCAGAAAATAGTATACCAGGACTCTAAGATAAAGTAGAAGATCTAGACCAAATAAGCAAGGAATATGAAAAATTTAGGAAAAAAAACCCACAGTGATGGAAAACATAGGAAATGTAGGGCATCATGGAAAACACAACCTTCAAGTTACAGGCATTGATGAGGGAGAAGAATCTCAAGTCAATTGGATAAACCAGATCTCCATCAAGAACATCTTATAATGCTTATCCAAACTAAGGAAGGATATATGAATATAGATATAAGAACCACATAGAACACCAACTTGACAAGACCATAGAATAAAGTACTGATTGTAACATATAAATGAAAACCCATCAGAATAACATCAGATTTCTCCATGGAAACTTTGAAAGCCAGAAGAGCTTGGAGCAATGCATTCCAAGGCCTAAAAGACCATGATAGGCAACTAAACTAATATACTAAAAAAAAAAAAAAAACTGCCATGATTGAAGGAGAAAGAAAAACTTTCCATAACATAAATAACTAAAAATATTTATATTTGACAAACCAAACCTAAAGGAAATTTTAGAAGCATTATTTCAGGCTGAAGAGAGGAATGCACATAGTAGAGAGACTGTTGGAGAAACAAAACCATAATTATTAAAACACAAAATACCACTGAGAATATGCACATCAATATTATCAGAAGTCAATGGCACAATGACCAAAATTAACACAAACATTTCAATAATAATTTTAATGTCAGTGGATCTTTTCCAATCAAAAGACACAGGCTAACTGAATGGATCAAGAAACAAAATCCATCTATCTGTTGTCTATAAGAAACATACCTTACTTTTAAATATAGATGCTTAGATTAAAAGAATGGACAAAAGCATTTGAACAAACACTTTTGAACAGGAAGCAAATAGTTATTGCTATCCTAATATCTGACAAAATGGACTTTGAATACAAATCAGAATAGTTTAAGAGTGACATTTCATTCTAATCAAGGGAAGTTAAATAAGATATATTTGGGATCCTAAACATATATGTACCAAACTCTGGGACACCCACTTTAATTAACAATGGACTATTGGATTTAAAGTCAGGTATTAATATCAGTCCATCAATATTTGCTGATTTTACTACCCCACCTTCTCCTATAGACAAGCCAGCTGGACAAAAATGAACATCAGAATTAACTGGCATCATATATCACATGGGCTTAACAGATATCTACAGAGTATTTCATCCAAACTCCAAAGAGCACACATTCTGCTCATTGGCACAAGGAAGTTTTTCTAAAATAGACCACATGCTGGGGCATAAAATAAATCTTTACAAATTCAAAAAACTTGAAATGACTAGTTGTATCCAATGACCACAATGCAGTAAAACTTAAAATTGACAGCAAATATATCTCTAGTAAATATACAAACTCATGGAGATTTAACAGTTGATTACTGATTAATGACTGGGTCAAAGATAAAATCAAGAAAGAAATTTAAAAAACATTCTGGAATTAAATGAAAATGAAAACACAACAAAACAAAACTTCTGGAACGTATTGAAAACAGTCTTATGAGGGATATGTTCATGCACTAATAAATCAGAAAGAGCCCAAGTAAAAGATTTAATGATGTAATACAAAAAGTTGAAAAAAATAAAATAAATCATGAACCATTTGATCACAAGAAATAAAAAATTCAGAGCAGAAATTAATGAATTAGAAAGAAAGAAAACAAGACAAAGAATCAACAAGTATAAGAACTGTATCTTTAAAAAGATGAACAGGATTGACATACCCTGGACCTAACTAACAAAACAAAAGAAAGAGTAGACCATATTAATAGAATCAGACACGAACAAAGAAATATTAGGACAGACTTTAAAGAAACAGTATTATAAGCTAATAATTTAAAAAGTGTACTTCATTTAGTTGGAACACCAATAGAAACAGATGAATTTCTGTATTGAGCCAAATCACCAAAATTAACCAAGAACTTAACAAGCTAAACAGACCCATAGCAAATGAGTTTGAAATAGTAATAAAAAGTGTTCTAATATAAAAATAGTCCAGGGCCAGATGGTTTCACATAAGAATTCTACCAGACTTTCGAAGAAGGTCTCCAGTCAATCCTTTTTAAATTATTCAAAAAAATAGAAACAGAAGGAGCACTTCCAAACTCTATCTATGAAGCAAATATTTCTCTAATATGTAAACCTGGTAAAGACACACTAAAAAGGAAAGCTACAGGCCAATATCCCTGATGAAAATAGACATAGACTTAAAAAATATTCAATAAAATACTTGAAAACAGAATATAGTCAAACATCAAAAAAAAATTTCCACCATGATCAAATTGGCTTTATTCCTGAAATACAGTTTTGGTTCAACATAATTCAATAAACCACATAAATGGGCTTAAAGACAGAAACTGAATAATCATTTCAATAGACACAGAGAAAACCTTCGACAAAATCCAACATTCATTTATAATGAAAGTTGTAGAGAATGCATGGATTAAATGCAACATTTAACTTTATATAGGATAAACCTTAGCTACTGTCATCCTAAATGGAAAAAAAAAACTTGAAGCAATCACACTAAAGTCGATACTAAGATAGGGATGTTCACTATCCACATTCTCTTTCAATATTCTGATCAAAATACTAGTTGGAGCAATAAGACAAGGGAAGAAAATTAAATGGATATAAATAATAAAAGAAGTCAAACTATACTTATTTTGCAGATAGCATACTATACATTAGAGATCACAAAAAAATCTAAAAGAAAAATTTTATAAACCATAATTATAATTCAGCAACATGGCAGAATATAGATACAACTTTCAAAAATAAATATCTTTTCTGTATACCACCAGGAAACAGAGAAGGAGAATATGGACATACTACCATTCATAATAGTTTCAAAGAAAATTTAATAATAACAAAGTTAACAAGGAGATGTAGCAAATCTACAATGGAAGTTTTCAACCTCTGAAGAAAGAGACACAGAAAAACACTAGAAAATGGAAAGACATCTCATGCTCATATATTGATAGCATTTAAATTGTAAAAATGAAACTTTATGAAAAGATACTTACAGATTCAATGCAATTGAATCAAAATTCCCATTTAATTCTTCAGAGTAATAGAAAAACCACTCCTAAAATTCTTATGAAACCACAAAAGACCTGAGATAGCCAAAAAAGTCCTGAGTGAAAAGAACAATACTGAAGGATCACCATTTCAGATTTTAAGATATATTACAGAGCCATAGTTATAAGGACATTACGATACTGCACAAAATAGAACATGTAGAATTTATTAGACAAAGTAAAAGCCTCAAAAATGAGTACAGATAATAAGATGGAGGACAAAGCATTTTCAAGAAACAGTTCTGGGCAAACTGGATGTCCACATCAGAAGAATATAATTAGACCAACATCTATCCCCTTGCAAAAAATGTCCAATTGGATCAAAGATCTAAATGTGAAAATTGAAACAATGAAAGTGCTAGAAGAAAACATAAAACACTATCTATCACAATACAGATGTATCAAGGGACTTCTTGAATAGGATTTCAGTTGCCCAAAAATTAAATCCAGCAAGTAATAAGAGGAACTTCACAAAACTAAAATTCTTCTGCCAATCTAAAGAAACAATTAACCATGCAAAGAGGAATGGCAGAGAATCACTGGCAGCTTTAGAACTAACAGAGGGTTAATATCCAGAATATACAAGAGTTGTTTGTTAGGGTTGTCTGTCACAGAGACTTCCAACATAAGGCCTGAGGATTTTGCCTTTAATTTTCTGCCAGAGATAGGAGGTAATTCCCTATTCCTGTAGAAAGAATGCACTTCAGAATTAGCCCTGAGGCTCCTGAGCTGGAACTGACCTGAACACCTACTTCCTGTGGACTAGTATCATGGTATAAGACAGCACCATGAAATTTTCCAAATCAAGTCAACAAATCAAATCAAACAACAGTCTCTTTGCCTTTGATGTCTATTGAACCACATCTATGACCAGCATGGTACAAATGTGCCTTCATTTGCAATAGTGGCATGTATATCTTGGCATTAACCAATAACTCTCTAATTAGATTTAAGACTTGATCAGCAAGAATGAAACCTTGCCTGGTATCGGAAATCCTAGCAACTACTTAGTGAAGTTACTACTGGATGAAACATATAGCCACTACTTCACTATATCAGCATGATCCCTAACAACAATGTAAACATTTGTCATTATATCCAGAGGTAAGTGTAGTCCCTACCCCTCATCAAAATGTAGACCTGTGGCCCAGTCTCAATGGGTACATCTACAAAATAGTCCTGTATCTAAGCTATGGGAACATTATAGAAGAGGGGAGCAGGATGATTGTAAGACCTAGAGGAGCAGGTAATTTGCTGTGAGCTTTTGTCTACTAGTAATTTCAGAAGCAATGTCCACAAAGTCTCACCAACAGAGGACCCTTAAACACTTTTAATGATAATGTAAATGTAGAGTCTGTGGAAGCCATCATGGAAGTTATCAAGAAGACAATAGAAGTACCTTCTGATGTAGGTTATATATCTGAAGGAAATTAAGTCAGTATTAAGAAGAGGTATTATCTTCATAGCTCTTTTATTAAAAGCAGTCAAGATGTGGAATTAGTCTTGTCAAAAGAGAAGTTGGCAAAGAAAAATTGCTATGTATATGCAATGAAATATTATTCATCTATAATTAAGGATGGAATTCTGACACTTGCAGGAAAACAGATGGAACCAAAAGATGGAAGAAACCACACATAAGCCAGACACAGAAAAAGAAGTATTTTCATGTATATATGGAACTGTATTAAATAAGTAAAAGAAAAAAATAATGTCCTGTAAGTAGAATCTGAGGATGAGATTATAAAAGAAAGAGGAGGGTGAGAGGAGGTAAGAAAGAGAGGAAATGGTCAGCACACACTTTATTAATGTACCGAAACATCACAGTGGCACTGACTAACCTGTACTAGTACATGTTGATAGTGTTCTTTAAATTTTAGTCTTAGTTATGTCAAATGAAGACCACCAATATACTGAATAGCTAATTCCAAAAAGTGAGATGAGAGAGCAAGGGCGTGTGACAGACTTGGAAGGAAAGTCCATAAACAGTGCATTACTGAGTGGACTACCACAGTGACAACTGTGTCTGACACCCTCTCAGGGCCTTGTAAGCCAGGGCAGAAGATTATCGGAAATTTTCTCCAGGAGAGCAAAAGCTGGGGAATTTATCTACAGTGTTTTATCATTACTTCTTAGGGTATTAGCCTCTCAGAATTTCTGTTCTTTATTTCAACATCCAATTTAGACGTTTTTCCAGTCAGAGAAGCTAAATAATGCCATCAGTGAAAGAGAAAAGGAAGACAACTGTTATAAAGGAAGCATCTATGGTAACTTTAGGAAAGTCAAGGACATGATAAGGTCAGGAAACACAGGGAGAGTATCATCTGTAACAACCTTGATGAAAATAGCACTAGAAATGGGAATAAAGTAATTATTGGCTGAAATTATGGAATACATCAGGGTCAAAAACCATTGTGTTCAGGAAGAGATGGTGGGGGAAAGACATGAAAGATGAGAGATAAGGATTCATGAATACATGAGGAGGGAGACCATGTGATGCAAAGAAGTACATGCTGAGACTGAGAGCAAGAATGGCTTGGGTTTGTTTAGAAGGTATAGATCACAGAGTTTGCTGGCATTGTGGGTACAGCAGGTGGGAAACTGAGACATTAATTGTCTTTAGGTTTGAGGTAGAGTACTATTGATATCATGAAGTGCAAAGAGAATATCCTGGGGATATTAAAAGTATTACTACATATATGCTGTGTTTGAGATAACTTTCTGACATTCAAGTAAAGACAGTTGGTACAACATCAGTATCAATTTGGAGTCAATATGAAAAATCCCAGAGGACAAATTTAGGAGTTGTCAGTGTATAGATCACATTAAAAACATGAGGCTAAATGAATCAGATAGAAGATACGTGTGAATAAGAGGGGAGAGATTAGGAAGCCTAATCCCTAGATTATTTCATCTTGTTAAGGTAAAAAAGATGAGGAGAAATATTCAAGGGTTCTGCAATGTAGAAGACACAGGGCTATACCCCGTGTTCTACAGGAGAAAGCTTGGTGAAAGGAGGGCTTGATGGACTGTGTTAGTTGTGTAGGAAGGTCTGAGAAGAGTGAGAGCTAGCAGGCATTGGTTTTGTCATAGAAGGATGCTGGGTTCCACAACATGCAAGCTGACAAGAGTAGATGGAATGGACTCATGCTTGTGTTCAGAACAAAGTTGAATTGAGAGGACTTTTAGTTAGGATGAGAGCATAATCCCTAGAGATAGCTGTGGTCAGCTTTGCAGCAAGTTTGGAAATGAATGAGAGAACGGTAGAAAAACTTCCAGGGGGATTTGGCTTGAGTGACTTACTCCACTGTTAATTGCCTTGAAATGTTTTTTTCATCAACGAGGAACAGAATTTTTACTTACTATTTAGATTTTTAAATCAAGCAACCCAATAAAAAGTAATTAAAACTCAAATATATATATGGAGAAATTAAACAACAAACAAAAACTACACCTCCAACTGCTAGATAGCATTATATCTGTGTGTATTTGTAAACATATATCTGACTTTATATATCAGTAAATCTAACCTAAATGCCATCAGTCAAGTCCTCTCATTGGTGATTTCTCCAAAGCTTACTTTGCATTATGCCAAAAAACGCCTGTGAATGACAAGCTCATTCTGGTCTAAAGAGATTTTTCTTCATGTGTTGGTTTCTATTCTTGACTCTGTGATGAAAACACTTTATGAAAGCAATTTAAAGAAAGATATGTCTTGGCTCATGGTTTCAGAGCAATTTAGTTCATCACAATGGGAAATGCATACATAGTAGAGGTCCCTCCTTTCTTGGTGTGCCAGGAATCAGAGGCAAGATAGAACCAAGAGCACCTATGAATGCCTCCTCTATTAATCTGCTTCCTCAAGCCACTCAACTCCTAAAGAAACTGTGCTCTTCAAAACAGCAGTATTAATTAGGTTTATAATTACAATTATTTTAAACTAAGCCCAATTTATTTTACTCCATGTTTTCTTTCTCTAATTTATTCTGTAGGCTATCATGAGCCTAATCAAGTGATATCCTGGTCACAAAGTGACAATGGCTCCCAATTCTTAAAGCAAACCCCTTGGTGTTTTAAGGCCTTTTAACTTCCACTGTGACCTGAGCAGCACATATTTCCCCAAAGTGTGTACCTTTGCTGAAACTCAGCCAACTCTGCTGGAAAACAAACTTGCCTACCAGTCTCATTTCCCAGATTTTCTTAAGCTCTTATGAAATGTATCTCTTTCCTTTTCACATTCTGTGTTTTTCTACATTTATAAGAGCTAGGATTTAAAAAAAATCAGATATACTTGTTTGAATTCTATCTTCCTTTCAGTTTTCTGACCTGAAGTGTGTGGGTTGCTCACAGGTTTGCTGCGAATGGTAGTTATAGATCCTCTAGTTGTGTCTGGGAACCTCAGAAATGCACCCTGGGAAATGTCAGAGAAGCCTTCCTAGCCTTATAGTTGGAATATACAGTTGCTGAGGGAAGGGATTGTCAAACTTGTTGAACTGCCTGCAAGCTGTGAAGAGCTCCAGGTTTGCAGCTTCTTAATTTCACAGCTGCTTTTGAGTCATCTGCTTCCTTTTAAGTAACCCCTCACCCATACTACTCTCCGAATCTCAGCAAAAACTCATCGATTAGCCAAATTGCATACTTTATTCTTTTGTAGGTTTCCTTTCTGACATAAATAGGTTTGTGTATGTGTTTGTGTGTGTGTGTGTGTGTGTGTGTGTGTGTGTGTGTGTGTATTGTGTATAGTGTGTGCTTGTGTGGTATGAATGTGAATGTATGATATGCATGTGGTTGTGTATGTGTGTGGTATGTGCATGAGCATGTGTACATGACTGTGTTTTGTATGTTTTGTATGCATATGTTTGGTGTGTGTATGTGTATGTGGTGGATGGTGTATTGTAGTATGTGTATGTATAGCGTGTGCGTGATGTGTATATTTATGCATATGTGTTGTGAACATATTTACTGTGTACATATCTGTTGTGTGTATGGTGTGTGTGATGAATCTGCATGTGTGGTATATATGTGCATGTATGGTATGTGTGGTGAGTGCTTATGATGTGTTTGTGCTGGGTGAGTTTGTGTGTGCATGCATGTGTTTTGTGTATGTGTTTTTATACGGTGTTTCTTTTGTGTACATGTATGAGTTTGTGGTGTATGTATGTATGTGTATGCATGGTGTGCTTGTTATATATATATGTATGTGTGTGTATGGTATGTATGGTGTGTGTATGTGCATATACAATTGTGTGGTATGTGGTATATGCATTGTATTATGTGTATGTGTGATGTATATTGTGCATTTGTAGTATGTGTGTGTGTATATCTGTGAATGTTTCTTCTCCCCTCAAAAAGTCTTTCACACAACAGTGACCTACAAATGTCCTCCTCCCGTTTCAACCTATAGGGATTGCAAGATTGGATAAAGATTTAAAACAATAATTTACTCCTCTTCAAATATAAGCCATTTTCTGCTCTCTTATCTAGCAAATTTCTATTATAATTATTATCTGTACAAACCATTTAAAATATTTATCTTCTACTATTCTGTGTATAGTAGGCTAAGTTGTAAAATTAAACTAAATCTATATTGTTGTACACAGATAATTCACTAGTTTACTTAATGGAATCAGATTTCTTGGAGGTTATTTGTCTCTCTAATCAGTACCTATTTCTAAGTACACAGTAGTTCCATAGCTTTTCAGTAACTCACTGAATGAGTATTTTGCCAAACTGGCTGCCACTAGCCTACCAAGGCTCTTGAGAGCTACTGTAAGATAAGTGGGTGTTATTTGAAAGAATATTTCAAATGCAGATGCCTGGGAAAACTATTTAGCTTCTCTACACCCCATGATCTTCTGTTAAAATGGACCTAAAATGTCATACACCTTCATTTGTGTATATGAATAAGAAAGCACCAGAAAATATTTGACACCACATTTGGACAGCAGGAGGCATTAAGTAAATGATGTTTATCTTTCCATTTAACTTAAATTGTACCCAGTAAAGAACCAGGACCAAAGAATTCATCATGTAAAAAAGCACTTTGAAAACTAGAGTTCTGCTGGCCTGTGGTGGCACATGCCTTTAATCCCAGCACTCAGGAGGCAGAGCCAGGCAGATTGCTGTGAGTTCGAGGCCAGCCTGGTCTACAGAGTGAGATCCAGGACAACACAGAGAAACCTTGTCTGGACCTCCCCCCCCCCAAAAAAAAATGAAAGAAAAGAAAACTAGAGTTCTGCTTGTCTGTAAGGCATTGCCACTGTCATGATTGTAAGCAACCATGATAAACACTGAACAGTCTGCTCTTTAGAAAGACACTTTGTCTGATAAGATCTGCTACACTCTCAGTGTGGGGCCATAGGGGCAAAGACAAGTAAGGTTAGTGCTCTTTCTCCACTACTGCAATAATTCTTTTGATATCACAACAAATCACAAATGGCATAGCTTTCATTTTGCTAATGTACAAGACAAAAAGTCCTTTATTTTCCTTCTTTTTACCTGTCCTTGGTCTTTTGTTTTTCTTCTTCTGAACTTTTAATTAGAATTCAAAGAAGATAAATATTCGTTTTCTTCTCCAACTCTTGCGAATAAAGAACACTGGTGTACCATAAGAGAACCCAAGGCACGATTCTCATTAAGTGACCTTGGTATGCGTTCTACTGCAATCTTCAACTTTCCTCTTCCAATTTTTGTAGTTGAGAGAGTTCCCATTAACTGATTCCCTTTTGTCTGATGAATTACATTTCAAAGTGGAATCATGTCTATACTTATATAAATCCATGGGCTGCTGCCAAAAAAAAAATATACCAAAAGCACTGAAAGAAAGAGAGGTCACCTGATGATAGTTGGGAGGAAACTAACTTTCAGGCCATTTTCTTCTATTAGAGAGTGACAATATGGTATTCTTGTTAGCTCAGTGTCTCTGATTTTCATGAAGTAGGCACTTAAAAATGTGCTGGCACCAGTCTCCTAACAGTCAACAAATTTAAAACTTAAATCAGGACTTACACAGACCTGAAAAATGTTCCATCATAGGGTTCATGGAGAATCATGTCATCTATCATTTTCATGCTCTGTTCTCATCGTTATGATTACACCTTGGGTGACTCTAGCCCTAAACTCCCCAATGAAAAGGAAATGACCTCACCCATTGCCCAGATGTTTGGCAGTGAGTAGACTAAACATCTGCTTGATTGGTTGAATGATTTTTCTCTCCAGCCATGTGTTTGGTATCAACAAAATACCATGTGTGAGTATATTCTTTAGGAGCAGATTCTCCTGAAGCCCCATCATATCTAGTTTATGGAAGTTCTTTTATATCAAAACAATTGTTCATTTTCAAGGTGGGATCTGGTTTGCTTTACTCACTCATTCATTTTTTTAAGCAACTACCCACAGAACATTTCTAACATGGTTTAATTATTGTTTCTAAGGACATCACCAGAATATTTGTCAGTAGCGGCTGTATCAGTGCAAAAATCTAACATCACGAGGACACAGTTATATTTTTGTATGGTATAGGACTTTTTTCAAATTGTCCTTGCGTTAATTTTTCTTTGGTGTATTGTCTAGGTACCCTATTGCCGCTCATGTACTGCAGTTGACATCCTGAGTTTGAGATATGGTCAAGGCTTTGTGTTGACACAGTGTGGGCTTCTCTACCAGTTCTTCCTAACAGAGGTCATGCCCTGTTTGAAACAAAGCCTCTTTCTGGAACTGAGGGAAGCACTTCGGGAAGTGGCACAGTGCAGGGTGAGGTTGGTAGTGTGCTGTGGTGGAACAAGTACTGAATTTGGTGTTAGAAGTGGAAGCCTAGACTAGACACACTCTAAGGGATCTGGGTATCAGTGCAGTTCTCTAGGCTTCCATTTCCTTATGCGAAAAATGATGAAGGTAATAGAGAATTTCAAGGTCTCTTACAGCTCTAACAGTTTATGATTAGCTGATACCCAGGAGTGACAGAAAAAGTATAATAATAGTACTAAAGACAAAATTATATGTACATAAAAATAATGAATTACTGGTTTTACTTCCTTCCAAATGTTCCTAGGATGGTAATGCATTATACAGTATTACCATTTATATTCTGTGGTGGTATAGGTTAGAAATTTAAATTATTACTAAGATAAACATGTAAATATATTTTGATAGTAGACCAAAAGAAACACGGAAAAGGTATGATTGTTATCTACTATCACAGTAAGAAGATGTAGGCAGACAGAAGGAAGGTAAAATATGAATAAAGGATGAAAAACCTAGGAACTAAATTTATCTCTATCACTATCACTATTTTGTAAAGAACAGACTCTCTGTCTCTCTGTCCCCTTTCCCCATACTCTGCTTGACCATAACATTGCAAAATCAACAGATTCAGAGTATGAAAAAAAATCCATTTTCATAAGGAATCAAAATGTATCAATTATCTATAACCTTATCTTCTGAGACTGACCATGAGTGTATAATTCTCTAGTGTAATATATACCTGGAAGAAATCATAGCCCATTTATAGCTTTATTTAAGATAGAGTTTTCAAAATAAAAATGTATTTAAATGATGAAGTATGGATTTTAATTTCAGTTTTCTCTATTAATCCTTACCACCTCTGAAAAAGTAAAATAATGTTTCCAAAAACATTTATTAATCTTCACAAGGTTAAAGAAAGTAAACAAATGTGTGTGTACTCATTTGTGGTGTGTGGAAGGTGAAAAATTTGAACTTTAAATTTTAATTAATATTTTTGAAAACATTTTTAAATCTATGAAATGTTCAAATGATCTTATAGAATGTGGGTAGTCATTATCACCTTCAGTTTATTCTCTAATTCACGAAATCAAGGAAAGAAAGAGAGAAAGACACACAGGAGGGAAGGAAGAAGGGAGAGAGGAAGGGAGGAAGGGGTTGAGGGAGGGAAGGAGGGAAGGAAGAAGGGAGAGAAGGAGGGAGGGAAGAAGGGAGGGAGGGAGGGAGGAAGGGAGGAAGGGGGAGAGGGAGGGAGCAAGATTATAGTTGCCTAGCCTGGGTTAAGAACAATTCTTGCTGGAGAACTGGAGCCAAAGTGACCTCTTAAAAGTCCCTCTGGTCCTCTAGTTCCACAGCAGTACCCAGGAAATTTTCTAACATATGTGGCATAAAAGTCCATATGGTTTCAATTTTCTTCACTGTGCCACTATTTTTGCTTTATTTGTGCACAGACTTGCCTTACTCAAAATTCCTGCTCTGTTAAGCTCCATTTGAGTATAGGGAGGGGAAAAAAAACAACAACCAAAAAACCCTGAAATGGAAGAGAGCCCAACAAGTTCATTTGGTGTAATAAAATCCATTCTAATGTAATTCTAATTTCATCAAGTAATACAAGTCAACATTAGACATTAATGATAGAAGGTTTCCAATTAGACAGTGTGACATGAGCCCTGCTTCTCAGTCACCTTCAATTGTCAGCGATAAAAAAGGACAGTCAATATGATACGGATCATTCACTTTGAATCTTGCAACTCATTTATGACAAACACAACTAACAGAGCATGGGGAAACTGCAGAATTGCTTTTCATTATCCTAGTACACTGTATTCTGGCTACAGCTGTATGATCTTCAGTGGTTTTTCCATGCTACTCGTTTTTTAATGAATGTGATGACAACAGCAATCCTCAGTGAAAACCTTAATATCATTTTTTACAAGAACAAATGGGCTTCTAGAAGAGAAAAAAATAATTAAAAAAGAAAAAGCAAAATAAAAACATAAGTGGCATCATGTATGGTGGGAGATATGATGGCATCCTAGAAATATTTGTTGAAGGGAGTGGAAGAAAACAGACAAGCTCTGTGGTGACAAACCACGGAGATCTTGGAAGTGGTATTACACCCAAGTTATCTTGTCTAGAACATTGCAATAAACTAGGGTTTTATGAAAACTAGAGTCAAAGTCTAAATAATCCCAATATGGCAAATCAGGCAAGCCATCTACTAAAATTTCTGGGAAGCAATGCTATTTAAAAGTATCAACAGTCCAGATTCAAGTCCAATCATGATCTCTTCAATGGTAAACATACAGATCTGGAAATGTATCCTTTGAGAGCTGAAGATTTAGATTATAGGAAGACTGATACTCAAAAAGGCTGGCATTCATAAAATATTTATTCACATTTAGAATGGACAAATTAATGGAGTTCAGTTAATGGTATTCACTTGCTCATTAAATGCTTGCTGAACACTGGCCTTATGACAGATACTTCTTAGATGCTGGTTGTGAGCAAGACCCTGACCTCATGTGTAAGCAGCATTAAGAATTCTAGTTTGGACAAAGCAGATGATAGCTTTTGAAGGTCACTGTATGTAGGAACATCAATAAACTTTTTCTTCCATTAGCAGGTATACTGTCAATTCTCAGTGCTATTATTTTAATTTCCATACTCAGGATATCAGCAACATGTCAAAATAAAGCTACACAGTTATTTCACCAAGGAAACAGGACACTGAAAGCCATAAGAACTGAAACTAAGTAAGGCAGGCCAAGCCAGACAGGCACCTCAAGTCCTAATAGGCATGGCAAAGGTCAAAATTTGGAAATCAAGCTAACCATCTTGATGGCATATGTAAAATATCAAAAGACTGTACAATAATATGATCCTTTACCTCAGCAAAGGGTCTTTAAAAATTGAGACAGATCTTAGGTAGCACAGATTGGTTTCAAACTTGCAATTCTGCCACAGCCTTCTGTGTTCTGAGATAGGCATGCACCGCCATGCAATATTGCTAAAGGATTTCTTTTTACTGCTTTCTGGTGTAAGCACTAGAACAAGCCAATTCTTCATTTGAAAACAAGTAGATGGTAAATAACAAGCCACATACATCTATTTCTCCCACAAGACTACTATATTTAACTAGCTCACTTATTCAAGAACAGTTTTGTAAAGTTAATTATATCATTCAGTTTGGTTGAATGTTAGTGACTTGTTTTGAACACTTTAAGAACCCTTTGGTTTTTCTACATATAAGCCAAAACACATATCAATGTGTTGTTCTAGTTTATCAAAATGGTATGTGGAAAGGAACTACACGGGTTTGTGGAACATAGCTTTCTGTGTTATTATCACATATTTGGCTCCAATAAGATTTTAAATGTTCTAAATTATAGACTCTGTCCCTGACCCAAGAAGATTAATATGGAAAACAATAAATCTAATTCTTACTATTTCCTTATATTCAACTTTTATTTTTCCTTATCTTCATTGGGTAGTACTACTTAATGCTAATAATATTGGCCTTTCTTTCTTTCTTTTAAGATGTCTGTGCAACTAATATAGATTTTTTATACTTTGATATTTATAGACTTCCTTGTCATTCTTCAGTCATTAGATGAGTCATAAATATTTAGTACTTTCAGTATTCTAGACTCTTAATAAATCAGTGCTCACATTATAGTGTCATGTTTCCCCTCCTATGTGATCTATATCTATCTGACTTAAAGTATTCAAAACTACATCATTTATCCTACCGGAAGTGTCACCATTATTGAAAATGTCTGAGTGAAATTCTTTCTTACTCATTTAATATTAACAGTAATTCTGGACTTTTCCTGCCATATCTTGTAACCTACTTCGACCTCTTTAATAATCCTTTCTTCTCAGCACCATAGAGATAGGCAACAGAATTTGAAGAAAATACTGATAGCTATGGCTTCAAGTGCTTTCTTTGACAAGGACTACTATAGTCTTCCCGAGAAATTAAGACACCCTCCTTCTCTAAGTCTCAGTGTTCTAATATTTAAAAGAGAGACTTGGACTACAAGCTTTTAAGGACCCACTAACTTTTGAAACCATATGCTAATCTTAGATTTATGAATTAGTCTTGTAGAAACCTGCTTTATTGCCTTTCCTTCTCATTTTTTTCTACTTAAATGAGAATTATGATTCTCCTGCTGTTCACCTCATTCCTTTTGAAGTTTAACTGAAATCATGTATATCTAGGTTCTTTTAAAATTGTAAACCACTACACAAAACTAAGGCATCAGTACCATAGTCACAATGACAATTACAAACATCACTTCTTTTCATACATATAATTCCATAACCTATAATAATCAGTTCCTCATATTACTGCTGTCTTTACTCAAGGTTTTGATTTATGAGGTAGCATTATGTACTGTTAATGTCTTTTGGACATTAAAATGTTTGTAAATTCCTTATTGGTGTTAACAAACTTGCTTTCATCCTAGCCTGTGGATCTTGATTTTGTGACCATGTTTGTTTACTTAATCTAAACACTAATATTTTATTTACTTCTTCAAGATAACTAACAAAATTGATTATTGGTTAAAGCGTTAGGAAAAAATAAGAACTCTTAAGACAAAACTATCAACAACTACTAATTTGAATGAGAGAGCACTAAGTAGTGATACCTTAAGATCAGTGTTTTATGCTTAAGAAGACCTCATGCTATAATGTTGAAAATGATTGCAAGAGCCAGACAGCCCAATAACCAGTGAATCTTCTATGAGATAACATATTCTAAGAAAAGACAAACATGAAGTCAAGATGAATGGTGAGGGGGCTGTGAAGGGTGAGTGTGAGCAGAGTAGGGCATAGGATTGGAGGGATAATATGATCAAAATACCGTGATTAAATCCTGAAATAACCAATAAATGTTATAATAAATTGTCAATAGAAAATATCTATTAAACTTTATATTGTTTCATTTTGCTTTTATTTTATGTGTACAGGTATACCCTGCATATATATATCTTTACACAACATGTATGCACTGCCCATGGAGACCAGAAGAGGGAACCAGATCCTCTGGGACTAGAGTTGCAAATGGTTATGAGCCACCTCATGGGTCTGGGAATTGAATGCTGGTAAGAGCAGTTCTTGAGCCATCTCTCCCTCCTCCTAATAAATTGTTAATTAAGAGAGTATTTATAGTGAGTTTTTTTATTCATTAAACTTCATTGATTCTTTGTGATAATGAGTATTTTGATTAAGAAAGAAGTAAGATGAAAACTCAGACCTTCCAATACTGCATCATACCCTCTTTTAGTTGGTGTTTTGCATTCTTAATTGTTCCCATGGACAAACTTGTTTCACTAACCTTAATTATCTTTGGTGCCTTCTAATCCTTTCTTTCTTCTTAAGTTTTTTCTAAAACAATTCTTCCTGACTTTTCCTTGCTGAAAACCCTCCCATATACCTTTCCCTACTCTTCTTCAAATTAATGGCCTCTCTTTTCATTAATTGTCACTGCATGTGGGTTGATGGTTCATGGGTTTTTCTCTGTACCATTGGTATACCCAATGACGTCCTTTCCATAATTAACAGTTCTATGTAATTTTTCATGTGAAAGTGAGCCTTCTTTGGTCAGCAAGTTTTAAACTTGAAAAAAATAATGGTGGACTCTGACATGATAGTAAGTCTGGAGATACCTTTCAGAAAATTTTCTAATCCCTCAAATAATTCCCATAAGAAAGGGCTCATTGCATTTAAATTATGCAAGTGCATACCCATTACTTGCAGAGGATGCTGACCCCAGCAGTAGTGCGTGTTAAAGAAAAGAATTATCATAATCATGCTGAAATTATTTGTAACAAATACTAGAAAAGTACAACACACAATTATTGTCACTTCATCTCTATCTTGATGTACTTAACAACTTTTGTAGAAAAAAGCTCACCCATTTATATAAGTTTGCTGATAATTAAGTTTTTGAAAACTGGAAGTAAATGTGTTATCCTACCAGGAGATTGGTTTTATTTCTTTCTTTTTTTTATTTTTTGAAGTGCACTCAAATGCAACCTTGAGTCTTAGAAATTTCAATTTCTGCTCCTATCCTGCTACATATTTGCCTGTGTTTTCTGGGCAAGCCATTTCACTACCCTGAACTTCAGTTTGTTTCATGTAAAATGGAAGAAAAATAGCAGATTTTTTAGCCTATATTATAGTGAAGATGGGGTGAAACTGTTACAAAATACTTAACATATATGGCTATCTTCATCATATTTCTAATCATTGCTATCTGCACGAAGTCAGCTTTAGGCCAGTGGATGGCTTAGAATGCTGCCAATTAAACAGGCAAAGAAGCCAAGATAGGACAGGACTAATTTGCTCTTTTGAGAAAAAAATAAGCAGAGGACATTTAATTTAAATAATTAAATTTTGTGGTGATAGTACAGAACTTATTAGGATAGTTAGGGAGCCCATTGAAACTTTGTCTAAAAACCAGCAACTAGATTCAGGTTATCTGAGACAACTAATATCAGTAATAAATGTGTGTCAGGAAGTTTGAGACAGAATACGTTTCCATACAAGGTCTGAGAACAACAACAACAACAAAAAAACCCAAAACAGTTGTTCAAATGATGACTCACTGATAATAGCAATGTACTTCCTAGACAAGTACCAAAAGCATCATAGTTCACTGACTTTCTTTCATTATATACAGCACCCGTTTGTAAATGTGCTCTTGTAATAATAAATTATCTTATAGTCATTTATGTTATTGATCAACCCATGATCTTTCTTCTATCATAACAATTGGAGGATCCTCAAGAAAAATAAGAGTACTATTAATAGAAAAATGCAAAGGTCCTTGACATGGCCTTTTAAATATAAGCTTCCTCATATCAGAATAAGCTTGCCCTGTCTCTGCTATGTGCATCTCTGGGAATAAAAGTTGATTTTTGAGAAATTATATTGACATCACTTAATTTGTTGAACCATGAACTTTTCTCTATGTAGATGGTTAATAATTGAAGTTCATGTAACAGTAATATGTGAGATATTATGTCACAATTTAAAAGTCACAGTTTATTCTTGGATAGAAGGAAATAATTTTTGCCTTTTTAAAATCACAAATTTCTTTAGGAAGAAAACTTTGAGGGAGCACTCGGATGAAAAATGTGTCCTCCATATGAATAGTTACAATTTTAATGCAATGCAATGAGAATGCAATGAGATATGACCTTCTCTAGTAAGGATGGTGTCCAAATTTGTTACTATATAATCTAAACACCTTTTGGGAACAGGAACTTATTGGTCCCAAAGGGAAAAACTTTTGCTTGAAATCCTATGTTCAGGGCCATGCACTCATCACTGTTTTTCTTTCATTTTTGTTACTGGGTATTCATGTCATTTAAGCAAAGCTGGAGAGTACACAGTATATTTTCTGAAGAGTTTTGGTAAACCAGCTTCACATGCAGAGATTTGGATGATTCCCTGTTTTCAATCTGGCATTTAGCTCAAGATGCTAATTGCATTATTTTCATTGAACTATCCCTGTAAGGAGTGAAGTACATGATCCCTTGATTGTTTCTCTTACTGATCCCAGCAGATCACATTTCAATAGTCAAACTTTGTTTCTTCTTTCAGACTGTTCTGTTTTCTTGATTGGAAAACAGACTTATGACATAGTGTGCTACTATCATCTAAATAGCACGATGTCTGACCCACAAAAGATTTCAATATATATTAATTGTTATTTTCATTATTTTCTTTTTTGTAGCATTCTATAATTAATGATGTTCTTCATGAACAAATAAACTTGAGGGGTACTTAGTTCTGTGTTAATATGCAATATGTATCTGTGTGAGAGAAGTATATTATACTGGATTTCTCAAATTTAGTTTCATCATGAATATACTAGTGTTTTAGCAGTGAAGTTAGGAAATGCTGTACCTCATTTGGAATATTCTCTAAGAAAAAAAAAGGTCTCTAAAGTACCATACTACTGCTCTCACTACATAATGCAGCAATTCTGGTAGAAGAACTAAGTGATGCAAAGATGATAAGTAAGACAGAAGCCTATATTTTATAGTACTAGAAAGATCCATTTTAGGGGAAATACAATGCATGTTATAGAAATGCATTTCTTCATTACCGTTTTCTAAAGAAAGAATTACTGGGTGAGGAAAGATATCCTGAATAGTGAACATGGTGCTTCTCATATCTGCTGTGGAGAAAGGCCTGCCAGCACGTGTTTACCAGATATGGACCTTGGATCATCTGGCTAGTTCATATCCATGGAACAGAAATAGAATTATGTGCATCATTCTGGGATGGGTTTTAAAGTAAGAGGTTGTGTTTTTTTTCCCTTTCACTTTTTTGAGACTATAATATAATCACAACATTCTTCCTTCCTTTCTTTTCCTCACTTCAAGCCTTCTAATATACCTCTCCCTCCTCTCATTTGAATCCATGTACTCTTTTTTCACTAATTATTATTGTAAGAACACACACACACACACACACACACACACACACACACACACACACACACACACATCTATATATATGGCCTAAATATAATCTTTTCAGTCTGGATAATGTTATTTGTATGTATGTTGGCAGGGTGACTGTTTGGCACTGGACAACCAGTTGGTGTCTCTTCTGCGCAAAAGACCATCTCTGCCACTTCTAGCTTTCTTCATTGGCTTATAGCTCTTTTTGTAGGGGTGAGGCCTCGTGGGCTTTTCCCTGTTCAGTGTGGCATGTCCATTGGTGTCATCCTTGTTCAGCTCACATTTGGGCAGGCATGTTAGTAAGACTTTATGTGTGTAGCTTCTGATGTTACTAAGAGACACATTCTCACAGAAAAGTCCCTTGTTTCCAAAGAAGGGAAAGAGATTTGTTTCATTTTTCTTTCTGTTCAACTGAATAAAGATGCCACAGGGCACCATAAGATGGAACAAGGTCTCCTTGGAGGAAAGCTCTGTGCTAAAGAATACACTTGCTTTGGCTTGCTACTGAAGTGAGAGGTAGAACACACCTGTAGTGACACTGATTTTTTTGGGCATATATTCCTTATAGTGATGGTATTCTTTAATAGTATAGAATCACCTAACATTTTTTTTTTTTTTTAGAATTATGTTCTTCCTTAAGAATGTTGTAAGCATTTGTTGATGTTTAGTCCTGTGTAGCACAAGAGGGTCAGGAAATAAAAAACAAGGAACGTTAGAAATATGTCTTTTTTGGCTATTTGTCCCTGTGCTTTATCCAACCTTGGTCTCAACAATTCTCGCTCATATAAACCCTCCTCATTCTCGTTGAATAGCCAAATGAATGGAAACACATGAACTATGAACCAATGGCTGAGGGGTCCACACTGGATCAGGCCCTCTGAATGGGTGAGACAGTTGATTGGCTTGATCTGTTTGGGAGGCATCCAGGCAGTGGGACCAGATCTTGTGCTCATTGCATGAGTTGGCTGTTTGAAACCTGGGGCCTATGCAGGATTGTTTGGCTCGGCCTGGGAGGAGGGGACTAGACCTACCTGGACTGAGTCTACCAGGTTGACCTCAGTCTGTGGGGAAGGCTTTGCCCTGGAGGAGATGGGAATGGGGGGGGGGGGCGTTGGGGGGAAGGTGAGGGGGACGGGAGGGGGGAGAACAAGGGAATCCGTGACTGATATGTAGAACTGAATTGTATTGCAAAATAAATTAAAATAAATTAAAAAAAAATATGTCTTTTTTGAAGAACTTACAGCTTAGTTAGAGAGAGAATGACCTCCTCTGGATGTTCAGGCACATATAAGTAGCCAGGCTCCTGCCTTTAAGGTGGCGCTGCTGTGCAAGAGTTTCCTGGTGCACACTCACTCTTCTTGGCTGTGCAGGGAACAAGTAAGATACAGCATGAGCAATGTCGGTGCCAGACTTTGTAATCCTCAGCATTTCTACCCTATATGTTTCCCACTGACTGCAAAACTGCTTTCAAGTGACTAATAACATCATAATAGCTTTTAATTCCAGATGAGTGATTTGTTGCTTTTGTTGAGAATTTTCCCTTGGGGTTTCAGTTAGGAACTTGGTTTTCTACTTGTTACAGTTCATTCAGATATTCTCTCACTCAGCAAATCTTTTGAATATCTCCACTGTACTAGGTACCTGGAAGGATTAACACAGTCTCAACTATTGTCTCATGTGGTTCACAGCTTGGGGGTGGGAAGAAACTGCCATAATCTCAGCCAGTATGAGATGATGGGAAGAAGTTTGCTTGGGATCCTCAAAGAAAGAGATAAACTCAGCTGGTTGAAGATGGTGACGATTCTCACAAAAAGTGTGAACGAAGTGAGAGAGCTGATTGGTGAAGTAAAGTCTAGACTGAAACAATGAGAAAAGCAGTCCAGAAAGTCAAGAAGCTCCATGTGGGCAGTATTAAAATAACTGCTCCATTTACAACAATTCCAGCTACAAAGAAAACACCCAATAAATATTGTGTAATGCAAATAGCATAGGTAGGAGGTTCATATTTATGCTATAAGAAACCAAATGCTGTTAAAGTTTTTATTGGATAATTATGTAAAAAGGAAAAAAAATACAGCTAAGATTTCAAAACCCTACTAAATTATGAGATGGTCTTTTAGAAAACAGTGGCTTGTATATGGATTTTTCACCACAGGACATGGAGATGAAGAAGCTATTATGTCAGGCTTTTGAAATCTTAACTGTGTTATTATTTGTTGCCATCTTGAAATATTTGGAAAGAGAACAAGTTCAAAAGCAAGCTTTAAAGATTTCAGAAATTCATAGTTGCTTATTGAGACCTTGTGAAAATTGAAAATGAGAGGTTGACTATATCCCTACATAAGCCTCAAGATGTTTAATCAGTAGTACAATCAATCCTGTTTGCTAGTATAAATAAAGCTTTCAGAGAACCAGAGATACAGGGAAGACTTGAAATTTTGTTTGCATTCCCATCCATTCGTGATGCTAAGAAAATAATGGCAATGAAATCATTTGGATTTTTTTTTGGAGAGAATAAAAGTCTCTTTGGAATTCAAAACAAATACATCATTTTGAATTGGAAAGCAGCCTAAATATAAATATAGGTTAATGCATTCCATAAGCAAAGAATTGAAAATACTAAAATACCATTTTTTAATCAGAGCCCTGTTGAACACAAATAAACATTTCACAATATGGAGAGTGATGATTGTTATTTATGCATCACATCACCTTTCATGGTAGTATTGGCTGGAAGTATAGGATATTATTGGAAGCATTGAACTTCATTTCGAAGCAAGAGGTAAAGGTTTAATATATTGTGGTCATGAAAAATAAATCCCAACATATGTGAACTATGTGAACCATCACGAAGATGGCCTAACTGGATGATATTTCATCTTAGCTAAGAAAGAATCTCATTATCATCTCCATTTTCTGTCTCTTTGGGGGTATTTTGACAGAACCTTTTCTGACCTTAAATTAGCATGGCTAGAAAGAGATAATTTGAGGATCCTTACCTTTGTGTCCACCCAGATATCCTGGAGAAAAGGCATGGGAATGGTGTAAAAATCTCCATTTTCAGTTTACTTTAAAGAATACTGCAATCTTATCAAGCCATCGTTGCCAATTCCCTTTGGATTTGTGGAAGAGTCTCCAAAGGGCTAATCTTATGTAATTCAAATTCCAAATGCATACAAGAGTCCAGATGAGATAAATTTTCACTGACAAGGATGGCTAGTACCCTTTGAAGCATATCCTTGTCAAGAGGCTCATATCCCTTTTGGGTACCATTTCCTGTGACCTTGTTTGCCCTCTCAGATTCTTTTTACATCTTCTCTCTGTTCTGGCAGGATGACACATATAGATAATACTAGTATGGTCCCTTGCCCTTCCTCAGATTGAATCCCTCCATCAAATCCCATTGCCTGGTAGATGTAGCAATCCACACTGCTTTGTCCTGTTTCACTTAGGTAAATGCTTTCTTCTCTCAGTCTTTCAGCAATGGGGTACCACTTGATGCCTGAAGTAGTATTTTCAAATCAGTGTTGTTACTTTAAATGTTAGGATGAGCTATCAGTTAACTTTACTTTAACTCTTTAACGGGATCTTTTCGAAAGGAAAATATGTTCTTACCTCTGGATGTCAGAGCTGATTATTACAAAAAAGATATTGCAGGCAATGAATATAGTGGTTATTGATTTTGAGTTCTTACTGTGTTTCTGCTCTACTACTTTTAGGTACTTTGTCTGCATTGCATTATTTCATTTAACAACAGTGAAGGCTTTTTTGCAACTAATACCAAATAAGAAATGAAAGATTTGTAGATAAGGGGTCAAATACTTGAAGTGGAAAATGTACTTAATAAAAGACTTGAGATGCAGTAGGGATTATGAGAAGGCAAAATTTTAATTGTCAGGAGTGAGAGGAATCACCTCATCTAGGAACCTGTGGAGAATAAGGGATAAAATTGCTGAAAATTGTTAAGAAATGTGCTATTTTCTACATGTATGCCTTGCCTTTGATCTAATCTGGTGGAGAATGAATTTTGTTTTCTATTGCAACATCAATGTGTGTTACAAACAACAGCAGATAACAATGGCTAAAGATGTCTATCAGGTAGAACTGTTTATAATCATATAGCTGTTACAGGTGTGTGCAGATGTAGTCTGGGCTCAGTTAGGGTCTACTGACTACAAGTCTCGAGATTGACACAGAGACCTACTTTCATTGGGAGTGACGGGTAAATATCTGGTCCATGTGGATCTAATGATCAGATCAAAGAAGCAAGCAGAAAGGCATTTCTTATGACAGTCCAGAATTATAAGAGGACAAGTGGAAACACACAAGGCTTCTTAATTTATGGGTTAAGGATTGGCACTCTGTTATTATTTATGCTTCGTTTTATTAATCAAAATAATTTATATGCTTCAACCCAAAGACAAGGCCTTTTAATTTGTTAGTAACAATTGGAAAATTACATGATAGGTGAAATGGATTCTAGGAAGAATGAACAATTGGTAAAATAATATAATTCAACAGAACTGAACGGTCTCTCATTTTCCTGACTTCAAATGTTTTTGATCAAGTTCGGGGTTATTTGTTTGATTATTTTTTATGGCATTAATTTATCCTGGTCTTGACTCAGCCAGCACATCTGTGGCTAACTCTTTCATTAAGAAATGGCACGATAACAAGGGTGTGCGCTGTTTCACAAGTGCTCCAGCCTGATGAAGAGATGTAGACAATGGATGGCTGCTGACAGAAGGAGACTCAGTTTTCTCTGTCCTTGAGAAACTATCCAATTCTAACTGGTCCGCTCTACAAAACTATGCATGCAAGCAAAGCTAAATAGACTCAATGGGTGGTGATTTTATATGTGTGTGGGTGTGTATAAATTATATATATATATATATATATATGTTTTTACAAAGTAATTTACTCAAAATAATGTCATAATTTATCAAAAATAAACACTTTAAGTTCTTTCCTTATATATTATGCAATCAAAATTATAACATTTCATCCTTCTCTTCTTCCAACAGTGCCTAGAACTCCAAAGTGCAGGTCCACAGCAGGATTATGTATACTAGCACCAAAAATGGATTCAGAGATATAAATCTAACAACTTAAGTATAAGAACAATATGAAAAGAAGGATGATTGTCTTTTGCCTGTCAAGCAAACTTATTAAGAAGTAGAGCATCATATATCCTATTTTCAGAGGCAAAATGGCCAAGGTCAACAGTAAGCTAAATCATACAATGTTGATAAACAGAACACAGGTTACCTCAGACCCAGATGCCTAAGGACTGATAATCACAGCTCAGGGCTCAGAGTTGGGTACCCAGAAGCCAGAAGTGTTGGCTCTAGCCCTAGACCAGCCTTGTCCCATGTCCTCATGGACAAGGATACAGAACTAAACTTCCTCTTGTCCTTTCTTTGGGGTCTCTGAGAAAGTCTTGGTTGGGTCTTGCTCCCCACACTGTTTTTCTATTTACCAGGCATTTTTAAAGATTAACTCTTATCTTAATTAGAGTCTCTACTCCTGGCATAAAACTCTGCAACCAAAATCAATTATGGGAGGAAAGGGATTACTTGGCTTACATATCCTCAATCACAGTACATTGAGGGAATTCAAGGTAGGAATTCAAACTGTATAGGAACCTCGATGTAGGGGCTGATACAGAGGCCATCAGGGAGTACTACTTACTATCTTATTTCTCATGGCTTGCTCAGCCTGCTTTCTTATAGAACCTAGGACCATCAGCCCAGTTATGCCCCCACCACAGTGGGTTGATTCCTCCATTATCAGTCACTAAGAAAACACCTCACAAGCTTGTTTATAGTTTGATCCTACATAGGCTTTTTCTCAGTTGAGGTTCCCTTCTCTCCAGTGAATCTAGCTTATGTGAAGTTGACATAAAACTAGGCAGCACAACTGTTTTACATTTTAATAAATTTCAGGGAACTAATAATAATGCAATAAAAGGGAGTTGCATGGGAAAGCTATATGGCATTCTCATTCCAGCTCAGCTAGTTATTGCTAGTGTATATAGTACTGCTGTGAACCTGCAGTTTGGAGCACTGGAAACTGCTCTTATTTTGAAGGAAAAGAATGATGAAACTACTTACTTTTTGGTTTGCATAACATATAACTACTGAGATTTTTAAATGTTTATTTTATGCTAAACTGCACAATTTCTTTGAGTATATTTCACAATTGAAATATTCATGTCAAGTCTTTATGGAGTTTGTTACTTTAAATGTAGGCAAAGAGAAAAACATGTTGACAGGAAATTATATGGGAGCAAATTTGAACCTGGAAGTATTCTGGTTTGGTAGCAGCTGCTTCAGACTTAGGTCTAAACAAAAGCATCCCAAGTTGTCTTGTCTCCACAATGCTTCTCTGGTCTCTGTCCCTTATATTTCTTGATCCCTGTGAGTTCACATAGGACATTCATAAACAGAGCCTGTTGGATCTTTGCTTCCTGTGGAACTTATTCTATGTTTGAGAGAAATGTAAGTATCACTCAAGATAATGGGTAAAATCCATTTTTAATAGTTTTCATCAGCCAACTTTTTTCTTATATTCTTCATAATGACTCCTGCTTTCTTGCCATCATGTTTTTGTTTCATATCCATGTGGGTGTATGTACTTGATAAAGAAAAATGCTGTTGTACTTTCAAGGGTAACTCTAAATTTTGTTCTAACTTTGATCATTTATTCTTTTCGGATTCCCTTTTTGAAGAGTTCATATATTTTAGGTGTAATGATATTCATCTGCAAGATATTATGGGACTTTCTGTAAAGTTTAATTAATGGTTGCATTAAATGGTTACATTCAGGTAAAATAGCTAGAATTGACCTGACTAGAAGCATAGGAAGAATGCTACTGTGCCTCTCAAAAAATACCCAATATGTTTTATAACTATAATAGAATTCATTTGCATTTCCTTGCCCATCTGAAGACAATTATCTATGACATTTTTTCAAAAATGATGAAATAGAGCCAGGACATTAAATACCACAAGAAATATTGTAAAGAAATCAGAAGTAATTCTTAAGTGTTGCACAGTATGTATTCTTAGCACCATCAATTGATGTTAACCTTTGATAACAGTGTGTTTGTGTGTGCATATAAATGGGTATATGTGTGTGCATGTGTGTTTAAGCATGCTCATTACTTTAAATGGACTTTAGTTCAACTTTCAAAGACAGATAACAAAATTACGTCTGTCCAATACAAATGATCTTAAATTTGGACATCTAGTTTGAAAATCTCACCCTGTTCCAATTGAGCAATAAGTGGAATGAATTATACCATGGAGCCTTCCAACTGCAGCTTAAGTCATTTACAACTTATTTAGTATAGCAACTGCTGCTCACTTATTTTTAGGAGAGAAAATATACATTTTTGAGCATAAGGGTGTAAAGAATTTTTACATCCAAGGAAAACCCCAAATGTGCCAAAGTTTTGAGAACTGAGTTTTCAGAAGGGCAGCTTCATTTTCCAATGAGGTTGGAGGAATGGATATCACAGTGATAGAGCTCCCAGCCATGACCACTCCCAGTCACACTAGAAGCCTTAGTGAGAGCCCACTATGTGCTTGATGTGAGCTTTTGATATGAGCTGTAGATTTCACTATAGCAGCAAGCAGAGGGTAAACTTAAGCAAAGAAAGAAAGAAACTTGAATTTCAAATATTTGCCTAATTTTCAAGGGAACTTCAACCTTCTTGATCCTTTAGGGTGACCTTTACATTTCTGAAATAAGAAGCTTGGCCTAATTATTCACTAAGCTCTCAGATTGCGACATATTTTATTTATTAAATACTCTGTCACCTTTACAAGAAGAGAATCATCAGAGAACTGAAGTTGATGCTACATGTGAGAGGTGGAAAGGGAAGTAATAGCATGATCAACACAGTATATGCCCATAATAAGAGCTTTTGTTAATATCTGTGCTGTCCATGTCAGTATCATAGCAAATGGTCATGTGTCTATTTCAATTTAAGATAAATCCAAGTAAATATTTAATTCCGCTGGTATCCTAGCCACACTTCACTGGCTATATATGACCTCTATGTGAAGTATTGTAGATCTAGAAGTGCCATAATCAGAGAAACTCCAAATAACAATGGCTGGATTTTTCTTCATGGAAAAGCATATACTCTTAGGGAAAATATCACTTACATGAAGTAGTTAAAATTTCTCAAGTTACATTTTTAAAAATTCATTCATTTCTATATCTACTTTCTTCTTACAAAATTTGTTTGTATTGCAGTTCCATTTGAAGTTTGTGGTGCTTTTCCCTACATAACAAATGATTTTCCCATTGTTGTCTGACACAGTTTCTGCACAAAGTATTTTGACCCCTTTTATCCTGTGAACTCTGTTGATTCTTCATATTAGCTCACACTAACGTCCCTTCTTTATACAGGCAATGCCCTGATTTCCTTTGCTTTTCCCTCAAACTGATTTATTCTTTAACATTTTATTTATGTTCCATCTCTTCTGAAGACATCTCAAATATAGACTTATGCTAGCACTATATGATAATATGTTTTATGTTATTCTTTGCTTATTCAATGTGTTGTTTTCCTTTCTTCTCAGGAAAGGAATTCCTGATAGATAGATTTCGGAACAGGACCATTTTACTTCCTTCTCCCCACAAGTGACTGGAGAGAGGGATAATTAATCTGACCACTATATCCTGGTGTCCTTGTGACATACCCTATTTTTTAAATGTTCTTGTTTTTCTATGTCATAATAATATATTTCAAGCTAATCTTTACTTGTCCCAGGCAAAGAAAAAGAACAGCATTTATTCATGCAACTGCATTTTTTTTTTAAATTTTATTTTATTTTACAATACAATTCAGTTCTACATATCAGCCACGGATTCCTTTGTTCTCCCCCCTCCCGCACACCTCCCCTTCCCCGCATCCTACCCCCTATTCCCACCTCCTTCAGGGCAAAGCCTCCCCCAAGGACTGAGATCAACCTGGTAGACTCAGTCCAGGTAGGTCCTGTCCCCTCCTACCAGGCCAAGCCAAGAGATCCTGCATAAGCCCCAGGTTTCAAACAGCCAACTCATGCAATGAGCACAGGACCCGGTCCCACTGCCTGAATGTCTCCCAAACAGATCAAGCCAATCAACTGTCTCACCCATTCAGAGGGCCTGATCCAGTTGGGGGCCCCTCAGCCGTTGGTTCATAGTTCATGTGTTTCCATTTGTTTGGCTATTTGTCCCTGTGCTTTATCCAACCTTGGTCTCAACAATTCTCGCTCATATAAACCCTCCTCTTTCTCGATAATTGGACTCCCGGAGCTCCACCTGGGGCCTAGCCGTGGATCTCTGCATCCAGTTCCCTCAGTCATTGGATGGGGTTTCTAGCACGACAATTAGGGTGTTTGGTCATCCCATCACCAGAGTAGGTCAGTTCGGGCACAGTCTATTGTGGGGTATCTTTGTGGATTTCTGTGGGCCTCTCTAGCACTTTGCTTCTTCCTATTCTCATGTGGTCATGCAACTGCATTTTTTTAAGTGAGCAATAACACTCAAATCAAGATCTGAACGAGTCTGTACAAATTGGTCTTCAGTTAAAGAACTCAGACAGTTTCACTAAATCTGTTTCCAAAAGGCCAGAGAACAAATATTCTGAGTTCATTCTCTGTTTATTTCCTTGCAAATGTTCCTTTCATTAAACTCAACAGAAAGTCAGAGGACAAGAGATTATGCTATTGATTCAGTTTGTGTAATCACTTAGCTTCTCCAGCAGAAGGAGAGGATTGTGTAGACAATGGAGACAGGATGGTAGCTAAATCTTCAAATATAACTGCAACAATATTTTCTGTCTCACATATTCTTCCAGCTTGCTGTCATATGCCCATAAAGAGGCTAGGTTTTAGCCTCTGAAGTGGGCTGTTAGCCAAACTCATAGAACGAAAAAGTAAGATTAACACTTTTTGAAGCTGAGTCATGAAAGACAATACAATTTCTATCTGGTGCACTTTCTCAACACCCTTGATTTGGAAACTCAGCTCTCAGGCAAAATGTAGAATCCCAGTTGAAGAGACACTAAGCCCCTGATCTGACCTTTGGTTGAGTATCTAGATGACTATGCTCTCAGCCTTATGAATAAGTAATAACTCTGAAAAATATACTTTACAGAGAGAAGATATCGGTATTTATCAGTACAGTCACTATGTTACATATCTTCGAGCATACTGAATTAATTATTGTTTTAATTTAGTGAGGTAGAAAATAATTTGATATGCAGTAAATGAAAACCAGCACAAGGAACAAGTAGACAATATTCAGTGTGCTTGATAATGTGACATTACCCTTATTGTATTAGATATTTTTGTTGTTGGTGGGGCAAAATATCTGACATAAGCAACTTAGAGTACTAAGAGGTTTGTTTTGGCTCATGATTTCAGTATAGTTTTAGTCCATCATGATGATGAAGTCCTGATAGAAAACACATAATAGAGATGGTGGTAGTGGGAGCTTGAAGAGGCTATATTCTCACTGTGGCAGGCAGGAAGCAGAGAGTTACACCAGAAGCAGAGAAGCACTACAACACACAACTGACTACTCACAAATCACCTATCACTGCCAGCCACCTTACCTCCTAAAGATTCCACAGTCTTTCACAGTCTTCAAATATAGTGCCACTGACACTGAACATATGGAAGACATCTAGATTCAAACCATAACACATTTCCTGAAAGTGGAACACTGATTCACATCAATCTTGTATCTGAGATCTTTCTTTTTCTCTAACATTCTGCACTAACCTATCATAGTACTCAGTATTTTATTTTAATTAATGGTGTGTTTTATTTGTATACACTAGATAACATGATTCATTAGGGCAGATACTGTGACTTATTTTTACTCCTAGTGTGCAATATTGAGTCTAAATAGAATACACATTATATATATATATATATATATTATATATATATTTTAATATATATATTTTTATATATATATATATATATATATATATATATATTAGTTAAATAAGTGACTGAACATGTCCCATTTTTTGTTTTGCTTTTGTCAATTTGACACATGATACGATCATCTGAGAAGAGGGAATCTCCAGTGAGAAAATGGCTCCATAACATTGCCCTATAGGCAAGCCTGTGGGTCATTTTCTTGACTGGTGATTGATGTGCAAGGGTTCAGTGATCTGTGAGCAGTACCATCCCTGGGCAGGTGATCCTGGAGTGTATAGGAAAACAAAATGAGCAAGTTAGTAAGCAACTCTTAATCCCAGGGTCGTGGGTTCGTGCCCCATGTTGGGTGCCAGATATTGGTGAAATTATTAAGGCCACTCCACGTAGTTAAAAGGAGATTTATTTAATGGCGTAACTTACAAATTAAAGGATAGGTAGGTTGCGGGGTCTGGGGAAGGTGTATCGCAGTCCAGCGGTGTTCTCTGGAGCTCTGCTTGGCCCACCTCCACCTTCCAGGGTCCTGGAACCGAGAGAGAGCGCTGGCCCATCCAGATCTCAGGTCCCCAGGCACCTCCCTTGGCCCCGCCTTGTAGGCATGACAGTTGCCAAAGTCTCAATGGGGGTTGGAACTTCCAGATCAAAGCTGGAATGGCTACCCACTACAAGCATTCCTCCACTGCCTGTCCTTCAGTTACTGCTTCAAGGTTCCTGCCTGGAGGTCCTGGCCTGACTTCACTCATTGATGGCATATGACCTGAGAGTTGTGAGATCAAATAAACCCCTTTCTCCACAAGTTGCTCTTGGTCATACTTACATCACAGCAATAAAGACTCTGAGCTTTTTCCCCCCAGTTTTAACTTTCTAAGAACTTTTATAGGTTGTCATTCATAGCCCCAGGATAGCAGGTTAAGAAGCAGTTGTGAACAGCACCACAGCATGAGTTTGCAGTTTAAACAGTTTCCCTATATAATATACAAGCTTTTCAGAATGCCTGGTGTGACATTACCATCATTTTTGCAGATGTCAATAAAAATGATTTTGCTGTCATTAAAAATGATTTAGAAAATGTGTATTTTTTATAAAAGAAAAGTAAAAAGAATTTAGGCTTAAAAATATTACTATTTAGACTGTGGGTCTCTGCATCTGCTTCCATCACTCACTGGATGTAGGTGATATGATGACAATTAGTGTAGACACCAATCCGAGTGCAGGGGAAGGCTAGTTCAAGCACCCTTTCCATCACTGTTATGAGTCTTAGCTGGGGACAATCTTGTGAGTTCCTGGGGTTTCCCTATCTGCAGATTTCTCCCCATCCCCTTAATGATACATTCTGTCAAGATATCTCTTTCATTGTCCTCCCTCCCTGTCTCTCCCCCAACTCGGCCATCTCAAGCCCTCTGTTCCCACTTCCCATCCCTTTCCTTCTACTCCCTCCTCCAAGTTTACCTAGGAGATCTTGTCCAAGATTCTGGAATTTAGTTGAAGAGATGGAGGAAGGTCATAAGAGAAAAGGGGGTCAGAATCATGGTGGGAAAAACCACAGAGATGGCTGACCCAAGCCAGTAGGAGCTCATGGCCTCCGGAATGACAGCTGAGGAGCCTGCATGGGACTGAACTAGGCCCTCTGAATGTTGGTAAGTTGTGTGGCTTGATGTGTTTGTGGGTCCCATGGCAATGGGACCAGGACTTATCACATGTACATGAACTAGCTTTTTAGAGCCCATTCCCTATGGTGTGATGCCTTACTCAGCCTTGATGCAGGGGTGGAGGGGCTAGGTCTGACCCCAACTTGGTATGCCAGCCTGTGTTGACTAACCAAGGGAGGTCTTATTCTCTATGAGGAGGAGATGGGAGTGGGATGGAGGTAGATGGGGGGGAAGGGGAGGGAGGCGAAACCAGGGTTGGTATGTAAAATGAAAAAAAAATTTAAATTAAAAAAAATACTATTTTGAAGGACAGATACAGGGGGTAAAAGCAAAAAGAGTATCGGAGGGGAAGCTTTGACAGTCTCACATCTGGGCAGGAACATTGCAAAGAGAATAGAGAATGGATATTTAGAGTCAGAACTGATATTCATCAACCCCCACATCTGACAGATTGATCTCCAGAATATATAAAGAAATCAAGCAACTAGACATCAAAATGCCTAAGAAATAGTTGCTATGCAGATTCCCTAACCCAATAACAGAAACCAATCACTATATCCTCTGTTATGAAATAGCAGAGGTAGTGAAATGAGAAGAAAAGGGAGAGATGTGAGAATCTTATTATGGTCCTGAGTCTCAGTGTATTACCTGCTGGGCTACAGCAGGTGTCTAGTACTTGGTACACTCAAATCTAAGACATAGGTTATATCATATCCTTGTGCACTGACTACACTTACCTGCAGACAAGCAAATCCTCCTTAATAATCTAGACAAAAAAAAAAGAAAGACATAAAAATACAAAAATTCTAGGGTAACAAGATGATGGGAACATTTTTGTTTGCTAAATCATGACTGCAGAACCAGGAAGAAGAAAGAAAGGGAAGGGATGACTATATTGGTGGTGGGAGGGGTGAGGAATATAAATATGCTTGAAAAGCCACAGCGGGGAATTATTTTATGTTTTTTTTAAAGTAAACACACCACATATAAACTCTCTACTGAGCCAGATTCTCTGTATCCTTCTTCAGGGTCTAGCCAATACAAGAAGAACAAAATATGCCAAACAGACAAAATAAGAGATGAAAATCCCCATAGCATGTGATAGTTAAACATTAAGTATGCAGAATAAAGAAATACATTGAAAGCAATAGGATGAAAAAGTAAACACACACACACACACACACACACACACACACACACAAGTCACATATAAAAGAAAACTCATCAAAAGAACAGCTTTAGAAAAGCCTGAAGTAATGACTGCCAAGTCCTAAAATACCACAACAGCCAATGTAGATTAATATATCCAGCAGAATTATCCACCACAGTTGAAGAAATATTTTCAGGATAAAAACAGCTTTAAAAACTAGGTATACAACAAAGCTAAAGAAAATATAGGAAGCAATATTTCCAGCTGAAGAGGGGAATGTGTATAGCCAAGAGTCAGTAGAAAGAAATATGGAGCCATAAGTTCTAACCAGTAGGTCTACCACTGAAACCAGAAACACCAAAAATCAACAATATAGTGACCATAATAAACACAAACGTTATGATAATAACTTTAAATATTAATGTCACTGATTATTTAATCAAAAGGCACAAGCTGATTTAGAGGATCAGAAAACAAAATTCACTTATCTTTCATGTACAAGAAGCCTATTGTGTTTCTAAAGTGACTGTACAAGTTTACATTTCCACCAACAGTGGAGGAGTGTTTCCCTTGCTCCGCATCCTCTCCAACATAAGATGTCTTCAGTGTTTTTGATCATAGCCATTCTGACAGGTGTAAGATATATCTTTTCCCATTCTGTAGGCTGTCATTTTTGTTTTGTTGACCATGTCCTTTGCTCTGCAAAAGCTTCTCAGTTTCAGGAGGTCCCATTTATTGATTGTCGTTCTCAGTGTTTGTGCTACTGGTGTTATATTTAGGAAGTGGTCTCCTGTTCCAATGCATTCAAGACTACTTCCTACTTTCTCTTCTATCTATCTGTGTTCAGTGTAATTGGATTTATATTGAGGTCTTTGATCCACTTAGACTTGAGTTTTGTGCCTGGCGACAGATATGGATCTAGCCCTGATGAGACTGGTCTAGGCTATCTAGATAAGCAAGACAATTGTTTAGCTCGAACTGTTTGGGAAGTCCCCAGGCAGGGGGATCAGGATCTATTTCTGGTGCATGAGCGGGCTCTTTGGAGCCCATTGCCTAAGGTGTGACACGTTTGGCAGCTTTGGTGCAGAGGGGAGGGGCTTGGACCTGCCTCAGCTGAATGTCCTAGGCTCTGCTGACTCCCCATGAGAGACCTTGACTTGGAGGAGGTGGAAATGGGGGCTGGGTTGTGGGGGAAGGCTGGGGGTGGGAAGAGGGAGGAGGGGGATCTGTGTTGGTATATAAAGTGAATAGAAAATTTCTTAATAAAAAAAGAAGCCTATTGTACAAGACAGGCACCATTTTAGAATAAAAGAATGGACAAACGAATTCAAATGGAATCAGAAAGCAAGCAGGTGTCGTTATCCTAATATCTAACATCTGATAAAATAGATTTGCAACTACCTAACACTGATAAACAGAGATACTTCATTCTAATCAAGGGAATAGTTAACAAAGATACTCTGACCTTAAACATATAAGAAATGAGCAGGGAAACATTAAAACAGACACTAAAGACATTCAGAATATAATAAGGAAATAATACTTTAAAAACCTGCACTCCATTACTTTGGAAAACCTAAAAAATAAAATGGATGCATTTCTAGATTCAGCCAAACCAACCAAATTAACCAAGAAATAAACAACCTAAACAGACCCAGAACGAAAGAAAGGATGGAGATAGTAATAAAAAAATCTTCCAAATAAAGAACAGCCAGGGTCAGTTGGGTTCATGTGGTGATATTTTGTTCATGCTCTAACAAATGAAGCTTTCCTAGAGATCAGAGTGTGGAGCCAGCCACTAGTTAACCATAGAAGACAGGCAATGGTGACACATACCTTTAATCCCAACACTTGAGATCTCATGCCTTTGATCCCAACACTTGGGAGGCACAGGCCTTTAATCCCAGCACTAGGGAGGAGCAAATAAGAAGTGATATGGCTGGGCAGAGAGAGGAATAAAAGGTGGGCAGAGACAGGAGCTTGGCTCCCTTTCAGGCTGCAGAATTGGCAAGGTGAGAGGTGGCTGTGGCTTTTTCCTTTTTCTCTCTGATCTTTAAGCATTTATACCTAAATATGGCTCTGGATTTTTATTATTAAAACCAATTAGAATTTGTGCTACATCTGGCATGCAGCATAGGGCCCAAACTCATAACCTTGAGATTAAGATTCTCATGCTCTACTGACTGAGAATGTATGGGGCCAGAAGGACAGAGAGGAAAATTAAAATCTTATGTGGCTAACATGGTGATGAATTTATAGGGATGTGATTTGAAGTAAAAAATGATAAAAAATGATAATTTGTTCAAAATCTTAAATGATGACAAAGACTTAAATAGTCCTAGAGAATTATCAGCTGAAACTGAGAGAGAATTGGCCTCAGTGTGAAAGAAAGTACAGGAAGGACATGTGGATTGTTTGGATCCAGAGCTTGATTGCATTCTGGTTATTTTACCTCTATGCATTCTCCTACAGGAATATTAATGCAGAGAGAAGATATTATCTTAGATTGGATCTTTTTACCACATAAACAAAGTAAAAAATTAAAAACTTATGTGAAAAAAGATCTCTGAGTTGATTCTAAAAGGAAAATTGAGACTTTGTCAATTAGCAGGAATAGACCCAGCAGAAATTGTAGTACCCTTTACTAATGATGAAATTGACAAATTATGGGCAGAAAGTGAACCTTGATAAAGAGCTTGCAGTAATTTTTTGGAAGAGATTAACAGCAAATAACCCAAAAGCAAGTGAATTAAATTTATAAAAAGAACTAACTAGATTCTTCCCCATGTTGTATGGGGAACACCAATTTCTGGAACCCCAACATTGTATACTGTTGCAAACAAATCAGGAAAGGCAGCTTATCAATCAGGAAATTTAAGTAAAGTGGCTTAAAGCCCTTATGATTCTGTCCAAAAGTCAGTGTTAAATGATATTCTGATGACATTAATGGATTTTACAGAACCTCTTAACATAGTTACTGAGTCTCAGTATGTAGAAAGAGTTGTTTTACACATTGAAACTGCTGAATTTATTCCTGGTGAGTCAGAATTAACTTTGTTATTTGTTCAGTTACAAGTAATAAGAATTATTCCTTATATATGTAAGCATTTAGGCATCTGTACTGGAGTGACCTTAGGGTCCTGACAGTATATACCTCAGCTGCAGCCACTAAGAGCACCCACTGTGTGCATTCGCTATGTTTTCTTATAAAAGGTGTGCCTTGTACACATCCTGTGTCTTTCTCTTCCTTTGTTCTTGTCAGGGACTGGTATCTGCCACCATCACTCCCCTCCCCTCAATAAACCTCCCACATGGGCCCTGTTGTATGGATTGACTTCTTGCACCACTTTTAAAATACAACATTTGGTGCTGTGACTGGGATAGGTTCTCCATATAGAGTTTACTTTCTTTGTGGCAAAGGTTATCCACTAGGCAAAAAAATGCCCTTGCCTTGACTATTGATAGTCAGTGTACCCTGAATCTGGATATGGCCATCTGCTTTATTTTCATGCTTTTCCAGATATAATCCATAGTACATTGCCAGGCAATTTTGCTTAAATTGTTCTGTCCTGAGAAAGTTCTGGGAAAGGGCTGCTCTGCTAATATTTAGTATGGGTTTACTAATGTTTGTTTACATGTTTTCCTGAACTCAAACAACCTTCCATAGATCATTGCTTCCTTTGTTTCATTTGTACATCAATGCACACTGAAACAGAAATAAGTTTGTCTATAGCATTAGACCATAGTCCACCCCATTCTTTCAGGTCCTCAGATCCAAGGTCCAGTAGACAAGATCTGCATAGGTCGGCTGAAAAGTCGAAACAGAATCACCAAGATTTTTTGTGGCAAAAGTGAAGAAGGTTGAATTTCACAGTTAGAGACCCTCTGAAATTACTTAGCCAGGTTGTCTCCAAAACCAGAGAATATCAGATTCTATTGTGTTCTCTGTACAATGTTTCACATTATCTTTGGCCTAAGAGTCCAAAGTTGTTGCAAAAAAAATGCCCATTAATTTCTCTTGTCAATCTTGCATCTCTTCTCAGGGCTGAGTTACTCATAACTAAAATAAGTTCCTATGGTGTCACAAATCATCAAGACAGGGAAAATAAGTTTCTCAAAAAGAGAGCGTTCTCTATCATAAACTGCTGGTCAAATAGAAGGGAACACAGGGATTACCTAATGTACTTCAAAGAAGTGGAGTTACTGAATCTTCATCCCATTCGTAGTAAATAGATAAAAATGCTCCTATCAGTCTGATGGAGATAGTGTCAAGAAAATAATCACAGGGCAGTGGTGGCGCATACTTTTAATCCCAGCACTCGGGAGGCAGAGGCAGGCAGATCTCTGTAAGTTCGAGGCCAGCCTGGTCTACAAAGTGAGTTCCAGGAAAGGCGCAAAGCTATACAGAGAAACCCTGTCTCGAAAAACAAAACAACAACAACAAAACAAAACAAAAATATTCTAAAGAAGTATCTTTTGTTTCAATTTGATTATGTTTAAGAAAAGCAGGAGCAGGGAAGAGTGTCTAAGACACAGGAAATAGCACATATTACCCACTTAAAGAATTGCCAAAGGCCCATTATGACAAGCACAGAAAATAACAGGGAATAAGACATGAGATTGGATTTGGAACTGCAGAGGATACAATATGTGCTATTGAGTGCAGTTCTGTTTTCAACTTTGCTTTAAGTTTGCCTCTAAGGCTATACATTGTGGTCTTATATTAAAGGAAAATTTGAAAAGTACAAAAAAACACATCAAATGAGATTGACTTGTGTGATTCATGTGTTAGCTCATTTATTTGATTTAAATATGTGTTATGTGTCACACATTGTTGTTTGCTTGTCTCACTTGAATGTCAGGACAAGTACTATTATTATATTCACCTTCTAGAGCAGAAAATTAAGGCAAAAAGAGAAACTTCCATATGTCTTAAATCACACTAGTGCAAATTATGAAGCCAAGACAAATGTAGGTATTTTCTTTTGTTTTTTTTTCCTGATCCAATTATTTTATTTTTTTAATTCTTTAAAGTTTTTTTTTTTTAATAAAGGATTTTTTTAAATTCACTTTACATAGCAACCACGGATTCCCCCTCTCTTCTCTCCTCCTGCTCCTCCAGCCTTCCCCCTCAACCCAACCCCCATTCCCTTCTCCAACAAATGTAGGTATTTTCAATTTTGGTTTCCTGTTTTCAACTAGTCAATTGGATAAGTTGTCTCTTAGCAGAGGGTAGCATTGGGGAATGTTTATAATAATAGCAAGTGTGTTTTGGCAGTGAAAGGAAGCTGATTTTGGAGAGTTATTTAAAAAAAAAAAAAGAGAACATGTTCCCCTCAAAAAAGCAATTGTGGCCAGGCGGTGGTGGTGCACACCTTTAATCCCAGCACTCAGGAGGTAGAGCCAGGCGGATCTCTGTGAGTTCGAGGCCAGCCTGGTCTCCAAAGCGAGTTCCAGGAAAGGCGCAAAGCTACACAGAGAAACTCTGTCTCGAAAAACCAAAAAAAAAAAAAAAAAAAAAAAAAAAGCAATTGTGGTCTTGGGGCATATGAGTGCATGCAAAGGTGAGATGAGATCCCAAACCTGCATTTTTCAACTACTCTGAAGCAACTTCAGGTGTGATATTAATTAAGGTATGTTCTTGTGTAAGAAAAGATTCAGTCAAATATGTTCTTGAAAAGTACATAATGTTATTTTTTAAAGAATTTATTAAACAATGTGATGTATGGCATAAAGTGTACAATACTAATCTCAATAATTTAAAAAAATATGATTTTACATTGGTGAAATTGGTTATACTAATTAGTTAAATTCTATGATTAACTTTTGATAAATATCTCTTGGAGGTAAGTATTCTTTAAGGTATTGAAGTGTTTTTGTTTTTTACTGATTTATTTGTATTTACGGAGAATATCTTCACTATTACCTAAGGACAATATTCATGCCCTCATGCTAATCTAAGCCTAAGGAAAAACCTCTTTCCTCTCTAGATGTGTTTGAACAGCTGTGGATTATACTGGGATTTAATAATGCCTTCACTATTTTATTACTGTGTGTTTTCAGAAGTGGATGAATTTGGCTCAGGAGGACTTCAAATTCGAATTTAAATCTAGGGTCCAGAATCTTTTTTTTCCCAAAGCATAAAGTCTTTGTGTCAGAACAAGTTACCCATGTTGCAAAGATGAGCAAAATGATGAGAGTATGGAAAATCTAGCTTGTGGAATTAGTAACAACAAACAATGAAAATGCAAACAGAGCAAGACGAAAAAGAATTTACTGAGTTTTAATTTCTATTAAAAATCTGTTTGGCATTTCCCCTTCCTTCCATTGCAAAGCTTCCTCCTTTTAGCCAGGAGCATTGATTGTGAAAGTAATGCCTCCTTATGAAAGATGAATATTTCATTAAGAAATAAAATTCTGTATCTTCTGGTTTATGGTACCTTCAAAGAAATCTAATAGAATGAATTGCCAACTTGATTTTGTGAGGTTTTACTGTGATTGTTTACCTAACTCTTTAACTGCTCCCATTGACAAAAAAATCCAATGCCTATATTTTGGCATTGAAAGACTCCCTTTAATATCCAATCATTGTTTCCTTTAATATCTCCAATTAAAAATAATGTTTATAAGGATAAATGTCTTGTCAAAAATTGAGTGTTTAACTCTTCTCAATTCATCTTTCTGAATGATGCAACTATAAGAATCACCACCGTTTCAACTGGGTGATATGCAGAAGCTTTCATCAGGTGGAACACAGTATAATTGAATTATTCCTTTAAGTAGGAAAACAGAAATGCCAGAGATACTTTTCCCCCAGTGACCCATGGTAGATGTGACAGTAAACAAGGCATGTTTTTACATAAAGATAGTCTTTATATCTTATATGCAAAATGTATTACCAAACATTTATCATTTCAGTACAATAGTACTCTTATGGCATCAGAGTCTTCATAAACCTCACTTTTACAGTCAGAAAACTAAGGCTCAGAGAGGTGAACTGACTTATTCAAGTTCATAGATTAATATTTATACTCAACTGGATTAAGATCAGAGAAATATAGGTTGGGGATTTAGCTCAGTGGTAGAGCGCTTGCCCAGCAAGCTCAAGGCCCTGGGTTCGATCCTCAGGGCCTCAAAAAAAAAAAAAAAAAAAGATCAGAGAAACAGTACCAACAAGATACACGCATGTATATACTTCATGTAAGGAGTGGGCTTAGATGATCAGTGACAACTGTCAGCTTATAATTCACAAACTAAAGCTGGGCGGTGGCGGTGCATGCCTTTAATCCCAGCACTCAGGAGGTAGAGCCAGGTGGATCTCTGTGAGTTTGAGGCCAGCCTCGTCTACAGAGTAAGATCTAGGACAGGCACCAAAACTGCATAGAGAAACCCTGTTTCACAAAACCAAATAATAATAATAATAATAATAATAATAATAATAATAATAATAATTTGTAAGCTAGACACAAGAAAGCCAATATGTAACAGCAATCTGTCTGAAGGCCTGAGAACTAGAGGAGCTGTTGATTAAAGAGGTAATCTTGCACTATGCAGTGTCCTAGTTCAACAACCAGGCAGGAAGAGTACCCTCTTACTCAGCCTAGCCATGTCTTCAGTTGACTGGATGAGACACAGCCATACCAAGAAGAGCAATTCATTTTACCCAGTCTGTTAATGCAAATGTTAATATAATTATCATCCCAACTACAGTGAAAATGCTATTTGCCTAAATCTCATGGCCTGGTCAAGTTCACACATAAAATTAACTATCAGAAAGTCCTTCAGAGTTTGAACTCCATCCTCTGCTTGAAGTTTTCTCTCCTAGAACCATCTTTGAAATGATCATTATTACTTTTAGCTCTACATGCCTTCAATGATTATATACATGATATAAAATATGTATATATATATATTTATGTAGAGAAGTACTATTTATTCATGTGTGTGTGTGTGTGTCTGTGTGTGTGTGTGTGTGTGTGTGTGTGTGTGTGTGTATGATACTTCTTTACATGACTGTTGCTCAAGGCACTCCACTCACAAAATTTTGTCTTGATATTAATCTTTTAATGCTAAACAGGTTCTACTGTATTGTTTAATGTTTTTTAATTTTGCTTTATATTTTACCATCAAGGGAATATTTTAACATGTATGCAAAACACTTTTTGACTGTCATACCTAAAGTAGGGCAGATTAAAAACCTGAGGCATTTAGTGGGTGGAAGGAAAGGATGTTGCTTCACCAGGACAAAATGGTATGCAGCCCCAAGCATCAGTTTTCTGAGGTTCAGAAACTCTGCTATGGTGTAAGTGTTCTTATGATACATCATGGCTTTTGTGAGATCTATGTGTACTATAAAATGCACATAAAAGTTTATATGTATAGTATGTTTTCCTCCTTGGGAGTATCATGATTTTCTTCATCCTTAGTTTGTGGCTGACATGTCCCTCATGGAGTATGTGGCAGAGGGCACTTAGATTTCTTTTGTTTCCCTACGTTATAGAGACTGGATGGTTAAAAACTAACTTCCTAAAATACATTTATTATTGTATTGAACATAACATTTTTCTTCATAGTGTATGTAATAACATATTTAAAACTGAGACACAGGACTTGTTTCTATGGCTTTGGTTGTTTTCTTTCAGTAACGTTATATAGTCATGTGTTGGTTTCTTTATTTAATTTCTAGAGACCAGTCACAGGCTTTCTGGACTATAATGTACTGACAATGGTAGTGAAGGCTGTGGTTTTTGTGATCTTGGATTGCCATTATGAAAAAAGGGATCTTCCAGAACACAGTTTTAGATGCAGCCATCACATACCCCAACATTTTTTGATAGCAGCAGAGAAAGAGGCTCAGTTATTAGAAATTTCCCTAGATTTCAATCTGTAGGAATGGCCAAGAATCTGATCCTCCCTATCTAATATTTTGAAAATACCTAAAGCCCTATATTAAATAACACCTCTTAATTATTGTCTGGTGATTGTTTCTTGCAATTAAATCCTTCTAAAACACTTCTAAAATAACTTTGTATTTGATTAAGTCTTGATAGAGCTGCTGAGCTGTAGTTGAAGTTTTTCTGTGTCCCGCCTGGCCCACAGTTGGGACAAATCTCTCACACACAATCCCATAGACTTTTATAAAATAATCACCCAGAGGCTTAATATTAATTATAACTGCTTGGCCATTTGCTCAGGCTTATTCGTGACTAGCTCTTACACTTAAATTAATCTATAATTCTTATTTATGTTTAGCCATGTAGGCTTGGAACCTTTTTACAGTTCTTCCTTCACATCTTGCTTACTCTGTTTCTGGCTGGTGACTCTTGACTCAGCCTTCCTCTTACCAGAATTCTCATTGTCTGCTTATCCTGCCTATACTTCCTGCCTGGCTACTGGACAATCAGCATTTTATTTATCAACCAAACAGAGCAACACATTCACAGCATACAGAGAGACATCACTCATCACAGAAAAGTTATTTGAAAATTACTGAAGAATGGATCAGATTCATAAATAATAAGAAATACAATTGTGTTCTTAGAAGATGTTTGAATCAAAAGTGGAGCATGGGATAGGCACCTGTGTGGATACAGTGATATCACAGAGTAAAAACCTAAGAACCTGTTGTCTGTGAGAGAAAATGTAAAGGTGAATTACAGACCTTGACTGGCAACAATCTAGTTCCTTTAAGCTTCATTCAACCTCTCTTGAGTTTCAGTGTTTGTGACAGTTCAGTACTGGTTTCTGTTTTGATCCTCAGAAATTTTCAGAAAGATGCGAGAACATAAAAATGAAAGACACATGAAGGGGCTTTACCCTAGGTTGACTTGTCTTACATCCACTTCCCAGATTTACATGTTAGAGTCGTATTCCCACAGAAGTAATGCTGAGAACTCCAGAGTATGGCTGCATTTGACAAGATATCTTTTAAGGCATACTTAAGATTCAATGAGGTCTCTATAATGAATCTTTATCCAATGTTACAGGGGTCTTTATACAAAGAAGACAATAGGCCCATACTCCTCTGAATGTCCAAGAAGAAGACTATAAGCCAAGGAAGGGCTATTGAAGCACCTCATCCTACTTGATTTCCTGCTGGGCACTGCTGCTCTTTATCCTTGTGAGACAGCCTGGCAGGTTGCTTCCCAACAAACTGCTTTTTCACCTTCAGAGTGGTCTAGCTCAGTGGCTTTACTGTGCACTTGCAACTGTCAGATTTACGTCTTGGTGAGCTGAGCAAGTGAAGGCTGCATTGGTTTTGAAGGATCAGGATTGTGCATTACTAGCTTGTTAAGTTTGTAAAAGATGTGGCCATCCTCTTTTGATGGAACTTTTTATACTTTAGAAGTTTATGATCATTTCATATCTATTTACTAAAAAATAGCAAAACCAAAGCAAAACAAAACTACCCCAATAGTTCCAGTGGGCAGCTCCTTATGTGTAGTCTTAGTTAAGTTGTTGTAAATAAGTAGTCCCCGACAGAGTATTTCAAAATCAACCCTCTTAGCTACCAAGTACATGGTCAAAGATGATAGTCGAAAAGCAAGCAAGTCAGAAAATGTGCCCAAATACACTTCCCCAAACAGGATCCCTTTTTCTTTCAAGAAGAAAGCAGGAAGCCACCACAGATATCAAGGTTAATGTGCTTGCATGTGAGTGGACAGATGGTGACTTTTTCTAAATATATGTTTGGTGAGAAAGGAGGAGGTGGTTCATTTTGTTACTGCTTTTACAAGTCAATTTTATTTTCTTTGGTTGAGTATGCCAATATATACCTCGAGAGACATCTATACAAACAATTTCCTTTGGGAGAGTTAACACTTTATTTATTCAATTTTTTTCTTTGCTTATTTTGGCACCCTTGCAATTGGCCATCTAAAGGCACAATTGCCAAGCAATCCTCCATCCACCAGGCCTGTTGAAAGTCATGGAAAGGAAAGGGTTAGAAGCTTGGGACTAGGTCCTCAGGGCCTACTTGTAAGTCAGAAACCCCAGCTTGCACAATCAGAACAAGTTAAGAATCTGGATAAACAAATAGAAATATTCCTATTTGCTTCTTGAAATCACATTAAGAAATTCAGTGCCAGTTAGAAACTTGTTATTCTTCTAGCTGAAATACTTGTCAGCCAGTTCTACACTCTTTTGAACCCAGAGTGTGGAGCAGAAGCTCATTAGTATGCAGACGTCACTATACAATGCCTTTTATAGCAGCTAGAATGAATGGTATAGATACAAAGGGCCTGTTTGAAAAATCCTCCCCTGTTTAAGCTTTAGCCTATTCCAAACTCTTTACCTATCCTTCACTTCCATCTATTGTTTCTGGATTACAAACTTTTCTGTTTCTTTGTGGTTACTATTTCAGAACAACCAAATGGCTCGGTGTTTTGTTTTAAGGTAACTAGAACTTTTAAGGCAAATTAGCCTTCAGAGAGATCAGTGTCTTCAGTAGGAGACACAATAAATGTACTAGAAAGCAAGTAAGACTTTACATGGTAGATGATCTTTTTTGTTGATTTTTTCTTCTAAGCAAAGGCATCACATGTACTCTTTGGTTTTCCCTGGATGAATAAGGATCAGAGAAGAAATATACATAACTATCACAACTGTCCATACTTCAGTATAACTTTTTCCTCCAAAGCACACATGCACATGTGAACATAAAAAACACATATTCATGAACATGCTAAATCCACCAAAGAAAGAACCACCAAGGGTGAATTAAAGAGAGGCCTTTCCAGTGAGGAGGGCAGTGCTTTCTTTCTCAAATGTTCATGTTTAAGCCATTAGCCATGTTAACAGAGTTGAGCAGCCACTAAGCACAGCTGTTTCCTCCAAATACTTGCTGATCCACACAATTTCTACAGAGATCTAACAGTTGTTTGGACTCATAAAGGACAATTGAATAGATTGTTCTAATTCTGACTGGCACTGGAATATAGGATTCTGACCTTGGTGGAAATGGCATTTTTCCAAGGAGAAAGATGGTAAATAGAATATTTCCCTCCCTTTTATGGCCCACAATAGCTAGATTGAACTATTTGGAGACTTATTTTATATTCCATCTTCCCTTCAAAGAGTCTGAGACATTATAGCTCAGTTACCATATGGCCACATTTTTAAATGATCTGAATAACAGAAAGCAAACAAGCTCTCTCTCTCTCCCTCTCTCTCTCTTTCTTCTTCTTCTTCTTCTTCTTCTTCTTCTTCTTCTTCTTCTTCTTCTTCTTCTTCTTCTTCTTCTTCTTCTTCCTCCTCCTCCTCCTCCTCCTCCTCCTCTTCTTCTTCTTCTTCTTCTGCTTCTTCTTCTTCTCCTTCTTCTTCTGCTTCTCCTCCCACTCTGTCACTTACACAACACACACACACACACACACACACACACACACACACACACACACACACACACACACACACACTTTTTAGTTAAAATTATAACAGGCTGAAAAATGTAGTTTTAACTCAGTGGCTTCTAAGTCCTGTCTAGAACATGCAAAGGATGGTAAGTTGTCATATATTTCTTGGCATCATTAATATCCTTCCTAAGAGCATTTGAAATCAACATGAGCTATTAGGTATAATTTTTACTGAATACACTGAAGGCTTAGATAACTCTGTTTTTAGAAAGTTTATTGTCTTCCAAAGTTGTAAAATACTTATTTGCATTCTGTAATGGATCTGGATTCCATTTCTTTGTGTTTTTATTTTTATTTTATTCCATTATAATCACAAAACCAGGAAAGAGGCTTTGCTTCTGGCTTCCTTTGATCCAAACAAGGTAGATTCCTCCAAACTTTCCTCTCCAGTAGGCTTTGCTCTCAGACTCCTTGGTTTTGCCTTATCCAGTTGTAGCAATAATGCTGTAGTTCAGTTTTGGGTGAATTCTGTACCTTAAACATGTAATCATCCTCCATATTGAATATTATTAGACTGATTTATCTAGAAATACCTTACTTTTATATCTGCATTTGATAATTTCCAATTTAATAGCCAGCTTATTCTGTTTCTTAGCTATAATATCCTTTGACCTATATATTTTTTAATGTACTCTGAACTGAATCTAATCTCTCTTTCTTATTGCAACAGTCTTGAGTAAACTTTTCATTACCATTTAATATCTGAATAATTATTGGTTTAACACCAGCAGTTCTTTAAGTTTCAGGAAGTTAGCATTTATGACAGTAGGGATAGAACTGAGAAGTTACATATCTCTAAAAATTTCTGAACATCTGGCTACTATAGAGTTGAGATAATCTAATGCTGCTTATGTTGTCCTTGAATAAAAAACACAGGCCATGTTTAAAACCATCATTTTCATCAAAACAGATTTAGCATCCTTAAGAGTTTTTATCCTCCTGCCTCCCTCTCCTTCCATATGTTCTTCCTTCCAAAATTAAAGCCCCTTTCTCCATCTCTCCCTATTCCCCTTTCACATCACCTGTACCTTGCTACTGGACTCTCAAGCCCTACCACCAGTCCTGTTTTTACTTTCCTAGTTTGTTTTAACTCTTCTTTATACATTTACATCTTAAGATTTGGAGCTGGGGACCCCAGATGAGAAAGACCATGATACTTTTGTTTTTCATGGTCTGGATTACTTCATTCATTTCCTTGTTTCATCTATTTACTTGTACATTTTATGGTTTCATTTTTCGTTGCAGTTGAATAGTATTCCATAGTGTATATGAACCACATTTTCACTATCTGTTGGTTATTTGAAGGGCTCTTAGATTATTCCCATTTCCTAGCTATACAGTAATGAACATTAAGCAGTTCAGTAATGAACATGGCTAAAGGAGATTGGGTCCTTTGAGTACATATCAAGGAGTTGTATAACTGGGTCATTTAGTAGATCTACTTGTAGCTTTAAGGGGATTATCCACACTGATTTCCAGAGTGGCTGTACCAGTTTGCAATCCTACCAACAATGAGTGATTGTTTCTCTCTCCATGTTCTCACCAGCATTTTTTATCAGTAGGTTTATTGATATTAGACATTGGAACTTGGATAAGATCAAATTTCAAAGCACTTTAATTTTCCAAGTTGCTAAGGATGATGACTCCTTTCTCAAATATTTCTTAGTCAATTTTGTTTTTGTCCAATGAGAATTCTCTGTTCAGATTCATAGTCCACTATTTATTTGGATATTTTAATTTCCTTTGACTTTGTGATGTTAGATTTGTGTGTGTCTGTGTGTGTGCGCGCGCGCGTGCGCGCGCGCTGGGGGGAATCTTTTATACTTGATTGACATTTACCTCAGCTATACATAAATTTTTGGTTTTATGAAGACTCGTTAATGGTTGACCTCAGTCCCAGCTATGTTTTCTTCTAGTAGTTTCAGTGTTTCACATTGATGTTTTCATTCCATTTTAAGTTACTTTTTGTTCAGGTTGATAAATATCATTTCATTTCTTTATGTGTGGACATCCAGTATCCCAGCACCACTTGTTGAAGTTGCTGTCATTTCTCTAGTGCATATTTCTTACATCTTTGTCAAATATTAAGTTTCTGGTTATGTATAACTGTATTTGAGTCTTCTAATTTGTTCCATTGTTCTACGATTCGGTTTTGTGTCAGGAACATGCTATTTTTATACAATAACTCAGTAATACATCTTTAAACCTGAAATAGTAATTCCCTAGCATCATTTTTCCCCCTTAGGATTAGTTTAGCTATTGTTTGGGTTTTCTGTTGTTTCATGTGAATTTTAGGGTGATTTTTCATTTCTGTAAAGACTGTTAGGATGATTTGTTTTCTATTTATGTGAAAAAATTGTAGATGTTTTAAAAAATTGATATTGCATTGAATCTGCCAATTGCTTTAGGAAGAATGCCATTTTTATATTATTACTCACAATATGTTTATGTTTTCATGTGTCTTAATCTCTTTCTTTAGATTTAAAGTTTTCAATGTAGAGGTCTTTTACCTAGGAGGTTAGGTTTCTTCCCAGCTAATTTAATTTCATTGTGGTTATTGTAAATGAGAATGTGTTCACAATCTCTTTCTTAGTGTATTTGATAATGGTGTGTACATTTTGCATCCTGCCTTCTAGCTAAAATTGGTGATCATTTCTAGACGTTTTCTAGTGGAATGTTGAGATCCTTTATAAACATCATATTATCTACATATAGGGATAATTTGACTTCTTTTTCTATTTTTTATTACTTTTTAAAATTTATTTTTCTATTATCAGCTTGATACAGTATAAATTTTTATCCTAACTGTGGAATGTTTCATTGAGGCTTGCCCGGTAATTGAGTAAAACCAAACTTATTATAAGCTACAGTCATCCTAGGATCCCCCCTGCTATATAGCCTCCCTGGTTCTGTGGATTGCAGTCTGATTGTTCTTTGCTTTATATCTAGAATTATTCTATTTTTATTCCCTAATTGCTTTCTCATGCTTTATTACTCCAATTTGTGCTTTGAGCACAATATTGAAAAACACTGGAAGTAGTGGACAGCCAAGTTTTTTTTTTTCTTGAATTTAGTGGGACGTTTTGGAGCTATTCTCAATTTATGATAACAATGACTATTTTTCTCTTATATATCTTTTAAGGTACATTCCCTCTAGCTCTATGATCTCTAAGACTTATATCATCAAAGCATTTTGAATATTGCCAAAGGCTTTAGCTCCATCTTTTGAAATGATAATGTAATTTTTGTCTTTAAGCCTGTTTATATCTTTTATTACATTTATTAATTTATGTATATTAAGCCATCCATGCATCTTTGGGTTAAAGTCAATCAGATTGTGCTTGATATTTTTCTTGACATGTACATGTATTCACTTTTCTAGTATTTTATCAATGAATTTCGCATCTATGTCCATCATGGATATTGGCTTGGAGTGTTTTGTTTTAAATGCCTTTACCTGATTTAGGTATTAGAGTAACACTGCATGCATAGGAAGAGTTTAGAAGAGCTACTTCCTTTTCCACAATTTTAATATTTTAATAAGGAGAGGCTGTAGATCTTCTTGGAAAGTCTGAGAGAACTCTGCTGTGAATTTATCTGTGCCTGTACAGTTTTGTAGTCTAAATGCTAAAGCAGTAATACAACTGTAAAACTGTTTGATCTCCTTACTTGTTACAGGGCTGTCTAGGTTATTGATCTCTTCTTGGTTTTACTTTGGTTGCTTGGATGAATCAAGAAATCTATTCTTCTTTTCTTAGATTTCCCAACTTTCTGCAGTACAAATTTTTAAAATATTCCCTTATAACATTCCAAATTTCTTTGGTGTCTTTTGTGATATGTCCTTGTTTATTTCCCATTCTGTTAATTTGGATGACCTCTTTCTTACTTTTTATTATTTGGGCCAAGGGTCTTCCTTATCTTTGCAATATTGTTTATAATCTCAAAAAACCATCTATTAGATACATAGATTCTTTCTATTGCAATTTATGTCTTGAGATTTATTATTCTGTGTTTTCTACTGAATTGGGGTTGGTTTGTTCTTATATTTCCAAATTTCTGAGTTGCATTAGTACATAATTTATTTGTATACTTTTTGATTGATTTTAAATGTAAACGTAAGTTATCTTAGGCCTGCTATTAATGTGTCCCAAAGGCTTTGTTGTCTAATGTTTTTAGTTTTGTTTTTTTCCAAGCATTTTTTATTTCTATATGTATTGTTTTCTCCTTTGAGCCATTCATCATTCAGTAATGGGTTGTTTAATCTCCATCAGTTTGTGTAACTTCTAGATATTGTTTGCTGTAGTTTTAAGTGTTATTGCAGCCTGCTCAAATAAGACACATTAAGTTTTTTTAGTCTTTCTGAATTTGATAAGGTTTGTTTTATGCCATAATGTGGACTATTTTAGAGAACCCCCCCATTGGCTGCTGAGTTGAATGTATATTCTTTGCTATTTGGGTAGAATATTCTATATATTGCTATTAATTCCATTTGATGTATGATGTCATTGATTCTGATGTTTCTCTTTTTATTATTTTTTTATTTAATTACTTATTTTATTTAATTTCCTATTAGAAAAATAGAGTATTGAAAAGACTCAATATTATTGGTAGGTGTTAACCTATGCCTTAATTCTAGTAGTATACTTTCAATGAAATTGTTTGTACCAATTTTAAAGCATTTATGTTTTAGATAATATTCTATTCTTGGTTTATTGTTTCCTTGATTAGAATGATGTGTCTTTTTTTTATCTCTTCTGATTAGTTTCAGTTTGAAGTCTGTTTTTTTCAGATATTAGCATAGTCATACCTGCTTGTTTCCTGTTCCCATTTAGTTGCAATATTTCTTTCCTTCACTTTAAAGCTATGATGAGTTTCTTATTGACAAAGAAAAGACAAATTTTGTTTCTTAATGAATTCTAGTAGCCTGTGCCATTTGATTAGAGTTGAGGTTAGTAATATTTAAAGTTATTGTTGAAAATTGTGTTTTGATTGCAGTTGATTTTTATTGTTGATTTTTCCAATTTTTACTCTATGTTTTAGTAATTGTAGCTTCATTTTCTTTTCTATGGTCCATTGGCTATTCTTATTCCTCTCTTTATTCACAAATTTTGCTCCTAGTATTCTCTGTAGGGCTGGTTTGAGGGAGATGAATTATTTTTCCTATTTGTTTCATGTCAAGGTTTTTCTTTCTCCTTCAGCCATGGCTGATAGTTTTTGTGAGTATAGAAGTCTACGTTAGTATTCACAGGATGTTAGACCTTGAAGTACATTGCTCTAGCTTCTTCTGACTATTAAAGTTTGCATTGAAAAATCAGCTGTTATTCTGGTGAGTTTTCTTTTATGTGTGACTTGTATTTTTTCACTTTCATTATTCTTTCTGTGTTCTGTATATTTACTTATCATGACTTTCTTTTCTGGTTCTGTTATTTGGTGTTCCATGTTTTTCCTTTATTCAAATGGGTAGATGTTTCCTTAGTTTAAAGAAGTTTTCTTTTTGGTCTTGTTGAAGATCTGGTCTATGTCATTAACCTGTATTCTCCTTCATCTGTGCCTATGATTATATATTTTTCTTTTCATGATGTCCCACATTTCCAGAATTTTACAATCTTATTTTCCCATTTTTTGTTTATTTGTTGTTGTTTTTATATCCTTTGCTTGTTTGGTCTAATTTCTCTATTTTACCTTTGAGACTTTATATTCTAATATGTTTGATCCATTCTGCTTGTAAGGATTTCTTGAGTTACTGAGTTTTTCAGTCCTTACTTCAGTTCACTTTGAGTTCTCTTCAATATTTCCATTTATTGAATTGAGTTTTCAAATCCTGTATTGCCTTAGTCATTTCTTTCAACCTTATGCTTATGTGATATTTGGACATAATGTAGATATCTACCTTTTTTCATTTTTATTTTTTATTAAAAATAGATTCTTCTCTTGTACAATACTTCCCTACCATGGTTTCCTCACTTTCCTCTCCTCCCATCTTCCCTGCCATCTCCCTCTCCCCAAGACCCTCTCTCCCTGTTTTCCTTTGTAAAAGACCAAGCATCCTAAAGACAACAACCAAACATGACAAAACAGTATATAATAAGACAAGTTAAAAACCCCCATATCAAGACTGGACAAGGCAATCCATAGGAAGAAGAGTCCCAAAAGCAGACAAGAGGTTGAGAGATACACCTGCTTCTGCTGTTAGAAGGCCCATAAAAACACGAAGACAACAGTCATAACAAACATGTAGAAAATGTGGTGCACACCCATGCAGGCCCCATACTTGCCTCTTCAGTCTCTGTTGGTCCATAATAGCCCTGCTTATTTGATTCAGTGGACCATGTTCTCTTGGTGTCCCCAATCCCCTCTGATGCCAACTGTAGCATGAATCTTAAAAAGTCTTATTAATAAGATCATACCTGAGGCCAGTTATTGGAGTGAATGCTGGAAGATCAGAGAAGCAGAACAAACCACAGCTTCCTCACCTTGCCAATTCCTCAGCTAATCCTATTTCCTCAGTCTAGAAGCTTCTTGAGTTCTCATCCAAATGGATCTCAGCTGAACTGTGCTGTTCAAAGCCTAAAAGCTTAACCAGGCTTATCCAGGCTAGTTCCTGGTCCTCATGCCTTATATACCTTTTTGCTCCCTGCCATCACTTCCTGGGATTAAAGGCGTATGCCTGACTGTCTCCAGTGTGGCTTTAAACTCACAGAGATCTGGATGGATCTCTGCCTCCCAAGAGATAGGATTAAAGGCATGTGTGCCACCATTTTCTGGCCTCTATATCTAGTGGCTGTTCTGTTCTCTGACCCCAGATAAGTTTATTAGGGTGCACAATATTTTTGGGAGCACACTATCACCACAGCCAACACTCTGTCTTCCCCCTCTTCTGAGGGGTTCCCTGATCTTTTAAGGGAGGAATCTAATAGAAATATCCAATTTAGAATCTCTGCATAATGTCTGGCTGTAAATCTCTGCACCTGCTTCCATCTTTTACAAGAGGAAGACTCTCTGATGATGACTGAACAAAGCACCAATCTATGAGTATAGGAGAATATTATTAGGCATTTTTTTTCTTTTTTTTTGCCAGTCATCATGTTTCATCTACCCCAGGTTTCTGGGGCAATCTAGTCTCCAATTCCTGGCCATCTAGACAGTGTAAGACATGGGTTCTCTATCAAGGGATGGGCTTCAATTTAAACCAGACATTGACTGGCTATTCCTACAAGTTATGTGCCACCATTGCCCAACCACATCTTGCAGGCAGAAACGATTGTAGGTTGAGGGTTTTAAGGCCGGGTTGCTGTCCAGTTTTCTCTTCCCACAGTTCAAGGCAAGTATTCTAGTGTTAGGATGGTGGTGCATTTGTTTAAGTTGTTGGCTAAGGGGGTCCCATGGAGATCCCTAAACATACCAAGATGATGCTAGGACAAAAGGTAGCTCTCCAAGTCCATTTACATTTCATTCAGTCTCATGCTTGTGTTTTCTTGAACATCATTCAGATGTTTCCTTTTTTTCTTTTTTGACAGGTGGTTTCTCTGTGTAGCTCTAGCTGTCCTGGAACTTACTTTGTAGACTCTGCTGGTCTCAAACTCAAAGACTTTCCCACCTCTGCCTCCTGAGTGCTGGAATTAATAGTATGTGCTACCACCACCAGGCTTATATGTTTTCTTTTTTATAAGTCCATTTTCTTTGGATTCATTTAGCTGTTTTTGTCTTTACTTAACTCACAGCATTCCTAATGAAGTTTATGATTGTCCTTTCAAAAATCTGTGTCTAAGTTCTTCTGGGTAATTTTCACTGGATAACATTTCTATAGGACTGGTGGATTTTGAGGGGACATACTGTTCTGATTTTCATATTTGTGCTTTAGTGAGGAGATCTGAGCATACTGATTTTTTTTTGTTGTTGTTGACTGAATGACTGATGTGGACATTGCAGTCTGGGTTTGCATATATTTTAAGCATGTCCTGACCCAAACCTGGAGATTGGGATGGTGCAGGTCAGACTACTCAAGCTGAGCCATAGCATTAGTCATGCAATCCAGACTTTGTCTGAGGACAGCAGGGAATACAGGGGCTTAGGAGTAAGAGAGTAAACTCACTTGGCTGATACATAATACAGAATTTGATTGATTCTCTTGGCATGGGAGGCTGGATATGGTGGTTGGTGGAAAGGGATAAGGTCTGGAGGATAGAGGTTACTGGGCAGTTGCAAGATGTGCTTGCTCACTAGACCCTAGAGGTTGGTAAAAATGTGAGGAACTGATCAAGCTTATATTGAGAAGTGGGCATAGGATTCAGGCTTTGTCTGAGGATTTGGGTAGGTGCAGAGGGTACAAAGTTAAGTGCGGAAATTCACCAGATTGTGCCAGAGCACAAGATATGCTGGCTAACCTTGACCTGGAAGATGGTGCATGAAAAGATAATATTTGGTGGAGAAAGGAGGAATGTTTTTCTGAATATTATAGCTCAGACAACGTGTGATATCAGGATCTATAAATGCCACATGAACATCAATATTCACATATTTTGTGGAGATGAAACTCATAAGCAAAACATTTGATTGTTTAAGTGTTTCTTTTTTCTTAATTTTTTTCATTATAATTACATTTACTTTTTCCTTTCCATTCATCTAAACCATTCCATATATGCCTTTTTCTCATTTTCAAAGTCATGGCTTCTATTTTCATTAACTGTTATTACATGTATATATGTATATGTATATACATATGAATTCATAAGTATAACCTGTTAAACTCTTAAGAGGAATCATTAATGGTCGGTGGTCAGAGAGCACATGGAAATTACCCTAATATATATGGTAATGCAATTCAAAACAGACGGTATGATAGTTTTGATCCACAATTTATCATATCTGCTTTTCAAAAAGGAGGTGTGTGTGTGTGTGTGTGTGTGTGTGTGTGTGTGTGTGCATGTGTGTGTGTGCATGTCTATGTGTATATGTATACATAAAAAGCTAGTTCTAACTTATAGTTCTTATTCTTGAATTGCTGATCTGGTTAAATAGTATAGAGACTAGAGTAAGGCTGGCTAGGCATCCAAGGCAAAATCTTTAAAGAGATAGTTTCTGAAAGTTGTGCAAGTCCCAATACTTCTCCTTTGTTAAGATCTAGCTTCAAGAAGGAATAAAGAACATTTCCAATTTGGGGCAATTTAATCATTGATGGGGCTATTAGTTTTCTGTCTTTTGATTTTTTCTAAGTTCTACCAAGAGAAGTGGTATTTCTGAAGGGATACTCAGTGGAACTATGGAGATTTCAGAGGCTGTGTTCTTGGATGAAGTTAATTTTTAGAACAATACATAGCTTACCTATTTTTACTTTGATTGTTTTGGGTGTTGCTACTTTGAGTTTTTAAATAGCATTCCCCTAGTTTTAATCAGAGAATTGAGAAACCTATAACAATACCTTTTGTAGCAATCTTGTTTAGGACATTGTTTCTTCTAGAATATTCTGTGCTTCCTAAGCTAATTATTACAGAATTTAATGAAAGAAAAACTTTCTGTCTCATCAAAAACAGGCATAGATATCTTGTTTCTTATCTAATTGTCTATATCCTCTTTCTACATTGACTTTTAGGATGTTCAATCTAAATTTGAAGCATACAGCTCACACAATGCTAGTTGGTCAGTCGTTTAGTCTTCTTTATCTTGGAATTGATTATCTACTTTTACTTAGAGTTTTTCAGCCATAATGGTTAAGCTTACACTGTGTTTTTAATAGAACTCACTTAAAATTTATTTAGAGCGTCTCCTGAGTCGATCTGTAATGTAATAACTTACATTCTTTCATCCTCAGTGTTTAATTTCTCAAGAATTTTCTGATGCTAACAGTTTATTATTCTCATTTTATAGATACTGAATTGAGACATAAAATAGTTAATTTCCCCAAGATCATGCAGCTAGTAATGACAGAGCAGCTACAGGTATGACTTAGTCTTAGTTTTATACTAAGTCTTTCAATTAAAATATATACAACTATATTAGCTAGGGTTCTCTGAAAGAAGAGAACTGATCAGTGAATACACACAAACACACACACATTAGTTTACAGGATTCATACCAGGGAACAATTACTGTCTTACACTGGACAGACGTAAAATTCTCACAGTTGTTTAGTTCAGAAGGGTGGATATCTCCATAGATCTTATCTGGCACCAAAGGCCTAGTAGATTTCTTGAGAGCCATTGGTGTTCAGTCTGCATTAGAATCCTGAAGAAGTTGATCCTAATATTAGCAAGGGATGTTGTGACAATGGGATGGATGAATGTGCCAGTAAGAGTAAGAGCAAGAGGGCAAAAAGCAGTTTCCCTCTTCTGTGTCCTTTCCTCTGAGCTACCACAGAAGGTGCTGCCCACATTAGGGTGGGTCTTCATGCTTCAAATGATCTTATCAAGAACATTCCTCACAGAAGTACCCAGCAACTTGTGTTTTAATTGCCTGAAGACACAATCAAGTTGACAGCCAAGATTAACCATATTTTAATGCATTGATTTACCCATTAGTTTTTAATGGCTTTATGGACACCATCTTAATATTTGAGGAGAGAACAACTCATGTATAATTATTTTTGTGATTTTCTTCCCGCTAGTTTATATTTAAAATCAAAGAGACCCTTAACTACTTCAAAAATCTGCCTCCTGTAAGCTTTTTCAATATATTTATTTTTAATAAATTCAAATATATTGAATAGTTCTAAGAACAATCCGATTATTTATATTTATGGTATTCTTTCTTTATAATTTTATGTGTTTATTCTATTATTACAATTTTTGAAAAATCCTTCCTTCCCTTTGATCCTCCTTTTCTTTTTTTTTTTTTTTGATTTTGAGATAGAGTGTAGCTATGTACTCCAGATGGCCTTGAGATCTCAGTTCAGCTCAGTTGGGCTTAGTCTCTTAGTTCTGAGATTAAAAGTGTATACTTTCATACCTGGCTGGCTGTTGAATATGTTAACATGTGTGTCTATAAAATAATGACATTCTCTTCTGCTGTATGATGATCAGCATCAAGGAATTTTCTCTTTTGGAGTGCTAATGCTCTAATGTAAGGCCAATATTCAAATTTATCAGTTCCCATAAGCCACCCCTATATCAATTATCTCTTTTCATTTTTCTTCTTCCTCAATCTCTTTCTTCTTTGTCTGTTTTTATTTTGTCCTTTCTGCCTTCCTTCTGTTTGTCTGTCCATCTTCCATCTTTTGGGTCATTCTATCTGTTTCTTTTTCTTATACAAGGTCTACTCAAAGACTATGTGTGAAACTGAGCTTCCATGCCTTCTTATTTGCTTTGAGGATGAAATGTCCCCAAAACTTCTATCCTCTACTGGGCAGGTTGGTCTTTCTCTAGTTTATAGCTCCAAAGTTTTTCTCCTTTTTTTGCTTATAAATAATTTTAAGTTATCTTGCAAAGAAAATGAGGTATTACTAAATTTTAAGGATCTTTTTTTCTAGGCAGTTTGTTTCTTCAAGGGGCTTTATTCTGTCCCTTTTAAGTATTTTTTTTTAAAAAACTATCAGATGAAATATACATAGAGAAGTCAAAGTTAATTTTAATTTCCCCTCCTCTTTCCTTTTGAAACTTTCTAAAGTATTCTACATTGAATTTTGGTTGCTTTGGCCCAAAAGTTGTATAAGACCAGCAAAGCAAAAAGCAGAGGAGTGCAATTTTTGAGACCAAGTATGTTACTGAGTAGGAGTGTTTCAGAGTGTGAGATTCTGAGAGTGAATACATGTAACACATCAGAGGGAATTTTAATAAATCATCAAATCAGCACATCTCTGTGTCAAATATAACTGTATTTGAAATTTTATGTTCTAATTTTGCAAGAGTTAAGACAAAAATCCAAATGCCTCCAAGCAAAGTGTGTGGCCATTTCAGTTAGTTGCTAGAATGTGTGTCTCAGGGCTCTTCCAATGCATTTATTCACATGTGCTCACTGAATTAGAGATGGACATAATACAAGAATCAGTCCATCAGTTTTCCATTGCTCTTCCTCCTGGGAAGCTGCATTTTCAATTCATGAGATTATTTTGATACATAAGACTACATTTAGAAATATTTTACAGTGTAATTTAAGTAGTCTTTATTTTTAAAATTTTCTTCTCCATCAGTTAGTTGAATATTTTAACACTCTAATTTTAAGGTTCTTTTTTTCCACCTCCAATCTTCATGTCAAATATTTAATGGTCTATAAATATTTAGAAAGTACTAATGAAGCATACTATTTAAAGCTGAACTATAGGGAAGTCTGCTATTATGTCCCCTAATTTATCACTATGTGAGTTAGGATACATGAATATTGAATTATCATAAATGAAGTCTTATCTTCACTGATAATTTCATTATATTCTCTGAACTACCTTACAACCTTATGATGGAAAAAATCTTCTCAGACTATGGGTATATTGTTAGATTCTCAAGTGTTGACAGAGAGTACTGATAAGAAGGAGAGGAAGGGATGTGTTAAAACTATTATATAGAAGATTAACAATGGTCGAGAGACAGCCTGAACTGACCTACTCTGGTGATGGGATGGCCAAACACCCTAATTGTCGTGCTAGAAACCCCATCCAACTACTGAGGGATCTGGATGCAGAGATCCATGACTAGGCCCTGGGTGGATCTCTGGGAGTCCAATTAGCGAGAATGAGGAGGGTCTATATGCCTGAGAATTGTTGAGACCAAGGTTGGATAAAGCACAGGGACGAATAGCCAAATGAATGGAAACACATGAACTATGAACCAATGGCTAGGGGTCCCCACTGGATCAGTCCCTCTGAATGGGTGAGACAGTTGATTGGCTTGATCTGTTTGGGAGGCATCCAGGCAGTGGGACCAGGTCCTGTGCTCATTGCATGAGATGGCTGTTTGAAACCTGGGGCCTATGCAGGATTGCTTGGCTCGGCCTGGGAGGAGGGGACTGGACCTACCTGGACTGAGTCTACCAGGTTTATCTCAGTCTGTGGGGAAGGCTTTGCCCTGGAGGAGATGGGAATGGGGGTTGGGGGGGGGGGCTGGGGGGAAGGTGAGGGGGACGGGAGGAGGGAGAACAAGGGAATCCGTGGCTGATATGTAGAACTGAATTGTATTGCAAAATAAAAAAAAAAAAAAAAAACGTGATCTTTAGTAATTATTTCTAACACAGTAGTTTGACTTCTTTTGTTTGTTTTTAATGAGTTTTTCAGCTTGGGTTCCAGTGTGTGATGTATGTGTGGAGACAGTATGGTGGTGACCTGAAAATGTGTGATCCTGAGCCTGAACTTTTATCTCTCTGGAACTAAATAACTTCATCTTCAATATGATGTACTAAATGAGATTTCATTTTCTTCTCATAATCAATACATGATCTTGTGAGATATAAGAACCTCAATTGCATTTTTTTTTATTTGTGATCCTTTATTGTTTTTAAGGGGTGGTTTTGTTTTGTATCTTTATTTCTTTATTTTTTGTTTCTTGAGACAGTCTTACAGTGTAGCCAGACTGGACATTAGTATTTGGTCCCCCTTCCTCAGCCTCCTGAGTGCTGAAATTCTAGTGCATGTTATGACATTAAGTTAATTTTTATCTTTTAGCTGTATTTATACTGCAAGGCTACCTTTATAATTACTATTGACTTATTTTCAGATTTCTAACAGTTTTCTAGTGTTCTAAAAATAAATTAAGTAAGATTCTTATATTATAGATATAAGCATAATATAGATATTCCAATCTTTGCATGTTTTTATTTTAAATTTAATTAAGAAATTGTTATAAATGATGCACTTATGCAAATGTCCCTTGCTATTGCTTTAATTTTTAAATTGGCTCTTAGTTTATGTATCTTTGTGAAGGTACTATGTGAAGGGCCTGTAGTTGATCTCAGATGACAAATAGGCCTTATCTGAAGTACTAACTCAAGGGCTAAGCAAAAGAGTATAAATCTTGCAGTTGACATTGTCAAATTGTGTAAGAGAAGTACTTGGTGCTTTCATTTACTGCATAAAACTATCCTTAAACAACCTTCATAAGCATAGTCCTCTCCTAATTATCTGTCTAACAATAGGCTTATTCATCTGGTTGCCAACTACAGCTTCAGAAATCACCCCTGACTTTATTGCTTTCTTTAGCCTTCCACTAACAATTAATCACTAAGCTCTATCTAATTATTTCCCAATTAGTTCATGACTACCCTCCTAATCCAAGTCACCAATACCTTTCACTCTAATTCTGTTTGATAATGGGTTACTCAACAGTTACACTGAATATGTGCTTAGAGTACCAACAGATGAAGGACACAATTCTCTCACTTACTTAAATGTAGAAAGGAAATAGAAAATTGTAGAAAAATTAAATATCATTCATATGCACTTGAGTCATTCAAAGTTTTTATAAAATTGCATATGCCTTCATATGATAACTTCCTTGTTTTCTATTAAAGGTGGTTTTCTTGTGTTATTAGTCATGGTGCTAGATATTATAGGTGAGGCACATCTTGTTCAGGGGATAATATTTCAAAAGCACTGATTACAGCCTTTATTAAAAGCTATTCTTCACCCTGTTGCAAAGAAATCATTTGAAAACAAAATTTAACATTATAATTTTCTGATTGTTATTGCCCTTAAGAGAAAACTTGGGTCCTTGGTCAGAGCTCCTGCCTATTTCCTAAAATATTTTCATTATTATTATTATTGTTATTGTTATTGTTACTGTTATTGTTATGTTATTTCAAGTCCAGTCATATTGGTCTTATCAATCCCCCCAAATGCCACATTGATTCCTTTCCTTGTAAAGCTATTCTGCTTGTTGACTGTCATTTTTCAAACTGTGACTTAAGACTCTGGTCTCAACTTCAGTAGGTCCTAGCAAATCTCTCTACTAACCATTAAGAGGAGATCATTGCATCTTCCATTAGTGTCACTAATTCTAAATACAGGTTTGTAAATTTAACTCATGTCTGGCTCATGAACTGGACAGTAAATCTTTAGTTCTCCATTGTTTTATGAATATTACCCTAATACATGGATGGATAAGAGAGGGTCTCTATGGTTCCATGCAGTCTAGGATTCCCAAGTAGAGCAAAAGGGAATAAGCACTCTAAAAAAGTTCGTTACATTTGTTTTTGGCCATGACTAAAATTCAACAACTGGGGAGAAATACAAAAAATTTTCATAATTACTATTATAATTGCTTCATAAATTTCTAACACCTTGTATGATCACACAAAACTCTTGATATTCTCCTCTAGTCTCCACTTTTTTAATATTTTCTTTTTCTAGCATGCATTCTTAATGGCACAAATCCTCATTATCTTTTGTTTATCTTCTTTTATCCTCTTTCATTTCAACCCATGGTTAAGGTGCATTGAATCTATCATAAAAAAACAACAAAAACAACATTTAAACTCCTAATGAAGGCAGACCCTCTTCATCCTTCCCTTGGGTTTAACCAGGTGTGTCCACATGATCCTCCATTACCATACACAAGCCACCATATCTAGCATGGGCCACTGACAGAGTTACTCATGCCTGTACCATCCTCTCCTCTAGGTTTCCACAGGATTCATCTAGCATGGTACCAACCTTCAAGCCCCTCATACACCACATACAACCTGCATTCCCAGTTACATCCTACACATCCTTCTCTAGAATCTAGCTGGGTGATTCCAAATAAATATCTCATTAAATCCTCTCCAAACATCAATATTTAGCTCAGTCCCAAATGGAAAGCACAAGCTGGGTCTGAAGACCTGATCCTGCTTCATAACCCTAAACCTCCAGCATTCTCCTGCACACTACCTAGCCTATTTCCAACCTTCAGGCTCCTCCCACATAATCCAGCTTTCCATCCAGCTAGATACTGAACACCCTTCTCCATGTTCTAGCCATGTGAATCTGCCTAATTCTCTCTTCTCAAACCTACCACAACTGAAAGGTCTATCCTCAAACCACAGGCTTGGACAAGGCTGAAAATCTGGTACACCAGCTCGATCATCTTATCCACCTGACCTCCTTATGCCTAAACCATATCCAACATCTGGGTAGGACTTGATATTCACAGCTCTCCTCTCCCCCAACCTGCTCTGCCCATATCAGATACAGAAGTAACAAAAGAAGTCCACTTGTCCAGATCCCATGGCAAAAATGCCTAATACATGAAAGATAAAGCCAGCCTCTCACCCAGGAACCTACAAATCATATACAAGTGTTTGTCAATGAGAGTTATATATATGAAACCAAGGATATAGAATTTTAGAACTATCATAAACTTCATCACAAAAAGAAATACGAAAACAACTCAATAAACTTACAGAAAATGAAGTAAAAAAGAATAAATATCTGAGTTATGCCTAAGATAGCACATACATAGGGCTAAAGGAAATGATGAAGATAATCTATGATCTGGTCTTGTCTTGGTTGGGTGGGTGTTTCATTCCTTGGGTTCTGATGCCCTTCCTGGTTCTTAGGAATGTGTAGTGGTTATTGGTTGCCTAGTAGAGAATGCTTTTAGGATCCTCCCATGTGTGAGCACTGGAGATTCCAGTTAGAATGTATTTGTTGGTATTGGAAGTTGATGTTCTGGTATGTAGATGAGCATTATGGGGTTTGTGTGGGTCCACAGGAGGGAGAAAATCAAGGTATGTCACCATCTGGGAGTGGGGACTGAGAGAGAGATAAGGCCACAGCTGATAGTCTGCTATAGAACTGGCAATGAGACTGGGCAGTTGAGTTTGGTGGAGAGTGGACAAGTGAAGATCTGAAGATTGCCTATGTACTTTCCTAAGCTAATCAGGCACTAAGAGTTTGATATTAACATTTCTATATTTTGAATTTATATTGGACATGACACGAACCAGATCAAAAATATAGACAAGAAAATATGTAAGTTTGAAAGCACGAGAGCAGTCAGCATGTGAGTGTGGTGGAAGTACAAAGTCAGCATTCCCAGTACTAGTGATCAAAGGACTGGAGCTGCCTCTGAGTCTGAAGTTTCCATCTTCCTAGTGTATAGATAAGATGCTAGAAGGGAGATTGATGATGTAAAAATAAATACCGGAATCATAAGAAAGTCTAGGGGAATAGTGGTCCTCTAAGAATCCATCAACTTTGGATACTCTGACTAACCATGTAAGCAGCATTTTCACTTATCTTTTCTAGTATTTCATTGAATGCATAATCTAGCTAAACACTGTACTCAGTGTTCCTGTTGACAGTTAGCTCCATGCAAATGTGGGGCAATTTGCAAAGGGATCCATGTATTTCCTGCATTAAATGTGGACTGTCACTAAAAGATACATTTCAGTTTTCTGTCTGTGATTTGTCACCCTGGCATACATTAGGTTAATGCCCTGAAGAGTAATAGAGAGAGTCTAGGCACAGTTTGGATCTCCAGATTGTTGCTGAAGAGCAATATAAGCCACCCTACATAAGAAGAAAAGAAAGTTAAAAAGGAAAGGAGGGTTGCCCAAACATTAACATAATATTTTCAAATGCCCTATAGACATTGAAAAGAGAGTGCACATTAGGAAGAGACAAATAAGAATATAGCATATTATAGCTGGAATTTTCCTGGTTCTGCCTGGCCCACGGTCAGGACAAATCTCTCTCACCTACCAGTCCCGCAGCTGCTCAGACACAATCGAGTAAACACACAGAGACTTATATTGCTTACAAACTGTATGGCCGTGGTAGGCTTCTTGCTAGCTGTTCTTATATCTTAAATTAACCCATTGCTATTAGTCTATAAGTTGCCATGTGACTTGTGGCTTACTGGTCCTTTACATCTCCCTTGTCATGGTGGCAGCTGGCAGTGTCTCTCTGACTCAGCCTTCCATTTCCCAGAATTCTCCTCTCCTCTTGTCCTGCCTATACTTCCTGCCTGACTACTGGCTAATCAGTGTTTTATTTATTAACCAGTAAGAGCAACACATTTAACATACAGAACATCCCACAGCTGCATATTCTAATTGCTAACTGTTATAGGACAGATCTGAGCCCAAAGGCATCCACTGAAAACTCCAGTGATGGTGAATTGCACCAGAGATGTATGTTTAGGAGTAGAACTAAAGAGAGGTTAAGAAAAGAAAAGCATTCCCAAGGATGTAGGCAGACTGGAGACCAGGAAGTGGGGATCTGCTCCCCAAAGCACTGGGCCTGAAACCTCAGGCTGGTATAGGTCATTTACAAAGCTCTACCTCTCCCATGTTTGTGTGTCATGAGTTTTCCTTGGCAAGTCCTGTCTGTTGCTTCCTTCCAGGCTGGGAAGGATTCCAGTCTTTCTCTGCCAACTAGCTTATTTCACATGTTAATCGACATGTCCCCGTCTTCAGTCCCCATTCTCCTATCAATGTGAATATCCCTAAAGAAAGCGCATTTTTTTCATTATTATTATGAGGCATCTAATAACATTGTCTGAATTGTTAATGAATGCACAGAAAGATGGATAAATTAGAGAGCTTTTATTCTGATCTTTGTATGAAGCTAACTATAACCCAGATACTTAATCTGCCTTTATGCAAATCTGAGTCACCAACTTCTGGTTCATCTTGGAACATTTTTCATTCATCTTTGCATATTTAGTGCTTAGGAAAGAGCCTGGCTCCCAAAGCATTCAATAAATAAGTGGTTGAATAATAAAGGATATAACTTTATATTCCAGGTGATTTTTGTCCCTGAATTCTTGCCTAGAAAGATGTTGGGGATTTTATGTTCTAGGTAGTAATTTGAGAATAGAATTTACAGCCACTCTTATCACTAGAAGAATGCTGTTCTTGAGAATAAAATGTTTGAAAATCCATGGAGGACAGGAAGATAATGTTTTCATATCACTAAGAAGTCAGGAACTAGCTTCCACATTTTCTCCAATACCCAAGAAAGCGTTAGAGTTAAAGAATGAGTGTTACACACAGGGTATTTCAGAACTTTCAAAAGCATTAATATGGCATAGATCTTGCCCTTTTTCTACTAAGCCTTTTTATTGTAAGCAGAAGTTTGATGACAGGGTATCTAGTTCCTTGCATCTTGGTGTGACATATAGGCTCAGGAAAAGCCTTGTATGACTTGTGACAAGGCTATCATTGAATATAGAAGGCAAGTTTTTTTCTACCTTAAGTTCTCTTCCCTCTACAAAGGAAGACAAATCTACACAGGATTTCTTTTTCCATGTTATAGATGAATGTTTGTGGAACCCTCATATCTGTATGTTGAGACCGTTACTGCTGCCCCCAAAACTGTGTTAGAATTAGGAGGTGGGGCTTTCTTCTGGGATGATATCATATTCAGATGAAGTTATAAGGTTCGAGCCTCTATGATGAGATAAGTACACTAAGAGCAACAAGAAAAGACACATGAATATCTTGTCTCCACCATAAAAGAAGACAAAAAGAGAGCAGGAATGTGTTAGCCAAGGGGAGTGCCTACACCTTAACCCTATTACAATGGCAGGGGGCTGTCTTTCTGTATGCTGTGAATATATGTTATTCCCATTGGTTAATAAATAAGTTGCTTTGGTCTATAGCAAGGAAGGAAATACAAGGAAAGAGACAAGAAAAAAGAAAGGCAAAGGCAGACAGATGCAAGCCCACCACCAAAGGAGCCTAAGATGTGAGCAGATGGGTAACACCACAGCCACGTGGCAACATATGAATTTCTAGAAATTGGTTGTTTTAGATGAAAGAGCTAGCTGGCAAGTGGCTAAAGCCATAGACCATACAGTTCATAAATAATATAAGCCTCTGTGTGTTTGCTTGGGTCTGAGCAGATGCGGGGGACTGCAGGTGAGAGATTTGTCTGGTAAGCAGTGTGGGGAGGAGTGGGGGGGAGGGGGGGGAGGGAGGGGCTGGCAGGACCCAAGAAACTTTGACTACATTTGGCTACCAGATGTGGTAGTAAGAATTTCTCAAAGCCTGAGAAAGATTAAAAGAAAAAAGATTCTAAAATGGAGCTAAAAACAGCTTCCTGGTTCTGTCTCTCAGGCAAGCTGCAATATGAGGGCTTGAGCTACATTATAGCAGATTCCTGCTGCTGCACACAGAGGTGTCTCCAAGCTCTACAGTGCACTGCATGGTGGATTTAGTTTTTGCTAGTAAAGACAAAAGAAAAAGGATTCTGGGTACACAGTGCTGGATGGAAGCATAGACCCACTGCTTCCCAGATTTGGTGGTGCTCATGTCTCCCAGAGCTGGTGGTAAAGGTACCTCCACCATGTTGGGAAGCTGAGATGTGCAGAGTCAGCAGCCAAAGCTGCTGCTTTAGTCCTAACCATGCTGCAGTTTAAAGCAATGATCAGTCATATACCCAAGGAATGCTTAATCATACCACAAGGACACAAGCTCAACTATGTTCATAGCATCATTATTTGTAATAGCCAGAACCTGGAAACAACCTAGATGCCCTTCAACTGAAGAATGGATAAATAAAATGTGGTACATATACACAATGGAATACTACTCAGCAGAGAAAAACAATGACATCATGAGTTTTGCAGGCAAATGGATGGAACTAGAAATATCATCCTTAGTGAGGTAACCTAGCCTCAGAAAGATAAACATGGTATGTACTCACTCATAAGTGGATACTAGATGTAAAGCAAAGGATAACCAGACTGCAAAACACAACTCCAGGGAGGCTACTTAATAAAGAGGACCTTAAGAAAGACACAGGGATCACCCAGTGACAGAGAAATGGATGAGATCTACATGAGCAAACTGGTGGTGAGGGAGGTAATGGAGGGCAAGGATCAGGGGAAAGTGAGCTTAGGGGAGCAGAAGGTCCCAGGTGGATCAAGAACAGAGAGGGAGAACAAGGAAAGAGACACCATGATAAATGAAGATCCCATGGAAATAGGAAGAAGCAGAGTTCTAGAGAGGTCCCCAGAAATCCACAAAGATACCTCCACTATAGACTACTGGCAATGGTTGAGAGAGTGCCTGAGCTGACCTTCTCTGGTGATCAGATGGCTGAACACCCTAACTGTCATGTTAGAATTCTCATCCAGTGATGGGTGGAAGCAGATGCAGAGATCCACGGCCAAACCCCAGGTGGAGCTCCAGAAGACCAATTGGTAAGAGAGAGGAGGGATTATATGAGCAAGAGATATTGAGACCATGATTGGAAAAAGCACAGGGACAAATAGACAAACTAGTGAAAACACAAGAACTGTGAACCAATAGCTGAGGAGCTCCCATGGAACTGGACTAGGCCCTCTGGATAAGTGAGACAGTTGAGCTTGAACTGTTTAGGAGGCCCCCAGGTAGTGGGACCAGGACCTGTCCTTGGTGCATGAGCTGGCTGTTTGGAACCTAGGGCTTATGCTGAGACACTTTGCTCAGTGTTGGTACAGGGACGAGGGGACTGGATCTACCTCTACTGAATCTACCAGGCTGGGCTGACTCCCCAGAGGAGACCTTGCCTTGGAGGAGGTGGGAATGGGGGGTGGGGATTGGGGTGGGAGGACGGAGGACAGGGGAATCTGTGGTTGATATGTAAAATTAAATTAATTATAAAATGAAAATATTTATTAAAAAAATGATCAGAAAAGGATTATAGATTCACTATAAGACAGATTCAGATGAAATAAAACTTGAAATGGTTTACAGTGTGTGTAAAAATGTGTGTAGGCTTGGAAGAGAGAGGAAAAGGAGTATATGCAGCTATATAAAGAAATAGCTTAAAAAATTAAAGTCTTTAAAGAAACAGTAAAAGTAATATAAAAGTTAAGCCACATAAAGATGGAAGTTACACAATGAGTCTGGATTGTGATGTCTTTGGGATTTTTAACTGGAGGGAGACATTCTGTTGTAAATTAAATCAATATGTATATTCAAAATTTGTGTCTAAGGATATGTTGCTTTGGAAAAGAGGTTCTTCTTTTGTTTCCACAGATGATGAAAATCTGTGAATTGCTTCCAGGCTGATATGATTTGATCAACCAAGACCCCCTGAAAGGTCGATACAGCCTCACAGACTACTACAGCCAATATTTAACTATACATCTTAATTTTCTCAGAATCCCTGTAAGATTGCCAGTGCCCCCAACCACCAGGGAGCAGTATGAGAAGCTATGCCCAAATTCCCAAAATGTTGTTTATAAATGTCTATTTTTATTTAAAGGGGGTTGATTATGAATGCAATCTCTTTCTAAAAAAGAAAAGGGGATACTATAGATATGATAGAATAAAAGGGTAGATTATTGAATCTACTTTTTTTGAGACACTGTTTCCCTACTTTTAAAGGGCAATAACTTGCTTAAAATGTTTTACATTGCTATGGATTTTAGTTTATTTATACAAATTTAAAGTTAATTTTGTTATATTGTATGTATATTTCTATTCTTGTTTAAGGTTTGTGTTTGTGCAGTTCATTTAAACTGTAATGTATAATTAAGAAATTAAGACTATAGTCATCTAGAATAATATTTATAATCATGTTAGTTAAGTTTTTAGATATATAAAGGTATATTTCAATTAGGTAGGTAATCTTCAAACACTTCGAAGACTTACAAAATATGGCATTTAAAGTGTTTTAAAAATTTAGACTTTCTTGTAGATGTAACTAACCATCTTATTAAATAAGAAACACAGAACCAATGCAAAGAAGAAAGCCAAGAGGTCAGAGCTAAGAGCTAAAACCTTACCCTTCCTCCTGCGGTGGTCCTACCTCTCCAAAAGAGAGCTACTTCCTGTGTTAAAGTCTTTATGTAGACTTTCTGTTCTGCCTTCTCATTGGTTGTAAACCCAACCACATGACTGCCTCGTCACTGCCTGTCTGTATAGACCTCCAGGTCCTCTATGGTTGGTATTGAGATTAAAGGCGTGTGTTTCCAATGCTGGCTGTATCCCTGAACACACAGAGATTTACCTAGCTCTGCCTACCAGTTGCTGGGATTACAAGTGTATGCCACCACCGCCCAGCTTTCCTATGGCTTGCTAATAGCTCTGACCCCCAGGCAACTTTATTTATTAACATACAAATAACACTTTAGTACAAAATAAAATATCACCACACTTTCTGGACAGTATGGTACATCTATTCTTGACAGCACTGATTTATTTCAAAGAAGACAATGGGCATCAAAGAAACTCCATACAGAGTTTGCTTTCCTTATGACAAAAGTTAGCCATTTGGGCAAGAAACTGTTCTTACTTGGACTGCTTGACAAAATGTTGTATCAACTGGACATGCAGGACCCATGGAAAAATGATCACTGAATTTTGCCAAAACATATGAGATAGTCCTTCAGGTTCCTGCTTTGCAGAGGAGACTGCCAGATATTCTACAGAACACAGGGAAAAGTGACTAAACAAAAACTCCAGATCTATAGGCTAAAAATGGGTACCCCAATGTTGCAGAGGAACTTTGGGTGACTGTCCAGGCAGCCAGCTGTGTCTGTCATTCTAGATTTTAGTAAGTTGCTTACAATGCACTTCCTGCTGACTTAGGTAATATTATTTCCTTCTGGTGTCTTTGATGTAGTTGAAGACTAAATAGTTATAATTTTCCTTGGTTATGATAAAAAAATTAGATATGAAACTTTAGACTCACAAATATAGGATAGATGATAAAATATTTTCTTTCTTTCTTTCTTTATTTTCTAGACTAGATATTGTAACTATAATTTTGCTTGATAATTGTTTGTTATATATAATTTTACCATATTAAAGCTAAAACCTTCCTTTTTGATTAGATAGAAAAGGAGAAGTACTGAGAAATATCTTTCTGCACACTGTGAACAAATGTTGTTCCCACTGGTTAATAAATAAGCTGCTTTGGCCTATGGCAAGGCAGCTTAGAGGCAGGCAGGAAATCCAAGGAGAGAGACAGGAAACAGAAAGTTGGAGTTGGAGAAGAGACACCAACCTGCTGCCCAAGGAACAACATGTCAGCAGACGAGTAAGCCACAGAACATGTGGCAAAACATAGATTAATAGAAAAATGAGTTAATTTATGATATAAGAGCTAGCTAGCAAGGGGCCTGCCATAGACCGTACAATTTGTAAATAATATAAGCCTCTGTGTGTTTTCTTGGGTCTGAGTGGCTGCAGGTGAGAGAAATTTGTCTGGACCGCGGGGGGGGGGGGGGGTTTGCTGGGCAGCACCTGAGAAACATCTGGCTACACTCTGATCTTGAACTCTAAATCTTAAGAACTATGATAAATACATGACTACCACACAGTCTATGTGCTGTTCCATTATAGCATCATTAATATTGTCAGAAATATGGATTTGTCCATGCTCCTGGTCAGTAACATAAAGCACCTAAAAGTCTTGTGATAGAGATATTAATGATGGTTTTTGCTCTAATTTTTTGCTCATTTCCAATAAAACTTGGAATTTCCTGAGTAATAGAAGTATAAATAGTATCTTTTGCTAATCATAGTAAATTGCTTTCAGACATGCCTGAATTTACATTAGTAAGACAACACATGGTAGCTCTACAGTAGATTCAGGATGGGATTGGTTGATAGTGGAGTCTCCATGTGACAAGAATATCATCACTGTGAGTAACCTCTGAGGTGGAAGAAGGACGGAAAATTAATTTAAGGACAATGGCCAGTTATTTAATCAATATCACTATGTGATAGATCCTATGACAATCCCTAAACTACATGGTTCTAAGAGCATTCAGGATGATGATATCATAGAGGTGCTAGGATAATACTGCTCTTCAACTCCATAGAAATATAAGCTCCTGTGCGCAGGGCTATTATGGACCTTATTTTATCAAATTTGTCATCTGGTTGTTCATATGTAAGTGAAAATATGCTACATAATACACTGACAATACTAAGCTGTGTTTCCTTGAGCATTATGAGCCATTATAGAAAATTATTGAAACTGAAGAAAAGTCGAGGGAACTGTTAATTTGTAGTCAGTTCAGACAGAGTTTTGGGTAACCTGCAGATTCCCTACTTTCAATGTCTGAAGTGGAAAGCAGTCTCCTGGACTAAGTCCTTAAACATGAGATATGTGCCAACTTTTGTCAGTTAGTGTCAGTTCTGAATTAAATAGTAAGTCACCCAGATGCAGTCTGCAGAGAACTAGAGGATTGGAAAGCATTCACATTTGGTGTTGCAAATGTGAAAACAGGAAGAGTTTTCTTTTATAGACAGAGTTGACTCACATTTTCCATTTTAAATAAAAGTCAACACTCATCTCTCTCCATTTTAAGTGTTCTTTCCAGCCAGTCAAAGTCAAATATGAAATTTCAACCCTTCTTACTTATCTACATACTTCACAATACATAGGTTTTTCTGTTTTCATATCCACAAGATCCATTACTTTTATCCTATTTGCCTTGAATGTGGCCAGTCGTAAGCCTGTAGTTGATGGTTCCCTTCACATACACATCCTACTTTGTGCAATTTAACTCCATCATTTCTCCACAGATCCCTTTGGGTCACTTGAAAAATACTCACAGTACTATTACCTTCCCTTTCCAACTTAATCCTTTTTGCTTTTGGGTCTTCCTCAGTCTTTGAAGTTTACTCTAATTTTAAAATTCCATTACAAATGTTATTCATTTCAGAAACAACACACACACACACACACACACACACACACACACACACACACACACACCACACATACACACAATCCATAACTCCATTATAGTTCTTATGACACATTTTATATTTTCCTACTGTGAGCATTAATTTTGCCTAGGTTCTTGCTTTTTAATTCATCAAACTTTTAGACATGGGGTAAAGGATTATCTTCTATTTTCTATTATACACAGCACATATATTATTGCTAAAATGGTGGTGATGTACATATGTCCAATTAATATTTGTGACATTTTCTGCTTATTTATAGAAAGAAGTAGGTTTCTCTGAATGGGCTATCTCAAATTGGTTGGCTCTAGGTGCTCTGGGCTATGAAATGAGAGAGAATTCTTAAAGTCTAAAGGAAATCTGCCCCAGGCAGTTAGCACGAACTGTCCCTGTATGAGGAGCTGTAGGAGTGAAGGGGTATTTAGGAATGAAGGGAGTGAAGGTTCCTATTTATTTTGTCTATATTCATTTTGTTTGCACTATTTGTTTGCTCTCATTTTTACCTTGAGTCAATCTCTTGCCATGGACATTTCTCTTATTTCAATCAAATATTCATAATACTTTTTTACTACTAAGTCATGAAATTACTTTTTGAATGATTATTCAAATCTCTTTTGTCCTGAAGAGCTTTATCATAACAATTTTAAATGCCAATATAACATATTCTTCCAAAGTCTTCTTAATCATCAAGGAGAAATATTTGCCCTTTTCACTAGAGAATATAAAATTCAGAGCAGAAAAATATGAAGAATCATTGTTGGTTGATATGGTCAAAGCTTTCCTGACACTCTAAGTAAACTACTTAAGCTAGAAAATATTAAACTTGTAAATCGTTTACCAGTAGCTCAAAACTGAGAAAAGAATGCTTGAAGCTTATAGTGACTATGAATTAAATAAATCACAAATGAAGACATGGCCATCCAAAAGTTACCTTACCAGGGTAGATAACTTTGCTATCACTAAGATAGGGAAATGGTACTAAAGTTACATTAATTAGTCAGGCGAATGGAAGACAGATCAATGGGAAGCAATCCATCATATAGTCAGATATTTATATCTGCAATCACTGACATTAAAATTAAAAATTTGTAGAGAATGTATATATCATTCATCCACAGTACCTGCTTTCACTAACAAAAGCAAGGTCCAGAGTAGTTATATATTTTTCAGTGTTTTGATAGTAAGGCAGTGATTGGTACTGCATTTTCTTAACTGCCATTGAATTCCTTTTCTGTATGTGTATTATATAGTCTTAATACTGTATTAGATCCTGAAATCTGCCAAGCATGAATGACCAATTGTGGGTATATAATGGTGATAGAACAGAAAGATGAGCCATAAAGTGTTAAAGATATTCACGGGAGGAGTAGCAACACATAGACATTTTCAATTACCGTCAACTTACAGGTATTCCTTTTATACCTGTACTGGAGTTCTCCAGAGAATCAGAGCAGTAAATATTATATAAGTTTTATATATATATATATATTATATATATATAATATATATATATGTGTGTGTGTGTATTTATATGTGTATTTATGTCTATATTCATGATAAATGACAAAACATGTAAAAAAGTATAATACATAATTATATTTATTTGTATGTCACTATAGTTTTTATACTATTTTATTTATTACTTATACAAATATATTTTATATTATATAAAAGGAAACTATTATCCTTATCACAATATTTTTATTTTTATTCTATAAAAGTATTATATTACAGCATATTATAATGGACACTGTTCTACTATAAAATTAATAATGTTATATACATGAACTTATTTTTGTGATTATGGATGGTGTCAAGTCCATTTTCTCAGGGGATTGCTAGGCTAAAGAGAGCCAATGATTTATTTCAAGGTCACTGGGGAAGCAGATCTGCTGTCAAAAATGAAACTGAATTCAGTCTGTTAAATATTTTGTCTTTACTGAGACCTTCAAATGATTGAATGCATGCTATCCATTTTGTTGAGAACAATCTGCTTTTGTTTGACAATTATAATGTTAATTTATCCCAAATACTTACATAAACTGAATCTCCTTTGACTAAATATCTGACTAACCTATGGCCCAGTCAAGATGTCAGAAAATTAATCATCACAAAATCTTCAAACTTTTTCAGCACATAGCTTGTGATTTCAGCATCCTTTGGGCTTGTAAATAGCATATGCATAATACAGCAAGCATTCTTCAATTCAAGTACAATGCCGATAGTGTATTAACATAGAATTATGTCTAGATAAGTTTGGGTAGGAATATGTCACTCTTTTCATATAAATTTTCCAAAACATTCTAAGATTCATTTGTAATTCCAAGGTCAAATGTAAGCCATAACTAAACTTCTATTTAGTAACTGCTATTGTTGCTTTGATTATTTATCAAAACTGAAAACATTAAATAGTAGCAACTATTTCTACATGAATATTACAAACTGCAAGTAAACACAATGATGTGACCTGGGTTTTCAGGGTCTTTTCCTGGCAGAAGTCAATGTCTGAGATATTATAGTAACTGTTTGTTTACCTTTTTTCACTTGTTTAGAACTTTCTGAAAATGTATTATTTTTGCTTTTAATTTTCATACTCCATTTCACTACAAAGGTAAGTGATTTTTTTTTCTGCTGAATGCTAAAATGGCTGGTTAGTTGTTTGGATGCATGGGCAGCTGAAGAAAAGGAGTGCTTAACTTTATGTTTAATGTCGTTTAAGTAATCTTTAAACTTTTTACTCACAGAGATCCGCCTGGCTCTGCCTCCCGAGTGCTGGGATTAAAGGCGTGCGCCACCACCGCCCGGCTTAAACTTTTTTTTCAGATAGGAGCTAATGTATTCTGAACTTATTTTAAATGCAAAATGTATCCAAGGCTGATTTAGATTGGAATTCTTTATCCTCTTGTATCTACCTTCTAACTGCTTTGATATAAGATGTTCCACAGTTTGTGATATTATCATAATTTTAAAATATTGGTGTCAATCTTTACTTTATGAATGTAAAATATTGCCATGAATCTAACCCCAACTCTTTTAGGAAACCTTTTGGCTCATAAATATCCAAATGTATTTTAGTTTGCACTGTGAAAATAATGAAGTCATTTGAGTTTTATAAATAGTATTATAATATAAATACTTTTTTAACATCTACTTTTTATTTTTACTTCAAGGTGATGATGTTTCCATAAAAGGGACATGCTATAGCTCTTTAGTTGTCTATGTATCTATCCTTTCCACCTACAAAACTTCTAGATTTAGTATCATAAAGAAGAGTGTCTACATAAGAAGCTTGCCTTTTCATCTTTTACATAGCTACCGCTGCAGGTAGGAAGCTCTGACTAAATCCCTGTGGTTTTGTACCTCTTATATTCAATTCTAAGAATCGCAGATCAGCGACCCTTTTTCTAGATTCACTTTCATTCTTGCTTTCTCACTTTCTATCCTATACCCTATGGTCACTTTAAATATTTCATAGAATAACCAATCATGAACTGAACAAGGAAGACACCAATGAACATGTCAATGTGTATGGGCAAAGCCCACAAGGTCTCAATTCTATAAAAAGAACTATAGGCAACTGACAAAAGTTGGGAGCATAAAAAGTGGTCTTTGAAAGGGAAGAGAGTACCAACTGGTTGTCCAGTGCCAGATGTCTGCCATGTAAATATACATACAAGTAGCATTATACAGACTGAGCTGGTTATATTTAGGAATATATATGTATATGCACATACAAATACACATATGATAGCAATTAAAGAAGAGGCCATGGATTTGAAGGCAGATTTGGAAATGAGTATATGGGAGGGTTGGAGAGAGAAAAGGGAAGAAAGATAGGTAATTATATTATAATCACAAAAATTTTAAAAATATCTTAGGGGTTTAAAAATAATAAAGAGCTTGCAATGGTAATAAACACTCTGAAATGATAATGCTTTTCCAGAAGTCATGGGCTTTTAAACAAGAACCAAATTCTAGGTTCAGGATATCTCAATATCAATTGTTGGCCAGAGAGGTCCTTCAAGAGAATAAATATTGCAATTTCTCTTTGTTGCTTACCAAAATTATATGGTAAGACCCTATGGCTAAAAACAGCACATATTTTCACTACTGACCACAGAGAAATTAAGACAGAACTGAGCCAGAAGCTCTACCTATCTGCTGGCCAGTATTCCTATTTCTGAATGATGCAATTTTAACTGCTGAAATAGAAAATTCTTTGATAGTCTCAGCTGTGGTCCAGGCATATACTGACCCTCCAGGCAAGTTATGCCCACTTGTGCAATGATGGCACAGGTATTTTGGATCACTTTGCTGTTCGATTTGAAGCCCTCTGTTCAGGGAGCAATATGTACATAATACTATAAACCTGATAAAAACCCTATAGCTAGGGTGGACATAGCCAAATAGAGAAACACATATTTTTTTAGTTCTTTTAAATGTGCAAATTTTGAGAACAAATACTTAAAGTATTGTAAGGGCTATGGATTTTTGCTTGTTATTTATCCTTCTATCACAGGACTAAAGGTTAACATGGAAAAATTTACATAACCACAGTCTGTCTCTTGTTACTATATTTGTTAATGCATTCATTAACTAAAGTCATATAATTCTGCCCTGTACTGACTAGTTCTTCAATAGAATTTAGATTGCATCATATATTTACCAAGTTTCTTTCATAAAAACATATCATACTTTTTCTCTCATTTTACTCCCTGCCGTTCTATGTCAAACTTCTATAATATTTGGATATTGGGTGACAATTGAAATTAATGTACTCATGAATTCATTCATGAAGTCAGAACATGTTTATTGCACCTATACAGTCTGTTTGACATTGTTCAGGGCAGCATACAAAGTCAAATATGATAAAAGGCATCTTCTAGGAGTACTAAGTTCACTTGAGCAGTCACATAAAAAGTAATCACTTCATTGGAACTTTGGAAGAAAAATGGTCATTTTATTTTCCACAATGATTTTTCTATATATCTTGAATATAGTCTTATTCTGTGTTTTGCACAGTACAGAGATACAAGTTTTCTTAGAGTCTGAGAGGGTTCTTGTAGAAGTAACTGTAAAGACGTATAGAAATAAACGAGTGAAATGAAAGGAAAGGATTCTGGGCATAGCTTGATACTCTCCAGATAACACTCTAGAAAACTGTTTGCTTCTATAACAGGATTTTACAATGATATTTTGATAGTGTCTATCATTTACAGAAAAATATATATTATCATTTCTACTAAGATGTGACATACATGTAAAATTATGTAGACTTTCAAAATAACTATGAAAATTCTTTTAATATTTCTTTTACTTTTTGAAATATAATAAAATCACATTATGTTTACCTTTGCTTTCCTTTCTCCCAAAAACTATCATATAACCCTCCTTGGTCTCTTTCAAATTCATAGGTATGTTTTCCTTAATTGTTGTGTGTGTGTGTCTCTGTGTATGTGTATTCCTAAATATATAAATATAACATGCTCTCAGTTTATACAATGTCAATTGTATGTATGTTTCCAGGACTGGCCCTTTGGTCTAAGATAACCAATTGGTGTATTTTTCTCTCAGGGGGACTATTTCTCACACTGTCAGCGTTCTGTAGGTGCCTGTAGTACTTTATTTATTGTAGATGATTTCTCGGCTTTCCTCTATCCAAGTAAGCATGCCCATTGGTGTTGTCCTTGTTTGGTTTATGTTTAGGCAGCCATGTTGTTGAGAACTTATGGGTGTAGTTTCTGAAATTTTTGGAGACACATTCTCACAATAAACTTCATGTTCTACTAGCTCTTATAATCTTTCCATCTCCTCTCCCACAATGATACCTGAAAATTTATCAGTTGGAACTGGACTCCAGAGCCCTGAAGTTTGATTGGTTGTGGTTCTCTGTTGAGGAGTTTTCTGTGGGTATAAGGAAAAATATTTAGAATGCAGTTGTGATTATAATGATTTAGTAGTTTGTTGGTTGAAAGTTCTCCTCCAAGATTTATGAGTTCACCAGCCCTGAGAAGTTGGCTACATTTCCAGTATGAGGCATAGTCTTCCTCTTTTTAAGCAGGTATTAAGTTCAATTAGAGAGTTGTTGGTTACTGCCAAGGTATGGATGCTACTACTGTACTCTTAGGAATATCCTATCATGCTAGCCATTGTTATGGTTTGCAGGTATTACCATTGGATAGGACTGCAGTTTGCTTCCCTGATTTAGAAGCTTACATGGTGCCTTCTGATACTATGAAGGCTGAGTTTCAAGAAGGAGGCTTTTGGATCAGACTTAGCTCAAGGTCCTCTGAGCCCTATGTATGAAGAACATGGCCCCTTCAGCAAAAGGGACTTAGCTTCTGTCTCCTTGGGGCACCCTAGGGCAATAGTAATAGTCTATGATGGTCTGAATATCTCTTGGACCAAAACCTCAAAAGACGCCTTCTCATGCCTGGTGTTAGAGTTTTCTTTGTTTGTTTTATTTGTTAGAAGCTCCTTGGCTCTTGGAGACAGCTATTAACCCAGATAACAAAATCCCATTTAAGCTATATATGGTAAAATATATGTGGACTTACATGTATTGCAGGTACTTTTTAGGTAGATAGGGGATAATATGGTTCCTTGTTTGCTTTTCAGACACTCATATTGTTATTTCTAGCCTCTGCCCTTATTTGTCACTCTTCCCCCTTCCTAACAAGAACCCTCCTCTCTTATTTTTTTCCATTTCAACCACCAGATCACCTGTACCTTCTCATCAGTCTCTCTATTTCTCCCTCACACAGCAACCACAACAAAGGTCCTTATTAACTTTCCTGGTTTCTACAGCTGAAATAACTTACTAGTAATCAATGTATATTAATCTGTGCCTGTAAATTGAGAAGTACATGTTTATGAAGTTAGGTGCACCAGAGTTTGGTGCACATATTTTAGAATACTATCAATGTAACAGAAGATGCCAAGTTTTGGTTAAGAATGTAAGAAAATTGGAACCCTTTGGCAATATAGGTAATATAGGTACACAAAATAGTATATCAACTAGAAAGGTAATAAGGTTTATAGATTAAAAATAAAATTGTCACATGATCCAAAAATATCTCTTCTGTGTATACACAGTGAACATCCCTAGTCTAAAAGTATGAGATACTTTAAATAGTGGCAGTCTCAGAAGCATGAAGTAGAGTGATTGTTTGCAGGGACTTGAGACAGAAGAAATTTGAAGTCTTTGATCAAAAATAGAGAGCTGAAGGACAAACAACTAGATGACTTTGTATTATAATGTACTTATAGTTAATGTAAGTTTATTATACACCTAAAATAAAAAAGGTGGTAAATGTAATATTGTATGCCCTTAACAATTTAAATGATATATACAATGCCTAATATAGTTCCAGAATAAAATTATAATATGCACCTACCAATTGTACAAACTATTCTTAAAGTCAGGCCCTGTGCCAAGCAGTAGATGGCCAACACAAAATTAATTCAATGGTGATTTTGGAGTGATTTGATCTCATAATGCTTTGTCTTGAGATTTGTATATTTTTTCTTTTTTCCCCACCTTACAGGTCTTTTGCATATATATATATATTATATATATTATATATATATTATGGTTTTTGAGATTGTGTTTTATGTGATTTCTGTGTTTGTCAATGTGTGTGTGTGTCTTCATCTATATGTTTTTCTTGTCCTTTTTACATGGAACTTTGTTATTCTGTTTATTTGTTTGTTTTATACTATTAAGATTTGTTTGTTTTTCATCTTCCTTTCTTTTCTTTTCTTTTAAAAAGATTCCTGTTTGTTTTTTAATGAGAGAAATCAAGAAAGAATGCGGATTTGGATAGGGGGGTGGGAAGAATCTGAGAGTAGTTGGGAGAGTGGAACTATAATTAAAATGTATAAAATCTATTTCCAATAGAATTACATGCCAATAAAATTAATAGCATAACTTTCAGAGGAAGCAATCAAGTTTGAGAGGCTGCACACAACTTCATTCAGTAACTAGAGCTCCAAGACAGGACTTGAATCAACTGCTGCCCTGCTTTATCCGACTCATTTTAAGGAATATTCAAGTAGTACAGCTATTAATAAAGTGGACTGGAAGTTCTGAATATCTGTTCTTTTAATGAAAATTTTATAGCTATTAAAGCTGAGCAAAGATCACCTACAAACCATAAATAAATATCAATGTAGATTTGATGAGCAATATAGTCATGAAGATTATCTGGGTGGGATGTAATAGAGAAATCAAAGGTAAATCAACACAGCAGGAACATCCTTAAAAGGAGCTTTTGAAATGGACTTTTAATAGTCTTTTCTTCAGCACTTCATAAGGCAGAAATTCCACACTGTATGAAGAGAGCAAATGAAGAAGCAGCTAAGGGACTTAAGAAAGAACATTTATTAGGCTGTCCACATGCCACTGGACTTTCTCACTTGAGTGAATAAGGAAAATGAAATATAAAAACATGCTTGAAAATGTATGACAGAAGCAACCAGTTAATCTGTCCGTGGACTCTGGTTAAAATGCCATCTTGCTTCTGACAACAAGTTGAGAGGAAAGTCAGAAATTGTGATTATTTAGAGGCTTTCATTTCAGTATTTTCAGGAATGTCAGGGAACTCTATAATTCTGGAAAGTCTCTGAACAGCTTCTATCAACTCCCAATACACTCAGTCTTATCATTGCTATCTTCCTTGAGGCCACCAAGATTCATCTTGTATCTCATTTTCTTGTTTATGTATGTTTGCACCAGAAGCCAAGAATTCCCTGCTCAGCTGCAATGCCTACTATGATCCACAAAACTATTACCTGTATACACTTATATCATAATTGCACCTTCCTTACTGTAATTTGTCTGTAGTACTTATTCATACATACTTTATCATAAATTCTGTCTATCTCCGATATGTTTTCCTTTCACAGTAAAATTTAGGTTTCATGAGGTTAGAGGTATGTGCAGAATTGTTTATGGTCTTGTTTCTATCACCTAAAACAATCTATCACATCGTCAATGCTCAATAACTATTTGAGAAATAAAAATGGTAAAGCTAATGTTATTGTATAATGTAGAAGAGATTATGCTAGAGAAACATTAGGGGATGGTATTAGGAGTCAACTTTTTAAAATCTCCTTTAAGGAGTTTTTGGTCTAGTGGAAAGCATGTTAGAATATAATAACAGATATAATATAATTAATATAATATCAGATTGAGTCAGGCCACTGTCTTAGAAAATGAAGTGGAGAGTGAAGGTCTTATACGTATCTTAGTTTTCTTTCTCTGTAAGCCAATGAATGGATTGAAATTTCCAAGCCTTCTGCTCTTTGGTAAGGATGTGTGATCCTTGTGACCAATGGGATATAAACCGAAGTGTTATGTTTCAACTTTAGACTTAAGAACTTGCATGTAACAATCAAAGGTGGACTTGGATATTTGTCTTTCCATGTCACACCTTAAAATGCAACATGTTTCAGACAATGCAGGTGGAGATTAAAAGATCCTGCATCAGCTCAGACCGAGGAGGAAATGGATGAGGGATGATTGCAGTAGGGAGGCACCTGAATTTGCATCAGGCTTTTCACTAAGGGAAAAAAAAACTTTTTTGTTATATTCTGCCAATTTAGAAAGTTAAAAGCTGAGATATGAGCCAGTTTAACCCTTCAGCATAATCTGTTTTGATCAATGTAAGGTCCATAGAAGATATCATCTTTCTTGAACTCAAATTTATAGCCCATATTTTGACCAAGCTTTAGGATTAGAGAAGAGCATTTACAAGTAAGAATATCTTCCACGGATGGGAACACTACATGATAAACCTGTAGATCAACAAGAGGAAAGAGATATATAACTTTCACAAATAGATATTACATTATCTTCTTCTATGACTGGGGGAGACATGTGAAGCCAATGGAAGCTGGAAGAAAGATTGATGAATTACACCTTTCATAATAGCAATTCATTTTGGAAAAACAAATATTGTCAAGTTGTGGTATAATTCAGAACAAAAATCAACCTTAGAAGGTGACAAGGACTTAAATAGTCCAAATAAATTATCACCTGAAGCTGAGAAAGAATTGGTCTTGGTAGAAAAGAAAGTACAAGAAGGACACATGGATCAGGTGGATCCAAAGCTTGATTGCATTTTGGTTATTTTACCTTCTAGGCATTCTCCTACAGGAATTTTAATGCAGAGGGAAGAAATTATATTGGCATAGATATTTCTACCAAATAAACAGAGTGAAAAATTAAAAACTTATGTGGAAAAGATCTCTGACTTGATTTTAAAAGGAAAATTGAGACTTCGTCAGTTAGCAGGAATAGACCCAGAAGAAATTGTCATACATTTAACTAAGGAGGACATTGAAAAATTATGGGCAGAAAGTGAACCTTGGCAAAGAGCTGGCAGTAATTTTTGGGAGAGTTTAACAGCAAATATCCCAAAAGTGATAGAATTGAACTTATAAAGAGAGCTGACTAGATTTTGCCTTGCATTGTATGGGAAACACCCATATCTGGAGCTTGTACATTTTATACAGATACAAACAAACAAAAAAGGTATGCTACAAATCAGAAAATTTAAGTAAAGTGGTTTAAAGTCCTTATAATTCAGTTCAAAAATCAGAATTGTATGCTATTCTATTGGTATTAATGGATTTTTCAGAACCTCTCAACATAGTTACTGACTCTCAGTATGCTGAAAAAGTGGTATTACATATTGAGACTGCATAATTTATTCCTGATGAGTCAGAACTAACTTCACTATTTATTCAGTTACAAGACATAATCAGGAATAGGAAGCACCCCTTATATATAACTCATATTGGATCCCATACAGGTCTGACAGGCCCTCTAGCACAAGGTAATGATGAGATTGATAATTTATTGATAGGAAATGGGCTGGAGACCTCAGAATTTCATAAAAACATGTTAATAGTAAAGACTTCAAAAAGGATTTTTCCATAACCTGGCAACAAGCCAAGGAAATTGTAAGGAAATGTCCTACTTGTTCCTTTTACAATCAGACTCCATTACCAGCAGGATGTAACCCAAAGGGTACTCAGAGGAAGCAAATATGGCAGATGGATGTGTTTCCTTTTGCAGAATTTGGAAAACTGAAATGTGTACACTATATGATTGATACTTATTCAGGATTTCATTGGGCAACTGCTTTGAGTTCTGAAAAAGCTGATTCTGTAATCACTCATTTGCTAGAAGTTATGGCCATCATGGGTACACCTGCAAAATTAAAACTGACAATGCTCCAGCATATGTCTCTGTAAAAATGAAACAGTTTTTTGCTTATTACAATATAAAGCATATTACAGGTATACCACATAATCCTACAGGACAAGCAGTTATAGAAAGATCAAACAGAACTCTAAAGGATATGCTAAATAAACAGAAAAGGGTAACAAAAAAAACCCAGAAATAGATTGCATAATGCTCTATTAACTTTGAATTTTCTCAATGCCAATGAGAAAGGAACAACAGCTGCAGAGAGACATTGGATAGTAGAAAAACTACAGAATTAAATCAGCCTATATGCTTCAAGGATATGCTGACCCCAGAATGGAAACCAATATATGTGTTACATTGGGGACGAGGTTTTGCTTTTGTTTCTAGAGGAGAAGATAAGCTGTGGATAGCATCAAAATTGATAAAGGTTTGATTTGAACAAGAGAGACCTCTTAATTAGAAGAGGTGATAGTTCATTAACCAGCATGACCATCCAATTTAAACCTAGTTATACCATTAACACATGCCTTTTCTTTAATCAGATATAACTTGCCAAAAGGGAACCTCCCCAAATTTAGTCTTGGGGAAAGTTTTTTGTTTTTGTCTTTTAGGAGAATAAAGGCTAAGGAATCTGAAGAACACTGGTCAAATGAGACATCTGAAGAAAAAGGGCAAATCATCTACAAAAAAATGTCCCAAGAAAAAGAGTAAATTGGCCTATTGGAATATCATATATAAAATTTCATAAGTCTCCCTAAATGTTTGTTTCTGCTCTTCTCTAAAGACTTTTAACACAAATGAATTCTTGTAATCCCAGTTCAATTAAAATTTAAAGCTGGCTTTGGAGTTGGAGAATGGCTCTCTCCTTCTTCAAACCCAAACACGTTGTTAAAAGAAAAATGTGAAATCTCTGTATCATGCCAGAAGAAAGAGCAATCTTCTGATATAGGACAGAACAAAACAAAAAAATAAGGGACTATTCTATTGCTACTAATATCATTTTTTATTCTATTTTGATTCTTTAAACTTTTCCTAAGGTATGATTTTATATCAAAATTTATAAGATTAATATATATATTTTAAACTTTTCATATATTAATGGTCATATAGAGTATTAACTAATTCTAGAAAAAAGTCTCCATTTAGCTGTCTATACATGTTTTTTTGTTCGAGTCTCTATCAGTTTTCTGCAGGGAATCACGACCAGGCCTAATATTGAATTTGAAGTCTCCAGGAGGATGATGAGGCCCCACAACAACAATTTCACATGGACAATAATAATAGCACTAAGCTGACAAACATCAACCACAGATAATCTTTGGATTACAAACTGCTCAGAATAATTTTGAGAAGGCTAGCTGAGATGATCCAATTTCACAGACTACTTGAACAAGGACTTGAGATAAGCTCTGAACTTTGGCATTATGCAGAGATGGGACAACAGATGATAGAGCTACCTTTCCTAGAACTTGCCAATTAACCCAAAAATTTTCTTTTCAGAATAAAGAGGCCTTCACCCACAACCAGCAGGAAGCAGTTTTTTTTTTTTTTGGTTTTTCAAGACAGGGTTTCTCTGTGTAGCTTTGCGCCTTTCCTGAACTCACTTGGTAGCCCAGGCTGGCCTTGAACTCAAAGAGATCCGCCTGGCCCTGCCTCCTGAGTGCTGGGATTAAAGGCCTGCACCACCACTGCCCGGCAGGAAGCAATTTTAAGAACATGACACCCACATTCCCAAAGAGGTGGTGTTGGGTGGGTGGATTTATGGTCTTTCAATGGATTTGGGGCCTGGGATAATTTTCATTGTTTAGAAGGGTTAGTTACAAGTTGTTCTTGTTCAACGCCAGGAAGCCAACCTCAACACACAACTCTTTTCTTCTAATCAACTTTAAATAGTGGGAGAAAAATAAAACAACAAAACCCAAACCCTAATAAAGTTATGACAAGGCAAAGAGCTACTCTATAGATAAAACCTCCACAAAGGTCAGTGGAGATAATCCAGAGCTAGAACTGGATTGTGTGGGTTTCAGTGAATCCCAGACAATTATATAACACCAATATCAATTATTTATATACTGCAAGCCCTCTAAGAAATGTACCCCAAGCGGCATCAACTGTGCCCCATGCATCCCCAGGACAAGATAGACGAATGGAGCTCCTCACATGGAGATCTCAGCAAGGGCTTCTCAGTTGAGCCCTACTGAAGTTGTCTGATTTTGCCTCTTCTCAAAATTCAGGGAAAACAATAGTGCCATTTCAGACCTCTCAAAGAGAGAGGGGTATATGGCTGCCTTAGTATTCTGTCACTTATAATTATTTTAAAAACTGGATTTTTATTAAAGTCTGTTAGTGTTTCACAACAAAGAGGGCCACAGTTTGTGGCATCTTATAGTTTTATAGTTTTACATTGTGAGTCTCTTTCCTTTTTGGAAAAAACCTACGTAGTACAAGCCACCACATGCACAGACTGCTCAATGAGTGGTTCTCCACAGCCCTTGGTGTAGTACAGAGTCCAGCCATTACCATTCTCCTGCATTACTTGACATGGGATTTTGTTATTTTGTACATTTGGCTGCAGTATTGGTGATAGAATATACTTTAATGGATCATCTCTACATATATATATATATATATATATATATATATATATATATATATATATATAAAACTAGACCTCAACCACAGTCTTCTCCCCCTCCACTATCTGCTTGTATGATGTACTGTATGTAGTCATGCACTTTGTATTAATATGTGAGAAATATACAGATCTGTTTTGTACTTTTTATACTATTTGATACTTAAAATCAAAACTTTTACTCTAGAGTATTGAATAAATTTAGACTTATTAGAAAATTTAAAAAAACAAGCTGTTGTTAATGGTTAGGAAAATGGCTAAGCAAAGGAGATTAGATTTAAAGTTCTTGTTTGATTAAAAAAAGATATATAGAAATGATAGAATAGAGGGTAGATTATTGAATCTACTCTGAAAAGTAAAGTGAAGATATAGATAAAAAGATAGATTATTGAATCTACTTTTAAAAGACAATTACTAGTTTTAAATACTTTACATTGGATTGGATTTTTATATATTGTATACAAATTATATATATTGAGATTGATATTCTTAGAAAATGCTGTACACGTATTTCTAATCTCGTTCAGAATATTGTATTTACACAGTTCATTTAACAATGTAATACAATTTGCTAATCCTTGAATGTTATTATTACCAACTATTAGGATATAAAAAAATGAAAGTTAGTAGTTAGACATTACAATTGAACTGGTGGTCATATTAGGTATGTTTTCAATATCAAGCAGAGATATATTCGATAGGTCATCTTCAAACCCTTCAGAGATCTACAGAATATGGCATTTAAAATGTTTTAATAACTTAGAATTTTTTTCTTTTTTTATAACTATGAGACATGTTGGCTCCTGGCAGCACCAATCTACTTCAGAGAAGATATGGGCACTGAAGAAACTGCATATGGAGTTAACTTTCACTGTGGCCAAAGTTAGCCACTGGACAACAAAGTGTCCTCAAATTGACTGCTGACAAATAGGACAAAATGGACAGACAGGACACAAAACAAAAAACTACCAATCCCTGCCAAGACAAGTGTAGTTGTGGCTTTAGCAGCAGGCATCCTCTGAGGCCAGGACAATATGGCACCATCACTGAAGTGACCTTTCCAATCCAGAAAAGGTACAGTGCCCCTTTCTTTGAAGGCAGATGAACAGGCAATGGACTGATGGCTTCTGGTGTGCAGTGGAACAGTAGCTGAAACAGTTATTCTTAAAATAGTAACTAGGCTGATGAAGTCTAACCTCTCAATGGTAGATTAGCATTTAATAAAATAAATGAAGCCACCTACAAGCCGAGAAGAATGAACAGCCAAATTCCAAAAACATCAACAATTTCCAGAATTTAAAATCCTGAATCATGATAGGACACTGGTGGAATTCAGGTTTATCTGGTACATGGACTACTCTCACTGAATGTGAGGTCAAACTGTAGGCCTTGTGTACATCCTACTTCACAAATGAATCTGTCAGATATGCTAAGCCTATAGGCTGAAGATGATGCCCCAATGTTGCTGAGAAACCGCAGGTGACTGTCCAGGCAGCTGGCTGTTTCTGTCAACTCACATTTTTTTTGGAACCCGCTTTCTTGTACTTCCTGTTTTACTAGGTAATATTATTTCCTTCTTGGGTCTCTGAAGGAGTTGAAAATTAGATAGTTATAGTTATAGTTAGTTGAAGATTAGATAGTCATAGTTTTTCTTATTAAGAATTTCAGAAATGAAACTCATTGAAGAGGTGTAAAGTGTATAAATTTGAAAGACATTATAAGAGAGTTCTCTGTTAGTAATATAAGTTAGGATAGAAAGTGATTCAGGTACATTACTTACCAAAATAGGATAGATAATGGAATATTTTCTCTGAGATTTTCAAATGCAAATGGACTAGACATTGTTGAGGTATTTATTGCTTGCATATATTGTATATAGTTGTACTTATTGTATATAGTTTTTCTTATATAAGTTATACCTTTTTTTTTCTTTTTATTAGAATAAAAGAGGAAATGTGGTGATATTTTATTTGTGCTGAAATGTCATATTTTATTTGTATGTTAATAAATAAAGTTCACCTGGAGATCAGAGGTCAGTGAGCCATAAATAGGAGTCAGGCAGTGGTAGCCCATGGCCTTAATCTGATCACATGGTAAGCAGAGTCTCTGTGTGGTCAAGGACACAACCAAGCATGGTGATATGAGCCTTTAATCACAGTATCAACCATAGAGACCTGGAGATCTATATAGAGAGGCAATGACAAAGAAGTGATGTGTCTGGGCTTAGAGCCAATGAGAAGGCAGAACAGGAAGGCAATAAAAGCACAGGTCAGACAGGAAGAAGCTCTCTCTGTGGAAGCTACTGTATGGTGGCTACTAGGGCTAGTCATGGCTCTTTGCTCTAATATCTCCAGCTATTACCTCTGTATTTGGCTCTGTGTTTCTTATTTAATAAGACTTTAGAAATTCATCTACATCAAGTGGTCCTTATCTATTCTCTACTAGATGAGTTATGGAAGGAAATGCTAAAGCAGCAAAGATCGTGATTTCCCCTCTGAAAAATACTATAATCACCACTGTAAATAAAACCTAAATATTACTTATTGTTTATAAGAATTTTAAGAATTTAAAGGTAATGGGAATCTTATAAATCTGGAGAAATCTAGGAATGATTTTTGGAGATGAGTGTGCTATCTTAACCTAGAATAATGTGAAGGACTTAATGCTGCTCAATAATGCATTGGGCATAGTAAGCACTAGAAACACTGTAAAGCCCATTCAATTTGTCAACACCGCTCTATATACTATAGTCCAAATTACAGGGAACAGGCTCAGAGTTGTTAAATAATGTATACAAACCACAGAGCAGATAAAGATATAACACTGATTTATTTCCTCTGAAATCTTAGGCATGAAGCAATGGTTTTGATGTAGAGAGACATGGAGTGAATTTTTGAATTCTAATGCTGTTTTAGAGTGACTTACTTTTAGCAGATATTAATTATTTTCATTTTTCTGGTTGTAGATAAAGAATTAGATAGTCCATAAATACTTTTAAGTAATGGAGCTTTTCACATGTTCATTTTTCTGAGTGAAACAACTCTTTATATTTCCAAAATATAAATACACATTTCAAGTTTCTATCTTCATAAATATATATGAAAATGATAATAGCAGAAGTGTTCCTGATTCATCCTCATAGCCTTTCATTCTTACTGGACTGAAGATTACCCTAAGGTAATGGGATCATGACAGATCTTTAACAAAAGTCCAAATAGTGACTTCTAGAATTAAATCAAATTTCCAGTCATATATTTTTATATGTAATGTGGATTGAGCATTTGACTATTAATCAATGATTTGGAAGAAATCATATGGCATACTCAAATTATTAAGTGAAGATAATTTAATGGAAAAACTTTTGCAGGGACAAGGGTATAAAATGACTTCTCAAAGGCAGAAGAATTTAGGAACATAATGAAGCTGTTATCACTTCTAAACATTAGGTAATGATTAAAAAGAATAGTGATATCAGAAATGATGAGAGCAAAAGCTACATGCAGGGGGGAAAATCATAGCTCCTCAAAGATGCTGATGCCCTGATAAAATGTATGGATCTGTTAAGTTAAATGGCAAAAAAGGAAAGGAAAGAAATTCTGTATATGCCATTTAGGTTCAATACCTTGAATTGAAGTAAGGTCATTATATGGAATTATCTAGATGGCTCTATCTAATCATCAATCTTCTTAAAGAGGAATATGTTTCCCTGCTATTGTCATAAAGAAATGTGATGAAGGAGAATAGATCAAAGAGATGTAATATGATATTGCTGGCTTTGAAGATAGATGGAGGAGAGGGTCATTAACAAAAGAGTGTGGGGAAACTTTAGAATCTAGAAATGACAAGAACAGATTCTATTTTACCATCACTAGTGTATAATGTAGCCTTGCCAACACTGCAGTTTTAGTCCACTGAGACCTGTGGTAATTGTGACCTCTAAAACTGTGAGGTCATTGATTTGTGTTGTTTAAATTGTCAATGTTTATGGTAAACATTGGAAAACTAACTCATAATGGTCAACCTAATTGGAGCTGTGATCCTAGATAAAAGTTGGAATCCACTGCCCAACAGTATTCCATCAAAATTAAGAAGGGAAGTAAATACTTCAGTTAATCCCATCTCTTGTTTTCTAAGGCTCTGCCAGCATGTCCCATGAGCTAAACTCATTATATGAGAGCTTAAGGGAAGAATAGATTGAGTAAGGTAATTCCTAGCCATTAATGTTAAAAGTTTAGAGTCTGGCAGAAAAGAATGGAGAATAGATCTAAGGAAGTAAATAGAAATGCTCCAACATAGATGTCAAATTTGAAGGGGGAAGTTTCAGATGGGTGTGCATTTAATTTGATTTCATTCATTATCATAGTAGGGAGAATCTGCCAAGAAGTGTTGCCAAGTACCTGGCTTCAGGCAGAATATTGTATTCATTTATTATACTTTATCTTAATAGTTAGGGATAGATATGTAAATGTATTCACTCGATTGTATCAATCAATTTAATCATCACTTACTAAATCTATTTGAAAGATTGCTATTCATTAGGTACAAAGAGATAAGTGAGAGTGAATTAAGATCCAGGATATATAAATGCAACTTTTACTCTGAAGGAACCTAAATTATGCAGAGTATTGGTATGGCACAGCCATATCTGATGGTAATGACAAAAGTCATAAAGCTAGTACAGCTGCTTGACAAGGATCCAACAAATCTAATCCACATGATGGCCACTATGCCACCTATAGTTTTGATCTCCACCTGTTGCATACTTGGGAGACTTTTAATATTTGCACAATTTGGGGGTATTAGATTAATGGAAAATTTCTTGTGAATGATTTACACCTTCTCCCAGGACTCCTGCCTCTAAGTTTCCCCAGGAAAGTTCTGAACACGCTGTCCCTCCCACCTTTAGGGAGATATCCTGATCTGCTTCAAGGTCTTCCTTATGCCTTGGAGGTTGTGACACACATAAAGAAGCCAGAGGTCTCTTTATGAAGCTATGAGACACTCTTGAAACATCTGTCTCTGCACTTACTGAGGATTGAGAGAATAAAAACAAAGTAAACTTAAAAAGTTCAACAAGATTCAGTGGGCTAGACGAGTTGGCCACAGAGATCAGATTGCAAGCCTCTTCCCACTAAATACTAAGGCAATTGCATGGCATATACAGCAACAAAGTTAGATTAACTGAAATTACCTCTGCCCTACACAGAGACTTATACTGATGGGCAAAGAATGACATAAAAAGGTAATAAAGGAATGAGATTTCAAGACCTCCCTTTATTAGAAAAGTTAGCACATACAGAGCCGCTGTGATGTCATATGACCAACAGACAAGAGAATGCAAGGATTAGATAGATAAATTCTATAAAGATATAAAATTTAAACATTGTATTATGCCAGAACTTGAATAATAATTTCATCAGCTTTGGCCTGAGGAATTTTTTGGACACTTTGACCATTAAGAGTTAATAATACATTGCTTGGGACATGGTAGTCTGCCTGGACTTGCTTAGAGATTTTGTTTTTTTCTAGTGTCCTTGTAGCCACAAAAACTACTAGCTTGAGAAGCAGACTATCATATGCCTCTAGATTCTTAAAAAATTGGGTTATGGGGTTGATGAGTAATAGTGGTTATAAAAGATAACTATTTATCAATGATGGTTAAACTTAAGGGGAAATGATTGTAAAACAACTCTATTCTGTCATAGTTTATGGATGATGACCAAAAAATATGCAAGAGGAAGTGAAACATATGTCCAAAAACAAAAGTGATATGATCTATGTTTTGGAACAACATGGATCTAACCCTGCTTACTGAATTCTGTATAAATATTACTGAATTCTGTATAAATAAAGAAACATTCTGGCTGCTGGTCAGTCAGGCTGCAAGATTCTCCTAACCATCATGCCTTGCTCACTCCTTCCCTCACTAAATCCTTACCTCCTCTCTGGGACATGGCCACTGTTGGGGCTGGCCTCCAACATTGGTGGACTTGAATAGGATGGAAAAGCAGGTAAGTATAACCATTCACAGTTCATCTACTCAAGCTGTATACACGTGTTTGTGAAGGGAAGGTAGTGGAGATGGTAAGGAGTGTTCACAGAGAAGTGGTATTTAAGCTAAGACTTAAAATATGAGTAGTTAGGTCCTTAGGACTGGAGCAGCACCAAAAGAACAAAATGGGATTAGCAAAGGGGTGTCTGAAAGCCTTGGCAGTTAGAGAATGTAACAGGTTTTTTAGTTTTAGAATATAAGGTACTTGGGGCATGTGGTACAGTGGGATGGGAGTTTGAGACATTCTAGGGCAGATCAGATTATAGATAGTCTTGAAAGCCTCTCTCTCTCTCTCTCTCTCTCTCTCTCTCTCTCTCTCTCTCTCTCTCTCTCCATCCCTCCATGTGTGTATGTGTGTGATTTTTTAATATATAATAAAACTAGCAGTTTAGTATGGGAAAATAATGATATGTAGTCAGACATTTTCCTGTGTCCTGCCTGGTCCTGCAACCTCACAGACTCAAATAAATATACAGAGGCTTATATTAATTACAAACTCTATGGCCATGACCTATGGCTCAAGCTTCTTGCTAGCTAGTTCTTATAACTAAACTCAGCCCATTTCTATTAATATATATGTTGTCACGTGTTCCATGGCTTTACATGCTGCTGCCTGGGTGGCAGGAAGGTGTCTCCCCTGCCTCTCCTTTGTCCTTTCACTATCTCCCTTGGATTTTCTCACCTGCCCTGCCATAGGCCAAATGGCTTTATTTATCAACCAATCAGAGCAACACATATTCACAGTGTATAGAAAGACATCCCACAGCACTTCCCTTTTTCTGTCTAATCAAAAAGGAAGGTTTTAACTTTACCATAGTAAAATTGCATATAAGAAAACAGTTATCAAGCAAGAATTACATTTACAATATCTGGTCTATTTATATTTGGCAAATTCAAAGAAATTATTTTATTTATCTTATATCTGTGAGTCTAAAGTTTCATATCTAATTTATCTTTTATCATGACTAAAAAAAACTATAATTGTAACTATCTAGTCTTAAACTACATCAAAGACCTCAAAAGGATATAATATTACCTAAGTAAACAGTAAATGCACTGTAAGCAACTTCTAGAATTCTGGAAATGACAGAGATAGCTGCCTGCCTGGACAGTCATCCAAAGTTCCTTTGTAACACTGGGGTATCCCTCTTCAGTCAATAGACCTAGAAGTTTTTAGTTACTTCTCCCTGTGTCCTGTAGAATATTTAGCAATCTCTTCTGCAAAGCAGGAACCTGAAGAATGATTTCACCTTGCAAAGTTTAGTGGTCACCTCCCTATGAGTCCTGCTTGTCCAGTTTATATAACATATTATCAGCAGTCCAAGCAAAGCAGTTTCTTGCCCAAATGGCTATTTTTGCCAAGAAGAAGATAAACATATAGTGTATTTAATGCCCATCTTTCTCTTTGAAGTAAATTGATGCTGACAGGAGCAGACATGTTTCACTGTCCAGAAAGTCTAAGTTTTTAAAACATTTTAAATGCCATATTCTGTAGGTCTTTAAAGTGTTTGAAGATTACCTACCTAACTGAAATATATCTATGTATACCTAGAAAACTTAACTAACATGACTGTAAGCTTGACTATCATAGATGACTAATTACTCATCTATATTTCTTAATTATACATTACAATTTCAAATGAGCTACACAAACACAATACCTTAAACAAGAGTAGAAATATACATACAGTGTAACAAAAATACTTTAAATTTGTATCAATAAACTAAAATCCATAGCAATGTAAAACATTTTGAACAAGTTGTTACTCTTTATCCTACCATTATTTATAATACCCCTTTTTTCTTTAGAAAGAGATTGTATTTATAATCAATCCAATTTAAATAAAAATAAACATTTATAAACAATATTTTGAGAATTTGGGCATAGCTTCTCATACTATTTCCTGCTGGATGGGGGCACTGGCAATCTTATGGGGATCCTGAGAAAATTAAGAATTATGGATAATTCTTGACTGGAATAGTCTGTGAGACTGCTAAGCTGCCACACCTGCGACGGTGTTGCCCGTGTGACAAATGCCAATCTGGTGGTCTCACGAGGAAGGGTGGCACGTGTCTCTTGAGGCTAGGCCCCTGATGGTCCCCTGGCAATCAGCCCGAGCAATGGTTCCTGGATACATTGTTCCCTAAAGACCAGCCTTCTGTGGATGGTTGGCAAGACTCCTGCTTCTTTCTTCTTTTCTGACAATAACAACCTCCCTGTGCCTGGACTCCCATAGACACTCACTTGACCTGTACCTGATAACTCCTCAACTGTTACACTGGCACCGCCCCCAGTGATTCTAGCCCTTGGCCAGATAGCACAAAAAACCACTACTTCAGTTGGGGGCACTCATGGATGGATTAGAACAGAAAGAGCTAATGATTCAGGTTCCTACAGATTCTAAGGAAGAAAATGTAAAAGTAAAAAGATTGTTAGGTAACCCTCACTCAGCTCATGCAAACTCACAAGAAAGAGAACTTAGGAAACTGGTAACTCCCACAAGAATGGTTGGAAAGTACATTCAATACCTTGTTAATGGGAAATAGTGGACACCCCCTCGTTGAAATCCCAGAAGTAGAAATTACTTAGATCCACCCCCTTTTACAGGGGCTTATGACTATGAAGGGAATCGGTTGGGTAAATCATGGGGGAAAAGAATGTTGTGGAATCAGTTGCCTTTTCTGGAAAGGCTGGTTAGAAGCAGAAAGGTATGGTGTACATATGATAGGCAGACAAGGTCAGCTATATTGAGGGGTATAGCACCTGTGCTAAAGAGGTGGGCTAAGGCTCTTGGCGAGGACTTTGTAACTGTCTTTAATAAATTACTAGAAATGAATTACCAGTTATTGAGTGCGTAATCTGGCTCTTAGGGTTCAGGCCACAGCATGTTTCTGTCTGAAAGGATTAATCATTCTGAAAAACACATTGTGTGACCACAAAAGATTGCATCTATTGTTTTCCTTTTGCCCCTGGACTTAGTTCCTTGTTTAGATTGTACAAAATCTCAGCCTGATGTTCAGTAAAATTGCAGCAGTTTCACAGCATACTCTGGTGTCTGTGTCTGTCTGTCATCGCCGAATCCCAATTATCCTGAGCACCTTCAGCCCGTTCTCCCTTGGTCTGGTAGCCCTACTGAGACCCAGTCTATGGCACTAAGTCAGTTGCCTTGAAGCCATTCTGGATGTTGGATCATCTGGTCCATGGTGTCATTGGAGACCTTTTAGGGGGTCTTGGATGATCAAACCATTTTAGCCTGGAAGCAATCCACAGGTTCTCATCTTCTGTGGAAACAAAAGCAGAACCTCTTTTCCAAAGCAACGTATCCTTAGACATAAATTTTGAAGTCAAGGTACCTTTAATATAAATATATATATATATATATATATATATATATATATATATATATATATATATATATATATATATATGTTTAACTAAGCAGCCTTTACAATCAAATGTCTTTCTGCAGTTAAAAATCCCAAAGACAACACAATCTAGATCCTCTGTGTAATATCCGTCTTTATGTGACTTATTTTTATATTACTTTTACTGTCTCTTTAAAAAGTTTATTTATTAAAACTACCTATTTCTTTATATAACTGCATGTATTTCTTTTTCTCTCTCTTCCAAGCCTATGTACATTTTTACACATATTATAAACTGTTTAGAGGTTTAGTCCATCTGAATCTGTCTTATTGTGAATCTATTGCTTTAAATTGCAGTGGCTAGCACTGAAACACCAGCCTTGACTGCTGACTCCACCCACCTCAGCTTCCTAACATAGCAGTGGTATGTTTACCACCAGCTCTGGAGCCATGAGGATCACCAACTCTCAGAAGCAGTGGGTTTATGGATCTATGCCTCCATCAAAGCAGTGTGTAACCCAGAAAACTTTTTTTTTGTACTAGCAATAGCTAAATCCACCATGCAGTGTGCTGCATGTCTTGAAGACACCACTATGTACTCCAGCAGGAATCTGCCATGCTGCTTAGCTTATGGCAGCTGAGGACCAGTTCCATCTCAATAGTGAGTGTAAAATATAGTCTGAATTATTCCTGTGTCTCACCCGGACCCACAGTCACTCAGACCCAAATAAACATACAGAGGCTTATATAATTAAAGACTATACAGCCATGGCCTATGGCTCAAGCTTCTTGCTAGCTAGCTCTTATAGCTAAACTCAGCCCATTTCTATTAATCTATATGTCGCCCTGTGTTCTGTGGCTTTACCTGTGTGCCATTACATGCTGCTGACTGGGTGGCAGGAAGGTGTCTCCCCTGCCTCTCCTTTGTTCTTTCACTATCTCCCTTGGATTTTCCCACCTGGCTCATCCTGCTCTGCCATAGGCCAAATGGCTTTATTTATCAACCAATCAGAGCAACACATATTCACAGTGTACAGAAAGACATCCCACAGCAATGATATGGCATGTAGTAATAATGCATTTGTTGTAAACATCTTTATATATAAAATAAATAAATTTGAAGCAAATAAGTGCCTCCATAATATAAATACTCCCATCACTTAAAGTTAGTTCTTCTTTCATGGTCCTGTACACCTTATTCTAGTCACCTATTTAACATATTTAAATATCAAAATGAAATTCTCAACAACAATGGTCAGAAGACACAAATTCTGGTCCCTGAAGGCAGACATATGGCAGAGAAGCCATTTCTTTGCTTCTGATGTTTTCCCCCTCTCCCCGGAGCACAGACAAATAGGAGGGGCTACACTGAGACAGGCCTTCTGTCAGGAAGTTGACCCACATCTCTCCAAAAGAAGTCATGTTCTTTTTTGAGCTAGTTGGCTAATTTACCACTTCAGACTGGTCTCACATAAATGTATCTTGTCTTATTAAAATAAAAGTAATATTTCTATTAAAGAGTATTTAGGAGAAAGAAATGTAATTAATGACTTCTTCCCAATATGTCAGAACACCTGACTAGACCTTCTTTGGTGTGGATCAGAGTTACAAATGTCTTTCCCCGTAATCAAACTCTTACTGTGGTAAGTGATCTAGATAGTGCAAGAAGAGATGTCTGAAGGCAGACATTCTATTTAATCACTTTTACATTGTCTATACACTGAAACACTGTAGAAACAACACACTTCTTTTCCAGGAGCCTCAGCAGTTAAACAAGTGAGAGAAAAGACAACACAGAACTGGTGAGCACCCTCCAGATAGGACTCTAGAAGTCTTGGGATCCTGTGAACACTCTTTTTTCCAGCTCTTTAGAAATATTTTTTCATCTATAAAATATAAGAATGAACACAATATTTCAGAGAGGACATTTGAAATGTGTATCAGTTAAAAATAAGAGAAAATTTATGCAAACCCAGACTGGCTAATTGCTAACCTATTGATCTTGGATATGAAACATTGACTTACTTAGTTTCAACAATAGAAAAAAAACTTGAACTACTAGTAGATCTCAAGAAGCTATAAAGGGGACATTGCTGGGGATGAGAAGAAAAATAATGGAGGGAGGTATAATAAAATGGGGTGATATGAAGGGAGAAAGGGGAATAGTGAAAGGGGATATTTAGCTTGAGAAAGTCATGAGAGGGTAGTTTGCAGAAAAGGTTAGGAGAATAATAACTAACACTTAGGATGTTTCCAAAAGGCACATGGATACGTACTATCACACACACACACACACACACACACACACACACACACACACACACACACACACGTATGTGCACGCGTGCATGTGTGTGTGTGTGTGTGTGTGTGTGTGTGTGTGTATGTGTGTGTGTGTGTGTGTGTGTGTGTGTGTGTTTATAATGAAGATTTATGGAGCTACCTTGTACATGGGGGAAAATGCAATTTCCTAAGCTATAGTTTGCCAAATAAAAAGACAAATGTCAGGTATGGGATGCTCCTCCCTCCAGTTGTTGGCCAAGGGTAAGCCCATGATTCCAATAGTACCATGAATGTTATGTAGATAAACAACTCATTTCTGATTGAATTTAAGGCCTGCTCAACTGAAAGAAATATAAATCTGGTACTATAAATCTAGCCAATGGGGGGACCATAAACCTCAAGGATGAACCAATTACTACTATTTTGCTAAAGTGGCATAGCATTAAATTGTTCTCTAAATCCATGTATTCTTTATACCCACATATTATTGCAGCTCCCAAACCTTATCAGAGAATTTTCTTTGTGCATTGTGGCTAATGTGAAAATGATTGGTCAAAATGCAGAAAATATGTCTCAATGGAGTGCTGTGCTCAACTACAAACATGACATTTGTATCACATCCTTGTCTTTTAAAGCTCAGGGACATTGCAGAAGTTGGGGGGGGGGGGCGCAAAAAGACTGTAAGAGCTAAAGGTCATGGAGGGCCAGAGCAAAACAGTACCTTTTGGATAATGTTGGGATGGTTGGATCCGTGAACTCACAGGAGCTGTGGTTTCCTTCAGAAAATCAAGCCCCTTAACATTCCAACATTGAGGTAAGAGGGGATCATGAGGCATCACTCCCACTGAGGAACTATTAACAGTAGATGGCTACTGGAGTTTGAAGAGTAAGTCTTCTTTAGAGGTATGGGCTGTGGTATGTCAACCATATTCCAGTAAATGGCACACACCCATCAGCATATGGGTAGCACAAATTTGAGTTGGTAGGTTATTTAAATAAAAGACAACAGGGATTAGGGAGAGAGTGTAGAGCCCTGGAAGAAGTTAGTAGGTGAACTGGAGTCTGAATATTGTGAAAATACATTTTAAGCATACACAAAATTCTCAGATAATTAATAAAAATTTTATAAAATTAACAAAATTTATATATGAATAACTATAACTATATAACTATATCTATAACTATATCTATCTATCTATCTATCTATATATATATATATATATATATTAAAGCTAACAAGGCCAGAAAGAGGTGATCTGGAAAACGTATGAAGTATTCTGCTCAGTGTGTGCTCAATCTGCATGTATATTGTTATCACAAATATGAAAAACAAGGAGTTAAAGAAAGGCTAAGTCTCTGAAAAGTAATGATACAGACCTTTGGTATCTATGTATAAACCAATGAGATACGTTTGGGGAGCAGACTGAAACACCAGTGCTATGGTCTGTGGAATGGGCTTATCATAGATATATTTACTTGTGAATTTCTTTAACACAAGGATGAAAAACACACAAATTGAAAAACAGTGATGAAAACTGATTTGCCAGATGGAAGTAGCAAATATCTAATAATAATGTTCACATTGGAGTAAATATATACTTGTTGGAATAGAAATAATGTTTTCTGGTTAAATATGAATACTTCTTACCACTGATCTGACTTATCTTTTATTTACTTTAGCTAGTTGACAATATACCTCCTTTTTTTCTGAATTTTTTTGTAATTGTATAGCTAGATCAGATTATTCAGTCTTGAATTAAGAGTTGTGAAATAACAACAAACAAAATATTACACATTGGTACTCAAAACACATCTCAGGAAATTAAGAAAAACCAAACTAAATTTATTTATTCTATCTGACTGTAATGCTATAAAGCTTAAAATCAATAGCAAAAGAATATCTAGTGATACACAAATTCATGGAGGTTAAAGAACACATTATCAAATGCTGTATAGGAAAAGGAGGAATTAAGAAAGAATGTATTTTAAATACTAGAATTAAATGAAAATCAAAACAAAATACAACAAAACTTCTGGTACACATCAAAATTATCCACAAGAGAGAAAATTGTATTTCTGAGCACTGACATTTAAAAACCAGAACAACCATGAATAATGACTTAATGATGCAACTAAAAACTTTGGAAATACAAGAACAAACTCAAAACTGTTAAATGGAAAGAAATAACTGAAATCAGAGAAAAAACTATTCAAATAAAGTCAAAGTCATTAATACAAATAACCAACAAATAAGAGCTAGTTTTTTTTAAAAGATTAACAAAATCTTCAGAACTTTGGACCAAATAGCCAATAAAGGGTTGTCACCAACAAATATGGTCAGAAATTAACCTGGGGAACAATACCAGAAACACTAAAGAAATTCAGAATATAATGAGGGAATACTTTAAAAATATATTCTATTCAGTGAGAAAAACTAAAAAGTGAGCAAATTTCTAGATTCATCAAAATGACCAGCCTGATCCCATGAACCTGGTTTTCATAAGTATAACCTTTTCTAGGTCAGACATGTGTTCCTTCTTCCCTTCCCCCAACTCTCCTCCATCTGTAAACTCACAGGTGTGGCTCTAGATTCATAACCTGTGAAGCCTGTACGTATGCTATATGTGCATGCCAGTTTCCTGAGGAAGTCTTCCATTTTCCCACTGCTACCCCAACTCACTGATATCCGCATGCCCTCAACCTAGTTCCAGATCCACAAACCTTGCTTACAGGGCCACCATTTCTGGGAAAGTTGCTTCATCCCATTACCTTCCCTTTCTCTCCCTGCTGCCATCTACAAACACCCAGGCTTAGTTTCAGACCCTGGTTTGGGAGCCATAGTTGCCTGGTCTTTTAAACATCTTATCCACCAGGCTTATCTGGCTTTTCTCAGGTCATACATCTCCTGAACTGGTCCAGAATAAGGAAGTCCAAATTATTACATTAGTCACACAACTAAAGAAAGAATTCCATGTGACTAGGTCAAATTACAAAAACAAAAGTCATCAAACTCACCAGTCCTACAGATTTTTTTCTCTAATGAAGACTGTCTAAATAACTCCAATACACAGAAAAAAAACTTTATCAAAGAATTTAAAGGATACACAAATAGAAATCCAAGAGTTTAACAATAAACGCTTCAGTCATGTCCAAGAAAACACAATATATACCTATGTGCTGTGGCATGTCTTTCTGTACGCTGTGAATATGTGTTGCTCTGATTGGTTGATAAATAAAATGCTGATTGGTCAGTAGCCATACAGGAAGTATAGGTGGGGCAAGTAGACAAGGAGAATTCTGTAAAGGAAGGGCAGAGTCAGGGGTTTACCAGCTAAATGCAGAGGGAGCAAGATGAGAATGTCTAGCTGAGAAAAGGTACCAAGCCACATGGCTAAATACACATAAGAATTATGGTTTAATTTAAGTATTAAGCCTGAGCTAATGGCCAGGCTAAGTAGTTATAATTAATATAAGCTTCTGAGTAATAATTTTATAAGCGGGCCAAGAGACTATGGGGCCTGGCAGGACTGGAGAAAGTTTCTGACTACACCTAAGTGAAATAAGGAAGATAATAAAGAATTTCAAAACCAAATTCAATAAATATATAGAAACATTGAGGACAATATATGAAGAAATGAAGATGGAGTTGAAAAATTTAGCATCTCTATTAGAAAACTCAAGGGAAACCCTTAGAAATAGAAGGGATCAATCAGGAAATGTAATATCAGGACTCAGAGATAAATCTAGATGAAATAAATCAAAGAAAGTAAATGATTTTAAAAATCATAAGAAAAGAACACACAAGAAATATAGGATACCATCAAGAGATCACATTTTTGAATTACATGAAGAGAAGAGGTAGAAAAGTCCCAGGTCAATGGTAGAAAACATTGTTAACAAGATCACCAAAGAACACATTTCCATACATGTACAAGAAGTACATAGAACCCAAACTAGACAGGTCCAGGAAAAAATAAGAGACAAACAAACAAAAACCACCCTATAATATACTCTAGTCAAAAATACTAATTATATAGAACAATAAAATTATTGAAATCTGCAAGGGAGAAAAATTACAAGTCTAAACCTAGATATATTCACAGCAGACTTATACAAACTTTGAAAGACCTACATCCAGTCCTTCTTGAATTTTTTAAAAAGAAAAGAAAGAGAAGAACCACTCCAAAACTCATTCTATGAAGACAGTGTTACTCTAATAACCAAACAAGGTAAAGATACAACAATAACAAAAAAATCAAACCTACAGAATTAGAAACAATCTTGGCTAACTATTTATCTGAGAGAAGATTAATAATCAGAATATACCAATAACTCAAGAAACAGAGTACAAAAAAAAAACACCAAATCACCCAGTTTTAAAAAATAGTCTAGGAAATGAAACAGAAGGTTCTCAAGAGAAAAATTTAAATGGCAAAAACATATCTCAAAAATTGCTCATCTTCCTTAGCAATTAAGGAAATGCAAATTAAAACATCTATGAGATTTCATCTCACCTCAACCAGAATCCGAAGATCAAGAAAACAAATGACAAGGACTGCTGGTGAGGTTGTGGGGAAAAGGAACCCTCCTTCACTGTTGGCAGGAATGCAAATCAGGACTGCTATTCTGGAAATCAGTAAGGAGAATTGTGGAAGAAGGGGTGGGAACATTGTAAGGGCCAGAGAAACAGTGAGTTTGGTGAGATTTTGTCTCCTAGGAATGTCTGACGCCATACCTATAAAGTCTCACCAGGTACACAGGGCAACAAAAATGGACATGACAGGGTGGATGGGAGAAAGACATTGGGGCTCTAACACCACACAAAGAAAAATAATACTGTGGTTTGTGGTTATGGGACCCACTTTGGAATGCTTAAACTCTTCATGAGTTTATTTTTATACACTGGATATTTTATGTGTCATGCTTGTATTTATATGTCATTTGTCAGCTCACACATGTTTATATTATTGCTTCACTTTTCTTATGATTCTGGAGTGAATTCAAATATCCTCACAATGTTTATATCATTTCCAGGTACTAGGGTAATGGAGTGTTCTTGGAAGACTCTCCACATTCCCTTGCTTATCAGACCTTGACTACCTTCCATGGTATGTATGCTTTTTTCCTACTTCCACTTCACATGTCTAATTCCTTCTGACTTTAACCCAGATGAGGTTACTGACCACATCTGTCAAAATAATATCAATATATTTTTATTATGTACCTATTTCAGAACAATTTCCATGATATCTCTGATATCTAATAGCTTTACCAGCCTTGACGTAAGTCAGAGAAAATGTTCTGCTTTATTTGTGTGAGACAGACTCTGGGGCTACATCATCCTGGTTGTCTTCACTAATAGCAAAGATCTTGAGCAGAGGTTGTTTTTTAGATCTGCTTATGACCAAAGGTACAATTTAGTTTTTTTTCAGAGCACAGAGTCTAATTTTGCATATATACTAAAGTATCACTTTATTTAAAATAAAAAACAAGTTGTCATAATTGTCAATTCATATTTCTGAATAGTAGTATAAGCAAATATTTAAAAAGTTTTATTCCTTTACTATTTTGGTATTACTGATATTTCTTCTTTACATGTTTTTATTATCCTCTGAGAACTTTTTACAATATATGCTGATCATATTATTTCACCTTCCCAACTACCCAAAGATCCTGTACCTTCCTACACATCCAACTTCATGTTCTTTCATTCTCTTAAAACAAAGCAAAACTACACAATACAAATTACCAGGTAAAAACCCCAGTAGCAGAAATGGGCTACATCTTCTTGAGTTATTGGCCATAGACTCCACCAAAATATTAGAGGCTACTGCAAATTCTGTTGATTATCCTCCACAATGTAACTGTAAGGCCATATTGGTGAAGGCACATCTTACATTACAGAACACGGAGAAAATGATCTAGAAGTCAACTAGGAGTGTCAACCCTGCTGACTAGTGTTCATAGCACTAGAAAACGCATACTATTAAGAGGGTAAAAATCAGTTTTCTCCATTGGAGTGACATTTGGTATACCAACCTCATGGAATGCTCAGGAATAGTTGAATAACACAAAACAGACTCCATCTATTTTTGTGCACTTTGTATGTTTTATGTTATTGTTATGGTTTGGTGTTTTTGTCACTTTGTTTATGTTTTGCTCTGTTTGTTTGAGAGAGAGAAAGAAACTTGATGTTGGATGGGTAGGGAGGTGAGGAGGATCTTGGAGCATTTGGGGGAGGGGAAAGAATATGATTTGTGTGAATGTTTAAAAACTAGTTTTCCAATGAAATAATAACAGAAGAATATATAATAATATAGACATTCCATTTGTGGCTGCACATTCAAGAGTCACTTAATTCTCATTTTTTACTAGGTGTGGATTTCTACATTAACCAGCTACAGGGAAAAAAAAACTTTATTGATGAGGTCTGACAGTTTCAGTAATGGGTAAAGAAGTATGAATTTAAAGACACAAATGTTATATCTTTTTAGTAAGTGTGTTGGCTTAAATATGAATGGTCCCAATAGACTCATGTGTTTAAATGCTTGGTCACCAGGGAGTGGCACTATTAACAGTCATGGCCTTGTTTGAGTAGGTATGGTCTTATTAGTGGAAATGTGTCATTGGAGAGGGATTTGAGGTTCCAGATGCTCAAGGCAGGCCCAGTGGCTCACTCTCTCTTCTTGCTGCCTACCAATCCTAATTTAAAACTCTTGGCTTCTTCTCCAGAACCATGTCTGCCTCTGCACCACCATGCTTCTCTACATGCTTACTGCCATGACAATAATGGCCTAAACCTCTGGACCTGTAAACTAGCCCAAATTAAACATTTTCCTTTATAAGAGTTTTCAGGGTCATGGTGTCCCTTCACAGTAATAGAAACTCTACCTAAGACAGAAATTTGTATCAGGGACTCAGGTATTGCAGCGATAGGCCTGACTGTGCTTTTGTTTGGAGTAATGTGGACTTTGGGCCCTTGGATTGGGAAGATAGTTGAAAACTTTAAGTGGGGTTTTAAAGGCACATACTAGTAGGAACATGGAAGACAGTGGTGCTGAAGGTGATTTGAACATGGGGAGACAGCACAAGAGGTTTCAGAGGAGAAGAATGATAATATGTGGGCTGCTGAGGCCAGGCATGTGTCGGGGTATCCCTAAATGGAGGTTTAGAGAGGCTATTGTGTGAGTGTAAGAAGGTGAAGCCTGGGCTGCCTTGAAATCCCCAAGACTTTGGAGATCCATAATATTGGAATTGCTGCTGAGTAGAGCTGCTGACATGAAGTAGAACCAGAGAAAAGTATGCTGCAGTCAACAAAGCTGATAGGAGCTGGAGAGCTGAAGAGTGTTTTGACATCAGACTTGTTAAATCAGAATTTGGAGTTTGCTCAGCTGATTTTCAGCCTTGGTTTGGCCCAGTATTTCCTCACTATGCCCCTTTTTCTTCCTTTTGGAATGATCATGAATATTCTGTTTCATTGTTTGTGGGAAGTATGTGATCTGTCTTTTTATTTTGATTTTACAGGGATAACAGTTAATAGATTGCCATGAGTCTCAGAAAAGATTATGAACTTTGGACTGTTAAACAATGTTGAGACTGTTATAGACTTTGAAGCTTTTGAAGTTGGGCTAAATGTATTTTTGCATTATGATATTGCCTGTGGAGCCCAGACAGTGCAATGTGGTGCTTTGAAAAGGAATGGCCCCCATAGACTCATATATTTGAATGATCTGTCACAAGTGAGAGGCACTTTTAGGAAGTGTGACATTTTGGAGTAGGTGTGGCCTTGTTGAAAAAAATGTGTCATTTGTGGTGGTGCTGGGGCTTTGACCCCCCAAAAAACCTCAAACTACATTTTGAGGTTTCACATGCACAAACCAGGCCCAGAGTATCTCATCCTACTGCCTGCTCATCCTGATGTAGAACTCTCAGCTCCTTTTCCAGCACCATGTCTGCCTGTGAGTTGCTGTGCTTTCTTCCTGGATGATAATAGAATAAACCTTTGAATGTGTAAGCTAGCCCCAATTAAACAATTTTACTTTATAAGACTTGCTATGGTCATGGCATCTCTTCACAGTAATAGAAACAGTTTAGATGTCCATAAACTGATGGACAATGGAGTTTTCAGCTATAAAGAAAAGTAAAATTATAAAATTTTCTACATCAGTATAAAGATATACTATGATTATTGTTTTCTCATTATGGGTTTAAGTTAGAGTTGTTCTGACTAACTTGCATAAAACTAAAGCAGGATCTTTACTATATGAAAAATTTTAGGGCCAGTGAAGATTTAAAAAGTTCAAAAAATGTCTGGAAGATTCCAAGCATTCTTGCTTTTTTTCTACTATAGCATATTTCTTCTCCTAACTTTGGGTTCTGGTGACTAATGATAAGGCAAGACACAGTAACCAGATGTTGGCTATAGATGATCAGAGATGAAGCTACATAGATACAGCAGTTGTTATGATGTTCTGTTTCCTACTTGAGATCCCACTTCAGAGTTTGGTTGAGTTGTCTTTTTTGTATTTCTTTGAGAAAGCAAATTTCTTCACCAGTGCTAGTTCTTGGAGAGGGTTAATGGCAACCTTGAGTGTTCTTCCTTTCCCACACATTTGGTGTTTGGGTTGGATAGTTTTATATCAACTTGACACAAGCTAAAGTTATCTAAAAGGAGAGAACCTCAATTGAGAAAATGCCTCCATAAGATCTGGCTATAGGGCATTTTCTTAATTAATGATTGATGGATCACAGACCAGACTATTGTGGGTTGTGCCATCCTTGGACTGATTGGTGGTTTTTTGTTTTATACAAAAGTAGGCTGAGCCAGCCATGATGAGCAAGCCAGTAATCAGAACCTCTTCAGGGCCTCTGCATCAGCTCCTGCCTCCAGGTTCCTGCCCTCTTTGAGTTACTACCCTGACTTCCTTCAATGATGGACTAAGATGTGGAAGTTTAAGCCAATAAATCCTTTCCTCCACAGCTTGCTTCTGGCCATGTTTTTTTTTTTGTTTTTTGTTTTTTGTTTTTTGTTTTTTTATCACAGTAATAGTAACCCTGACTATAAAAAACATGAATTACAAAACAATCAGCAGGGTGATAAGATATTCATAAAGGTATCATAGTAGGTCTTATATGAAGCATGAGCCTAATTAGTCTAATTATTTTAGACTAATTACCCACCTTATATTCCTGTCTCCACCTCCCTAGTAATGGGATGAAAGGCATGCTCTGTTTCTCTTTTAGACTGGTTCAATCTCATGTAGTCCAAGGTGGCCTTAAACTCCTGATCTTCCTTCTTCCTCCTTCCGAGTGCCTAATTCATTTCTATCTTAACTTGCATTTCCAACCCAAAACTATCTTTTGATGTCTCTCAAACATATACACTTTATACATCTTTTATGAGTGTTTTTTATGAATTTGTTAAAGAGAAAAATTATAACTATAAAATATTTAATTCCATCAGAGACCTGAGGATATGTATTACCTGAGTAAACAGGAAATGAAGAGCAAACAACTTCCAAAAATAAGAAATTACAGAAACAGTTGGCTGCCTGGACAGTCACCCAAGTTTCCTCTGCAATGTTGTGGCATTCATCTTCAGCCTACAGGCCTGCAATATCTGACAGACTTATCTGTGAAGCAGGATTTTTGAAGGACAGTCCCACCTTGTCCTGGTAGAGTTCTTTAGTAACTTTCTTTTCTGTCTTGCTTGTCCAATTTGGATAACATACTGTCAGCAGTCAAGGCAAGGGCACTTTCCTGCCCAGTGGCTAACGCTTGACACAAAGAAAGTAAACTTCTTATGGAGTTTCTTCAATGCCCATCATCTTCTTTGAAGTAGATTGGTGCTGCCAGGAGCAGACATGTCTCATTGTCATAAAAACAATAAACTTACATTATTAAAACATCTTAAATCCTATATTCTATAGATATCTGAAGTGTTTGAAGACCACCTGTCTATCTAAAATAATCTGTTTGAACTTGAAAACATACATATCCTGACTTCAAGTTTGATTGGAATAGGTGACTACTAATTTGCATTTATTTTTATCCTAAATAGTTTGTAATAATAACTTTCAAGGACTAGAAATTTACATTACATTGTTAGATGAGCTGTAGAGGTAAAATACCTTGAATAAGAGTAGAAATGCATATAGAGTGTGTTCTAACTAAAATAAACTTAAATTTGTATCAATATACAAAAATTCATTTCAATGTAAAATATTTAAAACTAGTAGTTGCTTTTTTTGGTTTAAAAGTAGATTCAATAATCTACTCCTTTATCCTATTTGTATATCCCTCCTTTTTCTTTTTAGAACAAGATCCCTGAACCTAATCTCATTTGTTCAGCTTTTTCCTCACCATTACTGAAAACAACTTGTAACCAACACCCCCTAAACAAAGACAAATATCTCTAAATGACTAAATGACCAAAAACCAACCACCCCACTTCTTGGGAATCATGTTCTTAAAATTATTTCCTACTATATGGGGGCAAAGGCATCTTCAGAGGACACTGAAAAAAATTGGGATAGTTGTCAAGTCCTGAGAGAGCTAGCTAAGTCATTTGTTTTCCAGTCTTTGCATAATGAGAAAGTCTAGGGCTTGTCTCAAGTCCAGGCTAGAATATTCTGTGAGTCTGGATCATCCCAGCCAGTGTAGCTAGAGTTTTTCTGGTCCTGCCTGGGCCATGGTCAGGACAAATCTCTCACCCGCCAGTCCCATAGCCGCTTAGACCCAACCAAGTAAACACATAGAGACTTATATTACTTATAAACTACATGGCCATGGCAGGCTTCTTGCTAGCTGTTCTTTTTTTCTTTCTTTCTTTTTTTGGTTTTTTTTTGTTTTTCGAGACAGGATTTCCCTGTGTAGCTTTGTTCCTTTCCTGGAACTCGCTTTGGAGACCAGGCTGGCCTCGAACTCACAGAGATCCACCTGCCTCTGCCTCCCGAGTGCTGGGATTAAAGGCATGCACCACCACCGCCTGGTGCTAGCTGTTCTTACATCTTAAATTAACCCATTTCTATTAGTCTATACTTTGCCACATGGCTCGTGGCTTACAGGTATCTTAACATCTTCTCATGGCGGTGGCTGGCAGCTCTCTCTCTCTCTGCCTTCCACTTCCCAGAATTCTCTTCTCTCCTTGTCCTGCCTATACTTCCTGCCTGGCTACTGACCAATCAGTGTTTTATTTATTAACCAATCAGAGCAACATATTTAACACACAAATATCCCACAGCCAGGAGCCACGTGGCAAAGTATAGACTAATAGAAATGGGTTAATTTAAGATATAAGAACAACTAGCAAGAAGCCTGGTACGGCCATACAGTTTATAAGTAATATAAGTCTCTATGTGTTTACTTGGTTGGTCTAAGCAGCTACAGGACTGGCAGGTGAGAGAGATTTGTCCTGACCGTGGCCCAGGCAGGACCAGAAAAACTCTAACTACAAGCCAGCCACCTTGAAATTGTCCTGAGCAGTTTGTAATCCAAAGCTGATCTTTAGGTGGTCAGTTTAGTAGCATTATCATAGTCCAGGTGTAATCATCATTGTGGGGCCCAGTCATCATTTGGATACTTCAGAGATCACTGTTAGGAAAGCTGATCCTTCACTGTAGAAAACTTAAACATCATTAGTATCAAAACAGAACATTTAAATTTTAAGATAGTACTATACCAAAAGAAAAGTTTTAAAGAGTCAAAATAAATTTGAGGGATAAGAGATTTGTGACAATAATAGTCCCTCGATTTTGGTTTTCTTCTGTCCCATATCAGGTGGCTCTTCTGATATGAAACAGAGACTCTGAATTTTCCTTTAACAATATGCTTGGGTTTAGACAAGGAGAGAATCATGCTCCAATTTCAAAGCCAGCTTTAATTTTTAATTTAACTGGGACTACAAAAAGACCATTTGCATTATGTGTCTGCAGAAAACAGCAGAAACAAACATTTTAGAAAGATTTATTAAATTTTATCCTTTTGGAAATATGTTATACCAATAGGCCAATTTACTCTTTTTCTTGGAACATGTTCTTTGGATGATTCATTATTTTTCTTCAGATGTCTCATTTGTCCAGTCGTCTTCAGATTCCTTAACTGGTTATCTTCATTCTCCTGGAAAGACAAAAGCAAAACCCTACTCCAAGAATAACTTTGGGGGTTTTCCATTTTGGCAAGTTATATCTGATCAAATGAAAAGCATTTTTTAGTCTTATAAGTTAGTTTAGATTGAATAGTTACCCTAGTTGATGAACTATCACCTCTTCTAAGCAAGAGGTCTTTCTTATTATGTCCTTTAATTGCTCTGGGGAGGAGCTTTCCCCATGGTGACAGGGAACGATTGAACCAAATTTGACATGGGGGCCTGTGAGAGACCCCCAAGGCATTTCCTCATGTCAAAGGGTCACTCTGTGTGTCTCTTGTTGATCTGTACTCATTGGTCCAATGTCAGCCTTTGCCACATCTTCTGCATACTCAAGAAGGGAGGGCCATTCTGTTGGGATTATTCTTAGAAAGAACATTGTTTCTAAGAATGCCTTGTTTATAATCCCTTTTTAGGTAACTTTGTTTACCACAATTGAAACACTTGACATTTCAGTTTTTCTTCAAACATCTGGAAATCACCTCTCCTATCTAAGCATCATCATGGTTAGAGATTCAATATTGATTATATCTTGGATCCATTCCTTTAAGGGTGTTGATCTTACCTTTAAAGGCCTAATTACCACTTTGCATTGTGAATTAGCATTTTCAAAACTAAAAAATTCAGTTATTATTTGTCTAGCTTCTGAATTGGGCATCATTCTATTTACAGCTGATGTCAATCTTTGTAAAAAAAAATCTGTGAAGGTTTCTTCGGGGCCCTGTATAACTTTAGTAAATGAATCAGTTGTCTTTGTGATTTCTTCAACTCTGTCCCAAACACTCAAGACTGCTTCATAGCATAGAGCCAGGGTGTGGTCATCATATAGAGATTGTCTTTGTACATCAGTATAATTGCCCTGTCAAAGAAGTTGGTGTTTGGGGATTTCAATACCTCTAACCCTACTTCATTGTTCAATGGTCATAGCCTCTTTTTCCCACTGGGTCCTCCACTGTAATTGAGGACCAGGTTCCAATACTACTGTAATCAATTCTCTCAGGTCTTGATGAATAATTCTTTTACTAGTTGGCCATGGATTTAACATCTGACTTACAAAAGGTAAATGCATACCATATGAAACTATCACTTCCTTAAATCTCCTCAAATCTAACATTTCAACAGAAATCCAGTCAGCTCTTACAAAGCCTTGGGGATATCTGTCATTTGGCAGTTGTTACTATAAGGTGACTGGATAAATTAAGGTTGGTTGTTTGAAAACCTTGAGCTGTTCCTCTCTATTTTTATAAAGTGATGATGAAGTTAGCTCTCCTTTAAATTTCTCTGTCTTGGTCTGAATATCTCTATGATCTGTTTTAATAAGTTTGTCTAAGGCCTGTATCTTGGGACTCATATCAACCAACATTTTAGGGATAAATCAGGAATTATCAAACCAATAATAAGAATTATCAAAATGATAATTAACATTTTGTCAGCCCCAGTTAAGGTGATTATCCCTTCATTTAATTGTTCCATTTTTTAAACCATGCATTGCATAATCATACAGAGCTGAAGCTCCCTCCATTGTAATAGTGTTTCTCATTTTTTAACATGGGAAAAAACCCTCTCTCTTTTTTTAACTAATTCTCCACTTTAAGAATTCCCAGTTGTCTCATCAAATCTGCTGACAAGAACAGTGAAGATGCTGGTGAAGTGTGAGGTTGACTGCTGCAGTATAGAACAGTAGAAGCCTAAGCAGGTGTCAAGGCAGCTATCTCCTGTGGCAGCAGCCCAAGGAGGGGTCCAGGGAAAGCCCCCAACCCACTGGGTGAGAAGCCAAAGAGCTAGCCATCTGCATGGGAGAACATGCGAAAGCAGCAAACTCAGGTGGTGTTTGGACTCCAAGTGCCTGCGGTGTTTGCTGCAGGGAGGCTACAATATAAAAATCTCAAACTCTCTCAGAGGATTTGGGGAAAAAAGGAAAGAAAAGCTTAGCCAGTGAGGTAGTGACTCTGATGTGTACAGCCCCAGCATGTGCTGGCTAGTGACTACAAAGCCACAGGCAAGTGGCTTTTTCATGAATTTGTGCTGCAAAATCTGATGCCAAATGAAGTATGATCCTAATTAGTCAAAAAAAAAAAAAAAAACCCAACCAACCAACCAAACAAACAAACAAACAAAAAAACAGGAGTCAGATACCAGAGTAATTACCTGAGAGAAGCAGAACATCCACCCACAAGAGACTTCTTACTTCTACAAGTCCTCAGACTAAATCAGACTCAGATGGAGGAGATCCTGTCTCCACCCACCTTATACTCCTGTCTCCACATCCTGAGTGCTTGGATTAAAGGCATAAGCCTCCCATGTGCTGGAATCAAAAGCATGATCTTGCCAAGTGCTGGGATTAAAGACAAGAGCCTCCCATGTGCTGGGATTAAAGGTGTACACCACCACTGCCTGGTTCTGTTTCTCTTTTAGACTGGTTCTATCACATATAGCCCACGGTGGCCTTCAACTCCTGATATTCATGCTTCCTCCTCCTAAGTGCTGGGGTTCAAGGTGTGTGCTACCATTGCATGGCCTCTATGGTTGATTAGTGGCTAGCTTGGTCCTCTGATCTCCATGCAAACTTTATTTGTCAGAACACAAACAAAATATTATATAACAATTATATTTTGGCCATCACCAACAGCTATTTAATTGGACTCAAGTCCTCCTCAACAAGAGGGAAATCGTGCATGATAGTGAAAACCTAATCAACCATTCAAGTGTAGTGGAATCATGGAAATTAGAGGAGAACCTACTACTGCCACTTGATGAAACCAGTATGAATACTAACTACCTTTAAAATACTTACCATGTGTTATATACAAGCTTAGCTATCACCCCATAACAAAGAAACTTCTCTTTGTAGCAGATAGAAACCATTACAGAGAGCCACAGTTGGTCAAAACAGAGAAAAACTGATTGTGGGGTATGAAGCCTGACTGATAAATCTACAACACAACCTTCATAATTAACACCCAAGGAATATCATAAAAGAGGGGGCAGGAATACTGTAAGAGCTAGAGGACCAACAAGTCTGCCATGAGTATATCTCTACTAGAAATTACAAGAAAACTACACCCGTGATAGCTCAATGATGTGGCTACATTAAATAAGACTTGAGCAATGCCATCCTCCAAGGACTTACAAATATGTAAGGGAAAATCTCACATGGCCCCACCCATAGACAAAGATCTATGGGCAGTTAACAACTTCTGAGAAAGTGAATTAGGCATCCATATCGACATGGCAGACTCCCTAATTGGTTACCGAATACCAAGTTCTCAGACCTGATGTCATATGCAAACAAGCAACACTAAACATACTTAGCAAATTATATTTATATGGTTACTCATTTATATGAATGCATTTATTTATATGTTTTAACAGTAGTTAAAACATAGGCCATGAATTTGAGATGAAAGGGGACAGAATTTGGAGGAGTTGAAGGGAAAAGAGGGAGAGACAAATGTTGTAATTACATTTTAATTTTTTGAATTAAAAATAGTTTAAAGACAAAATCATGGTTAATGTCCTTAGGAATAAGAACATAAGGAGTTTCCCATAAAAAGTTATACTATGGGGATGAATTATATATTGCTAAAAAGAACAATATATGGCTGGCTGCAAGCTGAAAGCAAATGGCCTCTAGTGGTTTGTATTAACATACTAAGAATATATTGGTAGGGTCACTAGCTGAATAATACATAGCAAAGGATGCATTGCTTATATCTTAGTTTAAAAAAAATCACATCTTGAGTAAACTACCAGTATAGTTCCCTGCCATCTGATTTACTGAATAAAATTATAGTATCAAAGCAGGCATGATGACTCATATCTGTATTTCTAACATTTGGGAAGCTAGTACAGGAGGACTGTGAGTTTGTGTTCACTCTGTGCTACATGAGCTACTATCTCAAAGCACTGCCCTCAAGTGTGGTGCCACAATCAGTGATCCATCTGTTGTCTATGTGATCCAAAGAAACAAGTTGAATGGGCATGTGTTAGAAATCATCACTCTTTCATGCTTTGATTTCTTGATGAGGGCAGCAAAATAATATCTTTAACATGTCTAGAAATAAAGTATTGATTTGGGATTATGTTTGGTAAAACAAAAAAAGTGGTAGAGGTGCCCAATTAGATCCTCCTACTACAACAAGCCTCAATCCATCGATTAAGGGAGCAATACAAGGATTTTTGTCAGCTGTTTAGCTGTCTATATCAGTTCTATTTCTAATAATTGAAAAATAGTTGATATAGACTACCAATGTTTCATTGACATTTAATATCAGGTTAATAAATATCTTTAAATATAGTGAATCAGAATCTGAATTGCAGTACTAATTGTTGTATTCTTTTAGAGCCACTACTAGTGGCACCAATTATTAATGTAGTGCTTAATAGGAGGTAATACTAAGAGATTTATTATAGAAATTATACTTTATGCAATTGTATGATAAATTGGATGAATCAGTTATCTTGGTTAGGATTACTATTGGTGTAATGAAACACCATGAGCAAGGCAACTTGGGGAGAAAAGATTTTATTTGGCTTACACTTTCACATCACAGTTCATCATCAAAGGAAGTCAGGATAGGAACTCAAGCAGGGCAAGAAACTGAAGACAGGTGCTGATGCAGTGATCATGGAAGAGTGTTCCTCACTGCTTTGCTCATCATGGCTTGCTCAGCTTGCTTTCTTATAGAATCCAGAACCGCCAGTCCAGGGACAGCACTATCCACAATGAGCTATCAATCACTAACTAAGAAAATGACCAACAGGCTTGCCTACATTCCAATCTTATAAAGATATTTTCTTTTTAAATTAATTAATTAATTTTTCCAAGCCCAACCACAGTTTTCCCTCCCTCCTCTCCTCGCAGTACCTCACCCCAACCTCCCTTCTTCTGCCTCACCATTCACTCCTCTTTTCACGAAAAGGCAGGCATTCCATGTATATCAGTCAGCCATGGTACATCAAGTTTCAGTAAGACTAGACACTTCCTCTCCTACTGAGGCTGAAGGAGGCAACCCAGTAGGAGGAAAAGTCCAAAAGCAAGTAACAGAGTCAGCAATAGCCTCTATTCCCACCACTGGGAGTCCCACAAGAAGACCAATGTGCACAATTGTAACATACATGCAGATGGCCTAGGTCAGTCCCAGATAAGCTCTCTGATAGGCAATTCAGTCTCTGTGAGTCCCGGTGGTCCCAGGTAAGTTGATTCTGTTGTTTTCTTGTGGTGTACTTGCCCCTCTGGCTCTTACAATCCCTCTTCCACCTCTTTCACAGGATTCTGTGAGGTCTGCCCATGGTTTGGCCGTAGTTCTCTGCATCTGTTTCCATCTGCTGCTGAGAGAAACAAGTGGGCTAGGCAACAATCTATGAGTATAGCAGAGTATCATTAGGAATCATTTCATTGACTTTTTTTGCCAGGCATGTTTGGTTCTATACTAGGTTTCTGGGCTGTCCAGTCTCTGAGTCTTGGTCTTCTAGGCAATGTCAGGGTGGGCTCAATCCCATGGTATGTATCTCAAGTGGGACAGTCATTGTTTGGCCATTCCCATAATTTCGGTGCCTTTGTCACAACATATTTTATAGGCAGGGCAAATTGTAGGTCTACAGTAATGTAGCTGGGTTGGGGTCCCAATCTCTCCACTCCAAGTCTTGTGTGCTTATGGTAAATGGTCAGTTCAGGCTCTGTATCCTCCATTCCTAAGAGTTTTAGCTAGGGTCACCCTCATAGATTCCTGGTAGTTTCTGTTGCACTAGGTTTCTAGCTTATCCCAGAAATGCCTTTGATTCTAGTACTCTCTCCCTCCATCCTCCCCTGCACTTGATTCTTCCTGTTCCAGTGCTCACCACACCATCTAGACTTCTCCACCCATCCATCTGTTGATGTCTATGTTATTTCCCTTTCACAGGGAAATTCATGTGCCCCACCTTGAGCCTTCCTTACTCATAGTTTAGCTTCTTTGGGTCTGTGGATTGTAGCATGGTTATCTTTTAGTGTATGACTAATATCCACCTATAAGTGAGTTCACACCATGTTTGTCTTTCTCAGTCTACATTATCTCACTAGGGATTTTCTTTTCTAAATCCACCCATTTGCAAACAAATTTCATGATGTCATTGTTTTTAACAGCTTCCTAAATCTCCATAGTGTAAATGTAACACATTTTCTTTATCTTCAGTTGAGGATCTAGGTTTTTCCAGTTTCTGAATATAATGAATAAAGCTGCTATGAACATAGTTGAGCAGGTGTCCTTGTTGCTTGGTAGAGCATCTTTTGGGTGTATGCCCAGGAGTGGTATAGTTGGATCTTGAGGCAGATTGATTGCCAATTTCCTGAGAAATCACCATATTGATTTCCAAGTGACTGTATAAGTTTGTACTCCCATCAGCAATGAAGGAGTGTACCCTCTTGCTCCACATCCTCACCAGCATGAGCTGTCATTTCTGTTTCTAATCTTAGCCATTCTAACAGGTAGAAGATGGTATCTCCAGTTGTTTTGATTTGCATTTCCCTGATGGCTAATGATGTTGGACATTTGTTTATTTGTTTCTTGGCCATTTGAGATTCATCTGTTGAGAAATTTGTGTTTACATCCGTACCTCATTTTTAATTGGATTACTTGGTTTGTTGATGTTTAGTTTCTTGAGTTCTTTATAACTTTTTTGGAAATTAGCTGTATGTCAGATTCTGAGTTGGTGAAGGTCTTTTCCTATTCTGTAGGTTGCCATTTTGTCCTTTTTTATTTAAGTAATTTTTTATTAAGAGATTTTCTATTCATTTTACATGCCAACCAGATTCACCTGTCCTCCCTCCTCCCATACCCAAGCCTCCCCCCCACCCAAAGCACTCCCCATTCCCACCTCCTCCAAGGCAAGGTCTCCCATGGGGCATCAGCAGACCCTGGTACATTCAGTTGAGGCAGGTCCAAGCCCCTCCTTCCTGCATCAAGGCTTCACAAAATGTTTCACTATAGGCACTAACTGTCATCATAGAACCCTAATCCAGTGACTGAGGGAAGTAGATGTAAAGATCCATGGCCGGGTCTCAGGCACAGCTCTAGGAGTCCAATCGATGAGAGAGAGGAGAGATTCTATGAGCAAGGGATATTAAGACCATGACTGGAAAAATTACAGAGACAACTTGTCAACCTAGTGAAAATGCATGAACTCTGGACCAATAGCTGAGGAGCCCCCATGGTACTGGACTAGGCCCTCTGGATAAGTGAGACAGTTGTTTAGCTTGAAATTTATAGTGGGCTCCCAGGCAGTGGGATCAGGACCTGTCCCTAGTGCATGAGCCGGCTTTTTGGAACCATTTTGTCCTTTTGATGGCGTCTTTGATAAAGGCATTTTCTTAATTGAGGTTCCCTTTTCTCAGATGACTTCAACTTGTGTCAAATTAGCAAAAAACTACCCAGAGCAATGTGCTTCAAAGCTAGGAAGGAGTAATGATTGTTTTCTTCCCTTGGCATTTTGCATAGCACCTTCAAGTACTATGAGAGCTGGTCCTCAAGGAAGGGGCTTTTACGTCCAATCCAAGAGGAATGCTCAGAGTCCTGTGTGGGAAATACATCGTTCAATGTATTTGATGGCTTCAGCAACAGTGATTTGCCTTCAACTTCTGGAAAATAAAAAAGGACAATAGCAACAGTCCTTATAGTTTAGGAACCCTCTTGAACTCCCCCAATTAAACAAGCAATCCTGTTCTGGCTGGTTTTATGTCAACTTGATACAAGCTATAGTAACCTTGGAAGAAGGAACACCAATTTTGGAAATGCTTCCACCAGATTGACCTGTCAACAAGATAATGGTATGTTTTCTTGATTGATAATTGATTTAGCTGGAGCCAGCCTATTCTGGATGGTGCCACACCTGTGTATATGGTCCTGAAATATATCAGAATGCAGGATGAGAGTATCATAGGGAAGCAATCCCATAAGTAGTACACTCCTCCATAGCATCTGTATCAGTTCCTTTCTTCAGGTTCCTGTCATGTTTGAGGTCCTTCCATATTCTCTCACTAATGGACTACTACCTGACTACCTGAAATTTTAAGAAAAAATATCTCCAATTTATTATTGTTCATGGCGCTTTATTATGGTCATAGAAACCTTAGTAAGAAAAACGTGAAGGGAGTTTTCTCATGCATAACATTGTGGTTTCCGACAAATTGTCTGTCTTTGAGGGAAGTATTGTCTCCCTAAGTGGCACAGCTTCATTGGAATATGTGTGAATGTATACAAGCATATATATATATATATGTATATGTATATTTATGTGTATTTTTAATTTTAATTTTATTTTTAACTTTAGGTAAACATGAAATAATATGATTCCTTTTGTCTTTTTCAGATATCCTCAGTATTATCTTCCTTAACTCCCTCCCTCTCCTTCTGTACGGACCTCCCTTCTCCCTTTGTGATTAACAAACACACTTTGAATTTTTTCACTTTCTCTTTCACAACATTTATATCCTTCTAGTTTCTTTGGTGTCCCCACCCCATCCATGGTTCCGTTTTACTTTCCTAGGTTCTGTGATTACTCCAAGTTCTACATTCACAACTGAGTATTTGGGAACTAGAAATTATAGATGAGAGAGAAATCAGGATTGGCTTTCTGAATTTGCTTATTTCAGTCAACTTATTTTCTAATTCCTTCTTTTTAGTTGAAATTTTCATGATTTCAATTTTCTTTACAGCTGAATAAAATTTTATTGTGCATATCTACTACATTTTCATTATCCGTTTAGTTGAAGAACCTCTATAGTTGTTTCTATGTCCTAACTATTGTGAGTAGAGCAGCACTTAATATGGATGAGCAAGTATTTGTAGAGTAGGATGTAGAGAATTTGGGAATTATCCCAGACTGATATAGCTGAAACATATGGTAGATCTAATTTTAGTTTTGTGAGATTTCTCCTCACTTATATCCAGCATGACTGCCCCTCTTTGTAATCCTACCAACAGTGAATGAGGGTTCTCCTTTTCTAATATCATAGACAGCATCTGTTAGTGGTAGTTGTTTTATTGAACTTAGCCAGCCATTCTGGCTGTCATAAGATAAAACCTTAAAGTTACTTTAATTTGCATTTTAGTAATTACTAAAGATAATAGACATTTTTGAGATATTTCTTATCCATTTTAAATTCTTTTTTCGGGACTCTTCTGTTCAGTTTTATAGCCCATGTTTTAAATATGTCATTTGATCACATTAATAACATCAAATTTCATGAATCCATTGAGAAAGAAATAGACACTTATTTATGCATTTTGTGCCAGGGTTTATAAAAATATCTCCAATGAGATGTAATAACATGGTGTTTTAGTCAAGTTTCTAAACACAATGCAATCTGAGTCAAATTAAGTTGTATAGCATAAGTGGATCAAGAGCATTCTACATATTACTAAATGTTATGGATAAAGTACTGAATTTCTTGGATGAAGCACAGAATTTCTTGGAGAGAACATACAACCAATGGAGTAGGAAAGTAGGCTTGGTTCCCTAAATTTTCTTTTTCTACAGTATACAATGGGCATGGGCATTTAGTTCCTCAAGATAGCTGGATGAACAGAAAAGTAGTCTCACTTTATCCACTTACTAATTTTCCCTAGGAAGTAGCAAATTTGCCTCATTTCTCATAGTAAAAATATGTAAAACTAGAGGTGTTGGTTACTAGGAGTATGCTTAGAGCAATCTCCTTGCTGAGGACACAAGAAACAACGTTGGGTACCAGCTACACTCAAATCAAATGCCTTATTGCTGGAAACTGGCTTAGTAGAGTTGTCGACTGTCTTCCAAATTTCCACGGAAGATGAGTTTCCCCTCCCAAATCATCTGAAATTGTCATTTATCAATGTCTACTCCAAAGTAGGGGAAAGGTTATGTACCTGCTCTTCCCTCTTCCATTAAAGTAATACATTTTAGTTGTTAATTTTATGAAAGGAATATAAGTTTGATACTATTTTATGTTTACAGTGATAGTCAGAGACTTGGAAACAACAGAATGACTCTGCTAATTTATGAGTTTTAGATTAAGAGTTGGATACTGTCATTAGAGGAAACCATGGTTCACATCATTAAAATTTGTATATATTATCATTTTGGATTATTCTTAGAAGGTAACCAACAAAGTAGATTTTGTGACAGTAGAGAGGTGATTGATCCTATGCAGGAGAAAATGAGCTCCTTCTACAAAACACAGAAGGAGAAGCGTATCTGGAAAGTATGTGGTTTCTTCAGTGAATTTAGGACTCCCCCATGACTTCTGCTAAAGTAAATGCAAAACTATAACAGTCTTGTAACACAAATTGCTAAACAGTATTATTAATAAAAAAAAAACCCAGAGCCAGATATTGGGGTGAAGGCTGAGAGATCTGAAGAATAGAACAAACCAGTCACAAGTTCTTATCACTAGGAAATCCTCACCCTGTATACTCATGCCTTACATACTTTCTGTGCCCTGCCATTTTACTTCCTCTCTCCACCCAGCTACATCACTTCCTTTTTCCACCCAGCTCTATCACTTCCTGTTTGTCTGTATAGACCTCCAGACCTCTATGGTTAACTAGTGCTGGGATTAAAGGCATATGCCACCACATCTGGCTCTTTTTCCAGTGTGGTTTGAACTTACAGAGATCCAGATGAATCGCTGTTTCCCCAATGCCAGGATGAAAGGTGTGTGCTACCACTACCTGCCCTCTATGTCTAATGTAGTGACTGGCTCGGTCCTTTGATCCCCAGGCAAGCTTTATTTGTTAGAGCACAAATAAAAGATCACTACACAGTCTATGGAGGAAGAACACAACCATCAAACAAGAACAATCATCAATTTTATAGGCAAACTTAATTGGGTCATTTTACATATGTACATATATATTGGTGTGTCTGTGGTTTCTTCTTGATGAAATTAACATTTGAGAAAGAAATTTTCTTAGTGCAGATTCCTTTCTCTAATGTAATAGATCTCATTCAATCAAAGATTGACTAGAACAAAGGCCTTACTAAAAGGGAATTCATGCTGGGCTGGTAGTATATGCCTATAAACTTTGAAAGTTGAAATCATAAAATTGTGATTTTGAAATATGCCTGGGCTACAGAGTCAGACCCTGTCTCAAAAACAAAACCTGAACCCAGAATGCATCTACACAGTGATTATTTTATGTCTCTGGCTTGTTGTCTTAGTTTTGTTTCCTGTTGCTATCATAAAATATTTTGACAAAAGCAATGTGTCAGGAAAAGATTTTATTTTAGCTCAAAATTCCAGGTTATAGTCACAAGGAAGTCACAGCAGGAAGACGTTGAGAGAAAAGGACATATGGAATCTACAGTCAGAAGAGAGCAAAAGACATTTGCATGCTTTCACTCAGCTTGCAATCAGCATTCCACTCATTCACAGTTTAGGATCCCTTTCTTATGGAATGGTGTCACTCACACAGAGAGTGTCTTCTGGTCTCCAATAATATAATCAAGATAGTCTTCCACAGACAGGCCAATCTAATTTAGAAAATTACTCGTTTAGATACCCAGATGTTGGGCCAAGTTGTCAATGGAAATTGGCCATCACAATTACCAGTTGTACATCTTAGAAATTACCATCCTTCATAGTCTTGTGAGACTATTTCCATATCATCTATCTCTGTATCATCTATCAAACACACACACACACACACACACACACACACACACACACACACACACACGTGTGTGTGTGTGTGTGTGTGTGTGTGTGTGTGTGTGTGTGTGTATAATTTGTAAATCTTTCCTTTCTGGAAAACTCTAACTAGTTGAACAAGGGTCCATGACAATCCAGGATACTTGCTAAAGGAATATATAATAGCGAAATAAATACAATTATTTTCCTTTAGAAATTTACAGTGCCAGGGAAATCTAAATTCTCATGCCCTTTTCTTCTCCCAAAAATATTCAGATACCTTCATAGTTAAGAAATTTTTATTTACAAGGAATATGATTCTAAAGATATACAAATAAAAGAGGATATTTCTTTTTGCAGTTTTCTAGAGAACCCAGTTGTTAACCTGTGGCTGTTATTGAGAGAGTAGCAAAGTCTTTCTGAGTAACCCGCTTATTTCTTTTTACTTGTCTCATCTTTGTACATGTCTGTACTCTGCTCTTAGTGAAGTTTGGAGCTTTTCATCTTCCTATAAATTTTTAATGGATCCATCAGGACCAGGTCAAAGTGTCTGTTTGGGCATATAATCCCTCAATTTTCTGTATCTTACCCTATGAATCACAGTTACCCAGGGAAAAGATACCTTTATTGAGCTCTGCTGTCTCTAGTGTCAGGACTTTCTAGTTTAATGTGTTTATGCAAGTGAAATTGTGGTCATTTCTAACAATACCAATCCTTGTACTCAAACGAAACTTATTACTGTTGTATTTCCTTAAACAAGCCACTGAATAGCTGGATTATCTCTATAGGGCCATGTTTTGAAGACCCTTCTCTGTACAGCATCTTCCAATATGTTTGTGAATGCCATCTAGTTTCTCATTCATTGTCAATAACCATCTCACCACTTTGATAATTTGGTTTCTTACCAGTGTAACTGAGTGTCCATATTCAGTAGAACAACTCCCTCAGACTGTTGTATTAAAAGTTAGTTCTTGATGTGAACTTGATGATATTAGCACTGTGGATGAAGCAAAGTAGTGGCATTAATGATAATGGTAATACAGATGGTGACAGGCCAAAGCTGTTGCTCAAATTTAGTTACATACCCACACAATTCAAATTAAAGGGAGTTATGAACTACAGCAGTAAGTTCTTCAGATATGATGGCCCATTTATAGCAAAATAAACTGATCCTGATTCATTATTAACTAATTTTTTCCAACCATGTATTCCAGGAATTTGTTTTACTTTCATCTGTTCTTCTATATGCATTTGAGTGAATAGTCTTAATGACTACTAAGCAATTACAGGCAGCATGCTGAAAGGAAGTCAGGTAAGGCCAATTTAGCTGGCAGAATTCCATCAGGGAGATTGTGTAGAAGCTTGATCCCCATTGTATGCCACATTGGGATCAAGCCTCCTACTGCTGAAAAATCACAGTGCTTCTGATCTCAACATATCAGAAAAGCTGCTAAAAGCAACACCTTAGATATTTATTTAGCAAGAGGCAGGAGTAGTGATAGAAATTTCTCTCTTTGAAAATTCCTACAAGAAGGAAGAGATGAAGAGAAGAATGACAAAAACTATGGTAGAAGTACCAGGGAGATGGAAGCTAAACTGCTGAAACAAAGGACATGGGGAATCTTTGAAATGTGATCACTTTTAATAGCATTACACAAACATATAGCAGAAGCTTCAAACTTATTTCTGACTTCTATACTCCCAAACAGGAGCCATGTGTAAGGTAAGAGATCTATAAGCATAAGAAAAAGGAAAAGAATAGTCATTCTTTTCATCATAGCTAAGTACGGAGATGTAGAAATCATTCTCATACCCACATGCACTAAATACCCACAGTTGTGGTATTTCTTAGGATAAAATGATGATGCACATGAAGCTGTGCTGTGGGATAATGCTTTTGTACACTGGTTTAACAAAACGCTGATTGGCCAGTAGCCAGGCAGGAAATTTAAGTAGGATAAGAAGACAAGGAGAATTCTGGGAAGAGGAAGGCTGAGTCAGGAGACACCAGCTCCCTCTGCCCCCTCCTAGGGAGCAGCATGTAATGGCACACAGGTAAAGCCACAGAAAATGTGGCGAAATATAGATTAACAGAAATGGACTGAGTTTAAGTGTAAGAGCTAGTAGTAGTAAGCCTGAGCTAATGGCGGAGCAGTTTTAATTAATATAAGCCTCGGTGTGTTTACTTAGGTCTGAGCAACTTTGGACTGGGTGGGACACAGGAAAACTTCCAGCTACAAAGCTGGAAAACAGAATTAATGATGTTATACTGTATTCTATCTGTATGTCTCAACACCCCTGCTAAGCTTTCCACTCTTCTAGTCATATCAAATCTGGCCATTAGTTCATGTATAAGTCACTAACAAAAGTCAGGAATTATCTTCTCAGGTATTGCACATTGCTCTAATGTTGCTCCTGACCATTTAGAAACCTAACTATAGAATGAGGATGGAACTAAACTGCCCTTCTTCATAAACACCACACTGCAAATCCATACTATCAGCCTCATCCTCTCTATATATGATTAGTGATCCCTCTGGTATTACTATTAAATGTTAGATATTGACACATTCAGTGCTGGGAGCCACAGAAATATGAAGTAGGAATTCAGCTGGCTATGACAAAAGCTGATACCTGGAAGAAGCCAAGGGCATTTTCGGAGGATAAAGCCAAGATTCAAGGAAGTCTTGGTGATATTGGCTCTTGAATATTAGCTGTTTTCCTGCACTGAATTTCTTGCATGCTATTGTAGCTTCTCTATTTATAGATCATTGTGATCATTCACTGGACACAATTTCCCCTGTGCTATTGGAATATTTGGGAAACCATCCCTAACTGTGCTAAAAGCAGCAGCATAGCCAGACACCCAATTTCAAACCTCTCTGTAACTATTGTCATTAGCAACATCTGGCCAGAACCTTCTCTCAATGGAAGTATTATATCTGAGAAACTTCCCAGACATTTTAAGAACAGACTATCTGTCAGAGAAGGTAAAGATTTACACTAACAATTGCCCAGGCCAGGCAGATGTGCTAATTAAGCTTAGCTTTCTTCTTTTTCAAATCTTTTTCCAGATCTCCTTTTAACAATTACTAGGTGCATCTAACTGTGACTCAGGGTGCCTAGCCACTGAGTGCACTCCCCAGCCCTGCCAGAAAACAGTAGGAGCCAAGATAGTTTGGACAGATAAGGAGCCAAAGGAAAATAAGGCAGTTTTATTTTCACTCATCACTGATAGACTCCTAACACTTTACCTAACCATTTCTAAGAATATAGTTTGCACACATAATTTTCCTTCTAACTGAATTTAGCCTTCAGTTGATTCTATTCCCCATTAGTCACTTCTCTTTTGGGTTGAAAATGCTAGCTGACAATTACTGCTCTTTGTGGGGACCTTATTGCCCCTCCTTTTGACCCTGAAGGAATTCAAGCCTGGTGACTTTGTCTTAACTAGATTGCATCAATATATAACTGCAAACCTAAGGGACTTGAAGAGAACTAGATTGGAGGACTAGTAGAGAGAACTAGAAGAATGAAATGGAAGATGAGGAAGAGTCAGGTGGGGAAGAACAAGATGAAGAAGAACAAGATGAGAAAGAAGGATATGAGAGAAGAGCTAAATAGGAAAGAACTAGATTGATGAGACCCTAGATGGGACAGAACTAGATGAAGGAATTAAGATCACACTTAGAGGGAATAGCAGGAAAATATAGAGAGAATTCAAACAGAAAGGAGCTGAATAAGAGAACAGAACAGAAGCTGTGTAGAGAGAGAACTGACTCAGAAGAATAAAGTGTATGGACTAGTTTCATGTACTTAGATTCATTTAATGTCATCTAAGATTAGATTATGATTTCATTATCAGCTGGTTGTAGATTCTTCAATGGACCGTGTGAGAAGGATATTGAGGAGCAGGACCCCAAAAGTCTTCTTAATTCGGCTTTTCTTTGAGTAAATCTTCAGATGTGAATGTGTGTTCACCAATAAAAGTATGTGGTTCAAAGAATAACTACTTACAAAATAAAAAATTAGAGATACTGATGTGAGCTAATAGTTTTGATATAGCATATGAGAAATACAAAACATCCTACTTCTATTCCAATAGGATCAATTTTTTTGCTTCCTTGACTTATATAAAACATTACATTTCTACAACAGTGTATTTTTATATGTTTTTGTTTATTTGTGATTTTATTTTGTTTTGTTTTCACATCCCAACCAAAGTTTCCCCTCCCTCCTCTCCTCCCAGTTCCTCCTCCCATTTCCCTTCCTCCCATCCATTCCTCTTCCTCTGTTTCTCTTCAGATGGAAGTGGGCCTCCCATGGATATCAAACAGCCATGGAATATCAAGTTGCAGTAAGACTGAACACCTCCTCTTCTATTAAGGCTGGATGAGGAAAACTGTAAGAGGAAAAGGTCCCAAAAGCAAGCAACAGTGTCAGAGACAGCTCCTGCTCTCACTGTCAGGAGTCTCAGGAAAAGAATAAGTTACACAATTGTAACATATATACAAAGGGTTTAGATCAGTTCCATGGAGAATCTGTGAAAAAGTAGATTTTCTTTTCTTTTTTCTTTCTTTTTTTTTTTTTTTTTTGATTTTTGAGACAGGGTTTCTCCATGTAGCTTTGGAACCTTTCCTGGAACTCACTCTGTAGCCCAGGCTCGCCTCAAACTCACTGCCTCCTGAGTGCTGGGATTAAAGTCATGCGCCACCACCTCCCAGCTGGGAAAAGTAGATTTTTTTTTTAAACCTTGTGTCTGTTTCGATTATCTATTTCAATTTCATTAGCTAATATTGATATTCAGTATTCAATCAATGAATTACTCTGTACTCTTAATATGTGTTTACAAAGACTAAATCATCCCAAAATTTAAAATTAGATCACCCTGCAAATAAATACCATATATTTCATTTTGTCTGAACTCAGCATTTAATGGAGGGCTTTTGGGTTTCTAGAAAACATTCTCCCAGAGGGGTTTTGCATTAATGCATTAAGACTACAATAAAATGACATGACTTGAATCACTTATAAACAACACAGATTATTTCACAACCTGTGATTCCGAGGGATGGGATGTTCAAGGTCAAAGTACCAGCAGATTTTGTATTTGTTGGGAATTGTTTCCTTTTCATATAGTAAAAGAGGCCAGCTGATCATGGTGGTTAGAGTAAGAATGGCTCTCCTAGACTCATGTATTTGAATATTTAGTTACCAGTTGTTGGACAGTTTAGAAATGATAGACATTATAGCCTTGTTGGAGGAGATATGTCATGTCACAAGAGGTGTGTGTGTGTGTGTGTGTGTGTGTGTGTGTGTGTGTGTGTGTGTGTCACTTTTGGAGGTTTTAAAAACCCACACCAAGCTCAGTCTCGCTTTCTCTATCTTTGCTTCCCACCTTCCTGTGGATCAGGATGTAAGCTCTCAGCTACTGCTCCAGCACCATGCCTACCTATCTGCTGCCATGCTCCTTACCATAATAAACATGGACTAAACCTCTGAAACTATAAGCAAGCCCCCCCAAATAAGTTCGTCCTTTTATAATTGCCTTAGTCATGGTGTCTCCTCACAGCCATGGAGCAATGAGGCTTACTAGCAGGCTTCCCAGAGCTTGGTGAGCCTGTTCTCTTATATCCCCAGCACCAGCAGCCCAGAGGTGGTACCAGCCACAATGAGCTAGATCCTCCGCATCAGTCCTTGTTCAAACAAATGCTTCACAAACTTGTTTTTGAGCCAATCTAATTGGGAGAATTTTCTAAACTGAAGTCCTCTCCTGGCAGATAACTCTGGCTCATATCAAGTTGGAAAAAACTAAAACTGGGTAGATTTTAAAAAGTAAACATAACCTTCATATTTTAGTAGGTAATAACTAACAAACAACATGAGGCTAGAAAAACAGCTTATTATAAGGGAGTGATTGCCTGCCAGAGTAAGAACCTGAGATTGAATCTCTAGCATACATATAAAATGTCAGGCATGGCTTCATATGCCTGTAAGCTCAGCATTAGAGGCAGACACAAACAGATCTTGAGAGATTGCTGGTCTGCAAGACTAGCCAAAATAGTAAGCTTCTATTCTTACTATTTTGTAAGTAAAGTAGTAAGGAAGAAACCATTACAGAAAAACACCTGGCATCATCCTCTGGCCTCTGCATGAGTGCATGAGCACACACGTACAGGCACACACACACACACACACACACACACACACACACACACACACACACACAAAGAGATTGATAAAGATAATATGTATGTAGTAAAATACAAAAAGGATATGAAGAAGAGAATATGACAGAAAAAATATTTGAGACCTAACAGGTAGAAATTCCTAAAATTTAATTAAAAAAAACCTCAAAAAGTTATATGTAAGATGTTAGTTGAACATTAAGTATTAAAATGACTAATAAATATTTCTCAATATCTATTCAACCTGATGCCCAAATGACAGTTGAACAAAGATGACATGGATAGACCTACCAAAGGAAAGCTCATGAGGCCTCAACTCTGTGCAAAGGACTGCAGACAACTAAGAAAATCTAGGAGGAAGAGAGGCGGTCTTCCGCAGGTAAAAGCACACCAACTGGCTGTCCAGTGCCAAGTGGACAGCAGCCCTGAAAACATACATACAAATAACATTATATGGACTGAACAAGTAGGAATGTGTGTGTGTGTGTGTGTGTGTGTGTGTGTGTGTGTGTGTGTGTGTATCATATGTGCTTGCAGTAACAATCAGTGAAAAGGGAGAGCATGAATTTGAAGAATTGCAAGGAGAGGTATACAGAGTGTTTGAGGAGAGGAAAGGGAAGGGAGAAATGTTTCACTTATTATCTAAAAAATAAAGTGCCAAAGAAAAGTGTATTCAACATTGTTATCCATCAAGGAAAACCAATTTAAAATTACTCTGAGAGGCCTATCATCCCTATCCTTAAGAAAACAAATGACAACAAATATTTGTAAGGAGGTGAGGAAAAGGAAAACCTTACCTGCTGATGCAACCATTTTGAAAATCAATGTGATTTTTTTCTTTAAAAATCTAGCTACCATATTATCCATCTGTGTTATTCCTAGGAATATACAAAAGACTCTGAGTCCTTCTCAACATCCACATTTACTGCTTCATTATTAGCAATAGCAAAGAAATGGAGCCAGTTTAGGTACCCATCAACAAATGAATGAGGAAAGAAAATGTGGCACATAGACAAATAGAATTTTATTCATCCATAAGAAAAATAAGATTATGACATGGGAATGAAAATGGATGGAATTGGAGAGCATTACATTTCATGAGGGAACATGAACTCAGAAATACAAATACCACATGCTCTTTCTCATATGCATATCCTAGCTTCTCATATTTGTATGTGTGACTTATATGGGAGTGAGTGGGAGTGGAGGTCAGGATACTAGAAAGGCGTACAGGAGAAGGAAAAATTGGCTGTGAGGAATTGGTGTGTGGAGGATAACTGAACACATGTGGTATGAATGTGGAAAGGGCAATAGGAGGACAGACAGATGAGTCAAAGCTGTGAGAGGTAAAGAGAGGAGGGAAAGGAAAAACTGGTTCTATTGTAATTTAGTATATGTGCAAATTCCAATAAAAAAAACCATGCTACTTGTTTATTAATAAAAATAAATTGTGCTTTTCAAAAAGAAAAGGGAAAAGATTAGACCATTTTCATGACCATTTGCAATAAAAAATTCTTAGCAAACTCAGAATGAGTGGAATGTGCTTCGTCTGATTTATGACAGGTAGAAAATGTCTATTGGAGACATCATACTCAAGGGTAAAAAGCCTTCATGCTTCCTATAAGAGGTCAGGAATATCATTTTTCTTAATATATTATTGGAGGTCTTACTCAGTGAAATGAAGCAAGTAAAAAAATTAAAGATACCATATGGAAAGAGATTAAATTTTCCTCTTGATCATGCACACAGAAAACTACTTACAAAGAACCCAAAAATGGCTATAAGACTCCAAACTAATAGAAAGTTTTCAAAATAGATTAATACGTAGAAATCAACTAAAAAATTAAATAAGCCTGTTCACAATAATGCTGAAATAATTAGGACTAAACTTAAATGATATATAAAATATGAATCCTGAAAGTTATAACACATTGCAAAAAGAAAGTGGGAGAGGACTTTGAAATGCATGTAACACATTCATAGTTTAAAAAACTCAGCTTTGTAAGACAATTAATCTTCCTCAAATTGAACTAGATAGCAAATACAATTCTAAGAACCTTTTAAAAAATATGTAGAGCCAAAAATTAAAATGGCATGTTTTCTTTTTTGAAAGAAGTGAATGATTTATATTATAAAAGACTTAAAATTTTCTTGTAATGCTAAAGGAATAAAAATAATGTGTCGTGGTATTGCTATAATAATTTAAATACAAATATGTATATACCAATTTATTTTCAAGAAATGTGATTTAGACATTAAGGTAACTGGTAAATTTTTAATGAGTATTATCCAATGACTCTCTAAGTATTACTCTGGATGTCATATGCAGAGGGAAAAACTACAAAGGGTGGGCATGATGTTTATATATTCTTAAAGACTAGCTGCAGACCTCTCTTAAATGTTCATATCCAAATCCTTGCTGGAATCAAATTATCTAGGAAAAATAAAAAAGTATTTTTAAATGACATTAAATGATAGTTTTGTTACCATTTGAAAGAGTATGAAATATAAGTAATTGGAAAAATACTAATGGTAGAAAGATATAAATAATAGAATAACAGTGACATCAGAGATTGTAAAAAAACTTCATTGTATTTGTATCAATGTAACTCTAGAGGCATTGCTGCAATGTTAGATGACTACAAAGCTACTGCAGATATGAATGACCCATCAAGTAGCAATGAATATAGATAGATAGATGATAGATAGATAGATAGATAGATAGATAGATAGATAGATAGATAGATAGGCAGATAGGCAGACAGACAGACAGATAGATAGGCAGGCAGATAGATGATAGATAGATGATACATAGATAGATAGATAGATAGATAGATATAAAGAGAGACAGAGAGATAGGGAGAGAGAGAGACTACCCTTTTTCCTCTTTACTTCTCAAGTTTTAAATGCAGGTAGTCTACATGATAGGGAGAACATGAGATAGACATCGTGTGCCTTCAAGGTAATTGTCAGGTTTCAAGTTATTCATCCATCATTATGTGAATCCTAAAATGAAGGATCCCAGAATCACTTGTTTGTGGAAGTCTTTGCCTTGCCATTTTCCCATGTACGTGGCTGTATTCTAAATAATAGCAGTCTCTCAGTCATTGCTTGAGATTAAATGACTGGTAACAACAGGCCTTGCTATCAATACCCTTGTCATTTCCTAGATTATCAAAGTAGAAAATCACTTCCTGTATATGAGAACAAAGTTTGCTTTTACTAAATCTTTTTTTAGAAGAAGAAAATTGTTACAAACTAGAAAATGCTATGTAAAAATATAGAAGCGAAATGAGTTTTCAGCACCTGGTAATAATTAATGATGTCATGAATTTTCGAATGTGTGTCTATACTTATATCAGATAACCATGTGAAAAAGTCTAGAAACATTTAAAATTCTGTCAAGGGAGAAATGACATCATGAATTTTTGTTTCAAAATGATACCTCAAATGTAATGATATCTAAAGCAAACAAAATCATAGAAAATAATTTAATGTCTAACTGCTACTCAAACCTCAAGTGCAATGTTTAGGAAACAATTAGAGACACAGCATACTTTAATATACTCCCTGAGTTGCATCAGTTTTTCAATGACATGGCTGAGATGAAGCAACCTGTCTTATAAAAGCCTCATAGAATCCAGGTGGTGGTGGTGGCACATGCCTTTAATCCCAGCACTGGGGAGGCAGAGCCAGGCAGATCTCTGTGAGTTCAAGGCCAGCCTGGTCTACAGAGTGAGATCTAGGACAGGCACCAAAACTACACAGAGAAATTGTGTCTGGAAAAGACAAACAAACAAACAAAAAAAGGCCTCATAGAATCAAGGGTGTAAAAGCATAACATTGACGGTAGTAAAGTGGCCAAGGAACTAAGTGCTTACCACATAGGCAGATCTGAGTTCAAATCTCCTGGAGCTACATCAAGATTGACATGGTTGTATACATCTGTAATACAGAGTTTCTGAGGCAAGATAGATGGTTGAGCACTGGAACCTCTGGAAGCCTGCAGTCCTGCAAACCTAGTGTATACATTATTGAACAAAAATGGACACATTTCCAAAATAAGGTGGATGGTGAGGGTGGACAATTAAGATTATCTTCTGATCTCCACATGTATAACATGTGTACTCACATTATTACACATGAATGCATACACACAAACACACACAGTACACACAAACATACAGCAAAAATTAAAAGAACTGTTTTCATCAAGTGTATTTGTGTATATGGAAATATATTCATTGCTTTATATTCATTTCCACATAAAAATGAATATAAAACAACCATCCAAATTAGGGAGAATTGAGTATATAAGCTGCTCCTAGACATGACAGAAAGCTTTCAGATGTCAGTGTCTGTTTCTTTTTACTTCTCCACAGTAGCTTGTTGTCTAGGAGCCTTTATCGTCACATCTGTCCCATTGCTGCTTCTTTCAAAGACGTAAGAAGAAGAATAGAAAATAGTATTGCCCATATGTTTCTGTAATTGAAATTACATGAGTAAGAGGCTCTATGCATTTGGCCACACTTGTTTACATTTACCTGTCTATCTTGGATATATTTGAAATTTTGATTCTTCTGATAGGAACATACTGTGAGATTTTTATTTCAGGTATTTACAAGTTTATGTGAAAAATTCATCTCTGTTAATATAATGAACTTAGGACCTTGCCTTAATTGTCTATTTTATTCAAATATTTTCTTTTTCCCAATAGATTTCATGAAAATTTCCTAAATCAGTCATGTCCAGTATTGTATCAGCTAGACTAATTGCATAGTATACACCTAGAAAACTTGTGTAAAACAGCTATTTTCTAAGTACTGGTTCTAAAGAGTCTATAGTTTACAAATCTGGGAAACTGATTTTAAACAAGTTAGTAGTGATTCTGGTGGGTTCTTGTTTAGGAACCACAATATGGGGAGCACTCATGAAAAGATTTTTATGGAAGTTGGAAAGTTGGTTGCTGTGGGATGGTCTGTATGTCAAATGTGTTGCTGATTGGTCAATGAATAAATCACTGATTGGTCAGTGGCCAGGCAGGAAGTTTAGGCGGGACTAACAGAGAGGAGAATTGAGAGAACAGGAAGCTGGGTGAGGGAGACACTGCCAGCCGCCATCAGGATAAGGAAGATCTAAAGTACCGGTAAGCCACAAGCCACGTGGCAAGGTATAGATTAATAGAAATGGATTAATTTAAGCTGTAAGAACAGTTAGCAAGAAGCCTGCCACGGCCATACAGTTTGAAACCAATATAAGTCTCTGTGTTTATTTGGTTGGGTCTGAATGGCTGTGGGACTGGCGGGTGTCAGAGATTTGTCCTGACTGTGGGCCAGGCAGGAAAACTCCAGCTACAAATGGCGTCCAACGTGGTGGCAAGAGTTTCCACCTAAAAACTGAGAAAAAAGATTCTAAAACGGAGCTAAAAACAGCTTCCTAATTCTCTCTCTCAAATGAGCGGCAGCTGCCGGTTTGAGCTACTGGCCGATTTCTAGTGTGCACGCTCGACCTGCAGTATGGCGGGAATGAGGCCTCTGCAAGTGGCACATTAAGCTGCATGGTGGATTTAAACTTTGCTAGTACAAAAAAAAAAAAAAAGAGGTTTCTGGGCTACACACTGCTTGGATAAAAGCATAGACCCACGATAGCTCCCAGAGCTGGTGGTAAACATACCGGACCACCGCCATGTTGGGAAGCTGAGGTGGGCGGAGCCAGCAGCCACAGCTGCTGCAGCTTAAAGCAATAGATTCACAATAAGACAGATTCAGATGTAATAGTTTACAATGTGTGTAAAATAGACATAGGCTTGAAAGAGACAAAAAAAGGTGATATATACAGTTATAGAAACAAATACATAGTATTAAAAAAAAGTCTTTAAAGAGACAGTAAAATTAATATAAAAAATAAGCCACGTAGAGATGACTATTACACAGAGAATCTGGATTGTGTTGTCTTTGGGATTCTTAACTGCAGAGAGATATTTGATTATAAAGGAAGCTGAGTTAAACCAGTATGTATATTTTAAAGATACTTTGACTTCAAAATTTGGATATAAGGATATGTTGCTTTGGAAAGGAGATTCTGCTTTTGTTCCCACAGAAAGCCAGAGGCTATGGATTTGTTCCAGATTAAGATACATCAGGTTTGACCAGCCAAGACCCCCTGAAAGGTGACACCAAGGCCCAGATGATCCAACATCCAGAACCATTTCAAGGCAACTGGCTCAGATGATACAGCCTCATGGACTACTCCATGATCCTAAAATTTTCTTTGTTTCCCCAGAAGATACAGCGCCCCCCTCCAGCAGGAAGTAGTAAGAGAAGCTATGCCCAAATTCCCAAATATACCAAGCTGACTTTGGAGATGTGTAAAGGTTAAAACCTTCCTTTTTAAGAAAAGAAAAGGGGAAGTGCTGTGGGATGGTCTGTATGTCAAATGTGTTGCTGATTGGTCAATGAATAAATCACTGATTGGTCAGTGGCCAGGCAGGAAGTTTAGGCGGGACTAACAGAGAGGAGAATTGAGAGAACAGGAAGCTGGGTGAGGGAGACACTGCCAGCCGCCATCAAGACAAGGAAGATGTAAAGTACCGGTAAGCCACAAGCCACGTGGCAAGGTATAGATTAATAGAAATGGATTAATTTAAGCTGTAAGAACAGTTAGCAAGAAGCCTGCCACGGCCATACAGTTTGAAACCAATATAAGTCTCTGTGTTTACTTGGTTGGGTCTGAGAGGTTGTGGGACTGGCGGGTGTCAGAGATTTGTCCTGACTGTGGGCCAGGCAGGAAAACTCTAGCTACAGTTGGTAGAGAAGAACATTTGGGAAAAATAAAGTGTAAACATTGCCCAAATGAATTCCACTCCCCAAGACTGGTAGGTATGTAGAGTAAGTTCTGGAGATCAGTTTTATGTGACAGACTCTTGTTATACTACCTAATTTCCCTCCCCATACATAAACCCTTGGGGAAAGAAGGAATCACAGTGATATGAGGATAAATAATAATCTCTACACATTATGGACGACAAATTAATTAGGTCTTAAGATTTTTTCTGCTCTATTACATAACAGATTAACAAACACTTTATAAATGCAAAGGTACTAACTAATAGATGCATTCATATCATCATGTAATCTCCAAATGTCTGGCTTTATAGTCTGCATCTGAAGTTGGTATTTATTTGGAGTTGAACTTTATAATTCTTGTATTACTCTAGATTGGCAAGATCAATGACAAATAAGGCTTACCTAACACCACAATTGAATATTTAATATGCTCACTTTTATACACTTAATATTTTCCTGTTCACCACGATTAGTGTAATATAGAATTGAAAATATGAAAGATGCCTCTAAGTGTTCATTGATTAGTTTATAGAAATAAGAAGAAAGAAAGAAAGAAGGAAGGAAGGAAGGAAGGGAGGAAGGAAGGAAGGAAGGAAGGAAGAAAAAAGGACAAAAAGAAAGTAAAAGAAAGAAAGGTTCCTTCTGGGACAATGGGTTATGGCTGAAAATGGAGTTGGGAGAGTGGCATTTTGGTGCTAATGTTTAAACCAGAATGAGAACTTGGTTGGCACAAAATATAACTGAATAAATAACTTGAACAATGAATTTCTGGCTAATTTAAGGTGGTCATGGCTTTGATATTGTTTCATTTTGGTGAGGCAATCATACATAGTAGTTATATTTTGGGGAAAGTAGCAAAGTCAAAAGAGTTGTGTCTAAATCTCCATTATTAAGTGTTTGCTATTCCATTTTGGCTGAGGTATAGATTTCTTTCATGGTTGAGTTATGGTGGGGTGGGGAAAGTGGGAGGAGGGGAGTGAAGGAGAATTGTGGATGGTGTATAAAATGAAAAAAAAATAGAATAAAAAATAAAGCAGAAGATAATAATCCCCCAAAATAATGTCAACCCTAAAAATCTTAGCCAGACTCCTTCAGAGAATCAACACAAAGCTTATCTTTTAGATCTTGGTTCTATGGGGCTTATCCTCTTGTATTTTCTCTCTGTGTATTATGAAATTAATTATAAGAAAGTGCATTTAACACACACACACACACACACACACACACACACACACACACAATGTTGTATCAATTGCCAGAAGACCATGTGTCCAATGTCTGCCTCCCAGGCTCACTTTGGGATATCCCTTTCAGGTAGGATCCCAGAATCTCAGTAATAACTCCATTCATCTGGTTTAAGTGCAATTGTACCCATCCTCATCGATAGCCAGGAGGCCTAGACTTCCATCACTACTAACTCTATCTACTTTTTTACACCACCAATCCCTAGCTCCACCAATCCCTGACATACATATCTAGCCCCTTCTCTAGATATAAACACAAGACTCATGTCACGAACTTAATCTATCCCAGGGACCCAAGGAAAGTGCTCCAGGAAGGGATATTAGATCCATATCAACAATTCCACCCACTCACAAAGCCTACCTAAGAACTACAAGTCTTATGCTTTCCTCCTCTTCTCTCTCCTCTCTATATAGAGAGCCAAGACTCACATCACCAATTCTATAGTACTTACTGCCTGAGGAAAACTCCTAAGTACCTCTCCAAGATTCCTGGTGAATGGCTCTGGGAGTCTTCAAATTTTATAGAAAGTATACTTCCAGGCTAATAAGCCTCTCTAAGCTCAAGCTGAGCCATGACTACTTCTGATACCCTATTCTAACTTCAACACTGAATTGCTCAAAGATTGAACCCTAACATCCATATTGCCCATAAATCATCTGACAAATTGGAGCAAAAGAAAATAGAGCTTTAAACACTTACTCAACAATGTAGAGTCAGGATTAACATGCAAAAATACTAACAATTGCCTAACTCCAGATGCCTAGGTCCTACTGCAAAAATACAAATATGAATAAACAAAGTGACACCTCTCTTACAAAGTTAGTAGTCCTGTAGTAATGTCTCCAGAGAACATTGTCTTAGATACTAATGATGCACAAGACAATAAGTTCAAAATAGCAATAATAAACGTGATCAAGTAATTAAAGTGAAAATACCAGAATGAAGACTTCAAAAACATAAATGTTGAATAAAATAATCAAAACAACTTAATATATAAAAATAGAATCAAATAAAAATAATCTCTGAAGAAAAGCCAAAATTAAGTGAACATTGAACTGAAATTTCAGGAGTTCAAATAAAAATTCACAGACACTATGTTAACAGAAATGGGTTGCTTCTGCTAGTTGTGATGACCAGTAAGGTTCCAAATACTCGAAGCATTTGGCTATTCCAAATTCTTTTAGTTATTCTCCAGAACTTGATAGCAGGACACAATTCCTAAAGATAACGTCCTGAAGTTCATAGAACATGGAGAAATCAAGCTGCTGCTATCCTGAAAGCTTTATTCCTACCATCTAGGTTTCATAGCACCAGAAGGTGCTAATAATACTATCAGTAGAAAAGTAATTATCAGTCTTACCCAGCTATGAATCCTGTGAGTGACAGTAATGATTGGTCTTGCAAGATATGCTCACAGGAATAATAATGTCACAAATGTTGTGGGAATAATCAACAACTTATGATTAGTTTTAACGTCTGCTCTGCAAAAATAAAACCCTCTCTGTCACCATTATTAGGCCAGTATCTCATACATAGGTAAATCATAGTCCTTACGAGAAAATCTATTATTATTCTGCTAATGGGTATAATATTATACTAATTCCTAAGATTATATCTTATACCATAGATTGTGACATCTTTCAACCCTCATCAGAGAAGAGCTGTTTGCAGTAGATCATGATTAACATAGAGACTCATAAGTGGCTAAGGTATCGAAAATACTAGACTATAGAACGTCCATCCCTAATTGGAACTTACATATCACGCATCCTCATCTAAAGGCTCAGGAATCATTGTGGAAGAGGGGTATGTATTGGTGGAAGTATTAAGGCAACTCCACATAGATAAAAGGGAGGTTTATTTGCGGCTTTTACTTACAAAAGTAATGAGATGGGTTACAAGGTCCGGGAGAGGTGAAGTGCAGTCCAGTGGTGTTCTCTGGAGAACTCTGCTTGGTCTACCATTCAACATCCAGGATTACCAGGAACCAAGAGAGCAGTACATCCGAATCCTGGGTCTTAAGGGCTCCCATCTCAGCCCACCTCAGGTGCAGGCCACAGGTAGGTGTGATACTTACTGGAAGCCTCAATGGGGGTAGTACTTCCAGGTCAAAGCTGGAACAGCTACCCACTATTGGTATGAAAGCTGGTTAAGAGGCAGAAAAGACAGATCTCTAGAAGTTCAAGGACAGCCTGGTCTACAGAGCAAGATACAGGACAGGCACCAAAACTACACAGAGAAACCCTATCTCGAAAAACAAAACAAAAACAGAACAAAACAAAAGAGTCAGAAAAGGAAGATGACTACAAGGAAACAGTGTCTCTTCCACATAAGAAATCACAGGAGTTGTGGCAGCATTCACAGAACTGTGCAATGCTAAGTTGTACCCAATCCCAGTATGGAAAAGGAAGCTGAGAAGAAAGTTCTACCCCTAGCTGAGGAGCTATTATTATTTTTTGTTGCAGGGGAGGAAGGGTCACTTTTCTCCAAGCCTCTGGTAGGTCAACTGTGATCCAGTAAACAGACACACATCCAAGAATATTTAGGTAGCCTAAATTGGGCTTAATATGAAAATAAAGGACATAAAGTTGGGTGGGAAGAGAAGTAGGGTGAATCCAGGAAAATTTGGGCTGTGGAATAATAAGATAAAATGCATTTATGAAATTCTCAAAGAAATAACAAAAATAGATATTAACAAGTTGCTGAGATAAGATTGTGAAATTCACAAAATATAAAATGTTTCCTCTTTACTGTTTTTACTAATGGTTTACAATGACTCATCCATGAAAAATGATTTGAGCCCTGGAATTCACCTATCCTAGAGAGTATCTTTACCTCTTCCATTATACATATCTGTGGTAGTTTGAATGCAACTGGCCCCACATAGAGAGTGGCACTATTAGGAGGTGTGACTTTGGTGGAGATGTGGTCTCGTTAGAGGAAGTGTGTCACTGTGGGCTTTGAGGTCACTTTTGCTCAAGCTTCCCTCAGTATGATAATCATACCATTTCCTGGATGCCTTCTGATCAAGATGTAGTCAGCACCATATCTGCCTACAGGCCACCACTCTCCCTGCCATGATGATAATAGACTGAGCCTCTGAAATTGCAAGCTGCCATCTCAGTTAAATGTTTTTCTTTATAAGAGTTGTGATGGTCATGGTGTCTCTTCACAGCAATAGAAATCCTAACTAAGACAACACCCTTTCCCTTGGTTCTCAAAATATACTTTTCATAACTGCAATCATTGTTGCTAGCAGATTTCTTATTCAGCACACTGTCAAAAATCAAAATATTCTGTTTTATTTTTTATAACTCCTTATTTTTCAATATTTTTTAAAACATTACATTTATTTTATTTACTTCTTTATATGCATGTGAGTTGGCATTCTCATGACAATGCCCAGTGTTGAGGTCAGAGGACAACTGGTGGGAATCATTTCTCTCTTCCACCATGTTGATCCTGATATACACCTTGCATAACCAGGCTTGATAATAAGTACCTTTGCCTGCTGAGCCATTTCCTTGGCCAAGAAATTCCATTTTCCCAAAGTACATCTGTTAGAATCCTGCCCTCTCTCTCTTCGGATCTAACGTCTTACGTCATCAGGTTGTTGCGGGCAACTGCGTACCTCCCTGTGGTCATGCAATCTCTGCCTTAAAAAGCAGCATGCATCCCACTCACCCCCACCCCCCGCCCCAGTGCTGTTTTCCTTTCAGCATCTGCAATGGATAAGGTAGAACCTTACCATTATATAAGACACCAAGGAACTGGGAAATAAAAAGTAATTTGTCAAAGGGTCAAATCCTGGCTAGTGACAAAATGTGCTAAGCTCATATGGAAAACTGTGTGAAGCTATCAGGTGATGATGTTGATTTGTTCAGATGTGCATGTCTTTGTAGAGGAATGCTTTTGCTTACACTGGGGATATTTCCTAGCTTATTGGAAGACATAGAGTGTTGACATGACACTGAATAATGTATTGTATGAACGACCATTGGGAAGATTACTATCACTACAGCCCAGGAATTTTATCTATGGAGTATGGAGTCCACATCTTCAGATAAACAGGAGTGCTTCTGTACTGGGAGTGGCACTAATTATTTAAATGAAAGTGGCCTAGAAGAACTCTTGTTTATTCTGGTATTTGGCATCACATCATTTCTACTAGAGTGTTTATAAGAGTTCCAACTTCATATAGAAAAGAGATTTTTCTTCCTTATTTTTAAACTCTAAATAGTTGTTTATTTTCCATCTAAAATTAAATAACCACAGTGTTCCAAAGTCAAGAAAAATTACCTTAACTCAACACTTTGCCATTCACCTAAGTCTGTTTTCTCCATTAGTCATTAGAGATAAACACCATCTAATTCATTTTCCCCCAATTCATCTCATTAGGATTTGAGCACAGGGTCAAGGGATAGATGCTTATTAAGCATTCCCATTCAACTCTATTACTCAACACACATTTTTAAATTACCTTTTGTTCTGACCACCTTCTAAGTACTCTAATGGTATAAAAGTGAAGGATCATAGTTTTTTGTTTTTTTTTTTTTTTTTTAAGGAATCTGCAAAAATACTTTGAACTATTTACTGGATATCTAGAAAACTGCAGTTGTGTAGCAGAGGTTCCAAAGGCCTTGAAATAAAAACTTCTTGGATAATCATAAGACCCATTTATTCTACCAGAAGCTTGTAAACACATTCATACCCAGGAAGGATTGAGAGAAGCTAAGTGAAATCACCTGTTTCAGTATTGCATGTGAATAGAAGAACTTTTTTTGTTCTTTTTCAAGATAGAGTTTCTTTGTGTAACAGCCCTGTCTGTCCTGGAACTCACTCTGTAGACCAGGCAGGCATTGAATTCTCAGAGATCCTCCTGCCTTGGCCTCCCAAGTGCTGGGATTATAAGTGTGTACCACCACTGTCCAGCTTAGAAGGATATTTTTAAAAAAAATTTTACAAGAATATCTTAGTCTTTTAGCCATCAGTTGTTGTATAACAGTTTCCTCCAAGATTAGAACCTTCTATCTTGGAGGGAAATTTCTTAAGACAGGATGTTTTAAGGGGAGGTGAAATATTACAGGGAGCTTCATTACAACAGAAAGATACCAACTGAAAATTATTTCAGGAAATCCCTGAAACTGATCAGATTCACTAAGGCCCAGTCCCAACCTCCCCAAGAGTATATAAGTAGTAATGACTGCAGAGAGTCACCCTCAGGCAAGCCGAACTACAACGAAGACCTCAAAGAAGCCTAGTAACCTGGAAGAAGAAGGGACTCATTTAGGAGACTAGATCAAAGAAGTAGCAATCCATGAAGCAGCCTGAAAGAAATAGAAGCCAAAGTGCCGAGAGTAAATCAAGACAAGCTGTGCTTTTTGGAAGAGACTCAACTAAGTCACCTGGAAAGGACTCTTCAATCTGTTTTGCCATCTGCAGTCTTTGCTCCATGTTTCTACCTGCCACCCATGCTGGAGTGGGTTTTGGGGATACAGATGTCTATGAGTCATTTCTACTCCTGTAAGTAACCTAAGTAACCATCATAAAACTCTTTGGTTTATCAAGTTGGTTTTGGGTTCCCTATATGGGGCAAGTAGACTTCTATGTTGCATGCCCCCAGAAAAGTCTGTAACTCAACAGCAATATTCCCAAATATCCACTCTTTGGGTTGGATTTATGCTGTTTACTAAAATAGTAATAATAGATTTGTATTTGTTCATCCAAGCTCCCTCGATTTTTATATAGTTTATTAATACTTTTACATAGTTTATTAACTAGAAAAGCATCAAGAATATGCTTAGATTTAAGGACCAAGCTTCATACATATTCTTCTATTATTAAACAATCCACATGTTCACTTGAGGATACAAGGCAGGAATCTAAAAGTTATCACAAATTGAGATGTTATAAGAGCATAAGCCGTGATTGACCTAAACTGGTTTGACTATTTGTGGTGATGGGAAAGACTGAGTAGGAGACTCAGTGAGTTACAGAAATTGGTATATGAAAAGGGAAGTAGAGAAATACATTCCTCAGTTCAATAGAAATGGAGTTGCTAAGCAAGGAAAAATATTCGCAAACTGTATGGGTATCAGTTAGAAGAGACTGTTGTTTTGCCTGGCTGCTTAAATATGTATTGATACTATAGAGAAAGATACAGTGTTGAAGTGACATTGTTGAGAAAACCTAGCAGTATTGTCTGCTGTCTAAAGCACTCAGCTATTGTTTTTTCTCTTCTTTCTTTTTGTAGCAGCTCAAATTTACTAACATTTCTTAATTCTGTTGTGTTCACAGACTCATATATGTATGAAAGATTGCCAAAATTTGTCCTTTTATTACATTGCATATTATGTGCAATTAAATATCATGAATGTGTTCAAAACAATATGCTCATGTTATTCCTTCAGGGGTATTTGAATATCTAAGACAATACTGTGGAGTTAGACCACTATATTACAGACAATAGTAGCTGCAAATTAGAAATCAAGAAAGGATTGTACAATAGCATCAAAACTGTGCTTTATGTTGAGAAATGTAGTAGTTATACAAATAAATGGTTGTTCTTTGCTTGGGCTATCACATGCAGATCCATATCTGCAATGTGCTTTCAGGTAGAAATCCTTTTTACTCACAGGACTCTCCTAATTGTTCACTGCCTCACAGAGATCACAGTAACAGTCTATATATCATCTAATGTGAGAAAACTATTGTTTCACATAGTCAGTTCTGTTTTCTAGTTGCTTCTAGTGAAGTGATAAATCATGTCCTTTATTAGTAACTTCATAAATGCAGTAGAAAGCAGAAGTCCTTCTTCACTATTGACTGAGAACAACATTTTACTTCATATTGCTTCCCGCATAACTTCATTGCCATGAACATCTACATATTCTTCTCCAACTTTCAATGGAACCTCAACACCATGAGCATCCACATGTCCTTCTCCCACTTTCATTTTTTCTCCAACATAGTGTTTTCTTACTGATTGTTTAGGAATTTCATATTATGCACCCTACTCACACTCACTTCCCATTCCTCCTAAATCCACCCTCCCACCTTTATGCCATTTCCCAAAAGAGAAAAAAAAATCCCACTAAGTCCATGGTAAAGCTCCCAATGGCCAGCCCCTTGAAGATAACTGAGAATTCTCTTCACCCTACCCCTCCAGATGCTGTCAACTGCATAGAGTTACACTTCAACATCTTTATCACTTCTTTAAGGACTCTCTTAAATGGCTTCTTTTCTGGAATGTTTCTTTTTCTTTTTTCTTTTCTTTCTTTCTTTTTTTTTGGGGGGGGAAGAGCAATTGCCACAGAATCCTTCTATGTCTTTCATTCTCAATTATGAGTCTGCAGTCAATGATACCATTGCAAAAGAAGCTTCCCTGCCCAAAACAGCCAGTGACAGCACCCACTGATCATAGGGTCACAGACTTCCACATGGTTTCCTGTGACAGCACAGACCACAGATATCCACATGATCTCTGGGAGCATCACAGTACATGGAATTCAACATGTTCTGTAGTGGCAGCATGGACTGTGGACTTCAACTTGGCCTCCAATAACAGCACAGACCGCAGACATCAACACTGTCACCCCAGCAGCCCTGATCACAGACATTAACATGTTCTTAGGTGGCACCACTGACCATAGACATGAACATGGCCTCATGAACACCAACATGGCCCTCAGGGATAGTCTGAACTATAGGCATTAACATGGCCTCCAAAAGGAGCACAGGCCATGGGCATCCACATGGCCTCTGACAGCAGCATGGATCACCGGTATCAACACAGCCTACAGTGGCAGCACTGACCACAGACTCCAGGCTGACCTCCAGAAAGCCGCACTGATCATGGGGGTCTTTTAAGCTTGTTTAATCCAGAAAATGAACCATTCTTCATCTAGGATACCTTGTTGTTGCTCAGAGCCAGAGTGATCATGTTGATTGGCAAGCACATTTGGGGGCAGAACCTGAGTGAGTTGCTCACCACCCTGTCTGCCCACTCAACAACAACATGCTCCCAAATCCTCCACAGTCAGAGGTTATACATCTCTAGTTTCAACTCTTTCTGCTCCATATGTGGCCCTGCTCTGCATTCTTTTTCTCCAATTTCACAAGTCCACTTTTTAGAAGTGTCTTCCCATGAGACCTTCCCTTGTTTAATTGTTCTGTAGATACTGCAGCATGCTGCAGACTCATCCTCCACTTCCTCATCTCCCCTCAAAGCCCCCATGGGTCTCTCAGGCTCCTCAGAGTGGCTCTATAGTCCAGAAGTGCCAGAAGCTGCTGCTTGAATCAAGTCCTCTTCTCCAACTTTCGATGGTAAAGGTGAGGTGATTTACATTCCATTTGTTTATATTTTATTGTTAAATTGTTATTTTAAGGAACTTGCAAAAAAAAAGAACATGTACTGATATTCCCTTTAAAGGTAATATCACTTCATGATTAAAGCACAGATTCAAAGCTTTCTATTTTTATAAAATATTTTTTCATTATTTGTTTCATTCATGTATCTTTATACTATCTACCCCAACTGTCTCCTCATACTCCCCTCAGATAGTCCCTTTTATGCCTCCTCTTACCTCCAAGTCTTCTCTTTTTTATTTCCTAATAAAAATTTGACCCATTAAGTCAAAATTGTAACACCTGCTGGAATACTTCTTTATTTTTCACAGCACTCCATTCCATCCTCCTGCTTTTACCATTCTTTGTACCTCCTCTTTCACAATGGTCCCTAAGATTTGGAAGGGGTGATATAGATGTTCCATTTAGAACTGAGCATTCAACAGTCACTAAGTCTTATCACTTCACTTGTGAGTCTCAGGATTAACTGATCCTTGCTGCAAAAAGAAATATGCCTGGCCAAGATTGAGACCACTAGTCCATAGGTAAAAAATCATGTATTTATGTGGCTGTTTGACAAGCCCATTTACCAAACCTATAGTAATAGGTTCTCCTCTATGCCCCAGGAATTCTCTAACCATGTGCTTTTGACCACATTTATAATACTAAACATGAATATCCCAGTCTAGTAGACTGTAAAGCCAATCAGAATTCTGGTTGTTACCTTATAACATCCTTGTCATTTTTGCAACAGTGGGAACATTTTGTCTGACTGGCTGATATTGTAGAATTCAGGGTTCACAACTGGGTAATACCTCTGATGACTTTCTCTTTTTTTCCATGGCAGCCTGCATGGCATGTTCTAGTACCTTTAAAGTTAGCCAGCAGAGAGGAAGTTCACAGTTTGCTTTCTCTATTTGCTGCAACAAAAATGTGCTGTGTCTTCAGCAATAGGATCTCTTGTCTTAAACAAGGACTTTTTGCACAATATTCTTTTGAAATTATAATATCATCAAATCATTTCTTCTTTATCTTTCCTTCTTCTAAGACCTTCCAACTATGCCCCTTGATCTCTCAAATCCATTAGATAACCCAAGTCTTCTGAGGGGAGAATTGTCCACATATACTTTGCTAAATCTCCTTGTTTTACTACACATTTTAATTAACTCACCAACTAGTGTGTTTTCTTTATCTGGGAAGAAATATGAATACTGTGATGTTTATGACTTCTTGTAGCTATACATCATTAGTTTCATTTTTTTTCTGGTTCTTGAAGCCTAAAATGTACTAGTGTTATTTTTTTTAATTCCTGACATTCTGTAAGCTGCATACCTCCTTAGGTGTACTATTTTAGAACACTGTGATCAATAAGGAAACACTAGCTAATAAGATGTGCCTTAAGAGGACTTTCTGACATTCTTCAGGGATAGTCATGACAATAGATTTGATGATAGTAACAGGTGTCTCTTCATAGACTATAAAGACTTTCACATCAATATCTTATTGAGCACTCACAAGTACTTTGAGAAACAGGCAAGAAATGTAATGTTTTCCAAATTCACAGAAAAATGACTTTATAGTGAATGACTTCTAGTTCTGTTATTCTCAGAACTTTACTCTAAGTCCCTTTTGGTATCATTTCTCATGAGTGTACTTTCAATGAGAAATTCTTATAATCACAAAAATAATCACAAAAATGTGACTGCTAAGTTATTATAACATAATATAATGTAATGTAATAGAAGTCTAATTTTGAAGTTTCAATTATATGTCATTTTAAGGGAATAGTCAATGTTAATTCTAAATTGTATATGTATGTGTTTCATTATTGTGATTACATTAAATATACCTTGTTGAAAGAGTAAGGCTCTCCAGACTGAGGCTGTAAATAAAAAACCATCAGATGACAGCTTAAGACAAATGCCAATAGGACCTCTGGATGAAAATAAATAACCTCTTGTACATCATCCCTAAAAGCCTTGTGTGCTATTGTCAATGATTAGAATGGTTCACACTGTCTTAACTGGAGAAGAATCAGAAGTGGTAAGTGTCCTGACTGATTTTTTGTCAACTTGATGCAAGTTAGTCTCATTTGAGAAGAAGGAACCTCAATTGAGAAAATGCCTCCACCAAAATTGACCCGTGGACAAATGTGTGGTACATTTTCTAGACTGACAATTGACGTAAGAGGGCTCAGCAAACTGTGACCAGTGCTACCCCTGGACTGGTGATTCTGAGTGCTAAAAGAAAGCAAGCTGAGTAAGCCATGGGGAATAAGCCAATACACAGAAACCTTCCATGGCTTCTACATAAGCTCTGGCCTTCGGTTCCTGCCTTAAATTAATTGGAAGTTGGATTATAAGCTGCAAAATGAAATAAACTTTTGCCTCTGTAAGTTGATTTTGGTCATGGTGTTTTACCACAGCAGTAGAAGCCCAAACTAAGATTCAAATCAATCCCATGTTGAGTATTGCTGTGACAGATCTGACCATATGTCATTGGAAGAATTTCTGTTGCGTTTGAACTTTCTGATGGAAAAGCCATTGATTATTCAGAGATTGATAAGCTTTTGTGGGAATGAGAAGATAAATCTGAGAAAAATACAGATGATGAGGACCTGACTTATGAAGTTTCAGAGGGAAATCTGAAAGTCCCTTAAAGACTCTGCTGGGAACATCAATATTTTGAATTAAGGGTCTGTGGTGCCTGGTCAACTGAAGCTAATGAGTTGGCTGTGATTACCAAGAAACCAGTATCATTGAAGTGAAACCTGTGCTTTACTGACACAATTGATGCTGATTAGCTGGAACTTAAATGTTAGTGGTAATTAGGAAGAAACAAGCAACACTGAAGATTCAAAGTCTGTAGATATTTCCTCAGGGTCAGCATACAGAACTTAAGCTCCAGAGCCATTCAATGCTACATCTCCTCCTCGCTTCTGAACTTGGTAAGGTGTAAGAGTAGCCCAGGTTGTATTGATTTTGATGACATGCAGGAATCATAGAGAGCAACTAGAGTGTGGTACTTTTTGTCAGGGCTGGAGTCCTTAAAGAGAGGCCAGGAAAAGGCTTTGGTGAGATGCAACCTCAGTTTCAGTAGAAGACCTAGTATTAAATGGGTAATGGAGAGAAGTTCAGACTTGACACCATATTACAGGGGCAGAATCCCTGAAGAGATCTAAGGCAGTCTGCTGGTAAATGTTCCATCCAGTTGCAGCAGGAGACTCCAGTATTTTAGAAATACCAGTACCATGGAACAGTCACCACAGACAGCAGTAGCTGTGGAGTAGAGCCTCTCTGAGCCTAAAAGACAAGCTTCACATGCCGCTGATGGCAGAGGTGGAAAAATGGATCCTTTTGGAACCCACAGGATGATGGAAGGGTCCCAGACATCAATCATCAAAGTTATTATACTGTTGGAATTTAGTTTTCCCTCTCATTTGATTATCTCCTCTTGGAATAAGAAGTTATAGGACTTATTTTTTATTTTACAGGATCCCACAGTTGAAAGACCCTGAACTCTTAAAGACACTTTGGAATTATAGAAAGACCTTTGAATTTTAGAGATATTTTGAATAGCTTAGAGAGATTTTTGAATATAGATAGCTCTTGGATATTTTGGAGAGGCTTTGAACTTTCAAAGAGATCTTGGATATTTTAAAAAAGTGAAATTTTGACCACCTCATTCCATGCACAGACTTCCCACATTCTTCTCCAGTGTCTATCCTGGTGAGTAAACCCTGCCCACAAATTTTATTAATTTTTTCCACATCATTATGTGTATACTCCAGGTCCCAAAGCCAGTGCCTTGTCCCAGTGTACCACCATGCCTCACATTGGTGGTCTATAGGCATCCTTAAGAGTCCCAAATCCATAAGCTGACCATCATCTCTTTCTGTGTTTTACCCAACATCTAGGCTCACACCAAGACCTGCTCAGCCCACATTGATCCATAGGACCATTTGTGCAGTATTCACCATGCCACACCATGCCATTCCATACAAAGATTTTCTATGTCCTCCTTCATGGTCTAGCTTCATGAGTACCCTAAACCTCTTCATCCATACTCTACCAGATTTACGTCTATATTCTATCATACACTGTTCCGTAATCTACCAGATTTAGCCTAGGTCCCATAACCAGTACACAAGCCTAGTCTGGCCTTCCCTGCCTTCACTGCAGAGGAGCTGCAGCATTAGGTCAGTGTCCCTCTATACCTGTCTCTCATAACACAGGACTCTTCCACTTTATAACAAATCTTTCCAGTCAGACTTATCTACTCCCATCCTCCCAGCTTGGACTAGGAACACCCTGCATACTAGCCCAGTCTCCTCTGCCCACCTGTCTCTTCCTCCCAAACTATTTCCAACCTCTAGACCCACCCCACCCCACATCCTTCCTTCTCACACCCCTGCTCCATCCATAACAAAATTAAAAGTAGCAAAGGGAGATGACATGTCTAGACATCATTGCAGGAACACAAACATGTGAAAGATAAATCCACTATCTTCTTTCTAAAACTACCAGTCCTGTAAAAATTATTGACAATGTTATTTACCTAGAGAACTCCAAAGCACATAAATTGAAGTAACCATAAACATTTCAGAAGAATCCAGAGACTTTAAAGAAGACACAAAGAAATAGCTCACTACAATCAAGGAGAAAGAGCTTAAGGAGAATAAATGTCTGATTGATGCCCAAGGTAACACAAACAAGGCTGGTGGAAATGGCAAAGACAATTCAGGACTTGAAAATGGAATTTAATAAAGTGATAGAAACATTGACAAGAATTCATGTTTACATGAAGAATTAAAAACAAAACAAAGCAAATAAAAGCAACAACCCAACTGGAAAGCAAAAAGTAAGTAGAATGAGTCATGCAGAAGAAAGAACATTAGGCCTCCAAGATAAAATAAGGTAATCTAGAACAAATAAGCAAGGAACATGAAAAATTAAAACAAAAACAAAAAAAAAAACACATAGGAAAAGACATGCAGAAAATCTGAGACGTCATGAAAAAAAAACCCACTTCTAATTATGGCCATGGATAAGGGAGAAGCATCCCAAGTCAATACACCAGCTCTTCAACAAGATCATAGAAGAAAACTTCCATACCCATACAGATATAAAAAAAAAAAAACACAGAGAACATCAAATAGACAAGAGCAGAAAAGAAAATCCCAACACCATGTCCTAGTTTAAACTCTAAGTATATATAATAAAGAAAGTGCACTGAAAGATTCAAGAGAAAAACATGCAAGCCACATATAAAAGAAAATTCTTGAGAATAACAGCTGATTTCTCAATGGAAATTTTGAAAGCCAGAAGAATGTATCCTCCAAGTCCTAAAAGATCATGACAGTCAACCTAAAATAATAAACCCACAAAACTCTCTGCCATGATGGAAGGAAAAAGAAAAACTTCCCATACTTAAAAAGCCTAAAAATTTTTTGTATCTAACAAACAAAAACCTAAGAAAAATAGAGGAAGTAATATTTTAAGCTGACAAGACAAATGAACATAGAAGAGAGATTGTAGGAAGAAATACAAAGCCATAATTATTGAAACACAAATTACTGCTCCAAACACAAACAACACCAAAAATCAAAATATTATGGCCAAAACTAGCATACACATTTGAATAATTATATTCCAATGTCCTCAATTCTCCAATCAGAGATGAAGATTAACTGAATGGATGAAAAAAGAAAATATTTCTATCTGTTGCCTACAAGACATTCCAGTCAAATGGGGTCAAGAAGCAAACAGGCATGGCTATCTTAATATTTGACAAAACAGACTTAAAACTGAAAATAATCAGAAGAGATAAAGAGGGACACTTCATTCTAATGAATGAAACAATTAAATAAGACATTACTAGCTGGATCCTCAAGCTGGTCTGGCAGGAAGACATCCACGGTCCCACCTGATGTCATTCCACTAAGGCAGGTGGAAGCCACCCACATACCAGCTTGGGTCTTCGAGGTCTGGGCTGGTCAGAAGACATCCATAGGCACACCAGATGCTATTTGGCTCAGGTGGGTGCTAGCCATCATAGGCCAGCCTGCATCCTGAAGGCCTGGGCAACCTGGAAAACATCAGTGGGCCTGCCAGGTACCTTGTCACACCAGGTGGGTGGGTGTCCTTATGTTGAGCCAATATATGGTGGAGAAATGGGAGAGAAAAAAGCAGAATGGTCCATATGCATAGAAATGAGGAGGTGAAGGAGCTCAGGAATGGGCTGATGTGGTGGCCTGCTCGCCACCCAGGGCCATGGTGAGGTCTGGGCCTGGGCCACCACCAAGGGCCATGCCTTGGTTTGTATTTTTATTGCAACCAGTGTCTGTGTTGACATCCATGGCCCATGTTGCCATCAAAGGCCACAAGGCATCTGGGCTGCTACCCATGGCTGTATAGGTGATCGATCAAGGTCTGTGTTGCCACCAGGGCCATACTAATCTGAGTGGCCTGAGCTGCCACCTGGTGCATGGTGACATTTGGGACAGAGCTGCAGCTGAGGCCTATGTCTGGGTCCATTGTCCTACTGATGCTAGGGTTTGAATTGATGTACTTGGTTCCTGTTACCACCAAAGACTGTATAGCTCTCTGGGATCTGGCCTACCCCCTGAGGCTAAGTTGTTGTCCAAGGGCCACATGACCACTGTGGCCATGTTGATCTAAGTTGCCTGTGCTACTACATGGTGCCAATGTGACATCCAGACCCAGCTGCTGCCAAGGACCAGGTCTGTGTTCGTGGGCCTACCATAGCTGAGGTCTGTGTTGAAATCTGAGGTGCATGTTGCCACCAAAGGCCATATAGAAGCCTGGGGTCTGGGCTGAAACATGTGACCTGTTGATGTCCTAGTGTCATGCCACCACCAGAGACATGTTGATGTGAATGGCCTATGCTGCTACCCAGAGCCATGGTGGAATCTGGGATGCAGCTACTGCTGAGGGCCATATCAGGATCCATGGTTCTCCTACAGCTGGGGTCTGTGTTGATGTCTGTGGCCAGTGTTACCACAAGGGGCCATAGGAACCATTAGTGATGAAGTCTACAGTTCATGCTAAGCTTTTGTTGGACTTGGGAAAGCTGGCATTGCTCCTCACTGGACAATGCAATACGAGAGCTGTCCCTGACCCTCATGGGAGAGCTGGCCCTCCATATTCTTGAGAGTATGGCCACACTCCTCACCACAGTCATGGGGAAACTTGCCATGAGGGTATGGGTGTAGGAGAGCTGGCTCTATCCCTCACTTGATGTGGGTAGACTCAGTGGCCCAGACTAACCAGATCAGCTACCACCCAGGACCACATCCAGGGTTTTGGGTTGACCCACCTGAACACCTACCAATCTATGACATGTTGGGGTGCATTAAGGGACTGGCCCTGTGGAATGATAACTGCAGGATCTCTATGACTCAGGGTAGCCACAAGCTATTCCATAGGAGTTTCACTGAGGGTCCAGTGATGATGGTGTACCAGAAATCGGAAGCCTTGAACCAGACCAAAGACTCCTTGCAATTAACACTTGAAAGTAAAAGTGAATAGACAAAGGGTGTACCATGTGACAGACCATGGCTTCCAATGCCACTAAGACTAATGAAGAGATGTTGGCGATGTAGGAAAGGTGGAGGAGCAAAGAAGTTGTAGTTTTCTTGTTGTTCTTGTTTTTTGCTTGTTTTGTTTGTTTGGTTTGGTTTAGTTTTAAATTTTTTTTAAATTTTCTTTTGAGGATGCTGCTGCAAGGGTGAAGGGCACATATGGGGGGATTGGGAAATGAGCAGAATTGGGGGACATGGTATGAAATTTCAAAGGAATCAGTAAAGATATGACATTTAAAAAAAAAAAGTAAAAGGCATTACTATCTTAAACATATATGCATGAAATTCAAGGTTGCACAATTTCATAAAAAAAGTTACTAAAACTAAAGACACAGATTATAATAGTAAGTGACTTCAGTACCAAACTTTCTCTAATAGAAAGGTCATCTGGACAAGAAACAAACAGAGAAGCACCAGTATTACTTGGTATCAAACATCAAAGGGCTTAACAGCTATCTGTTAAATATTCTCTCCAAACACCAAAGAATATACATTCTACTCAGCAGCACGTGGAAGCTTCTCTAAAATATACCACATTCTGGACACAAAACAAATCTTTAAAGATTCAAAAATATTGAAATCACTCCTTTTATCCTATCTGACACAACAAGACTTAAAATGGACAAGAAAAGAACCTGTTGTAAATAAGCAAACTCAGAGAGAGTAGAGAACTCATTATTAAATAATGGCTGTATCAAAGAAGAAGTAAAGAAAAAAAGAGAAAACTTCCCAGGACTTCAAGAAAATAAAAACACAACACACCAAGGTTTCTAGGCCATACTGAAAGCAGTCCCTTGAGGTAAATTTATAGCTCTAAGTGCCTACATTAAGAAAAATTTTTAAAAAGTTCCAATAAATAGCTAAATGATGCAATTCAAAGAGTTTCTAAGAAGTCAAGCTATCCCTTTTTGCAGATTATATGATAATATATATCATAAATTCCAAATAGTTTATGAGAAAAATTCTTAGAAATGAAAAATTAAAAAACCTCAGGAATATGGCTGAATAATGAATCAACTTACACAACTTAATAGCTCTTATATATACCACCAAAAATATATATAAATAAGGAGACCATGTTCTAACTCCTATTCACAATAGTCTCAAAGAAAATAAAATGTCTAAGAATGAACTTAACCAAGGATATAAAGGACCATTATAATGAAAATTTTAAACCTCTGAAGAAAGAGATAGAGAAGACACTAGAAAATGGAAGGACCTCCCATATTCAATTGGGAGAATTAGCATTGGAAAAATGATGATTCTACCGAAAGCTATATACAAATTCAATGCAATCCCAATCAAATTCCCATCTCATTCTTTGCAGAAATAAAAAAAAAAACTATACTGAAATTCACATGTAACCACAAAAGATCCTAAATAGCTGAAACAAACCTGAGTTCCAAGATGTTGGAACTTTTACAGTTCTATATCTTAAGCTATATTACAGAGCCATAGTGGTAAAACAATATGACAGTAGACCAAGATCAGACATGGAGACCAGGGAAACAAAGTCAAAGACCCAAACATATGTTAGCATAGCCATGGCTATCTTATACTTGACAAGGATGACAAAACCATATCATGGATTAAAATAAATCATATTCAACAAATGATGCTGAAAATACTGGGTGTTCATATGCAGAAGAGTAAAAAGAGCCCCCATCTATCACTTTGTACAAAAATTAACTACAAATTGATCAAACACATAGACCTGAAATCTGAAACTCTAGAACTGCCAGAAGAAAACATAGACAGTACCCAACATTATATAGATATGGAAAGAAGTTTCCAAATAAGATTCCATTTGATCAAGAAATAAGGCCAACAATTAACCAGTGGGACTTCATGAAAATAAAAAGCTTTGAACAGCAAATGAAACAATTAACAGGGTAAAAAGAAAGCTCACAGAAAGGGAGATAACCTTTGCTAACTATACATCTGACAGAGATTTAATGTCCAAAATATACAAAGAAATAAAAAAAATCAATAAACTGTAGGCTGAATTTTCTGTGTAAGTAGCCAGCTCCCAAATAACCACACAGAGATTTAATATTAATTATAAATGCTCAGCCAATAGCTTAGGCTTGTTTTTAACTAGCTCTTAAAACTTAAATTAACCAATTTCTAATAATTTACTTGTTGCCCCATGGTCATGGCTTATTACCTCATCTTGTACATGGCTTGCTTCCTCTGTGTCTGGCTGGAGACTCTCCCCTTCTTCATCCCAATGAGCTCTCTCCCTGTGTGCTTTGTACATGCAGTAAAACATTATAGTTCATAACAGTTCATACGTTAAACAGTGTTTGTTGCAGTTGTATGGAAGGACCCACACATTTGAAAGCCTACCAGCCATGTGTTCAGACCAATCACAATGAAGCTGTGTTGTTGCTTCCCAAAACACTTGGGATTCATTATAAATTTGATTTTCAATTAAATTTTGTTTATTATGCATTCTAAACCCATTTACTGCTTCCCAACTTCTCATGATCCCCACATTCAGTTATGCAGCAAGTGGAGTTGTGACCCACAATCTAAGAAGCCATGATGGAAGACAATAATGACATGGAAAGCAGGGACTGTGTTTAAGCTTATTGTACTATCATCTAATGCTTAGTGTTGTTATATTGGTAAAGCAGAAGGAATAAATTAAATGTGACTTATTTTGGGGTCAGTTGCTCATTTCCTTTCATGGTCATTTGTACTTCAGGCTACTTTCCCTTTCCAATTTAGATAGTGGTCTAATAGACATTTGCTAGCATTTCTGTGAAGAAAAATAAGTCCACCTTCTTTCATTGTCCTGAGCTGACAAAAACTCTCTCTCTCTCTCTCTCTCTCTCTCTCTCTCTCTCTCTCTCTCTCTCTCTCTTTTGCATGTGCGCGCTCTGTGTGTGTGTGTGTAAAAGTATCCATAAACATGTACTTGTCACCCAAGATATAATAAAGAAATTAGCAAATCTGTTCCTCCTAATCTCATCATATCCCTAACACTTTTGAGCACATCACCTCTCTCTCTCTCTCTCTCTCTCTCTCTCTCTCTCTCTCTCTCTCTCACACACACACACACACACACACACACACACACACACACACACATACACACACACACACACACACACACATGCATGCACACATACACACACATACACTCCAAATGGCCATATTTCCTTAAGCAAAAAACAATATGAATACATGTTGACAGTTAAAATTTTGGAGTTGTCAAATTGAGAACATATATTTTGCCTAACCTTTGTTGTTCTCACATCATCTACACACTGAACATACATACTGACTAAGACAAGATATCAGCCAGTGTTTACAACACTTTACTTGGCCAAGACCCAGCTGGTCAGCAAACAGAAGGCCACTCAGTTTAAAGAGCCTCAGAAACTACTTTGTCTCTTGCTTGCATCTCATTTTTTCCTTTCACATTTTTAAAACTGAAAACCTACATTAATTCACTTATTTTCCTTTTGTTGATGTTCTTAATACAATGAGCTCTAACTCATAGTTGCTTTGTGCAGATTGCTTCATTTTTTTTTGTTTGATTATTCTCCTCCATAAAGCTAGGGAAGAAATCTCTACTTTAGACATCTTTGAAGCCTAATACTAACTTCCCACTGGTGAGAGAAGGTGTGATTGAGAAATCAGTGGTGTAACATATATAGATAGCATCAGTTAGTTATAAGATTGTCATTGAGCTGGCACACAAAATCTCAATGTTATTTAATATTTGCAGCAAGACATAAAACAAAAGGTTTAGACACCATGACTGAGCTGGATTTATCCATGAAATACAAGCACAGCTCAATATACACAAGTCAATAAATGTAATAAACTACATAAATGGCCTTAAAGACACAAATAACATCATCATCTCAGTAGACACAGTAAAAGCCTTTGACAAAATTCAACATGCTTTTACAATAAAAGTCTAGAGAATTTAGGGGTAGAAGGAAAACAGCTCAACACAATTAAAGCTGTATATGAAAATTCCACAGCCAACATCATCCTAAATGAAAAAAAAAAAAAAAAGGCCTGAAGCAATCCCACTGAAGTCAGGAAGGAAACAATAAAATGTCACAATTCTACAATTACTTAGTAGTATGACATAAGCATCTTCATTGTCATCCTGCTCCATACTGAATCATTCAAATTCATTTATACAAATTGTATCAGTATGGTTTTATTCATACATAAGCTTAGGATAAAAAAATGTAGAAATTCGGCTGGGCAGCAGTGGCACATGCCTTTAATCCTAGAACTGGGAAGGCAGAGCAAGGAGGATCTCTGTGAGTTTGAGGTTCGAGGGCAGCCTGGTCTACAGAGCGAGACCAAAACTACACGGAGAAACCCTGTCTCCAAAAAAAAGTAGAAATTTTTATATAAACTAAGTATGAGAAAAAAAAAACGTGTTTTCCATCTTGACCTATTTTTTTCTCACCTTAACTTACAAATGAAAGGACTGTTAGTGAAAAGCTATGGTATTAGGTGACATCAAGAATAATCCTGTCAGTAGTCTATCGTGGAGGTATCTGTGAATTTCTGGGGACCTCTCTAGCACTCTGGTTCTTCCTATTCCCATGGGGTCTTCATTTATCATGGTATCTCTTTCCTTGTTCTCCCACTCTGTTCCTGATCCAGCTGGGACCTCCTGCTCGCCTAAGCTCTCTTTCCCCCAACCCTTACCCTCCATTACCCCCCCATCATGTCCAGTTTGCTCATGTAGATCTCATCCATTTCTCTGTCATTGGGATACCCCTGTATCTTTCTTAGGGTCCTCTTTACTAGGTAGCCTCCCTAGAGTTGTGAGTTGCAGTCTGGCAATGGTTGAGAGAAAGTCCGAGCTGACCTACTGTAGTGGGTAGCCATTCCAGCTTTGATCTGGAAGTTCCAACCCACTTTGAGACTTTGGCAACTGTCACGCCTACAAGGCGGGGCCAAGGGAGGTGCCTGGAGACCTGAGATCTGAATGGGCTGCGCTCTTGCTCTGGTCCGGGACCCTGGATGGTGGAGGTGGGTCAAGCAGAGCTCCAGAAAACACTGCTGGACTGCGATACACCTTCCCCAGACCCCGCGACCTACCTATCCCTTAATTTGTAAGTTACGCCATTAAATAAATCTCCTTTTAACTACGTGGAGTGGCCTTAATAATTTCACCAATACCTACTCTGGTAATCAGATGGCTGAACACCCTGTCATGATAGAACTCTCATCCAGTGACTGATGGAAGCAGATGCAGAGATCCACGGCCAAGCCCCAGGTGGAGCTCCAGGACTCCAATCTGCGAGAGAGCGAGGAGGGATTATATGAGCAAGAGATATTACGACTATAATTGGAAAAAACACAGGGACAAATAGCCAAACTAGTGGAAACACATGAACTGTGAACCAATAGCTGAGGAACCACCATGGAACTGGATCAGGCCCTCTGGATAAGTGAGACAGATGATTAACTTGAACTAGTTAGGAGGCCCCCAGGCAGTGGGAAAAGGACCTGTCCTTAGTGCATGAGCTGGCTTTTTGGAACTTAAGGCCTATGCTGAGACACTTTGCTCAGTCTTGGTGTAGGGAGGAGGGGACTGGACCTGCCTCAACTGAATCTACCAGGCTGAGCTGAATCCCCAGGGGAGACCTTGCCTTGGAGGAAGTGGGAATGAGAGGTGGATTAGGGGGAAAGACGGGGGTGGGGGGTGGGGGGGTGGGGGGGAGGAGGGAGGACAGGGGAATTAGTGGCTAACATGGAAAATTAAATTAATTATAAAATAAAAATATATAAAAAGAATAATCCTATCTGTAGCTTACAGAATGATCTCTTGTAAAGTTTACATTCAGGTTCCATATTTAAATTAGCACTATACGCAGGTATGTACATACACAGGCACCAAGGAAAACCCACATATTAACTCTTAAGTCATTTACAATTTTCTTATATTGGATCAAACCAAAAAAGAGTCTTTGTGTAGCTACCAATTATTTTTTATCATAGACATTACTATTTTTATTATTTTTAATTGATAAACTTTTCTTCTATCTTTGGGGTCCAAGAAAGGACTACACTTTCCACTCCTATTGAAGTTTAAATCATATTTAAAATCATATGATTCTCTTTAGCTAATAAAATATAAATAAAATTAAAATTAATTCACAGGTCTATTTTCCTTTCCAGCTCTTTCACTAACCTATACATTCAAGAGGTTAATCTCCTTAAGAGATGTTCAGACGGATAAGAAACCACAACCATCCGACAATTGACATAGTAACATCAAGAAAAGCTATATGCTACTGATAGCATCATTATTTTAGTGACAACATAATTTAGCTTCTGTGGATGCAATTGTTATCTTTTACACTCACATAACTTTTATTTGAAACTTTGGTTTAACAGGAATCCTGTCTTTCATCTAAGCATTTCTGCTTTCTTTTCCAGACTTGATTTGAGGAAGTCATTCTATCATGCTTTGCCCAATATGAAAGACTATAGTTTGTGAAATCATAAGGCATAATAAACATTTCTTCCCATAAGTTGTTTTATCGGGCCTTCTATCAAAGTAGTGTGACAAGAATCTAATATACATGGTGATTTAAATGCTCTCTCAGAACACAGGTTCTATTTAAAAAAAAAAAAAGAAAGAAAGAAGAAGAAAAAGAAAAAATCTTGTCTCAAAATGTCTCAAAAGCCATCTCAATTTCTTACCAGCAGTGTGGCTTCATGTGTGTGCAGCCTGCACTTTTACTTCTCCACTAATACCAACATGCTCATTATCTTGATTTGCAAATCAACTATGAAGAGGCTTCATTCACTGCTCATTTTTATTCTTTCCTGTTTAATCAGTAAATATCAGAAGTGCTTTAATCAGTACTTCAGAAATCTAGATTTCTCTAGTTCTCAGAGTGAGGCTCATTTTCCTTTTGTGCCAAATGAGTAAATAATTTAAGGCCTTTTCCTATACAATCATGGAAGTACAGTCTTTTCTCTGGTGCCATGCTTTACATTTTTCAGATAATCCATAGAGAAGGTACACAGATTTTTGCATGTGTACTTTGACTGTTTATGTCACTTTAGTCAGCTATCAGATTGCCAGTTGATTCTAATCATTTCCTCCTTGCTGTCATACAAATGTCTTCCCTAAGGTCCAGCTCTTCCTACCTATACTGTCTCTTCCAAACATTTGAATCAAGATGATCCATAGCACACCAAGGATAAGGCTTTCCCAAGGTTTTCTTAGAAAATTTATTTCTGTATGGTGATGGATGACATGGAAGGAGGAAGAATGGCTCACACGTTTATTATTCCTCACAACCCTCAGCCTTTATCCTCTCTACATTCTAGACTTACCAAATTATTTTTGCACGATCATCAATAGAAATTATCACCAAAGCAGATTTCTCCAATAAACACAGATTCACAATTCCTGTCAATGGGGACTATAGAATGTGCATTTTAATCAATTCCCTAGATGGAGTAAATTCTCTATTGGACCATTGAGACTTTTTGTTTGTTTGTTTGGTTGGTTGGTTTTGTTTTGTTTTGCTTTTTAAATATGCTTGGACAGAAGTTCCCTTTACCCTGAGTATAGGCCTCAACTTTCCGTGACTACAGAGGAAAGGAGGAAAAATGAAAAATAGCACCCACAGACTCCTTAAATTACCAAATGAAGCAAACATCATTATTTGCCTACCTACTATCCATCACCATTTTAAACCACTGTAGATGTTTTTGCTTGTTTATGTGTTTGTGTTGTTTAGAAACTAAACATATTCCAAACCTCAAATTGTCCACTTCATATGTTTAACATCAGTTCAGTATAAACAATAGCCTTTTATACTTTTTACACCTATTAGACAATCACAATGACAAATGTTTCCATATCTGAGAAGAATCTTGGCTATACAAAAAAAAATTTTTTTTAATTCAGATTGATGAAGTTGGTTCATAAGAATTTATTCTGAGAGGTTTGTATTCCATGGCTGGATGTAGGAAACAAGTGAGCCTAGCCATGCAATAGAAGCCTTTTCTCTTTCTTATCTCATATGCTATAACTCATAAATGAAAATGCATATTCATAATTTCAGAAATCAGTTAATTATGTCACAGGAAGAGCACCTTATGTACAAGTGCAACATCTAAAACTTTCATGTGGCAGAGTCCACAATCTCTTAAGGAAATCTCACCTATTATCATGAATATCCATGAGTTTTTTCTTCTTCACAGTAGAAAACTAAGAGATCATGTGAAGGTCTGGAAAAGTTTATTTTTTCTTAGATCTATTCCATATGCATATACAGTAGACCCTATTTTATGAGGCAAAAACAATACATCCGGTAATGATTCAAGATAACACCAATATTTACTAAATATTCTAGGGGAAAGAGTTAGTCCAAGTCAGTTTCAGGAAGCATAAATCCACAAATAATATTTTTTATTATTGTGGTTTGGTTGAATTTATTTGTTTTCTTCAATAAAAAATAAAAATTCCCCATGAAATAATGAAATGTTTCAGACTGTGTCATTTTTCAAAATATTGTGATCAACATAGGTACTTTGAACATTTACTGACTAGAAATGTCTCCATATTTTCTCTGTAGTCTAAACTCATTTTTGAACTTTCAGTAACATTATGGTGGCCACGCTACTCACTGATATTCCCTTATCAAATACCAATATCTCCTTATGCATTTAATCTGTGAAGCATGCATTTCCAAATTTTATGATTATAATTTTGTGCTTCATATTATCATCACATTGTTAAAGCCTACATTTCCTCCTATGTTTTAAGTTCATGGAGATAAATACCATGCCTGGTTTTGCCTAAAGTAATATCTCTAATATCTGATGCATGATGAACACAATAAATATCTGTCAATGAAATTAGTGACCACAGGAGACATATAGCATTGAGACATATAGCAGTAGCAGACATGTAGCAGTGGCTCAGCAATAATCTTGCCCTATGAAATATGATTAACTTAGCTTACCTTGCTCTACATCCTCCCCTTTGTATGAATAAAAGAGTCATTTAGTCACATAATTTCTATTAACATTGTACAAAACAAGGTTTTAAAAACAGATTGATAACTGCATGTATGAAGTAAATTGCCTGTCCATTTTTAATGCATTAATGCCTAAAGAACTCTAAATATTTATCCAACTTAACCTATTCATTTTGCAGAGAAATAAAATAAGCCACAGTAATTAAGAGTCCTAAGAACTCACAAATATATATTATCAGTAAAGAAGAAAATGAAACCTTTGTTCTGATAGTGAGTTCAATGATCTTTCCATGTCCTTTTAGAGATTCTTTAAACTCAAAATTATATGAGAATATGAGATTCAGTTTTTTTTTCAAGATCAGCAATGGATGATACAGTATTAGGAATTTCATTTTGACCCATTCATTATCTTCAGGTTCATTGAATTATTGGTGAATTAGTGAAGGGAAACTTCTGAAGACTGTCATTAGCATTAAGGACTGCAGTGTTAAAGCCTAAAGCACTGATACCATGTTGAATCCTTAGAGAAGATATTCTTCAATAACTACACATTTCAGTTCATATTTTCAGGTATAACATCTCTGATCTATTATAATATAATCTTACTAGAAATGTAGCCCCCAAGAAGATTCTCTTTTCCTTTTTTGTCTCATGGAATTTATCTCAATGCTCCTTTAAGCTATGAAAACTTTTTAAATTAAATTTTTAGGATCCCAGTGAGTTCGTAAAAAGTGGTGTCAAGTTACTGGGTGGTCTATCAGAAACATCATGGTGCTCCTGCAGAGGCTGATGTCACTGTCTCATTCTAGACACATGGTGAGTAGTTGAAAGGATATGCAGGCCTTTGGGGGAAGACTCATTTTAGGAGGTTTAAGTTGAAGAACTTTTGTTTCAGAAAGCATTCCCTTGAAGCAAAGAAACATGAGCCCCAAACCAAACTGATTATATTTTATTATAGTGAGGATTTTATTTAGTGAGGATTGCTTTTAATTAATGGAACAAGTAATTCATGAAAATAAATGATAAAAATGTTAAGAACTTATGATACAAAAGAGTAAAAATTAAAAAGTATCAATAGGAAACATATGGAAAGTCATTCCCCCCAACAAGTGGAGAGCAATTTCAGCAACATGCAATTCTACTCATGGAGATAAACATTTTTTGACTATCAGAATCATGTTTTGAAGTTCTTTGCCCACCCTGATATCTTTCTGCCTGCACTAGGATTCATTTATCCCCTGATATCTCCATTATCTCACTCATTCACTCCCACATTCTTACACATACCCTATTTCTGCGTGTTGAAAAACAGGGTAACAAAAAAACATAGGAAGATAATCTCAAGTTTGAGTAATTAGATGTCTCTTGGAAAATGACTCATGACTTAACTATACAAAATCCATTAAAAGATAATATTATTAGGTTATTACTTTATTGTAGGTCAAATGTAATCTACACAGAAATTAGTCCAACTTGACAATAGTTAGAGAAACTCTCAGATTCATCAGAACAATCAGGATGCATCCTAAAGACTTCATATTCTAAAGAATAAAGGATAAATGAAATCCTTATCCAGTCTATATAGTCAGCTCCAAATAATTTTTTTCATTTCTATTAAACTATGTGATTACTTTTGCTTCAGTGTACAACTTATTGGACAAGTTCTGTACTTTTAAAAAACATTTTCCAAATGGAGATGTGACTGTATCGTATTATAAGTAATCTAAAAATTCACCAAAGTCATATCTTTGAGGTTATATAATATTTACTATATTGATAAGATCTAGCATTTTATAGAGTTACACATGTGCCTAGAACTTCCAATAATAAGCTTCACCCACATAATAGTCAACTGCATGGGATTTGTTTCTAAGAAAATGTAAATTATTATTATGGTCTACTGAAGTAGTCAATGTAGTGCCATAAGACTATCTGGCTCCTTGTTGCTAAATTCATATGTAAAATGTGCTGATATTATAGCAATCATGTGAGGATTAAATTAAATAATATGGAATACCATGTGTAGTCCAATCTTTAATCTGGATAGGTCTTTGAGACCTATTCTATATGCCCACCCACCTCTTATCTACCATTCCTACCACAGAATATATCTATCCCTTCCACAAACTAGTATTCAAATTGCAATGTTCCCTCAGAAAAGAATGTGGTTAATGTTGAAAACAGTTATTTCCCAAAACAATTATAAATATGCTCAAGGAATTCAGAGAAGTTATGAGCAAATGCCCAAGTAAGGATCATGAAAAGAAAATATAAGAAATAATGAAAAACATCTAATATATGAAAATGAAATTTAATAAACAGGGCTTGGAAACCAACCCTCAGCTCTATTCTGACCTAGAGGTGAGTGTGTTCATACCCAATAAGACCTGCCCCTAGGACCCATCCCTGAGTCTCAGCTGTTCCCTGGGAACACTCACCCAACTTGGCTCCAGTTGCTGGCTAGCAGGGAGGGCTCCTGTGGGAAGGCTCCCTGTTCACCAAGACACCTCAGCAGCAGACACTGCAATCTACACCTAGAGAGAGAGAGCTCTCATTGGACAAAGGGATGTCATTGGACCAAGAGTAACCTCCGCAGACAAGGAATCTGCCAGCCCTCATTAGACTGAGAGTGGCTTTCTGAGAAGTAGAATCTCCCACCTCTCATTGGACCAAGAGAGGCTTCCTGAAACACAGAATCAGTCAGCTCTGACTAGACCAAGAGTCCTGAGAAGACCAAGAAAGCATCTATGACTCACAGAATCAACTAGTTAGGTTGACCCAAGAGCAGCTCCCTGAGGCACAGAATCTGCCTGCTACAATTAGACCAACAGCTAAGATTAGACCCCGAAGGGCCCCCTGAGACACAGACCCAACAAGCACAGAGTGGACCAACAGCAACTCAGTCATACACAGGCACCTCGTATACCAATTAGAGAAGGAGATCAGCAAACGTCAAGGCAGATGTACATACAACAACATAAAGAGCAATACAGCATCACCAGAAACTAGCCCTCCTCCAACAGCAAGACCTGAACATCACAAGACAGAAGAAGCAGAAGAAAGCAACCTTAAGAATAGCATCATGAAGATGCTAGAGGCCTTTCAAGAAAAAATGAAAAATGAAATGGAGGAAAAGATAAACAAAAAAGTGGAAGAAATCAGTAAAGAAACTGAGAAAAAAACAAACAAAATATCAGAAGAAACAGAGGAGAAGACAAATAAAAAATTGGAATAAAGCAATAAATCCCTTAAAGAAAACCATGGAAAAGCAGTTAAACAGGTGAGAGAAACAGTTCAAGACCTGAAAAGGGAAATAGAAACAATGAAGAAGACACAAACAGAGGGAATGCTGGACATAGAAAATCCTGGACATAAATGAACAGGAAACATAGATGCAAGCAAAACCAACAGAATACAAGAGATGGAAGAGAGGATCTCTGGTGTAGAGGATACAACAGAGGAAATAGATTCATCAGTCAAAGAAAATACCAAAGCCAAAAAAGTCATAACACAATATGTCTAAGAACTCTGGGACACGATGAAAAGACCAAACCTAAAAATAACAGGGATAGAGGAAGGAGAATAATACCAACTCAAAGGCAGAGAAAATATATTCAATAATTTCATAGAAGAAAATTTTTCCAACTTAAAGAAGGAAATACCTATGAAGATACAAGAAGCCTATAGAACACCAAACAGACTAGACCCCCCAAAAAAGTCCCCTCGCAATATAATAATTAAACAGCTAAACCTACAGAATAAAGAAAGAATATTAATAGCAGCAAAAGAAAAAGGCCAAGTGACATATAAAGCCAAACCCATCAGAATAACACCCGATTTCTCAATGGAGACTTTGAAAGCCAGAAGGACATGGACAGATGTAATGCAGACACTAAGAGACCATGGATGCCAGCCTAGACTAATATACCCAGCAAAACTTTCAATCATCATAGATGGAGTGACCAAGACATTCCAAGACAAAACCAGATTGAAACAATACCTATCCACAAATCCAACCCTACAGAAAGCACTAGAAGAAAAATTCCAACCTAAGGAAGTCAGATACACACACAAAAACACAGGCAATAGATAACCCCACAGCAGTAAACTGCAAAGAACAGAAGTACACACACTACCGCCAAAAGATAACTGGAACTATCATTGGTCATTAATATACCTTAATATAAATGGACCTAATTCACCTATAAAAAGACACAGGCTAATGGAAATGAAAGCAGGACCCATCTTTCTGCTGCATACAAGAAACATACCTCATTTTCAAAGATAGACACTACCTAAGAATAAAAGGCTGGGAAAAGTCTTTCCAATCAAATGGTCTTAGGAATCAAGCTGGTGTAGCCATCTTAATATCCAGCAAAATAGATTTCAAACTAAAATCAATCAAAAGAGATCAAGAAGGACATTACACACTCATCATAGGAAAGAACCACCAAGATGAAGTTTTAATTCTGAACATTTATACCCCAAACACAAGGGCACCCACATATGTAAAAGAAACATTACTAAAGCTTAAATCACACATTAATAGTGGGAGACTTCAACACCCCACTCTCACCATTGGACAGATCTGCAAAATCGAAACTTGACAGAGAAATAAGGGACTTAACTGATATTATGACTCAAATGGACTTAACTGATATCTACAGAACATTCCATCCTAAGAAAAAAGAATATACCTTCTTCTCAGCACCCCATGGAACCTTCTCTAAAATCGACCACATACTTAGCCACAAAGTAAATCTCAACAACAACAACAAAAAATTGGAATAATCTCCTGTGTTCTATCAGACCACCATAGTTTAAAGTTAGATTTCAACAACAACAAAAATTACAGAAAGTCTACAATCTCATGGAAACTTAATAATGCTCAACTGAATCACCAATGGGTCAAGGAAGAAATAAAGAAAGAAATTAAAGACTTCCTAGAGATCAATGAAAATGAATATTCCACATAACCAAACTTATGGACAACTATGAAAGCAGTACTAAGAGGGAAATTCATAGGACTAAATGCCCACATAAATAAGTTGGAGAAATCTCACACTAGTGACTTAACAGCACACCTGAGAGCTCTAGGACAAGAAGAAGCAAAGTCACCCAGGAGGAATAGATGCCAGGAAATAATCAAATTGAGAGCTGAAATCAATAAAATAGAAACAAAGAGAACAATACAAAGAATTAATGAAACAAAGAGTTGGTTCTTTGAGAAAATCAAAAAGATAAACAAGCCCTTATCCAAACTAACCAAAAGGCAGAGAGAGAGTATCCAAATTAGCAAAATCATAAATGAAAAGGGAGACATAACAACAGACATTGAGGAAATCCAGAGAACCATCAGGTCATACTTCAAAAACCTGTACTCCACAAAACTGGAAAATCTAAAAGATATGGATAATTTTCTGGATAGGTACCACATACCTAAGTTAAATAAAGACCAGATAAACTATTTAAATAGACCAATAACCCCTAAGGAAATAGAATCAGTCATTAAAAGTCTCCCAAGCAAAAAACGCCCAGGACCAGATGGTTTCAGCACAGAATTCTACCAGATCTTCAAAGAAGAGGTAATACTAGTGCTCCTCAAATTGTTCCACACAATAGAAACAGAAGGAACATTACCAAACTCCTTCTATGAGGTTACAATTACCCTGATTTCCAAGCAAAACAAAGATGCAACAAAGAAAGAGAACTACAGACCAATCTCCCTCATGAACATTGATGCAAAAATACTCAATAAAATATTGGCAAACAGACTCAAAGAATACCTCAAAACAATTATCCACCATGATCAAGTAGGCTTCATTCCAGGAATGCAAGGGTGGTTCAACATACAAAAATTTGTCAATGTAATACACCATATAAACCAACAGAAAAGAAAACAAAAACCGTGATCATCTTACTAGATGCTGAAAAGGCCTTTGACAAAATCCAACACCCCTTCATGATAAAGGTCTTGGAAAGATCAGGAATACAGAGAACATACCTAAACATAATAAAGGCAATTACAGCAAGCCAACAGCCAACATCAAATTAAATGGAGAGAAACTCAAAGCGATTCCACTAAAATCAGGAACAAGACAAGGCTGTCCACTCTCCCTGTACTTATTCAATACAGTACTTTAAGTTCTAGCCAGAGCAATAAGAAAACATAAGGAGCTGAAAGGGATACAAATTGGAAAGGAAGAAGTCAAGCTTTCACTATTTGCAGGTGACATGATAGTATACATAAGTGATCCCAAAAATTCAACCAAGGAACACATACAGCTTATAAACACCTTCAACAATGTAACAGGATACAAGATTAACTCAAAAAAATCAGTAGCCCTCTTATACAATTGACAAACAGGCTGAGCAAGAAATAAGAGAAACATCACCCTTCACAATAGCCACAGATGATATAAAATACTTTGGGGTAACTCTAACTAAACAAGCAAGGGACCTGTATGATAAGAACTTTAAGTCCCTGAAAAAAGAAATTGAAAATGTCAGAAAATGGAAAGATCTTCCATGCTCATGGATAGGCAGGATTAACATAGTAAAAATGACAATCTTACCAAAAGCAATCTATAGATTAAATGCAATCCCCATCAAAATCCCAACACAATTCTTCACAGACCTGGAAAGAACAATACTCAATTTCATATGGAAAAACATAAAACCCAGGATAGCCAAAAGAATCCTGTACAATAAAACAACCTCTGGAGGCATCATGATCCCTGACTTCAAGCTCTACTATAGAGCTACAGTAACAAAAACAGCTTGGTACTGGCATAAAAACTGACAAGTGGACCAATGGAACCGCGCTGAAGACCCTGACATTAATCTGCACACCTATGAACATATGATTTTCAACAAAGAAGCCCAAAATATACAATGGAAAAAAGAAAGCATCTTCAACAAATGGTGCTGGCATAACTGGATGTCAACATGTAGAAGACTGCAAATAGATCCATATCTCTCACTGTGCATAAAACTTAAGTCCAAGTGGATCGAAGACCTCAACATCAATTCAGGTACTCTGAACCTGATAGAAGAGAAAGTAAGAAGTAGTCTTGAACGCATTGGCACTGGATATCACTTCCTAAATATAACACCAGTAGCACAGACCTGAGAGAAACAATTAATAAATGCAACCTCTTGAACCTGATAAGCTTTTGTAGGACAAAGGACATGGTCAACAAGACAAAATGACAGCCTACAGAATGGGAAAAGATCTTCACCAAGCCCACATCTGACAGAGGGTTGATATCCAGAACATATAAAGAACTCAAGAAATTAGACATCAAAATACCCAAAAGTCTAATCAGAAAATGGGATATAGAGCTAAACAGAGAATTCTCAACAGAAGAAGCTCAAATGGCTGAAAGACATTTAAGGAATTGCTCAACATCCTTAGTCATCAGGGAAATGCAAATCAAAATGAGTATGAGATACCATCTTACACCCATCAGAATGGCTAAGATCAAAAACACTGAAGACGGCTTATGCTGGAGAGGATATGGAGCAAGGGGAACATTCCTCCACTGTTGGTGGGAATGCAAACTTGTACAGCCACTTTGTAAATCAATATGGTGCTTTCTTAGAAAACTGGGAATCAACCTCCCTCAAGACCTAGCTATTCCACTCTTGGGCATATATCCAAGGAATGCTCAATCATACCACAAGGACGCATGCTCAACTATGTTCATAGCAGCATTATTTGTAACAGCCAGAACCTGGAAACAACCTAGATGCCCTTCAACTGAAGAATGGATAAATAAAATGTGGTACATATACACAATGGTGTACTACTCAGCAGAAAAAAAACAGTGACATCATGAGTTTTGCAGGCAAATGGATGGAACTAGAAAAAAATCATCCTGAGTGAGGTAACCCAGACTCAGAAAGACAAACATGGTATGTACTCACTCATAAATGGATACTAAATGTAAAGCAAAGGATAACCAGACTGCAACTCACAACTCCATGGAGGCTACCTTGTAAAGAAGACCCTAAGAAAGACACACAGGTCACCCAATGACAGAGAAATGGATGAGATCTACATGAGCAAGTTGTGGGTGAGGGAGGGGTTATGGAGGGCAAGGGTTGGGAGAAGAGATCTTAGGGGAGTGGGAGGTCCCAGCTGGTTCAGGAGCAGAGTGGAAGAATGGAGAGGGAGATACCATGATGAATGAAGACCAGGGGAACAGGAAGAAGCAGAATGCTAGAGAGGTCCCTGGAAATCCACAAAGATATCTCCACTATAGACTACTTTCAATGGTCGAGAGAGTGCCTGAGCTGACCTTCTCTGGTGATCTGAAGGCCAAACACCCTGGCTGTCATAACAGAACTCCAGTGTCTGATGGAAGTGGATGCAGAGATTCATGGCTAAGCCCCAGGTGGAGCTCCAGGAATCCAATTGGTAAGAGAGAGATGGAATTGTATGAGCCAGAGATATTGAGACCATGATTGGAAAAAGCACAGGGACAAATAGCCAAACTAGTGGAAATGCATGAATTGTGAACCAATGGCTGAGGAGTCCCCATGGAACTGGACCAGGCTCTCTGGATAAATGAGGCAGTTGATTACCTTGAACTGTTTGGGAGGCTCCCAGGCAGTGGAGCCTGGACCTGTCCTTGGTGTATGGGCTGACTTTTTGCAGCCTAGGGCCTATGCTGGGACACTTTGCTCAGCCTTGGTGTATTGAGGAGGGGATTGGACCTGCCTCTGCTGAGTCTACCAGGCTGGACTGACTCCCCAGGGGAGACCTTGCCTTGGAGGAGGGGGGAATAGGGGTGGATTGGGGAGGAGGGCTAGGGTATGGGAAGAGAGAGGATGGGAAAATCTGTAGCTGATATATGAATTTAAGTTAATTATAAAATAAAAATATTAAAAAAAGAAATTTAATAAACAGAAAGGATATCTGAATAACATCCAAAGTAAAATAAAATGCAAAATAAAAAACTCAAGAACTCAAACATGAAACTCAGAAAAGTCTTACAGAAAGATTTGATTATATTTAAGCAATAATATAAGATCTTAAAAAAGGAAAATAGATGGATCATTCAGGCAAAGAAAATGTAGACTCAAAAAACTAAATTAAAAAGAACAAAATCTTAGGAATTTCCATCCATTTTTCCATAGAATACTGGACAGAATGGTTCAATCTGAAGAAAATATTAAACATATCTAAGAGGTATATAATCATAAAATAATAATCCAAAAAAGGACAAGGAAAACACTAGTGTCAAAAAATAAGAGTAAATAAACATTGTTTACTAATATTTTTGAATATTGATTGTCTCAATACACCTATATAGAGATACAAATTCCAAGAAAGAGACCTCACTATCAATAATGTCCACCACCTTAAGGTGAAATAACAGGAAAAGTTGTTCTAAGTGAATGGAAAAAAGAAAAAAAACATAAGTTGCTTATGCAATATCTGACTAAATCAATTTCAAACTAAAATAAGTATAAAGATAAAAGGACAGACATTTTATATTCAACAGAGAAGACATTATAATTCTAAACAGTTACACACAAAATACAGAGATATCCATTTTAATGAAGAAAAAAAAAAGCTCATAGACCTTACATCACAGATTTACTATAACAGAGTGATAGTGAGTGACCACATCCTCAGCACTAGACATATTATCCAAACAAAAACTTAATAGAGAAACCCTGTAGTTAAGTGGCATCATAAATCAAATGGGTCTAACAGACATTTTCAGAATACCCCCCCAAATATTAAAGAAAAAATTTCTTCTATTCAGCACATGGCACTTTATCCCAAACCAACCACATTAGGACACAAAATACCTCAGGAAAATTAAAATAATGCCCTATGTTCTATATAAATACAAAGGAATAAAGCTTTATAGTAACAACAATAGAAATGGCTGAAAGTACAAAGCTTCATGGAAGCTTCATAACATACAACTATATGAAAACTGACTCAAAGAAGAAATCAAGAAGACACTAAAAAAGAAATTCCATACCAGATAGACATGAAAGCAGAATATACTAAGTCTCTGGAACACAATAAAGGGAATCTGAAGAGGAAAATTTATAGCACTAAGTGCCTATATAAAAAAGCTGGAGAGCACTTATATTCAAGTACAACATTGTACTTGAAGGCCTTGGAAAAACAAGAGCAAACAACACTCAAAAGAAGTGCACTGAAAGAGAAAAATAAAGTCAAGGCTTTTGAAATTAATGTAATAGAAATGAAAACAATTGAACAAAGAATCAATGAAAGAAAGAGTTGATTCTTTTAAAAGGTCAACAAGATTGATAAACATTTAGCTAAATTAATCATAATAAAGAGGAAAGAGTTCAAACTAATTAAATTAGAAGTAAAAATGAAAAATATTATGTCATATATTGGGGAAATTAAGAGACTCATAAAGACAAATGTCAAATTTTTCATTTCACTAAAATGAAAAATCTAAAGTAACTGGATGAATTTCTATATATAGTGACAGAAAAATTAAATTAAGTTGGATTAGATCATTTCAATGTATCCATAACAACTAATGAGGTGAAGGCAGCAATTAAAAATTCCCCAACTAAAAATACATATATATTATGACCAGAGATATTAGTGAAGAATTCTATCTGATCTTCAAAGAAAATGAAAAGCAATACTCCTCAAATTGCCTGGGGCCTATGCAGGGTTGCTTGGCTCGGCCTGGGAGGAGGGGACTGGACCTGCCTGGACTGAGTCTACCAGGTTGATCTCAGTCCGCGGGGGAGGCTTTGCCCTGGAGGAGGTGGGAATGGGGGATGGGCTGGGGGGAAGGTGAGGGGGGCCGGAGGGGGGAGAACAGGGGTTCTCCATGGCTGATATGTAGAACTAAATTGTATTGCAAAATAAAAATAAAAAAATAAAAAAAAATTATTTAGTAAAAGAAAAATGGTAGGAACACTTACAAATTCTCTTTATAAAGCCAGCATTACTATGCTCTGATTTAAAAAAATACAAAGATCCATGAAGAAAAAAAAAGAAAGAGAAAAAAGAAAAAGAAACATACTGTCCAATCTCTCTGAGGAACATAGATGAAAAAGACCCAATAAAATATTAGCAAACCAAATTCAAGAGTATTAGGTACTATGACCAAAGGAATTTTTTTTTTTTTTTTTTTGGTTTTTCGAGACAGGGTTTCTCTGTGTAGCTTTGCGCCTTTTCCTGGAACTCACTTGGTAGCCCAGGCTGGCCTCGAACTCACAGAGATCCGCCTGGCTCTGCCTCCCGAGTGCTGGGATTAAAGGCGTGCGCCACCACCGCCCGGCTGACCAAAGGAATTTTATCCTGGAGATATAGGAACAGTTTAACATACATAAGTAAATGAAGTAATCCATCACGTAGAGCGATTAAAGACAGAAATAATATAGTGATCTCATTTGATGAAGAAGTCATTGACAAGATTCAATATCCATTCATGACCTAAGTCCAGGAGAATCTAGAAATACGGGGAACATATTTCTATACAATAAGTACAACAGAGAGGAAACCAACAGCCAATATCATCCTAAAGACAGAAAAACTCAAAGCGTCATCACTAAAACCAAAACAAGATAAGGGTTTCCACTCTCTATTTCTGATCATTATAGTGTTTGAGGACTTAGCTAGAACAAAATGACATATGAAGCACATAAAGAGGATACAGATAAGAAAGGAAAAATTCAAAGTATTCGTATCTGCCAATGATATAATTCTATAAATAAAAGATAATTAAAAACATACCAGAAAACTCATTGAATTAATATATTTAGCCAATTACCAGGATACATAATTGATACACAAAAAGTTTTTTATATGCAAAGAACAACTATACAAAGAAATATATCAGGAAAACAATTCTATTCATAAGAGTATTGAAAATATAGGATGAAACCTAGCTAGCTAATCAAGTGTCTTTGTTAGGGTTTCTATTGCTCTGTAGAGACACAATGACCACAGAAACTCTTATAAAGGAAAAAATTTAATTGGATGGCTTATAATTCAGAGGTTCAGTCCATTGTCATCACGGTGGGACAAGCAGACATGATGCTTGAGAAAAAGGTAAGAGTTCTATATCAGGCAGCAGGAAGTAAATTGTCTCACTGGGCATGGCTTGAGCATATATGAGACCTCAAAGTCCATGTCCACATTGACACATTTCCTCCAACAAGAATTTACTTATTCCAAAGCCACACCTCCTAATAGTGCTACTATCTTTAGGGGCCATTTTCTTTTCAAACCACCACAGCAAGTGAAAATTTTTATGATAAATGCCTTTATACTTTGAAAAACAGCATCAGAAAGTATTCCTGGAGATTGAAAGACCTCTATGCTTATAGAATTCTAGTATTTATTTTGTGAAAATTGTCATTTATTCTACCAAAAGCAACCTGCAAATTTAACCCATTCTTCATTAAAATTCCAACAAAATCCTTGTCATAAATGTAAAAATTCTTAAATTTCATGTGGAAATAAACAAAAAAATCTGGGTTAGCTAAAACAATCATGAATTGTAAAAGAATTTCTGTAATTATCACCATTGTTGATCTTAAGTTATGTTACAGAGATATAATATGCCAATAATATGAAACAGACATATTGGCCAGTATAATAGAATCAAGGTCTAGAACATAAATCCACACAGTATGACCACCTGAATTTTTACAAAGAGGCCAAAAATACACTCTGGAAAAAAGACACCATCTTGACAAAATGTGAAAGGCCTGGAATTGGCACAAGATACCCCAAGACCAAGTTCTCAATACAAAGGAGATTTATTTTCACCAGAGGGACAAAGGGTAGAAAATAAGAGAAAAATACAGAGGATAGAGGAAGAAGGAGAAGACAAAAGGAACAGCAAAGAGAAAGAAGAGATATTGTTGCCCCTAGAAGGACAAAGGGCTACTTCCAGATATAGAGTAGACTGATGTGGCCCTTAGGCAAATGGCAGTTTATAAAGGGAAAAATGGAAACTTGATGTTAGGATAAGTTGTTTTCTTTTGGTTGAGCATGATAATTAGAGTAGCCAAAGAAGGACTTTTGATTGCTATCAATATTTTGATAGTTGGACGTTGGTTGGTCAGTCTCAGGAGGATGAAGTGGCCAAATAAGGGAAAAGACTTTGGTGACTAGTTTTAGGATTGTAACATAACAGTTTAGTAAGGCAGAGGAAATGAAGGAAGGGCAAAGCATGAAAGAGCCATGCTATGGCCTACAAGAGCCCTTCAAAACGGTGCTGATCAAACTGGACAACTGAATATGGAGGATGAAACTAGATCCCCATCTCACAACCCAAACAAAACTCAACTTCAAATGGATCAAGGACTTCAACATAAAGTCTGATACCCTGAATCTCATAGAGGAAAATGTAGAGCATACATTTGAAGTCAGTGGCACAGGTAAAGAGTTTCTGAACAGGACTCCAGAAGCAGTAATTAGCACCAACAGCTGACAAATAGGACAACATAAAAAACAGAAAATCTTCCTTAAAACAGCAGGTAGCATAACAGGATTTTTTTAAAAAAGCTTTGAAAGCTATACATTGGATAGAAGATTGGACTCTAGAATATGTAAAGAACTAAAGCATTTAAATACACACACACACACACACACACACACACACACACACACACACACACACAAATCTTTAAATGCAGAATGGGCCTAAATAGAGAGTTCTCAAAAGACAAAATATAAAGAGCTGAGAAATATTTTTTTAATGTTCAATACACTTAGCCATCAGGAAAATGCAAATTAAAACTACTTTGAAATGTCTTCCACAGTGAAAATGGCCAAGACATAGATAGATAGATAGATAGATAGATAGATAGATAGATAGATAGATAGATAGATAGATTGATAGAGATGGATGGAAGGATGGATAGATAGATAGATAGATAGATAGATAGATAGATAGATAGATAGATGATAGATAGATAGATAGATAGATAGATAGATAGATAGATAGATAGATGAGCAGATGACAGAAAGTTTGTGCCAAAGGCAGGATGTAGTTGGAAATTTTCCTGTGTCCCACCTGGTCCCATGGCCACTCAGTCCCAAGTAAACACACAGAGGCTTAGATTAATTGCAAACTATATGACCTTTGGCTCAGGCTCATTATTAACTTAACTTTTATAACTTAATTCAACCAGTTTCTATTAATCTATGTTTTCAACATGTGGCTTCAACTTATTGTCTCACATTTTGCTTCTCCTTGTGGTGACTTGAAGCTTCTGCCTGACTCTACCCTTCTTCATCTCCATCTTCAGTTTGAATATAATACCTAACCTTGTTCTGCCTCACTATTGGCCAAACAGCTTTTTTATCAAACAATGAGAGCAAACCATGTTCACAGTTCACAGAAGGATATTTCACAGCATTTCCCCTTTTCTGCCTAATCAAAAAGGAAGGTTTTAACTTTAATATAGTAAAATTATATATAACAAAACAGTTACCAAGCAAGAATTACAGTTACATTATCTACAGTTACATTACTATCTACAAATACCATTGTATTTGGTAAAATTAAAGAAAATATTCTATCATCTATCCTATATAGCTAGAAGTTTCTCCAGTCCTACCTGGGCCCAGAAGTCCCATGGTATGCTTATAAAATAATCACACAGAAGCTTAATATTATTTATAACTGTGTGGCCAATAGCTCAGGCTAACTACTGACTAGCTCTTACACTTAAACTCAGCCCATTTCTGTTAATCTATATGTCCCCACATGTTCCATGGCATTACCTGTGTGCCATTACATGCTGCTCCCTGGCCAGTGGGCTAGCATCTCCTCATTTAGCCTTCCTCTTCCCAGAATTTTCCTTGTCTGCTTATCCCTCCTATACTTCCTGCCTGTCTACTGGCCAATCAGCATTTTATTAAACCAGTGTACAAAAGCATTATCCCACAGCATTCCCCCTTTCTGTTTAATTAAAAGTGAAGTTTTTAACTTTAACATAGTAAAATTACCTATAATTGAACAGTTATCAAGCAAGAATTACAGTTATAATAGCTAGTCTATTTGTATTTGGCAAAATTAAAGAAAATACTCTATCTCTCCTATATTTGTGAGTCCGAGGTTTCATATCTACCTTATCTCCTATCAAAACCAAGGAAAACCATAATTATAACTATCTAGTCTTCAACTACATTAAAGACCCCAGATGTATATAATATTATCTAAGTAAACAGAAAGAGCATTGTAAGCAACTTCCAAAACTCTGGAAATGACAGAGACAGCTGACTGCCTGGACAGTCACCCAAAGTTCCTTTGCAATGTTGGGGCATTAATTCTTCAGCCTACAGGCCTAGAGTCTGTCAACGCACATTTTTTTTTAAAGTCACTTGTTTGCACTTCCTGTTTTGCTAGGTAATATTATTTCTTTCTTTCTTTCTTTCTTTTTTTTTTTTTTTTGTTTTTTTTTGAGACAGGGTTTCTCTGTGTAGCTTTATGCCTTTCTTGGAACTCACTTGGTAGCCCAGGCTGGTCTCGAACTCACAGAGATCCGACTGCCTCTGCCTCCCAAGTGCTCGGATTAAAGGAGTGCAACATCACTGCCCAGCTTTTTTAAAAGAACACAGCAATGTTCTTTTTTTCTTTTTTTTTAAGATTATTTATTTATTATGTATACAGTGTTCTGCCTGTATGTATGTCTGCAGGCCAGAAGAGGGCACCAGGTCTCATCACAGATGATTGTGAGCCACCATGTGGCTGCTGGGAATTGAACTCACGAACTCTGGAAGAGCAGTCAGTGCTCTTAACCTCAGAGGCATCTCTCCAGCATATTATTTCCTTTTTTGGGTCTCTGAGGGAGTTGAAGAATAGATAGTTATAGTTAGAATTTTCCCTGTTAAGAAATTTAGAAAAGAAACTCCCTAAGAGGTATTAAGTATGTAAGTTTGAAAGACATCATAAGATAGTTTTCTGTTGGTAATAAAAGTTAGGATAGAAAGTGAATTAGGTACATTTCGGACTCACCGAAATAGAATAGATAATGGAATATTTTCTCTGAATTGGTCAATGCAAATGTACTAGACATTGTTGATATACATATTATATATGTTATTGTACTTATTTTATACAGTTTTTCTTATATTAGTTATAATTTTTTATTTTTATTAGACAAGAAAAGGGGAAATGCTGTGGGATAATGCTTTTGTACACTAGTTTAATAAAATGCTGACTGGCCAGCAGCCAGGCAGGAAGTATAGGCAGGTCCAGGAGAAGAGGAGAATACTGGGAAGAAGAAGAGCAGAGTCAGAAGATGCCAGCCTGCTGTCCAGGGAACTGCATGTAATGGCTCACAGGTAAAGCCACAGAACATGTGGTAATATATAGATTAACAGAAATGGGCTGAATTTAAGTGCAAGAGCTAGTCAGAAGTAAGCCTAAGCTAGTGGCTGAGCAGTTTTAACTAATATAAGCCTCTTTGTTTACTTGGTTCTGAACTGCTGTGGACCGAGCAGGACTTAGGAAAACTTTCAGTTACAATCCTATATTTATGAGTCTAAAATTTTATATCTAATTTACCTTTTATCATAACTAAGGAAAACTATAACTATCTAATCTTCAACTCCATCAAAGACCCCAGAAGGATATAATATTACCTGAGTAAATGGGAAGTACATTGTAAGCATCTTCCAAAATTCTAGAAATGACAGAGACAGCTAGCTGCCAGGACTGTCACCCAAAGTTCCTCTGCAATGTTGAGGCATCCATCTTGGGCCTACAGGTCTAGAGTCTCTGAAAGACATTTTTGTGAAGCAGGAAATTTAAAGGATTGTCTTGCCTATTGGCAAAGTCCATCAGTCACTTTCCTCTGAGTCCTGCAGAATGTCTGGCAGTATCTTCTAGGAAGCAAGAACCTGAAGGACCATCTCCCCCGTTTAGGAAAAGTTTAGTGGTCTTTTTCTATGGATTTGTCTCTTTAAAGACTACAACATACTGTCAAGCAGTCCAGGCAAGAGAAATTTCTTGTCCAAAAGCACAGTTTTGCCAAGAAGAAAATAAATTCCACATGGAGTGTCTTTGATGCCCATATTCCTCTTTGAAGTAAATTGGTGCTGCCAGGAACAGAGATGTCTCACTGTCCAGAAAAGTCTGAATTTTTAAAACATTTTAAATGCTATATTCTGTAGGTCTTTGAAGTGTTTGAAGATTACCTACCTAATTGAAATATATCCACACACACCTAGAAAACGTAGTTAGCATAACTATAAGTTTGATTATCATAGATGACTACTTACTAATCTGTATTTCTTAATTATACATTACAATTTTAAATGAATTGCATAAACATAATACCTTAAACAGGAGTAGAAACATACAGAGAGTATAACAAAATTAACTTTGAATTTGAATTTGTGTCAATAAATTAAAATCCATAGCAATGTAAAACATTTCAAACAAGTTGTTGTTCTTTAAAAGTAGATTCAATAATATACCTTTTCATCCTATCATATCTATATTACCTTTTCTTCTTTTTTTTTTTTGGTTTTTCGAGACAGGGTTTCTCTGTGTAGCTTTGCGCCTTTCCTGATACTCGCTTTGGAGACCAGGCTGGCCTCGAACTCACAGAGATCCGCCTGGCTCTGCCTCCCGAGTGCTGGGATTAAAGGCGTGCGCCACCACCGCCCAGCTTACCTTTTCTTCTTTATAAAGAGATTGCATTTATAATCAACCCCTTTAAATAAAAATAAACATTTATAAACAATATTTGGGGAGTTTGGGCATAACTTTTCATACTACTTCCTGCTCACTGGGGACACTGGCATTCTTATGGGGATTCTAGAAAATTTGAGATAATGGTCAAGTCATGGGAAGAGCAGTTATAACCTTTGTGGATAGATACCATCTGTCAAGGTTCAGGAGGTCTCACTTGATCAAATCTAATCCATCTTAATCTGGAACAATTTCACAGACTCTTGCTTCCTGAGGAAACAAAAACAGAGCCTCCTTTCCAAAGCAGCATATCCTTAGATCCAAATTTTGAAGTCAAGATATCTTTAAAATATATACATTGGCTTAACTTAGCAGCCTTTACATTCAAATGTCTTTCTGCAGTTAGCTCATTAACAGTCAAAAAACTTAAAGAAAATGCAATATACATAATCTAAACTCTGTGTATTTCCCATCTTTAAACAGCTTAACTTTCATATTACTTTTACTGTCTCTTTAAAGACTATTCTATAAAACTATTTATTTCTTTATATAACTGCCTATACTCATTTTCTTCTCTCTTCCAAGTCTATGTACATTTTTACAATACTATAAACTGTTTAGAGGTTTATTCCATATGAATCTGTCTTATTGTGTATCTATAATTCTTTTCCGACAGGAGAGATTTTAAACCACTAAGCTGCACAGTGGCTTTGGCTGTTGACTCTGCCACATTTGGATTCCCACTGTGGAAGAGGTATGTTTACCATCAACTGTGGAAGCCATGCTCACAGCCTACTCTGGGAAACAGTGGTTCTGTGCCTCCATCAAGCAACATGTAGCCCAGAAACATTTTTTTGTCTGTACTAGCAAAATTTAAATCTACCAAGCAGCACACTGCTCAGCTTGAAGATGCCTCTGTGTATGGTGATGGGAATCTGCCACATTGTGCTCCAGATGAAAGGCTGCAGCATCTCTGTGCCTCAGCCCACATGAGAGACACAAACTAGAAAACTGCTTTTGGCTCTGTTTTAGAACCCCTTTTTAAAGCTTTCTCATGTTTTAAATGCAAATTCTTGCCCCACATTGGAACGCCAGAGGAACACTTATTCACTGCTATATAAAGTATAAACTTGCACCGCCAACATGAAAGTCAGTGTGCAAGTTCTTCCAACAGTTGAAAATATATCTATTACAATGTTCACCTGTCCCACTCAGGTATAAATACAAGAACTCCATATCCTGCTCTAGACATAATTGTTCTTCTATGTTCATTGCTGCTATACTCATGATAGGCAGAAAAGAGAAATAGCCTATATGTCCTTCAGCAGATGAATGGATAATGAAAATATAGTACATTTATTCAGCAGAATATTTCAACTATTAAGTAAAACATTTGTAGATATACATAAATATAAATAACATATATATATATACATATATATTTATGAAAGAGAGATAAGAGAGGAGAGAGAGGGAGGGAGGGAGGGAGAGAGAGAGAGACAGAGAGACAGAGAGACAGAGAGAGAACGTGTGTGTGCCTTGGGATTTGGCCAAGACTGAAGGATGGGGTGAAGAATGAAGGCTATAGGAGATCTGCTTCATCCCTTGGGGAATGGAGGCAGAGAGGAAGCAGGGGAATTTCTACAAAGGTGGGGGTAAGACTGGGGAATTTGAATTTGATGATGGGAAGAAGAGTGAAAATTACATGAATTTTTGGCCAGTGGTAACCCATGGGTTTCTATGGAGAGAGTGCTTCTGGTGTGATAAAAGCTGATGCATGAGTATGTAGAACATGTTTGGAGGCTTTAGGATTGTCAATATGAGAACAAGATAGCAAATGGGAAGACTAGTATGGAGTATTTCATGTTAAAGTTGATGAATTTTTTTAAGTAAGATGATGGAAACAAACCTTAAATGTAATAAAAAAATAATTCCAAAAGGACTGGGCATGAGGCCCTCTCTTTTGAGTATTAGTTCTGGGCAATGCCATTCTGACTACAACCTACATGAAAGAGGAGTAAATATGTTTGGCACAGGAACTGGCAGTTAAATTTCATCAACTGAAGTCATCACCATGTTTAATAGCCAAAATGATTTGTGACATTGTAGAAAATATGTATAAAGCAAGAAGAAAGCCCAAGATGTTACCCTCTGGATCTGCTTGAGATGTCATACAGACAGAATGGGAAACATGAGCATATAAGTTTAGTCTTTGAGGGAGAAAGACATAAGATGTGTGTGTGCTCTCCTGAAAGCAGTGCAAAAGGGCCGTGAGGGCTAATCATCACTGTCAACCCAACTATATTTAAAATCATTGTGGAAACACATTCCTGGGTATAACCATGAATGTGTTTCAGAAAGCTTTTCCTCAGGAAGGAAGAATCATTTTGAGTGTGTGTAACATCACCCCATGGGAAGGAGACCCAGAAGGAACAAAAATAAAAAGACAAGGAAAGCATCAGCATTTGATCCACCTTGTGCCGAGGACAATTTTAAGAGCCATGCCATATTGCCGGCCTGAGTAAAGTTTCTGTTGTCCAGTATTGAGCCACTAACCAGAAAATTTTGACATGCCTGGACAAGTCCTGAGTTATTAGAAAATAATTTATTTCCTTATCTTTCTGCTACAGTGACAATGTTTTGTGGTTAGGTTGCTTGGTTGGGCTGCTTGGCAACTCAACAGTCCCCTGATCTTTTCCCAAAGAAAGTGTCCTGGTCTGCTTCTATAAAACCCACCTGAGAAAAATAAAATTTTGCAGCTTGATCAGAATACTGTCTTGCTGTCAATTCTTTGTGTCTCTTGTCCCTTTCATTTGCCATTCCCCCTTCTAGGGTCTCTGCTGAAGATCCCGCTGGCTGAGACAACCTTGTCCTTTGTGTTACATGAAATGAAGTTAGAATCCCCAGAAGCTGAAAATTTATCTTTTGAAGAGGCCAACTTGATGCCAAGATTTGGGTGAAATTATTGTTACATCTGTCTTTGTGTCTACCAAGTTTTCAATTACAATGCCTTAATTATATATATATATATATATATATATATATATATATATATATATATATATATATATAGAGAGAGAGAGAGAGAGAGAGAGAGAGAGAGAGAGAGTGTGTGTATGTATATATATAGTGTGTGTATATATATATATTTAGCTTTGGTCTTTGATCATTTATAGAAGTTTTCCAAGACACTTGTTTTCTGGTCTTTCCTGAACTTTTTGTTATATCCACCAAAGCTGTTCTGTCCTTGATCGCATCCAAAGCAGTATAGATTTAACAGGCATTCAGTCCTTTAATTGCTCTGTGGATGAGTTTCTTCAATGTTGATGGATAGTGATTGAACCAAATTTGATATTTGGGTCTACTTAGGGTGTTTCCCAATGGCAAATGGTTACCTTGTCTGTCCCTTGTCAATCTTCATCTATTAGTCCAATTCCCAATGCCGGCCTTTGCCACACCTTCTGCATACTCCAGAAGTCTGGGGCCTTTGATTTGGATTATCTCTAGATAAAAACATTGTTTCTAGGAATGCCTTACTTACAATTCCTTTTCAAATGACCTTGCTTACCACATTTAAAACATTTGACATTTTGATTTTCTAAAAATTTTTAGAAATCACTTCTCTTAGCAAAGTATCATCATAAGTGTGAGATCCAATATAAGCTGTATTTCTAATCTATTCATTTATGGGTGCTGATCTTGTCTTTAAAGGCTGAATCACCCATTTGTATTCTGAATTAGTATTTTCAAAATCCAAAGATTCAATAGGTATTTATCTAACTTCTGGATTTGATACTATTCTGTTTACAGCTGTACTCAATCTTTGCAAAAAATCAGTGAAGGCTACTTTTTGGGCCTTTTATACTTGCAGTAAAGGACCCAGACCTCTTTCCTGATTCTCCAATCTTGTTCCAAGCATTCAAAGCTGCTAGATGACATAGGACCAAGGTATGGTCATCAAATCCAAATTGTCTTTGCAAATCAGCGTACTGACATTTACTGAGAAATTTATCTTGGGAAATATCAATACCTCTAGCCCTGTTTCATTTTTGGATGGCCCTAGCTTCCTCTTTCCACCATATTTTCCATTGTAACCAAGGACTAGCTTCCAATATAGCTATGGCTAATTCCTTCCAGTCTTGGGGTATAATTGTGTTCTGAGTTGTCCATGAATTTAACATCTGATTCAAGTAGGATAAATGCATACCATATGAAACGACTTCTTCCTTAAATTTCCTCAAATCTAGCATTTCTGTAGGATTCCAGTTAACTTCTGCATGATCTTGAATGTGCCTATCATATGGTGGTGATTCTTGTGTGGTAACTGGATACGCAAAGGTCTGAATTACTCTGTCTATGTCTGAATATTTTTCTTAGTTTCATTAGTAGGTCTTTAATGCCTGTATCTTGTCAATATTAAGTCTTTCTAAGGCTTGTATCATCAATTTTTCATATTTGGCACACTTATCACATCACTTTTTTAGGGATAAATATGAATTACCAAACTGATAGTAATGATAAATGGACATTATGTCAATCCCAGCTAAGTCAGTTATTCCTTCACTTTTTAATTTTCAAGCCATCCATTGTGGTACCATACAGAGTCTTAACTCCCTGCATTGTAATATTCCTCATTCTTAATGTGGGAGAGAGTCAATATTATTTTCCTCACTTATTAAGGACTTCCCATACATCTCACCTATTCTGAGGACTTTTCAGTTTGTTCACAGCCATGGTGGCATTGACAGCAGAGCTGTGCTGAAGGTGGGGGTGGGGGTAGAATATGGAAAGGGTTGAGGGGTAGAATGGGGTGGGAGTATATGGCACCTGCAGCTGCTTGCAAGCAGTAGGGGTTGAGGGTGCAGGTGGTGGGGCCACGGTAGGAGGCCAGGGCATACAGAGGAAGATTCTGTGTGCACATGTGGAGGATTAGTGTGTGTGTGTGTGTGTGTGTGGAGGTTTAGCTGCAGCAGAAACCTGAACAGGCCTTGTAGCTGGAATGGGCTTTGTGCCTGCTGTGTGTGCTTGCAGCCCCCTGCAGCAGATGCAGGGAGACCACTGTGGGGAAATTCCAAGATCCGTGATGTTATGAAGTGGCAGCTTCAAAAGCCACTGGGTGATCTCATGCCACTTGTTGGACACCTGATGAACTATTTATCTAAATTGTTCTCTTATCAATAAGACTCTGGTGTCAACTATCAGGGTAAAAAACTGATAGATCAAAGAAGTGGCAGAGGAGTGACTACCTGTCCTTCCTTTTATACTCTCCAGATCGAAGAGAGTTTGAAATTTCCAAATCCCTCCCTTCTCTTTCCTGTGAACCTTCTCTATCCATCCATATTCCTGGCTTCTCTGTGACTAATTCCAGTCCACTAGTCGCTGACTCCACCCTGATTCAAGCTTAAATTTATTAACAGTCTCAGGTGTCTCAGTACAATCAAATACCCTGCAATAGTCAAGCTTTGTGCATAAGTGCACATGATACTGGCTTTGTAGTTTTGAAAAAAGCAAGAGTGAGGGGGCCATAAAGGAGTTTGCAAAAAGATTCTAGGTGAAAACTTCGACTACAAGAATCTGTGTTGCTGCAGGTGGTAAAAGTAGAGCACTAGGGTTGCAGCCCAAATGATTTCATCATGAGATCTAGATGCTACATCTATAGCATCAGAATTTGGTGCTTGCTATGCTAGGTTTTGATCTTACTTTGGTCCTGTTTTGCCCTGTCCTCCTCCCATTCCTTCCTTTAGGGATAAGAATGTTTAATCTGTACCATGATATATTGTAAATATAGAACTTAGTTTTGTTACTCTTTTAATTATTTTAAAGATGGTTTTGAGTCGCAGAAGATACTTCCATGTTTAGACCATGTTGGGATGATGAAAGACTATGTGGACTCTGTCTATCGCTCAGATAAAAACATTCTGACCTAAAAGAACTTAGAGGAGGGCAGGGCTTGTTTCACTTTACAGTTCCAGACCACAGTTGAGACAAGTCTGGGTAAGAACTCAAAGCAGGAGGGTAAAGGCAGAATACATGGAGGAATGCTGCTTGCTGACTCTCTGCCTTGCTCACTAACTTCCTTATGCTGCTTAGGACTACCTGACCAGGGACAGTGCGGCACAGAGTGGGCTGGTACCTCCTGCATCAATTAATTTTCAAAAAAAATCCCTCACAGACACACCAATAAACTAGCTTGAAAAATAAAGACAATTACCTCAATTGAGATTCTTATTTATTTCAGGTGATTCTAGGTTGTTTCATGCTGACAGTTAATGCTTATTAGGACAGGAACTCAATGGTCTCAAGCCTTATTTAACTGGGCTACTGCTATCGCTGTTGGCTATGGATGAAGCATAGAGGGAAAAAGGAGAATTGTAAAATTGGGAATTTATAAATAGAGTAGTTTGAAATGAAAAGAATGAATGTGGTAAAAATGGGTGTTTGACTCATAAAGGTAAAACTGTTAGAGTTGAAGAGGCCTAAGGGGCCAGAATATTAAAATATCCAACTTAGCAGAAAATGTGAAGAAGACAAGGTTGACAGAAAAATGATGAACTAGGAGCAGAATCTTAACTCGATTTAGAAAAACTGACTGGAAGGGAAATGGTAATGGAAGGTTTTTCTGTTCTTTCTTTCTTTTTTTTTTTTTCAGAATAGTCCTGTTCTGTAGCTCAGTATGTCAACCAGACTGGCCTTGAATTCAGGTTATTCTGCTGCCTCCCTCCCCCTCCCCCTCCCCAAGTACTGGAATTAAAGGTGTGTGACACCATGCCCAGACAAATGAGTTTTAAATTATGTCTGGGTGGTGTGTACCATAGTCTCTGTATCACTGTCTTCCAAAGGCCCATGTATTAGGGAATTAAGACACAGATTGGGAGGTGGTATAACATTACAGGACAAGCCTACTGGGAGGAATTTAGGCTACTGCACTTGTCTCTTGAAGATGATTATGGGACCCTGGTCTCCTCTTTTCTCTTGTGTCCTGACCACAATGGGAAGAGTACTGCATTGCCACATGTCTCCATCTATTAAGAGGCCCCAGGACAAAGGGATACCTTCAAGATTATCAAGTGTCATATGCCATGAAACATTTTAATTAGATAACTAAATTTAGTTGATGAAGGGCTCTCTAGCAGGTCCAAGCATTTCAGGCAGGTTTGCCCACTCCTCTTCCCTCACCCTTGCTAAACCGTTAGATTACATAACTAAAGCTAGCGACTAAGGTCTATTCCCTTATTTGGCCACTGACTCATTCCTGAGAATAAATGTCCAGGTCCAAAGCAATGAACTTAACCATTTATTTACCAAATTCTCCAAAGCAGTCAGTCAGAATAAACTTTTCCTTTGTTTCAAAATTTGTTATTTGGCTATACTGGCTAACATGTCCAATCAGGACTTACCAACTCATCCTAGCCCAGACTCTCCCTTCTTCTCCTTAAAAACCCACTCCTGCAGAACACACCTGCTGATTGCTGTCTGTCTCTGCCTGATTCAGAGGCAGGACCCTTTATGTCAAAGGCCCTAACATGATTCTAAGTCCCTGAGAAAAACCTCACAACATAATAGCTAGCTCTGTGTGTGTGTGTGTGTGTGTGTGTGTGTGTGTGTGTGTGTGTGTGTGTAAGAGAGGAAGAATTTTTTCACTTCTTTGTACAGTATAAGTTAATTAAAAATGTTTTTAATTTAAAGTTCAATTTTAAAATGTTTATTGAGTTTCTAATGAGAACAAGAGGATATGCTGAGCATTCAGCTACATTATTGCAAACAATTAAGGCTTTGGGAAATCCTGGAAGTGTATATTCTGGTAGATGTATGATTGACTCTCAATACCACTCTTTCAATGAATGAATGGGTGTCCAACTTTCCATGGACATTTCCAATACAGTGCTGTGAGATACAGGAAAACTGAAAGCATTTTGCCTTGTTTTTTAATCTGGCATAACCTAGCTTGATGCTTTGTCTTTCTAGTTGACTTTAATGAATCAAGAAATGACTTTCCATACTCTAGAATACAGATCTTAAGAGGATGATGAATCACAATTATAGACAAGTGTGATGAAATCCATCAAGATAGCATAAATGTCACCAGAAATTTGCTACCAAGTATACCTGACTGATTCTCCCTCAGTAATGAAAACATGACTTTCTGCTCTAAAGAAACTTGCCTTGCATTTTCTAACAAACAAAACAAAAGCAAAAATAAACAAAAACAAGTATTTTGACTCCTTCACTGGTAAACTTTGAAACAAACATGGGCATTGTCTCTCTTTCCTTGTTTCTCTGTGTCTCTGTTTCTGTCTCTATCTCTCTCTCATTCATACACACACACACACACACACACACACACACTCCTCTTTTGAACTACTGGGGGGAAATGCCATTTTTTTCCTCCTTCTCAATCTGTGTAAGCTTCTCTTTGTAGTAAAATCAAGATGTCTATTGCCACTACTTTCTCAAGACCTGAAAACTGTCACTGAATTTTAATACTGAGATTCTTCAGCTTCTAGCTTTGTTATTGAGGTAACACAGGGGCTGACTTTGTCCTTTTTTTTCCCTCTACTCACATGGAGATGCAAACACATTAAGCAGTACAGGAGTGTATTACATCCACACTTGTCTCCTTGGCATCAACACACAAGATCCTCTGTGATAATGAAGAGGGTAATTAGTCTATAATTAGAAGTTAATGACAAATCTATAAAAGAAATTTCAGAATATTGACAAAGGTTTTTCTTGAACTGACATTTCTATGTATAGTTAATTAATTGCCGATCTCAAAATTGGGTCACTGAAAATGTGTTCTTCTGATGTCTAGCAATTTTTCATCTAGAAAACATTTTTTTAAAAAAGTCAGACTATACCTTTAAATAATTTCTGTGTAACTAAGTTCTACAGTGAAAGAAAAGAAAACCATGCAGGACAGTTACTACAGTTGTGAGTAAATAACTTCCACATAATGGATAGATCAGTGTGTCACTTTATGGATAACTGTATAGACCCACTCACCCTCTCTCAAATGATATTTGCACCTCAGTTCCTTAATATAACCAGTAAATTAGAAACAGCTCTAATTTTGCTATAGGAATATGACTAATACTTGACAATGAGAAAAGAAACAGGCCATATATTTTTGTTAAGTATATATACATATATACACATATAACATATATGTGTGTGTACATATGTATACAATGTATATATGTATACATACATTTACATATGTGTGTACATACATGTATATACACATATATACACACATAAGTAAATGCACACACATAGGTAGATAGATAGATAGATAGATAGATAGATAGATAGATAGATAGATAGATTCTATTTTTCAATACCCATGACACTGTTCTGGGATTTAATGCATGGGGATCCAGTATGGTTTTCATAGAAGAGGACTAATATGGAGTTACACTGGTGTTACATTCACTAACACTAAATATGTTAGTTACAGTTAATGCCATTATCATTCTGGCTAAACTAGGTTGATCATACCACCTATAATCTTTTAAGTCGATTTCTTAGAGACATTTTCTGAGAAGAAATATAATGTGAACTGCTTCCTAAGGCTTCAATGACAGAAAATAATAACATTGCTCTGGATTGTGACTTAAGCTTAAAAAGTACTCATTTTCCACATTATATTCCAGTTCAGGTAACAGCTGCAGCAAGTATGGCAGACAATTTTATTCCATAGCCTGAGCATTTGATATAGAAGAGTGCTCTATATAGTGACACTGTTGATATCAGCTCCCAATTCAGAAATAGTGGTACTCCCTAAATTGCTACCCCCTCCTATTTTCAATAGAAAGCTATTTTGTCATGATATTATAATTCTCATGCTATTTAATAAGAGTCTAGGAATATTCTATGCTGTAGCGTTAGGCTGATGCTCCAGAATATCATTGTTGTGCTGATTCCAAGGTTCTATGTTTGTGATTCAGATCCTACTATACTTCAGGAATCCTTGTGCATAAATAAACAGTTTTGCTGACTATGCTGTCCTAATTTGTTTTTTTATTCCTGTGATAAACACCATTACCAAAAGTAACTTGGAAAAAAAAGAGTTTATTTTGCTTATGCAATGTGGTCACAGTCCACAGTTAAGGAAAGTCGGGACAGAAACTCAAGCAGGATCAGAGGTAATAACAATGTAATAAATATGTCTACTGGCTTTCATAGCTTGCTCACCTTGCTTTTAATATAACCCATAATCATCTTCCCAGGATTGGTACTACCCAGAGTGGCCTGGGTCTTTCCACATAGATCATTAACTGATGAAATTCCTAATAGACTTGCCTACAGGACAGTCTGATGGAGACATATTCTCAATTAAGTTTCCCTCATCCCACATGATTCTATATCAAGTTTACAAAAAAAAAAACAACTAACCAATACTCATTTCCAGATATTCTGAAGTTCCTGTCATTATATGATACTATATAGTACTTCTCTTAGGTATGAGGAATCTAAGTCATGTAAAGATTCTATAACTTATCATACCATATTACTGTATGGTCTCTGTTTCAGTTCCTGCCTCCTGGTTTCTATCTTAAACTCCTGCCTTGGTTTTCCTAGATGATGGACTCTAACCTGTAATATGCAACAAACTCTTTCCTGCCCAAGTTGCTTTTGGTCATTGAGTCAATTACAGCAACAGAAATAAAACAATGATATCAAATAAATACAAAGTTAGGAATCAAATCTAGGATGATGTCAAGAACTCTATGTTAACTACTTCCACATATAGTCTTCTGTGTTCCTTAATTAGTGGCCTAGAGCATCAGCTCTGACTACACATCAGAAGTTTTCAGAGACTTATTAAGATTGAAGGGTCCTGAACACTCTTCCCTCAAACATTTTGCTTCGGTACTCATAAAACTGAATCAAGTTTTAAATTAAGGTGATATTTTTAATGGCTGTCATGATCAGGAGCTACTGACCTTGGTAAGTGAGAAAGAACAGAATCTCAAACCAAGATATTTTTCATCATTTGCTTAAAATATTTTTTCTAATTATAGTTTTATATACCACGTAAAATGCTGGACTACTACAGAAAATAAATAAAATCTTTTGTTTTAGGGCACATAATATAGATGAAGGAGCCAGACAGTACATACACACACACACACACACACACACACACACACACACACACACACACACAGGGGAGATAGAGAGAGAGAGAGAGAGAGAGAGAGAGAGAGAGAGAGAGAGAGAAAGCATGCACATACACTCCATATGAACAGTCAAGTGTGCTAGTAGGCAAAACACCAAAGATTGAGAGTGGTGAGGCAATAGAATCTCAGATGGTCAAAGCAGTCTACCTTGATGGTCACATTTGAGTAGTATCCCTGACTTAATTAGGGTTTTTATTGCTGTGAAGAGACATCATGAGCACATCGACTCCTATAAAGTAAAACATTTAATTGGGGTGGCTGGCTCACTTACCGTTTCAGAGGTTCAGTCCATTATCATCGTGATGGGGAGCATGGTGGCACACAGGCAGATGTGATGCTGGATCTGAGAGTGTTACATCTTGCAGGCAACAGGAAGTCAACTGACAATCACACTGAAGAAAGTTTGAGCAGAAGAGAACTTCAAGCCTGACGTCACAGTGCCACACTTCCTCCAACAAGGCCATAGTGCCTCATAGTGCCACTCCCTTTAGGAACCATTTTCTTTCAAACCACCACAAGCTCCAAATGAAGTTAGGGGAATTATTTATAGGGTATCTAGACAGGTATTCAGAGGGAAAATCAAGAGTAAATAATGAAATGGAAATATCCTGGTTGTCTCTGGCAAGATTAATGTGGCTGTAGCCAGATAAGCAAGACTTAAAGAAAAATGAAGAGTTGATCTGGAGAAGGAGCAAAATATCACTGACTGAAAAAGTAAACAAATTCTAGAGTGAGTAGATTCCAAAGAGGAATATACAAAATGATGATGATGATGATGATGACGATGACGACGACGATGATGATGAAAACTTCTACATGTGAGTATGTGAAAGTATGTAGGCCCTGGAGAAAGGCAGTTTAGAGGAGATGTTGCCCTGAGGAGAAACCTGAGCCCTGTCAACAAAATCATCAGTTAGAGAAATGTGAAGTAAGATTTCAATTGACAGATTTTTGGAACAGAGCCAGTAGGCTACTTCAAATCCTGTTTGTGATCATTCATGCACCTGTGGGAAGGATGTTCCTAAACTCACAATATAGGGGAAACTTGTGAGGAACTCCTGATCCCACTACCTCTACCCCCCAATGGCTCTCAATTATTGGTGTGTGTAATCACATCAGGCAAAATAAACAGATGTCATGAAGGTATCTAGGAGAAAAGATGATCACTTCTAAGAATGTATTTAGGCTGCAATATTTTCTTCTCCAGGTTTTGGGGTGAAAACATAACTTGTCATTTTTCTGAAAATAGCATTCTCCAAAAGTAGAATTCAAAATCCCACCAATTCTTTGCCTATTCATTCAAAAAGAGAAAGTTGGTTAAGCACTGCTGGGGTAAACTTTCCTTTTCCCAGTAAGTGCTGGAAGTTATCATTTGCTACTATGTAGTGCTGAGTGAGAATCCTCAAAGCTTACAAACAGCAAACATAGACAATCAGTAGAACATCTCATAGATCAAGGCAGATATGCCTCCTTCCTTGTAGTAAGCCCACTGTACTCAAATGCTCAGATATCATCTCTTGTAAGCCAGAACTTAACTAATACAAGTTCAATGGGCCTCCACATAGCAGCTCCTATGCGAATGTTTTCCTAAGTTAGAATTTTAGAAAAAGTTAACCTAAACCAGTGGGTCTCACACTTCCTAATGCTTTGACCCCTTAATATACTTCCTTATGTCATAGTGACCCCAACCACAAAATAATTTTTGTTGCTTCTATATAATTTGTTGCTACTTGCAATTTTGCTACTGTTATGAATCATAATATAAATATCTATGCTTTATGATGATCTTAGGTGACCCCTGCTGAAGGGTTGTTGGACTCCCAAAGGGGTCAAAACCCACAGGTTGAGAACCACTGACCTAAATAATAACATTACTGCACTTTTTAAAAATGATGACAGCTAAATGGTCATGGTTTTCAAAGAAATTAGAAGAAGGGAAGATAGAGATGTCTTTGTGTCTATAACTCTATTAAGAAAAAAAAACCAATCTACCCATGTAACATTACTGGTTATTTAATATTCACCTACCAGCTTCAAGAATATATATATATATATATATATATATATATATATATATATGTGTGTGTGTGTGTGTGTGTGTGTAAAATTCTGTAGTTCCATTGCCTTTTCTTTTAGCCAAACCAAAGGGTTTGCACAGTTTAGATGTTCATGCAAAAGATGGTACACTGGGCATATTAACTAAATAACCTAATCTCTTTAGAGTTTTATTTTTATTTTCAAATTAGTAATCTCTTCTTATAAATCTAATACCTGATGTGACTTGTACAAATCAATATCAAGAACCCCAAACGTCTAATTGAGAAAACTGAGGTTTTTTACCATTATCAGATGTTTCTGACAAAAAAAAAAAAAAAAAAAAGGACAGGTTAGTTTGTCTCTCTGACTTCATTACTTTAGATTTAACTTACATCAGCAAGCAGAATCATATACAGTTCTAGTATAAATACACAGGTACATACATGAACGTATACATATATGACACAAAGATAGAAATTATGCCAAGGACTGGCCCATTGGTGGTACCATGACCATAGGGGATCCAGGGCTTGGGTAGTCAGAAAGGCAAGGATTTGATGAATGACAGACAGACAACACACTCAGAAGTGGTTTGAATCTGCTGTAATTTTACTTCTGCAAATCAGTAGTTTGTAAACAGAAAAGAAAACTATCAAGTCATACAGGGAACAACAAGAGCTTGGCAATAATTCAATTACATCATTTTTAAAAAAACAGCAAGCATACAATTATTAATCGGCGCTAGACATATCCCTTCACCCATAAGAACTTTATGACCCAAAGAGCAGTCTGTGTTTTTTAAACTTAGTACAGTCCCTAGACTTGTGTAGACTTCTTTGCGGTTGTAGCTGTGTTCTTTATCTTATTTAGTTTATTATGCATCTTTAGTTTTTTGGTTCTCATGACCCATTTAGCCAATTTGGATGATGCAGATTCTCTCTAAGTTTTTGTTTTTTTTTAGTTCTTTTATCACATATCTCTTGTAATATAAAACCTTTTCACCTGTTGGAATATGGACTCTTTGTACTTTCACGCCTGTAAGGGGAAGGGGTTGTAGTCCTTAAGTTTCCCATGCTGAACTTCCTTAATGGAGGGGCCCACCATCTGCCTCCTATGAGATAATGTCTTCTACCAGAAATCATTTTAGTTGGGATTCCTAAAGGATTCCTAGTGGGTGAGTGTTCATTCCCTAGAAGTGCCTGAACCTTTATACTTTCTTTATCTAGCAGCTTGGAGTTTTTAAGAAATAGCTCACTCTGCTATATCTGATTAAGATCCATGTCCAGCTTTTCTTTTTTTCCATAGTTCACAACCCAAGCATTCATTAATTTTGGCTGTGCTTCATAGATTAATTAGAACATTGTCAGAAAAGCAGTTATACAGAACCCATAGCCCAGGGAGCTCATGATCTGTGAAGTACATCTTTTTGAGAAGGAAGCATAACGCGGGCACTCTGCCAGGGACCTCCAGGGAGCTTAGTCCTGTGGGACACGTATCTCCCGTCCGCTATTGTAGACATAATTGTTTATGTTACATGGATGACACTGGAGTTGGTGTGGCAAAATTATGCTTGAAAACAGTGATGAATTAAAATCATCAATACCTCAGTGTCTGCAGAAACTTCTAATAAAATAATAATTTCTCATACCTAAGAGGTATTGTGAGAGTAAGAACAACTATATGATTTATTGGTTGACAATATATATAATCTAATACATAACAAGATCATAATGTATTTATTTAAAGGGTGGACATTAATTGGGATATTTTGCTTGTATATATTTAGAAATCAGTGTTCATTTGTTGGAGACATATGAAGGGAGTATCCATTCAGGCCATCCATGAAGCAGGTCAGAAATGAAAGTCAAGCCTTTCAAAGCAGTATTGGTCCTCAGGATCTCTGACTCCCAATGACTCTATAAAAGGGAAATCAAGAGAGTGAAAGACTCAATTATTTCAGCACAATCTCACAGTGAAAATTTTGACAGTCAAATCTAGTTTGGGGCCCTGGCAAGATGACTCAGGGTAAAAGGCTCTGCTGTCAAGACTTATAACCTAAATTTGGTTTCAAGGAACTACCTGGGAGAATAAGAGAACTGATTCCTGCAAGTTTTCCTGGGATGCATGTAGTCAAACATACAAACAAAATATGTAAGTGCTACGTGGGAAATGTAAATGAAATATACTGTTTTATCTACCAAAGAGTTTAATCAGACAAAATTCTGTTTTAAAAGAAATGTAAAGGAGTCATTTGGCAGAAATTCAAATTCCTCCAGGAAGAGAACTTCTTGAAATCAAAATTTGTTCTCAAGATAGCCTCTTCTCCTAAGTTTTACTATGTTTGTCAGCTGCACTTGCTTTGAGATGGCCAACAGTGACAGGAAACAGGAGACCACTCAGTGAAGCACAGGACCTCTTTGCATGAGAAATAAAAACCCAGTGGGACACACTGGGTTTACCCATTTTATTGCTTCAATAACTTAACATGAAAGTAACCTGGGAGGTTGGAAGGAAGATGGTATGAGCCAGAAGGCTTAGGAACACTAGCAGAACTCCCACAGTATCAACTAAGCAGGACTCATGAGTGCAGGAGGTCATGGGCGTGTACAGCAAGTGACAACTAGTATTTAATAGGTTGACCCACCAGACAAATATCTCTCTTATGGGCATCCCCACTGGCTGTGGAACCAGTTATTTTCTGTCTGTAACTTTCTCATGTACCACCATTTACCTCTCTAAAAAGAACAGCTATGGGGTTCTTTCCAAAGCCCATTGGTAGTGTGTTTTACATCTGTGGGCACACTTATTACTGTGGATGGTCACAAAGATGATTTCTGTTTAAACTGCATAATTCTGATGAATAGAAAATATACTAGAATATTTTTCTTAATTGATACAGGAAAGTAACAGTATTCTCAGTCTGAAAAACAGCTAAATTTAGACTTCAGAACAAATTAAAATAGACTAGCCGTCCCTGCAGAAAATACATACAGACTAGTTTCCAGGTGTTTATTGCTAAATCAAGGTCAGGCTGTTTACACTGAGATACAATCCCCTACATTAATTGACTGCACATACTCTTAGGCTCAAGGTTCAGCCAATTAATTGTTTATTGCTAATCCTGAATTTCAATGTCATTTTCTGTCTGGGAACCCTGACCACTCAGGCTATATGCTTCTCCAAGTGTTACTCAATGGCCGGTCAGTATGACCTACTTGGCCGGGAGAAACTGTGTGACATCATGTGTTCTTATGAGAATGGGTCAAACCCTGAAAATGTAACATAATTGTCCAGAGCTTGGCCATGGGAGGAGAAGGAGAATGAGAGAATAAGGTGAGAAACTGAGTGAATGAGAGAATGAGTGAGTAAAGAGTGAATGAATGATGCAGTAATATGTGAAGGAATGTAACAGAGAAGAGAAATATATAGTTGTATGTAAAGAGATGTGAGTGGGGCTGTATAAAGCTATCTAGGGGAGCTGTGTAAAAGAGCTGTGTGAAGGAGCGGTTGCTATGTAGAGGAGCTGTGTAAAGTGCTAGCTGGGAGTGTGTCTTAGAGTGTGTGTTTGGGTGTGCCAAGGAAGAGAATGAGTAGCTAGACAAGAGAAAGCAAGAGCAATTTTCAGAAAGAGATTCTGAGAAGTATGTTATGTCTGTGTATAGAGCTGGGCAGAGGTGAAAGTGTGTGTGTGTGTGCTGAGAGAGAGTAAGAGATGTGTGCAGGGAGAGCTGGGTAGAAGATGGTGAGCTTTGTAGAACACAGAGGATTTTCTAAGATGAAGTAAAAGAGAAAGTTGCCTTCAGAAAGCATGTGTTTCCTTATTTTTCCCCTCAAATAGAAAAAAAGTGTAGCTCTTAGATAGATAAGAATTTTTTCTAAGTCCTCGCTGCTCTGAGGTCTTCTATTCACAACTCTGGAGCAGTTTGGGAGCTGGCTTCCCCCGAACTGCATTACATAGGGTCTCACAGAGACTGAAGCAGCAATCACAGACCCTTCATGGATCTATGCTAGAATTTCTGCATATATGTTATGGTTGTTTAGTTTGGTGTTTTTGTGGCGCCCCTAACAGTGTGAGTGAAGTTGTTTCTGACTCATTTGCCTGCTATTCGGAACATTTTCCTCCTACTGGGTTGCATTGTCCAGCCTTGACATAAAGGTTTGTGCCTAGTTTTACTGCACCTTGTTATACTGTGTTTGGTTGATGTCCTTTGGGGAGGTGCAGTGAATCTGGGGAAGAGGGGAGGTGGGGTGGAGGAGAAGATGGAAGGGGAGGCTGTGGTCAGGATATAGTATATGATAGAAGAATAAAGTAAATAAGAAAAAAAGTAAAAAAGAAAGAGAGAGAGGAAGGAAGGGAGGGAGGGAGGAAGGGAAGAAGGAAGGAAGGAAGGAAGGAAGGAAGGAAGGAAGGAAGGAAGGAAGGAAAGAAAGAAGGATCAATATAGACTTAAGAATAAGAAAATGGGGCTGGAGAGATGGCTCAGAGGTTAAGAGCACTGGTTGCTCTTCCAGAGGTCCTGGGTTCAATTCCCAGCACCCACATGGTGGCTCACAACCATCTATAGTGGGATCTGATGCCCTCTTCTGGTATAAAGTTGTTGTACATGCACATATATACATAATATAAAGCACTCATATACATAAATAAATAAATATATCTTAGGGCTAGAGAGATGGCTCAGTAGTTAAGAGCACTCACTGTACTTCCAGAGGTCCTGAGTTCAATTCCCAGCAACCACATGGTGGCTTACAGCCATCTGTAATGAGATCTGGTGCCATCTTCTGGCCTGCAGGCATACATGCAGACAGAATACTGCATACATAATAAATAAATAAATCTTTAAAAAAAAGAATAAGAAAATGGCCATTATTATGTATTATCATTTCAATCTTACTTCTGGTACTTTACTGATCTTTTCATCATTGTTGTTTGTTTGCTCTCCTAAGCTTGCACACCAATTCTGTCATTTGGAGAAGCTTTATTTGCCATCTGTGTTTTTCTATGTTGGCTGAGATATTCATTATCCTTAATAAAAATTTATTCTGTTAAGACTGTCCTGCCCGTATATAAAATCACTCAGGTTATCTTAGTAACTTTTCCTCTCAGTACATTGGAGTTGCCAGCAGCATCTTTTCCAAACTAAACTAAATCACCCCAAGATTTCTAAGAGTACAAGATCAAGCTTATTAACAACTTCAATGTTTCACAGTTGGCCTTCTCTTATGGCACAAAGCTGAAGCCCAACAACAAGGCCTTAACAAAGAGCATAAAGTAGTCATCATCATGGAAATTGTTGTGGTAGGTAATCATGGGGAGAACAGCCAGTCTTGATAGTTCTGTCATTAGTTTGCCTTAGATAAGCAACCGATATAAATTAGGACTAAACTGTCCAATACACGAATGACACAAATAGTTACCACAAAAGATACTGGGGAAAAAAATCACATGCTTTAGTGTTTGTGGTGGTTTGAAAGAGAACTGTCCCCCATGGGCCCATGTATTTGAGTACCTGCTCTCTAGGTGATGGTACTATTTGGGGAGGTTTAGGAGATGTGCCCTTGCTGGGGGATGTATGTCCCTGGGGGCAGTCTTCATGAGCTCACAGCTTTGTCTCATTGTCAGGCTTTCTCTGCTTCCTGTTTGCAGTTGAAGATGTAGTCTCTTGACTTCTGTCCCTGCTGCCATGCCCTTCTTTTCCTACCACTGTGGACTCCCATTGAAAATGATAAACCCAAAGAAATATTTCATTCTCTAAGTTGTCTTTGGTCGTAGCTTTTAAAACAGTAATAGAAAAAGGAAATCACTTGGAAGACGCCATGTGTGTTTCAGGGTACAGAAGGTATTCTTTATGGCATTATTAATACATCTGAATGTTGTCAAATAACAGGGGTGTCTATAACCATAAACACAGAAGGAATGGTTTAATTAAAGACATAAGCGCTTTGAAAGAAAAAAGAGTCCTCTGTAGATGGATGTTAAATAGATAATTTTCTGAAATGATCAGAAATCCCCAAAGAGAGTAGAGTGCATTTGACCTCCTCATCTCTAAATCAGAGATGAAAATTCCTAACTTCATTAAGCTAGAAGAGAGGATCTTCATGACATAAGATAAGAATATTTTAGAATATTTATAAAAATAAGATCCTGTACAGATGCTGTATCTTGATAAGAATTGATTTTGAAGTTAGAACAAGACCACATGATCTAAATAACTGGATGATGTGAAGATTTGCTCTCTTGGTAAGCCCTTTCTATACCTAAAGGGAATCATTGGAGGATATGTTATGAGTTGCAGAGTACAGAAAATATTCTTTTTGACAGTATTAATAAATTTAAATGATAAGTCAAACAACAGTGGAGTGTGTAACCATAAACACATAAGGAAAAGTTTGCTCAAAGACATCAATTCTAGATGTTGTGGATGTATGCTCTGATTTTTGCTATTGTGATGTATACCTGCACTAGTTTTATTTAGGATTTATAAAATAATTCAGACATTTGCCAATATATATTTAGATAGAAATAAAATACTATGGATACTGTAGGAATAAAGTCTTGCTATTTTTGTAAATAAAAGCAACTAATAAATTAAACATGAAAATTTTTATCTTGTAGATCATCTTCACTGTGATGATGTGAAAATATCCTAGAATCTTCCTTCTTATGTAAGGCATGGATCTTTTACAGTCATCTGGAAGCTTGTTAAAAAGGTAGGTGGGTCCTCAACTTATTCCAGAGCTACATAGTAAGACTTTCCTCTCTAAGAAAATCTTCTGATAATTCTGCAAATTTGCTCCCAAAAATTTCCTTTCCTGCTCACAGGACATATTCCTCTCTACATTAGGCCTTTTATATTTATCATCATTTCTGTTCTTCCTTATCCATACACATCTCCTCTTTGTATTTATAGTTTAAATGGTGGGTGTTTGATTGCCTAAGCAAAGTCTCTTATACACATAGCATAGATTTGATCTCCTAACATTATCCTGTGTACCAAATCTAGTGCTCACATCACATTTGGAAAAATGAGATGAAGCACCTTTCTTGTGTGTCCTGTTCACCATACCTTGCCTTTTGCGGGTCCTAAAGTCACTCACAAGCAGTCAAGATGAGAATTATTAAATCTGTATGTACTAAGTCACATTTACTATATTGTCATTGGGCCTGCTCTCTGTCTCCTCCCCCTCCAAAAATAGGTGCTTCTGGAGAATTTCTTTGCTTTGGTTGGTGTGCTCATTGAAGCATTCTCAGTTGGTAATTTGGTAGGAAATAATTGTGCTCTTCATGCTATGTACATGACTGGAATCTCTGAACTCCTGTAAGTCAATAAAATAATCATCCATGCATATATAACACTCTCTGTAACGTGGTTGATATTTAAGTAGAGAAAATATACTGCCTAACCATATCTGAGAATTCAGTGCTGAACTCTCACCATAGTTCACAGTAAATAAGGAGGAAATTCTGTCTGGTAAAGCTTATATCAGAAGGACTAGCAGCCAACTCCAGGTAGTTCTCTTAATGCCACTCTAACCTCAAATATAAACACCAAATTAAGCTGGTTCTAAGATATGCCTATTAAAGAAAATAATTCATCAGCTCAGAGTCTCACATAGAAGTTACAACTTAAATTTTAATACATAACCAGCCTGCCTCGAGGTACATTGAGGTTTCCATTCACTAAGGAATAGACTGACCATATAAAAGCTCCTTCTAGCTCATCCCAATTTAGGTCATTTAGAGCAATAGGTCTTCATTGATGCCCAACTCCTAAGCCAGGTTCCTTTATAAGGTGATGAACATTGGAGACTGGTAGATTTTAGTCAGACATTTGTCTGGGCTACACTCATGACAGACAGATACGAACATTTATAAATAAGAGTAGAAATGACTTTTAAATGAAGAATTAGAGAATCAGAGAACTTGAAACCTAGAAAAGTCTTGACAGAACAGACACTCTAGAATCTTGGATATGAGGTCCAGAGAAGAGACAAGGTCAGCCAAGGTCACAGAACTGTTAATTAAGGAACAGAGGTGAAATTACAATCAGGTCTAATGACACCCCTTTCACTGCTGTGACTGCCTCATCACAATTCTCTGGACTGATTGCTACTACATAAAGCAGAAATGAAGAAACAAAGAAAGAAAAATGAAAGAATAAGGATGATTTTTGAATTTACTTTTCATGAGAAAGAAAAAAACACTGATTCAGAGATTATCCTTACTTGGTATATAATATATTAAATACATTCCTCCAGTAACATACGTCGCCTCTCTTTTCCTTTCTTAGCTGTAGATAACATGGTTAAAGGCTCTAGGATGTTTCTAACAAAATGATGAAACTATTTCCTAATCACTATTTTTTAATTCACTTTCTAATTATCAAACTATTTTCCCAGCCTGTGGTCCTGCTGATAGGATAATTGTCTACTAACCCATGACAGCCCTGACACATTCTCTTTTAGGGTTTCATACACACACACACACACACACACACACACACACACACACACACACACATTCATTTTATTATTTGTGTATGAACATTTTGCCTGCCTGTATGTATGTATGTATGTTTACCATGTGCTTGTCTGGAATATGGATGGTTATGAGCCACCATACGTGTACTAGAAAACAAACCTGGGTTCTTTGCAAAAGTAACAAGTGCTTTGAACTTGCTGAGCAAACTCTCCCACCCTTCTCCTACATTTTTATTTGTGTGTATATTATTTGTTTTAGACAAAGTATTATTTAGCCTAGAGTGCCCTCACTCCTTTTGTAGCGAAGGATGACCTGGAACTCTTGATACCCTCACTTCACCTCTCAAGTACTAGAATTACAAGCATAGTCCACTGTGCCTATTTTCTTCTGTTTGTTTCATTTAAAAACTCTGACAAACGTAGAAATAGACACATAAATGTTTAAAACCAAACCCCAGACTAGGCATGGCATCACAAACCTGTAATGCCAGCTATAGGGAAGAACACGGCAAGTTCAAAGTAAGCCTGAAATGTAGAGTGAGTTCAAGGCCAAAATTTTAGGGAATTTACAAAATTTTGAGTGAGAAATAAAGGCAGAGCATAGCTCAGTGGCATAGTATTAGTGCTTCAGAAAAATAAGCAAAGCAGAACAAAAACAAAACATCAGTTTTCACTGTCCTCAGTCTACCTTAACTTCATTTCTACTTACGCAATTAAAAAGGGGGAAATAAATAGATTAAGGAATTTATAGCTTCTTCCTTCTCAGATGATCTGATCTTCCAAATTCTAAGTCTGATAGGTAATTGACAAATACATGACCTATTACATTTAACTTTTCCAAATCCAAATGGCTCTGTGGTCCAAGTGAAGAAGATGAAGCTAGTTGTTAGGGTTGGTTATATGCTACAACACTTACAAGTCATCAACTGAAGATACACAATTACACTTTTGATTTTTTGAGGAAAAAGACAATGAAATATGGGATGAGAAGAAGTGATTACTGTATGGTCGCTTAGGTGGAACCATCCAAAGCCCATGTCCAAACAACATATTCATGGAAGAATGACATCACCAACACAGAATGTGCAGTCACTATGGAAATGGCCCCCAAAGGATCAAGAGAAATCTATTACAGCTAAAGAATAAAAAAAGTGGTGAGAAAAATGCCTATCGGGTAGAAAGTTAAAGGAAGAAAAGAAAAATTACCTTTTTTTTAAAGCTGAAAAGAAAACAAAATAAAATCTGTACTGCTACATATAAAGATAAGGTACTTAGGAGGAAGTTCTACAATGAATGCATAGAACACAAATACCAACTCAAGACAATTCCTTATATATCTTCTCTGAGTAAGACTTTAGTCTGAATGTTCTTGAGGATATAGATGAGTAACATAAGATTTACATCAGGGGTTATTTGGACTTTAGCAGTTTTAAGCTTAGAAAAATAAATTGAATATGAATGATGTGAGCAGAACATGGGGAATGTCTAAAAGACACAAACAAGTAACCATCTAAAAGACAAACAAGTCACCAGAATGTTTCAAAACAGTGCCAACAGGGCAGATTATTAAAGCCCTGATCATAAGACAGTGTTTCAAAGGATAAAAGCAATAGGATAAGCATGGTTTGAATCAAGGTAACATAATAAAGAGGAACTTGAAAACAAAGATACCATTCCAGAGTATTAATTATGGTAAAGGTGGCCAATATAACAGATAAATAAATAAATCTCAATACTTAAAAGATGAGAAGTTTAATTCTTATTCCCATCAATTCTAAAATGTACATTCCATTTCTAAACTAGTACTTGATTATACATTAATAATTGAAAGACAAGGTGTCTGCTATCATTTTAATCTCTCATTTTCAACACTTCAAGCCATTGGGCTCACTTATACTAAGCTGGTAGAGGGGGAAAAGTTTAAGTAAATAATTAGATTTTTGTAGGCAAGCCCCACAAGTCATTTATTTATTATTTGTTTAGCAAAAAGTTTATCACATGTCTATAATTAACTGAAAGTATGATATTAGTAAAGAGAAAAAACAGGTCCAGAAAGGAGAGACAATGGATTTTCTGAACGAAGAGTCAGCTGCTTAGAGTTCTGTTGTTGCTATAACAAAACACATAAACACATCAGCCTCATTGAGATGATGTCTCCATTTGGTATGTATGTATGTATGTATGTATGTATGTATGTATGTATGTATGTTAAGATTAGATTTACTAATTCATTGATACAAGAAGTCCCAGACCACTACGGGTGGCACCATTACCAAAGCAGGAGGTATAGGGAGGAGGGGGCTGCCTCAACTGAATTTACCAGGCTAAGCTGAATCCCCAGGGGAGACTGCCTTGGAGGAAGTGGGAATGGGGAGGGGTGGGTTGGGGGAGAAGGCTGGGGGGTGGGAGGAGGGGGGACAGGGGAATCTGTGGCTGATACGTAAAATTAAATTTATTATAAAATAAAAATATAAAAAAGTGAAGAAATCAAACTAAGCAGTGAGCAAACATCAAGAAGGATGAATACATGTATTTTTTTTTCTGCTGTTGGCTATGGATATGTTTTAATTTCATACCCTGGTACCCCATCAATGACGGATCTGAAACTATAAGCAAAATAAACCCCTAAGTTGGTTGTTGTCAAGGTGTTGTATCACAGCAACAGAAATCAAATTAGGACACTTGCTTTAGAATATGCTGTCCTGATAACTAACTCAGTTCCATGATAGTGAAAACTTATTCATGTAGGTTCCACCACTATGATCCAAGTACTTCTTATAATGCCCAACATCTCAATATCTTCACATTAAAGAATCAATACTCAATATGAGTATTAGTGCTGATAAAGCATATTCAAACCACAATACAGGACTATTTCTTTCATATTCAGGGAATTTTATATGGAGAAAGAATTCAATTTGAAAACAAAAGATAAATAATTTGAAATAAGGATAAAGAAGTGGGTTAAGAACTGTTTTATTTTGGTATGTCATTAATTCCTGTACTTGAATAAGGTTTAATTAATACCTACTATATGCTCTATGAAGTATTAAGTGTTGAGTATTGGATATAGAGTGGGTTTAGGAGGGAGGATAGATATAGGCAAATAAATTAGGCAACAGAGATATGTGGGAACTACTGTAAAATGCAAAGTACAGCAGCAATTCTGCTCAGCAAGTTCAAGGTTGGAACTGAGCCAAACAATTCTAGTAGGAGGGTAGACACTAGAATAAGAAAAGAACATCATAAATGCATGGAATGAAATGGAGTGAGACATCACAACATATAGATAAAATTACAAAGATAAGGATTTTTTCACAAGATCCCAATTCATTAGAAATCAGGCCCAACTAAAATACAGGTCATTGAGGGAAAAAAGTAAGATTTGTATTTTACAAGTCTATTCAGCTGTATTTTACAGTACAGCAAAACTACCACTTTCAATGTGTTCCTAACTTGAAGAACATCTCAGAGCCTGTAAAATTTCCTGGATTGTTTTGATTTTGAAGCTGTGATATTTGTTAGAATGCTTACAAAATGTGTAGAACAATTAATTAGCATAGCTTCACACTTAAGAATTACTCTATATATAGCAACTCTAAGAGTAGTTCTTGAGCAATTCAGTTGGTTGATTGATTGATTGATGGATGGATGGATGGATGGATGGATGGATGGATGGATGGATAGATGGATTCCAAGACTCAATTTTTAATATCATGACTTAGAGATGGCTTCTCTAAGATTTTGTTTGGTCCTCTCTCCTGTTCCTGAAGATGGCAACTGCATTTCCAAACTCCTTATTCTCAGATGGCCATACAGTAAAGGTAAGAACAAAGAGGATTTCCCATTTCCTACTGTGGATCCCTTGTTTTATTATGAAAGAAGTGAACTTCTCTCAGAACCTATTACTCTATTTCTTACTGACAAGCATGTGGCCACATGATAACCACAGAATCTATAAAAGGCAACAGAGAAAATTATTATGGTTGCACTACATTTGCCCTGATTTATCTTCCAGAATTAAGAAGGCACATAAAGTTACAAAATATATTGTTTATAAAATACAACATTAAAGGATAATTGTGCCTTAAATGTTTAGTAGTAACTCTTACATGTAAGGAAAACGTGTCAATGATATTTTCTTAGCTCATTAATTAACGAGGGAATTTACAACCTTACAATCCATTACAAAGTGATCATAAAAGTCAACAAAATATATAAGATCATCACAATTGCTGTTATAAACATTTTTAACTGATGTAACTGGCTTCTTCTGAGTAAGAAGAAAGGGATTTGATACTCTAATGAATAAAATTTATTTGCATATTCATAAAAAGAATTTCTTTTTTATATAATTTTTATTTAAAAAATTTCTTTCCTTTTACATATCAGCCCCTGTTCCCCATTCCTCCTCTTCTCCTGCTCCCTGTCACCTATCCTCATCCCTCTCCATCCCACCCCATCCCTTCCTCATAGAGGGTAAGGCCTCCCTTGGGTAGTCAACACTGGCTGTCATATCATGTTGGGGACGGATCTAGACCCTCCTCCCAGCACCAAGGCTGAGTAAGGCATTGCACCAAAGGGAATAGGGTCTGAAAAGCCAGTTTGTGTTCCTGGGATAAGTCCTGGTCCCATTGCCAGGGGACTTACAAACACATCAAGCCATACAACTTTCACTCACATTCAGAGGGCCTAGTTCGGTCCCATGCAGGCTCCCCAGCTGTCAGTCCAGAATCCATGAGCTCCCATTAGCTTGGATCAGCTATTTCTGTGGTTTTTCCCATCATGATTCTGACCCCCCTTGCTCTTCCAACCCTTTCCCCTCTCTTCAACTGAACTCCAGGATCTACAACTTAACTTCTATCTCTTTGGAATTTCACAACAGCCTACAGGCAATGAAATGCACATCAAAGTCAGACAACCTTGGTAAATAAGCTTTAAGCAACATACAGTTTTCCAATGAAAATAAAAAGTAGGCTTTTGGTCCATTTAGAATCCTTTCAATTTTCCATTATAATTAACACAATCCAATTAACTTAACAAAGAATAAGGAATAAACCAAAATGTCTATGTAATCATATTGCCGAGAGTTTGGAGGAAAGTAAATATCCTAATTTTCCACTCACACTTCTTTCTAGGATCAAATTGGAGGCAAAAGTTAAACCGAGCAGTATTGGTTCCAAGAAAGAAAACTTTGTGACTTGCCTTGAATTTAAGCCTGGAAGGTGGGAGCTGAACCAACAGCTTAAATCTAATTTCTGAAGATTTGCTCAGCCTACATATTTGGCATCACAACTAGATGAACTATTGCCATGAAGGATGGGACCATGAGAGATTTGTACTTGGCAGCTGAAGAACTTAATTTTCTAAGTATGTGAACAATCTATGTTACCTTTCTACCCCCTTCATTGGCTCTTTCTGCATTTCTTATATTTAATGTTGAATTACCAGAGGATTATAGCACAGATCATATACTATTTATTTCAGTCTGTCTACAGGCAATTCTTCAGTAGTATCCTGCTGGGGCAGGTGATAGCTAGAAGGGGAAGTGTAAAATGTGTTAAAGCTTTTATTCCCAATCTGTTGTTTCTGGGCTACTTTACTTCTATGGTCTACAGAGTTTGGAATACTACATTTTTGTACCTTAATTACTGCAAAATTAATAGATGGATTTTTTCCCCTTTAAAGTTGCAAACTGCATAGTGTGCTTGCCAGCACTGCTTGTAGCTCGGCGAGCCTGTAGTGAAAAACATCTAGGAAACCTTTACTAAATCATCCACATGCATCTCATTTTGTATGAGCATACATAACTCATGAAGAACTGTGTTGTATGTTTTATAATAATACAATTATTTTTCAGTCTTACATTATAACTATATAGATGACCATTGAACATTTCCAGGGCTAGAATCATATGCACCTTTGAAAATACTGCTTTTTGTACAGCATGAGGGCTCAGAGAGTAAAATACTTACTAGCTTCAATGCCTAAAAACCTGAAAGCCTGAGTTTGATCCCTGGAACTAACATGTTATTGTTTGAATATGAAGTGTTCCCCATAGGACAATGTGTATGAACAGTTGGTCTCAAAAACAGTTCATCTCAAAATAGTAGCACTTTTGAGAAGGTGTGAAACCTATTCAAGGTAGAGGCTTACTTGAGGAAATATGCCACTAGAGATAGATTTTGAGGTTTTTGTCACATAGCCTCATTTCCTGTTTTCTCACTGCTTTTTGACTGTCAGGCTGACCTCATGTTCTCACCACGACAGACTGTACCCATCAGGAAATTTTAGAGGAAATAAACCTTTTCTCCCCAAATTGCTTTTTGTTGTGGTATTTTATTATAGCAACAGAAAAGTAGCTAACCAGAAATTGGTACATGGAGTGGGGTCATTGTAGTACTAAACCTGACTATGTGATTCATAGCTTTTGAAACTTGTTTGAAGAACAAATATGGAGTAGTTTGGTACTTTGGCCCAGAAAAGCCCTCACACGTCATAAGCAGAGCTTAATGGTCCCTGTTGGGAAATCAGATGGCTGATAAAAATGCAAAGAGTAGATATCTGACTCATGAGACTTCAGAGGGTATTAAGGAGTCTATTGGAACTGGGCTCAAGGACAGTTGGGTCATACTATTGCAAAGGATCTCTCTGCATTCTGTCTGTGTCCTGAGAATTTTCAAGAGGCTGAGTTAAAAAGTAATGACTAATTTATTTGCTGAAGGAAATTTCAAGACAGCATATCATTGGGTTCATGGCATAGTTATTACTGATCACTTTATTGAGAGTATATAATGAGAAATAACAAAAAATGAGTCAGAAAGAAATTAAAATATGTGCAGTTTAGAGGGGAAGTGTAAGGTTGTCACCAAGATGAAAAACAAGCTGTAGTTGTTAAAGTGATTGAAGCCATTAAAAAGAAGATTCCTGTTGTGCACAGAAACAATAGGAAAGATATTCCAAGGGTAAGACACCATCTGCCAAAGTCTCCAAGTGGTGAAGAGAGAGAGCCTAAGGCAATTCTTGCTTCTGGAAAGCAACTCCCTCAGGAAGTTCTTTTCTTTCTGCTTTTCTGTTTTTCATTTGTTGTTTGTTTGTTTATTTGTTTGTTTGTTTCTGTGTAGCCCTGGCTGTCCTGGAACCCACTATATAGACTAGATGGCCTTGAACTCAGAGATCCACCTGCGTCCACTTGAGTGCTGTGATTTAAGATGTGTGACACTGTACCCAGGATTTTGGGGGGAGGCAGGGAGTTTTTCACACACTTCAGCAAACAGAATACCTTGTAACTGTGATGCCAGGGTGGGCAGGATCCATTCCATTCTGACAGCAAAACTCTGAAGTGTTGTGTATGTGGTACTGGTTTTGGAGGCACAACAGATGAAAGACGAAAGGAATCATCCATTCATCTTGTGGCAGTGTTGAAGTCCTCATGAGAAGCCTCTGTATGAATCTGTAACAGTGATACCTAGGTGGCAGTGGAGACCACGGGATGTTAGAGATGCCAGGGTCATAGAATTTCTGCAAAAGAAAACTACATACAGAAGTGGAACTGTCCCAAGATATGGATGTGTATTATAGGCAATAAAGTTTAAAGACTAGAGCCACCTAAACCCTTTGAAACTAAAGTCTCAGGTGCTAAAGCTGAAGAATGGTATTTGATGGTTGTCCAGCTGGTTGTTGGTCTTGCTTTGGTTCAATTGTACCTCACTATGGCCCTCTCTCTTTTGGAATGGGACTCTATATTCTATGCCTGTTTTATTTTGGAAGTATATAATTAGATTTTTATTTTATAGGAGGTCACAGTTAATAGCTTGCCTTGAGTCTGCAAAGAGACTTTAGATTTTGAATATTTGAATAGTGTTGGAACTGTTAAAGACAATGGAGACTTTTGCACTTGGACTAAACTCATTTTGGATCATGAAATATCCATAAACCTCTGGGAGTCAGATGCAGAATGCTGTAACTTAAATATGAAATGTCCTACAAAGACTCATGCTTTGTGTTAGAAAAATGTCTTACTGGTTAAGAGCATTGGCTGTTCTTCCAGAGGACCTGAGTTCAATTCCCAGCACCCACATGGCAGCTCACAACTGTCTGTAACTCTAGTTCCAGGGGATCTGACACTATCACACAGATACACATGCAGGCAAAACACTAATGCATATAAAATAAAAATAAATAAAATTTTTAAAAGGCTTATGTTTAAACACTTGTTCTCTAACTGGTGATGGTATTTAGGAATGTTACGGAATTTTTAGGAGCTGGAGCCTTGATTGAGGAAGTATATCACTGGGGACAAGTTTTGAGGCTATTTATAGCCTGACTTCACTTTCTATTTCCTCTTTCCTTTCTCCTTCTCCTCTTAGTTCCCTCTCCCTTTCCATTCATCTTCCCCCACCAACCCACTCTGACTCTAGTATGCAAATAAAATATGATCATTCTGATTCCTGATTGCTGGGCTGGCCCAGCTTTCTTTGCTATGATGGACTGTCTCCTTTCAGGGACCGCAAGTCAAGTTCCTCAGTTTATTCTGTAACTTGTTTAGGAGATTCTATCACAGCAACAGAAATGTAGCTAATACACCACAACATTGTCTATGACTTCTACACTTACACTATGGCACACACATATCCCCTCACTTAATTCCACAATAAAATTATACATATATTTCATTCACTAATATATACACACATACAATATATACATATAATGTATACATATATTTCAGTCAATTATTTTACATACGTATACTGGTGTCTCTAGATGAGTATTCTTGAAGTCTAGTGTGTATCATAATCTGAAAGAAGGTCTTCTTAAAGTGCATATTACTGAGCCTCATCTTCTGAGTTGGTAATTGTGTAGATATTGGTGAGCTCAAGAATTCACACTTCCTACAAATTCTAAGGTGGTATACTGCTGCCTTGGAGTCTGTAACTTAAGAACTACTGATGTGGGTCATAAGCTCTCACATCTGAAGACATTCTCTTTTTAGGAGGCAACCACAAATTTGTATATGAGAAAAAGAATGTTTTATTATTGTCATAGATTTTTCCCTACTAAATAAACTAATTTGTATTATCTTCATCCTATGAAAATGTTGATATGAATAATCTGAATGGCAGATCATTAAAGTCATTGGACTGAATTCACCTAAGGGTTTCCAGCAGATTGTTACTACATGACACAGACTGGACAAGCAGCGTGAAAAGAAGACTAATAGACCTGTAATACTCAGTGCCATAGTTTTGAATGCTTTGGACTACAGTGGTCTATCTAACTTTCATCTGTAGAGATGGTGAACTATGTTGATTACTCTGGTGCCTTTCAGTCTTAATCTTCCATGGATCTGATTCTAACCAGAGATTGAAAGGATGAATCATCCCTTGGTGTAGACCTCTACAAGACTCCTGCCTCTGGATGGAGTGATATGCTTCATTCCTCAATGACACTACTGTATCTTGAGTCTATGATTTGCAAAATTCCTTGCCCCTCTATCCACTTCTTTCTTTGTAGCTCTTTTTAGACAAGACTTGAAAAGATATTTTATTGAGAAGGACAAGTATAATGGATGCTCTGTGTATAAAATATGACTCATTTAGTTGGTTTACTTCCTTTTTTCATATATCTTTTCTATTTACCAATAAGTGTTTAAGTGAAGTTTTTTTATTATAAAATAAAAACTTATACTGGAAGCTTAGAAACTCCATTGCCTTCTTACAGACTCAGCCATACCAGAGCATTCTGGTCTGGCCAGTGCTCCCTTTGCACATGTGACATAGATGGTAAGAGCTTTCTTGGTCAACTGGCCAGTATTTGGCCTATTGATCTACTTCATTCTGCTGAAGGTTTGAAATAAACAGCCCAACAATACTTCTCAATGACAATAAAAATAAAACAATAGAAACCTCAAATGAATAAAAGAAATACAAAGATCAAAACATAAATGAGTAATGAAAGTATAAGAAAAAATATAAAAATAAATTAAAGGAAGAGTTATTTTTTAACAAGAACATAAATGATAGACTTTTAGTAGATATAATCAAAAAAAGACAGACCTAAATAAATAATAAGAGACAAAAGAGAGGACATTACCACTGATATAACAGAAAAGGCAAAATGTCATGAGAGACCATTATGAATAGTAACTTCATCCTAATAAATTGGATACATAAATGAGATAGACAATTTTCCAGACACATATAACCCACTAAAATTGAAATATGGGGACATAAAAATATGAATGGACCAATAACAAGTGCCAAGAATCAATTACTAATAAAAATTTTCCCAACAAAGGAAAATCCAATCCAGATTTGGATAGTTTCATTGTGGAATTTTACCAAATTTAAACCAACTCTTTTCAAAATAATTCAAAAAATTGAAAGATTCCTTCCAAACATATTTTATAAGGTCAGCCTTGGCCAGTTACTCAAACAAGACAATGATACACACACACACACACACACACACACACACACACACACACCAATGGAAAATGTTCCCATATTCATAAATTGGAGATTTGATTTTCTTGAGCTTATAGTATATTTGCATCTCTATTTCTCAGTCTTTCTCCTTCTTTCACACCCTACCATTTACTATCACCTTTTCTCTCTTTCAAATTCATGGCTTTTTTTCTTTGTGAGATATATATGGATACATATATATGTATATGTGTGTGCACGTATATACACATATGAACATGTATTCTTCATATATACATATATACATATATGTATATATGAAGAATATAACTATATCTATGTATCTATTTCTTTGTATAGATATCTATTCTAAAAGTTAGAGTTAACATAAATATTCTGAATTTTAAAATATACCTGCTTAGTCTATATAATATTACTTATATGAATATGTTTCAGGGCTAACTATTTGGTATTGGATAACCAGTTAGTATGCTCTTTCCTTGGGAAGGCTATATCTCTGCTTTCTATATTCCTGAGGTGCCTATAGTTTTTTCTTAGGGTTGATTTCTCTTGATCTTTTCCCTTTCTACATTAGCATACTCATTTATGCTGTCTTTGCTCTGGTATTGGTTATGTAGCCAGGTTGATGATGTTTCATGGATGTCACTTCTCTGAGAGTTCTAGGACACAATCTCACAGAAAACATTCTTCCTTTAGCTCTCATAATCTTTCTGTTCCTTTTTGTACAATGATCCCTGAGATTTAGGTACAGGAGTTGTATTATAGATTTATCAGTTGGGACTAGGTACTACAACTCTGTAATTTGATCAGTTTTAGTCTTCTATAATAGTCTCTTTATGTTGATGAGTAGTGAGCGCTACACTTATGAACAGGCATATAAATATTTGGAAAGTTATTCAGGATTGTGCATGTTTAGTAAAGTGGCAGCTGTATGATCTCCTCTAATATCAAAAACTTCATTAGGTAGCTGCCTAGGTTTCCAGTACCAGACATGATTTCCATCTGGTTGAGCAGGCCTTAAGCCCAATTACAGCATTGTTGGTTACTAAAATAGTATACACGACACTATTCTACCCTTAAGGTTATTGTGTAATGCTGGTCATTTATGGATAATGTTATTTAATTCTGATGTTTCTCTCTTCATTTTTTGCTCAGATGACCTGTACATTGGAGAAAGTGTAGTGTTTAAATTACATACTTTATTAATGGGTTGACATTAACATGTACCTTTCATTCCAGTAGTGTATTTTCTTTGTAAATGAAATTAGGTGTACCAAAGTTTGGTGCATACATATTTGGAAGAGTAATGTCTTATTGGTTTACCACTTCCATGATTAGAATGAAGTGTATCTCCTTGTTTGCTCTGATTAGTTTTAGATTGAAGTCTATTTTTTCAGATATTAGGATTGAAATGCCTGTTTACTTCAATTTATAACTCACAGTTTATAAGCTGAGTGCCAGTTGATATCCTGGCACTCAGAAGCTAGAGTCAAACAGATTGAAAGTTTTAGTCCATGCCAGGTTAAGCAATAAGACCTGGTCTCAGAACAAAGAGCAACAATAAAAACCTAGAAATATGTCTGCCATATAATATACTATTGCATTTCCAGATATACATCCAAAGCAAATGAAAAAAAAAGCATCCCAGAGAGAAAATTGCAGCCCTATGTTTATTTTGTCACTGTTTGCGATGGTGAAATGGAGAATCAACCTAATCTTATGAATGGATGTGAGATACACATCCATTTTTGAGCCTCTGAGTCTTTATTTGTTGCAGTAGCTGTAGGGAATAAACACACAGCTGATGTGACTAGATGATGATCATAGTCTGTATTTGGTGTGAAGGTGGCAACATGAAGACTCACATCTTCTGCTGTGACTGCTTCAGAGACCTGCTGATTTTGAAGTTCCTAAGATTTGCTGGCTGATTTATTTATCAGTACATAAATACATGCTATTTCAAAAGGCAGTTGCCATTTCCCAGAATATTCACAGCAATCAAAATAGCAAACAGACTGAAAATTGCTATAATAGCACTTATTCTTGTCCTCACTTTGATTTATAAGATGACATGTTCACAGATTTAATATATATATATAAATACACACACACACACACACACACACACACACACACACACACACACACACATGCTACTTTTCTCCCTCTTTCCTTTCTAGATATTTTTTTCATTTACACTAGGAATTGAAATCCCTTGTCAGGTTTCCCCTTCACTGACATGTAGTATGAGTGTAATTTTTTTCCTTTTCGTTTTTCTTTTTAATTGGGCATTTTCCCCCCTCTTAATTATTTTTAAAGCGTATGCCTGATAAGGAGGAAGAGGAACTTTGAAATGGTAAAGACGTGAAGAGAGATGACAACTGTAATTTCTTCTGTAACTGTGCAACAGTAGTTGGATGCTCTTTACATATAAATAAATTATACACTTAAGAAAGCAAGTGTGGTCAAAACTTTTCGAAGTATAAGATCATTATTTCCTGGACATTGGTTATATATTCAATACTTTATGCATGGTATTTTATTACTTGGAACAATCTGTAAATGGTAATTATATTTCCACTTTCATAATGAGGATACTGATTTTTTTAAAGGTTGAAATAATAGAGAGGGTGCCTGAACTATCCTTCCTCTGTACTCAGATTGGTGACTATCCTAATTGTCATCATAGATCCTATATCCAGTGAATGATGGAAGCTGATGCAGATACCCACAGCAAGCACTTCGCAGAGATCCTGGAGCTCAGTTGAAGAGAGGGAGGGATTATATGAGCAAGGGGTTTCAAGATCATGATGGGAAAAACCACAGAGACAGCTGACCTGAGCTAGTGGGAGCTCACGGACTCGGGACTAAGAGCTGGGGAGCTTGCATGGGACCAAACTAGGCCCACTGAATGTAGATGACAGTTGTATGGCTTGATCTGTTTGTGGGGCCCCTGACAATGGGCCCAGGACCTATCCTGGGTACATGAACTGGCTTTTTAGAGCCCATTCTCCATGGTGGGATGCCTTACTCAGTCTTAATGGAGGGCGGGGGGGAGGGTGTCTTAGTCCTGCCCAAACTTGGTATGCCAGCATGTCTTGACTACCCAAAGGAGGCCTTATCTACTATGAGGAGTGAATGGAGGGTGAGATGCGGGAGAGAGGCAGAGCCGAGAGTGGGAGAAGGGGAGGGAGGGGGATAGTGTTTGGTATATAAAATGAAAATAAATAAATAAATAAATAAATAAATAAATAAAGAGAAAAAAGGTTGAAATAACATGTACATGGTCTCCCCTCAACAAAGGAGAAAAGCCAACTGTTCAGAGAAGAACAGTGACTGTCGAACTCAATGGAGAACTGGTACACTACATATAAGGTTAGACATCTTTTTCTCACTGGTCACTACCGAAATACTTACTGCATATTTCCTAACACTTGGCAGCCATGAAGGCTCTAGAACCATGTACCCTATTTCTTTTACTTATATGCTTTGCAACAAGATGTTGGAAGTTATGTCTGACTTCACTTATTCCTTGTCTCTTCATAGTTCCCTCTACTCTCTTTATACAAAGGCAATGTAATCATTTTCAGGTTACAGGGTTGTGTTCTATGGATGGTACCCTGCCTATTACCTTGAATCTTCACCTTCACTCTTTTTCCATGTGGACAAGTCACACTTGGTAAAGACATAATATTTGGTAGAGAAATCCCATGAGATGTTACCAATAATTATCTGGCCTATAAACACACCATGCTGTACCACAAAATATCATGAGCTCTCCTCCAGTGGTAAAGACATTGTTTCCCTGGACATTCCTTGATATGAATTCCAATTGGTACCCATTAAAAAATGCACCTCACGCCGGGCGGTGGTGGCGCACGCCTTTAATCCCAGCACTCGGGAGGCAGAGCCAGGCGGATCTCTGTGAGTTCGAGGCCAGCCTGGTCTACGGCGCGAGATCCAGGAAAGGCGCAAAACTGCACAGAGAAACCCTGTCTCGAAAAACCAAAAAAAAAAAAAAAAAAAAAAAAAAAAAATGCACCTCATATAATATTATTGGCTCTTGGTATATTTAAAGAAGGAAAGTATGAATTTGGAAAATCGAGCTCAAGTTACAAGAGTTTTGAAATGAGAAATAGAAATCCATGGTATGTTAACATACAAAAGGAAAGCTTGACAATTTTAGATGAAGTTAGATAAATCTAAACACATGTGTGTCTGGTAGTCCTATTGGCAAGGATGGGGTCACATTTTCATTGTGCTTTGCCTGCATATACCTCACTGATGTATGAAACCAAATGAAGCCCTTTTGAAAACAGAAAAAAGAAAGTATGATGGAAATGGATATTGTTGATACAGTGAATCTTACTCCTTGCTCACTTACCTCCATCTGATCCATGTTCTGCCTGAAGCTGCAACCTATGACATCCATCTTCTGATTGGATTTAGCCAATGAAATATAGGAGGTTTATGGTATGAGGACAGAGAATTTGAAGTATTTCTTTCTTGCTCCCTCATTGATCTATGCTGTGGTATTGGGGATATTTTTTCCTCTTCCCTTCATAGGTCTACCTCTTGACCTGTGTTTCATTTTTCAATGATGTATGGAAGGAAGAACAACTTTCCAGTTCTGCCGATCTCTGGGAACTAATCCTATGTCAATCATTGCAACATATCCACTGTGGTATTGTATTCCCCCAAATATTGTGCATGCTAATAAACTTATCTGAGGTCAGAGACAGAGCAGCCACAATATTAAACATAAAGGATAGGCAGTGGTCGCACATGTCTTTAATCCTAGCATTCCAGAGGCAGAAATCCATGTGATCAAGGATACAGACAGGCATGGTGACTCATCACGCCTTTAATCCCAGAAAGCAAGCCTTTAATCCCAGGGAGTGATGGCAGAAGGCAGAAAAATATATAAGGCTTGAGGACCAGAAACTAGAAGCATTTGGCTGGTTAAGCATTTGGCTGGTTAAGCTTTCAGGCTTCCAGCAGCACAGTTCAGCTGAGAGCCATTCGGATATGAGGACACAGAGGCTTCCAGTTTGAGGAAACAAGACCAGCTGAGAAGTTGGCCAGGTGAGGTTAGTTGTGGCTTGTTCTGTCTCTCTGATATTCCAGTGTTCACCCCAATAACTGGCCACAGGTTTGATCTTATTAATAAGAACTGTTAAGATTCATGCTACAATCCACCCTTAATATAAATATTCCCTTCACCAGAACCTTTTCACTGTAACCATCTGTGTCTAACTCTGCTTCTTCTCAACAGCATGACTATAACACAAATACTTCCTTTTCTCAAAAAAAAAATTGTCTAACACTTTCTAAGAGACACTTTCTTAGCAATCACGATGACTTCAATTTTATCTAATCCTAGTACTAAAACTAGTTCTGTTTGCTTATTCTATTTCATTTCTCTTATTTTTCTTTTGTCAGTGGTAATGATAAGTACCTATTTCACAGAAATAAAATCAAAGGAGTACCTACTTAAAATGTCATGAGGCCGGGTGGTGGTGGCACACGCCATTAGTCTCAGCACTCAGGAGGCAGAGCCAGGTGGATCTCTGTGAGTTCAAGGCCAGCCTGGTCTACAGACCGAGATCTAGGACAGGCACCAAAGCTACACAGAGAAACCCTGTCTTGAAAAACCGAATAAATAAATAAATAAATAGATAGATAGATAGATAGATAGATAAATAAATAAATAAATAAATAAATAAATAAATAAATAAATAAATAAATGTCATGGATTTTGCTCAGCTCCAGGATGAAATCTCTGCATCCTTGGAACTCAGCTTTGCATATCTATAGGTCAGCTATACTCAGCTCTCTCACTTCAGGGCAAATTCTGACAAGGGTCTTCCTTCCTACATAACACCAGTGTTACAATGGGGTTTCACTGTGCTCATGACAAGCTCTACAATATCACATTAATGGCTTTGTAATAGCACTGTTTCTAAATGTCCCAGACATCTTTGGAAATTTTACTATAGCTGGCTGCAACAAAATTTAGAAAGAGTTGAAATTTCACTTCAGGACTAAAGAAAAAAAAGTCTGACTAAATACAACTTGTACTGGCCCTGAAGGTCAGTATTTATGGTACTCTATTATTTATAAATAATGTGAGAATTATTATAGCAATAAAAGTTGGTGTTCCAAAAAAATTGGCATATTAAGAATGGCTAAATGACGGTGACATTGAGACCAGAGGTTATATCCAAAGCTTCACTGCAAACCAGTGGGAAATCAGCACCAGTTTGACAGCAAAGCTACACGAGGAACTTGAAAGATATTAAGGACAGGAAAAACCCTAAACACCTAAGGAATGAGGAAGATCGTGTTTACTCGGGATTCAAGACTGGCAACATTCTTGCTCAATATTTTCCAGTCTACACCTGAGAAAACTCCTACTGCAAATAAAACCTTAGAATATAAAATAAAAATATACAACTGTTCTATATACCACTGTTTACTCTCAGAGAATGAAATTAGGAAACATGTTCCACTCAAAATATTTCCAAATAATTAAGTGTTTAGCAATATGCCTGAACAAAATGAGAAAGACCTCTGCAACAAAATGCTCAAGGCACTGAAACATTAAATTAATGAAGATACTAGATGCTGTAAAGATCTTCCATGCTCCTATTTCAGCAGAATTCAAATTGTGAAAAGGATTATATTACCAAAAGTAATTTCCAAATTTAATGAAATATCTATCAAAATTCCAGCATCCTGTTTAACTGATTTAGAAAAGACAATTCAAGAATTCACATGCAACCACAAAAAAAAAAAAAAAAAAAAAAGAATGAATAGACAAAGGAATTCTGAAGAGCTATATACATCACAATACTGGGAGTATTGTGATGCCCAACCTCAAATTACACTGGAAACCTACAGTAATAAAGAGAGCCTGGTACTGCCATAAAAATAAGTGAACCAATGGAATGGAATGGAATAGAAGGCTATGCCAATCCTTCCAACATGTCCACCCTTAATATAAATAATCCCTTTGCCAGGACCTCTTCACTGTAACCCTCTGTGTCTAACTCTGCTTCTTCTCAACAGCATGACTATAACACAAATACCTCCTTTTCTCAAAAAAAAAAAACTGTCTAACACTGTCTGAAGAGACACTTTCTTAGCAATCAAGATGACTTCAATTTTTGACAAAGGAGGCAAAATATAATTGGAAGAAATGCTTATACATAAGACAAATGGTGCTGGCAAAGATGAATTTCTAGGTGCAGAAGATGAAATTAGATTCATATCTTTCACCTTGTAAAAAACCAATTTGCCTTCTTTCCCCCAAAGCACCAAATGGCAGACGACATTTGTGCAGCCGCAGTGCAGGGGTACAGGATTGCCAAGGAAGGGCCAGAAAGACAGGGGGTGGAGCAGACTTGAGAGGCTGTGCCTGCTTCTTCCAAGGACTCTGCAGTAGTCTTAATGGCCACTTTCGTGGCTGGGCTGAGGTCAAAGAAATGAAGCTCATCCCTGGAAAAGAACTTTCTATTCTCCTTGACCATCAAGAAATCTGAGATTATTGATTTTTTTTCTGTGAATGTCACTAAAATATAAGATTCTAAAGGTCCCACCAGTGCAGAAGCTGTCTTGGTCTGGCCAGTAGCCCAGATTCAAGGCTTTTGACACTCTTGGGAACTACATGGTCATCTTGGTCTTTGTTAAGTGCTCTAAAAAGGTAGCCACTGCCATCTGATGGGCCATCATCTTGACCAAGTCTTCCATTGTCTGTGTGCGGAGATGCTACTAGGGGAGCAAGATTGACAAGCCCCATATCACACCACAGAAGGTGACTGCTATTGTGTCTCTGTGCAGGCGTGCCTCATCCCTGGCCCCAGAGACATAGCATTGTCTGTGCCCAAGAAGCTACTGCTGATGCCAGATATTGATGACTGCTACATATCAGCTATGGGACGCACCATGGACAACTTCGTCAAGGCCACCCTTGATGCTGTCTCCAAAACCTAAATTACCTGACCCCTGACCTCTGTAAAATGATTATGTTCACTGAGTCTCCCTATCAGAAATGCACTGACTAGCTTTTGAAAAACCACACTAAAGTCTCCATTTAGAGGACCCAGGCTGCAACTGTGGCTACCACATAGAGTTTTTATACCAGAAAAAAAAAAAAAGGTGAATTAAATCCAAAAAAAAGAGTCAACTCCACATGGACCAAAACAAAGCCTTAAATGAATATCAGAAATGCTGAAATGTCTAGAAAAAAAACATAATAAATACATAAACACAAATAAAAACGTAATAGATATTGAGATGGTCAAGGGGTTTCTAAATAGACACCAATAGCACAGAAAATAGCTCCAAAAATCAACTGATGAGGCTACATGAAAATAAGGCTTATGCACAACAGAAAAACTATCAGGAGAATACACAGACATTCCACGGAATGGAAACAAACTTTATCAGCTTAATTCAGACAAATACACAAAATTTACAAAGAATTGCAAAAATTACATTTCAAGGAAATAAATCTGCCATTCAATAAATGGGATAATAAATCTAATAAACAATTTTCAAAAATAAATAGAAATACAAATGATCAATAATTATTTTAAAAGTAGTCAATAACCCTAGTCATCAGGGAAATGCAAATTGAAATTATTTTGAGATGTCATCATATCTCGGTTAAAATGTCTATAACCAAGAAATCTGAGGAAGAATAAAATACAGGTAATGGACATATGAATCATGAAAGATAATATAAAGCTAACTATAAAGCTAATTATTTTGTTTATTTTACCTCTGTCGATGTGTGTGTGTGTGTGTGTGTGTTGGATTAGTGAATATAAATGTAATTGATAGTTAAGTTGTAAAACCCAGTATGAAGTGCCACAGCTTCAGAATGGCTGTTCTAACTTCTATCATCACTAAAGACTTTGAGTCTGGTGATATTGTGTGTTATCTCCCAAAAAGGAAAAAAAAAATGTTGGCTTATTCATCAAATTAAACTTTTGCCCCCAGACACAGCTCCTCCTTTGTGGACAGTCAGAATACTGAATGGCCATGGTCGGACAGTTTTAAAGGACTGTTATACACAATTCTGCCTTTTCCTGAAGAAACATTGTAGGACCACAGAATTCCTGGAACATTCTCAGGCATTACCTTTATAAAGAGAATGTACTTGATTCTACGACCAAACAATCTAGAAACAAAATCTAATCTAGATTTTTTAAAGACATTAAAACATTTTAAGACATTTAAAAACATTAATTCTAAAAGACTCCATTGCACTTTTTCACCCCTTCTGTGATTTAAATTCCTAAACCCAAGAAATAATTTTCATGCTAATTAAGCAGCCTACTCCGAGCTATACTCTCAGCCACTCATAAATTAATAAACATTATTATTTTAGGACTCATGCCAGTTTTAAAAATTAAATGCTTTCTTTTTTCACTATTTCTGAAACTTCTGGAATGAGGAGTCCTCCAAATGGTTTTTATAACCATTAAAGTAGGTAAGAAGCATCATCTTACAGTTTCCATATCTAAAGACACTCGGGAGCTTTCACTCTGCTAGAAGAGCTCATACTCAAATATGATCAGAGATGCAAGTGTGCTTCTGAGCCATTGGAAGAAGTAAATTAAACCCCCACTCTTTTGGTAAGCAATCACTCCATTTTGTTTTCCTCGTGGTTTGTCACTGAATATTTATCTTCTTTCCTTGAGGTTCATTTCACATAGTAGAAAATTCTGTATTATTTCTTTCTCTAAGAAAGAAAACTAATTTTAAATAAGTCTGTGGAAGTTTCAAAGCAACTTTGAAATTACTAATTATATAGTGATTACTGATAAACCAGTTGTGTGTGCTTGGAGAAAGACTGAGAAGCTACATATTTGTGATTGATGGCCTTTCCCTTTTGAGAATTTATATGGGAATAAAAATAAATCAGTATCATTGTCTTTGCTTGGCTTTCTGCTTTCTTAAGTTCAGTGACATATTGTTCCCCATTTGGAACTTGTAGGACAACACTGTGGGACATAAGCAAAGCCACTAGGATTGATTGGTTCAAAGAAAAATGTACCTTGAATTTCTATCATCTATATTCCTGTATTATTTTTTAATCATTCACATTTTTACATTTTTAAAATAGCAAAAACCTCTCATTTTTCAGATTCAGGATTTAAGGTTTCATCATTTGAGTGTTCATTGGGTAGCCCTTTTAATTTAACAGTGAATTGAAAGGTACTAAACAAAGATTTTAAAAAGTAGTACTTAATTGAGTTTTATTTCATGGTGTGATATGAAGAATTTCAAAGTTTCACAAAGACAAAAATGATTTCTGTCTCAATAATTGAACAAAGTTTTATGGATTTGCCAATATTAAGAAATTTAAATAGTCTATCCTATGTTACTCAAATATGGAATATATAATATCTATGTTATTGGTCTTCTACATGGAAATGTGTAATGAGCCTGAACAGGTGCATTGTTTCCCCAACTACATATATTTGTTAGCAACATGGAATACATTGTACAATACATTTTCTTCTGCCTTAGTGTTGTTAACATAAGCAAAGCTTCTGAAACAATACTTTTGATACAAAATTATATCTCCCTCTACTCATTCAAACCATACATCCATTATGATTTACCAAACTTTAATTATGTTGTAGCAAAGAACATGCAACATATACCACATGGCTGTATGTCTTTCTTCTGCTGCACAACCCTCATGGAGATATGTGTAAGTCTTCTTTTCTTAGTCTCCACCTGGATCCAAAGAAGTGTTGTAGTCTCGATACAGACTATTGCTTATATTGTGAAACAAGGCAATGACACACTGCACCTTGTGTTAGCTCTTAAAGCTTCTGTTTCAATGGGACTTATGTCACTTCTGTTCACAGTTCATTTGTCAGAATAAGTCACACTGCCTCTTTTATTTCTATGAAATAGTGGTATATAATTCTTTAGAGATAGATAGTGGAACAAAATGCAATATTTTTAAAATGTTAATATATCTTCCACAGAGGTGTGAGAATTGGTAGAAAGACATACTGGAGAAGTACAGAGACTGAATATATATATATATATATATATATATATATATATATATATATATATATATATATATATCCTTCCAACCTTAGGTCAGTCACTTAGCAGCCATTATTCATTACTTTCCTGTCTCTGCTAACCTTGGGTGTGATTAAATTAATTGGTTAAGGAAAGCTGGGATGTATTTCATGTGATTAATGCCTTGGAAAACAATTGCAGTAGATTGCATTGATTTGTTTCATTTTACATACTTGAAATTAGAGGCTTATGAAGTCTGCATGCAAATTTATGCAAAGTGGGATGCAAATTCACATTGTGAGCCTTGAGCCCTGGCACCCCCCTTCCCACAGGAAGAACTACAGCACTGAATATGCATGTGCTGCATATGGTGTTGCTCTTTTCAAACAGCAGCTAGAGCTGGCAGCCAAACAAATCCCAAAGACCTCAACCGAGCAACACAAAGTTTATAGCCATTTATAAACAAAAAATTGATCACCAAAGTCATAGTGTTTTCAAGGTCAACATCTTCAAGCAAGATCTGGGCTAGCAAATACACTGTCCCCTGTCTACTGGACTTGCTGTGTAGTAGACTGGAGTTGGGTATGTTTACTGAACAAAGGAAATGCTTGCTGAACCCACCCTGGAAATTCATTCTTTTGATTATTTGCTTCTAGTGATCACTTGGCTGGCTGGATCTAATAAATCTTCATTGCGACAAGCCTGTGCCCATGTGTGCTGAAATGCTTCTTCCTCATTTTTACTCATCAGTGGGAGACTCTGGTTCCAAGATTCAGAAGGGGACTAATTACTAAGCTGTTCTTAAAGACAAGAACGAATTTTGCACCTGAGTGCTTACAAGTCAAGCATAGGGGAAAAATTAACCACTTTTAGGAATACCAATTAGAAGTAATATTATCTTGATTGGCCTGCAAACACCCAAATGATTCATTGAGTGCATTCCAGTCTTGTGAGGCCCTAAATCTGCTTTCATATTGAGAATGAATAAAATATTTTGGTGAATGTTTATGAATAAACATATTTGCAGTAGAGCCTCATGTGCATTTTTCTAAGTTGATCTAATTAAGTCAACACTTAGTTATTTAGTTATTCATTTACCAAATATGTTTATTATCGCTTTTGTACCTGAAAGACACCTAGAAGAATGTGAATAAATGATATGTATGCTCTGCCCTTCTGGAGCAGAGCCGACTGAGCTAACCAAGGCTTTTACTGCATCAGAGGCACTGTCTCCTGAATTTTCTAAGTGTTTATGAATCATTCAACAATTACTCAGTTAGGAAAAAGAAATATCAACAAAATAGTTCAATGTGAAACTGGTTGAATCATTCAGTCTACACAGCGCTTATTTAAAAGTCTGTTCTGGAAAAGACTTTTAGCTATGGCTGAGATTTTCAAGTCACATTGATTACAACAAATATGGCTTTTAAAAAGACATTTTTTATCATTTTCAGTATTGTGTATGTGTGTGTATGTTAGGGATATGTGCATATGACTCTGGGTGCCCTCGGGAGACAGAGGTTTTGGATCTCTTGAGGCTAGAGTGACAGACAGGCAGCTGGGAGCCACCTAATATGGGTGCTTAGAATAGAATTTGAGTCTTTAGGAAGAACAGTTCATGCCCTTAACCACCTATCCATGTCTCCAGCCCAACAACTGTGTTTCTAATGTCCCCTAGAATTTATTATCAATAATATTTGATCTACAGATTTCTAAAATATATCTCATGATTTACAGATATTTTACTTGTAAAATAGTTCTGAGGCAAAGTAGAAAACAGAAAATACTGTGTTGGCTATGGAGTAGCCAATGGGTTAAGAGACCTATGTTTCCTCTTAATCTCTTTGGGCCAAGGCCTAAGGACAATTAAAATTAACATATCAGTGACATATATCAACACAATAGATGATAATCAGAATATCAGAAGCTAAGAGTCTAAGAAAGAAACAGTGATCAGAAATAACTGTTAGTGAACAAGGGAAGAGGAACTATTACTATAACACTAAATATTGATCAAGTGTTTATGTATATACTAAATACTGAGATAAGAAAATTTATTGTTATATTGTCAGTCCATCATGCTCATTTTACAGATAAGGAAATGAAGTCACAATTATATAAAAGAAGGAGATTAATATTCAATTTGGCTCAAGAGTCTTCTCTTTCCTTAACTATCAATATTCTGCCTAGAGATAGGCTTCTTTCTCCAGATGAGATCCATACTGACTGAATGTCAGAAACAGTAACAATCTGACCCCATGAAACAACAGAAGTCTGCTCATGACTGACATGTTCAATGATTGTTGCTGACCAAACCCAAAAATCATAGAGAATTCTTCCTTCTTTATCACTTTGACTAGAAAAAAAATGGAGGACTGGGAATACAGCTTAGTTGGTAGTTTGCCTAGCATATAGAAAGCCCTAGGTTAGATCTCAATACAACCTAAAACCAAGTAAAATGGTACATGACTATAATCTCAGCACTTGGGAGATGGAGATGAAAGGGCCAGAAGTTCAAGATCATTCTCAGATACAAAGGAAGTTTGAGGCCAGTCTGAGCTACAGAGACTACTTTAAAAACTCATATATAAATAGTGAAATTTAAGAGATCATTTTCTGGATCCTCATATCATAACATTTTTCAAATTTGTAGATACTGTATTTTATGGGTCAAATTGTTCAAGTCCTAATTCCAGTACCTATAACTGGGACCTTGTTTGTAAATAATTTTTGCTGATATAATTAATTAAGATGAGGTTGAAATTTCAGTATAGTCAACTTAAAATGGTGACTGATATTTTTGTAAGAGAAAGGAGAGGAAGATTTTAGATGCAGACAAATATATACTCAGAGAAGATATTCCACACACAAGGGTGACTCAAGGAAAAGCATTTGGTTTTGCCTCTTATCTTTGTACCTTGTTCAGGAGCTAGTCTACTTGGAATGGTAATGTATATTCTGTGCCATTGTATGTTAGAAGTATGCAATCTGGTTTTTTATTTTGATTTCACAGAGGGTTACAGTTAAAGGATTATCATCGTCCTCAGATGGTACTTTGGACTTTGGGCTTTTAAACAGTGGTTAAACTATGATAGACTATGGGGACTTTTGAAGTTGGACTGAACACAATTTTTTGTTATGATATTTCTACAAGCCTACTGGGGGCCAGGGAGAAAATTTGGTGGCTTGAGGAAGAATGGCCCCCATAGGCTCATATATGTGAATGCTTGGTTATTAGGTAATAGGACTAAGAGATGTGCCTTGTTGGAGAAAGTATGTCACTGTGGATGGGCTTTGGGGTTTCAAATGCTCAAACCCAGACCAGTGTCTCTTCTCTTCTCTCCTGCTGTCTATGGATTCAAATGTAGAACTCTCAGGCTACTTCTTTAGCACATATCTCTCTGCATGCCACCATGCTTCCTGTAATGATGACCATGGACTAAACCTCTGAACTTTAAGCAAGTCTCAGTTAAAAGATTTCCTTTATAAGAGTTGCCGTAGACATGGTGTCTCTTCACAGCAATAGAATACTGACTAAGCACCATGGCAATACTTTTCACTCTCTATACACCCATACTGTTTTCTTTTACTAATCATGATTAGCATTTATTGAGTTCTTGCCATAGACCAGTCACCACTAAGAGCATAATTATATAGATTATCTCTATTACATACTAACAAGTCATACTGGTTAATTTTACACCAAAGAAAACGATCATTAGAACTGGTATATAGCTGGCTGAAGATATGGGGAAGAAATGGGTGAGCTTGGAATAAGTTTCAATCTTTTGAAACTCCAGTTTAATTATTCTCACTACATGCTGCCATTTATTTGTTAGCTTTGCTGAACTTGAATTAGATTGATATATTGGTTTTCTTTATTTTCACATGAGAATCTACTAGATTTTATGCTCAATGGGTGGGTGTTGTAACCACTTTTCTAACGTTGTGATAAAATACCATGACCAAGGCAATTTATAAAAGAAAATGTTTAGTTAGGATTACCATTTCAGAGAGATAGAGTACACAATTGCAGAGCAAAAGCACGATGAATGAAGCAGCTGAGAACTCACATACCGAACCACAAGCACTAGGTAGAGAAAGGTACCCTGGGATTGGTGCCCAAAGCCCACCAACAGTGACACATATCCTCCATCAGTGTCACACATGCTAACCTTTCCAAATAGTGGCTTTAATTGGAGACCAAGTATTCAAACATATAAGCCTATGGGTGACATTATCATTCACACTACCACACTTTACTTCCTGAAACTCTTAGCAATATGGCCACATCACAATGCAAAATACATTTAGTCTGATTTCAAAAATTTCCATAACATTTTATTCTCAAGACTGACTAAAATTTCAAAGCCTCTTATTAAGACTCAAGACAATCTCTTAATTGTAACCTTATAAAAGCAAAAGGAAATTATAAACTTCCAACATACAAGGGTATAGGATGTACATTACCAGTCCAGAAAAGAGGAATGGGGGCACAGTGAGCACATTTATGACCGCTTTCATTTGTTGATTTAGGAGCAGAAAATGACTTAAACCTTTTCCTTTCACAAGATGGGATCTTAAGTGGGTGTAGTCTTGCCCTGAGGGTACCTCTCCCTTTATTCCATTGAGGACCCAGCCTCTCCTTTACCCATGTATCTCTTTCAGCACAAGCCCTGTCTCCAATGTTACCTTTGAGGTACTCTTTTTTCCCTCAAACTGTACATTTTTTATTTCTTTTTGCCTCCCCCCGAACACACACACACACACACACACACACACACACACACACACACACACACACACACACACACACTTGCTCTCTTTCATTGTAGACCTGCAGAAAAGTGGTTACTAATAACCACGTCACAGTGCCAATATTAGGTCCTCTTGAAAGCTCCTCCCCAAAAGAAATTAGTCCATTACTTTTTCAATTTAGCCTCAGTGAAATTTTAGGACAAGAGCAGAAAGCAGCGTGTACTTTGCCAATGTATCATGAAAATGGTGTCTAGCCCGGTTGCTTTTACTCTTTCCCTCTGAAAACTTTTGATCTGGGCACATTGTTCTCTACACTGTTGTCTTTTGCTAGAATGGCCCATTAAGCCCAATTTATAGTGTTCAACTGCTTTTCTAGTCCAAAGTCCCAAAGTCATCCACATTCCTCCAAAATACAGTATGGTGTGACCTGTCAGAGCAATATCCCACTCACTGGTATCAACTTCAAAGCAACTTATAAAACATTTAATTGACTTATGGCTTGGGGGGGGGGGGTTAGAGTCCATAATGGTAGAGCAAAGAACAATTGCAAGCTCACATCTTGACATCTTGATCTACAACCATGAGGCAGAGAGAGAGAGACAGAGAGACATAGCCGGGCGGTGGTGGCACACGCCTTTAATCCCAGCACTCTGGAGGCAGAGCCAGGCGGATCTCTGTGAGTTGGAGGCCAGCCTGGGCTACCAAGTGAGTCCCAGGAAAGGCGCAAAGCTACACAGAGAAACCCTGTCTCGAAAAACAAAAAAACAAAAAAACAAAAAAACAAAAAAAAAAAAAAGAGAGACAGAGAGACAGAGGGGAGTACCAGGAATTGTATGAGTCTTTTGTAACCTCAAAGTCTGCCCTAAGTGACAAAACTCTACAAACAAACCCACACCTCCCAATCCTTCTCAAACAACTGTATCAACTCGGGACCACGAATTCAAATAAAGGAGCCTATGATTGCCAGTTTTATACTACTCATAAGAATATGTGATTGTGTGTATGTTTGTATATAAATGTGAAAGTCAGAGGACAACTTTGGGGAGTTGGTTTTCTCCTTCTACCATATGGTTCCAGGAATATAACTTAAATCATCAGAATCATCAGTGCATAGACTAAATACATTAAAATAAAGTTTAAAAAGGAACCAACATAAACATGAACAAACTTAAAATGAACAAAGGAATTTATTGTTGTGATAATTTAATGTGTTGACGTTTGTGTCTGTGCTAATTTAAATTGGTTTTGCAAAGCTTTAGTGGTCAGTACTTACAGATTCTACCAAGAGTAGATTAATAATTTATGAGAATGAATTGATTTAAGAAGACGTACAACATCCGTGCATTGAACTTTGAAACTTTAATACAATGTACTTCATCTCAAGGTTTCATCTTTTATATACCTTAAGTCACTCACTCAGACCCTTACAACTTCTAAAAACTTTCTACTTTTCCTTTACATCCTGGAAACATCTAGTCATCCTAATCTTTACCCGAAGCTTTCATAAACCTTTTATTTTTTCTTTCCATTTTGGAAATATCCAAACATCTTAAACTTTATATGCAAATCCTTATTTACTAAAAATATTTTTATCTTTACAATCTTTTAATCTTGCCTTTACTTACTGGTTTTCCTTCTTGATATCATAATACATTGGTATTTTATTATTGAGAGTAGTCACTAAATGGGCACTGTTTTTTGTTATCATCAGCATGGGATAATAAAAAAGCAATCTTAATGTCAGGAAAAATAGCACTGTAGTTCTGAGTTTGTTTTCTCATTAAAAACTCTTTGTTAGTTTACTTATTTATCTTAGTAGGAAGCATCTCAGCTCTAGGAAAATAGTTGTTCTTAGTTTTTGCATTTGAAACATGTAGAGGCCTAAGGCTGTTGTTAAAATTTGAACTTTATGTTTTATTAGTGCCCATATTTGGATATATGTATCATATCAGTCAGATGAAAAGGAGTTACATCCACGAAAAGAAGTTTGTTGTCTGAATTTGTATTCTCATGGGTCAATAAAGAAAAAATGTTGTAGCAAACTCTTTATTATCTGTCATTTTATATTTTGCTGTAGATGACTAACTAAGTCCATAGAATTTTTATTGTTTGTTTGTTTTGATAGTAGACGTCCCTGAAAATATTATAACATCAAGGACCTTAATGTACTACTTACTTACTTGAGGCCCTTGTGGCTGGCCTACTGAGAGTCCCCACAGGTTTGTTAACCATTTGAGGGCTGCCAAGTAATGAGGCTCAATTTGGACATTTTCTTTTTAAGAGACTTGGGTCACTTTTAAAAGAATTTCTTTTTGAAAATGTATTCTTATTTTTATTTTGAAAGCTTTTTTATTAAAAAAGAACTTTCAAATGAACAAAAACATCACATACCAAAATTAATCTGAATAATGTCTGTAAAATTCAAGGAACTTCTATATATTCAGGACAGAAGCTATCAAGTTTCAAATAAAATTTTACACTTATAGTATCAAATATGATTTGTGCATTAATCTACCATCAAAACCAACCAGTCAACCCAATTAACAAAAAAATCTATGCATAGTTAGAACTATAAAAAACAATAGTATAATATACTTTTTAAAGTTTTTAAAGCTTTTAAATTTGTATCATCAGAGAAGCATTGTACCCATCCTTTGTCTTCAAAGTTATGGCAAAGCCAAAATAATTTTAAGGTGAAAGCAAATTCTTTAGCTACAAATGGACAGGCAAGCAGAACTAAGTGATCCCTTCATCCTCTTTACTTTTCTTATTGCTCTAGCCAAGACTTCAAACATTGTATTTAACAGGAATGGAGAGATTGGACATCTTTTTCTTGGTTCTTAGTTTAGTGGGAATGCTTTAATTTTTACTCCCTTTGGGATGATGCTGACTGTGGACTTTCTGTATATTGCTTTATTGTATTGAGATATGTCCCTCATATTCCTTTTGTTGTGAAGAAATGTTAAAAGTTGTCCGTGGCCTTTTCTGAATCTAATGAGTTAATCATATGCTTTCTATGTCTTAGTCTATATTAGTGGTGGATTGCACTTATTTACACATGTTGAACCATCCTTGCGTCACTGGGATGAAAATAAGCTAATCATGATGTATAACCTTGAATTCAATTTGCAAGTATTTTATTGTGAATTTTCATGTCCATGTTCATCAGAGATATAGACCTATAAACTGTCATTTGTTTTTTAACTTTTTTCTGTCTTTGATTTGATAATATTGGTTTTGTAAAAGGAATTTGAAAAATGTCTTCCTTTTCTATTTTGAGGAATAGTTTGATGAATATTGGTGCTAATTTTTTGTTGAAGGCCTGGGAGAATTCTTCACTAAATCCATATGGCCCTGGACATGTTTATGGGAGGCAGTGAGATTTAATTTTTTTACTTTATCAAAAAAAAACAAAAAGGATTTTATAGTTTTGTTTAACTCTTTACTCTTTGTAAGGCCCAGCACCCAACTCCCAAATAATGACACTTATGAATGCCTTTAGCTTGGCCTTACTTATGAGTGTCCTTAGCTTGGCTTGTTTCTAGCCAGCTTTTCTTAAATTATCTTGTCTACTTTTTGCCTCTGGGATTTTATCTTTCTCTGTTATACATATCTCTCTTTACTTCTTACACTATGGCTTGCTGTGTAGCTGGGTAGCTGGCCCCTGATGTTCTCCTCTCCTTTCCCGCTCCTCAATCACTCTTCCCAGACTTCTCCTCCTGTTTATTCTCTCTGCCCGCCAGCTGCACCTATCCTTTCTCCTGCCTAGCTATTGGCCATTCAGTTCTTTATTAGACAAATCAGGTGTTTAAGACAGGCAAAGTAACACAGCTTCACACAGTTAAACAAATGCAACATAAAAAAATGCAATACATCTTTGCATCATTAAACAAATGTTCCACAGCATAAAGAAATGTAACATATCTTCAACTAATATTCCACAACAGGAATTTAGAAAAAAAATATTTAAAATATAATTACATCATCTCTCCCTTCCTTTGTCCCTCCTACCCTTCCTGTGCTCACCTTTCTTACTTCCATAATTAATGAACTCTTCTTCTTTAACCATTGTGATAAAACTTGTCAGTGCAAAATATTTATGTGAGAACTGGACAGAGGCATCTTCACTCAGTACTGTTTGACCTTACCAAACTGCCTGCCAGGTATTTTATAGAATTCTGCTCTATTGGCCATTGTGGTGTGCCCATAACCTCCTGTTGTTTCCCTGGTCCCAGAATCCCTCTAGTGGTACTTCTTGGCCCCCAGGGTACTACTGAGATATGAAATGGGAAGCATATTGTGGTAAGAATTAATTTTCTTCCTTAACTCAATTTCACACCAGCTTACATAGGAACCAAAGCAGTACTGTTTGTGTCCCAACTTTTACATTTTTTCAAAAGAATTTTAACTTCTTACCTAGTCCCTTCTCCTCTTCCAATAGAAACAAGCAATTAAATATTATTTACATAAATATTAAACATCTCTTCTGCTTAAATCACCTCTTCTCTGGCAAGATACACCCACTGGTAAATAGTGGCATGAATATTATGGGGGTAATCAAACATTTTCTGATTGAATTTAAGGTCATATCCATGGGAGAAAACACATGCCAGAAACTATAAATCTGGCCAAGAACACATAATCAGAGGGCTCATAGGCCCCAACTGTGTAGATCTACTACTATTGCTCTGCTAAAAGGATATCATACCAAATTTTGTTTTAAACTCATATATCTATACTCGACCTCACCAGACAATTTTCTTTGTACAGAAAAAAGTGGTTAATGCAGAATCTCATAAATAGTCATAGGGCAGAGATTAAGTGTCTATTGGATGCTCCCTCAAAAATGGGATTTCTATACCACACCTCTCATTCAAGACTCAGTGAACATTGTGGAAGAAGGAGCAGAAAGATTATAAAAGCCAGAGGTTATGGAGTACTGGAGTGGAGCAGTATCTTCTGGACATGACAGTTGCACTCATGAACTAAAAGCAGCTCTGGCTAGCTGTATAAGATCTGGACAGATCAATTCAACCTACATTCTGGCACAGAGTGGTGAGGGGTTCAGAAGATCCTCTTCTATAAGTGAAGAATTACTAACTTCTTGGGGAGAGAAAGTCAGTTTTCCATAAGAGTGTAGTTCCTGGAAGGTTTATAATACTCCAGTGGGTTACTTAATACCCATAAGTATATAGGCACCACAAATTGGACTTGGTCAGTCATTAAAAAGAAAGAGGATATGAAATTCAGAGGTAGTAGAGAGGTAGAGGGTGAATTCAGAAGAACAGTGATAAAAATATGTTGCATGAACTCTCAAAAAATTAATAAAACTATTGTACTTTAAATAACCCAACAAATAATTTCTTCCTTTTCCATACCGATGCTAGAGAATTAAGGTATCCTTTACTCCTAGGTAGGATATGCATGTTCCTGAGCAAAAGGTCAGTCATAATTCTTATTGTGAAAAATTTCAGTTTGAAAGTAGCATTGCATTTTGTAGCTCAACATCTAATATTCACTCCTAAAGGTGATACTAGTTCTGGGCTTATACATACCAGTGGCTCAACTGAGACATGTTTTTTAGAAGAGGTCTTCTTGATCAGCACCTACCTTCCAAAGGAACATTATTATCTTCAGTATTTAGAAACACAGTGATCTAAAAAGTACACATCAACAAGGCCAAGAGTCTAAGGTCAGAGTCACACAGCCTGTAGGTAGCATGTCATGAAAGAATCAAAAGCCTTGAGAATTCAAGCCATTTCCCCTTCAAGACTTCCACATTTTGTTTGTACACATCATAGTAGCTAAAATTCAGTACCATGATCATGATAACTCATGCATAATCCTCCACTGGATCCTTTGTAGGGTCTGGGTATCCTTGTAAATCCAGAAGTTAATAAGAGCCGTGATGATATCTCCTGCTAGACAGAATGCTTGCAGTAATGTTTTCAATGTGAATTGAAAACTCCCCATCTTCATATTACTGAATATTGTTTTCTTTCATATCTTTGATGCTATCATACCCGTCCCTTCCAAAGTAACTTTTCCAATTATTTATCCCTATGATCTAAAATTTCAGCTTACAGTTAATTTCTGAAGACACCTCTGATTATACCAAATTCTATACATATAACTTTTCCACCTGCTCACCTACGCCTATCTCTGGTCCAGGTTATATTTCTTTGCCATTGAGTTGATATTGCCATAATTCTAAACACTCATTTTGTGAATATTCACTAGTCTCTGGTATTAAATAATGCAATAACCGTCCCTATATATGTTTTAAATATAATGTTTTACATTTATTCTTTAATAATGTCTCACATTAATATAATATTTTCTATTTATTCTTTAATAATTTCTCACATTCTCAGCATGGTGGTACATGTCTTTAATCCTAGCATATGAGAGGTGAAGACAGGTCATTCTCTGTGAGTTTAAGGCCACCCTGGTCTACATTGTAACTTCCATGACAGCCAGGGCTCTGTAGGGAACGCTTATACATATTAAAATACATACAATGTATTTTAATCGTGTTCATACCTCACTCCCTTATCCAACTCTTCCCACATTCTCTCTCATATTCCCTTCCCAACTTCATACTATCTTTTGGTTTTTTAGCCAACAGAGTCCAATTTGTGGTGCCCATATACACATGGTCAGGGAGCCATCTATGGAGCATGGTCAATCTACCAAGACCCACATTCCAAAAGAAAACTTATTTTCCCTTCCCTAGCAGTCAACAACTTTCAATAAATCCTCAGCTTTAGATGAGGCCTTGTGAACCCTCTCCCATAGATACTGAATGGCTTGATATTATGAAGGTCTTTTATAGACATCCACAGATACTTTGAATCCATGAATGCATCAGTCCTGTCATGTCCAGAAGCTACTGTTTTAGCTGTCTCCCTTGACCTCTGGCTCTTGCAACCTTCCTTACCCCCTTCCACAAAATTCCATGAGCCTTTTGGGAGGAGGTATGATATAGATTTACTCTTCTTGGTTGAGCAATCAATGGGCACTTGCTCTCCACCTTTGACCAGTCGTCTCTGTGTTAACCTCTGCCACTTCACAGAACACTTCTCTGATGGGTACTGTGAGTAATATGTGGGTACAGAGATATGCATTTAAAAGTCAGTTTGATGTTATGTTCATTTAGCAAAATAGTAATAGATTCTCCCTTAAGGACTATGAGCTCTTCAGCCATGGCTTTCTAGCCGGATTTATGACACAAAGCATGATTTTTTTTCCTGTATAGTCAGCCTTAAAAATCTAAAGATAATACAGGTTACTCCTACAGCATTAATGACACTGTTATACATACAAGCATATCTTACCAGGCTGATCAATACTATGGCTCAGAGTTCACAACTGTTTTGAGGACTTTTCTCTCCCAGTAACCTGCAACCCTTTGGTACTAAGAAAGCTGGCAAGCAAGAGTGAAACTTCACCTCATAGAAAGATACTTATTTCTAGAAGTCCGTGATAAAATGTGTGTGATCTCTTCATGAATAGTATTTTACAGTCAAGTTCTGGTGGGCAACCCAATGTAATGTCAATCACCTACATTGTTTGGAGTATCTCTGAGACAGTCTTCCAACAACTTGAGGGGAAATATCCCACATCTGGCACACAGTCTCTTTCTCAATCTCTCTTTTGACAATCTATGGCCTCTTGAAGGAACATAATCCCTGATGTATGGTAACTCCATTTAAGTGTGTGTGTGTGTGTGTGTGTGTGTGTGTGTGTGTGTGTGTGTACACATAATGTTCATAAAAATAATAGTTTTAAATATGGCTTTTTCTATTTGTGTTGTGTTGCATTTTATTTTGGTTTTTACCTTAATGAAAATAGATTCTTCTCTTATACAATATAGTCTAAGCATTGTTTCCCCTCACTCCACTACTCCCAGCTCACCCCACCAACTTCATATCTTCAAAATCTATTCCTCCTCCATTTATGCTTCAGAAAAGAGCAGGCTTCCGAGATACAACAGATACACAACAACCAAACAGGACAAAACAAGATACAATAAGACAAGGCAAATGCCCTCATATTGAGGCTGAACAAGGCAACCCAATAGGAGGAAGTGAGTCCCAAGAGCAAGGGAAAAAATCAGATACTCCCACTCGCACTGTCAGGAGTCCCATAAAAATACCAAACTGACAGCCATAACATATGTGCAGAGGACCTGATACAGACTCATGCACTTGTTCTTTCATTCTCTGTGAGCCCATATGAACCCTGCTTAGTTGATTCAGTGGGCCATGTTCTCCTGGTGTCCTCCATCCCCTCTGACTCCTACAATCTTTTCTCCCCCTCTTCCATGACATCCCTAGATTTCCTAGGGGGAGGACCTGAAAGAGATCTGTAATTTAGACTGCCTCTCTTTATAATGTCCAGCAGTGACTCTTTGTACCCAAAGAAGCCTCTCTGATGATGACTAGACAGTGAATGGATCTAGTAGTATAGTAGAATTGCATTAGGAGTATAGTAGAATTTCATTAGGAATCACTTCTTTTCTTTCCTCCTTTCCTTATATCCTTCCTTCCTTCCTTCTTTCCTTCATTCCTTCTTTCCTTCCTTCCTTCCTTTCTCCCTCTCTTTCTTTTTTTGTCAGTCATGTTTGGGCACTAAGATAGGTCTCTGGGATATCTATTCTCTGGTTCCTGGACATCCAGGCAGTGTACAGCCTGGGATCCTTCTGGTGGCATGAGCCTCAAGTTAAACCAAACATTGTTTGACCACTCCCACAAGTTCTATACCACCATTGCCCCAGCATATTTTCCAGGCAGAACAGATTGTAGGTCAAGAGTTTTGTGGCTGGATTGGTGTCCATATTTCTCTTTCCATAGCGAGAAGAGTACCTTCTCATGCCAAAGGAACTAGAATGTAAAGGTCAAGGCTCCACTCAGGCACCAGCTTGACCTCTCTATATTCAATTAACTGTGTGGATGTTGTCCTTGGCAATGGAGCCCCCTCTTAGTTTTCAGAGAGAGACCTTTTGTTCTAGTCACAGCCTGAGTTGTTTAGGGATCTTCACAGGACCTCCTCTGCCAACAACTCAAATAAGGGCAACCAAGTACCACCACTAGAAGTCTTACCTAGATACAAAAGATGGCCAGTTCCAACTCCATATCCTCCATTACTAGGAGTTCTCACTAGGGACACCCTCATAGATATCAGGAAGTTTCTACTGAACTGTTTCCACACCCCCTTCAATGCTTCCCAATTCCAGTTGTCTCTCCTTCCATCCCTTCCCAATCCCATCTAATTCTTCCCACTCCCAACACCACCTGCCACAGTCCACCTGCAAAATTTATTCAATTTCAACTTCCCAGGGAGGTCCATGCATCCCCCCCCCCCCATGGAACTCTTCTCTTTACCTGACTTCTCTAGGAGGTCACTGGATTGCAGCTTGATCGTCATTTACTTAATAGCTAATATCTACTTATAAATGAATGCATACCATATTTGTCTTTCTTGGTCTGGGTTACCTCATTTGGGATGATCTTTTCTAGTTCCATTCATTTGCCTGAAAATTTCATTATGCCATTTTTTAACAGCTGAGTCATACTTTAATATGTAAACATACCATACTTTCATTATCCATTCTTCAGTTGAAGAACTCTAGGTTGTTTTAATTTTCTGGCTATTATGAACAAATTATTAATGAGCATAGTTCAATAAGTGTCCTTACTGTACAATGGAGTGTCTTTTGGGTTTATGCCCAGGAGTGATATAGCTGGATCATGAGGTAGATCAATTCCCAATTTTCTGAGGAACCACCATATTGATTTCCACAGTGGCTGTATAAGTATGCACTCATCCCAGCAATGGAGGAGTGTTCCTCTTGCTCCACATGATCGACAACATGAGTTGTCACTTCTGTTATTGATCTCAGCTATTCTGAGAGGTGTAAGATGGAATCTCAAAGTAATTTTGATTTGCAATACCTTGATAGCTAAGGATGTTAAACATTTCTTTAAGTATTTCTCAATCATTTGCAATTCTTCTATTGAGAATTCTCTCTTTAGATCTGTAACCCATTTTTTAATTGGATTATTTGATGTTGGGGGGCATGCAAGGAGAGGCAGCATTGGAACTCATGAAACACACCTAGGTGGTTGGCAAAGCCACATCTGAATGAGCCTTGGAGAGTCAAAGCCCCAAGAACTACATATCCTAAAGACCTCATGCTGTTATTGCACACAGCCCTGATTGTTTCCTTCACAGTCACCATATCCCTCATAATCTATAAATTGTATGAAAACTCTCAGGGGACTGGAGCTTCAATTTGATTCTACTGATCAATGTGTCTGTTTTTATGCCAATAACATGCAGTTTTTATTACTATAGCTCTGTAGTACAACCTGAAATCAGGGACTGTGATACCTCCAGCAGTTCTTTTATTGTTCAGATTGTTTTAGCTATCTTGTTTTGTTTTGTTTTGTTTTCACATGAGGTTGAGAATTTTCCTTTCAAAATCCATAAATAATTTTGATAGAATTATAATGAAAATTGCTTTGAATCTACTTTTGGTTGGATGGCCATTTTACTATTTTAATCCTACCAATCCATGGGCATAGATCTTTCTATCTTCTAATATCTTCTTCAGTTTAGTTATTCAAAGATTTTAATTTTTTGTCATACAAGTCTTTCACTTGCCTTTTAGAGTTACCCCAAAGTATTTTATGTTATTTGAGGCTTCTATGAAGGGTGTTGTTTCCTTGATTTCTTTCACAGCTCATATGTCATTTGGATATACGAGGGCTACTGAATTTTTTGAGTTAGTCTTGTATCCAGCCACTTTGCTGAAGGCTTTTATTAGCTGTAGGATTTCCATAGTAGAATTGTTTGGGTCACTCATGCATATTATCATGTCATTGCCAAAAAATCGTATTTTGACTTCTTTGTTTCTAATTTGTATCCCCTTGATCTCCTTCAATTGTCTTATTTCTCTAGCTAAAACTTCAAATATTATATTGAGCATATACGGGGAGAGTGGAAATCTTGTCTAGTTCTTGATTTTAGTGGAATTTATTTGTGTTTCTCTCCATTTAATTTGATTTTGGCTATAGACTTGATGTAAATTGCCATTATTCTGTTTAAGTATGTCCCTTCTGCCCCTAATCTCTCCAGTATCTTTATCATGAATGAGTTTTCAATTTTGTCTAAGTCTACTTTGGCATATAATGAGATGCTCATGTATGTTTTTCTTTAAGTTTGTTTATATGGTAAATTACATTGACTGATTTTCATATATTAAACCATACCTGAATCTCTGAAATGAAGCCCAATCAATTCTAGTAAATGATCTTTTTAATATGTTTTTGGATTGGGTTCGTAAGTATTATAATGAATATTGTTGCATCTATGTTCATAAGGGAAATTAGTCTATAATTCTCTTTCTTTATTGAGTCTTTGTGTGGTTTGGGTATCAAGGTAACTGTGGACTCATACAATGAAATGAGTGATGTTCTTTCTGTTTCTATTTTGTGGAATAATTTTGGGAGTATTGGTATTATCTCTTCTTTGAAAGTCTGATAGAATTTTCATTCAAACATTCTGGCCATAGGCTTCTTTTTTTTTTTTTTTTGGTTGGGAGACTTTTAATGAGAGCCTTATTTCCTTAGGGCTTATAGATCTGTTTAAATTGTTTATCTGTACTCAATTTAACTTTGGTAATTGGCACCTATTGAGAAAATTATCCATTATTTTTCATTTTAGATTTTCCAATTCTGTGGAGTACAGGTTTTTAAAGTATGTCCTTCTGATTTTCTACATCTTCTCAGTGTCTTTTATGTTCCCTTTTTAATTCTGACTTTATTAATTTGGATATTCTCTCTGTGTCTTTTAGGTAGGTTGGATAAAAGTTTCTCTATCTTGTTGATTTACTCTATCTTTGAGTTATTGATTCTTTGCCTTGTTCTATTTATTTCTTTTTTATTGATTTCAACCCTGGGTTTGATTATTTCCTGCCATCTGCTCCTCCTGGATGTGCTTGCTTCTTTTTGTTCTAGAGCTTTCCGGTTTACTGTTAAGTTGCTAGTATGAGACGTCTCCAGTTTTTGTTTTTGTTTTTGTTTTTTTAATTTTTGGTTGTTGTTGTTGTTTGGATTTTTTCTTTTCTTTTGTTTTTTTAATGTAGTTACTTAGTGCTATGAATTTTCTTCTTACCAGCGCTTTAATTGTGTCCCATAAGTTTGGGAATACTGTGTATTCATTTTCAATGATTTCTAGAAAAAGTCTTCAATTTCTTTATTTTGTTTCTGTCTTGACCCAATTTTTTTGAGTTTTTATTAAGAAATTTTTTATTCATTCCACATAACAAGGACAGATCCCTTCCTCAGTCCTCCTCCCGCTCCCCTCACCAGTCTTTCCCTCCAGCCCACACTCCATCCCCTCCTCCAAAAAAGTATGGCCTCCCGCCTCTGCCTCCTTCAGCAAATCCTACCTGCGTGCACCACCACAACTGGACAGTGGTGGTGCACGCCTTTAATCCCAGTACTCAGGAGGCAGAAGCAGGCATATCTCTGTGAGTTTGAGGCCAGCCTGGTGTCCAAAGTGAGTTCCAGGAAAGGCGCAAAGCTACACAGAGAAACCCTGTCTCGGAAAAACAAACAAACAAAACAAAACAAAGTATGGCCTCCCATGTGGAGTCAGCAAAGCCTGACACATTCAACTGAGGCAGGTCCACACCTCTCCCGCTGCATCAAGGCTGTGCAAGGTATCCAACCATAGACAATGGGCTCCAAAAAGACAGCTCGTGTGCCAGGGATAGGTCCTATTCCCAATGTCAGTGGCCCTTCAGACAGACCAAGCTACACAACTGTCTCATCCATGCACAAGGCCCAGTTCAGTCCCATGCAGGCCCCACAGCTGTCGATTTAAAGTTCATAAGTCCCCAATAGCTTGGTCAGTTATATCTGTAAGTTTCCCCATCATGGTCTTGATGCCCTTTGCTCATAGAATCCTTCTTCCCTCTCTGACTGAACTTCTAGAGCTTGGCCTGGAGCTAGGATGTGGTTCTCTGCATCTGTTTCCATCAGTTACTGGATGAAGGCTCTATGATGACAGTTAGGGTATTCACCAATCTGATTACCAGGGTAGGCCAGCTCAGGCACCCTCTCCACCACTGCTAGTAGTCTAAGCTGGGGTCAACCCTCTGGATTCCTGGGAACTTCCCTCACACCAGGTTTCTTCCTATCCCCATAATGTCTCCCTCTATCAAGATATCTCCCTCATTGCTCTCTCACTCTGCCTCTGTTACAGCTCAACCATCCCATTCACCCATGCTCCCATCCCCCATCTCCTACCCTCCATTGCTCCCCCTCACCCCCAGTTTACTCAGGAGATCTCATCTATTTCCCTTTCCCGGGATGTTCCATGTGTCCCTCTTAGAGTCCTCTTTGTTACCTAGCTTCTCTGGAGCTGTGGATTGTAGTCTGGTTATCCTTTGCTTTACTTCCAGTATGCACTTATGAGGGAGTACATACCATGTTTGTCTTTCTGAGTCTGGGTTACCTCACTCAGGATGATATTTTCTAGTTCCATCTATTTGTCTACAAATTTCACAATGTCAATTTTTTTTTTACTGCTGAGTAATGCTCCATTGTATATATGTACCACTTTTTTTTTTTAATCCATTCTTTGGTTGAGGGACATCTAGGTTGTTTCCAAGTTCTGGCTATTACAAATAATGCTGCTATGAACATAGTTGAGCAAGTGTCCTTGTAGTATGATTGAGTGCATTCCTTGGCTATATGCCCAGGAGTGGTATAGCTGGGTCTTGAGGTAGATTGATTCCCAATTTTCTGAAAAAGCGCCATACTAATTTTTTCAAAGTGGTTGTGCAATATTGCACTCCCATCAACAGTAGAAGAGTGTTCCTCTTGCTCCACATCCTCTCCAACATAAGCTGTCATCAGTATTTTTGATATTAGCCATTCTGATATGTGTAAGATGGTATCTCAGAATCATTTTGATTTGCATTGCCCTGATGACTAAGGATGTTGAGCAATTCCTTAAATGTCTTTTGGCCATTTGAGATTCTTCTGTTGAGCTCTGTAGCCCATTTTTTAAATTGCATTGTTTGGTATTTTGATGTCTAGTTTTTTAGTTCTTTATATATTTTGAAGCCCTCTGTCAGATGTGAGATTGGTGAAGATCTTTTCTCACTCTGTGGGCTGTCGTTTTGTCTTATTGACTGAGTCCTTTGCCTTACAGAATCTTCTCAGTTTCAGGAGGTTCCATTTATTGATTGTTGCTGTCAGTGTCTGTGCTACTGGTGTTATATTTAGGAAATGGTCTCCTGTGCCGATGTGTTCAAGGCTACTTCCTACATTCTCTTCTATCAGTTTCAGTGTAATTTGATTTATATTGAGGTCTTTGATCCACTTGGACTTGAGTTTTGTGCATGGTGATAGATATGGATCTATTTGCAATCTTCTACATGTTGACATCCAGGTATGCCAGCACCATTCATTGAAGATGCTTTCTTTTTTCCATTGTATGGTCTTGGATTCTTTGTCAAAAATCAAGTGTTTATTGGTGTGTGGATTAATGTCAGGGTCTTCAATTAGATTCCATTGGTCCACATGTCATTTTTTTATGCCAATACCAAGCTGTTTCTATTACTATAGCTCTATAGCAGAGCTCGAGTTGACTCAATTTTTATTCAGTAGAAAGTTGATCAGGTTCCATGAGTTTGTAAGTTTTCTCTTGTTTCTGTTTTTGTTGATATCCAGCTTTAATCCATGGTTGTGTGATACAGGGAGTTATTTCAATTTCTTTTATTTATTGAGATTTGCTTTGTGTCTGAGTCTCTGGACAATATTGGAAAAAATTCTATGATGGGCTGAGAAGGTATATTCTTTAGTGTTTGGTGCAGTGTTCTGTAAATATTGGTTAGCTTCATTTGGTTTATAATGTTAGTTACCTCCACCATTTCTCTGTTTAGTTTTTCCCTGCATAACATGCCCATTAGTGAGAGTGGGGTATTGAAATCTCCCCCCATCAGTGTAGTGGTTGAATATGTGATCTAAATTTTATTGATGTTTCTTCTACAAAAGTGGGTGCCCTTGTGTTTTTGGCATAAATGTCAATATTTGAAATGTCATCTTGTTGGATTTTTCCTTTGATGAATATGTATTGTCCTTCTCCATATCTTCTGATTACTTTGAGTTTGAATTCTATTTTGTTAGATATTAAAATGGCTCCAATAGCTTGCTTCTTAGGTCCATTTGCTTGGAATACCTTTTTCCAAACCTTTACCCTGTAGAAATAACTATCTTTGATATTGAGGTGTGTTTCTTGTATACATCAGAGGAATGGATCCTGTTTTTGCAGCCATTCTGTTAATCTGTGTCATTTTATTGGGGAATTGATGTCACTGATATTTAGAGATATCAATGACCAATGATTGTACATTTTTTTTATTTTGATATTGTTTTTGGTGGTGGTGGTCTTGGTGGTAGTGGTGGTGGTTGTGGTGGTGGTGTGTATGTGTTTCCCTTCTTTTTGTTTTGCTGGCATGAGATTATTTAATTCTCGTGTTTTTACATGTGTAGTTAACCTCCCTGGTTTGGATTTTCCTTCTAATGTCTTCTATAGGGCTGTATTTGTAGACAGATAGTTTTAATTTGACTTTATCATGGAATATCTTATTTTCTCCATCTATGCTAATTGAGAGTTTTGCAGAGCATAGTAGTTTGGGATGGCATCTGTGGTCTCTTAGAATCTGTAGCACATCTGTCCAAGCCCTCCTGGCTTTTAGTCTTTATGGAGAAGTCAGGTGTAATTCTAATAGGTCTGCTTTTATATGTTCCTTAGTCTTTTTCCTTTACAGATTTTAATTTCTTAATTTTGTTCTGTATGTTTAGTTTTTTGATTATTTTGTGCCATGATGACTTTCTTTACTGGTCCAAACTGTTTTGGTGTTCTGTAAGCTTCTTGTACCTTTATAGCCATCTCCTTCTTTAAGTTAGGAAAATTTTCTTTCTTCTATGATTTTGTTGAAAATATATTCTGGACCTTCGAATTGGTATTTTTCTCCTTCCTATATTCTGGTTATTATTAAGTTTGGCCTTTTCATAATGTCCCAGATTTCCTGGGTGTTTTATATATGGAAATTTTTAGATTTAACATTTTCTTTGACCAACTTATGTATTTATTTGTGGTATCTTCAATGTCTGAGACTCACTCATATTCTGTTGGTGAAGCTTGCCCCTGTAGCTCTTGTTCACATTTCTAATTTTTTTTTATTTCCAGAATTTCCTCAATTTCTGTTTTCTTTATTGATTATATTTTCACTTTCGTATCTTCAATGTTAGGTTTCAAACCTGAGACAAATGGCCAAGGTGCCTATTTAATATATCAAAGACAATCTGGCCAGCAGATTCTCCCTGCATCATCAGTCTCTACCTGTTACAGGGCCCTTCTGGCTGGCATAACCAGCCCCCTAACAAAACTTCTCAGCCCCAGAATGCTGGGCTTCTCTTCCTTATATTATCCAATCATTTTGGTTATCTATTGTCTTTTTACTTTTGGGCCTCCTGGCTGCTGCCCCTGGTCCCCTGTTCTCCCTCTCCCTTCGACTTTACTTCCCAGCTCAGTCTGGTCATGTCCACTCTGGACTCTACCAGATGTCCCTGTCTTTGTCTATTTCTCCATTTTATCTACAGTAAACTTCCTTCACCACACCTGGGAGCAGTCATGTTCCTTTCCTTTTTATTTATTTATTTTTCATTCATTGAACAGTTTTATCACTTTCTTCAACTGTTTTTTTATTATCTTTTTTTTTAAGGGATTCATTCATTTCAACCAGTTGTTTGTTTGAGTTTTCCTGGCTTTCTTTGAGGAATTTGTTCACCTCTCATGTGAAATATATCAAATTACTCTTTGCATTAATGAAATATTAGAAGAATAAAAAGAACAAATTAATAAACCCAGGCAAAGTGTTTCAAGCTGCCAAGAGCTGGGAGAAATGTTGTTTTAGTTCAAAAAAAATTAGCCAGCTTTTTTTCTAAATCCAGATTAGTGTATTTTTGTAGTATACCAAGAACAATTTTGAATAATATTCCCCAGTATACTGTAGTAACATTCATGAAATGTATTTATTTAATGAAAAACTTAAAATTTCCTTTTTATATTAATAACATGAACAAATCAAGGGCCAATTATAGCAATTATCTATGTGTGAACAAATTCAAATAATAATGGTGTACTCATGATTTCTAAGTGTTTCCTACTAAGACACACAAATAATTATATGAAAAAATATGTAATTGACTAAACTTAAAACCACTAAGACATTCAAAATTATAATACTTTAAGAATAACATCATATACACCTAAAGAACCAATTCAAACAACTGATAACTCAATGTATATATTGGCATAGCTAAGGTTTCATCATTAAATGTTAAAGTAGAATATTTCCATTTCACAAAACAAAGCCCCATAATTTCTTTAAACAAACAAATAAATACAGACTTTATTATCAGAGAAACCCTTATTTGAATACTCTCCATTACTCTCTGACTTTGCAAATTTGGCCAATATGTTCACATTGGTTTCCTTTCTTTCCATTAAAATTTACAAGTGTGTTCATGCTTTAGTATTTTTGTTTAGGACATATCTTTATTATCCTTTACAAATCAAATCCTATTTTCTCTTCAGCCTATTCTCTGACACTATCCATGGGCAGTATATTCTCATACACTCGTATATTCTTAGAAAGCTGGTCAGGCAATGCTCCTGGGAATAAAACAATGAAAGGGATAAAGGAAATAAATTTGGATAGGTAGATAGTTGGGCTGTACAGAACTTACAACTTAGTGCTCAGCCCGTATCACATGAAGCTCTGGAGCTTGATTGGCCCATCAAAACTGCCACATTGAAGCAAGAGGGCCCACACTCAGTATATATCAAATAGATCCGAAGATAAAGGATGACTGTGGAAGGAGGAATAGAGCATTGTGAATGAGAGGACTACCCAGAGTGACTTAACTATGATGCACTGCTGTTAATATCTCAGGAGTTTGGGGAACAGAGCTCCCTGACCACACTATAGCATATAGCATGTACACTATTGTGTGATCCATTCTATGAAACCACCATTTATTTTATTTCTATTCTATTGCACCATGACTTTTAAGTTTATTTGTGCATTTACCATTATTTGCACCTTCACTCAAGGGGAAAAGGAGGCCACTGAAATATGAATGAAACAGCAATGAGTAGTTCTGTTCTAGAAAATACTGGTTAAATAATTGAGTCTATAATATGATAGTATAGTTCAATAATATAAGACTTACATCACTTTTGTAGAAATTAATGCATCCAAAGTTTATAATACAGAGTAGGAAATCATTTTTAAAGAAGAGAAGTCTGCAGTATTTTGAAGCAATATTATACTTCTTCATTGTAAAAGAAGGGCCTGATTGTAATTTCAAAAAGGAAGGTCAAGCTGCATAATTTTCAAGTAGGCTTTCTAAAGTGGATAAGTGAAGGCTATTGTTTTTTTCTAAGTAATAAAGCAATGTGGACTGTACAGAGGTTTACTGTAAGAAAATAAAATGCATTCATTAGCAGAAAACAGAATGAGAAATGCCCAGCATACTCAGATGTATTCATTCTCTGTTACTGCATTAATATTTCTACATAATTGACATTATATACATGCTACAATTTTGTATTTCACAGTTTCTCTGTTGATATCATATAAAATTTTGAGACTACACTAATCTTTTAGGAAATGTCTCTTAAAAGATACCTTCTAGTTGTATCATGATTATATAGGCATATTACCATGACTGGATAATTATATTGTTTCCTATTTTTCTGTAATTATAAATGATTCCAACTAACTTTTTAAAACAAGACTTATTAATGGTTATCTTTTTAAATGCTCAGATGATCTAATTTGTTAATCTTATGCCTCATTTATCTGTTATATCAAATCACTCCCTTTGATTAAAGTCTTTTATCAGAAATAATAGAGTAGAACCAATCACTGAGAAACTCTGGTTTTACTCTTATTGGCCAATACTCTAATGAGGCCTTTGGAAGGTAATTTGCTTCTCTACCATCAGCATATGATTCTTTCTTTGGAAAATGGAATATTTAAACTAGACTATCTTTAGAATCTCAGTATTTCATACCATTATGACTGCATTCTTATTTTTCTCTAAGAAACAGACTTTGTGGGCTCAATTCCAGGGCTCTGACATTCTGACTCACCTACAATTTTTTGATTTCCTCTATTATGACTTAATTTCTTCACTTCTATTCAATTTTGCCTGTTCCTTAGTCTGTAATTTTCTTACCTAGCTCTTGTTTTTTGTTTTCCCTTTGATAGCATCTATTAAGCTAATATGAACTTTCTCTTGGCCTTTTACCTACTCAGTTCTTATTTTCCTTTAAATCTTTTCCCAACATTTTATTTTTGTTGAATCCTTTGATTCAATAGTTACAAGGATTGCTCATCAATCTAAATTTTATCTTCTTCAAATAAGAATGCAAATAAAATACTGAGAAAAATGAATGGATAAAACAAAATTTAAATTAACACAAATGATATGATGTAACATGTATCCACCACAATTTAGTACATTTTGTCCATATGTACTATATGGTGATTAGAGATCAGGATGGAAAGTGAGCATACGTGCTAAAGATATCTATGTGGTTAAAAAAATATTTCAGTCTGTAGCAAGGTTGATAGGACCCATATATCACAAATTCTTCATGTAATATTAAAAATGGTTATGGTAGGCAATAATCAGTAACATCTGAAGTAGGTTTTTATATGGAAAAGGTTGCCATAGGTAACCTTACATCCTTAGAAAATCTTGTATGATCAGAAATAGTAATATCCTTAATTTGTAGATAGAGAAACTAAGCATTACAAGCATTTTACCATATTATAATAAATAAATAAATAAGTTGATTCATAGGAAGGTATTTAGTGTAATGTCAGTTTGAGTTATATTCCAGAGCAGTTAGAGTATCTTTGTCTTAATTTGGTCTTGCCTAAAGTAAGATTCTACAGCAAAAATTTAGGAAGATGATCCCAGAAATCAGGACATATGAAAGGAAAGTGAGAGAAGGGAGTGAGGAAAGTCAAAATGTGGGTATGCCATTGAGACCGCTGCTGCAGAATCTTGTGGGATACAGTAACCTTGGATGCTCAAAATGAAACCCTTGTCTTGTGAAGTGTGCTGTTAAGCCCCCCTTTTTCCCTTCTCTCTTTCGCCTTCACTTGTATGTATGACTCTTTAGCTGGATGTATGTGTGTGCCCCACATGAGTACCTGGTGCCTGTAGAGGCCAGAAGAGGGCCTCAGATGCTCTAGAACTAAGGTTATGGATGGTTGTAAAGTTATCATGTCAGTTCGGGGAAACTGAATTCAGGTTATCTGAAAGGGTAGGAAGTGCTCTTAATTGCTGATCCTCTTCTCACTCCCAACATTCTATCTTTCAAAATATCTTTTCTAATACTGGATTTTCAGTGAAAAAAAAAAAAAAGAAGAAGAATGTCAGCATCCTTGTCTACTTCCTGTTGATGTACCTGAATGCCACAGAAAAGTAGCATTTAAAATGAAGTAAGATTTACTCATTATAAGGTTCTAGAATTTCAATATTGATGGCCTGTATATGGTAATGACATTCTTTCCGGCAGGGCCTCTGTACAGTCTTGAGAAGATACAGGGCAGCACATGATGAAAGAGAACATGTGTCCTTGTCCAGGGCTACTGTTTTCATATGAAGTTTCTAATGTACTTGTACGTGTCCCACTTTCATGAACAGTAATCACCTCCCAAAGGGTACATCCAAATTCCCTTAACATAAGAGTCTGTAGATTAAGATTGAATACAAGAATTCTGGAAAATACATTTAAATCACAACCCAAAGCATATTAAACATAAGTGTGGCTCAACCTAATGAAGTTTGAGACATAATACAAGGAAAATTAGAAATTTAAAAATAAGTGCTACTTCTAGGGAGCCTAAAATAATTCAATAGAAATATATTTACCTTTGCTCAAATCACTGTTTATTAATATTATTATTATTATTGTTGTTGTTGTTGTTGTATGGACAGGGTAATGTAAGAAAATCAACTTGGGTGACCCCAAAGATTCCACCAGGGAACTGATACAGCTTATAAACACCTTCATCAACACAGCAGGATACAAGATCAACTCAAAAAACTCAGTAGCCCTCCTATATACAATTGACAAAGAAGCTGAGAAGGAAATCAGAGATACATCACCCTTTACAATAGCCACAAATGACATAAAATACCTTGGGGTAACACTAACCAAGCAAGTGAAGGACCTATATGACAAGAACTTTAAGTCCCTGAAAAAAGAAATTAAAGAAGATGTCAGAAAATGGAAAGATCTCCCATGCTCATGGATAGGCAGGACTAACATAGTAAAAATGGCAGTTTTACCAAAAGCAATCTACAGATTCGATGCAATCCCCATCAAAATACCAACACAATTCTTCACAGACCTGGAAAGAATAATACTCAACTTCATATGGAAAAACAAAAAACCCAGGATAGCCAAAAGAATCCTATACAATAAAACAACCTCTGGAGGCATCACGATCCCTGACTTCAAGCTCTACTATAGAGCAACAGTAATAAAAACAGCTTGGTATTGGCATAAAAACCGACATGTGGACTAATGGAATCAAATTGAAGACCCTGACATTAATCCACACACCTATGAACATATAATTTTTGACAAAGAAGCCAAAAGTGTACAATGGAAAAAAGAAAACATCTCAACAAATGGTGCTGGCATAACTGGATATCAACATGCAGAAGGCTGCAAATAGATCCATATCTATCACCGTGCACAAAACTTAAGTCCAAGTGGATCAAGGACCTCAACATAAATCCAGCTACTCTGAACCTGCTAGAAGAGAAAGTAGGAAGTAGTCTTGAACACATTGGCATAGGAGATCACTTCCTAAATAGAACACCAGTAGCACAGACACTGAGAGAAACAATCAATCAATGTGACCTCTTGAAACTGAGAAGCTTTTGTAGAGCAAAGGATACAGTCAACAAGGCAAGGTTTTCACCAACATCACATCTAACAGAGGACTGATATCCAGCATATATAAGGAACTCAAGAAATTAGACATCAAAATGCCCAACAGTCCAATTAAGAAATGGGCTATAGAACTAAACAGAGAATTCTCAACAGAGGAAACTCAAATGGCTGAAAGACACTTAAGGAATTGCTCAACATCCCTAATCATCAGGGAAATGCAAATCAAAACAACTCTGAGATACCACCTTACGCCTGTCAGAATGGCTAAGATCAAAAACACTGAAGACACCTTATGCTGGAGAGGATGGGGAGCTAGGGGAACTCTCCTCCACTGCTGGTGGGAATGCAAGTTTGTACAACTACTTTGGAAATCAGTATGGCACTTTCTTAGAAAATTGGGAATCAATCTCTCCCAAGATCCAGGGAGAGCATATACCCAAGGAATGCTCAATCATACCACAAAAGCACTTGCTCAGCTATGTTCATATCAGCATTGTTTGTAATAGCTAAAACCTGGAAACAACCTAGATGCCCTTCAACTGAGGAATGGATAAATAAAATGTGGTACATATACACAATGGAATACTACTCAGCAGAGAAAAACAATGACATCATGAGGTTTGCAGGCAAATGGATGGATCTAGAAAAAATCATCCTGAGTGAGGTAACCCAGACTCAGAAAGACAAACATGGTATGTACTCACTGATAGGAGGATACTAGATGTGGAACAAGGATGACTGGACTGCTACTCACATCACCAGGGAGGCTACCTGGAAAACAGAACCCCAAGAAAGACACGGGGATCACCCAATGACAGGGAAATGGAAGAGATCTACATGAACAGCCTGGACTTGAGTGGGGGTTATGAAGGGCTAGGGTCGAGGGAAAGAGAGCTAAGGGGAACGGGAGATCCCAGCTGGATCAACAACAGAGAGGGAGAACAAGGAATAGGACACCATGGTAAATGAAGACCACATGAGAATAGGAAGAAGCAAAATGCTAGAGAGGCCCACAGAAATCCACAAGGATACCCCCACAACAGACTGCTGGCAATGGTCGAGAGGCAGCCCGAACTGACCTACTCTGGTGATGGGATGGCCAAACACCCTAATTGTCGTGCTAGAAACCCCATCCAATGACTGAGGGAAATGGATGCAGACATCCATGGCTAGGTCCCAGGTGGAGCTCCAGGAGTCTAATTAGCGAGAAAGAGGAGGGTTTATATGATCGAGAATTGTTGAGACCAAGGTTGGATAAAGTACAGGGACAAATAGCCAAACGAATGGAAACACATGAACTATGAACCAATGGCTGAGGGGCCCCCAACTGGATCAGACCCTCTGAATGGGTGAGACAGTTGATTGGCTTGATCTGTTTGGGAGGCATCCAGGCAGTGGGACCGGGTCCTGTGCTCATTACATGAGTTGGCTGTTTGAAACCTGGGGCTTATGCAGGGTCGCTTGGCTCAGCCTGGGAGGAGGGGACTGGACCTGCCTGGACTGAGTCTACCCAGTTGATCTCAGTCGTGGGGGGAGGCTTTGCCCTGGAGGAGGTGGGAATGGGGTATAGGCTGCGGGAAGGGGAGAGGGGCGGGAGGGGGGAGAACAAGAGAATCTATGGCTGATATGTAGAACCGAATTGTATTGTAAATAAAATAAAATAAAGAACTGGGCTGTAACAGGAGTTGAGCCCCATAAAACCAGTGATATTCAATCTTAATGCAGTCCTTCTTTCCAGGGTGCACTTTCACTGAAGACTGATCACAGGTTTTATTGTGTGGGCTTGTAAAATGCAAAATGATTAAAGACACATCTATTTAAAAAAAAAAAAAAAAAGAAAATCATCTTGGAAAATAGTACTCCACAAAACCAATGATAGCTACAATTGACAGAAAAAGAATCAACAATAGGTATGTGAAAACATAATCAGATTTGTCACAGGAAGCAGTAGTTAAAAAGAATTGAGCTGGGATCCCTAATACAAATGTCAGGCTTATGGAGGGTTTACTAATGGGGAGCCAAGGAAGAAGAGCATAGGAAGATGGACTAGAATGTCTGCCTCTTTAAGGCCCTACCTTGTTTTGCGTTGTTTCCACACTGTACCACCCAGAGTACATGAACGATGAAGAATGACTGAGAAAAAGTTAATCAGCTCAACTATGGTGCAAAGAACATAATGAAATAGTGAGTAGAACATATTGTGGTAGGACATTATATGGAAAGAGACAAGAAACACCTAAAAAGCCTAGCCAAGCTGATTTTTGTGCACAATATACTCAGGAGAAGACTCATTATTCTACTAATCTCATAAATGAATTATCATACTATTTATAAATGCAGAATGATAATCATTTCTGGTCTAATTACTTCTAGGCCCAATCTAGTCTTATCCTTCAATATATCACTATGGGATCAAATTTCAACATGATTTGTCAGAGTACACAAACCATATTAAAGTTATCATATGTGGGAATCAATAAACCGGAACCAAATCTTCTCTGACTTGAGCAACCATCCTCTGTATTGAATCTACAGGAGTTAGTGTTTGGCCCCACTTTCTCTTGTGGAAAAGTCACTTCTCCCTTCCTTTTAGGTAAACAGATACCTGGAATATGGTCAACTACAAGAATGTTACACACTCAAAGACAGCACCTTCAACAAATGGTGCTAGTCAAACTGGATGGCTGCATATAGAAAAATTCAGAGATTCATGCTTATCACCCTGCAAAACAACTCAACTACAAATGCATCAAGAACCTCAATGTAAAACCCGATACACTGAACCTTATAGAAGAGAAAGTAGAGAATAGTCTTGAACCCATTGGCACAGGAAAAGATTTTCTGAACAGGACACTGATAACACAGGCACTAAGACCAACAATTAATAAATGGGAACTCATGAAACAGAAAAGCTTCTGTATACAAAAGATGCCATCACTCAGACAATTTGGCAGCCTAGAGAATGGGAAAAGATCTTTACCAATTGCATGTCTGATAGAAGGCTAATATCTAAAATGTAAAAATTAAGTAAAAACAAACAACAGCAAAAATGGAGATCAAGAACAAATAACTCAAACAAAAAAATGTGGTTGGGATCTAAACAGATAGTTCTCAAAAGATGAAACAAAAATGGTTGAGAAACACATAAAAAAATTCAACATCCTTTGCCATCAGAGAAATTCAAATAAAAACTCCTTTGATATTTCATCTTACAGAAGTCAGAATGAACAAGATCAGTAAAATAAATGGCAGTTCATGCTGGCAAGGATGTGAAGTAAAGGAAACAATTATCCATTGCTGATGTGAGTGCAAACGCTTACAACAACTATGGAAGTCCATAGATAAATGGATATGGAAAATGGGGTACATTTATATAATAGAATATTACTCAGCTGTAGGGTGGAGCAGTGGGGAGGATTTAGAGGGAGAAGAGAAATGAGAAGATCTCATGTGCAAAAAAATCATTTTCAATTAAAAAGTGGTGGGGAGGACCATACATTTGGCAATCAGGTTGTCTTTTTAGGTAGATGCTTGGGTATTGCACACAAGTGTTTCACATACTTGTGAATTCATAAAACAGACTCTGATTTATTGTGACACCTGTCCCAAGTCTAAAAATTATTATCCAACCCCCTGCTTTTGTTACCCTGTGCCAGTTTTTTCACCTATGTCCCTGTTTGTCCTGGACCAACTACCTATCATAAACTGCTCTGGATCCAAGTCAGCATGACAGCAGTAAAGGGAGTAGCAAGCAGATGGGCAAAATCTGTCCTACATGTTTCAAACTGACTTCTATATGAACTCTAGTCTAAAATACAGAAAAGCCTTGATGGTTCCCACTGCTTCTGAGATGTTCCCAAAACACAACTTAGGCTAGTCATTTCAGTTTGAACTCAGGTTTCTAGTAAGAGAATTAAAAATAATTTTAAATTTCATGTTTTGCTCTTTTGATAGTAGGTTTCCAAAGAAGACAGGCATGATTATAAATTTCAGAACATTTTTTGAATAGTTATGTGGTTTTGAGTAAACCAATTAACCTCTATGCTTTGTTAATACAGGATGAGAATAAAACAGAAATTCTCATATTCTCATGACCTACTTTCTTTTGGAAGATGAAGGAAGCCTTGAGTAAAACATTTATCTAATGTTTTATCTCCAGGTACACAAATGATAGCTAATCTTCTAAGTGATAAATAACAAATACCTGCCTTCTTTCCTGAAGGATAGTGTAAAAGTAGACAGCAGACGTTGTTAAACAAGGCTATCAACTGCTCTAGACTTCTATAGTGATAGAGTTTGGGCAGGAGTGTTAGCTTCTAACTCCTAGACTTAGAATAAACCACTAGAGGGAAGTAAAAATCCAACTCAGACACACAGATTCTGTTTGTTTCTAGTGGAAAGAAGTTCTTGTCTTATTTAAAACCAACTACTGTTCTAGTCTATCCAGAAAATGATTAGTTGAATTAGGTGCCCATAGAGTAAGAACTGAATAGAGCTGGAGAAACAGCTGTCTGTATGGACACAGCACGTTTCCAGCTCTTGCTGATTCATTCATTTTTTTCCAAGCAATTTCTATTTAATAGAACCACCCATAATGCATGGCTGCAAGACTAGAGGGCAAATCATCCAAATTGTGACCATTAGTAAGTGTAGCATAATACCTTTTCCAATTCCTGGAAATTCCATAATGAGCTACATACAAATTTTTTAGTAAAAACATGAAAGCAAAGGAAATGTAGCTATTCAAACAAGCATGGATGAGATGAATAAGAATAACTACTGTATTTGGAGATCGCCATCATCCCTAACAATAAATCATCCTTTAGTCTACAAATTGTTGGTGAATGTCTAACATGAGCAAAGCATAAGGCTAAATAGTGTGGATTTGGAGGACAGATTGATTTCCAATATTCTTGTTCTCATGGAGCCAGTAGCTAGTGAATCCAGTAAGCATGTCAATAAAGAAAGAAATACATATTTACAATTCAGCAAAAATGTTATGTGGATGGGAAATATTAGAAACATGCACTGGTGTAATAGTAAAAGACTCTCAGTAGAGTTCACACTAAACTTAAACTACAAAAAAAAAGAAAAAAAATGACATCGCCGGGCGGTGGTGGCGCATGCCTTTAATCCCAGCACTCAGGAAGCAGAGGCAGGTGGATCTCTGTGAGTTCGAGGCCAGCCTGGTCTACAGAGTGAATTCCAGGAAAGGCACAAAGCTGCACAGAGAAACCCTGGCTTGGAAAAAAAAACCGACATCAAAATTAGCCGTGTAAAACAACAAGATCAAGACACCAAGACCATAAGCATATGCAAAGTCTCAGGAAGGTAAAAAGCTGAACATTCTATGGTCACTCAAATAATGCCAGCTAGTGTGGCTGAGAAACAAAGTGTACATAATGAAAGTGGCATGAATATGAAATCAAGGACAAAAACAGAGGTTACTTGGCCATGTACAGAATGTAGCATTTATTATAAAGTTAATGCAAACCCTTTTGTAGCTTTGATTCAAGGGAAATGCATAATCAGATCTGCAACCTAAAAAGACCCCTTTGGCTGCTTGGTAAAGAAAGGTTTGTAGAAGAAAAGCAACAGGTTACCCCTAGATAATGAGTGGAATTTTAATATTCCTTGAACAGAATCATTGTTGTGGTGGAGAGGCAGAACAATGTCAGCACTGATGGAGAAATTAGTTAGAGAGATGTAATATAAGGCACAATGCATAGAGGTATTTGCACCAACTGAGTGATGACAGTGTGGTTCAAGGCAACCTAGTTGTTCCCATCTGCTGCAAAGAGAAGTTTTCTTCATGAAGGGTGAGGACTACACTTATCTTTGGTTATAAGGATGAATGTTTATAAATTGTTGTTATGGAGTATGCTGATTTAGTAAATTAGTGGTATAAGATTCTCTTTCAATAACCATGACTTGATTAGCACTGAGTAGTTACCTAACTTTCAAGTACCAGGACAGAAAACCATGACCACTCAAAATGTAAGTTGTGGAACAAAGGGTGCATCTACAAAACCAATCCTACAATGAAGGTCTAGGAAACATGGAATAGTGGGTAAGATCCTCTGGTAAGAGCCAGAAGATCAGGTTTGCTATGAGATGGTGTCTTCCAGAAATGTCAAAAGCTAGCCATAAAGTCTCATCAACATGGCTGCCCAAACATGAGTAGAAGAAGGATGATACTAATCAACATGCCAAAGTAGACAGGGAAAACTCCACAACGTCTCAAACCTACACAAAGAACTAGAAGCAACTGAGGGATACTGGGAGCAAGATAGGTAATCTTTCCCAGAGAAGAGCACACAAATTGGTTGTCCATTGCCAAATGGTCATCTCTGAAAACATACATAAAATTAGCATTATATGGACAGAACATAGTATATTTAGAAATATATATGGGTGTACATATATATAGATTTATGCAATAACAATTGAGAAAAGGCCAAGAATTTGAAGAATAGTGAGGGGTATATGGAAAGGTCTTGAAGGATAAAAGAGAAGGGAGAAACACTGTAATTATACTATAATCTCAAAAATAAACTTTTAAAATCTAAAAATAAAAACATAAACAAATAACAGGGTTTGCAATATAGCTCAACGAGGAGAGTATTTCCCTAGCATGCACAAAACCCTGGGTTCAGTCTTAGTACTTCACAGACTGATCATGGTGGTACACGCCTATCAACTCAGTACTCAGAAGGGAGAAGCAAGGGAATATGAAGTTCAGTTACACCCTTGGCTACATAGTATGCTACATGCCAGTCTGTGATCACTGGGACCCTGTCTTAAATAAATGAGTAAATGAATAAATATGAAATACACACACACATACACACACACACACACACACACACACACACACACACACACACACAATCATGCAGTCTGAAGCCACCGTCAGTCTAGAAGAAAACGTAGGAAAAAAGAGATTTGCAAAACTGTCTATATATTGTAAAAATATAAAAAGTGAACATTCCTATTTTTTTATTAAGAAAAATTTTTCATTCATTTTACACACCAATCAAAGATCTCCCTCTTCCCTCCTCCCCCGCTAGCCTCCCCCACCCAGCCCATCCCCCACTCTCCCCCCACAAGAAGGCAAGGCCTCCCATGGGGAGACACACCCAGTGCAGGCAAGTCCAAGCCCTTGCCCCAGCCTCAAGGCTGCGCAAGGTGTCTCATCATAGGTAGTGGGCTACAAAAAGTCTGCTCATGCACCAGGGATGGATTCTTATCCTACCGCCAGGGGGCCTCCCAAGCAGATCAAGCTACACAATTGTCTCGCCATGCAGAGTGCCTAGTCCAGCCCCATGCAGGCTCCACAGCCATTGATCCAACTTTCATGAGTTCCCACTAGTTTGGTTTGGTCGTCTCTGCAGGTTTCCCCATCATGATCCTGATGCACTTGCTCATAGAATCCCTCTTCTCTCTCTTTGACTGGACTCCTGGAGCTCTGCCTGGTGTTTGGCTGTGGATTTCTGCATCTGCTTCCATCAGTCATTAGAGACATACCTATTTTTAATGTTACCAGGTTATTTCTGAAAGATAATGCTTTAGGATACTATCATATGGCTAAATCTCAAAGTCCCATACTTTGATTTCTTATCTACTACTTTCTCTTCAGAATTAGAGAGGAAAAAACTCTAGTGCTTAAAATAACTTCATGAATATTAGATGGCATCCTTATTGCTCAAGATGGCCAATAAGACCATACTACCATTTTCTCTAAAGCATCCACTAAGAGAGCCCTGTTTAAGTAACAGGAGAAGTACCACAGAGAATGTATTTCAGTGATCACAGCATACACTCATCAGAGTTTCATTTCTTCTTAGGTTTCTGTTGGAATCATGATATCTCAGTGTAGAAGCTCTTTCAGTACCAAGGAATGAGCCTTAAGCCTCAGTATAACTGCTACTTTATTTCATATTTATTTCCCTTCTCAGAACATTGAATTTTACATTACCCCTGTAGCCTACACTTTAGAAAATCCAAGCTTCCTCTTCTAACTTAACAAAACTATTGCTGACTCTCTTCAGGGGCTATATATAATATTGGCAAATTAATTTACATATACATCTGTATATGTATATTAATATGTGTACTTTTACATGTTGAATAATAAACAGAAGTAATAAACATGATGACTTTATCAGTGCTTATTTTTGCATCATTTTACATTTCTATTTTGTTTGTACAAGCTCATTTATCTGGATCATAACGAAATAAGGTATTTTTACAGAATTTATCCCCAAATAATTGATCCCATCTCTTCATAATAAGCCACAAAAATTTTAGCAATGAGGAAAACAATGGTAAAACCTGTAATGTGGAGGAGGCTCAGGCAGGAAGATCATAAGTTCCAAACCAGTTTAGGCTACGTAAGGTCATATTGTTTCAAAAAAAGAAGTGTTATCACACATATTAATAAGCATTATTTTATTAAGTTTTGGTTTTAATTGTCTATTTCAATTAAATTTATATTGATAAAAGGAGACTGTAGAATAGTGGTTACTGGAATCTATAGGGGATGGAGCCTGAAGGTATTAGCCATGCATGATCCATTTCACAAGACCTAGGTCTTTACTTGTCCTTGATATTGCATCATTGTGTTTGTAATAATACATGGAAAATATATTTATTACTGTGAGCCATAGTAAAAAAATATTAAAATGTGACTGGCCTATAGAGGCCAAGCTGCACTACAGAGCCTGGCCTTACTCTTGGAAATAAGAAGCAGGGTATTCTTTGTCTAGGAATCCCCGACTTACATTTTGATTGCTTCCTAACTCCAATTCCAAAACAAGCTCAAATTGATAGCAACATCCATGAAACCTGGAATCTCTCTTGGGTCAATGTGGTAGTTTGAACGAGATTGGTCTCTATAGTCTCACATATTTGAATGCTTGTTCTATAGTTGATAGAACTGTTTGGGAAGGATTAGGAGATGTGGGCTTGGTCCAGAGGTACATCACTAGGAGCAGTCTTGGAGATTTTAAAAGGTCACACCATTCTCAGTTTTCTTGCTATCTGCCTCTTGCTTGAGTATCAGATATAAGTTCTCAACAACTTCTCCAACACCATGACAGCCTGTTGCCACGCTCCCCACCATGATGGTCGTGGACTAAGTCTCTGGAACAGTGAGCTACAAATTAAATGCTTTCTTTTTAAGTTGCTTTGATCATGGTGTCTTTTCCCAGCAACAGAAAATAAACTAAAACAGTTAGCTAGAGGAGGTTGTAACTGGATAACCTGGTTCAAATTCTGGCCCCACCTTTAAGTATTGCTACCTCCGGCAACACTTATCTGCCCTAAGCTGTTTCGTTTTTCACTGCAAACAGATGATAACAATAGTTCTTAGTTACAAGGGTTATAGTGACAGTTATATAAAATAACTTATTATATCCATAATACAAAGCCTCTGCAACGTGAGCTATAATTTTGATGGTAATCATTTTACTTTTATAGACAAATTTAAAATAAATACAAATGTTGTTTTGTGCTATATCTATGTGTTTATGATAATAAGCCATAAAATGTGTGTGTGTGTGTGTGTGTGTGTGTGTGTGTGTGTGTGTATGTGTGTGTGTGTGTGTACGTTTTTTTTGATTCTCCCTTTGGAAGCAGCATAGGACATGGATTTAAGACCAGTGAGGAGATAGTGGCTGATTTGCATTAATCAAGTTCACAAGATGGGCAGAATTATAAAATGATATTTGAGTATTATCATCAGATATTTCATTTTATGAAATTATGATTTTTTTATACTCTTAGACAGGACATTTCTTCTATTAAATTATCCAAGATGTCTAACTCATTTTTATTAGGATAATTTTTTTATTGATTCTTTGGGAATTTCACATCATGAACCCCAATCCCAGTCCTTTCCTAGTCCCTCTACATCCACCCCTCACCCCCATAGCACCAAAAGAAAATTTGAAAATATTAATTAAAGCCAGGTGGTGGTGGCGCAGGCCTTTAATCCCAGCACTCGGGAGGCAGAGGCAGGCGGATCTCTGCGAGTTCGAGGCCAGCCTGGGCTACAGAATGAGTTCCAGGAAAGGCACAAAGCTACACAGAGAAACCCTGTCTCGAAAAACCTAAAATATATATATATATATATATATATATATATATGTATATGTATATATATATATATATATATAAATTAAAAACAAAACAAAACAATCAAAGGAACCGCTTCACCCCTCCATCTTTTTCACCTCTCCAACACTTCTTCATTCATCTTAGCAGCATTAGGAGCTGCTTTACTTGCACACATTCACTGCAATGAGTTGTTGGTCTGGTTCAAGGCCTCTGGCTTCTGGTAGACCCTCAATACTGGAGCCTCACCAAAACTCCTCATGGATATCCTGCTGTTTCCCTGAGTCATGAAGATCCTGTAGTTGTGGTTTTGCAGGACCCTTCTCTCCTGTAGGTCATAGATGGGGTAGATGTTCGGGTGGGCCAACTCAAAGCCCTACATATGGGCCTCGGTGGTAGCTGATTTGGTCAGTCCTCTGTTGGGACCACCCAACCCTTCAGGCGAGGGGTGCAGCCAGCTAGCTCTTCTGTTGCAGTGGCCAGTAAGGGGTAGGGCCAGCTCTACCAGAGACAACAAAGGGTGGTACAGACTCAGCCCTACCCTCAGATTTCAACACACATGGTTCCAATTCCCGCCTGTGGTAACATGGGCCACAGACGTCAACACAGACCCCAACTGCAGCAGGACCTTGGACCTAGACATGGCCCTTGGCAGCAGATCAGGCCTGGACACCATCATGACCACAGGTGGTGGGACCAGATCTCAGACATCTGTGTGGCCTTTGGTGTCAACATCAGCAACAGATATCAACACAGTCTCCTGCTGCAACACAGACTCCAGCTGCAGTAGGACCACAGACCCAGACATGCTTCTCAACAGAAGCTTGGGCCTGTATGTCAGCAGGGCTCCAGGTGGCAGCACAGGCCACTCAAACCAGCATGACCCCAATGGCAGTGTGGCCCTCAGACACCAACATGGCCTTAGGTGGTATTCCAGCCCCTGGGCATCTGTATTAGCCTTTGGTGGTGACAGGAGCCATGGAAATCAACACAGACCTTGGTTACGGTAAGGCCACAGACCCAGACATGGCTCTTAGCTCCAGCTCAGGCCTAGACATCATCATGGTAGCACAGGCCACCCAGATCAGTATGGCCATGATGGTAGCATGGCTCTTGGACACCCACATGGTCTCAGGTGATTGAACAGACCCCAGGCATCCATGTGGCCTTTTGGTGGCAACACAAGCCACGGACATCAGTGCAGATCCGGGCTTCAGTAGGACCATTGACCCAGACATTGTCCTAGGCAGCAGTCTGGGCCTGGATGTCATCGTGGTCCTAGGTGGTAGTTTAGGCCACTCAGGTTGGTGTGACCTCAGTGGCAGCATGGCCCTTGGACATCAATATGGCCCCATGTGGTGGCCCAGACCAAGGGCTTCCACACAGACTTTGATGGTAACAGGAGCCATGGACATCAGCAAAGGCCCTAGCTGTGGTAGGGCCACAGACACAAATATGACCCCAAGCTCCAGCTCAGGCCTAAAGGTCACCACAACTCCAGGTGACAGCACAGGCTACTCATACCAGCTTAGCCCCAGGAGCAGCATGGTTCTCAGACACCAACATGGACTCAGGTAGCTCTTTAGAGCCCAGGTATCTGCTCAGTCTTCAGCTGTAACTGAAGCCATGAATACCAACATAGACCCTGGCTGCTATAGGGTCATGCACCCAGAATTGCCCTTTGCAGCAACTCAAGCACAGATGTCATCATGGCCCTGGGTAGCAGTTCAGGCCACTCAGTTTGGCATGGCCCTGGGGACAGCATGGCCCTCAGAAAGCAGCATGGCCATGTGTGGCCCAGGCCCAGACCCCATGCATCCATGTGGCCTTTGGTGGCAACATGGGCCATGGATGTCAACATAGACCCCAGCTGTTGTAGGACCACAAGATGTCTAATTCTTAATTCATAAATTATTTGTTAAAAGTGTAACCAAAATGATAAAATACTACAATGAGAAAATATCACTTCAAATTTTCATGTTAAAACATAGTTCTTATTAAAGCTTATTTAAGACATAGACCTTTGGGGAAATGATTAAGCCCAAAGAACTTTCTGGCCACATGAATTGATTATTGCAGTATAAAAGGACTAGAGGCAATAGATTAGACTCCTTCACCCCAAAACTTTACATCTTTCAGTCTCTTTTGACATTTCATGATATAATATCTTTCTCTGGACTTGAATCTCCATGTATGCTTTTTCCTATTTGGTAAGCAACATTGTCATTTAAATCTCCAGTTCCTGCATTTGTAGCATAGTTGTAAGAAACTTTCCCTTCTAGCCCCCAGCTATAGTCATTCTAGGTTACTGCTGCTGGAGTGACAAATACTTTTAATTGGCAGACTCATTGGCAAGTCCATTAAGACAACAATAGTGATGACAAATTTCATAGGGGTTGATATGTACTTGTTTTATTCCTACCAACTCACATAAAGAAGTTAAAGAAATTTGGAAATAAATATGCAGGGAGAAGAAATATTAAAGCCACCACAGTTTGCTATAAATAACTAGAAGATTTAATAGAAAATATTCTGTAAAATAAATTTAAAAGTAATGTTTAATATTTAGAATAATGGTGTAATTATATGTACACAGTGTTTTAATTGTGACATTATAAAGGACAGACAGGTCATGTACATTCTGCAAATGGAAGATTCAAACGGATGTCACTTGCAAAAAATTCTATTTTTTATTATTACCAGAAGATTGATAGTAAAAATATTAATTTTCATAAGAACACAAGATATTAGTTTCCCAGAACCCTGCAAAGGTCCTGTAGACCAATGGATTTAAAATAGATTCAGAGAAGTTGGTTCAAGAGCTATAGTGGAGAAGATGATGGTAGGCATCTCAGACATGATCTCTTAACTTTGATTTAATTTATCTTATCTAGAGAGATCCTTCATTATCCCTACTTCAAGGGGAATATCTGTTAACAAATGACTATCTTAGAAAATTAATACCAGGAAAAATTATTGTAATCTGTGTGTTTGATATGTATATATTTGTGTATATCCACACATTCATTAAACAAATATTTGGTGCCTAATACACAAAATCATGGGTTAAATAAATAATAAGCAAAGTTCTTAATCTTCTCAGAGCTAATAATCTAGAGCAAACTGTAAAATTTTTAGGTATATTATAAGTATCAAAAATAAACTGCCCCAAATCTGCTAACAATAGTATAGCAAAAGCTTACAATGTCCAGGGTAGTGAGTAAAACAATGTCAAAAGTGGGCATTGTAAGTGCAAAGACTTATAGAAACTTCTGTACTCAGAAAATCACAAATCATGACTTGGATTCTTAGTCTCAAAGATAGTAAAATTATGGTGAATTTCTCTAATATTTGTAGTGAGAAGGTAAATACAAAATGAAACCTGCCTACTATATTTTTCATTATCCCATCCTTTCTAAAATACAACAAAATCCTTCCATAAGGTTTAAAGTTCTTTGCTGAAAAACTATGACAGTAATGCTATAGATGTTAGGTATCTAGGTCATTGCTAGTACCAAAAGGACTACCCAAAATTATCCCCATCCCCAGCAGTAGAACAGTGTCCCAAGAGGAAAGCTTTCTTGGAGGAAAAAGCTATGTCCTCTCATTTGTAACATGTGTACTTAAATAAAGAATTCTGCTATGGGATGTCGTTCTGTATGCTGTGAATACGTGTTATTCTGATTGGTTGATAAATAAAACACTGATTGGCAAGTAGCCAGGCAGGAAGTATAGGTGGGGTGAGCAGATAAGGAGAGTTCTGGGAAGAGGAAGGGTTGAGTCAGGCGTCACCAGCCAGACACAAAGGATGCAAGATGTCAATGCAGAACTGAGAAAAAGGTACCAAGCCATGTGGCAAAACATAGATAAAAATTATGGGTTAATTTAAGTGTAAGAACTAGTCAGTAATAAGCCTGAGCTAGTAGCCAAGTAGTTATAATTAATATAAGCTTCTGAGTGATTATTTTATAAGCAGGCCATGGGACTACAGGAGCCTAATGGGACCAGAGAAACCTTCCTACTATGGAATTCCTACAGCAGAATTTCTTAGTGTAGTACAGATACAGGTCACCTAAGTTAAGATAAGATGGAGAACTTGTTTAAAATTCATGGGTCTGGATACCACCACACACCTACCAAATGAAAATCTGTAAACTCAGAGATCATGTGTGAATCTTTCATTCACTATATTTCAGAACTTTAAGTTACACAAAGTAGTAAGTGGGCAGTCAATCTCAATACATTTCTGACTTTTTAAGAAGAGGCAATAGAAATAAACTCTATTGGGGAAAAACTGAAAACAAAGGCTATGGATAAAGCATTATTGGTAGACTACATAGCTAGCATGGATGAGGCCATGAGTGTAATTCTCACCACCACATAAGCCACATAATCCTGGCACTTAGAAGGTAGAAACAGCAGGATGAGAAATTTAAGGTCATTTTCAACTACATAGCCAGTTCAAGGCCAGCAGGGGATTCATATAATTCTGTTTCAAAAGCTATCAAAGAGATAAGATAAACAAAGAAAAACTTAGACAGTTCACCACTGTACCATTAAACAAATCGTTGGGCTTTCTAGTTAGTAATAAGTTTTTCACCATATACTAGTACACTGTGCTAACCAAAATCAAAATAAGTGTTCCCTTGATAGAAAACCCTCCTGTTTTCCCTTGTTACAGTAGTCAGAGGCTGTCATAAAATCAACCAAAGGATAGATTCTGGCTATAAACTCGGTTTCTCTGGGTGAATTCAAAGGCTCCAGAGAGTTTGTGTGTTCCCCAAAAGTTCCTCTGTGGCCTCATCTTCATGTTTAATAGTACAACAGTTTTGATACCATCACTTGCTTGCCATACCTTTCTGTAGCTCCACTACTGACAGAGACATACATAAAAAGCAGTGTGGTTTTCTAGTTCACCTTTCGCAAACTTGGAAGCTTAATTTGGTTCACTTTTACACTTCAAGTTCTGTTTGTTTCAAGTCAGTTTCTGTCTGTCTCTCTGTGTCTGTCTCTGCTCTCCACCCCATTCCCAGTACAAATACATTACAATCACATATCCTAAGCTGGTATTCTTAATTTTCCTGCTGTACCTCATGAGTTCTGGGATTGTAGATATGTGCCATCCTATGGACCTGAGAAATATGGTTTTTTACCAAGAATTTTGTTATGTGTACTTGAAGTTTTAAGTAGATCCACCTTCTACCCTTGCTTATTTGCCACAGACTGACGTGATGTGGTTCTCATTTTGACATCTTCCTGTTCAATAAAATGGGTCGTATTCTTCATGATAGTATTAAGGACATTGTAAAGAGGGCCCAGTGAAAATGTGATCTTTTCTTACAATGGTTTTTCAACATCAAAGTTCTTTAGGGATAAAAGTCCCCAAATTACCTTTCTAGAATTCTGGAAATCAAAATTTCATCACCAAGTTTTGCTTTCAGTTATGGGGAGTTAATAAATTTTCTACTAGTTACTTACAATTTACAGTGGCTCTTTCTTGGCTGAGTTGTTAACTAGTACTGCTTTGTTTTATAGGTAATTAAATAAACCCAGAACTTTCAATAGCTTTTCAAATGGATTTTAGTAATGTGGTAAGATAAGCAAAACAACTGAGATTTAAGTGAATGTTTTATGTCTGATATTCTGGAAAGTTTGGGGCACATTTCCACTGTGCCAATTAAACAGGACGCCCTTAGCATTGACATGTAACTCAAGACTTTGCTAGTGTATGCAACATGATCCCCAGACCAGGGACACATCTACAATGAAAGGAAAGGAGGGAGGAAAAGAGAACAACCACAACTAATCATTAGAGTCAGTTAGAACAAAGTTGGAGAAACAGAATTTTGAAAATTTCCTTTAGGTTTCTTCCTAAAACTAGCTTTTCCCAAGTCTCCCATGGGCCCCTTTGCATGGTTTCATACCTAGGATTTGCAGTCACAGTAGCATATGTGGGAGCAGAAGAGAAATGAGGGCTTTGGCATTCTTAGTAAATTGCTCTCCACTGTATGAGTGGAGACTGCATCAGGGCAAGAACATTGTAAATAACTTTAAGTGTGCAATAGAACATAACATCGATTTGAATGACCTGGTAACTTGGTATCAGCCCAAGCAATCATTCCCTAAGCAGGATTTATATCCTGCGTCGTCAAAAAGCAGTCCAAATATACTTTTAGATCTTGCTCTGTTACTCTTCTCAATTAGAAAAGAGCATTGGATTACTCTGCTTTAAAAAGCAGCCCCCTCACCCACTTTTTTTCCTGTAAATTTAGTAATTCCCAATGGTATTGGGGAAAAAATTTATCTTTCACATTTATTTAATTATTCAATAAAATCTTTTTGAAGGTATATGTGCAGACTTATTTGAAAGTATCTGAGCACTATGATACACATTTATGATTACAAATATAGGAATAAAACACAAGCAATTTCCATTTTTATTTTTGGAGGTATCTGTCATATGTATCTAAAATTATTTCTGGGATTTAAGTGTCAAGGCAATTAAAATTGTTTAAGTGTCCCTTTCTTTCTGGGTTAAGTGGCACGACTCAGATCCACATTTAAAAACATAAGACAAAGGAAACACAACTCTCCACAGGTTAATATTGTGGCTTCACATTACCATGATAAATGCCAAGGAGCACATCAGAGTTAGTGATGAGCCTTCCTGTAAGGACTTCAGAGTTTATGGCTCCATACTGGCCTGGCATTGCTTTGGGACTAAGCTGGTTTGCCAGGCACAATGGCTTGCACAATTTGACCCTGTCGGATTTTTCGTTTTGTAACAGGATATCTCGTGAACATGAGGTGTGAACTTAGCTTTAATTTAGGCAATGGAGATGCCAGTCAAGGGCTAATATAAGCTTCTTATCTGCTGTATGTCCTTTTTGGCTTATACCCTGCTAAAGCTGTCCAAGAAATATGGGGATGCCCTCTAGGGAAATTTTCTTCTAATGTACAAAATCTAAATCTATACAAGTTTTGTTTGTCTGTGATGGAGACAGAGAAGTCTGGATTCTAACCTGTGGGTTTTGTTTGTAACCTCTGTCTCTGACTTATCTCTGAAAACTCTCTCACAAGGGAGGTTTTAATCTAATTTTTTTAATTGTGATTAAGTAAACTTACACCTTTCTTCCACTTTTATTCCTTCCTAGAGATTAGATATGTTCTATAATCAGGACAGCAAGAGGAGAAATTTGGTAGTGTAGCCCAAATGATGAAAGGCATGAAAACTCAAGTTAGGAAAACAGGAGATCATTCTATTATCACAAAAGCGTTTAATTGTCTCACTAATCCTTCAATGGCAGGACCCTAAGTAGTCCTTTCTCCACCCCAGTTTACTGTGTAGCTGTTAAGGTATACTAGAGACTAGAGAAAATGAAGAAGTTCCTAGAGAAAAAGGACAAATGAGTCAGAGAGGACACAGTCATAGAGGGGTGTGAAACCTACTGTCTAAGAGAATGGAAGCAAGGACAACCCAGAGCTGTGAGATGTTACCCCAAACTCTAGACTGTCCAGATGCTTATAAAGTGTTTCAGTTTGATGAGCAACACTCTTTTTTTTTTTTTTTGGTTTTTTGAGACAGGGTTTCTCTGTGCCTTTCCTGGATCTCGCTCTGTAGACCTGGCTGGCCTTGAACTCATAGAGTTCTGCCTGCCTCTGCCTCCCAAATGCTGGGTTTAAAAGCCACCACCGCCCAGCGATGAACACCACTCTTTTGGTTCATTAATTGTCAGGAGCCCTGCAGCCTCGCCTTGGATCAGCATATCAATGGGTTTCCTCAGGGCAAAGCCTCCATGGAAATGGACTTTCACTATGGACCAGTAGTCCATAGGACAGCATAGAAATTTGCAAAATTTGTGTAGCTTGCAGGCTCACATTATATTGGTAATTTTTTGGTAGCTTTTTAGTATTATTTTGTCAGTCACACATGCAATAGCTACAATTTTCCCTGGAAATTCTGCTCTTTTTTTTTTTTTTTTAATATTTTTCCTGAAGTTTCAGCAGGGGACTGATGTTTCTCAGATTTCTTATCTGGAATTAATAACTACAACTCCTAATCCTGGAAACGTTTCTCACTCAATAGAAATAGTTAAGTACATATGAGAGACCAACAACACTTGGAACATTAACCATGTCTCACAGTTCTGGAAAGGAAAGTAAGGCATGCACATACAGAATAGGGAAAAAGTCTCAGGAATACACATAGTGCTAACTGTTGAGAGTGAGTTCCCTGGACACCAAGTATATAGAATAAATGATAGTATGCTCCAATGGGAAACATCTAACCTAGTATGATCCAATCTAATATGATCCAATAGAAAAATGCAATGTAAAATATGGGATGGAGAGATCCATCTTTACCACACACAGGAGCTTATATTGGTGGAAGAAGCCTGGTATCGTGGGATGGGAAAAGAGTGCCTTTTCAATGTCTGCCTTTTACAGAGACAATGAGACATAGGACCTTCTTGTAGAAAACGGAACTGTACAAAAGCATATCTTGCAGACATGAAAGAATTGTTTGTGTTTAAATATTGTTGTCCTTAAAGCATTGTATCTATGTCTATTACTTTTTAACTTTGTAACTGCAAGTCTCTGCCAGCTAACATAAGTGTTGCAAGAGCAAGATGTGTCTGGCTCGATATTTAGTTAAGCTTGCAAAAATGCTGAACTCTATGTCTAGAATAAGATTATGTTGGGGGTGGGAAAGTGTATTTGGGGAAGCATAAGGGAGAACAAGGGGGGCTTTCATATAATTATGATTTATTTTCTTAAAAGCCAAAAATAGGAGCTAATAATAAAGCTGTTCATGTAACCCTAGTAAGAAAAAACTCTGTTTAAGTATAAATAAAGATGGCTCCAGCTATTTGGGGCCACTGAGTGCAATCCACTTGGTGGTCAGATATTTTCCTTGTGCTAAGTCCCTTTCCCTGCCTCAGGACCTGAACCTGAGCCGAGGCTGGACCCTGGCAATAAATAAGAAGGAATTATTCTAAGTTGAGCATAGACATCTTGTAATAACTTGGAAGTCAGCAGAATTTTCTCAACTGTAAAATAAAAAAAAAATCAACTAGCTATTATGTCACAAATTAAAGTTTAAATACAGAGAAAGAGAATGTTGGTGGCAGTTGACTCTGTGTTGGAAATGGGTCTGGGGTCCCAAAAATATTACCAATTAATCCAAAGTATCTCAACATGGAAAAAGTTACTTTTGCAAAGGGTAAATAGCCACATCAAAACAAGCAGGCAAACACACTGAGGACCCACTGGGTTTTTATTCCTAACCCAAAGGCACAAGGGGTCCTGTGGCTCACTTCGAGTGATGAGAGCTCAGCTTCGCATTCTTACATGTTTGGAAATTCCAAACAGTACAGCTGATAAGCAAAGTACAACTATTCAGAAGAGGATGCTATCTTGAAGATATATTTTGATTTCAAGAAATACTGACCTTGGAGGAATTTTAATTTCTGCCAAGCCAGTTGAATTTTTTTCTTCATTCCTTCTTTCCTTCCTTCCTGCCTTGCTTCCTTCCTTTTGTTATGTCTTTCCTCTCTTTCTTTTTTTTTAATCTTTCTTTCTTTTTTGTACAGGGTTTCTCTGTGTAATAATAGCTCTGGAAGTCCTGTAACTCACTTTATAGACCAGACTGGCCTCCAACTCACAGAGTTACTCCTGCCTCTGCCTCTGGAGTGATGGCATTAAAGATGTGTGCCACCATTGCCTGGCTAATTTCATTTTCAATGAGTTTTGCCTTAGCTAACTCTTTGATAGAAAAGACAACACATTTCTATTACATTTCCCACATCCTGGAAAAGACTGTGCTACAGAAATGATGTCAGCATCAACGGGTGTCAAGAACACAAAATGGCTTTACATGGTGAGTAAAATATCACAAAATTGAACCTAGAATATACCATATCCTTCTACCTCCAAAGGGGGTGTGCCATATGACTTGTTATATTAAAAAAAAGAAAGGCTGGTGATCGTTTCACTGCACAGCTAGGGCTCAGAGTAGAATACTCTTGGGAAGGGCTGCTGTGTTTCAAGTCAAAGGTCAAGGGAAATGGACATAGAGCCATGGTAAAACAGTATAGGAATGGGAAGGTCAAACTCATGCCTTATGATAAGCCAAGGGATTCAAAGCTGAAAAAAATATTTAATAGAAAGAAGGCACTGGGAGATAACTATGGTTATTTGAGGGTTAGTTTCATAGTGGTAATTTTTGGAGCAATAACCTGCTTGCAAGGGAGAAAGGATACCTAGAAATGCACAGAACATCTTGTCTCGGGATTGCCCAGTGGCCCCTGTAGGAAGGTTTATACATTTTATAACTTGCATTGCATGCATCTGAAAAAGGGCAACTGGACAAGAAGGAAGCAACACTGGAAGGGTGTGATGCAGTTTCCTAGATCCCCATTCTCTCCTCTCTGATTTGATCTAAACAGAAAAGCTGTGAGACTGGGGGGAGAGAAGACCATTCTTCTTTCTCAGATGAGGATGGGTGCAGTCAGCACTCAACCCAGAGAGTTATTTAGAGCTCATGCGAAGGCAAAGCATGTCAGTCCTGCGATCAACTTAGAGAAACAAGCACAGGCATCGCAGGAAGCCAAAGCTGCTGTCAATCGCCCTCCTCCCCCTCAGCTGTGGATATATTTAAACCAAGTAATAATGAAACAAACTGGCAGCTGGCACTTTCACAGTGCCAACTCGAACCTCCTCAGAAGAAAACTTCTTTTTTCTAGACAGAGTTTTCATTTCTCTTTTTAAATCTTTCGTTTGTTGTTTATTTTAAAGTTGCATTTCTAAGTAAATCATTGGAACGAGATGAACAAAATTACTAACAAAGTATGACTTGGACATTCTATAGATTTTTAAATTTTTCAAACTTCTGCTACCCAGGCATCTACCTATGACACATGGTATGATAAAAAGTCGGAAGTTCACAGATATTTGAACCACAGTTCCTCACATGACCAGAATCTGAATCTTCAAGCAGCCAGTGAAGGCAGATGTAGTGCCCTAGTTGAACTACTGGCCTTCTTATATATCAGAGTCACTAAGTACACATTAGTCCTCCAGACAGTGTAGGGACAACTATTTGCATTTTACAAGTTAGAAAGCCAAGGCTTAAAAAGTAATTTGCTTAGGGAAAGGTGGCTTTCCACTGGCAGATTCCAGCCATACGTCTATTTGCCTCTGTTGCTCTAGTTCTTCTGAAGCTCTGAAAACAGATGATGTACTTCCCCTGAGAATTCATTTTCTATGTTTGTTTGGGGTGGATTTTATTTAGATTTAGAAAAAGGAAGCCTAAACTGATTGCTGCTTAGAACAGACACATCTCTTTAATTCTTTGACAGCCAATGTGAAAAAGAACATGCCACATGGTGCCAGATGTTTGAGTTCATGTGATCACATCTGTGCCTGCTATGGTAGCTGTGCAGTCCCTGAGCCATCTGAAACTACTCTCCTGTCTTCACTGGTTATAGGAGAACTATGCTTAAATGTGGATATTATAAAGTAAAGCACATAAATAGAGAGGTAAAAGCAATTGGTGGTATGCATTTAACTATCTAAAAAAGAATAATGCCAAAATTTGGCAACACTAAATTCAGCCATGGTGTAAATTCTGTAAAGAGTTTCATTACCTTGCCTTCTCACTTCTAAAAACAATCCATGGAAGGAAGAAGAAATAGACTCTGCAGCAGAAGCTGCAGGGCTTCCTGCTTTCACTAATATATGAGGGGAACTGATCCCGCTGGCGCTGCCAACATGTGCCAATGTGTCTCAGCTTGCTGCCTCGGTAACAGGTGTTTGCAGGCTGGCAAAATGGAGAGTGAGCCTCCCCCTCCCAATTTGCCTGTCTTTCACTTGTCAAGGGTTTTGACAGGCATTTTACAGTTCTCTGTCACATTTCTAAGCATGGCTGCACAGTACACTACTTAAAGCAACCCAAATCAAAGAACTCTGAGAATGCCCTCTCTGGATTTCTACTTGATGGCATGGGTGTTGGTAGTCTTTCCCCCTTGACAAATGTCCCCTTCACTCACTCTTCTGGTGGGTGGACATTAAGTTCAAAGGTTTGTCCACTGGTAACTGGGCTGTGCTGTTGATTTAGTGTCATCTTTTGTTTTAGTCCCCGTTTAAGGGCTATATTATTGCCTTCTTTGTTCCCACGAATCAAATATATAAATAATCCTTACCTACATCACTGTTCTATTGTAGTGTCTATGTCTCTAATTTTTAACCTCTCAGAAGAGCCACCAAATGACACTCCAATACATTAGAGTATCTATTGTTAGAAACAAATTTAGGCACATAAACATTTTTAAAAGGTAGCTTATGCTTTGCCAATTACACATATGCATATAATATATTCTTGTCACCACTCATTATTCCATCCTTCCTTATATTTTCTTCATCTGACACCCAGTGCCATCAAGTCTCCATCCTATTTTCTTGCCTCTTTTTGTTCTTATTTTATCATTATGACCACAGGTTTCAACCAGAACCATAGTTTGGCCACAAGTAAGGAGTATGAGTAACTCATCAGTGGCTACATCTCAGCAGACAATGCCTTTTTTCCCCATCAGCCCTCAATTCCCAGTAGCTTCATCAGCAACTGAATGTTTATGGGTTCAGTCTCATGCAGGCTCTATATGGGGAACTGCTGTGAGTACATGAATGCCATGTCCATGCCATTCCCCTAAACCAACATTTCACAGCCCTCCTTCCCAATCTCTCCATCTTACTTTCGATTCTTTCCCAATGGTCTGTAAAGCTTAGGATGTGGTGGGATGGTGGTGGTGGTGGTGACAGAGGTGAATTGTTTAAGACTGAGCACTCAACAATCACATGTTCTCAGTTCTTTGACCAGCAATGAATCTCTACATCAATTGCCACTCACTGCTATGAGAGACTGAGAACAGCACTGCAGCCACAGCAAATTTTTAATGAGTGTATTTACAAAGACAGCAATTGATGAATCAGGCAACAAGCTACTTCTGGCTTGGGTCCCACTGAAGTGCCAAAGCTTATGTATAGAAGTGGGGGTGGACTTCATGAGCTGTTCAGGAAAGCAAGACAAACAAAATGCTTAATTAACATGGACAATCCTAGTCAGAGGTTGGTTGGCACTAGCTAATGGAAACAATTCTTTCCTAGGATATGAGCATTTGCACTGCTTTACATTTCAGTTTGTTTATACACGAGCCAAAGATGTTGATGTTGTCTCAGCCAATGGCCTCCCAATAAAGCATTTTAGGACTGGAATTTAATAATTCCTAATGATTATATAATTAAATAAATAGTAATATAGTATATTTTCATACCTGAAAACAGTGTTCCCTTGAAGGAAATGATGCTGGCTTCCCCCCAGCTTTGGAAGCTTCCTAGTTAGTGGCCATGACAGTGATGAAGTCACTCTTGTCCTTCACATACAACAACACATTATTGTTAAAATCCATGTGTGTATTATCAAATATCTCTAGTCACAGAGAAGACTATAAATTTTCTTTGGTCAACTTTGCCCACTCACTGACAGCATATTTTCTTTCATTGAAACTTGTTATTCTAGACATTGCCTGCATAGCAAAAAATGGTTAAATTAATATGCATCACTAAGCTAGTATTATGCAGTTTGAAAATGAAGAAAGAGTTCTTGGGAAATAAAAAGGAGCACCCTATACACATGTATGTGCAAATACTCACACACTCATCTTCACCACTTCACTAATTCTAACTTATCATACTGTTAAATGCCTGGGAAGTTCTTCAGGCCAGGAGCATATAGCCATGTTACATTTTCAGACCTTGATCAGATAATAAAAGGGCACAAAAGACCAGCTCCCTTCCCTAAGGAATTGTTTGGTTGGCCAAGTGCACTACTGAGTTCCTATGAAACATTGGTGCTTGTAGCTGCAGGATAATCAGGGCGGGTAATGAATGAGTCAACAGTTTCTTGGCTTTGGTGGCAGTTTTCAATGATAATTGCAGAGTGCTACTTGAGGGATTTTTGCCTCTTGGTTTCTCACTGCACCACCTATCTCTGCAACCAAGAAGCATACCTCATTTTAAAACAAAGATTATGAGAGAATCTTAATAATGAAAAGGAAATTAAACAATTGTATCATCTGACCATCTAACTTTTATAGGATAAAATTTATGCGCTAAAATTTTATGTGACTTTTCCAAGAACATATTAAATATGGAGGGTCTGTGGCTTCAATCACATGATCCTTCTGACATATTATACTGAGTATATGCTGTTCAAAGGTAGCTAAGGTTCAGATACAGGTGAAGGCTAACTGAACTACAGATATCTGAGTTCTACTCCAAGGGCTTCTGATTTAGCAATAAATATGACAAGAGTCTCAGAATTTGCATTTCCATGAATTCTGTCTCAGGCAGTGCTGACATTGTCACATCCAAGCTCGAGAACCACTGAAATATACTAAAGAGATCAAAAGGAACAAAATAATTTCTCTTTGTTCTCACTCATTTGTTCAGTCCTCTGTTTGCTCTCTCAAATGTTTATTGAACACAACTGCTTTACTTACATGCTGAAAAATGGGAAACATGAAGGTAACTCTAAGAAATCCCCTTCTTCAGGATTTCACAATAAGTAAGGAGGAGCAGATGCATAATCAAGCAGTTACCAGACAATTTTTTCAATGTAATGATAAAAGTCAATACAAAATTAATGGTTGAATATTCTTAAAAGGTAAGAGAGGAGACTCTTTATAGAAGGCTTCATGAGAGAGGTGATACTTGGGTGAGGTGTTGAAGGACAAGAGAGGCTAATTTGGTGAAATGGGATATTCTATTCATGCAAAAGCATTCAGAGGGCTCCTTCTTTGCTAAGAAGAGTAGCAGGAAGATAAGGTATCAAAAAGAGAAGTCAGGAAACAGAAGCAGCTGAAGATAAAAAAAGATAGAGAGTCCATAAATGAAAGGCATTTCATACTTTGCCAGTTCCTGTCAGATACTGAAGTCCTTTTTATTTTGGATAATTTTTTAGATGTGTACAATGAAATACCATATCTATGCCTTGTTTCGCCTTTCCAATTATCATGTCTCCCCTTGATGTTCCCCTCTCAACTTTATGGATTTTTTCCTTTGATACTCCACTGAGAATGGTTAAAATTGCCCATAAGTGTATGGATATGGGGGCATCCACTGGAGCAAGAGAAGCCCACCAGTGGTCACTGTCTCAATAAAGAATAATTATCCCTCTTCCAGCAATTATCCACTGCCAATAAATCCTCAGTAAGGGGTCTAATTTGCTCTGTTTTTCTGAGCCTGTGGCAGCTTAGTGTATCATGTTGTGAGAGTGCAGCTGCAAAGAAGGCCTGTTTATCTCACAGCCAAGGAACAACATGATAGAAAAAAAAATCTTATCCTATCCTATCATTCATTTTTTTTTTTTTTTTTTTTTTTTGGTTTTTTGAGACAGGGTTTCTCTGTGTAGCTTTGCGCCTTTCCTGGAACTCACTTGGTAGCCCAGGCTGGCCTCGAACTCACAGAGATCCGCCTGGCTCTGCCTCCCGAGTGCTGGGATTAAAGGCGTGCACCACTACCGCCCGGCTTCCTATCATTCATTTTGAGAGAACACTCTGCATTGAAACCAGTAGGCTCTGCTGGAGACCAATCCTGTAGCACACAGACCTTTAGGGGACATTAGAGATCCAAATTATATTAGATGGTAAGAAAACCATCATGCTGATACTTAGTATCTCAGCCAAGTGACCAAGGAATTATCATTGAGAACTTTCTTGGACAGATGATGGTTTACTACACCAGGACTCAGTGATCTCATCTGTAAACAGGGTAAAATGAATCAGCAGATGGAAAACATTAGCATAATGCTTTGCAAAGAGAAAAACACTTAAAATTTTAATTCTATACTTTATAAAGACTAATATAAAAAACAGAAAAAGAAGCAGTTATCTAAGAGGCAGGCATGGTTGCACACACCTGTAGTCCAAAACATGGGAGACAATGAGTTGCAGGCTAGCCTGGGCACATAGTATAAGACTCTATATCAAAACAACAATATACAATAAGTAAAAAAATAAATTTCACCCAAGAAAGAACGAGTAGAAGAAAAATGACTGTAAAGACAAATACAACACTTTCCAAGCCTATTGTTACTATCACTACATCCTGATACTTAAATAGGATGGGGATTTGATCTAGCATGCCATCCATTACTGTTAGGTAGGACGGTAACTCTTGAGGGATTGTTTAATAGGCCTTCCAAAATATAACAACAAAAATAGGTAGACCTTGTTACAGTCCCAGAGAAGCATGGAAAGCAATATGGTTGGGACGAGCTGATGTCTCCAGAACAGGCCATAAAGAACAAGGTGATAGTGGTTGAAGACAGCTAACTGAGATCAGAGCAGTTCCAGGGATGGTGCCACCATTGGAACGTGAGCAAAATAGTGCTATTCTTTCAGACCATCAGTTTTTAATCTTAAGGAGTACTTTAATTCCCACATATATTCCTGCACCTCATACATCTACTTATGACAGACTGAATTTTGGGTAAAATGGCCTTCCAGTAAGAATATGTCTCTTTCCTAGAAATGTCCACCCTAGGATAGGCACAGAGGAGGAGAGGATTATAACCTCCATGCCTGCTACAATTGGGGCTGTTTCTCTCAACTTGGTCCATTCTTTATTCCTAAAAGGTACATTCTTGCTTCGATGCTTGTTCTAATTATATCCCTGATTGTTTTTATCTACTGCTGGGTCCTAATTTTATGTTCTTTGATAGCAAAAGAACCTGGACTTCTGGTCAAGACCAGAAGAAACTAGAGATCTCTATGCAACATTATGACTTACAATACACAAATCACTTTTGATTCCCTGTATTCATTTTATTTTGTTGTGTAACAAACTTAGCAAATTAAACCAACTTATTGGTGCTGGAAAGATGGCTCAGCCATTAAAAGCACTAGATGCTCCTTCAAAGGACTCAGGTTTGATTCCTAGCACATACCTGGTGGCTCACAACCATCTGAAAATCCAATTCCTAGGAATATGATTTCCTCTTTTGGCCTCTGCAGGCACCAGGCACACATGGTGCACAAATGTATACACAAGCAAAGCACCCATATAGATTTAAGAAACAATTTATTGTTTCAGTTTTACAGCAAGACTTCTCTGAGTCTCACACGATTAAGACTAGGATTTAGGCTAATGAGTGGTTCTTGGATCTCACAAGGTCCTCTTCCAAGCTGATTGCTACTAATAAAAATTGAGTTCTTGGGGTTGTAGAAATAAAGCTATCATTTCCAGTGTCAACTAGAGATTATTCTTAACAACTTCACATTAAGTTCCATAATAGGAGGTCTCTACAGTTTCATGAGTATGTTTACTTTCATCAAGGCTACCAAAGAACGTGCAGAAACCTTGTGTAACCCTCATCCTTCTAATCTCTGACTCCTTTGTCAAACCAAGATTTAGTGAGCTGGGCAATCTTGTTTTTAAGTCAACTGATCACACCTTTATTATGACTGCAAAAAAAATCTCTTCCTTGTAGTGCCTACTGTGGCATGTGGTAGAATTAACTGTGAGAGTGTGTGTGTGCCATGAAACTAGAAAACTGTGGCACCAATACAAATTTTGTCACAGAACTGACCAGTCATTTTTAGTAATTTTGCTGCATTTTAACATCTGTGACTTTGGCTCTTCCTCTATACTTTATTCACACCAAAATGAAGAATTGTTGAATAAAACTAAGAGACATGTCTTTTAGAAGAGTGAAGAGCATAAGCCTGCTGCTCAGAATAACTTAGAAAGATGTGTAATGATGGGTCTCACCTCTGATTCTTTGACCCAGTTACCTATGGGATCATTAGGTCAAGGCAATGATTTATCTGTCCAAAAAAAAAGCAGCTTTTCAACTCACATTAGCTTTCCATTCATTCCATCGATTGGAGAAGTAGTGAATTGATTAATGCAGTGGTACCAACAGATCATTTGGAACCAAGCCTAGTTTGAGAGATATTTGTGCAGAGAACTGCCCTGAAAATAGATTTAATTTAAGAGCAGCATATTTTATGTTGTCAAATCAACTGGCAGTGTACCTGAGGCTCCCACTTCAGGTACAAATGATCTTAAAGAAGGGAGGAAAAGCTAAACATTGGGGGGGGGGGGTGAAAAACAAACTTGATTGAGATGCTCAGCTTCAGCTTCCAGGTTACCAAAATAGCTGCCTTTACAAGGAGACTCATCCAGGTGACCTGAGTAGTGATGCCATCAACATCTGTCTCAGCAACTGGTTGAGAACAGAAGTACACCTCAAACTCAGCACCTCTACATTTCCAGGATTCTTGAGGGTTTCTCTATACTTGGCTCCTTTAACAGGACATTGCTAGCTGATCACAAGATTCTAAACAAGGTAACACTATTTATAATAGGAACAAAGGATACTATCCTAACATGACAAACTTTATACCCAGGATGTAAAGGTTTCACTAACAGAAGTCTTGGAAATTTGTTTAAAAGAAACAACTTAGGAGCAGACCATGCCTTGCATGCATTATGATCTGACTTTGAACCTCAGAAGCCACGTTTTTCTAAAAAAAAAGCCAAGGATGGTGGCTCATGTTTGTAATCTAAGTACTTGGCAGACAAGGGTCTCCAGTCAATCTAGCTTACTTGGTTACTTCTAGGCCAATGAGAGGCCTTTTGTAAAAAGAAAAAAAAAAGTGGATGATGCCTGAACAAGGTTGTTCTCTGGTCTCTAATTGCATGTATACACACATGCATCCCTCCATTCCACCAAACGTTCCATGTTAACATGTGTTTGCATTTTGGGGAAAAAAACAAGTATATTTCAGATTGCTGATTTTTTAATTTACTCATCTCCCCTTATTAATGTAATTATGAGTTTTTCTAGGCTCTCATTTCTATGTTGAAAGGGAATTCAAAACCCACCAATTGTGATTATGTCGGAGTTCTTATATTACTAAGTAATACTAGATTTGTTATGAAGTCTACCTTACTTAGGGCTTTTATTGGCTTCTATTACCATGACCATGGTAACTCTTAAAAAGGAAAATATCTAAACTGGCTTACAGTTTCAGAGGTTTAGTCCAGAATCATCATGGTGGAATATGGCAGCATGCAGGCAGATGGTGCTGGAGGAGGTGAGAATTCTACATCTTGATTCAAAAGCAATAGGAAGTACACTGAGACACTGGGCATGGCTTAAGCATATTTGAGACCTCAAAGTCCATCCCCATAGTGACACACTTTCTTTAACAAGGTCATACCTACTCCAAAATAATCCATACCTCCTAATTGTGCCACTCCCTATGAGCTTATGGGGAGCAATTACATTAAAACTACCACATTCTACTCCCTGGCTCCCAGAAGCTTGTAACATAATGCAAAATTCATTTAGTTCAACTTCAAAAGTTCCCTTAGTCTACCACAGGTTCAACAACATTTTAAAGTCCAAAGTTCAAAGTATCTTCTGAGATTCATGCAATCTCTTAACTGTAATCCCCTATAAAATCAAAATAAAAAAACAAAACAAAAAATAAAAAATAAAAAGCAGGTCACATACTTCCAACATATAATGACACAGGATATATATTACTATTCCCAAGTATAGGAAAGGGATAATAGTGAGGAAATACTGGACAAAGCAAGACAGAAAACAAACTGGGCAAACATCATACTCTGTGTCGCCATGTCTAATGTCAAAATGCTCTTCAGATCTCCAACTCCTTTCATCTTTGTTCACTGTAACACACTTTTTTCTTGGACTGGTTCCATTCCCTGTTAGCAGCTTTCCTCGGTAGGTATCCATGACTCTACCATCTCCAAGATATTGAGGTCTCCAAAAAAAACAACCCAGAATTCACCTTCACGGCTTCATGCATTGGCAACTTTAGGCCTCCATTCAGGGACAACCTTGATACATGCCTGGTCTTAGTGGCTTTCTTTAGTTGTTCCTTGACTCTAAAGCCACATGGCCAAAGCTGCCAAGTTCTGCTGCTTGCTGGAGTTGAAACATGACCCCCTAGTTCAATTACATCTTCACCAGCTTTCTGTTTTCCATGGTTTCCTTCACTGCCCAATCATGGCTGTCTTGGAAATTGCTCCGTAGACTAGGCTGGCCTTAACTCAGAGATCTTTGAATTACATTTCATCAGCTTTGTTTTCAATGGTTTTCTTCACTGCCAAAGTTTGGCTGCTCTAGAACTTGCTCTGTAGACCAGGCTGGCCTAAAACTCGGAGGTCTGCCAGCTTTTGCCTTCTGAATATCAGGGTTAAGGTGTGCACCACCACACCAGGCTCTAAACTTTTCTTTAAATCCTTTTCACAAGTTGAAATAGCTAGGTGGGATCTTGCCCTGAGGTCACCACTCACTTTAGTCCAGTTCTTAATCTGTTTATCTCCCAGAACACAGGACTTAGCTCCATTTAACTTCCTGATGTTCCTCTTTTCTTCAAATTGTAGATTTTTATTTTTCCTTGTTCAGCTTGCTCCTTTTAATTATACATCTTCATTGGAGTTTACATGACAGAGTTAATACTATTTTGAGATTTCCTCTAACAGAATTAATCCAAATCTCTTCACTTTATCTTCAGGCAGATTTTCCAAACAAGGGCAAAAAGTAGCCACATTCTTCTTCTCGAAAATATCACAAGATTGGCCTTTAGGCCACATACAAACATTCTCCTCAGAAACCTCTTGAGCCAGGTCCCTATAGTTCATCAAATCACATTCAGCACCACTGCCTTCCATGCTCCTACTAGTATGACCCATTAAGTAGAACTTAAAGCATCCCACTGCTTTTCTAACCCAAACTCCCAACGTCTAAATTCCTCCAAACAAAAGCATGGTCAGGCCTATCACAGCTATACCACAGTCTCCAATGTCAACTTCTGTTTTAGTCAGGGTTTCTATGGCTGTGAAGACACCATGACCACAGCAAGTCTTAAAAAGGAAAACATTTAATTGGATGGCTTACAGTTTCAGAAGTTTAGCCCATTATTATCACGGTGGGACATTGTGGCATACAGGCAGACATGGAGCTGGGAATTCTACATCTTAATCCAAAAGCATCAGGAAGTGCACTGAGACACTGGGCATGGCTTGAGCATATGTGAGACCTCAAAGCCCACTTCCACAGTGACAGACTTCATCCAAGGCCATACCTACTCTAAAAAAATCCATACTTCCTGAGAGTGTCACCCACCATGAGCTTATGGGGGCCAATTACATTCAAACTACCACAGAGTCTGTTTTGCTTACTCAAAGTTGGGGGGGGGCAGGAAAAGAGATAAACTTAAAGAGAGGGAGGAAGGGGGAGTAGGGAGAGAGGGAAAGGAGGAAAGAGGAAAGATAGAGAGCTGGAAGAAGGGGGGGGGGCAGATATAGGATTCTTTTCTCCCTGAAATGTTTCTGTAAAGATCACAGACTTATTCCAAAAACAAACTGAAATGACAGGCTTGGTACTTCAAGTATATTTTTTAAAACTTAAAAGAACACTTAAAATACAAATTCTGAACAGTTTTGCTTTTGCTTATTCTAATGGGCTTATTAAGGACAATGCTTTCTTCATAGCCAACTAAATTGCTCCAATAAGTGCATGTGTTGAACCCAAAAGTTCATTGGAAAAAAAGTTTATTTAAGGATACAAACTCAAAGGCATTAAAAGTGTCTAAATGGTACTATGACCAGGCCTACCCTTTTTCTTTTCATTGTACTTTGCAGATATTGCATTTTTAAAGGATGTTTTTAGTTGTGTAGGTGTGCATGCACATATGTAGGTACACATGGAGCTCAGTGGCTTTAGATCCCTTTGAATTGGTGTTTTAGGAGGCCACGAAACCTGATGTTGGTGCTGGGACCCAAACTCAGGTCCTTTGCAAGAGCACCAGCACATGCTCTTAACAACTGAGCAATAGCTTTAGCCTAGACACTGCATTGTAAAAACTGAGTTTGTGACAGTCCTTTTCTGACGTCTATACATGCTATCTTCCAATAGCATGTGCTAACATAATGTGTTTGTGACACATTTGGCGATTCTCTTACCTCAACCCTACATTTTTGATACAGAGTTCATGTTTACCAGGCTGGTTACAAACTCTACATAACCAAGGATGACTTTGAACCTTACTGAGATTAGTTGTATGATACTACACTCAGGTTATGTAGTCCTAGAGACAGAACTCAACATTCCTTGCATGGCAGGCAAGCACTCTATCAACTAGCTTCATCTCCAGCCCCTTAAAGTTTTCATTATTACTTTTTTATGATGTGATCTTAGTATTATAATTGTTTGAGGCACCTTAAATTTCACTGAAAGATGTACAGATTGCTCCAATCAGTCATTGCACATCTCTTCGCACCTTATCCCACTACCCAGCCTATTTATTCTGAAACACAATATTGAAATTGGTTTAATAACCCTCAGAATCTAACTGTTCATGTGAAAGTAAGAGTCACACAACTCCCACTTTCATTAAAAGCTAGATCTTTATGAGGAAAGCACGTAGAAAGCCACAATAGGTAAAGTCAGACCAACACACAACAAACTTTAAGCCAAATTGTGATTGCAAAGATAAAGTTCCTGAAGGGAATTAGAAGTGTTACTCCTGCAACTTAAGAACAGAAAACAGCCTTGTTGCTGATGTTTAGAAAGTTTTATTGTCTGAATAGGATGATCAAGCCAGCTACATTTGTCTAAGACAAAACCTAAGCCAGAACAAGGCCTCACCCTTCTCTTAAATTCTATGAACCCTGATGGATGAGGAATCTTCAGAAGAAAAATTTAAAATCAGGAGAAGTTGGTTCATGACAGTGAGTGAAAGTCATATCCATGACATAAAAGTGCAAGGTGAAATAGCAAGTGCCTTTGTAGAAGCTAATGTAGGCTCCTTAGATCTAGCTAGGGTAACTACGACAGTGGCTGCATTAAACAAGACATTCAATACATATCCTTATATTGGAAAATGATGCTACCTACTATGTTCATAGCTGCAGAGAAGACAATGCCCATCTTCAAAGTGTGAAAGCTTCAAAGTACAGGCTGATTCTCATTAGGGGTAAACGAAGCTAGCAACCTTAAAGTGAAGGCGACACTCAATTACCATTCAGAGTATTGTAGGGGCTTTAAGAATCATGCTACACCTACTCCTTCCTCTGTAATCGGAACACACCTGGATAATAGCACATCTCTTTGCAACATAGCTTACTGGATATTTTAAGTCCACTGTTGTCAACTCCTGAAAGGGAGTCCACAAACAGGTATAAAACTAGATTCTCTTTAGTGACAATGTACTTGGTAACCCACAAATTCTGATAGAGATGTAAAATTACTTGGACTTTCACATCTTATTTAGGAGATGCTATAGATACCAGAGGGATTCCTCTGATGGATTTCGGCAAAGTACACTGAAAACAATTCACAATTTCTAAACACCATCATGAATTTTGTGACTTATGAGAGAAGACCAAAATACCAATATTAACATGAGTGTAGAGGAAACTGATTTCATCCCTTCTTGGTTACTTTAAGGGGGTCAAGATTTCAATAGAAATAGTAAATGTAAATAGTAAATATCTTAAAAAAAATACCAAGTAACATTAAAAGTAGAACTTGTAAATGTGACACAATTGCTTTAATCTCATGATAAAACTTAATGGCTAGAGTCTCTACTTATGGTTGACCAAAAAAGATTGCTCAAGATGGTAACCACTGGTAAAGAATTATAAACTTGGTTTAAATGTCAATAAATGAGACTCTTTTACAATCTTAGTGGATGAAACAGCTGCAGGGTTTGTGAGATTAATTCTCAGTCTTCAAGTTCTTCTCTGAGTATGAAGCTATAAAACAGCAGAGCAGCAGAAAAATATTTGATATAAAGAACCATCTATATGGTAAACTTCCATTTTGAAAAACTATAGTCACATAACTTTCAGTAACTACCAACCAGGGCAGTTAACAGCCATCAACCCTAAGGCAAGACCCTCCTCAGGAAAACAAATAAAAAACAAAACCCCAAAACATATGATGTTCTAAAGGTTAAGATGAATAGAAACATTTTTATCAATAACATTTTAAACTAAGGTATATACATTATTTTCAAATATACTATTTGTCTTAGGGTTTCAATTACTGTGATAAATCATCACAACCAAAAGCTTTAGAGGAAAGAGTTTATTTGGCTTACAGGTTACAGTCTATCATGGGGAAGCCAAGACAGGAACTCAGAGCAGGAAACTGGAGATGGGAAATGAAGCAGAGACTTTGGAGGAGTGCTGCTTACTGGTTTGCTCCCCCTAGCTTGCTCATCTTACCCTCTCCAGGACTACCTGCCCAGGGGTGATACTACCTACAGTGGGCTGGGCCCTCCCATATAATCATTATTCAAGAAAATGCCCCACAAATTTGCCCACAGGCAACCTTATAAGGGAATTCTTTTAAATTGAGGTTTCTCTACTGATGTAAGTCTAGCTTGTGTCAGGTTGAGAAAAACAAAACACTAATAAATAAACCAGGACACCCTTGCACTGTTACTATAAACATAATTTTCAAATGCACCCAGACACCAGATCAAACCAAGCCAAACCAAACCAAAAAATATTCACTTCATTACTGTAGTCCAGACTCCTGCTTATGTTTATGCAAGCAATCCTAATATCCTAATTAAACTCAGTGGGTCATTAAAAAAAAAAGATAAGAGATGAAAAGATATCAGAGGATGTATAATCAAAATATTTTAAATACATATATAAAATTATCAAAAAAGTTAAAATACTTGCTCAACATAGTACTCAACACTAATTCATACTGAATAGTATCTTTCTACTTTGAAGAACCACCTAAACATACCTTTGCACAGGCACCTCAGTATTTCAGAGAACACCTAAAAAACCAAGCCCTGACAACAAGCACACATTTCTCTTATCCAAAATCATCCCAATTCCAATCTAGAATACTTATAATACCTATAGGCAAAGCCATCAACAGTTTTTCTTTTTGAATTTTTCTCAAATATTTTGATATTTACATCTTTAATTATGTACTGATATTTGGTGGATAAAGGTAACTCCTGCTTCTTTGGAACTACTCCACCTGTGAGAGAGCTGGGGAGAAAATCTTTTCACTCCATCACTGCTCTGATGAAACACGGACGCAAACCCACCGGTTGGTTTCAAGGTTTACCAACGAAATAACAAATCAGCAGCTCTCACTCAGTGAAGGACATAAAGAAACTCTGGAAAGCATGAAAAACTTTCAAATCTAGTTCCACGTATCTATCCAGGGTTTAGGCTGGCAACAGCTATTGATACGATTAGAAAAATAAAAAGAACTACTTACTATAATAATAAAATAATTTATTTCATTATTGGCCTATCATTTACTCCATTTTAATAACTTCTTAAAACTGTCATCTTTCAGTATAATTCGAATTACACACAACCTTCCTGGACAAGACATGGAACCATTTACTTCCAGGGGATTTATTTGTCCCTTTATAACCTGAGGGGAGAAAACCATAAACATCCATGGCCAAAGAATGGCAGCTCATGTTGTCACAGTCTTCTCAGTATGTCCTATAATGAAGTGCATCCTTGTCCACGGCTGCCAAGAATATCCACCACCACAAGGCTGGTTTTTTTCTGCCTTGCAGCTGTTAACTGCTGGTGCTTTCAAACAACTCGGTGGGACTTCCCTCTGGGGTCTGCCAGGACAACTACACCCCAGCAAGCAATACCTGAAAAAAAAGGAAAAAAAAGTGCCTTTGGTATATTGCATTTTAGTTCACCCAGTGCTCCGTCTATAGCATTTTATTTAACCACCGCATTGCTGAAAGACAGATCATTTGTGCACCTTCCTTACAGGACAGGGAGCAAAAAGGCGCTCCTGTCCCCCCACCTTCCCGCCCCCACCTCCCTAGCCCCTGCCCCCCATCTCCCTAGTCCCTGCCCCCATCTCGCTAGTCCCCGCCCCTCACTTTGCCCTCCTCCCTAGTCCCTGCCCCCCACCTTTCCTCACCTCCCTAGTCCCCGCCCCCCACTTTTCCTCACCTTCCCTAGTCCCCGCCCCCCATTTTTCCTCACCTCCCTAGTCCCCGCCCCCCACCTTTCCTCACCTCCCTAGTCCCCGCCCCCCACCTTTCCTCACCTCCCTAGTCCCCGCCCCCCACCTTTCCTCACCTCCCTAGTCCCCGCCCCCCACCTTTCCTCACCTCCCTAGTCCCTGTCCCCCCCACCTTTCCTCACCTCCCTAGTCCCCGCCCCCCACCTTTCCTCACCTCCCTAGTCCCCGCCCCCCACTTTCCCCACCTCCCTAGTCCCCGCCCCCCACCTTTCCCCTCCTCCATAGCCCCCGCCCCACCCCGCTCACTGATGCCGACGACCATCTGCGCTATGGCGCCTGGATTGGGCGGCATTCCCTGCTTCATGGGCCTCCTGGCCAGCAGGTAGACGTAGGCGCCCGCCCCCAAGAGCGCAGACCCAGAAAGCAAGCGACAGCTCCAGCAGTTTTTAAAAGCAGAGTCCTGTGCGAGGGAGGCCGGCGCGGAGGCTTTCGCGGGTGGGTTCGCGGGGGCAGCTATGGATGAAGACCCAGGAAGCTCGGCATTCCCCGACCACGAGGACCCCATGTCAGAAGGGTGAACAAGCCGCCGAACCTTTGCTTTGAACTGACGTAAAACGCTGCCGGAAAGCAGTACGCTGGCGTAGAAGCCGCAGGAGGGCTTCTGGGAAATGTAGTTGCGGCGTGCTAGGAGGCTGGCGGAACAGGGCGGAGCTGCTTCTGCCGCAGAAGCTTTTGGAGCCTGTAACCTAGAAGTCTAAAAGCCCAGGCTGCCTCAGCCCGGTATTTTAGAAACTGTGTTTTACACTACATTCTGAAAGTCTAGATTTCAGTCTCCTTAGAGGAGAAATATGGATCTTTAAGCTTCCTGACTAACACAAACTAAGATCTTGACATGAGGTATAAGAATCAAAGACTACATTTCATACGTTCTTATCCAAGGGCTTACCTATGGCAATTCTGTGCATTACGCCGTTTCTCAACATGCTAGTTTTCTCTATGGGAAAACTGGCACAGCTATGTTACAAACTATGGCACAGCTGTAGTTACAAACCAGCCTCTTTAGATCAGTACAGACCCAAAGTTTTCAAGTTATACATACTGTGAAAGAAATATGATCAAGATATTAAAAATGTGTTTGAATTACCTGGATACTTTCAATCTCCCTTTGTTTATTAAAGATGCGCTCTCAATTTTGTCATATTCATGATTTTGGTTCTCTTCAAGAGAAAATTCGTTGCAAACTCCAGTTAACGACATTAGGTGTGAGATTGTTTTCACAGTTTTGCATTTTTATCATCCTCTCAGAATGCATTGGAAAGGACTGAGGAGATGGCTCTGTGGTTAAAGTGCTTGGAGAGCAGAGAGGAAATGTAAGACAAGTTCAGATGCCCAGAGCCAACATAATGCTGGGTGGGCATGGCAGCACATCTATAATTCTATCAATCAGATGAAGGTGAACCCCAGAAGTTGTCTAGCTAAACTAGCCACGACTTTGAGGTCTGGATTCAGCTGAGAGCCCTTGCCTTAAAAACATAAGATGGAAAGCAATCGAGGGAGACCCTCGACACCAATCTCAGGCCTCCACATTCACCTGGGCCCACATAAAAATCTGCACCCACACATGTGAACACACATACACGCATACCACACATACACACACACAAAAATGATTGTTTCATTCTGATTGCATCTTTGCAAATCAACAGATTTCACCACTCCTGTCTCAGCCCCCTTTTCCTTTTCTCTGCTTACAATTGGCTATACATTTCTTGTCCTAGTTGATCTCACGGGTTATTAGTAAAAAATAAATTCTTAAGTTGCAGTTCCCTCTGAATTGACACCTTCTAACCTGAAGGGAGAATCATAAAGACTCAGGAACTAAACAAAATATACAAGGCTCAGGAAACACACTGGTCATTTCCTGAAACAAGATTCACAACGCCAGCCCTAAGGTTATATATGTAGTAAAAATTGCGTGGGAGAGGAGACTGTGACCCACAGAGTTGGCCTACTGTGGAGGGGCCCAAAACAGCTTGACCACACACAGCTGCCATGACCAGCTTAGGGATCCAGACACAGCTTCTGTGACAGGCTTACTGGCAGGCAACACTCAGATCCAGGAAAAGCTAGAAGCTGACACTACCCAGGGATCTACCCAGGGATGAGGAAGTACCTAACATCCCAAACATTCTAACCATTAGATAAGGTGGCCAGATGTCCTAGAGTCTAGCACACACCTATTTTTGTTTTACAGATACCCGTAGACAATTGTCAGCCAATCAGGGTCCTGAACCCTGGAAATCCCCTCACCCCAACTTCTGCTATGATGAAAACCCTACCCTGTCAGGGCTCAGGGCTCTCTGCTCTCACCAATGCATGGGACAGACAGATCAATCCCCAGAGCTTGAGAACTTGAAAATAAAGGCTCTTTGCTTTTACATGAGGGTTTTGGTCTCCATGGTGGTCTTTTGGGGGTCCCCAAGATCTGGGCATAACACCTACGAATTGAGCAGAGTTCCAGAGGCACAGCTTTTATAAATGGCCCCATACTGGGTGTACCTTTCAGCAATACAGTTGCCTTCGAGTCACCTGTACTTCTGGAAGCAACTCAGTAAATTTACTGGTTCACTAAACTAAGCTTAGAGTCATTTCAGTAGTAGTGGTTTGTCCATCAGTGCTTTGTCTGGGATGAATACATTTTTGTTCTTATCTCCCAGGAAAAGTCACATGAGAAAAATGCATTTTAGACTTCAGGTGCTTTCTTTTAGAGAAAATGGGTAAAAATAGAGCAACAGATTTAAAATGATTTTCTCATTCTGATTAGCATTTAAAATGTATGTGTTGAAAAGGAATTTACTACTTTGCTTCCTAAAATGAAATGTGATGTTTAAAAAGGCTGAAAATGGAAAAAAATAAAATAAAGTCCTGGTATGTTTCTGCCAATGCAAAAGGCCAGATCAGACCAGATTGAAAACAGATAAATATGTTAGCATGGCTCCTGGGCTGATTCACCAGTCCCAAAAGTCAGGGCCAGAGAAGTCGCACACCCAAACTAAGGCAGGGAGATTTTATAGATCTTAAGGGAGGGTTGATGGTGTGCCAGCCAGGAGCTGGAACTGTGCCCAAGTATGGTCAAAAGCTAGATCCCTGGGTGCACACTTGGATGCCTTTCCTTTGTTCAGTTTTTCAGTGTGGGTGGGGTTGGGAAGTAGGGTAGTTGGGGTTTTCTAGCTTACGAAAGGGGAAGTAGGGGTTCCAACTGAACAACATGGATAATTAGATCAAAACAAAATTGTGAGAAAACTGGACTGACTGGCTGTTTAATTTAAAAGACTCCCTCTATTATAAGATAAATATGTGTGTGTAGATATACATATATGCATATTTTCTGTAGGTAGATATCTAGATATATATTTGCTCATATGTCCCCATGTATTATATCATAGAAAAACAAATATTCACAAATTTTGGTTCTATACCTTTGTGCTGCATATATCTATGTGGAGCCATGAAACACAGACTGTTTCTTATGTTCACTCTATCTCAGATTTCCTTATGTGTAAAAATGAGTTTGGAACCAAGTGCTAACTTCCCTGACTTAAAAATACTACTATTAAGAATCTCGTGTCTATTAACATCCTGCTAAATAACTTACCAGGTGATCTAACAGAATTTCAGTTAGAAATTCATGATTGGTGCTGCCACTTTTCACTGTGTCTTTTTAGAGTGCATGCAATTTCTTTTTTCACATGGCAGTGACTTACAAATGTTTTGATTAGACATTCTTAAGTAAAAAAAGGTACATACTAGCTTTGTGCATTGTTATTATTTATAAATTCTATGTAAATATGCTAATTTATAAGTATAAAGCAAGTAATAGAAATAGAAATTTCTGTATCTTATTATTGCAGTACATTGGCTTTTGCATAGTGTGTAATTTGAAATGACCTTATTCATATTTTATCTTCAATGTTAGCTTTTGTAGTACACTCATTGGAGAACACATCTTTAATTCTCTGAAGTAATGCTATCAAATGGGTTTCTTTTTATGATTTCACACAGAGAATTAGTCTTTCCTAGGGATGAGCCTCCTACATGGTTCTCCACTACCAAGTGGTCAGCCCTAAAAACAAATACATGCAAGCAACACTAAATGGACTAAGTAACCCTTAATCCCTTTACATTTTCTTGTGTGTATAAATGTGTGGGTGTGTGTTTGTCACAATTAAGATAGGCCATGATTTTGGGAGGGAGCAGGGTGGGTGGTATGAGAGAAGTTGGGGAAAGAAGAGGGAGGGGGAATTATGTAAATATTTTCACATATATGAAAATTTAAGAAATTAATGAAAAAATGAGCAAAGGAGTCATGTGCACATTAATCTATTGACAAATATCTATTATGCTAAATAACCTTTAATATAATGAAAAAAATAAGCTGTAACACACATTCAAACTGCCCAGGAATGAATCCAATTGATGAGAGAGAGGAGAGATACTGCAGGTGAGGGACGTCGAGATCATGATGGGAGGACGTGCAGAGATGACTGGCCACACTAGTGGAAGCCCTTGAACTGTGGACTGGTGGCTGTGGAGCCCCCATGGGACTGGACTAGGCCCTCTGGACACAGAAGATGGTTGTTTGGCTCGAACTGTTTGGGGGACACCCAGGCAGGGAAATTGGGATCTGTCCCTGGTGCATGGGCAGGCTTCTGGGAATCCGGTGTCTGTTGTGTGACACCTTGCACAGCCTTGGTGCAGTGGGAAGGGGCTTGGACCTGCCTAGGCTCAGTGTGCTGGGCTCTGCTGAATCCCCTTGGGAGACCTTGATTTGGGGGATGTGGGGATGGGGGTGGCTTGGGAAAGAGAGCTGGGGGATGGGAGGCGGGGAGGGGTCTGTGGATAGCATGAGGAGTGAATAGAAAATTTCTTAATAAAGAAAAAAACTAAAAACATATAAGCATAAAAGTGTAATGGGGACTATTTTGGAACAGGATGGGGACCAACAGGAAGTGGAAGAGAAACAAGAGAGGGTAATGATAGGGTGAATATGGTCAAAATATATGCATGTTTGAAATTAAATAATAAAAATCCATCAATGTTTTAAAAAAAACTCCCCAGGAAGAAAGAAGATTGTTTAATCTGTTTATTTAAGGTACTTTTCAATGTGATTGACTCAAGTGAATGATTTTAAATATTTTTAGGAGTTGTTTTACTCTGATATTGTTCTAGAATTTAATAGTGACTTCTGCAGAACCCATGTCTTAAAACTGCACACAGAACATGTTGAAATGAAATGGACCAACATAATTTTGACTGGAAATTATTAAAAGGGTAAAGATACCTTTTGAGAGAAATGAAGCATTAGGGTTGAGGACAGGGCCAGAGACTGATGGAAGCATGTGAGGCTGTTGCTAAAGGAGGGGTGTGTTTACTGAGAAAAAGGAAAAGGGAATTGAAGGATGATTTTTACCTCAGTTTTTTCATTACATTCATTTCTTTTGCTAAGCTTGATCACTGTATTTCATTTGGTGCTTATGGGTCACAGAACCATGTGGCTTTTCCTATTAATAAATGTAAGACGTTAAAATGTATTATAAAGTTCCTATTCTATAGTGCCCTTCACACACCTGTGCACTTGCTACCCAGTTCCTCTACTCCCTACAAAGCAGGGTTGCCAGTGTCTTGTATATCGTTTTAGGGATATTTGGAATATACATACAATTAAACTCTCCTATAATTTTAAGGGCCATTGTACATTGATCAGCATTGGAAGAAGTTCACCAAAAATATATCACTTATCCCTGTACCAGTATGAGGATGTGCTGTGCTGCATTTAATTGACCCCACAGTAGTAGATACTAAAGTACATTTCATATGCTTCTATGGTTTTAGTGTTTCAAATAGTGCTCAATAAATAACGGCATGCATCTATCACAAACGTATACTAAGGTATGGAATTTATATACTTGACAAACTTCACCAAATTGCTGTGCATAGAAGTTGTGCAAACCAATTTATATTGTGGGTAACCAGTCCAGGAATATCTAGCCCCCCAAACAGAGAGTAATTCAAATTTAATCTTTTCTTTCTGTTGTTGGAATTTAATATATGTTTATGGGCAGCTCATATTCCCCTTTTAGTGAACTTTACGTATTCTTAAGCTGTTTTCCTCCAGGTGTCCTGTCTTCCCAATAGAGGAAGGAACTTCTGTCTATGACACAAGTTCACATAGTTTTCTCCCAATTTGGTATATATTTTTTGACTTTGCTTGTCTTATTTTATTGAATATATTTATTTATTTAGTCATTTATAGGTATCACATATTAAATTCAGGGCCTTACTCATTCTAGGCAACTGCTCTCCCACTGATCCCTTAACTTCAAATGAATCAGGGACCTCAAGATAAGGCCAGATACACTGAATCTGCCAGAAGAGAAAGTGAAAGAATAGTCTTGGACTCAATGGCATTGGAAAAGACTTTCTGAGGAGGAAACCATCAGCACAAGTACTAAGATAAACGAGACCCCAGGAAGCTGAAAAGCTCCTCTATGGCAAAGAACACCATCACCTCGACACATTGACAGCCTATAGAATGCAAAATACCTTTGCCAATTTCATATCTAGTAGAGGCTAGTATCTTCAATATACAAAGAAGTATTTAAAAAAAACTGGATATCAAGAAAACAAGTAGTCCAAATAAAAAATGGGGTAGAAACCTAAATACAGAATTTTCAAAACATGAAACACAAATGGGTGGGAAACACTTAAACGTTCAACCTCCTCTATTTTCAGGGAAATGCAAAACAAAACTCTTCTTAGTTTTCATCTTATATCAGTCAGCATGGCCAAGATCAATGAAACAAAAAACAGCGCATTCTGTCAAAATTGTGGGGTAAGGGAAACACGTATCCAATGATGATGGAAGTGCAAATTTATACAGTCACTGTGGAAGTCAGTACGATAATTCCTCAAAAATCAGGAAATAGGTCTACCTCAAGAACTCTCTGGGGCATATATCCATAGGACCCACATCTTGCTAGAGGGACGCTTGTTCATCTGTGTTCACTGGTAGTCTATTTAATAGCCAGGAATTGGAAATAGCCTAGATGTCCACCAACAGATGAATGGATAAGGAAAATATATATTTGCACAATGAATTTTACTCAACTGAAACAAACTACAAAATCCTGAAATTTGCTGATAATCAGATGAAGTATTTAAAAAAAAAAACATCCTGAGTGATGTAAAACAGACCCCAAAAGACAAATATGGTTTGTATTCTCTTATATGTGGATGTTAGCTTTTAGGCCTTTGATAGTCATGATACAATCCATATAACCACAAAGATTAAGCATGGGGTAAGAGAACTGAGGGTTGGGGGAGAAGGATCTCCCAGTGAATGATATTGTTATGAAGGGACAGAAGGTGGGGGGCTCTGTAATGGGAATATTAAAAGGAGAGGGGACAGGAACAGAGGTGTAATGGAGGGAATCTGGGAAGGAACAGCTAACACTAAGGTGCATTTGAGAGATTATATGGAAACCTACTACAGTAAAAGCTGCTTAAAGCATATATGTATATGAAAGAAATTTAAATGGAATCACCAAGTAATGGGGGAGACAGAGCCCCAACAAAACATCTCTTGCCACAAAGTAAAGCTTTCAGTGCCACAAATGGGTTACATATAATTGAATTGTTGGCAAAAGGGGCCCCATGCGATTCCCCCAAACAATGCAGGCTATTTCCAAGGCTATTGGTTGCTCTCCACAAACTGATGGTAAGGCCCTATGGCTGAAGACAACACCTCAACACTTACATGTCTCAGTGAAAAGGGTGAAGTTGTGCTCGGGCCAAAATAGAGTCTTCCACTCTGCTGACTAGTGTTCAAGCTACTGGAAGTTACTCTGCATGCTAGCAGAGGAGAAAGGTAAACATATAGAGGTAAAGACCCTTTGTTCTACAATCGTGACCTGCCTGCATGATAAGCTGGTGTAATAGTATCGAAAAAAATTGTGGGAGTAACTAATCACTATCTGATTGGATTATTATTTGGAGACTTCACTAGGATCACCTTCATATATTACAGGAAGTTTCCACTGCACTAGGTTTCCATACTGCCATTCAAATGCTCTTCAATTTTAGTTATCTCTCCCCTCATTCCTTCCTGACATCACCTTCCCCCTCCCTCTTCCTGCTTGATCCTCCCAATCTTACACCACCACCATCCAACCCCTAGCTCCAGTCCACCCCACCCATATGATCTATTTCCCCTTCCCAGGAAGATCTATGTGTCCCTGCAAATCCCTTCCTCTATGCTTAACCTTTCTGGATTTCTGCGTCATATTTATCTTTTGGGGTCTGTTTACCTCAATCAGGATGATTTTTTCTAGTTCCATTTATTGGCTTACAAGTTTCATGATGTCATTTTTTTAAAGAAATGAGTAATACTCAACTGTGTAGATGTCATGATGTTATTTTTAAAAAGAACTGAGTAACTTAACTGTGCACATGCCATGGATATCATTTTTTAAAGAACTGAGTAATACTCAACTGTGTACATGTACCACACTTTATCCATTCTTCTGTTGAGGGACATGTAGGGTGTTTCCAATTTCTGGACATTATGAATAGAGCAGCAATGAACATGGTTGAGCAAGAGTTTCTTGTGGAGGTGAGGTACCTGCCCTCAACCCCCACCCAGGGTTCCTTAAGAGAAATGCTTCCAGGAGCAAGGGAGAAGTGAAAGATTTCTATAATAATTTCATACACACTGGCAAATGCTCTTCATTCTATGTGCTTTTCATTGTTGTGTTCTTTATTTCTTCCATTTTTATTCTTCTCTACACCTTTATTCTTCTACCCATTATAAATTCCCAAGCATATATATATACATATATATATGTATATATATATATGTATATATATATATATCCATTCATTAACAACTTGTTAGTAATAAAAAAAAACACAAAGCAAGCTCTCAGGGACAAGTATTCTGCTAAGAGTCACACTTGGCAAAGACTTGGTCAGCTTAATTGGTGATTGACAACAGCTGCACATTGTGAAAAGTTCTGGTTCATCTCTTAAAGGGATAGCTACAAGGGTACAAAGGAAGAAATTAAACCAATGAAAGATTTAAGGAAAAGGCAAAGAATGCATGTAATATTTTATGTGATTAATAATATCCAGACATGGTTAATCAGTTAACAGCCTTTTTCTGTTAATCACTTGAATCTCAGGATCTATACACAGTTAGTCTACTGAGCCTAAAATATTGCATTAAAAGCTGGTATAGAAATAAATACAAAGTGTTAACTGTTTTTTCAATCAGAGTGGGGAGGTGCCAGTGGAGGAAGCTTATGGCAACATAGGTGCTATTGATCTCTTGAAGGACTAAGATATAACAAATCCAGACACCTACAATTCTGCTCTGTGAAAGTTCCACGAGGACACTTCATTTGGCCAATTTGCCTTGTCAGTGACTAAGGATAGAGAATAAGACCTCTAAGTGTCTACAGTCCACATGGAACAATAGATATAGCTATGAAGCATATTTTAGTATATTTCTATTCATCAAAATTATACAGTTAAATGAGAAATCATCTTCTTGACCATCCACAGTTATGGTGCCCATTAGACTGAGATGTAGTCATGAGATTACATGTACACATTACATGGAAATGCATGGTAAATGAGGGGATAACATAGCTGTTCTTTTTTGCTTGTTTGTTTTCCGAGACTGGGTTTCTCTGTATAGTTTTGGCGCCTGTCCTGGATCTCGCTCTGTAGACCAGGCTGGCCTCAAACGCAGAGAGGTCCGCCTGACTCTGTCTCCTAAGTGCTGGGATTGAAGGCATGCGCCACCACCACCCACCGTACATAGCTGTTCTTAAGGAAGGAATGTATTTTTTTAGGGAAGAAATGAAGTGGCACATGAGTGAAATACAGACAAGGAACAACTGGTCAATTATAGTCAGTAACCTCATGGCCTTGCCAGGTGGGGCTTCCATCAAAGAGTCACTCATTTGGTGGGTTGACATATGAATACCAGTTATCACCTGCTGTATACTCTCACAGTCCTCGACAATGGTAAGATGAGGCTCCTTTTGATATATGCCCAAGAATGGCATAGATGGATCTTGAATCATGAGTTTTGAGATTGATGTCCATCTTTCTGAGGAATGGACATACTGATTTCCACAAAGACTGTACAAGTTCGCACTCCCACCAGCAATGGGGGCGTATTCCTCTTATTCCACATTCTTGCCAGCATGAGCCATCACTTGTGTTACTGATTTTAAGGATAATGACAGGTGTAAGGTGTAATCCCAAAGTAGTTTTAATTTCATTTTCCTGATGGCTAAGGATGTTGAACATTTCTTTATATATTACTCAGCCAGTTGAGTTTCCTTTACTTTGAATTCTGTAGTTAGATATGTATGCCGTTTTTGACTTGGGTTTTTTTTTAATATAAATTTTTCTGAATTCCATATATATTCTAGATATTATCCCTATGTCAGATGTGGAGTTAGTAATAATCTTTTCCCATTCTGTAGTCTGCCACTTTGTCCAAATGATGGTATCCTTTGTCATAGAGAAACTTTTCAGTGTTATGAGGCACCATTTATTCATTGTTGATCTTAGTGACTGCATTAACAGTGTTCTGTTCAGACAGTCTTCTCATGTGCCAACATCTTCAAGGATATTTTCACTTTCCCTTCTATCAGGTTCAATGTATCTGTTTTTATGATGAAGTCTTTGATTTTAAATTGAGTTTTGTGGAGAGTGATATGAGTCTATTTGCATTCTTCTCCAGTTAGTTTGAAAAGCATCATTTGTTGAACATACTGTCCTTTTTTAGTTTGTATTTCTGGCTTCTTAATAAAAAAATCAAATGTCCAAATGAGTGTGTGTTTATGTCTGGTTCTTCAATTTGATTCCATTGACCAATGTGGCTGTTTTTATGCCAATACCATGCTGTTTTTTATTACTATAGCTTTGTAGTGTGGTTGAAATCAGAAATGGTGAGACTTCCAACTATTCTTTTATTGTTCAGGAATGTTTTAGCTATCCTGTTTTTGTTGTTGTTGCTGTTGTTTGTGTGTGTGTGTGTGTGTGTGTGTGTGTGTGTGTGTGTGTGTTTCCATATGAAGTCAAGAATTGTCCTTTCAAGATCCATAAAGAATTGTGTTAGAGTTTTGATTGGAAATTGCATTGAATCTGTAGATTGTTTTTGAAAGGATAGCCATTTTTACAATGTTAATCATGCCAATCCATGAGTATGGGAGATCTTTCCACCTTCTGATATCATCTTCAATTTATTTCTTCAAAGACTTGAAATTTTTATCATAAAAGTCTTTCGCTTGTTTGGGTAGAGATAATCTAAGATATTTTATATAATTTGAGGCTAATGTAAAAGCTGTTGTTTCCCTGTTTTCTTTTTAAATGTTGGTCAGTTATGTATGGGAGGGCATCTATATAATTTTGTGAGTTAATTTTATATTCAGCTACTTGACTGAGATTGCTTATGAGCTGTAGCAGTTCCCTGGAGGAATTTTAAGTATACTTAAGTATACTATCATATCATCTACACATAAGGATACTTTGGCTTCTTTTCTAATTTGTATGCCCTTCATCGCCCTCAGTTGTATTATTGTTCTAGCTAAGACTTCAAGTACTGTATTTAATAGGTATGGAGACCTGGTTTTAGTAGACTCTCCTTGAGTTTCTCTCCATTTCAGTTGTGATGTTAACTATAGACTTGCTGTAAACTGCCTTTATTATGTTTAGTTATGTCCCTTGTATCCCTAAACTCTCAAGGACTTTTATCATAAAGGAGTGTTAGATTTGTCAAATGCCTTTCCAGCTTATAATAAGATGATTTTTTTTCTTTCAGCTTGTTTATATGGTAGATTATAGTTATTGATTTTCAGAGCTGAATCATCTCTAAGATGAAGCCTATTTGATCATGGTAAATAATTTTTTTTTATGTATTCTTGGATTCTGTTTGCAAACATTTTATCGAGCATTTTTGCTTCTATGTTCATGAGAGAAATTGGCCTGCAATTACCTTTCTTTGTTAAGTCTTCCTGTGGTTTGGATGTTGTGGTTTGAGGTTCTGAATCAATGCAAACAAATATAAGAGGTTGCACAAGCAAGATTTATTAGCCAGGTGGTGATGGTGTAAGACTCTTATCCCAGCACTCAGGAGGCATAGGCAGGCAAATCTCTCAGAGTTTGAGGCCAGCCTAACCTACAGAGTGAGTTCCAGGACAGCCAAGGCTACACAACAAAAACCTGTCTCAAAAAAAAAAAAAAAAGAAAGAAAGAAAAAAAAAGATTTATTGCACTGCAGAAACAGATTGATCAGGGGCCATAGTACAGACTCCAGAGCTGCCTGCATTCCCCAATGTTCATTTCAGCAAGTTTTTAAGTCCCAAATGCAAAAACATCTGTGCCAAGTCATAGGTACATTTTTCCATCAATCAGGATTCAAAGATTGGGGGCTTTCCCTACATGTTCCTTCTCTGTCAACTGTCATAGAATGTAAGCTTTCAGTCCAACCTATTAGATTAATTTGTTCTTTCTGTTGTTAGGAACAGCTGTAATGTTTTTAGAGAACTAAATATGTATAACAGACTATGTCTGTTGTTTAAAGGGAAGGTGGTTCAGCTATTGCCATGTCAACAAGCTCCCCTAGGGCTTAGTATGTGTGATGTGTGTGTGTGTGTGTGTGTGTGTGTGTGTGTGTGTGTGCATGTATGCCTGTTTCCCTTCCTTTGATTTTGCTGGTCTGAGACTATTTATTTCCTTTGTTTTCATGGCTGTAGTTAACCTCCTTAGGTTGGAGTATTTCTTTTAGCAACCTCTGTAGAGCGGGATTTCTAGATAAAAAGTGCTTACATTTGGTTTTATCATGGAATATTTTATTTTTTCCATCTGTGGTGGTTGAAAGTTTTGCTCATTATATAGTCTGGACAGGCATCTGCAGCCACTTAGAATCTGCATCAATCTATCTAGGACCTTCTAGTTTTTAGAGTTGCTATGAGAAATCAGGTGTAAGTCTAATAGTTCTGCCTCAAAATGTACTTGGTCTTTTTCTCTTGCAGCTTTTAATATTCTTCTTTTTTCTGTATGTTTAGTGTTTTGATTTCTTTTTATTTAAAATTTTTTTATTCACTTTACAAACCAATCACAGACACCCCCCTATCCCTCCTCCTGCTCCCCCATAGCCTCCCTTCCCAACCCATGCCCCATCTCCTCCTTCAAAAGGGTAAGGCCTCCCATGGGGAATCTGCAAACCCTGGTACATTCAGTTGAAGCAAGACCAAGCCTCTCCCCACTGAATCAAGAGTGAGCAAGGCATCTGACAATAGGTAATGGATTTCAGTAAGTCAGTTCATGCACCAGGGATAGATCCTGATCTCACTGCCAGGAGCCCATGAAACAGACCAAGCTACACAACTGTCTCCAGTTTGCAGAGGGTTTAGTCTGGTCCCATGCAGGTTCCACAGTTGTTGGTCTAAAGTTCATGAGTTCCAATAAGCTTGGTTCAGTTGTCTCTGTAGATTTCCCTATCATGATCTTGATCCCTCTTGCTTGTATAATCCCTCTGCCATCTCTCTGACTGGACTCCGGAAGCTTGGCCTGGTGCTTGCCCTGTGGATCTCTGCCTCAGCTTCCATTAGTTACTGGACGAAGGCTCTCTTATGACAGGATATTCATTAAACTGATTACTGGGCCATTTTAAGCACCCTCTCCACCAGTGCTAGTAGTCTAAGCTGGGGTCATCCTTGTGGATTACAGGGACTTCTTCTAGCATCAGGTTTCTCCCTTAGTTCATGTCTCCCTCTATCAAGATATCTCTTTCATTGCTCTCCGATTCTATCCCTCCCCCATCTCAAACATCCCATTCCCTTATGTTCTCATCCCCCATCTCCTCCCCTCTAGTGCCCCCCATTCCCCATTTACTCATGGAGATCTCATCTGTTTCCCCTTCCCAGGTTGTTCCATGTATCTCTCTTAGAGTCCTCCTTGTTACCTAGCTTCTCTGGAGCTGTGAGTTGTAGTGTGGTTATCCTTTGCTTTACTTCTAGTATCTACTTATAAGTGAATACATACCATGTTTGTCTTTCTGAGTCTGGGTTATCTCACTCAGGATGATATTTTCTAGTTCCATTCATTTGCCTGCAAATTTCATGAGGCCATTATTATTTTTTTTTACAACTAATACTCCATCATGTATATGTACCACATTTTCTTTATCTATTCTTCAGTTGAGGGGCATCTAGGTTGTTTCCAGGTTCTGGCTATTACAAATAATGCTGAGCAAAATGCATAGTTGGGCAAATGTCCTTGTGGTATGATTGAGCATCCCTTGGGTATATGCCCAAGAGTGGTATCATTGGATCTTGAAGTACATTGATTTTCAATTTTCTGAGAAGTCACCATACTGATTTCCAAAGTGGCTGTACAAGTTGACTCCAACAGTAGAGGAGTGTTCCCTTTGCTCCACATCCTCTCCAACATAAACTTTCATCAGTGTTTTTAATCGTAGCCATTCTGAAAGGTGTAAGATAGCATTTCTGAGTCATTTTGATTTCCATTTCCTTGATGACTAAAGATGTTGAGCAATTCCTTAAATGTCTTTCAGCCATTTGAGATTCTTCTGTTGAGGATTCTCTGTTCAGCTCTGTAGCCCATTTTTAATTAGATTGTTCACTATTTTGATGTCTAGTTCCTTGAGTTCTTTATATATTTTAGAGATCAGTCCTCTGACAAATGTGGAGTTGGCGAAAATCTTTTCCCATTCTGTTGGCTGTCGTTTTGTCCCATTTACTGTGTTATTTGCCTTACAGAAGCTTCTCAGTTTCAGGAGGTCCCATTTACTGATTGTTGCTCTCAGTGTCTGTGCTACTGGTGCTATATTTAGGAAGTGGTCTCCTGCGCCAATGTGTTCAAGAGTACTTCCTACTTTCTCTTCTATCAGGTTTGGTGTAGCTGGATTTACATTGAAGTCTTTGATCCACTTTGACTTTGAGTTTTGTGCATGGCAATAGAAATGGATCTATTTGCAGTCTTTTGTATGTTGAGGTCCAGTTATGCCAGCACCATTTGTTGAAGATGCTTTCTTTTTTCCATTGTCCAGTTTTGTCTTCTTTGTCAAAAATCAGGTATTCATAGGTATGTGTATTAATGTCAAGGTCTTTAGTTTTATTCCATTGGTCCACATGTCAATTTTTATGCCAATGCCAAGCTGTTTTTATTACCGTAGTTCTATAGTAGAGCTTGAAGTCAGGGATGGTGATGCCTCTAGAAGTTGCTTTATTGTACAAGATTGTTTTGGCTATCCTAGGTTTTTTGTTTTTCCATATGAAGTTGAATATTCTTCTTTCAAGATCTGTGATAAATTGTGTTGGGATTTTGATGGGGGATTGCATTGAATCTGTAGATTGCTTTTGGTAAGATTGCCACTTTTATTATGTTGGTTCTACCTATCTATAAGCATGGGAGATCTTTCCATTTTCTGATATCTTCTACAATCTCTTTCTTCAAGAATTTAAAGTTCTTGTCATACAGGTCTTTCACTTGTTTGGTTAGAGTTACTCCAAGGTATTTTATATTATTTGTGGCTATTGTAAAGGGGAATGTCTTTCTGATTTCTTTCTAGGCCCATTTATCATTTGTATATAGGAGGGTTAATGATTTTTTTTTGAGTATATCTTGTATCCTGCCACATTACTGAAGATGTTTATCAATTGTAGGAGTTCCCTGGTAGAATTTTTGGGGTCACTTATGTATACTATTATGTTATTATGTGACTAAGGAACTTTCATTTGTGGTCCAATATATTTAATGTTCTGTAAGCTTCATGTACCTTTCTAGGCATGTCCTTCTTTAGATTAGGACAATTTTCTTCTATGGTTTTGTTGAAAATATCTTTTGGGCCTTTGAACTCAGATCCTTTTCTTTCTCTATTCCTATGATTTTTAGATTTTTGGCTTTTCATGGTCTCCAAGATTTCTAGGATGTTTTGTGTCAGGAAATTCCTAGATTTCACATTTTCTTTGAATGTTGTATTGACATTTTTCTTTATTATATCTTTAATGCCTGGGATTCTTTCTTCTATCTCTTGTATTCTGTTAGTGAAAGTTGGTAGTTTCTGTTCAAATTCCCAAATTTTTCATTTCTAGCATTCCCTTAGTTTGACTTTTCTTCATTGATTATACTTACATTTTCAAGTCTCAAACAGTTATTCATTGCCTTGCACTGTTTGTTTTTGTTTTCCTGGGTTTCTTTAAGGGATTTACTCTTTTTTTCAAATTTTTGTTTTTATTTTGCAATACAATTCAGTTCTACATATCAGCCACGGATTCCCTTGTTCTCCCCCCTCTGGGCCCCCTCACCTTCCCCCCAGCACACCCCCCATTCCCACCACCTCCAGGGCAAAGCCTCCCCCTCGGACTGAAATCAACCTGGTAGACACAGTCCAGGTAGGTCCAGTCCCCTCCTCCCAAGCCGAGCCAAGAAATCCTGCATAGGCCCCAGGTTTCAAACAGCCAACTCATGCAATGAGCCCAGGACCCGGTCCCACTGCCTGGATGCCTCCCAAACAGATCAAGCCAATCAACTGTCTCACCCATTCAGAGGGCCTGATCCAGTTGGTGACCCCTCAGCCATTGGTTCATAGTTCATGTGTTTCCATTCGTTTGGCTATTTGTCCCTGTGCTTTATCCAACCTTGGTCTCAACAATTCTCGCTCATATAAACCCTCCTCATTCTCGCTAATTGGACTCCCAGAGCTCCACCCGGGGCCTAGCCATGGATCTCTGCATCCAGATACCTCAGTAGTTGGATGGGGTTTCTAGCACGACAATTAGGGTGTTTGGCCATCCCATCACCAGAGTAGGTCAGTTCAGGCTGTATCTCAACCATTGACAGCAGTCTGTTGTGGGGGTATCTTTGTGGATTTCTGTGGGCCTCTCTAGCACTTTGCTTCTTCCTATTCTCATGTGGTCTTCATTTACCATGGTCTCCTATTCCTTGTTCTCCCTCTCTGTTGTTGATCCAGCTGGGATCTCCTGCTCCCCCAAGCTCTCTTTCCCTCAACCCTCGCCCTTCATTACCCCCACTCATGTCCAGGCTGTTCATGTAGATCTCTTCCATTTCTCCGTCATTGGGCGATCCCCGTGTCTTTCTTGGGGTCCTGTTTTCCAGGTAGCCTCCCTGGTGATGTGAGTATCAGTCCAGTCATCATTGTTCCACATCTAGTATCCTCCTATGAGTGAGTACAGTGACAGCCTACAGAATGGGAAAAGATCTTCACCAACCCCACATCTGACAGAGGGCTGATATCCAGAATATATAAGGAATTCAAGAAATTAGACATCAAAATGCCCAACAGTCCAATTAAGAAATGGGCTATAGAACTAAAGAGAGAATTCTCAACAGAGGAAACTCAAATGACTGAAAGACATTTAAGGAATTGCTCAACATCCCTAATCATCAGGGAAATGCAAATCAAAACAACTCTGAGATACCACCTTACGCCTGTCAGAATGGCTAAGATCAAGAACACTGAAGACACCTTATGCTGGAGAGGATGTGGAGCTAGGGGAACTCTCCTCCACTACTGGTGGGAATACAAGCTTGTACAACCATTTTGGAAATCAATATGGCGCTTTCTTAGAAAATTGGGAATCCATCTCCCCCAAGATCCAGCTATACCACTCTTGGGCATATACCCAAGGAATGCTCAACCACACCACAAGAGCACTTGTTCAGCTATGTTCATATCAGCATTGTTTGTAATAGCCAGAACATGGGAACAACCTAGATACCCTTCAGCTGAAGAATGGATAAACAAAATGTGGTCCATATACACAATGGAATACTACTCAGCAGAGAAAAACAATGACATCATGAGGTTTGCAGACAAATGGATGGATCTAGAAAAAATCATCCTGAGTGAGGTAACCCAGACTCAGAAAGACAAACATGGGATTCATTCATTTTCTTAGACTGTTTGTTTGTGTTTTTCTTAGTATCTTTAAGGGATTTTCTTCATTCTCTCACATTGTTTGTTTGTGTTTTCTTAGGTTTCCTTAAGGAATGTATTCATTTCTTCACACTGTGTTTTCCCGGGTTTCTTTAAGAAATTTATTCATTTTCTCACACTGTGTTTTCCTGGTTTTCTTTCTGGAGCTCTATCATCTTCAAACAGGCTGTTTTTAGGTCTTTCTCTTGGCTTTCAGCTATGTTAGAATATTCAGTGTCTGCTGTGATAGGATTGCTGGGCATCACTGGAGACGTATTGTTTGGGCTGTGATTGATTGTCTTTTTAAACTGACATCTAGATATCTGGGATTGGAATAATTACAGGCCTGGGTGACATATCTGGTTTTGTCTCTGTTGAATGAGTGCTTTGTTCCTTAGTTTCTGCTTCTTTCCTGTACTTTCCAGGAGTGTGGTAGCTGTGTGCTGCCTGGTAGGAAATTGTCTGTTGACCTAATTCCCCGGCATGATAAGTTTGTGTGATCCCAGGGTGTGCCTGCTAATATTGGGGGCTAAGATAATGGGAAGAATTGAGGAAGGAAAGTTGAAGAAGTTCTTTGTGGTCTGTTATCAGAGAGGAAATATAGACCACAACAGATTTTCTGCTATTGAACTGGAGATGAGACTGGGGGCAGGTTGAATCTGGAGGAGCAGAAAAACAGGTGTGTATCAGTCTACATGTTTCCCTGATGGGAGTGGCCCTTGGGTTAGCTGGGGTTCCTGTTTGGATTTGGGACTGGGATAAGCAATGTGTGGTGATGGTTAGAAGAGGAAGATCTATGCATTCTACAGGAGATAAAACAGCTAGATAGGGAAGACTTTCATGGGTTTCTGTTGCATTGCTGGGGATGAAACTGGGGGATTGGATCTGGGAGGACAAAGGAAATTTTCTTCCGTAGAAGTATGTGAAAAATTCTTCTAAAATACCTCATCTGAAGTTTCTGCATGTGTGTCTGTGGTAATATATCAACCACATCTAAGACAGAAGATGAAATGAAAAATGGATTTTTAACTTTCATGGTTGAGGTTTAGAAGACACCACAGATGACACTTCTCTCCTATTCATTTGGGCTTTCATCTCTCTAAAGGATTTTCCCTGTCCCATTCTTGCATTCTTGTCCCATTCAGTAGCAGCTTCTTGTAAGGATCTGCTTGTGATTCCAATGATAAGTGAACCTGTTCAGACAGAGTCAACTCATAGGTTTATGAAGGTATGTCTACCCTTTTACTTTAAGAAGTAGCTATTCATATTACTCTAAAGCAAATGTTTTTTTTTTCTCCATTGTTAATGAATATGCTTGAGATAACCTTCATTACTCCCATAGATGTTGGTGTGGGCAATAGCCCAGGTTGTGGCCTGTAACTTCAGCAACTTTGAAGAGAAATAACAGAGATGTGTAACATGATGGGGCCTCTCTCCTGTGACTTAGGAGCCTGGAATGAATGCAGAGGAACAATAGTCTCATGAGGATGCTGTTTCTTCTTGTAGTGTTGCCAAAGTAAGCCTTTTCAATGTTTTTTTCTCCAAACATAATTCACTGATATACATTCTTCAGTTTAACTAATCCATTTTAAACTTTTTTGTGTTTCTTAATGCATTTATGTATATGTTGGTTCTCATCATAATCCTCTTTCTATCCTTATACATGTGGTGACTTCATTTTTTCTCTTATTGCTTTTAGAAATTATATATATTTTTCCCAGAGCATTGGTGACATCCAGTCCTGGGCTGCTGTAGAGGAGCATGTCTGAGTCTGTGGCACTACCACAGCTGGGATCGGCATTGATGTCCACAGCCTGTGTTGCCACCAAAGGCCACAAAAGTACCCAGCTTCTGGGCTGGCACCTGAGGGGAGATCAGTGTCTGAGAGTCATACTGTTGCCAGGGCCATAGAGATCAGGGTGACCTGTGCTGTCCCTGTGGCCATGGTGATGTCCAGGTTTGAGCTGTGGCCAATGACCCTGTCTGGGTCTTACTGCAGCTAGGGTCTGTGTTGAGGTCCATTGCCCCCGTTATCACAGGGGCCCATGTGAACCATGTGTTGAAGTATGAGGGCTGTGCTGAACTGGTCCTGCCACTCACTAGCCTGGAGAGAGCCACCCCTTTTCACCACAGATCTGACTCCAGTGGCCCTGAGATGCACAATCCCCTTGCTGGCCCTGAGATAGCAGATCCCAATTACCCCAATTACAGGAGAGCTGGCCCTGCCACTCATATGAGAGCCAGCCCCACATACACACACTCGAAAAAGTTGGACCCTCATCATAAGCGTGGGAGCGGTGGCTCTCTCAGTCATCTGAGCGGGTTGGTCCCAGCTGATGGACTCAACTACCAGTCAAACACACATCCAAGGCTTTCTTTGAGTAGGCACTCCTTAACTCTACCTCATCCATGACCTGCTGGAGTGCATGAAGGGACTGGTGTTACGGAACCATAGCCACAGGCTCTCCATGATGGGGGTAACAGCAGGATATCAAAAAAGGGTTTTGGTGAAGGTCTAATATTGATGGTGTAACAGAAACCAGAGGCCCTGAACCTGCCCAACGACATATCACACAATGAACATTTGTAAGTAAAGCTGTCTGGACAAAAGGGTATATTGAATGATACACAGCAGCTCCCATGCCACTAAGATGAATGAAGAAGCAACGGAGAGATGAGGAAGAGGAAGGGGTAAAGTATTTTTTGTTTGTTTGATTTTGTTTTGCTTTTTTGTTCATTTTTAATTAATATTCTTATTTATATTTATTTATCATCATCATCATTATTATTGTTATTATGTTTCTTTTTAAGTATTCCTTTGCAGGGAGACTCTAGAAGGATGAAGGGCAGATACAGAGAAATAAGGGGTATTGGGGTGCATGATGTGAAATTCCCAAAGAATAAAAAAAAATTAATTAAAAAAGAATTGAAATATCACCTTGCTAGATTTTCCCTTGATGAGTATGTAGTGTCCATCCTGATCTCTTTTGCTTATTTTTGGTCTGAAGTCTATTTTGATAAATATTAAACTGGCTACATCAGCTTGTTTCTTATGAAAACAAAACAAAAACAAAAAAAGAAATATCTATATGTGCATATGTACATACATAGATACGTATATACATATATGTATATTTAGTTCTTTGAAAATTTTTTACAATGTATTTTGATCATATTCACTCTCCCTCTTTCAATTTTACCAAGATTCACCCCCATTTCTTCCATTTCCTATGCATCCACTTTTGTATCCTTTGTTTTCTCCTCTCAAAGCCCATTTGTGCTACTCACATATTTTTGGATGTTTGGCCTTCAACTGGAGCATGGCTGACTTATCAAGCGTTACACTCTTAAAGAAAACTATCTTTCCATTTTCCAGTAACTAACAATTGCCACTAGCTTTTCAGCTACGGATGGGATTGTGTTCCCAACTCCCTGGTCTATGCTAGTATTTACTCTGGCTTGAGCTTGCACAGATCTTTTGAATGCTGTCACAATCACTATAAGTTTATTGTGCTGCTTCACTCCTGCACAGAAGACATTTTTTTCTCTTGTAGTCATCCTCCAACTCTTCTTTTGATTTTTTTTTTCATTCCTTTTCCTCAAAGAATCTCTGAGCCTTTAGAGGAGAGGCATGGCATATATATGTTCCGATTAGGGCTAAGCGTTCTGCATTCTCTTATTCTCTGCATCTTGATCAATTGTGGGTATCTGTGTTCATCATTGTCTACTGCAAAAAAAACTTCTCTGATGTGTGTTGAGAGTTCCATGAGTCTGTGGGTCTAAAAATAAGTCATGAGAATTTTGCTCATTACTATATTCATTTAATGGAATAATAATAGTAGGTTTTCTCCCAGGGTCTATGACCCATCTAGCCATAGATTATTGGCTCATTAATTATGACAAGTATAGGTTCATTTTGTAGAACAGGCCCTAAATTCAATCAGAAAGTGGTTGGTTACTTCTGTGACATTTTGCCACTATTGCAAGTAGGTATACCTTGTCAGTCATTATTATAGATCACAGGGTTAATAGCTCAGTAAGACTGATGATTACTTTTTTTTATGATAGCATCCATAGCACCTTCCAAATTATGTAAGCTTGCCAGTGAAATTAAATCTTCAAGGTCAGTACCAGATTGATTAATCCATATTCTATGATTCAGGTATACGGTGTCTACAGTAGTGGGGGTGGGGTGGGGACAGCCATCATCAAATTGTGGAGGATAACCAAGAGCATGGGCAATATCTTGTAATATTTGAGGTCTTTTGAATCTTGTTGACCAACAACTCTAAAAAATGTAACCTATTGCTAGAACTTCCTTCACTTCTATTCCAGTTGACAATTGATATTTTACCTTCTTATGCTGTCTAATAATCTCATTCCTAAATTCTCTTACTTATGTTTTGAAATTATGCTTCATTGCTTTCTAATTTTTTTAAAATTAAGAGGGAAATTTTTGATGATGAATTATGTGCTTTCTGATAATATTTTTCTGAAGACTAATTTGAATAAGCCATTTACTTTTCTAATTTAGTTCATTCTTTCCTCTTTTTTTACTGTATCTTTATCTCCTTTTGATTCTTTTTAAAATCAAGTATCTTCAAAAATACTTTTTCTATAGCAACCAGATAGACAGATTTATTAGAATAGGGTTAGACTTTAGTTCTATGCCAACTAGAAGTATCTCTAGGATGCAGAGAGTGGTATGTGAATTCACATAACCTCATTATCTCATCAGTGGGTGACATGACTAACTTTGAAGAGGCTTCATGATTCAGTCCTTTGATACTATGCTACCAAGAGACCGATTGCTTTCTATGCATATGGCTCCTTGATTTTTCCTGTTGATATTTTCTCTTCGTTCATGGAGCAGAACTGGATTTTGTGATCTAGCTTTTCATCTTGAACTGTCTTCAACTTCAAAATCTGCATTTTCTTTATTATCACTTGAACTGAAGCCCTTCCTCTGATATGTCTTCTGCCCAACCCAGACTCATGCGGTCACCATAACACTGGTGATCTCATATATGCTTCTTGCAATATGGTATCATTTTATCTCATTTCCTGCTAATTAGAATGATCAGACACTCCTCTCGACCTTCTTTTAGACATATACATAGAATGAAATGAGTTTATTTTTTTGTATTTGGAAATGCAAAGCTATTTATTAATTTAATATTGCATATTTTATAAAAATATAGCCTATTTTAACTGAAAGTTCTACTGATGGAGAGCAATTATAAATATAAGAAAAATAAGAAAGATCAAATGAGGTACCTTTGTTACTGTTCTATTACTATGAAGAGACACCATGACCAAAGCAATTTATAAAATAAAGCATTTAATTCAGGTCTTGCTTATAGTTTTAGAGAATAGTCCATGGTCACCATGGCAGGGAATGTGGTGGCAGGCAGGCAGTCATAGTACTGTAGGATTACATGGAGCTGAGAAATCACATCCTGATCCACAGGCAGAAAAAGCAACATTGGTCCTGTCATAGGTGTTTAAAACCCCAAAACCCACACCCAGTGATATACCTTCTCCAACAAATCTACACATCCTAATCCTTCCTAAACAGTCCAACAACTGGGTATCAAACATTCAAATATATGAGCCTATCTTGGCTATTCTCATTCAAACCACCACATGGGACAAAAAGAAATACCAAATGTAGAGTTTGAAAAGAAAACAGAGCACCAGGAAATTTAATGTTGAAACCAAGGCTTGTGCTGAAATAGATAATGCAAGATCTGATGTGAAATGGAATAAACAGAGTAGTATCCTAAGGGAAAGTTCTCACCCTTACAAGTAAGCTTCTAACTTGTAAAATGTTAGAAGGAAAATCTAAGTAATTGTCTTTTCCTAAAATGAAGCAACAAAGAAAATGCATGCAAATGTAACTCAATATGGGGGCCAAGTTCCATTCCAAGCTGACAACTGAACTTGGCAGCATCAGCCATGTGATTATGGCTTAAGAGTCATGGAGAATGCATTAGTATGGAGCTGTAGAATCTTCTTCTGTAAGTAAGGAGAGCCCCTGTGGTAGTTTGAATGAAAAATGTCCCCAATAGACCCATACGGAGAGGCATTGTTAGTAGGTGTGGCTTTGTTGGGGTAAATTTGGCTTTGTTGGAGGAAGTGTGTCACTGGAGCTGGGGTTTGAGCTCTCAAATGCTCAAGATAGACCCAGTGTCTTATTTTCTTCCTGCTGCCTGCTGATCTGGATGTAAAAATCTCAGTTACCTCTCCAGCACCATGTCTGTCTGCATGCTGCCATGCTTCCCACTATGACAATAATGGACTAAACCTCTGAACTGTAAGCCAGCCCCAATTAAATGTTTCCTGATTTATAAGAGTTACCATGGTAATGGTTTCTCTTCATAGCAATAGAAATTCTAACTAAGCCACTTAGACCAGGTGCATGGTAGGGGAATGTACCTGGAGAGGCCACTTACATGAAGCTATGGAAGTAAAGCCTGGATTGTGTTAGAGAACCCAAGGTGTTAGATATGCCAGAACTGTATGATACCAATGAAAGAGAGCTGAATACAGGGTGTAGAACAAACCCAAGAGAGAGAAGTATGTCTCGGTCAGCAAATTTGGAAGAACAGACTCATGCAAGCCCTTTGGTATCAGACCTACAAGATTTGTGGTTTGCCATACTAGGTTTCAGTTTTACTTTGGTTCATTATTTCCTCCCTATGCCCCCAATTCCTCCCTTTTGGAATAGTGATGTATATTCTCTGCCACTGTATGTTGGAAGTGTGTAATTTGTTCTTATATTTTATAGGAGATTGCAAGTAAGAAATTGTTCTGAGTCTCAAAAGAGACTTCTGACTTTGAAACTGGGATTGTGAAAAACTATGGGGATTCCGAAACTAAATTTTTTTTGAAATAAGGTAGCCATAAGCTGATGAGTGCCAGAGAATGGAATTTGGTAGTGTAAATGAGAATAACCTCCATAGGCTCATGTATTAGGATGCTTGGTCCAAAGTTGATAGAACTGTTGGGGACAGATTTGGAGGTATGGCCTTGTTGGAGGAGGTGTGTCACTGCGGGTAAGACTTTAGGTTTCAAAACCACATGCCATTCCAAGTTAGCTCTCTCTGTCTTGTGGTTGTTATCTTAAAATGTGAACTCTCAGCTACTTCTTCAGTGGTATGCCTGCCTGTCTGCTGCCATGCTCCTTGACATGATAGTCACGGACTTACCTCTGAAATAATAAGCCCTCAATAAGCCATTTCTTATAAAATTTTACTTGGTTTTGATGTCATAGCACAACTATAGAAATATAAATAACTAAAATACCTACTCAATACAGATTTCTTTGCATAAATGATTAGGAGTACCTCTGATGACAAAGTCAACCAGTGCTTGACAAGCACACCAGTATTGTCTTCTTGAAAGGAGTGACATCCTTATCCTGTGCCCTTGTTGTATAATGTGGGCATCCTTTACAGTCTCCTTTTAAAAGTAATTTATATAATTCTCATACATGTTCCTTATTCTCTGGAGATGATGCTCATGCATGAGCTCTTAGTGTATGCTCATTTATATTCATTTTACAAGCATGCTCATACTGTTTGTCAGGATGCTTTTTTACCTAATTGGCATGCAGTAAATATCGGTTCACTTCCTTACTGATACATAGTCTTCAACCCATGCTTGATAAAGTGCTTTCCATATTCTGTGTACACATTAGTAAATTCAGGGTTCTCCTTTTGCTTTCTGTAGTTTGAACTGACAAGAAGCATGAAAAATAAACAATTGAAAATGGCATTCCTAAAAGTAGCCATCAAGTGTAATAAGGCTCAAGTCAAATGGCTGAGCTGTCACAGTAAAATACAGCCTATTGACTTCCTTCTCACTAGGGAAAAGCACTGCATGCCACTTACCACAGATGGCCCAGAGAAAAAGGATCACCCTGAAAACTGCAGGAGGGAATGCCCTGCTCATCTTCAAGAAGGACACAAATCTGGCTTGCTGTAGATAACCACATTTTTTTTATTCTTCTCTCACATATTACATCCCAACTGCACTTTCCCCTCCATCCCCTCCCCGTCTCTCCCCTCCCTTCCCTTCTCCCCCAGACCCACTCCCTCTCTGCCTTCACTCAGAAAAGAGCAGGCCTTCCAGGGACAGCAACCAAACACAGCATAACAAGCTATAATAAGACCAGGCACATACCATCACATCTAGGCTGAATAAGGCAACTCAGTAGAAGGAAAACTGTCCCACCAGTAGGCAAAAGAGTGAGAGATAGCATCTGCCCACTGCCCCCAGCCCCAGTTCCCACTCTTAGGAATCCCACAAGAATGCCAAGCTACTCAGCCATAACATATATTCAGAGGCCTATGAGCTCCTTGATTTCTGTGAGCCCCCACGTGACCTGGTCAGTTGATTCTTACAGCGTCCCTGAATCCTCTGTTTCCACTGATCCCTTCCTCATCTGCAGTACTTCTCAAGTTTTCCCTAATGTTTAGTTGTGGGACTCAGCAACCGCTCTCATCAGTTGCTGGATGAAGTCTCTCTGGTCTCTTTGATGACAATTCTGCTATGCTATGGTCCCAGAACACTCTGAAGGTAGGACAAATTGTAGGCTGAAGGTTTTGCAGCTAGGTTGGTGTCACAATCCCTCCATTTGAGGTCTTACCTGGTTACATAGGATGGCTGTTTCAGGCTCCATGTCCCCCAATACTAAGAGTCTTTGCTAGGGTCACTCTTATAGATTCCGTGGAGTTTTCATTGCACACAGTATTGGCATAAAAAGAGACAGACCAATATAATTAAATCAAAGACCCAGACATAATTCCACACATTTTTGGACCCCTGATTTTTGATAAAGAAGCCAGAAATATACAATGGAAAAAAGGAAGCATCTTCAACAAATGGTGCTGGTCTAACTGGATGTCAGCGTGTAGCAGTAGGGTCGCTATTACACAATGTGCATGATTACATTTTCTTTCTAATCCTCTAACGTTGTTGAGGCACAAGCACAGCTCCCACTTCAAAAGGGAGAATAGATGATAGTTTATTCTGGAGCCAAACATTAATGATCATGGCTGGGGAACACAGACTCAGGTTACCCCCAAATCCCATGTTCAAATGTAGAAGTGGTTTCATGAAGTTTTCATAGCATCACAGAAACAACAACAACAAAGTCATAAATCATTATACTTTTCAAATACATTGGTAGAAATATCAGAAAAGTAAGTTATAGCCAAGTAGAGAAAGTGCATCTATAAGTCTCTGATGCTGTTAGTGTCAATGGCTCTTCTGTTGCTGGAAACTAGGGTTTCTCAAGTTAATATATTCCAAAGGGTTTGTTATCTGTTAGTCTCAGTTCAAACACAGAGGTGGGCCAGCAATGGCTATCTATTGTGGGCTAGTGGTAGCCCAAGATAATTAGGCCCTTGATCTGCAACATCCCATACTCTCCATATCACAAAAGCTCTAATCATCCAGTCAGCATTTGTAGACATAGTTTACATCAATCATTGCAGATACAGCTTCTTTCCAGGAATTCTCATTCACAACATCTTACTAGGAAACTAAGCATATCCATAAGCACATCCAGTATCTAGAGAAATAGACACTACAAGAAAATTCAGAGTATATTGGGAAACAAGCGGATGTCACTCCCAGTTGAATGGAAGCTAATGAGTTGAATTTGGAAGGAGGAGTTGTAGCACAAATCTTAAAAGTCTTATTAACAAGAACAAACCCGGAGCCAGGTATTGGGGTGAATGCTGGAAGATCAGAGAAGCAGAACAAGCCACAGCCACCTCACCTCGCCAATTCCTCAGCTGATCCTGTTCCCTCAGACTGGAAGCCTCTGAGTCCTCATCCAAATGGATCTCAGCTGAACTGTTGCTAGAAGCCTAAAAGGTTAACCTGCTCTAGTTCCTGATCCTCACACCTTATATACCTTTCTGCTTTCTGCCATCACTTCCTGGGATTAAAGGCTCACTTCCTGGGATTAAAGGCATGAGTCTCCATGCCTGGCTGTTTCCAGTGTGGCTTTAAACTCACAGAGATCTAGATGGACCTCCGCCTCTGGAATGCTAGGATTAAAGGTATGTGTGCCACCATTTTCTGGCCTCTATGTCTGTCTAGTGGCTGTTTTGTTCTCTGACCACAGATAAATTTATTAGGGTACACGATATATTTTGGGGAACACAATACCACCACAAGGAGTATTTGGGGGTTTAAAAGAAAAGAAATGGTGGACCACTGAATAATATGTAAATGACACTGAACCCCTTATCCTAAGGCAAGTGAAAGAAGTATAATGAATTAACACTGGTAAAATGTTTTGAAATTAAATAGCCATTCTAGATACATTAATCTTGTGACAATGTTATTATGAATTGATGATTTATGCAATCAGAACCATTGAAACATCTTTGTATATTGAAAATTCTTACAATCAAGCTCCACTATAGATCTATAGTAATAAAAACATCTTGGTATTGGCATAAAAACTGACATGTGGACCAATGGAATGTAACTGAAGACCCTGACATTAATACACACACCTACAAACACCTGATTTTTGACAAAGAAGCCAAAACTGGACAATGGAAAAAAGAAAGCATCTTCAACAAATTGTGGTGGCATAACTGAACATCAACATGTAGAGGATTGCAAGTAGATCCATATCTATCACCATGCACAAAACTCAAGTCCAAGTAGATCAAAGACCTCAATATAAAACCACTTACTCTGAACCTGATAGAAGAGAAAGTAGGAAGTAGTCTTGAACACATTGGCACAGGAGACCACTTCCTAAATATATTGCCATTAGCACAGACACTGAGAACAATAATTAACAAATGGGACCTCCTGAAACTGAGAAGCTTCTGTAAGGCAAAGGACATGGTAAATAAGACAAAACGACAGCCTACAGAATGGGAAAAGATTTTCACCAACTCCACATTTGACAGAGGGCTGATCTCCAAAATATATAAAGAACTCAAGAAACTAGACATCAAAATAGTGAACAATCCAATTAAAAAATGGGCTACAGAGCTAAACAGAGAATTCTCAAAGGAAGAATCTCAAATGGCTGAAAGACATTTAAGGAATTGCTCAGCATCCTTAGTCATCAGGGAGATACAAATCAAAATGACTCTGTGATATCATTTTACATCTGTCAGAATGACTAAGATCAAAAGCACTGTAGAAAGCTTATGTGGGAGAGGATGTGGAGCAGGAGGAACACTCCTCCACTGTTGATGGGAGTGCAAACTTGTACAGCCACTTTGGAAATCAGTGTGGCAGTTCCTCAGAAAATTGGGAATCAATCTTCCTCAAGACCCAATGATACCACTCTTGGGCATATACCCAAGGAATGCTCAATCATACCACAAGGACACTTGCTCAACTATGTTCACGGCAGCAGTGTTCATAATAGTCAGAACCTGGAAATGACCTAGATACCCCTCAACTGAAGAATGGCTTAAGAAAATATGGTACATATACACAATAGAGTACTACTCAGCAGAGAAAAACAAAGACATCATGAAATTTGCAGGCAAATGGAGGGAATTAGAAAAATATCATCCTGAGTGAGGTAACCCAGACTCAGAAGGACAAATATGGTATATACTCACTCACAAATGGATACTAGATGTAAAGCAAAGGATTACCAGACAACAACCCACAACTCCAGAGAAGCTAGCTAACAAGGAAGACCTAAAGAGGGATGCATGGATCGCCCTGGGAAGGGGAAATATATGAGATCTCCATAAGTAAACTGGGGATGAGGGGTGGGCAATGGAGGGTATGGGGTAGGGGATGAGAACATAAGGGAATGGGATGGTCAAGCTGGAACAAGGATGGAGTGGGAAAGCAATGAAAGAGATACCATGATGGAGGGAGATATCATGGGGATAGAGAGAAACCTGGTGCTAGGGAAGTTCCCAGGAATCCCCAAGTATGACCCCAGCTTGGACTACTAGAAATAGCGGAGAAGGTGCCTGAACTGAACTAGCTTACCCCAGTGATAAGACAAGTCAATACCCTAACTGTCATTGCAGAGCTTTTCTCCAATGACTGATGGAAGCAGATGCAGAGATCCACAGCCAAATACCAGATAGAGCTCCAGGAGTCCAGTCAAAGAGAAAGAAGAGGGATGCTATGAACAAGTGCATCAGGACCATGATGGGGAAACCTGCAGAGATGACCAAACCAAACTAGTAGGAACTCATGAAATTTGGATCAATGGCTGTGGAGCCTGCATGGGACTGGACTAGGAACTCTACATGGGGAGACAATTGTGTAGCATGATCTGCTTGGGGGACCCCTGGTGATAGGATAAGAATCCATCCCTGGTGCATGAGTGGGCTTTTTGGAGCCCACTACCTATGATGAGACACCTTGTGGAGTCTTGAGGCAGAGGGAAGGGCTTGGACTTGCCTCTACTGGATGTGCCTCCCCATGGGAGGCCTTGCCTTCTTGTGGGGGGAGGATGGGGGTGAGTTAGTAGGGGGAGGCTGGCGGGGAGGGAAGAGGGGGATCTTTGGTGTGTAAAATGAATGAAAAAAATTTCTTACTAAAAAAGAAATCAGAGAAAAAACAAACAAACAATTGGAAGAAAAAGAAAAAGAAAATTCTTACAATCATTGCCAACTGAGTCTCATTCAACTTATGGTTGCAGTTTTTTAGTCTGGCATTTCTATGCCGTGTAAAGTAACTGACACTCTTTGGCTAGTCACAATACTTTGGTGCACAAATTGCAACACCTTTTAGCATCTCATTTCAACCATAACCAAAAACTAAAAGCATCATTTAATACGTTTGTGAGTAGAATAAGATCTTGTGAAATCAAGTACCCTTAAGTCTGAAATACTAATGTTTGCATTGGGTAAATTTAAGGAGTTGTATGTGGAATACTAAGTATGCATACTAAGCAACATATTCCCATTGATCAGAGTATTTAACATGGTAGTTTGGAATAAGTAGTTTGGGTTCATCCTCAAGGAATGATACTTTGTAATTCCTTGAACACTTTTAAACTTAGGAACATCTAAGGTATACACAGGTGAGGAAAAAGAGAAGATGTTCAAGGGTATTTCAGTGAACATAGGCTTTAGGATCTCTCAGCCAAAAATAGTTTAATTATTTCAGGTCTTCCCATAATGCCCACTTACTTCAACAGGATATGCCTCTCTATTCCCTTGCTCCTTATTAACTGTCACGAGGAAGGAACTTATATTGATCCCTTTTGTAATCTTTTAAGGCCTGGTGGGTATTGCACGGCTGAACATCTGGGAATGCTGTTCTTTGCTGTCTAGTGAGTGAGAGGACGAGAAGATGGGCCCCAGGTGTCTTGCAGTCCACTGCACCTTCAAGATTGCTGACACTAATCCACATAGCCCCATGCTGTCAAGTCTGATGACTCCAGGGAAGCTGCTGATGTAAAGCATGAACAGCCCAAGGGAGATAACTGCTCTTAGTGATAAAATGCACAGTTTTCCTGGAATTGTAATTTATTCCAGCATATTCTTTCAGAGCATGTCTTAGTAATTTACTGATATTTGAGTGAAAAATAAACAGAAAGTGAAAGAAAATGAAATGGCAATATGAATGAAATGCCTGTAATGTTTTCCAGTTTATACTTTATCTGATTTAATACAATACTGGAATGGCACTAGACATTATCATCCCCATTTTAATAAGGAGGTCAAAGTCTACAAAGGTTGGGAAATATGCTCAGAATTTTAGCTAGCATAATGGAGAAACTAAAACAGAACAAAATACAAGAAAACAAAACCCAATCTACCATTCATCCATAAACTGAATATGCTTTATGCATATTAGCAAATTAAATCTCATAAAAACATTATGAAGCTGAAAACCACACTTGTCCCATTTTACAAAAATAAAAATATGAGGATTCAGGTGTTAGAATTACTTAGATTAGAGGTTGATGCCTTGATTTGAATCCAGACTTCAGAACCTGTCTTCCTTGATCTACTCATTGTGGTATAACCCAGCTCACTATGGCATCTTCTGACTGCAAGATGAAATTTCTGGCCATGTACTGTCCTGAAATGATGTCTATAACATGCTTTGTACACTCCCTGGTCCAGGAAAACCTTCCATAATTGTGAGCTGCTGCAAATGGCAATGGTATAGTGACATATTCCTTTCATTACAAACATTTTAGAGTATTTCACACTGATTTTAGGATCAAAATGTTAAATTCTCTATGCATTTCTACATGAAAGGAAAGCTGTCTTCTCAGGTTGTAGCTAGAGAGATCAACGTTCAATAACAAAATGTTACTTTTCTAAATAGATAAGTTATCAGCATAGGTCAGGTTAGCAAGGTGAGGCATGAAAGAACATTCTTAATATGTTGGACCCCACATGGTACTCTATTACTGATCAAACACCTTGTAAAATCATGTTTAAAGGCTTCACATTTTTATTTTGTTTGTTTTTTGATTGTTTTGACTTATTTAACGATTTGCTGAAGATTGAACCCAGGGCTTCACCTATGTGAGACAAGTGCTCTACACCAAAGCTGCATCTTCAGATCTGCCTTTGAAGTTATCAAATGATTTCATGCACATTCATTTGTGCCTTGCTACAAATGTGGCTATTATTTTCCATTTTGCAGAAAAAGATGAGAAGCCATGTTGAGTAAATAATTTGGTTCATCCTACTAGGAGTAAGAGGAGCCAGTCACGAATAGATTCTCTGACTTGAAACTTGATGTGCTTTCATTCCACATCACTGCCTCACATTTTTGTTAAGATTTTAGTTCATGTCTGCCAGCTATGAACCACCAAAATTTGAAAATGCAAATGCAGTAGAAAGTCATAGGGGGCAGCGTTAAGAAATGCAGGGATGCTGTATTTGGAAAGTGAACTGCAAGCTCATGGAATCACATGTTTGAACACTTGGTCCCCAGATGATAATACTGTTGAGCAAGGATGTGGAAGGAATACCACTGGAGGGAGTGGTTCACTTGGGCTTGGTCCTTGAGGCTCTACAGCCTGGCAGGATTTTCAGTTCATGTTTTGCATCCTGAATGTGGATACCGTGTAACCTACCATCCTCTATTGGAGCCCTGTCTTCCCTGTCTGCTGCCATATTTTTTTCTGCAAGCCACAATAAACATTTCCTCCTTTAAACTTTTGTCAACATTTTTTATTATATCATTGAGAAGATAACAGAGATAAGGGGGGAAGGACAATTTTTGTAGGCCTAACATTGAAATCAGAAAATTTTCATTCAATACATGTTCATTGACCCCTACATCATTCTTGGCATCATGTTAAATTATATGTGGTTTAATGAAACCATGCCCAGAATGCTTAGAAAACCTTTTGCTTAAGTTCACACATTTCTACATGTATAAAACTATAAAAAATAACTTGTAAAGGTAATTAGATATCTTATTTTACTAAGTATACCATAATCAAACTGGTGATGGCAGTTATATCTTACTTTTCTCTATAGTTTACATAATTCATGGCCAAGTTTTTAAGTTTTTGATTGAGAAAATGGAGTCAAGGGCTCAATTCTTTAGAAGATTTGGACAAAACTGAAGGATGATATGAAAGTAAATGTAATAAAATACAAAATCAATAGGTGCTTGTTTCTAATTCGGGTGATTAAGGACTTTGCTTCATGGCAAAGACATTTACTGAATGTCAGGTAAGTATTGAAGATTTCTGCTGTTGCTTTTTGGAATAGTGTGGATAAACTATTCTAATGAAAATAAGAGACATTTTTAAATATTCCAGTGCCTTGTATGTGGATATAGGAGTCAATTAAAACATTTTTGTTGATCCAGCAAGATAGCTCAGTGGGTAAAAGCAATTGTTGCACAAGCCTGACCATATGAGTTCGATCCCTGGAACCCACATAAAACTGAAAGGGAAGAACTGATTCTACTAAGTTGTGTTCTGTCCTCCACATGCACCACACACTCAATGTGTCAACACACACACTTCACAATAAAGGTTTAAAAAATCAAAACGCTTTTATTTGATGAATAAATAAGTAGCCAACTGTTTGCATCATGACATTTAGTACATTAGCCTGTAAATATTGTTGATATGTGTTAGTATTGCTTTGTACCATTGATATTAGAAATGTCAAAACACTCTCATCCATGATGTTGTCATGTTATGTTTGGCAATTCTTGAACAAAGTGATCACAGCATACCTCATAATGCTTTATGCTGTCACAGACATTAAAAGAGGCCATATAATTGGAAGAAACATCTTGAACTAACTGTGCAAGTGTAAGTTCTTTAAATATGAGGACATCAACCAAAAGTCTTTGATTCATTCCTAAGTTATCCTTCCTTAAGCATTAGATTATAAAACTGTGAGAATCCTTGCTCAATTTCAGTTAGACTTTAGTCTCTGCATTAATCATTTGATTTGATTTTTGTAATAGAAATTGACTCACAGTGCCTGCCAGGTCATTTTCAGAATAAAAACTTTGATACTAACAGTAAAGAAGGCATCATTTACCAGGTTGTGACTCTTCATCACAGCTTTTTTCTTTTTTTGGTTTTTTTCCAGACAGGGTTTCTTTGTGTAGTTTTGCATCTTTCCTGGATCTCGCTCTGTAGACCAGGCTGGTCTCAAACTCACAGAGATTCTCTTGGCTCTACCTCCTGAGTGCTGGGATTCAAGTTATGTGCCACCACTGCCAGGCTTGAGAGAGTATTTTTCTATTGAAGTAATACAAATGACACTTCTGTACTAAATGTATTTAGCCTTGAACATATACTTCTAAACATGATGAAGCAAAAGAAATCCTATTTACTCCTTCAGGTGGAAAGATTAAAAAAAATGAAAGTTCCAAAGTCAAATATTTCAAGTCTTTAAATCTCAAGGAGTAAAAACACTTTGAGGGAAGAGAAACAAGGTGAGTCCTATGGACTAAATCTCTCAATCTCATTGTGGAGAATGAGATTTCAGGGTAAAGAGCACAGATTAGGTAACTATGTAAGTGGGAAGTCTTAATGAACTGAGGCAGAGCCTTCAGCTGAATTCCAGGCAGCACATATGCATGAAGAAACTAATGAAAGCCACGTGAATAATCCCATGAACAAGACTGGAAGAAATATCCTCAAAGCTCAGGAAAGAACTTCATAGTTACTGTTCCCAAAAGTCAGAGTACTATGCTCATGACAAATAAGTCTTCAGAGGTTTTCTACAGTAATAGGGGGAAACAAGTCTGAGTAGAAATTTTTCTGAAAGACATAACCTACCAAAATTTTTTCAAGTAAACAGGAAAATTATGGCCAGCATAATTCTGTTAAGGATCATTCCTTGTTATAAGCACCACATGAGTAATAAACAGCTCTGATGACTTTAATAGAGATCTTTACCAAGTGCATGAAGAAGAAGTTTTGCTTTTATATACAGCCTTTTATGGAAAAATTATGAAGAGGACTGATTTTTCATCTTACTCTATAAGGCCATCATCATTTTGATACCTAGTGCCATTACTACTGCCTGCCCCTCAATAAAAATGCAGAAGACAGTATAAATTTCAGGCCAATATCTTTTAGAAACAAATGCCAAAAATTTAACCACCATTTAGCAAAAATAATCCTAACAATATTTTGTAAAAAGGGGGATTAAGGCATTTATCCCAGAAATGTAGATTGGATCTTCTGGCTTTAATAGATAGTGGGTACACAAATGGTGAACACACATATATTCAGGCAAAATACCCATACACAGAAAACAAAACAAAACAAACTTGAAGTCAGGAACAAGCAGTGGTGCCCCGGCCAGCAGGGCTTCAATGGGTTATCGACCACCCTAAGGATGGAATGATAGGGACAGGAGACACAAAGGAAATACACCAAGTCAAGATTCTGATCAAGGTGCCACTTTATTTTTCTCCAGGATGGTTTATATAGTTCCTGCAGGTTGGGGGGAGCAAGAAGCTGCTATCTGTATAGGGTGGGGCAAGCTAACAGGATGTTTGTGTAGGATGTTTATGCAGGATGTTGACAGGGTGAAAAGGTCAAGGGCTCTACTCAATGTCCTGTTGCTAGGCAACCTGACTGTAAGATGATCTAGTTCCCTGTCTTATCAGGGGTCTGTATTTTTCTACTAACTAGAGATTCTGTCCTTGTCCCTGACACAATGGTGCCCACTGTTACCATTCACAGTCATATTGTATAGGTTTAAGCCAATACAATCAGGTAAGATAAAGAAATATATAACACATAAAAGAAGGACAGGAAACAAAAGTATCTGTCAAGAACCTGCAAAATCTACTAGAAACATGGAAGAACTAAAAATTAAAGTTATTAAGGCCACAGCTTCAAAGACTAATTTGCAAAATATTGCTTTTTTAATGTATGAACAATGAACAAAGGATAATATATGAAAATTTATCAGCAAAGAGCATAAACTCAAGTGTAAATTATAACATACATACAAAATAGAACCAATGAAGCAAAAATCAAGCCAACAATAGCAGCAATGAAACAAATAAGAAACTGCAACAACAAAACAATAGAAGAAAACTTATTGTGAGAATGAGCAGACAAGCATTATGGTATGTGTGAAAAGACAGTGCATAGACTGAGAGAAATCTTTTGTAAACTATATAGCTTATCATGGTCTTATATACTTTGTTAAGATAAGAAAATTAAAAAAACAAAATAAAGCAAATCAACAATAAAAAATAAACATATACAAGAATGTGGCTAAAATAAACTCTTTGGTTTCAAGGTACCCAAATTAACTCATTGGTGATTTTCAGGGATTAATTTATTTAGTTCAAACTTCTAAAGAGAATAAATGAAGCATCTATCCTCCATTATTCCATGACTATACTTCAAAGCAACTAAACAATTGATCAGGATGAAAGTGTGCAACATTAACTATGAAGGACATTTGTTCACAAAAAAATGATTATTGGGAATATGATGAATTATCTCAATTTGGTCACCCCATGATGAGAAATAGAAGTGAAGAAAGAACTCAGCAAATTCTGCCAAAAGAATGGAATTGGAAAAATGAACTTCTCAAGGTAGATTAATGTAGTGAGGTCAACCTTCACACCAATACTTCACTGCCAACCTAGATCATCTCAAGTAGAGCCCTGAGATGCCAGTCTTCGGCCAAGATCATGATGTGGGGTCAAGGAGAGCACTGAGATTCCATCTCATATCACAAATCATGACATGACATCAGAAGAGCACCAACACTCTAGTCCAGATCATAATTCGACATTAGGAGAGAACAGAGATTCCACTGCCATCTCAGACTACTGTGTGAGGGAGGGGGAGCACTGAGATTACAGCATCCATTTTAGACCCTCCTATATGGTCAGACTTTGTATCAAGACTCATTCACCATCCTAGATCATACAGGAATGTGAGAGAGTAGGCATAGAGCATGGTTTCCATTCCAGATGAATCTGAGGGGTCAGCTTGTATGCAGAGGCTCTGACTCCACCCCACACAGGGTTGAATAGCAACTTTCATCAGTGTTTATCAATGTATTTTATGGAATATGAGAATTCTTTGATTTCATTTTAATAGTATCCTCTCATATACATTTAAAAATCTGTTTATTGCATACACCCAGCCTCTTTAAAGTGAGGGACAGAAGAATCTTCACAATTTTATACTCTATGTTTATTCTTGAGAATATGTGGGTGGGATTGGGAAGCCATTCCAAATGTATTTTTTCATTTTGATGGAAAATGACTTTTTAACGTATGCCAAATACAATAGTTATGCTCAATCTATGCTTGCATACAGGGAATTTTTATTTCCCTCAAATAGAGTTTCCTATTTCATTCTATCTGTAAATCTCTCTCAACAAAGATTTGTTTTCACTTAATGCTTCTCTAGAAAATGATACCACATTCTATTGGTAAGAACCACAGTTGGATCATCAAACATCTGTCATTTAAGTCTACCCATTATCATCAAGGAGACGAGGGTTCTGAGAGAACAAAGAATCATGGGAAGAAGAAAAAACTTTTTTGGAAAGTTGCAGGGAAACCATAATTAGTCTTACAAACTATGATGTTCCCATCTTCTCTAGGTAGGAACATTTAAGTCTTGAGAAAGATGATATTTTTTTGTAAGAACAGCTGATTTCAGGTCTGTATTTTCTCTAAATTATAGACAAAGACATCTGGAGAAACACTTAAGTATAGCAAAACTTTTTGCTGAGGAGTCAACAATCAGTCTCAGGTACCAGAGGAACAATGCATACTTGAGAGGTTATGTTAAAGAGTGTCATGACAGATGATGCTATGTTTAGACAAAAGTATTTTGTGGTGCTATCCATCGATAAGAAGCTAATAGAGCATCTACCATATCCAAAGGTCAACTATGTGAAAGACTTCTCTTGGCTATATGAAATATCTTAATCCGATTTGTCCATGAATCGTATCTTTAGTACTAGCAGTCAAGATTTCAAGGATGAACAAGGCATAGTTCCTTGCTTCAGATGTAGAAATCTTAGAAAGAAAAGACAATCACAAAATGATTTTTTTAATAAGGACTAAAGTAGGATTTGAATAAAGATGAGAAAAAGAGGAATGGTGGTGGGGCATAATATTCTTGTAGAAGCGATGAGATTAAAATAGCAGAGAAAATTACAGCAAAGTGGCTGTTAAGATTAAGAAAGATAGGCAGTTGCTGTGTGCATCAGTTTCCTTCAGTATAAAACCATCTACCTTGCAAAGAAGTTCATTAAGACACAGGGTGTTCTAAAATAATGCTGAACATTCCACCCTGCAGGGAAGTTCATTTTACTCAGGAACTAAAACACTCAAAGGTTTCAGAAAGTCTCTGAAACTGAGCAGATTCACCAGGTCCCTTCTTCTAAACAGATGAACTCAGTAAAAAAAAAAATGCTAGATAGTCTCAGATAAGCTGAGCTACTTAAAAGAGGCCTGACCACCTGAGCCTTCTGGAAGAAGCAAAGACCACCAGAACCATTTACAAGAAGCAGAGATCAGCAAGCTACATGGAAGATGCTCAGCCCAGCTGCCTGCCTGAAAGAGACACTCAACAAACAGTTGAGCTGCTTGCCTATTGTGCAGCGTGCTCCAGGTTTCAGCTCTCCTGGGCTGCCACCCATGTGGGAGAGAACTTTTGGTGATGCAGCTCTCTTTGAGTCATTTCTTCTCTAAGGAACCCCTCACCTGTATTTCTATAAGTAACTTTTGTAAAACCTGTGGGTTCACAAGTAAGACTTTGTTGGTATCCTTGCTTTGGTCTGTTGTTAGTGCCCCATCTGGGGTGAATAGACATTTGTTCTGTCTCACCAGGAATAGTGTCACCTAACATTGGTTTTACTCTACAGGGAAAGTAACAAGTCTGTCTCCTAGGTACCTGGCAAAGAAATGGATTATTTCAGGTTTTGCAATTTGCCTGTGCTCCCTGTTTCCTCTTGTTTACTTTCCCTATCTCAAGCTCTGTAGTGGCATTTCAGAGAGGCTGAGGCAACTCAGTGTGACTTACGTAAGTATGGGAGTAACTCTACCTAGATTTATTGAGACTGAAGCTTTTATAATGGGCTACAGGCAGACTTTCTGAGTCTTTGCCCAACAGAAACATTACCTTTATTAAACGTCATAAGAAATACCTGACATCTGCATGAAAAAGATAAATCATCCCTGTATTCCAAATACATAGCCATTGAAAGGCTTGTCTAGAACAGAAGCTGCCCTTTTTTTATGTTGACAATATATTGAAATGAAAGAACCCCATGGTGAACAGCCATCCAACAATACTTACTTTTTGCTTTTATACCATCTTGGCCTATATTGTATTGTAATATATATATATATATATATATATATATATATATATATATATATATATATAAAATGGGCACAAAGATTAATTTTACGAGGCAAACTGCTTTTAATTTACTCCATAGAGTATTCATGCAAGGCATTAGGCTTATTTAATTCATATAATATTCATTTATTTTTATTTCTTTCATATAGCATTTATCCAAACCTATAAATTGGCCCATGCAATGGATGCTGAGACATGCAAATGAGGCTGAGCTGTCTGAGGATGGAGTGTCTGCAGGAGAAATCATAGTATAGCCCCCCTTCCCCATGTGGTGTTTGATAGTGCACTTCTTGGTATGGCAGGAGTTGCATGAGCCTTGCTATATGTAGTAAGACATGTAACTAAGGCCGAGTTTTTGGGAAGAACATTGGGTGGTAGTAATTCCTAGGTGGTAGTCTTCTTCTGTGTAATATAAAGTGGCATACTTCTTTGGTGAGTGAGATATATTCCATGATTGTGGAACTGTCCTTAGATCAGTTGGAACTTTAGAGCAAGTTTTAAAGTGTCAGAGAAAAGAGAATCAGAAATCTGTTGTAGAGGTTGCCTGCCCATTTCAATGTGGAGTAATAAATTCATCTAAGGCCAAGATGACTGTCTGAAAAGAGCTTTTCTATATAAATGAGCAATTGCAATGGGAAAAGGACATAGGACAAGAGGAGAGAGGTGCTGCCTTGTCATTTTTTATGATTTAGGAGCTGAAAGGGAAAGAGAATACAAGTTAGATCTGTGCTAAAGATTGCTTCTTGGGATCCCTAATCTTGGAATCCATGAGAAGAATCAGAAGGTGATCAGGAACAAAAGATGGTAAAAGTGATAGATGAGAACTCTCAGATTCAACCTTGAATATAGAGGAAGGGGGAAGTCATTTATTCAACAAGCAGAACTCTTAACTATGATCCAATGTAGGAAACTATGTGATCGAAGATGTCTTTAATACAAGCTGTTAGGCAGTAGAGGCAAGAAGGTCTCAAAAAACTTGGGGCCAGTCTGGCTTATATAGTCTGAAGAGCCACAAAGTAAGACAGTGTCTCAAAAACAAACAGAATTACAAAAGCAAAACAAACAAAACACCTCATCTATAATACTCAGAAATAAACCATACATGAGTTGCTTAGATTATGAAAGACTTAAAGAAGCAGTGCCAAGCTGTCATAGCTTGGCTCCCAGGGCTGTGGGAAATGGGGGCAGATGATATAAGCCTGAGAGCTATGAAAGCAAAAAAACTGAGTAATATAACTACCCATCTCTCTCTAAGACAAAATCTTCATCACTTGAGGCAATATGAGGAAATCAGTCCCTAGTAGACTAGCTTACATGAGACATAAGAAACACCAAGTTGTTATTAGCTGAAGTCTCCATCATTATCAGATAATAGAAGGCAATAAAGAAAGACAGACATTACTGGGTAACTTGAAACAAGAGGAGTGGTGTTTGATGAACAGTTTACCAGACTAGATGAACTGTTCATAGGTGAGTTACAGAAGTTGATTCAGTAGGGACCACAATACTGGTATGAGGGTTTTGTGGCTTTCTTGAGTCCTACCAGGATGTGATTATTATAAGGTAGGAAAGGCTTTGAATGAGTCAAATGACCTAGACTAGCATATAAATCACACTCATAAACTGCAAAATCATTCAGTAGGATATGAGCAACAGGGAAAATATAATAAGTCCAGTCCAAATTATTTTAAAATAAATACCGGGCCGGGCGGTGGTGGCGCACGCCTTTAATCCCAGCACTTGGGAGGCAGAGCCAGGCGGATCTCTGTGAGTTCGAGGCCAGCCTGGTCTCCAAAGCGAGTTCCAGGAAAGGCGCAAAGCTACACAGAGAAACCCTGTCTCGAAAAAACAAAAAATAAATAAATAAATAAATAAATAAATAAATAAATACCGCAAGATTTATGTTGAACTGGAGTTTCTAGGGGAAAAACTGAGAGAAAGGCAAATCCTGTGCTTGTGAGTTTTTGGAAAACTTTAGAGCCTGAACATCAGTTAGAACTACAGTTTCAGTGTTCTGCTGTTAATACACAAAATACTTGGGCTTTAGAGGATAATGTAGCTGAGTGTATCTTATCTGTAGCAAGCCCCCAAAACATCATGGAAATTGGTAGCAGTGGATGGATATGAGGATGGGACAGTAAAGGTAAAAAGAACCAAGTGTTATCCTAGAATTGTGCAATTATCCCTGCCCCCAAGAGGTTACAACATGCAATCCTACATTGTAAGAGAAGATTCTGGGGATGGAGGTATTGTGATGGCACACACAATGTATTTCTCAGGGTCCAAACTGTGAAGACTGTCCTGTGTAGTTGGGGGAAATTTAAACTTGTGAAATTGCCAAAGCTGAGTAAAGCAGCAAAGGGTAAACAACATACATTGCCTAGGAGCTGCAAAAATTAGAGAAACCATCAAGGAGTTAGAAAAGTTAGAGATTATTTGTTTAGCCCAAAGGACTTTCAAAAGCCCAGTATGAAGAAGCCAGATGGTTCCTAAAGAATGGCCATGGATTATAAATAGCTAAATAATATAGTTCCCACATCCATGCCACTGTGCCAAACATTGCCCTTTTGGCTGAACTGATACAAGTGATACCATGTTTACTAGACCTTGTTAATACAGTTTTTAGGATTGCCTGACTGTTAAATTCTAGGGAAAAAAGTTATTCAGTAAGAATGGTCAACAGTGGACACTCTGTTAACTCCCCAGTCTCCCTGTTCATCATGGGATGGTAACCTGAGACTTTTCTTTGTTATCCTGCCTACCCTCTGTAAAATAGTTTTATTATATAGATGGCAGAATACAGGCTATTTGCCCATTAGGTACTTCAGAGGCTGCTCACTGGGTTCATATGAATTCAAACCACAGGAGAGCTAATACAGGGTAGAAAATACCTAATGCTGCCAACATTCTTGTAGAATACTGTAATACATTACATGCTTCCCAGTTATGTGAGGACTGTCTCCTGTTGCAGGCTCAGAGTTATGAGGTTATGTTAACATAACAGATGTTATGGCAGAACATGTATATAAGTCAACTTGTGCCATAGACTATTGCCTGTGCCTGTCACTGAGGGATCTGAATATGTCCTTGCCTGTGTAGATACTGTTATAGGCCTCTTAAAAGCATTTCCACGTGAGTGAGCAACAAGTGAAGCCGTCATCAAGGGTCTCATACAGGAATCCCTAGAGAACTAACAGGGATAGAGGCAGTCATTTGACAAACACCGATTTGCAGAATTGTTATGAGGACAACTGGGTACATTGGTACTTCCATCTACTTTAATGCTACCCTAAGGATGCTGGGATAATTGAAACAAGGAATGGGTTATTAAAACAACAACTGAAGAAAGGACCTTGGATGGGTGGAAAAGGATACTCCCAAAGACTACAGGTTATTGAGTGAAAATTCTGGTTCCACCATAGGAGCTTTTGTTCTAGGAGGTCCCTGAGCAGCCCTCCCCCACCCCAAACCATAAAGGCTATTGCTACTGCTGTTGTTAGCTAAATGCCAGAACAAGATAGTAAGATCATATTTCTGAGGGAGCCTATTTATGCCTATCAAAGTAATTTGTGCCTATTGATTGTAAATATTTTTATTTGTGCCCAGATCACTGATGCTGTCAGCTGCAATTGGTCATGGAAGGAAACATCCTTTTCACAATGGACTGTGTATCACAGCAACTGATAACCACTGAATATAGCTACTGAAAACAAGTGACTTGTGGCATAGTAGCTCAATGATCAGCCACAAATGTACATTTGTAACACCCTTTTATGCTTGGGGACCACTGAGGAAAAGGGGGGTGGAAAGAATGTAGGAGCAGGAGGAGGGGGGGTAAAATTTCAGACTTGAAACTTTAGATCCAGATAGGGGATCATTAATGCTCGGGAGGGTCTGAATTAAAACTCTCTAACTTGGATGAAAGCTCTTTAAGCAGGAAGTTCTAAATTGAAACATTCAATCCTGGTGGAGGTCTGTCTCTTCCCAATGTTATATGAGCACAGTTTCTTTTCCCTAAAAGAGGAAGATAGAATTTGTTTCACCTTAAAGAACTGAAAAGAAAACCAATGCAAGAAGTATAAAATGGTTTTTCTCTCCTTTGCTATCTATTTCTCCCTAGAGGAGTTCTACCACTCATAATGGTCTAGGCAACTAAGGATAACCAGAAGGCCTAGCAAGGCTCAAGCATCTGAAATTCTCCTATAGACACAACATAGAAGCTGCTGAATTTTCAGGTGCAATTAACTTAATGCCTTACTTCCACTTGAGAAGTATAGTCCTTTTGGTGGTTTGAATGGGAATGGTCCCCATGGGTGCATGTATTTGAATGTTTGATTCTGAAATGGAGTGTTTTGGAAGAATTCTGAGGTGCGGCCTTGTTGATGTGCCACTGAGGTGTAGATTTTGAGGTTTTAAAGCCCTCAACAGCCCCAGTCCTTATGTTTCTCTGCCTCCAACTTTGTGATAAGATACAATCTCTCAGCTTCTGCTCCAGCGTCACACCTGCCTGCCTGCTGCCATGATCTCCATAGCATCTCTTCACAGCGATAGAAGAGTGGCTAAGACAAGTCCCAAGAGCACACAGGCTGCCTATTGGATGTTGTACAGCATTTTCCTCAGAGGTGGGGTTTTTCAGTGATGAAGCTTTGAGTTGCGCAAACTCCTGCAAGTAACCCTGCTCCCAGACTCCTATAAGTAGCCCCAGTAACCTCATTGGTTTTGTAAGTTGGACTCTGGTTGCATTATCATTTGTGCTGTCATTGGTTCTCTACCTGGGGAGACTTTTTCACAACTCCCCAGGAAAAAGAATAATATAACAACAGAAAGTGTTGTTTCCAATGTTTGTGTCCCCCACTTCATGTAGAACAAAACCAGGGAAACAAGTTGATAATACCTCTAACATCACTTCCTGGGTAGCTGTAGGCCTTGAAATTTCACTTAAGTCGAAGTGTTTCCAATCTTTGTTGAGGGAGAGCTGCCACAGGGCAGTCACTTTAAGCCAAAAGTTCCAACCTATTTTGACAATGAAGAGGAAATTCTTGTATATATAGAATGACTAAGGAGCAGCTGTGGAAGTAAAGGTCAGGTAGACCCCTGGAGGTGGTAAAAGGCATCAAATGTGAGAGGAAAAGAAGGATAAAATTATTGTCAAAATATCTTGGCTTTTGGGGCAGTCCGGACAGTCACTGGAGGAATGTGACTTTTTTTTTCTTTTCTAAGTACAGCTTCCTAGAAAGTGGAGTGCATAAGTTGGTAGAACACAGATGCAAATGTTGTTGTCACAGCTGAAAAGTAAGAAGACACAGCATGAAAAGTAAGGAGAATATTTTTATATTCTGGCTGAAAAATGAGGATTTTTTTTTTTTTTTTTTTTTTTGGTTTTTCGAGACAGGGTTTCTCTGTGTAGCTTTGCGCCTTTCCTGGAACTCACTTGGTAGCCCAGGCTGGCCTCGAACTCACAGAGATCCGCCTGGCTCTGCCTCCCGAGTGCTGGGGTTAAAGGCGTGCGCCACCACCGCCCGGCAGTTTTTTCTAATTTGTCTTATTTATTCATTAATTTATTCATTCATTTATTTATTTATTTATTTATTTATTGTGACAGAATCATGCACGCATGCATGTAAGAAAGCAACTTGCAGGGAGTTTGTTCTCTCTCCTCTTTTTAAAACATAATTCTATATTGATTCTTTGGGAATTTCACATTATGCACCCCAATCCTGCTCATCTGGGCCCATATGTCACCTGGTCCCTGGTGGCTTGCAGGCCACCACATCAGCCCATTCCTCACTGCCTTCAGTTCTGCCTCTTTCCACAGCACACAAACCATTCTGCTTCTCTTTCTCTCCTATTTCTCCACCATATATTTGCTCATCATAATGGTGCCTACACACCCAATGCTTCAAGGGCCTATGGATGTCTTCAGCCAGCCCAGCTTTAAGGACCCAGGCTGGCCTGTGGGGGTCTTTCATCTTCCTCATAGAAGAAGCACCGGGGGAGGGTCTGTGGATGTCTTCAGCCACCCTGGACTGTGAGGACCCAGGCTGGCCTGTAGATGTCTTTTATATACCTGGGTCAAGTGGCACCTAGTAGACCTATGGATGCCTTCAGTCAGCCCTGAGTCTGAAGGCCAAATTTGGCCTGTGGGTGTCTTTCACCCACCTGGACCAATTCCATTTATCTATTCTTAATCACTAAACTTCTTTGCATTGATGACATTTGAAATCTCTAAAGGTAGTAATTTAGTAAAAAATCTCAGGTAGAGTAGTAGCTATGGGAGGAGATTGGGAGAACAAAGTACAAAGTTACTCACTTACCTACTAGAACACAATGAAACAGGTCATTGACACAGGGACTCTCATTTTAGTGCAGCCACTGACCACTGCTCTGGGAATGCCTTACAAATTGTGAAGATAGACAATTGATGGTTTATTTCGGCTAAGTAGTTCTAAGATTTCACATGTACTGTATTTCCTTTTGTTCACTGAAATTTTTCAAATGATAAATGACCAGGTGTCAAGCTTCCTGTCACCTACTAGACATTGCCACCCCTTCTTCCTTAGCGAGATGACAAGGTTGCTTTGATGTGCTGCTGCTGTTCCACTGATAGGCATTTTGCCAGTCATGGACATATTGTGTGAGCATTGTGAGCCCAAGCTGATCATTGCTTCTAGTCCTGAATGCAAGCTGCCTCGCTTCATTTCTCAAGCTGAAACATGAGTTGCCTAGTTAAAAAAAAATGTTCTGCATTTTGTCTCATTTTTAAAAAGTAAAAAGAAGCCCAACAAATACAAAATGGTCTTTCCATTCTTTAATGTCTATTTTGACAATAACCCTTACCATTATGTGCCAAGTTTCCCTACCTTTTGTTATGTCATGAGACCTCATTCCTTGTTCTTTTCTCCCTTGTTTCATTCCCATTGTAATTTGTAACCCTTAGAAACTGCTGAGTATCCCTTAGGCTCAAAAAGGCACTTGTCCTCAAACTCTAAGTAGAAGGCAGCCCAGGGTTCCTCCTGCAGGATGCACACATTGGTTGGCTCTGTTACATGGTGGCAGATATTTGAAATATAGTGAATAAAAGAGACTATAGGAATCAAATTTTACTTGGGAAATAAAAAGACAATAAAAACAACTCCCTAATCCTTCCCCATACCTATGGATCAGCTATAGTTTCCAGTTCAGTGCTGGCAGCCAGCTTTTCCTTAACTGCAATCCTCTTTGTAGTGATCAAGTGACACTGTCAACTTAGAATCTTGCTAATTATAATGACATCACTTTATTCACACTCAATAAAACTTTAAAATGAGGAAGGCTGCTTTATCTGGAGAAAGATGTCAATACAGAAAGAGCGGTAGAGAGGAGGGACAAATAAGTGTATGTGTAGCTAAAAATTAAGTTACACCACTTGGGCTGACAGTGTTTCCCACAAGAACAAGGGACTAGCAAAGTCCTAGTATCAGGCATGAGAAATGTGTAGTTCAAATGACTCCCAAAATAATACATTGATACTGCTCCTGCTTTTGGCTCTCTCTCAGATCTTGAAAGCAAATTCTTATTGCTGAATTGTGCTCACCTTGTGCATAGGACTTGGAAGACCGGGGCTGGACCTAAACTTAAAGCCTCTTTCTTGTAGTCTAGCTTTCATAGTTCCAGAAAGTACTATAGAAGCTGCCAAGGGAGGGAAGCAATAGTTCAGACCCATCCAGCTGTGGCACATGTGAACTATAACAATGATCAACATAGCAAGATGTCCCTAAAGGTACACTAGTGGCACACATCTGAACAGTTACCAACAACGGTGTAATTGAATATAAGGCCCACTTAACTGGAATGGAATCACACTTGGTTTTAAAAATCTAGCCAACTATTCAGGATTGGTAAGTTCGTGCATCTTAGAAGATGATAAACTACTAGGCCATCATAATTCCTAACTGCATTCTAAAACATGAACCCACAGATAAGTGTAGCTCTCACCCTTATCAAAGAAGCTTCTCTTTACAGCAAATGGCGATCATTACAGAAAATCTCAACAGACCACAATGTTATTAGATATGGGGGTTGCAACTTGTGCTCTAGGTCATGTCTCGGCAGCAGCGGCAGCACACGCCTTTAATCCCAGCACTTGGGAGGCAGAGCCAGGTGGATCTCTGTGAGTTTGAGGCCAGCCTGGTCTACAGAGCGAGATCCAGGACAGGCACCAAAAACACAGAGAAACCTTATCTTAAATAAATAAATAAATAAATAAATAAATAAATAAATAAATAAATAATAAAAAATAAGTAATTTTTTTTTTAAAAGTGGAAAGAGCCAAATGAATAGTGGAAAGTAGAAAGGGGAGAAATATCAATGTGGCTACATTGAAAAGGGGGACAAAAAGATCCAGCAAACCCTTCAAGTCTGTCTCCGGTATTTGGAGGTGAGATCAAAATTGAAATTGAAAGCTAAGGATAAAACATGTAAGCAGTCCCAGCCAAGGTGTGGTCTCTCTCATAATCGACCCATCATTGTCTAGGCTTCGGTCTTACCTAGTATAGGAAGTACTGTGTGAAATCTCTTTCCAGGAGACAAAATCCCCTTGGACTAGTGCCCTGTCCTTTTCCCATCTTGAGATTCCTTGGAATCACTTCTTTGGGGTCAACATTTTTTGCAGCTTGATAGTCAGAATGGGAGACACAAATGGCTCTTTAGAATATCTTCATTTTTTTTTCAGACCTGTAGCTAGAGTTTTCCTGCCTGGCCCACAGTCAGGACAAATCTCTGACACCCGCCAGTCCCACAGCCATTCAGACCCAACCAAATAAACACAGAGACTTATATTGGTTTCAAACTGTATGGCCGTGGCAGGCTTCTTGCTAACTGTTCTTACAGCTTAAATTAATCCATTTCTATTAATCTATACCTTGCCACGTGGCTTGTGGCTTACCGGTACTTTACATCTTCCTTGTCCTGATGGCGGCTGGCAGTGTCTCCCCCACCCAGCTTCCTGTTCTCTCAATTCTCCTCTCTGTTAGTCCCGCCAATACTTCCTTCCTGGCCACTGACCAATCAGTGATTTATTCATTGACCAATCAGCAACACATTTGACATACAGACCATCCCACAGCACTTCCCCTTTTCTTTTCTTAAAAAGGAAGGTTTTAACCTTTACACATCTCCAAAGTCAGCTTGGTATATTTGGGAATTTGGGCGTAGCTTCTCTTACTACTTCCTGCTGGAGGGGGGCGCTGTATCTTATGGGGACACAAAGAATATTTTAGGGTTATGGAGTAGTCCATGAGGGTGTATCGTCTGAGCCAGTTGCCTTGAAACGGTTCTGGATGTTGGATCATCTGGGCCATGGTGTCATCGGAGACCTTTCAGGGGGTCTTGGCTGGTCAAACCTGATGTATCTTAATCTGGAACAAATCCATAGCCTCTGGCTTTCTGTGGAAACAAAAGCAGAGCCTCCTTTCCAAAGCAACATATCCTTACATCCAAATTTTGAAGTCAAGGTACCTTTAAAATATACATTTTGGCATAACTCAACAGCTTTTACAATCAAATGTTTTTCTGCAGTTACGAATATCAAAGAGAACATAATCCAGATTCTCTGTGTGGTAGCCATCTTTACGTGGCTTATTTTTTTTTATATTAGCTTGAGCCTATTGCTTTAAACTGCAGCCTTCTAAGCCTGAAAGGGCGCTGGCCCTGCTGGCTCCACCCACTTCAGCTTCCCAACATGGCAGTGATACGTTTTTCCACCAGCTCTGGGAGCCATCAACTCTCAGAAATAGTGGGTCTATGCTTCTATCAAAGCAGCGTGTAGCCCAGAAACCTCTTTTTTTTTTTTTTGTTTTGTACTAGCAAAGGCTAAATCCACCACACAGCTTAATGTGTCACTTGCAGAGGCCTCATTCCCACCATACTGCAGGTCGAGCATGCACGCTAGGAACCCGTCAGTAGCTCAAACCGGCAGCTGCCACTCATTTGAGAGAGACAATTAGGAAGCTGTTTTTAGCTCCGTTTTAGAATCTTTTTTCTCAGTTTTTAGGTGGAAACTCTTGCCAACACGTTGGGCGCCATTTGTAGCTAGAGTTTTCCTGCCTGGCCCACAGTCAGGACAAATCTCTGACACCCGCCAGTCCCACAGCCATTCAGACCCAACCAAATAAACACAGAGACTTATATTGGTTTCAAACTGTATGGCCGTGGCAGGCTTCTTGCTAACTGTTCTTACAGCTTAAATTAATCCATTTCTATTAATCTATACCTTGTCACGTGGCTTGTGGCTTACCGGTACTTTACATCTTCCTTGTCCTGATGGCGGCTGGCAGTGTCTCCCCCACCCAGCTTCCTGTTCTCTCAATTCTCCTCTCTGTTAGTCCCGCCTATACTTCCTTCCTGGCCACTGACCAATCAGTGATTTATTCATTGACCAATCAGCAACACATTTGACATACAGACCATCCCATAGCACAGACCAATTACAGTAATTCAGATATCAACAGATCATGGGGAGCCCAGCTCTTTATATATATATATAAAATCTCTAATACATACATATATATATATATATATATATATATATGTATGTATATATGTGTGTGTGTGTGTTTCACAACTTCTGCACTTATTGCTCAGGGAACATAACGGAACAAGGGATGGAAACATTGTAAGAGCCAGAGGACCAGGAAGTCTGCTGTGAATTTGTGTCTCCTAGAAATGATAGGGGAGTTACACCTGTGACACTCCAAAATTATAATTGCCTAAACAAGAGCTGAACAATGATAATATCAGTAGACATGTTAACATGGAAGAAAGAAAGCTTGTGGGGTCCCACTCTTGAATAAAGAAGTACAGGCAACCATGGCTGCTGAGAGGAGAGCTAACCTCTTCAAAAGATGAGCCTCTTAATTCATTAAACAATACAAAGTGGTTAGCCTTGAAATCACATATGTAAAAGCCATACTAAATGGACTGAACAGGTTATATTTATGTATTCATTTGTGTGTGTACAATAAAATATAATGTAATAATAATAATAATAATAATAATAATAATAATAATAATAATAAAAGAGGCCATGAAATTGAGAGTAAGTGAGGAGGGACTTAGGAGGGATTGAAGGAAGGGTCATGGAGGAGTGGAGAGAGGAAAGGGAATGGGAAGTAATGCAATTATATTATAATTAAAAATTTAATAGAAAAGTAGATGAAAATCACTACAGGAGACAAGATAGCATAAAGTAACAAATCTCTGTCTGCAGTACAAGGGTCAAAAGATATACTCTTTTGGCCTCTTTACAACTTTTATACATTTGCTTTTGCCATTAGGAATCACCAAATGTTTTAAAAGAAAATTTTCTTCTAACATTGTATACAATATAGCCATTTTTATGTTTCAAACTTTAAAAAATAATGCATATTTGAACACCCCTGTATGGGTGTAATATCACTGAATTTGAAATTTGAATTTCATTACTGCTATTTAGTGAGTTAAGGACTTTAGACCACTTGCTTAACCTCTCTAACCTTCTCTTATGTAAAATATAAAGTGAACATAAAACAACTATGACATTGGGTAGTTGTGATTATGTGAAAGCAATAATGTAGAAATATTACTACAAGCACATTGTTATCTGTCTACCAAAATCCATTCTCCACTTCCCCTTATGCCTATTACAAAAACCACATTTTCTATTTTCTTTATGATTAGTTGAGACTCTATAATGAAATTACTTTCAATGTCTATGACTATTTCTTCACTATGCTTGTTTTCCTACATTTTAGTATGAAGAGACACCATGACCATGCATCTTTTTTTGACCATTAGAACTAAGACAATGTACCTGATGCCTTTATAGTTTCCATTTCCTTCCTTCTAAAAGGACCCTGGATTTAGGATATCTTTTTGCTTTGTTCACTCCTCTGGCCTAATTTGAATTTCTAGAGGCCTCAAAAATGACAGATGTGTTTCTGCAATCTAAGTAACCCAAGAACCTACCTGCCCCCCTCCTCATGACTTTACATAGGAGTAGATTTGTTCTTATTTAAACTTGTTTCATTTTAAAAATATCTTTGTAAAAATAATATAGCTATTACCTTAAGAATCTAAGGTGAGATTCAGCAATTTATAGGTATTAAAAACCTAGGTATTGTATGTTCATTAATTTTCTTATCAGCTTAGGCTTCTTTTGAGGGAAATATTTAGACTTCACCATTCTTCCCTTCCTCTACAAGGATTATTACAGAGCCCTATGAATGAAACATTTGGAAGCAGTTCTTTCTTGAATGATAGAGTGCTTGAAATTAAATCATAGTTCATTTGAAGTTCCTATTGGTACTACATTTCTTTCTCTCTCATATCTGGCTTTTATCATTACCCTTCATCAACTACAGGCTATGTGGAAGCTAGAATTACAGCTTTTTATGACTCTTTTTATAATTATAGAGTTGTGCTTGCAGCAAGAATGTGTCATGATATGACATTATAATTTCTTCTTTAAAATCCAATAAACCTTAAGGAAACTAGGAATTCCCCATGATGGATGAACTGCTTATATTATGAGTAACAATGGCAGCAGTTTTCTATAAAAATTAAGGAGATAGTAAAAGTACTCAGGAAAGTTGAAATAAATTTAGGAAATATTACCTATGACTTAATCTTCATCTACCTTGAGCATTATTTCATAAGATAGTCCAAAAATTTATATATATATGTGTGTGTATTTGTGTTAAGTTCTTATTAAGAATGTACTCTATGCATTAAAACTAGATAAAAAGGACTGTATAGTTTGTGACTACTATATACTTGATAAGATATTAGAAGTTTGCATTCCATCAGGAGCTGAAGGATATGAAAGGTCTGAAGGAAACATCCTTTCTTGCAGTTTCTACAATCTCAATTCCAATCTGGGATAAAAAGCAGTGTAAAGTGTTCAAGTTTATAACCACTTTATGTTTTCTTAGAACTTAGAATGTATAATTAATAGAGATGAGCTGTGGGAAATGGTAATTGGTTGAATCAGGTAAGAAAAGATCTCTATGTACATAGACCTCACTATGTACCCCAGACAACTTTTTACTTTAAGGAAATCCTCCTGTTTCAGCCTCCCAAGTGCATGTGCCCACACATACCCAACTGGTGATTTGTAAACTTCAAATTACATAGCTCATAGGTAATCTGATAGTGTCAAGCTAATGAATACCTATTTTATCTAGTCAGATGTCATCTTCTTAGCTTTTTGTATCAGGAAGTTTACTTTAGTAGTGATCTGAGTATCAATTCTAGCTTTTATATATATATATATATATATATATATATATATATATATATATATATATATATATATATACACACACACACACACACACACACACACACACACACACACACACATATCATTGGTAAAGTCAGCTTTCTTAAACTCTACCTTTCTCAAACTTTATAACAGTGAAAAAATTGTAACTAACTCCTAGTATTACTGTGATGATTAAATAAAATATATGTAAGCCTCAATACCATACTTGAAATTTAATGACTTCTTAAAGAGTTAACATTTTATTTGGAGTAATAAGTGATCAAAATATGAGGACCATGGGGAGTGAGGATTAACATCATCTGGGAATAAAAAATGTAAACACTTGGCTCACTTCAGATCAACCATAACAGAAATCCTTGAAGAGGAAGATAGACCTTTTTAGAACCGCTACATTCTGCAAATGCCTCAACATTTCTTGGCTTTCATTTTCTATTATGTAATATATTCTTGTGTCAATCCTTTTTTTTAAAAGAGTGCCTGTTTTTCTAGTAATGAAGTCAGATATTCCATGGTTTTAGTCCTTGCAGCTATATGTAACTGATCCTACTCCTACTTTTGCAGTGGGTTCATGTCACAGCACCAAGCTAATCTGTGTCATATTCTCCTTGACACTAATGCTTACAATAAGGTGAAGCTGATTCAGGTCAATGAAAGTAATGTTCATGGTTGTTTATATCATGAGGAAGAGAGGATCTCTCATCAATGAAGTTATATAATCTTGAAAAATTGTTTTAAATATATTTATTTACATCTCAAAGAGAACTTGAGAAACAAATATCAATATAATAGTATTTTTAGGCCCTTACACAAAATATTCAACAGTAACACACTTATTTTTATACAGGGGACACTCAGGTCAATCAAAAAGAGTTATAGTGGTAAGGTAGTTATAAGTAGTGAAATATACATAAAGTAGGTCTTATAATGAGAACTACCAGCATATCACTGTGGTTAGTGGCCTATGCACCCAGCTTCATAATTGACATCATCTGAAATACCATGACAAACAGTCTAAGACTTTTGATCTTCATCCAAAGCTGTCATATCCAATTACCATATAGACAGTCATTCAAAAAGCTGAGATTTAAAGAAACTTTCTTTCACAAATGTAGCTATATGAAGAGGAAATCTTGTTGTTTATTGAAAAGTCTTCATATTTTTATGTGTGTAGAATACTGAAATACAAAAACAATATTATATTTTTATACTTTAAAATTTGTGAAACTACATTTAACAAATTAGAACTTAAAAAACTCTTAACATAATTTTCATCCCTCATTGGAAATGATATGAAGATGAAAAAAATTAATGCACAAACTTGTGAAAAATAATACTGACAATTTGAAGTAATAAGGAAAGACTAAAAATTAAAAGTTAAAATAAAAGCAAAAGAAATAAGTTAAAAAGAAAAGACATGTGAAAAAGCATATTATAGAGCTAGAATGTATGAAACTGTAGAGAAGGATTCTATGAGCTGGCCAGCTTCCATGATTAAAAACTACATTTTAAAGGTTTGGATCATGATGACTAATTGCTTTAAGAAGGGATTAATTGTCCTTGAAGAATGCATTCACAACATATTCTATGTGGTGCTTCTCATTTTTGAGTTCTTTTATGATTTTGGCACCATTCCATGGGCATTCTTTACTGAATTCTCTTATTTCTGTGCTATGTTTCTATGTCACTTAGATTGTACAGAATTCTATTTCACATGTACTAAACACAGACCATGATAGTTACTCTTGTCAATATGATTGGATTGAGGTACATGATAGCTTAGTAAAGCATATCTTGAGGTACATCTTTGAAGGCATTTCCAATGATAACTGATATGTATAACACTAACTGTGGAGCAGAGACCTACCCTGGATGTAGGTAGCACTATACAATAGTCTGAGAGTCTAAATTAAATACAAAGAAAAATGAAGTTAGCCAGCCAGCACATGCCAATATTTCTATCCCCACTACAGACTCTAGCTTCATCATGCTTTCATTTCAGTGATTCACTAGCGAACTTTCAGACTCTTAGCCTCAGATTGGTACTGAGTTATTGATCTCATGTGTCTTAGTCACTGATCTATTGCTGTGAAGAGACATCATGACCAAGGCAACTCTTATAGAAGAAAGCATTTAATTGAGGGCTTGCTTACAGTTTCAGAGCTTAATCCATTATCATCATGACAGGGGGCATGGTGGCTTGCAGGCATGGTGGTGGAGAAGTAGCTGAGATATACATCCTGATCCCCCAGCAGAGAAAGACAGTCTCAACCAAGCATGGGTGTAGCCAGAGGGTTTTCTCTGGCCCTGCCCAGGTCTGTGGTCCCTCAGCTGCTTATAATATAATCACTCAGAAGCTTATATTAATTATAACTGCTCAGCTATTAGCTCAGGCTTATTACTGACTCACTATACACTTAAATTAACCCATAATTCTTATCTATGTTTAGCTATGTGGCTTGGTACCTTTTCTCAGTTCTGCTTTATCATCTTGCTTCTTCTGTGTCTGGCTGGTGAATCCTCACTCCACCTATCCTCTTCCCAGAATTCTCCTAGTCTGCTTGCCCTGACTATTCTTCCCTCCTAGCTACTGGCCAATCAGTGTTTTATTAAACCAGTATACATGAGCATTATCCCACAGTATTTTCCCTTTTGTGTCTAACCAAAAAGAAAGGTTTTAACTTTAACATAGTAAAATTGTATAAAACAAAACAATTACCAAGCAAGAATTACAGTTATAATATCTAGTCTATTTGTATTGGGCAAAATTCAAGAAAATATTCTATCTATCCTATATTTGTGAGTCCAAGGTTTCATATCTAATTTATCTTTTATCATGACTAAGGAAAACAATAACTATCTATTCCTCAACTACATCAAAGACCCCAAAAAGGATATATTACCTAAGTAAACAGGAAGTACATTATAAGCAACTTGTAAAAATCTATAATGACAGAGATAGCTGGTTGCCTGGACAATCACACAAAGTTCCTCTGCAATGTCGGGGCATCCATTTTCAGCCTATAGGTCTTGAGTTCCTTAGTCACGTTTCCCTGTATCCTGTAGAATGTCTCCAGTCTCCTCTGCAAAGCCGGAACCTGAAGGAACATTTTGCCTTGTTTTGGTAAATTCAGTGGTCATTTTCCTATGAGTCCTGTATGTCCAGTTTATACAACATATTATCAGCAGTCCAGGCAAGAACATTTTCTTGCCCAAATGGCTATTTTTTTGCCATGAAGTTATACTCCGAATGGAGTGTCTTCAATGCCCATCTTCCTCTTCAAGTAAATTGGTATTGCCAGGAGCAGATGTGTCTCATTGTCCAGAAAGTCTAAATTTTTAAAACATTTTAAATGCCATATTTTATAGGACTTTGAAGTATTTGAAGATTACCTATCTACTTGAAATATATCTTTTTATACCTAAAAAACTTAACATGACTATAAATTTGACTATTAATTTGTATTTCTTAACTATACATTACATTTTTAAATGAGTTGCATAAACATGATACCTTAAACAAGAGTAAAAATATACATACAGTATAACAAAATTAACTTTAAATTTGTATTCAATAAACTAAAATCCATAGCAATGTAAAACATTTTGAACAAGTTGTTGCTCTTTAACAGTAGATTCAATACCTAAACCAAACAAGGATACAACAAAGAAAGAGAACTACAGACCGATCTCCCTCATGAACATTGATGCAAAAATACTCAATAAAATACTGGCAAACAGACTCCAAGAACACATCAAAACAATTATCCACCATGATCAAGTAGGCTTCATTCCAGGGATGCAAGGGTGGTTCAACATACGAAAGTCCGTCAATGTAATACCCCATATAAACAAACTCAAAAAAAAAAAAAAAAAACCACATGATCATCTCACTAGACCCAGAAAAGGCATTTGACAAAATCCAACATCCCTTCATGATAAAGGTCTTGAAGCGATCAGGAATACAGGGAACCTACTTAAACATAATAAAGGCAATTTACAGCAAGCCAACAGCCAACATCAAATTAAATGGAGAGAAATTGAAAGCAATTCCACTAAAATCAGGAACGAGGCAAGGCTGTCTGCTCTCCCCATATTTATTCAATATAGTACTTGAAGTTCTAGCTAGAGCAAAGAGACAACATAAGGAGATTAAGGTGATACAAATTGGAAAGGAAGAAGTCAAGCTTTCCCTATTTGCAGATGACATGATAGTGTACTTGAGCGACCCCAAAGATTCCACCAAGGAACTGATACAGCTTATAAACACCTTCAGTAACATAGCAGGATACAAGATTAACTCAAAAATATCAGTAGCCCTCCTATATACATGGACAAAGAAGCTGAGAAGGAAATCAGAGATACATCACCTTTTACAATAGACACAAATGACATAAAATACCTTGGGGTAACACTAACCAAGCAAGTGAAGGACCTATATAACAAGAACTTTAAGTCCCTGAAAAAAGAAATTGAAGATGTCAGATAATGGAAAGATCTCCCTTGCTCATGGATAGGCAGGACTAACATAGTAAAAATGGCAATCTTACCAAAAGCAATCTACAGATTCAATGCAATCCCCATCAAAATACCAACACAATTCTTCACAGACCTGGAAAGAATAATACTCAACTTCATATGGAAAAACAAAAAACCCAGGATAGCCAAAAGAATCCTGTACAATAACACAACCTCTGGAGGCATCACGATCCCTGACTTTAAGCTCTACTACAGAGCTACAGTTATAAAAACAGCTTGGTACTGGCATAAAAACCAACATGTGGACCAATGGAATCGAATTGATGACCCTGACATTAATCCGCACACCTATGAACATATAATTTTTGACAAAGAAGCCAAAAGTGCACAATGGAAAAAAGAAAGCATCTTCAACAAATGGTGCTGGCATAACTGGATATCAACATGTAGAAAGCTGCAAATAGATCCATATCTATCACCATGCACAAAACTTAAGTCCAAGTGGATCAAGGACCTCAACATAAATCCAGCTACTCTGAACCTGCTAAAAGAGAAAGTAGGAAGTAATCTTGAACGCATTGGCATAGGAGATCACTTCCTAAATATAACACCAGTAGCACAGACACTGAGAGAAACAGTCAATCACTGGGACCTCTTGAAACTGAGAAGCTTTTGTAGAGCAAAGGATACAGTCAACAAGGCAAAGTGACAGCCCACAGAATGGGAAAAGATCTTCACCAACCCCACATCTGACAGAGGGCTGATATCCAGCATATATAAGGAACTCAAGAAATTAGACATCAAATCCCAACAGTCCAATTAAGAAATGGGCTATAGAACTAAACAGAGAATTCTCAACAGAGAAAACTCAAATGGCTGAAAGACATTTAAGGAATTGCTCAACATCCCTAATCATCAGGGAAATGCAAATCAAAACAACTCTGAGATACCACCTTATGCCTGTCAGAATGGCTAAGACCAAAAACACTGAAGACACCTTATGCTGGAGAGGATGTGGAGCTAGGGGAACTCTCCTCCACTGCTGGTGGGAATGCAAGCTTGTACAACCACTTTGGAAATCAATATGGCGCTTTCTTAGAAAATTTGGAATCCCTTTCCCCCAAGATCCAGCTATACCACTTTTGGGCATATACCCAAGGAATGCTCAACCACATCACAAGAGCACTTGTTCAGCTATGTTCATATCAGCATTGTTTGTAATAGTCAGAACATGGAAACAACCTAGATGCCCTTCAACTGAAGAATGGATAAATAAAATGTGGTACATATACACAATGGAATACTACTCAGCAGAGAAAAACAATGACATCATGAGGTTTGTAGACAAATGGATGGACCTAGAAAAAATCATCCTGAGTGAGGTAACCCAGACTCAGAAAGACAAACATGGTATGTACTCACTCATAGCAGGATACTAGATGTGGAACAAGGATGACTTGTCTGCTACTCACATCACCAGGGAGGCTACCTGGAAAACAGGACCCCAAGAAAGACATGGGGATTGCCCAATGACAGAGGAATGGAATGAGATCTACATGAACAGCCTGGACATGAGTGGGGGTAGTGAAGGGTGAGGGTCAAGGGAAAGAGTGCTTGGGGGAGCGGGAGATCCCAGCTGGATCAACAACAGAGAGGGAGAACAAGGAATAGGAGATCATGGTAAATGAAGACCACATGAGAATAGGAAGAAGCAAAGTGCTAGAGAGGCCCACAGAAATCCACAAAGATACCCCCACAACAGACTGCTGGCAATGGTCGAGATACAGCCCGACCTGACCTACTCTGGTGATGGGATGGCCAAACACCCTAATTGTCGTGCTAGAAACCCCATCCAACTACTGAGGTATCTGGATGCAGAGATCCATGACTAGGCCCGGGGTGGATCTCTGGGAGTCCAATTAGCGAGAATGAGGAGGGTTTATATGAGTAAGAATTGTTGAGACCAAGGTTGGATAAAGCACAGGGACAAAGAGTCAAACAAATGGAAACACTTGAACTATGAACCAACGGCTGAGGGGTCACCAACTGGATCAGGCCCTCTGAATGGGTGGGACAGTTGATTGGCTTGATCTGTTTGGGAGGCATCCAGGCAGTGGGACTAGGTCCTGTGCTCATTGCATGTGTTGGCTGTTTGAAACCTGGGGCCTATGCAGGATTGCGTGGCTCGGCCTGGGAGGAGGGGACTGGACCTACCTGGACTGAGTCTACCAGGTTGATCTCAGTCCACAGGGGAGGCTTTGCCCTGGAGGAGGTGGGAATGGGGGGTGGGCTGGGGGGAAGGTGAGGGGGGCCAGAGGGGGGAAAACAAGGGAATATGTGGCTGATATGTATAACTGAATTGTATTGCGAAATAAAAATACAAATTAAAAAAAAAGAAAAAAGAAAAGAAAAAAAGTAGATTCAATAATCTACCCTTTTATCCTATCATATTTATACTATAATATTTTGGGAATTTGGGTATATCTTCTCTTACTACTTCCTGCTGATTGGGTGTGTTGGAAATCTTATGGGGATCCTGAGAAAATTGAGAATTATGGTGAAGTCCTGACTGGAGTAGTCTGTGAGGCTGCATTGTCTGAGTCAGTTGCCTTGAAGCTTTTCTGGATGTTGGGACATCTGGAGACCTCTCAGAGGGTCTTCCTTGATCAAACCATATTAGCTTGGAAGCAATCCATAGGTTCTCATCTTCTGTGGAAACAAAAGCAGAATCTCTTTTCCAAAGCAATGTAACCTTAGACACAAATTTTGAAGTCAAGATACCTTTAAAATATACATATTGGTTTAATTGAGTAGCCTTTACAATGAAATGTCTCTCTCCAGTTAAAAATCCCAAAGACAACACAGTCCATACTCTCTGTATAATTTCCATCTTTACATGACTTAACTTTTACTGTCTCTTTAAAGACTTTATTTTTTAAAACTATTTCTTTATATAACTGCATATACTCTTTTCCTCTCTCTTCCAAGCCTACATACATTTTTACACTCATTGTAAACTGTTTAGAGTTTTATTCCATCTGAATCTGTCTTATTGTGAATCTATAATCCTTCTTTGACCAAGAGAGATTTTAAACTGCTAAGCTGCATGGCTAGGATGAAAGCTGTAGCTCTGGCGGATGACTCTGCCCTCCTCAGCTTCCCAACTGGCAGTGGTAATTAACCACCAGCTCTGGCAGCCATGCTTTCTGCCAACTCTGGTAAGCAGTGGGTCTATGCCTCTATCAAGGAACATGTATCCCAGAAACATTTTTTTGTCTGTATTAGCAAAAGCTAAATCTGCCACACAGTGCACTGCATGGCTTGGAGAAACCTCTGTATACCTTGGCAGGAACCCACCATGCCACATGCTCAAGGCCACATGCTGCGAACCTGCCATAGTGTAGCTCACAGTTTGCCTGGGATACAACTAGGAAGATGTTTTTAGCTCCATTAATCTTTTTTTAAAGCTTCCTCAGGTTTTGGATAGAAATTCTTGCTACCACATCTGGGCACCAAATGTAGCCAGGAGGTTTTCTCTGGCCCTGCCTGGCCCCATGGTCCCACAGCTGCTTATAATATAATCACCCAGAAGCTTATATTAATCATAACTGCTTGGCCATTAGCTCAGGCTTATTAATGACTAGCTCTTACACTTAAATTAACCCATAATTCTTATCTATGTTTAGCTATGTGGCTTGGTACCTTTTTTCAGTTCTGCCTTGTCATCTTGCTTCTTCTGCATCTGGCTGGTGACCTCTCACTCTGCCCTTGCTCTTCCCAGAATTCTCCTAGTCTGCTTGCCCCACCTATGCTTCCTGCCTGGCTACCAGCAAATCAGTGTTTTATTAAACCAGTGTACAAGAGCATTATCCCACAGCACATGAATGTTTGAAGCCTCAAAGCCGACCCCCAGATACTTCTTCCAACAAGGCCTTATCTACTCCAACAAGGCCACACATTCTAATCTGTTTAATCCTCTCAAATAGGTCCATTCCCTGGTGCCTTAGCATTCAAATTGAGCCTATGAGGGCCATTCTTATTAAAATGACCATATCATGTTTTGAGACATCCAGCTCATAGACCAGGAAATTGCTGTACTCTCTCAGTGTGTAGAGAGAGGGTCATTATTGCACTTACCACATACCAATCATCAAAGTTAATCTAGTGAATATATTTTTTAATTATATATATATTATATATTTGTATATATATCTGTATATACATATATAATTATATATAGGTATATTATAATATATAATATGTAATTATATACAGTATATATATATACTGTAAATTCTTCTACTCTAGAGAATGCAGACTACTGTATAGAACACAAATTTGGTTAAAAAAATAATTGTGCAGAACAGCATCACCATAATGTAGTATCTTCTTATTCTCTAGTATATACAATTATTTCTAAAACTGTTAGTTACTTTATAGGCTTCTTCAGGCAAATACATCTTTAATTTTTTAAATAATCCTGGAAATTTTATCAAGTTGAAAGACTATGAATGAAGTTCAGACTACACACTTTTCAAGCTGAAGTTTTCATCACTGACATATTTTGCGGCCCATTGTTTTTTCAAAATTCAACTTTTAACCTCTCTGACATAACTTAGCTTTTCTTCTGTGAGCTTTGTGTTTGGGGAAAGTTTATCTTCCAGAATATAATTATCTGGGACTGTTAACTAAAGGCTTTGATCTTCAAGATATTGGCTTTCAGAATTTTATAATATAAGGATATTAATCATTTGAGGGTTTCTTTCTATATATTTTTAAAATCGTCTTAATTATCCAATGAGTCTGGAGTAAGTATTTGTGCAACAGATGAATAATTTTTATGGATAAGGAACAATTAAATATTTTTGGAATTCTATATTCACCAACATTCATTAAAATTGTGCTCTAGAATTCTCTGTCTTCTCTTGCTGAACATTTGAGACGTAGTATTGGCCAGGCTAAACATAAGCATCTGAGTTAAAAAATTGATTTGAATAAAAGTTCAATAATTTATAAGACTACAAGAGGGAAAGTTGGGAGAAAAAAGTAAATTATTATTACTAGGAAAGGCCTTTGTAGAGATTAGGCTTTAATTCATTGACTTTTGAAAAATTACACACAAAACAAAAGAGTTTGATGTTATTCTTTATATGTAGTCACTAGGGACATAAGTTACCACTGTACTAAAAATAAAGTTTGATCATTTTTGAGACATTTATTTTTAATAGAGAGTCTTTACTTTGGAAAACTCTCTATTGGGAATAAATGAATTTAGAATGATCAACTCTTAATACGTAGGGGGCCTGCTTCTTCTGCCCCACCCTTCAATGACAGGATTGTTTTCTATCACACTAGAGTTAGTCTTCAATTTTCTCTGTCTGAGTCTTGACTTTCAAAAACCCCTTAAAAGTCTCTCTGCAGCTTTCTCGGATTGGAAGTAAGGCAATCTGAATTTTTCCTTTTCTTTTCTTTCTTTTTTTTTTTTTTTTTTGGAAAGTTTCTAGCCATTTTTTGCAGTCTCTAAACAGCTGGATGGATTCCCCTGTCACTAGGCATATGATTCAGTCATGTTATAAATGACTTGTGGATGCTGAGATCTCTTCCTATGAGCTCATGTATTCTCTGACTTAGGACTGAAATAAAAAAAGATCAAAAAACACCTTATAGGGTAGAAGTCCAGGCAGGAATAACAAAGCTAACTTGATGTGTGCTAAAATAGAGAGACTAAAACTGGATTCTGTCAGGAGAATACCTGGTTGATAGCATCATGAAAAGACAAATCTGAGCCCACTGTCTAATGAAAAGCCAAGGAGCAGTGTAAAAAGAAGGCCAGACACAAAATGGAACAGAGGCACTGGAGCCAATTGTTTACAGTAGCATGGAAATAGTTCTTTAAGACCTAACAGGTGAGCAGCCAGGACGTGGGAGCATTGTCATGAGCTCCATGAATATGTCTAGTTCATTACTATTCACTGGCAAGTATGAGGAACATGAATATTTGGTCTCTTTTTTAAAGGGTCATTGCCAGTCAGGTATACAGAGAAAATTCTATCCTCATCTTGATTAAATTGTAGATTCAACTTTTAAGTCTAAAATGTAGGAAACTATACCCAAGTCCTAAACCAAGCAGGAATTCTATGGGATTCATTCCAAGGGAGCAAAATAAAGTTCTGACATATCTGAACACATATGGTTCTCATTTTTGATAAAAAGTCCTATTCACCAAGGAAAATCATAAATACTTTCTGGAAACATTCCCAGAAGCCAAACCTATTCAAAAGCCTGTAGGGAAGTGCTGATCTTTGATGCTTTCCAGGCTTCATAATGAAATGGGTTAAGAGTGTGGGTTCAGGAACTAACAAGCTCCCCTTTGAATCTCGGTTTTGCCAGCAAATAGTAGTGGATAGATTTTATAAGTTTTCTGATCTTTTAATGCCTCTCTTTGTGAACAATGAGACTAATAGTAATACATGCATCATAGGATTATCATGAGAAGTTAATAAACAAACACATACAAAGTTTCTAGAAGCATCCTAGCAAAGAGTAAGAACCCATAACTGACATTATTATTCACATGTAGACACTTGGATGCTTTTAGTAGAAAATTCAAAGTCTAAACTTAAAGTTTTTAAACAATTTAAAAACAGTGAAGATGTTCTTGAAATTTAAATCAACATATATAGTAGTAAAAAATGGTACTTCTCTTGCTATAAAAGATAAAGTATCTAATGCCCCATTCAGCCTTCCATTCATATCAGTTCAAAGGCCATGAAGAACATCGTTTGAAAACTACTGAATAAAAATTAATCAAACCACACTTGCTAATAGAAAAGGAACAGTCAACTATTTGTCTGAGTTTATTGGCTTCAGTAATGGAACCTTCAGTATTCCAGGTTAATCTTATTGGACATAAAGAGACAGACCTTGAACAGTACAAGATTCATTATACATGGTGTCACCATCACTTGTGTTGCAATTGTGTAGTGGTAGTGGCTACAGACTGAAGAGAATTATTGCAGAACATGAAATACTTTTGCCAAAAAAAATAGTTGGAAAAACAGAAAGAATGACCCTGATTGTCAAATGATTGTACAATCACTCCTCTCTCGAAGGCCATGGCTTATTGATAAGGAGCATACATGTTAACTGAGCTCTAATTATGATGCATCAAGATTCCAGATTCTAAGGACTGGACTTAATAAAAAAAAAAGTAAACACATTTCCACCCTCTCTGGAGTTTTTCTTTTATGTCCTTGCAACACATCTGTGTCTTTTATTGCTAGGACTGAGTGGTTCTAGGTTCAAAAAATTTTCGTCTACACATGCTTTGGATGTTATAAACAAGTCCTTTTGTAATGAAATAATATTTTCCTATTAAATTCTTTTCATGCATAATATTTTGGGTATATTTTCTCTCCCCCAACTCCTCCCAGATCCTCCCAAATTTTATACCTACTCAACTTTATGTTCTCTATCCATCCATATATCAATAATAAAGAACTTTAAAGTAATATTTATATTTCTTGGTTTTAGATGAGAGAGAGAGATGTCACTTCATTGATAGATGGTATAAAGTCCTTTATTGTTCACAAAAAAACTAAAAACCAACAAAAAAATATTTTTTGCCCCCAATTCCGTACAAGTTGGTATATATTCAAATACCAATCTCCATTTAGAGACACATCAGGACCATTAATAGTTCAGCTTAATATTCACACTATCCTTCATTGATTCTGTCAACCACCCTGATTTTCTTTTCTTATGGGCTGACTGGCTCAAGGGTTGGTTGAAAAAGTCTAGAAACAGACTCTGGAAACTATTCTGTGAAAGGGACAGTAATAAAATGAAAAAAAAAAAGCAGGAAACAATGGCAAAGAAAAATACAGTGATGGAATCAGAGGTCAGCAGCCCAATCTCTCTGAAGTGCTATGAGAATGAGGGACTTGAGAACATTTGCTTAGAAAGGATAAGATATTTGAGGGCTGTGGTTGCTCAAGGAAAATGTGGAAGATGGCCGAGTAAATATCAATCTGTCATCACCAATACAGGAAGAAATATCTTATTTCAGTGACTTTCCAAAGGCTTACAATTTCTAAAACTTCTTGTGCAAATTTAACTCCTAGAATATTTCAGAATTTTGTGCAAAAAAACGTTATCTTCTGAAATGTATTCAGTTTCAGACAACTGTACTCAGTGAGAAAAAAAATGTGCAGATTTACCATGCTAATGGAATGTTTGTACCCAATAGTGACAAGGAGCAACATGATGCCTTTGCTGAAATCATGGTCTACAGTAGTCATAACAACATACAAACTCATATTCCTCTAAAGTCACTTCCAGGTATTGAGAGCTTAAAAGGCCAGTGCTTCCACAGCTAACAATACACGTAGCCAGTTGGATATGAGGAGAAAAGCGTTGTAGTAACGTTAGAAATGTGGACTCGGGTATTGCGTATGAACTGAATAAGAAGGTTGCCTAGGTGTTCAGCAGTACTAGACCAGATAAATCTCTGAAAGTGGCTATCCTTCAGATATAGTGTACCACTCTGGGTTTAACACCATGCCCTGGAATATCCTGCCATAATCAGTTGTCAAATGAATGATGGACAACAGATGAATCGGTGGTTTAATCATAAATTTTATAGTTTTGAACCTTAAAACAAAAATACCTGTAACAGAACCTTTATTAAAGTCATCTGCTGTATTGGGTCACCAAGGTGAATCCAACAGAAGAGCTAGCATATGGCACAGGGGGGATATTTATGTCTGTGTTTTTGCAGCATGGTATGTTTTCTCTTTTCCTTTCCTTGAAGATTTCCTTTTTGAATAGAGGCTAATATAATTTCAATGTATACTTTCATGCTCCTTCCTCATGTAGGAAGTCAACCTTTGAATAACCTGTTCTCATTCAGCATCTAGGTTACATCTTTCCAAATGCTGGACTTCACCCATGGTAAGTGACAAGAATTTTCAGTCTTATGCAGCTTGCTCTCAGACAAGACTGACATAAGACCCCACCAAAAGGAATGACTATGTTTTGACTTATTTGGAGAAAGCTAAAGCCACAAATTGAAGCCTAATCATATTGACTGCCTAGAGGAGCCTAACTTAGATACACGTGCAAAGTCAGGCTTTGTCTCTGTCTTGAAAGATCTTAAACTAGTTGTGAAACTTGACTTCAGGCCCTTCAAATCACAGTAGTATTGCAGAATTGGAACTAGGCAATGGGAAAGAGACAAGACATGTTTGCCTCTCCAGAAGCAAGGATTGAAGCCTTTAAAGACTTGTGCTCTGAAACCCTCACCTAATGTCCTAATATCTGTCCTGCTCAAAATCCCAAGACTTCTTGCTAATACTATGGCATTTAGTTTCTAAAGTCACTAATTCTAATCTGTTGTGTAATCTTTTATATTTTGCCTGTCAGCATCTCTCTTTAAAAAGGAATAAGAAAGACTATATCAATATTATGCATTTTTAATTAAGAGAAAAAAGGAAAGCTACTTATAATTATATTGATAAATTAAAAAATCCACAAACATTTTTGCCACAGCATCATAGGCTATAGATGCTTACATTAATCAAAATCTGGATGCCACCTAGCATTTTATTCTTCCACAGGCTGTATTCAGCTCTCTAAAATGTTGTATGTGCATTTGTCTTGTAACTTTAATTCTGCCATAAAACCAGGATTGCTGCACATTCCTCTTCAGCCTTGCTTCAAAATTGTTTCAGCATATGTCTGGAATGTCCAGTTCCTGGAATATATTTCTTGTAGCCCATCTGCTGTCTCTTAAATGATGTAAACCTTCTCAAAGTGCATAGCTCATTTATTCCATAAAAAATACATCTCACGTATATTACAAAATTATGGTTCACGTTGTATAAGATCTGTGCTTTGTCAAGAAAATAACATAGTCTTAATATTAGATATATCTGTTTATTCATAAAAGAGCAATAAAATCCAGACATTTTGTTGGGGCTGAGAGTGCAAAGATAAAAGAAAGAACTATACTCTTAAAGAATTCAAAGTCCCATAGAGGAAGACACATAAATACTCATTTATAATCTGATGTAGTAGAAGCTAATAAAGCTGTGAAAACAAAGAGAAGGGACAAGCTAATGGAACAAGTGGAGAAATCTTTATGGCAGAGGAGTTATTAGCTGGGGGGGGGGCTGGAAACTATTTAATAAAGATTTTGCCAGATGAAGAATATAGAAAAAGGGAAAAATTCTATGTGAGCAGAATAGCACAAATGATCAACATGTATGAGAAATAGCTTGGTGTCCTTGGAAAGTATGAATCATTTGGAGTTATGTTAGTGTAGCATCCTTAGGTCTTGGGGTTCTAAGGGTAGGCTTTAGATCAAATTCTCCCCAGCTTCTGGTACTCTGGATAAGAATGAAATACTGAATGAATTTAAGCCAGATACCCTTTGACCTAGAAGCAGTACAGAGATGTGATGGATATAGATCATTAGCAGACTTGAAGATCTATTGTACAACTGTGGTAGACAAAGAAAAGTGATGCATTAAATATGACAGCATAAATGCCACTAGCTGGCTATGCACAAAGAAAGTGGAATACAGGGTTGTATTCATGTTGCTTGCACAGTGTTAGATCATATAAATGTTTTAAAAAATTCAAATTACTTGCCATATGATTATATTTCTCAGAAAATCTGACTTCTACAATTTTATTGAAAACAAGAAAACTGTTTCATACCAACAGTTACTTGTAGACAATGATACTTCCTTCCTGTAGATGACTTTTGAACACTCATGGTTACTACAGTATCCATCTCCACCTCCTCTTTCTGCAACACTAGAGCATATACAGTGTTGCTAGTACTATTATACATGTGTGACAGTCAGGAGATCTCCAGAAATGGACCCTCTCTTGGACAGCCAGTTGTGAGTCGTCTTGGAGTTCACTATTTGGCTTAGTTCTCCCTACCGAAAACTACAGCATTTCCTGGGATCTCTTATTTTTATGGACGTCTTTTAATTCAGTTATAATTTATTTCAATTGTGTGTGTGTGTGAGTGATGTACGTGTGGGTGCTAGAAGAGGGTATAGAATCCCGACGCTATAGTTACAAGTGGTTATGGTCTGTACCAGTGTGAATACTGGGAAGTGAATTCAGGTCCTTGGAAAGAGAAAAAAATACTCTTAATCATGCCCAAGAATTAAATGGAATTTGATCCTAGGCTAAAGTGGCCTCATACTGAATCTAAACAATTCTTTAAAATTTTACTGCCATTTTCCATTTTCCAGAAAATTGCATTATACATAACTGCCTTTCAAAGGCCAGCCACAGAGATTGGCAATATGGAGGCTATCAAAGACATAAAAGTGACTTCTATCCCCCACAGAAAGTTATAATTTGATTAGGATGTATTTATAATCTTCTAAGTCAGCCTGCCTATTCCTTGTGAATCCTGCCATTGTAGACATTTGATCATGCTTCCTAGGGCAGAGAGATAGCATTATACTTAGAGCATTGAAGCAGTTGTCTTTTCCAATAGTACCTGAGGTATACACTAAATTTTGTACTCCCCCTAGGAGTACAAAACTAGAGAGCAGCATCTAATTTATTTTGCCTTATCCAGTTACATCTGTACTTCACCTATTCACCACAGAATACCAGTGTGTTGTGGTGTGTGAGGGAATGACATTCTTTTGAATCCATGGGTAATGTGAGCAGTGACTAGGCAGTTTGTTCCCATGAGCAGTTGCTAAATTATAAACCAGGCATTATTGTGCATTCCATAATTCTAGCACTTGGTAGGTGGAAACAGTAGAATCAGAAGTTCAATGTCATCCTTGACTACATAGGTAGTTCCTGTATAGAAATATGCTTTCCTTCTCACCTCAAGGGGAACCTACTCCACATACTAGGAGAAAGCTCTTACATGGTAGTCCTCCTTTGGCTCTGGCTAATGCTCAAGGATGAGCCTTCTAAGAATAGAAGACTGTACTAATTTACACAGACCTTAGACTTATTTATTTTACATATGTGTCATCCTTAAATGTCTCTCAGGTCCAACATTGGGTTACACTTAGAACAATTTAAACAGAGAAAGGAGTATGGCTACTTGGCAAATGGGAAATTTAAACAGCAAAGATATTGCCCAGCTGACAGAGTAATGCTTTTTCTGATAAAAGAGAACACAAAGGACTTAATGGCAAACCAGGACTTAGGGGTGGTTGTGACCCTTGAAGGGTTGCCCCCTTAGTGGCAAGTTCTTGGTTATAAGCATGGGCCTAATTATTGTTGTTAGTGGTAGTGGTGGATTTTGGTTTTTATTTTTCCTTTTGTTATGGAAATGCAGCCCAATTCAAAGTCAATCTTGGTGAATAAACATTAGCAGACACTTTCTCATCAACTCCAAACTTTAATTATGGTACATAATTTTCATTCCTACAGTTTCTAACAAGCTGGTTAATATACTACTTATCTTCCACCCATATTGGACGCAGTCTCCTTTAGCTAAACTTTACTTCATGCAATATAATATTTACTAAGCAAGCTTACTAGCAAACTCTTTAATGCATCAATTATATTACTTCAAGTTTTTCCTACATCAGTTCTAGATCTGCCTGGCCTGCACGAGACCCATCTCCAGGAAAAGTAAAGAGGATTTGCAGAGTGAATTCTAATTGGTCTTAATAATAAAAACCTGGAGTCAGATATCAAAGTGAAAGCTAAAAGATCAGAGAAGAAAAAGAGCTGGCCACTGAAAGACTTATGTCGGGAATCCTCAGACTGAAAGGGCCAAGCTCCTGTCTCCACACTGCCTTATCATTCCTCTCTCTGCCCAGCCTTATCACTTCCTGTTTCTTCCTTCCATGTGCTGAGATTAAAGGGGTGTGCCTCTCAAGAACTGGGATCAAAGGCATGAGATCCCAAGTCCTGGGAGTAAAGGTGTGTGCCACCACTGTCTACCTCTAGTGACTAGCTTCACACTCTGATCTCCAGGCAAGCTTTATTTGTTAGAGCAAAAATAAAATGTCACATTTCCCCTTTTTTTGTTTAAAATAAAAAAGGGTTATGACTAATATAAGCAAAATTATATATATATATATATATATATATATATATATATATATATAAAATTACAATAATTATATATACAATGTATACAGGTAATAATTACATAAACAATCTCTAATCCATTAACATTTGAGAAATTACTTCATTATCTATCTTGATGAGTCCAAAGGATTGTAACTAATTCACTTTCTATTCTAACTTGCATTACCAAAATTATCTTTTAATGTCTCTCAACCCTATACACTTTAAAACTCCTTAGTGAATTTCTTTTGTGAATTTGGTAACAAGAAAAACTATAACTATAAAGTTTTCAACTCCATCAGAGACCCAAGGAAAAAATAATATTACCTGAATAAGAAGGAAATGCAAGCAAGTAACTTCCAAAAAATGTGAGAAATGGCACAAACAGCTGACTGCCTGGATAGTCAATTAAAGTTCCTCTATAACATTGGGACATCCATCTTTGGCCTACAGGCCTAGAATATCTGACAAACATATATGTGAAGCAGGATTTTCTGAAAGGCTGTCCTAACTTGTCTTGGCAAAGTTCAGCAGTTCTTTCTTTTGTGTACTGCTTGCACTGTTTGGACAACATAATGTCAGCAGTCGATACAAGGACATTCTCTTGCCCAGTGGCTAACTTTTGCCACAAAGAAAGCAGACTCCATATTGAGTTTTTTCAATGCCCATCATCTTCTCTGACATAGACTAGTGCTGCCAGGAGTAGACATGTCTCATTGTCATTAAAAAAAAAACAAAACAAAACAAAAAAACAAAACAAAAACTATGTTATTAAAAACATCTTAAATGCCATAGTCTGTAGATCTGTGAAGTGTTTGGAGACTCCCTGTCTACTTAAGATATATCTGATTGACCTTGAAAACATACCTAACATGACTACAAGTTTGATTGTAATAGGTGACTAACTACTAACCTGCATTTCTTTATTATCCTAAATAGTTTGTAATAATAACTTTCAAGGACTAGAAATTTGCGTTACATTGTTAATTGAGTGACATAGGTGCAACACCTTGAACAAGATTAGAACCATATATACAGTATGTTCTAAGAAAAATAATCTCAACTTTGTATCAATATACAAAGAACCATGTTAATATAAAATACTTAAGACTATTAGTTGCTTTTTTGGTTTAAAATTAGATTCAATAATCTACCTTTATCCTATCATATCTATATCCTACTTTTTTTCTTTTCAAAACAAGAACTCTGAATCTAATCTCTTTGTTCAACTATTTTCCTGACCATTACTAATAACATCTTGTAACCAAATACTCTAAATCATGACAAATATCCATAACTCACTGAATGACCAAAAACTATCCAGCCCACCTCTTGGGAACGTGGGCATCATATTCTTAAATTTACTTTCTGCTGTCTGGGGGCAAGATCATCTTTAGGGGATTTCAAAAAGAAAAATTTGGGTTAATTGTCAAGTCCTGGGAGAGGTAATTGTTGTCCAGTCTCTGCATAATGAGAAAGTACAGGGCTTGTCCCAAGTCCTGGCTAGAGTAGTCTGTGAGACTGGATCATCTCAGATAGCCACCTTGAGATTGTCCTGAGCAGTGTGTAATCCAAAGCCAATTTTTGGGTGGTGTTTGTCAGTTTAGTCATGTTAAGTGGAATCCATGTGGAGTCATTGTTGTAGAGTCCCATCATTCTTTTGGAGACTTCAAAGGTCACTGTTAGGTATGGTCATGGTTCATTGCAGAAAATGTAAACTTTTTAAATGTCATATGCAGCAGATCTCAAAGAGGTTAAAGGATCAATATTTGTTTTGTACATCCAGAGTACAAAAAGTTATTTCTTAGTTACCTAATAGAGACTCAACCCGAAATCATGTACAAGAAGCTAGAGGAAGCCTTTTCCTAGAATTAGTTAGTGCTCTATATGACTGGTAATATCATGACAAAAAGTTTAAAATAACTCTCTATATATTAATCTTATAAATTTTGAGGTAATATTCATACCATAACAAAAGTTTTAAAGAATCAAAATAAAACCAAATAATAGTCCCTAATTTTTTGGTTTTCTTCTATCCCATATCAGGTGGCTTTTTTCACAGACACAGAGATTTTGGATTTTACTTTAACAAGAATGCTTGGGTTCAGAGAAAGAGTGAGCCATACTCTGACTTTAATTTTTTAATTGGGTTGGGACTACAAAAAGATCATGTGCATTGTATGTCTGTAAAGAACAGCAGAAACACATTTGGGAATATTTATGAAATTTTATCCTGGAGATATGATATACTAATAGGTCAATTTATTCCTTTTCTTGGGACATTTTTTTCTGGATGATTTGTCCTTTTTCTTCACATGTCTCATTTGTCAATGATCTTCACATTCCTTACCTGGATGCCTTCATTCTCCTGAAAAAACAAAATAATACCCTTCCCCAACCCTAATTTTGGGGAGGTTCCCTTATGGCAAGTTACATCTGATCAAATGAAAAGCATTTATTAGTCATGTAAGTTAGTTTAAATTGAATGGTCACACTTGTTGATGAACTATCACCTCTTCTAATTAAGATGTCTCTCTTGCTGAAATCAAACCTTTATAAACTTTGATTTTCTCTTCTTCTGAGGAAACAAAAACAAAATCTCTTCCCCAATGTAACACATATTTTGATTTCCATTCTGAGGTCAGCACATCTTTAAAGTATACAGGCTAATTTAATTCCATAGTTTTTCTATTATCTAATGTCTCTCCACAGCTGCTGTTCCTTTTGCATTAGCATTTAAAAAGTTCAAAGTTAATAAAGCATTATGCAATCTATTTCTATTGGTCTTTATTACCCTTTTCTGTTTATTTGGCATATCCTTTAGAATTTGGTTTGATCTTTCTATAACTGTTTGCCAGCTAGGATTGTGTAGTATACCTGTAATATGCTTTATATTGCAATAAGTGAAAAACTGTCTCATGTTACTAGAGACATATGCTGGAGCATTGTCAGTCTTAATTTGTACAGGTATTCCCATGATGACCATAACTTCTAGCAAGTGTATGGTTATAGAATCAGCCTTTTCAGAACTCAAAGCAGTTCCCCATTGAAATCCTGAACAGGTATCAATGGAATGATGTATATATTTTAATTTTCCAAATTCTACAAAATGAAACACATCCATCTGCCATATTTAATTTCATTGAGTGCCCTTTGGGTTACTTCCTACAAGTAGTAGAGTTTGGTTGTACAAGGAACAAGTAGGACATTTCCTTATAATTTCCTTGGCTTGTTGCCAGGTGATGGAAAAATCCTTTTTCAAACTCTTGCTATTGACATGGTGTTTTTTATGAAACTGTGAGGCCTCCAGCATATTTCTTATCAATTATTGATCAATTTCACCATTACCTTGTGCTAGAGGGCCTGGCAGACCCATAGGGGACTGGATGTGTGTTATATATAAGGGATCATTCCTATTCCTGATTATTTCTTTTTTTTCTGAGACAGGGTTTCTCTGTGTAGTTTTGGTGCCTGTCCTGGATCTCGCTCTGTAGACCTGGCTGGCCTATGAACTAACAGAGATCTGCCTGACTCTGCCTCCTGAATGTTGAAATTAAAGGTGTGTGCCACCAATGCCTGGCTCTTTTTATTGCTTATAACCAAATAAAAAATGAAGTTAATTCATCAGGTATAAATTCAGCAGTTTCAATGAGTAAAACAACTCTTCCTGCATACTGAGAGTCAGTAACTATGTTAAAAGGTTCTGTAAAAGATATCCATTAACACCATCTGAATACCATATAATTTTGATTTTTGAATAGAATCATAAGGGCTTTAAGCCACTTTACTTAAATTTCATGATTGATAGCCTTCCTTCCTGATTTGTTTGCATCAGTATAAAATGTAAGGGCTCCAGAAATTGATGTTCCCTGTACAATATGAGGAAGAATTTAGATAGTTCTCTTTATAAATTTAGTTTTCTCACTTTTGGAATATTTATTGTTAATTTCTCCCAAAAAATTACTCCAAGCTCTTTGCCAAGGTTCACTTTCTGCCCATAATTTGTCAGTTTCATCATTAGTAAAAGGTACTACAATTTCTGCTGGACCTATTGCTGCTAATTGATGAAGTCTATATAAGCAAGTGTGTTCCCAAATTTCAACACCAAAATGTAGGTGAGTGTGTTGTGACTTTGGGGGAAAGATATCCTGACTGTTTAGGAGTCAGGCAACACCTTGAGCTTCTAGGACAGCTCTGGAAACTGGAGCTGCAATGGGACTGCTCAGCTCTAGAAGGAAAGGTTTCCCAAATACTTTGAGCTGCTAAGAAAGCTTAGCCTTAGAGGGAAAGGTATCCTGGATATCTTGAGCTGCTAGGATAGCTCCGACAAATGGAGCTGCAAAAACAGTTTAGCCCTGGAGGGGAAGATGTCTTGACTTCTTAGGAGAATGAGGCCAGGATCTGCTGGGACAGCTCAGCTCTGGAGAGAAAGGTATTCTGACTGCTTGGGAGAGTCAGGCAATACCTGGAGCTGCTAGGACAGCTCAACTCTGGAGAGAAAGGTATCCTGACTGCTTGGGAGTATCAGGCCTGGAGCTGTTAGGACGACTCAGCAGGGAAAGGTATCCTGACTGTTTGGGAGATAAGCTATATTTGGATCTCTGGGGGATAGTCTTTCTGCAAGGTAGAGCAGTCCTGCTCCTCTCCTGGGGAGCAGCTACAGCTGAGCTTTGCTCAGTCCCCACTTAAGGCGGCTTCTCAGTAGAGGTTTGCTTCTTCTCCACACAAGATGTTGCTTCTTTTGTTTCATTCTGCTAACCCCTGCAGAAATGTAGCAATCTCCTCTGGCTCTGGTGAAAAGTTGCTACTTTTTTCTGCTCCATCTTGCTCAGCCCCCTAAGGGATGTCTCTGCAAGGTTTTTTTCTACTCAGTTCACTAAGGGACGTCTTAGCAACCTTCTTCTCTGTGCTGGCGAATGAAGATCTTCACACCGAAAACTCTTTTGAGAAAGAGATTTATTTAGGAAGGAGGAGTTCAGAAGAGTGGCTGTCTTTACCAGGGTGGGAAAGAACAGGCCCCAACTGAACAGGTGGGGTGGTTTACATAGGATCTGTTGGGGACAGAGTTTCTCCAGGGAGAAGATATTCTATCCAGGGATTGATTAGTTTTTTCTGCTGAGGAATTGGTCAGTTTTGTGAGTTTATTCCCTGCTCTGTGATTGATTGGTTTCACTGATCAGTTGGCCAGGGACAGAGAGGCCCCTGATTTTAGAGGCAAACTGTATTTCTTTCACTGGCCTTTCTTAGCTTTTTGATTCTAATTCTAAAGGCAGGGAATATTTCTTTTACTGGCTCTGATTCTAGGGACAAAGCGTGTTTCTTTGGTACTGATTTTAGCGTCAGGGCATGTTTCTTTAGTTCTGGGTTTGGGGATAAAGTGTTTCTTTCTCTGGCTCAGGTCCGAAATATAAGCTATGTTTCTTTCACTGGTTCTGGGCTCCAGGGTCAGGGTGGGTTTCTTTAGTCAGCCCATTTTCCCTACAGCCTCAAATTTCCTTTTAGAATCAACTCAGACTTTTACCACCTAAGTTTTTATTTTTTTGCTCCATTTATGTGGTGCAATGATATATTGCAAGATAATATCTTCCCTCTGAATTAATATTTCCTTGGGAAAATGCTTAGAGGGTAAAATAACTAGAGTGAAATCAAGCTCTGGATCCAAACAATACACATATACATTCTGTAATTTTTTTCTACCAAAGAAAATTCTATCTCAGCTTCAGCTGATAATTCTCTTGGATTTTATTTAAGTCCTTGTCATCATTTAAGGTTTTGAACAAATTACTCAGTTCATCATTTTTTTTTTTACCCCAGTAGTGGACCATAGATTGGAAATGTCTCCTAGCAGTCTTTGAAAGTCATTAGGAGTCCACAATCTATGTCTGTCCTAATTTACACTTTTGGGGGTCTAATTATTTTTGTAGACCTATTTTATATCCTAAATGATTAATAGAATATCCTATTTGTATTTTTTCAGGAGTAATCCCAAATAAGGCAAAATTTTCTTTACTTCTTTAAACATTCTTTCTAAGTTCTCTACATTTGAGTCAGCTAGTAAAATATCATTCATAGAATGGTAAAGTATAGATTGAGGAAATTGCTGATGTATCATTTCCAACAGCTGTCATACAAAATATTGGCACAGAATGGGGCTATTTAACATTCCCTGTGGGAGAATCTTCCACTGATATCTCTTAAAAGACTGAGAATATTATAAGTAGGTACTGTGAAGGAAAATTTTCCTCTGTCTTTTTCTTGTAAAGGTATAGTGAAGAAACCAAACCATCTTTTAAATCAATAACTATAAGAGGACATCCATTAGGTAATAGAGAAGGCACAGGAATTCTATTATACATACATATTCTGCCTGCATGTGTACCTGCAGGCCAGAAGAGGGCACCAGATCTCATTACAGATGGTTGAGAGCCACCATGTGGTTGCTGGGAGTTGAACTCAGGACCTCTGGAAGAACAGTCAGTGCTCTTAACCACTGAGCCATCTCTCAGGCCCAAAACTATTCTTTTTTTTTTTTTAAGATTTATTATTTATTATGTATACAGTGTTCTGCCTACATGCATGCTTGCAGGCCAGAAGAGGGCGCCAAATCTCATTATAGATGGTTGTGAGCCACCATGTGGTTGCTGGGAATTGAACTCAGCACCTCTGGAAGAACAGCACAGTGCTCTTAACCGCTGAGCCATCTCTCCAGCCCCTGGAATTCTAAACTGTATAGAGCCCATTGGATGAATCACCTTATTAACAGCTCCTAGATTTGTTTCAATTCTTCATTTTCCATATTTATTTTTAATAACAAATATAGGATTCTAAGGGCTGGTTTATTCTTCAATATGCTGAGCATTTAGCTGCTCCTGTACCAGCTGTCCTAAGGCCTGCAGTTTCTCAGATGTTAAAGGTCACTGCTCAACCCATACAGGATTGTCCATTGACCATTTTAAAGGTAGAGCTCTTGGTGCTTTTGAAAGATGAGCAGCTGTTGTGCCCTGTTCTTGTACAACCTGAATGGTCGGTGACTGTTCTTTATAATACCTTCTATTATTTTTTCAAGAAGCATATGTTAATTTATGGTTTGTTTCTGAGATTGGAGGAATGTTAATCTGGGTGTTCCATTGCTGTAACAATCATGTCCCCATAAATTCATTGCTATGTTAGACACATATGGCTTTCATTTTCCTCTCTTCCTTCCGGCCCTATACATTCAACCCCTTCTCATGCTCTGTTTTACCTGAGATAATGCTCCTGTTACTAAAAGCTGAACATTTACCTCCTGAAAAGGGCCAATTTGGATGACAAGATTCTGATGCAGTTATTGTTACATCTGTATCTGTGTCTACAAGACCTTTAATAACGTCATTTATTCATGTTTTTAACTTTAGTCACTGTTAATTTATAGAAGTTTGACAGAATATTCACTTCACAGTTTTTCCTGAATTTTTTGTTCTCTCTTCTATGGCTGTTCTATCATCCAGAGCAGTACAAAGGCCATTAAGTTCTTTAATTGCTCTGAGAAGGATTTTCCTCCACAATGACAGGAAATGATTGAACTGAATTTGATAGGGGCCTTTCAGAGACCCCCCCCACGAGGCATTTCTTGATGGCAAAGGGTTACTTTGTCTGCCACTCATTGATCTACATTCATTAGTCCAATGCTTGCCTTTGCTGCAACTTCTGTATAATCCAGAAGGGAGGGATGTTCTGTTGGGATTATTCTTAGAAAAAAACATTTTTTTCTAGGAATGCCATATTTACAATCCCTTTTTAGGTGGCTTTGTTTACCACAATGGAAACACTCAACATTTCAATTTTTCTTTACACCTCTGGAAATCACCTCTCCTATCCAAGCTTCATCATGATTATGAGATTCAATATTGTCTGTATCTCAGATCCATTCCTCTAAGGGTGCTGATCTTTCCTTTAATGGCTTAATTACCCTATTGTATTGTACATTAGCATTTTCAAAAGCCAGAGATTCAATTATTATGTGTCTTGCTTCTGAATTTGGTAACATTCTATTTGTTGCTGAAATCAATCTTTGTAAGAAATCAGTGACAGTTTCTTTCGGGCCCTGTATAACTTCAGTAAATGACTCAGTTTTCTTTCCTACATCTTCAATTCTGTCCCAAGCATGCAAGACTGCTATGCAGCATAAAGCCAGAGTGCGGTCAACATATACACATTGTCTTTCTACATTAACATAATCCCCCACTCTGAGAAGTTGGTTTGGGGAGATTTCCATACTTCTAGTGCTACTGTGTTATTCAATGATCTTAGCCTCATCTTTCTACCAGTTCCTCCACTGTAACTGAGGACTAGGCTCCAAGACTGCTGTAACCAAGTCTCTCCAGTTTTGAGGGATAATTCTATTACACGTCATCCACAGTTTAACATCTACTTCACAAAAGATGAATGTATGAAACTATTGCTTCATTGAATCGCCTCAAACCTAACATTTGCACAGGAGTCCATTCAGTTCTTACATAGCTTTGGGGATATCTATCATTTAGCGGTTAGTGTAAGGTTACTGGATAAATCAAGGTTGGCCATTTGAAAACCTTAGGCTGTTCCTCACTAACCTTATAATGCAATGCTGAGATTGATTCTCCTTTAAATTCCTCTGTCTGGGTCTGAATATCTCTATTATTTATTTTAATAAGTTTTTCTAAAACTTTTATCTCGGCACTCACATTAGCCAACTTTTTTAATGATAAAACAAAAATGATCAAACAGATGATGTTTATAATTGACATTACATAAATACCATCTAAATTAACTATCTTCTCATCTAATTGTTCCATTTTCAAACTGTGTGTTATGTAATCATACATAGTCCTAACTGTCTCTATTGTAATTGTGTTTCCTCTTTGTTATCATAAGAAAAAACTCTCTCGCCCTTTTTAAACTAATTCCCCCATTTAAGAATTCCTAATTGTCTCACCAAATCTGCCAACAATGAATGTTCAGATGTGAGGATGACTGTTTCTGAATAGAACAGTAGAAGCCTGAGTGAGTTTTCAAGGCAGCTACCTAGTATGGCAGAAGCCCAGGGAGCGGGTCTGGGAAAGAATAAGCCAAAGAGCTAGTCATCCACACAGGGGCAATGTGCAAAAGTGCCTAACTCCTGTAGTGGAGTTTGCTACAGAAAGGCTGTAACAGAAAAATCCCAGATCCACTCAGAGCTTAAGGCAAAAATGAGAGGAGAGGAGAACCTAGCTAGTGAGGCATTGACTCCAGCGGGAGCTACTGCATGTGGCTCCAGTGTGTGCCAGTGACTGCAAAGCCACAGGCAAGCAGCTTTTTTTGTGTGAATTTATGCCCCAAAAGTTGGATGCCAGATGTAGTGTGAATTCTAATTGGTCTTAATAATAAAACCCAGAGTCAGATATCAAAGTGAAAGCTGAAAGATCAGAGAAGCAGAGCAGGCAGTCACTATGAAGACTTCTTACCTCTAGGAATACTCAGACTGAAAGTACTGAACTCCTGTCTCCACTCTGTCTTTTCACTTTCTCTCTCCACCCAGTCATATCACTTCTTTTTCTTCTTCCCAAGTACTGGGATCAAAGGCATGAGATCCCAAGTGCTGGAATTAAAGGTATGTGCCACCACTGCCTGGCCATTAGTGGCTAGCTTCACAATCTGATCTCCAGGCAAGCTTTATTTATTAGAGCGCAAGCAAAATGTCACCACAGAGCTTGGGGGGTGGGGAGACCTCTACAGTCTGAAGCATAATCTCCATAATCTAAAATAAAAGGAGATGGGAGACTGGAAGAGGAGATTCAAGGAATCATAGCATTTTTTGCTCTGTTGGTAAAACTCCTAAATCATGGGGCTAAGAAACTTAGCTACTCTCCTCCAAGCTTCAGTAGGATATGTGTATATATGTACACACATGCATGTACACACATGTATGTACTCCCGTATGTGTGCACACACATGTATGTACACACATGTGCTAGCCAGAGAATACTATAATCATATTTTTAAGTCAGTGATAAATGAACTATGGAGATAGTTTGATGGATAAATTACTTGACAAAAAACCTAGAGACCTGGCTTTTAATAGACAAAACATACTTATTTTTCTTAGTGTTCTACAAATTAATACATCTTTTGTTACTATAAATACGTTCACCAGCAATAAGGAAAACTTAGAACAATAAACATATAGAATGATCTAATAGGAAAAGTGATAATCTCTTAAAATGCCACAGGGTAGCATTTAATTTTCATTTAAAAGGCAGTTAGTATGAGTAACTATAACTTAATTAAATATTGATTACTTTAAGTGCTGGATTGTGATTTAAGATCTATGAACTGTAGAGTAAATCTCGATAATTTGAAATAAACTAAAAATGGCATTACCAACTTACTTGTAACTTTATTTTATGGTTACAAAATGTAACTAAACAAGCTCAATAATTATGGTGAAGAAGTCAGTTGTTATGGTAACACACAGACATAGATTTCTTCATGTCTATTTGTTGGACATGTTCATTTCACAACAACTGAAGCTTTTTTGAGATGTTGTTCCTTTGTGTGTTTTATCACCAGGTTGCTCTCAGGTGCCGGCAAAACACTGAAATTTTCAGGAGAGTCACTCCAGGCCCCCCAAGAATATTTTGTACCATGCTTGCCAGTATCCTTAGAGTATCCTTAGAAGCAATCAGTAGTAAATTATTAAACAGCGAAGATCTTACCCACTCCTTAGGCTGAAGCAGTCTTTTAAAACTCTCATGTTTTATTTTAAAGTTTGCTTGTGAACTAAATAGTCAAGTGACTGATCTTTCCTCTCTTACTTCTTAGGAGAGTATTATCAAAGCACCAATTAAATCCAAATAAAACTCACTCTTCCTGTCACTTTAAGTATCTGCTTGAATAATAAATGTCTTTGAGAGGGAAGCTTCCCACATTTTAGGACAAACATAAAATTTGCCATTTGCTAAATGGTAACATCCACAAATGTCTGTAATAAGCTTCCAACTTTGCTGTTGTAACTTTCCATTCACACTCCCCTTTCTGTTTGGTAAAAGAACAAGCACTGGTAATGCTTGTTAGAGTTGTTAAGTAAAAAGTGACACAAGAGAGGTCTATTGTCTAAGTACAGGAAGCTGGGGGGGGGGGTGTCCTCTTTCCCTTTTGGCCTGTTGGCCCCCAGGTCGAGAGGGCAAAAGGCAGTAGAAATGACAAAAAGCTTTGTATGTGGTTCATGAGCACGAACGGAGACAGCCTTCAGGGAGACAGACTTCTGTGAATCAGCTCAATTTTATTCCAGAGTATAAGGAATGTGCAGGATTGGGAAGCCTGGGGACAAACCCTAATTTGCATTAAGTGGCAGCCTTCTACCATAAGGCTCCTAGCAAAGTCTTAGTTATCATAGGTGCAGCAAGGGAACCTTCTAGCAGGGAACTGTGCCAGAGTTCAAGCTAAAGATAAGTCAGGCATCTGGATTAAAGACAGCTGTCAGATAAAGTCAATCCTCTAGGCCCAGGGACATTCTCCAGATAAGGACAGGTAGAGGTAGGAAATTCTGCCAGAGGGAGAGAACCTCATGTTTCCAAGGTATTGAGATAAGGTGCTAGGCCATGGGGAAACTGCAACCTCTACTAGTCAGCAAAAATCTTCCAACATCTCCCTTTTTTATTTTATAATGGAGAGGTGTCATCATAAGCCTAGTGGAACCTGTCACCTATGAAGGGGCCAGGGCCTGCTAATGAACCATGATCTGGCTGGTGGTAATTTCAGTGATGGTGGTGATTTGTTGCCAGAGGAACTGAGTAAGGCAGGAGGCAAGCATCAAGAGGTAAACATTGGATACCAAAGGTGGCAGGTTGTGATTAAACTGGCTTAAAAATCTTTTGTTCAAACTGGATTCTATGAAAACAAAGAGAAAGGTCCAAAGTTAGGCCTCTAACTGGACCAGAATTCAGAGGAATCTAACATATTTAATGAAAAGGGAGTCTTGTTGTATCCATCCATCTACCTTCATATGAATCAAGACCAATTTTGTATCCTTTGGTTTCCTCTGACAAATTCAAATTTGTTGATACTTGAAAATAGATAAATTGATGGAACATTTATTCCTATCAAAAACATAGGGTGTCAACCAAAGACAATAGCAATAGCCTGTACCATTTTGGGAGTCTCTTGGACAAGCCTGACTACCAATTCAAAAGAGAGTGAGGGTTGCTTTTGGATGTTCAAGGAAGTAGTCTCAGCCCAGATGAGAAAACATCACTAGATGGATTTTTTTTTTTAGGTAGAAAGTTAGTAGTGTGATTCCTTGGGACTTTTTCTGTCAGACACCCTTACTGTTTTTTTACCTTCCTCTCTCCTTTTTATATCTCTCCCTCCCTACTTAGAGTTTCCCCCCCTTTCCCCCACTTCTTTGATTAGATCAATACTAAATGAGTATATCCCCTAAGGTAAGTGTAGACCTCACTCCTCACTTCTCTTTGCAACAGATGAAGGCCATTAAAGAAAACATTGACCTATCAAAGTACAGACTTGTAGAGCCCAGTCACAACAGATATAAAAACAGATATCTATAAAAACTCTATACCTAAGGCTCAAGGATCATGGCAGAATAGGGGACAAAAAGAACAAAGGATAAGGGAGTTAGCTAAGAGATTGTGTCTACTAGTAATTTCAAAAGCTACAGCCGTAAAGTTTTACCAATGTGACTACCTAAACAAGAGTTGGACAAGGCCAAGAGCAATAGACATGCTAAAATGGACTGGGGAAAGCCCACGAGGCCTCAACCTTACAAAAAGGACTACAGCTAACAAAGGAATGCTGAAAGCAGTAGAAATAGTCTTCCTTAGGGAAGATCACACCAAGTGGTTATCCAATACCAAATGATCATCCCTGAGCACATGCATACATGTAACATCATGAAGGCTGAAGAGGTTAGATTTATGCATTTGTGAATATATATGTATAAACACCTATGTATGTAACAACAATTAATGAAAAAAGAGGCCATGAATTTGAAAAAGCAAAAAGTAGTATATGGGAGAGTTTGGAGGGTTAGAAGGGAAAGTGGAAATTATATAATTATACTATAATCTCAAAAACTAAAACAAATAATTTTAAATAGGGTTTGTAGAGAAAATGGCACAATACTTATGAGTACTTGCTGATCTTCCATAAGACCAGAGTTTGGGTCTCTAGCACTCATATAACTCCAGATTGAGGGATGACACCACTTTCTGGCTTAACAAACACAGAGAGATACATGTAAAGAAATAATAATTTATTACATTTTCACAAAGTGTACTAACCACAGAAAAACTTATGTCTGTTGTTATTAGTCTTTTCCTTTGGTGAAGACAAGCGGTACCTCAACCAGATGAGCATTTATCACAAGGTTATTGCCTCTTTCCACCTGCTCCTCCAGGTAACTAAAACAGAGAATTGTATTGTCAGAAAGAAGTCAGAGGACATAATCAAATGATGGGCTGATAGCCACAAAGTACAATAAACAGAACAGATACATTTAATTATTGTGCTCCTGACATTTGAAAATTCCCTAAAGCATCTAAGAGAAAACAGTTTAACTATGAGCAGATCCAATTTTGAACTCATTTTCTCCTAGTTTCAGAAATTAAAAATTAAGTGAAAAGAAACTTGGCATCTAACATTTCAGCCTGTAATACAAACCTAGTATTATGCCATCATGGTTTCTATACTTTATGTGTTTTGTTTCACCTAATTTTCAATACATGCAACAGCCATAAGATATAGGGGCTATTACTAGTTTCATTTTATAGAATAGCTAATTCAGATTTCCAGTGGTTGATTTGGGTGAATTTTTAAATCTTAGTTTGTTTCCTTGGAAAGTATCTTTCTCTTCTAATTCTATCCACTTTTAAACCTTGTCTTTTAGGGCAAATGACTTCCTTGGTCATGTTTTTTGACCATGTTTACAGTACCAGACATTAATTCTCTCCTGTATTAGCCCATCTCAAATCCAATCAAGAAAGGAATTTATTACCACCACCCACCTAAATAATATTGCCAATGTTGCACTAGTGAGCAAATGTTGGCTAGCAGTTCTCCAGAACTGAATAAGGCCTTGATGTATTTTCTGTGCCAGCCACCTACATAGAATCTTGAGACACTGTGAAAGCTAGCCAGCAGGGAGAGAAATTATTGGGCAGTTCAAGATTGATTTCTCCTGTCCTGAAACAAAACAGTACAGTGTCTTTAGGAATAGAGTTATGTAATCTAGTTATGGTGGGCAAGCAAGGGTACTAACAATATCTTGTATCATTTTGAGTGCTTTTAAGGCCTTCCTCAAAACTTGGAAGGAGTTAACTGTTCTTACCAATAAGATTTTTTTTTTATCAAATGATAAATTTTTGTGAGATCACTGTTCATACTTGAGGGGTATCTCTGTTCAAATGCCTTTAAAAAGTATATGCATGTGCTATTTTTAAAAATTACATGTAGCCGGGCAGTGGTGGCGCACGCCTTTAATCCCAGCACTCGGGAGGCAGAGCCAGGTGGATCTCTGTGAGTTCGAGGCCAGCCTGGTCTACAGAGCGAGATCCAGGAAAGGCGCAAAGCTTCACAGAGAAACCCTGTCTCGAAAAACCAAAAAAAAAAAAAAAAAAAAAATTACATGTAAATGTGTGTGTGTTTGTATTTGGGCATTGTGCACATGACTACAGTACCTGTGGAGGTCATGAAAGAATGCCAGATCTCTGGAGCTGGAATTACAGAGAGTTATGAGTTTACTATTGTGGCTACTATGAACTCAAGTCCTCTGTAATAGCAGCATGCACTCCTAACTGTTGAGCCATCTCTCCATGACTTTATACATATATAAATACATAAAATCACATATATACTGCAAATACACACACACACACACACACACACATATATATATATCAATTTTTATTATTTGAGAATTTCATGCATGCAAATAAAGCATTTTGATCAAATCTACCCTCCTTTGTTACTCTCCACTCTCTCCCCTATCCTTCACCACTATTCCTTCCTAACTTCATGTGTTCTTTTAGAAATCCATTGCATTCACTACCTTTGTGTTGGGGGGTATAGGTCATCTACTGAAGCATTCATGGATTGCTATAGGATAATGCTTTTGTACACTGGTTTAATAAAACGCTTATTGGCCAGTAGCCAGGCAGGAAGTATAGGCAGGAGAAGCAGACAAGGAGAATGCTGGGAAGAGGAAGGCTGAGTCAGAGACACCAGCCTGCTATCCAGGGAGCAGCATGTAATGGCACACAGGTAAAGCCACAGAACATGTGGCAGCATATAGATGAACAGAAATGGGCTAAGTTTAAATGTAAGAGCTAGTCAGTGGTAGGCCTTAGCTAATGGCTGAGCAGTTTTAATAAATATAAGCCTCTGTGTGTTGACTTGGGTCTGAGTGACTGTGGACCTCAGGGCCGCAGGGGCCAGGCAGGACCAGAAAAACTTCAGCTACAAATGGCACCAAAACATGGGTCAAGAATTTCTACCCCAAACCTGAGAAAGCTTTAAAAAAGGTTCTAAAACAGAGCTAAAAACAGCTTCCTAGTTGTGTTTCTCAGGCAAGGGGGTTCTTAGCAGTATGTGGGCTTGACCTGCAGCACAGCAATTCCCACCATGGTACACAGTGGTGTCTTCAAGCTGCACAGAGCACTGGATGGTGGATTTAGCTTTTGCTGATACAGGCAAAAAAAAAAAAAAAGGTTTTTGGGCTACAGGCTACTGGATGGAATCATAGACCTACTGCTTCCCATAGTCAGCAGTGAGCATGGTTCTCAGAGCTGGTGGCAAACATTGTTCCACCATGTTGAGAAGCTGAGGTAGGCAGAGCCAGCAGCCAAAGCTGCCATTTCAGTCCTAGTAATGCTGCAGTTTAAAGCAATAGATTCACAATAAAACAGATTCAGATGGGATAAACCTCTAAATGGTTTATACTGTGTGTAAAAATGTACGTAGGCTTGGAAGAGAAAGGAAAAGAAATATAGACAGTTATATAAAGAAATAGAAAGTTTTAAAAAATAAAGTATTTAAAGAGAAAGTAAAAATAATATAAAATAAGCCATATAAAGATGGATATTACACAGAGAATCTGGATTATATTGTCTTTGGGATTTTTAACTGCAGAAAGACATTTGATTATAAAAGCTGCTCAGTTAAGTCAATACGTATATTTTAAAGGTGTCTTGACTTCAAAATTTGGATCTAAGGATATGTTGCTTTGGAAAGGAGGCTCAGCTTTTGTTTCCACAGAAAGTAAGAGGCTATGGATTTGTTCCAGGTTAAGATGGATCAAGTTTGACCAGCCAAAATCCCCTGAAAGGTCTCCAATGACACCATGGCCCAAATTATCCAACATCCAAAATCAACTTCAAGGCAACTGGCTCCTCTGAGAATATAGCCTCAGACTACTCCAGTCAGGACTTGACCATAATCCTAAAACTTTCTTTGTATCCCCATAAGAATACAGTGCCCTTTATTAGCAAGAAGCAGCCTAGAAACTATGCCCAAATCCCCCGCACCCCCCCCCAAAATGGATTTTTTTTGTCTGTCTTTATTTAGGTTTTTAGTTACAAATTGTTATTGGTCATAGTCAATATCTTTCTAAAAGAAAAAAGGTAGATAGGAGGTAGATATGATAGGATAAAAGGATAGATTGTTGAACCTACTTTTAAACAGCAACTTGTTTAAAATGTTTTACATTGGTATAGATTTTAGTTTATTGATGCAAATTTAATGTTAATTTTGCTATACTATATGTATATTTCTACTCTTGTTTAAGGTATTATGTTTGTACAGCTCATTTAAAATTATAATGTATAATTAAGAAATACAGTTTGATAGTTAATGATCTATGATATCAAACTTATAATCATGTTAGTCAAGTTTTCTAGGTATACATAGATATATTTTAGATAGGTAATCTTCACATACTTCAAAGACATACAGAACACGACATTTAAAATGTTTTAAAAACTTAGGCTTTCTGGACAGTGAGACACATCTGCTCCTGGCAGCACCAATTTACTTCAAAGAGAAAGATGGACATCAAAGACACTCCATGTGGAGTTTATCTTCTTCTTGGCAAAAATAACCATTTGGGCAAGAAACTGCTCTTGCCTGGACTGCTTGACAAATTATTGTATCTATTAGACATGCAGGACCCATAGGAAGGTGACCACTGAACTTCACAAGGCGAGATGGTCCTTCAGGTTCCTGCTTCACAGAAGAAACTGCTAGACATTCTACAGGAAGAAGTGATTGAGAGACTCTAGGCCTGTGGGCTAAAGATGGATGCCCCAACATTGCAAAGGAACTTTGGGTGACCAGGCAGGCAGCTGTCTCTGTCATCTAGATTTTTTTGGATGTTGCTTACAATGTTCTTCCTGTTTACTTAGATAGATACTTCCTGTTTACTTTCTGGTGTCTGATGTATTTGAAGACTAGATAGTTATAATTTTCCTTGGTTATGATCAAAGATAAGTTAGATATGAAACTTTAGGCTCATAAATATAGAATAGATAGAATATTTTCTTTAATTTTGCCAAATACAAATAGACTAGATATTGTAACTGTAATTCTTGCTTGATGACTGTTCTATTATATGTAATTTTACTACGTTAAAGTTAAAACTTTCCTTTTTAATTAAACAGAAAAGGGGAAATGCCGTGGGATAGTGCTTTTGTACACTGGTTTAATAAAACGCTTATTGGCCAGTAGCCAGGCATGAAGTATAGGCAGGAGAAGCAGACAAGGAGAATGCTGGGAAGAGGAAGGCTGAGTCAGGAGATGCCAGCCTGCTATCCAGGGAGCAGCATGTAATGGCACATAGGTAAAGCCACGGAACATGTGACAACATACAGATGAACAGAAATGGGCTGAGTTTAAATGTAAGAGCTATTCAGTGGTAGGCCTTAGCTAATGGCTGAGCAGTTTTAATAAATATAAGCCTCTGTGTGTTTACTTGGGTCTGAGTGGCTGAGGACCAAGGGGGCCATGGGAGCTGGGCAAGACCAGAAAAACTTCAGCTACAATGGATAGCTTAACAGGGACCACATCCCACCACTTTACTGTTAAAGCTGATAGAGATTTTCAGGTTAAAGAATCTGAAATCTGTGGCTGCATTTCTGACTGCCCACCTTTTTGTTGGAGTGACATAAGTACCTATAAAAACTCTTACAGAAACTTGAATTTAAATGACAGGTGTAGTGGAGAATTTCTTGGTGGGTAAGTCAACTTTTAGGAAAAAATTTTCTGTTATTATTTTAGAAAAGAGTTTTATCCGTATTTTATCAGTATAATAATTTCTTAAAATAAATTATAGTGGGTAACTATATCAAGAGGAACAGGGGAAATCAAGATGTTTTGAAATAATTTCAATAATAAAAATATTTTATGATGTAATTCACAAATTCAAGTATGTACAGCCATTGCTTACAAGGAAATAAAGATGAGGGTTAAATATAAGTCATACTCTGTCACAGCTGCCCCCAGAAAAGTTTAAATAGATAATTAACCAATCCAGTAATAGTACTTTTAAAATGTCTTTAGTACATATTTCTACTACCCCTGTAACTCCAAGCTCCAATAGTTCTGGACCCTCAATTCCTGGCACACATTTCCTTTAAGCAAGTAACTCTAGATGTATACATTCCAGCCCAGAAACAATGTAAAAACAAACCAACAAACAAAAAACCCAATATCTCCTCCAAGACTTACTGGTTTCATAATGACCAGTGAGAAGGAGCTGCATAATCTTCCAGACAAAGAATTCAGAATAATGGCTAAAACCATGTTCAAAAAATTCAAAGAAGATATGCATATACTCTAAGAAAACAAAAATAAATATCTGAATGAAGTAAGGAAGACAATGTAAGACATGAAAATAAAATTAAGCAAAGTGTGCTGGTCGATTTTCTATCATCTTGACACAAATTAGAGTCACCTAGGAAGAGGGAACTTCCACTGAGAAATCGCTCCTATCAGATTGTCCTATGGGCATGTCTGTGGGGTCACTCTCATAATTAATGATTGATGTTGGATGGGAGAAATAGAAACTTTCCATGATAAAAGCAATAACTCTGAATATTAATTATATAAAGGCATCCAATAACAGACACACCTTAATAGTTTAGATGAAAACTATTAAAGCAGGATTTTTCTTTTTTGCTGCCTACAAGAAACATACCTCACTATCAACAATAGACACCACCTGGGCTGGAGAGATGGTTCAATCATTAAACACACAATAGCTGTCTAAGGTTAAAATAATGGAAAAGAGTATTTCAAGCAAACATATCCAGGCAACAAGCAAATGTAGCTGTTATTATACCTGACAAAATAGACTTTGAAAATAAAATTAATCAGAAGAGATAAGAAAGTTAACATTGAACTTATTAATTGAACAGTCTTCCAGGAGAATTTTTTTCTTTACTTTTCTTTTATTTAATTATTTTTTCTCATATAATAAATCCCTACTGTAGTTTCCCCTCCCCCTTCTCCTTCCATTCCCTCCCCCACCTTCTCTTCTCCCCAGAATCACTACTCAATTTCCCTTCAAAAAAGGCCAGGCCTCCCAGGGATATCAACTAAACATGGCATATCAAGTTGCACTAAGAGGCCCATCCCCTCATATTAAGACTGTAGGAGAAAACCCAATAGGAGGAAAGGGATCCCCAAAGCAGGCAAAAGTGTCAGAGATAGAAAACTCCCTGTTAGGTATCCCACAAGACCACCAAGCTACACATCCATTACATATATGCAGAGGACCTAGGTCAAACCCATACAGGATCGCTGATTGTCAGTTCAGTCTCTGTGAGCCTCTATAAGGCTGGTTAGTTGATTCTGTGGGTCATTTTCTTGTGGTGTCCTTGACCCTTCTGGCTCCTACAATCTTTCCTCACCCTGTACCACAGGATTCTCTGAGCTTTGTCTCATGTTTGGTTGTGGTTCTCTGCATCTGCTTCGAGCAATTGCTGGATGAAGCCTCTGTGATGATGATTATATGAGGCTCTGTTCTACAGGTACAACAAAATATCATTAGGAATCATTTCATTGACCTTGTTTATTTGTTTTTTTTTGTTTGTTTATTTATACTGTCCATGTTTGGTTCTATTCTAGTCTCTGGGTTATCCATCCTCTGGTTCCTGCCCCTCCAGGCAGTATCAGGCCTGGGCTCCTTCTCATGGCATAGGACTCAAGTTAGAACAGTCAATGGTTGGCCACTCCCAGAAGTTCTGAGCCATGGTTACCTCAGCACATCTTGCAGGCAGGACAAATTTCATGTGAAAGGTTTTGTTACTGGGTTGTTGTCCCAATCCCTGGAAGACTTGCCTGGTTGCTGAAGATGGCATATTCAGGCTCCATATCCCCCATTACAAAGAATTTTCCATAGGGCTGCCCCCATAGATTCCTGGGGGTTTTCATTGCACTAGGTTTTACATCCCCCTCACCCCCCCACCCCCCCTTACCTCCCCACCCCCCCACCAAATGCCCCTCAATTCCAGTCATCTCTCCCAGTACTCTCTCTCTCCATCTATGCCACCTATTCCATCCTATTCCCATCCCATCTGCTCCCATTCCCTCCATGAAATCCATTCTATTTCCTCTTCCCAGGGAGATCCATGTGCCCCCAAGCAGGATCTTAAAATTAAACATGTACACACCCAAAACAACTCTACTAAATTTATAAAGAAATACTACTCAATATAAAATCACAGATTAACCCCAGCACAGTAATAGTAGGTGACTTCAGTACCAATGGACAAGTCATCTGAACAAAAACTAAACAGAGAAAAATTGGAGTGAAATGACATCATAAATCAAATGAACCTAACAGACATTTACAGAACATTATATCAAAGCACTAAAGAATACGCAGTCTTCTCAGTAGTCCATGAGACTTTGCACAAAATTGATCATTTACCAGGACACAAAGGAAGTCTCAGCCAACAGAGGAAAATTGAAATAACATACCGTATTCTATCTGACCACAGTGAACTAAAGCTAGAAATCAACAGCCATAAAAACTTCGGAAAGTACACAAAACTCAGGGAGTCTAAACAAAACACAGTTGAATAAAAATTGATTCACTAAGAAATCAAAAAGAAAAAAAGGTTTTTTAATCCTAGAATTTCATGAAAATGAAAACCTTACATACCAAAATCTATGGGACTCCAATACAACAATGAAGGGACTCCTAAAAAGCTTATAGTGCTAAATGCCTATGTTAAAAAGTCAGAGAGAAGTCAAATAAATAACTTAATGATGAATCTTAAAGCCTCAGGAAAACAAGAACAAATCAAAAACTAAAGCATCAGAAAGGAAAGGACCACCTCAATCAGGGTTGTAATTAAGGAAATAGAAACAAGCAAACAGAAAATACAAAGACTCAATGGCATGAGCTGTTTATTTGGAATGATGGACAGGAATGACAAACCCTTAGATAAAGTAACCAAAAGAAAGGGAGAGAAGAGCCAAATCAAAAAAACTAGAGATGAAAAAGGAGAGATAGCAGCAGGCACTGAGGAAACTCAGATAATTGTAAGGACATGCTCTAAAAGCTCCATTTCTCTAAATCAGAAAACCTAAAAGAAAAGAATTTCTAGGTGCATACAACATATAAAATTAAGCCAAGAAAGAAAGAAACAATATATATTTTTAAAAATTATTTGAGGATTTCATACAAGCATTTTGAACATATTCTTGCTCAACTACTCCCCAACCCACCCATCGACCCCCAAGTGCATATTCCATATAGTTCTTGACTACCTAGTGCTGTGGATATCGTTCTGTATAAATAAAACACTGATTGGCCAGTGGCCAGGAAGGAAGTGTAGGTGGGACAAGAAGAGAGGAGAATTCTGGGAAGTGGAAGGCTGAGTGGGAGAGACACTGCCAGCCACCACCATGACAAGCAGCATGTGAAGATGCCGGTAAGCCACGAGCCACGTGGCAAGGTATAGATTTATAGAAATGGATTAATTTAAGATATAAGAACAGTTAGCAAGAAGCCTGCCACAGTCATACAGTTTGTAAGCAATATAAGTCTCTGTGTTTACTTGGTTGGGTTTGAGCGGCTGTGGGACTGGCGGGTGACAGAGATTTGTTCTGACTGTGGGCCAGGCAGGAAAATCTAGCTACAACCTAGATCAACAAGACAAGAGAAAGGAACTAAAATGACAAATAGGAAAAGAAGTCAAAGTATCTATATTTGCTGGTAACATACTATGCATAAAAGATCTTAAAGACTCCATTAAAAACTGTTAGAGTTAATAAACACATTTGGTAATTACCATGTTACAAACTTAAAATGTAAAACAAGTAGCCTTCCTACATACCTTTGACAAACATACTGTGATAGAAACCAAGAAGAGAACCTCATCCTGTTTCACACACACACACACACACACACACACACACACACACACACACACACACACTCACACACGCCACCTGGGAATAAAATTAACAAGACCCTGACAGTGAAAACTTTAAGGCATCAATGAATACTATTTATAAATCATAAATTTTTAAATCTTTGATCCCTTTTAATATACAGTACTCTTAGGTTGAATATATTACTGTCTTCATTTCAAGTGCATAGCTAAGGAGCCAAGTGCACAGTCTCACTGATATAGGTGTAACTGCAGAGCCAGCTCCATAGTGCAGACTTTCTATGTTATTCATCCTTTATGTGTGAAATTAGAGGAAGCCCTTGGCATTTTTTGACATTATTTTTTCTATTTTCTTTCTTAGGTTGATTTTTTTTTCTTATGGGGTTACTTCTTCCAAAGTATTTTTAAGAACAGCGAATTGTGTCTGCATTTTTCAAATGGCACATGTTAGTGTAGAAACTAAATTTTGAACTCAAATTTAAGTTTCACAAAACAAGGAGCATCTTTTAAGGCATTTCACTGCAACAATTTTTCACAAGCCAAAACAAGTCCTTTGAAATCTTAGTTTGCAGATGTACTACTAAGAGCCATCATCCATTATCTTTTGAATTAAATTACCTTTCTGCACAAGACACATCCTTTTTTCTATAAAGAGTAATGTGGTGTGTAGAGAAGCTAACACTTCACTCAATTCAAATAATGTGTTCCAATTTTTCTGTCTTCCATTAGCAGAACCAGAATGTCTTCTTGATAGATTATTCAAATTTTCTTGTTTTTCTCTGGCTTTCTAGTATTTCCCTATCTCAATGCTCCTACTATAGTTAGGCCATTTTGGTGTCAGTACAAAAACAAAACAAAACAAGAAAAACAAAATAAAAACCAGTCAAGTTCATTTAAATAAGGAAAGATGCTATTTCAGGGATACACTAAACAGCCCTCCTAGGTCTGGAATTTAGAGATTCCCAGGCAGTTTCCCCCATGATCTGCTTTTCTCCCAATCTTTATAACCTCTGTCATTCTTATTTCCCCTGCATGGACCTTTCTGTGATAGGCCTTTTCTTCATTAAAAACAGTTCTTCAATTTAATGTTAATTAATCCTTGAAGTCCAGCTATGACACCGGCATAATGGAAAGTGTTCCTTTACTGCCCTGTTTTATTATATTCAGCAAATGAAGGAGTTGGAGTTTGTGCCAGATGTTGGAACAGTCTTTTCTAAATACTTGTTGATTTCTTCATGGTAGAGTATGAACCAAAAGTGGATTTGCTCATCAGGAGAGCTTTGTTAAATTTTTGAGAGTTCCAGATATGTCTTGATCATGCTTCTATTGCTCCATTCACCTTCTTTTCCCCCTCAACAAAACAAAACCAACCAAATAAACAAACAAAAAACACCTTTGCCATCTACCAGTATTCTAGGGTTATCAAGGGGCTAGAGAAGCAGATAGGGCCACTTTTATATTGTATATCATTAAGACACCTTTGTACTCCCTATTGTACATAAAAATCTGCAAATGAACACTGTACATAGCTCAGCACGATACATTGTCAAAGACTTGCTTGTTATGAGTTAACCCCTTAGTCTATGTGGTTCCTGGTAGAAATGTTCAATCTGACAAAAATAAACAAATTCAGCATTCTTATAGAAGGTTCTGTTGGGTCCTGAGACTGTGTGAATAATAGGAATCAGACCACCAAAGTCTATAAGCCAGAAGCAACTTTATTCAAAACACAGCAGGGGAACAAAAACTTCTAACTAGTTAGGGCCACAGAGAATTATTTGGCTCTGTGACCCCAAGAAGGGGCTCTAAGCATCTTTTTATAGCCAAAGGTTATACACAGGGCAGAGAATACATATCAGGATTTACAGCTTCTTGGAGTGCACCCCCAGAGTCAGGATTTACAACCTCTGATTACAGAGTGTTAGTTCAAGATGTTTACAAAGCCTAGGTCTGTTCTGCTTTCCCGTATCTGGGAGAATGTAGGGCAAAGGGTCAAGTAGCTTATTTTAAGGCCACTACCAGGCTATAGGCATACAATTTTTCACATTCTTGGACTCTTTAGCTCAGACCCAGATATCTTGAGAGATGACAAGGTCAGCAACATAGACACCATGAATCCCTAGGATGAGGCTAATCATATGGCCAGGGGCATGAGCTCATGACATGAGCTCTGTAGTTATTGATTGTCTTTGTTCCCCTTCCTATGTAGCCAGCTGTCTTGAGATAAATGTAAGGTAGTTTTCTAGAATGTGAATCTGTTGCTTTCTCAAATTGCCATCTCTTTGAATAAAGCACAGCTTAAACATTCAATTTCTGCCTCTGATCAGTGATACTTGTGATGACAGATATCCTGTACTCTGGTATTTCTGTTAGAATATTACTGCTGTGGGATGTTTTTCTGTACACTGTGAATATGTGTTGCTCTGATTAGTTGACAAATAAAGCTGCATTGGCCCATGGCAGGGCAGGATAGGGTTAGGCAGTACATTCGAGTTGAAGACAAGATGAAGAAGGGTGGATATGGTGGTATTTTATCGCTAACCTGCTGTCCAAGGAGCAACAAGATGCTAGCAGACCGGTAATACCACATATAGATGAATAGAAATGAGTTGAGTTAAGTTGTAAGAGCTAGCTGGTAAGAAGCCTGACCCATAGACCATACAGTTTGTAAGTAATATAAGCCTCTGTGTGTTTACTTGGGACCAAGCAGCTGTGGGACTTGGGTGGGAGAGATTCATCCCTACTGAAGAGGCTGGCAGAACCGGAGAAACTTCTGGCTACATATTACCAAAATCATCCAAACTCAATTACTCTTACGGCATGGCCATGGTCACCTCATACCTTTTCATTTCTAAATGTAAGGTAACCCGAATCCAAACTGGAAAGGGAATTTAAGAAAAGTATAACAATATGAAAAATATTTCAATGTCAGAAATTTGTTACTAGTCTAAACTGAAGTTCTCAAATTGACAACTGGGAGGTTCTAGGAAACCATTGTAATCTCCAGGCACGTGAAATGACACTCCTGGAATCCATAGGGTTCCAGGAACCTTATATTCTAACTTAAGTTCAATCTGGTTGCTGAACCAGGTGACCAGACAGGTATTGTGAGTATGCAGCAGAGATGTACGCTTGGGTGTATCCAGTTGCAAGTGTTTTCAGCTTAGTTGGGGCTATTCTCCAATGCACCCTAGCTGCCCTTATATCTATCATTTTGGAGTTCTGAGCTAACTCAAGGAGCAGCACAACTTTTAGACAAATGGTGCTTGAGAAAGCAGGCAACATGTTCCTCACTGAAGTGGTCGAAGATGACACTGCTCTCTGAAAGAGCAAGCTTTCTTTCTGTTTAGGGACTAGCCATCTAGGAGGATAACAGAGGCCCTTGTAGGCTTTTTTGAAAAGATTCTAGTGTTTTGTAAACCTAAGCAGTAGGAGCTGAAATGATCATCCCTTAGGAAATGGAGCTGCTGGTCTGTAGCATGAAATGGGATCTTCACAGTGCTTATGTCGGCCAGTGCTTTCATGCTACAGAGGTAATTGTTGCAGTATTGATTTTCCCAGGCCTCCTGCTGCAGCACACTGCCAACTTAATCTGCAAAACCTCAGGCTAATGCTTGACATCCTGTTTCCTAGAGAGTGGAGTATCAATTAATTCCTTGAGGAACTTGAGGCATTGTCTCTCAGAGTGTATTGGGTACTTTTTAAAGATGCCATTCCCAAGTGTTTCATTTTCACTTTCATAAGTGAATATATTTATAATCAAAGATCATATGTCATTGTAGTCCCCACACATATGATCCTTTAGCCAGTTACTGCAGGTCCTGCCTCTGCATCTTTGTCCTTGCCAGTTTGACAATTGCTGGATTCTCCTGTCCTTTTGTTAGGAAGGATGTCTAAGGTCAGGCAGGTATAAAAGTCTGGGTTCTGGTGGAACAGTGGAGATGGGTCTAGGAAATGGCAACTGTCTTTTTGCTTACCTCTGACAAGACACCAACAGGCAAGGAAGCAAGGAGGAAGTCTCTGGCTTTCTCCTGATGCTTGTTCCCAAACTGTGTGTGTGTGTGTGTGTGTGTGTGTGTGTGTGTGTGTGTGTGTGTGTGTGTGTGTGTGTGTGTGTGTGTGTGTTGGCTAGAACACCCATTCTATCTTTTGTGGCTTATCTGTCTAGAATAAGTCAACGTATTAGGATTTATTTTTCTTGTTTTAATTTATCAGTGGAAAGAAACTATCTCCAAGAGGCTTCCTTTGTGTCAGGGGCTTCAGTTAGTTTAAATAGCTATGGATAGCTAAAAGGATAGGGTCTTGTTCACAGACACTTGGTAAAGGAAACTTAAAGAGTCCAGGACAATGGCTAAGGAGGGACTCCTAAATAATTCAGAAATTATCTCTTTCTGGTTGAAATGATTAAAAAATAAAGTATAAAACCAAAACTCCATTTATCAGTGACACCCTTGACATGTATTTTACTTTATAGTACCTTAGCTAAAGAAAATAACCCTTCTGGGATTGTGTTTTTGATTTGCAGCACAGCAAGCAAAGTTTTTAAGATCTATGAAATTTTATAAAGGCGTGATATTGAGAATATCATGCTACATACTGTGGGAGTTCCTTCATAGAATCTTGAGATATATCATCCATGGTTTCTGTTCTAAGAGAAGCTGTGTTTCTTCTGAGTAACTGGGGTAACTACAATGGGGACATTTTGATGCTTTGAAAAGTTTGTGTTTCTCTTTGCTTTGGCTGCCAGGAACTTCCAAAATTCAGTGCTTTGGAAGCTCAAGTACACATGTCTGTGAGATCGCTGTCTGTAGATGTAACCGTCTTGTTAAATAAGAAACACAGAGTCAATGCAGAGATGAAAGCCCAAGAGATCAGAGCTAAGATCTAAAAACCTTACCCTTCACTGCTGCTGCTGTCTTCTTCAGCTAAGAGACCTACATCCTGTATATCTGTCTTTATATAGACTTTCTGTTCTGCCTTCTCATTGGTTGTAAACCCAGCCACATAACCTCCTCATCACTGCCCATCTATACAGACCTCCAGGTCTTCTATGGTTGGTATTGAGATAAAAGGCATGTGTCTCCATGATGGCTGTATCCCTGAACACACAGAGATCTGCCTAGCTCTGCCTCCCAAATGCTGGGATTAAAGGCGTGCACCACCACCGCCCAGCTTCTGCTATGGCTTGCTATTAGCTCTGACCCCCAGGCAACTTTATTTATTAACATACAAATAAAATCACATTTCAGTACAAATAAAATATCACCATAACTGTCCATCCAGCTTTATGTTCTTCCGATTTCTCATTCTTATTTTACATTAAAAGCCCTTTGTCACAAACTTCTGTGGTCCCTGTTATGTAACCAACATCTCCAGTTCTAAAGACAATCATGAGGCCTTACTCAGCTCCAGGAAAAGGGGACTTTGAAATATAAATGCTTTTTTAATCTTTATATTGGTTGAAAATATCATTCTATCGAAAACACATTTAGTACATCCTTCGCCACAAATACTCAGCCATGTTCATTGCCACTCTATTCACAATAACTAGGAAATAGAAACCTAAATGTCCTTCAACTGATCAATGGATAATGAAAATATGGAACATACACTATTTACTATTCAGATATAAAAAAAATGAAATCATGAGATTTGTAAGTAATGGATGGATATAGAAACAATTTTATTTTGTAAAGTAACCCAGAACAGGTTCTCTAACTGGGGAGAAGGGAGGGAGGTTAGTACAGAAGAACAAGGAGTGAAGAGGGACAAATAACACTACAGTTGTTTGATAAAGCCTCAAGGAGTCATATTATTTTATATTTCCCTTATATATATATATATATATATATATATGTATACAAATATATAATATATTTTATAGATATGTGTTGCACGAATCCTAATTGATCTTTTAATAAAAATTTGGAGCCAGATATTGGGGTAAATGCTGAAAGATCAGAAGTAACAAGCCTTAGCCACTTCTCACCTCGCCAGCTCTTTGGCCAAAAGGGGAAGATCCCATCTCCATGAATCCTCAGAATGAATGCCGGAGTCCTCAGTGAAAAGGATTCAGTTCCTGTCTCCTCCAGCCTTATATGCCTTTCTCCACCCAGCTATATCGCTTCCTGTCTCAACCTTCCTAGTGCTGGAATTAAAAGCATGTGACTCTTAAGTGCTGGAATTAAAGGTATGAGCCATTACCACCTGGCTCGGTTTCTCTTTTAGACTGGATTAATCTTATGTAGTCTAGGGTGGCCTTGAACTCACAGAGATTCAGATGGATCTCTGCATCTTGAGTGCTAGGATTAAAGGTGTGCCACCACTGCAAGGCCTCTATGTTTAATCTAGTGACTGGCTCTGTCCTCCGATCTTCAGGCAAATTTTATTTGTCAGAGTACAAACAAAATATTACAACAGATACATGTGTGTCTGTGACTATAGAAACAGATATAAACATAAATATAGATTACATAGATAGGTAACTTAAAGGATGTTATGCCACTTGGCCTGACAATGATTCTCACAAGAGCCATAGACTAGCTAACAACAACAACAAAAATCCAGTTTCAGGCATGAAAAGCCTTCATTCAAGTTGTTGGTCAGGGGAGTTCAGGTGATTCCAAAAATAATATAGGTTACTGCTGCTGCCCTCCATTGCTTCTCAGAGGTTGAAGGTAAATCTCTGTTGCTGGCGAAACCATGTACTTTGGAAACAAGACCTGGAGAACTAGATCTGGATTTGACCTGAAAGCTACTTCTCTGAGGGTTAACTTTTATGGTGCTGAAAGGTGCTACGCAAGCTGCCAAGAAAGGAAAGCAATCAGTAGTCCTACCCAGCTATGCTACCTATAAACCAAGTGCCTTAGTGGCTTTTACCAGTCATGGAAGAAACTTCCTTTCCTCAGCAAACAAAGACCATTGCAAAAAGCTACACTGCTGAAAAGGCAGAGAACAACTGATTATGGGTAGTACAGCACCAATGAGCATGTCTGCAGTATAACTCCCCCATTTAATGCAAAGGGAACATTGCAAAAGGGGGCTGAAAGATTATGAGTCAAAGGACCAGAATGTCTGCTGTCAGATTGTATATTTTAGATTGACAGCACAGCTATACCTAGGAAGTCTCTACAATGGCTGCCTAAATAGGAACTGAACAATTCCACCATCAGATGACATGACAGCATGTATGGCGTAAAAGCTCATGGGATCCAATCCCTAGATGAATATCTACAAGCAGTTAATGACAGTTGAGAGAGGGAGAATCAGTCCATCCTAGGGAAGAGTTCCCTGATTAGCCAATGCTAAGTAGTCAGTCAAAATAAAAGAAAACAAAACACATGTACTGAAAAAAAACCAGTAAATTGTACTGCATATTTATTCGAGCACACACGCACATGTATATGTGTGTGTGTGCATGCTTGTGTGTATGTATGTGTTTGTAAAATAATCTTAAAGGAAAGGGGCATGCTTTAAGTGGGAGAGAGAGAATGGGAGGGTTTGGAGAAAGGAAACAAAATGTTATATTTTAAATAGTGAATAAATTAAGTGGTGGAGGCTGAGAGTGCAGTTCTGTTGGTAGAGCATTTGCCTAGTATGCATGAAACACTTACTTCAATCCCTTGCACTGTATAACTGGCCATGGTGGTGGAAAACTCTAATCTCAACAGTCAGAAAGTAGAAGCAGGAGGATCAGAAGCTCAATATAATTCTCAGTTATATAGCCAGTTCAAGGTGAGCTCTGAGATACAGGAGGTCCTGTCTCAACAAAACTAATAAAATAAAAATGATAGATCTCAGCAATGCTTTAGTGAATAAAGGCACTTACTCCCTAACCTGGTAACCTGAATTTGATTCTCTGAGACCTGCATTGCTGAAGGAAAGGATGGACTCCAACAAATTTCCCCCTGACTTACACACACACAAACAAACAGTAAAAAGTTAAAGGGTTTTAAATGAGAAACTAATAAAAGTGATAATAGAATATAAAAGATACATTTTCAGGTATATTAAGGGGCAAAAAGAAGGATCTTCTAGACCTACTTTCTAGTTTTAGACTGCTACATGAAGGCTATATTAGTAAATGTTTTCTATGAAAAACAACATGTATATTGTGTTGTATATAATATATATATGTGTATGTCTATATGACTGAGGTGTATTTTAAGGAATTGACTCACGCCATTATGAAAGAAATCTAAAGCTGCAGGATCATGACAGCAAACTGCAGACCTAGGCACTGCTTGAGGTTTATATTCAAAGATAGGTTACATGTAGCTTCCTCTTCCTCCAGAAGAGTGGGTGTTTTGAAGGAAAATGACCCCCATAGGCTCATATATTTGAATGCTCAGTTCCCAGTTAGTGGGACTGTTTGGGAAGGATTAGGAAGAGTGGCCTTGTTGGAGTGGGCGTGGCCCCATTGAAGGTGTGTCACTTAGGGGAGGGCTTTGAGGTTTCAAAAGCCAATGCTTGGTCCAGTCTCACTCTCGCTCTCACTTTTGCTCTCTCTCCTGCCTGTGAATCAATACGTAAAGCTCTCAGCTACTGCGCTATGCCTGGCTGATTCCTGCCATGATTATTATGGACTAACTATCATGAATCTACAAGCAAGTCTCTGATTAAACAGTTTATTTTGCTAGGCAGTGGTGGTGCATGCCTTTAATCCCAGCACTTGGGAGGTAGAGGCAGGTGGATCTCTGTGAGTTTGAGGCCAGCCTGGTCTACAAAGCTAGTTCCAGAACAAGCAGGACTGTTAACACAGAGAAGCCCTGAAAAAAACAAAAACAAAAACAAACAAAAAAAATAAAAAAAAGTTTCTTTTATAAGAGTTTCTTTTACAACAATAGAACACTAAGACAGAAGTAGTATTTTCTTTGTTTTTGTTTTGATTTATTATGTCCATGAACTAAATGTGAACTCTGGCGGTAACTATAGGGACACAGAGGGGTTATTTTATGTGAAAAATAAAGTAAGCAAAAACAAGGAATCAGATACGTGGGGAAGACAGGGGACTTTGAGCTGACTCCAGGTAATTTATCTATGGTCCCAAGTGTGTTTGGACTCTAGTGGGATCAGACTAGGGAGAAGCTTCACAACTGCTCTGAAAAATTAGGTATGAACACCTGATGTACATATTGAATGTGGGTTAGGATATAGTGAATTTGAGGAGTGTATGGAACTTGCAAGGGAAACAGGTTCAAAAGGAATGTAAGAAAAAATGTGGATTCAACATGATGCAGATTTTAGTATTCTATAATAGCTGAAGCTGACAGAATAGAGTATTAAGACAAATGAAAAAAAAAAAAAGAGTAGATCAAGGGCAGATGGAAGGAACACCCAAAGGGGACTAGAAAGAAACATAGCCAGGAACCAGTAACAGGCCACACTGTCGGGAAAGAAAACAATACGGACTACGGGGTCAACAGTGCCAAACACATAGACTTCAGGGATAACTGCTTGTTGGGGCCCAGGTGCTACAGCAGTGAGGAAGCCAGTGCAGCTTCAGCAAAGGGGTGTAAATCACTGGCAGTGAGGATGAGTGGGAGGAGAGACACTCTTCTCATACAACCTGCTGAGAACAAAGAATTGGGAAAACCCAAGGAAGATGGAAATGTTTAGCTGTGTGGGATCTGAGTACATTTTTAGGCTATAGAAAAGGGGCAAGACCAATCAATGGTCTAGAGGAAAAGCAGAACCAGAAGCATGAGATCACAGACACACCAGTGTTCCAGAGGAATGTAGAGGCCTTGCATAGACAGTTGGAGAGAAATAGAACCCAGTTACAAAAGTAAGTGCCTGTGGAGTTGGGAATGCTCCAAAATGAAAAGGTTGCTGATATCTGTCAGAATTCTGCCCTTACTCCAACTGCATGACTGCACATGTGCAGTTCAGAAGTTAAGCAAAGGGCCTTGCATCTTACGTCATCTTCCCCCACCATCTTCCCTCTCTCTGCATGTGCTTTCCTCCCCAGGCCTGGTTCTCTTGCCCTTACCCCAATAAAGCTCAAAAACTAATGCTGGGCTCTGTCGTGACCATGACCTTTCCACGCGATAACCAGCACCGCCACCAGCGCCGCTTATCATTCATTTCAATATTTACCCTAACTTTTTTTTTTCCAAAGAAAGAACTGAGACCTTCACCCTAAGAATTAAAATAGGATAGAAATTGATGTGATTGACAGCAGTGGCTGAGGTTAGGGATCACAACAGAGGGACCAAGACCAGAACATGTCAGCAGGCTGTCTCCAGCTTGAGATGGTGAATGCTCAAGACATCAGTGATCACTGCCGTGTGATGTTTCACAAGACGGCCTGACACACTGAAAGGGAAGTGAAAATACACACTTGAGAGTAGAGGAGAGAAATGCATCCAGAAGAGACCTCCTTTAATTCTTCTCTCTTTTCTTGTACCTTAGAGTGGAATTACAGAAAGGTCTCCACATTGCTCCCCCTTAGAGCTCCACTCACTGACTTTTCTGATGTTTTACTAACATAAACTTCTCAGTTCAATATAAAATGAAGTATAAATAGTTTACCCTAATAGTGAAAAAAAAAATCCCTTCCAAACCTACAGGTCTCAAACCATTATGAAAATAACAAAGGTAGCTGAGCTTCAAATCAGGCACTTCCTTCCAGCAACAGCCAGAAATGCAAATGCAGAATTCTAAGCACACGCATATGCATACAGGTGCATATGGCTGACACACAGCAGACCTTTCATTGGAAAACTAAGTGCTATTCATGCTGAGTAGTTTCCATAATTGTTTTCTTTTTGTATTATTGAAAGGGGAGCAGATCTACTTCCTCTGTATTCACAGGAATGGAAATGAGTATTGGAAATAAGCAATTAAAACCTCCAAGATGATTACATTAAAGATAAAATACAATAAGCTAAAAATACCACCTGGAGGAAAGGACTCTGATATTGAGCCAGAAAGAAAATGGCCAAAAAGGTCCAGAATTCAAGGACAAGCTTTTCTACACCTTCACTCTCTGCACGGCGCAGGGTTTCTATGCATATGGTGTTAAAAGCTTCCACTGTTCTGCGGCCCTGAGTGCAGGAACATATGTGCTGCAATCTCTCACAACAGGATAAGAATAGGAACTATCTGCCAATTCTTCTTTGGCATTCCCTTGTATTAAGAAGTTTTATGTCTTGCCCTTCCTGTTATAATTCATTAAATTAGTTGCAGAAGCTTTTAAATATTTTATATTCTCTCCCTGTTCCATTCTCATATGTGATAGATGATTTTTCTAGTTTGGACCCAAAGATCACCACTGTAATACGTTTGGGCCTCAACCCCTCATTATGGAAAATCTAATCAGCTAATGGTTTAGGTAATAAATTATACTTTTGCCTGCCTGGCCTTGCTCTTGCCTTTAATTTAGAAATGCAACACTGCTGATTTTTTCTTGTATCACCCTTCAGAGTGGATTTTTGGTATGCTATATCCTGGGATCAGAATTTTTTCTTGTAATTTTAAATTTATCTTTTGTAGGTAGTCACTGCAGTATTTTTCTATTTAGCTAACTTCATGAAGTATTGACCCTGTGACATAATTTGCTGACATTGGCTCTATTAGTATTTTATTCAGAGAGTTCTGGGTTTTATCTATTTGGGACAGGGAGTTCTATGTTATCTCTAGAGGGCTATCCTGTGTGGTATAAAAAGCTTACAAACATACCTCTATCCATTAGATACCAGTAGCCAAGTTTCATATGCTATAACTTCCCAACAGAAGTTGGGAAGATAAAAGTATCTCCAGACATTGTCAAATATTCCTAACTGTGAAATCATCTCTGATCACAAACCAACCACAGATGTATGTAATTTTGGGAGCAACCTGGAAATGTCTCATCAGACCATAGGAAAATATTTCAAGGAGGGAGAGAAAAAGAGGAGGGGAGGAAAAGAAAAGGACAAACTTTGAGAATTCAGGAAACTGCAAACGGAAGTTTACCAAATTACCACTAGCAAGAATAAGGAGCAGAAAGGAGTGACTGAGAACATTGGAAACAACATTCTCTGTCCAGACATTTCTCTGTTCTGTCAACGATGACTCAAAAATTAATTGCCATTTATCTCTGCTCTCATCCATGATACCCTATCCATTATAATGCTATTAATCTCATATTCAGCTATCTTCACTCCACCTCCCACTTCCATCTCTATTATCATCCTACAGTCCAACTGATAATTATCTCTCCCCTGAACTACTACAATATCTCCTAACTTTCCCTTGGATTGAATTGTGGCCCATCTTCAATTCAGTCTCTACACTGTAGTAATCAGAATCTTTTCCAAATTCAAATCCAATCAGGGTTTCCTGATGATGTTTGCCCTTCCTGTATCATACTGTTCTTAAAATAAAAAATAAAACTTAATATAACCAACAAAACTTTACATCATACAATCCTCCATCCCAATGTTTTTGAACATGGGCAAAGTCACTCACCATACTTTTTTATTTAATTCAAACTATATTTTTCCATGCACTTTATTCTGATTACAATTTTTCTTCCCCTAATTTCTCCAGATTCTCTCCCACCTCCCCATGCATCCAAATTAATACCACGCTTGCTCTCACTCATTAGAAAACAGGCAACTAGAAGAAAAAAAGAACAATCAGCAGAAGATGCAGAAGATGGGCCTCCAGAACTCCTGTTTATTCATGGAGGACATACTGCCAAGATTTCAGACTTCATTTGGAACCCTAATGAACCTTGGGTCATTTGCTCAGTGTCTGAAGATAACATCATGCAGATATGGCAGATAGCTGAAAATATTTACAATGATGAACAGTCAGATGTCACGACATCGGAACTAGAGGGACAAGGATCTTAAACCCAAAGTATGAGGTGTTTCTGTTGAATGTATTGCTACATGAATGCTTGATTAATCAAGCGCCAAAAAGGCACTGTATAGTAGGAAATGTAAGTGGGATGACTTATGGCATTCTTTACCCTCTGATTCTAGCACTTTCAAGTGAGATAATGAGTACTGTATCATATTGTAGCTATTGGGGAAAAATGAATGTTGCTTAAGAAAGGACATCATTATTGTTTTAAAATACATATTGCTGGGTATTGCCTTTGATTCAACTGTTTTAAGTCCTCATTTTCTCAAATTTTAAGTGCTTGCTGAAGTTCCCAAATATGCAAGGATAACTTTTACACGTTTTCCTTCCAACACTTCTTGATTGGCTTTGCAGAAATAAAGTTTTAAAATAATAATAATAAAAAACAAATAAACCATAGTAGGACAAAACAAATAAAGAAACAGAAAAAAAAGAGTCCAAGAGAAAGCACAAGGTACACAAATACAGGCATATTTGCATGCACAGAAATCCCATTAAAACACAAAACTGGAAACTACAGGGGAAAAAAGCCCAGACAAAAACTATTATGACACAAAACCCTCCAAGAATACCACTGACTTTGTTTTATGTTGGCTGTGGGGACCTGCCCCACTGGGAACTTAGGTCACCTGTGAAGAGGTGGCTTGGAGCCTAGGAAACCCTCTTACCCAGAGACAATCAGACGCAGCAGAGAGTCAAGTCAAGCAAGAACTTACTGATAGGCAGTAAGCCTCTTTTATGCCAGAAAACCTCAGAACCCTAGGAGGGGGTGAAGGAACCAACCAATCATTTTAAAGGTCACCCTATTTACAAGTTGTTTATGCACTGACATCATCTCCTGTTTTTTAGTATCTTATCTTAGCATAAATAACTTGAGCTAACTTCCTTTCTCACCATTCCTCTTTAATCTCCATACAAACAACCCAAGCTAATTTCCTCTTAGCCATCCTTTGTATCTATTCTCTGCACAAACAGCTTAAACTAACTTCCTCTGGTACCATTGTATCCACTCTCTGCATAAACAGCTTAAAGCTTAAGTTCTGTTTATCTGAATTTCTTTTGGCACCCTCTTTGCATCCCATGTATGCCCCACAGTTGGCTATCTACTGGTAGGCATGAAGCTTGTCCTTAAGTGAGGTTTGTATACCTAGTAAAACTCAGTTGGAGAAAACTATTTTTTTTTGTGTGAGTGGTTACCACTATGCTTTTCTCACATGCTTGTGTTCTATTTCTTCTGTCTTGAATTAACATACCTCCGCTTTCTTATTCAACCTCAGATATCAGTTGTACCTTTGCTAAGTTTCAATTACTATTCATTTCCTGTCTAAATGCTCACCCCAGAAGAGTTGAAAGCCTTCAAATTTACTTGCATAGACTAATATCAGAATGCCAATATATATCACAAACCCAATGGATACTTGTTTCACCTTTAAATGGAAAAAATAAAAAGCCATACATGAATAAATGTTACAGAGGAATCCAAAAAGATATTTAATTGGACTACATGTTCTCAAGATATTTTCTTTTAAAAATTGAATCTAATTTATTCATTTATTCATTGGGAGGTGTGCTTACCATGGAACATATACTGAAGTCAGCAGACAACTTGAGGGAGTAGGTGCTTTCCTTGCACCATGTGGACTATGTACCACACTAGTCATTAGTCTAGTTAGTAGCAAGTGCTTCTACCCAATGAGACATCTTGTCAGCCCTTAAGAAATTTTCTTATGTCATAAATGTACATTGGTATTCATCAGTCTAATTACATCATGGTCAACTAGGCAAAGAGCTCTTGCCAACAAGCAAGCTCACCTAATAGTTTGTGTTTTACTTTGAGGCCTTAGTACATGCCTAGAGGTGACTAAATATGTGATAAAGAATGAAAAAAAAAAAGAATACATAGATTCGTGGGTGGATGAATAGGTAGATTGGGGGTGGGTGGGTGGATGGATGGTCAATGGATGAAATTTTGTGTGATTAACTACATTAAAATGGGTTTATCTAAATTTTCCTTTATCTTGTAATACTAAACATTGCTCAACTCTTTAAGATTAATATGCTAATTGTGTTTAAGGTCTTGAATTCTCCTTTCTGTTTATATCTCAGGGGGGATTCTGAACAAATTAAGAACACTAAGGCAGTATGATAGCAGATGCCTACAACCTCAGCACTTAGAAGGCAGAGCAGAAGGATCATAAGTCCTAGGCCTGCCTGGGCCATGTAATAAGATCTGTTTCAAAATGAAATAAAACCAAAATATTAGGAAATACCAAATGAAACCTAAACATTAAGCCAGAAGAATTTTATTAAAAAGCTGATTCTGATAGACTTTTGAAGCTCGTCACAGAACTTGCTGTTTGGAGAGTACAAGTTTCATCTCTACTCATCTCTTATAAAAAAAAAAAGGAAAAAATATGAGAATGGCTTGCCAATGAGAGCCCTGTGTCAAAACATTTGCTTATACAGTGGAATTTGGTCTTTATTTAAAGTACAACATTGTTTTTAGTTTTATTCTTGCATATTTCTGATATAATTGATGATGATGATTGATTTTTTAAGGAGGACATAACTATGCAGTCTTTCACTTAGACAAATAAATGATTTTACTCAGTTTTTGGACTATTCTAGTAATTATAGTCATCAAGGGTCAGAAAATGGGGCTTAGGGAAACAAATTCTTGAATCTGGATTCATACTGTATTTCTGTTTCTTCTAGAGCATGGAAGAAATAGACGGCAATGGCAATGGTAGAGTTGCCATCTTTATATAGCATGCTTCTTAGATTATACTTGAAATTGTAGCTCATCAAGTTTTGATCCAACCTTAGCCAGTATCTACTGACAATGTACAGTGTTTGCAATGAAGCTGCCTATTCTCAAAAATTACAGCACTTCTTAGATTCAGTTTCATATGCATTGTCTTATTTAAGGTCTAAATATTTTCTACCAATATTACATTACATTTTAAGGCTGAAAATGCTGATACTTTTTGGTTGTGAGCCTACCCTTTAAAGGCTGAGCCATTTCTCTAGCCCAAGATGCTAATACTCAACTGAAGGGCTGTAGCCAGTCAATAATTCCAAAAGACTTTGATCAAAATTCTTGGGAGTGTGTTTAATGCTCCATTTACCAAAATAAGGAAAGAAGAAAGTGACTGTGAATCAGGCCAGGAGAGGCATCTGCTATAAACGAGCCCTTTGGAAGTGTGTGGGACTTTTAATGATGGACTGTGTGCAATAAAAAGAATCCTATTTTGGAAGTGAGAATTTATGTACACCTAAAGAAAGTTAAGATTAAGATGAGAAAATTGTCTTTTAGTATTAGCAGTTTTGATGAACAGCTTTACAGGAAGAAATTTCAAAATTAGAAGTGAATTGATGGAGTGGGAATATGAGGAAATGACATAGAGTTGACCTAGAAGTTTGAAGACTGAAGTTGACAAATTAGAAAAGAATACAATGATGGCTGAATGTGGTAAGAGAATCGACACAAAACAATCGAAATAAATTTTTCTTTTTCTTTCTTTTTTTTTTTACAAAGGAGAATGCACTTTAATTTAAACTATTACAGTCTTTTTAAAAATCATTATGAAATTTTCTATTTATTTTACATACCAACCACAGATCCCCCTCTTCTTCTTCTTCCTACCCTCCAGGCTTCTTGCCTAATATATCAGTTAGAATAATTTTTTTTTTTAAAAAGAAGGCCCAAGGAAATCTCTTGGTCAGCAAATTATTTGCTTTACAAGCAGGAGGACCTAAATATGGAACTCCAGCATCCACATAAAAAGCAGGGTGCTCAAGCATGAGTTGAACAAGCATGACACCAACAGAAATGCCAAAGTAGATGGGGAAAAGCCCACAATGCCTCAACACTACACACAATCTATAGGCAGCTAAAAAAAAAAAAAAAAAACTGGGAGTGGAAGAGGTGGTGCTTCTCAGGCAAGAACACACCATTTGGTGGTCCAATGCCAAATGGTCAGCTCTGAAATAGCATTGTATAAACAGGTTATATTTAAGTATGTGTGTATATACATATAGGAATGCAAGAACAATTAGTGAAAAAAGAGGTCATATATTTGAAGAAGAGTGAAGAGGGGTATATAAGAGGATATGAGGGGAGGGGGAAAATGTAATTTTGATAGAATTTCAAAAAATAAAATAAAATAAAATAAGCAGGGCATGACAGAGACAGGGGCTCACTGGCCAGTCTTGCTTAATCAGTGAGCTTTAGGTTCAGTGAGAGAGACTCAGCCTGAAAACGTAATTCAAAGAGCAACGGAGGAAGAAACCAGCATCCAGCATCAACCTCTGACCTTGTTTCACTTGCACTCACAAACATCAAATGTTCTCTCTTTCGGTAGTCCAGGCTGGCCTCGAACTCACAGAGATCCGCCTGGCTCTGCCTCCCGAGTGCGGGGATTAAAGGCGTGCGCCACCACCACCCGGCTCAAATGTTCTCTCTTATTGGAGACTCCTAGCTCCAAATCTTCAAATATAGCTACAGAAACTAAGAAAGTAAAACAGGAATATTACCAGGACATGAGGGTTTGGGAGCAATATAGAGGGGAATATCAGGGTACACATGATCTGGTCAGGTAAATGGGAAAAGGGAGCTGGTAAATACAAAAGAAATTAGGAAAAGGGTCAAGAAAAATGTTAATATACATGTGATTTGATAGGGTAAATTGGAAAAAGGAGCTTCCTAGGTAAGATGTAAGTAGGTAGATACAGGACAAAGAAGAAGGTTGGTAAAACAACAATAGGTATATATGGAAAAGCCACAAGGAATCACAATTAACTACTGAAAAGTGAGAAACTGCTAATGCATATAATTCATTATTGTGATTAAATTATAATCTCAAAAATAACAGCAAAAAATAAATTGGAGCACAATCAAGGAAGACACCATTAGCACCCTCTGGGTCACAAATGCACCCATGCATGTACATACAATGACATATCATATGCATACTGCACACACCACATACACACACAGGCACACACACACACACACACACACACACACAAGAATATTGGCTATAAAAGTATTATCTAAAAGTTAAGATCTAAAATGATCCAAGCAGAATCCTAAACACAAAACAAACATTGAGGCATTTAATACCCAGCAACTACCAATGATTAGTGGATGAAAGGGAGATAGCAGTGTTCCTTGGCAAGCCCTGGTTCTTCCTCTCTTGACTATGTGGAGCTGTTGAGCATTTCACTCATATCTGAGGTTCTTTGTTTCTAGTATTATGAGAATAGTGGAAACTACCTCATGGGTTTGTTTTGGATTTTGAATGACATCTGCATGTTGTAAACATCAAATTAGTTCAGGCTGTGAATTCCTATTTCAACACTTCAAAATCTGTGAAGTAGGAAGTCTTGTACCATGACATTTTGCTTCACATAAGAAAATGTATATAAGATGCATATGAAACATAATGAATTATGTTAGTCTTAGATCTCATTCACAAGATGTTTTAATATATATATATATATATATATATATATATATATATATATATACACACACACACACACACAAATATTTCAAAGTAAAAAAAACACATAATGCTTTTGGTCACCATAATTTTAATTTAACCTTTATTTGCTCTTTTAAAGAAATTTAAATGACAATTTAAATTAAAATATGGTTACATTATTTCCCCCTTTGTTTTCCTCCTTCTAGTTTCTGCATGCCCGCCCTACATACATGCATTATTAGTCACACACATGCACAAATATATAAATACAACTTGCTGAGTCTGTTTCCTGTTTTTTGGTGTGTTTCTGGGCTGACCATTTTGTAATGGATAACCAATCAAGAGGTTCATATCCAGCAAAAGTTAATGCTCCATCTCTTAGTGGTAATGAGTTGCCTGTATTTCTTTGTCTAGCTATTGGACCTCTTGAGATTTTTCCCTTTCCATTTCTTCTATTGAACTTGTGATTGTTTGGGTCTTGTTTATGCAACCACTTCTAAGAGGCAGTCTCAGAGCTGACCTGTTAGTATTCTGCTCTTAAATCTTTTTTTTTTGGCTTTTTGAGACAGGGTTTCTCTGCATAGTTTTGGTTCCTGTCTGGGATCTCGCTCTGTAGACCAGGCTAACCTCGAACTCACAGAGATCTGCCTGTTTCTGCTTCCCGAGTGCTGGGATTAAAGGCGTGCCACCACTGCCCGGCACTCTTAAATCTTTCTGTCCTTCTTTTGCAATGTTCGCAGAGCTGTAGGTGCAGTTGCTGTTTTGCAGGTATATCCACTAGGACTGGATTCCCCATAATTTGCTCATCTCTACCTTGTGCCCAATTGTGGTTTTGTTTAAGGGTCTCCATTTCCTATAAAGATAAGTTTCTTTCATGAAGAGTTGTGACTACATTTATATGTGAGTATAAAGATAAGAATCAGAAGGTAGTTAAGGGATTATGTGGATTTTCTTCTAAGTTCCACAACCTCACTAGCCTTAGGTAGTTGGCTTGGTTTATAACACCAGGCGTGATTTCCTTCTTTTTGAATGGGTTTTAAGTTCTCTTAGAATGTTGTTGGTAACCATCAATATGTGAGTATCACTATTGCACCTTTTAGGGGTAACTTGTCATATTGGTCATTGGGGTTCATAGGCACCACAGCTGGGTGGAACAAGGAATTACTCCCTTTCAGCAGCATTCAAAGTACTTTATGGTACTACAGGAAGGAAGCTTTCATGTCAGATCCAAGTTAACTCATCTGAAACCCATGTCCTACATATGCTGTGTCTTCAGCAATAGCAGCTTACCTTCAGCCTCTGAGACAAAACCAAAGGTAACAATCATAGACTATATTGTTTTGAGAATCACTTGGACTACCCTGAAAGGTGGTTTCTTGTGTCTAGTAATGAGATTTTTGCTTGTATCTATTTCCTATGAGGACCAGTGTCAGCCCTACTGGCACAATTTTATTTATGATGTGTGTGTGTGTGTGTGTGTGTGTGTGTGTGTGTGTATGTATGTGCACAAGCACACACATGCATGTGTGCTTCTATGCATTGTGAATAAATTTAGGTAAATATAAAACAATATAAAAACAATATAAAAATATAAAACAATAGGGCAGCAAAGAACACTGATGAACAAAATTCTGTAGAATAGGATGTTGAGTCCTTTGGGAGTATGCTAAAGAATGAGATAGTTGAGTTATATGGTCTATTGCTGGGGATGCTGTGAATATGTTGCTCTGATTTATAAATAAAATACTGGTTGGCCAGTAGCCAGGCAGAAAGTATAGTGTAGGTGTGATAAGGAGAGAGGAGAATTCTGGGAAGTGGAAGGCCGAGTCAAGAGATGCTTCCAGCCGCCGCCACGAGAAAATGTAAAGTACCAGTAAGCCACAAGTCATGTGGCAACTTATAGATTAATAGAAATGGGTTAATTTAAGATATAAGAACTAGATAGTAAGAAGCCTGAACCATTAGGCCAGTTTAAATAATATAAGCATCTGTGTTTTTATTTGAGTCTGAGTGGCTGCAGGTCTGAGCAGTACTGAAGATAACTCCAGCTATAGTCTATTTATATTTAATTTTTTGAAGACCCTCTATACTGATTCCCAGAGTAGTTACACCAGGTTACATTCCCAAAAACAGTGAATGAGAGATCTCCTTTCCCCACAACCTCTCCAGCATTTGTTGGGGATTTTAGCCATTCTGACTGGATTGAGATGAAATCTCAAAGCTGTTTTAATTTGAATTTCTTCAATTGCTAAGGATTGTGTGCAATTCTTGAGGTATTTCTTAGTAATTTTTTTCATCCTTTGAGAACTTCCTGTTTAGAACCATAACCCATTTCTATCCTATTCTGTGAATTTCTTCTTAATTTCATTGGTTGTTTTCTCAGCTTTAAAAAAGCCTTTAGTTTTATGAGGCTCCACTTATCAATTATTTGACTTCCTCAGCAAATAGAGTGCTATTCAGAAAGTCTTTAGTAGACCTGTATTTTGAAGGGTACTGCCTCTTTTCTTCTAGCAGTTTTGTCATTTAGTTTCACACTGAGATCTTAGATCCACTTAGAGCTATTTTTTATGCTGAGTGATAAATACAGGTTTAATTTCATTTTTTGTGTGAACATCTAATTTTCTAAGCATCGTTTGTTGAAGATCCTGTTTTTTTCTCCAGTGTATATATTTGTCATCTTTGTCAAATATCAGATGCCTATAGTTAATTATACTCATTTTTGCATCTTGTATTTTATTCAATTCTTCTATAAGTCTGTGTTTCTGCCAGTACCATATTGTTTTATTACTAAAATTCTATAACATATCTTAAACTCTTAACACCAGCTGTGCAAACACCAAAATCTGCATCTCCATGTCTGATGTCAAAGCACTCTTCAGATCTCCAACTCTTTCAGCTTTTCTGACTGCAACATACTTTTTTCTCTTGGGCTGGTTCCACTTCCTATTTGCAACTTTCCTTGGCAGATATCACACAGCTTTAGCATCTTGAACATCTTGGGTTCTCCAAGGCAATCCAAGCTTCAACTTTACAGTTTTTCACAGTGGCCTATCTAGGCTTCCATTCAGAGACACCCTTAACACTTGTCTGGCCTGATCAGCTTTCCTTAGGCACTAAGGCAAATGCCATAACCTGTTTCTTCTATCCTTAACTTTAAAGTTGGAACCATGTGGCCACAGCTTCCAAATTCTGCTGCTTGCTGGAGGTGGAACATGGCCCCCTCATTCAGTTACATCTTCACCAGTTTTCTGTTTTTGCTTTTTAACTTTCCTGCCTAAGCTTGGCTATTCTTGAACTTGTTCTGTAGAAGCCTCAAACATAGAGATTCATGAGCCTCTGCCTTCTGAGTGCTGAGATTAAAGGTGTGTACCACCATACCCATCTCTAATATTTTCTTTGATTTCTTATCAAAGTTTGGAAACAGGTAGGTAGAATTTTGTCCTGAGGTCACCACTCCCTTTAGTCCATTTCTTAATCTGTTTATCTTCTTGAACACAGGATTTAGCTCCATTCTACTTTTTAGTGCTCCATTTCTCCTCAAACATTTTTCCTTGCTCATCTTTCTCCTTTTATTATAAATCTTCATTAGATTTACCACTAGTAACCACATGACAGAGTCTATACTAGGCTGTTTTCAGATTTCCTTTGCCAGCAGAATTAATCTAAATCTCTTTACCTTAGTCTCAGGCAGACTATTCAGACAAGTACAAATGGCAGCCAATTTTTTTGTCAAAATATCACAAGAATGATCTCTAGGCAACATACTAAAATTATTCTCCTCTGAAACATCTTCAGTGAGCCCTCCCATAGTTCAAATAAGTCTTAGCACCAGTGTCTTCCATGCTTCTACTAGTATGACCTACTAAGCAGTGCTTAAAGCATTCTACTGCTTTCCTAACCCAAACTCCAAAGTCTATATTTCTAAAAAAAAAAAAAAAAATGGTCCAGCCTATCACAGCAATACCTCACTCCTGGTACCAACTTCTGTTTTAATTAGTGTTTCTATTGCTGTGAAGAGACACCATGACTAGAGCAACCCTTAGAAAGGAAAGCATATAATTAGGTTGGCTCACTTATAGTTTCAGAGGTTCAGTACATTATCATCATGGTGGGGAGCATGGCAGCATGCAGGCAGACATGGTGCTGTGTAGGCAGAAGTTTCTGTACCATCTGGTCCTATAGCTGTTCAATCCCAAATAAACACACAGTGCTTATATTAATTATAAACTGTTTGGCCTGTTGGTCAGGCTTATAACTAACTAGTTCTTACAATTAAATTAACCCATATTTCTTGTCTATGTTTAGCCACATGGTTTGCTACCTTTTCTCGGACCAACATGCTCATCTTACTTCCTCTGCATCTTGCTAGTGACTCCGTCTCTGCCTTTCCTCTTCCCAGCCTTCTCCTAGTCTGGTTGCCCTGCCTATACTTCCTGCCTGGCTACTGGCCAATCAGCATTTTATTAAATCAATAGGAGTGACAAATCTTTACAGTGTACAAGAGCATTATCCCACAGCAATGCTGGACATATCTTGATCAGAAAGCAACAGGATGTGGACTCAGATTCTGGGCATATCCTGAACGTAGGAGACTTCAAAGCCCACTCCCACAGTGACACATTTCCTCCAACAAGGCCATACCCATTCCAACAAAGCCACAACTCCAAATAGTGCCACTCTTTATGAGATTATGGGGGCCAATATATTCAAACCACCACACAGGGATACTTTGACTTCTTTTCCAATTTTCAGTAAATTTAATTTTCTTCTCTTGCCTTATTTCTATATCTAGTGCTTTGAGCATAAAATTGAAAAGCAGTGTGGATAGAGAGATTTTTAAAATATTCCCTCATAATATTCTGTATTTCTTTGGTATCTATTGTAATGTCTCCCTGTTTACTTCTGATTTTGTTAATTTTGGTAATAAATTTCTTTATTTTGGTTAGTTGGGCCAAGGATGTCTCAATCTTGTTTATTTTTGCAATGAACTACTGCTCATATTTATTGATTCTTTGAATTATTTTTGAAGTACAACCCAATAAAGTTTATTTTTATTTGTACAACCCAATAAAGTTTATCTGAGGCTCAGAGGAAAAAGCCAGCCACTAAATTAAACATAGAAGCCAGGCAATGGTAGCACATGCTTTTAATCCTATCATTTGGGAGGCAGGGATGTGTCTGGATCTCTGTGAGTTCAAGGCCACACTGGGAAGAGAGCCAGGCATGGTAGCACATGCCTTAAATTCCAACATTTGTTAACCCTGGAGATCTGGAGGTCTGTACAGACAGACAGGAAGTAACAGAGCTGGGCAGGAAGAGGAAGTGATGTGGCTGGATGGACAGAGCAAATGAGACAGCAGAACAGAAAGGCGTATAGGCATGGGTGTACAGAATGTAAGTCTCTTTGGAGACGGAGGTGTGGGTAAGGTGAGTTTAGCTTGTGGCTTCTCCTCTTCCTCTGATCTCTCAGGTTTTCACCCCTATATCTGGCTCTGAGTTTTTATTTAATAAGACCATTTAACAATTCATCTACATATTTTCTCTGTTTTTATTTCATTAATTTCTGCTTTGATTTGTATTATTTCTTATCATCTGCTGGATTTAGGTTTGGTTTCTTCTTGTTTTTCCAAATTCTTGAGTTGCATCATTAAGTCATTAAGTTTACTTTCTGATTTTTATTTATTTATTTGTTTTTGAGACAGGGTTTCTCTGTGTAGCCCTGGCTGTCCTGGAACTTGCTGTGTAGAACAGGCTGTTCTGGAACTCAAATATCCCCTTTCCACACCTCCTGAATGCTAGAATTAAAGGCATATGCTACCATGACCAGTTCCTGCTGATTTTTTTTTGTATGTACTTAAAGCTGTGAACTTCCCTCTTAGAGCTGCTTTTAATATGTCCCACAGGAATTTTTATGTTGTGGTTTCATTTTTATTTAGCTCTAAAAATAGTTTTAGTTTCTTATTGTTTTCATATTTGATCCATTTATTACTCAGTAATAAATAAATCTGTTCATTACTCAGTTTAACCCCTGAGATTATACACTCACTAGAGTTTTGTTTGCTGTCCATTTTAAGTTTTATTGCATAATGGTCTTGTAGCATGCATGGAATTATTTTTTTAAATATTTTTCTAAAGTTTGTTTTGTGTTCCAGTATGTGGTCTATTTTTTTGTGAAACTTCCAAGTGGTATTATGGGGAAAGTATATTCATTGGTGGAATTTTCATCCAATACATACAAACACACACAAGTATTTATAAATTTATTAATAAAACCTGTTGAATTCATATACTCTTGCTCATAGGTATATGTGCTTAGGGCTGACTGCATAGGCACATATTATGATTTCAAGAAGTGCTGATCTTGGCCAAGGGCCTTCTTTACAGGTTTTATTTTTTAATGAGGTTTGTCTTACTTAGTACTTTGATAGAAAAGACAGTATATTTTGTTTACATTTCCCACAGTTAGAGGATGCCTCCATTCAGGAACACACATTGTAAGCATGACTGTTTTCTTTATATATTTTACAGATGGGATACTAAGGCCAAGGAGAGAACAATTGGAATAAAATAGTCAACCAGTGGGAGACACAACAAGGACTAGAGGGTCTAAATTTAGATCTCCAGAATCTAGTATTCAGTTTTGTTTTGTTTTTTAAAAGCTAGGTGTGCCTATAACAACATTACTGGGAGTAGAGACAGGCAGGTCCCAGGGGTTTTCTAACACATAAAACTGAAATAGTGAGGTCCAATGAGAGAGCCTTTCTCAAAAAATTAAGGTGGAAAAGTGAATGAGGAAGACATGTGGACATCAGTTTCTAGTCTACACATGCTCTCATGTGTATGAGTGTACCTCCACTTTCATTTTCAGAGATACATATCACACACACACACACACACACACACACACATACACACACACACACCCCATTATAAAATTTCTTTCATATAACTTCATTTCTTTCCTTAAATGACTTTTAAAAATACATGACTATAATCATTAACTGCTAAACTAATCTAATTTCTTCATTAATCAGTTTATTTATAATTTATAGCTTGTCTGCTTCCAACAATAATTGGAAGTGATTTGATCAAAGCTTATTCCTAAAAAAAAGAAATTTTGCCAGCTACTTTCTCAGTGCCACTAGTAGGCACATGATTGTAGGAAGGATTATTGCAGACTTTCTATTTCATGGAACATGCCATCTCCAACAGGTACTGCTGGTGAACTATGGCCTTGGAGTGCATAGAGAATTCATGGGTTCTCTGACTTTGTCTTAATCGTTTTTGTGATTCCTGATAGTATATGTTCTGGAGAATATGCTATAGAAGTCCCACAAGGAGTTATAGAGGTGGTGGTGGTGGCTATAAAGTGCACAAGATTTCCCTTAACAAAAACTATGTATTGTCAGCACTCAAGTTCACAATAGGGAAAAAGAAACGGTCTTGGAAAGGGCATGAAATGATCAACAAATGATAAAACCACCTAGCTATTTCAATAAGTAGATTATGAAAAATATCTTCCAGATTTCCTTTAATGCTCTGCTGAGTTTGATAACAACCAAATGTTATCAAGGCTTGGATAAAAGCAAAGATTTATGCTAGCAGGTTACCAAGCTGTTTCTTGGAATGAGTTCAAATGGAATAGGACATACAGTTGACCATATGAAGATACTGCACTTTGGAAAACAAATCAAATTCTAATAAAATTATCAACCTGTTCAGGTTGTGGACTAAAAGATGTAGAAATGAGTTATAAATGTATAGGACTTTCTTCACAGAACTGGATATTTTAATGAAACAGTTTTAAAACCTTTAGTATTTTAATGAATATATTTTGATTGGTAATCTCTAAAATAAGAGAAAAAACCCAGGTCTGATGTCATAGGTCTCATATGAACTACGAGTCATTTCCATGCATAATTTCATGAAGGCAGGAAAACATGCATGGATGAGTGGGACAGAGGAAGCACATGAGAGTATAGGAACATGTCTCTTCTGTTGGAGAATCTAATAAAGGTATTTTGGAAGAGAACTTTCGGGGATTGAGAATTAAGAAAGAGATGCACTTAAGGTAAGAGGGTAAAGGGAGAGGTAAAAGTGTGTGTGCATGAATGGTGAGGCAGAAATATTTGGAAAGAAGCATCTTAAACAAAGCTCATTTTGAAGCCACAGTGAGGAAGAAAATGGGATCCTGATGTCTTAGGTTTGTAACATACTGAAAGAAAATGTATCATGGGGCTATCACACAAAAAGCAAGAACAGATTTTTTAGCTCAAATTAACCATCTTTTTAAATGAAAGAGGATAGTTATGAGTAATTGTTCAGGGAAAGTGCATCACTTGGATATAGAGCCCAGTCTTAGAAGTAGAGCTGTCTTTCATTCTCATTCATCTTTTGTTTAAATATAAAAGAATCATTGAAAAATTGTCAATAGTTTCCAGGATATATACATGCATTCTACAACAGTTACTACTCTGTGGTAACTCTCTAGTGTTCATGTTAAATTTATGACATGCTTTGTATATATTAGCCACAATACCAGGGGCAATATAAAGCAGCAACTGGTGATTTTATGCTTATCTTACTGTAAAGAAATTAAAGCATTGTGGGACTCAGGGGCCTATAAAGGCTGATGGCTTTATAGCTATGGCCAACAGAATGCAGACAGTGTGCTGAAAATCCATTGTGAGGCTAAAGTTATGTTTTAAGTTTAACTTACTGTGCTTAAGAGATCTATAAAACAAAAATGCCCTAACCTGTAAGCCCTGCTTGCCCAGAGACAGATAACATCCTGGAATGCTGGGGCTGTCCATGTAAGATAACAAGTCACGTTTCACTTCTACAAACAAGGTTAGTTGTCCTAACTGTGCAGGATGTGCTTGATCACATGTAGGTGGAGGGACAGAGATGGAAATATGTCAGGATGCATGCTTGTCCCTGGTAGGACAAAGATGAGAAGTATGTAATCTTGTGAGTTTTGCTTTTATAAACCTAATTTAATTCAGATCCATTCTCTGGGAATTTTGGGTGTAGACCTGGCTAGTGTCCATCTTCCTGGTCAGTATTTAATAAAGCTTGCTTCAAATTTGTCTCAAAAATTGTGGTAGTATTCTTATTCTCACCTGGTGGAAATAACATCAGGATCTCAACTGGTTTAAGCAGCTCCTAGTTCCATATCCCTCATGGTCAAAAATTTCTTGAATGAAAATTGAAATGAGAAACTAAGAATTAAAGACTGATGCTAGAGGCTGTTTTAGGTTCTTTTCCTCACACTTTCCCTCTGTGTCTTAAGTGGAAACATTTATTTCAAGATGCTTTCTAGGGCCTGCCCAGAGTTTTATGGGACTGTGGAACCCTCGTTCGAAGATGTGGAATGCTGCTTATAACAGAACTGAAGGTTTCAGAGTTCAGCAAGTGGTGATTTACCTTGAAGCGTGATGTGATTCCTTAAGAGGAGTTCACTGTGTCATATTTTCAGGACCAACTAGGGCCCATGTGTTCCAAAAGTGTACATTGACGCCTTCCATAGCAAGCACAGAGATCTCCTGCTGGCTTTAACATTCTTGCTTTATTTTCTAATCAGCAAAATATACCCCACTCTTACTTGTTCATGCATTTCCCTGAGGCTTGGGAGGAAGGATATTAAGAAGGTAACACACCCAAGCATATAAATGGATAGATTAAAAGATCCAGATGGACACCCAATGTACTTACATAAATACAAGAAAAGCCAATCTGGAGCACTAAACAGTGGTGCTTATTGTAAAATGGCACTGCACACTGCTGTTTCTTCTATTGCTGAGGCAATTTAAATTTCAGGCCTCATTTGCATCACTGACTCTATAGCCATCAGTAACCAGGGGACTTTCACATTCTCTTCTGACACATTAGTCCTTCTTCCCTTCTTTTTAAAAGATCAAACTTCCTAATGAACTTCTGGTCAAATCTTTCCGGTGCTGGGCTGCCACATCCTGACCCCTGCTCGCATAGCTAGCAGAGGGAGAAACTCTCCATATTGATTGTCTGTTTTGCAAATTGACCTCCGACCACATGTGCATGAACACCTCAAAGATTTTGTACATCCTTAGTCTCTCAAATGGAAGTCACCTCAGAGGTCAAGACAAAGTTGGAAATAACAGAGGAGTAGGAAGCAGCAACTTAAGTATTTATTAATGACCAATTGGAGCCAAAAATGTTCTTACAGATGATCTTGGGAGAGTTCAGAGTATGGATTCTTTCCATAAAATTAAGATATCTGAAAATCTTACAATTAATTACTTTATCAATGAATGACAGTTGGTACTTCAGTGCCGGGTCTCATTAGGAGTTGAGAGAAAGGTATCTGAGATGCTTGCAGAACCTCAGACACCTGGTCACCATGCTTGCCCAGAGGCTATTCTGAGGTTGTTCATCTCACACCTGATCAGTGAAGAGAGGTAGGTTTCATAAGAAAGTGATTCTGAATTATTATTATACTTTTATACTTTTGAGTACAAAGGGCAGGGCTACTACTTTTTTTTAAATCCTGAGTACTAAAGTATCCCACACTGTATGTTCAGATTATTAGATGATGGGAAGGGATGGTATGCAAAGTGGAAACATCACTGAAAAGAAAACTTGAGAATTCTCAACACTCCAAGATGAATTAGAATGCAATCCTTAGTTGGAGTGTTTTTTTCAATGCATAATTAGGTTCCTGGAACTAACATTCCTCAACCAATGGTCTGTTTTATATTGAAAGATGCCTTTGTATCCCTAGAGAGTGTCCAGCATCTGGTAGGCACTGAATAAATGTTTTCAAATAATGGTTGAAGTAAAATCAAACAAAGATCGACAAAATTCCACACATTTCCAAGTACACTAGGGGCCATTCAGATACAAAAATAATCTGTAATGTGAGCGGATATTAGTTATCATGTAATAAGGTGGGATATAGAAAGCTGGCTTGGAGTCTGTGGTGGTTTGAAAGAAAATGTCCCCAAAGGAGTGGCACTATTAGTGTATGTGGCCTTGTTGTAGTAAGTGTGGTCCTGTTGGAGATTGCATGTCGTTGTAAAGGCAGCCTTAGAGGTCTCATATATATATATATGTGTGTGTGTGTGTGTGTGTGTGTGTGTGTGTGTGTGTATACACATACATATATATATACACACACACAGGCTCAAGCCAAGCCCAGTGAGACAGTTCACTTCCTGTTGCCTGCAGCTCAAACATGTAGGACTCTCAGCTCCTTCTCCATCACCATGTCTGCCTATATGCCATTATGTTTCCACCATGATGATAATAGACTAAATCTCTGAAACTGTAAACCACTCAATTAAATGTTTTTCCTTTTTAAGTGTTGCCATGGTCATGGTGTCTCTTCACAGCAATAAATAACCTAACTAAGACAGAGTCTCTGCCCTTAAATGACTCTAAGTAGTGTGCTAAATGTTTGGTGAGATGAGATCTTTACCCATTGTCCACATTTGTAAACAGTAGTCCTGCCTTCTCAGAAACTACTTCTTTGGAAGTCATTCAGTATTTAAAGAAGTGTGCATTGGGTGTTACTAAGTTTGGCCCCAGTGAGTTATGAATGTGTTAGTGATGGAACAGTGCTTTGCTTACAATCCACATGGAACCCTGTTTTCGAGAGGTGCTCGAAGTGACTCTAGCCATTGGGAGCAGTAAAATATGTGAAAAAACAAGTTCAAAGTGTCAAAATCCTAATCTTCCATATACATAAGATTTATTTTATAAGTTATGTTACACTTGTAAATAATATATCAAGTGAAGAAATACCTCTACTGATTAAAAATAATTGGTGACTATTGAATCAACTTCATTTGAGTTTGAAACTATGAAAATAGGAAACAACACCCCCCCCCAAATGTCAGTGAGCAGGAGAGTGAACTTTTGGTCTATAGTATAATAGCATACTTCCAGAATTGGAAGGGAATGCACTGCTTATATATGCAACATTGCAGAGGACTCTCAAAAGCATTATGTCACACTAAAGAAGCTAGATACACTGAGCAGTTTATTATGTCATTTCTATAATAGTTATTGTATGTGTAGAATCTTCTTCCAAGGTGCTATTTACTGAAAGGGACAACAACACAAATTTCTAGAGTTATTAAAACTATTACATGTGTTTTTTTAAAAATTATTCAGATCCTTTAAAAAAAACTATCGAGCTCTATGTTTATGATTTATGCAATTCACTCTACATAATCATGTGATTTTTATTTTTAATTTAAAAATTTTCCCTTTTATTTGAAAATAGATTCTTTTCTCATACAATATAACCTGTTTATAGTCCACCCACCCTCAATCCTCATAGTTCCTCACCATCTCCCCTCCCCTCCAGAACCATTGTTTTCTGTCTCTCATTAGAAAAGAACAAGATAGCCAGGCATGGTGGCACACATCTTTAATCCCAGCACTTGGGAGGCAGAGGCAGGCAGATCTCTGTGAGTTTGAGGCAAGCCTGGTCTACAAAGCAAGTTACAGGGCAGCTAAGGCTGTTACACAGAGAAACCCTGTCTCAAAAAACCAGACTTCTTAGAGATAACAACCAAACATGAAAAAATTAAATATAATAAGATGAAGCAAAAACTATCACATTGAAGTTGAACATGGCAACCCAACAGGAGGAAAAGAGTCCTGAAAGCAACATAAGCGTCAGAGACCCACTCATTCATACACATCAGGAGTCCCATAAAAATAAGAAGCTAATAGACATAACAAGCAGAGGACCTGGTGTAGATGCACATAGGCCCCACGCTTGCTGCTTCAGTCTCTGTAAGCTCGTATGTAGCTTGATTAGTTGATTCAGAGGATCTTCTCCTCCCGGTGTGTTCCATCCCCTCTGGCTCTTACAGTCTCTTTGGGATTATTTGAGCTCTGACAGTAGGGATATGATGGAGACCTACCATTGAAACTCTCTCTCTACATAATGACTAGCTTTGGGTCTCTGCATCTGTTCCCATCTGCTGCCAGATATACATGGCTTTGGTTTTACCCTAGGCCTCAGTCATCTAGTCTCTGATTCTTGTTTACGCTAGCTGTGGTGGATATGGGTTTCTTCTCATGGGGTGGGCCTTAAGTAAAATCAGACATTGATTGACTATTTCCACATGTTCTGTGCCACCATTGCTCTAGCATATTTTACAGGTGGGACAGAGTGTAGGTCAAAGGTTTTGTGGGTGGGTTAGTGTTTACTTTTCTCTTTTGGTAGGATTCAGAGTAACTTCTCACACCAAAGACTCTAGAACAATGGGGAGCAGGCTCCATGTAGGCCTCAGCTAGAGTTCTCCAGGCTCAACGAATTGTGTGGATGTTGTCCTAGGCAATAGGCCCCACTGCCACTTTGCAGTAAGCAGCCCACTGACTTGGCAACAGTTTAGGTTGTTTGGGGATTTTCATGGGTCCCCGTTGGCCACAACTCAATTGAATGCCAACCAGTCCTTCCTCTGGAAACCTTGCCTGGTAACAACAGATGACTGGTTGAGAGTCCATATACCCCATTACTAGGAGTCCTCATTGGGATTACCATCAAAGATTCCAGGAAATTTCCACTGCACCAGGTTTCCATGTCATCCCCCAAAAATCTGCCAGTTTGAACCTTCTCTACTTATACTTTCTCCCTCTACCTCATCTCCCTCCCCTACCTGATCCAACTTTCTCCCATTTCTACCCACTCCCAGTCTTCCCTTAAAATTTATTCAGTTACCCCCTCCCAGGGAGATACATGTATCCCCAACCCCCTCAACCTCTCCTTTTAGTCTAACATCTCTGGGTCTATGGATTGAATCTTTGTTACCATTTACTTAATGGCTAATATCCACTTATAAGTGAATACATACACATTTACATTTCTGGGTCTAGGTTGTTTCATTCAGGATGATTTTTTTTTCTAGTTCCATCCATTTGCCTGCAAGTTTCATGATATCATTTTTTTTAATTTAATTTAATTTTATTTTACAATACAATTCAGTTCTACATATCAGTCACGGATACCCTTGTTCTCCCCCCTCCCGACCCCCTCCCCTTTCCCCCACCCCACCCCCCATTCCTACCTCCTCCAAGGCAAAGCTTCTCCTGAGGACTGAGATCAACCTGGTAGACTCAGTCCAGGCAGGTCCAGTCCCCTCCTCCCAGGCCAAGCCAAGCGATCCTGCATAGGCCCCAGGTTTCAAACAGCCAATTCATGCAATGAGCACAGGACCTGGTCCCACTGCCTGGATGCCTCCCAAACAGATCAAGCCAATCAACTGTCTCACCCATTCAGAGGGTCTGATCCAGTTGGGGACCCCTCAGCCACTGGTTCATAGTTCATATGTTTCCATTTGTTTGGCTATTTGTCCCTGTGCTTTATTCAACCTTGGTCTCAACAATTCTCGCTTATATAAACCCTCCTCTTTCTCGCTAATTGGACTCCCGGAGCTCTACCCGGGACCTAGCCACGGATCTATGCATCCAGTTCCCTCAGTCATTGGATGGACTGATATCCAGAATATATAAGGAACTCAAGAAATTAGACATCAAAATGCCCAATAGTCCAATTAAGAAATGCGCTATAGAACTAAACAGAATTCTCAACAGAGGAAACTCAAATGGCTGAAAGACATTTAAGAAATTGCTCAACATCCCTAATTATCAGGGAAATGCTAATCAAAACAACTCTGAGATACCACCTTATGCCTGTCAGAATGGCTAAGATCAAAAACACTGAAGACACCTTATGCTGGAGAGGATGTGGAGCTAGGGGAACTCTCTTCCACTGCTGGTGGGAATGCAAGCTTGTACAACCACTTTGGAAATCAATATGGCGCTTTCTTAGAAAATTGGGAGTCAATCTCACCCAAGATCCAGCTATACCACTCTTGGGCATTTCCCAAGGAATGCTCAATCATACCACAAGAGCACTTGCTCAGCTATGTTCATATCAGCATTGTTTGTAATAGCCAGAACCTGGAAGCAACCTAGATGCCCTTCAACTGAAGAATGGATAAATAAAATGTGATACATATACACAATGGAATACTACTCAGCAGAGAAAAACAATGACATCATGAGGTTTGCAGGCAAATGGATGGATCTAGAAAAAATCATTCTGAGTGAGGTAACCCAGACTCAAAAAGGCAAGTTTCATGATATCATTTGTTTTGAACAGCTGAATAATGCTCCATTGTGTAAATATACCACATTTTTTTCAGCCATTCTTCTGTTGAGGTACATTTGGGTTGTTTCCAGTTCAGAGCTATTGTGAATAAAGCCACAATGAACATGGTAGAGCAAGTGTCCTTGTAGAATGTAGCTTCCTTTGGGTATATGCCCAAGAGTGGTATAGCTGGATCTCGAGGTAGATTGATTCCAACATTCTGAGGGAATATCATACTGATTTTGATGGTGGATTATAAGTTTGAACTCCCCCCAGCAATGGATGAATATTCCACATCCTCACCAGTATAAGCTCTTGTTTGTGTTATTGATCTTAGCTCTTCTGACAGGTGTGAAATGTAATCTCAAAGTAGCTTTGATTTGCATTTCCCTGATGGCTAAGGATGTTGTACATATAAGTGTTTTTCAGCCATTTGTGATTCCTCTCTTGAGAATTCTCTGTTTAGGTCTGTACTCCATTTTTCAATTGGATTATTTGGCTTTCTTGTTATCTAGTTTCTTGAGTTCTTTATATATTTTGGATATTGGTCCTCTGTCCCATGTGGAATTGGTAAGAAAAAAAAAACAACATCAACAACAACAAAAATTCCCTTTTTGTAGGCCGCCACTTTGTCTGATTACTAGTGCCTTATAGAAATTTTTCAGTTTCATGAGGTCCCATTATTAATTGTTGATCTCAGGGCCTGTGTTATTGGTGTTCTGTTCAGAAAGTTGTTTGCTGTGTCAAAGTGTTCAAGGCTATTCTCCACTTTCTCTTCTCTCAGGTTCAGAGTATCAGGTATCATGATCAAATTTTGATTCACATGGACTTAAATTTTGTGCACGGTGATATGTATTGATCTGTTTGCATTCTTCTACATCCAGACATCTTGTTTGACCAGCGTCATTTGTTGAAGGTACTATTTTTTTCCAAGTGTGTATTTCTGATTTATTTATCAAAAACCAGGTGTCAATATGTATGTGGATTTTTGTCTGGGTCTTCAATTTGACTCCATTGATCAATGTGCCTGTTTTTATGCCAATACTATGTGCTTTTTATTACTATAGCTCTGTAGTACAACTTGAAATCAGGAATGGTGAAACCTCCAATTGTTTTTCTTGTTCAGGATTGTTTTGGCTGTCATGGGTTTTTTTCATTTCCATAAGAAGTTGAAAATTGTCCTTTCAAGGTCTGTAAAGAATTTTGATGGAGATTGCCTTGAATCTAGTGATTGCTTTTGGTAGGACACCATATTTACTATGTTAATTCTACTGGTCACTAAGCATCGGAAATCATTCTATCTTCTGAAATCTCTAATTTCTTTCTTCAAAGGCTTGAAGATTTTATCATACAAGTCTTTCACTTTCTTAGTTACAGTTACCCCAAGATATTTTTATATCATTTGAGGCTATTGTGAAAGATATTATTTCCTTGATTTCTTTCTCAGTTCATTTGTCATTTGTATATAGGAGGCCTACTGATTTTTTTTTTCTAGTTAACCTTGGATCCATGTACTTTGCTGAAAGTTTTTTTTTTTTTTTTTGGTTTTTCGAGACAGGGTTTCTCTGTGTAGTTTTGCGCCTTTCCTGGGACTCACTTGGTAGCCCAGGCTGGCCTCGAACTCACAGAGATCCGCCTGGCTCTGCCTCCCGAGTGCTGGGATTAAAGGCGTGCGCCACCACCGCCCGGCAGCTGAAAGTTTTTTAATAGTTGTAGGAGTGTGATGATGGAACTTTTAGGGTTACTTATACATACTATCTTATCATCTACAAATACTGATGCTTTTATTTTCCTTTCCAATTTGTATCCCACTGATCTCCTTCAGTTGTTTTATTGCTCTAGCTAAAACTTCAAATATTCTATTGAATAGATATGGAGAGTATGAACAACCTTGTCTTGTTCCTGATTTTAGTGGAATTGCTTTGAGTTTTTCTCCATTTAATTTGATATTAGCTATAGGTTTGTGTAAATTACTTCATTATGTTGAGGTATGTCTCTTGTATTCCTAATCTCTTTAAGATTTTTATCATAAAAGGTGTTTAATTTTGGCAAAGGCCTTTTTGCATCTAATGAGATATCTATGTGTTTTTCTTTTCTTCCCATTTGTGTTTGTGGTGGATTCCCAGTAAATGCCTGCTGGGGTTGAAGGCTAAGATCAACCCTATGGTTTTTCAAAGAAGATACAATGTATTAGTTTTCAGCTCACTGATATCTAAAAGAGAAGCTGAATCTTCTAAGTTCCAGAAAGATACAGAGAGGAAACAGTAAAAACAGGTCCATAGTTCTGTAATAGTCTATTTCCTTACTCTCTACTACCCAAACAAAACCACAAGCGCACACACACACACACACACACACACACACACACACACACACACACTTCTTTGGTTTTTGATCTCTATCCTCTCCATCATTTTTATTATATATTGCTGGTTCCTAGATATTATAAATATCTTTTATTGAATAATAAGTACTCATTATTTTTTAGTTGTTTGTGCTTCTACCATCCATAAGAATCTTTGATGGACAATATATTAGTATACCAAAAAATTCTAGTCCTAGGCAACACATTTTTTTTCTAGAAATGTATTTAGCTTTTACTTCCAACATACAGAAATATTTCTGAACTCTCAAGGATGCATATATATAAAATTATAGCAGAGATTTATGAAGCACTTACTACTGGATAAGCCCTATTCCAGGTACTGTCTATGGGTTAGCTTCTTGAGTTGTTTGGTAATTAATTTTTTGTCAGCTTGGTTAAATTATGAAACACCTGCAGGATTGGTAAATCTTCCCTTGAGGTGTCCCAGAGACAACTAGATCATAAGGGATCCTACCTAAAGAAAGTATTAATGCCTTGATGGAGTATCCTGGGATGGTGATACTGGGATACCTTGGTAGGCAGACAGACCCACTGTGGGGAGCATGTTTGTGTCCTAAGACAAGCATTTCCTACTAAGCAACTAGAAGACATTGGCTTTTTTAATACACATGTCTCTCTGAGAACCCTGGCTTACTGTTGTATCCTTCCTAGAGATATTTTTCAGAGTTTTCAAAGATAATTTAAATTGTATCTGTGTTCCAGGTAATGGTATCACGCAAAAGGCCAGAACAGTTGCCTGAAAGTCAATGCACTTATAAACAAGCAAAGAATTCAAAACCATTCATTTGCATAGGAAGGTTGTCAGAAGGGACCACACCAGTATACATATATGGTTACCCTTTAAAGCAAACCAAAGGCATAGGACTCCTTGAGAAGTCCTGTAGTGCTGAGCCCTGACTGAGCCAAATGTGGACAAGTATACAGTAAATATGTAACACATGGGAAACTAAATTGTGATGAAGGTCTTGTCTCCATGTGTTGATTTTCAAGGATTACTGCATCAGTCTGTCAGGAACTTGCACAGCACCATACTGTTGTCTCACTGATCTAGAAGTCTGAAAGCAATGACTCAAAAGACCATAATCTTGCAGAAGCCTTTCATCTTTTAAAAAGATTTTATTTTCAATGGACAAATAATAAGTATGTATGAAATATAATATAATGACTTGACATATTATGTTGGATGGTACTTAAATAAAGCTAATTAAAACAATAACCTTCACATATTATGTATGATATTTTGTGGTGAGACATTTAAAATCTACTTTTTTGTGAATTTAAAAATGTATAATCATTTTTATTAATTATAGTCACCAGTTTGCACAATTAATTTCTAAAGTCTATTTCCATTGAAACTTTATACTCTTTTTTCAACAATTCCAATTTCCTATTTACTTCCCCAACCCGTGGTTAACCACTATGCTACTCTACTACTATGTCTTCAGTGTTTTTAGGTTCCAGTAAAGTATTTGCCTTTTTGTGCCTAGCTTATTTCACTTAATATAACATGCTCCAGGTTGTTCCATATTCCTTCTTGGACTAAATAGTATTCTTTTGTGTATGGATGCCATATTTCTATTATCAAAGTATTAACTGATAAAAAATGTATGTTGTACACACACATGGGATACTCTTCTCTCTTCCATGCATTCTAAATTCCTGGTGGTACCAGAAATTTCTTTTTTTGTTTGTGGCCAAAGCACTTTTTTCACTGCCTCTGTCATTTGTTGCCATCAATTTGGGTGCTCCTATGGCTATCTTGTCATTCCTAGGGACACCAAACCTCAGTCCATAACAAGTCTCCCTAGTCCTATAGTTCTCCCACAATATTGTTTATTGCCACCATTCCTGAATTCCAGCTTTCCTATTCCCTTCACTATCACAATGATTTGCAGTGATATTTGAGCCATAGAAGCAACCTCAGTCTTCTTGATTACATATTATATTGTTTCATCTCTTTAACAGAACAATATTTTGGTGGCTTGAATGAAAATGGCCCACATAGACCCATAGGGAGTGCCACTATTAGGAGATGTGGCCTTGTTGAAGTAGGTGTGGCCTTGTTGGAGGAAGTGTGTTACTAAGGGTGGGCTTTGAGGTCTCAGACACTCAGGCTAGGCCCAGTGTCTCACTCCCTTCTTCTCTCTGTGGATCCACATCTAGAATTCTCAGCTAACTCAACAGCACCATGTCTGCATGCATGCAGCCAGGCCTCCCACTGTGAAGATTAAGCCTCTGACCAAGCCTCTGGAGGAAGCCTCTGAACTGTAAGTCAACCTCAGTTAAATGTTTTCCTTTATAAGAGTTCCTGTGGTGCCAGGCTGCAGTGGCATGCCTTTAATCCCAGCACTCAGGAGGCAGAGCCGGGCGGATCTCTGTGAGTTTGAGGCCAGCCTGGTCTACAGAGCAAAATCCAGGACAGGCACCAAAACTGCACAGAGAAACCCTGTCTCAGAAAAACAACAACCAAAAACAAACAAACAAACAAACAAACAAACAAAAAACAAAAACAAAAAAAACAAAAAAGAAATGCAAGGCAATCTCTTCATTTTAATCCCCTATAAAATAAAAAGCAAAAAAGCAATTTACACATTTCCAACATGTAGTGGCAAAGGACATTCTTTACCATTCCAAAGGTGAAGAAAGGGAGAAGAATGAGGAAATACTTGACCAAAGCAAGACCCAAAACAAGCAGGGCAAACTCCAAATCTTGTGTTCCTATATCTGATGTCAAAGGGATGGCTCTTCAGAAAGTTTTGCCAACTGCAACACACTTTGCCTTTGCCTGGTCCCACTCCATGTATGTAGGTATCCCATGGCTGTGATATCTTCAAAAAATTGAGGTATCCATTATAATCCAGACAGACCTGTCACCTATCCCCACTTCTTCTCAATACAGTGCTTGAATCACTAGCTAAAATTACGAGAAAAGAGAAAGGAATTAAGGGAATACAAGTAGGAAAGGATGTAGTCATTATTCGTATTTACAAATGATGATATAATACCTAACTCATCCTCCAGATTTCACCATAACACTTACATAAATGCTCGACAATTTCAATAAGGTGGGAGAACAGAAAAACTCAATTAATAAAAATTAGTAGCTTTTCCACATTCCAAAAATTAGCACGGAGAAAGAGAGATCATAGAAACACTTCCATTACAGCAGTCAATTAAACATCAGGAATACACTTAACCAAGAAGATGAAAATAGTGTACAATGAAAACTCTAACACACTGTAGAAATATATTGAGGAAACCACTAGGAAATTGGAAAACAAAAACAAAAAGTCCTATGCTCATGGATTAGCAGAATTAATATTGTAAAAAATCATTATTTCACCAAATTAAATCAACAGATTCATTGTAAATCTAATCAAAATCTACACGACATTATTCATAGAAAGAGAAAAACATCCTAAAACGTATATTGAATCACAAAGTGGTGGGAGCCGTGTGACTTCTTTGAAGAACAAGGCCTGAAAGTAGCATGAATGGCTCTTCTTGTCACAAGGCCCTGGAGACCCTGACCCACTTGACAAAGAGTTGTGGACAGTATGCTGCCTGATTCTGGGCATGACCCCGGGAGCATGTGTGCTATATGCTCTCCTTGCTTTCAGCATGCTAGCCACACTGCTGGCTTGAGTCACAGTAGGTCATGAAATTTAATAGTATATATTTGCATAACTATTCTGGAAAGAATGATTTTAACCATAAGAATCTGAGAAATGTTATTAAATAGATGGTATCAGGATTATTGGAAACAGTCTAGGAAGAGGGAAAGAAGGAGAATCATAGAAACCCACAGTTCCCTCATTTCTGCTAGCTGTTCCAATACCCTAAGAAGTTAAGAGAAATGGACACAAGAACAAGGAATAAATGGTGCCAACTATTAAGAGTAAGTTTCCAAGTTATGTTGCTTATAGGTTAAAAGTAAAAACTTGGTATATCCCCAGAGGAGATAGAGTAATACAGAATGTAGAATGGATTAATCCAGTTTGGGCTGGTAAGTTGATAGTGAGAGCCCAGACCCTATCAGATGGTAACTATTAAATACTAGAGACAAAACTGTTTCTCACCCTGCATGATGCTGCAACTGCATACGCTGCCAACTGGGCACAGTGTTTTCTACCTGTAACTGTGCCTGGTTAGAAAACTTCCTTTGTGGCTTGCAACACTGCTTATGCTTCTAACAGTAGAGATACAGTTCAAAAAGGTAATGGATACCAGTGGGAAAGTTGGGGGGCAGAGGAGAACACATCAAGGAGCAAACTGGCAATTGTTGTAACAATTTTTAGAAACTTAGAAAGTGAAAACTGATTGTAAAACTGTTCATTAAAGCCACGGAAACTGTATAAATAAAGACAGCCCAGGCTATCCAGGGCCACGTGTTTGAACAACAACAGGTGGTCACAATTTCTTCATGGTGCTGATTTCACACATCCATCCCAGGTCATCGAACCCACCTGGAGCAAGGGTTACAGCAACAAAGGATTCAAGGCAGCCAAAGTAATGCTGAACAAAAGATCTACAGATCTCAAATTATATTACAGGGCAATAGTAATAAAGGTAAGTATTGTCCTAGCATAAAATAGATATGAAGACCAATTGCACAAAATCAAAAACTCAAATATGAGCAAATGTAACTACAGCCAAAAGAACCGCAAACAAACTTGGTGGGGATGTATTGTGTATCAAATAAAGCCTGCCTGAGGATCAGAGAACAGACCAGCCACTAGATTAAACATAGAGGCCAGGCAGTGGTGGCACACACCTTTTAATCCTAGCACTCTAGAGATAGAGATCCATTTGGATCTCTGTGAATTCAAAGCCACCCTGCACTATGTGAGATTGATTCAGTCTAGGAGAGAAACAGAGCCAGGCAGTGGTAGCACACACTTTTAATTCCAATACTTGGAGTCACACTCCTTTAATCCCAGCACTAGGAGGGAAGTGATATGGCTGCAAGGAGAAAGGCATATAAGGCATGAGGAGACAGGAACTAAATAAAGCCTTTTCGGCTGAGGACTCAGAGGAATTCAGTCAGAGAATTCGTGGAGATACAATCTCACCTTCCATTCAGCCTGAGGATTTGGTAGTGGTGAGAAGTTTCTCTACTGGCTTGTTCCTTTGTCTCTCTGATCTTTCAGTATTTACCCCAATATCTGGCTCTGGGTTTTTGTTATTATTATTATTATAATACCATTTAGGATTCATGCAACAAAAGTTTTCCAGGAAAACCACATGTCCATGTGTCAAAGAAAGAAAGTAAACCTTTATCTATCACCTTGCATAAAAATAACTTCAAATTGATCAAATACTTCATTTTGAAACCTAAAATACTGAAACTGATACAAGAAAACGTAGGTCATACCCTATAAACTACTGGTTGAAGAAATGACTTCCTGTGTAGCACTCCATTTGCCTAGCAAGTGATGCCAACAATTGAAAAGTAAAACCCTATAAAACCAAAAGTTTTATTACAGCTAATGAGACAATAAGTCAAGTGAAGAGAAAGCACACAGTGGAAGAGAGAATCTTTGGCAGCTACACATCTGAAAGAGGATTAATATCCAGAGTATATAAAGAACTCAAAAATGAAAGAGCTGAGAAAACAAATGACCATTCAGAAATTAGCCTTGTGAGAACAGAGAGTTCTCAAAAGAAAAATGGCTAAGAAATACCTTAAAACATATCTATCACCTTTGTACTCAGGGAAATGAAAATTCAAACAACATTGAATCTTCATCTTACACCAGTCAGAATGGCTGAGATAAATAAAACAACTGACAACAAATACTGGCAGGGATGTGGGAAATAGGGAACTCTCATTTATTGTTGGTGGGACTGAGAACTCATCCAGCCACTCTGGAAGTCAGGTCAGTGTGGAGACATTTCAAAAAGCTACAAGCAAATCAACTAAACTACACTATTCCTTGGCACACGTCCAAAGGTCTCTACATCCAACTCTACAAATACTTGTTCATCTATGTTCATTGTTGCTCTGTTCACAATAGCTAGAAAATAGAAAAATGGATAATGAAAAATGCTGTAAACCTATACAACGCAATACTATTCAGCTACAAAAAAGTGAAATAATAAAATTTAGGGTAAATGGATGCAACAAAAAATGTTTAAAAGAGTGAGGTTGTCTTAGTCAAGGTTCTTTAGAGTAACATAATTTATAGAATGAATCTTTTTCTCTCTATATAAAAGGGATTTATTGGAATGACTTACAGGCTGCAGTCCAGCTAATAACAAACAATGGCTGGCTAATGTAGCCAATGGCTAATCCAAGAAACTCCAAGAATCCAGTAATTTCTCACCTTAGAAGGCTGGATGCCTCAGCTGGTCTTTAGTATATTCTGGAGTCCTGAAGAAGTAGACAGTAAGGAGAGTGAAGGAATGGACTTGTCAGCAAGGCTAGAGCAAGCAGGAAAAGAACAAAAGTTTCCATTTTATATGTCTTTATATAGACTTCCAATACAAACTATGGCCCAGATTAAAGGCAAGGTATGTATCTTCCCACCTCAAGATCTGGATTAAAGGCAGTTGTCTTCCAGCCTCAAAGATCCTGACTGGAAGTGGATTCACCCATTTCAAACTGAGCAAACAATCTCTTAACAGTTGTGTTTTCAATTTCTCGATTGTAATTCATGTCAGATGTAGTCAAGTTGACAATAAGAAATGGCCATCACAGGGGTAAACTCATTCACAAATAACACATGTTCTCACTTATTTGTGGTAACTACTTCCAAATCTTCTGATATGAATATGTAACCTGAAGTGACAACAGAAACCAGCAAAGTAACAAGGGATCATGATGTTCTACCTCTCCAGAGAATAGAAGGATGCAAATACTATGATAGGAGAAATGGGAAGAGATGTGCTGGTTTTATTTGAAGTGGGCAGGGAGGGCAATACAGAAAGAACAGACAAAGAAGGGATAAGTAACACCAAGGATGTTTGAACTAGCCATAGAATATCATACTATTTTATGTTTGTCTAACATCCTAACATACATATAGCAGACAAACATATAAAGGTCAGAGTCCCCTACTTGGGGACTTTGACTGATAAAATTTTCAATGCCAGGTATGAGAAACCTTATGAGGTCTTGGTCAACAGAGTCCAAACAACTGCCAAAATAATATAGGTTACTGCTATGGCCTTTGTTGCCTCTCCATATTTTAAGTAAGACTATGTTGCTGAAGACGCTTTACACTTTGGGCATAGGAATGAGGAAAGTAGTTGTATCGTATCTGAAAGTGTCCTCCCTGAGAATTATCCTTTGTGATATGAGAAGTTGCTATGCAAGCCACCCATGGAAGAAAGTAATCAATAGTCTTACACAGCTGTGATGCCTATGAACCACAACAATGAACAGCCCATCAGGATTCTCAATAATTCAATAGTGGCACTTACATCTTAGGGGTAACCAACTGCTGTCTAATTGAAATTTAGGCCCACTTGCTACCACTTAGTAGTAGGAAAGTCATGCCCAATACTGTAAATGTAATCAAACATCCATTAATGCTGAGGCCACACAAGGTGGAGAACCTACTACTACTAGTTTCCCAAGGCAGTATAATCTCTAACTGAATTCTTAATACTTATTCTTATAAATAAAGGTAAGTGTAGTTATCACTGCACATCAAAAAAAAAAAAGCTTCTTTTTTTTGTAGCAAAGACCATTAAAGAAATCCAAACTGGCCGGGCGGTGGTGGCGCACGCCTTTAATCCCAGCACTCGGGAGGCAGAGCCAGGCGGATCTCTGTGAGTTCGAGGCCAGCCTGGACTACCAAGTGAGTCCCAGGAAAGGCGCAAAGCTACACAGAGAAACCCTGTCTCGAAAAACCAAAAAAAAAAAAAAAAAAAAAAAAAGAAATCCAAACTGGTAAAAATATAGAGTACAACAGACAGAGGATACCTGCTCTCAGTTGCTGTATCTGCAATACAACCCATACACCTTGGTCTCAGGGAACTTTGGGGAGGAGATAGTAGAAAGAACATAAGATCCAGAAGACCATAATATGTGCTTTTAGACTATTTACTATATATTTCAGGGAACTTGCATCCATGAAATCTCAACTATTTTTGACTGAAAAACACTGGAACAATGACAACACCAGGTGAAATAAAAACATGGATGGGTTAAATCTCATAAGGTCCAATCTGTAGATGAAAATCCACAGGCATTAATTACTGTTGAAAGTGGAATAGTCAGTCTTCCCTAGGGATGAGCCACATGGTGAACTTTCCATTTACAAGTGGATGCATGTACATAAGAGCAACACTAATAGACCCAGTAGGCTGAGTTTATATACCTATTTGTGTGTGTGTGTGTATGTGTGTGTGTGTGTGTGTGTGTGTGTGTGTGTGTGTAAAACAATAATAGGTAAAGAAAAATAGGTCATGAATTTGAAAGGGTGCCAGTTGGGTTGGGTGGACATAGGAAAATTTGGAGGGTGAAGGAGGAGAAGGAAAATGATGTAAGTACAGTATACATATATGTAATAAAATATAAAAAATTAAGAAGTGAAAAGTAAATTAACATCTTTAGTTTCTTCAAAGTACCCACCCATATCCTATTCTGTGGAAAGCTGAAAAGTGAAATACTTTTGTCTCTATAGGCAGATCAATCATTATTGAATTTTCTTTGGTTTCCTGGCTGTCTTTTCATATTTGTGTTCCTGATGAACAGTTTAGAATCTGATAAAATATTTGAACTAGTCTCAACTGTGTCAAAGACAAGAGAAAGCATAGAATGATGCTCCCTATGCCTTCCCCCATCTCACACATCTGCTTACCTCCTACAGAAAGTGTGTATTGAGTCATAAATTGACTCATCACAAATATCAGATATTAGAAATTCATCTTATAACTTTGGATACAAGTTTTTAAGGCTTTCTACCTCTAGCTATAGTGAAGATTAAGTCAGACTATAAATGGTAGATGCATGTAGAAGGAGTTAAAAGCTGGAGCCAAGATTTCAAAGTGGATAACAAAGCTCAAACTGAATGACTGAAGTTATGTTGGCATATTTGTAGCCATTACAGCATCTGCAGACAAATAGTACCACTTCTAGATGGAAAGAATTGAACAATAGCTACAGCATCGTAATAAGAGTGAAACTTCCTTTTGTCCTTCCATCAATTTTCTTACAATATTTGCTATCAAGTAAAAGCATGATCAATTAGCAAGACACCTGGACTGGGATCTTACTTATAAAACTAACTAGACTTAATCTTGTTACATTCAAGCCCTGGCTCCTTAGCCCTGTGATTACATGAAGTATTGACTTCTCACCCAGCATAAGGTGCTGTAGGAAAAAGATGCTTAGTGTCATACTAGCAATTTTAAAGGAGTCCAGAGGTTCATTAGGGTTAAAGCCATAGTTGTACTGTTGAAATATAGCATCATAGAAAGCAGCTGGGGGCTGGGCGGTCATGGCACATGCCTTTAATCCCAGCACTCCGGAGCCAGAGCCAGGCAGATCTCTGTAAGTCTGAGGCCAGCCTGGGCTACAGGGTGAGTTCCAGGAAAGGCACAAAGCTACAAAAAAAAAACCCTGTCTCAAAAAAAAAGAAAGAAGAAAGAAAGCAGTTGGACACCTTCTTGTAAAAGTGTGACAGTGCTTATCCTAATTAGGTAGGTTTTAGAATAGTATTCTTAGAAATATTAATATAATTCTGGGAAACAGAAGAAAGAGAAGGTATGATGTGGAAAGTATCATTTATTCAAGGGTTACAATGAGTTAGACTGGAGGTAGATTAATGAATGGCATGTATTTTGCAAAACAAATCCATAACTATAATATAATAGGAGTTATTAATGTCAAGTTCTCAAAATTGTTAAGAGGAATCATTAAGCACCTTTCTTCTCAAAAATCACTAATTGAGATTGAATAAAGTTGGGCTTCACAAAGGCAGAGTCTGTAGACATGGCTGTGTTACTGGGAGCTTCTGAGAGACAAAGGTAGCATAATTAAATTTAGTGAGATGTATCAAGTAACTAATTGTGCCAGTCATCAGAAGATACCATATTGAAGGCAAAAGGGCTGCCAGTAACAGTTTTATATTCAGGACCCTAAACATACTAAAGCAGATTGGGTGGAAAGGGGGGAATGGGTTTGACCCTTGTATTACTGTTTTGATTCTCAAGCAACATAGTATTTTGTATTACATCCATATCAAGAGTCAAGTTTGTCATTTACATTCTCAGTGTTGACTGTTCCATTCTCCACAGTACTCATTCTCCATTGCACTCATGTGGCAGACGGTGACTCAGAATCAGGGGAAAAATGATCCCCAAAGAATCATTACTTGATAGCAGATGATCTAAACTGGCACTTGGATACCCTAAGTCACTACAGGTCCCAGTCCACAATAGATTTAACATGCTTCTGTTAAAGTAAGCTAAAGTGAGCAAGATGACATGGTAGTGCAGTCAGAGCACTCCATTGCCTCTGACCAGACACAATTCTGTTTTGCTGTCTGGATTCTAAGCAGGAATATCCTCATCAGGTATTAGTAAATAACACAGAAATATTCAGTTTGTACTTGGGAGTACTTCTGTTGGAGGAATCTGAACCTATTTGAGCAGGAATGGCAGACTTCTGTGAAACTATTACATGAGATTTCAAAAAGATGTGGGCTGGCCTAGGTCAGACTCTGGAATCCACTAACCTGAACTAATGTTCTTGCTCATTCCTGTCTACATGGTGCCTGGTAAATTACTACAACTCTCTGTTTCTTAGTTTACATTCAGTAAAGATAGTCTATTTTTAGAATCTTTTGATTTTTTGAAATTATAATATAATTACATTGTCCTATCTTCCCTTTTCCCCACCAACCTTTCCCATGTACCTCCTTTGCTCTGTCTCATAGTCATTATATATACATATATGTGTATGTATACATATATTTGATGTATATGTATATACATATATGTATATGCAAGTGTACATTATATAGAGATATAATTTATATGTATATTCATAAATATATAAATAAAACCTGCTTAATCCATATAGGGTTCCTTATGTGTACGTGTTTTCAGAGCTGACCATTTGGTATAAGATAACCAATAGGAGGGAATTTCCCTGAGGAGCACTGTTTCTCCAGTTCTCAGTATTCCTTAGGTGCCTATTGTTCTTTGTCTAGGGTTTAATGTATTACTGTAACTGGAACCTTGCAAACTTCTGAATAGCAAAGAGATCATAGACACTCCTATAATTCCCCCTCCTCCCCCCCCCAAAAAAAATAGACTTAGTTTTCTGAAAGAAGGACTTCAGGAGCTTATCTTAATAAATGCTGGTGAATATAGGAAAGAGAACACATTTTCGCACCTTGTCCATTCATAAAATCTCTTACAAATACTCACATAATTTTGCTCATATATGTTGGAGCTATATGGTCTTCTGGGATGTGAGGCTTCAGAGAGTTTAGAGATTCATTCATAACAAACACTAGTTTTATGTTGGGTCATTCAGAATTTCTCTGGGATATAAAGATGCATTTAAATATATCTTTATGGGCTACTTTGATCTCAGATAATCCCTATGGCATCTTTGTTTCCCTGTTGAGACACAGTGACATAACTTCCTTATCTGCTGGCCATGGGAATATCAGCACTGTCATCCTCTAGTAAAAGCTGCAGGGTCAATCTTCTCAAATGCATGATCCACTGTGATAACCTTTTACATTATTGGTCCATATGTCTTCCACTGAAGTCCGTATTTTCTAGTTTGTGGAATGCTAGGAAGAGGTTGGAGCTCACCACCTGTTATAGTATAGGACAGGTGACAGTTATCTGGTCAGTCTATTCCCCAAGAAGTAAATGTGCTGATTTATTTGTCTATTTATTACAAGCAATATCTGGTGTAATTAACTACGACCCTGTGCAACAACATGGTGCAAATTCTCGCTTCTATATTTTCACCCTTGAGACCAGTATTAAAGCTAACAATTTTGCTACATGATACTATTCATTACCATTTTAATTCATCAGTTTCCATTTGCCAAGATTGGTTAGGAAAGTTTTATCTTCAAAGTTCTTTATCTCAGAATTAGATTGTAGAAAAGTCCCCAAGATTTATATGTCTAAGATACTGGAAAAAGTCCTTTGTTGTTTTCTATCAGCACAGAGGCTGCACTTTAATCTGCTGCTGTTTAAGCCAGCAGTAGTGGCTCTGCAGCTACTAGCCTGCTTCTCTGGCAGCAGCCCATTCACTCAGGTCTTGGCCTGGTGGAAATTCTGTTCTCACAGGCACCTGCTATGTCACTGATGCTAAATATAGCTTTTAATTAAATCTCTATCATTCTATTTATCAGTAAGACTTGAGAGTCAAAGTCTGGAGTGAAAACCTGCTGGCTCAGAGAGGTTTAGTAGCAACTACCAGATCTTCTCTCTTTACCAGTGTCTCTGAAAGAGAGCATCCTTCTGCTGCACCACCACCACCACAACAAAAACCCATGCCACATAAAGTCCCTCCCTACTACTTCCTGTATATCTCCCTATCATCTACAGATACCCTCTGGTTCTCTATGATTACTTTTTGTCAACTAGTGGCTAACTTGGCCTCCTGACCCAAGATTTATTGTATTCAATTAACACAAACGCAAACTCAGGGTTCACAGTATGATTGAATATTTCACAAGATTTTCCTCTTTTTTGTCTAAACAAAGAAGAAAGTGTTTATCTCTCACACAGTAATATTACATACCACAAAAACAATTATCAGATATTGTCCAAATAAAAAGGAAGGATTTAACTCTAACACAGTAAAACTATATCCATTAAGAACAATTATCAAATAAAAATTGCATTCACAATGTGTAGTCCATTTGTATTTGGCAAATTTGGAGAAATTACTCTATTATCTATCCTATTTTGATGAGTCCAAAGTTTTATAACTAAACCATTTTCTATCCTAACTTGTATTACCATCCTAAAAGTATCTTTTTAGACCTTAAAACATTTTCTTAGATAAAATAAGCTTTATGTCTCTCAACCTTATAAACTTTACATCACTTTTGTAAGTTTCTTTTCTAAATTTGGTAACAAAGAAAATGATCTAGTTATCTAGTCTTCAACCCCATCAGAAACCTGAGAAGGATAAAATATTCCCTGAGTAAACAAGAAGTGCAGAGCAAACAACTTCCCAAACTACAGAAATGACAGAGAGATCTGGCTGCCTGAATAGTCACCCAAGCTTCCTCTGAAACATTAGTGCATCCATATTCAGCTTATAGGTCTAGAATATTTGACAGACTTTTTTGTGAAGTGGGAATTTTGAAGGACTGTCCTACCTTGTCTGGGCAAAGTTCAGAAGTCAAATTCTTTTGTGTCCTGCTTGTCCAATTTGTACAGCATACTGTCAGCACTTAAAGCAAGGGAAGTTTCTTGCCTAGTGGCTGGCTTTGCCACATTGAAAGCAAACTCCATAAAGAGGTTCTTTGATGCCCATAATCCTTTGTTTGTTTGTTTGTTTGTTTTTTGAAGTAGATTGGTGCTGCCAGGAGCAGACCTATTTCATGGTCATGAAAAATCTTATGTTATTAGAACATCTTAAATGCCATATTCCATAGGTTTCTGGAATATTTGAAGACCACTTATCTATCTAAAATATATCTCTGTTTAAACTTGAAAACATACCAAATGACTACAAGTTTGATTGCTGTAGATGACTACTAACTTTTATTTCTTAATTGTCCTAAGCAGTTTTTTTATTTTATTAAATGTTTTCATTTATTTTACATACAGATCATAGTTTCCTCTATCTCCTCTCCTCCCATTCACTCCCCCCATCTCCCATCTATCCCTCCCCCATCCATTCCTCCTGCATCTCTCTTCAGAAAGGGGCTGGCCTCTAATGGGCTTGAACAAAACATAGCACATCAAATTGAGGTAGGACCATGCTCCAACCTTGCATCAAGGCTGGGAGAGGCAACTCAGCATGGGGAATAAGTTCCCAAAAGCCAGGTCAAGAGCAAGGGACAGGTCCTGATCCCACTGCTAGGAGCCCCACAAACAGACCAAGTTATAGAATTGTCACACGTGAAGAGGGCCCTCGTTGGTCCTATGCAGGCTCCCTAGCTGTTGTCCCAGAGTCTGTGAACTCCCATAAGCTCAGGTCAGCTTTCTTTGTGGTTTTCCACATCATGACCTTGATACCCCATGGCTCCTGCAGCCCCTCCTCCCTATCTTCGACAGAACTCCTGGAATGGAGCCCAGTGATTAGCTGTGAGTCTCTACATCTGCCTCCATCAGTTACAGAATGAATAATGCTATCTGATGACAATTAGGGCAGTCATCAATCTGATATCAGGAGAAATCAAGTTCAAATACCCTCTCCAAGAGTTCAAGTACACTTTCCACTATTGCTAGGAGTCTTATCTGGGGTCATCCTTGTGGATTCCTAGGAGTTTCCCTGGCACCAAGTTTCTCCCTAACCCAAAATGCCCCCCGATTAAGATATATCTTTTATTACTCTCCTCCTCCTTCCCACCCCCAATCCACCCAACTTGATCCCTCTTGTTCCCATCCACTCATCTCCCACCCCAGTTTACACAGAAGATCTCTTTTAATTTCCCTTCCCAGGGATAGCCATGCATTCCTCTTTGGGCCTCCTTGTTACCTAGGCTCTCTGGGGCTGTAGATTGTAGCCTGATTATTCTTTATTTATACTTATGAGTGAGTATATACCATGTTTGCCTTTCTAGGTCTGGATTATCTCATACAGAATTATTTTTTTCTAGTTCCATCCATTTGCCTGCAAATTTTGTGATTTCATACTTCTTTTTTTTTTAACCACTGTGTAAATGTACCACATTTTCATTATCCATTCTTCAGTTGTATAGTGCTATCTGTTTCACCCATGACCTTGGGCTATAGGGCCTGAAGGAGGCAGTGCTTCCTGCCATTGTATGTGACCTCTTAAAAGGAGAGGGAGAAGGGTCACATGTCCCTTCTCCCTGCTTCTGCCTGTGAGGTGGATTCGTTCCTAGTCAGATCAGAGGACAACTTCTGCTGTCTACTCCGTTCAGTATTCGTGAGTGTATTTTCTCTATTTATGTCTTAATAAATTCTGTTACACATTTAATAGACTCATGTGAATTGGTCGTAATACCACCTCTCTTCAGTTTCATCATGTAGTGGTGCAGTAGGTTCTTGTCTCAATTCCTCTCTTTATGTTGGAGTATTTTTCTTATTTTCATTAGTAGGTCTTTCTAATGCTTGTGTCTTACCAGTCAAAATTTTATTATTTTCAGTAGTAAGTCTTTCTAAGGCTTGTATCTTATCAGTAGTAAGTCTTTCTAAAGTTTGTATCTTGTCAATAGAAAGTCTTTCTAAGGCTTGTATCTTATCAGTCAAATTTTATTATTTGGCACAGTTATCAAACCACTTTTTTTTTTTTTTTGGTTTTTCGAGACAGGGTTTCTCTGTGTAGCTTTGCGCCTTTCCTGGAACTCACTTGGTAGTCCAGGCTGGCCTCGAACTCACAGAGATCCGCCTGGCTCTGCCTCCCGAGTGCTGGGATTAAAGGCGTGCGCCACCACCGCCCGGCTCAAACCACTTTTTAAGGATAAAATATTAATTATCAAACTGATGGTAATTACAATTGGCATTATGTCAGTCTCAGCTAAGTGGATTATCTCTTCATTTATTTTTTCCATTTGCAAACCATCCATAGTAGCATTCATTATACAGAGTCCTAACTCTCTGCATTGTGATATTTCTGATCATTAACATTCAAAGATTTTTAAAAAATATTATTTAACCCTCTCCTCAAGGACTTCCCAGGTATCTCACCAAATTTGTTGACTTCTCAGTTTATCTGCAGCAACAGCACCATCAGCTGTGGGCTTGAGTTCCTCTCATGATTTCCAAGCATGAGCCTGCTTTCTGGAGTCCTGCAAACAGCAAGCAGTGGAAGCCTACTAATGTGAACTCTCCATTCTTATGGCCATGCTATGTGTTGGATGCCAAATGTTATTTTTTTTCCATTGGCAGAGAGGCTTTGCTTTAATCTACTGCTGTTTCAGCCAGCTATTATGGCTCCACAGTCACTGGCCTCTTTCTCTGGCAGCGGCCCATCTACTCAAGGCCTTGGTCTGGTAGGAATTCTGTTTCCATTTTTTTTTAAATTTTTATTTTTATTTTGCAATACAGTTCTACATATCAGCCACAGATTCCCTTGTTCTCCCCCCTACGGCCCCCCCTCACCTTCCCCCCAGCGCACCCCCCATTCCCACCTCTTCCAGGGCAAAGCCTCCCCTGCGGACTGAGATCAACCTGGTAGACTCAGTCCAGGCAGGTCCAGTCCCCTCCTCCCAGGCCAAGCCAAGTGATCCTGCATAGGCCCCAGGTTTCAAACAGCCAACTCATGCAATGAGCACAGGACCTGGTCCCACTGCCTGGATGCCTCCCAAACAGATCAAGCCAATCAACTGTCTCACCCATTCAGAGGGCCTGATCCAGTTGGGGACCCCTCAGCCATTGGTTCATAGTTCATGTGTTTCCATTCTTTTGGCTATTTGTCCCTGTGCTTTATCCAACCTTGGTCTCAACAATTCTCGCTCATATAAACCCTCCTCGTTCTCGCTAATTGGACTCCCAGAGATCCACCTGGGGCCTAGCCATGGATCTCTGCATTCAAATACCTCAGTAGTTGGATGGGGTTTCTAGCACGACAATTAGGGTGTTTGGCCATCCCATCACCAGAGTAGGTCAGTTTGGGCTGTCTCTTGACCATTGCCAGCAGTCTGTTGTGGGGGTATCTTTTGGATTTCTGTGGGCCTCTCTAGCACTTTGCTTCTTCCTATTCTCATGTGGTCTTCATTTACCATGGTCTCCTATTCCTTGTTCTCCCTCTCTGTTGTTGATCCAGCTGGGATCTCCCACTCCCCCAAGCTCTCTTTCCCTTGACCCTCGCCCTTCATTACCCCCACTCATATCCAGGCTGTTCATGTAGATCTCTTCCATTTCTCCATCATTGGGTGATCCCCATGTCTTTCTTGGGGTCCTGTTTTCCAGGTAGCCTCCCTGGTGATGTGAGTAGCAGTCCAGTCATCCTTGTTCCACATCTAGTATCCTCCTATGAGTGAGTACATACCATGTTTGTCTTTCTGAGTCTGGGTTACCTCACTCAGGATGATTTTTTTCTAGATCCCTTCATTTGTTTGCAAACCTCATGATGTCATTGTTTTTCTCTGCTGAGTAGTATTCCATTGTGTATATGTACCACATTTTGTTTATCTATTCTTCAGTTGAAGGGCATCTAGGTTGTTTCCAGGTTCTGGCTATTACAAACAATGCTGATATGAACATAGCTGAACAAGTGCTCTTGTGGTGTGGTTGAGCATTCCTTGGGTATATGCCCAAGAGTGGTATAGCTGGATCTTGGGGGAGATGGATTCCCAATTTTCTAAGAAAGTGCCATATTGTTTCCTTTTTCTTATGGTTTTTCAAGACAGGGTTTCTCTGTGTAGCTTTGCTCTGTAGACCAGGCTGGCCTTGAACTCACAAAGATCTGCCTTTGTAAATGCTGGGATTAAAGGCATGCACCACCACCACCCGGCAGGAATTCTGTTTCTGCAGGCACTGACTATGTTACTGCTGTGAAATATAGCTTTTAGTTAAATATCTATCATTCTTTTTTTTACATCAATAAGACTCAGAAGTCAAAGGCTGGTGTGAAAACCTGCTAGCTCAGAGAGGTTGAGTGGCAACTAGCTGACCTTTTCTCTTTGCCAACATCTCTGAAAGAGAGTATCCTTCTGCTCTGCCAAAATAAACAAACAGAAAAACACACCACACAAAGTCCCTCCCTACTACTTCCTATGTGTCTCTCTATCATCTTACAGTCACCCACTTACTAACTCTATATGATTACTTTCTGTCAACTAGTTGCTAACTTGGCCTCCTGACCCAAGGTTGACTTTATTTAATTACTGTAAATGCAAACTTGGGGTTCACAGTGTGATTGAATATCTTGCAACAGTCCTTGTTCTGTGACTTTTGTGGTTATGACAGAAATCTATACAGTCCATTCAAAAGCAGCCTGATCACCAGATCTATATAGCAACAGAGGTAGTGTTGTGTTTAATCAATTTTTGCTGTCTTGAGAAGGTTGCTAGACTCTTTTTCTCTGGGATAAATGGGGTGGGTAGAGGAGGAGGAAGATACTTCTGGGTTCCTGCAATAGCTACAGCATTAATAAACAGTTAAATTTCAAATTTCTTGTTTCTACTACAAAATGCCTGACAGAAGCAACAAGGAGAGAAAGGACTTGCTTTGGTCTGGTGCTTTTCCCCACAATTGGAGCAAGAGACTTGCCATGTTTGTGCGCTAGGAAGCAGAGAGGTCATGTTAGGACCATTGTTAGGTTAAAAATCATGTCCCTCAGTGATCCACTTTATCTGAATGTCAACTCTTAAAAATTCTGCAACCTCTGGAAAGAGAATCTCTTTCTAGGAATCAGATATTTAAATATATAATCCTGTGGAAGACTTTTCACACTCAAGTCATAACACAACCAATACCATGTTAACATATGGTAGGATGTTATATCACCTCATTAGTTTGAATGGATAGTATAGCAAGAGCAAGTGTCTACTCCCTTTCTCTCTGGACATTTCACAATCAAATGAAGTTTTTTTTTTGTTTTGTTTTGTTTTTGCACCACAGTTGAGATTCAGACTTGAGAGATTAAGAGAGCCTATGATTATCAAATATCCCAGGAAACCTATTACTACTGTTTTCATTTTTGTTTGTTTGTTTGTTTTGTTTTCTGGAGAAATTATGGGAGCTTCTGCAATCATTTACTATTCAGAAAATTGCATGATTCTAGTCACATAACATCTTTGTTTTGTCCTTAAGAAGACATTATTCTTTCCATTTTCAATTTGCTCACATACTTCATGATTACTTATAACAACAGATTAAATGGCTTATATTTGACAGTATTTTTTATTCTTTTTTCATGTGAAACATTAATACAGACAAAATAACTACTGCTAAGTAAATGCTCCTTAGAAATGATGATTCATAAATGTGTAACTGAGAGTATATTACAGCAAAGATTATGACTGCTGTGATTATTATGCCTTACACTTTAGCTAATACTTTTATAACTTTTAATTTGAAAGCAAAGCAAAAGGAGGATGAAGTGATATGCGTTGGATATAAGGTAGGAACTCTACAATCTTATGACTTGAAAACTGGGAGCCAATACTCTTTGGTTCCAATGACAACTTATATGACAAGAATCCCATATTTCAGTTTCAAGAAACCAACACTTATGACAGAGTATCCCTGGAATATTATTTTAAAAAATCTGAAATATCTGATGCTTTCCTGTGCTTGTTAGATTTTTTTGCCAACTTGACTCAACATAAAATGATAAGATTACCTCAAGTGAGATAATGAGATTGGCCTATAGGCAAGCTTGTGGGGGCATTTTCATAATTGATTATTGATGTATAGGTTAAAAGGGCCCAGTTTACTGTGAGCAGTGCTATCCCTGGGCAAATGAACCTAGGTATATATAATAGTAGATTCAGTAAGCCAGCACGCAGAACTCCTTCATGCCCTGTGCTTAAGTTTCTGTGTCCAGGCTTCTGCCTTGAATTCCAGTTCTGACTTTCTTCTTGATGGTCTATAAGACATGTGGTGGAATAAACTCCTTCCCTAGTTGATTTTGGCCATGGTGTTTTATCACAACAATAGAACCCTAGTTAAGACATCTCCTTTCCTTTGTTTGTCACTCCTATTTCATTCTAATTTCCACTGAAACCAAAGAAAGACGCTAAGGGCCAGAGTGGGTGGGGCCTGGGAGGTAAGAGGGCAATGCTTTGTCCTCATACTTTTTTTCTGTTGCAGTCCTTGCTTCCCTTTTTTCTCTGGTACCATCTCCTCTTTGTTCTCCATGTGTAGCTCATGAATACTCTCTGCATTAATATCAACACGACACACAGTGCTTTCAGCTGATCCATAGAGTGGGCTGTCACATACTTCCCTCTGTTAGGAAAGTAACAGAAACTTTAGTTTATAGACAAGAAAGCTAAGGTCAAGAATAGGTAAGTAGAAAGGGTTGGACCCAGAATTGAAGTTTCTGTTAAAAGTGGTAAACTATATTTGACAAAATCAGGTATATTTACTGTGGTTTGGCCTTACATACCAAACTGCATTTGAAAACCCCACCAATTATGTTTCCCATGATCTTCCCTGCAGCATTCCTAGACATATAGAAAAATATCTCAACAAGAGATGTTAGTGTCACCATGAAGCACTTTGTTTCTACTAGCAAATAATTTCCAGAAAGTTTAATATATAAAAAAGAAAAGCTTAAAATGTTTAATTGAGCAGAAGCCCCCCTTAAAGGGAAAAATTCTATTAAAGTAGATATAAAGTCTCTGACACAGGATAAGGAAAAAAAGAAAGAAATACCTTTGACCTTTTTTATTTGCACATGCGATTTTTTAAAATTGCTCCCATGACTTGATATGTAATTGTTTTTCAGGAGAGAATTTGGATTACAAACAACATCAGCCAATCAGCTTAATTTTTCTGTATTGAAGTACACATTGACAGATTTTCTCAGCCTACAGTCTAGTATCTCCAGTGATGACTGGCACGTATGCATTATCCTCACATCACTTCAGATTCAACTGAAGCACCATTTTGCCTCTGCATTGCAGTTGCTTGTCCCCCAATGCACTATTCACAGCTGCATTCACTGAGCTAAGAATTTTTTGACTTATTGAACTTTGTTGTATCTTTTTCCAGTGTATCTTCATTTTTCTTTTTTTCACTTTTCAGGTGACATTGTAAGACATACAAATATTTTATGCAAAGAACCCAAAAAGATTGCTTCCGTTAATTTCAGATAGTAAACTTCTTATATGAAATATTCCTGTCTAATTTGTGTTTGTCTTTGTAATTCCTTGAAATTCATAAGATTTCAGTCAATTTGGACTGAGGAAATAGCCATTGTACTCACTTCTTTTGGAGGCCAAAAGATCAATGAATAGCTACATGATTATATATGTGAAGTCACAACCCAACGTTTGTGTTATGGAAGAATAATTAGAAATTCAACTTGTTTTAGTCTATTTCAACATGTACAATAAACTATCATAGACTGAACAATTAATAAACAACAAGAAATGAGTTCCTTATAATCCTGGAGGCTGGGAATGCTAACTTCCAAGTGCTAGTAGACTCAGTGTCTGGTGTGTCTGATTGAAGATAGCACTACTATGTCCTCTCATGTTAGAAAGGCCAAATGCTGTATTCTTAAATGATAGAAGAGAAAAAAAAACCCAATGGAGCACCTTGTTTTCTAAGCCCTTTACGGAGTCAGAAGTCCAATGTGTGAGTGTGGAGTCCCTTCCACAAACCTTGGTCAAAAGTGCTACTTCTGAATGCCACTCCCTCAGTGTTTGAATCCCAATGGGAATTTTGGAGAAATGCATGACAAACATACAGAAAATTAGTTTATGTAACTGTGTAATTATTTATTGTCAGAATTTGTTTAATTTTTAGGAATAATAGCATAAGAATAATTTGTTGCTACTTATGTAAGAAAAAGCTTGTTGCAAAATGGTAATCAAAATCAAAGTGGAAGTTTTACTTTAAAGGATAGTCTCCCAACCTGTGTTTGCCATGCAAATCAGTTTTGGAACAATTAAACCAAATGTGTTTGAGAGAATAAGCAAATTAAAACTTTGATAAATTTTTAAAGAAGGAATTCCATTTAACTATGCTTAAGCCAACACCAACTTTATCGTTCTTCTCGCCCATGGACTACCTCCCCGCTCTTGTAATCACATCCACTTAACAGCATACTGAATACAAATGATGACTAAACACACACTAGACAAACTACAGTGTTGTCATCCAATGGAATCTCATGTAGGCACACAACTAAGGTTGCTTACCCTACACAAATACAAAAGGTGCTTTAAATAACAATGTGCAGAATGCTGGATATATTTGTAGTTTCTTTTGTTTAACCTTGGGAACAGAATGTTTTTGGAAAGTTGCATCTGACACTTATCGCCAATAAGGAATTAGAAGACAAGAAGAGGAAGAGGTACCTTTAACTCTCTGTCAATTTGGGCTTTAAAACCTAAGTTTATTAGTTTTAATTAACCACCAAAATAAAATATGTCAATTGAAGGTAAAAAAAAAAAAAAGGAAAGAAAACACATGTACATGTATGGCCCATTCACAATCATATAAGAAATCATCCAAAGTGGGTTAGGGCTGCTCAGTGGTATAGATTGTACTTAGCATATGTGAATTCCAAGGTTCAATCTGCATTACCAAAAAGTAAAAATAAAATCATGTATTTTCAGTGGTTTTTCATTGTTTTAAAATATACATTCATATATATTACTGTTAAAGTACAGAGGAAAAAGCCTAATATTCTCATAAACATTTGAAAAACATAAAGTTAACCTTTTAGGCTTTCACTTCTGTGTCAGTGTGTGTGTGTGTGTGTGTGTGTGTGTGTGTGTGTGTGTGTGTGTGTGTGTGTGTAGTGATGACCTTGAGTAGGATATCTTTGTTAATTTGCCTTGATTTGCTTGATTCATATGCATCTGGCCCATGAAGTTCAATGAGTCATCACCACACTTTCATGGGATATGAATAGAATATCATTAGGTGGCTGAAAATACTAGTGGATGACCTTTGCTCTCGGTGGAGCTGCAAGTTTTCAGCAGAGGACTAGCATGCTACTATAATCAGACCAAATGAAAGCTATTGGTGGAATTTTATCAAGCACTGAAATGGTTGTTGCACCCCATTTACTAGGTGGAAGTAAAGAAAGTATTGGTTTTCTAAGACTTTCCGTGAACTAGAAATAGCACTGAATAGGAAAGAGATTAAGATGTGGTTAGTCCTGGACATCTAAGAGTAAAATAGCATCCCCTTTTCTGTGGGTCTACTCAGTACAGAGGGAAACTTAATGTAAGCTCCCAGGAGCCCAAATATCACTGAATTGTTCAGTTCAGATCTCTTGCTTTTGTGGCAGAGACAAAGAAATTCAATCAGAAGCAGAGGACCAATGGATTTGAGGGACTTGATCTTTCAGGTTTGCAGTTGTGTTTGTGCTAGAAGACAAAACTACTGGGTATAAAGGTCAACTTGCCCAGATTACTATAATTAATGAAGAGAAAACAGTGGTTCTGTTAGAGTTTGTGGAAATGACCGAGAACTTCAAGATTTCTTTTGTTCTTTGTAATTGTGCTTCTCACAAGGAAGGACAGTAGTATGTGTGTATGTGTGTGTGTGTGTGTGTGTGTGTGTGTGTGTGTGTGTTTTCTGTGTATGTATATTGTGTTATGTGTATGTGTGCCTACATGAATGTAAATGTATTTGTGCATATGTATATATGGTATGTTATGTGCATTTGTGTGTATGTACAGCAGTACATCTGTCCACACTATTGATTCTATGCAAAGACAACATATGCCTTATATAAAATATGTCAATTTAGTCTAGTCCACATGAATTTAAACAAGAATGAAATAATTGAATATTCAGAAGATCTGCCTGAGCTCTTCTCTCTGATGGACAGTTACACGTTCATCATTATTTGATGTAATTGAGTACAATTTATATAGTCAGAGGATGAGAAAAAGGGTGAGTTTATAATTTAGCATTACAAATCCATTACCAGACAAAGAAAATTCTAATGAAACTCAGTTATATCCAATGATGGGACTCAATGGATAATGAATGAAAAGGCTAGACACTCTTTTGTCCTTCTTTTTTTAAATATATGGGCCCCTGTAAAGGCCAGATAATATGGTTCAGTGGAAACAGCATTGGATGGGTGCCATGAGGACAGATTCTATGCCAGTTCTGATATTTGGTAGTTGAATGACCCTGGGTAATAGTTGAATTTTCTTGGCTTCCTCATTTTTATGACCTGAGAGAGTTGGGATAGGTGATCCCTAAAGTTTAGTCCCAGCTACAAAAGTCCAAGTTTCTAATTAAAATTAACCAGTAAAGTCTTCATGCCAGCAAACCACAGCAGTCTGTTTCACAGATGGACATGCTGTCTGAGATGCTCATTTGAAGGTTGCCACATCTTAGAAGTACATATTAATCCTCCCTTTCTGTGAATAAACATTTGATCTGAGCATTGACTTAGATCTAAATTGAATGTTTAAGAAACTGATATTTACAGCATTCATAACCATGAATGACAGGAAACACACACATTTATATTATTTCTTTTAAATGATGCATTTGTTCTTTTATTCTAACGCTTGCTCCTCTTATGCTCTATTCTAAGAAATCCAAGGCTCACTTGTTTCCAAGCACATTTGAAGTTAGATTTTGTGGAAGCAGAGCCTGAGACATTAATTAAGAGATTAGTCCAGGGCATTCTTGGATAAAAGCTGCAGTGGAGTGAAGTAAGCTGGGCAGGAGAAGCAGTTCTGTGTCCAATAGAACCAGGCTGGCACACTTTAATCAAGAATTTTGAAACTCAAATTCAAGTATATCTATGTTTAAAAGCAATGGTGTCCAGTGCTTTCCAGCTATTCCTCTAAAAGAAAACATACAACCCTTTGATTCTATCCATTACCCTGAGTGCTTTGGAGCTGTCAGATTTTGCCATATGCTTGAAAGAAGCAAAGAAACCTTACATTTCCTCTGCTGATAGTGAAACTACTTGGAAATATGAGTGTTCAGGCTTCATTCAAGACTCATAGTATAAATATGAGTAGATAATAGCCAGGTTATTTAGTTACATTGAGAATGACTCTGGTTAAAGCCAAAGCATTCACATAAAATAGCTTGTGTTTGACTAGAGGAGGAATGGTGCTCACAATAGAAATTTGTCAACATAGCAAGTGGGGATTTATGTAAAGTTGTAGAATAGAGTAAATGTGATTCACAGTTCCTGGAATATTGTACAAGATTATAGGCTGTTGTAGTGATCCAGCCATCTCACTGGGGGACTCTGTTGCTAGAGTTTTCCTGCCTGGCCCACAGTCAGGACAAATCTCTCTCACCTGCCAGTCCCACAGCCCCTCAGACCCAACCAAGTAAACACAGAGACTTATACTGGTTACAAACTGTATGGCCGTGGCAGGCTTTTTGCTAACTGTTCTTACAGCTTAAATTAATCCATTTCCATTAATCTATACCTTGCCACATGGCTCGTGGCTTACCGGCATCTTCACATGCTGTTTTTCATCGTGGCGGCTGGCAGTGTCTCTCTGACTCAGCCTTCCATTTCCCAGCTTTTTTCTCCTCCTTGTCCTGCCTACACTTCCTGCTTAGCCAATGGCCAATCAGTGTTTTATTTATTGACTAATTAGCAACACATTTGCCATACAGAGCATCCCACAGCACTCCCCCCCCCCTTTTTTTTCAAAAAGGAAGGTTTTAACCTTAACAAAGTAAAATTACATATAATTTGGGAATTTGGGCGTAGCTTCTCTTACTACTTCCTGCTGGAGGGGGACGCTGTATCTTATGGAGACACAAAGAAAATTTAAGGATCATGGAGTAGTCCATGAGGCTGTATCGTCTGAGCCAGTTGCCTTCAAACCATTCTGGATGTTGGATCATCTGGGCCTTGGTGTCATCGGAGACCTTTCAGGTGGTCTTGGCTGGTCAAATCTGATGTATCTTAATCTGGAACAAATCCATAGCCTTTGGCTTTCTGTGGGAACAAAAGCAGAGTCTCCTTTCCAAAGTAACATATCATTATATCCAAATTTTGAAGTCAAGGTATCTTTAAAATATACATATTGGTTTAACTCAACATCTTTTAGGATCAAATGTTTTTCTGCAGTTAAAAGTCCCAAAGACAACACAATCCAGATTCTCTGTGTAATATTCATCTTTACGTGGCTTATTTTTTATATTAATTTTACTGTCTCTTTAAAGACTGTATTTTGTAAAACTATGTATTTGTTTATATAGCTGTATATATCACCTTTTTTTGTCTCTTTCAAGCCTACGTATATTTTACACACATTTTAAACTATTACATCTGAATCTGTCTTATTGCGAATCTATTGCTTTAAACTGTAGCAGCTGTGGCTGCTGGCTCTGCCCACCTCAGCTTCCCAACATGGCCGTGGTACTTTACTGCTGGCTCTGGGAGCTATCGTGGGTCTATGCTTTTATCCAAGCAGCATGTAGCCCAGAAACCTCTTTTTTTTTGTTTTGTTTTGTACTAGCAAAAGCTAAATCCACTATGCATCTTAATGTGCCACTTGCAGAGGCCTCATTCCCGCCAAACTGCAGGTCGAGTGCGCACACCAGAAACCTACAAGTAGCTCAAACCAGCAGCTGCCGCTGATTTGAGAGAGACAATTAGGAAGCTGTTTTTAGCTCTGTTTTAGAATCTTTTTTCTCAGTTTTTAGGTGGAAACTCTTGCCACCATGTTGGACGCCATTTGTTGCTAGAGTTTTCCTGCCTGGCCCACAGTCAGGACAAATCTCTCTCACCTGCCAGTCCCACAGCCCCTCAGACCCAACCAAGTAAACACAGAGACTTATACTGGTTACAAACTATATGGCCGTGGCAGGCTTTTTGCTAACTGTTCTTACAGCTTAAATTAATCCATTTCCATTAATCTATACCTTGCCACATGGCTCGTGGCTTACCGGCATCTTCACATGCTGTTTCTCATCGTGGCGGCTGGCAGTGTCTCTCTGACTCAGCCTTCCATTTCCCAGCTTTATTCTCCTCCTTGTCCCACCTACACTTCCTGCTTAGCCAATGGCCAATCAGTGTTTTATTTACTGACTAATTAGCAACACATTTGCCATACAGAACATCTCACAGCAGGACTCACTGGATACTATGCTTTATAACTGTGCCTTGTCCAGTCTCTTCGTCTTACTGGTCCAGCCACATTAATTGCTAGCACCTTAAAAATAAGTACATATTTTGGGAGCTATTACCTCAGCAAAGCTTTCTTAATGGAGAAGGGCAGAATCTTCATAATTTCTAAATATTGAAAACCGTATAGAAAAGGGCTGGAGGTTTCAGTCTAGTGTCATTAAGAAGATATGTGACAACCACTAATATGAGCACAGAGGGAAAGCCAAGGATCTAATAAAGGAAAGCCCAGTCACTCTTGTGCTGCTATTGACATATGTACCCAGGCTCACCTTGGAATCTCCCTGACCTGTGGCAGGCACTTTCAGGTACTTTTTGAAAAACTTAGCACATTAAATTCCTGAATCTCTGTGTTTCTCTGCTGGAGGGCTTCATAAATACATGGAAACTGACTTAACCACAAGTCAGAACGTTGGGGCACATTCGATCACACTGTGAACCCCGGGTTTGCATTTGCATTAATTAAATGAAATTAACCTTGGGTGAGGAGGCTTCACTAGCATCTAGTTGACAGAAAGTAATCATAGAGCCTCAGAGGGCATCCAGGAGAGATATAGAGACACAGGAAGTAGTAGGTAGAGTTTGGAGTGGTACGTGATTTTCTTGTTTGGTGAAACAGAAGCATGGGTCTTTCATGGATGCCAGCAAGGAGAGAGAGTTAGCTACTCAGCCTCTCTGAACCCATAGGTTTTCACCTCAGCCTTTGAATCTTGAGTCTTATTCATAAATAGAATGATAGAGATTTAGTTAAAGCTACCTTTAGCGGCAACAACAGGACCAGTGCCTGCTGGACCAGAATTCCCACCAGGCTGCTGCCAGTAACTGCAAAGTTGTAATTGCTGACTGAAATAGCAGTAGATTGAGGCATAGTTACCGTGCTGAAGTTAAAAAAACACAGAAAAATTTAGAAGTATCAAGGGATTAAGCTGTTCAGAAGGCTGTCCTCAGAAGGGGACCCATAAGATGAGTGCGCATAGTTAAAAGCCCGAGCCTTCCTTTCCCCCTGCTGCTCATGCTAGGGGTGCTCCATATGGTTTCTCAGAAGACGCCCAGCATCTTAGAGCATAGAACACCTATGACGATGACCAGGTCAGCACTGCACTCCTTGACTTTTCTCCTTTCTACAGTTATCAGATAAAATTCCAACTAACTCAATTTCATATAAATAATAAATGATTTCCTTAGTATAAGTATTTTCTACACAAGTTTTGATTTATGCTAAAATATTATGGGTTATCTATTTGAACTTCAAATTTACTAGGCTTCTGTATTTTTATTTAGTAAACCTGGCATCTGGAGTCTTTCTTTCTAACTCCTCCACTTCCTATGTCACCTCTCAAACCAGCTAGGCACACGTTCTGTTTGGGGATGAATTGAAATTGCCCTAGGTGAAGTGATATAAACTACTATTTCTTCTGTGGTCCTCATCCTCTTTATTGCATGTCTATTTGATAATGTCAAATTTGAACAATATCATATCACTAACAGATATCACCTTTATATATTCCTCCCATAAAGTCAGTAAGTGATAAACGATACTCACCATTCTACTCATTTAATGAGAAAATAACAGACCAGGAAATTGGATTTAAGATATTGGTCACCAGGAAATAGAACTTTCTATGCTGATCTTTTAGAGAGTGTGATGGCTCATCTTAGTTGTCAACTTGATACACCTAGAAAGAGAAAACCTCACTTGAAGAATTAGCTTCATCAGAATGAGCTGTGAGCATATCTATAAGGCATTTTCTTAATTGTTAGTTGATATAAGAGAGACCAGTCCACTGTGAGCTGTTCCATCCCTAGCAAGTGGGCCTGGGTTATGTAAGAAAGGTAACTGAGAAAACCACGAAAAAGCATTCTTCAGTGGTCTTTGCTTCGGTTCCTACCTCCAGGTTCCTGCCTTGAATTCCTATTGTGGCTTCCTTCATTGTTTAACTACAATCTATAAATAAATAAATCTTTATTTATTAAATAAGTTTAAAAAAATGTATGATAAATCCTTTCTTCCCCAGATTAATTTTGGTCATAGATTTTATCACAGTGACAGAAGAGAACCTAAAACAGAGGGTTAGTAAAAATGTTTGCTTCTATCTTCATTGGAATTTTAATTGCTGTGATAAAAGACCATGACTAAGAGCAGCTTGGGGAGGAAAGGGTTTGTTTCAGTTTACAGTTTCACATCACAGTACATCATCAAAGGAAGTCAGAGCAGGAACCCCGAGGCAGGAACTGAAGCAGAAGCATTGAGTGCTACTTACTGACTTTCTACCTATGGATGATGGATGGATAAGAGAGAAGGGAGAGGGAGAAGATTTGACAGACACTTGAAAGCAATGATAAAGCAGTTGAAATAGCATGCTAACTATTATATCACTTTCCATGATTGGGAAGCAAACTTACTAAACCAAAGGAAGTCTTCCTTCTTACTCAGTTTGGGGTTGTTTCAGTGACTCTAGGGTCAGTAGGGGCTTAGCCCTGTTTGGTTTAAGACATTCTTTAAGTCCTTATGTCTTAAGATGACCCTGCTCTGGGGTGAATTAAAATGAAGGCAGATCTGCAAGTGGGCATGAAGAGATGGAAGCTGCCCTGGAAAATGCAGTTGAAATTGCTTGGTAAGACTTTCTTACCAACAATATCCTGTAAGGACAGAAGTTAAACAGAATATGAGGAGGCTAGGGTCTTTGAAAACCACCAGACAAAGACTTAAACCTTGGTCACCAAACCTGGCACCCTACCCCATCCTTACGCCCAGAGAAAGCTGCTGAAGCCCAGGTTCCCAGAGGTCCCTCCTCCCTCACATAACATAAGCTTAACCAAGGTGTAAAGAGGAGAGAACCAAGAATTCCATATTCAGGTCAACTCTCCCAGAAACTCACTCCGAAGGATTATTGGTGCTATCAACTTTACCCCAAGAAACCTCTTTTTGAAATGGTCAGTGGTTACTACAGAGACTTATAGTTGGTCCAAGTGCTGAGAATAAGTGACTATTGAACACTCATCCATAAATGGGGCATCTAGAATATAGCACTTCCTCCCAGGCTCAGCGAGCATGGAGGAAAAGGTGGCAGGAACAGTGTAAGGGAAGAAGAAAGAGTGTGGAACGCTCTCTTCCGGGTGTGACACAACAGTTGCAGTCAAGAACCCACCACAGCTGAGGTTACCTGCACAAGGTCTGCATGAGACTGAGCCCATCAGCTTTCTGTTGTGGAGCAGGTGAGAGATTCCTGCAGCCCCACCCCTCCCTGATGATTTGTAGGCAGGTAATGGTTGCAGGATGAGAAGGGGACATTTTCTTCAGTGGGGCAGCTGCTGAGAAGCTCATGATCCTGTAAATATTCCCTCAACTGTGTCCTATAAGGAACAGTAATTAAACTCCCTGAGCCACATACACCCCCAAATACACAGATGTGTAAAAGGGACTGTTTGGAAGAGGAAGGTACCAGAGAGGGTACGATGGTGGCAAGAATGGGAAATGGCTCTTAAGTATGAGCTATGTAATTCATTAGTACATACTACTATATATGTCTATGAAAATGTCATAATTAAATGTGTATAATTACTATATAGTAATAAAAATAATAAGATTTTTTTAAATGGCAGCTGTAGGTGAATTTGGGAAGATGATGGGTGTCTTCTACACTCTCGTCCCTTTTATTTGAATTCATTTGTAAACACAATATTAAACAAAACAGTGAAGACCCAAAATTTATAGTCCACTGACTTACTTAGATTTTCATGTATATACAGGGAAATTAATCTAAAAGATTTTAATCAAACAGTAATAATCAGTTTTGCCTGGGCCTTATAATATCTAACAGTCATATCATGTCCCTTACAGTTCAAAAGAAAATACTTGGCTGTGACACAAAAGCCACCCTATCTGTAATGTTATTTCTCTCTATATGTGAAAATCATAGCAAATTCTGTATGGTCCGAAAGAACTTTTCGTTTACTGACTTTAAAGCTAGAAAGAATTTTCCTATGTACTGCACCTTAAGAAACTCTTCCTTCTATTATACCTCAGCTGTTTACTTTGGACAAATTAGTATTGTAATATAACCTTGCTTTAGGTTACATTTTTGTGTTTCTGGAGAGAAAGGAGGACTCTTTATCTCCTCTAGCTGTTTGAAGGTGTATGGGGGTGGGGGTGAGAGTACATAGGATGGGAATTAACCCTGTCTCTTTCTTCAGGGTTTCTGTCTCTGTGCTAAAGAGAATTTTTTTCCCTTTTTCTTTTTTTTTCTCTCTAGATTTTAAAAATAGCTTTGAAGGGATGGAAAATTTCTGTGGTGGCTGATAGCAAATACTGAAAGACTCATTTGCATATAGATGTTTCAGCTTGCAACTGCATAATCCCTTGAGAGAGGCCCTGCTTAAATGGACAGGCAGGCTGGCATGGGGCTGTCCAATTCCTAATGAAAAGTAAATTGAAAGTTGGGAAACATTTGCCTTGGAGGTGGCCAAGCTTTTTAGAGTATCGGTGTGAATCTGAACGATGTAGGGAGGTCTGTGCCAGGATGTCCCTACTCTTAAAAAGCCCTGAAACAGAGGGGGAGAGGAGAAACGGAGAGAAGATAAATGGTTAGGTGCAAAGGGAATTTCCCAAGTGCCTTTTCCCTTAGACCTCCTGCCTGAGGTGTTCAGAGTGTGAGCAGCAGAGAAGAGAAAAGCTGCCTGCAAAAGCCCCTTGACTTTGCGGAGAGGAAGCAGACCAAATGGCTCTTCCAGACAGGTGGCTGAGCCAAACCTCTGAGACAACTAGTAATCCATTTACAGACTACAGACTTTTCAGACTCAATGTTCCCCTGAATGTGACTATGGGCTATGAAGATAAGGACAACTCTCCAAACAAGATAATGGGCAAAGGAAAGAGATTACAGAAAGGTCAAGAGATTAGCTAGGGGATGAAAAGTCAGACAAAAATAAGGGAAAAGGTTAGAAACTGATACTGCGCAAGAAAGATAAAGCAAGTCAGCAAGAGTAAGAGGTGAATGCAAGAAGAGAATAAGAATCAGGATCAGGGCAATGGAATATAAAGATAATTAAGAATTAAGATGGAATAAATCAAAGAGCTGACAATGTGGATAAGGAATCAAAATTAAAATATTAAACTGGTTATCATCCCAGATCTTTTGTCTGAATCAAATAATACTTGATATATCAATATTTTCTTTATTTTCCCCCAAGAACATCTATTTCTTTGTCATTATAGCCACAAATATTGTTTTGTATCAGGCTCTATTCAAAGTAGTGTTGATTCAGCATCTGGGATTGAGAATGATATCCTCATTCTTTAGCTAAAGCATCACAAGCCTCAGTCAAGCTTTGGATGAATTAATATATTAAAGAAAGCTTTAATATGTAAGCAATATCATGATACACATGCACACAACACACATATGCACATTGTATACTAGTAATTAAGTACACATTTACCACAATATGCAAACTAGATCTACTCTATAGTGACACACATTATAAAACAAACATTAGTGGGTGTGGTGGTATTGTATTCCCCAAAATATTGTGCACTCTAATAAACTTATCTGGGGTTAGAGAACAGAACAGCCACAATATTAAACATAGAGGTTAGACAATGGTAGCACACGCCTTTAACCCTAGCATTCCAGAGGCAGAAATCCATCCAGATCTCTGTGAATTCAAGGCCACACTGGAAACAGCCAAGCATGGTGATTCACACCTTTAATCCCAGGAAGTAATGGCAGGAGGCAGAAAGGTATTTAAGGCATGAGGACGAGGAACTGGTTAAGCCTGGTTAAGCTTTTAGGCTTTTGAGCAGCAGTTCAGCTGAGATCCATTCGGATGAGGACACAGAGGCTTCCAGTCTGAGGAAACAGGATCAGCTGAGGAACTGGTGAGGTAAAGTTGGCTGTGGCTTGTTCTGCTTCTTTGATCTCCCAGCATTCACCCCAATACCTGGCTTAAGAACTTTTAAGATTCATGCTACAAGTGGGTGCCTGCTATCATGTCTCAGGTGTGTGCTATCATGCCTTAGTGGTGTGGTTATTCTGCTTGCACTTTAACGTGACAATAAATGACCAGATGAAGAAATAATTATTATAGGGAAATGAAAAACTATAAGTAACATATAAGGAGATGACAACCATGATCTACAGCATCATAATCATAAGTCAATCTTGGAACATAAAGTTTTATTTACTTATTCATTTTATTTTCTTTTTAAACTTTTTCTTCAGAATCTCATACATAAGCACTATATTGACATTATTTCTAAACTCATCTCTCCCCATCCAACTCCTCCTTTGGCTCCCATTCCCTCTTAAATTCATGACCTTTTCTTTAATTATTATTGTTATATATACCTCTCCCTCCCTCCCTCTCTCTCTCTCTCTCTCTCTCGCTCTCTCTCTCTCTCTCCCCCCCCCTCTCCCCCCCCCCTCTCTCTCTCTCTGTGTTTGTATCTTACTAAGCCCATTTGGTGCTCCTTATATGTACATGTGTTTAAGACTAAGCTCTTGCAATTGGGTAACTTATCTTGGGACTTGTCCCTTGACAAAACTGATTATTCCTCTCTCTGAAGCTTGTGATTGCCTAGAGGTCTTCATCTAGGGGGTAAAGCCTTGTGAGGTTCCCCCATCCATATTGGCATGTTGATTGCTGTTGTCATTGTTCAGGTGTTGTTTAGTCAACCATATTGTTGATATTTGGTGGGCACAGCTTTCATGCCATGTCTAGAGGACAGTATCTGACATCAATCATCCTAGTCCGCTGGCTCTAATTAAGTACTGTGGAGATAAGAGGTTTGATTATTTTGTCTATTTTTTTCTATGTCTAGGCATAGAAAGCAAAACTGAGGATAGTCGCTTTAACAGAGAAGAAAGTTGGAGAGGCATTGTAGTAAATAGACATTTATAAGATTGAAAACTAAAAAAGAATCCAGTGAGTCTGAAAGGGAAGTTCACGTAATGAAAACAAATCCCTCCCTTTATGTTTCTCCTCAGCTAAATCTCCAGTAAAGCATCCTACTTGTACCATGGTCAAATGAGACAGACGTTTTTAGTGAATAGATTGCACTGTTGATTCAGTGCATTGTTTCAACCTTAGGTTTAAGGTTGAGTGGAGAGTCACACCTACCTGTAACAGATATGTTTCAAAAACAGATGAAGAGTTGCTAAAGCACTTCATCTGTCTTACAGACAGTCATCTGGGACTCTAGGACCAAATGGACAAACAACACTAAGTGAAAACAAGGGCACAGCTCAAGTATTTATGCCAAATTTTTCATAAGCTCATATATTTGGATACTGCATCACCAGGGAGTAGATCTGTTTGAAAAGATTAAGAAGTTTGGTCTTGTTGGAGTAGGTGTGGTCTTGTTGGAGGAAGTGGGTCACTGAAGGTGGGCTTTGAAGTTTCAAAAGCCTATGCCAGACCCTCTCTCTCTCTCTCTCTCTCTCTCTCTCTCTCTCTCTCTCTCTCTCTCTCTGCTTATAGATCAGAATGTAGCTCTCAGCTTCTTCTCCAGCACCATGCCTACCTGCCACCATGCTCCTTTCCATGATGATTACGGACTAATTCTCTATACCTGTGAGCAAGGCACCAATACTATGCTTTCTTTTATAAGAGTTGTCTTGGCCATGGTGTCTCTTCTGTGCAATAGAACAGTAACTAAGACAGCTACCTACATGTCAGATGCTATACTAAATACTTTACTTGAAATATCTTATTTAATCATCACAATCAATTTTAGAAACTGTTATTTTATTATTGTCACTACGTACATGAAGAAACTGGAGCTTACAACTCTTAAACAACTGTCAACTTTCCATTGCTGCAACAAAATACCTGAGGTGAGTCAACTCAGAGGTAAAAATGATTATTTTGTTGCACAGCTTCAAAAGTTTTAACCAGTGGCTACTGGGGGCCTGTTCTGATCTATGGCAGGGAACTTTTGGTGAGCCAAACTTGCTCATCCAACAGTGGCTACAAGGCATGTCAGATAGAAGTAGATGATTGTTCAAGGAAAATATACACCCTCCAAGGACATTGATGAGGCATTTGTGCTGGCACGCTTACAGCAACTAAGACCTAACTCCTAAAGCGTTACCACTTCCTAAAAGTGAGTTTAGCTATGAATCCTTGATGATGACCCAGTGTTCATGATCCAATTATCTACCAAAGGCCTCACCTCTATATCCTCAGCTTTATAGTGTACCTTTATTCTCGTCACTTACCCAAGTGATTCTAACCCTGTGTCAAATGTCTCCTCCTCTGGCATGTCAAAATCTAAACAAAGTGAAGCAATGTAGTTAGACAATTAAATGCAACATGAAATGTATACAAAACAATATTCTCCTATGACAGAAGAAAGCCAGCAGAGGAATACTTCTCTCAAGGACAGTAATAACTATCAGACTGAAATCACTCATTATTCTCAGGTGCATGGCAGTTTGGGTGACCTTGTGGAATGTCTGTTTGATCATTGTCAAAACCATTTACTGTGCACTTTTCATGTATCTGTGCTGTGTTAGCAAAACCAAGTTTATATTAGATTTTACTTTAATATTTTATAGAAGTTCTGAATTTCCCCATTCTTCCTTATCAAAATATCTACCATGCATTTATAGATGACCACAATGGAACTGTGAAATAGTTCTAATATTTGTCATAAATTGTGTGTATTTGTGATAAAGATGCAGAAGCTAACTGATATCTATCTGCTTAAAATCTAGGACCAAATTAGAAATCATTTAAAGAGGTAATGGAAATTCTTATGAGAAAGCTTGGAAACACTTTTAAACCTACAGAAAGTTTGCCCTGCTAGATTGGTTGGGTTTGGGTTTTATTTCTATCTTCTCATGAGTGACTTTAAAAAAGTCACTGATTCATGATTCTTTAGGGATAACATTCATCTTGTCTCCAAATCATCTATCCTCAGGGCTGTCATCTCTACAAATATGTATTGATGTTGGCTATTGATAGCCAATTACTGTTCTAAGATCTCATACAAAACATGTGAAAAATCTGTGAGGTAGCTAGAATTCTCATTTCCATTTTGCAGACACATATAGTGAAACATAAAAGCAACTCATATTAAGCACCATGGCTCAGAAGTGGCAGAGGTGGTATGCGGGTATAAACTTGATAGGCTTTAGGATTACCAGGAAAATATACCTTTCCATGTTTCTGTAAGAGTGTTTGCAGAGGAGTTTAAGGGAGAAGGAAAAACTCGCCTTATATATGAGGCACCCTACCCTATGGGTCATGTTCCAAACTGAACAAAATTAAAAAAATAAAAAAGAGAGAAAGTGAGAGGAATGCCAGGGTTTCTCTCTCTCTCTCTCTCTCTCTCTCTCTCTCTCTCTCTCTCTCTCTCTCTCTCTCTCTCATTCCTTGATTCCTCACTACAGATTCAATGTGACTAGTCACCTCACACTTGCAGCCAGGCCCTCTACTGTGGTGGATTATATCACTTCAAACCATGGGACCCTTATCTGATCCCTAATTCAGATACTATTCTCCTTTAGAAACAGATACATTTAAATGTAATCTTTTATCAATTCAATGTGTGCTCCTGAAAGTGATCAAGTTGACACTTAGTATTTACACTCAGAGTTTCTTCAACTATAATTAAATTAATATAATGTTAAAATCACATTTGTAAACTAAATATTTTATCTTTAGCCATATATATATGCAAATGTGTATGCGTGTGTGTGTGTGCACATCCTTTTACCTATTATCAATCTATAACTCTATTCATTTATCTATCATCTATCCCTGTAGGAAAAGTTGGGTTTAAAACTTGCGCCCTTTGAGCTTCATATCAAATGTTTTGATGGAATTATAGCCATGAGAAGTCATAGCATTTTTATAAACAAAGCTAGTAACAATGAATATACATCTCCAAATTTTACTAATAAAGATTAAAGTATTTTGAAATGAATGCTCTCTTTAGCCCTAGATTTCATTTCCAGGATTTCATCAAATACAATAAGGAGTATAAAAATAGTGTTTTTTCAATGCTATGAAAAGAAAAAACAACAGGCATAGGGTAATCTGGAAATAATTTTCAAGAATTACAGAATTAAAATTTTATGTTTGTATTAATTTTTCATGGCTTCTGAGAAGGACATGTGTAGCTAGAGTTTTCCTGCCTGGCCCACAGTCAGGACAAATCTCTCTCACCTGCCAGTCCCACAGCCACTCAGACCCAACCAAGTAAACACAGAGACTTATATTGGTTACAAACTGTATGGCCGTGGCAGGCTTCTTGCTAACCATTCTTACAGCTTAAATTAATCCATTTCTATACCTTGCCACATGGCTCGTGGCTTACCGGCATTTTCACAAGCTATTTCTCATCATGGCGGCTAGCAGTGTCTCTCTGACTCAGCCTTCCAGTTCCCAGCTTTATTCTCCTCCTTGTCCTGCCTATACTTCCTGCCTGGTCACAGGCCAATCAGTGATTTATTTACCAACCAATCAGAGCAACACATTTGCCATACAGAACATCCCACAGCACTTCCCCCTTTTTTTTTTCAAAAAGGAAGGTTGTTAAGATTTTAACCTTAACAAAGTAAAATTACATATAATTTGGGAATTTGGGCGTAGCTTCTCTTACTACTTCCTGCTGGAGGGGGGGCACTGTATCTTATGGGGACACAAAGAAAATTTTAGGATTATGGAGTAGTCCATGAAGCTGTATCGTCTGAGCCAGTTGCCTTCAAACCATTCTGGATGTTGGATCATCTGGGCCATGGTGTCATCGGAGACCTTTCAGGGGGTCTTGGCTGGTCAAACCTGATGTATCTTAATCTGGAACAAATCCATAGCCTCTGGTTTTCTGTGGAAACAAAAGCAGAGACTCCTTTCCAAAGCAACATATCCTTATATCCAAATTTTGAAGTCAAGGTATCTTTAAAATATACATTTTGGTTTAACTCAACATCTTTTACGATCAAATGTTTTTCTGCAGTTAAAAATCCCAAAGACAACACAATCCAGATTCTCTGTGTAATATTCATCTTTACATGGCTTATTTTTTATATTAATTTTACTGTCTCTTTAAAGATTTTATTTTTTAAAACTATGTATTTGTTTCTATAACTGTATATATCACCTTTTTTTGTCTCTTTCAAGCCTACGTATATTTTACACACATTGTAAACTATTACATCTGAATCTGTCTTATTGTGAATCTATTGCTTTAAACTGCAGCAGCTGTGGCTGCTGGCTCCACCCACCTCAGCTCCCCAACATGGCAGTGGTACTGCCAGCTCTGGGAGCTATCTGGGTCTATGCTTTTATCCAAGCAGCGTTTAGCCCAGAAACTTTTTTTGTTTTGTACTAGCAAAGGCTAAATCCACCATGCAGCTTAATGTGTCACTTGCAGAGGCCTCATTCCCACCATCCTTCAGATCCAGCACGCACGCTAGGAACCCGCCAGTAGCTCAAACCAGCAGCTGCCGCTCATTTGAGAGAGACAATTAGGAAGCTGTTTTTAGCTCCGTTTTAGAATCTTTTTTCTCAGTTTTTAGGTGGAAACTCTTGCCACCACGTTGGACGCCATTTGTAGCTAGAGTTTTCCTGCCTGGCCCACAGTCAGGACAAATCTCTCTCACCTGCCAGTCCCACAGTCACTCAGACCCAACCAAGTAAACACAGAGACTTATATTGGTTACAAACTGTATGGCCGTGGCAGGCTTCTTGCTAACCATTCTTACAGCTTAAATTAATCCATTTCTATACCTTGCCACATGGCTCGTGGCTTACCGGCATTTTCACATGCTGTTTCTCATCATGGCGGCTGGCAGTGTCTCTCTGACTCAGCCTTCCACTTCCCAGCTTTAATTTTAGGAATTGGGACATTATCTCAGGTGAAACAGTGCAAGATGGCTCGAATGTATAGGTCCAGAAGGACAGAGAGGAAAATTGAAACCATATGTAGCTAACATAGCTATGAATCTGTGGGGTCGAGACTTGTTGCAACAATGGAATACTCAGATTAACATCCCTCCAATCTCAGAAACAAATCATAAACTAGCACATGTTTCTGAGAGAAATATTAGAAGGCATTATTCTGAGTGGTCACCAGCCATCCATATAATACAAGAACAGGGCACAACAACTGATGATCTTCCAAAAACAACAATAGCTCTACCTTTAAAATGGTTAACAGACAAGCCTGTATGGGTCCAGCAATGGCCTTTAACAACAGAGAAACTCCAGGCTTTAGAAGAGCTGGTAGAAGAACAGTTAAATGCTCAGCATATTGAGGAATCAACCAGTCCTTGGAATTCTCCTGTATTTGTTATTAAAAAGAAATCTGGTAAATGGAGAATGGTAACAGACCTTAGAGCAATTAACAAAGTAATTCAGCCAATGGGCTCTCTACAATCTGGAATTCCTTTGCCTACTCTGTTACCAAAAGGATGGCCTCTCATAGTTACTGATTTAAAAGACTATTTCTTTTCAATACCCTTACAAGAAAAAGACAGAGAAAGATTTGCTTTCACAGTGACTACTTATAATAATTCTCAACCAGTTAAAAGATTTCAATGGAGGGTCCTCCCACAGGGAATGTTGAATAGCCCAACTCTGTGCCAATATTTTGTACAACAGCCACTGGAAATGATACGTAAAAAATTTCCTAAATCTATAATTTATCATTATATGGATGATATTTTACTAGCTGACTCAAATGCAGATACTTTAGAATGTTTGAAGAAGTAAAGAAAATTTTGCCTTGCTGGGGATTACAAATTGCTCCTGAAAAGATACAAAGAGGAGATTCTATTAATTATTTAGGATATAACATAGAGCTACAAAAAATTAGACCCCAAAAGGTGCAAATTAGGAGAGATAGACTACAGACTCTTAATGACTTTCAAAGATTATTTGGAGATATTTCTTATCTACGAACTATTGTTGGGGTAAAAAATGATGAACTGCATAATTTGTTCAAAACCTTAGAAGGTGACTAGGACTTAAATAGTCCAAGAGAATTATCACCTGAAGCTGAGAAAGAATTGGCCTTGGTAGAAAAGAAAGTACATGAAGGGCACGTGGATCGTATTGATCCAAAGCTGGATTGCATTTTGGTTATTTTACCTTCTAGGCATTCTCCTACAGGAATATTAATGCAGAGGGAAGATATTATATTAGAATGGATATTTTTACCAAATAAACCAAATAAAAAATTAAAAACTTATGTGGAAAAAATCTCTGACTTGATTTGGAAAGGAAAATTGAGACCTCGTCAATTAGCAGAAATAGACCCAGCAGAAATTGTCATACCTTTAACTAAGGAGAACATTGAAAAATTATGGACAGAAAGTGAACCTTGGCAAAGAGCTTGCAGTAATTTTTTGGGAGAAATTAACAGCAAATATCCCAAAAGCAATAGAATTGATCTTATAAAGAGAGCTGATTGGATTTTGCCTCGAATTGTACGGGAAAAACCCATATCTGGAGTTCATACATTTTATACAGATGCCAACAAACAAGGAAAGGCAGGTTACAAATCAGAAAATTTAAGTAAAATGGTTCAAAGTCCTTATAATTCAGTTCAAAAATCAGAATTGTATGCTATTCTGTTGGTATTAATGGATTTTTCAGAACCTCTCAATATAGTAACTGACTCTCAGTATGCTGAAAGAGTAGTATTCCATATTGAGACTGCAGAATTTATCCCTGATGCTTCAAAATTAACTTCACTGTTTATTCAGTTACAAGATACAATCAGGAAAAGGAGTCATCCTTTATATATAACTCACATCCGATCCCATACTGGTCTGCCAGGTCTTCTAGCACAAGGCAATGATGAGATTGATAAATTATTGATAGGAAATGTGCTGGAGGCCTCAGAATTTCATAAAAAAAAACATCATGTCAATAGTAAAGGTTTAAAAAAGGATTTTTCCATAACCTGGCAACAAGCCAAAGAAATAGTAAAGAAATGTCCTACTTGTTCCTTCTACAATCAAACGCTATTACCAGCAGGATGTAACCCAAAGGGTACTCAAAGGAATGAAATCTGGCAGATGGACGTGTTTCACTTTGCAGAATTTGGAAAACTGAAATATGTACACCACACTCTCGATACTTATTCAGGATTTCAGTGGGCAACTGCTTTGAGTTCTGAAAAAGCTGATTCTGTAATCACTCATTTGCTAGAAGTTATGGCCATCATGGGTATACCTGCACAAATCAAAACTGAAAATGCTCCATCATATGTCTCTGTTAAAATGAAACAGTTTTTTGCTTATTACAATATAAAGCATATTACAGGCATACCACATAATCCTACAGGTCAAGCAGTAATAGAAAGATCAAACAGAACTCTAAAGGATATGCTAAATAAACAGAAAGGGGTAACAAAAACCCCCAGAAACAGACTGCATAATGCTCTATTAACTTTGAATTTTCTTAATGCCAATGAGAAAGGAACAACAGCTGCAGAGAGACATTGGATAATAGAAAAAAACTACAGAATTAAATCAGCCTATATACTTTAAGGATGTGCTGACCTCAGAATGGAAACCAGGGTATGTGTTACGTTGGGGACGAGGTTTTGCTTTTGTTTCTACAGGAGAAGATAAGCTGTGGGTACCATCAAAATTGATAAAGGTTTGATTTGAACAAGAGAAACCTCTTAATTAGAGGAGGTGATAGTTCATCAACCAACATGAACATCCAATTTAAACTAACTTATACCAGTAACACATGTCTTTTCATTTAATCAGATAATAACTTGCCCAAAAGGATCATCCCCAAAATTAGTCTTGGGGAAAGGTTTTTGTTTTTGTCTTTTAGGAGAATGAAGGTTAAGGAATCTGAAGAACACTGGACAAATGAGACAACTGAAGAAAAGGGACAAATCATCTATCCCAGGAAACAGAGTGAAACGGTGTATGGGTATACATTATCTAAAAAATTTTATGTCTTCCTAAAGGTTTGTTTCTGCTTTTCTCTAAAAATTTAACACTATTGGTCTTCTAATAGTCCCAGTTCAATTAAAATTTAAAGCTGACTTTGGAGTTGGAGAATGGCTCTCTCCTTCTTTAAACTCAAGCATGTTGTTAAAAGGAAAATGCAAACTTCCTGTATCATGCCAGAATAAAAGAGCCATCTTCTGCTATGGGACAGGAGAAAAGCCAAATTAATTAAGGGACTATTCTATTACTAATCTCAACTCTTTGATTCTATTCTGATTCTTTAAACGTTTCTTAAAGTATAAATTTTATATCAAAATTTACAAGATTAATATTTATATATATATACATTTTAAACTTTGTTAAGATATGAATGGTCATATAGAGTACTAACTAATTCTAGAAAAAAGGCTTCAATTAGCTGCATATATATGTCTTTGTGTTCGAGTCTCTTATCAGTTTTCTGCAGGAAATCACGGCCAGGCCTAACATCAACTGAAGTCTCCAGGAAGAAGTTGGGGCCCCACAACAACAACAATTCCACATGGACAATAATAACATCACTAAGCTGACAAACATCATCTACAGATCAGCTTTGAACTACAAGGTGCTCAGAGCAATTTTGAGATGACTAGCTGAGATGATCCAGTCTCAAAGACTACTTGAATAAGGACTTGAGATAAACCCTGAACTTTGGCATTATACACAGACTGGATAATAAAGGACATAGTTACCTTTCCTAGAATTTGACAATTAACCTAAATTTTTTCTTTCAGGATAAAGATAACTTCGCCCATACCCAGCAGGAAGCAATTTTAAGAATACGACGCCCACATTCCCAAAGAGGTGGTGTGGGGCAGGTGGTTTTTTGGTCTTTTTAATGGGTTTTGGGTCTGGGATAATTTTCATTGTTTAGGGGGGTTGGTTACAAGTTGTTGTCAAGGGTTAGGAAAAAGGCTAAGCAAAGGAGATTAGATTTAAAAAAAGAGAAAGAAAGAAAAGAAAATAAGAAAAAGACAATTACTAGTTTTAAATACTTTACATTAGATTGGATTGTTTTATATTGTATACAAATTATATATATATTGAAATTGATATTGTTAGAAAATGCTATATGTATATTTCTAATTGTACTTATACCGTTCATTTAACAATGCAATTTTCTGATCCTTGAATGTTATTATTACCAACTATTAGGATATAAAGAAATGTAAGTTAGTAGTTAGACATTACAATAGAACTTGTAGTCATATTAGATATGTTTTAAAAATTGAGCAGATATATTTTAGACAGGTCATCTTCAAACACTTCAGAGAACTACAGAATATGGCATTTAAAATGTTTTAATAACTTAGAAAATTTTTCTTTTTGTTATGATTATGAGACATGTCGGCTCCTGGCAGTACCAATCTACTTCAGAGAAAATATGGGCATTGAAGAAACTGCATATGGAGTTAACTTTCATTGTGGCAAAAGTTAGCCACTGGACAACAAAGTATCCTCGAATCAACTGCTGACAAAATGGACAGACAGGACATAAAACAAAGGACTACTGATTCTTGCCAAAACAAGTGTGGTTATGGCTTTATCAAAAGGCATCTTCTGAGGCCAGGACAATATGGCACCATCCCTGAAGTGGCCTTCGCAACTCAGAAAAGGTACAGTGCCCTTTTCTTCGAAGGCAGCTGAACAGGCAGTGGGCCGATGGCTTTTGATGTGCTATGGAACAGCAGCTGAAACAGTTATTCTTGAAGAGTAACTAAGCTCACGCCTCTCAATAGTAGAATAGCATTTGATAGAGGAATGTGGAGAAGAACGGGATGCTGAGATGAAGCCATATATACACAGCCAAGAGGAATGGACAGTTGAATTAAAAAACCATCAACAATTTCCAGAATTTAAAATCCTAAATCATGACATGACACTAGTGGAATTCAGGTGTTTCTGGTACATGGACTGCTCTCACCCAATGTGAGGTTGAACTGTTGACCTTGTGTACATCCTACTTCACAAATGAGTCTGTCAGATATGCTAAGCCTATAGGCTGAAGATGATGCCCCAGCATTGCGGAGAAACCTCAGGTGACTGTCCAGGCAGCTGGCTGTTTCTGTCAACTCACAAATTTTTTAGAAGTTGCTTGCATGCACTTTCTGTTTTTATTTTTGTTAGCTAATATTATTTCCTTCTTGGGTCTCTGAGGGAGTTGAAGATTAGTTAGTTATAGTTGAAGGTTAATTAGTTATAGTTGAAGATTAATTAGGATAGAAAGTGAATTAGATACATTTTGGACTTAACAAAATAGGATAGATAATGAAATTATTTTCTCTGAATTTGTCAAATACAAATGGATTAGACATTGTTTAGACATTTATTACTTGTATATATTGTATATAGTCATTGTACTTTTGTATATAGTTTTTCTTTTGTTAGTTATAACCTTTTTCTTTTTTTTTCCTTTTTATTAAAATAGAAAAGGGAAAGTGTGGTGGTATTTTACTTGTAATGAAATGTGATTTTAATTGTATGTTAATAAATAAAGTTGCCTGGGGGTCAGAGCTATTAGAGCCATAGCAAGTGCGTGGCGGTGGCGCACGCCTTTAGACATGGAAGTAAAGAAAAATAAAGTTTCCTTTGGTGGAAAGACTAAACTCTGACAAATATCACTAGTACAAAATTGTTCTATTTTTAATATTAAGAAATTTTATTATTCATTTTACACACCAATCACAGATCCCCCTCTTCCCTCCTTCAACCCCTCCAGCCTTCCCCAACCCACTCACCCCCCATTCCCTCCTATAAGAAAGTAAGGCCTGATCTGATCCCACTTTTAGGAGTCCCACAAATAGATCAAACTACACAACTGATACACATATGTAGAGGGCCTAGGTTTGTCCCATGCAGGTTCCAGAGTCTGTGAGCTCCCAGGAGCTCAGGTCAGCTGTTTCTGTTGATTCCCCCATCATGACATTGACTCCCCCACAATCCACCTACCCAATCACCACTAACCCCCTCATATAATACTTCCTCCTTCTCTTCAACAGGATTCCTGGAGCTCTGCCCAGTGCTTGGCTGTGTATTTCTGCATTTCTTTCCATCAGTAAGGAGAGAAAGCTCTTTAATGATGATTAGGGTAGTTACCAAGCTGATTACAGGAGATGGGCAGTTCAGGCACCCTCTCCATTATCTCTATGAGTCTTAGCTGGGGTCAATGTTGTGGATTCCAGTGAGTTTCCCTGGCACCAGGTTTCTCCCTGACCCCAAAATGCACCTCCTATCAAGATATCTCTTTTATTACTCTCCCCTTCCATCCTGCCCCTAAACCACCCAACCTGATCCCTCATGTCCCCACCTCCCCCACCCCCAGTGTACCCAGGAGATCTCTTCTATTTTCCCTTCCTGTTTTAGCAGTTTCTCAGAAAACTGGGAATCAATCTACCTCAAGACCCGGCTATACCACCCTTAGGGATATACCCAAAGGAAACTCAATCATAACATAAGGACTCTTGCTCAACTATGTTCATAGCAGCATTATTTGTAATAGCCAGAACCTGGAAACAACCTAGATGCCCCTTAACCCAAGAACGGATTAAAGAAAATATGGTACATATACATAATGGAGTACTACTCAAAATGACATCATGAAATTTGCAGACAAGTGGATGGAACTAGAAAAAAATCATCCTGAGTGAGGTAACCCAGACCGAGAATGACAAACATGATATGTACTCACTCATAAGTGGATATTAGCTGTAAAGTAAAGGATAATCAGGCTAAGATCCACGGTCCCCAGAGAGGGTAGGTAACAAGGAGTGCTGTAAGAACAACCGTTCTTAATAGAGGCTGAAGGTACACACCCTATTGAGACTTTCAGACCCAGACTAGAACTCAAGATCTCAAATTTCGGATCCTGAGTGTGCAGTGCTGTATAACAGAAGAGAGAATTTAGATCAGATCTCTCTCTCTCTCTCTCTCTCTCTCTCTCTCTCTCTCTCTCTCTGTGTGTGTGTGTGTGTGTGTGTGTGTGTGTGTGTGTGTGGTGTCTACATGTATGCAGGTGCACAGGCATATGTGTACTGTGGGGGATGGGGAGGCCAGAGGCTGCCATCAAATGTTTCCCATCATTACTCTCCATCTTAATTTAAAAGCAGAATCCCTCATTGAAGCTGGAGCTAGCCAGTTAGACTAGATTAGCTAGCAGCCAGCCTTGGGGATTCACCCGTCTTCCCCTCTCCAGGGCTAGGATTACAGACATGCACCAGCACACATTGACTTTCCACACAGGTACTAGAGATCTAAACTCAGGTACTCATCATGTGTTGAAAGCACTTTACAATAGAACAGTAACTAAGATAATACTCTAAGAACAAAGATGACAAAAGCTTTTTGCCCCTATCTTACATTTTAAGTTAGCAAATAAATAACTACTTGAAAACCAGTTCTATAATTTTTGTTAGATACTATTTTTATTTTTGAGATTATAATTTAATTATAACATTTTTTCCTTCCCTCAAACCTTCTCATATACCACCTTGCACTCTTCTTCAAATTCATGGCCCTTCAGTGGTCCAGAGGATGCCTGGACTGGTCTACTCTGGTGACCAGCCTGGCAAATAACCTAGCTGTCATCATAGAGCCTTTGTCCAGTGACAGATGGAGGCAGATACAGAGATCCACGGCCAGGCACCATGCTGAGCTCCGGGAATCCAATTGATGAGAGAGAGGAGAGATACTGCAGGCGAGGGACGTCGAGATCATGATGGGAGGACATACACACTAGTGGAAGCCCATGAACTGTGGATTGGTGCCTGTGGAGCTTCTCAGGACATTTTGAACAGAAGCATATACAAAATGTATTGTTTGTTTAAGGAATGATGATGTGGGTAGAAGCTTTCAATTAGCATGAAGAGGCACACTTAATGCCTCTGCTCCCAGCAGCTCTCCTACTAAGGGTTCTGCCATTGATGCTTCACTTTGCTCACTTTTCAGTTCTGTTCTGTTGCTATACCATTTGTGGCTTTGGTGTGGCATTGGCTGTCATATTGTAAAACCACACTTATCAGAATTAGAGGAACACACACTGAACATTCACACCCTAGGTCTCATTGGGCCGTTTTTTCCCTTGTAAGTGATGGAAACACAATTGAGATGTATCCTCCATTACTCAAGGCTATTTATTATCAAGAGAAAAATAGGAAGCTACTTTCCTTAAAATAACACTCTTAAAACAATAGAAAAAAAGCAAAGAAAAGCAGGAATTAATTAGAAACAGAATTTTGAACATGTTTTAAATTATTCTGGTAGAATGTTTAACACTTTCCTGTACGTTACAGAAGGAAGAATGAAAAGAACACTTATGGAGTGTTTTCTTAATTTATGTTTTGGTGACATCCTAGGTTTATTATTGTTCTGAAAACCTTTACTGGCACTGAAAATAAAGAAAAATGATTTAATTATAAACATTTAGTTCATTTATTTGTTTGTTTTGGAGACAAGTTCTCCTCGTGTAACCTGACTGGCCTCAAACTCCAGAGTGCTTGGGAGTAAAAGTATATGCCACAATGCCTTGGAAGCACAGAGAAATTTAAATAAATTATAGTGTATCCAATGAATTAACAGTAGAAAATATTTAAAATATTATTTATAAACATTATAAATAATAAATAAATGTTCCTGGTGCACTGGGGGAGAATTCCAAAATTTATGTATTATATATGAATGTTTATGACATTTTGGGGGGAGAGGTTATGCCATGAAACTATAAGTGATCCAAATATTCCTCAGAAGGTGACCAGATAAAAAAAAATAAACAGAGATAAATAAATAATTTGTTTATTTTGTCACTCGGAAAAACATTTAGAATGTTTATGGTTTGGGGGTATTGTGGTGGTTTGAATAGGTATGGCCTCCAGAGACTAATGTGTTTGAGTGCTTGACCCATAGGGAATAGCACAACTAGAAGATATGGCCTTGTTGCAGTAGGTGTGGCCTTGTTGGAGGAAGTGTGGCACTGTGTAGGCAGGCTTTGAGGTCGTATATGCTCAAGCTATGCTAAATGTGGTAGACAGTTCACTTCCCATTGCTGGTGGATCAAGGCATAGAACTCTCAGAACCTTGTCTGCCTGCGTGCTGCCTTGCTTCACGCTAGGAGGATAATGCACTGATTCCTGAAACTGTCAGACAGTCCCAATTCTATGTTTTCCTTTGTAAGAGTTGCTGTGGTCATGGTATCTCTTCAAAACAATAAAAACCCCAACTAAGATAGAAGTTGATACCAGAGACTGGGGTGTTGCTATGATAGGTCTGACCATGTTTCTGTTTATAGAAATTTGGACTTTGGGACTTTGTGTTATGAAAGCATTGGAATACTTTAAGTGCTGTTAAATGAGATATACTAGTAAGAACATGGAAGGCAGTGATGCTGAGAGTGATTTGAACTGTGGGGACCTGGCACAAGAGGGCTCAGAGGAAAAGAATTTTAGTATGTTGTCTAGAGATCATTCCTGTGATATTTTGACTAAGAATGTGGCTGCTTTTTGCCCTTGGCTGAAAAGTTTGCCTGAGGATAAAGTGGAAACTTTTTGATTGGCAGAAGAAATTTCAAAACAGATTAGAATTGACTCTGTCATGTGGTTATTAGTGTTAATGCTAATAAAGATTTATAATGAAAAGGAGCAGGCTGAGCAAGTAAAAATACAAAATGCATAGACTGAGGAAAAAAGAGGCACCAGGATGAAATGGAATAAAGCTAAATCCTGTGTTCAAGGAGATTAAACAAATTAAGAAATGGAATAAAGGGAGTGGTGACCTCAGGGCAAGACTACACCCACAAGCTTGCAACTTGTGAAAAGGAATTAAAGAAAAGCTTAAGTTCAAGCATGCTAGTGCATGCCTTTAATCCCAGTACTCAGAAGGCAGAAGCTGGCAGATCTCTGCGTTTGAGGTCAGCCTAGTCTATAGCTTGAGTTTCAGGATAGCCAAGCTTAGGCAGTGGAGGTAAGCACTAAAAACAGAAAGTTGGTGAAGATGTGATTGAATGAGGGGTCCATGTTCCAACACCAGCAAGCAGCAGAAATTGGCAGCTTCAACTATGCGGTTCTGGCTTTAGAATTAAGGATAGAAGAGGATATGGAATCTCTCTCCATGACTAAGGAAAGCTGCTGAGGCCAGGCGTGTGTGAGGGATCTCCCTGAATGGAGGCCTAGAGAGACCATTGCACAAAGTTGTGAAGGTGAAGCCTGGATTGCCTTGTAAACTCCAAGATTTTGGAGATATCAGAGCCATGGGATATCCACTGAGGAAAGTTGTTAACAGGTAGTGGAACCAGCCCAAGAAAAAGAAGTGTATTGCAGTCAACAAAAGCTGAAAGGAGTTGGAGATCTGAAGAGTGCTTTGACACTAGATGTGAAGATGCAGTTTGGAGTTAGGCCAGCTGATTTTGGTCTTGTATTGGTCCAGTAATTCTCCACTATGGTCCCTTTCATCCATTTATTTTAAACACTAATGTGTATCCTGTACCATTATATGTTAGAAGTATGTAATTTGTTTTTTTTTTAATTTTTTATTTTATAGGGTACTACAGTTAAGAGATTGCATGAATCTCAGAAGATACTTTGAACATTGTAATTTTAAACATTGTTGAGACTGATAGACTATGGAGACTTTTGAAGTTGGACTAATTGCATTTTGCATTGTGTTTTGGCTACAAGTCCACGAGGGCCAGGGAGAGGAATGTTGCGATTTGAATAGATATGACCCCCATAGACTCATGTGTTTTAATGACTGACACATAGCGAATAGCACTAATAGGAGGTATGGCCTTGTTGGAGGAAGTGTGGCCTTGTTGGAGAAAGTGTGTCACTATGGGGACAGGCTTTTAGGTCTCATTTGCTCAAACTATACCCAGTGTGGTAGACAGTTCACTTCTTATTGCTGTGGATCAAGATGTAGAACTCTCAACTGCCTCTCCAGCACCATATATGCCTGTATGTTGCCTTGCTTTCTACCATGAAGATAATGAACTAATCCTCAGGCCCAGTTAAATGGGCCTTTACATGAGTTTCTATGGTCATGGTGTCTCTTCACAGCAATACAAACCCTATCTAAGACAGGTATTAAGACTAAAATAACAATAAAAGTAATGAGTCCATAATGAATAAATACATTACATTTAGTGTATATCTGTGGTATGTGGGGTTATGTGTGCATGTTCATATTTGTACAGGTACACATGTGTATGGGGTATGCTTGCACATGTGTGAACATGTGTGTGGAGGCCAATGGTTGACCTAGTGACCATTCCTTAGACACCATCACCTTGGTTTTTTGAAACAGACTTTCTCAAACTAGGACTTAGCCTTGCTAATTAGACTAGACTGGCTAGCCAATAAACCTTGGCCATCCATCTGTCTCCATCTCCCCAGCACCATGATTTTGCTTTTGTATAAATATTCTGTATCTTGATAAAGATTGTGACTACATGACAGTATTTTGTTGTTGTTGTTTTAAAAAATCAAATTATAGGGGCTGGAATAATGGCTTCATAGATCAAGTGCTGGCTGTGGAAGCCCAGGACAAATTCAATGCTCTACACCCCCATTAAATAATAATAACATACTAGGTGTGATTGCATACAGGTAACACTGGAGCAATAGACACAAGAGTTACTTCGTGGCTTGCTGTCCAGCTACTCTTGCTGAATTGGCATCTATATTCAATGAGAAAGACTGTCTCAAAGAATAAGGTAGATATCAATGGAAGTACCAACTTTGACTTTTGACCTCCACACATGGGTACACATACCTGCACACACAATTCACACATGTGCAAAACCTAGTTATAGACTTAAAACTTTATTACTTTGTTATAATATACTTTACTGTATAATAAAACCATTATAAAGTTGGCTTAAATTTAATATGTTGCTCTAGTTTGTTCAAATTGCAGTAACAAAATGTCATAAGCTTTGTAGCTTATAAGCAAAAATAATTCATTCTTGAGAGTTTGGTACGCTGAGAACCCCAAAATACAAGCACTTAAATATTCGGTGTGTGGTCAGAGCTTACATTCTGGCTCATCAGTGGCACCTTATACTGTGTGTTCCAGTGTTAGATGGGCAATTGAGAAGTTGGTCCTGTTTTTGTAATTCCATTTATGTTCTCCTAGTCTAATTACTAATAACTCTCTAAAGGCCCCACCTCCTAATGATATCATTTGAAGTTAGGGTTTCAGCATATTAATTTTAGGGAAACACAAGAATAAACAATTAGAATAGTAATTCAGTTTTATAAAATAACAGAAAATTCATAAATACTGTGATAACTATTAATAAATGTTAAAAACACATTTACTATTGATATTTATAAAATTATAGGCACATTTTCTTTTCAGCCCTTTATGTGAATTTTTAAATGCAACAAAAGCATATTCTTAAAGTTATATATCTATATACTCTGTCTCTCTACTTCCAATTGTTACCCTACTGTCCATCTACTGATTTACATACTACATCTCTGGTTTACCACCCTATGTTTTGCCATCATGAAGAGCTTCAGCTCGGTGCAGATAGATAATCCTTGAGTGTGTTTGAAAGCCTCTAGCTCTCTAGCACTTCTGAATGCAATAGAGTGGTCTTCTGTTTAGTTTTTCAGCCTCCCATGCTCCTGCAGTCACTCCAGACAAAGGTCATAACATACTTTGAGTTTCTAAAGGAGTTAGAACTGTTGACTGCTTATAGTGCTTTGATCATTCATTTTGTTAGCATAAGAGGATAAGGACTACTGGTTACCTAATATTTTATGTAGACCTACATGTACAACATAGATAACTTGAATGACATTGATGTTGCCTATGAGATCTCGGTGAACACAGAGATGGTTCTCCTGGAAAACCTGTAGTACTGAACAGCAATGACAAGGATGTCAACTGCCATCAAGGAAAGAAGAAAAAAGAATTTAAAGAGAAAGATATTGTCAATAATAAGACCATTGGGTACTTACATATTTAATAAAGTACCTTCACATGCAGCAGCTGTTACAGCACACCAGTCCTAGGAGGTAGCTAGGGTAAATGTTGAATTTAATTTCCCTCTTGCAGATACAAATACAGCGACTTAAAAGGATGTTCACACTCTCAATGTTAGCATCAAAGCCTAGAGTCCTCAAGTGTTAGTTCTCATAGAATGTGCTCAGTGCCAATGAGCATTAAAAGGTCCCTTTTCTTTTATCCACACATTTCCATCCACAAAATTTGTCTTTCCTGGACTGAGTGAACAGAAGATATTCTACAATAATTTCAAACTGTGTTTGCTACTTTTCTTGTCACCATGACCAAATAACTGACGAAAAGCAAATAAAAACAAATCTGACAAGCAGCAAATGAAAGGGGGAAAAAGGTTGTTTTCTTTGCTTCAGAAACCTTTGCTAAAGTGCTTCAGGAGATGCAGCTTACCATGGCAAGATAGGCAGCTCCATGGTTCTTTGAGTAGGTGGTAGCTGCTTGTTCTAACATATCAAATGGGAAGAAGAGTGAACTTAAGTCTGAATCAGAGATAGACTATAACTAATAAGACCTATCCCCAACAGTGCACTCTTTCCAGGGAGGCCCCACCTGCCAAAATTTCCATACCCTCCCAAAACAACACCATTAGCTGGCACCACATATTCACACACATGAAACTGTGGGTTTTATTACATATTCTAACAAAGTCCAGAGGTTGCCACATTATTATTGTTGCAATATTCTCCATTTGGCTCCTGACTTGAAGGTGGAAAAGAATTAAGAACATTCAGTCATAATGGAAAAAGGACTCCATCCATGACTCTGCAACTTAGTGTTTCTAATCAATCAAGTTTAGGACACACGGAGTTTTTCATAGTCAGGAAAACAGTTTTTGTTGCCAGATAGATCAGTACCAAAATGATACACATATTTTACAAAAATGTATCTTCTCTGAATTTTATGTTTAACCAGAAAAATGACTATTTTTTCCTTATTTGTGGAATATTTCCTTGTCATTTAAAAGTAAGCTACAAAAGAAAAAAATATAGAACACATACACAACTGAGGGACTGCAAAGATGGCTTAGTGGTTAATAGCACTCAAGGCTTTTCCAGAGGACTCAAGTTCAGTTTCCAGCACCCATATCTGGAAGTTCACCATCTAAACACAGTTGCAGGGGATCTGAAACCCTCCTCTGGCCTCTATAGGCAACTTCATAATTCACTCACATATACATACACACATATGCATAGATAAAAATAATGAAAATAAATCTTAAAAAAAATTTTAAAAAAACAATTCACTTCCTTACTGATAGACTGAAGCTCTATGAAAGACCAAAATAGCAAAATTATTAGAGTAGAATCCTAATTCAAATCATCTAGGGTTAGCTTTATGATTTCCATTAACTAGCTTTGCTCCCTCCTAAAGAAAAACAAATCAAAGATGTCAAAACCACTTCATAGAGAGAAGGAAACATTATTTCTCAATCCTGAAAGAAAGCCAAGAGAAACTGCCTGTGGACAATTGACTAAATCTCAGAGTTCATCTTTTTTTGCCTCAAGTTTCACTGAGCAGATATCCATTTTTCTTATCTTCCTGAAATACGATGTGAAAAATATCCAGGGGAAAATTCTCAATTGCATGAAGGATGATAGGATACTTTCAACATCTTCCAAAATTCCCTTTCTTAAAGAGATGATATGTAGGAGTTCATGTTTGAAAACATTCATAAGCTCAAGACTGCTGAAAAAGAAGGCATTTGTTTCAGAAAAGTGTGTATGACGTGTATACTCAACAGAGCACGGTTGTTTATGTCATTATTTCTAAAATGCTTTGCTCACCATTATTTAAATTGTATGTCAGGTAAACTCCTATGACACACATTACATCCTTTTATTTTTAATTCCAAGATTCACTGATGACTCCAGTATGTTTTCTTGAATATGCAATAGCTAAGTTATATTTGCAGACATACACTTTGTTTCTGACAATCAGCATTGCTATAATTATGTAAAATAAGCAAAGGTTAGAAATATTATCAGTAAAATAAGAAAAAAAGTGTGTTGTATGGACCTGGATTGATGCCACAGCAAGAAAAATTATACGATGATGCAGAATTTTCTCATTTATTATATTCTCTTCAAATATAGCTAGTATTTAAAATTAATAAACTTAGAATACTGCTGTTTTGCAAATGATGAAGTAAGTCTAGCTCTTGCTTTGGTTCTTACCATTAATTAGAAAACTTTTAGAGCTGAGCTAGAAAGAATATGAAGGAAGAAACTGAAAATTACACTGTTAGCCAACAATTTTTTTCTAGAAACACATGACAAAATTTACTGATATGAAAGGGACCAATGTTAATTGTCCAGTATGATGTTTGCACAGTAGTAATATACAGCAGATATGGTTGATCCTGCAGTTAATAATCTGAGTTAGGAATAATGTAAAGCCTACATCAGGAACTCTCAACTTTTAGACTAAAGAACTAAATTCTTAACTACACACCTCAATCCTCTCCCAAATTACTCCAACTTAATCCTTGCAAATGCTTAGTGTGGTGGTATTGTGTTCCCCAAAATATTGTGCACCCTAATAAACTTATCTGGGGTCAGAGAACAGAACAGCTATTAGAGATAGAGGCCAGAAAATGGTGGCACACACGCCTTTAATCCTAGCATTTCAGAGGCAGAAATCCATTCAGATCTCTGTGAGTTCAAGACCACACTGGAAACAGCCAGGCATAGTGACTCACGCCTTTAATCCCATGAAGTAATGGCAGGAGGCAGAAAGGTATTTAAGGCGTGAGGACCAGGAACTATAGCCTGGTTAAGATTTCAGGCTTTTGAGAAGCACTTCAGCTGGGATCCTTTCTGGATGAGGACTCAGAAGCTCCCAGTCTGAGGAAACAGGATCAGCTGAGGAAGTGGCAAGGCGAGGTAGCTGTGGCTTGTTCTGCTTCTCTGAGCTTCCAGCATTCACACCAATACCTGGCTCCGGGTTTGTTTTTATTAATAAGACTCTTTAGGATTCATGCTACAGCTTAGGACTTAAAGAGTAAAACCAAGGACAAGTGAGGTGCCTCCGCTGCCAAGCAACTTTAACTCAGTCCTAGGAACCTACACGATGGAAGAAGAGAACATAGTCCAGCAACTTCTCCTTTGAACGCCAGAAAGATTCCTCAGCATATGTGTGTGTGTCCTCCAACAGACAAAACAAATAAATATATGCTTTCACAATGTTTTAAAAAGACTGTAGCTTATATCTTCAAAAAATAAATCCAAACAATGAAGTAAACCGCAGTGTAGAAGTCCCAACACAGTAATATAAGAACAAGGAAAGACAAAGTCACTAAACTCCTCCAAAACAATTGATCTCACAGTGGCCCCTAATGAGAGTGAGTCAGGTAAAAATCCAGATGGAGAATTCAAAATAAGTGTAAGTACATTAAGAAAAACAAAGAAGAATGTAAATTTTAGCAAGAATTCCAACAAGACACAAAAAGCTAAACAAAATAAGGAAGTCAATACAAGATAAAAGATACGTTGAAATTAAAAAAAAAAAATTCACCCAAAAAGCTCCACAGAAAGCCTCATTAATAGAATGAATGAAAGAAAAGACAGAATAACTGAACCTGAAGACCAGATGGAAGAATTAAAGTTTTTAAACAACAAATATGATGTACTTAGAAGATGTAAATGATACTTTTAATATATTACATATGAAAACACAAATCTAAGAGACAAAAATCTAAGGATTATGGACATAGAAAAAGAATTTCATTCTAAACTCAGAAACCAATTTCAATAAAATAATGACAGAATTTTTCACAAAGGTGGGAAGAGAGCTACCAACCCAGATACAGAAGGCATTTGGAACACAAAACAGACAAAAACAAACAAACAAACAAACAAAACAAAACAAAGAATGTCTCCTCATATTGTTATGGGCACAAATCCAAAGAACACAGAAAAACTACATCCTGGTTGGCAGTTACAGGGGGAAGAAAGCAAGCAGTTTGACAAGAGCCAAGAACATGCAGTTCATTTAGGCATTTGACCCTGAGTTTCTAGAACAGGGTTGGATTCTTTCCCATGGGACTTTTCAGGTCATGGGGTAGAAACCAAAGATGGCTTCAGCTGAGACAAGATAGATAAAACTTTATTCTGTTACATGGTCCTGGTGAACGAGTAAACCATGGACTCATCCTGTTCCAAAAAGTTGTAGTTAGTCCTAAGGATCATTAATTTGACTCAATTAATCCTTTGATTTATGTAATTGGCCAGGCAATTTAGAATACAGGGCCCGACTGTTAGTCCAATCAAAGTAAGAATTAAAGGCCCAACCGGTGCTGATAGAGTAGTTAATCAAGAGCACCAAGAAAACAGAGATTGATACCAATTATCTGATTCATCTCTCTCTCTCTCTCTCTCTCTCTCTCTCTCTCTCTCTCTCTCTCTCTCTCTCTCTCTCTTTCTCTCTCTCACTCTCTTGCTTAGGTTTTCCCCAACCATAGCAAGATTTTCTCTAATTACTCTTGATTGATTAGCATAAAAACAACAGGTTTCTCCCAAAGCCATACATATTCTTCCTTGTCTCATAAGAAGTAAGTCTAAGCCTCTCCAATTTTGTAGGACCACTTCTGCAAAGTAGCCAAACTGTTATTCTAATTTAGCAATAGAAATTTAATACCTCTAGGTCTTGATTAACCTATCTACTTAGTTCCTTAAAGGTTTTATCCCGCATGATAAAGGCTGATTTCCCTATGGCTATAGAGACAGCTATTCCAGCTCTATCTCCAATTAAGAGTGACAAAACATTTCTTTTAGTCCAGGGTACACATTAAAATGCATTCTTCCATCTTCCCATTATATATAGATATACCTCAGGCAGAATCTATTAGTACATGTTTACAAAGTAGTCTCAGGAGCACACTAATATTGCTGTTGTCTAGATGAACTAACCTGTAAGGCAGAATAGCAAGCATCAGAAAAAGGAGAAGTGCCTGTATTAAAGGTTTTGGATATTACATAAGTTCCAGTCCCTTGTAAGTCCTCTAATGTTAACTTGGGCCACCCCCAGTCACAATGAGTTTTATCAGTCAATGAGCTAACAGTTTGATTATTTTCTATCCCTATGTAGTACATGGGCCATGAATCTAAGCACGAACAGCAATCCCAGCCAATTTCTGACTGGGAATGATTAACTGAGCAGTTGTCCTTGTCAAGAATGAAAAACAAAGATGTGGATCTCTCAGCTTCCTGGATAATAGGTGGGACTGTGGCCCCCGTGTGTCAAGTGCCTTGGAGAGGAGAGATGGTTGGGGCTTTGGAACAGGTAGAAAATCTCTATTAGGACTCAAATTTCTGGGAACCATGACAGACAGTTTCTTCTGGATAGTAAACCTATGCCCAGTGTCCATTCCTGTGGCATAGAGTTCAATTCCCTAAGTTTTCTTGGTTTCCCAAAGGCCAGAATCTTCCTTTTAGAACTTTAATTTTATCACCACTGGATTACATTTTCTTATTGTACATTCCTTGGGAGTGGGCTTTCTTCCTATATATATGTAGAGTTTTCAGGAAGCCTCTGTTTCACAACCCCAATTTTCACAACTGAAACGTCCTTGTTCTTGGCAACTAGGGGGCCCAGGCACAGGTATTCATAGAATTGTAAAAGTCTGTATTCCTATCTCAAAAGATAAACTTCCACATCATCCCTTTCTCCAATACAACCAGAAATTTTAAGGGGCATCAGTTTGCAATGATCAATATGGACTATGGGTTGTGGTTTGTAGTTACATAAGCTATCACCTCCTCTGTATCATTATTCCTCAGTTTCCAGGTATAGACCTGAGTATGGTGGAAGTTGGACCATGATCCTGTATTCATACCAAACACAAGACTCAGAAAGAGGTAGAAGGGCAAGAAGTGGAAGGGCCTAAAGCCTACTGTAACCTTAATTTTAAGGGGTCTATAAGTCTGGGAGACAGTCCATTTGACAGCAGTGGCTGTAGCTTCTACTTTCTTGACCTGGGTGTGGTAGATCCATGGTATAATGCCAGCTACCTTGACATTTGGAGAATTAGAGAGAATCACATTGTAGGGTCCTTTTTAAGTAAGTTCCAGTATCCCTTTGGCTACTTGCTTGACTGAAACAGTATCCTTGGTCTCAAACAAGGGAAAACTGGTGATAGGCTCAAAAGTAATCTGGGTCTCTCAGATAATCCAGTGAATAGTCTCTATAGAGGGTTGGAGGGCCTGTAGTGTCTTGAGAAAGGAATGGTCAAAATGTTCTGCCAGCTGCTGGTCTCTGAGCTGGGGAAGCATTGGAGGAGGCCCTCCAAACATAATCTCATAGGGAGTAAATCCCTTCTTATATGGGGCACAGCAGGACCAAAGTAAAGCAATGGGAAGGAGTAAAGCAAAGCAAAAGGAGTAAATCCACCCTTCACCTAACTCTAATGAAATTTTATTAGCATTTCCTTTAACATCCTGTTCATTCTGTTTACCTGTCTAGAACTCTGAGGTCTATATGTACAATTAAGTTTTAATTTCTATGCCTAAAGCTTTGACTATTAACTGGGAGGTTTTGACCATGAAAGATGGGCAATTCTCAGACTCCTTTGCTAGGGGGAGGCTAAATCAGGAGACCAGTTCCTGGTGAAGCTTTTTAGTTACTATTTGGGCAGTTTCAGTCAAGATGGGAAATGCTTTTACCCACTCAGAAAAGTATCTGTAAAAACTAGCAAGTACTTGTATCTTTTCCTGGCAATTCAGATTTTGGTGAAGTCATTTTCCCAGTTTTCCAGGGTGTTGGCCTCTCATAAGGACCCCTTTCTGGCTCAAGGACTTCTGCTTTGGACTTAGTTGAGCACAAACCTGACATCCTATTCTAAACTGTCCAGTCTAGTTTTAACATAACTTGATCTGAGCAATGCAGGAAGTTTTGTGGACCCCAGATAAATAGCCTGGTGAAGATCAGTTAACAGAGGCCTTCCAATCTTTTCTGGGAGAATTATCTTTCCCTATGGTGAACAACCTGTGTGTTCAAGCTGTCAATTCCTTCTTTTTGCATATTCTGTTTCTCCCTTGGTTATACCATGGAGTCTCAGGCAGCACTGAGATATGGTATATCACAAAAATATCTGTAACTCCACTGTTGTTAGAGCCACTTAGTGAGCAGCCAGGTCAGTGGCCGGGTTACTTCTTACTTGAGGGTAGTCATCTTTTTGATGTCCTTCATAGTGGAAGATAGAAAGCCACAGGGGAAGCAAAATAGTCTTTAGAAAGCCAAGGTTTCCTCTTTGTTATTATTGTCCTTTCCCCCAGCAGTGAGGAGCCCCCTTACTTTATAGATCATACCATGGACATGTATGGTAGCTAAAGCATAGTGGCTGTCATCTGAAAGCCTGGGTTGCAGCAATCAATTCTGCTCTCTGGGTTGAGGTTCCTGGCCCTAAGACTTGGGCCCAAATAGTTTTAGTTAAAGTAACTACTACAGCCCTTGCATGTTGTATGATATTTGTGCTTTAGCAAATAAAGTTGCCTGGAATCAGAGGACAGAGCTAGCCACTAATTAACCATAGGGGCCAGGCAGTGGTAGCACACACCTTTAATCCCAGCACCTGGGAGAAGGATGCAGAAAGATCAGGAGTTCAGGGCCACCCTAGGGTACACGAGATTGAACCAGTCTAAAAGAGAAACAGAGCCAGGGCAGTGGTTGTGCATGCCTTTAATCCCAGCACTAGGGAAGTGGAGACAGGAATATAAGGTTGATGGATGTAAGATCTCACCCCTATTCAGTCTGAGGATTCGTAGATGTAAGAACTTTCTAGTGGCTGCTGCTTTGCTTCTCTGATTTTTCAGCTTTCACCCTAATGTCTGACTCTGTGTTTTTATTAAAACTGAATTAGGAGCATGCTTCACTTGCATACCTGATTCTAGCTTTAATAAAGTGGCTCCCGTTCATGTAGAGTACTGCATCAAGATCTTTCAGGGAGGGTGTCCATTTTCTCTGGGTGAATCCCCTGGACCACTATCATTACCTCAAGACAGTCACGGATGAACATCTGTAGGTTGTTGTAACTGAAAGTTTTCCTGTGTCCGCCCCACTCCCACAGCCTCACTGTCCTGCAGATGCTCAGACCCAAATGAACACACAGAGGATTATATTAATTACGCACTGCATGGCCTACTAGCTCAGGCTTCTCATTCGCTAGATCTTACATCTTAAATTAACCCATTTCTATAAATCCATACTTTGACACGTGGCTTGTGACTTGCCAGTATCTTTACGTCTTTCTTCTCATGAAGGCAGCTGGCAGTGTCTCCTCTGTTCTGCCTTTCTCCTTCCTCCTCTCTAGTTAGAATGTCCTGCCTAACCCTATTCTGCCTCACCATTGGCCAAACAGCTTTATTTATCAACCAATCAGAGCAACATATTTTTACACCATACAAAAAGACATTCCCCCATCTAGTTGTCATCTCGCTAGAGGGTAGCAGGATTGATGGCAGTGGGTTTGTTAAATGGAACTTGAGGATGGTCCAGGAGTAGGGCCTGCTACTGGGTCACATGGGCATTAGATAGCCAGCATTCTGGTGTTCCTGAGAGGAGATCTCAACTGTGTGAGATGCTAAGAGCATAATATCCTGACCCAGAGTTTACTTGTCTGCTTCTTTCACTAGAAACATGATATTTGCCACAGCTTTTAGACAAGTAAACCATCCTAAGAATAAAGGGTCCAATTGTTTGGACAGGTATGCCACAGAGCATTTCCATGGCCCTAAAGTTTGGGTTAAAACCCATTTTGCAATGCCTCTTTTTTTTCATAGACAAACAGATGAAAAGTTTATGAGACTCCTGGAAGTGTTAGGGCTGGAACCAAAGTCAGAACTGTTTTTAAAGCCACAAATGCTTTTTGTTCAGTCTCATTCCAGATTAGGGGTTTAGTACCCCAGTTTGTGCTGGTATATAGAGGCTTTGCTATTTCTGCAAACCCTGATATCCAGGGGCAGCAAGGCCTAGCTGCACCTAGGAACTCTTGAACCTGTCTCTTAGTCTTTGGAGTTGGAACCTTAAGGATGGCAGCAAGCCTATCTAGACAGGGGAGCTCTTTTTGTCTCCCCTCAGTTGGAAGCCAAAATAGGTAGCTTCTGGTGTATAAAGTTGGGCTATCTTAACAGACACTCTATAGGCCCATGTCTGCAACTCTTGTAGCAATCCCTCAGTGGCCCTTTTACAATCCATTTCAGTTTCAGAGGCTAGGAGGAGGTTATCTACAAACTGTACTATAAGAGCTTGGTCACAGGAAACTTCTTATGAAAGGGCAAGAGGTCAGCACTTAGTGCCCCATCAAAACAGAGTTGGTGAGTTTTTAAATCCTTAGAGCAATCTGGTCCAAGTAAGTTGCCTACTATAACCTCACCCTGGGGCTGCCTATTCAAAGGCAAACATGAGATGACTTACCTTTGACAATGGGAGCCTGAAGAATACATCTTTCAGGACCAAGATATTATATACCTGTTTTTTTCTGGAGGAATCAGACCCATGAGAGTGTATGTGTTTGGAATCAGATGGTGGATGATTCAACCCCCTTATTAACTTTTCTTGGATCTTGGACAGTTGTATAATCAAAGATCCAAGGTTTCTCCACAGGCAGGAGATGTGTATTCCAGGGTGACTGGAAGGGCAGCAGGATGCCTGTTTCTCTAAGCCAGGCAATATGGACTGCAATTCCTTTTTTTGCTTCCAGGGTAAATAGATATTGTTTAATCCTCATGGGGTAGGGTAGATAACTGGTTAATTGAACAATTACAGGAACTTGGTGTAAGGCCAGTCCTGGGAGGGTTAGTTTCTGCCCATACCCTTTTAATTTCTGCTGCAAATCTGAAAAATAACCTAACAGTATCTTTTGATTTGGGGGCATAATTTACAGCTAGTAAGTATTCTTCTGACAAAGGGCAAGACAAAGAAATTTTGTTTGGTGTCTCTAAGTCTAACTGTCTTATTGTCAGAGAAGGTGATGGTAGTTTTTAGATCGTGCAAGAAGTCTCATAAAAATAGGAGGTGGGACAATCAGGCATGACCAAGTATGAGTGGAATACTGTCCTCTTTTCTAAGTCAATGGAATGGGTTGTGGTCCAGAGGTAGTATGTTTTTTTTTGTTGTTGTTGTTGTTGTTGTTGCTTCTTGGACTGAAATCTTTTGTTTAGTCTGTTGGCCTAGGGGCTTCTTAAGGACTGAATATGTCACCTGTCTCTACTAAGAAATCAATTGCTTTGCCCCCAACTTTAAGTGTTACCCCAGGTTCCTGGAAGCTTAAAATGTAGGAGCCTAGGCCTGTGACTTTTCCATTAGTAGTACTTGCAAGGATTACTTAATTGGAGTGACTTTCAATTAAGTCATTCCTTTTCCCAATGTCATTTTTCCTCACAGGAGGAACATTGGCCTTTCTCTAATGGCAGCTTACTTATTTCTTGGCCCCTTTCTTGCCTGTTGCACCAGACTCATTTACTTTTCAGATTTTTTCATAGGACTACCACTAAGTAGTCTTGGTAAGTCTCTTATCCCTCTGGCTCTGAATCAGTTCTCTGTTCTGAAACACCTTTTAAGCTACCTTCAGCAACTGGGACCTATTTGTACCTTCAAATCCCTCTAATTTTTGTAACTTCTCTCTAATATCCGGGGTCAACTTAGTGACAAAGGTAATGCTGAGTACCCTCCTGCTCTCTAGTGCATTTGGGTTTATGACATAATGGTATGGCAAGCCTCTAGGAGACTCTCTTTGAATGTGGTGGGATGCTCTGAGGTCCTCTGTATGACCTCACTTGCCCTTAGCAGTTTTGTGGACTTCTGTGCTGATGCTTGGAGCTCATCCAGGAAAGTCTGTCAGTAGGTGTCTAGCACTCCCTTACCTTGGTCGGTGTTAGGATCCCAATGGGGTCAGTCATATGGCAACACATTTTCAATACAATTAGTTTTATCAGCCAGAGGTCACACTTCTGAACTCAAGACCACTTTCTTAGCTTTCCACTTTATGCAGTCCCATTCTATGATGTGAGCAGGGGAGCCAGTAACTGTTGATAATCATCCCAGTTGGGCTGGTGGGTATAAAAAGCAGTCTCTAGGAGAGAGATGAGTATCTGAAGTTTCTCAGAGAAAGGGGGTTCTGTGACTTCCAGTTGTACAAGTCACTCGTTGGGAAGAGATGAGGGTGCGGCTTCTTGCTTGGATCCTATAGGTCAAAAAGAATAAGACTAGGGTATTGCTAGAGGGGAAGAATGCAAGGATGGGTAGAGTCAGGGCAGTCCAGGGAACAAGGACCAGAGTTGGAGCCACTGCGGGTGTTCAGGGGAGACACTGTAGGGGGAGATGTTAAATCTGAAAATTGAAAGAGAAAGACCAGTTCTGAAAGGACTGGTATCAACATAAGACACCCCAAGATCAAGTTCTCAGCACAAAAGACATTCATTTGCCCTGCTGGGACAAAGGGCAGGGAATAAGAGAAAAAGACAGGAAATAGAGAACAAGGGAGAAGGAAGAAGAGACATTTGTCCCAGATGGACAAAGAACTGCCTCTGGATAGAAAGGATACAGACGTGGTCCATAGGCAAATAGCAGTTTGTAAAGGTAAAAGAGGAAACCTGTACTAGCATGAGGGATTTAATTTCAATTGGGCATGTTAACTAGGGCAGCCAAAGGGGGAGTTTGATTGTTGTACTTCAATATTCTGATAGCTAAACCTTAGTAGTCAGTCTCAAGAGGAAGAAATGGCCAAATAAAGGAATAGATACTGGTGGTTTGCTTTAGGAATGTAATCTAATATATTTTAGGAAAGCAGAGGGAATGAGGGAAGGGCAAGGCCTGCCAGAGCCATGTTTGTCATGCTTGGGCCTGTTAGAGCCCCTTCAAGTTCCATAATTTTTGAGCCAAATTTGAAACACGCTCTAATTAAATACTGTTCAGGTGTGATGGTTATTCTTGATTGTCAACTTGATTATATCTGGAATGAACTACAACCCAGAAATGTTGTGATCTGGATGCTGAGGTGGGAAAGCACACCTTTAATCTGGGCTACAGTTTCTTATGGAAGCCTACATAAGGGCATGGAAGAAGAAAAGTTTTGTTCTTTGCCTGTTTGCCTTTGCCTTGCCAGCTCATCCATTCCTTCACTGGCATTGGAACCTTCTTTGGGATTCCAGCATATACAGAGGACAAGCTGAGACACCGAACCTTATGGAACTGAGCAAATACTAGATTCTTGAACTTTCCATTCACAGGTAGCCATTTTTTTTTGATTAGTTGGAATGCAGCCTCTAAGTCATTCCAACAAATTCCCTTTATATATAGGGAGATAAAGACTCATTCCATAATTTCTATGATTCTAGAGAACCTTGACTAATACACCGGAATGATGGTCTCTGTCCATGTCCACTCCAAGGTTCTCAGAAAATAGTCACAAGTCACATTTTGCAGAGGCTTAAAAAGGCAACTCCATAAGGTCACCTTATTTTCAACAGGTTCAATCAGGGACAATCATACATTCTGACATATGTCCTGCCTACGTACTTCCCACCTACATGTGATCAAGTACATCTGTCACAGTTGAGTCAAACAAACTTGTTTAATGGAGCAAAAACATGTGTCTCATAAACAATAGTCTCCAGAATTTCTGGAATTTCTGTCCTTGGGCAAGGGGATACAGGTTAGATGCATTTTTGTTTCATTGATATCTTAGGTATGGTAATTGAAACTTAAAACATAACTTTATCTCTCAAATTGAATAGGAAAGGACACCTGTGGCTGAGGCCCAGAACGGGGTCACCATTCATTCAGGGATATAGTATGGAGATAGTTCTTCCTCTTCTTGGTTGATGTACAGAAATTTGGGGGCTTTTCCCCTTGGAACTTAGTTACCAGAACATTGATCTCAGCTTTAAGGGAACAGGTTCTAAACCACAGAGGAGGTTGCCATAATAAACTTAACCATACATCTATATAGGGAAACTGATTGTGATGGCTAGGAGTTCCTGTGGCCACCAACCATACTGTTGGGGCATTTCTAAGGATATATGTACCTACAGACAGCCATTCAGTATCAAAAGAGGACTATTCTAATTCACAGAGTCTAGAAGCAGGCTTTTGTAAAACAGACTCCATCCCCCGCCTCCCTTTATATGCCTCCTGAAGATAATGAAGGATATATTCCAAAGGAATTAACTGTTTAGAAACAGAAATGTCCATAGTTTCACTTTCTTGATATCAGTTCACAGTGATAAGTAACAGACTGATCAGATGACAGAGAGACAGAGAGGACAGAAACAAACAATAATAATTAGACAAATTAGGGGTGGCCACCATGCACTCATACGAACCATGCACCTGAACAGAGAGAATTCTGTGACATCTCACCAGGACCCCAGACACTGGATCCACAGCCATGTCTGACCTCTCCTATGTTTCCAAACAGAAGACCTCTTAACAAGATTTACCTCTGGAGGTGACAGACCAGATGACTCTCAATGAAGGAAATTTAGACAGGGGTGTTGGAAGGATCTGGACCATTGCAAGTGCTAAGTTCCTCCCTTGGAGCCCTGTGTAGTGTCTCAGGTTGTGCACCTCCTAGGAGGATGTTCACACCCACTGCTGTCACAGCCCATGCCAAGGGAAGTTTGTCAAACCGGCTAGGGTCTCAAAAAGATCTTGCTGGGACCTCCAAATGTTATGGTCACCACTCAGCATGACCAAAGTTCATATCGAGTCTGAATTAAGCCAGTCAGCTACTGCCTGGAGAGAAACACTACTAACAGAACAGCTGAGAATGCATAATACAGGGAGTTTTTGGCATACTAAATTTCATAAAACAAATACTATAAGATATAAAGTCATAGATTAACAAACAATAAAATGGAAGACTTCAGTACTGCACTTTCACATATTAACAGTTCATCTGGTCAGAAAAAAAAATAACACCAAAAAAAAAAAGAAACTTCTAAATTAAATGACTTGGTAGGTTAAGTAAAAATTATCAGACATCCACAGAACATTCCATCTAACCAATTCACTATACATGTTCTTCTCAGCAGCCCATGGACTTTTCTTTAAGATAGATCATGATCTTTAAAGATCATGATTATTATTAATAGTTTATTCTTGATAAAAAAAGACATGAAGTAAGTCTTATCAGATGCAGGAAAAGTAAATTATCTTGGAATAAACCTTAACAAGGAAGTTAAAGACCCTTATCATGAAAACTTTTAAACACTCAAGATAGAAATTGAAAAATTAAATTATCTTACCGTATCTCACTAGAAGGTGGAAATATCCCCTATGCTTATGAATTAGATGAATCCACATTGTGAGCCTGGTGAAATGGCTCCACAGGTAAAAACACTTGCTGCGTAAGCCCGATGACTTGTGTTCAATCAGCAGAACCCACATGGTGTAGGAGAGAACTAACTCTGCAAGGCTGTCTTCTGACTTCTACCCATACACTTTTCACATGTTTGTGCTCCCCCCATATCACAGAGAGAGAGGGTGAGAAAGAGAGAGAGAGAGAGAGAGAGAGAGAGTGAGAGAGAGAGAGAGAGAGAGAGAGAGAGAGAGAGAATAAGTAAATAAATAAAATAAAAATAAAAATTATGAAAATGAATAACTTACCAAAAAGCAATCATCAATTTCAATAAAATCATCAGGAAATTTTGAATCAAACTCTGTTTAAAAATGTTTGATTACTGAAATATTATACAGTAGTTAAAAATACCAGACTAGTATAACTGATCTTTTGTATATTTAATAGCCATACTTGTAGGGTATTTGAAAGTGGACAGAGGAATAAAAAGGGAGAATGATTTCCTCCTTGCCCTCCAAGGTCAATGAGGTCCAAAGGGACCATGGGCCATTTCTTCATGTTCTGTATTTATAGAAGGTCATCTGTTCTCTTGTTCAAGAAGGACCACACTCACTGAAATTAAACCAATGTCCAGTCTACAAAGAAGAGAATCAATACAGGAAATATTTCCTTGGTGCTTCAAAGGATGCCATAGTTAGGTCAGACAAGGTCTTTGACTTATCCTCTCATTGATGGCCAATTGGCAAGAAAGGTTAGAGGAGCTGGTGGTTCTTCTCAAGCTCATGTGACCCCTGGGGATTATATCATCAATTGGTCTTGACAGTATGAAAGAATAAAATTAATTTTGGTCACTGCCGTATTAAACACTCAGCAGAAAAGTTTAAACAAAGACTAAAAGACTTCATAACAGCCCAAGAGATCTCACTCCCCAGCTATTAGACATAAGGCTACTTTAGATTAGACAATTATATCTTATTAATAGTTTATTCTTGATAAAAAGATGTCAGCCTAAATGTCAGACTTCAGATCTTGGCTCACTGAAGCACCTGCCCAATGCCAAGGGAGCCAGGTCCACTATTGTTTATCCTAAAATATAAATGATGGGGAAAATGTCAGCATCATTCTGACTTTTAGCTGTTACAGCTATCAATGTGTATAAAGTCAGATTGTTGGTTCATCACACTGGAGACCAACCTTAGAGGCTAAAGAAAAATAAGGAGTCCAGTAGATGGGTATTCTTAGGAACTCATCAAGAGAGTCTAATGGACTGTGGACATTTTAATTGTTGTAAAAATGGCAGGAGAGAGAGAGAGGCCATGGTGGGTTGGAGCCAAGAAGTCCCACAGTGGGTGAGAAAGAGACATGCCATGCAGACAAGACTGGAGGCAGTCACAGCAGGTGGGAGCCGTGGGAAAGACATATCATGCTGGCAGCACTTATATAAAAAGTTTTATTATTAAAGGGGGAAGGGAGAAGGAAAGGAAGGGAAGAAGAAGAAGAAGAAGAAGAGAGAGAGAGAGAGAGAGAGAGAGAGAGAGAGAGAGAGAGAGAGAGAAGAGGGGGGGAAGGTTTTTTCTTCTTAAAGGGGGCTTTATGTAGGATGACACTGTCAGGATGCTGAGTGGGCCAGAGTATTACTTGCTTATTGGTCAGGACTCTAAGAAGTGGGTCTGAATGCTAACATCCATCTTTTCCAGACACCATTCATCAAGGTCTTCCTTTCCTCCCTACATCTGACAGACCGTTTGGAAAGGTGCTCCAACACTACCATGTCTGACACTCTATGTTCAGCTGGAAGAAGCCATTTGGTCATTGCTCAAACCCAATATTGGCAATTAGAGTTACCTCTTCAGAGAAGGAGAGATGATAATAAGACAAGGTATAAACTGGTTAAGCAGATTGTGGTAAAAAGAACCCAAAGAAAAGTAAAGTGATTCTCTCCTTTAAAAGCCAGAAATGCCCCTGGTGTAAGCAAGGACTCAGTGAAACCACCAAACTAGACCACTCTAGTTGGGGGACAAATGGCTTGGCTACCTCTGAGAAAAGAGAACAGCTTGGTAAAAAAGCAAGAGGATTTTATATGTGAGTCATGGGCAGAGAGAGGGGAGCCCTTTGAGCTGATACAGGGTATTCAAATCAATCAGGAATTTAGTGAAATAGAAACCCACCTTATAAGATCTACTTTCCTGGTAAACAGAAATCTTTCTCTCAAGATTTCTGAGAAATGCTGAGTTTAGACTTCTGTTTATCCAATAACAATCCTTCTGTTTACTCAGTCACAGTACTTTTGTTTAGGACCTTGTCATCAGCACTCCCATTTTGAGGACCTGTTTTGAACTTAACATTGCAGTCTTTTGTTGATGATAATGGTTGACAGTATTCCCCTGGATACTTCCAGCTAATTGGGGCACTGATAAGCAGGGGATGGTTTTCTGGAACACTGGTTCAATCCAGGGGCTCAGGCCGGCAGGCAATGTTAGGAGATCTGAGGGAATTCCATCCAAAACCATCTGGTTTATTGGCCGTTGGGTTATTTCAATAATTCTCTCTTAACGGAACCTGAAGAGACAAGAGCAATTATTATTATAAGAATAGATAACTGTAGCATGAATCTTAAAAGTTCTTATTAATAAAAACAAACCTGGAACTGGGTATTGGGGTGAATGCTGGAAGATCAGAGAAGCAGAACAAGCCACAGCTACCTTGCCTTGCCAGTTCCTCAGCTGATCCTGTTTCCTCAAACTGGAAGCCTCTGAGTCCTTATCCAAATGAATCTCAGCTGAACTGCTTCTCACAAGCTTGAAAGCTTAACCAGCGTAGTTCCTGGTTTTCACGCCTTATATACCTTTCTGCTTTCTGCTCTCATTTCCTGGGATTAAAGGCTCACTTCCTTGGATTAAAGTCGTGTGTCACCATGCCTGGCTGTTTCCAATGTGGCCTTGAACTCACAGAGATCCAGAGGGATTTCTGCCTCTGGAATGCTAGGATTAAAGGCATGAGTGCCACCATTTTCTAGCCTCTGTATCTAGTGGCTGTTCTGTTCTCTGACCCCCGATAAGTTTATTAGGGTACACAATATTTTGAGGAACACAATACCACCACAGATAACAGTGTGCTGAAGGCAAGTAGGAGACAGGACTGTGGTGATAGTATGTCTCCCAATATATTTTATACCCTAATAAACAGCCACTAGATAGACATAGAGGCAAGAAAATGGTGGCACAGACACTTTTAATCCTAGCATTCCAGATGCAGAGATCCATCTGGATCTCTGACACATGACTTTAATCTAAGGAAGTGATGGCAGGAAGTAGAAAGGTATATAAGGCATGAGGACCAGGAACTAGAGCTTTTGTTAAGCTTTTAGACTTTTAGAAGCAGTTCAGCTGAGCTTCATTCCAGATGAGGACTCAGAGGCTTCCAGTTTGAGGAAACAGCTGAGAAGTTGGCGAGGTGAGGTTAGCTGTGGCTTGTTCTGTTTCTCTGATCATTCAGCGTTCACCCCAGTACCTGGCCTTGGGTTTGTTTTTTGTTAATAAGACCATTTAAGATTCGTGTTACACAGGATCCCAGAGAAAACCATAGCTAGAATCCTTTATTGGAGTCATCTGCTAGAGACCACAATGTATACCCAGTTTAAGTTTTAATTTTCTCTTCCAGTTTATTGGACTTGTTCACATAGTAGCAATATTGTTCCTTAAGTAAGAGACAAGTGACCCCCTTTTTCAGAGATTAACAAGTGCAGGTCTCACCAGTTTCATAGGTTCAACAAGGCTAGAATGACAAGCTGGTTTGGGGGTAATTGCAGGGGCAAGGTTGATTCCTGGATTGTATCTACCAGAAGTATGGAAATCTGCTGGGACTGACATAGACTATGGACAGTTAAGGAGATTGGGAAGATCTTTTCCTTGGGTGTATATTTGAAACTTCCAGGCCTGCAGTGCAGTCTTGGTGGTTGGGAGGGTAGAAGTGATACTCTAGACCAGAGGAAGAGCCCACTCTCAGGGATAGGCAGTAAGCAGGAGAGCTTAAGCTGTTCACTAACAGGAGTACTTATCGGACAAGGGACAAAGAGTTCTTTTGAGTTGTGACAGATAGATCTTAGTTGTGATTTTCCTGAAACTTATAATTTTTTAAAGTTGACATAAAGAGATGATGATTTTAGATATACCAGCAGGACCATTGCTTGATTTAATGTGTACTGAAATCCCCATTGTATAAAAAGCAGTTGTTAATCTGTAAGCAGTTTGAACAGACTCTTGCTTTTTGAGACATAGCAAAAATAAAGTGATCAATATAAACATGGACAAGTTTAAAACTAACAAAGGTAATTTAGTTTTTCAGCCTGTGACTATATAATTTTGATTATTTTTACATTTTTTTAGTAGACCAAAGAAGATTACTCACTTATGACACCTCCATTGATTTAAATGGAGGTTTAACATTTATGTGTTAAAATTTGAAGTTGGAAACTTCAATAATAAATTATCTTCATCTTTAAGTCTCATTTTTTTCACATACCTTAAATCACTTACTCAGACCCTCCAACTTGCCCGAACCTTCTCTTTTTCCTTTCCTTTCTGGAAACATCCAATCATTTGCCATGAGCCATAAGTGCTTGATTATTTAGAGCAGGTATTGAAAAGGCAAGTCCTTTTAAGACCACCATTGGCTCCCAAAGGAAAAGTGAAGAGCAATTACTAAGTCCGTAACAACAGCATGTTAGTTTTGAGTTTGCATTTTCATTGAAACTTGTCCTGTTAGCACTAGAAAAAATCAAGGCCTGACTTTTGGACTTGAAACATTAAGGGTGGCAGGTAACTGAGCCTGAGTTTTGAATGTTTTTATTTAAGATACTTGGGTAATTTAAAGTTTCCTGTCAAGGTCTCAAATTTGTATGATTATCAAGCAACAGGTCCATCTTTTGCACCCAAAGTTATTGTAAAGCCAGAATGTTTTTTAAAGTGAAAGCAGGCTTTTTAACTTCGACCAGGTAGAGCATCAAGAAGATTCCATCCGTCAAAGCATCTCTGTGATTTCTTCCAAAGGACTGGCATAATTTATTTACTTCACAGAAAATAAGAAAATAGACTCAATTTGTATTTAAAAGAGAGCTACCAGAGAGTGTTAGTCCTCCAAGGCTAGGAGAAGGAAAATTCAGTAAATAATTGGATGAATAGAAAAGGAAAAACATAATTTGACTATGATATCCTTGCCTAATAACACAGTTAGGCAAATTAGGTATAATAAGGAAGGAGTGAGTGGTCATTTGGCCCCAAAGAGAACAGAGAAGAGGATCTATAGCCCTGGGCTGGTGGGACTGGCCATCAACACACATAACAAAGATCCATAAACAGTAAGTTTTACCAGAGTGAGTGGGAACTATGTACTATGTGGTCTCCATATCAATTAAGAGTGACAAAGACATGCCTGGTATCTGGACAGTGAGTGACTATGGGCTTCTCATGAATCTGATGGCTTTGTTAGGGGCTGAAGTCACAAGACAGACTCTGTCTTTGGCCACCTGGCCCAGAAAATCCAAAAGGTTTTTTTGTGGAAGAGGAACTTGGGAGACTGAACTACCACGGTGAAGCAAAAATTAACAGTTGAACCTCGATGTCCTAACTATCCACAGTTTGGGCAGAGTCCTGGCAGTGGGCAGGGTAAAAGGTAGTTCTTTGCTGAACGATTGATGTCACCACATTTGAAGCAGGCTCCATGTAGAGTTTACTGGTGCTCCATCTCTTTTGACGTAGCCTCAGGGATACTGTTAGAATCTAGTATTATTGTCTGTCATGGGAAGACCTTTCCATTCTTTTCTCTTCCTCCCTTCCATTAAACACCTTAAATGTCATATTCAGCAGATCTCGTTGAGGGGCTTGAGGACCATCATCTAGTTTCTTAAATTCTTTTCATTTTTAATCCAAAATATCTTAAGCTTGGTGTTCCTCCTTAGTTTAATACCAATCTATTTTCCTAAATAAGGGTCCAATGTAAGTTACATACATGGCATGCTGTAGCAAATTAAGATTATTTCTACACACATTTTTAATTATCAATCATTTTTGTTATACATTTTCAGCTACCTTTTTCTCTGTTTGGGATTTTGGAGAATTTTTTTAGACTGCACCCTCAATAGTCTTACAAATCCTGAGATAAGAAAGTTTACATTTCAGCAAATGCTTCAATGATATCCATGACCTTCAATGGGACAGATCTTTCTTTTTCTCTTTTCTTTTCTTTTTCCTTTCTTTCTTTTGTTTTGTTTTTTGTTTTTTGGGTTTTTTTTTGGGCAGGATTTCTCTTTTTATCCTTAGAACTCACTCTGTAGACCATGCTGGCCTCAAATTCAGATATCCTCCTGCCTCTGCCTCCCAAGTGCTGGTTTTAAAGGCATGTGCTACTAATGCCCAGCAAGGGACAGATTTTCTTAAACCATACACAGTGATTTTACAGATCCTTAGAATAAGTAAGTTTACATTTCAGTAAAAGCTTTAAAATATTGTTGACCTTGAATGGGGCAACATTTTATTAAAACAAAGCCAAGACAAGGGGGAGGAGGCATTTAGAAAGCTAAACTAATCTATGATTACATTTAGTCATCTTAATTTTAGACCTAATTTCCTTCATTAAAAAATTTACTGTGAGATAAATAATAGTAACATCTATTGGAAATAATTTATAGTTAATCCCATCAGACAAGAATAAGATGACTACAACAATTTTTAGCCAAATTTGAAGCAAGCTTGATTTTTATTGGGGTGCTCCCAAGAGCTAGCCAGTGACTGCCTCCTAAGTCTTGTTAAAGAGAGCAGCCTTTTGTCTGTTACTTAGGGTCCTCCTAAGGAGTAAAACTATGAGTAATTACAAAGCAGGTTTATAAAAGACAGTGGAACAGTAAAGACATCCAGAAAAAATCTACAAAAGAAAAAGCAAAACAAAAAACAGCTATTACCATGTGGTCATCATGTGATCAGGGAAGGTTAGAGGGGTTTGGGTGTTCCCCCAAACAAACAAAGGTCATGGGTTGGAGAAGGCCAGGTTCTAGGAAACAGAGACAAAAACTTATTTTTAACCTAACAATGTAATGGCTCCTGCCTTCAGAATGGAGTCAGGCAGATTCCTCATTACCTCTTAGCTTCCCCGCCCCCCCCGCCCTCGGACACACACACAGTCTTTTCCTGGGATATCCTGCTATTTACTTTTTCCTGTCACAGAAGAAGGAGCCACAACCTGACCCAGGACAGAGATTTTGGAGGAAACTCTTAGACAAATGCGCTTGAGTCTAAAGTAGGCAGAATAAATCCCATCTCTAGAACCAGTTTTTTTTTTTTCAGTAGAGTAAAACAGCATGTGACAATCTTCCAATTATTCATAGCCAAAAGACATTTCAATCTCTGTAAGACAGAGTCAATGATCAACGGAGGGAATGAGAGTAGAGAGGAAAAAAAGAGTTAGAAGTAGGGGATTTCAGAACATTTGCTTGTGTGGTGGCCAAAGTAGTCACAACCTGTGAGAATTGGATTTCAAATGTGCCATTTTCTGGCCACTGAGAATGATTGTCAAGCTTGTGTTGAGAACAAGCTATTCTGCAATGAAAAATAAGGTGGTAAGGCTTAATGGAATCTGTGAGTCCAAGAGGGGAAGACACTTGAGAAAGCAGGTGAGAGGAGTAATCACGTCTAATTTTGAATGGGAAGAGACTATGACTGGAGAAAGGAAGGGAGATGCCCTTGAAGAAGGTGTGGCAGGAAAGAATTCCCAGGAGCAGAGCAAAGAGGGAGATTTAGGAAGATAGTCCTTCCAAGTTTAGGTATGAAGGACTGTAGATAAGAGTCTTTGCCATAAGAATTCTAACAGCATAGAAATAGAGACACAGGGAGGGTGACACAGTAAGGCATGAGTACCAAGATCTGTAGAACAGAGTCTTAGTCTCAGGGTGTCTCTAGTAGGTTTTCTTCCCCCCCCCCATAACTTTCTCCAATAACATAGTAAACAAGATCAAGTCAAATTGGAAAAGGGTAACAACAGGTATATTTCAGCAGAGCAACTCCCAGACAGGTTCTTTGGTCCCAGACATGTAGGCTAGAGAATAGGTGCTCCCCAAGGGAAAGCAGGGAGATGTTATGGGTTATAGATGAGGGGTGATGATGTGTCTACCACAAATTGAGTTTGTACCCAAGTATGGTAAAAACTGAGTGCTTAGGTTGGGACTTTGGCAGCTGGCAACTTCAGGGAAGGAAGCTGCAGTAGCTGCCAATAATGCCAAAACAGGGCTTTTTTTTTTGTCACCTTTCCTTTGTTCAGAGACTCTGAGCAGGAGGGGTTTGGAGAGAAGGAAGAGAGAGACACAGACAGGAATGGGGCTTTCTAGATGGTAGAGGGGTGAGCTGGGGGGTTCCAACCGAACAATCTCCAGGGACCAATACTTGTCAGATAGATGTCCAGGACCACAGTGGAGAGGCATTGCATTCCATGTGATGGGGAAATCTAAGAAGGGCATAGGAAGGCTACCTGGCACACTGGTGTGATTTTTCATTTAGTGAGTGAGAGAGACAGAACGTGCGGTTCTGAGGGGACACTTACCCAAGTTGGCAAGAAGAGGTTAGTGGGTAGAGCAGGTAGAGAAGTGACTGAAGAGACTGACTCTATATTTGGAGTCAAATATGGTGGTGGCAGAAGCCAACAGAGTCAAGGGATCCAATCTCAGGAGGGCCTAGTTCAGCAGTTTGGTTTGGTTAGGAGGGACCAGGTTTTCAGGGTCCAAGCCTCCTACTCAGGTTTTGGCACCAAATGTAAATGAGAGTGCAGTGAAGTTTATTGGAGGAATAAAGTGCTAGGCTGTGTAGACAACAGCAGCTTGTTGGGAAAGCAAAAGGATTGTATATGATCACCATCAGAGTGGAGTTCTCTGAGCTGGTGCTGGCTGATCAGATTAATCATGAACTAGATGTCTTTGCCTGATGTGGTTGACTTGGGGGTGGAGTCAGATAAAGGAGGTAGTGGATTTCCTGGTAACAGAAACCTGCCTTGCAAGATTTCCAGGAAGCATGGAGCCTAGGCTTATTTATTTATTTATTTATTGAAGTTGTTTTTTATTGAAAATGAATTATTCTCTTATACAATACACCCTAACCAGTTTCCCCTCCCTCCATCACTCCTAACTTCCACCAATCTTCTCTCTCCCCCAGATCCCACTCCCCCTTCCTTTCTTCTTCAGAAAAGAGCAGGTTTCCAAGAGATGACAGCTAGACCTGACAAAACAAGATACAATAAAACAAGGTGAAAGCCCTTATATTGAGGCTAGACTGTGGTGATATATTGTGTACCCTAATAAACTTTGCCTGAAGATCAGAGAACAGAACAAGCTACTAGATTAAACATAGAGGCCAGACAGTGGTGGCACATACCTTTAATCTTAGCACTCGGGAGGCAGAGATCCATCTGGATCTCTGTGAGTTCAAAGCCACCCTGGACTACATGAGATTGACTTAGTCTAGGAGAGAAACAGAGCCAGACAGTGGTGGCACACACCTTTATTCCCAGTACTTGGGAATCACACACTTGAACTCCAGCAAGGAAGGTATATAAGGCATGAGGAGACAAGAACTAAAGGCTTTTACAGGCTGAGGGGTCCTAGAGTTAAGATGTGACTTGTTTCTTTGTCTTTCTGATCTTTCAGCATTTACTCCAATTTCTGGATCCAGGTTTTTTATTAAAAGAGGGGACTGGACCTGCCTGGACTGAGTCTAACAGGTTGATCTCAATCCTCGGGGGAGGCTTTGCCCTGGAGGAGGTGGGAATGGGGGGTGGGCTGGGGGGAAGGGGAGCGAGGCGGGAGGGGGGAGAACAAGGGAATCCGTGGCTGATATGTAGAACTAAACTATACTGTAAAATTAAATTAAATTAAAAAAAGAGCATTTAAAGATTCATGTAACATTGGATAAGGCAACCTAGTAGGAAAAAATGATTGTCAAGAGCAGGTCAAAAAGTCAGAAATATACCCACTCCCACTGTTAGTAGTCTCACATGAACATCAAGCTAACAGTCACAATATATACCTAGAGGACCTGGTGCAAACCCATGAAGGCCCTGAGCTTGGTGTTTTTGTCTCTCTGCGCCCATGTGAACCCTGCTTAGTTGATTCAGGGAGCCCTGTTCTCCTGGTGTCCTTCATTACCTCTGACTAACTCCTACAGTTTCCCTACTCCTCTTGGGGATTGTTCTCCAATCTCCCAGGGGAGGGACCCAACACAGACCTCCAATTCAGACTCTCTCTCTGCATAATGTCTGGCTGAGGGTCTCTGCACCTGCTTCCATTTGCTGCTGGAGGAAGCCTCTCTGATGATGACTGCACAAACCTGGTCAGAGTACTAAGTGCTTTGAGCCTAACACTTGGTACTTGTAGGAGTACCATTCATGAAACCATCCTTGCCTGATGCCAAAGATGCAAACACTATTTTGGGAGCCCTGATCTCTGACCTAGTTCCTAAGCTAGATTCTAGAGCTGTTGGTGGGAGGTGGGGGTAAAGCAGAATGCTAAAATAGCAATGGAGGCTTGTTAAGAGAAAAATGCCTCCTGGTCAAGAGAATAGGACTTCTGACTGGATGCAGACCTAGCATTCCAGTATGATCAGGGCAGTCTGCTGGCCAAGGGGCCATTAGGAAGGTGGACTTATCTTAAACTGTGCAGATGTAATAATTAATTCTTTGTACTACGAGCCTTACTCTGGATTATTGGGTCAACTATTACTAAACAGCTACTCTCTCCCTATTGCAGTTTCTTACTCCAAGACTGGATAGGAAAAAAGAGCCATAACCTAATGACTTTGAAAGAGGGATTACTCAGAAAAGAGGAGGGATTTATAAGAAATATTTAAAGATTATTATAATATACATATATATGAATATTTTAAAAAGAGGGAGGATTTATAAGAAATGTCAAATATGGGTCTTTTCTATAAAACTTATGTTTAGGTGAAGGAACTCAAATATTTTTATCTCCCCCAAATTGTAAGGCTGTTATGCAAATGTTTTAATCCCCACAACATAGTAAAATCTTTTTTACACCAAGATCCCCTGGAGTGTTCCAGAAATGTGATGGACTATACCAATAACCTTTTTCTCCTTAGGACAGTAGGAACCCATTTCCCCTGTCTTCATTTTCCGTGTGCCAATTCCCTTCAGAGTAGCCAATTGAATTAAGACTGTAAGGTTGTCCCCAGCCAATAGACAAAAGACAGTCACCACCTGAGCTAGAATAAAATGCAAGTGCACTTCCTGCCTCTATGTCTCCCTTCTTCTGAGCACCCCTTCTTGATTAGGAGTAAAGTTTGCCTTGTTCCAGGCACTTCAATTGGAAGTGGTGGTCTCTTTGTAACCCTGCATTTATTTCTAACAGTGACTTTGTAAGTGGGTAGGGCTGTTGATATTTTTGTTTCCCTTGACAGCTTGCATATTACCTTCCCACACTGTGGGAAGCTAGTCCTTGGGAAGGTAGCTTCCCAGGCAGTATGAGCTCAATTTCTCCAAGTCCTATATGGGTGATGTCTTCTCCAGAGGGTAAGGAAGTTTCTTTTGGCCAAACGTTTGTCCCAGAGATGTGCTTGCAGGCAACCAAGAGCAATAGCCATAGCCTGTATTGTTGGGGAGGGGAGGGTCTCCTGGAACCCCTGACTAAAACTCAAAGGGAAGTAGTCCCTACTTAGTTACTTTGTTGTTTTGTTTTTATTTTTGTTAGATAGGCTATAGCTCCTTGGGTATACATTATCCCACCATGTGGGATAACAACATTAAATAACAGCATTAAAACTATCTCTGCGTATGTGTAGGGGGGACATGTGTGTATATGCAGGTTTATAAAATAATACACTTCCTTGTGGCTTTTCCTGATATCCTTAGTGTTATTTATTCCTCCTCTATCCCAGTTGACCTGCCTTGTGTCCTCTCCACATCTCTAGTTAAGTGCCCACATTTCTGCTTTTCTGCTTCACAGCACACATGTCCTACCTCCCCAAGCCCCTACACCAGGGATTCTCTTCCACTTCTCTGTCTACTTTCCTGGCTTAGATGGTTGCTTCAAGCAATGCACAGAAACCTGACTCTAGCATCTGAACCTAAGAGAAAACATAAGGGGCTTATTTATAGGTTTCTGAAAAACTTCTTGGCTGATTTATACAGTGGCTGACCCAGTTTACACCCCCACCAACAGTGAATAAGGATTTCCTTTCTCTATTTCCTGGCTAGTATTTGTAGTCCTTTGCCTTTTTGATGACTTGAGTGAGACAGAATCTCAAAGTAGTTTTAATTTATACTTCTCTAATGTATAAAAACGATGTACAATTTTAAAAAATTATTTATTGACCGCTTTATTTCTTCTTGTAAGAACTCTCTGTGCAGTTAATCTTCCATTTTTGACTGGGTTGTTTTCCTTTTCTTTCTTTATTTTTTTTTGAAAAGCTTTGTATATACACTAGGTATAAAGCCTCTATCAGACAAAATTGGCAAACATTTTCTCCTGTTCTATAGCCTGTCTTTTGACTCAATTAATTGTTTTCTTTGCTTATAGAAGCTGTTTAATTTTGCAGGATCTCAATTGTTGATTGCTTACTTTATTTTCTGAGCAACTGAAGTCTCTTTAGAAAGTTCTCACCTATGGCTATAATTTCGATTTTTTTTATTTTTACTATAGCAATTTCAGAGGTTCAGATCCTACATCCCACTTGGTAAATGATAAAGATCTGGTTTCCTTTTATTACAAATAGATATCAAATTTTACCAGGACCATTTGTTAATGAGGTTGTCTTTCCTCTAATGAATATTTTGGGAATCAGTTTCAAAAATAAAAATCAGGTTGCTATAACTGTGTGAATTTAGATCTGGTTCCACTATTTTATTCCATTCATCTAAATGTCTGTTTTTAGCATCAGTACTGGAAGAAAAATGAGGAAGAGAAGCAGGAAGACTCAATCTCAACAGGCTGCTTCAGTGGAACAGTGAGGGGTCCCATCCTTTCTGTGGGATGGAGGTTGAGCACATTTAGAGGGGTTGGGGGACATGTATATATACATGGGTAGCTAATAGCAAGTTACAGGTGTGTGTGTGTGTATGTGTGTGTGTGTGTGTGTGTGTGTGTGTGTGTGTGTGTGTGTGTGTGTGTGTGTGGTTTGACTGGGGCTAAGGTGGGCTGTCTTTGATACCCAAGCATATTAATAGTTTTTGCAAGTGGAGCAGAATGGGCAGACTGGACCTAAGCAATTCTTTATGGCCAGGGGCTATTGCCTAGTACAGCCTAACTTAATTCCTCATGACCTGAGGCTATCACCCAACAAGTGCCATACTACTTGTTTTTTTATGGCTTTCAGAGAAATCAGGTATGGTGACATGACCAGCCATTGTATGTGCTGTGGGGAGGGGAAGGCAGTATTTCTTTTCCTATCCAAAGTACTTTGCAATTATAAAAGAATTTTGATTTTGTTTTTATATAGATTTCCATGAAGAATGAGTTGGAAAACTTGGGATTGGATGTCTGTACAAAGCAAACTTTACTCTTGATCAAATAGATATGCTTGGAAGAACAAACACACACCAAGACAGGAAGCACATTTGTTTTTATTTTAACTCAGGTGATGGCTATATCTTTTTCTCTTTGGCTGGGGTCCACACTCACAATCTTATGCAATTTTCTAGTCTGAAAAAAATTGTCATACAGGAAATGAAGGAGGAAAGGGAGATAGGTCATTGCTCCACGTCATCAAATTCCTAGAATAGAGCAGACTGACCTGGCCCCATTGGAATGTTAGTCTGTACCCAGGCCAGAGATTCTGTTTTCTTAACCAGGAGTTTTCTTTTAACAGGTCTTCATAGATACATTTTTTTGTAACACAAATCTTAAAAGATCTTATAATAGAAAGCCCAGAGCCAGATATTGGGGTGAAAGCTGAAAGATCAGAGAAGCAGAAAAGGCAGCCACTACCTTATCTCTATGAAATCCTTAGCCTCAAGAGACCAAGTTCCTGTTTCCTCATGCCTTATATACCTTTCTGTGTCTGCTATATTACTTCCTGGGGTTAAAGTAGTATGCCACCACTGTCTGTTTCTGTTTCTGTTTCTGTTATGTAGCACAATGTAGCCTTGAACTCACAGAGATCCAGATGGATCTCTGCCTCCCGAGTGATAGGATTAAAGATGTGTGCCACCACTGCCTGACCTCTATGTCTAATTTAGTGGCTGGATCTGTCCTCTGATCCCCAAGTAAGCTTTACTGGGGTACACAATACATCACCACACATTCTGACTCCCTAAAGACCTTAAAATCATTTAGAAACCAGATCAGATGTCAGAGCTTCAGAACACTTTTGGAGCCTTAGCCTGAGTAAAAGATGGAAGTGCCAAGAATGCCAAGGACATTCCTAGCTTTTAGTCATGAATGAAACCAGTTGCTTTTCTTTTGAGTTCTTTTACTATATAGTCAATGTCTACACCACAACAATAGTCCAGTAAGTTATCCCCACTGTTACAACAGTGGCACTTCTGTTTTAGGGGTAACCAATAACTATGGAATTGAAATAAAGCCAGATAAATTGACAGGAACACATGCCTAATATTGTAAACCCAGTCAAGGAACCCAGGACTGGAGAGGTCATAGGTCCTAAGGAAGAAACCTCTACTAACATATTACTAAAGAATTGTATTTTCCAACTACCTACTAACTACTTATCATTATATTTATAGATAATTATCACTTGCACCTCTTATCAAGGAAGCTTATTTTTTCAGCAAAGACTATTAGAGAGACCCAAGTTATCTTAGGGTTTCTATTGCTTCAACAAAACACCATGACCAAAAAGCAAGTTGGGGAGAAAAGGGTATATTTGACTTATACTTCCATATTGCTGTCCATCACTAAAGAAAATCAAGACAGGAACTCAAATTGGGCAGGAACCTGGAGGCAGGAGCTGATGCAGAGGCCATGGAGGGTGTAGCTGAAGGTTTTCTGGTCCCACTTGACTCCCACAGCCCTGCAGTAGCTGCTCAGATAGAAATGAACACACAGAGACATATTAATTATGAACTGTGTGGCCTAATGGCTCAGGATTCTTGCTAGCTAGCTCTTACATCTTAAATTAACCCATTTTTATTTTTAAAAGAGATTTTCTATTCATTTTACATATCAACTGCAGATTCCCTTGTCCTCCCTATTCCAACCCCCAGCCTTCCCTCCCAACCCACCCCCAATTCCCACCTCCTTCAAGGCAAGGTCTCCCATGGGGAGTCAGCAGAACCTGGTACATTCAACTGAGGCAGGTCCAAGCCCCTCCTCCCTGCACCACGGCTGTGCAAAGTGTCTTACCATAGGCACTAGGCTCCAAAAAGCCTAAGGAGGTTCCCAAGAATCCACAAAGATGACTCTACCATAGACTACTGGCAATGGTCGAGAGGTTGCCTGAGCTGACCTACTCTGGTGATGTTCCCTACTTGACCCTCGGATGGCTGAATACCCTAACTGTCATCATAGAACCCTCATCCAGTGATTGATGGAAGCAGATACAGAGATCCACTGCCGGGTCCCAGATGGAGCTCCAGGAGTCCAATCAATGAGAGAGAGAGGAGGGATTCTACAAGCAAGAGATATTGAGACCATGATTGTAATTAACCCATTTCTATAAATTTATACTTTGCCACGTGGCTCATGGCTTACTGGTACCTTTACATCTTGCTTTTCCCTGGTGGTAGCTGGCAGCATCTCCCAGCTCTGCCTTTCTCCTTCCTCTCTCTCTCTCTAGTTAGAATATCCTGCCTAATCTTATTCTGCCTCACCATTGGCCAAACAGCTTTGTTTATCAACCAATCAGAACAACACATTTTCACAGCATACAGAATGACATCACCCATCAGGAGGACAGATGCTTACTGGCTTGCTTCCCCTGGCTTGCTCATCCTGTTTTCTTATAGAACCCAGGACTACCAGCCCAGGGATGGCACCACCCAAAATGGGCTTGGCCTTCCCCATTGATCACTAATTGAGAAAATGCCTTATAGCTGGATCTCCTGGAGGCATTTCCTTAACTGAGGCTTCTTCCTCTCTGATGACTCTAGCTTGTGTCAAGTTGACACACAAAACCAGCTAGTACACATATCTAGCCAAAATGAGAACAAATGACTGTAGATGAGTAGACACAAATGGGACATCTGCAATACAACCCCTACACCCAGAGCTCAAGAAATATCATGGAAGATGGGGTGGAAACATGTCAGAGCCTCAGAAGAAGAGCAAGTGCTGTGTAACAGTTTTCTTCTGGACAATAGGTATTTTGGTCCCATGAACTTTCAACTGTACGGCTGCTGGCAGAACACCTGAAAAGGCATCAATGAACAGGTCAAGAGGGATGGAGAAAAATTTCACAAGGCTCTACTCCTAAATAAAGATCTACAAGCAGCCAATGGTTGCTAAGAGAGGGAGAACCCCCATTTTTGATTGACAAATCAAAAAAACCTCTTGAGATTTCAGTGTAAATACTAACAAGCATGCACAGAGAAGAGCAAAGTTTCCTCTTAAGAATGAAACCTGCTTTGGTCCCACCTACTTTACTAGACCCTGTTTTCTTATAACTGCACAATTTCCACAGCACTGTTTGAGGATTCTTGCTTAAGTCTTTCTGGAATGCTGTGCTGTGTCTGTGACCCATGGATTAAATAGAAAATTATGAGTTAGAAACTGTGAGAAAGCCATGCATTGGAAGCCTGGATGACATCTGAGGTTTTTAAATATTGCATCTAACATTTCATTATCAGAGCTAAAGAACTTTTCCCTGAAGTCTCATTTCTCACAATTTCCTCTCACAGACCTCTTCTATTCTTCTATTCCATGTTCTAGTCATGAGTTTGTGCTCCCATAGTTTTCTGATTGAAAATCTTCAGGAACTATTATTAAGACCAACAACTAGACAATACGTAGAATAGTGAGAGATATTGGAGAACTCGGTTCTAAATGGATTATCAACCCTCCCCTCAAAGTTTAGAGACCTGTGTGGAAGAGTAGGCAGAAAGATTGTAAGAGCCAGCAGGGATGGATGATGCTAAGGAAACTTCCAGACACTATATGATGCCCATATGATGTCACAGAGACTTTGGCACCATGCACAGGGACTGCACAGGTTCAAGCCAGACAGGGTGCAAATGCTGAGAGAGAGAAGTAGATATGGGTTTCCACATCTAACCCAGAGCTATCTGCAATTGGTACCCTCTTACAAAGGGAAAATTAGTCTTCTCTATTGGAGTCTTACTACATACATTAACCACACTTAAGGACCCGATTCCCGGAAGTAGATGGCCAAAACTAAATGAATTCAATAATTTTTTTTTTAGATTTTTATCTCACATAGCTTTATTTGACTGTTCTTTTGTTCTATTGCTTGTATATTTTGGTTTGTTATTTTGTGTTTTTATAGTGTGTGTGTTTTGAGCTTTATTAGTTTGCTTTTTTAAAGACAGAGGAAGAAATGGTGTGAGTTAGTGGATGGTGAGGTGGGGATAACCTGGGAAGAGTTGGGAGAGGAGAAAATAATATATTCTATAAATTTTTTTCAACAAAAAGTATTTGTTGAAACAACAACAACAAAAGTCCACAGGAACTGACTGAAGGAACTTCAAATATTAAGAACTATTTGAAGAAGGCTGGTGAAGGATTCAAGTCTACAATCAGTGCTTATGTAAACAGGAAAGGCAAAAACAGCTACTTGGCTATTTTTCTTAGGATCTCTGCCTATGAGCATAATTCCTGGTTTGCTGTAGTGAGTACCTACCACTCCAGCATCTGACATGTTAGATGTTATATAGGAATGTTAAGACTTAGGTTGAAGTGAAAAAAAAATCTTTGAAATGAGAGTGTCTCATAGCAATATATATCTTGCACATTAGGTATATGACAAACACTGTAGAACTAAAGCGTGTATAATTATCCCATTGAGTTTTGCCTCAGCGTTTCACGTGAGTCTTAGATTCTTCATCTGTGGAATTTTTCACAGATTGTGGCTATACAATACTTGTAGGGGATAAGAACAATCTCTGCTCTCTCGCTGCATGCTGACAGATGAAAAGGGACAAATTGGCTTTGTCACTTTTCCCCACCAGGATGTATTTAAGGCTGCATGGTTGACATTCCTCTGGGAGTCTGTGTCCAGACAGGAGTGGAGCCAGTTGTGGGGAAGTCAGCAAATGTCAGCAGCAAGGAAGGACGGAGAATGAGAACATGTAGCACGTTTCTTCTCCCCGGGGGAAAGATCTTTGAGGAGAGGAGCAACGTGGAAGGGCTGGGCACACCGTGCTGGAGCTCAGCAGAGAGCTGAAGTCCCAGCAGGAAGCAGAGGCAGAAAGCCAGGCCAGGTGGACCAGGCTCAGAAGGCAGAAGGAAAATAGGACTACCATTTGGTGAGGCCCCAGGTGCCTAGAACTCACACCAGGCCTACCAGATTCTGTATTTATGGTGAAACAGTTATTTTCTGGCTCCTGCGAGTAAAATCGCAACACCTCACATTCTGACTGCCCCACTTCTGCAAGGAAGTTTTTGGCATTTTCTGCTGGTGGAAAAGCACTGCTGGAAAGGGACAGAGAAACAGTTCTGTGAGCACACACACACACACACACACACACACACACACACACACACACACACAAAACGCGTCCTTCTGCCATCTGAGGATCTGAAGCAGTCTCAGTCACACTGACTTGAGGGCAGGTCTGTGGCCAGAGAGACAGGAAACTGGAATGGGAGGTGATTGCGCACTGAATAAATGCAAGAGTAGGCTGGGGACTAATGTCCCACTCTGCGCAGAAAATTAAAAATCAAGAAAAATGTAGAGTGACGTGTTTTCTTAAAAATACTGTTTCTGACAAGGTTTGTCCATGATCCCTAGAAGAATAGGGTGGCTGTTAGAGCAAACCCTGAATTAGTTTAATGGGGTCTGAAATCTGGTTCAATACAGGTAGTCCAATTACACAGGTTTATAAACAGAAATACAGGGAGAGGTTTGAACTTCTTCATCAGCATCATTTCAACTCTCAGTCACAACAAAGACCCCCTCCAGAAAGTTTTTGTTGTTCTGTGGCTTCATCACTTGGTTTTTCTATTGTTGGGATAAAGACCACAAGGAAAAGCTACTCAGAGAAGAAAGATTTATTTTGCTTAGATGTCCTAATCAGTCCAAGGCAGAGACTTAAGCAGAAGAACTTGGAGGCAGCAGCTGAAGCAATGGCCTTGGAGGAATGCTGCCTACTGACTTACACTCTGCAGCTTTCTCACTCTACGTTCTTATATCCCCAGAACCACTAGGAGTGGTACCACCAGCAGTGGGTTGAGCACTCCATCAACAATCTTTAATCAAGAAAATGCCCTACAGACCTGCCTACAGGCCAATCTGATGGAGGCATTTTCTCAGTTGAGGTTTCCTCTTCCCAAAATGACTCTGGCTTGTATTAGGTTGACAAAAAGAAATGAACTAACTGTAACTAACTAACTGACTACTCAGCAGTGGTCAAACATGATGGAAGATTAGATACCTTCTCAGTTGGCTTAGATGCTGGAAATCCAAACTAGATCTGCAGTTTGCACATGTCCGTTCTATACATTCCCAGCAAGGCACGTGGAGAATCTTCTCAAGTCAGAAACAAATTTAACGACACATATACAAATTTAATTAGCACATACATAAGGGTGTCATTGGGGCTTGTGCTTTATTTGGCTCTCAGTTGTTAGAAGACATGCATAATGGTGGCCAGCTCTGATCCTCAGACTGCTTTGTCGAGGGGTTGACAAAAAGGCAACAAGGCAACAAGGAATATGGGAGCCTATATTTCCAGTAACTTAAAAAACATTTTTTGAAACTTTGTTTTTTTTTAATATTTGTGTCTGAATATTTCATCTGCGTGTATTGTTGTATACCACAGGTGTATATGGTACCCCCGGAGACCACAAAAAGGTTTCAGATCCCCAGGACTGGGATTATAGATAGTTGTGAACCACAACTTTGGGGCTGGGAATTGAACCCAGGTTCTCTGACAACGCCCCTAGTACTCTTAACCAAGTAGCACTCCGAGCCTTCTTGACAGCCTCCAGTTACTTTGGAAAGCATCACGGTGGAGAAAACCTGATCTTAACAATGAGATAGTTTGTTCCTGAACAAGGTGAAAGAGGTACTCGTCTATTTTATTCTCTTTCTCTCTTATTTTTCAGCTAGGGCTATAATAACTGGTACCTGAAAGAAAGCAGACATTTTTCTTCTTACAGCATAAGAGACCAACATTTAAGATCAAGGTCCTAGCAGAACACAAATTCAGGTGAGAACCTCTACATAGCACACAGAACCCTGTCTTACCACTGTGCCCCCAACAACCATCTCTGAGTATGGAAGATGGAACTCTGGTGTCACATTGTAGGAACTCAAGGTCATATTGGCCTAGGCTTCCACTCTCTTGGTTTCCTTTAACTTTCATTGTTCTCTAATTTCCAAAAACAGATTTTGAGGGTTAGCTCTTCAACATAGGAAGTTTAGGGAGAAAAAAGTCAGTGCTTTACAAATTTGGGGTTTGCAGAAGTAATTGAGAAAAGATAGCTATGGAAACTAAAACTTAATTAGAATTATCTAAAAAATACCCTCTTGGTCTGACACTTGAAGAATGAAAATAATAATGACTTATGTTTACATTTGTGACTTCCCTCAGAACATTTTCATACAGACCTCATAAAAGGATTGGTGTTAGATTTAGGAAGCGGGGGGAGGAGAGGAGAGGAGAAGGGAGAGATGAAAGAGGGGGAAATGAAGGGTTGCATGTAGGAAATATAAGAGGTTTGAGATGGGGGCAACAGGTTGGCTGTGATCTAAATATACTGCATTCATATATAAAATCACTGAAGAATAAATAAAATATAAAATAAATATTCACAACAACCATAAGAAGTGAATTTGAAAGACCTTATTACCCATTTTCTGGCCAGAAACATGAAGGGATGTTGGGACTGTGTGTGGTGACTTAGGGCTTTGAGGCCCTGGAGTGCTGAGCAGACTACACAGGATACTTCCCATGGCTTCCACTCCAGTATTCTCTTTCCATTACAAACCACCAATATTGTACTCTTTAGATGCCCCACAATGATGCAATAGGCCACATCTGGTAATTCCAGATGCCAGTGGTTATTAAGATGGGCAATATGAAGCCATTCCTGAAAGATTAAGGCTCTCTGTTAATTTTCATGCACTGTAATTTAATTCTCAAAAGATTTTCTGGGAATTATTCCTCAGGCAAATGGGGAAAAATACCCAGGAGGCAGATAAAATCCTTAATGTGAGAGTTATTTTATTTTTTAATGGAAATAAACAAAATTCAGACAGAATAAGAAAAGTGAGCATTGAAAGTGAGAAAGATTTTGTCATGAAGCCTTCTGCTGAGCTGCATCCCACCAGAATGTGTATGACAATGTCCTTGGTACAGCTTCTGGGATCTCAGGGGAGAGTCATCTACAAAACCTGATTTTTCTAAGTTCTTATCAGCATTATCAGTCCGTTCTTTCTCTTCCTCTTCACTTCCTTGGTTATCAGTGAGCATTTGTGAATAAGCATTTATAGATCCTGGCAAAAGGAAAGAAGGGAAACATTATGACTTAAATTAAATGTCCTCTGTTGGGAGCTTAATTATACTTCTGGTCCCCAGCAGGTGGTGCTCTTGTGACCAGTGATGAAAACTTTGGGAAGATACTGCAAGTGGAGTACTAGTGTCTATGTTTCTGAAGACCTCTTGGTGGCTCTATTAGCTTCTTGACTGCCAGAACTGAAGAGCACCCATGCCATGTAGTCTCTTCACAATGATATTCTGTAGAATCAAACGGGCCAAGCAACCATGGACTGATACTCAACAATTAGCTAAAATAAACCTTTCTTTCTTTGCATTGCTCGCTCTGGTACCTTAGTCATAGCTATACAAAAGCAGATAAACGTTTGTTTTTGTGATTTGGGGGGGGGCATCACTCAGCTCCCACATAAATCACACACAGAAGCTTATTCTTAATTATAAATGCCTGACTTTAGCATGGCTTGTTTCTAGCCAGCTTTTCTTAACTTTAAATTATCTCATATATCTTGGGCCTCAGGGATTTTATCTTTCTCTATTCCTGTGTACCTTTTCTTTCCTTCTCACTCCATGTCAGGCTATGTAGCTGTGTGACTAGGTGGCTGGACCCTGAAGTCCTCCTTCTTCCTCTCTCATTCCTTCTTTAACTACTTCTTTTCTCCTCCCAGATTTCTTCTTCTATGTATTCTTCCTGCCTGCCAGCCCCATCCATCCTTTCTCCTGCCTCACTATTGACCATTCAGCTCTTTATTAGACTATCAGGTGTTTTAGGCAGGAAAGTAACACAGATTCACAGAGTTAAACAAATGCAACATAAACAAAAGTAATACACATTAAAATAATATTCCCCAACAACAACAAAAAGTAAGCCAGTAGCTCTTGGGTTCCACTGGCAGCAGCAACAGCTTTCTTCTTGCTTGAATGTTTAAGTGAACCTTCATTACAACTCAGAGGATTCTGCTCCATAACAATGGATGGCTGCTATAATGGTTACTATGGATTGTCAACTTGACAGGATACACAATCACATAGGAGACAAGACAGGTTCACCTGTCAAGAATTGTCTAGATTATATCAACTTCTGGAAATGCCTGTGAGATATGACTCTTCTTAACTTTGAATGGGGGGCATTGGGATCCTGAACTGGATAAAGAGGATAAAACAAGCTGAGCACAGGCATTTCCACTCTCTGTTTCCTGACTGCAAATGCAGTGTGATCAGCTGCCTCAAGCTCCTACTGCCATGGCTTCTCTGTCATGATGTACTGTATCCTGTCAAACTGTTAACCCGGGTAAAACTCCCTCCCTTAAGTTAATTTGGTCAGGGTATTCTACTACAATAATAGAAAAAGTAACTAGTATGACTATATCCTCACTTTCATTTTAATTATGCTGAGAAATTGTTAGTTTAGGATTATTTATCACTTGGATCATGTGGAGCACTGAAGTATTACCACTTGGAAGGATGTCTGAGATAATTACAGGCTATAAAGAGCTCAAGCCATTGTGGTACAGTGGTCATATATAAAGATTTGTCCTAGGTAGAAAACAATATGAGAATTGGACTCTACTATAAATCCACAGTTATGGTTACTCTCCAAATAACAGTATTCACTAGGCTTGCCATTTCCTTGGCCATTACATTTCTCAACAATTACTATGTCACCTGAAGGTTTGCTTGGATATGGCCCACACATTTACTTGGTGATAACTTTTAATAGAGTTCTGGGTAAAAGAGCCCAGTAGAAATAAATTCTGTTATTTCCTAAGCCTCTACTTCTGCCTGGGTCCCTGATAACTGTTATATACACTATCTCAAGCCATGCTAATATCTATTTCTTCAGATGAACCCTGGCCATCCCTCTTTACCATTCCCAGATGAAAGGTAAACTTAGAAGGAATAACCAGCATGCTCAAATTTCTCACCTAGTAGCAGAGCCCAAGCCTGGAACCAAGGACTTGTGACAGTCAAAGACTATCATTTGGACCAGTTTTCACACTCCTGCCCCCACAATTGCTTTATTTTTCTGTTGCAGATTTTACCAGCAAGTGATTAGCTTGTACCAACTTCAACTACTTTTGAAATACTAGTAACCTGTGGTCACCATCCCTACAATGCAAATGAAATAATTAAATTCAAAGGGCCTTGAAAAGAAAGGTGTAAGGAAATTTTCAGACAAATCAGTAATATAGCAGTGCTCTCTGCCTTACCTATTCTGGGGCACTTGATCCCTGGGCACTGGGAAATAGCTGTCTTGGAATTGCAGAGAACTACCATTCTGACAATAGAATCGAAGCCCATTATCAACTCAAAGAAAACTCACTGTTTATTACAAGAAAGATTGCAGATTGATTCTATTTGTCTGGAGATCTACTTTCTTTTCTTTTTTTGTAACACCATGAAATAACTTGTTACACAAATACATAACAGTATTGATGGGATACATAAGTAAAGGGAGAAATTTACCCACAATCCTGACACATTTTAAAAATCTATTTTCATTTCTCTCTATTCCTTTCTAGTTTTGTTCTCTCCATGTAATTTTTTTCAATGCTTAAAATCTATCAATGGTATAATTCTATGTTCTATTTGTGCTTTCATTAAATATTAAAGGCAAAGCTCTGCCCATGTCACTGTAGGAGCTCCTGCTGCCACATCTTGAAGATGACAGCTCACACTTACAACTGGGGTCAGATTGCTTGTCAACAGCCACAGCACATGAGGACTGCCATACAAACAGTTACTGGGAAAAGGCTTGCTTCTTTTGCTCCTCATTATGTTTGATATTTCCATGTCAAGATAACATGGCTGGGATTCATATAATAGCCATGAAGTATTCTATTTTATGAATGGGCCACAACTACTTCAAAACCAGAGATGTACCTGAGCAGAGAGACTGCAAACTATTCTTTCAAGAGATTTAAACAAATCTCTATTGGATTAAGAAATCTGCTGAAATCAGTAGGTGTTATAGAAAACTTTTGGTAGACTTGAGGAAAGAAACAAAGGAGTGTATAGTAAGTACATTACATTGACATGTCAAATACAAGGCTGAAGCCAAAGATTGATTGTGGTGAAAGAAGGAAGAGTCTTGAGAGAGTCCTGTAAGAGCTGGGAGAAAACAACAAATGGTAGTGTCCTAGTCTCAAGGTCTAGGCCAATTCCTAGCTAAGATAACACTTACTGTTGTATTCCCTTATATTTGATTCCCATAAAGCTGATTTCACCTTTTCATTCCCCCAAATATTTGTAAAATATTTAAAAACCTAAAGCTCTAATGAATAGCATAACAAATCTCCATGGGTGCACTAGGCAGCCTGGTCAAATGTTGGTATTTTCTGCACTTGCTTCAGCTGTTAGTAAATATTCAGACATCACGGTGACATGGATACCATGCACATTGCTCCTTCCATCTTTGGCATCTGCTTATGTAGTATCTATTGCTCATTCATATTCACAGAATGTAGCATGCCCATTTACATTATGCATTTACATTTGCATTACATAATGAATGAAGCATACTGTGTGTCATTCTGGAAATTCCTTGCTTTAATCTATATTCTGTTTTCATATTTAACCATGTGACTATGGCTCAGTCATGGTAACTTTTGCATAATATTGTATTGCATAACCATTCTACCATCAGTTCTTTTCAATGAAATCTTAGTAATGCTTTCAGGTGTTTTATTTTGTTTAAGAGCAGTCATATATAGCCTTTGAAATTCTGATTTTTCTCCCCACTTCTCACATGTTGAGATTATGGGTATCCAACTATGATGGTCAGGTTTTTATTGTAAGTAAAATGGTGTGGTCAGCATTTGTTTGTCTGTTTGTGGATATTGGTATGTTGAAGCAATTATTTGTTAACATCAGATTACTCCCTACATTTCCTTTTTTTGGTAATTTTCCAAAGAATTGCAAAGCCATGCTTGATGGTAAGGAGGGTTGCTGTGGGATACCTTTCCGTATGCTGTGAATATGTGTGACTCCAATTGGATAATAAATAAAACTGCATTGGCCTATGGCAGGGCAGGATAAGGTTAGGCAGTACATTCAAACTGAAGATGGGATGAACAAGGGTGGAGTTGAGGAGATGACAGCCCACCACCAAAGGAGCAACAAGATGCTAGCAGACCGGTAACGCCACAGCCACATGGCAACATATAGATTAGTAGAAATAGGTTGTTATAAGATCTAACTAGCAAGAAGCTTGAGTCATAGGCCATACAGTTTGTAAGTAATATAAGTCTCTGTGTGTTTACTTGGGATTGAGCAGCTGCAGGACCAGGCAGGACACAGGAAAACTTCCATCTACATTTGGTGAGACAAATGTAGAAAAGGGGAAGTGTTGTGGGATGTCTTTTTGTATCCTGTGAATATGTGTGGCTCCCACTGGATAATAAATAAAGCTATATTGGCCTGTAGCAGGGCAGTATGGAGCCAGGTGGGAAAATCCAAGAGATGGTGAGAGAAGAAGGGCAGAGCTGAGGAGACACAGGCTTGCTGAGGAAGGAGCAACAAGATGCCAGCACACTGATAATGCCACAGCCATGTGGCAATATACAGATTAATAGGAATGGGTTAAGTCAAGTTGAAAGAGCTAGCTAATATAAGCTGAAGCCATAAGCCATACAGTTTGTATTTAATATAAGCCTATGAGTGATTATTTTATAAGCAGCTGCTGGATGGTGGGTAGGAGAGATTTGTTCTGACCACAGGGCCAGACAGGACATAGAGAAACTTTCCTATACAGAGGGTGTGTTCCCAGCTCTCAAGGAGCTCCTGTTACGCCTTCTGAGCAGTCCTTCTTCATATCCTTGTCCTTGTTTCAGGATGTGTGATGTTTTCTGAACTGTTAAGTTCCTAAGTCTGAATATTAATCTTTATCAGTTTACAAGAATTCCATTTTTTTGTTCTGCTCCTTATAAAATCTTAAAGACTTTGAACAGAAGTTCTGATGTTTTCAATTTTAATACTCTTTAAAACATAAGAGTTAGATTTAATTACTACTTTTTCTTTAACAATTCCTTTAAGAAATTTTTTTCTCTGTGGTCCTGATGGCAAGGGAAAGATGCCCTTCCCTCATTGCCCCTGCTACCTGTGGTGGGTAAGGAAGATGACCGTCCTCCTTACCAGCTACAGCACTCAGGAAAGTGGACCCTGCACCTCACCTGTGTAGCACAGTAGAGCTGACCCTATTGATGGAGGTGTGGGCGAACCATCCAAGAACATGAACTTGGGAGTTCTGGACACAAAAGAACTGACCTAGAGATTATAAAAGCAGGAGAGCTGTCCCTGCCCCTCACCAACTGCAGCACTTGGGAGAGTGGCCCCTATACCTTGCCTGAGCAACACAGTAGAGCTAGCCATAAAGGTGGAGATGTTGGAGAGCTGACCCTGAGGATATGAAAGCAGAAAAACTGCACGCCCCCCCCCCCCTTGTTCATCATTGCAAGGGGTGAACTAGCAAGGACAATGCTGGAGAGCTCATCATAGTGGTGAAGACAGGAGAGCTGGCAAGCTGACCTGCAACTACCCAGGCCCAGAATCAGGTTTATAAGTTGGCCACTCCAACATCCACCCCATCTATGATCTGTTGGAGTATGTGAAGTGATCGATACTGTATACTCAAAGATGCAGGATCTCCACAACACAGGGCCACAGCAGGATAACCAAGAGGAATTCCAGTGAGGGCTCATCATCAGTATTGTAGCAGGAACCACAGACCTTGAAACTAGACCAATGACTCTTTGCAATGAACACTTGCACATGAAGATACACGGATAAAATGGTTTACTGTGTGACTCACTACATCACACTACCAAATTCCATGAGGAGATTTTTTCTTTTTCTTCCTTTTTCTTTTCTTTTCTTTTCCTTTCTTTTCTTTTTTCCTCTTAAATTTCATTTTATTATATCTGGAAGTGGAGGTTGCAAGGGCAGAGGGCAGATACAAAGGGATGGGAAATGAATGGGATCGAGATGCATAATGTGAAAGACACAAAGGATAAATAAAAAGAAAGTTAAAAAATTTTTTTGTACATTATGAATCTGAAAAAAAAAGTGGGGGACTGGTTATTTAGAGAGTGGTGTTGTGGCTTTTTAAAGTGCTTTCTACATTTAGTGAATTTTGTCTTTGAAAAGGTGTCCTGCTATCTTGTCTATAAGGCTTTCAAACTCATGGACTCATGAAAATTTTCTGCCTCAGCCTCCCAAATGCCTGGGACTCTAGGCCTGTGCCATCATTCCTGGTTACAGTTAGCACTTCCATGCAGCTGGGCTTTCTCTACGATGTGAAACAGACATCAGATCTTACTTTATTTTTCTTGACTGTTGTCAGTTTCATGGTTTGTGCTTCTCTCTGATGTCCACTGTCATCTTTGTCAGATTGTAGGAATGTGCTGTGTTGGGCCTCTCTAGGCAGTCAGTAGGACCATATCCCAACAGGAGCTCTCTAGTATGTCTGTCTGTTCATGTGTACTTCAGTACCACACTATCTTCATCACTTGCTCCTTCAGGCTAGTGTTGATATCTGCTAGCAAAAAAAGCTCCCAACTTTGTTCCTTAAAGTTAGCTTAGCTTACCTTATTGTTGGATTTCTTTTTTTCTTTTCTTTCCCTTGTTCTCACTCTTAAAATGTTTGCAACTCCTCTCTGGGTCTTAAAAAGTTATTCTACTTTTCAGAAATATTTCCATGCAGCATTAAGTTTTCTGTTTTATCATAAATATTTCATTTTATTAATAGATAACACATTTTAAAAAGAATTTGTCAAATTAATGAGATCGTAATATGATGGGGGATCTTTAGGATTTGTGTGTGTGTGTGTGTGTGTGTGTGTGAGAGAGAGAGAGAGAGAGAGAGAGAGAGAGAGAGAGAGAGAGAGAGCGAGAGCATGTTAATCTGTGTACATGTACTAACTTTAATTTCAGTCTTATATATTCAAGAATTTATGCATTTCTTCTAGAAGTTCTATTGGATTTTATTGTCATTAAATATAAATTCTCAAAGTATTTTCCAATGTCCTCTGAATTTCATTAATTTAAATGTCTTATTTCTATCCCTAATTTTATTAACATGAGTTGTGTGTCTGTGTGTCTGTGTGTCTGTGTGTCTGTGTGTGTGCTTTAGGGTCCATGGATGTGTAAGTATGTGTGCATATGTATGCACAGATTTGTGGAGACCCTTAAGCATTGTCTACCTTGATTCATGAAACTGGGTCTCTAATTGGGACCTGAGATTCATTGATTAAACTATGCTAAATGGCAAGCCATAGTTTCTACTTTCTCACCAATGGAATTAAAAGTGAATGTCACCACATCCATTTTTCTGTTTAGGTGGTAGGAGGTCAAACTTAGATTCTCTTTTTTATGTAGCAAATACTTTATCAAACTTGATGTTTCCCCAGCTCCTTGTTTTGTTTATTCATTTTTTTGAGATAGTCTTGCTATATAGTCCAGTCTAGTCTGGAATGAACTATGAAATTTAAGTTGGTCTCAAGCTCATGGCAGTCCTCCTACCTTAGCCTCTTAAGTGTTGTGATTACTGTCATAAACCACCATACTTGTGTCCTTTATGAAAATTTTATTTATATTTCTCAAGTGTATTTTATTATGGGAAACAATGCTTTTAAGTCCATTTCATGTGAGTGATATTTTATAGAAATTTTTAGAAAACATTGCCATGCCCAAATCAATTTTAAATGAGGTAATTAATCACGGACTACAAAAAGTTGCATATTTTTATGGAGATTATCATAATATATTTCTGCACTATGGCACTGAATTCACAAAAGCACAGTAAACCAATGTAACATTAAGAATGTTGCTGGCATAACTGGATGTTAACATGTAGAAGATTGCAAATAGATCCATATCTGTCACGATGCACAAAATTCAAGTCCAAGTGGATCAAAGACCTCAATATAAATCCAGCTACATTGCACTTGATAGAAGAGAAAGTAGGGAGTAGTCTTGAACGCATTGGCACAGGAGACCACTTCCTAAATATAGCACCAATAGCACAGGCACTGAGAACAATAATTAATAAATAGGACCTCCTGAAACTGAGAAGCTTTTGTAGAGCAAAGGACACGGTCAATAAGACAAAATGATAGCCTACAGAATGGGCAAAGATCTTCACCTACCCCAATTCTGACAGAGGGCTGATCTACAAAATATATAAAGAACTCAAAAAGCTAGACTTGAAAATACTGAACAATTCAGTTAAAAAACGGGCTACAAAGCTTAACAGAGAATTCTCAACAGAAGAATCTCAAATGGCTGAAAGACATTTAAGGAATTGCTCAACATCCTTAGTCATCAGGGAAATGCAAATCAAAACGACTCTGAGATACCATCTTATACCTGTCATAATAGCTAAGATAAAAAACACTGAAGACAGCTTATGTTGGAGAGGATGTGGAGCAAGGGGAACATTCCTCCACTGTTGGTGGGAATGCAAACTTGTAAAGCCACTCTGGAAATCAGTATGACAGAAAATTGGGAATCAGTCTTCCTCAAGACCCAGCTGTACCACTCTTGGGCATATACCCAAGGCATGCTCAATCTTACCACAAGGAAACTTGCTCAGCTGTGTTCATATCAGCATTATTTGTAATAGCAAGAACCTGGAAATAACCTAATGCCCCTCAACTGAAGAATGGATAAAGAAAATGTGGCACATATACACAATGGAGTACTACTCAGCAGAAAAAAAAATCATGAAATTTGCAGGCAAATGAATGGAACTAGAAAATATCATCCTGAGTGCCTGAGTGAGGTAACCCAGCCTCAGAAGGACAAAACTATTATGTACTCACTCATAAGTGGATACTAGATGTAGGGCAAGGGATGACCAGACTGAAGCCCAAGGCTCTGGAGAGGCTAGCTGACAGGAAGGGACCCTGGAAGGGACACAGGGATTGCTCAGCAAAGTAGAAGTGGATGGGATCTGCATGAGAAGGCTGGAGGTGGAGGAGCAGAGGGCAAGGAATGGGGTGTGAGAACATAGGGAAATGGAAGGGTCAAGCTGGAGCGGGGATGGAGTGGGAGAGCAGGGAAGGAGATACCGTGATAGATGAAGACATCATGGGAGTGGGAAAAGGCAGGGTACCGGAAAAGCTCTTAAGAATCCACAGGAATGACCCCACCTTGGACAGTGACTGAATGAGACAAATCTTAAACTTCTATGTCAGCCACTGGAACTGCTCAACTTAATGAATGGAGCTAGTGCATGGCAGTTGGCAGCTAGTTCCACCACATAGGCAGTTGCTGGGAGATGCATCTCTTGCACTGCAGCCAGTATGAGAGCCTTGAGACTAGGAAGCTGTATTTGGCTCTGTTTTTGTGTGTTTATAATCTTTTTTAAGCTTTCTCAGGTCTTATATGGATGTAGGTGCTGGACTTTTGGACACCATTTGTAGGTGGAGTTTTTCTGTCTCACCAGCCAATTCCCAAATAACCACACACAGACTTATTATTAACAATAATATAAACTATAAAATGCTCAGCTGATAACTTTGTTTTTACCTAGGTCTTATAAGTTAAATTAACCCATTTATATTCATCCATGTGCTGCTCCAAGGCTCATTACCTTATGTACATACTTCCCATCTTGCTTGCTCTACATCTCATGGTATCTCCTCCCACTCTGGCCTTCTTCTTCCAAGCATTCTCTCTGCCCAAAAAATCCTGGCTAGCCATTGGCCAATCAGCTTTTTATTAACAATGAGAACAACACAGTGTACAAAAGAATTATTCCACAGCATTCTTGCTGTGATAAAGCATCATAACAAAAAGCAACTTGGGGGAGAAAGGGGTTTCTTTGGCTTATAGTTTGCACTCCATCATGAAAGAAAACTTAAGCAGGAATCTGGAGGCAGGAACTGAAGCACAGACAATGGAGGAAAGTTGCTTACTAGCTTGCTGTCCGTGGATTATTCAATCCACTTTTCCATATTACCCAGGACTACCTACCAAGGGGTACCACCATCTCCAGTATGATGAGCCCTCCCACATCAACCATTAATCAAGAAAATGCCACATAGACTTGCCTACAAGCAATTTAATGGAGGAATTTTCTCAATTGAGGTTCCTCTTCTCAAATACCTCTAGATTGTGTCAATCTGACAAGAAAACTAACAAGCACCAAAAGATAATATAGAAATCTCCCCAAAGGAAATGTTTATGACCATAAACAGTAAAGTGGGGGGCACTTCTACAAAACAATATACCTCTCCACATTGTTTCTCCAGAAGCTCCCTGTGGAATAATTTCTGGTTTTATATCTTTGTTTCTACGTCAGAATCTACCTGGCCTGTTGTTTACTTCTAAGATTTTTACATCAAGTAATAATAGTCATAAAGACCCATGATAGCTCTTAAACGTTTATGTATGAGCAATCTGGAGGAAGATTGAAATTCTTCTTTTAAAAGTACAACTCAAGTTCTTCCAGTATGGCCACCATATAGCAAATGCCAACAAGTTAAGAGACAGGCAGGAAAAGTCATTGCCCGAAGTAACATGTCCACTAAAGCTTAGAGATGTTCTTGGTAACAGACGGCTACTCTTTTTGGAACTAGTCCAGGTCACAGAAGGCTATAACCACAGAAAGAAAACCACTCAGAAAAACAAACAAACAAAAAATAAATAAGCATGACTTAGTTGATACTTAGCTCTCAAAGGTCATCAAGTCCAAACTAAAACTGGAAAGCATAATCAGATAAATACAATTAATTCTGGCCTCTTATGGAAAAATTTGGAAGCTGAAACTAACCTAAAAAAGCAATTGCCTTTAAATACTTTTATTAAAGCATAGCTTTACTCTGTTCTGGTTCCTTCTTTCCTTTTCCTTTGGTTCTGAACTTTTAACCTATTTGCTGTCCATGACTTGGATGGAGAGAATTTTAATGAAGTATCTTACTTTTAACAGGTTATAATGTACTATGCAAACTTATATTAAGTAAAGTATACATGCATTACAGAGGGTTAAATAGAGGGCAATTCTACAGTAAGTTCTAAGTGCCACCAAACTCTACATTTCCAAATGAATGCCAAATGAACTTAAAAGAATGTTAAACATAAATTGTCACTGGACAATATTAACATAGCATAATGGATGCCATAAAGGTCCATTGGCCACAGAACAGTAATAATTGAAAATACTATCATGAAAAAGCAAAGCAGGACACTATGTAGGATTATTGCCTAGTGTACCACGTTATTTCTTTGTGTTATTATAAAAGGTTGAATACTGAATTATGAGGATTTCTTAAAATAAGAATAGACATACAAATGGAAAAGGGGTCTTGTAATTAGAGAGAAGGGAAAGGGAAGAAATATAGAAGGAAGGAGGAGGAAAAACAACAAAATGATGTCTGAAAGTCTTAAGAAATCATACTATTAACTATTTAGCTTAAAAAATGTAATACATGTAAGTCTCTGTATAAATATACATATATAGTCTAAATGAGATCTTCTCATCTGGTCTGACAATGCTGCCTTCAAGAACCATAGACCACCTAAAAAAATCCTAGCACCAGGCCCAAGAAGCTCTCTTTTGAGCTGGTGGTTAGGTATGTCCAAGAGACACCTGAAACATTATAGGTTATTGCTATTACCCTTGACAACACCCCAGATGTAGAAGGTAATTCCCTACTGCTAAAAACACCACATACCAGATTCAGAAAGACCCCTGGGCTGGAACTTTCCTGGATGATTTCCTGTAGTATGTAGAATATACATACTTCAGACTGAGCAGGTTATGTTTACGTATTTAGGAATATATGTTCATATACAAACACACATAGGCATGTCAGAATGAGTGAAAAAAAGAGGCTATGAATTTGAAAGAGAGGAAGGAGGGGCCTATAGGCAGATTTGGAGGGATGAGAGGGAATCAGAAAATGATGTAATTATTTTATAATCTCACAGATAAGAAAAAATATATGAGCTATGTGTGTTGGCCACACCTTAAATCCTTACACTCTAAAGGCAGAGGCACAAGGCTCTCCGTGAGTTTGAGACCAGTCTGGTCTATATAGTGAGCTCCAGGCCTGCCAAAAGTACATAGTGAGACCATGGCAAGGGGAGAAGAGCAGCTATCACTCACCTAGAAATAACACAAAATTTTGTATTTTAAGAATGATGCAGACTAGAAGCAGTCTTCATGTAATTCAAGGAAGGAGAAGAGTGGGAATCACAAAGAATGCACTCATTCTAAAAAGAAAAGAATGGGAACAGCATTGGAATTTCAAATAGAAAGGAAGGAATGAGATGGCTAAAAAGAACAGGAGGATTCTGCAAAAAAGACATAATCAGGGCATGATTGTAGTCTCATAGGACCCTAGCAGAGAAGGGGCAACAGAAGCCTTCGATGGTAAGCTAAGAAGCTTGGGAGAAAGAGACAGATAGTCCTACCACAGAGTTACCCCACAATACTCACAGGTCTCAAATCAACTTGTGGATTTTCTTGAAGTACTGAATTCTCTGGCAGGAAGGGACAGCAAGGGAGAGCAGTTCCATTTTGTTACTCCCCTTGATTCTGAAAGCTGTGGCTGTGCACCATCTGGACAGAAAATCTATTCTTTAAAACTGAGGTACCTGGGAGTGTGAGACCAAGAAACAGTCATTAGAAAAAGAACCTAAAATAAACCTGCCACTGCCTCAGAGGTAGCAACAGCCACAGGAGATAGCAATAGAGAGCAGGGGCAACCAATGCAGCTACTCCACCAAGTTCAGGCAGCTCAAGTTCAGTTCATGGAGTCTTTTAGACAATTCAGTAGCTAGAGGACAACCCCATCACTCAGAATAACTTTAGAATCTGATAGCCCCAAATCTACGTTCAAAAGTAGATTATCCTCTGGAGCCACATCTCTGCCAGGAGATTACTGCTGACACTGAGAATTCCAAAGTTCATGTGAACCGTTTGATAATTGCAGCTGTACAGTGCAGCAGGATGGTTGATGAGTATGGATTTTGAGAGTCTGGATAGAGGTAATCTCAGTGCTGTGTACTTGCCCTGCTCCCACTTACTTGGGCTGAAAGATAACCCACCCCAGGGTATGTGAACTGGGTGTGGAGTTTTAGATTGCTATAACATTTTTTAACCCTGTGTTTTTCCCTTTACCTTCTTACTTTTAGTAGTACTGTGAATTTACTTTATATAGTAGCTTTAATCATTTTATATTCCTTATAGATTTATCTGATTTGTTTATGATTCTTTTCAATTTTGGACAATCTATTTTCTCCCCCTTTTTGACTTTTTAAATTTTAGGCCTTGTGTTTTCCCCTTTATTCCTTTACTATAACTTAACACTATTTTGAGTTTTTTTCCATATTTTATAAAGGCCTTTTATGTATTTCTCATTTCCTTTTACTCATCCATTTTTTTAAGTGTATTTTTTTCTTTACTAGGAAATCTTTTTATCTATTGCTCTTTCCATTTTTTTCATACAAAATTTTACACTCTTCTTTTCTCCTTGTTTTTATTCAATCTTGCCTCTTTACTTTTCCCTTCTGTTCCTTCTTCCTTTATTTCACTCTATTAATATTTCTACATTTGTCCTAAAAATCATAATTGCACAATTAATTACTTAGTTTTTTTTTTTTAGATCTTTGCTTCTATGGTGATGGGTGATATACTAGTAGCCTTAAAGTTCATTTTAAAAATAATTTTATATTTTCTTTGTTGCCAGTACAGCAATTTGTGTTTTCCTCTCAGCCTCAACCTGGGCATTGAGCCCTCATTGACAGCCTGGTCATTGAGATCCTCAAATAATACTGGAAGAGTTATATGAGCCAATGGATAAACAAATTGAAACACAAAGACATAATAAATATGAAAAGGAAAACAATATGATTCCCTCAGAAGACTCTAACTTGGTGGTTCTTAACCTTCCAGTGCTGCAACCCTTTAAGATGGTTCCTAATGTGGTGGTGACCCTCAACCACAAAATTATTTTCATTACTACTTCATCAATGTAGTTTTGCCACTGTTATGAATCATAATGTAAATATTTTTCGAAATACAGGTTTGTCAAAGGGATCACGACCCATAAGTTGAGAACCACTGTTCTAACTCAAATACTGAATTTCAAGAAACAGATATAGGTAAAATGATGAACCAAAAAAAAAATCATTGACTTCAAAAAGGATAGAAACAAGCACATGAAAGAAGTGAGGATATCAATTCAGAACTTTGAGAAGAAAGTCAGCAACATTTGGTGAGAAATTGATTTAGGAAATTGGTCTTTAAAAAGAAATATAATAGAAATGAAGAACTCAATTAGAATATTTTAAAATTATGTAAAAGTTTTAAAACTGTGTAGAAAAATATTTTAAGACTATGTAAAAAGACCAGGAAAAAGCATCACCAATGGAATATACTAACACATGAAAATATTACAGATGAACAACAAAATGGAGAGAATATTACATTCAAACATAAATAAACAGCATTAGTAAATAAACAACATGCCTGCAACCTTTAAAATCATTTGGACATGATCAAGAAACCAACTTTAAAGATCTATGGAGTAGAAGTCGAGATGAAAGAGGAGGAGAGAAAATATATTTAAATATATTAAATAATTAAACTACAGAATAAAATTTCCCAAATCTAGAGAAATGAATATTTAAAGCTAAGAAGCATCTAGAAACCCAAATAGATGTGACCAAAGAAGAACCACTCTGTAAGCACATCATAGTTACTATGCTAAGTGCACAAAATGAAGACTATGTAAAGTTGCATGGAAAACACAACTCCATAATAGCAAAGATCAGATTTACATCTCACCTCCTAAGACTCTCCCTCAAATATGAGGGAGCAAAGAATATATATATTGGTAATTTGAATGTATTTGGCCCCTATAATCTCATAGGGAGTGGCACTATTAGGATGTGTGGCTTTGTTGGAGTGCATATGACATTGTTAGAGGAAGTGTGTCACTGTGTGGGTGGTCTTTGAGTTTTTTTTGTGCTCAGGATACTGACCAGTGCATCAGTCAAATTCTTGTTGCCTGCAGAAGGTGACACTCTCGGCTCCAGTAGCATGTCTGTCTGCATGTTGCCATGCTCCCCTTCGTGATCATAATGGACTGAACTTCTGAAACTGTAAGGATGCCACCCTCAATTAAAGGTTTTCTTTATAAGAGTTGCTGTAGTCATGATGTTTCTTCACAGTGATAAAAAAAAAAAAAGAAATCTCTAGCCACTGTGTGGAAGCTGAGAATTGAATTTGTACTATCAGGAAGAATAACCAGTGCTCTTAACTGCTGGTTGATTTCTCTACCCCTAAAAATTGTATATTGTAATCCTTGATAGCAATAACAACAACAACCTAGGCTGCTATATACAGTAGAATTATCTTTAAAACTGATGGGAAAATAAGGATATTTAAAGGAAACCAACAACTAAAGCAACTGATGACCCCAAAGTCAGCTCTGATGACAATGCAATACTACACACAGTGCTGTGTTTAGGAATCTCAAACCCCACGGGGAGGAAAGTCTTAATCACAAGAGCACTAGAATCAATACATTTCATGAGTAGAATAAAGAAAAGAGAACTAGAAAATAATCCATTGTCTAACCCAGTAAACCAATGAGCATTTAATAGGCAGAGGGAAGTAAGACACAAAAAAACAATACAATAAATAAGATGGATCATAAAATCACAGGAGGTTGAAATCTATTTTAATAATAACAACAAAAACACAGTCTTCACTCCTTAGCTAAAGAATACAGACTAGTTGACTCTGTGTGTGTGTGTGTGTGTGTGTGTGTGAGACAGAGAGACAGAGAGACAGAGACAGAGAGACAGAGAGACAGAGAAACAGAGAGACAAAGAGAGACAGAGACAGAGAGATTCAACTCTGTTGTTTCCAAGATACACACCAGAGATGGGGATTTTATTCTTCAGAGAAGGAAAACCATTTCAACAGGCAAATAGAAGCCCCAAAGAAGCTGGCAGAGTGCTTGTGAAATCTGATAGAGTATTGTACCAACAAACATGAATCAGAAGAGATAAAGAAGGCCTGAGAGTTTTAATAAAGGGAGCATTTACCATGAAGATGTAACAGTCATAAATATATAAAATTGAAGTCTCTAAGTGCATAAAACATTGCTGATGGATATGAAAGGACTGACGGATGTTCATGCAATAATGGTAGGTGAAATCAATACCACACTCTCAGCAACAGAGAGGTCCTATAGAGTAACAATAAACAGAGAAACTTCAGAGTTTAACTGAACTATACATTACATGGACCTGTCAGACATGCCACCCCACAGATACAGAATATACAGTTTTCTTAATAGCCTGTGGAACTTGGAAATGGATTACCTTTTAGGCTAGACAGGAAATATTTAAAAATACAAAAAGAATCAAAACAATCTCTTGTTTCTTATCATATTACAGTGGAATATAATTCTAAATTAATGAAAAGATAAGCTACATAAATTATGGAACTTCTCAGAGATTAAGTAGTCAGGCTGGAATGATAATACACTCTAGAAAAAAAAAACAATGAGGAAATTTAAAAGTTATTGAAAATTTGAAATTAAATGAAGCCAAAATCACCTTTGGAATTTAGCAAAGGTAGTTCTAAAGGAATATTTACAGCTATGAGTGTTCAGCAAAAAATCAGATCATAAATAAATGAATATATTATGTACCTCAAGGTCTTCAGAAAACAAGAACATACCAAACCTAAAAGTAGTACTTAGAAAGAAATCATAAAGACCAAGGCAGAAATTAATACACTAGGGACAAAAAGGACTCTACCAAGACTCTGCAAAACATAGAACTGACTCTGAAAAACAAGAAAGAGTGGCAAGCTATAGTCAAGCATAAGAGGAGTGAGTAGGACACTTCAATATATGCTAATGAAACTCAGAGGGTATTAGAAAAACTTTGAGAACTTATATTCCAAATAAAGGAAATCCAAAACAGGCATAAATTCCTAGATACAAAGATCTATAAAAATCAAAGCAAGTTGACAAAAACAAACAAACAAATAAACAAACAAAAAACCTTGACCAGCCCTATAAAATGCAATAACATTGAAGTGATAATATTCTACAAACAAAGAAAATGCCAGAGCAGACAGACTGACTGTCAAACTTCTCCAGAATTTTAAAGAGAAATCAACAAAATAAAGAAGACATGAAAGATATATGAATGGAGAAGATAAATCTTCCTGTTTCAGATGAAATCACACCACACTGAAAAAATCATATACACTTTACCACATCACCCATGTCTGAAAATCACCTTTAGCAAACAAATAGGATACCAAATCAATGTGACCAATTCAGTAGATTTTCTCAATATTAATGAGAATTTTACAGAGAAAAAAATCAATTAAAATATACCATTTACGATAGCTTCAATGATAAAACAAAATAGTTAAGAATGTACCTAAGCAGTGTAAAAATAACCTCCATGGTGAAAAATTTCACTGAAGAAAGATGTTGAAACAGATACTAGAAGACAGAAAGACCTCCTTAGCTCTTGGACAGGCATGATTAATATCATAATCTGTAGATTCAATGCTATTCCCATTGAAATCCCAGTGACGCACTTCAAAGAACTGAAACAAGAATCCTAAACTGCATTTGGAAGCACAAAAAGACCAAGGATAGCTAAATCAACCCTGGCAGAAAGAAAAACAATGGAAGTATCACCATACATGACTTCAAGTTTTGTGACAGAAATATGATAGTTAAATACAAGGTATTAACAATGAAACACATACATTGACCAATAAAATTGAATACAGGATTTGGAAATACATGCATTCATTTATAGTCATATAATTTTTGAGGAAGCTGTGAAAACATAATTTGTAAAAAGACAGCCCTTTTGATCCATAGTGATGAGGAAACTGGGTATCTACATATAGAATAATAAATTGAGATTCCTATCTTTCAAAATGAATTAAAGAACTTAATATAAAGTCTTGTAAATTCTAAAACATCTAGAAGGAACCAGGGACAACTCTTCAAATACAAAAATAGCCAAGCAGTATCTGAAATTAATCCAGTAATTTGGAAATAATCCCAAGAATTGGGAAATGGGACTGAAAGATTTGTAAAAAGCCTCTACACATAAAGAAAACATTCAACAAAGTACAGAAATAGCCTACAGATTGGAAGAAATTCTTTGTCACCTACACATGTAACTTAGGATTGATATCTAGATTCTATAAAGAAATAAATTTAGACATCAAAAATTACATAAGCAGTAAATGGGCAAATTAACTAAACAGATAGGTTTCAAAACAATACAATTGTCCAATAAATACCTGGGGTGAAAGTTCACAATTGATAGCCATTAGAAATTTAATTTAAAAGTACACTCAAATTCCATCACACAAAAGTCAGAAAAGCTATCACCAAGGAAACAAACCAACCAAAACCAACTAAGGAGAGGGTACAAGAATTGAAGATGCTGTGTCAACAAGTACAGCTTCTATGAACATCAACATGGAAAGTGCTACAAGCTGCAAAAATATACAATATAGGATTTCGGCTGATTATGTCAAAGCTAATACCTGGAAGAAGCCAAGGTCCTTCTAGAGGTCAAGGTGAGGCTCAAGATATTTGGCTTTTGATTATTAGCCGTTTCCTGCTATGAGTTTCTTGTGAGACTCAAGCAGAGTAGCTTTTCCATCATTTATTGGGCACCAATTCCCCTCTACTAGAGAAATATTTAGATAACCTTGTGTGCTGACAGGTATGCACAGTCAGAACCCCAGTTCAAGCCTCCTTGTAATTATCATCATTGGTAGCATCTGGCCAGGACCATCCCCAGACAGAGGAAAGTACCTTATCAGAGATACCTCTGTACTCTCTAAGAATAGACTTAAGCTTCCAGACTACCTGTTTGAGAAGGCCTGGTGGATGTGCCAATTAAGCTTAACTACCTCCTTTCCCAAATCTTTCCTCCAATTCCAGATTTCCCTTTAACTATCACCAGAGGCATCTAGAGGTACACAGATTGCCTGGCGACCGAGTACACTTTCCCCCTCCCTACAGAAAAAATGGCAGATAGCTTGGACAGATACGAGCCACAGGAAAAAAGAAGGCAGTTTTATTTTCTCCCATTGACCTAGCAACTTATAAACTCTTAACATTTTCTACCAATCACATTTAAGACAATAGTGGAGCACATAAGATCCTTCTTCTTAGATATTACCCGAATTTAGCTTTTAGTTAATTCATTTCCCCATTAGTCACTTCTCTTTTGGGTTGCAAATGATAATTAACAATTACTGCCCCTCTTTGTGATTCTTATCACCCTTCCTTTTGACCCTGGGAGCCTGGCTTTGCACTGCCAAGGGATTACTGCTTGTAAGTGTATATATACTGGGACTCCCAGGGCACAGGAGGATGAAGAAGAAAATTTGGAAGAATAAATGACTGGACTAAGAGCTCTGTGTGCTGAGATTCTACTTTCCGAAAATAGTCCTCGCCGTTCCTAGTTCTCTCTCCTGAGTCCCTGGGATGGATAATGTTAAGGCTGGTCCCTCTATTATTATACCAGAGGAGAGTACTCAAAATATTAAGGTAGAAATATCATATGATCCCTACGATATCACTCTACAATAGAGACTCAAAGGAAGCCTAGTCATCAGAGAAAAGAAGAATGAAATTATGTCACTAATAGAAAAATGGGTTTAGACCTTATCATAGGAAGCAACATAAGCCAGATACACATTAACAGAAGCTTCATGCTTTTTCTCATATGCAGGTGTGTGTGTGTGTGTGTGTGTGTGTGTGTGTGTGTGTGTGTGTGTGTGTGCATGTGTGTAAAGAGCACTGTTTGAGAGAGGAAGAGGATAAGTGATTGAGGTGGAGAGGAACAATGGCAGAGGGCAAGTGGGGATCAATATGAGGGAAGTACACTCATACTGTACTTCACTACAATATTGTGAAGTACAAATATTTATTCATACAATTGTATGTTTACATACATATATAGGAAAATAATAATAAAATAAAAACCTAAATTTTACTTCCAGGATTTTTAATAAACAAAAGCACTATAAACCCAATTGCATCCTGTTTCTCTTTCCTTAACCTCTATCTCCCAGTCAACATCCCTCCATTTTTCCATCTTCTACTAAAAGTTGGTGTGTGGTGTGGTACAGGCTGGAGTTTATCCAGTGTGTCAATATTGAAAGCATTCTATAAGAGCTTAACTAGACAAAGAGTTTAGAAAGGGAAGAAATGCAGGTGGTAGATCCGGAGGTACCTGAAAGGACGTAAGCCTTTTACAGATGGAGCTGCTTGCTTTTCTTCCTCTTATACTTTCCTATTTTATGTCATCATTCCCTGAGGCTTTAAGCCATGTGTGTGCTTCTTTAAATAACCTCACAAGATAAAAGCCAAGTGCATCAAATCACCAGGCATTGATGCCTATCTGTAAAACATAATCACACACTAATCACAGAGTGTATAGATTTACTTTCTTCCCCAAGGCAAGATGCTCCCTGGCACCTGGGGAGGTGAGCCCCAGCATGAATGATCTGCTGCTGGCAGTCTTTTCATACCTGAAAGCTCATTGAAAAGTCACATAAGTGCACAATCCAACAATCCTCACATTTGAATTTGCTGTGCAATTACAGATCCAGAAGACCAGAGAATGCTTCTTTGGTAATGCTGGGTCTTAATTTATCAAAATTTAAAAACAAGTCCCTGGGGCTAGAGAGAAGACTTAGCAGTCAGGAGAACTGGCTACTGGGTCAGAGGACTCAGGTTCAGTTCCCAGCACTTGGAGACTCACAACTATCTGTGACACTAGTCAGGAGATCCAAAGCTCTCCCTGGGCTCTACATGCATGTAAATCACCCACAGACACACAGAAGGTAACATACCCCCCCTCACACAAAATAATAAATCTTAAAAAAAAAAATCACAGTACCTTGGTATACACGGTGGCTCACAACTACAATCACAACACCTGGAAGACTTAGACAGAGGGTTTCTGTGAGTTTGAATGTAATCTGAGCCACATACCAAGTTCTATTACCATCTGAACAACAGAACAAGACACTATCTGAAAACAAAATCTCCTCTCCGTAAAATAAAACCCAGTTCCTTTATCACAGAAGTTACCATCAAACTCTCAAAGTTAAGTATATGTGATAAGTGGTCATAATGTTGAAGAGTATAAATACAGAAAATTTCTACCACTGGGAAAATTTCTAGTGGACTATGTTGGTTCAGGATGCAATAGTTAGTGAATCTTTTTTCTATGAGGTTGGGAGTCTTCTGCATTTATAGTTCCCCTTGAAGATTGACACATCATGTGGGAAAGAGTCCTTTTAGACTTTAAAGCTTGTTATTTATGGCTGCTAACCACATCTGTTGCCTTTAAACATGACTCCTTACTTACCTGAGAAATACTAAACTATATTTCTGAATGTGAAGAATTGTCTCAGTATTTGATGCACAGTACATGATAATGAATTTGCAGGTGAATGAAGGGAGTCAGAAAAAAAAAAAAACCTGAGTGAGGAAAGCAAGAAAAATCTGGGTGAGGAAAGCAAGACCCCTAAAGATAAATACTGCATTTTCTGTCTTACATGTTGATGCAGGTCTTTCAGCTTTAGATATATTTATAATCTGCACAATGATAGAAGTTTGGATTGAGGATGGGGAAGAAAGGGATCTCCCAAGGAAAGGAAAATCGAATGTAGTACTAGGGAGAAAAGGGGAAAAACTAGAATATGAGCTTTAAATCTGAAAGGGGATGTGAGTGCAAGGTCAAAGAGATGATATTGGAATGGACAACTAATGGACAACTAACACTAAAGGCCCTTTGAAAAGCATACAGAAACCTACTGCAGTGAAAGAATCATACACACACACACACACACACACACACACACACACACACACACATACTTATACATACACATGCACATATATGGAAAGAATTTAAATGGACTTACCATATAATTGGGAGGGGGTTATACCCCAACTAGATATCATATGTGACTAAGTATAGCCTCTAGTACCAGCAATGGGTTACATCTTTTTGAATCACTAGGTACCATGGAACCTCACAACCATCACAGGCTGTTATTGTCAAGGCTATTAGTTGCTCCCCACAGCCTGATTTTAAGGCCTTATTCCTGAAGACAACACTTGCTTATGTCTTTGCATATGGAGAAGACAGTCTGGAGCTTGACTAGAAGGTTCACCCCTGCTGCCTAGTGTTAATTGTCTGAGGGGTGCTTTTGACACTACTGTAGGAGAAAGGAGAAATTATTATCATCCAGCTACAAACCTTGCAACTTACAACAGTGACCTGCCTGTAAGATATGCAATAGTGGCATGAATATTATGAGAATAACTCACCTCTTTTTGGTCCGTTTAAGACCCACTCCATGAAATTCAGTCTATACCCAACATTGCTAAGGTGGACAAGGACCTACAACTAAATAGGTCAAGGGCCTAAGGGAAATAACTGCTATTATTATTCTGCTAAACTACATATGCATCAATAAAATGATTCCTAATGAAATATTGTTATACACATGTCAATGCCTCACTCAGCCCTCATCAGAGAAAGTTTTTCTTGCAGTACCTGGAGATTAACACAGAGACCCATAACTGGACAATATGCAGAGAGTGAGAGACATTGGAACATTCAGTCCTAAATGGGATGTTTTCATCAAACCCTTCCTCTCAAGGTTCTGGAATCTATGTGGAAATGGAAATGAGGCATTATGTTTGTAAAAACCAGAGATGGTAGATGCCTCCAAGCAAAGTGTCTCCAGATACAACATGACTGATATATATATCAACTCAGAGCTTGTGCCAGCACAAATAGGAACTGAACATGTATGAGTCAAACAGGGTCTCAGCACTGAGATGGGGAAGTTGACATGGGTCCCAACCCTAATCAAGAAGCTATTAGCAATTGATAACTGCTGGCAAAAGGAAAATCAGTTTCCTCCAGTGGAGTAGCACCAGGTATATCACCCATACTCCAGGGCAGGCCTCATCCCCAAAATAGTTGTCCGGAACAAAATGAACTCTGTTATTTATTTATTTATTTATTTATTTATTTATTTATTTATTTATTTATTTAATCATTCATTCATTCATTTATAGGGGTTGTTTGGGTTTGACAATTTTTTGTCTTTTTTTTTGTTTGCTTTTGTTTGTCTTTCTTTTTAGAGGGAGACAGGAGCATCAAGTTCAATTGGTAGAGAGCTGGGAGGATCTGGGAGGATTTGATAGGCGTGGGGGAGAATGAAAACATGATCAAAATATATTGTATGAAAATAGTTTTTTAAATGAAAAAAGAAGATAAATTTGAAGGTACTTGCATCTCAGTGCTCAACAAACCTTCATGGTAAACTGATACAGTATTGTGACACAGATGTCTACATAACCTTATTAAAGTTTTATGAGTACAACAAGGATGAAGACAAGTTTCTATATGTATGTTCTGGACCCTCCCAGGAGACACTTGGAATAAATCTGGCTTCTTAAGACTAGAACAAGGTCTAAATATTGTAAACCCTTATGAAGGCAAAAATGAAGGAAGTATTACCACCTTGGTTGGTCAACTCATCAGCTCACAGATGAGAAAATAGGATGCCACATAGGGTATTAGGAAATGTGTTTGTATGTCAGTCCATATGTGCACATTAGCTTTAGAAAACTATTATTTTACCTAGGTTATCTTGTTTTCAAAATTTTACAAGTTTAAAATGATAACATACTTTGCATACAAAATTACCAATGAGTCAGACCTTAGAGTTGTTTTGATGCTTTTCACCACAGGAGGGAATTGCAATGAACAGCATTGCCAGGGTGTCATGGGCACAGTCTTTTGCTGGGATATGCTGCCTTCTCTATAAGAGCTTACACTCAGTAGAGAAGTCTCCCCAAGTGGACTCTTAGAGCAGTTTATCTATCAGAGTCCTCAAAAGACAGATTTTACACAAAACAGGGTCAGATGTGTAGGAAGAGGCTCTGACACCCTTGCTCCTGGTCCTATCTCCTTGCTTCAGTATGCCGTTCTCCATAGTGTTAGAAATCTTACTTGGTGCTCTCTACACAGTTACTCAGAGGCACTGCTTCTCAGTAGCAAATTCTAGCCTTGAACAAGGAGTTCTTTTGGTGTAGCTTCTTAAAAGGCTGCAGAGAAAAACATTTTTTCTTCTCCTGTGGATTTTGTCTGGTCTGAGCAAACAAATTTGCAGTCCTAGCCTTAAGATGCTGTGCAAGTGTCAAAATGGTAACCAGAACATTGAGTGTACTCCCTCTACCACTTGGCTGAGAGCTACAGAGGCATTTGTTTATGTTGGTGTCTAATTGTCATTGCAAGGTTCTCATACATGTAAGGGTGGATCCTGTCATTGTCACTATAGGGATTCTCCCACTGCTTTGGCTGTCAACAGTGAAGAAAATAAAGCAGGATACATATGCTCTTGACAAACAGTCATACCCATGTCCAACTAAAGCAAACCACTGTTTACTATGACCTACATGGAATGCACTGTGACATTCAGACTTCCCATGCTACAGGTCAGTCACTCATGCTTGGGGTCTGAGAGTCTGGATAAGAGCTACATTGCCACCTCATAGATGAGCTCCTGACAGACATCCTCCCTCCCTCTCTCCTTTGGTCCCTCCCTCCATCCTTCCCACTCTCCCACTGTGTCCACTTGTTAATTTTTTAATGTTATTTTGACTTTATGTAAATTCTCATGGGGACTGCCTTGTGTAGACTGTGTATATCATTATATCTAAGGTTCTTACAAATATGCTGTGATCAGTAAGATTCTTGAAACATTGCTTTAAAAAATGCCCTGTTCAGAAGGGTGACCTAATTTATAGGATCTTTAAAGCACACATATTTTTAATGTGCTAAGTGAATAAACATAGAAATAAAACTGAAAAACAAAATAGAATAGGAATGCACCTTGTAAATGTTATCATCTTCTTCTGGCAGAACATGGGATTTCCTGTTGCATATACATATCTCAAAATGCTATTGTTTCCATATTATAGACTACTATTATGGGTAGTTAAAATCTATTTAACACAGACAACATAAAAATCGTCTGTTTCTATGTCTTAGATTTGTTATAGCACCAAGAAATGAAATATTTAGTATTAAATTTAAGAAAGGAAATGCAACACTTTCACATTTAAAAAATGTACAAAGCCAAAGCTGAAAGATATTGAAGAGTTAAATAAAATAAAGTCTCTGTGTTCTCATGGATTGTAATAAACATTGTTAATATTGCAATGATACCAAAATGGATCATAGATCTAAATACAAGATCTGAATATCTAAATTCCTTATGAAAAATCGTAAGTCAAAATCTTCATGATGTCTAAATAGGTCATAGTTTCCTAAATGTTATATCAAGTGTAAACAGAAAAAGAATAACAATAAGTAAACTGAGCTTCATCAAAGTGAAAATCTTGGGTATTAAAGGACACAGCTAAATCCTCTCACTAGAAGGGAGAAAGCATTTCTTTATCATTTCAGAAAAGCATCAAGCCTGAAATTACCTCAGAATTTAGAATGAAGAAGGACAGGAAACAAAAAGTAATGCCAAAAGATTTGGCAAATATTCATCTAAAGAAGAAACACAAATGTCTAAGATGTGCATAAACAGATGCAAAGTGGTCACCCAGAAAACACAAATAAAACCACAGTGAAATTCACCTTTAAATTAACTGACAGCTGTCTTTGTTAGGGTTTTTATTGCTATGAAGAGACACCTTGACCATGGCAACTCTTATAAAGGAAAAACAATTAATTGGGATGGCTTACATTTTCAGTGGTTAAGTCAATTATCAACATGGTATGCTGTGGGATGGTCTGTATGTCAAGTGTGTTGCTGATTGGTCAATAAATAAATCACTGATTGGCCAGTGGCTAGGCAGGAAGTATAGGTGGGACAAGGAGGAGAATAAAGCTGGGAAGTGGAAGGCTGAGTCAGAGAGACACTGCCAGTTGCCGCGATGACAAACAGCATGTGACGATGCCAGTAAGCCACAAGCCACGTGGCAAGGTATAGATTTATAGAAATGGATTAATTTAAGCTGTAAGAACAGTTAGCAAGAAGCCTGCCACAGCCATACAGTTTGTAACCAATATAAGTCTCTGTGTTTATTTGGTCGGGTTTGAGTGGCTGTGGGACTGGCAGGTGAGAGAGATTTGTCCTGTCTGTGGGTCAGGCAGGAAAACTCTAGCTACAATGGTACAAGATGGTGGCTGGTGGGCAGACATGATGTTGGAGCAGGAGCTGAGAGTCCTTACATCTTCACTCTAAAGCAAGAGGAAGTAGTAAAGGGAGACTTTTCTTTGCCACCACCAGTTCCCAAATAACCAACAGAGAGTCTTAATATTAATTATAAATGATAAGCAGATAGCTCAGTCTTGTTACTAGCAAACTCTTACATTTTAAATGAATCCATATTTCTTATCTACCCTCTGCCATATGGCTCATGGCTTGTTATCTTATTTCCTACATGTCCTGCTTCCTCTGAATCTGTTGCTGTCTCCTCTAACTCTGCCCTTCTTCATCCCAGCATCCTTCATTTGTCCCACCTATACTTTCTGCCTGGCTACTAGCCAGTCAGCTTTTTATTAAACCAAATTAAGTTACAAATCTTTATAATATACAAAAGGATTATTCAATAGAATTTCCCCTTTTTTGTATAATTAAAAAGGTTTTAATTTTAACATGATAAAGTTATATACAACAAAAACAGTTATTTAGTAAGAATTACAGTTACAATATCCAGATCATTTGTATCTGGCAAATTTAGAGAAAATACTCAATTATCTATCCTATCTTGGTGAGTTTTGTACCTAATTCACTTTCTGTCCCAACTAAGAAAAACTTTAAATCTAATTATTTAGTCTTTAAATCCAACAAAGACCCAAGAATGGAAAAATGTTACCTAAAAACAAGGACATCTGGCTGCCTAGACAATCTCTCTAGGCTCTTCTGTAACACTGGGGCATCCAACTTTGGTCTACAGGCCTGATATATCTTTCAGACATTTCTGAGAAACAGGCAATTTTGAAGGACTGTCCTACCTAATCTTAGCAAAGTTTCTCAGTCACTTTCTTTGGCAGCCTGCTTGTCCAGTTTGGACACAACACTGTCAGCAATTGAGGTAAGGGCAGTTTCTTGCTGAAATGACTGCCTTTTGCCATAAGGAAAGTAAACTCCATACAGAGTTTTCTTGATGCCCATAATCTTCTCTGAAGTAGATTGGTACTACCAGGAGCAAACGTGTCTCACTGTCATGAAAAGTTTCAAGTTATTAAACATATTAAATGCCATATTCTGTAGATCTTTGAAGTGTTTGAAGACCATCTATCTAACTAAATATATCTGTGTTTGACCTTGAAAACATGCATAACATGACTATAAGTTTGACTATTATAGATGACTATTAGTCTGTATTTCTTAATTACCCATGACAATTTTAAATGAGCTGCACAAACACAATACCCTAAAGAAGAGTAGAAACACACACATGGCATAACTAAATTAACCTTATATTTGTATCAATAAACCAAAATCCTTACCAATGTAAAATATTTTGAGATTAATGGTTGTTTTTTGGGATTAAAGTAAATTCAATAATCTACCCTTTTATCTCATCATTTCTATATCATATCTTCTTTTTTCCCTTAAAAAGATATCTTTGAATTTAACTGATTTTTTTTAGCTATTTTTTAACTATGACCAATAATCCCCCTTAAATGATAATAAACATCAATAACCCATTTTTGGGGAGTGTGAGTGTCATTCTCTACACTACTTCCTGTTGTTTGAGGGCACTGAAATCTTTGGGGAAATCTTGAGTAAAATCAGGATGATTCTTAAATCTTGGCTGGAACAGTCTGTGAAGCTGGATCATCTCAACCAGCAGCCTAAAGCTGTTCTAGATGCAGAATTTGAAGGAAATTGTAACAGAGGTGCTCTGAGATGTTGGATCATCTAGACTGTATGTTTTTATTAGTATTTGGTCTCCTTGTTCTGAAAATATATAAACTTTTTTAAATTAAATTTTTTTCATCATTTTACACACCAATCAAACATAAACATTTAAAGATAATGTATATTAAAAGTATGGAGTATGTGGTATGCACAGGTCAGTTAAGGATGATTTTTTTTGTTTTGTTTTATGTTTGAATAGGTAGAATATTCATTATGTGTCTCATAGTTCACCTAGATTTATTCTTTTATGTCTATAGACAGGATTTTAGGGAGCTTTCCCTGTAGCACAAATCTTAAAAGGTCTTATTAATAAAAACAAATCTGAAGCCAGGTATTGGGTTGAATGTTGAAAGATCAGAGAAGCAGAACCAGCCACAGCTTCCTCACCTTGCCAGTTCCTCAGCTGATCTTGTTTCCTCAGCCTGGAAGCCTCTGAGTCCTCATCCAAATGAATCTCAGCTTAACTGCTGTTCAAAAGCCTAAAAGCTCAACCAGGCTCTAGTTCTGGATTTTCATGCCTTATATACCTTTCTACTTCCTGCCATTACTTCCTGGGATTAAAGGCGTGTGTCACTATGCCTAGCTGTTTCCAGTGTAGCTTTGAACCCACAGTGATCTGGATAGATGTCTGTCTCCAGAATGCTAGGATTAAAGGTGTATGTGCCACCATTTTCTGGTCTCTATGTCTATCAAGTGACTGTTCTGTCCTCTGACCCCAGATAAGTCTATTAAAGTGCACAATATATTGGGGGACACAATATCATCACATTCCCCTTTTTTGTCTAAAATTTTTTAAAAGCTTATAACTAATACAAGAAAAACTATATCCAAGAAGTATATACAATATATACAGTCAAAAATTACATTAACAATGTCTAGTCCATTAACATTTGACAGATTCAGACAAAAAACTCCATTATATATATTAGCAATGTACAGTCCATTAACATTTGACAAATTCAGACAAAAATTCATTATTTATTTATTTTATTTATCTTCACCTCTATTTTGGTAGCTGGCTCCACCCTGCCTGGTTCCTGAGAGCCTAGCTTTATGGCAGAGGTATCAGCTGGTGAGAGCCACATTTACCACCCCAATTCTGGGGAGTTTTTGGGTCCACACTGTCACTGAGTAGTTCACCACCTGATGCTCATAAAACCCACTTAAGTGTTTAGTAGCAGGGCCTCTTAAAAGAGTTGCACCCATTTTTTGCTGCTGGTACTGAGCCAGGAAGCTGTCTGTTAAAAGAGCTGTGTCTCTGTTTGTTGCTAGCAAACAGAGTCTACCCAAGAAGTTACTGTTACCAAGAAGGAACATTTGACTCCGTTTTTGTGTTTTTAGAATATTTTTTAGGCCTTGTCTTAAGTGGACAATTCTGGGCATCATTGTAGGTGGACTTTTCTTTCCTGCCTGCCAGTTCTCAAATAACTGACATAGAGACTTAATATTAATTGTAAATGCTCAGCAAATAGGTCCAACTTGTTACTAGCTAACTCTTACATTTTAAATTAACCCATATTTCTTATCTACCCTCTGTTACGTGACTAGTAGCTTGTTTTCTCATTTCCTATATGCCCTGCTTCCTCTGTCTGTTGGCATATCTTCTGACTCTGCCCTTCTTCATCCCAGCATCCTGAGTTTGGTTGCCCCACTTATACTGCCTGCCTGGCTACTGGGCAGTCAGCTTTTTCTTAAAGCAATTCAAATGACAACTCTTTACAGTATATAAAAGGATTATTCCACAGCAAAACTGTCTGATCCACTAAACATGGCTTGAGTGTATATGAGAGCTCAAAGCCTACCTCAACAGTAGTATACTTCCTCAAACAAGGTTATATCCACTCCAACAAAGCCATACCTCCTGATAGTGCCACTCCCTTTTGGGAACATCTTTCAAACTACCACATTCCACACCCTGGTCCTCAAAGGCTTGCAGGTATATCATAATGCAAAAATGCATTTGGTCCAACTTTGAAAGTCCCAATAGTCTATAACAGTCTCAAATTTATTTAAAAGCCTAAAGTTCAAAGTCTCTTCTGAGATTCTTGCAATCTCTTAACTGTAATTCCCTATAAAATCAAAATAAAAAATCATATACTTCCAACATATAATGGCACAGGATATACATTACCATTCCAAAATGCAGGGAGGGGAGCATAGTGAGGAAATATTGGACCAAAACAAGACTGAAAACTAGCTGGGCAATCTCCAAACTCTCCAACTCCATGTCTGATATCAAAATGCTCTTCAGTCTCCAACTCTGTTCAGCTTTGTTGACTGAAACATACTTCTTTCTCCTTGGCTGTTTCCACTCCCCATTAGCAGCTTTTCTTGGCAGGTATCTTATGGCTCTGGCATCTGCAACATCTTGGGGTCTACAAGGCAATTCAGGCTTTAACTTCACAGCTTTATACAATGGCCTGTCTAGGTTTCTATTCCAGGACATCCCTGATATATGCCTGGCCTCAGCAACTTTTCTTAGTTTCAGAGGCAAACTCCATCTATCTTTGGAACTGAAGCCAAAACCACATGGATGAAGCTGAAGGTTCTGATTGCTGGGACTGGATGGTGGCCCCACCCCCATTCAATGAAATCTTCACCAAAGTTCTGTTTTCCATGGTTTCCTTCACTGCCTAAGCTTAGCTATTCTGGAACTGAATCTGTACACCAGGCTGGCCTCAGACTCAGAGAGTCTGGCAACCTCTGTCTTCCAAGTGCTGGGATTAAAGGCATGCACCAGCACATGGGGCTCTATACTTTTCTTTAGTTCCTTTTCACAAGTTGGAAATTCAGCTGAGTAGGATCTTGCTCTGAGGTCACCATTCACTTTGTTCCATTTCTTAATCTGTTTATCTCCCTGAATACAGGACTTAGCTCCATTCCACTTTCTGGAGCTCCTTTTCTCCTCCAACATTTTTCCTTGCTCTGCTCTTTTTGTTTTCATTATAAATATTCTTTAGAGTTAACACTAGTAAGAACACAACAGAGTATTTTGGTGTTGGTTTGAGATTTCCACTAGCAATGGAATTAATCCACAACTCTTCACTTTCGCCTCAGGCAAACTTTTCAGACAAAGACAAAAAGCAGCCACATTTATCACCAAAATATCACAAGATCAGTCTCTAGGCCACATACTCACATTCTTCTCCTCTGAAACCCCGCAGTTGAAATCACTCTCTGCCCTACAGTCTTCCATGATTCTGCTGGCGTGGTCCATAAACCAGCGTTTCCACTGGTCTCCTAACCCAAACTCCCTAAGTCCAAATTCCTCTAAATAAATGCATGATCATGCCTTTCACAGCAATACTCCAGTTCCTGGTACTAATTCTGTCTTAGTTAGGGTTTCTATTGCCATGACAATACCCCATTACCATGGCAATTCTTATGAAGGAACAACATTTAATTGGAGTGGCTTCCATTTTCAAAGGCTTAGTCCATTATCATCATGATGAGAGATGGTGGCATTCTGGTGGACATGGTACTGGAGCAGGAGCTGAGAGTCCTTACATCATGACTCAGAGGCAACAGGAAGTGGTCTGATCAATTGGATGTGGCTTGAGCATATATGAGAACTCAAAGCCTGTCCCCACAGTGACACACTTCCTCCAATCAGGCCATACCTACTCCAACAAAACCAAACCTCCTAATAGTGCCACTCCCTTTGGGGACCATTTTTTTTTTTCAAATCATCACAATGGCTATAAGTAAACTAAAAGAGGTCAGAAGATACTAAGTGTTAGTCAGTAAGCAAATACATCATATCCCTCTTATTTTGCTTTGGTAATATAAAATTGTACAACTTTGGAAAACAAATCAATTTCTTAAGTTATACTCGCCACAGTCAAGCAATTTTATACAAGGTATGCATTCAAGTGAAATGAAAGCCTGAGATCACTTAAAAATTATATATATATATTAATATTCAAGGCATGTAACTACAATCAATATGTTTAAGATCCTACTTATGCAAGATGTATAGAACCAGCAATATAGAAAGACAATATAGAGTGTGTCATTTGTTACCAAGGAGTTATTGGGGGAAAGGATCCTGTGGTGATATTGTGTTCCCCAATATATTGTGCACCCTAATAAACTTATCAGAGAACAGAACAGCCACTAGATATAGAGGCCAGAAAATAGTGGCACACACACCTTTAATCATAACATTCCAAAGGCTGAGATCCATCTGGATCTCTGTGAGTTCAATGTCACACTGGAAACAGCCAGGCATGGTGACACACACCTTTAATCCCAGGAAGGGAAGCAGAAAGGAATAAAAGGCGTGAGGACCAGGAACTAGAGCCTGTTAAGCTTTTAGGCTTTTGAGCAGCAGTTCAGCTGAGATCCATTTGGATGAGGACACAGAAGTTTCCAGGCTGAGGAAACAAGATCAGCTGAGGAATTGGCGAGGTGAGGCTAGCTGTGGCTGGTTCTGTTTCTCTGATTTTTCAGCGTTCACCCTAATACCTGGTCCCAGGTTTTTTTTTTTTTTAATTTATTTTGCAATACAATTCAGTTCTACATATCAGCCACGGATTCCCTTGTTCTCCCCCCCTCCCGTCCCCCTCACCTTCCCCCAAACCCCCCCCCCCCCCATTCCCATCTCCTCCAGGGCAAAGCCTTCCCCACAGACTGAGGTCAACCTGGTAGACTCAGTCCAGGTAGGTCTAGTCCCCTCCTCCCAGGCCGAGCCAAACAATCCTGCATAGGCCCCTGATTTCAAACAGCCAACTCATGCAATGAGCACAAGCTCTGGTCCCACTGCCTGGATGCCTCCCAAACAGATCAAGCCAATCAACTGTCTCACCCATTCGGAGGGCCTGATCCAGTGGGGACCCCTCAGCCATTGGTTCATAGTTCATGTGTTTCCATTCATTTGGCTATTTGTCCCTGTGCTTTATCCAACCTTGGTCTCAACAATTCTCGCTCATATAAACCCTCCTCATTCTCGCTAATTGGACTCCCCGAGCTCCACCCGGGGCCTAGTCATGGATCTCTGTATCCAGATCCCTCAGTAGTTGGATGAGGTTTCTAGTACAACAATTAGGGTGTTTGGCCATCCCATCACCAGAGTAGGTCAGTTCGGGCTGTCTCTCGACCATTGCCAGCAGTCTGTTGTGTGGGTATCTTTGTGGATTTCTGTGGGCCTCTCTAGCACTTTGCTTCTTCCTATTCTCATGTGGTCTTCATTTACCATGGTCTCCTATTCCTTGTTCTCCCTCTCTGTTGTTGATCCAGCTGGCATCTCCCGCTCCCCCAAGCTCTCTTTCCCTCAACCCTCGCCTTTCATTACCCCCACTCATGACCAGGCTGTTCAGTTTTTATTAATAAGACCTTCTAACAATTTGTGCTACAGGATCCTGTGGAATTCCTAGTAAATAGCAAGAGTTTATTTCTGAAGTAATACATATTTTTATAAATCAATAAGATTAGTTTCACAAACTTGAACATATCTTTAAAAAAAACCTAGATTGTACAAATTTAAATTAAGAGATTAATTTTATACTATGTAAATATCACATTAATTTAAAAAAATCTATCACCCCTTGCATGAAAATAAAAGTAAGTGCTATAGTGGAAAGATATGGGAGAGACAGTCCTGAGGTGATTTGTAAGAACAGATATACCTTCTGCTATGAAGCAGTGTACTGTCACTATCATGGCATAATTGTCTACAAGGAAGAAGACATTAGTCAGACTGGCTTAAAACTGTGTCTGATAGTACATAAAAAGTGTTGGCAGAAAATAAATTGGTACTATTTCTTCTGTGCCCCATCAAGCATTTTCTTCTTCACACCATGATTAGTAGCAGCTGGTTAATGTGCTTGCTTTCTTAGAAGGAAAATAGCAAAATAACCTATATGGGATTTTTTTTTTCACTTAATTTGAAGGTTTAACTTTGATCATCTTCTCATACTTTAAACACATATATTTAAGACTTACTCCATGGCTGAGTTTAAAACAGGTTATGAGCAGATGCGCACTAGAAGAAAGAATAGGAGAAATGCAAAGTGGGCACTCACCATAGCTACTAGCTGTTCTCTTAGGGAAGACGCTGCCTTTGTTTAGGAAATATCTGCATTAGGTTCAGAGATAGAAATGAGAGATGGGTTTTCAGACAATAAGTGATAGAAAAAAGACAGAGCTGAATATTCTTCATGAAATATAAATGGGACTTTAATAGAAAACAGGCAGAAATCAGTTTATATTGGCCCAAAATTAAAAGAAAGAGCCATTCTGAGATCCACAGAATGAGACTGACAGATTAGCTGGCCAAAGAGCTAAATAAATGGACTTAAAAAAATATTGATGTGCAGTGTGTGGTTTAAAGAGCCCATGGTTCTAATGGCTTTGAATTCCCATCTCAGTGGCATGCACACTATTGATGCTTTTTTATGGATGGGATCTGTTGTTTTTTTTCTTTTCTTTTTATGAAAATTAAAGATTTTTGTGTGTGTGAGTTAATAACAAGAAGTTTTCCTTTAACCATTTTGTGTAAGTCCTATATGAGAGATGGGATATGACTCAAGGAAAATGGAGAAAAAAAATGATGTTTTGTTCTGTAGCTCTGCAGTAATAGCTGTGTCTTAGGGAGTGCTGTAGAAATAGTGTGGTTTTAGGAAGCTCTGCAGAAATGATGGTGTGTTATGAAGCTTCATACATTTCGTTTATATGGCCGAATTTCATCCAGTATATTAGTGAGTGAAAGACACAAATTACACTCAATAAATAGTCCTTTTGTCAGGGATATATATATATATCCATATATATATATATATATATGGTAAGTGTGTTCATCTGTGTTCACTCACTTTATAAATAAATGGTAAATACAATTATAAATAAAAATAATCAGGCTGATATTTTCCTACAGTAGTAGGATTTATTTTATGAACTTGAGCACTGCTGTGTTTGGTGCACAGATGTTTAGAATTACAGTATCTTTTGGTGTATTTTTTCTTTATTGAGTATATAGTGTTCTTGCCTATCTCTTCTGATTAGTTTTCATTTGAAGTCTATTTTGTCAGATATTAAAGTGGCTACACTGTCTTGCTTCCTGGATCCATTAGATTGGAATATCTTTTCCATTTTTTTACCTTGAGAAATGTTTTTCCTAGGTGTTAGAGTGTGTTTCTTGAATCCAGCAGAAGGATGGATCCTGTTTATGAACCTCATCTCTCACTCTGTCATTTTATTGAGCATTTGAGATTATTAAAGTTGAATGTTATCAATGAGCAGTGATTGTTTATTCCCATTGTTTTCTTGTGGTGATCTGGTGTGGGTTTTCCCCCTTCCTTTTATCTGTTGTTCTGATATTGTTTATTATTAGTGTTTTCTTTTGTGTGGTTAGCCTTTTCAGGTTGAAGTTCTCCTTCTAGTGCTGGTATAGAGCTGGGTTTGTAGGTAGTTACTGCTTAAATTTTGTTTTATAACAGAATGTCTTTCTCTCTTCATCTATTGTGATTGAAACTTTTACTAATAGTCTGGGCTGGCATCTGTGGTATCTTCGAGTTTGGAGACCATCTGTTCAGTCCTTTTTGGCTTTCAGAGTCTCCATTGAAAAGTCAGGTGTTATTCTAACACACCTGCCTTTATATCTTACTTGGTCTTTTTCTCTTGTAGCTTGTAATATTCTTTCCTTGTTCTGTATGTTTAGTATTTTGATTATTATATGTCACGTGTAATTTCTTTTCTATGTGGTGTTCTGTGTGCTTCTTTTATCTTGATAGGCATCTCCCATTTTAGTTTGGGGAAATTTTCTCCTATGATTTTGTCAAAAATATTTTCTGTGCTTTGATCTGTGTTTCTTCCTCTATTCATATTATTTGTAGGTTTGGCTTTTTGTAGTGTCCCATACTTCTTGTGTGTTTTGTGCCTGGATTTTTTTTTTTTTTTTTAGATTTGATATTTTCTTTGACCAAGGCATCTAGTTCTTCTATCATGTTTTCAGTGACTTAGATTCCCTCTTCCATCTCTTATATTTACTCGGTGGGGTTTTCCGCTGAGTTTCCTGTATGAATTCCTAAAGTTTTCCTTTCAAGTTTTCCATCAGTTTGGGTTTCATTGATTCTCTTCCCACTTACAAGTCTTGAGTTCATTTCTCTATTTCATTCCACTGTTTGTTTGTGCTCTCAGCGATCTCTTTAATGGAATCACTCATTTTATCTTTAAGGACATCTAACATTCTCCTTAAGGGTGTTTTGAGGTCCTTGTCCTATATGCCAGCTATATTGCATTTCCCAGGGCCTAATGTCTGGAGTTTCTGGACTCTAGTGGAGACATATTGTGATGGATATTACAAATAAACAGAATCAATAATATCCATCACAATGATTCTGTTTTTATGCTGGTGTCTAGGCATCTTGGTTTTGGATGATTGTAATTCTAAGTACTGAATTATGGTAGTGTCTTTGTTGGGTAGGTATTCTCATTGGTTTCTACTGCTGTTTCTCATTCTTAGGAGAGTGTGGTGGGTGCCTGGTAGGGAATTCTTCTGATGGATACTGGATATTCTAGTTAGAATGTATTTCTTGGTATTAGGAGCTAACACTTTGGGATGGAGATATGCTAGAAAAAAGAGGGAGATGAGGGGTTCCAGAGGAGGAAGAAAAGCAGGTTATGACACCTAGATCTGCTTAGTACCCTCTGAATGGGCACAGAGTGGGAGAAGAGGCCACTACTGGTAGTCTGCTACAGAATTGGGCATGAGACTGGTATGTCCTATTTAGGGGAGAGGAAGAAAGTGAAGGTCTGAATATTGCCTACATACTTTCCTGGCCTACCTGCTTCCCTGGCCAGCATGACCAGAGGGTTCTCAGGGAGTGTCTATGGGATTTGTAATTTGTTTCCCTAGCCAGTGTAGTCAGCAGATCCCTAGGGAGTGCTTACAGAAGTTGCCTGCTGAGACAAAGGGACTAGTTGGTGAGGGAGACTGTACATATTCTACAAAAAAAAGAATCTATTTTCAGTTAAACAAAAATAGTGTAAAATAAAACAAAGCAAATGTAAATAGATAAAAACAATTACTTCAATTAACAAGTACCTTTTATTATATTGAATAATTACTATAATGCAAAAGTTCATATAGATAGACATATGGATGAAAATACATTATACATGTATATATATATACTATTCAAGGTTATTCTGTAGGAAGTAGGTTTGAACCAATCCAATATATATTATTAATGAAAGGTTTCCGTACAGATATTAAATCTCTCCATTGACGCAATAAGCCAGATGAAGCTGAATTAGGAAGAACAGTTTTAATGAGCCAAACACTCTTGGGTGACTCTCAAGCCCTCCAGAGGTGATGCAGAGGAGAGAGGAGGAGAAATCACATGGTAGATCTAGTGACTGGAGCTTAAAGACCCTGTAGGCATGGTCATGAGCAATTGTGAGGGAGGAGCCACAGCTTGTTGGGCTTTCTAAGAGGGGCAGGGTTTGGAATGGGGGTTATGAGCTCAAAGCAGAGCTTCCACCTGAACACCCCAACCTTTTCAGATATGTGGGTGATTGTTCAAGTCTGACTACTCCCTGTTGGCGTGGGATGACATGGGGAGGGTAAGTTTGGAGTCAATGGGCTCATGCTCAGCAAGAGGTGTGGGTGAACAATCATCCAATTAATTGCCATCCTGGAGAGCTCAGGGATCTGTTCTTTTGAGGAAACAGAGAAGGCAAGTTGCATTTATCCTGGTTAGTTGCTTGCTTGAGCCTGGAGGGTACTAGCATTGATGTCTCAGGAGCTTGAGGGGCTGGCACACCAAATCAAGGGATAATGTGTTCCAGGAGTACCTAACCCATCACATCTGCTGTTTCCCTGGAGATGGGGAGTGCCTGCATCTATTCTGTAAAGGTGTCAATGAGAGTTAAGAGATAATGAAGCTTATTATGAGTGGATGAAGTCAACCTGCCAGCATTTGCCTGGTTGGTGTCCTAAGAGCTGGTGCAGGGGCTGGTGCATTTGGAGGGTCACCTCTGGGTTGGCCATGGCACACATCTACAGGAGGAGTGGGTTTGTAAAATATGGGCTTGAAGATGGGTGGGGTCAAAGTGGGACTCTAGAGACTGATACTAGTTTCCACCAGGCCAGATTTCTTTGGAATTCTGTAGCAGAATTCTTTCCCCAGGAACATGCAGGTGTCTTTAAAACAGCTGGAATAAATTTACATCTTAGTGTCTTAGCAAAAGGGTTAAAAGGTATGAACATTTTTAGAAGACAACCAGAGGAAATTTACTGAACAAAAGAGGTTAAGTGAGTGAAGGAAGAGGAGAAAAGGAAGCTGAGCAATGGAGGAGGAAGAACAGAGTTGAACATGCTTGTAGGCTTCCATATCCTCTTTAATGCTAACTTGTTTTTGGGGGGGCAGGGAAGGGAGTTGGCATTTCACCAGAGTTTTGCCATATGTGGCTAGAGACAATACAGTAGTAATGTTGTAAAAGCCTCTATACAGTCCTAAAATCTGGGACCAGTAAACTCCACAGAAATTTAAGAACTTGTGAAAATCATTTGAAGTCAGTTTATCAAAACTGCGTCTATCAGTGCTGACACTCTGCTGAACCTCAGAAATTCTAGTGTAATAATAGTATAGAAAGGGGATGGAAGTCTGAAACATCTTTACAAACCTTAAGTGGGAAGTTACTTCTGAAACCTGTTTATCCTTTACTATGAAGCCGGTGAACAGGGCAAACCTGTCTGTCTTTTTGACAGGAAACTTTACTAATGAATTAATGAGCTACCAAGGTGGTTGTAGCCTTGCGAGGAATGGGGGAGAGTTATTAAACTGGTAAATCTATCATTACCCTTGTCATCAAACAGAGTCAGATCTGAGAAGGATAAATTTCACCTGAGAAAGTGGAAGTTAGACAGCCTTCCAGCTACCTAGCCAGCTAGCCCAGGTTTCTCCATGGTCGTTTTGGGCAGAGGTCCTAAGGAAGTATCAGCCTTCATCTGCCAAATCCAGAAGATCTGACAGATTTCCTGTGGAGTAGGAATTTGGAGAGACTGGCCTACATTGTCTTGGAAAAGTGGGCCAATCAATTCCCCCGTGTACTGCTTGTCCACAGTCTGGACAGGGTCTTAACAGCAGTTAAGGTGCAAAGCTTTGGCTGCTCCATGGTTGGCTTTGCGACAGGCTCAAAAGCAGCTGTACCTCATGCACCTGAGCCTAGAGGAGAAGGTACTGTGGGGGGAATTGAAAAACAGAGTAGCAGTGCAGGCTGCCCCAGATCAAACGAAAGCCCAGATGAGTAAGCTGGAACAGCAAGTACAAAATTTGGAAAGAGAGATTTTTTAAGAGAGAGAAAGGTGTAGCAGAGTTTATTTAAGGATAAAGGATTTGTTAAGGGTAGAGTGGGGGAGGTAGAATTCTAGCATGGTATGCGGAGCAGGGAAGAGGGGTCGGGTGCAGCCAAATAGCAAACAGGAAAAGGGACGGGAGTGAAAAGCTCATAACTTGGATGAGGGAGCTCAAACAATGGTATGGTGTGAGACAGCCCCAATTTGAATAAATTTTGTAAAAGATACCCCAAGGGTGTTTGTGGGATTGGGTTTAGACCCACAGCTGCCCATTTCACAAGTCTGTGCTGGAACCCAAAGTCTAAAGCAAAGCATCCATTGCTATAGGCTTAGGGCCCAGGGTGGGTGTGGAACATGCCTCTGTGCAGAACATCATCTGCAGGAGTCCCAGGGAACAAAGGCAGTCTTTGCTCCAAAAATAGATCCAGTTGACTGGCATAGCCACAACTTGACAGGGAACCCTGAAAGTCAGGAGAGGCCCTGGACCTATAGAGGTAGTGACTTGGAACAGGCTGAGCCTTCTGTAATGCTGATTTACTGATTAGAACTTGAGTGGTTGTGGAAAAGTTGGAATGTTACACATTCAGAGCATAATTGTTTTGAACTGTCTTTAACCATCTCATTAGCCAATCCTTGACCATTTCTGTATCAGGCCTAATATTCTGTGACTATAGATAAAATATTTTGAAATGTATTAACTTAAACAAAAAAACACTAGTGTCTATAAACCAAAATACTAAGAATACCAACATAGAATGTCAAGGGACTATAGCAGAGATTTCACTGCTTTGCTTTAACCCATCTACTTAATGCTCCCCCAATGCGTTTGAGAAGTATCTTGATTTGTGACTTTCTTTGTTCCATTACGATAGTGCTTCATGAAGTCGTTAGAATGTTGGAGCACAGAATCAGGGGTAACTTAAATCTGTATTCCCACATTATGGTCACTCAAATTTGACTTCAATGTGACCTATCTCTTATCCCTTCTGTTGTGAGAGCTGTGTTTTTGCATTGACAAGTCTTTTCATACCATTTCATATTTATCTTCCAATTTTCACTACATGGCTATACCATACAGTGTGTTAATTTCAGTGTATAGAGTATAAGCTTTGCATTATCTGAATCTTTCTGTTTCCTACTGAATGCCAGTAAGAAAGCTCATCAGCCATAAGCCAATTAATATTGGTATGACTAGTTTGTAAGTACTTCATAGTGTATCATCTCTGTGATTCATCCCTCATAGAGTTTAATGTGTGTGTATAGATGTGTGTTAAAGACAGTTTATGTGTGTATGTGTGCATGAATAAAAGCATGTATGTATAAATGACAGTATGTGTATGAATGATGGTGCGTTCCTGTGCTTGTAACAGCATATATATATATATATGACAATATGTGTGTATGTGTGTGACACTGTGTGTATATATGAATGATAGCATGTTTATACATGTGTGTGTGTATGAATGTTGTGTATATAAATGAAAGTATGTATGAATGATAGTATGTTTTCATTTGTGTGCAAATATGAATGATAGTGAGTATGTATGAATTAAAGTGTGTATATTGTGTATGAATGACAGTATGTTCATGTGCATATGAATGACAGTAGGTATATATGTGTGTGTGTGTGTGTGTGTGTGTGTGTGTGTGTGTGTGTGTGTGTGCATGTGTGAATTACAAGGTTTTTCAGGTAGCTCACAAGAATATGGAAATCTCTATATAGTCTATCTTGGTTTTGTACTCCTGATTTTCCTGCCTCTGATTCCAAGTGTTTTTCTTTCTTTCTTTTATTAAGAAATTTTTTTCATTCATTTTACACACCAAAAATCCCCTCTTCCCTCCTCCCACCCCCCAGCCTCCCTCCTAAACCCACTCCCCACTCCCCCCTCCACAAGAAGGTAAGGCCTCCCTTGGGGAGGCACATTCAGCAGAAGCAAATCCAAGCCCTTCCCTCTGCCTCAAGGCTGTAAGAGGTGTCCCATCATAGGTAGTGGGCTCCACCAAGTGTTAAAGTGATGTGGTGGTTTGAATAAAAACCCATAAATCCAGAGGGAGTGGCACTATTAGGAAGTGTGGCCTTGTTGGAATAGGTGTGTCTTTGTTGGAGGAAGTGTGTCACTAAGGGGTGGGCTTTGAGGACTCAGAATCTCAAGTCCAGGCTCAGTGGCTCACAGTTTTTTCCTGTTGCATTTGGACCAAGATGTGGAAATCTCAGCTCCTTCTCTAGCACCATGTCTGACTGCACACCAACATGCTTTCCATCATGACAATAATGAACTAAACTCCTAAACTATAAGCCAGCCCCAATTAAGTGATTTCCTTTATAAGAATTGCCTTGGTCATGGTGTCTCTTTACAACAATAAACCTCTAATTAAGACAGATGACATCCAACCCATCTTAATTGTGTTATGTTAAATAGATTGCTTTAGTTCAGGTTTAGTTTCTTAATCTGTAAAAAAGATAATAATAGTACTTTCTTTGAAGATTAGAAGTAGCAAATGTAAATTTTTATCATAAGAGAAAAACAGTTTATTGTTAAATCATTTATCAATGTGTCCTGAATAGGAAAAATTATGATTATGGTATTTATTGTCTGTCTTAGGTCCATGTACCTATGTATAAGCTGATTTAATTTTCTCTCTCTTAATTTTTCATTTTCTGTCTTTCAGATTTATTCTTCTCATGAGAATAAGAGGGTTGAATTTTTTTTAACTGTGCTCCAAATAAACCTTCATTTATTAGAATTTATATTGAGTGAATCAATGTTCTTTCACATATCTCTCTCTCAATTTTGTATTTTGAGTCTGATGTTATAGAGCTAAGGGGATTTGAAAACATCTTAGATAGGAGTAGGAGAGAAATTTCCTATAGAGAAAGAAAACAATGACTTGTTTACTTTTCTCTGTTGATTTAGTTTATCACTACATAACACATCAAGAGGTCAGCTAGAAAGGACAGTGAGTTCATGCAGTAGTTTCACATCTCTCTATTGCAAACCCAAGACAAGCATGGCTAAGAAATTCAACTGGAGGGAAATGTGATGCCTGCAGCAGGCAGGAAGGGCGTGGAGTTGGTTTCAAAGCCATATTCTCTTTTAAAAATAGATTGAGCAAGCAGGTTTTATTATTTGAGAAACTGAACATTCTGGCATAGGATAGAACTTTGGGAGTGGGCTCATTTCTAAGTATAATTTAAGGCCATACGTAGTTCAAGAAGGAAAGATGGAAGATACCTTTAACTCTGGGAATGTTCAGCTTTTGTCATAAAATTTTAGCTTTTATAGTGTCAGAAAATACTATACTGGCTACCAAGGGAGAAAAATATTCTAGGGTTATCCAAGTAGAAACCACACAGTCCATGAAATCAATCAGTCTGGTGAGATATAACCCTCTGTGGTGATAGTGGCACTGATACTATGGACATAACCAAACACTCTCTGATTGTATTATTCAAGGGCAAAACTGATGTCTATTACTCTAAACATGGCCAAGAACCCTTGGCTGAGGAGGCCATAGGTTCTAGGGGAAAACCTGCTATTCTTAATTTGAAAAATAGACTTTATATCAAACTTTATTCTAAATATTTTTTTCTATCCACTTATTAGTAACTCTCAGTCCTTGTCAGAGAAGTTTCTTTTGCAGCAGACAGTGATTAATTCAGAGACTTCCAACTGATCAAAATGTGAAAAATAAGTTACAGTGAGTGCTCAACCATAGTGCAAGATCTGTATCACTCTCCCTCCCTGCAAAGCTCAGGGAACATCATAAAAGAGGGAGCAGAAAGACTGTAAGAGCTAGAATATGGTTGGTCAACACTGTAGCAAAATAGTCTTGACACGATAGTGCTCACGAACCCACAGCAGCTGTGGCTACCTATATAAGATATACATAAGATCATGCCAGCCAACATTCCAGCATGTATGGGGTCATCCTCACTAGGCTTCACCCTTATCACAGGAGCTATTGACCATTGATGGCTTTAAGGTTAAGCAAAGTCATTCTTCTTCAGACACTTTTACTTCACATTGCTCCAGTAGATGGCCCTCCACCTCTCCACATATGGGCAGCATTAGTTGTATTTCATGTATTATTAAAAAACACACATGAATTGTAAGGGGGATATAGCTGAGGTCAGAGGGAGTAGCAGTTAGAATGACTACAGAAGAATAAGTTTTAAAAAGTATTTTTAAAGAGAAAAATAAATGTAATTATTAAGCATGAGAAAGCTATGGCAGAAATCACTGTAATCTGGCACATAATCATTCTCGACTGGCTATAGATTGCATACTAAGAAAACACAAGAACTGAAACACAATTAAAGCAGATTGAAGCACTGGATTCTCTATGTCAGGCTCAAAGAACATTATGGTTTCATCAAAGAATATTTAAGATTTTGTTGTTGTTGTTGAAAGATGTAAGGTTGTGAATAGTGTTTTTTTAACCTTTAGTAAGCAAGCATAGAAAAATGAGTTTCACTCTGGTATTTTCATATGTACATCATTGTATTTTGTTCTTATTTGCCCTCTCCTTTCTCCTCTCCCTCTTTCTCTCCTTTCTTCTGTGTCTCTTCCTCCCTCAAATTTTATCCTCTCCTCATGTTCCTGTCATATCTATCTGTATATACATCTCAAGAGGCTCCAGGGAGGGAAAATGCCTCATAAGACAAAGCATGTGATATTTTGCCTGCCCCTCTCCGGTACTCTCGGTTTCTTCTCCCTTTTAGATCTTTTCCTCCCATAGTGTGAATAGCTTTCATAAGGTTTAAATACATTATTATCTGTTCTTTTTATTTATTTTTTATTTTTGTTTATTCTATGTGTCTTTCACATCATGTATCTTGATCCCATTCACTCCCTGTCCCTCCACATCTGCCCTCCACTGCTGCACCACTACCTCTAATAAAACAAAATTCAAGAGAAAAAAGCAAAATAAAATGAAAAAAAAATTTTTAAACGGCAAAAATTAAAAATCTTATCATGGCAGCTGCACTATGACCCAACAAGTCACACCATACACCCCTTTGTCCATATATCTCTACTTACAAGTGTTCATTGCGAAGAGTCATTGATCTGGTTTGAGGCCCATGGTTTCTATCACACAATCAATGCCGGGCCCCACTAGGACTCATCTGGTACTTCCTGCTGCTACCCTGTGTTGTGGAGCTCTTGTTGCTTTGGGTCTGTGGGTCAGGTCATTTCACATGCTCCAGCAGATCATAGATAGGGTGAATGTTGGGGCAGGCCAAATCATAACCCTGGGCCTGGGCGTAGACAGCTAACTGTAGGGTTGGTCCACCAGCTGGGAAATGGAGACAGCTCTTCCACGGTCACAATTTTGAGGCTGGCTCTCCCACACCGGTGCTGAAAGTGTTGGCTCTATTGAGCTGCCCTGTCAAGGTGCACCGCCTGCTCTCCTGAGGGTTGCAGCTGGTGAGGGTCAGGGACAGCTCTCCCACTCTTATGACCATAGGGCAAGCTCTCCCACCTGCCTCAGGCATTGATGGGCAGGGGTGTCAACTCTTTTCTGTCCATGCCAGCACAAGGCAGATGGGTAATGGGGACAGCTGTCCCATGCTCATGATTTTGGGGCTGGCTCACCCACACCTCCGCTAACAGTGTTGGCTCTGTTGTACTGCCCTAAAGGGAAAAAAGTAAAGAAATAAGCCTCCATTGTTTATAAGACACATACTGAGTGATAGTTTCTTATACCAGTCAAGCATGTGGAAAGTGCATGCTTGGGACACTAAACAAAGCCAAAGTGGTAAATTGGGAAAATAAATTGTAAGGAAAGAGCCCTACCCAGGCTGGTAGGGACAGAAGGGAAATGCATGAGAAGGAGGACAGAGGGTCCAAAGTATGTAGTGCACAGATATGCAATTGTGAAAGAGAAAAAATTTTACCAATTAAAATATGCTGAATAGCAACAAAAGAATTGAGGATAACTAGAATACTGTCATTTACATACCACTTTGACAGTCCTTAGCATTTGCCTTCTAATTCATTTTAAATGTAAGTTTATTTTCATCTAAATTAAAATTGTAAAACTGAAAACTAGAATTATTTTGCATTTTGTTCACAAAACATTTTTACATGTGCTAATGATTATACTGTTTTATCAACTAAACAAGAAAGAATGGTTTCCTGGTCTGTTATGAGAAACCCAGGGTTTGTGAAGGTAAAAGTGATTTGCTGGTGGTGAACAAATACTATTCAAGCCCTTTCTTTATGCAAGGCTCCAGTGGCTACAAGATTCACTGGAACATCACCTAGTTCTTAGATTCTGATTCTGATTAAATCCTTAATTTGCTTTGTCATTGGTAGGGTATATTTATTCTGATTCTATGTTAAAAAAATAAGATTAACTTTTTAAATTCCATAGAGATACTACAAATGAAACAAAATTATTTGTTTGGGCGAAACAATTTAGACAATAACAGAACCAATACTCCAATATTCCTATTTTGAATAACATTTTAGAAATTGTTGAATCTTATACAAATAGTTCCTCAGATGCCATTGTCTCTGTCTGTTTTCTGCTGTTATAAAGAATAAATGGGAATAGTGAGGGTTTAGTAATTAAGAACACTTGCTGGGCATGAGGAGCTGAGTTCAAATTACCAGCATTTATGGTGAAATGTCAGAAGTGTCTGTGTGTGCATGTAATTTTAACACTGTGCAGCACAGAGACAGGATTCCTGGGGCTTTCTGACTACCAGCAAAGCTCCAGGTTCCCTGAGAGACCCTGTCTCGAGGGTATAAGGGCAGGGCAAAGGAAAGAGAGAAGGAGAATTCAAGCACAAGCTCTTGACCCTAGACATTCTCCTCTGTATAAAAAACCCTGTCTGTGGACAGAGCACTCAGGTTCCAAATGCCTAGCGTGTGTCCTGCTTCCTAATGATGGAGAATTTCAGCACGGTTGTCAAGGACACGCAAGCTATGGCAGCTGCTTTGTGCCATTTTGTTGTTTCTTCTGTCCCACCAGTAGATCCTGATTTAGATTCATATTGGAAATTCTAAAGCATATATCCATCTTGTGTCTTTTGACAATATCCACTGTTCACTTGGTCATGTTTTCTTTGAAATGTTATATCTAATTTTAGCGATATTAGTTTGTAGGCTTATTTCAAAATAAAAAAAAGATCCCAAGTGGAGTTAACCAGTCTGCCACTTTTCTCTAATACCTGCAAAAAGACAGCCCTTCAAAAATAGAAGTTTGGTTTTGTTTACCGTGGTACATTCTCCACTTCAACACAAACTATAAATGCTAAGGTTGGAATAACAGTAACTCAGGGAGGGAGAGAAGAAGGAGGAAAGAAGAAGAGGAGAGAGATTTCTGTCTTTCTGTTGTTGTTTGGTTTGTTTTCTTTTGTTTTATCAAGGTCTGGAGAAACTCACCTGTAACAGTGGCAGGTGCTAGCTCTGGTAATGGGTTCACAATCTTGTAGTCCTCTCATGTTATCTGGCCTATTAACATTTCCCAACAATTCATTATTGATCTTGTTACATATATCAACCATTTTCTCTAGAGTTTTAAGTTTTGCCAAGAGTTGTGCAGAACAAATGTACTTTTTTTTTTAACTTTATTCTGCCTGCAGACAGTATGTTCCCTTGTTCATCCACAATCATGTAAATTTTAAGACATGGCTTTTTTCCTCTTTAAATTTTGATTCTGATGGTCTTATCTTTCTTTTGAGTCTTGGAAGTTTCTGAAGTTCTCTTCTACCTTCATTTTGTTTTGCTTTGTAGGTGATCACTCTCAAGTTATATTTTCTTTTTGTCCTTTGCTTTGGAAGATTATTTTTTGTTCATCTTTTAATACGATGGTTCACTGCCCTTACTCTTGTTCTCACTTTTTAACATAAAGGAATTTAATTATAACTTTTCCATAAACACTGCTGTTGACATTTTTGTATTATTGTAAAGTGACTTTTCTCTTCATATTTTCCATATAGAAGATAATTTCCATTTCATACATCAATTAGGTCAAAAGTTATGTAGAAAAATAGTTTTTAAACAGAAAGACTTTATTAGTGGTAGTATTTTCTCATTTATTGGATTACTTTGAGAGAGTTGCCTTTATGATAATAATGCTTACTGTAGTTTTGTGTGTCTCTAGATATGCAATTGATTTTTATAACTTACAATTGAGTGAAGCTAATCCTCCTAAATCCTAAAGTTTAATTCTTAATGCTTGTTGAAATGTTCATTCAGTGTATCATTAACATTTTTGTAATTTACCATCATCTAGCTCCTTCTGATCTGAAAAGTGATAGCCAGTGTGGCATCATTATTTAGATAATATACAGCCCTCCTTGAATTCCTCACAGTTTTTTCATTATTCTTTGTATTGTTTGCTATCTACAGATCGTCACTGTATTGTTTCCTTCACATATTTACTTAGTGCACAATTCCTTTTTATTTAGGAATTTTATCTTTAATGTCTACTGTCTACTTAGTTTATAGCAGTACTATCCTCACTGCCTTTAGATTTGTATTTGCCAAATCCCTGTTTGTCTTTTTATTTTCAAACTTTATCATTTCGCTTTTAGCTATGTTTCTGGAAAGCAGAGAGTTGACATTCAAGTTCTCTATTGCAAAACTTAACAGATTGTAGATGAATTGCTAGATGGTCTTATTAATAAAAACCTGGAGCCAGATATTGGGGTTAAAACTCAGTGATCAGAAAAGCAGAGAGAAGCCAGTCACATTCTCATCAGCCCTCAGCCTCCAAAGAGAGATACTTCCTGCATATCCATGCCTATATGCTTTTCTGTTCTGCCATTTCATCTCATTTCCTCTCCCTGCTACTTTACTTCTTCTTCCTGCCCAGCTCTGTCACTTCTGGTCTGTCTGTGCAGACCTCCAGACCTTTATGGTTAACTATTGTTGGAATTTAAGGCATGTGCCACCATGCCTGACTCTGTTCCCAGTATGGCCTTGAACTCACAGAGATCCAAAAAGACCTTTGCCTTCTGAGTGACAGTATTAAAGGCGTGTGCTACCATTGCCTGACTTCTATGTTTAATATTGGGGTAGGCCTTTTCCTCTGATCCTCAGATAAACTTTATTGGGGGACACAGATAAAATGTCACCACACAGTCCCTGTGATTGCTGAAAGAACTTAATCTGTTATATCTACAGAACTGCAATATTGTATTTTATTTTGAGAGAGGGTCTCACTCTAGTGAGGGCCAGCCTGAATGCATAGATCTGCCAGCCTTTTTCTTCTTAGAGTGATTTTTTTTAATTTTACACTTTATTCTTTATATCATGTTTATTTTACTACCTTTCTTCTTTATTTCTTTATCCAATTATATAATTATGCTGTTATGAACTTTAATAATTTCCTTTTTCTCCATTTGCTGACTTTGAACTTCTACCATAACTTATCTGTCATTAACCATTTTTCTATATCTCCATTATAGAAATCCTCATTTAATATTTTATAAAAATAAGTTTATACCTCTTCCCTTACTAAAGTCCCATATCACAATATTGCTTCTTTTTCTTCAATAAGGTAATGTATTCCCTTGCCCACAGCTTCCTTGAACCTCACCTGAACTCCCTACAAGAACGCTGAAAGTCAATTGCTTTATTCTGCTTTCTTACATCAAATCTTAGTCTTGAATAGTTTACTACTTTTATATTCAGGCACTTATTAGAATTTTCTTTGTAGCATTACTATATGAAGTCTTGTCTATCTTTTCACTTATATATCACCAGATAATCTGATTCAATTACCTGTTGTTATAAATCCAATCCCAAGTTCTTGGCTTATCCGTGTTACTTATTCTTCTGTTTGATCTATTAGGAAGTCTAACATGGCTATTCTTCCTTCTTTCCTATGATGGTATGTGAGAGTACTCACTGTATATGGTGTTCTTATGCATGACCGGGAATGATCTCTTCCCTCGTTGCTATTATTCTCCAACATCTGTAGACAATGCCTCACTATTGCATGGCTTTAGAACTGAAAAGCTTGGTTACTAATCTTGCTACACTCTGTATTTTGTCAAACATTTCTTTCTGTGTGGACACATCCAATGTTTACTGCTCTTTATCACTAAGTTGAGGAATTTTCATAGGACATCCCTTGATGAATGTGTTGTCTCTGTCTTCTCTAGGTTGTGATAATATACTGAGTCAAGTGTTCTTCAGTTCAGGAAGCTTTCTTCCATGGCTTGTGTACTTACCTCTCCTGAATCTACATCTTTTTTCTTATTTTAGAACATCTATTCCTTTTTTCATGAATCTATACTCCAAAATGTATATACTTCATGAACATTTCTGTATAATTGACTTATTCTTCTTGTCTATTAACTATTCTACCACTTAATCACCTAAGCACTCATAGTGCTACTCCTAGCTTTTATGTCATCCCTTCACTCTCTAAATAAAACTAATAATAATAATAATAATAGTAAAGTGATTTTAGTTCTAGAACCTATGCTGAGTCTCTTATTCTTGTCTTTTGACATAGTCTTGTATTTCTTTTAACTCTGATTTTCAAAGCAGTTGTATATATTTCTTTACTAGCCTTTTCAGAATTTCCTGTGCAATCTGTTCTTTGACTAGAAGCACTTAGAACAAGATGTCATTTTCTCTGGCTGCTTGTTGAAATGCCTTACATGGGAGCCCTCCTGAGAGCAGTACTATTCACAACCATCTCACTCACTGTGGTTCACACAACAGCCTGGCAGTTCTAGTCTCTTAGATGTTCCATATTGTAATCTCCTGTGTCTCTAAAACTCAGATGTAGAGACAAGAGAAAACCAACTGTTGTTCTTTTTCTTACCCTTAGGTTCCAGGAGATCCTGAAGTTTAAAAAAGAACATGAAGCCCAGAGATCTGCAATCCACTGATTGTCATGAGATCTTTGCATTGGGGTTTTGTGTTGAGACACAAATTTAACCCAAGGGAAGGAAGTACAAAAACAAGTTTGTCATGTCATGCCTGTTATCCCACCAAAAGTGTATGGTGGAGGCCAGAGAGTCCTGAGTAGAAGAGTATGAAACACCTCAAACAACTCTCCCAGAATTCCTTCTAACTTTAAGAAAAGGATATTTTTCATGTTTGTCAATGAAATACAAGAGTAGTTCTTCCTAGTCTGATATATATCATTGGATGTGCCATCTATCATCTATGACTTTGGGCCTCAAGCATCTTTATCACTAAAATTCCAAGCTGTTTCCACATGTCAAAAATATTCCCTCTTCCTGCATGCTAATCATGTCAGTTGTGCAACTACCATACATGCAAATTAGACACAGCACTCCTTGTATCAACTCTGAGTAAGGAAATAATTTTGGAGTAAAACTTGGCAAAACAACATTTTGAGTTGCCAACAAATTTTTGTGCAAGATTTCAAAACATTAAGTTTTAGTATTCACTTTCAAACTCAAGCCAATTTTGCTTAAGGGAACACTATTGTTTGAGCTGAGAAAAAAAATCAAACCTAAACTATGGTTATGCATCTGGCATTCTTACTAAACATATGCAAACAATAGTTTTGCTAGTTGTTTTTTTTCAATAATACAAGTTTCAAAATATGTATGCATATGGAATTTCTTCTTGACTTCAAAAAGTTAAAATCACATTATGACCCCAAAGATGTACTCCTCAGAAAAGGGAGAGAATAATGCATATCTACTTCCGCAGTCTGTATTTTTTTTTTTTTTTGTAGAAATGGAACCTCCCTCTTTTCTATTGCTTCTCTTGGGTCATGTTTCACCATATACAGTTCTCAAAGCAGCCACAATCCTAAGTTCCAGGAGCATCATATCAGTGTCTTACAGGCAGCATTTAGTAGCCTCTTTGATGTTCCTTGTTCTCTATGTTTCCATGTCCTTTTACCCACTGTCCTCTTTTTCTATTATACATGTGTATGGTGAATGAATGTTTATCTGCATGTGTGTCTGTGTACCACATACATGCCTGGTACCAATGGAGTAAAGAAAAGGGTGTTGGATTCTTTAGGACCAGGTGGTTTTGAGCTGCCATGTGAATGCTGGGAATAGAATCTAGGTTCCCTGGAAGATCAGCCAGTGCTCTTACCCACTGAAAATTTATTGAATTTTCAGGTTCTGCCATGCAGCAGTCATGAGATTTAGAAATATTAAGTTGGAGTCTCTTCTTTCTGATAGTGATATAGGTGAGTTAGTAACTTCTGAAATCTATTTTAGAGCCCTTTGTACTTATCATTATTATATGTTTAACTTTTCCATATCCCTCTATGAATGAAAGCAGTCTGTAGATGGTAGCCCTATTGTCTCTATTCTTTAGAAGCAATTGGAACAATAAACAAAATATATTGATTATTTTGCATCAAAAGTTACTTCAAGAGACTAGAATGACAGCTCAGTGGTTAAGAGCACCGGCTGCTCTTCCAGAGGATTGAGGTACAAGTACTAGCTCCTTGGCTCACAACTGTAACTTCATTTATAGGCTATCCAATACATTCTTCTTGCTTCCAAAAGCTCCAGGCATGTAACTGGTATACAGACATATTTGTAGGCAAAACATTTGTACACAAAATAAATTAAAAAAATTTAATATAATAGACATGAAGAATTGCCACCCAGTCAGATCCTCCACATCATTCTCCAGGGACTAGTCAATTGATCCCTGTTGATGCACCCTCTTCAACCACCAAACTCTAACCCAGGTCCTACAGCCAATGCCCTGGTCTGGTTTAGTCTAGCCATCCCTACTTATCCTTTCTACAAACCTCTAGGCTTCTTTTAAGACCTGGCCCTTATGTCCCCAACTTGCTGACTCTTCCATTATTATATTAAAATGCTCTATACAGCCTGATCCTGCATATATTTCTCTAGGATCTAGCCTGATCTAGACTAGAGTCTAGTCTCCTTCTCTCACTGTTGAGCCTACCACAAACCCCATATCTGCCTCCAAACTCAAGCTTGGGCCAGGACATACATCCAGCACCAAAGCTCACTTCCCATTGTTCACCTGACATCATTCCATCTAAACTCAAAACACTCCATACCGCCTAAACCATCTAGAACTCCTATGTTCAACCCAAATGGAACATCCTATCTTCTGTTCCAACCACCTCTGTGGTGTTATTGTGTTCCCCAAAATATTGTACACCCTAATAAACTTATCTGGGGTCAGAGAACAGGACAGCCACAATATTAAACATAGAGGATAGGCAGTGGTAGCACACACCTTTAATCCCAGCATTCCAGAGGCAGAAATCCCTCTGGATCTCTGTGAGTTCAAGGCCACTTTGGAAACAGCCAGGCATGGTGACACATGCCTTTAATCCCAAGAAGTGAGCCTTTAATCCCAGGGAGTGATGGCAAAAACAGAAAGATATATAAGGTGTGGAGACCAGAAACTAGAAGCATTTGGCTGGTTCAGCATTTGGCTGGTTAAGCTTTCAGGCTTTTGAGCAGCAAAGTTCAGCTGAGACCCATTTGGATGAGGACACAGAGGCTTCCAGTCTGAGGAAACAGGATCAGCTGAAGAACTAGCAAGGTGAGGTAGCTGTGGCTTGTTCTGCTTCCCTGATCTTTCAGCGTTCACCCCAATACCTGGCTCCAGGTTTGTTTTTATTAATAAGACCTTCTAAGAGTCCTGCTACACACCTGTGTCCATATCAGACATGAAACTAACAACAGAACTCCACATATCCAGGTCTCATCACAAAAATACAAATAATATGAAAAATGAAGCCAGTAGCTGCCTTCAAAACCCATCATTCCTATAGAAATGTTCACCAATGAAAATTATTTCAATGAACCACATGACACAGAATTTAAAATAACAACCATAAACTTCATCAAAGAATTCAAGGAGTTTAAAGACTAAGAGAGAGAGAGAGAGAGAGACAGACAAACAGACACACACACACACACACACACACACACACACACACACAGAGTGAGAGTGAGAGTGAGAGCGAGAGCGAGAGAGCGAGAGAGAGAGAGGGAGAGAGAGGAGAGAGAGAGAGAGAGAGAGAGAGAGAGAGAGAGAGAGAGAGAGAGAGGGGAGAATCTTAGTTAAAGTGAATATTGCATTTATTGCCTGAGTGACACACAAGAAAAAACATAAATACATGTCTGATGGAAGTTACAAAAAGAATTCAGGATTTGAGAATGAAATTCACTACAGATACAGAAGTAATGAAGAGGACTCAAGCTTCAATGAAGAGAATTGGATAAAAATCAATAATCAACTACAATACTCAAAGGAAAGCCTTATAAGAAGAATGATTCAAGCAACAGATGGAATACCAGGACTAAGCATTAAACTAGAGGATCCTGAAAACAAGCAAAAACTATGAAAAAGTGTTTTCAAAACAGAGGAAAGAAATATACAGAAAATGTGGGACATCATAAAAATACCATTCTTGATCCATCCATTTGTCTGCAAACCTCATGATGTCATTGTTTTTCTCTGCTGAGTAGTATTCCATTGTGTATATGTACCACATTTTGTTTATCCATTCTTCAGTTGAAGGGCATCTAGGTTGTTTCCATGTTCTGGCTATTACAAACAATGCCGATATGAACATAGCTGAACAAGTGCTCTTATGGTGTGGTTGAGCATTCCTTGGGTATATGCCCAAGAGTGGTATAGCTGGATCTTGGGGGAGATGGATTCCCAATTTTCTAAGAAAGCGCCATATTGATTTCCAAAGTGGTTGTACAAGCTTGCATTCCCACCAGCAGTGGAGGAGAGTTCCCCTAGCTCCACATCCTCTCCAGCATAAGGTGTCTTCAGTGTTTTTGATCTTAGCCATTCTGACAGGCGTAAGGTGGTATCTCAGAGTTGTTTTGATTTGCATTTCCCTGATGATTAGGGATGTTGAGCAATTCCTTAAATGTCTTTCGGCCACTTGAGTTTCCTCTGCTGAGAATTCTCTGTTTAGTTCTATAGCCCATTTCTTAATTGGACTGTTAGGCATTTTGATGTCTAATTTCTTGAGTTCCTTATATATTCTGGATATCAGTCCTCTGTCAGATGTGGGATTGGTGAAGATCTTTTCCCATTCTGTAGGCTGATCTAGAAAAAATCATCCTGAGTGAGGTAACCCAGACTCAGAAAGACAAACATGGTATGTACTCACTCATAGCAGGATACTAGACATGAAACAAGGATGACTTGTCTGCTACTCACATCACCAGGGAGGCTACCTGGAAAACAGGACCCCAAGAAAGACACAGGGATCGCCCAATGACAGAGAAATGGAATGAGATCTACATGAACAGCCTGGACATGAGTGGGGGTAGTGTAAGGCGAGGGTCGAGGGAAAGAGAGCTTGAGGGAGCGGGAGATCCCAGCTGGATCAACAACAGAGAGGGAGAACAAGGAATAGGAGACCATGGTAAATGAAGATCACATGAGAATAGGAAGAAGCAAAGTGCTAGAGAGGCCCACAGAAATCCACAAAGATACCCACACAGACTGCTGGCAATGGTCGAGAGACAGCCCGAACTGACCTACTCTGGTGATGGGATGGCCAAACACCCTAATTGTTGTGCTAGAAACCTCATCCAACTACTGAGGGATCTGGATGCAGAGATCCATGACTAGGCCCTGGGTGGATCTCTGGGAGTCCAATTAGCAAGAATGAGGAGGGTTTATATGAGCGAGAATTGTTGAGACCAAGGTTGGATAAAGCACAGGGACAAATAGCCAAAAGAATGGAAACACATGAACTATGAACCAATGGCTGAGGGGTCCCCACTGGATCAGGCCCTCTGAATGGGTGAGACAGTTGATTGGCTTGATCTGTTTGGGAGGCATCCAGGCAGTGAGACCGGGTCCTGTGCTCATAGCATGAGTTGGCTGTTTGAAACCTGGGGCCTATGCAGGATTGTTTGGCTCGGCCTGGGAGGAGGTGACTAGACCTACCTGGACTGAGTCTACCAGGTTGACCTCAGTCTGTGGGGAAGGCTTTGCCCTGGAGGAGATGTGAATGGGGGGGTTGGGGGGAAGGTGAGGGGGACGGGAGGGGGGAAAACAAGGGAATCCGTGGCTGATATGTAGAACTGAATTGTATTGCAAAATAAATAAAAAAAAGAAAAAAAATACCATTCTTTTGAAATATAAAAATAGATGAGAGAGAAGAATATCAGGTCATTAGTGTAGGACAGATCTTCAATAAGATCATAGGAGAAAGCATCCCCAAACTAAGAAAATCATACACATACAGATATAAGAAGACACAGATCACCAAATAGACAAGACCAGAAGAGAGCATCCCCATGACATATCATAATTAAAACACTAAGTATACAGAAAAAAGTAAGATTATTGAAAGCTACAAGAGAAAAAAACACAAGCCACATATAAAGGAAAACCAATCAGACTAACAGCTGATTTTTCAATGAGAACTCTGAAAGCCAGAAGAGTTTGGACCACTAAATTCCAAGTCCTAAAAAGCCATGATGGTCAACTGAGATTACTATACTCAATAAAACTACCTGCCATGTTGAAAGAGGGGAAAAATAACTTTCCATTATATAAAGGGCCATAAAAATTATATACAACAGACAAAACCTAACAAAAATCCAGGAAGCAATATTTTGGGTTGAAGAGGAATGAGCATAGCAAGAGACTATGGAGGGAAGAACGAATCACTGTAAAGTTTAAAATAACTCCAGGTATCCTCTCTGACCTATTACATAATAAAAGTTTAAATTGACAGCAATAGCCACAACTCTAGTAAATGCACAAACTCAAGGATTTTGAGCAGCTTATTACTGATTGATGATTGGGTCAATGAAGAAATCAAAAAAGAAGAAAATTCTAGAACTAAATGAAAATGAAAACACATTAAAATCTCTGGAATACATTTGAATCTCTAAGTGCCTACATTAAAACACCAGTAAGAGCACAAAAAAATGACTAAATAATGCAACTAAAATTTTTGGAAAAATGCAAACAAATGAAATCCAAACCCAGTCAATGACATGAAATAATAAAAATCAGAGAAGACATAAATAGAAACAAATAAACAAAGAAATTTAGAATCTTATAAGTAAATGCATTAAAAACCTATACTCCATTAAGCTGTGAATCCATTAAAAGTGAATCAATTTCTAGATTCAGCCAAACCACCATAACTATACCAAGAAGTCAACAATTTAAACATGCAAGAACAAAAGAAGATGTTTAAATAGTAATAAAAAGCCTTCCAACTAAAATATATCCAGGGCCAGATAGATTTACAGCAGAATTCTGTCATAATTTCAAAGATCTACAGCCAATCTTATTAAAATATTCAAAAAATAGACACATAAGGAGTACTCCAAAACTCCTTCCATGGAGTCAGTATTAATCTACTACCAAAACCAGATAAAGAGACCACAACAAAACAAAACAAAAACCCAAAAAAACTACAGACCAATATCCCTGATGAACATGAAATAAAAAATACCCAATAAAATCCTTGCAAGCTTATTATAGATATACATGAAAGAAATTATCCACCATGAACAATTTGGTTTGACCCAGAGATGCAAAATAAAAAATGGTTCAAACTATGCAAATTTATAAATGTAATAAACCAAGCAACTGGATTTACAGACGGTGGTGGCGCCTGCCTTTAATCCCAGCACTTGGGAGGCAGAGGCAGGTGGATCTCTGTGAGTTCGAGGCCAGCCTGGTCTACAAAGTGAGTTCCAGGAAAGGCACAAAGCTACACAGAGAAACCCTGTCTCAAAACACAAAACAAACAAACAAAAAAATCACATGATCAGCTCAGTAGATGTATAAAAATCCTATAAGGTAATCAAACTTGACTTAATGATAAAAATCCTGGAGAAAGGAGGATTAGAGGGAAAGTACCTCAACCTAAAATAAGCTACATATGAGAAACTCACAGCCAACATCATCCTAAATGGAGAAAAACTTGAAACAATCTAACTGAAGTCATGAATGAGACACGGCTGTCCATTATTTCCATTGTTTTTCAATTTTCTGCTTGAAACACTAGCTGCAGCAATAAGTGAACATAAGAAAATTAAAGGGATGCAAATATGAAAAGAATTCAAACTACCTATATTTGCAGATGACATGCTGTTATACCTTAGAGATCCTAAAACTTCTACCAAAATGAATCATCAATTTTAACAAAATTGATACAGAATCAATTTTATAAGATACAGAATCAATTTCAAGAAGCAATACCTTTTCTACACACCAACAACAAACCAACAGAGAAAGGTATTGTGGACACATTCACATTCACAATCACACCAAAGAAAATATGACATCTAGGAATAAAATTAGCTAAGAAAGCGCTCTACAAAGAAATCTAATCATTTGTAAGAAGATACGGGGAAAAATCATAAAATGGAGAGTTATCTGATACTCACATGTTGATAGAATTAATATTGTAAAAATGACCAACTTAATGAATACCATTTAAAAATTCAGTCCAATTATAATCAAAATCTCAATCTTATTCTTCACAAGAATAGAAAAAAAATTATGCTAAAATTCATATGAACCCAAAAGAGACCCTGGATAACCAAATAAACCTGAGTAAAAATAACAATGCTGGATCATCATTTTAAATTACAAGATATACTAATGAGCCATAGTAATAAAAAATGGTACTATGAGGAAAACAGATACATAAACAAATGGAACAAAATTAAAGAGCTAAACATGAATATATGTAATGGCAGCCATTTAATATTTGTCAGAGATTTCAAAAACATGCTAAAGAAAATAGCAAACCTTAAAAAAAATGCTGGGAAAATTAGAATGTCCACATATAGAAGAAAGAAATTTTACCTATAATCATAACTTTGCACAAAAACTAACTCCAAATGCATCATAGATCTAACTCTGAAACCTTGAACTTGAAAACTATTAGAAGAAAACACGGGAAGTTCCCTACATGGATGTAGGAAAAGACTTTAAATAGGGTTCCATTTGCTTAGGAATTAACAAAAACTATTGGTAATTGGTCTTCTTAAAACAAAACAAACCAAGATTCTGCACATGAAAAATAATCAATTTAATGAAGAGGAAACACATGAAATTGGGGAGAATCTTTGAAAGCTAAATGTCTAACAGAGGATTGATATCCAGAATATATAAAGAAATTCAGAAGACAAAGAAAAAAAGAAAAATTAAAATAAAATAAAACAAAAACCAAAGAACAATGACCTACTCAAAAAATAGGTTTGGTATCTGAACAGAGAGTTCTCTAAAGAAGAAATTAAAATAGCTGAGAAAAAACTGGAAAAAAATGTCCACCATTTCTGGCAATAAGGAAAAATGCAATCAACCAACCAATCAATAAATCAATCACTACATAAATAAATAGATAAAAAATAAATAAATAAATAAATGCAAATGTAAAACCTCTAGGTTTTTATCTCACTCCTGTAATACTGGTAAGTGTGGTAGTTTGAATGTAACTGACCCTCATAATCTCATGGGGTGTGACACTATTAGGTGGTATGGCCTTGAACAGTAGGTATAGACTTGTTAGAGGAAGCGTGTCACTGTGGGGACAGACTTTGAAGTTTCCTGTGCTCGGGATACAACCCAGTGTTTCAGCTGACTTCCTGTTGCCTACAAGATGTAGGACTCCTAGCTACTACTCCAGCACCACATCTGCTTGCATGCCACCATGCTCCCTGTCATGATGAAAATGGACTGAATCTCTGAACCTGTAAGTGAGTCACAGCAACTAAATGTTTTCTTTATAAGAGTTGCCTTGTTCATGGTGTCTCTTCACAGCAATGAAAACCCTAACTAGGACACCCATCCTTGGTGTAAGCCTAAAGATTGGATGTCCTTTTCCACAGATACTTAACCAGTCACATTCATTGCTGCTCTATCACAGCATCTAGGAAATGGAGACAGCCAAAATGGCCTTAGACTGATAAGTGGATAATGAAAATGTAGTACATATACTTTGTGAAATACTATTATTCAGCTGTAAAGAAAAGTGAAATCATTTTGAGGTAAATTAAATTAGAAAAGATCATATTCAGTAAGGTAACCCAGACACAGAAAGACAAATGTCACGTATTTCCTCTCATCTGAGGTTCTTACCTCCAAAATTCAGATTAGAGTATACAGCCTGGAGTAACTACAGAAGCCAAGGAATTCAAACAAACAAACAAACAAAGACCATTGTTGGGGGTTGAGGATGGGTAGCAGAAAGGAAGAAGAGCAGGGTGCAAGTGACCTGAAGGGGGGAATGGGAGAAGCAGGAAGCTTGAATTAGGGAAAGGGGAGAGAGAGAGAGAGAAATACAGAAAAAGGAGAGGGGATGCTAAAACAATAGTAAGGATATTTGAAAAGCTATAAGAATCATACTATTAACTATCTATCCTTAGAAGCCTATAATTGTTTATATACATCTACATAATATTTTAAATAAAATTTTCACACCTAGGCTGACAATGCTGCTAACAAAAGCTATAGACTGTCTAACAAAACCCCTAAACACCAGGCGTGAAAAGCCCTCTTTGAGTTCAGAGTTGTCCAGGAAGCTTCTGAAATATTTTAGGCTGTTGTTTTTGTTTTTGTTTGCCTCTCATGGGTAGAAGGTAAGTCTCTAGTGTTGAAGATTCCATGCATTTTGGACACAGAATCCAGTTGACCTAGGCTGTATCTGACATGAATGCCTCATCCCTGAGGATTAGCTTTCAGGGTATCAGGAGTCATGCAAGCTTCCAAAGGAGGAAAACAACCAATGGTTTTACCCATCTATAATGCCAGGAACTACAACAACAACTGCCATGGCACAATAACCCTAAGACTACATTAGTTACAGAAATACCTTGGTGGTACTCAACAGCTCTTCAGCTGGACTTTGAGAGCTCAGCCAGAGGAAAATCATACCTGGGACCAGAAATCTGGACAACCACTCGGGGCTAGTGAAGTCATAGCTCTTGGAAGAGAACTAGCAGCCACTAATTTACTGAACCACCATAATCCCTAACTACACTCTAAATAATCATCCTCATACGCATTGGTAAATATAGTCTTCACCCCTCATCAAAGGATCTTCTCTTTGCAACAGACGGAGAACATTACAGAAAACCACAACTGGCCAAATTGCAGAGTGGTGCAGCTTGGTTTTAATTGCTATATCTACATCAAAACTCCTTCAACTACAGGGACTATGGCAAAAGAAGGAGCAGAAAGATTGTAAGAGCCAGAGGAACAGCATGTTTTCTGTGAATTGTAGGTTCTAGAAATGTTGGGGAGGCTGTGTCCATGACGTCTCACGATCATGGCTACTTAAACATGACCTAGATAAGGACAGCATCAATAGACATGCTAACATGAAAAGGGAAAACTCAGGGGGCTCCAACCTTAGTTAAAGAACTACAGTTAACTAAGGAATGCTGAGAGAAGGAGAAATAGCCTTTCTGGGGTTAGAGTATATGGACTGGTTTTACAATAACAAATGGTCATCCCTGAAAACATATAAGTAACATTATACAGATGTAGCAGGTTGTATTTATATATTTATGAACACACAGACATATGTAATAATAGTTACAGAAATAGAGGTCATGAGTTTGAGAGAGAGCAAGGGGTATGTAAATGTTAGAGGTTGGATGAATCAAAGGAAAGGAGAGAAATGATGTTATTACAATTTCAAAAAACATAAAAATGTATATGTCAGTATCTGTCCCATTTACAATTCCACTGTGTCCTAATCAGAAAAATTAATGCCAGAATCTAAAACCATAATTAGTAGAAGCTGCATTTCTATGGATGAAAATGAACTGTGTTGGCTATTAAATGCCCACAAATGAAGACCAAATTTTCTGATCTGAACATTAAGATACCAAAGTAAAGGAAGAAGCTAAATTATATCATGATTTTCCTTGACCTAAATGGGACCAGTGTTTGTTAATTTGGTTTGGTTTGGGGTAGGATTTTCTTTTGTATATTTTGTTTCATATTTGAACTTCTAATGTCCTAGGCTGTAGTTTGGTGACGAACAGATTGCAATCAATTCCATGGACTCTATCCCTGCTATTGCTTCTGAACAATTGTACTGGAGCAGCAAATGAAGGATTAGAGGGTAACTCTCTGGGGGCAGTGGAAGTACACATCAATCTGTCCCAGTTGCAGGGGAATACAGAAGACATAAAGCTAGGGTAGCCAGAGATCACAGTACAGTATGCTTTGAGGGGGAGGGGGTCATCTTGAAGAAAAATAACAATAGTAACAAGTTTCTCATCTGTAGCTGTTCAATAATTCTTGTACCCTCGTCCCTTCAGACACACTGCAAGCAACAGAAGGCAGGATCATAAGAATTAGTGTGCTGTTGATTACCAGCCTGGTGCATACATCAATGCTATAACCTGACTCTGGTCTGGTGCCTGACTAGAATACTTTTGGCCAGAAAAGCCCTTGCTTATGATGGTAGGGATCAAAGTCCTTCAGTGTCCCCCTGGATAACTGCAGCAGAAAGGATTTCCTCCCAGTTACTCTGCACAGCTCACAGCAGCTGTGGTGAATGCTTTGAATCTGTTTTTAACAGGAATGTATTCCAAATGTGAGTGAGAAATCTTAGAAAAGAGTTTCCTCAGGATTTTTGTGAATGGGAGTTAGATTCGTTTTGTTTTTATTATTGTGCCTCTTGAGGTAAAATTAAAAAAAAAAAAAAGAGTGGTTGGTGGGGAAAAAATGCAAGGCCCAGCTTCCTCTCTTCCACCCATCTGCTGACTGTGGATCATTTGGGAGATCAAAGCAGAGGATGTGAAAGTGAAGAAGAGCTTGACTTGTTGGTTGCCTTAGAATCAAAGCAAAGAGCTCAATCTCAAGAAAAGGCATGGAACTAGATCCTAGGACTGTCTGGGGAGGTATTTATATGGGCAAAAACTGAGGAAGAGGAGAGCAAGGGGAGGAGGAGGAGCAAGAAGAGGAAAGAAAGACAGTCTACTCAACCTACCTTTGCAGACAATACTTGTCTTTCCACGTGAGCAGGCATGAATTGCTCAGAGATTACATAACTCATTCAGGGATTTGGGTTGGTTCCTTCACTTTTCCTTGCAGTTTTATGTGTGTTAGGTCTTGGGATCATCTCTTTAGGATTTATTTGAACTTTTTCCAAACCCCAATACTGTAGAGCTTGTTAGAAGCTCTAAGTCCTGACTTTACTATCTAGCTCTGCTATTTCCTAGCTGGGTGAACATGAGTTTCAGTGCTACAAATAGTGGGTTTAGTTTTAGCATTACCCTCTTTAGCTAATGTTACTTGGAAAGATGCTTAAATTTCTGAATCAATTTCCTTGTCAGTAAAATGGGGATAATAGTACCTAATTAAATTGTCGCAGTCATATAATTAAACAATATGTGTCTGCTTACAGAGCTTTCAGGAATGAGGATAATATAAGGTAAATAATAGTACTAATGATTAATACTCATTGTATGAGCTTCACTATCTGTATAAGCTTGGGGAGGAAAATGTGAATGTAATACAGCATACGCTGAGTGTAATCTGGTTGCTATGCCAAGTGACATGTGATACCTCTGTGCACCAAGATGAGCATGCAAATATGTGGGTGACACTTGTAAGTAATATGCTGCAGTTGATCCTAGGGTGAATTCAGACCAGCCCACAGTTCAAATCTAGAGTAATCAACATGGTGTTACATGAGCTCTCTCATCCTGCTGTTAATCCTGAAGAAGTCACCCAGTTCTGCTCTCAATTTGTCTCACACTCTGGCAGCTTACTGTCAAAATAGACACTAATGTAAATGCCACTTGAACTCCTGCAATGGATCTTTGAAATCCCCAATGGACAGTAATCACAAGTCTGAAATAGAAAAAAAAAAAAAAAAAAAAACAGTCTCCAGAAGCCTTGATGACTTCTTTTTGTTCAGATGCCCTGACAAACCATTTAGGTGAAGTTTTAATTGCTATTTGGTGACACTTCTGCTCAAGCTCTAATGAATTTTGTCAGCACATCTGTGAAATCCCAGGAGGAAGAACTCTCTTTAGACAACACTGAACTTTCCAGAAAGCAATTCCAGAAAACCAGACAATCCTTAGGGACCACTGGGTGCAATCAGACTTTCAGGACACTTCAAAAGACTGACCTCCGATGTAGTTCATGTATTAATTCTGGCCGATGTGTCTACCTTCTTTATTCCCTAGATAGAAATATATATATATATGATTGGAATTGTTTAACCAAGAAAGGAAAAGCATTGCATGGAAATGGGAAGAGGGGGTTGGGGTAGAGGGGATAGAGAGATAGGAGGGGAAGAAGATACACTACAGTGGCTGCTGTTTCATAAATGTGTCAGGAAGGGCAGTTCTCACTTATCTCTATAGTATTCATCTGTTTCTCCTTTTGCTGCTAAGGGAAGACGCTCCACAAAGCCTATTTCAGGCTGGCACATGACTCCCTCCCCCTTTGTTAGTATCTGACATATGAGGGCAGTGATACTGAGCAAAGGAGATGCTTGTCTAGAAATTTTATCAACTGAAATGAAATCAGCCTTTTCTGAAACTATGGTTTCAAGAGTTGAGCTACTTCCTGCCAACAACTAGCTAAAGCCCAGGGTTTCAATTTCAGTATTTGTTTACAACCTACTCTAAGGAAGGGATAATTGACAAGTGCACAAAGAGAAAGCTTAAGCTTTGAAAGAAATGCCCTCTAGCTGGGCACAGTGGGCACATCTTTAACCCCAGCACTCAAGAGGCAGAGGCAGACGGTTATCTGTGAGTTCAAGGCCAGCCAGAGTTACATCTTGAGACTCCAACATGGAGAGGTGGAGAGGAAGCAAGAAAAGACCCTAGGATGTTGCCTGGGTAAATTCCACAGTAGAGTCAGTGCTGCCAATGTGAAATGGTAGTAAACTCCTAAAGCACATCTAACAGTATATGCACTGTTAAATGCATCCACACAAATGCATTTCTGACAAATCTATTAGTCAATGTGTTCATGTTGTAACTAACATCTCTTCACAAAAATATTTGTTTCTCAGCTCTGGACAGTACCATCCAGCCAGAGCATTCAGCTGTCCCTAAGTTCTAGATATACCAAGTGTTCCCCTTTCCCAGAATGACAGCTGTGTGATCCTATGTGATCACACCTCTGTAGCAAGACTTCAATCTGGGTCCATCATGAGGCATACCTAATAATACTTCCTTCTGATATCCTCCTACGTTCATCACTCTGCCCTCTACCACCTGTCCTGATGGCTGCCATGATTATTGATCCCTAATAAATATTTTGCCCCCAAAGTCCCTCTTAGCATCTGCCTTTGATAGCCTTATTGTGCAAGTAGATTTGAACAGAGCTTCTCAATACAACATTTCTTTGCAGTTTTTTCTTCCTCACATCTCAGGAGACATAGTACTCTCAGTTAGATAGTATTAAATTTCTAAAGTGATGTTCACAAGTAGAAGCAGCATTGAGGATGTACTTACATTAATATATAGAGCTGGAAATAGAAATTCTCTGTGAGTACTGCAACCTCTGACTTCAAGAAGATTGCTATGTAAAAGAGGGAAGAAGTCTACTGTGTATCTTAGAAAAGAAACAACAGTTTTATTGTGAACAAAAGTAAGAGATTACAGGAAATAGGACAGAATAAAGTAGAGAAAGTTTAGGGAGTAAATGGCAAAGAAGAAAGTGATATTAAATCAAATTCACATCCCAAAAACCAGGATCACTTGTTAGGTAGAGAAAGTTTACTTCATTGTTTAATGTTTGTAAATGTGATGTGATATGATGTGATGTGATGTGATGTGTGTGTGTGTGTGTGTGTGTGTGTGTGTGTGTGTGTGTGTGGTTGCAGGAGTATATATAGCACAATGTGAGTGTGCAAAGTTAAAGGAGAACTTCAGTGACTGCTCTTTGCCTTCCACCGTGTTTGAGATAATATCCCTTTCATTGTTTGCTGCTGCATATACCAAAATGGCTGGCCCACAAACTTCAATGTATTCTTTGTCTCTACTTCCCACCTTGCTAGGGTTACAGATATGCGACAGATATCATGCTTTCATGTCTAGCTTTACATAGGCTCTGGTGATTTAAACTCAGGTCCTCATGTTCCCATGTCAAGGGCTTTACCAATTTAATTCTCCCCCTAGCGAAGCAAATATTCTTTGGGAACAGCTTTGGCAGTCTCATTTGAATACAAAGTTATATTGATAAGAAAGTTATTAAGTATTACCTACTTATGAAATGAGTCTAACAGGTGAAAGAAAACTATAAATCCACAATAACTTTAGTATAATTTCCAACTAGTTCATAATAAGCCATTTTTTGTGTCTCTTGATTACTGCCCATTAGGCCCCCCTCACTTTCTGTAGCCTTCCGCAGCATGGATTCCACACTCCCCACAAATCCATGCACATCCCCTCTGTTCAGCAGGAGCAGCTGCTTGCATTTCATCTGTTTGGTACTGGCAGATGGGAGCAGTGTGACCAAACAAGTGTAGTCAGAGACTTGGATGAAATCCAGTTGACTGCTGGCATCCTTGTACTCTGTGAAAGTGAGCAAGGCCAATGTCACCTAAGAGTACATATAAATGAGGTGAAGACGGGAGAGAACTTAAACCTTACTACTCTGGACTACTTAGGTAGATGCATTAGTTCAAAAGAATACAATTTTTAAACACGTCATTTTAAAAGGATCATAGTTTAAATAGGAAATGGATGAAGAAAACAGAAGATTAAGGGAGTTTTGGAGTTAAACAAGAGAATTATGCATCGAGAAAGACATTAAGAATTATTCTTGAACAAAAAAAGATATGAAAAGCAAGACAGGACAATAGCAAAGTCTTTTATTGCTGAAGACCTTAATTTTTGAGACACATCAGCCTGACTTAATCCCAACAATTTCCTATGAAATCTCTGTGAACAGCACTCATTTTTCCTCTTTTAAATAAGTTTTGAAGAGGGTACAAAACCCACTTTTATAAATTGCATCACCAGTTGAGTGAAAAGGCTGGACTCTGGGTTTTTTAATTCCAAGTCCAAGATATCTCCTCATTAGACTCTGATGAATATCTTCTAGGACAGAAGAGAAGGAATTCTGTGCTGCCAGGGCCCCGTTCTATTTACCACCCAAAGGAAACTTGAAAGAAAATAAAGGACTCAGTCCTTAGAAACAAGCCATCTGTTGCAGAGCAGAGCAAAGCAGCCAGGCATTCACAAATGCAGGCAGTCCTGCCAGGACCTGGCTAGGACACCTCTGTTGCAAGCTCTTTAATCGCTAATTCCTGTAAAACAGGAACAACATCAGCTGGTAGGTGAGGAGTTTCAAAGTGCTAGTAAAAAGCAAAGGCTACAACAAATACTACCGAGTTCAGCCAAAGCCAGATCTATGACTTCTTTCTCTTTCTGGGGCAGGTGTGATCCTCCATGTTGACCACTTGCCAGGTACCTTCATTTCCAAGAGGGGTATGCCATCATGTCACGAGTTTTAGACAGCTTTCAGAAAAACTAAAAAGGATGCTCATTTTCATCTCAAAATAAACATATATATTAAAATTCTTTATGTGCTTACCCTTTTATCAATGTCTTGTGTCATGAATGTTATAAAAGACTGTCAGTCCTGTGTATTGCTGTTTCTCACTCTTTCAACTCTTTTAAGTCTTATCCATTTACATTTTTCATTTTGTTTGTTTTTGTGAGACTGAGCCCCACTATATACCCCAAGCAAGTCTCAAACTTGAAATCTTCTGGCCTCAACTTTTCTTATTGATTGATTGATTGATACTTATTTATTTTTATTTTATGTGCATTGGTGTTTTGTCTGTGTGAGGGTTTCAGAAGCCATGGAACTGGAGTTATAGACAATCCTGAGCTGCCATGTGAGTGCTGGGACTTGAACCCTGGACCTCTGGAATGCAGCCAGTGCTCTTAACTACTGAGTCATCTCTCCAAGCCCTACTTTTCAAGTGTTCTAAAGTTATCTTTGTGTGGTTTGGGTATCAGAGTAACTGTAGCCTCATAAAAGGAGTTTGGAAATGTTCTTTCTGTTTCTATTGTGTGGAACAATTTGAAGAATATTGGTATTAGCTCTTCATTAAAAATCTAGTTGAATTCTGCACTGAAACCATCTGGTCCTGGGCTTTTTTTGCTTAGGAGATTTTTAATGACTGTTTCTATTTCCTTATGGGTTATTGTTCTATCTAAATTGTTTATCTGGTCTTGATTTAACTTTGGTATATGGTACCTATCCAGAAAATTGTCCATTTCTTTTAGATTTTCCAATTTTGTAGAGTACAGGTTTTTGAAGTATGACCTGATGATTCTCTGGATTTCCTCATCATCTGTTGTTATGTCCCTCTTTTCATTTCTGATTTTGTTAATTTGGATGGGTATGAGCCACCATCGCCAATCCCTTTTCCCTTTATTTGTCAAAGAAAAAAATAAAAAATTTGAAATTATTAGAAAAAAGGCATTACTAATCATTTTTGAAAGTTTTGTATTTTCTTAAATATGGGTGTGCTCTGATGAATACATGTGTTCTTTGATGAGATAATGTGCAACATAGCTTCAGTGAATGCCAGAACCAATCATGTCTCAGAGACCTTGCAATTGCCATTCCCTCTGAATAAACTCTCTCTCCAGAAAATGTTATCTCTTTCTCTCTTACCTCTTCTTTCTTTACTCCAATGAAAGATATTAATTAATTGTCTTTTCTGACCATCTTTTCATGAGTGCAATCTCTCCCGCTATGTTCTATTTCATTTTTTTACTTACTTTTTTTTCCCTATAGGAAGCTCCAGGATTTTTTTTTTCTTTTTCTTCAAGACAGGGTTTCTCCATGTAGTTTTGGTGCCTGTCCTGGATCTAGCTCTGTAGACCAGGCTGGACTCAAACTCATAGAGATCCACCTGGCTCTGCTTCCCGAGTGCTGGGATTAAAGGCGTGTGCCACTACTGCCCAGTCTCTAGTTTGTTGTTTTTTTTCAATACCATTCAGTTCTACATATCAGCCATGGATTCCCTTGTTCTCTCCCCTCCCATCACCCTCACCTTCCCCCCAGCCCCCCTCCATTCCCATCTCCTCCAGGACAAAGCCTTCCCCACAGACTGAGTCTACCAGCCTCTAGTTTTTAATCTAGACACACTGGCACATACCTACAATCCCAGTACTCAGGAAACTTAGAATTCAAGGCCAGACTGGATTGAAGTACTAAAATGCTGTCTCAACAAACAAAGGATTAAAGAACGCATTGCCTTTAAAATTATTGTTATTATTCATATTATTATTGTTTTGTGTGGTTATGAGAGAGGGGGACAGGGGTAGAGGTCAGAGGAAAATTTTAGGAAGTCCATTCTCTCCTACCTTTCTGTGCACTCTGGGGATCAAACTCGGGTAGCCAGGTTTTAGATCAACACCTTTAACATTGTCTGTATCTTACTTCTTAATCTGAAACAGAAGACTGAGTGATTGAAAGGTAGACTCTGGAGCCCATCTGCCTGGTTCAAATTTTGGCTCAGTCTATTCCTAGATCCCAAAATCCAGAGCAAATTGCTAAATATTATCTACAAAATAGGGATTGGAACAATAGTAAATTTCTCATTGGGAGATTGTAGCAAGTTGATCAATGCTTGGCACACAATAACACTATTAAATTGTTAGCTACTAAGTACTTATTTCCTGTCATTATTTTGTGAGGATTGTAGCGGATTTTGTCTCTTTTGTTCACTAATGTATCCCAATGAACAGATTTGTTCTTGGCATACAGCAAATGCTCAATAAATATTTATTGAACTTATGAATGAATGAAGAACAAAAGCATGGGAGACAGGCTTTCCTTTTGTGTGCAGGGCTCTGGTCTTAGTTAAGTCACATTTGGCTGCTCACAAAGACACTGGCTTGGGTAGTTTCTCACTTCTTATCTTTACTGTAGAAGCCTCTTTCCTTGTACATGCTAAAGGATCGACATTTTTATTTTTTCATACAATTGTCCTGATAGATTTGTAACAGGAAAAATTAAAAGAGAAAATTATTGTTACATAAAAGTTTCAGAATCTACAATTCCCTAGTTTCTTTGGGAGTGTTAACTCAGTTTTTACATCTACAAACCTAGAATTGCCCAACAGGCAGCATTGGTGGGCTAGGGAGAGACTGGGGAAATTTTAAAAAACAAGAACAGGGTAGTGAAATCCAGAATGAAGGAGCAACATCCCCACAAAGTCCATAAGACAGACATTAAGCAAGAGAAGAAAACCACAGACAACAACATAACTTGGGTTATATTAATAGTCAGTTTCAACAACCAGTGTGCTTCTTCCCAGAGCCCTTTCTCTGAGATATTACAAAAGAAAATACCAAAAGAAATTAAAGAAAAATAGCTGAAAGCTCGGCTTTTGAGCACTAAAATAAAGTTTTGGATATTGTTGCTGAAACAGTAGCATGTGTAAAAAGAGTTAGGAATTTCAAAAGCCTTGGTTTTGAATTACTAAATTTGCAGTCCTAGGGGACACAGGGCGTAAAGTTCACAGACCAAAAAATAGATGGGAAAGAATGCAAAGTTGGAAAGGGTGGGTTTTCCCATCCAACCTTACCCTTGACTTGAGAAATTCACGTTTCTGTGGGCTGGATGAGAGACTTAAGCCAGAGGAAAACAAGATTTTAAGAACATGGAATATTCAGGAAAAGAGTCCTATGCCCATGCCAATCTCTCCAGCTGAGAAGATCTGGAACTTCAGAGTCCTAGGACAATCTTGAAGTTCTGATGGTGAGGATCATTGGTAACTTGCTTCATAGTTGGGGTTTGAAAAGGAACTCAGCCTTGACTGTCACTTCTGGGTCAAATGCAAGACTTGAGACTTCTAGAAAAACTTACTCAGGTATAATGCAATCTTAAGAAACTTGTATATCTTCATTGTGCTGTGAGGATTTTTCCATTTTGACCACGCACTACAAGCAGTGCAGGTGTAGCTAGACAGCAGGGGCCATGAGAACTTGGAGTGTGAGCAGAAAAGTCTACCAACCATCTTTTAATGATGTTGAGAAGACTACTCCAACCTGGGCACACTGGTTCCTAAAGATGATGGAAAATATATCATCTTAACACTACATGGCTTTTTTCTTTTGTAAACCCAAGGCTGTTGCCAAAATTTCACTCTTCTTGCCTTTTAATCCTTAAGATGTCCTTCCAGAAGCAGGTGTGTGTGTGTGTGTGTGTGTGTGTGTGTGTGTGTGTGTGTGTGTGTGTGTGTGTGTTTTAGAAGGCCCTGCATACCCGGCATCAGAGTGAAGGAACAGCTACCTGGTTCTGTGCTTTTATCTGCTCACAGATATTCATTCCTGTTTTTGTTTGTTAGTCTACAGTGCACCTCACGTTTTAATATAGGTTTTATTATATCTATATTATTTTTCTTATTTTGATAGGAGAAGGTCAACAGATCAGGAAATGAGAAGGGTAATCATTGTTGTCACAGCTCTCAAGAGGAAGGGGCACCTCAAGGAAAGCCTCTGTGTGGCAAACACTAGTTCTGTTCAGGAGACAGAGGAGGTGCTTCAGGCAAGGACTTAACTAGGGTTTCCATGGGAAGAAACAGGGAGCCTTTGGTAAGAATTGTTTAATAATTTTTATGGACTCTCATATGTAGGAGATATCTTTAGTTATGAGGTGCCTGGCCACGAGTGTATTAGATCAGATACCTACTGATTGGTCTGTATTTGAAAGAGACTGGGGTATAGCTCAGTAGATAGCATGTGCCTAGCTTGTGTGAATCCCTGAGTTCAGCACCACAGGTGCACTGTACATGTACACACACACACACACACACACACACACACACACACACACACCCCACACACACACACTACCTCTGGAGTAACACTTTTATATTCCTAGGACTTAAAAGGCTGAGGCAGAGCTATTGAAAATTTGAAGCTAACCAAGGGTTAAAAATAAGGTTACATAGTGTTGAGCTGATATATATTTTCACTATCTTTAGCAAACAACTCGAGTCAATAGAGCCTTAAGATTGATAACATAATGGTAAACCAATTGTGAATATAAACTTCAACAAATCTGAGTTTACTGAGCTGTAGTTTCTGTGACTCACCAGAATTTAGACATTAGTTTAAATTAAAGAAAAGGAAGTTGTATATCCTGTCCTTCTGAGATTGTGAGCGACAATTTGAATTCAAGAAAAGGTAGAAGAAAGATTTGCTAAATAAACAGGGTTCAATAAATAAGCTAAAGCAGGCATTGGCAAACTGTGGCCCATGGGCTAAGTCTAACTTGGTTTTGTAAATAAGGTTTCATTAGGACAGGGATGTACTCATTCATTCACGCATTACCAAAGGTTGCCTGCCAGCTGCAGACAAGCTGGATAGCTGTGACAGAGACCATATGTTCCACAAAACTTGCAATATTTGTTTTGCCCTATACAGAAAAAAAATGTTTTCCCTGAATTGGAATATAATACAAGACAAGCCAAAGCTAAGTCAATCTTAGAGTTGTACTCTACTGCATATAGTTGCTTAAATTCCTCTAATTTAGAATAAACTTGACCCCAGGTAGCCTAGCAACAGATAGCATGAGAAAGACAATGAATGAGAAGAAATGACCCCTCACTCAAGTTGTTCTCAGACGTCTTGTATAGGGAGGGTATTTTGATTTTATAGTGGGAAAATGCATGTTTTAAATTCTCTCTGTGTAGACCTGTCTGAGTTGAAGTGGGATAGCAACTAGACAATCTGGATCTTCATGTTCAAATTCTCCAATGGGGCAAACAAAACAAAACAAGCAAGACGGGGAAGCAACTGGGAAAGATCTGAAGTTTAACTTTGTCATACTTCTTGAATAACTTTGCACAGGTCTTCTTGGCCAGGGATCTTCAATGGTGGGAGAGTGGGTTTTGGCTCACTCACCCATGAAACCTTTTATATGAAATCAGTTATAGCTGATGCTATAAACTGAATGTAGGCAGGTATTTCTCAGGTGGTAAGAGGCTAGAGTTAATTCTAAATATTCTGTAGGGGGAAAAAGACAGCCCTCCACAATAAATAATCATGGAACAAAATATAACATAGCCAGGATGAAGAAAACTTGAATTAGAAATATAATATTGGTTTCAGATCTATGTACATATACATATATCAATTCATATCAATTTAAAAATGACACTACTATATAGAAGGCCCTATATAATAAACACCATTCTCATTGTTCATTATAAATCACAACTTTTTATAATGCACTAAGTATTTGTGCCATCTTATTCAATAGACCACAACTTTCACCAGATTATTCTGTTTTACAAAATACAATCTAAAATTAATTTACATCCTAATTTTATGTTTTCAAAGTTTAGTGAACATACTTCTTTTTTCTTACCAAACACCACTCTTGTAAGTTAACTGACAATGGCTCCTGTAAGCTCATATATTTGAATGCTTGTTTCCCAGTTGGTGGACTGTTTGGGAAGGATGAGAAGGTGTGGCTTTGTCAAAGGAGGTATATCACTGGGGATGGACTGTAAGGTTTCAAAAGCCCAGGCCAGACCCAATCTCCCTCCCTCTCCCTTTCTCCTCTCCATCATCCCCCCTTCTCTCTGTCTCCAACTTTCAGACTAGGAAGCAAGCTTTCACCTACTGCTCCAGCATGATGACTGCTGTCTGTTACAATGCTCCCCACCATGATGATCATAAACTCTAACCATCTAGAGCCATTAACCCCCAAAATGAAATACTTTTTTTTATATGTTGCCCTGGTCATGATGCCTCTTCAGAGAAATCAAAAAATAACTAAGAAAACTGCTGATTACATACTCTACACAATCTTTTTTTCTTTGAGAGCATGGGTTGTTCTCAGTTTTCATGGTATGTGGCCAAAATTCACACTCAGTACTGCTGGAGGCATTACTATATGAAACACACAAAGGTGAATTGTAGTGGGCAGCTGTTCTAGCTTTGACCTGGAAGTACTACCCCCATTGAGGTTTCCAGTAACTGTCATGCCTATGAGACGAGGCTGAGAGAGGAGTCCTTAAGACCGGAGATCCAGTCGTGCTGGCTTTCTTGGTTCCTGGATCCTGGATGCTGGAGGTAGATCGAACAGAGTTCTCCAGAGATCACCGCTGGACTGCACTACACCTTTCCCGGACCCTGTAACCTATCCCTTTACTTGTAAGTTACCCCACAAAATAAACCTCCCTTTTAACTATGTGGAGTTGCCTTAATACTTCCACCAATAGTGAATGACGGAAGTGATTGAATTATCGCATCACCTGGACAGGCTATACACTGCAAGTGACAGCATACTTGACCAATAAAGGACTCAAAGACACCAAAAGTTGGTTTTATTCTATGTCAAGAAGCCTGAGTCTAGATGGAACTGACCAGCCTCAACAGTTGCCAAGATTTAAGGACTGGTAGAACTTAGCTCTTGGGCTTTCACTTCAGCCCTAGGAGCTACTTCTGTGCTCAAGGTAAAGGAAAGTGAGAGGTATCTGCTTCTGCTTTGTTTCTTCTTTAGTTTTAGAAACAAAGACCTTCCCAAAGCTTCCCTGATGATTCTGAATATGTATTTTGAACTTGCACCTGGTTACATAAAATCCTATCTGCAAAACATTCTAAGAAGGATGGGTATTTCCAGCCACTATATCAAAATGTTCAGGGAGGAAAGAGTCTAATAATGACCTTTGGGAAACCTACAGTAGCATCTTCCAGGACTCAGAATGTAGTCAGCTTTTGGTATCCAGGGCTTCACTTCTATGACAGACTCCACCAACTACAGTTCAAAATATTTAAGAAAAAAACATTGCATCTGCATTGAGTATGTGCACACAATATTTTGTCACTCTTTCCTAAACAATACACTGTAACAAGTATTCATTGAATTTAAATTGTATTATGTGTGTAAGAAATCCAGAGATGATTTATGTTATATGGAAGGCTGTACATAAATTATGTATTAACACTACACCATCAATGCACAGAATTAAGCATCCTCAGCTGTGGATATATATGAGGGAGTTACAGAGCCTATCTCCTCAGATATTGAGGAACACCTGTCATCCATTTTGAAATGAACTGAATATTTATGGAGCTTTGAATTAAAACAGAGGGGTTAAACAGGTAAAGTACTTAGATCTCTGTGTGGTGATATTTTATTTGTGCTGAAATGTGATGATGTTTTATTTGTGCTTTAATAAATAAAGCTTGCCTGGAGATCAGAGGGAAAATGCCAGCCACTATAAGTAAACAAAAAGTCAGTGGTAGCACATGCCCTTAGTCCTATCACTTAGCAGGCAGGATCTCTGTGTGTTCAAGGCCACACTGGAAACAGAGCCAGGCATGGTGGCACATGCCTTAATTCCAACACGTTAACCATGGAGGTCTAGAGGTCTGTACAGACAGAAAATGACAGACTGTGTAGGAAGAGGAAGTGATGTAGATGGACAGAGTGCAAATCAGATGGCAGAACAGCAAGGCATATGTGTGTGGCAGGCAGGAAGTAACTGGCATTTGGAAGCTGCACAGTTGGGCTGGTGACTTTCCCTATTTTGCTGACCTCCCTAAGGCTTTCACCCATATATTTGGCTCTGTGTTTTTTATTTAATAAGACCATTTAGAAATTCATCTACATATCTGAGCTATTGATGTAGTAGATGAAAATCTCATCAATGTTCTTTTTATTAAATATAAAAGGGAAACAGGAAGTTACAGAAAAGCATAACAAATAGCAAGAACAGAGATGTTCATATTTATGTTTTTAATCAATATGTTAATAATCTCTTATTTTAAAATATAGTAAGATAATAGTGAGGCTTTGTCATCTGAGGGGTCTACAGAATACCAACAAGCTTCATGTTTGAGAATAAATACCCACTGGAATAGTGATATAAGAACATAGTGCCTCTTTTTATGGACCCTAAACACAGATATTCATTCTTTCCATAGCTTCACAGTAGGGCACAAAGATCTGGTCTCTGCTAGCTGGACTTTTCTACCTAGGATTTGGATTTCTTTAATGAGAGAAGAAGCATTTATTTATAGTAGTTGTGAAAATAGCCACCAGCTTTTCATGGGGCAGGAGTGTCTTCACTGTTCTTGTTTAAAGAGGCTCATTGTGTCTGTTATGCTCCTTCTGAGAAAGCCCTCTTTCCTTGCTTGAGATAATAAATCCAACTGTAGTCTTGTGAGCAAGGACCTTATGTGACACCACAACTATTGGTAGATACATACGTTTCTGTTCGCAAAGTTTAGACAAATTGTGTTTATGAAGCTGCCTCAAAAAGAAGCTGTGTGTCCGACACCTGCTAACCAAAAGCTAAGATTTCTTGTAAATCAACAACACAACATATCTCAGAAAGAAGAATGGAATATAAGTACTCCCCAATTTGGTATTTTGCTGTTTGAGTTTTGTATAGTATGAACAACGTCCTGCAATGTTTATGAATTCTGTGCCCTTTTCTTTCATAATTCGTTATCAACAAAAGAGTTTTTTTTATTGACCACACACAAAATGCAACTCTGTTTATTACAATTCTCCTGTATTGTTACTAGCCGAGACATTACAGAACAAAGTTCCCTGCCCAACTACCACCAACATCCACACAAAGAGAAGCAACTTTGAGTCTGCTAGAGAAGCCAAACTCTGATGGATCAGCCTCACACAATGATAATGGGAGCATCTTACTCATATCTAAAAGCTATTTGGATAACAAATAGCACATTTCCAGGTAGGGAGCCTCCATGATCTGATTTCAGTCTTACAGACCAAATAAATGTAAATGAGTGCCAACCTAGCAGACACAAGTCTCCACTATCTCAACTTCATAGCACCCTTGCATTGGGTGGAAAAAGAAAGAGAGAGAGAGAGAGAGAGAGAGAGAGAGAGAGAGAGAGAGAGAGAGAGAGAGAGAGACAGAGAGAGAGAGAGAGAGAGAGAGAGAGAGAGAGAGAGAGAGAGAGAAAAGACTTTTCTCCCACCTTATTTAGTACATAATCACATGGTTTAAAGAAAATAAGATTTCCAAATTCTTAGCATGATAATATTACTCAAATGATTCCTTGAGAACATTAAATATTCCTTTCCCCAAATGAAGACACAATAGAATAGAACCAGAGGAAATGAAAATATTAACTGTTTCCAGTTCTTAATTTAAGACTTAATGACGTAGGCTGTTTGCCACTGAGTAAAATCTTCATTTGGGGAAAAATACTATTACGTGACATACTTTTTGACTAAGAATAATTTAAACAGATTCTAAGAAAAGTCTTATTATGCATTGTGCACATTGTAAAATGAACAGCCCTTTTAAACATCAACGAACACCATGAGCAATGCTGGGGATTGATGAGAGCAGAGTTTAAGTTGGCTTTTCCTGCCCTTGTGGCTTAAAAGATTATTGCAGCATAGTTATTGATAAATGGCCAGTTAGACAGCTCTGCAGGTTCACAGAAAGCTGTTGTGATGAAAACAGCCTCTGAGTAAGAGGATGTGACCGTGGGTGAATTTGTCCACTCATCGAGTTGCCCTCGGTGACTGGTTTCTGATATCCTGTCCTCTAAGCCTGGTACCAGTTCCCACAAAAGCAAGGCTTCTCCCTTTAACCCTATTCTCTCTTCTACTTTAAACCTGTGCTTCTTGGACCTTCTGACAGCAATCTCTATCCATGGGCTCATGTTTCCCTGGGAATGTCTAAGCAAAGAGCAGCAGGGAAAAGGAAAAACACAGCTGTTTTTTGTTTTGTTTTGAAATTCCTTGTGTGTCCTAACTCTGCCTTTTCCAATCCCTAGTAAAGGCCTCCACAAAGGCTGTCATTTTCTTTACTTCCCAGGATGAACAAAGACGGTTCGTAGACAACAGTCTATAAGAGAAATGCCTAGTTTATCGTATTTGAAACATCATGTAATTTTCAGCTTTTAAGATAATGTTTTAATTGGGTTTTCTAGTGAACTGAAGATACACCATAACCATGGAAATGCTTATAAAGTAAAACACTTAGTTGGGGTGGATTGCTTATAGTTTCAGAGGTTCAGTCCGTTATCATCATGGTGGGGAGCATGGCAGCATGTAGGCAGATATGGTGCCGGAGTAATGGCTGAGAGTCCTATATCTTGCAGGCAACAGGAAGTCAACTGTCTGTCACACTGAACAGAACTGGAGCAAAAGAGACCTCAAAGCCTGCCCTAATAGTGACACACTTCCTCCAACAAGACCACACCTACTCCAACAAGGCTACACCTCCTACTAATGCCACTCCTTATGAGATTATGGTGGCCAATTATACACAAACTACTACAGATGTTTATAACTAATCATTTCTGAAAAACTTTATTAGAAAAGAGGATACAATTTCTTCAAATTTCATATTATCTGTAACTGAAAGAAAAAAAAGAGAAAGATGGAAGAGGAGGAGAAGAGAGGAAGGGAAATTGTATTTACCACTAATTCCAACTGACCTTTACTAGTATCTTTAAATGGGTAATCCCGTAAGAGTCAGATCTAAGCTTTTATTGTTTATTTTTCTATCCCAAATACTTTCCTACAAAATACTACACAGTGGCCCATTCACAAACTCAGCAAGTATACTGAGCATCTGCTTAGACAACCGAGTTGTAGGTTCTGGGAAAATGGTAGTGAAGAAAAATCACACAAACTCCTACATTTTGGGGCTTAGTTTATGATTCATGTAAGTGGGAACTAAGAAAGCAATGCCTGTGCCTGACATTTGTGAAGCATTTTCCATATATCTTAAACATTTCATCTTCATAGCAGTAACTGTGAATAAAAGGTCCTAGGAAGAACCACACCTTCCACTGAAGTTTCTTCAAGGCTGAATACTGGTTAGAAATTCAGTGATTCTTGAAAGGATGGATGTTGTAGGTCCAGAGCCTAATTGTGATTATCTTGCACTGCCCTTAACCCTTGAAGTAGCCATTTCTTCCACTGTGTCATATGTACCATCCCATGACTATGACGGACAGATAAAACCTTTTGCAGTCTATTAACTTAACAAAACCCTAGTTTTTACGAATCAAAAGGCTGCATCATCAGATGGCATCGGAGGCCTGTAGGAGAGGCTTACAACTTGGATTCAGTACCCTACCTAATGTTTCCAGCAGTGCATTCGAAAAGAGTCTCGATTTCTGATTTCCTTTGTTCTGTTACAACAAAAATTTCTACATACTGCTTCCACATTTGAAAATGGAATTTAGGATAATTTAAGTCTATGTCCCAGGCTATCGTCATTCATCTTTGGCTCCAGAAAAATGATCTTTTATGCTCTTTGAAGTAAGAGCTGTTTGTGTGTCAAAACCTGCAAGTCAAGAATTATTAGTACCTACATTTTTCAGATTTGAAGATGGAGGCACTTTACTGGATATTTCAAGATGTAACAAATTTGTTAGGCAAAATGAGATACACTTGAACACACACTATAACGTACACAATATTCTTTGCATGTTTATTCATGCATGTGAGCAAACACCTGCACCCTTCTATGACAGCAATGAAAATTAAGTGTTGAAGTTTAGGTGTGTACCAGGCATATCGCTATCCTCAGGCAAACAAGGATAACCCTAGTCTTTCATTTACATATTAGAATCTCAAGTTCAGAGAGAGAAAGTGGTTTATTTAAGGCCTCATAGATAATTAATATCTGAACTCAATGTAGAGCATCCTAATTTTCAGATGAAAATTATTGAAGATAAGAGACATTAAATACTCGAAATATTTGCAAAATTAGCATTAAATGGTCATTCACTTTTTTCTTTCATAGTTTCTTTTCAATAATCCCCTCATCCCTACAGCCTCAGCATCCCTTAGCTCACATCTCTATAGCATGGCCACAGAGTTGTCAGCCTCCAAGAAGACTGAAAGTGTGTTTTCTTAAAAGTTTTCATCTTATTTTATTAAGGCCTTTTTCTAGCTCAATACACTCTTTTCTCTTTGTCAAACTGAAGCAGGAAATAGGTTAATAACTTAGCACGCCACTTGGTTTAGATTATGCACACTCCTCTGTTCTAATAGTGCACACAGGAGCCCAAGACCTTTACCTGCACATACTATGCATACACCCACCCTGCATTCAGCAAACTGTTAGTAGCCTCAAACTTCCATATGCATCCAGCTATTCTAGCTGCTACTCTAAACAATGGAATAAGTTTCCCTTCCTCTTAAGGACTGCCAAACACACAGAGAATCTATTTAATCCTATTCCCAATCTATCAGGGTACAATCCATTCTGAACTAGTTTGGGTTCGTGCATAATAAGACAAAATGTCCTCTAAATGAAATTTTAGGGCTAATCACCAATTTACCATCTTATGTGTGTGTATAATTAGACATTAGTCTTAGTTGCTTTTTCTATACCATGACCAGGGCAACTTGTAAGTGGAAGGGTTTATTTGGAGCTTGTGGCTTCAAAGGAATAAGAGTTCATCCCCATCACATCAAGGAAATGTGAGCAGAAGCAGTAAATGTCGTGTCTGGAACTGGCAGGTGACAGCTGAGAGCTGAGGTCTCACATCTTCAACTGCAAAGAGGAAGCAGAGAGAGTGAGCTTGGAAGGGAGCATGGTGTTTGAAACTTCAAAGCCCACCTCTAGTGACATACTTCCTCAAGCAAGGCCACAATTCCAAAACCTACTCACACAGTACCACCAACTGGAGACCTATTGTTCAAATGCTCAAGAATATGAGTGGAATCTCATTCAAAACATCACAGAATTTATGATTGATGTGTTAAAGAAAGAGACATGCATAGCAGAAAGCAGGTTATATAGCTTGAGAACTATCAATTAAAATAGAAAACCACCCAAATCAGTAAACAAACTCCTTCTTCTCTTGCACAACAGAGAAGGAAGCTCCAAGCAATTATCAGAGCCCTTGTGCACTCTTATTCTTATGGTATTGTGGCCACTGTCATTCTTAACAGCATCTTTCTTTCTTACCTGCACTATAGCTTTGCTCTTGAATAAACTTTCCTTGGCACCTTACAATCTGTGTGAATCTTAAATTCAGTTCCTTGAATAAGAGGCTAAGAACCTGGAAACACTTGGCCCAGAGGCTGACCATGCATAACAAAACTCTTAGTCATCTTACAAGAGCCACAATTCCACTTCCCTTTGAAGTTTCTCAGTGTTCCATACTTCAATCCCAGTGCTTTCCTTCATGTAGAGACCTGTATACATGAGTAGTACTCAGCAGAGCACAGCTTGGCTTAACCTATTTTGAAATATGGAACTATATATGAGCGAGAGTTTCCACATCTTGCCCAGGACTCTCAAGAATATGTAGCCAGTAGTGTGTTTGCTCACTTGTGTAACATTATTTTTTTGCATAGATTCTCTCTTAGTCATTTAGTTGGTTGAAATAATACAGAAAAATCACAAAGTAATATGGACTATCATCGTTGCCTTTCAGGACTTGAAGGTTAGACCCTATTGCTGAATAAACCACATGCTTTGGAAATAGCACTGAAAGGAATCAAGCCGGAGCTGACCTGCAAACTTCTTCCCCAGGGTCTGGCTCTCATTCTATCAGAAGTTGTTAATTAAGCTTCTAAGGGAATGGTTGGAATTCCCTAGCTGTAAAGCCTACAAAGCCCAACCAGGACCAGATAGATAAAATATTCCCAGTGGTACAATAGTGACACTTTTATCTGGGGCAACTGATTATATATCTATCTAATTGGACTCAATACCCATTGAATAGAATGTAACTCCTTCCTGGACTATAAACCTAGACTACTACCCATGGCTAGGGAGGTCATAAATCTGGAAGGAAACTTACTATTGCCATTCTCCTAAACCATTACAATTTCTAACTGTATAACTCAAAATGTGTATCTTTATACCCATATGTAACTAACTATAGCTCTTGCCCCTCATTGAAGAAGCTTCTTTGTGCATCACATGGAGAGCATTGCAGAGATACACAATTGATGAAAATATATAGAGAATAAGAGACTGTGAAATACCCAATTCTTACTGACACATCAGCATCACAATCCCTGTATCTAAGGATCAAGAAAAATGATGGAAGAGGGGAAAGACTGTCAGAGCCAGAGGTCCAGTATGCCTTTTGCTAGATGGTGTAGCCTAGACATGATAGGGAAAATGCATCCATTAAATATCTACAATATATTTGCCTGAACAAGACTAGCTTAATGACAATTCTAGTTAATATGCCAGATTAGACATGACAAATACTATATGTTCTTATCTCTATATGAAGAGTTACTGAATAGGTCAATAGCTGCTGAAGACAGAGAATCAGTACCTCCTTGGGAAAGTCCACAACAGGTTGTCTAGGCTCAAGTATTCAGCCTTGGCCACACGTACATGTGCAAAATGCTAAGCACATTTAATAAGTTTATATATATATATATATATATATATATATATATATATATATATATATATATATATATATGCAACAGTCATGAATTTGGGAGGGAGAAGGAGGACACTGAAGTAGCTGGATCTGGGGAGGGAGGAGTGGGAATGATGTAAATGCAATGTCTATGTATGAAGTTTAAAAAGTAATCAAGTTAAAAGAAACTGGATGGCATGTAGCAGACTGCATCAAAAACTCAGTACACCAAATAATTGGACACAAAGTTCCTCTGAAAATGTTGCTACTAAATCTCATTCTTTCCTAGCATGATTCTTAAATCATTTTATACTCAGAAATCTAAAAATTTATCTAAAATATTCTGAAGTGGTTTTTTTGTTAAATATTTCTAAATGGTTAACACAACTTTCTTTAAACTATATTTTTTGAAATTAAAATACAATTGCATTTCATTTCCTCCTCCCCTTTCTTCCCTCCAGCATCTTCCATGTATCTCTCACTGCTCTTTCTTAAAGTCATGGTCTCTGTTGTTGTTGTTGTTGGTGGTGGTGGTGGTGGTGGTGGTGGTGGTGTGTGTGTGTGTATGTATGTATTAATACCTAAGTACATAAATACAACCTGCTCAGTCTGTGCAGTGTTACTGGCTGTGTATAATTTCAGGGCTGGCCACTTGGTGTTGGGTAAGTAATCGCTGCGCTCTTCCCTGGGGAAGACTGTTTCTCCCACTGTCAGCATTCCTCAGTTGCTCTAGTTCTTTGTCTGGGATTGGGACCCCTGAAATTTCCACCTTCCTTGTCAACATTTTAACTGGTGCAACTAGAACACAACTCCTGCACTTAAGACTTGGGGAATACTGAAGAAGAGGGGATAGAAAGTTTGTAAGAGCCAGAAAAACAGGAAGTCTGCTGTAATATTCTATCTCTTACAAATGTCAGGGAAGCTGTACCCAGGAAGTGTCAACAACACAGATGCCTAAACAAAGTCTGAATAAGGATTAACATAATTCTTATATTAGTTTTGATGAAATTAAGTGGGGATGATAATATATTTTCATATTAATTGCACATTTGTCATAACTTCCAACTTACTTAAATCAAGTCGTCACGTTAAAAATTCTAATTTTTTATTACTTTCATAATGTAATTTTTCACTATTCAATATAATTTGGATTTTTAAAATTAAGTTTTTAATTAACAAAAATGTATTTTAAATATTTTAGTATGTACTCTTCTTGAATATATCTCTATTTTACTTCCAAATTCCAATATCCAAAGTAGTGGAATCTCTACTTAAAACATGGAAACAACTAGGTTTCCAACCAAGTAGGTTATACTGATACTGAGATCGGAAATGCCAAAATACAACAAATTCCTAGATACACAGATGACACTATTATAGTTGCCTGTATTTCCTATATCAACAGATGTCCTGATGACCATCTGCCATGTCTAGATATCCCACAGTATGGAACATAATCATATTTATCATTATACAAACTCTGAATTATAGCAATCACTTGACAGACTTTTCAGAAGCTCTGGGAAATACAGGGTATGCACAGATTTCTACCTACTTTTAGATCAATGTTGATGGCATCGATCTCATTAGAGATACCTAAAAGTTTTGAGTAGAGTACTTTTATTCAAGTTATATACAAATAGTCTTCAATGGCAATAATATCCAGTGCATGTTTATAATGATCAGCCAATGATGGAGCCACAGGTTTAGGTACTATACTATGTAGTTTAGGGCAGATTAAGTCTTCCACTACAAAGAAAAACAAAACTTAAAAAGGATTAGTCCAGCATGATGGGATGGATGATGTCTATAATTCCAGCACTGAGGAGGTTGAAGCAAGAGGGTGGCTGAAAGTTAAGATGTTCCAGGACTATGTAATTGAGTTGTGGGCTAGCCTGGACTACATAGTTAAGATACATCCAAAAAAAAAAAAAAAAAAGGATATCTAAACAAAATAAAACAAGAAAGTGGCATATAAAAATATTTTTTTAAAAGAAGAGTCTTTTTCACTTAAAAGATTATTTTATTCATTTTACATATCAACCACAGATCCCTCTTTCATCCCTCCTCTGGATCCCCCACCGCTACCCCACTCCCACCTACCCTCCGACTCCTCATCCCCTCCTCCAACAGGATAAGTTCTCCCAATGGGAAGACAGCAAAGTCTGGTACATTCAGTTGAGGCAGGACCCAGCCCTTCCCCCTGCCTCAAGGATGATCAAGGTGTCCAACCATAGGTAATGAGATCCAGAAAGCCAGTTCACACACCAGGGATAGATCCTTGTCACACTGCCAGGGGCCCCTCAAACAGACCCAGCTACACAACTGTCTCTCCATATGCAGAGGGTCTAGTCTGGTCCCATGCAGGTTCTAGAGCTGTCAGTCTAAAGTTCATGGGTTCCTATGAGCTTGCTTCAGTTGTCTCTGCAGATTTAAGAAGGGTCTTTTTAACCTAAGGAATAATGCCTCCAGATCCCAGGTTTCTTGATTAGATGAGATTTCAAGGTGTCTCCTAGTTCAGTTAACTGGGACTTAAAAATACTAAACAATACTCATACTTTCCGGTGACTGCTGTGGGATGTTCTGTATGTTAAATGTGTTGCTCTGATTGGTTAATAAATAAAACACTGATTGGCCAGTAGCCAGGCAGGAAGTATAGGCAGGTCAAGGAGAGAAGAGAATTCTCAGAAGTGGAAGGCTGAGGTAGAGAGACGCTGCCAGCCGCTGCCATGACAAGCGAGATGTAAGGTACCGGTAAGCCACGAGCCACATGGCAACTTATAGATTAATAGAAATGGGTTAATTTAAGATAAAAGAACTAGATAACAAGAAGCCTGCTGCAGCCATACAGTTTGTAAGCAATATAAGTCTCTGTGTGTTTACTCGGTTGGGTCTGAGCGACTGGGGGACTGGCAGGTGAGAGAGATTTGTCCTGACTGTGGGCCAGGCAGGACCAGGAAAACTCTAGCTGCAAGTGACTAATATAGATTGGTAATATTACACAATAACTCTTATTAGAATCTAGTTTTCTATTCTGATTGTAAAATAAAGGAACATGCTTTGGTTTATATTCACAAGTCTGTGAAATCTTGATTTCTATCAAGTCTGGATATATATTCCCGTAACTAAAAATATTTGGCTCATGGGAAAAGAAATACTTTTTTCAGAATAAATTTAAAGTGTTACTATAGTATTATTGAATTTTTTCTGCAACATAACTACAAATTTACTCCTAACATATATCTGATGTAATATAAAAATAATAGAATGAATAAATTATTAATTATTAATAATAGTTATAATGATTTGAATATTAAAGATTAATCTTTCTTAAAATTAGATCTAGCCACTCTACTTAACAATAGTACTAAAAACCAAACCAACTAAAAGAAAAGGTTGAAAAGATAAATTGTTAAAATGCTAAACATCAAATAAAATATTTCATAAAATATAAATAACTGTGTACAAAAAGAAAAATATCTACTTAATCAGTCTATTTACAGAGTGTAATGATACACACAGTGGGCATTTCTTGATTGTTTTGACTTTATATGTATTGCTCTTCTTACATGTCCATGTAAATATTATATCATATACAGAGGAAAAAACTTACCACACCCAGATTTTGATGGCTAATAGCAATATGGACCAAGTATTACTTCCTTAATGACAATAATAACTATTTCCCTCTCTTAAAGAAAGATCTCCTGTCTACCCAGCTTCATCTTTATCTGTTCTCTAAGATGTTTGGCGAACAACAGGAATTGTAAAGTTCCCCACATAGCCATAATTAGCTGAAAGATTATATAAGACTGATTGAAAAATTAGATCTTCATGATTCTGAGGTGCTGATGTATTATATATACACAACTAAGCTAAGATATCTTAAGTCCCCTTAGCAGCTACTTAGGATCCCCTTCTGTGTCTGACCTGTCATTCTATCACATAAAAGCATTGAAATATATTAACAGAACACTAGCTTCCACTAGCCCCAAAACTAAGACTGTCATCACATAATATCTGCATTTTCTCTCCATTTTGTTATAACCCAACTGCCTGGTGTTCTCATCAACATAATTGGTAAATGGTTTGACTTACTATTTCTTTTGTTCTGTGACCATAAAAGTTCATGTAACCACTCCCCTGTTGGAACATATCATTTGGGGCAATCTGAATCTCTGTTCCTATGCCAGGTTTCCTCATATTTAGCTCAAAACAAAGTATTTCTTATTCTCTTTGAAGTGAGGGCTTTGTTTTGCATAAACACCAGCCTGGGTAAGTAGTAAGACTCATCCCTCCCCATGAAGAAAAAGAAGCCTTTGATTAGCTTCCAAAATGAGCCCACTAAGGAAAACAAAGCAGCTTAGTTGCCTGGATGACTTGAGAATATTTGGAGGCAAGGACACCAGATTTCACGCTGGTGAGGATTGTCTGGGTTCACATTGCACTGCCATCACAATTACTCCTGTTTTTAATTTTCAAAACTTTATTTATTTTATGTGTATAGGTATTTTGCCTTCATTTTGTGTGCCTAGCATCCATCCAGGTCAGAAGAGGATTTCGGATTCCTTGGAACTAGAGTTACAGGATATTGTAAACCTCCTTGTGTGGGCTAGGAATCAAATCCAGTTCTATGGAAGAGTATCCAGTGCTCTTAACTTATAAGCCATCTCTTCAGCACCATAATTACTTCTTCCATCAGTATGCTAATTAGGATTTTTTTTTTTTGGTCTTTTTTTGTTCATGGTGATAGTTTGGGGTTTGGATTGTTATAAATTTGACACAAACTAGAGTCATCTAGGAAGAGGAAATCTCAACTGGGAACATGTCTCTATCAAATTGGTTTGTAGGCAAGTCTTTGGTGCATTTTTTTTTTGATTAATGATTTATATGGAAGTGACCAGGCCGTTCTGGGTGGTGACATCCCTGAACAGGTGGTCCTGATATGCTGAGAAAGCTATTGAGAGCAAGCCAGTAAGCAGAGTTCCTCCATGTCTTCAGCTTCAGTGCCTGCTCCTATGTTTCTGCTTGAGTTCCAGTCCTGACTTCCATTCATGATGAACTATAAACTATAAGTTAAAATAAACTCTTTTGTTTCCATGTAGCATTAGGTCATGGCCTTTATCAATATCGTTCTTTGAGTTTATGAGACAATGGGCCCTCAAGCCACTGGCTTGTGATACCTCTGGTGGTTATTGATTTTGCCTGGCACCTTAACTCTCTGAGCTATGCGCAATTAAGGCAGGACAGCCTCTGTGGCACTCAAAGACCCTTTCCCCCTTGTTTTAAAACTACTAGACCCCCAAATTTGGTTCATCCACTTACTTATTGAAAAAATCATGGGCTAATTACTTTGAGACTCTTTCCCTAAGTTTTCCTGTTATAGGATGAATATGAAACATTCCTCAGAGGCTCATATGCTGAAGATTTGGTCCTCAGCTGGTGGCTTTGTTTCTGGAAGTCATAAGAACCTTAAGAGGTCAGACACACCAAAGAAAATAGATCACTGAGATCTGTCTTCAAGGGCTGAATATTGTCCTGACAACACCCCTTTCCCAACCCTGGTTGCCATGAAGTGAGGAGCCTCTGCTATAAACTCTAGAATCCATGATGTTCTGCCATGACTCAGAAATACTGGTTCCAGTCAATCTTGGCTAGAAACCTTTGAAACTGTGAACAAAAGAAATCTTCCCTCCTTTTAAATTGTTTCTCTAATGTGATTGTTTCCACAATGAAACTAATATGTTCTCTGTCTTTATGAGATTAACTTGAGTTCATACATAAAGCAACTTAAAATACCAATGACATTAAAATCTGTCAGCTACCTATAACCAACTAGGGATGATGGACCTGATATTAATGTACTTTCATGTAAAATCTAATCTAATCTAATCAAATCTCTAAAGTCTACAGAGATTTATCAGTATGGCAAACTAAATACCAAACTAAGGTTGACAGAAATCAGTGTAGCTCATATGAAAATATGATTAAGTAGCTCTATTTTCACAGACTTAATTTCTGTAAGCTTCCAATATGATCCTCATGAAATTAGCCTGTACTTCTTTCCAGGGTATCCTAATTTGACTTCTGTTACTGTAATAAAATACCATGAGAAAAAGTGACTTGAGGGAAAAAGGATTTGTTTTAACTCATGACTCCAGGTTATGATCTATCATAGCAGGGAAGCCAATGCAACAGAAATGTAAAAGAGCTAATAACATCACATCCACAATTAAGAACAGAGAAAAGCAAATACCTGCATATCTGTAATCAACTTACTTTTCTTTGTTTAGGATGCAAAACAGAAAATGATGGCACCCACATAAATTCACACAATCAAGGCAACCCTCTACAGACATACAGGCCAAACTGATCCAGAAAATGACTGATACTCTCTTGCAAGGTGATTCTAGACTGTGTTAATTGACAGTTAAAATCAACTATCCCAAAGGATGATAGTGTCAGGTTGCCAGTTAACCAACTATCCTAAATGACCATTGTGGTCAAAGAGAAGATTGTCAGGTGCATCGGATGAATGTGAAGAAGTCTGCCTCCTATAGCATCTGGTCTCAGATACAGGACAGAGCGTGAGCAGTTTCTCTTTAATGTAAGTCTAATGGGGCATGGGGGCAGGGACTTCTCATACTTTTTTCCTTCCTTCCTTCCTTCCTTCCTTCCTTCCTTCCTTCCTTCCTTCCTCCCTTCCTCCCTTCCTCCCTTCCTCCCTCCCTCTCCTCTCTTTCTTTCTTTCTTTCTTTCTTTCTTTCTTTCTTTCTTTCTTTCTTTCTTTCTTTCTTTCTCTTTCTTTCTTCCTTTCAAGGAGAAAGCGTAAATGTATTTTCCCCATTACCACAATGATGCACCAGAGTTTCTCACATTTGAGGAAATCTCAGGGGTCACCACAGCCAGAATGTAATGGATGAGCCTCACCCCAGGAATGCCCTCTCCAATGTCTCCCTACCCTTTCCATGATCATGGTATCTCCTCGACCAGGTAAGTATTTATTATTGCTTTCTATTTCCAGAAATATCAACTGATTCTAAAAACTTAAAACAGAAAAGAAAAGCAATATCCTTCATGACTTTTTGGTGGCTCACTGATAGCATCATACACGGCTGTACTGGGAGAAGCACTACACTGCAAAGCTACCAAGGAAGAGACACAGGAAGCTCAGCTCCACACTATCACCTGTAACTGATTGATTCCCTAATCTTTTAGGAACATTGACTCAGCCAAGCTGGGGCAGGTGACTTCAACTCAGGAAAAAAAAATTCAGAACTGGTCAGTGTGAAGCACTGCTGTGTTTAATAAAGACATTTTAGAATAGGCTTAAGCATGAGGGTTAACAGAGGAAAAGAAGCATTCAGAAATAGACAGTGGAAAGCACAGGTGTGGGCTTCTTTAGGAGTGAGTCCCACTCTGCTGTTTTTACAACAGCCATATGTCGGATTTGAGGGGGGTGGTGATAAAGAACATAAATGAGATAATCAGATAGCTCCTGGGGGACGCTGAATAAGATTAAAGCTGTAGATCTCAGATAAATGAAGACAGGGTGTTTTTGTTTTTCACAATCAACAAAGTTGATAGTCTTGTTTGAGAGTCCCGAAGAATGCCTGGGAAGAGAAAATTCTATCATTCAGGCTTCATGCCTGATTCATTGTTACTTCAACGTATAATACACAAATATGCAAGGTATATTAACTCTACATCTAACAGCAACCCCCATAGCGGGAGCTATTAATTATGCTGGAATTCTTGACTCTCTGATGGCAAGAGGCTTTAGCCAAATTGAGAGACTGAAGCAGGAGAGACTCATTTCATCCCCCAGGTCATCCTGATTCTTCTTGTTTTGCAATCAGAGCTAGCATAGGTATGCACACTGCTGTGGCAGGAGGTGACCCTGGATGGGCAGGTTACAACAAAGGATGAGAAACACTGACAGAAGGCAGTGCCATTCCCTGATCATGGAAATGTTCCTGTTGTTGACGAGTAGTGAAAATGTTGTTAAGCCTCCAAGCCTCATTTTTCTTCTCATTCTCTCCCTCTTTTTCAAGACAGCCAGCTTCCCAGTGAAATTCACATCCTAGATAAGACCCTAGCTGCAAGAGTAAGATAGCAGACTTCAAGGCTCACTGATGATGTAAGTTACAACCAAATCAAAATCACTACTCTGTGTCCTGCCCAACAGAGATATGACATTTATATTAATATTTTGTGAAGTTTCTCAATTAGCAAATGATGAACTAGAGCTCATCATCATATCGCGGTGATATGATTTTCTTCTTTGCATGATATTTGCATTGTAAATCTTTTAGAGGGCAGAAATGACACACTCTCACCATGTAATATTGCAAAGAGAGACTATGAAAAGGGGAAGTTTTTTAATAGAATGAAAAATACTGCAGCTCATATAAGTTTGAAGCAGATTGCCTGGGAGCCTACCAGATACCTAGTTACTGCCACAATTGATAAACTGTGGGAAGGGACATAGGTTTTTTTTTTTTTAATTCCTGAATTTTCTTGCTCTAGAAGTGGCTAAATGTGGTAAACATAATAATAGGACATCAGAGACTCTCAGATCATAAATGTCTTAAAAATAATGAGGTGTGATTTCCTTAGCCTAGCTATAAAAATAGATTTCTATCTTTTTTCCCCAAAAATAAAATCTTTTCATGCAATGGCAGTTTAAAAACTCCAAAGTTTTCATTTAGATCATTTCACTGTTATCTTAAATCATTTTAATAGGTCAGAATTCTAAGCAAAGAACCACTACACTGGAAATTTTTCTTTAAGTTTCTTTAACAAGAAATGGACTTGAAAAAAGTGTTCTCCTATTTGCCATAATTAAATTTGCCTTTAATTAAAGTTTTAAAAATAACATTTACACTGGTGGGTTTACAAACACTTCTGGATTTCCTTGGTAACATTTGTACAAACTGCTTTGTAATTTGTGCAGCCACAGAAGTGGCCATTTTTTGAACTTTCTTTCTATTTTAATTATGGCCAAAACCAAAGTACTAATCCTCATGTTGAGCATACATCTTGCCTGTTCCTAAAACCATCAACTGCGAGCTAAGTTTGTCAGAGTTTGGAAACGTCTCTCCAGGCACGGGCAACAGAGTGAGAAAGGGATTGTGAAAACCTGGGAGTACTGAGTCCTGTTTCTCTCCCCTGGTAGATGTGCCTGTCCTTGGAGGCCTTATGAAGAGCCGAAAGGCTCCAGGATTGCTCCTAGTAAACAGAACTGACCACACCCTTACCACCCCCCCGTGTGCCATCCCTACAGAGCACATGCCTATGAGTTTTTACCATTGAAAGTGAATCTTAAGTACTGAGATGATAGCCCAAGACTACAAAGTGACTATAAACATAAACAGAGGCTGTTCATTTAGCTAAGGTGGTCAGCTGCAGGCAATTGTATGTGGCAAAGACTGACCTGCATTTAGGAAGTGGGAAAGCTCTAGGTGTGGACTTTCTGTAGGTTATTGGCATGGGAAGCTGGAAGCAGCTAAGTGGAATCAAGGCAGCTCATATGATTGTCTGGATAACATTCTTGACTCTGCTTAGTCTGTAGGTGCTGCAGAAAGATTTGAGAGTGAGAAATATAGAAACTGGCAGCTGCAGGACCTGCCTGTGTATTCTGTACCTACTGCAGCAGGAGCCTGGGGGTTAGGTTCTTGGGCTTCTCATGAAAATAAGGTCAATGTCCATCTCTGTGCTTACCCCTTAAGTCTATAGAAAGGAAAGACTGGTATGTCAGTAAAGCAAAGCTGCATTGCTCAGTACAGATGACACTTACCTTATGTGCTACTGAGCATTTGAAATGCAGCTACGTGATGCACATGTGTCCCATGTGCAGTGATTTCAAAACTTTCTTATGAACACAGAGAGAGCCCATTAATAGTGTTTCCATTAGGAACACCACAAAGGATACATGTAGGCTATAATAGATGTGATAAAGTGGTTATTTTTTTTAACGTTTTGTAATATGAAAATGAGAAAATTTAAATTCATATATGTGCAGCACTTGTGATTTGTGTTATGTACCAATTTGAGAGCTCTGGAATGGAACATCGGCACATTGAGGCCCTGGGGGAAGAGTGTGGATGTCCTGGGAAATCTTGTATAAATGCTTTAATACATAAACATCGTTCTTAATTAGAGAAGGTCCTATTTAGAAGGCATTTTTCAGAAACCAAGAGCTTAGGAGAAAAGACTCTCCATTACAGAATGTGTCTATTTAAGAATGTCATATTTAAATGATTTTGAAATATGTTTATTTGAATGTGTCTTTGAACAAACCCATATTTATTTAGAAAATTCTTTCTTTAAAAAAATTTATTTACTTAGAAGCATTCAAAATGTCAACAAAACAGCTGTATTTTTGGTGCAATTACAGAGTGATATTCAGTTAACAGAACAATTATCTTCTTATAACCTGCATCAGAGACAGCAGAAGATGAAAACAAAAACGAAAACAAAAAACTGCCATTCCTATATATAACTAATTTGTGATGTGCACCAACAAGAATCGGCTTTAAATTTCCATGCAGATTTACAACCCTCAGACGGTACCAGGCAAGGTTGGTGGCTATTGAAAATACCAATAGAACAGGGCTATCTAGAGACACATTCAGGAGTGTGTTAACTACACAAAAAAAGTCACTGTACAGTTTAAAAACAAATCTTACACAGCCTTACATTTCAATTTTTTTCTTTAAAAGGAGTGAATTGTATACAGGGAGGTTAAATGCTGTATAGAAAAATTTATATACTGTGCCAACACTAACTTATTCGTCATCTTCATCTTCATCTACCTCTTCTTCCTCCTCTTCTTTATCCTCTTTATCCTCCTCCTCCTCATCTCCTCTCCCTTCTTTTAGCCTTGACCCCCTTTCACTGTGTTGGGTGTTCTTTTAGCTCTGTAGGCAGCAATATTCTTTTTGTATTTTTCCTTCAGCTCAGCAGCCTTCTTTTGGTAGGGCTGCCTGTCATCTGCAGCAGCACTGTTCCTTCATCTGCAGCAGCGCTGTTCCATCATCTGCAACAGTGCTGCTCCATCATCCCTGGCAGTGCTGTTTCCTCATCTCGGCAGCGCTGCTCCGTGGTCTGCAGCAGTGTTGTTCCTTCGTCTGCAGCAGTGCTGCTCCGTCGTCTGCTGTGGCAGCACTGCTCCATCATCTGCGGCAGCGCTGCTCCATCATCTCGGCAATGCTGCTCTGTCATCTCTGAAATGCTGCTCCGTCAGCTCGGCAGTGCTGCTCCGTCATCTGCAGCAGTGCTGTTCCTTCATCTGCGGCAGAGCTGTTCCTTCGTCTGCAGCAGTGCTGCTCCGTCCGTCGTCTGCTGTGGCAGCACTGTTCCGTCATCTGTAACAGTGCTGCTCTGTCATCCCTGGCAGTGCTGCTCCGTCATCTGCAGCAAGGCAGCTCCGTCATCTCGGCAGTGCTGCTCCATCGTCTGCAGCAGTGCTGTTCCTTCGTCTGCAGCAGCTCTGTTCCATCATCTGTAACAGTGCTGCTCTGTCATCCCGGGCAGTGCTGTTCCATCATCTGCAGCAGTGCTGTTCCTTCATCTGCAGCAGAGCTGTTCCTTCATCTGCGGCAGTACTGCTCTGTCATCTCGGCAGTGCTGCTCCTTTATCTGCGGCAGAGCTGTTCCTTCATCTGCGGCAGTGCTGCTCCGTCATCTGTGGCAGAGCTGTTCCTTCATCTGCGGCAGTACTGCTCCGTCATCTCGGCAGTGCTGCTTCTTCATCTGCAGCAGAGCTGTTCCTTCATCTGCGGCAGTGCTGCTCTGTCATCAGTGGCAGAGCTGTTCCACATTGCTCCCAGTTTCTTTCCAACATCACCAATGGATAAACCAGGATGTTTTCCTTTGATTCGGAGCAATACTCAGAGCAGAACAAGGAGGCTGAAGGAGGCGTCTTGGGTACATTGGTGAAGTTCTTTTTGGTCTCCCCTTTTGGGGAGGGACGTATGTTTTCATTTCTCTTTCATAATGAGCCTTGTCAGCCTTTGCCATGTCTTCAAATCAAAAATAATTTATTTTTTAAAATTTTTTTATTCATTTTACATACCAACCACAGATCCCCCTCTCATCCTTCCTCCCATTCCCTCCTGCCCCCCCACCCCTCATCCCCTCTTCCAACAGGGTAAGTCCTCCCAATGGGGGGACCCCTAAGCCTGGTATATTCAGTTGAGGCAGGACCAAGCCCCTCCCCGATGCATCAAGGGTGAGCAAGGTGTTGGACCATAGGTAATGGGATCCAGAAAACCAGCTCATGCACCAGAGATAGAGCCTGATCACACTGCCAGGGGGCCCACAAACAGACCCAGCTACACAACTGTCTCTCCATATGCAGAGGGTCTAGTCTGGTCCCATGCAGGTTCCAGAGCTGTCAGTCTAAAGTTCATGAGTTCCTTTGAGCTTGGTTCAGTTGTCTCTGTAGATTTCCCCATCATGATCTTGATGCCTCTTGCTCATGGAATCCCTCTTCCCTCTCGTTTACTTGACTCCTGGAGCTCTGCCTGGTGCTTGGTTTATTATTATTATTATTATTATTATTATTATTATTATTATTATTATTTATTATCTTTTGGGGGGGTTGAGACAGAGTTTCTTTGTGTAACCTGGCACTTTGGGGGCCATCTTTTGGGACACTCCAAGAACTCTGAGAAGTTGACAGAAGCATTCAGGGCTTCTTGTGTTTTTCCCAGCAAGTTTACACAAAGAATGCATAGGAAGACATTTTATGTCTCGGCTTCTTAGGATCTCCTCTGCCCATGTTTAGGTGATTTTCCTCCACCAGGCACAGAGTCGCCCAGTGCTGGTCTGGCTCTTGAGTGCCCCAGCTCTGTGTCTATGGAGCTCAATGTACTGCAATTGCAGTAGGGAGCCAGACACAGCCTTCTCACTCTCTCCCCTCTATAATATAGATTAAAAATTTAAATACATCTTTTAATTCTGTGTATAATCACATAATAGGAGAGTGCTGGGGGATATCTTTCTGTACACTGAATATATGTTGTTCCCATTGGTTAATAAATAAGCCCCTGTGGCCGATGGCAAGACAGCTTAGAGGAAGGTGGGAAATCCAAGGAGAGAGACAGGAAAGAAGAAAGGCAGAGGCAGAGAGTCACCAGCCAGCCACCAAAGGAGAAACATGTAAAGGGATGCAAGTAAAGCCACAGAACATGTGGCAGTACATAGATTAGTAGTTATGGGTTGAGTTAAGCTATAAGAGTTAGCCAGCGAGAAGCCTGTCATAGACCATACAGTTTGCAAATAATATTAAGCCTCTGAGTGATCATTTTATAAGCAGCTGCAGGACTTTGGGGCCTGGTAGAACCAGAGAAAACATTTGACTACAGGAAAGACTAAACAGAGAAATTTCATTTAGTACTGGAAACAAAAATGATTGCTTTTACAGGCAGATAAGATTTGTGATGCTAATATTTTCCTCTTTTCTCATCATGGATGATAGAGCTAGAAACCACAATGGAGTCTGAGATTCAGCAATTAGGGAAAGGGAACCAAGTGTAGCACTTATAGTCTTGAGGAGAAGGGTGTTAACCAAAACCACACCCTTCACCTTAAAGGAGATAAGGAAAAATATATTCTGAGGCCAGTATGAGTGGCCATGGTCTGGGAGCACTGATGTATTTTATCCCTAAGTCCACATTCCAATGATAACAGGTTAATGATGTATTTATAGGAGCAGAACAAAGAAAATAAATTGAAATGCTTTCTAAATACACTGGTGGAAACATTAGTAGATAGATTCAAAGAAAATAGGAAATCACTGCTGTTGGGTTGAGAAGCTACCTAATGTCATTTTTAGTCTTTTGTTTTGTGGAAACTAGGGTTTAATTAAATTACTATGTTTCAAAAGGTTTTTTCTGTCAATCACAGGATGTTTTATTAGACTCAAAGATGGGCTAGTAATTGCTATTTAGGAAACTAACCTTAACCCAAGATAAATTATAATTAGACTCTTGTACCTCCAATATTCTAAACAGTCGATAGTCATTGAATATCTAGTAACTTAACAAGCCTTACAGAAGCAAAGAAAGGTATGTATACTTTACTAGAACTTTGTTCAGAAGGGTGACATTAAAGTCAGAAGCTAAGAAGCAGACTAGGTCCTTCCATGGGAAGGTGAAGAAAGGAGCTATCTAATATTTAGTAGTGTCAACCTCTTCTCCCTTCCTGCCAAAGAATATAGCAAAGCCAGGCATTGGAAGGGGAATGGGGACTGTACTTCCTGAGGGACTGTGCCATATTCATCAAATCCCACATTTTCATCCAGCTCATTTGTAGTGCTGATTGTTTAAAAGTAAGCTCTTCAAAGACGACACACAATTTTAATACTATTAAAAAACCCACCAGTGTCTTTCATGGTTCTTTGTCTATAACTTCAAGAAAGCAAAGCAGGAGCAAGCTGTAAAAGTTCATAGTGTTGAAAGGGTAGCTGCAGATTAGGAACAGCATGGTGGGTTATTTTCAGCTGCAGGGGGATTGCTTTGCCTTTCTCCCAGAACCAGGCTTTAATTAAAAAATAAAGAATCAACTGGACTTGACTGCTCTGTGGAAAGACTGACATCTCAGTGGCTCCCCTGGACTGCCTATTGACGTTGCTGTAGAGAAGACTCAGAGTACAAAGGAGCTTTGTAGTGCTAGCAGTTGAGGAAGCATCCTTTGTCTTCCTAACTTAGCTGTTTTGATGTGGAAGTCAACACAAGATTAAAAAAATGCAAACACAATATTATCATTTTCAAAATCACTCATGTGGCTATGCTTTAGAAAGCATCCACAGGAAGACAATTGATGTTTTTGAGATGCTACAGGAATAAAAGAAAACAAAGAATTCATTCAACAAAACTGATCATATCCCAGATTCATACTTAGCAAATGTATTATTTACAATAATTATAGCCATATTCTCTAAACATATTGAAAGATAGATGCAGATTTATCATTCAAGTGGGAAAGAGAAATCCTTATTCAAAATATTAGGTGACATGTAAAAACCCCCTTTTAATGCTGGTTGAAGTTAATTAAAATGCATGTGAAGTGTGTGTCTGAGGAGAGAGAGAGAGAGAGAGAGAGAGAGAACATGAAAATGAATTCAGAGCTAAGTATTTGTCTAAATACGTCAGGATTCTTCCCCATAGCAAAGAGGGGCTTCATAATGTCATCTTTGGAGACACTCCCATAAGAAAGTTAAAATGTGCTATTGGCCAGATAAAGATGGTGAACAGTACAGTACAGTACACATAGATGGAAGAAGAGCCACAGGGATACATTTCTTAACTACACAGGTAAAGGTACCCTGCTAGGAACATGAGAGGAACAGCATAAGCAGAGACCTTCACGGAGGAATACAGCTAGCTGGAACTATTTTCAGACGTTTGACTGTACATTCTTGCTTCTTACAAGTGTTGAGAGCTTTTCTCTGCTTCTTTCTTTCTTCTCCATTACAACAGTAAGTCTCAAGAAGATCGAATGGGGAAGATGGAAAGGAGAAATGAGTGGAGGGACAGAAAATATCTTTTATCACCTTCAGGGAACACAAAAGCAAGGGCTTTAAAAAAAAGTCTTTATATTCCAACTGAAATAAACCAAGATCTGTAACAAAATAAAAGGCAAAGAAAAACAACCTATAAATCCACATAATTTTCAGCATTCCTCAAGAGAGTGTGATGTTGACAGGAAGAAGTGAGGGATCTAAAACAAGAATTCAGTCCCAGTTAATTCAAGCGAGCTTTTGGCACTCTTGAATCCTCATCGTTCTCAAGTGCACAGAAGGGGTGCTTTAAATAACTCATGAAAATGGCAAATCAGAGTTTCAGATTTCAAAACATTTCAATGTGAAACAGCCCAAAAGAGCAGCATCACAACTGTCATCTTCAGCAGCCACATCCAGTGCTGGGTACCGCACACAGTGAGGGCACAGAGAATAACCTTGCACCCACTGCCCTTTGCTCTGTGGTGATAAATAATGTTTCCTTCCATAAATCGATAAACTGAAACTCTGAAGATAAGCAATATCTTCTATAGATAGTGAGATAATAATCATGTTTAAATGTAACCAATGGTGAGAATTAACATCAGTGTTAAATTCCTACAGGAAAATTAGCAATATTAGACTTATGTTCAACAATGGGGCCTGGAATATGGGTAAAGGCACATAGTGATCTTGCAGAGGACCCAAGTTTTGTTCCTAACACAGATGTGATGTCTCACAGTTACCAGTAACTCCAGCTCCATAGGATCTGATGCCCTTTTCTGGTCTCCCAAAGTACCTACACTAAAGTTCACATAATTAAGAAACAGAATTATGTTCAATATGTTTTTAATTTATAATATACTTTTAATCATTTATTATAATAGTATGCTAACAAATTAAAACAGAAAATCTGAGAATATGAGCTCAGTTCTTTCAGTGTCATTGAGGAAATGGTTTTGCTCAAGAGAAATACTGATTTACATTATTTCTGGGTAAACTACCCCTAGACTAAGTAAGTCTTGTGATTTCAGAAGATAATGACTTTGGTGGGCATTCCAGAAGGGTCCCAGGTCATTGCATACATGAACAAGGAATTAGACAGACACATGGAGATAGTAGCAAAGAAAACTGAGAGAATTTATTAAGAAAGAATACCTTTCCAAAGGAAGGAGAAGGCCAGAGCAGAGCAAAAGTTGGGCAGTTTAAATGGCCTCATATATAGAGTTCTGGCTTTTGTGTTGCATAATGTGGCCTTTTGGGGTTACATACAAAGATCAGGATTTAGGGCTCAACTGCATAGCAGGGGACTCCTTGAACATGCTGTGTTACATGTAGCTCTGCACGCAACTTCTTACATCACATGCCTCATAGCACCATAAATCTCCAGCCAAGGATCAGTGTTTTAATATTATAATGAGTCATAGGTCACCTCAAAACACTCTGGATCCTCAGCTGTGGTAGAAAGCACTCCATGAAACTTCCTCTTTGCCAACTAGAGTCTTCTGTATGCTAACATGCTAATACATACGTGCCTTTATGCAATATGTTCTGGGCCTAATCTGTACTGTGCTTCACCATCAAAATCATCCAGACCATGTCTGTCATTGCCACAGAACTGAGTAGAAGAGCTAGAGCCTCAAGTTGAAGCAGAAAATCCTTCAGGCAGGGCAGAACTGATCTTGTGAGGAAGATCACTCCAATTACCACTTCCCAGTCTGAACTCACAGATGCTGTGGTACTGTTATGTTTACTAACTCCAGAGGCTCGAGCGGCTCCAGTCATGCCGCTGACATTTTAACCTGTAATACCCTGGCTGTTTGTCATCTTGCCACCTGTGCACTCTGACCAAAACAGGAGAGCTAAGAGAAAACCAAACAACACAACAAAACAGTAGCATGGAGCTGTCGGTAAGAGTTCACTATCTCTAACGTCATCTCAAGATAACTACATTCTTCTTAAAAAGAGTTATAACTATACTCCTAAACTAATACCCTTTTACAATAGATTTGCTTATTCTGTGTCACTGTCCTAGGCCTCAGAAGTATGCCTTTCTTAAGTTTGTAAACATTAAGAAGTAGTGGAGCAGGCATATTTTCTGTAATTCATTGAACTTTGAATGACTGAAACCCAGGCCTGACCAATATATTATAGATAAGATACCTTATCAGAATAATCTCTCACCTATCTACACTACACAATTTATCCTGTCATTGCTATGAGTTAATGTGTAAAGGAATATCAAAGTAGCTAGACTTTTCTTTGATCAAGAAAAGATGTGTTAAATCTTGAATCTTAGAGGCATTACCTATTTTTCTAGTTACTATGGCTGGTTTGACAGAAGTACTTAAGAAAGGAAGGTTTGGAGTTTTTTTTTTTGTTTGTTTGTTTGTTTGCTCATGGTTCAAAGATAGAGCACTTCCTGAAGAGGAAGGCATGGTGGCAGCATGTGAGGCAGCTAATCACATTTTGTCCAAAATCAGGAAGCTACCACTCAGCTTACCCACTCCTTTTTATTCAGTCTGGAATGCTTACAGAATAGGATGGTCTGTCTACATTTAATATGAGTCTTCTGACCCCAGTTAGTCTAATCTAGAAAATTCCCCACAGATATGCCCAGAGATTTGGTTTGGTCCTAAATCACATCAAGTTGACAATCAAAATGTCTTTAAATTTTTTTATTTATTTTTTGTGTATGAGTGTTTTGCATGCATGTCTGTATGCATATATCCACATCTGTGCTCGTGCCCACAGAAGTCAAAAGAGTGTGTCAGAGGCCCTGGAACTGCAGTTACGGGTGGTTGTGAGCCACCATGTGGAAGCTGGGAACTGAAGCCAGGGCCTCTGGAAGAGCAACACATACTCTTAATCACTGAGCCATCTTTTCAGCCCTTCCAATCAAGATTAGACAGTTTCCAGTGTTTATAACACACAGGTCCATAGTGAGAAGGCATCCTAGAATCTGACCACAGGTGTATGTACTTTCTTATCTGTGCTCACAAAGCCAATTCATTTTGTAACACATAAAATAGGAATAAAGTAAGAGGTCAAAATTTTCTTCATCATTATCAAGTTCCAGCAACAGAAGACATCTCAGTCATATGTGATGTTATAACTGCTTCCTGATGAAGCTTTTTCCCTGAAAGTATAGAAACATTTGTGATACAGTGGTAATTTCACTATAGAGGCCTTCTATTACCTGCCATAGTCTTGGTCAAATCCCTGCCTTATTGTACCTCAGCTTCCATAATATAAAGCAAAATAAGAGTCCAATTCTTTTATGAATTTCATCCCCAAATGAGAGTCCTTGATACCAACAAAATAGTAAAATAATACTAATAACATTTTAACCTCCTTTTGGCTTGGGCATTGTTTCTGATAGTGGGAATATGACATTCTTTTTGTGTGTCATAGATAATTACTGGTGATTACTCTCTACAGCAGAAGGCTGAATATTTTACAAATAACTTTGAAAAGTCTTTGGAAAATAAAATGAACTTTTGTTTACAGCTTGTCAGAAGTAGGTATGAAGATAAGAGTCTAGAAATGGGTTCTACAGACATATTCTAATCTAAAAAGTGCTTTCCTTCACTGGCAATTAATATTCAGATTATTTAGCATTTAGAATGTGAATCAATATATTACTCAAAGAAAGTAAAAAGGTCTCACTAGACCTTAATTCCTGTTCTCTATCTGGATTCTCCCTTTCTATTATTGTATGAAGATTCTGTTTGTGAAATTGGAAAGGATACTTTCCTCATTCTTCTCCAAAAAGCTGAAGAATACCAAACCAAAATTGATTCCACCAAAATCTGAAAGGCAAGGGAATTGAGATTACCCGTTTGTGTGTTTTATAAGAAAACAAATCTAGTCTAACTCTTTCAGTGGTGTTCGTGGTGTTCTGGATGGAAATAAATGGCTAGATGGCTAAGAATTGCTGGAAGGACAGGATTGCAAAACCTGTAAGAGAAATGGAAGTAGAGTTTTGATTTACACTGTAAAGACTGTTTCTGCCCATCTTCATAATCCCTCAAACTATGAGTTTAACAATGAGAACAGATTCTGAACTTAATCACGCCTTAGTATTGGAAAAACTTAGGATTACAACGTCTCTTGTGCGTCTTAAAAAAAAAAAAAGATAAAAGCAACCTATTAATTGTGCTCTGGAAGAATAAACTGGGATCCGATTTCATAGTTTAGTGATCAAATTAATTAGTGATCTCCAACATTTTTTAAAGCACATGTGCTAAAGCATTGAACTCCTGCCCCTGGTGAAACTTTTAAGACCCTTTTGAGACACAGATGCAGAGAAAAATAATAATGCAACATAATGAGAAGCATTTCATGCTATTTAGTGATGTTTATTTCTCAGAATTCAATTACTTTAAGATAGTGGGTTGCAACAGTCACTGCATTGAGAAACTGGGCAAACACCAGAGTTTGGTTATTTATGCTACAGTGCATACACACACACACACACACACACACACACACACACACACACAGAGACACACCCCACACACACATGCAAACCAGGAAAGCATTGATGAGCTGTACACTTGTACTCAAGGCTTTTCCTGCCTAGAGTGTTATGATCTCTTGTTCCCAGTTTACCTCCTTTCTTGCTCTATTCTTAAGAGAGAATCATACTGCATTACTGAGAACATTCCTCTGAAAACCCAGGCTTATGTAAGAGATGCATGTGAATATCCCACAAATACAATTCTTTCCTAGAAATATCCTTCAGTGTTTGTTTGATACCCACAACTCCATCATGTGGAGTTGTCCAGAAAACTGAAAGGGATAGAACAAAACTCTTGGTGCTGTCTGAAACCTTTCATGCTTCTAAAATTGTCCCATACTCTATCTGTTGGCCCACTGACTGCCAGTTCCTGATTACTTACACACTCAGTTCTCAAACTCTCCCTATAGAGCTCAATCCAAAGATGACTGCAAATAGATCAAATGCCAAAAACTTCAAACACAGTTGATATTTAGCCTACCATGAAGAGAGAGGGATATCCTTCTCTTTCTCCTCTTCCTCATTCTCTTCTTCTACCTTATCACATCTTAACGTCAGTAAAATAATTTGGTCAGGACCATTCAAAGGGAAACAAGGCCTATGTCATAAGGGAGGGATGCTTTCTAAACTTTCTCTTATGGTGTTGCTGCTAATTATCTGGATTCTGGAAAATTCTACCTGTGTATTCCTGCTAGGGTCCATCATTTTTAAAGAATCTTTGTTTTCTGGTTTGTTGAAGTTAAATAAAAGTGAAGTATTAGTGCTTCTCTTTCCTGATGTAGGTCTTTAAATCATGCTACCGTCAAAGGGCACTATCTGAAGGTTATAGAATTCTTCCAGAGTATTGACTCATCAGGCAGATATGTGCCATCCTATGGAGCACAAAAGTTTTCTGGGATGACTGTGTTGTAGAACATAAACTTTGGAAATGAGCCTGAGAGCTTCAGTTTTACTATAGAAGTAAAAACAAACTGAAACAGGGTTAGAGTGTAAGCTTCTCTTTACCAGTGCAACCCTGAGCTGCATTGACAACCATTAAGAGAAGTTTGGTGAATAGCAAGTGACTGATATCAGATAATGTATATTGGTCTATGGGCAGATGGGTGTATGATGCTGTCAATGAGAGAAACTGGGATGAAAGATACAATACAAAATATGTGTGCTATCTTTACAATAACCATTTGTAGTACTAAAATTGTTCCATTTAAAAAAATTGTTTTTATTTTTAAAGGTCACTTTTTAAACTTATTTTGTTTACTCCCAATGTCCCATTGCCTTTCCTTCCTGTGGTGGTTTGGGTGAAAATGTCCCCCAATGGCTCACAGGGAGTGGATTATTTGCAAGGATTAGGACATGTGGCCTTGTAAAAGTAGGTATGGCCTTGTTGGAGAATGTGCGTCACTGGGAATGGGCTTTGACATTTTAGAAGCTCAATCCAGGCCCAGTGTCTCTCTTTCTCCTTCTGCTGCATGCAGATCCAGATGTAGAAGTCTAAAGCTACTTCTCCAGCACTGTGTCACCTGCATGCCTTCATGCTTCCTGTTGTGATGACAGTAGACTGATTAAACCTCTAAACTGTAAGTCAGTCCCAATTAAGTGCTTACTTTTATTACAGTGCCATGGACAGAGTGTCTATTCACAGCAATATAACACTAATTAAGACATTTTTCCAATTTGTTTCGTTCCTTGTGTTTGCTACTACCCTTTCTAGACTTCTGATTTTCCCTGTTGTTCTATAGGGGTCTGAACCCAATACCTGACTCCTATAAGAGTCGGGAGATCATTATGTTTGTGTCTTAAATTCCAGGGCTCCAGCCTTCTACATCCTCTTGCTTTGCTTTCATCCTTGCTTATTTTTCTCTCCTTGTTTATTTTTTGAACTCTCTTAGTATTTATAACATATAAAGTATCTTCACATGTACTTTGACATTTGAATTTCATAGCATCCAATTGAGTTGATGATAATTATAACTCCTGATAATAAATGAAAAAAAAGAGTTCCAGGGAAGATCAATATGTATCTGGCCTGTGATCATTTATCATTACTAGAAGAGCTGATTTTTAAATTCAGAAATCTTGACTTTCTTGGTTATATCACATTGCCTAAATGTTTATTGATCAATGTCCTGCTTCTGCAGCCTCCCAGTACTTTGTGAAATGTTGGAAGGATATTTTAGGAAAGAGAATGTAACTCATTCTCTTAATTTGATTTGACATAGAACATGCCAACTATATAAAATACTTAACACAACTTACTAAACTTAAAAAAAAAAGAAAAAGAAAAGAACTTCAGTCCTCTCTTATCCCAGAGTGAGGTCAGAGTCCCTTGCTGAACTTGCTTACTCAGAAAACAGAAGAAAATGGCTTCAGCCACTGTCTAGTTTACTTTGTACCTAACAGATGAGCAAATTAATGATCTAGAAATACTAAGAATTCACTCCCAGCTTATGCTTTTCCTTAGGAACATTAGGATTCCAATTGACCAGCCACCCTTAAACCCATTTGCTACTGAATTCTATCCTACAAACTATAAAGAGATGAGATATGCCATGTTCAAGCTCAATTTTAAAATGTCCTTTCCAACTTCTCTCTCCTGTGCAAGTGAATGGGGGGACTCAGCTATTGGAGGCAAGATCCTAGAAGAGCATGGGAATTCCTGCGAGGAATGGCATTATTTATTAAGCCCTTGGGAATGTGAGCGATTATCTACAGCAAGGCATCCCGTAGCCTGACTGTAAATAAACAATGACTCATGACTGTTCAGTCATTTAATTAGGTTTACTCAAGTGCTGGGCACATTGTTATTGCTGTTAATATACACTAAGTGCCCTCAGCATAGTAAGTCATTGATCTTTGCAAATATTTGTTTGTGTCAAACGAGACCCAGTCCTAGAAATGCTCCTTTAATGCTGTAATAGGAGACGAACACATTTTTTCTAAACTTTCAGAAATCCATATAAGGAAAATTTCTAGAAATAGTGATATGGAAGAGAATGGTATGTAGCTGTGCTGAGAAATGACAGCCACAAGTCAGATTTTAGTATTCTCAAATTTATTATTTGTTTTTACAATTAAACACATGTGGTGGTTTGAAAGAAAACTTCTCCGAAAGGGAATGGCTCTATTAAGAAGTGTGGCCTTGTTGGAGTAGTTGTGGTCTTATTGGAGAAAATGTGTTACTGTGGAGGCAGGCTTTGGGGTCTCATATATGCTCAAGATTCCATCCAGTGTCCTTGTCCACTTCCTGTTGCCTGCCAGATGTAGGGCACTTGGCTACTTCTCCAGCACAATATCTGCTCGCATGCCACCATGTCACACCATGATGATAATGGACTAAACCAATGAAAATGTAAGCCATTCCAATTAAATGTTTTTCCTTTATAAGAGTTGCTGTGGTCATGGTGTCTCTTAACAGCAGTAGAAACCCTAACTAAGACAATGCACTTACGTACTTCATGTAAAAATTATAAACAGAGGCTGAGACAATGAACATGGTTGAGCAAGTGTCTCTGGGGCAGGATGAAGCATCCTTTGGGTACATGCCTAAGAGTGATATAGCTGGATCTTGAGGTAGATTAGTTCCAATCTTCTTGTGGAACCATCATACTGATTTCTATAGTGGCTGTATGAGTTTGCAGTCTTACCAGCAATAGATGAGTCTTCTTCTTACTCTACATCCTTGCCAGCATGAGCTGTCACTTGTTTTGTTGCTCTTTGCCATTCTGACAGGTGTAAGATGAAATCTCAAACTAGTTTTGATTTACATTTCCCTGAAGGGTGAGGATGTTGGCCATTTGAATTTGCTCTAGTGAGAATTCTCTGTTTAGAGCTATACCCCATTTTTTAATTGGGTATTTGTCTTCTTGATATCTAACTTCTTGAGTTCTCTATATATTTTGGATATTATCCTTCTATTGAATATGTAGTTGGCAAAAATATTTTCCCTTTCTGTAGGCTGCTGCTTTGTCCAAATGACAGTATCCTTTGCTGTGCAGACGCATCTCAGGTTCATGAGATTCCATTTATTAACTGTTGATCTTAGTGCCTGTTCTGAGTGTTTCCAGACAGTCTTTTCTTGTGCTAATGAGTTCAAGGCTATTTCCTGTAGATAAATTTCTAAAAGGTCTTATTACATAAAAAACATGGAGCCAGATACAGGGGTGAAAACCTGAGAGATCAGAGAAATAGGGAAAGCCACAGCCAACCTTACCTTACCAACTCTGCAGCTTCCAAAAGGCGAGATACTTCTTGTCTACCCATGCCTATATGCCTTACTGTTATGCCATCTGATTTGCTCTCTCTGTCCAGCTACATCACTTCCTCTTCCTGTCCAGCTCTGTCACTTCCAGTCTGTCTGTACAGACCTCCAGACCTCCATGGTTAACTAGTGTTGGTACTAAAGCATGTGCCACCATGCCTGGCTCTGTTCCCAGTATGGCCTTGAACTGACCTAGATCCACATAGATCCACAGATTCCTGCCTTAGAACTGATAGGATTAAAAGCATGTGCTAACATTGCATGACTTTTGTGTTTACTTATAATGGCTGACTTTTTCCTCTGATCTTGAGGCAAGCTTTATTTATTAGTGCACAAATAAAATATCACCACAATTTTCCACTTTTTCTTTTATCAGCTTCCATGTATCTGGTCATATGTTGACATCTTTGATCCATTTGGAATTGAGTTTTGTGCAGGGTGGTAAGTATGGATTTATTTGTATCCCAGTTTGCCCAGCACAAATTGCTGAAGACACTGTCTTTATTCCATTGTGTATTTTTGAATTATTCAACAAAAATCAGGTGTCCATAAGTGTGTGGATTTATGCCTGGGTCTTCATTTCCACTCCATTGATCAACATTCTAGTCCATTGATCTTTTTTTATTCCAATACCTTGATGTCTTTTATCACTGTAGCTTTGTATTTCAGTTTGACATTGGGAATGTTGATAACTCCAGCAGTTCTTTTATTATTCATCATCATTTTTAGCTATCTTGTTTTTTTTTTTTCCTCTTTCCATGTGAAGTTGAAATTTCTCATTCAAGATCTCCAAAGAATTGTGTTGGAATTTTGGTAAGGATTGCATTGAATCTCTATATTGCTTTTGTTAGAATATCCATTCTTGACTATATTAATCCTACAGATCCATTATCATTGGAGAGCTCTCCATCTTCTGGTATCTTCTTCCATTTCCTTTTTCAAAGATTTAAAGTTTTTAATTATACAAGTCTTTCATTGGCTTGGTTAGTGTTACCCCCAAGATATTTATATTTTCTGAGGCTATTATAAAAGGTATTGTTTTCCTGAATTTTTCTCAGTTATTTGTCATTTATATATATGAAGGTTATTAATTTCTGTGAGTTAATTTTGTAGTCTGCTACTTTGCTGAAAGCGTTTATCAGCTGGAAAAGTTTCCTAGTGCAATATTTACGGTTATTTATGTATACTAGCACATCATCTGCATGTGGAGATACTTTGACTTCTTCCTTTCCAATTTGTATCCTTTTATCACCTTCAGTTGTCTTATTGCTCTAGTTAAGACTTCGAGGTCTATAGTGAATAGGTTCAGAGAGAGTTGACAATCTTATCTTGTTACTAATTTTAGTGGAATTGCTTTGAGTTCCTCTCCATTCAAATAGGCAAAGATTTAAAAGAGGCAGAATCCCTGCACTTAGCAGGCCTGTGGTTTATCAAGATAAGATGGTAATACCCAGGACTCAAGTGATTTAGTCTACCTAGCACTTCCAATTCTCAGTATATATCTAGTATATATCTGCTTAGAAAGAGCCAAGCCTCATTGAGGACAGAATGACTGAAGTAGGGACAGGGGAACATGCATCTTTACTAGAAAAGAGGGTGTATTTATTTGCTGATCTAATCATGTCCTTGGGACATTTCTACTTATAACTGCAGAAATCACACTGAACATGTTACTTCTTTTGCAACTCTCATTAAATTCTTCAAAATGCAAGCAAATTCAAACCTGTGTTTTGAGGCTCTGTCTTATATTTAAACATTTTTCCTCATTTTCACTCTGTTTGTTCTCATGTAGTTTAAATTTTTCAAAGGCCCTTTGAACCTCTGGCAGCCCAAATAATCCATGTTTAGTCCATGGGTAGAGCTAGAAACAATACTTAATAGCAAAACAAAAAGTCATATTTGAGGGGAGAATTCAATTAGCAGAAAATGAATAATAATATTTACTGATCTAGAATGGCTTATAAATTCTATTACTGGATCTTCCCTTGTCTCAGGACATAGATTCTATACTGAATCTTCCATTGTCTTAGTACATACAGATATGTACAATATAGCAGGAAAAGCCATACTGCTTGAATTTCTGATGGAGAAAGACACCAGGGAAATGTGTCTCTCCATGATCTACAGAGGCATCTGCAAGGGTCTCTCTTGGCTCAGTATGAAGAAAAGAACTACTAAAGTCAGACAAAAGCCTCCAGTTCTGTAACTTTCTTTTTTTCCATGATTTTGTCTGTAAAATGGAGGGGGTGTCTATTTTATAATGGAATTGTTATGAAATTAATAAATAAAGTCTATTTAATTTTACAGTTCCAGTCTATATACATGGTGGCATGTAGACACTTTAAAAGTCATATCTGCTGTTTATTAAGACAGAGCGTCACATGGGCAGGAGATGCTGTGAAGAGACGAATGTCCTTCTGTACTTGGCAGCTCTTTGCAATCACAGGGAGCTGCTGATATTTGCCCCTCTATGTCCAGCTGTTTCCTTCTGTTCCACCTGATGCAGTGTAAGGAAAAGTCCCTGCAGGATTCTACAGGGGCAGCCAGCACTTAGACTGTGAAGTTTTTCCTTGAGCTGATGAGAAATGGCCTTTTTCTCCTGATCTTTCCAACCCAAGGAAGAACTTCACTAACTTTAAAACTTCACTGGACTCAATTCATGATTTGACCTTGACATCAATGAACAATAACTGTTCATGAGTATATTTATACCATCAAACTGTTCACAGCCTTTAATAAACATTTTTTTCTCATAGCAATTCCTACAATGCTGTGCTGTGAATATTAGCTCTTACTGCAGCTAATATATCTAGAGCTAAATTTGACCTTTTTAGGAGAGTACCCAGCTTCTTGTGCAGTATCTGCTGAAGGTTTTATATAAGGCTAAAGATTTATAAATGCTGATGGGGTCAACAGTCAGAAATCTTAAGTATTCTAGATCAAATCAATTTGTTTACCTTTTAAACCATCAGAATCCTCTAAAGTTTCTGCAGGCTATATGACAAACAGCATGCTAATGGTTGCCTGTGATTGGAATAGATCTAAACATAAAAACAAACAAAAAACCAACAGTAAAAAGCTTTGCATTAAGAAATTTAGACTTGAAAGAACCCATCTCCTTGAAGAAGTTATATTAGAGTCATGTTTGGAAATAAGTATTATAATAAAATAAAATGTTAGACTTAGAGGGAAAGATGAGTAGTAGATGAGAACAAATTCTCCAAGTTAGCTGGATAAAACAAGTGAATTAGCAATGACATTTTATTTGTCATATATAAAATACATATTATTCACCAAAATATTTATAAATTATAACCATTATTTAGCAGTCCATCACAGAATTTCACACACACACATAAGTCTTCCAGAATAGTATATTGACATAGATATTCCTGACTGCTATACACTGGGATTCTCTATTTCATAAATGGTTAATTTGATTTTAACTTAGCTAGAAGTCTGAATGTATTGGTTTAATGGAAATAAAAATTATTTTATTCTGCTAATAATCGCTATTGGCTATTTTCAGTAAAGACCTCATTTCTGGTGAGAAGATTCTCAATAATCTCAAATCAGATTCTAAAATTTTTTCCTCTTTAAATTAGAATTGTCTCATCTGGGTGTCTAAGACTAAGCATTGTTGTTCTTATACTTCATTACATGTAGTCCAGAGATTTCTTTCTTCATCTTCTCTTTCCACATCACCTGTCTACACTCAGCACAGGCAAATATATTAACTTCTCCATCCCCTGCTTAGGTTAGCATTGATAGTTGGAAGGCATGGCCTCTATTAACTTGACTACCAATCTGAAAATCTACTGGAAATCTGTCTATCCAATGTAAAGGTTAAAAAACCTAAAAATGTCCCTTCCTGTCTTGCAGATATAGTGTCTAGGCAATCCAATTTTAGATAGTAAGAAGAAGCAGAAATTTACTATATGGCTACCAAGAATATTTTACTTTGGAGATTAAAGTAACAACCTCGTTTGTTACATCTTTCTATTTCCTTCTTCCTTAAATGTGCACTAGATACCTGGATTCTGGACACCTATGAGGGAAACACTAACAGAATCCTGGAGATATGAAATCAAGGCCAACAGGTACTTCCTAGCACACATCTTGTTACACAAGAAAAGTAATGATCTATTTGTTAAGGCTTTGTGTTGTTTCTGCCTGTATCAGTTAATTGTCTGTTGCTGGGATAAAATACAATGACTAAAGGCAATTTCCAGAAGAAAGAGTTCATTTTGGGTTATGGCTCCAAAGGGAGAATCCATTATATTGGGGGAGGCGTGGCAGTAGGCAACCAGCACAAGAAAATGAGAGCTCACATCTCCATCTATATGCAGGAAGCAGAAAAGCAATCTGGAAGTAGGATGCATCTATGAAGCTCTCAATCCTGTCCCAGTGACATGCTTTCTTCAGCAAGGCTGCACCACCCCACCAAACAGCACCATCAACTAGGCAGCAAGTGTTCAAATACCTGGCCCTAAAGGGGACAGTTCTCATACAAACAGTAACAATAACCAAAAACCATTCCAATTTACACATTCTTGATATTTCAGTTATACCTGAAACAGTATTTTGGCTTATGCTAGCCAAACCCTGTAACTTCTGTCATATACTGGTTGTATATAGGAGGAGAGGCACATATATCACAAGCCAGACCTTCAGTTGATTTTCTAACTCGTTGGAATTATGCCAGAGTGGGGAGCCCCTTGAGAAATGTGTCCATAGTTGTCAATCAGTCCCCAACTGATAGCATCATCCCTTCTTTCTCTGTTTTCTATGACTTTTGTTATTCTATGAAAGATAATAAATCTTCTAGCTTTGCAGGCTGAAAGAATTTATGACCTTTTTTTTTTTTAATACCTTTGTCTTTGATAAAGCAGTGAGAACTTCCTTGTGCTGAGTTTCATGTGCATCCTCCAATTGTGGGCATCCCATCCCAAGCAACTTCATCTCTCCTTGCTGTGGTAAAAAGAGGGCAAGAAACAAGTGCCAAAGCTGAAGGACTCTAACAGGCTCAAGCATGGCAAATCCATGCCCAAGCATGGCAAACGTTGAAGACAGGTTTTGCCCTTTTACCTTTCTCCTTGTTAAAAAACCTTTAGCTTATATTCCTAAAGCTAGCCTCCAACCTCTATTCCCTTATTTGGCCACTGACTCATTCCTGAGGCAAAACACCATGGTCCAACAATCAAAATTCATTATTTGGCTAATCTATACAATCAGGACTTACCAACTCACCTTAGCACAGACTCCCCCTTTTTCTCTTTAAAAATCCATTCCTGCAAAAATCACTTGCTCTTGCTCTCTTACTTGCTGGCTGCTGTGCTTGCTGCTGCTGCTGCTGCTGCTGCTGCTGCTGCTGCTTTGCTATCTGCCTTTGCATCCCTGCCACACCCACCCCCATCCTGCTTGCTCTCTCCAGGATAATAAATTTCCTTGGTGCTAAGAATTTGGTGTTTGAGTACATACTATACCAATTCTGAAAGACTGAGGCAAGCATGTAGGCTACCAGACATCAGGTTCTGTATCTTTGGGGGTGATTGGCTTGGTCCTTCCTAGCATGTTTTTGTGTCCAATCCCAAAGAATTTGGTTAAGAAGTAACATGCTCTTTGGCAACATTGCACTTTTCTATCCTTAATCAAAGGCACCTTTGGTACCTTTCTCTTAACATCTTTCTAATTTCTGCCAAAGAATTAAGACAGAAGTAAACATGGAGGTAGACAACAGTGGCCCTTCTCCTGAGCTGGCACTTATCAGAGCATTATTTCTGAGAAGGGTTGCTATGAAAGACTTAGTTCCCCAACCTATAATGGATACAACACAGCAATTTCTCATTTTGACCCTTTGTCAATGTTCAGAAACATTAATGATATATCATATATATGGACCGTGGGTATTTCTCTTTTTCTACCTTCAATGTGACTCCATATTGTATTTTGTTTTTCCCATATAACAAAGAAAATATAAATATAAACATTGCTGTCTGAAATTTTGTTTTGAATATGTCAGTTGTTTTCTCTTGCTAGTTGTATCACAAGCACGCTGAGGCCAAGTTTCCTGTGAAGTGTCTACTATAGCATGATGGCTGCAGCCTCAATACCAACGGTGCATGGAGACTTCATCTTTGAGTATCCATATTTGCTTCAGGAACTAGAGTTTGGAAGACTCTCCATCTTCAAATATTTTCTCAATGGTTTTCAGTTTGATGGGGTTTTCGTTGTTTTTTTTTTTTTTAATTTTTTATTCTTGTTGTTTGTTTGGGTCTTTTGTTGTTGCTGTTGTTGGTTTGTTTTTTGTTTCTTTCCCCCTTGTTTTTGTTTTTTCTCCCCATACATAGGCACATACACTGTACAACTGCCATTGTTAAGAACATCCCTCCTTCAGTCTTGTTGAGAATTCCTGGACAACAATTTGAGGCCAACGTATGTTCTCCACACTTACATTATTCAATGCTTCTAATTACAAGCGAAGCAAGGCAGCAGACTAGAATTTGGATGACATCAGATGGGGAGGGGACACTTTTGATATATAACTTCTTTTTTCATTTAAAAGAATTACTAATGGATTCAGTTAAGATTAAAGTTACATGCTTGGATAATCCCAGTAGCTTAGAAAGAATTTTTCCAAAAATGTAGCTATTTTCAAACTTTTTGAATGTTATTCAGGCATCATTCTGGAAGGTGCTCACTTCCTACCTGTCGGTTGTGATTCATCAAGGGCAAAAATCCAGAAATTCTGGTCATCAGTGTGAATGTAATGCATGCCCCTCAACAGGAAGTCTCAGAGAACATCAAGAGCGTCCCTGACTGAGTTTCGAGTACTTTTTTTCCCCTCTTTTCTAAGAAATAAGCGCTGATCATAAATTCTACTGCAAATCCAGTCCATTCAACTATTTTCTAAGACGGCAGTGCCAAGTAACATTTGACTCGGGATCACAGGTGTAATTATTTGAGTATACAGTTATACAATGGGTAGTCACTGTTCTTTTATTTTTCCCTTTAGAAGAATAAATAATAGCTTTCTAATTTTATTCTAATTAAACTTATTATCTTTTAAAAGTAGAATCCACCTATATTACTAAGCAACTTACAGGGATGCTATTTCTATTCAGTGTTTGGCTACAAATGCATCAAAAGGACAAGAGTTCTGAGGTTTGCTTAGAATTCAGTTAATAACAAAGCAAATGTGCTTGGTGTTTGACAGACACTGTGACTTGCAAATCTCAATGACTTTCCACACTTGCGGTTTGTTTAATTTATTTTCAGCAGCTGTACTGACTTTCATTGAGGAGCTGGCCACTGGCATGTGGTCTCTGGAGAACCTACCCATTTGTCTTCTGATGTCTTTGTATAATTGCTCATTTCTTTCCTAATAGACTTCTACCTTCTCACTGCTCTGAGATAAAACATGGGGGGATAATGTGTTCCCATGTTTGCCTAGGTCATCATTGATAGTAGAAAAACATTGCACACATCTTAAAAGGGGCATTGGTGGAGAAGACCACAGCTGATATGAAGATTTAATATCACCAAAGGGAAGTTTAATTTCATTGTTTTATGTAATCACTGATTGATTAAAGTACAAACTTTTGAATGTTCTGTCATACACATATAGAACGCACAGGGGAAACCTGATGAAGAAACAAAAAAGAGTTCAGGTATAAACTGCTGAGCACAGACTATCACAGGCCTTCATCTTGCTGAGTAACCCACAGAAACAGGACAATTGAGCTTGTCCTCCTCATTTCGCCACTTGCTCTATCTGCTTTCTAGTCTTTCCTCAGCTGGTCTTGGCCAAGGGCTATTTTCTAGGTTTGAGTACCAGAGAAAGAAGTCTACAACATTAATTTGTCAATAAGCTCACAAATATGTTCTGAAACAAATCTCTTTTAAGCACAAGTATATACATACATAGCCCATATGGTAGAGGAAAAGAGATGGTTTTTAAAGCGTGTTATGTGTTTTATTCCCTGAAAGAGAATGCCAGGTGAAAGTTCTGCCTGTCATACTTTGCCTTTGCCTCGTTTCCATGTTAGCTGGCTCCTACCTGATAAATATCAGCAATTCCCTACTCATGCCTTCAGCTTTACTGCTCCTTTGGGAGGCCAGTAACGCAGCTGTGTAATGCACCAATGTCAGGGAGAAGCTAATAATATTCACCTGATAACATTCTCTGGGTCCAGAAAACCTTCAGGCTTTCATTCCTCTTTCCACCAATTGAGCCAGATTAAAATAAAAGGGGTCTGCTTTCAGTGACTTAAGGGTGTTTTCTGCTCTAGAGAAAACATCAGGGATAGTTTTATAGGGGTTCACATTTAACTATTATATAGTCCCCTTAAACTTAGCTGTCTTTGTTTTAGTCACACATAAGTCAAAACATGAAAATCTATTACAGAAAGCAATACAGCAACTACTGGTGCTTACTGCTTGGAAGGAGACTCTGAAATCACACCCCTGATTCACTACTATCCCTTAGCAGTCATCAAGGTGTCTGAAGTCCCAGCATTATTTGTTCTAGTGGTTCTTTTATTGAAAATTTTCCAATCAAAATACAATTCTTGGAGAAATACACACCAAGAATGTATTATGAGGCAGCTTAGGATTCTGTCTTTGAGAAGCTGAGACCCAACAGTACCATGTGAGCCAAGAAGTAGGTTGCATAGGAGTGGCAGAACCAGATGTTCAAATGTTCCACATTCAAATTTTGACACCGCACAAACTGCTAAGAACACATCTAGTTTTATGTTAACAATATGTAAGAAATTTATTTGTTCAAAAATAAACCTCTTGATTAATTTATATATTTTCTTTTAATTTAATTCCACAAATATTTGTTAGATATATTCTATGAGATAACCAGAAGGGCAACTTCTGGGAAAATAAGATAAGACAGGTGTCACATCCTCATTAAAATCAGTAATGGAAGAGACATTTAAAAGACCAAAGTAGTATCAAACGAATCCAGTGACACACGGTGCAGGAAGGAAAAGAAAGACACTTTACTGAGTTTGGTGTTTGGCAAATCAGAAAGACGTACAGAGTGAAGATATTTGATTTCAGCTCTGACTTAAGACTAGAGAAAATGAAGGAGAGATGTTATAGAGCTAAAATCATGGAAGAAAAGGATTGAAGGTTTACAGATCTATAGACGTCGCTAGTTGTCTGGTATGGCTTCAGTTCTAGATACACAAAAGCATGCAATGAGTGAGATCATTCTGTCAATCAACAATTGAGCATTTTACATTTTTGAAGAAATAACATTGAAGTACCACATTAAATACATTTTTGGAGCAAAATGCAGACATCCTGGACTGTCTTAAAACTTTCTGCAACAGAACGAACATTTTCTTTCATCTCTTGAACTTCTAGAAGGGAGGGGTCGAGGAAAATGGGCAAGTGGCCAAGGGGAATCTAGAGTGAGCTCACAACAAAGGGCCTCTGTGTGCTCCAGAGAAGCAAGCCTGGGAATAACTGGGGTGCTGGGAAATGATGGAGTGTTCTCCCTCCTTTCCAAGGGGAGCTGGAGGAGTTATGGGGAAATGCATGTCAAAGCAGATGTTGCCATCTGTCTCAACACTTATTCAGTCAGCTGACAAAAGCCCAGCAGTGGCCTAGTCACTGCTGCCATGGGGCTTAGCGCTGTGGAAAAATGGTATGGAGGCACCATCCACCCCAAGACCCTACTGAGCACCAACCCACATGATCAGACCTGGTAATGCACACTTAGTCCCTGCCCCTGCCCTGCAGCTCTCCCCGTTCTGACCCAGACCCTCTTTGCCAGGTACCCAGCTTAAGTCCCTGCTACACAGTGGATCTACTCACTCTATCCGCGCTTCTAGCCCACACATGTGGAGCCAGTTGATATTCACCTTCCCTGTTGCTCTGTCCCATCAGCACCCTTCCGCACCTCATTTCAGTCTGCAGCTCACTTCAGTCCACAGCTCATTTCCTCCACATTCTGGTCAAAAACTCGTATCAAACTTTACTTAGACTAGATGCTAGATCTCATTTTAAAGATACAGACAGTAATAAAAAATCAAGACAATACGTCCTCCCCACAAACCAACAATCCAATATAATGGCCCCCAATAGGAATGCTTGAGATGAGACTCAAGACACTGAATTCAAAAGAGCAGCGGTAAACATGTTCAAAGAGTTCAAGGAAGACACAGCTAATAAACACGTGACTGAACATAAAGAGGACAAAGATAAACTAAGTAAAGTCCAAGAAAACACAACCAAATGGTGAATAAAATAACAAGATGATTCTAGATATGAAAATTTAATTCAAATGAGAGCTAGAAATAAAGAAGAAAACTCAAACTGAAACAAAGCTAGAAATAAAAAACTGAACATGTCTTATTTAAAAAAAAATCCTCACTGAAAAGTTTCACCAGCAGAATGAATGGATCATTCTGATCAAAGGCATAACCTACCAAGTGGACATTGCAAATCTAAATACACATGCATAAAACTCAGGATCATCCAATTTCATAAAATAAATACTGTTAGCCATTAAGCCTCAGATAACTCTAATCACAGTAATACCAGGTGACCTCAATATCTCACTTTCACCAATGGACAGCTTATTCAGACAAAAAAAAAAAGTCTCAGGAAGTGGCACAAATAGTCAAACTAGCGGAAACACATGACCTATGAACCAATAGCTGAGGAGCCCCCAACTGGGTCAGGCCCTCTGGATAAGTGAGACAGTTGATTAGCTTGAACTATTTATGAGGTCCCCAGGCAGTAGGACTGGGACCTGTCCTTAGTGCATGAGCTGGCTTTCTGGAATCTGGGGCCTATGTTGGGACACTTTGCTCAGCCTAGGTGAAGGGAGGAGGGGACTGGACCTGCCTCAACTGAATCTACCAGGCTGAGCTGAATCCCCAGGGGAGTCCTTGCCTTGGAGGAGGTGGGAATGGGGGCTGGATTGGGGGGAGGGCCAGGGGTGGGTGGGTGGGAGGAGGGAGGACAGGGGAGTCCGTGGCTGATATGTAAAATTAAAATTAATTATAAAATAAAAAAAAAACAGATAAATATAGGTTTTAATTGGCATCATAGACAAATGGCCCTAACAGATAGCTATACAATACTGGATGCAAACACTATAAATATTCATTCTTTTTTAAAGATTTATTTATTTTTATGAGTGTTTTACATGAGCATATTTTACCACATTTCTTTCTGTTGCTACAGATCTCAGAAAAGAATGCTGAATCCCCTTGAACTGGACTTACAGAAGATTGTTAGCCACCATGTAGATGCTGCGACAAGAACCGAGATCTTCTGCAAGAGAAGCAAGTGCTCTTACCTGCTGAGCTGTCTCTCTAGCCCCCAAATACATATTTTTCTTAGCATCACATGGAAGTTCCTCTGAAACTGAACACATAATGGAACAAAAAACAAACACAAAATTTAGGAAAATGGAAATAGCTCTATGCTACTTATCTGACCACATTGGAAGAAAGCTTGAAATCCACAACAAAAGATACTGTAGAAATTGTACAAATTCATGGAAATTAAACAATTTACTATTGAATGTTGAATATATTATTGAAAATATCAACAAGAAAATTTATAAATTCTTAGAATTAAATTAAAATAAAAGCTGCAATATGTGAAAATTTTGGAATACAGTGACAGCAGTCCTAATGACAGACCAGCTGGTATTCTTGTTAAGGTTCAAAGCAATTTTGCTAAAAGGTCAAAATAAGATCATTCTTGTTTTACATAAAATTTAAATTTGACCATGCCTTGATCCATTTTCTAGATTTTGACATGTTTTACACCTGACAAATAATCTTAAAATGTTCTGCCAAGATCCCATGTAACCAAAAACCCTTGGAAATCCCCTAGACTTGCAGTTTTTTTTTTCTACACAAGCCTCATTTTCTCTTATGTTCTATGCTATTTTCTCAAACCCCAATTTAGGGAAATAGCCCTGTCTGACAAAAAATAAAGCTTGCTTAATTCAACTAAAATAATTTGGGTAATGGTCTTTATTCTTGTTCTGGTGGGATTAATACTAAGAAGTAAAGTTGTAGATCTGAGAGCCCAAAGTTTAAAAATTCAGAAAGAACATAGATACAAAACTTTATGATGCACCTTGTGTTTGGAAATACAATAATATAAGAATAAAGACCAAGAATGGTGGCACATTTCTTTAATGCAAGCACAGCACTCAGGAAGTAGAGGTGGAAGAAAGAAAAGAAAGAAAAACAAAGAAAGAAAGAAAGAAAGAAAGAAAGAAAGAAAGAAAGAAAGAAAGAAAGGAAGGAAGGAAGGAAGGAAGGAGGAAGGAAAGAAAGAAAGAAAGAAAGGAAGGAAGGAAGGAAGGAAGGAAGGAAGGAAGAAAGAAAGAAAGAAAGAAAGAAAGAAAGAAAGAAAGAAAGAAAGAAAGAAAGAAAAAGGAAAAGAAAAGAAACCAAATTCCAAAGACTTGGAAAGAAAAAAATCAAAACCAGAATAAAAATTAATTAAATGATAGCAATAAAAACACTATACAAAGAATACATGAAATCAAGAGTTCTTTGAGAAGATAAGTAAGATTGACAAATGGCTAGAAATAATCACAAAAGAGAAAGAAGACAAATTGAGATGACAAGGAGCTATCACTACAGACATCAAAAAAATTTTTTTTTAAATTAACAGCACACTTTCTTAACCCTTATTCTGATGATAGAGAGATTGCTCAATGATTAGGAGTGCTACATGCCCTTATAAAATTTGGAAGTTCAGTTTTAAGACCCACATTGGGTGGCTCATAACCACTTGTAACTCTAGCTGTAGGGGATACAATATTTTCTTCCAACATCTGCTGGTGAACACACACACACACACACACACACACACACACACACACACACACACACACACATACAGAGAGAGAGAGAGAGAGAGAGAGAGAGAGAGAGAGAGAGAGAGAGAGAGAGAGAGAGAGAGAATCAATAAAAAAAAACTCACATTGCACCACTCTGTTGGAAATCCTAAAAGAAATGGATGAATTTCTGACACACCAAAGTTAAACCAAAATTAGATTTAGGGATGCATGTATAATATAACATATAGAATACAGACAGGAAAAGGAATAAACCATATAAATGAAGTTAAGGACAGAAATGAGATGATTATGTTATAGAAAAAGTCAAATTTGCAATTTTAAAGTCCCAGAAAGAATAGAATTATTCAACTGTAAAGAAAAATGAAATTTGCAGGTGATTAGATAGAACTGTAAAACATTATGATGAGTGAGGTCACCCAGGCTCAAAAAAACAAATTCTGCATGTTTTCTTTCATATGTGGGTCCTGGTTTCAAAATATTATATCAGTTGTGAGAGGTCAGGTGCTAGGGAGATTCCCAGGAATCTGTAAGGATGATTCCAGATTTGACTACTAACAATAGTGGAGAGGTTTACTCCAGTAATCAGATCAGTGAGTACCCTGACTGTCATCATAAAGCCTTCATCCAGTAACTGATGAAAGAAGAGATCCACAGACAAGCACCGGGCAGAGCTCCAGGAGTCCAGTCAAAGAGAGAGCAGAGGCTATGAGCAAGAGGCATCAAGATTATGATGGGGAAACCTACAGAGACAATCAAGCCAAACTAGTGGGAACTCATGAACTTTATACCAACAACGGTGGAACCTCCATGGGACTGGACTAGGCCCTCTGCATAAGTGAGAAAGTTGTATAGCTTGATCTGCATAAGGGACCTCCTGGCAGTAGGATCAGGATCCATTCCTGGTGCATGAGCTGGGTTTTTAGAGCCACTAGTCATGGTGGGACATCTTGCACAGCCTTGATGCAAGGGGAGGGGCTTAGACCTGCCTCTACTGAATGTACCAGGCTCTGCTCACTCCCCATGGGAGACCTTGCCTTCTTGGAGGTGGGAATGGGGGGAGTTTTGGGGGGGGGAATGGGAGGAACAGGAAGAGGGAGGGGCAGGAAGAGGGAGGAGAGGGATATCTGTGATTGGTGTGTAAAATGAATAAAAAAAATTCTTAATAAAAAGAAAATAAAGAAATAGAACACTGTGGGTGCAAACTTTTAAGAAAGAATGGGAAATGTAGATGGGGAAGATGAGTGGGAAATTAGGAGGTTTAATCAGAACAGAGGGTTCTGAAAATACAGTATGGAAACCTCTGATTTTGTAAGTCTAAAAAAAAAAATGTAAGTTTAAAATCAGAAGTGAGATAGCCTGCATGGCTAGACAATGTTATTACTGTAATCTATGGCTTTTAGCAAAATTGAAGTGCCAGGTTGTTACTGCTCCATCTGGTAGCATGAACCTGGGAAATGGGGCCTGAAAGTGCATCAGACAACTTATACTCTGATGGCATTTTGAGGGTTAAGCAAGGTCAAACGAGCAAAGCTCACATTAGTTTAGTCTTTATACAGTCACAAGGACAACCCATCCTTGGAAACATTTTTGAGTACAAAAAGGAAGATGATAGGTAACCTGAAGCAAACCCTACTCCTATTTGCTACACATGGGAGGTGCACAAAAGCACTTTCCAAGAGCAACTCATGTTATGGGGAAACAGAAGTTACAAGACTGTTGTTTTGTTTTCTTGGAGTTACTTCACAAGTTCTCAAAATTATCCATACACAGCTTCATTCATGTTCTGACATCTGGTATGGGGAAATGCCTTCTGAGGTCAGTCAGAGATCACACATGAAAAAATATAAACTCTTTCCGTTCTTCCTGGTGTTCCATTAGAACTATTTAGTAAGTCCCTATTGTGGAAGATAACACACACCTTTGTTGTACTAGATAGAGATGTCAAGCTGGACCCGAGGTAGAAATTTCCTTCCTGTTCACTAGCGTTTATGGTCTGGAAAAGTGCAACGGAGGGTACTAGTCACAGGGAAAGATATCAGTTGTCCTCAGATGAGAATCCCATGAACTACAAAATCAACATGCCAATCAAAATGCATCCATTGATGCTATCATTGCTCAGCTGTTATGGTGGTAATCAATCCAGTAAAAAACTCAGGACTGAGGAAGTCTTCTGCTCTAGGAAGAAAAGTCTATGTAATTAATCAGTGTTACAGATCTAATAAAATTATAATTTCAAAATACAAAATGATGATGAGTAAACTAAAGACTAGCCCCTTGCTGAGAATAACCATCTATAAGTCCGAAACCCATATACTGTGGGAGGGTGACAGTCAATAGAAAATACTATCTACAAGCCAGAAACCCTACATGAGTGGAAGGTGGTAGTCAATGGAAGGGGCAGTACAGCAATGTGGATTTTATCTTATGGACTTGCTTGAAGAGCAGGTAAACAAACTGCATTTGGAAGGAAAAAGAAGGTGTCTTACAGCCCAGAGGAGGAAAACATTCCAATACCCTAAGATAGAAATCGCATAGGTGATTTGAGGGACTGCAAGTATTTCAGAAGATTTGAAATAAAAGAATACAGAGATGAAATGACAGAGAAGAGGAAAGGTCCTAAAGAACCTCATATGAAGGGATTTTAATGTTATTGTCTAGAGAATTTGTTCCCTTGGAAGATTTAAGACACCTAAGTTGACAAGAATTTGAATTTAATACTATTATTTTTAATTAACAAATAAAATAGTATATATGTAAATGTATAGCATCATATTTTGAAGTATGTATATATGTAACACAAATCTTAATTGGTCTTATAATAAAAACCTGGAGTCAGATATCAGGGTGAAAGCTGAAAGATCAGAGAAGCAGAGCAGCCAGCCACTAGTTCTTACCTGTACGAAATCCCCAAAGGGGACAAGATTTGGTCTCCACGAATGCAGTGAATTCCTCTCACCTTATATTCCTCTCTCTACCCATCTCTTTCTGTCTCCACCTTCCTAGTGCTGGGATTAAAGGCATGTGACTCCCAAGCCTAGCCTCTGTGGCTAACTAGTGGCTTAGCTCCAAACTCTGATCTTCAGGCAAGCTTTATTTGCTAAATCACTATATATATATAGTGGGTTGCTGTTCGAGCTTTGACCTGGAAGTATTATTCCCATTGAGACTTTTGGCAACTGTCACGCCTATGAGGCTGGGACAAGACAGGGACGAGACAGGAGCAGTTAAGACCTGAGATCCGAATGTGCCAGCTCTCTTGGTTCCTGGTTCCTGGATCCTGGATGCTGGAGGTAGACTGAGCAGAGTTCTCCAGAGAACACCACTGGACTGCACTACACCTTTCCCAGACCCTATAACCTATCCCTTTACTAGCAAGTTACCCCACAAAATAAAAATAAACCTCCCTTTTAACTATGTGGAGTTGCCTTAATACTTCCACATACACACACACACACACACACACACACACACACACACACACACACACATTCGGATGACTAGATCAGATCTAATTATTCAATCAGAAAAATAAATAAAAAAAGATTAGGAGATGCATGATTGCTCCTAGATATGGTGGAGGAGAAAGGTTATTGTAGACAAAAGGCAGAGCATAGCCAGAGGCAGAGACATGTCAGAGAGAGTTAAGAGTGTTGATGACCCTGAGCTATGTGAGGCAGAGGAAGGAGAGGAGAAAAAGGGGAACCAGGTACAGCAGCCAAGAGGACAAAGATACAAAAGGAGCAGTGTCTTAGGGTTTCTATTGCTGTGAAGAGACAACATGACCACAGCAACTCTTATAAAGGAAAGCATTTAACTGAGGAGGTGGTTTATATTTCAGAGGTTTAGTCCACTATCTTCGTGGTGGGGAGCATGGAAGTGTGCAAACAGACATAGTGCTGGCTACATCTTCATCAGAAGGTAACAGGAAGTGGAGTCAGTGTCACACTGAGGGAAGCTTGAGCAAAAGAGACCTCAAAGCTCACACCCACAGTGACACGCTTCCTTCAACAAGACCACATCTACTCCAACAAAGCCATGCCCCCTAATATTGCCACTCCCTTTGGGGCCATTTTCTTTCAAATCACCACAGGTTAGGTAACCAAAGTGGCTGAATTATTCAGGGAAAAGTCTCTGGAGGGAAGGGCTGCCCAACCCCTGGGCTGGAAAGTTTAGTATGGAAGGAGAGTTATGCCAGTCATACTTTGTCATAGGTAGGGACTGAGGGCTGCTGGGAGAACCTGGAGGCCAGGTTGGCTTTGATATGTTAAATAGGCACCTCAGCCATTTGTCCCAGGGTTTGAGACTTGACAACTATGACATGCATTTACTTGAGTATTTATTTTTTGTGGTAAGAACACTTAAATGAAAGTCTCTTAATAATTTTTTAAATGTAATATATTGTTATTAGCTAGTCACCATATTGTAAAATAGATGTTTTAAATGCATTCTTATCAACAGAAATTCTATCTCTTGAACTATATCACCTCTATCTTCCACATACCTCCCAACCAGCCCTGAGTAGCCATGACTCTAACTCAGAGTGAGATTGATGGAAGTTAGATGACATGTGGTGTTCAGCTCACAAAACTACCACTAGTACAACTACTTGGGTAATGAGGGCAAGAAAGGAAGCTCTTCATTCCGTTTTCTCTAATTTCTCATTATCTTATTAAGTGCCATCTCAATGTTATTTGAAAGGCTGTAAGGGAGGAAGCTGGGAGCCATAGCACTGCGAAGGATAAGTCAGGAGTATAGCTAGTAGTGAAAAAAATAGCTGACTGGCATATACACATATGTTTTTATTCACCATTAGATAAAGAACTATATTAAACACATAAAATTAAATTGTATGATATCAGATATAGAATATATATTGTCTTCCAGATATTGTCAGATCTCACCATACAAAGAAACTATTGTATGCATGCTTCTATTTACTCACCCATTATAAAAATTAAAATAGGATTCAATATTTCAAAACCTAAATTTGTTATACAACATTCCTTTTGTGTTTCATAACCTCAATGTGGGCAGTCATTATTAAGTATTTATTTCCTTTGTAATTAAATGCAGCTTTTATCCACATAGTCCCCACACTCTGCAGTTTCATCTGGACTTCTTTCCTGTATTACACAAGTACTAGAAGATGAACATTACTCCTCTTTTACTTATCCCTCTGAACATCCATCTCAGGGCTCAACACATGGGAATATTGGCTCAATGTAGCTTGATGCTGCTGCTGTTAATTGCAAAGCTTCTGGTAATCTGTAAAGAATGATGATGTTTACCACTTTGGATCAATGCTCTGATACAAAAGAACTTGTTCAGGAAGGAACTTCTCAAACAGATCCTACTACATGTATTATACATGGAATACAAAACTATTGTAATCAGAGAGAATGGCAATGCCATAACTCATTATGTGATTAAGAAGTAAACACTCAGGGGCTCAGGAGAGGGGACTAATCAGCTAAAACACTGTTACACAAGTTCAGCCCCATGGATCCATAGAAAATCCAGCTACGCATGGAGGCAGCCTGTCTGTAATCCCAGTGCATGTGAAGCATGAACTCAGCAAGATAGCTAGCCCAAATGGACTTCTGGGTTCAGTGAGAGACTCCACATCAATAGGTAAAGTGGAGGGCAGTGGAGGAATACACTTGATGTCAAATGCAGGGCCCCACACAGGTGCACACACATGCATACCCACTCACAGATATATACACATTTGCATGTATTTGAAAACACACATACATGCAGATAAAAAAGAAAGAGAAAGAAAGAGAGGAAGGAAGGAAGGAAGGAAGGAAGGATCACAACAGTGACAGTCTTATTCATGCAGATTTCTTAACAATCCAGAATCTTATCTGAAACCACTGGAAGCTCAACTGAGTATGTATATTTTAAGTAAAAATAATAGTGTGTGTGTATATATATATATATATATATATATGTAGTATATATATTTAGTAAATAGTATTTATATACTATATTCAAATGTGGGTGTGGTGGTTTGAAAGAAAATGGCCCCAAAGGGGGTGGTATTATTAGGTGGGTGGACCTTGTTGGAGTAGGTGTAGTTTTGTTGGTGGAAGTGTGTCACTGCAGAGACAGGCATTGAGGCCTCATATATGCTCAAGCCACAGCCAGTATCTCAGACCACTTCCTATTGCTAGCCAATCAAGATGCAGGACTCTCAACTTTAGCTTCATGTCTGCCTGCATGCCGCATGCCCCACCATGATGACAATGTACTAAGCCTCTGAAACTGTAAACCACCCATTAAATGTTTTCCTTTGTAAGAGTTGCCTTGGTCATGGTGTTTCTTCATAGCAATAGAAACCCTAACTAAGACAGAAGTTGGTACCAGAGACTGGGATATTGCAGTGATAGTTCTAATCATGCCTTTGTTTGAAGGAATATGGTGGACCTTGGGACTGTGGATTAGAAAATCAGTTGAATGATTTAAGTGCTGCTTAATGGGCCCTAATAGTATGAACATGGAAGACAGTCATGATGAGTGTGATTTGAACTGTGAGTGCCTGTATCAAGAGGTTTCAGAGGAGAAAAATGTTAGTATGTGGCCTGGAGACCTGTCTTGCGATATTTTGGTAAACAATGTGGCTGCTATTGCCCTTGTCTGAAAAGTCTTTCAGAAGCTAAAGTAAAAAGGTTTTAGATAAAGTCTATTGGCAGAGGAAATCTCAAAACAGCCTAGTATACACTCTGTCATGTGGTTGTCAGTGTTAACTCTGATGAAGGTTTTTAATGAAAAGGAGCAAGCCAAGGAAATAAAAGAACAAAATGTACAGATTGAGAAAAGGGTCACCAGGTAGTGGTATAGAGCTAAATCCTATATTCAAGGAGATAAACAGATTAAGAAATGGACTAAAGGGAGTGGTGACCTCAGGGCACGGCCACACCCAGCTAGTTTCCCAACTTGTGAAAAAGAACTAAAGACTTAGAGCCAGGTATGGTATTGTACTCCTTTAATCCCAGCACATGGGAAGCAGATGCTGGTAGATCTACTTTGAGGCCATCTTGGTCTACAGAACAAGTTACAAGACAGCCAGACTTAGACAGTGAAAGAAAACATGGAAAACAGAGCAAAATTTAATAGAATGAGGAGGTCATGTTCTAGCCGCAGCAAGCAGCAGAACTTGGCAGCTTTGGCCACATGGTTTATCTTTTGAGTCAAGGATAGAAGAAAGGGGTTGTGGAATAATCCTCTGTGACTAAAGAAAGCTGCTGAAGCCAGACATGTGTCAGGGGTGTCTCTGAATGGAGGCCCAGAGAGGCAATTGAGTGAAACTGTGAAGTTGAAGTCTGGATTTCCTTGGAGAACCCAAGATGTTGGAGACACCAAGGCTATGAGATACCTGTCAAGGAAAGCTGCAAACAGGGAGTGGAAATAGTTTAAGAGAAGGAAGTATGTTGCAGTCAACAAAGCTGAAAGGAGTTAGAGATCTGAAGAGCATTGTGACATCAGTCATGGAGATACATGATTTGGAGTTTGCCCAGCTGGTTTTTGGTCTAGCTTTGGTCCATTATTTCCTCACTATGTTACCTTACACAGAGTTTGGAATGGTAATGTATATCCTGTGCCATCATATGTTGGAAGTATGTAATCTAATTTTTTATTTTGATTTTATAGGGGATTACAGTTAAGAGATTGCATGAATCAGAAGAGACTGTGAACTTCATACTTTTGCGTAATTTTGAGACTGTTATAGACTAAAGGGACCTTTGAAGGTGGACTGAATACATTTTTGCATTATGATATGACTTTTGCCTTTAGGGTCCAGAAAGTGGAATGAGGTAGTTTGAAAGAAAATGGTTCCCAAAGGGAGTGGCACTAATTGGAGGTGTGGCCTTGTTGGAGTAGTTGTAGTCTTGTTGGAGGAAGTATGTCACTATGGAGGCAGGCTTTGATGTCTTATATGTGCTAAAGCCATGCCCAATGAGACAGTTCACTTCCTGTTGCCTGCCAATCAAGATGTAGGACTCTCAGCTCTATAACCATGTCTGCCTGCAAGCCACCATGTCCCACCATAATGATAATAGACTAAACTTCTGAAACTGTAAGCCACTCAATAAATGTTTTTCTTTATAAGAGTTGCCATGGTCATGATATCTCTTCATAGCAATAGAAACCCTAAGACAGTGGGTAATAGGAACAGAAGGGGCTCTGATCCTGTAACATTCCAACTTTTCCACAACCATTCAAGTTCTAATCAGTAATCAGCCTTAGAGAAGGCTCAGCTTATGATGCAGCTTCTCTTCAGGATTTCTATTCATACTCCACACAGTCTTTGCAAGAGCACCACTTAATGATTATTTGCGGATAATGGACAGCAGTAGGCTAGCTAAACAACCACCAAATGGTAAGCTTGAGGGAGGTAGATAGGAGGGAAGAGTTCCTCAATACCAAGAATAGAGAGGAATATAATATCCAGGTGCATTTAGAAAATGGTCAAGATTCTTACGGTAATGAACTGGGGTCTCAAATTCTATAGAAAATGAGTTAGCACAGCATGGGAAAGATTAACAGAATTTTCTCCTGTTGTAACTTTTAGGCCAAGTAGTTGATAGTAATGTGTTTTAAACAAGATATTTAATTGTAATGAGTAGGAGAAAGGGTTTGTAAAGATAAGAAGACACTGGAAATCATAGCAGGTTGGTTTTAAAGTGGATTTACATTGTCTTCAGCATTTGACTGATTGTGGCTCTCATCTGTGAGTACAAGACACTGAAATAATACAGGCACTATACTGCAAATATTTCTATTAATAATATATATAAGATTGGTTCAAACCTATTTCCTACAGGGTAACTCTGAACAGTTTATATATATGTATCTGCAGGCATGTTTAGTGTGATATTTTTCATGCATATGTCTGTCTTTATAAACTTTCAAATTACAATAATAATTCAGTATAATATAAACTTGTTAAAAAGTGATTGTTTTTATTTATTTGTCCTTGTTTTGTTTTAGTTTTCTTTTATTGAAAATACACTTTTTTCATAGGATATATACAGCCTCCCTCATCAATCAATCCCTCTGTCTAAGCAGCCAATTTCCACAGGCACTCTCTGGGAACATGCTGATCACACTGGCCAGGGAAACAGATAGACCAGGAAAGTGGGAAGCAATTTTTAGACCTTCACTCTTCTTCCTCTCCTACAAACCCAACCTATCAGTCTCATGCCCAGCTCTGTAGCAGACTATGAGTAGTGGCCTCTTTGTGCCTATTATGAGGATACTAAGCAGATTCAAGTGTCACTACCTGCTTTTCTCCCTCCTCTGGACCCCCTCAGCTCCCTGTTCTTTTTAACATGTCTCCATCCCTAAGTGTCAGTTCCCAATACCAAAAAACACTTTCTAACTGGGATATCCAATGGCACCACAAAGCAGAATCTCAGAAGAATTCCCTACCAAGTGACCACACCCACCACACTCTCCTAAGAACCAAAAAGAACAGCAGAAATACCCACCCAGCAAAGACAAGACTGTGATTTAGCACCTAGAATTACAATCACCCAAAACCCAGATGCCTAGAGACCAGCATAAAAACACACTAACAGCCAGGACAACATGTCTCCACTAGTACCCAGAAACTCCAGTACATTAGGCCTTGGGAAATGCAATTTAGCTAGCACACAGGATAAGGACCTCAAAATACCCTTCATGAACATGCTAGAAAGCCTTAAAGATAAAATGAATGATTCTGTTAAAGAAGTCTTTGAGAATACAAACAGTGGAATGAAATTAAGAAAATAACTCAAGATTTGTAAGTAGAAAAGGAATCAATAAAGAAAACCCAAATTAATGGAAAATTAGAAAGGAAAACTTTAGGAACTCATACAGGAAACTCAGAGTCAAGCCCCACCAACTGAATATGAGAGATGGAAGAGGGAACTAAAGACATTGAAAACAAGATAGACGAAATGGATACATTGGTCAAAGAAAATAGCAAATCTAAGAAAAATCCAGGCACAAAACACAAGAAATCTAAAACACTATGAAAAGGCCAAGTCTACAAATAATAGGACTAGAGGAAGGAGAGGAAACCCAGATCAAAGGCACAGAAAATACATTTGGCAAAATCATAGAAGAAAATTCCCCCAAACTAAAATGGGAGACACCTAATCAAGATACAAGAAGCACACAGACATAACATAGACTAGGCCAGAAAATAAATTACACATGACATGTAATAATCAAAACACTCAACATACAGAACAAAAATATTTAAAAGCTACAAGGGAAAAAGACCTAATAACAAATAAAGGCAGGTGTATTAGAATAACATTTGACTTTTCAGTGGAGACTTTGAAAGCTAGAAAGGCCTGAACAGATGGTCTTCAAACTCTAAGAGACCACAGATGCCAGCCCAGACTATCAGTAAAAGTTTCAATCACAGTAGATGAAGAAGAAAGACATTCCATTATAAAACCAAATTTAAGCAGTAGCTACCTATAAACCCAACTCTATACAGGCACTAGAAGGAGAACTTCAACCTGAAAAGGCTAACCACACAAAAGAAAACACTAATAATAAATAATATCAGAACAATAAATAAAAAGGAGGAGAAACTCACACCAGATTACCACAACAACATAATGGGACTAAACAATCACTACTCATTGATAACTCTCAACATCAATGATCTCAATTCCTCAATAAAATGACAGAATGACAGATGAAATTCATTAACAGGATCCATCCTTTCGCTGCATTCAAGAAACACACTCTAACATCTAGGAAAAACATTTCTCATGGTAAAAGGGTGGGAAAGACAGTCCAATGAAATGGACCCAGGAAACAAGATGGTGGAGCCACTTTTAATATCTGACAAAATAGACTTCAAAGAAAAACCAATCAGAAAAGATAGGCAAGGACACTATAAACTCAACAATAAAAAAATACACCAAGATATAGTACAGTTCTAAACATCTATGCACCAAACACAGCAGTGCTCAAGTACATAAAATAAATACTACTACTGTAGGAAAATATCTGCATGATTGTTTTTATTCATAATAATATTTCCCATTTATTTGTAAAGTGCATGAATATAGATGAACAGACATACCATATATGTCCCTGATGAAAAGAGCTATTTAGTTAAGTCTAATTCGTGTCTTTTACTCACTAATATACTGGATGAAATTTGGCCATATAAACAAAATGTATGAAGCTTCATAACACACCATCATTTCTGCAGAGCTACCTAAGACCCCACCATTTGTACAGCACTCCCTAAGCACAACCATTTCTGCAGAGCTTCAGAAAAAATCATTTTTTTCCTCCACTTTCCTTTTTCATATCCCATCTCTCATATAGGACTTAAGCAAAGTGGTTAAAGGAAAACTTCTTGTTATTAACTCATATACACAAAATCTTTAATTTTTACAAAAAAAAAAAGGAAAAACCAACAGCTCCATCCACAAAAGAGCACCAATAGTGTGTATGCCACTGATAAGGGAATTCACAGCCATCAGAACCACAGATGCTTTAAACTACACACTACACATCTGTACTTTTTAAGTCCATTTATTTAGCTATTTAGCTGGGTAATCTGTCAGTCTCATTCTGTGAATCTCAGACATGGCTCTCTCTTCTTTGCATTATGGGCCTCTGTGAACTGCTTTCTGCCTGTTTTCTATTAAGGTCGCATTTATATTTCATGAAGAATATTCAGCTCTGTCTTTTTTCTATCACTTATTGTCTGAAAACCCATCTCTCATTTCTATCTCTGAACCTGATGCAGATATTTCCTAAACAAAGGCAGCGTCTTCCCTAAGGGAACAGCTAGTAGCTATGGTGAGTGCCCACTTTACATTTCTCCTATTCTTTCTTCTAGTGCGCATCTGCTCATAACCTGCTTTAAACTCAGCCATGGGGTATGTTTCAAACATATGTGTTTTAAGTATGAGAAGATGATCGAAGTTAAACCTTCAAATTAAGTCAAAATAAAAATCCCATAAAGGCTATTTCACTCTTTTCCTCCTAAGAAAACACATTAGCCAGCTGCTACTAATCACAGTATGGATAAGGAAAAGCTTGGATGGGGGAACAGAAAAAAATAATACCATATTATTTTCTGGTGACACTTTTTATGCACTATCACATACATTTTTGAGGCAGTCTGACTAATGTCTTCTTCCTTGCAGACAATTATGTCACGATAGTGACAAAACACTGCTTCATAGCAGAAGGTATATCTGTTCTTACAAATCCACTCAGAACTGTTTCTCCTATATCTTTCCACTATAGCACTTACATTTATCTTCATGCAAGTGGCGACAAATTTTTAAATTGATATAATTTTTGCATAGTATAAAATTCATCCCTTAAAAATGTCAATTTGTACAATTCAGTTATTTTTTAAAAGATATATACAACTATGTGAAATTAATCTTACTGATTTCTGAATATTTTTACTACTCCAGAGAGAAACTCTTCATATTTAATAGGAATTCCACAGGACCCTTTCCCCAGGAACCTCATGGCAGCCATTGACATACTCTATATTGTCTCTCTATATTGCCTGTTCTGTATATCTTATATAAGTAGGATCTTAAACATGTTAAGTATAGTTATAGACCTTGAATTTTCACACATAATTTTTAAATGGTCTCATGCTTTCATTTCACTTAGATGCACACCTTGTATAAAATTGCTTGAGTATGGTGTCTATAACAAAGGGTGACTATAACAAGAAAGTAATCTGTTTTCCAAAGTTATGCCATTTTATATTATCAAAATAAAATAGGAGAGATATGATGTATTTGCTTGTTGACCACAATTTAGAACCTTATGATTTCTTGTATTTTACTATACCCATTGTGATGGTTTGAAAGAAAATGATCCCCAAATGAGAGTGGCAATATTAGGAGGTTTGGCTTTGTTTGAGTAGGTATGGCCTGGTTGAAAGAAGTATGTCCCTGGGGAGGCAGGCTTTGAGGTCTCATATATGCTCAAGCCACACACAGTGGATCAGACTACTTCCTGTTGCCTATGAGTCAAGATGTAAGGACTCTCAACTCCTGCTCCAGCACCATGTCTGCCTGCATGCCATCATTTTGCAGCATGATGATAATGGACTAAGCCTCTGAAAATGTAAGCCACCCAACTAAATGTTCCTTCAGAAGAGTTGCCATATTAATGACGTCTTTTCACAGCAATAGAAACCCTAACTAAGACAGAAGTTGTTACCTGAGACTGAAGTATTGGTGTGAAAAGCCTAACCATGCTTTTATTTGGAGGAATTTGGACTTTGAGAGTTTGAGTTAGGAAAGCAGTGATATGCTTTAAGCACTGCTTAATGGGCCATACCAGCAGAAACAAGGAAGATGGTGGTGCATAGAGTGATTTTTAACTATGAGGGACTGGCTCAAGAGGTTTCAGAGGAGAAGAATGTTAGCATGAGGCCTACAGACTCATCTTGTGATATTTGGCGATAATTTTAGCTGATTTTTGCCCTTGTCTGAGAAGTTTACTTAAGGTTAAAGTGAAGAATTTTGGACTAATTCCATTTCCAGAGAAAATCTCAAAACAGTCTAATATATACTTTGTTGTGTAGTTACTAGTGATAACTCTCTATATAAACAGATACTTAATGAAAAGAAACAAGCTGAGCAAAGAAAAATATTTGAGGAGAAAGGAACCACCAGAAGGTGGAATGGAGCTAATCCTTTATTCAAGGAGATAAACAGATTAAGAGATCAACAAAGGGAATGGTAAACTCAGGGTAAGATCCCACCCAGCTAAGTTTCCAACTTGTGAAAGGAACTAAAGAAAAGCTCAGAGCTAGGTATGCTGGTGCATGCCTTTAATCCCAGCACTAGGAAGGCAGAGGTTGCCAGACTCTCTGAGTTTGAGGCCTGTGGGTTCTTGCCCCATGGGGAACTTAGGTTACCTCTGAAGAGGTGGCCTTGGAACAGAGGAAAGGTATGTGCGAGGCTTGCCCTTTTCCCAGCCTTCCTCTTACCTTACCCAGAGACAATCAGACGCAGTGGGGAGTCAAACAAGAACTCCTTTATCATTAGGCAGTCAGCCTCTTTTATAGCAAAAAACCTCAGAACCCTAGTAGTGGGTGGAAGGAACCGACCAATCGTTTTCAAGGTTATACTCATTTCTTTGTTTACACTGACGTATCTCCTGATCTTTGTATCTTATCTCAGCATAAACAACTTGAGCTACCTTCCTCTCAGCACCATCTTTGTAGCTCATATATGCCCTACAGAGGCCAGCCTGGTCTACAGATTCAGTTCCAGAACAGCCAAGCTTAGGCAGTGAAAGAAATCATGGAAAACAGAGAGTTGGTGAAGATTTAATTCAGTGAGGGGACCATGGCTAGCCCCAGCAAGCAGCAGAACTTGAAGGTTCATCCATGTGGTTTTGACTTCAGTATCAAGAATAGAAGAAAGGTGTTAAGAAATTTGCCTCTGAGTCTAAGAAAAGCCATTGAGTGTAGGCATATGTCAGGGGTGCCCGTTGTGTGAAGCTGTGAATTTGAAGTCTGGATTGCCTTGTAGACCCTTAGGTGTTGGAGATATCAGAGCCATAAGACACTTGCCAAGGAGAGCTGCTAACAGGGAGTAGAAATAGTTCAAGAAAAAAAAATACACTGTGGTCAACAAAGCTGAAAAGTGTTAGAGATCTGAAGAGCACTTTGACGTCAGACATGGAGATGGAGAGTTTGGAGTTTGCCCAGCTGGGTTTTGGTCTTGTTTTGGTTCAGCATTTCCTCACTCTGCTCCCTTTCTTGCATTTTGGAATGGTAATGTATATCCTGTGACATTATATTCTGGAAGTATGTAATCTGGTTTTATCCTTTTGATTTTATAGGGAATTACAGTTAAAAGATTGCGTGAATCTCAGAAGACTTAGACCTTTATACTTTTACATAATTTGGAGACTGTTATAGACTATAGGGATCTTTGAAGTTGCATTGAATGCCTTTTTGCACTATGTTATGGCTTCAAGTCTTTGGGGGCCAGGGAGTGGAATGTGGTAGTTTGAAAGAAAATGGCCCCTGAAGGGAATGGCATTTTTAGGAGGGTTGGCCTTGTTGGAGTTTTGGTCTTCTTGGAGGAAGTGTGTCACTGTAGAAGCAGACTTTAATGTCTCACATATGCTCAAGCCAGTGAAACAGTTTTTCCTGTTGCCTGCCAATCAAGATGTACGACTCTCAGCTCTAGAATCATGTCTGCCTACAAGCTACCATGTCCCACCATGATGATGATGGTCTAAACCTCTGAAATTGTTAGCCACTCTATTAAATGTTTTCCTTTATAAGAGTTGCCATGGTCAGCCGGGCGGTGGTGGTGCACGCCTTTAATCCCAGCACTTGGGAGGCAGAGGCAGGCGGATCTCTGTGAGTTCGAGGCCAGCCTGGTCTCCAAAGCGAGTTCCAGGAAAGGCACAAAGCTACACAGAGAAACCCTGTCTCGAAAAACCAAAAAAAAAAAAAAAAAAGAGTTGCCATGGTCATGGTGTCTCTTTACAGCAATAGAAACCCTAACTAAGACAATGGATAATAGGAGCTGAAGGGTTGTTTCAATGGTTCAAAGCACTGGATGCTCTTCCAGAGGGCTCAGATTTGATTCTGAGCATCCATCTGGTTCCTTACAAACATTCAAGGGATCTGATGCTCTCTTCTTGCCTCCAGAATTGAATGTGGCACACAGAAATACTTGCAGATAAATACCCATATATGTAAAATAAAAACCTAAAAAAGAATAAAATATAAGTAATAGATAAATCCAGAGAAATAGTGGGTCTTGATGGTAATTCAATACTCATTGTAATGTTTAGAGGAACCTCCATGCTGTTTTCTATAATGACTTTACTGATTTGCATACCCTTCAGAAATGTGCAAGCTTTCCCCTTCCTCTACAAGTTTACCTATACCTGTCAACATTTGTCTTTTGATATTAGTTATCCAAAAGAATGTGATCTCTCACTAGGGCTTTAATTTGTGGTTCTATGATGATTAATGACTTTGGTTTGTTTTTTTATATCTATATATACTGTTGCCATTTTGGGGGGTCTTCTGTTGCAAATACACATATTTCTTTGTTCATTTATTAATTTAGTTTGTTTTCTTGCTGATGAGTTGTTTGACCCTGTAAAATTCACTATTAACCTCTATCATTTGTGTAGCTTTAAACATTCTTTGCCTTTTCACAGGTTATTTCTTCAATCTGATGATTGATTGATTCTTTTGTTGTGCAAAATCTTCCTAGTTTGATATAATACAATATTTTTGTTTTTTGCTTTTGAAGTCTGTATGCTTGGGATAATACCTATAACATCATTGCACAGGCCAATACCATGGAGAATTATTACTGTTTTCTTTTAGTAGATGCATAGTTTGGGTTCTTACTAGCAATTAAATCTTCAATCCATTTTAGTCCATTTTAACATTTAATTTATTTGCTTAGCTGCAAAGTGGGACCATACAGCCTCAGGTTTCAACTTAGCACCACAGACTTCTTCATCACTCAAACTGTTCCAAATCTAATCTTGGCAAACTGAGACTTGATTCTGCCCACAGCAACAGAGAGCTTCAGTAACCAACATTTCGAGCACATAGGGATTCCATGTTGACCATAGTGACCTGGACTTAGGGATCAACTTAGAACATCTACCCAGAATTTCAAAACAGGATAACTCTAGAAGGACTTTCCTACACAGAGCTAGATTGTTAAGACTGGAGTGAGTACCCACTTATTTAAATACACAGAGAGCAGCACACAGGCAGTCAAGGATGCAGGACTGCCAGGGAAACACAGTGAATCAAACTGACATCATAAAGCACCAATGACTGATGCTAAAGACTGGAAGGTACATAAAATACAAAGAAGTGGAAATAATGATCTTAGGGAACCTCTGTAAACTTCAGAAATAGAGTATCAGTTGAACAAGGTAAACAAAATGGTGCCAGAAGAATAAGAAGCTTAGTAAAGATCACAATAATAATAAAAGTGAAATAGCAATCTCAGAGTTGCAAATGCCATAAGCGGAATGAAGAACACAATGGACAGCACCCGTAGCAGAACTGAGCAAGGAGATCAATTAGTACACCCAAGACCCACGCATTCAGAAGAAAAAAAAACATGAAAAAGAATTTAAAAGATAAAGAAAGTTTACACAGTTTATGGTGCATCATCAAAATAGCACACTTTCAAATAATAGGAGTTTAAATACAACAAGAAAAAAAAAACATAGGAAACTTGTCTGTACCTACAGTGGTAGGAAACATATAAGCTGGGAGAAATGTGTTAATATCTAGCTTCAGAAAGGTACAAAGTCTCCCAACATACTTACTCTAACTAAGACTACTCTGTGACATATGGACTCGCTGGCCACAGACAGTAGAATAGCATGACCCAGTTATGGTAGAAAAACTCCCAACCAGCAAAACCATCCTTCAGAAACAAAGGTCCAGACTATCCAAACAAAACTGGAGGAAGTTCATGTTTACTACAACAGTCTCATAAGGAAGGCTAAGGGAATTCTTCCAGCTGATGGAAAAAAGTCCCAATGAGCAAAATGAAAACATCCCAAAATAGGTCTCACTAGTAAAGCACATGACTAAATTTAGATATAATGTTATGATAAATCACTTTCTTCTTTAGTATGAGAGTAGGAGACAGCTATTAAAAACAAGAGGCTTGTATTATAAAAAAAAACAACAACAACCATAGATTGTGAGGTCCAATGGTTAAGAGTTTTATGGGAATCATTTGCACTCTTTTTGTTTTGTTTGTATCTGCAATTACAATTAAGTCATTGTTGCCTGAAAAACTCTACTGTAACCATAGGATTTGCTTTCGTATTCTCATAGTGAACACAAAACAAAAACCAGTAACAGATAAACACACACAAAAAGCGAGGAGTTAAATGATCTCCTTACTGGATGTGTAGGTGTGGAGGAAGCAGCTTTTTGACCATGGAGTACATACAGCTCAGGACTGAGTCTCTGCTTAGCTGTCTCCATCATTTTGACTTAAAGTTCAGCCTCAGATATTTACACACTGTTTCTTTCTTTCTTTCTTAACTTAGTGCCAATGACAAAACTGGCTTCTTTAAATTTAGTTATATACAGTAGTGTGCGTGCGTGCGTGTATGTGTGTGTGTGTGTGTGTGTGTGTGTGTGTGTGTGTGTGTGTATGTGTGTAATATTTGAAATATAGTACTTAGATGGAAACAATAGATTGCAAAGGGACATTATGGTGATATTTTATTTGTATTAAAATGTTATTTGTATGTTAATAAATAAAGTTGCCCGGGGGTCAGAGCTATTAGCAAGCCATAGGAAAGCAGGGCAGTGGTAGCGTACGCTTGTAATTCCAGCACTTAGTAGGCAGAGCTGGGTAAGTCTCTGTGTGTTCAGGGATACAGCCATTATTGGATACACATGCCTTTAATCTTAATACCAATCATGGAAAACCTGGAGGCCTATACAGACAGGCTGTGAGGAGGCGGTCATGTGGTTGGGTTTACAACCAATGAGAAGGCAGGACAGGAACTCTATATAAAGACTTTAACACAGGGGTAGCTCTGGTTCGGAGAGGTAGGACCACTGCAGGAGGAAGGGTAAGGTTTTGGCTCTTGGCTCTGACCTCTTGGCTTTCTTCTTTGCATTGGTTCTGTGTTTATTGTTTGATGGGAAGGTTGGATACATCTACATTTGGCGCCCAACGTGACAAGAATTCATTAAAAACCGATTGGCTTGGCTTGGCGGCAGGTCCGGTTTCCAGCCTGGGCGGCCCGGCTGCCTAGCTTGGGCCCAGGCCTGACTGACCCGCAGCTGGAACTGCTACAAACAACTCAGACCTGCCCCGCTGAACAGGGCCCCTGCCTGTAAAGCCAAGGCTTGACTCGGCTCAAGCGGCTACACTTTCTCTCTCTCTCTCTCTCTCTCTCTCTCTCTCTCTCTCTCTCTCTCTCTCGCTGGATTCACACCTCGAACACCAGGTGGCTGTGAAATTCCCTGGGATTCTACTGTTCTACCCAGACTTGGTAAGTCAATTAACATATCTATTTAAAAGAGAATTTTTTTCTACATTAAAAAAAAAAAAATGGGCTTTATGTGTACATTGGAAGAAAATTGGGCTTTGTTTGAAATTTTAGGCACTCTGACAATGGAACAACTATATGAAAAGATTAATATTGATCGAATTATTCAGTTTATTACTTTTCTTATCCTCATTTTACTATTTAAAAAGATCGTCAACTTAAGTGCCAGGATAACAGTCTTAGAAAAACTTGTTAAACCGGTAAAAATGAATTATAGAGAAATTCAAATTCAGACAGAAGAAATAAATAGTGAAGTTGTTTCAAAATTGGATCGTAAGGTTACAGAAAGAAAGCCAGTTTTCACACAATCACCCTTAATTTATCCAGTAGCCGTACAGCAGCTACCTGATGAAGAGAATGAACAAAATACTTGGGTTCCAGTTGAAATGTTAGACTTACGAAGATTTAAGGAGGCAATAGCATCTTATGGCATGCACTCCCCATATGTAAAGCAAATGTTAAACACCTGGTCAACTTGTAATAGGATTATACCAAAGGACTGGCGGGAATTGGCACAGGCTGTTCTTGAACCCGGACAAAATCTCCAGTGGAAAATGTGGTTCAGTAATGAGGCTAAAAATATAGAAAGACAATGGAGGGATAGCGGAATACAAGTCTGCCAGGATCAGCTTATTGGCGAAGGCCAATATGCTTCAGTACAAACACAATGTTCATATGATGTCCAAACCCTACTTCTATGTAAAACGGCAGCTTTGAATGCATGGGACAGAGTTGAAGAACCAGGAAAAAAAAACTGAGTCATTTACAAAGGTTATACAGGGCCCCAAAGAATCTTTCACAGACTTCTTACAAAGATTGACTTCAGCAGTACAAAAAATGGTCCCGAATTCAGAGGCTAGTCAGATAATAATTGAATCTTTAGCCTTTGAGAATGCAAATGCAGCGTGCAAAAGAATAATTAGGCCGTTAAAGGCAAGATCTGCACCTTTGGAAGATTGGATTAGAGATACAGTTAATGTAGAGGCTTATGACCATGATGATATGTGGGTAGGAAAAGCAATTTCAAAAGGTTTGAGCAATGTTAGATGTTTTGGATGTGGAAAGCAAGGACATTTGAAAAGGGATTGTAAACAGGTCATTCCTAGAAATAATGTTTATTCAAGGAACACTGGCAACAGAATGCCCCTTCCTTCTGGAGTATGCAGAAGGTGTGGTAAGGGAAAACACTGGACCAACGAATGTAGATCAACAAGGGACAGACAGGGTAACCCTCTGCCTCGACCTTCGGGAAACTCCCAGAGGGGCCTCAGGCAGGCCCCCACAGTAAATCCAGTTCAAACCTTTCCTGCAGTTGTAGAGGAAACCCCTACTCAAAGCAACTAAATAACCAAATGTCTATTGGAATAAATCATGTTAGTCGAGATGATGAAACAGAGAAAATAGGAAATACAGGAAAAAACATAAAGAAAATTTTTTGGCAAACTTCTATTAATGAACAAAGACCAAAACTAACAATAAAAATAAATGGTGTTTTGTTGTCTGGTCTGGTAGACACAGGTGCTGACATTACCATAATTGCACCAGAATTTTGGCATCCAACTTGGCCTCTTCAGGAGGTAAACATTCAACTCTTAGGAATTGGGACATTATCTAGAGTGAAACAAAGTGTAAGATGGCTTGAATGTATAGGTCCAGAAGGACAGAAAGGAAAATTAAAACCATATATGGCTAACATAGCTATGAACCTGTGGGGTCGAGACTTGTTACAACAGTGGAATACTCAGATTAATATCCCTCCAATCTCAGAAACAAATCATAAATTAGTACATGTTTCTGAGAGAAATATTAAAAGATATTATTCTAATGAGTGCTCACCAGCCATCCATGTCATACAAGAACAGGGCACAACAACTGATAATCTTCCAAAAACATTAACAGTTCTACCTTTAAAATGGTCAACAGACAAGCCTGTATGGGTTCAGCAATGGCCTTTAACAACAGAGAAACTCCAGGCTTTACAAGAGCTGGTGGAAGAACAGTTAAATGCTCATCATATTGAAGAATCAACCAGCCCTTGGAATTCTCCTGTATTTGTTATAAAAAAAAAAATCTGGTAAATGGAGAATGGTAACAGACCTTAGAGCAATTAACAAAGTAATTCAGCCAATGGGCTCTTTACAATCTGGAATTCCTTTACCTACTCTGTTACCAAAAGGCTGGCCTCTCATAGTTATTGATTTAAAAGACTGTTTCTTTTCAATACCCTTACAAGAAAAAGACAGAGAAAGATTTGCTTTCACAGTGCCTACTTATAATAATTCTCAACCGGTTAAAAGATTTCAATGGAGGGTTCTCCCACAGGGAATGTTGAATAGCCCAACTTTGTGCCAATATTTTGTAAAACAGCCATTAGAAGTGGTACGTAAAAAATTTCCTAAATCTATAATTTATCATTATATGGATGACATTTTATTAGCTGATTCAAATGCAGATACTTTAGAAAGAATGTTTGAAAAAGTAAAGAAAATTTTGCCTTGCTGGGGATTACAAATTGCTTTAGAAAAGGTACAAAGAGGAGATTCTATTAATTATTTAGGATATAAAATAGAACTTCAAAAAATTAGACCTCAAAAAGTGCAAATTAGGAGAGATCGACTACAGACTCTTAATGACTTTCAAAGATTATTTGGAGACATTTCTCATCTAAGAACTATTGTTGGGGTAAAAAATGATGAACTGAATAATTTGTTTAAAACCTTAGAAGGTGATAAGGACTTAAATAGTCCAAGAGAATTATCACCTGAAGCTGAGAAAGAATTGGCCTTGGTAGAAAAGAAAGTACATGAAGGGCACGTAGATCGTATTGATCCAAAGCTGGATTGCATTTTGGTTATTTTACCTTCTAGGCATTCCCCAACAGGAATATTAATGCAAAGGGAAGATATTATATTGGAATGGATATTTTTACCAAATAAACCAAATAAAAAATTAAAAACTTATGTGGAAAAAATCTCTGACTTGATTTGGAAAGGAAAATTGAGACTTCGTCAATTAGCAGGAATAGACCCAGCAGAAATTGTCGTACCTTTAACTAAGGAGGACATTGAAAAATTATGGATAGAAAATGAAGCTTGGCAAAAAGCTTGTAGTAATTTTTTGGGAGAAATTAACAGCAAATATCCCAAAAGCAATAGAATTGATCTTATAAAGAGAGCTGATTGGATCTTGCCTCAAATTGTGAGGAAAAAACCCATATCTGGAGTTCGTACATTTTATACAGATGCCAACAAACAAGGAAAGGCAGGTTACAAATCAGAAAATTTAAGTAAAGTGGTTCAAAGTCCTTATAATTCAGTTCAAAAATCAGAATTGTATGCTATTCTGTTGGTATTAATGGATTTTTCAGAACCTCTCAATATAGTAACTGACTCTCAGTATGCTGAAAGAGTAGTATTACATATTGAGACTGCAGAATTTATCCACGATGCTTCAGAATTAACTTCATTATTTATTCAATTACAAGATACAATCAGAAAACGGAGTCATCCTTTATATATAACTCACATCCGATCCCATACTGGTCTGCCAGGCCCTCTAGCACAAGGCAATGATGAGATTGATAAATTATTGATAGGAAATGTGCTGGAGGCCTCAGAATTTCATAAAAAACATCATGTAAATAGTAAAGGTTTAAAAAAGGATTTTTCCATAACCTGGCAACAAGCCAAAGAAATAGTAAAGAAATGTCCTACTTGTTCCTTCTACAATCAAACACCATTACCAGCAGGATGTAACCCAAAGGGTACTCAGAGGAATGAAATCTGGCAGATGGACGTGTTTCACTTTGCAGAATTTGGAAAACTGAAATATGTACACCACACTATCGATACTTATTCAGGATTTCAATGGGCAACTGCTTTGAGTTCTGAAAAAGCTGATTCTGTAATCACTCATTTGCTAGAAGTTATGGCCATTATGGGTATACCTGCACAAATCAAAACTGATAATGCTCCATCATATGTCTCTGTTAAAATGAAACAGTTTTTTGCTTATTATAATATAAACCATGTAACAGGTATACCACATAATCCTACAGGTCAAGCAGTTATAGAAAGATCAAACAGAACTCTAAAGGATATGCTAAATAAACAAAAAGGAGTAACAAAAACCCCCAGAAATAGACTACATAATGCTCTATTAACTTTGAATTTTCTCAATGCCAATGAGAAAGGAACAACAGCTGCAGAGAGACATTGGATAATAGAAAAAACTACAGAATTAAATCAACCTATATACTTTAAGGATGTGCTGACCTCAGAATGGAAACCAGGGTATGTGTTACGTTGGGGACGAGGTTTTGCTTTTATTTCTACAGGAGAAGATAAGCTGTGGGTACCATCAAAATTGATAAAGGTTCGGTTTGAACAAGACAGACCTCTTAATTAGAGGAGGTGATAGTTCATCAACTATCGTAAACATCCAATTTAAACTAACTTACACCAGTAACACATGCCTTTTCATTTAATCAGATAACTTGTCAAAAAGGAACATCCCCAAAAAACCTTGGGGAAAGGTTTTTGTTTTTGTCTTTTAGGAGAATGAAGGTTAACGAATTTGAAGAACACTGGACAAATGAGACAACTGAAGAAAAGGAACAAATCATCTATCCTAAGAAACAGAGTGAAATGGCGTATGGGTATGTTATCTAAAAAAATTTTATGTCTTCCTAAATGTTTGTTTCTGCTTTTCTTTAAAGATTTAACACTATTTAACTTCTAATAGTCCCAGTTCAATTAAAATTTAAAGCTGACTTTGGAGTTGGAGAATGGCTCTCTCCTTCTTTAAACTCAAGCATGTTGTTAAAAGGAAAATGCAAACTCCCTGTATCATGCCAGAGGAGAAGAGCCATCTTCTGCTATGGGACAGGAGAAAAGCCAAATTAATTAAGGGACTATTCTATTACGAATCTCAACTCTTTGATTCTATTCTGATTCTTTAAACTTTTCTTAAAGTATGAATTTTATATCAAAATTTACAAGATCAATATATATAGATATATATACATTTTAAACTTTGTTAAGATATAAATGGTCATATAGAGTACTAACTAATTCTAAAAAGTCGCATATATAGTCTTTGTGTTCGAGTCTCTTATCAGTTTTTTGCAGGAAATCACGGTTAGGCCTAACATCAACTGAAGTCTCCAGGAAGAAGATGGGGCCCCACAACAACAACAATTCCACGTGGACAATAATAACATCACTAAGCTGACAAACATCATCTACAGATCAGCTTTGAACTACAAAGTGCTCAGAGCAATTTTGAGAAGAGCTAGTTGAGATGATCCAGTCTCAAAGACTACTTGAATAAGGATTTGAGATAAACCCTGAATTTTGGCATTATACACAGACTGGATAACGAAGGATATATTTACCTTTCCTAGAATTTGACAATTAACCTAAAATTTTTCTTTCAGGATAAAGATACCTTCGCCCATACCCAGCAGGAAGCAATTTCAAGAATACAACGCCCACATTCCCAAAGAGGTGGTGTGGGGCGGTTGGTTTTTTTGGTCTTTTAATGGGTTTTGGGTCTGAGATAATTTTCATTGATTAGGGGGGTTGGTTACAAGTTGTTGTCAAGGGTTAGGAAAAAGGCTAAGCAAAGGAGATTAGATTTAAGGTTCTTATTAAAAAAAAAAAAAGAAAGAAAGAAAAGAAAAATGTAAATACTTTACATTGGATTGGATTGTTTTATATTGTATACAAATTATATATATTGAAATTGATATTGTTAGAAAATGTTATATATATTTTTCTAATTGTACCGTTCATCTAACAATGTAATGCAATTTTCTGATCCTTGAATGTTATTACCAACTATTAGGATATAAAGAAATGAAAGTTAGTAGTTAGATATTATAATAGAACTTGTAGTTATATTAGGTATGTTTTCAAGATTGAGTAGATATATTTTAGATAGACAGGTTATCTTCAAACCCTTCAGAGATCTACAGAATATGGCATTTAAAATGTTTTAATAACTTAGAAAATTTTTCTTTTTTGTTATGACTATGAGACATGTCGGCTCCTGGCAGTACCAATCTACTTCAGAGAAAATATGGGCATTGAAGAAACTGCATATGGAGTTAACTTTCATTGTGGCAAAAGTTAACTACTGCACAACAAAGTATCCTCGAATCAACAGGACAAAATGGACAAACAGGACATAAAACAAAGGATTACTGATTCTTGCCAAAACAAGTGTGGTTATGGCTTTATCAAAAGGCATCTTCAGAGGCCAGGACAATATGGCACCATCCCTGAAGTGGCCTTCGCAATTCGAAAAAGGTACAGTGCCCTTTTCTTCGAAGGCAGCTGAACAGGCAGTGGGCCGATGGCCTCTGATGTGCAATGGAACAGCAGCTGAAACAGTTATTCTTGAAGAGTAACTAAGCTCACGCCTCTCAATAGTAGACTGGCATTTGATGGAGGGATATGGAGAAGAATGGGATGCTGAGATGAAGCCATATATACACAGCCAGGAAGAATGGACAGCTGAGTTGGAAAACCATCAGCAATTTCCAGAATTTGAAATCCTGAATCATGACATGACACTGGTGGAATTCAGGTGTTTCTGGTACATGGACTACTCTCACTCAATGTGAGGTTGAACTGTTGACCTTGTGTACATCCTGCTTCACAAATGAGTCTGTCGGATATGCTGGGCCTATAGGCTGAAGATGATGCCCCAGCACTTCGGAGAAACCTCAGGTGACTGTCCAGACAGCTGTCTGTTTCTGTCAACTCACAAATTTTTTGGAGGTTGCTTATGTGCACTTCCTGTTTTTATTTTTGTTAGCTAATATTATTTCCTTCTTGGGTCTCTGAGGGAGTTGAAGATTAGTTAGTTATAGTTGAAGGTTAGTTAGTTATAGTTGAAGATTAATTAGGATACATTTTGGACTTACCAAAATAGGATAGATAATGAAATTATTTTCTCTGAATTTGTCAAATACAAATGGACTAGAGATTGTTTAGGTATTTATTACTTGTATATATTGTATATAGTTATTGTCCTTTTGTATATAGTTTTTCTTATATTAGTTATAAGCTTTTTCTTTTTTTTCCTTTTTATTAAAATAGAAAAGGGGAAATATGGTGATATTTTATTTGTATTAAAATGTTATTTGTATGTTAATAAATAAAGTTGCCCGGGGGTCAGAGCTATTAGCAAGCCATAGGAAAGCAGGGCAGTGGTAGCGTACGCTTGTAATTCCAGCACTTAGTAGGCAGAGCTGGGTAAGTCTCTGTGTGTTCAGGGATACAGCCATTATTGGATACACATGCCTTTAATCTTAATACCAATCATGGAAAACCTGGAGGCCTATACAGACAGGCTGTGAGGAGGCGGTCATGTGGTTGGGTTTACAACCAATGAGAAGGCAGGACAGGAACTCTATATAAAGACTTTAACACAGGGGTAGCTCTGGTTCGGAGAGGTAGGACCACTGCAGGAGGAAGGGTAAGGTTTTGGCTCTTGGCTCTGACCTCTTGGCTTTCTTCTTTGCATTGGTTCTGTGTTTATTGTTTGATGGGAAGGTTGGATACATCTACAGGACATTGCACAGAAAACTCTATCTTTAATAGTATATTCCTATAGATACCTTAGAATATTCTTGGAGGATACAGCAAATATTAAAGTATTTCTGAAAGACAGAAGTATGACTAGTTGAATTTTTTTCACTACTGTTGACACTGAGTGATTTTGCTTTTTCAGTGAGCCCATGGTGCTTTTAGGACTCAGAAATCCTTTTCTATCCAAAATAAATGAAAGCTGCACACACATGGGGGGGAGAGAGAGAGAGAGAGAGTGAGAGAGAGAGAGAGAGAGAGAGAGAGAGAGAGAGAGAGAGAGTATAATATAATGACATCAATTCCTCCTCCTTCTCTTCCTTCCCTCCAAATCTTTCAATGTGATGTTCCCTCACTCTCTTTCCAATTTATGGCCTCTTTTCTTTAACTTTTTTTTTTTTTTTTTTTTTTTTTGGTTTTTCGAGACAGGGTTTCTCTGTGTAGCTTTGCGCCTTTCCTGGGACTCACTTGGTAGCCCAGGCTGGCCTCGAACTCACAGAGATCCTCCTGGCTCTGCCTCCCAAGTGCTGGGATTAAAGGCGTGCGCCACCACCGCCCGGCTTTTTTCTTGTTTTTTTTTTGGTTTTGTTTTTTTGTTTTTTTGTTTTTCGAGACAGGGTTTCTCTGTGTAGCTTTGCGCCTTTCCTGGAACTCGCTTTGGAGACCAGGCTGGCCTCGAACTCACAGAGATCCGCCTGGCTCTGCCTCCCGAGTGCTGGGATTAAAGGCGTGCGCCACCACCGCCCTCTTTTCTTTAACTTTTAAGTGCACCTTCTTTGCAATTAGCTGTGTACCTTGGTAAAAAAAATATTGTTAATAACCTTGTGTTCAAAGACACTATTAGTTATTATTTTACCTCCGCATCCAAAATATCTGACACAGACAATTTGAGGAGGATAGTTTTCTTTAGAGTACAGCCCATCTCAGTAGAACTAGCATCCCATAGGAGCTCACTTCTAGCAGCAAAGGTCCTGTTGGTGGGAGCTATGCCCATTATGGTGGACTGGGAAACAGTCAGTGTTGTAAACCCAGGGCCAGGCCAAACTTCAAATTCCTAAACCTAATGACCTACTCCCTCCAGGGAGGTCTGCCTACTAAAGTCTCCAGAGGCCCTCAAAGTACAGCCACATATTGGTAAACAAAAATTCAAAGCACAAAACTGTAGGGTCTGTATGATGACTCAAGGATAAAGATTCTTGCTGCCCAAGCATGACAATCCACATAAAGATGGAAGAAGAGAACCAACTCGTGAAAGTTTGTTGTGATCTCCATACCACACTTCATGGCATGAGAGAGTTCCCTCATGCACATATGTCTCCTGTTAATAATAAGTAAAACTTTTGAAATGATTTTTAAAAACTAGAAAGTTCTATGAAACATCTTAAATTCAAAGCATAATTCTAGGAGCCCACTGGCCCAGGAGCCATGGTCAGAAAGAAAGGGATGAAGGAGGAAATGAGAAATAGAAACAAATTAAGTAAGTTGTTGTCTTCCTACAGTTCCTCCCAAATTCCAGTTCATGAAAACTTCTGAAATGTCCACACTGCCTTATGTCACAAAGAACTGTCCTCCATCATCTTGTTATACTGTAACTAGTTGTGAATCATAGCCCTGATAAACTAGGACCCTGAGGTTCTACAGAAAAATATAAATATGGTTGGATTTTCCATACTCTTAAGATGTTTCTTCATAAAATGTTAATTTATTATTTATTTCCTGTCTTCTTGAAAATTATCATCTTGAAGCATAGTTATATTCTGATCATGAATCATGACTGAGGATATGGTGCTACTTTCAGGCAACTGAAAGTATGTATTTTCACCCTGTTAGTTTCCCCAGCAGAATCACAGACTATGAAATCACTGGTGGTCTTAGGATGTGCCTTTCCCAAGGATCACAAACTTTATTTTGGCAATGACATATTTTTCTTATGTGACAGAAATTAATGTGATTGTAACATTATTGTAGAAATATATACATTAAAAATGTAGTGTGGTTTGGTTAGAGGAGAGTCCTGTACCTGCCTCTTGTTGATTTAGGTACCTAAATGTCATATAAGGATCTGAGGGCTGCTCTGAGCAGTTTTGAGAATGGCTAAGTTAGTCCAAGCTCCATATTCTATATGTGCTTAAACTGAACCACAGAAAGGCTGTGACTTTTATTGTACTGCCAAGTTAATGTGCAGAAAATCCACCTCCCGAATGTTTAATCATGATGATGAGTGGATATTAAATGGCCTTATCCAGTTTGTGGATTCGTTTTGCCATCTGTTTCGTCTATTGTTCTCTAAGGCTGCCTGCCCTCTGGCCATTTCACACTCATTAATAGCCCCATCAGAGGTCTACTAAAGGGAGAAGAAGATAGAAAATTCAAATCCCTTATTAGATCTTATCTACAAAAAGAAAGATTGAAACTAATGAATATGACAAGATTGGATATCAGCTCTGACTGGGCTGGGATTGTGGTCAGGCTGTTCATGTTTCAGTGCATTGCTGTAAAGTCAAGTGTTCACTCATCCAACTTTACACAGACTTTTGCTCTGACCAGATGTGAACTATCCCCAAACAAAGACCAAATTCAATGTCAAATCCAGTCTAATTTAGAATGAGTTTTAGTGGTTGGTGCCAGAATCCACTCACTTCTGTCTTCTCTTACTAAGCCATCTCAGTAGCTTCAGTAACCCTCCTGTGTAGTGCTTTTAAGTTTTGTTGCAGAGTGGCCTTTTCCTTGAGGATTTCTTAGGAGCAATTAGAAGGTTTTAGGTTTGACTTTCTGTTGTAACTTGGTCCCTACCATCAGTTTGGGATTCTGTTTGCTAAGATTAATTTGCCATTTCCTTAAGGAAATGTCCTGTGGGTTCTCGCATCATTATTCCTAGTACATTTCTACCCATTCATTCACTTCTTATGAGGCTAATGAGAATCTTTTGGCATGGTTGTCGACTCTGTTGCTACCGAATTAAGACTAGTATCCCTAACTTGTATGTTTGAACTAAGAAACGAAGCCAGCAGCTCAACCCACTTAGTATATATTCTGTGAGTCAATAGTAGCAACCTCAAGTATATGTACAGTCTATACTACCACAGCTTACTATGCATCAAGAAAAATATCCCCCAAATGAGGAGGCTTAATAATACTCGGTATGGCTGCATGTAAAATGCCCCTATAGACATTTTCAAAAATATATATTATGTAATTCAATATAAGTTTTTATCTCAATTAAATTTGTGTTTACCTACAGTTATGTGAATAAATGTATATATGCATATAATCATATTGATTATATGTATGAGTTAGTTGGATGTAGCCTGAGATGCTCTAGGAGAGACCATAATTCAGTGGCTTGAATAAGACAAAAGTGTTCCTTTTCAAACACTGGCTCTCAAATGATTTCATTGTCCTAGCTCTCTCAGTTATTAACTAGGACACCTGAGACATCCTCTTCCCTTCATGAGACTGAGTTGTATTGTTGTTTTCCTGACAAATAATGGTCTCATCCCAGAGTGCTGCCATATATAAGGAATCATTTAATAAGCCTTACCCCAAATAGCTCTCTCACTCAAGCATAGCTAATGCATTTGTTCTTTTCCTTTGGTAGATTGTATGCTCTTCGCAAGTGGAAATTGTGTCTTCTATAATTTACCTTGAAAAGTCTTTGAATGTGTAGATGGTGGTTATTACTGCTTTTCCTATTACCACCAAGGACAGAACAAGGAGAAATAGCTTCAAGGGAAAGTAGATAATCAGATAAGTTGTTCAGATATTAGAGTTATTTATTGAGGGAACTCATTGAATCTTCTTCCTTGAAAATATTTCAAATAGAATAAAAAATTCCATGACCTGACTAGTTTGGAAGTAAGTATGCCAAGATTTAAATATTTAAATTTTGAAGTGAGTTTTTCAATAATTCGGGTAATTTCAGCTATGCTATTTACTCGTTAGTTAGTCAGGAATACACTAAACTGGCTAACAAAATATCAGTAAGTTTAGCCCAAAGATGTCCTCTTAATTCTCATTCTTTTGAGGTAAGTTGATAAGAGACCTGTCCTATGACTCATAGACATTTTGTTATTTAATCTTACATTCAATTAATTTATAGTGAAGGTTTATTCTACACCAAGCACTAGATACTAAGAGTAGAAATGTGACTTTGGGAATATTATAACCCAAAATGATAATCCTTGACTATACCCTAAACCTAGATAGCACTCTTGATTTTCAGAAACTGAGTTGCACATCCTCTCAAGCTCAAATAAACAAATCCCATGTATCTCTAACTTGAATGAAACTTAATTTCTCTGTGTCTCTATGGCCTGGCAACCTTGAAACAAACATTAAATATAATAGTACTACTACTAATAATATAATAAAAAGTAATTATTGTTCTGAGAGGGAAATATGACAGGGGCCTTGAAGGGAAGGAGAACCTTCTATTTAAAATCTGAAGAGGAGCTTTACTAAGAATGAAAATATCTTTCTCTCTTCCTGTATACTTTTTCTTTCCTTCTTATTCTGCATCTGGCTATATAGCTGAGTGGCTGGGTGGCTGGCCCCTGAAATCCTCCTCTTTCCTCTCTTTTGTCTTGATCTTTCTTCCTTTCCTCCCAGATTTCCCCCTTCTATTTCTTCTCTCTGCCTGACAGCCCCACCTATCCTTTCTCCTGCCTTGCTCTCTGGCCATTCAGCTCTTTATTAAACCATCAGATGTTTTAGACAGGCAAAGTAACACAGCTTCACAGAGTTAAATAAATGCAACGTAAAGAAATGCAGCACATCTTTTCATCATTAAACAAATGTTCCACAGGATAAACAAATGTAACACACTTTAAAATAATACTCCATGACACCTCCCCACAGATCTCTAAAGTATTTACATTCTAGGTGTAATATCTCTATTAATGCACTCTCAAAATGTTTTCCAGAGTAGGAAACTGAATTGAGTTATTGCATGAATAACATTACAAATAATTCTGTGCTTTATGAAAACCCTAAAATTATAGTTTCTACATTAGCAGGTATCCCTCCCTAACCAAGTCATAATTTCTTACTATCTATGGTGGTTGTGATGATTAAAGACATCTGGATCATTGTCTTACACATAATATGTGTGTGAAACATTGAAGCAGTAACAAAACTCTGCTTATCTATCACATAACATTTAGTTATTTCTTTTTCAGGTAAAGATAGGTATAAGTTGGGAAGTCAGCCATCATCTTTGAAAATATATGTAGAATGTAAAACTCACATGTTTTTCAGTCTATACTCATTTGATGTGTGAGTTTTTTTCTGGTTAGATGTGCCACAAATATCTATTTATACCAAATAGCAAACCAAGGACAGACCAAAGTATTGATTCAACTAAACTTGGTGAATTAATGAGCTTATTGGTATTAACTTACAGAAACATGGGTGACTGAGCCATCTGTGTCACTGAAAAGTCCACCCATGCAGGGGTGACATGTCAGGAAACATGTAACCCTGGAGCTTTCTGTACAATTTTCAGGCAGCTCAACATGTCATAAGGAGTTTCCTCCTCCAGCAGTTATTGATAACTTCCATAAGTTTGAGAGGAACTTTGTGAATCTTGTTAATTTCAGAAAATTGCTGAGACTTGTAGTTACTTGATTCCTAAGTCTTGAGCCTCACTACCCTCTTCCTGGAAAGGGAGGAAATGTTTTAATTTGGAGCAAATTGTTATGCACTATCACTGTGCTTCCTCCATTCTCCAACAATCAGGTGAAGGAAAGGGAACAATAAAGCATAAACAACATTATGAATTTTCAGTGATGAGATTCAGTCCAGATTACCCCCAAGGCCAAAGATATATGGGATAATTAGTTAAGAAAAACTGATGAGAAATAAGTCAAGCTAAGGCTGGGCATTTATAATTCAGAATAAGCCTCCATGTGTGAATTTACTTGGAAGCTTGTTGGCAGTCTCCCAAAAGAGCAACAACAACCAAGAACATTTTGGTGTACCAACATGAGGCTCCAATATTTCTAGGGCCTGAGAAAGCTGAAAAAAGGACATGGCTTCTTTAAGAGTTGCTGCCTTAAGGCAAGCCCTTGAGCAGTCAGAAGTTAGGTAGGAATAAAAATCTAAGTAAAATTCTCCTGCCACAGAGCCAAGCATCAGCATTCTAGAGCACTAGAAAGGTTGAATGCAGTTCCTGGTCAGAAGAACCTCCAAACTGGCAGCAAGTTTTAGGCTTAGCCTTCATGACCCTAGAAGCAGGTGGAACCAGCCACTAGAGCCATGCAGAGGTCTGTGTGGCTCAGTAGTTTAGTGTTTGATCACTTGTGTGGTCAAAAAAGGCTGAATGATATGCAGTAAATGAGGTTTCCAAATGGGAAAAAAAAACTGTGTTTTATAGTGCTTGTAGGATTAAGAAAGAAACAAAAAGAGTATGGACAGTCAAAGAAAGAAAGAAATAGTTTAAAAATAATAAATCTTTAAAGAGAGATATAAACTAATTAAAAAAAGAATAAACCTAGTAGAGATGGGAAATAAACAGGGAGTCTGGATCCTGTATGTTGTTGTGTTGATTTTGAATTTTTTGAATGTTGATAAGCAAATAACAGATACTAAGAGACTTGAGATTGTTAACTGGACTGCTAAATTGAGCCAACCTAGATACTTTAAGAATGACTTAACTTTAAAAAATAAATAAAAAATGTGTTACTTTGGGAAAGAAGTTCTGCTTTTGCTTCCATAGAAAGCAAGAGACTATAGATTTGTTCCAGGTTAATATGGATCAGGTTTGATCAAGGGAGATCTCCTGAATCTTGATTGGTGATATCTATCAACAACTGTTACTGCCGGTCTTTCCAGGACTTGGTCATTATCTCAAAATTTTCTCTATGAGATCCTAAAGATGCTTTGTCTACAGAGAGCAGGAAGCAGTTTGGAGAATACTACACCCACATTCCCAAGAGTTGGATTGTGGGAGGCTGTTGGTTATTTGGTGAGTTATAGAGGTTTGTTATCATTTAGAGGAATCTAGTATTTTGATACAAATTTTAAGTTATTTTTGTTACACTGTATATATGCAGTTCATTTAAAAATGTAAGCTAAAATTCTAGTTTTTGAAAGCTATTATTATAGACTATTTAGATAATCAAGAAACATAGGTTTGTACCTAGTTTAGATAAACACTTCAAAGACCTACATAATATGGCATTTAAAATGTTTGTGAACCTAAGGTTTGTCATGACAATGAGACACATCTGCTCATAACAGCACCAACTTACTTAAGATATGATGGGCATTGGAGTTTTCTTTCATTGTGGCAATGTTAGCTACTGGTCAAAGAAACTGCTCTTGCCTTTGACTTCTGACAATGTACTGTGCAGACTAGACATTCAGGACCCACAGGAAAAAGACTGTTGAACTTTGCCCAAACAAGGCAGGACAATCCTTCAAAATTCCTGCTTCACAGAAGAGTCTGCCAAATATTCTGTGAGACACAGAGGAAAGTAACTGATGAACTTTGCCAATACAAGGCAGGCCAGTCCTTCAAATTTTCTGCTTCACTGAAAAGTTTGCCAGATATTCTGGGCCTATAGGCTAAAGATGGATGCCACAATGTTTCAGAGGAACTTTGGGTGACTGTCCAGGCAGCCAAATGTCTCTGTTGTTAGACAATATTGTATCCTTCTGGGTCTTTGATGGAGTTGAAGACTAGATAGTTATAGTTACAATTATCCTTATTTATGATAGTAAGTTAGGTGTAAAATTTCAGATTCACTAAGTTAGGACAGATAATGCATTATTTTCTCTGAATGTGCTAACTGCAAATGGACAGAATATTGTAAGTGTAATTCTCACTTGATAACTGTTTTTGATGTGTATAATTTTACTATGTTAAAGTTAAATCCTTTTTATTTAGAAAAAAAGGAGGAAATGTGGAATATTATTTTAAGGTATATTATGTTTGTTTATGCTGTGGAACATTTGTTTAATGATGTAAAGATGTATTGCATTTTTTTATGCTGCAATTGTTTAACTATGTGAAGCTGTGTTACTTTGACTGTCTAAACCACCTGATACCACCTGATGGTCTAATTAAGAGCTGAATGGTCAACAGAACAGGAGAAAGGATAGGTGGGGCTGACAAGCAGAGAGAAAAAGTAGAAGAGGAAGCCTTGGAGAAGAATAAAGAACAAGAGAAAATGGAAAGGAGGATGCTAGGGGCCAGCTACCCAGTCACCTACCCAGCTATGGAGTAAGAGTGAAAATAAGATATACAGAAATAAGAAAAGGAAAAAGCCTAGAGGCAAAAAGTGCATGGGATAATTTAAGATAAGAAAAGCTGGCAAAGCTGGGCGGTGGTGGTGCATGCCTTTAATCCCAGCACTTGGGAGGCAGAGCCAGGCAGATCTCTGTGAGTTCAGGGCCAGCCTGGTCTACAGAGCAAGATCCAGGACAGTCACCAAAACTACACAGAGAAACCCTGTCTCGAAAAACAAAAACAAAAACAAAACAAAAAAAAAAAAAAAAACAGGAAAATATAAATAAATAAAAGAAAGAAAGAAAAGCTGGCAAGAAACAAGTCAAGCTAAGACCAGGCATTTATAATTCAGAATAAGCCTCCATGTGTGATTGGGAGCTAGGTGGCAGGCCCCCGAAAAGACCAAGAGCAAAGGGCCCTCAAAGAGCTAAAATAGTTAAAACAACCAACAACAGGGAGGAAAATGGAGAATTGTATACAATGCTGTACTTTATTCTCAGTTTCATTGCTCAAAACACAGTCAGTTGATTGGACCTAATTGTGGGGAAGAATGAGCACAGTTATGCAAGCAGGAAAGAAAGGAAAATGTGTTTTGAATAATGAGCTATTTTGCAACAAGCTAAGTATTTATCCATGTTGTACAATTAAAATATGTAGTAATTTCTGTTCTGCTGCTATGATAAAACACCTTGACCAAACAACTTAGAGGAGGAAGGATTTATGTGGCTCACAATTCCAGGTTACAGTTCATCTTGCAGGGACGTGAAGGCAGGAGCTTGAAACAGCTGGTCACATCACACCCATAGACAAGAGCAGAGAGCAATGTTATGCAGGCTAGTGCTCAGCTTGCCCTCTCTGTTTTATATGGTCCAGGAGCTCTTGCCCAGGGAATGGTCCTATGGAGGCCCACAAAGGTTTCCTAGTGAGATCTGAGCTTACTTAATCCAGCAGGGCTGTATTAGAGGATTTCTTGACCATGTGTGTGATTACCAGGTGATTGGAAGGGTCTGCACTTGGCTGTGCTAGGGGTTGATGGTTTGCTCCACCCCTTGGCATTCCTATAAAAGGTCCTTTAGAAAAGACAGGAAGGGCCAGTGGATATTGATCCAGGCCCTCCAGAGGCTATTCTGTGTTTCTGTTTCTCTCCCCTCTATCTTTCTACCTAAAATCTCTTATCCTTCTCTCAAGAGTACCCTGGCGAAAAAGTGGGCGTGAGTTCCCCTACATGCTACAACCCAGAATTAAAATGGGCCATGCCACATCAGTTACTATAATCAAGAAAATTCTTCAAAAGTATTCTTAGAAACTACTCTTAATCTAGACGGTCCTTTACAGATGTGTCTGGATGACTTGTCATTTAGGTGTAGAGCTGACAATGAATACTAATCAGCACAATGGCCAAGCTATGATCCAAGTCTTCTGAACTGCAGCCTAATTATGTCTATGTGGCTTTGTGCTTACAAAGCAAAATATTGGAATACTTTGACAAGAGGACATGGTTCTTTGGAGAAATAATTTCGGTTCATCTTTGGAAATGAGGAAGCACATTGGAATTAGGGAAGGCCTTATTATTCCTATGGCTGGTACAAGTGATGCAGATCCCATAGGCTTAAGAAAGCAGGCAATGGTGAGGGGCAACTGTGCTACTCCTCTTTCAGGAGCCATGGTGATTGCATATGGAGTCAGCCTTTCACTGGTGAGTTGGGGGCAGGAATAGCTACTGCTGCAGCCTTCAGGAATGGAGCTCCTGATTGAATGCTGCATTGAGAGTTCTGTGTGCTTTTCCAAAAGACCTATGATCTCCCAGACAGCATTCTTTAACTGCTCAAAGTGCCCTGAGGGTGTTCATGAATGAATCCAACTCCAATAGAAGGCTCTAGGCCAAAAAGTATTTCACCACTAAAGAAAAGCTAAATCAGTCATAGAAATGAACCAAAATCTCTGAGCCACAGAGTAGAAATTGTAAAAATAAACTCTTCAGAATGATGAAAAAATTTCACCCAGAAGAAACATTGAGGGAAAATTTGGAACTAATATACGTCTCTTGAAAATATGATGTCTTACTTGACATGGCATTTTGTTTACATGTAAATCTTATGTTGTTTGTGATACAATTATAAGTTAACATTACTTCAACAATAGTTTGACTGAAAACAAGAGTTTTCTAGGTTTGGAGGGAAAAGAGTGAAATCAGAGAAGTTAATCACATTTGTGAAGCATCTGCTGTCACAGGTCTCCTGGGCTTTATAGGTAAAATAGTGCAATAACGTAAATACATGTTGCAGAGGTGTATAGTCTGAAAGCGTTAGGCTTCAGAAATATTCACTTTATTTTATATTTATAGATTTCAACTTGTATCTTCTTTGTTTGTTTTTTGTTGTTGTCTCTTTTTTGTTTTTTCAAGACAGGATTTCTCTGTATAACAGCCCTGGTTGTCCTGGAACCTACTTTGTAGGCTAACCTCAAACTTACAGAGATCCAGCTACCTCTGCCTGCCAAGTGCTGAGATAAAAAGAATGTGCCACCACCGCCCGGAATCGACTTGCATCTTCAGGCAATAAAACAAGTTTAATTTAAAAGAAAATCTCACTGAGATGGAACACTGTGTACAGTGTTGGCTGCACAAGCCTGAGAACATGACCCAGGCCTCCAGCACCCACATATAGGGGGAAGGAGAGAAACAAATTCATGAAGTTACCCTCTGACCTCTACACATGCACCATGTACTCCTCAAATACACATCATAAAATACAACAGTAATAAATAAAATTTTAAAATAAAAAGAAAATTTATATTGATAATTTAGTGTATCTCCTATCTGAAATTGCATTTTGATATCTGTATGTCTGGTTAGAAAATAGATTTAAATTATCTATGTATTTCCTTTTCTCTGTTAATTTTGAGCTACTAAAGTTTTAATGAACTAGGTTGTCATTTCCTTTCCTGAGTCTTGATCATGTATTGCCCTTAACACCTTACTATACAGGTAGAGATGAAGCTATCACTGTAGCTGCCATCACTGCAGCTGCACAGAGGAGCTAGATATCTTCCTGTCCAGAAGTGACCAACCCTTTCCTAACATTAGTTCTGTCTTTAATTAAAACCTAAAGCATGTGCTTGTTGACTCAGGCAAGAACTCTCAAATGAGAACTTGCCTCACAGAGATTTGTCTGTCTGTAATCTGCCTCACAGCAGGCCCCTGCAATGGCTGCCATCGGATTCTGGGACAAGAGAAAGTCTGTAAGCTCACAGAGCTACAGGGGGAGGCAGTTAATGGACAGAGGTACCTGCAGTTCCTCTCAGCTCATTAACCAAAGCTAACTTGGGTATCATTACTGGAGGGAAGCTAATTTGGCAGCCAACAGCCTGAGAGGAAGAGTCACCACACTGACTGCCGGCCGTGTATATCCAAAGTCCATGCCAATCAGCTATTACTTCTCTTCATCCTAAAACCTAGCTCCAGCTCATGAATTAAATTCTTCACTGTCTTCCCTGTAAACCCCCCTTTATTCCAAAGTAGACATGCTTTCTGATCTAAACTCTTATAAAAACTTTAACAACCTTAAAAAGCCAAGCAGCCTATCCAATATTAGTTGTTTATTTTCCCACCCTACTACACATGAGTTATCATGAATAAACAAGAAACAAAGAATACTATTTACACACTATTGCTCTTTCAGTCAAGTTGCTAAGTTCATTCTGAATACAATACTATTTTGTACAGAAGTATAATCTAAAACATATACAGGCATATTTACATAAAAGCATATGGAGCAGACCACCAAAAAATTAGAAATTGTAGAAGATGGACAGTAAGAGCCATTCTAGAAAGCAAAGATGCTCAAAGGGTCTTATTACTGTCTGTCCTCTTCCAGATTACCTGTATCATGATTCAAAGCAGACATTTACACTTTAAATCTGTCCTAAGTGTCCTAGTCATTTAATAGACAACAGTTATCCTGCTTTATCTGAAGAACCTAAAAGGTTTGCCAACATTATAGAGTCTGCTGTTCCAACACCTATCTAGAATTGTTTATAGTCTGAATAAATTCCTTACTATGCTTCAAATGTTTGGATATGCTGCTACAATGAATGTATTGATAAGCTACTAAGAACTATTGTTGAACCAACACTGACTCTTTATAGTTCTATGATTTTATAGGACTTATTTTTCAGTTAATAGAACTAATTTTTTAACTTCTACATATGAAATATCAAATGCAACCCAGATTTTCTTAAAGATTCATGTCAACTATGAAATATATTCAGAATACTTTAAACTCAGGAGTCTCAGGACAGTAATTAATGACTTGTTGAGAAATACTTTTTGAACCAGCATTGTTTTGTTTTTCCTTATTGGTTAAAAATTATTGTGTTAATTTATCAAAATTCTTCTCACTAGTAAAATTACCTGTGTTCAGAAAAATAATGATTGTAGCATCTTAGTTGTTTTCGTTGTTTTAAAACTTGTTCATCTCATTAGAAGTCATTAACAATTGTTTACAAACAGATGCTATGTGCAGACATTTCTCTACATACTGTATCATCTAACACATTATACAGTTAAAAAAATGGTGGAGGCTGGGGAGATGGCTCAGTCAGTAAAGTGCCTGCCTTGAAATCATAAGAACTTGAGTTCCATCCTCACCACCCACATAAGAAAGCAGCTAGAATATGCTAGCAATCTCAGCACAGGGCATGATGAAACAGGGGGATTCCCCAGGACTTGCTGGTCCCATAATCTAGTCAGCTGACATCAACCTCTGGTCTCTTCACACACACACACACACACACACACACACACACACACACACACACACACCCAAAAGTCTGTTGGACTTACAACACTGTGACTATTTATGATATCCTGAAAATAAAACTGATTATCAGAACTAATATAGGATGTACAAGAACAGAATCTAAACCCACTTACAAGTGATTCCGGAAGCCATGTTTTTTTCTTACTATAATAAATGAATAATTTAAGAGTAGATTGAGCCTACAATGAACTCCAATACATTTTTTGTGTTCTTATAATGTAAAAGGTATGAGCATTAATTAAAAAATAACAAAGGAAGAAAATGTCGTAATAGCCTGCCTCAGACTTGACCCTCTCTCATCTCTTTCAATTCAGAATTTTTTTCTTTCTTTGTTTCTGTTTCTGTTTCTCTCTCTCCTCCCCTCTCTCTTTCTTCCTTTCCTCCTTCTTTCCTTCTGCCATTGAATAATGGGACATCATACAGTGTAAGACCTTGGCAATAAAACCATGAGCAAGAATAAATTCTTGGCCTCAATCTCATGGAACTTATACTGGAATGAAAACTCACTGTGTCACAATGAGACAAGCATCAGGTACTGTAGAAACATAAGGGGAAGGAAACCAGGAAGAATCCTGTCAGAAAAGTGGGTAGGCAGTAATCCACACTTCAGAACTGTCCAGGGAGTGGCTGAGAACTCTACCTTCATTTAGCGACTTTTTGTTTGACTCTTCTAGGACCAAAAACATCAGCCCCATCTTTATGTTATCTTAGGCCCTAGTACCACTATAATAAGTGTATCTCTTTCCTCCATGCCTGCCTTTGCCACTGGCCTAATGTCCCCCAGAACAGAGAATAACTACAGTTGATCTTGTCCATAGTTGTGCCCTGGAAGCTTAGCACAGCACCTGACTTATAATAGAAGGTGGTTTATTAAGTAATTGTCACTCTTTCATGAAATGTCGAGATATTTACTGAGCAATTACTATGAAATCTTCTAATATGCTAAATGTTTATGGGCATTTTTTTGTTTTTTTCCATGTCACCCACATCATCTTTAGGTACTAGTCATATTTCTAATTTAACAGAAAATTTAGCTTTAAGTTTGGCAAATGATTTATCCAAAGTTAGACTGGAAGAAGGCAGCAGATCTGAAGTGGCCTGCTAGTCAGTGAGTTATGTCGTTTGATAAATATCTGAGTGAGCGGAAGATGAATGAAAAGGGAAAGGTAGCTCACTGCTGTTGTCCCCGCTATTGTAAAATGTGTGATGCATCTACTTTCTTTAATGTCCTATGAGGTCTCCTCTCCTCTTATAATATAGTTCTAAAATAATCATGAACGACTTCACGGTATCTTTGTCTTACTTCTGGGGAATTAGAAGTCAGTCTGGAAGTTACTGTTCCTGTGCGTGGGTGAGAAATCAAGATATGAATAAGAATATGGATTCATTAAAGAATGACTAGCTGAGACTCTTTCCATAAACGAGACAGTTGTGTAGTTTGATCTGCTTAAGGGGACCCCTGGCAGTAGAATCAGGATCCATCCCTGGTGCATGAGCTGGGTTTTTGGAGCGATTACCTGTGGTGAGACGCCTTGCACTTGATTCAGTGGGAGGGGTTTGGACCTGCCTCAACTGAATGTACCAGGATCTGATGACTCCCCATGAGGAGTCATGGGGACCATACCTTGTTGCAGGAGGGAATGGGGGTTAGGGGGAGGCTGGAGGGGCAGGAGGAGGGAGGAAAGGGGGATCTGTGGTTGGTATGTAAAATGAATAAAAAATTCCTTGATTTTTTTTAAAAAAAGAATGACTAGCTGTATTAAAAACAGTCACAGGTGTTTAAAGGGAGTTTTAGCAATCAAGATAGACAATTTATGGTGAGTACCATGGGCCAGAATTCTGTGATTTTACTGCTTTGGTTCCCCCCCCCCTTTTTTTTTCATGGTTCCTGTCTTCTGGTTAGCAGGACCAGGTAGAGGATTACATGGTCTCTGTATCTCATTTACATCTCACAAGCTGATTCAAAACATTCCTTTTCACTTCTCAGGTGATGACCTGGGTTTCCAAGATTAAAGAGCCTTTACTAACTTTATATTGATGTGACTAAGTGTAGCAGAAAATAGGTCACTATTGTAAATTGTCATGTTTACTACAAATAACATTGTTAGCTAAAAATCCCACAGAAACACCAAGGAGTGTAAAATGTGTGAATTCATCACCTGTCACCCTCAGCCTTGAACAGCATAATCTCTGCATAATTTGAGATACATGAAATATTTGGCAACATTTCAAAAATTTCCTCAGGAAATGAGAAATGCTGAGTACTATAGTGTCGATTAAAACAAGTGGCAGACAATTCCTTTCTCTAAGAGGAAGAGATACAATGAATGAAGTTAAATTCCAGTTCTACTGATGAACCAACCACTGCAGCCCTGGATGCTGGGGCTATGGGCCCCTTCCTGTCTAGAGTGAGATAAAATGTTCAGATTACTAAACCCAGTGCTATATCTGAAAGTCTTCTGTGAACAACCAGAGCATATTTGTAATTATTACGTGAAGATTACTTCACTTAAGTGTAAGTGTAAGATCCCACTTATGCCTTACACTGTAGGAAAGATTATCTTGCCAAAAGAACTAACTTTTTGATAATAAGAGTTACTAGATTCTGAAAAGTAATGGATAATAAGGGTAACTCTTCCATCTGAAGAGTTGTAGAGACAAATATATATATGTGTGTGTGTGTGTGTGTGTGTGTGTGTGTGTGTGTGTGTAGTGTAGTGTAGTGTAGTGTATGGAGTTTTCTATTTAAAGCTGGAAAAGGAAATAGATGATCTGTGATAAGATTCAATGGTAACCCAATGGGAAGATGAGGTTCAAAGGCTTTGTTCTATCTATTCCATTTATCTGTGAAATGGAAAAGGAAGAGAAAACAATCTTGACAGGACTGGGTTCAAATCTTACTCCAGGAGTTCTGCTACAGGAGGTGGTCAAACATATTTTGGAAGATTTTTCCATATGGTCAGAAAAACAAATTTCTCCTCTGCACTCCACTGGCTTCTCTATGAATGCAAAGACCCCCATCTGCCCTGTGATGGTGAAAGAAGCAAGCCAGAAAACCAAGGTGGCTGTGTAGATTTAGCTGCTTTATTCCTGACAGCCCAGTAGCTCTGAGACACTGTGTTTTAACTGTACAACCTTTACTTTCTCCAAAGAGTAATTTAAGGAGCAGTGAGTTGGCATTTGAAAGAGGTTAAAAGAAAGAGAAAATTGTTGCCCTGCTGTGAATTTGTTCATGTGCCTGTTTTATGTTTCTAAATAACAGCCTGCGACTCCATTCAATGTAACTGGGAACTATGTTTTAAGTGGCTAAGAAAAAGAAGTTTCTTAATGTAAAATGTGTGTGAGGACCTGAGTCATGGGGAGCAAAGCTTAATGCACACTTGGTTTTCAGTCCTCATGGCCATTATGTATCAGCTGTTTACCAGCACACAATATGCACGTTGTGGGGATGTTTGTGACAGTTAAGATGGAAGAGCAGCTGAGTCTGTCTGGTCAAGTTTTCATTTTACAGAACAACAGAGAGCACGAGTTACTATGGGTTGTCATTTGCTGGCAAAGACTGGGGTCTTCTGTTTTCTTCAGGAACAACCGTTCTTTCAGCGAACAGAAAGCACAGCACCAGTGTCAAATACCGAAGTGAATAAAGCAAAGCCATGTGAGTGAGGCGTTAGTCACCCCCATGAAAAGCCGTGGTCACCTTTCAAGCAAGGTTTGACTGATGCTTCAAAAGGAAGATTTTCGTAGTTTCTTTTCTGTTGGTGTGATAAAATACCCCAACAAAAGCAACTTAAGGGAGAAAGGGCTTCATTTTGCCTCTCGGTCATCTCATTTCATCATGGCTGAGAAGGCGCGGTGACAAAAGCTTGAAGTTGCCGCCACATTATATCTTCAGTCAGCAAGCAGAGCGAGAGAAGGAAGTGAAGCTGGGCTGTAAGTCCCAAGGCCCACTTCTGGTGGCCCACTCCTGGTGACCCACCTTCTGTAGGTAGACTCCACCTCAAAGGTTTCAATTTTTTTCTAAACAGCACTGCAAGCTGGGGACCATGCGTTCAAACTTGTAAGCCTATTTGGGAACATTTCACATTCAAGCCTCACAGCAGAGGTGAGCATCCTCCTGCGGGGAGCACGTGTTCTGCCAAGATGAACACTCAGTCAACCGTATGTATACCGGGTGAGTGCAGGGTAAACAGCTGCAAAATTCTTGTGTAAGCTGAGCTAATTACAAATGATAATGCCAATGAATATAAGAATGCATGCATTGATTCTTACTACACATGTTTATTGAGAGCTTATAAAGTGGTGAGTATGATTCTGTCCACAACACACACAGCACTGAGTAAGACAAGCCATATATAGTCTATGCCCTGAGGCAAACACAGTAACTGTCATTGGGTTTTGGGTGTAGACTTGGAAGTACACTAAGAACCTTCTAGTGGTAACATCTGAGTAGAGAAGTGGGGAAGCTGCTACTTGGGCATGCTGGAAATGAGCCTTTCCTAGACAACAAAGAAAAAATTAAAAGGCTTTGGATATAGTAGTACACAGTTCCATAACTCGGGCATTACTGACATCCAGGTTGCATAATTGATTCTTTGGTATGGAAGAAGGGCTGTCCCATGCACTGTTCAGCAGCAGCCCAACCTGCACACCAAGTACCAGTCTCATCCCTCCCCTACTTGAGACAACCATGTTTGCTCCAGATAGTGCCTGAAATCCAATGCAGGGCAAAATTGCCTACAGCTTTTCTGATATCAATCCACAGAATTAGTAAATGAAAAGGAATAGTTTATGTGACTAAAACATGGAATGGGCATCTTAGTCATTCTTACTAAACAATACTCCAATGGCTTCATTGACTAGTAATTTGATCACACCAACCATCTCCTAATCTAAATACAATGCCTACATCTATCAAACAGGAAAAAAATATTTTTTAGACCTTCAGCTTCTAATGTTACTATGGTTCATATTCTAAATACCCTAGCTGGGATCTTAATTTCTTCCCTCGGACTATGAAACAGTATTTTGTAGCTTTTATTTAACTAGGTAAAATATTTAACAAGCCACTTTAATGCTAACAGGATAATGAGTATTTGGGAAGAGTATAAAGCAATGTTTCATTAAAGTCATAAATCCTTGATGTTTTTCATTAAGTAAATATTTATTTATTTATTTATTATTTTTGACAAATGAGTTGAAGGGTATTTAACATACATTTCAAAAAGCTGGTGGAAAGTTTTTACTATAAAGAAATGGATGTTTAAAGAGTTATACACATTGAACCAGATTTAAGTATTACACAATGCATATATGATTTGAACCATACATATCATGTTATCACATTAATATGTAATTTTGGGGTTTCATGTATTCATTTAAAAATATTTTTAATATAAAAATATAAAAGAAAATGCATTTCTGTTTTCTACCTTGAAAGATGAAGACTGTTTAGCTGAGTTTGGAACAGCACTTGAAATGAGCAGGTTAATGCTACAAGGGTGGGAATCGGGAAGTAATGACGTATATCTACAGCACGTCCCCCAAAGCAGCTTCCAGTTTTGGCAGAATTCCACTAAATAGTTTCTCCTTTATGATGATGCTGTGTAATAGTGCTGGGTCTACTTCATTTGGAAATATTTTTACAAAAAATTTTAGTTCATCAATAAGTGTCTAGTGCTGATATTTTAATGAGAATAACTACAAGTGATATTTGTGTCTGAATGGGAGTGATACTCTTAAGATCAGTTCTAACATGACCTCAGTGGCTTGGAACTTCCTTTCATATACCTTAGGTTTTTATTGGATGTGGCAGTATATTCACTCAAAATCAGTTTCTTAGACTTTTTATATCCTAAGCAGAAAATGCCACCCAATAGATGCTAGATGTAGAAAAGGCCCCAAAAGTTAGTCTTCTTGAATAAATTTAAGGAATTTGATGTGTTTTCTGGCTTATTTTATGAGTTGTAGGATTCTGACATTTCTTTACTGATACATGAAGATTACTTAGGTCAGAATTAGTGTTTACTCCATTGGTGGCTTGCATAATACTTAGGCATCCATACTATGCCAAAGCTGTCAGAACTCTGAAGTCCTCTGTGCTTGTTCATGGAGCCTTCTATAGTTTGGTCAGATGCTTGGTCATTTGGAAATCCTTCAAGAGAAATATTTTGCTTGGCATACATATCAGATATTTGATTTTTTTTACCCTTCATCATTCAAACCATATCCTTGAGAATAATAACTAAAAATAATCTTTTACTAACAATGTCTCTTAGTTTGGGGAGTTGATTTCTTCAGAAAAGGAAATTTCAAGAGAGGAAAGATAATTGAACCCAAAAATAGACTGCCATGGGACTCTTTCCATTCCTGGAGAACATTAAGAAAAGAAAATGCAAGCATCTGCTTCATGAAGTAGATGCAGCCTGTCTGGTCTGGTGGTCTCTTGGGCTCCTTTATGCTTTCAGTGTCTATAAATTTTTGTGAAGAAAAATGGAATGTCATGGACTTGTTTTTAGTACAGTGAATCAATGCCTTTTATAAGAATGTACATTTTTATTAAATTAAAAGGTTAAAACATGTTTGCTGCAAAAATAATACAAAGTAAAATGTGAAAATCAGCCACCCACCCAATTCCATTCCAAAATGTAAAGTTAACAATGGGAAGATATAAAAATAAATGATAGATGATAGATGATAGATAGATAGATAGATAATGTATCTGAAAGACCATTTCTTTGTATCTAATTAAGTGTTTTCATGATTTCCTTTTTGCAGTAAAGATTAGATTTTCTCCAAACTGCAACGTGAAGTAGTTCCTCTTTTTCTAACCTGTATTTCTAGCTATCTTTTTCATTTACTTAAACTTCATACTCTTGCCATAAAATACCAAAGGAATGTACTGATGAAGGATGGTTCCTAATTGGAGACATGGCATAAAGGAAGATGCAGAGATGTCAGAAAAGGTATTTATCTTGGGTATTTTGGCTGTGTGTATGTAAAATGTGTGCCTTAATTATGTAAGTGTGCTGGTTGATTTTGTGTTGTTAACTTGACACAAATTTGGGTGATCTGAGAAGAGCAAACCTCAGTTGTAAAGATGTTTCCATCAGATTGGCTAGCAGGCAAGACTGTGGGGCAAACTTTTTTAATGAATAACATGGGAGGATCCAGCCCAATCTACGTGGTACCACCCCTGGACAGGTGAAGGTGAGCCTGAGAGCAAGCTAGGAAACATCACTCCTCTATATTTCTGCATCTTTTCCTGCCTCCAGGTCCCTTCTCTGAGCTCTTTTCCTGACTTCCTTCAGTGATAGGTGGTAATGTGGAAGTGTAAGCCAAATAAATTCTTTACCTCAAGATGCTTTGGGTGTGGTGTTTATTACAGCAACAAAGAGCAAGCTAGGGCAGTGGGATACATTCATAGAAGGAGAATTCCTGTCTATAAGAAGTCCTCTACTTCAGTGCATGTTCCCTCAACAGGTCTCAAGATACTTAGATTAGATAGATTATTGTAAAGTATACCTACAACTGTGCTATAATATCTTGCCTGACTCCATTGTGTTACCATTCATTGAACTCAAAATAAACATTTCCATTCAGGAGATGCTGGTCTGATGGTGAGAAGCAAAGGTGTGGAAAGAAGTTATTATCCAAGCCAGTTGCAATCAAGTGAAGAACCAGGAAATTAGACGGGACTAGGTCAAGAGTGAGTCCCTGATATCATTTCCTCTTTATTTACCTATTCTGTTCCATCTTTATTTCCTAGATTTTGGTTCAAATACCTTCACCACCTCCTAGGAAAGACTTCAAGATTAAGTTCTCTTTTTTTTCAGCCACATGTCCTGCCTTGGGCTCATACATCTCACTGTTACATTACATTATATCATTATTTGAATTTGACTTAAAAGAATCTTGCACCAAGCTAAATTTCTCCTAAGAGCCCTTTATCTCTACATCACCAGTATGAAGCATGCTGTTATACATACCAGTTACTCAGCATTTGTGAAAAACATGATGAGGCTTGGTGATTTCTAATGGTAACAATAATGGAGCATTGTGTCCTTACTTAACACTCTGAAACTCTAAGATATTGGTATATTCCATATGGTTGGATGCTTTTGATGTCATAAACCATCTTAAACAATCTCCTATTAATTTTGGCCAGAATACTTCTAAAGAAAAAAATAATGGAGATTGCCATTTGAAACAATACAGCCATCCTTATTCCAAAAATTTCTTTCAGTATGAGGTTACTGCTGTTTCTGTTGTAGAAAATCTGACCGTCTTCTTCTCCATGATGCACCTGTGTGGATAATTTCCCTGTACAGTTAGTCACTACTTTGAAACACAACTGAGTTTGCACCTTGAGATGCACATGCATTTAATGATTAGTCAAAGATATGTCACTGGCAACAGTACAAGGGTTGACTTTATTGCTTGTGTGTTGATAGGAGAAAGGTCAATATTAATCCTCTTCTAAATAGTCTTAACTCACAAGTAGAAGTATCTAGAGTACCAAATAAAACACAATGAATAGTGCTCTAGTGCATTTATCTACTGTTTTATATTCTGATGTCCCAAACGTCCTTCATAAAATAATATTCCTCATAGTCCTTATGACATTTATGGTGATGGACGCTTATTTTTCTTATCAGAATCACATACTTTCTTCTCTTTTTCTCTCTTTCATTAACTTAATTTTTTTGAGAACAAGAAATAGAAACTCTCCAGTAAGACAGGGACTGCAAGTCTGTTGCTCTGAGATTGTCCTTGTTGGAGACCCGGGGCACCAGGACTGACTTTGCTTCCAGGTTTCTGATTTTCTCCTAAATGTGCTCCTCAGCCTATTTAACTGCTTGACTAAAACCAAGAAGAGTCACCAGGACACCTGGTTGGACAGTTGGACTGACCCATGCAGCCCCTTCCGATTCCTGTCCCCAATTTATTTCATAAATCTCTAGCTCCCAGACTAGAAGCCCAATGCTACTCTGTTTCCTGATATCCTTGTTGCTATACAAAAGGTCTATACATTTCCCCTCCCTCTTTAGTGCCCATCTATGAATCTATAATAAACTTCTCTCTAAAATCACCTTCTGTTGTCCCTGAATTTTAGTCTTGGAATTCACAAAGCAAAAACCTGAAATACAATGAATGGTAACAGCTATACTGCCTATGAAATTTTCTAGTATCCTAGCTCCCCAGGACAATAATGGTTCCATAATTCTCAAGGACACCTCAATATTCCCACGTACAAACAGAAAACTGTTGAGATGCCCTCTACTTCTAGCAGCTTTTGTGGAATACTTTTTTATGATAAAATACCTGACAGAATCAATTTAAAAGAGTCAAGGTGGACTTGGCCCACCATGGTGGAAAAGGAATGGGGAAGTGTAGCAGGAATCTTAAAAGTTCTTATTAATAAAATCAAACCTGAGGCCAATTATTGGGGTGAATGCTGGAAGGTCAGAAATGCAGAACAAGTCACAGCTTCCTCACCTTGCCAGTTTCTCAGCTGATCCTATTTCCTCAGACTGGAAGCCTCTGAGTCCTCATATCCAAATGGATCTCAGCTGAACTGCTGCTAGAAGCCTAAAAGCTTAACCTGCCAAATGCTTCTAGTTTCTGGCCCTCACGCCTTATATACTTTTCTGCTTTCAGCCATCACTCCCTGTGATTAAAGGCTCATTTCTTGGGATTAAAGGCGTGTGTCACCATACCTGGCTGTTTCCAATGTGGCCTTGAACTCACAGAGATCCCAGATGAATTTCTGCCTCTGGAATGCTAGAATTAAAGGTGTGAGTGCCAACATTTTCTAGCCTAAGTATCTAGTGGCTTTTCTGTTCTCTGACCCCAGATAAGTTTATTAGGGTACACAATATTTTGGGGAACACAATACCACCACAGGGAAGGGCAGAACAGCTCACAGCACAGTAGAACAGAACAGTCTGTGGCATCCAGGAAGCAAGAAAGAAGGGAATAAATGCATTCTGACGGTTTTCTCCCTTTTCTCCTTTTACGCTCCTCTACTTCCCAGAAAATGGGATGGCACTGCCAACACTCAATGTGGGTCTCTCCTTTCAGTTAATCCTGTCTGGAAATGTTCTCAGTTTTCTAGGTGATTATGAACTCAGTCTGGATGACAATAAAGGTTAACCATCTCGTTTGACAATTGTCAGAAAGTAGAGACCAATCACAGTGCAAAACAAAACATTGTTAGTAAGATTAACCGATTTTAAAACATGCATATAGGTGTATATGAAAACACCCATGTATTATATATATATACATATATGTACATGCATACATAAATATACATAAACACACATTTGTATTCACAAACACATACATAGATGCATATATATGTGTATATATATAAACACATATGTACACACACATATATAAATACAAGCACACATAAAAATTTCAACTTGGAATTTATACTTCAGCATGAGAATTACCATAGCATTCTCATATATGCCATTAATTATACCCTAAAATAGGTAATTATCCTTTTAATTCATCTCCGCTGTGTTGTCTGCTGCTGCCTATAGTATTCGCAGCATTCTCTAGCTATTACTAGCTCAATACCTCAGGGTTTTCAAGAGTCACGATGCACATCTCACTTATGACTTCTGATAAGAATGCGATTCTTTCTCAGTTTAAAGCCAAATGGAGCCACATCATCTCTATTCTCTCCTATGGGTAGAAGAGTCATTATTCATTCCTAATGTTCTGTGTCTTAACTGAAAAGCTCATGCTTAAAACTGTGCGGAGGAAAAGGCTGTATGGAATTAATTTTCTTCCATAGTAAAAATATACTTAGACGCACTGGAAATAACACACCATCTCCTAGCTTACTGCAGTTACCGTCCATGCAGTTCAGAACGGGAGCCTCTGTTCTAAAGAAAAGCAGGATTTTTTATGTGAACACTGATTATTTTTTTCTACTTTCGACTTTTGATCTCCACTTCTGATTGAGTTTTAGTGATGGGCTCATTACAATGAAGGGTCCAGCTACTATTCAGAGTGCTGATGAGAAGGACCTGGAGTCAATGATGCCTTCCTTGCTTCCTCCCTTCTCACAGCCACAAGGGCAAAGGAACCTACCTGCACATGCCCTCTTCCTGACCTCACTTCATTATCCAGCTTGGTTTGATCAGATGTGCATGTTCAAAGAATGAGTTTTAAACATTTGTTGAAAACATTTTCTTTCATCTCTTTCTGCATTAAAGTATAATTTGTTTCTTGGAGGGTTTTAGAACATGACTTGGAAATGACCTAGAATTTCTTCATGAGAAGAATTTTAACTATCAAAATGACTTGTTTAACAATAACTGAATTATTCAGGGTTTTTGAGTTTTAAGAATCAATTTTTAGGAATCGTCTTTCCTATATTCTAAAAGTTTATCTTGAATTTCAAGCTTTTCCAAATCATGTACCGCCTTCTCATTTGCTTGCTCTCTAACTGTGGCCCTGTTCTTACCTATTCTTTTCTTGTCTGTGTCCTATCTTACATGCTATATACTTTTATTTCATTCATTTATATCTCTAACCTTTAAGTTTTTATTAATGTTGAATTGTTTTTGTTTTTTAAATAAATATTTGATGTTATTAATTTCTATGAAACCCACATTTTTTTACCAAAACCCCACAATTTGGTTATGTAAAATTTAGATTGTTAGATATACCAGTCCTTTTCTTTATGAATTTTCATTAGTACATGAATTATTTAGAAAAAAAGTTTAAAAATTCCACAATAAAGCTTGTTTTAGCTCACTTAGAGAAGATGGTCTATGTACAATTTTCTAGGAATTTTAGAATTTATTTTTAAGGTCACATTTTATAAGTATTACACTGCTGTAATTATCAATGATGTGTGTGTGTGTGTGTGTGTGTGTGTGTGTGTGTGTGTGTATAACTTGTTTGTTCTTTATTCTTTACGTTTCACAAATATTATTTTTTCTCATCTGTTAATCAGTAATAGGATAAGAGCATTTTCATACCATATTTTCCCATGATTCAATACAAACTTATGGAAGTGTTGTGCTTGTTTATGAAAAATACCAAAGTCTAGAGCTGTTCCATAACTTCTGAGGTGTCACCTTGCATTATTGTGTAATTGCTTTATCTTAAAATCTATCTACATGATCCAATGACTCTTCCCTCACTTTCTTTCGGCATGCTTTTCTCACCTTGCACTTTCCATCTTTGCACGTACTTCCTCCAGGAAGCAGTGACATCTCCAGAAAATTACCTGTAGCTAGAGTTTGGTGCTTACTAAATTTTAGAGTTTGGAGATCTTAATGATATATGTTTTCAGTTCAAATGTGTGAACTTTGTATTTATTTGAACTTATTATTTGAACAAATTTATTTGAACTTATTTCCGCTTTTTTCTCTAACATTCCCATTTGTTGTACTTTCTATTTTTCTTTCTAGAGACAGTGTTTTTCTGTGTAGTTCAGGCTCTTCTGGAACTCATTCTGTCGACAAGGCTGGCCTTGAATTAGAGATCCACCTGCCTCTGCCTACCAAGTGCTAGGATTAAAGGCATGTGCCACAACACTCAGGTTCCCTGTTTCTTACATTTGATTTTTTAAATGAGTTTATTTCACTGTTTGTTTCCCTTTAGTACACTGGAAGTCATGCTGTCCATTTTTTAAGTTGGTTGTTTTTTAAATTGTGCCATATGTAAAATGTAAAGTTCATTTCTTCATCCAAATCTCTTTCTCTTTCACACACACACACACACACACACACACACACACAGTCCTTGTTCTCACAGTTTACATGTAGTTGACCAACGCTATTTCTGTGATTTCAAACACCCAAATGGCACAGCATTATCATCATTATTATTATATCATACCAGCAATACAAGGTTATATAACTAGCACGATAACCAGCTTCTTTGATCACCAGTTCTTCTATCTCAGGTCTTTTCTCTGTGTTCATCTCTTTTCCTGTAGCGCAGACTTCAGAGGTCCTTCAGGAAGTCTGTGGCTAGTGATGACGCATCATGCCAGTCTCAGCTATTAGGACTGTGTAAGGAACTTAGATCTTTACATCCTGACTCAGGCAGGAATCTCAGGTTCAGCTTTTGACATTTGCCCACTAAGCTATGTGTTCTCTCTACTGAGCTTCCCTCATCACCCCTTGTTACAATGCTGGTATTTGCAATTGTCTGTAGTAAAAAAAAAAAAAAAAAATTAAGGGTCTTTGTTTGGTTGGTTTTGTGCATTTGCCTCAAAAAGTAATTTGTAGTTCTGTTTCATTTCATTGTTTTTATCATTTGATTATATTCCTACTTATTTAGCTTTAGCAATTCATTAAAAATTCTACTTTCCTCAATGTAGTTACTTTATAATAGAGGGACTTTCAGAGTATTTAATCTATATTACTGCCTAGAGGTGAAAGTTCTTGATTGATGGGCCTCTTGTGTGTTCTCATGCTATAAATGGCATCGCTTTAGAGCAGTAAACAAGTATCTGTGACACCTGGCCTTTCTAGAGAAGAAGAGACTCAGTGCTGTAAAATAAAGTATCTATAGTTTTTTTTTTTTTAAAAAAAGGCGAAATTTTCTTTTTATCATCACAGATGAGCAGAGGCTCACACTTCAAAGACTACTTCACCTTTGCTATTCTCTATTTCTGCTGATCAACCTCTTGTCTTTTTGTTGGAGACAGTGAATACTTTTCAGTAATTGCAGAATTTCATGTAAATAACACATGGTAGGAACCAAGTAGCTCAAAGACACTTGCAGTTTCTCTCTCTCTCTCTCTCTCTCTCTCTCTCTCTCTCTCTCTCTCTCTCTCTCTTTGAAGCAAATCAGTTTATATTTCAGTGATGAGTGTCAGATCAGTGATTAATGGCTATGTTACCCTTGATTTCTTAGGAAACATTTCTCTTCCTCTCTCCACCAGAAAACTTCATCATATGTGCCCTGGATTATTTCCTAGAGACTATCTACAATGGTGACATCATGAAAGAAATCACAGAAGACTTACTGATATAAGTGATTCATAAGAGATTTATTTACACTGCACTTGTAGTGACTATTGGTAATATGAAATCTTTGAATGAATCTCCCCAGAGTCAGTTCACCATCAACACTGTGCTGACTAGTTTTATGTCAACTTGACACAAGCTAGAGTCATTTCAGAAGAAGGAAGCTCAATTGAGAAAATGCCCACACTAGATTGGCCTGTGGGCAAACCTGTGATGCATTTTCTTGATTAACGATTGAGGCAATTAATGATTGAGGTAGCACCATTCCATTGGGAGTGGTGCTACCTGTGAACTGCTAGTCCTGTGGCCATAAGAAAGCAGGTTGAGCAAGCACTGAGGAAGGACTCCTGTAGTTGGTGTTTTCCTGCCTGGCCCATAGTCAGGACAAATCTCTCTCACCCGCTAGTCCCACAGCCGCTCAGACCCAACCAAGTAAACACACAGAGACTTATATTGCTTACAAACTGTATGGCCGTGGCAGGTTTCTTGCTAACTGTTCTTATATCTTAAATCAACCCATTTCTATTAATCTATACGTTGCCACATAGCTCGTGGCTTACCGGTACCTTAACATCTTCTCATGATGGCTGCTGGCAGCGTCTCTCTGACTCAGCCTTCCATTTCCCAGAATTCTCCTCTCTGCTTGTCCCACCTATACTTCCTGCCTGGCTACTGGCCAATCAGTGTTTTATTTATCAATCAATCATCCACAGCAGACTCCAGAAGGCAGCACTCCTTCATAGCCTCTGCATCTGTTCTTCCCTCCAGGTTTCTGTCTTGAGTTGCTGACCTGACTTCTCTGGATGATAGACTACATGCTGTAAGATAAAATAAACCATTTCTTCCCCAACTTGCTTTTGGTTATAGCACTTTATCACAGATGTAGAAATTCTAGCTAAGACAAACACTGCTATCTGAAGTACTCATAGGGTTTTAGAAATCATTTATAAACGATACAGTTCTGTGTTTAAGTGACTACTTTAGGGACAGTCACTTAATCAAAACTGAGTGAAGTGAATATACTCTTTTATGGAATTTAATTGGAAAACAAAATGCTTAGAGAAAAGTCAGTAACTTTAGAAGCAGAAATAGACAAACAAAGATCATAAAATGCTATTGCTGTGGTCTAACATGGCCCAGAGTCCCACTATTTTGGAAGATTTGATTATGAGGTAGTTAGTCAGAGTCTCATTTTACTAATAAGCATGTACTCCTTTCTTGGGCCCAAATAGTGGCTAAAAGCATGTTAAGGCCTTTAATACCTGCCTCCATTTTTGTGCCTGCCTCCACTACTTTGGGTCAAATTTTTTGACTCTGCATGAACGTATCAGTCAGGAAATGTCTCTACTCAGCCCTCCATGTCCTTACTTTAAGGTTTGTTGTAAATGATGTTATGGAATTGATGAATATTTACACTGTGAAATTACCAAGATGTTTTATTTTAATCAAAACATTTTCTAATGATTATGCCAAGCTTTGAATACTTAAAATATGTGCATTAACACATATAAGGTCCATTTAAGTATTTATGTTAAACTCTTTAAATGGTCATTTTATAAACCAGTAGGTTTTGGCTAAAATAATGACAGAAATTTTTTTCTAGTGAATTTGGAAGCTAGAAGTTCGAAATAAATATGTGAGAGGCTTTGGTTCCTCCTGAAGGCTATGAGGAAAGGATCCATCCAGGACACTTTCTGTAAGCTGTCTTCTCCTATATTTGCTACACATATGTCTTTGTTTATATTTTATATTCTTGGACAATTTTGTACATGTATATAATATAGTGTGGTCATCTTTTTTTACCCATCATTGACCTTGCTCATCTGCTTCCTACAACCTCTGAATATCTTTTCAGCCTAAGGAGAACCTTTCCCATCTTTATTCCTTTTGTTGTTACTGTTGTTTCATTATTTTGGAGTTTTGAGACCACTGAATTTATTTAGAGCTTCTTGCATGAGTAGGGTCTGATTCAGGTAGAAACTGAATTAATATGCAAAGAGTTTCTGTATAGTGGTTATGACTGTCACTAGCTCCTTTATGTTGTATTACATAAGCCTTCAAAGATACAATATTTAAAATAAAATTTTACTAAACTTGTTTCTTTTAAATTAGAATTATTAATGATGTCAATTTCCCAGGCTTCTGTTCATGGGTTCCTAAATAGACCATGATCATTGTCATTTTTAATAATATAATGTTTTATGAATTATTTGAGAATTTCATACAAGTATACAATGCATTTTGACCATATCTACCCTTCTCTTCCCTATTTCTGCTCCTCTCAAACTATGTCAACACTGCATCCTCCTCCCAACTTCATGGTCTGCTTTTTCTAGTAAACTACTGTATCTAGTTAGTGTTTTCTCTGTACACATGGGTCTAAAGCTATCCACTAGACCATAGCCAACCTATCAGGGGGTCACAGTCATAAAGAAAAAAACTGACTTCTTCACTTTGCAAACATCAATTGTCAATATCTCCTCAGATATGGCCCTTGTAACCATCCCCATATGTGTTGAAATATTGACTGGCTTGATCTTGTGCAGTCTTGATCAGGCTTAAGTATACCTAGTTCATGAATATATCTGTCATACCATAACCAGTAGACATTGTTTCATAGCACATCTCCCCAATCACTGGTTCTTAGAATGTTTTTGCTTTCTCTTCTTTTATGTTCCCTGAACCTGTGGGGAAGGGAGTTTGATATGGTTGTCCCATTTATGCCTGAGACCTCAATAGTAACATATTCTCTGCACTTTGACCGATTGTGGGTCTCTGTATTAACTTGTCTCTGCTACAAAAATATCTTCTATCATGAGGGCTGAGCACTGCATTAATTAGTGTATATAAAAATAAAAAGTAAAAAAAAATTAAAATAAAAAATATCACATGTCCACTTAGAAAAATGAAGAGTAAGTCCTCCCCTAGAGCCTATGCTCTTCTTAGCCACAGGTTCTTTTCCAGACTGATGTAATAGATATGAGTTCTTTTTTTGGTGAAGCAGGCATTAGGTCCAATAGGAAAGATGTTGGCCAGCCCACAGCCTATAACATTTATGCTACTATTGCGCCCATGTCTTAACAGACTGGTTTTTACTCTAATACCTGGAGTTTACAACTGGGTAAGACTATTGATCCTCCCACCTCCACAGTGTGCATAGCACCTCCTGTGCTATGAAAACTACCCAGCAAGGAGGAAAGCTCCCCATTAGTACTTCCCCATAAATTCCCCCATGTACTGCAACCAAAATGTGTGGTGTCTTCAGCAGTAGAATATTCCTATCAAGTTATGGTGGTCAACCAAAAACCAATGGCAATAACCTCTTGTGTTTTGAGGATCTCTGGCAAAATCTCTCTGATGAACAACTTGAAAAGAAATAACCCACAACTGGTACTGGGCTTTTGTTTGATAACCTATGGCTACTGGGAAGAACATTATCCCCTAAGTAGAGTAACTACATTTAAACTCTCCCCTGCCCCCACTGCATCTTCCAACACTTGATAGATTATTAAATAGTAAGACCCAATAGATATCTGCGAATGAAAAACAATAGAGAAAAGACAGGCATTGTTATCGGAACTAGCAGTATGAGAAGCTATATTTGAATCCCAAGTCATAGGACCTGGCAGAACGATGTTCAGAGGATAGTTACAAAACATTTCACTCAGCAGGGACCTCAAGATTGCTATGGGGCTTTAGTGGCTCTGTTGAGTCCAGTTGTGGGATGTAAACTTTATGAAGTATGAGAGACTTTGGTATATCAACCATCTAAACCAGCATATAAAGAATGTCCATAGAGTGATAGAGTAACCCACAGGTGATAAGAAAAAGACAAAGCAGAGGAAGAGGTCTGTCTTGGTTACGAGAAGACAAATTTGGAAAGATTTGGCAAATTTGGCAAGAGCCACAGTTCCTAAGGAAAAGTTGACAGAAAGCCCATTTCTGTGCTAAGTGGTTACTGGGAGGCTTGAAAGTCTAGAAAACAGTTTACATAAGGCATTGGTGATACAACATTGCAGGTAAAGATGATTCGGCCTGTTCCAGGGGTAAGTAATTTCCCACGACTAACTGCTAGGTGTAGAGATAGATTGCTAGGCCAGACCCTCCTCCAGTATTCAGTTATGGTGAATAAAGAGACTGCAACTGTGGCTTCAACCACAGTGCCAAACCAGTGCCTCTCAGACCCAGGAGGCTAGCAGAAAAGCAGGGGAGAGCCAGGCTATGTCCTCCCTTGGTTCTGGTGAGGCTAAACATTTTTAACAAACCCCAGCAAGTTCATGCTGTAGAGAGAAATACAGGGAGGCTTTATGGAAGATCTCCAGGATTTAGAGGTGGAATTTATCAGAAAGAATGACTGGGGATTATGGAGAAATCACTAAGTTTGAGCTTTCCACCCATGCTATTGCATCTGACATCTGAAAGCCATGTGGCTTGAAAAAAGGTACCAAGCTACATTGCTAAACATAGATAAGAATTATGGGTTAATTTAAGTGTAAGGCCCAGCAGTTATAATTAAAAAAAAAAGTTTTCTCGGCTACATGCTGCTTTAATGGAGGCATAGACCCACTGCTTCCAAGAGTTGGTGGTACACATGGCTCCCAGAGCCAAAGCTGGCAGTAACATACAACCACTATGTTAGAAAACTGAGGTAGATAGAGCCAGCAGCCAAGGCTGCAATTTCAATCCTAGTAATGCTGCAGTTTAAAGCAATAGACTCACAATAAGGCAGATTCATATGGGATAAACCCTAAACAGTATACAGTGTGTTTAAAAATGTACACAGGCTTGGAAGAGAGAAGAAAATTAATATAGACAGTTATATAAAGAAACAGTTTTTAAAAATAAAGTCTTTAAAAAAGACAGTAAAAGTAATATAAAAAAATAAGCATGTAAAGATGGAAATCACACAGTCTGGATTATACTGTCTCTGGGATTTTTTAACTGCAGAGAGACATTTGATTGTAAAAACTGCTGAGTTAAATCAATATGTATATTTTAAAGGTATCTCAATTTCAAAATTTATTTCTAAGGATGTGTTGCTTTGGAAAATAGGTTCTGCTTTTGTTTACACAGAAGATGAGAACCTGTAGATTGCTACCGGGCTAATATGGTTTGACCAGCCAAGACCCCCTGAAAGGTGTCCGATGACACCATGGCCCAGATGACCCAACATCCAGAATGGCTTCAAGGCAATTGGCTCAGACAATGCAGCCTCACAGGCTATTTTGATCAGGACTTAACTATAATTCTTAATTTTTTCAGGATCCCCATAAGACTACCAGCACCCCCTATCAGCAGGAAGTAGCCTAGAAAGCCATGCCCACATTCCTAAAAACTGAATTATAGATGTTTGTCTTGGTTTAGGTTGTTGGTTACAAACTGTTATTAGTCATAGTCAATATCTTTCTAAGGAAAAAAGAAAGGGGGCTAGGATATAGATATGATCAAATGAAAAGGTAGATTATTGAATCTACTTTTAAAGAGCAAAAACTTGTTTAAAATGTTTTACATTGCTTTGGATTTTAGTTTATTGATAAAAATTTAAAGTTAATTTTGTTATAATGTATGTGTATTTTTACTCTTGTTTAAGGTATTATGTTTGTGCAGCTCATTTGAAATTGTAATATATAATTAAGAAATACAGACAAATCATTAGTCATCCATGATAATCAAACTTACAGTCATATTAGTTAAGTTTTCTAGGTATACATAGATATATTTCAGATATATAGGTTAATATTTAAACACTTCAAAGACCTACAGAATATGGCATTAAAATGTTTTAAAAACTTAGACTTTCTGGGCATTGAGGCACATTTGTTCCTGGCAGCATCAATTTACTTCAAAGAGGTAGATGGGCATTGAAGACACTCCATATGGAGTTTGTCTTCTTGGCAAAAATAGCCATTTTGGCAAGAAACTGTTCTTGCCTGGACTGCTTGAAAAAATGTTATATTGACTGGAAATGCAGAACCCATTGGAAGGTGACCACTCAACTTTGCAAGACAAGATATACCTTCAGGTTCCTCCTTCACAAAAGAAACTGCCAGACATTCTACAGGACACAGGAAGAAGCAACTGAGAGACTCTATAGAGGCTTGTGGGTTGAAAATGTGTGCCTCAATGTTGCAGAAGAACTTTAAGTGACTATCTAGGTAGCCAGCTGTCTCTGTCATTCTAGATTTTGGAAGTTGATTACAATGCCCTTCCTATTTACTTAGGTAATATTATATCCTTCTGAGTCATTTGGTGTAGTTGAAGACTAGATAGTTATAATTTTCCTTGGTTATGATAAAAGATAAATTAGACATGAAACTTTAGACTCACAAATATAGGATAGATAGAATATTTTCTTTAATTTTGCCAAATACAAATAGGATAAATATTATAACTGTAATTCTTGCTTGATAGCTGTTTTGTTATATGTAATTTTACTATGTTAAAGTTACAACCTTCCTTTTTGATTAGAAAAAAAAGCAGAAATGCTGGAGATGTCATTCTGTATGCTGTGAATATGTGTGTTGCTCTGATTGGTTGATAAATAAAATGCTGATTGGCCAGTAGCCACGTAGGAAGTATAGGTAGGATAAGCAGACAATGAGAATTCTGGGAAGAGGAAGGCTGAGTCAGGAGTTGCCAGCCAGGCACAAAGGAAGCAAGATGTGAAGGCAGAACTGAAAGAAGGTACCAGTCACATGGCTAAACATAGATAAGAATTATGGATTAATTTAAGTGTAAGAGCTAGTCACTAATAAGACTGAGCAAATGGCCAAGCAGTTATAATTAACATTAAGCTTCTGTGTGATTATTTTATAAAAGGCTGAAGGACTGTGTGTGAGAGATTTGTCCCAACCGTGGGCCAGGCTAGGACACAGGAAATCTAACTACAAACATCTGATAGAAATAGATGGAACCTTAGACTTTGCTTAAGTTTGAATCTAGTATTGTCTTAACTTCAAACTTCTGGCATCACCTGACACTCACTTAGAATCACTGACAATAGACTTTTGGTTTGCTTAAGCAAGGCTATCTCCACAACCCCATTTGTGGTGGGACAGTGATTCAGTCCCTCCCCCTTTATTTCAAAGCAAAAATGCTTTCTGGTCTAAATTATTTGTAAAAACTTAAAAATATTAAAAAGCCAACTTGCCTACCCAATAGCAATTATTTATTTCCCTACCCTACTGTATCATAAGTTGTTAAGAGAATACAAGAAATAAAGGATACTTTTTCTATACAAAGTGTCTTGAGCCAAGTTGCTAAGTTCATTCTGAATACAATGCTATTTTGTACAGAAGTATAAACTAAAGCACATACAGACATATTTATGTAGGAGCACAAGGAGAAGAACATCAAAAATTTAGACACTGTGGAGCATGCAGAGTAGATGGAGAATAAGAGCCATTCCAGAAAGCAAAGATGCTCAAAGGGTCTTATTGCTGTTCTGTCCTCTTCCAGTTTACCTGTATCATGATTCAAAGTAGACATTTATACTTTAAATCTGTCCTAAGTGTCCTAATCATTTAATAGACACCAGTTATCCTCCTTTATCTGAAGAGCCTAAGAGATTTGCAGACAGTATAGAATCTGCTGTTCCAACACCTACCTAGAATTGCTTACATCCTTGGGAGCACTTTTCCACTTCTTTGTGGTGCTCAAGACCTGTGGCTGGAGCCCTGGCAGCTGAATGTGTCCTAAAGAGTGGGAATTCAGCCTGTAATCAAGTAGCCAGTCTATGGGCTTGAATGCTAACTTGGATTTATTTTTGTCCCAAGCCCCTTATTCTCTGGACACCAATGACATTAAATAAAACTGTCTTAAGTTGTACTCCTAAACACCATTGTAAGACACTGTCTTAGGGTTTCTATTGCTGTGAAGAGACACTGTGACCACTGCAATTCTTATAAAGGAAAACATTTAATTGAGGTGGCAGCTTGTAGTTTCAGAGGTTCAGTCCACTATCATTATGGCTTTTGAGCAGCAATTCAGCTGAGACCCATTCTGGATGAGGACTCAGAGGCCTCCAGCCTGAGGAAACAAGACCAACTGAGGATCCGGTGAGGTGAGGTATCTGTGACTTGTTCTGTCTCTCTAATCTTCCAGTATTCAACCCAATAACTGGCCTCAGGTTTGATTTTATTAATAAGAACTTTTAAGATTCATGCTATAGGTCAGAGCTATTAGAGCCATAGCAAAAGCTGGGCAGTGGTGGTGCATGCCTTTAATCCCAGCACTTGGTAGGCAGAGCTAAGTAGATCTCTGTGTGTTCAGGGATACTGCTGGCACTGGAGACACATGCCTTTAATCTCAATACCAACCATAGAAGACCTGGAGGTCTGTACAGACAGGCAGTGATAAGGTGGTCATGTGGTTGGGTTTACAACCAATGAGAAGGCAGAACAGAAAGTCTTTATAAAGACAGACACACGGGAAGTAGGTCTCTTTCAGAGAGGTAGGACCACCACGAGAGTGAAGGGTAAGGTTTTTAGCTCTTAGCTATTGCTATGACCTCTTGGCTTTTATCTTTGTATTGGCTCTGTGTTTCTTATTTAATAAGATGGTTGGTTACTTCTACACACACCCACACACATACACACATTCTTTCCATGAAGAAATTAATCACAACCATAATTTTTTGCTTCAAGACAGTATTTGTAAGCCAAAGAAATGGGGGACAGTACTTTTTGTCTCCTCTGGGTCTCAAAACTTTCACTGTTGCCTTTTCAATCAATTTAATTAATGAACCAGAGTCTCTAGGGCAGTGGTTCTCAATCTTCCTAATGCTGTGCCCCTTTAATCCAGTTCCTCATGTTATGGTGACCCTCAACCATAAAACTATTTCATTGCTACTTCATAACTGTAAGCTTGCTACTCTTATGAATTTAATGTAAATATCTGATGTGCAAGTTATCTGATCTGTATCCCCTGTGAAAGGGTTATTCAATTCTCATAGGGGTTGTAACACATAGGTTGAGAACCATTGTTCTAGTGTGTTCTGTTAACTGTTTCTCTATGAATGAACTTACTTACTTTGGGTTTTAAAAAAGGAAAAGTCAGGCGTTTGCTGTGGAATGGTCTGTATGTCAAATGTGTTGCTGATTGGTCAATGAATAAATCACTGATTGGCAGTGGCCAGGCAGGAAGTATAGGCGGGACTGACAGAGAGGAGAATTGAGAGAACAGGAAGCTGGGTGAGAGAGACACTGCCAGCCGCCATCAGGACAAGAAAGATGTAAAGTACCGGTAAGCCACAAGCCACGTGGCAAGGTATAGATTAATAGAAATGGATTCATTTAAGCTGTAAGAACAGTTAGCAAGAAGCCTGCCACAGCCATACAGTTTGAAACCAATATAAGTGTCTGTGTTTACTTGATTGGGTTTGAGCGGCTTGGGACTGGCGGGTGAGAGAGATTTGTCCTGACTGTGGGCCAGGCAGGAAAACTCTAGCTACAGGCGTTATTCTGACAGGCCTGCCTTGGTCTTTCTTGGTGCTCTCAATTGCCTTTCTTCTTTGTTCTGCACACTTGGTGTGCTGACTAGTCTGTGATGTGGTGACTTTCTCTTCCGTTCTTGTCTGGTTTTGTTCAGTATGCCTCTTTCCCCTCAACATGAATCTCTTTCCTTAGATTTTATATTTTCTTCTATGATTTTGTTGAGAATAATTTCTATGCCTTGACCTGGTTTCTTCTCCTTCCTGTACACATATTAATCACTGGTTTAATATTTTTATGGTGGTCCAGAGTTCCTGTATGCCCTATTCCCCTTTTTTTCCTTCTGGATTTAAGATTTTCTTTGACTGAGTAATCTGTTTCCTCTACCTTATCTTCCAGATCCGTTATTATTTCTTCAACTTGACCGAATTTCTTGGTGACACTTTCTCTGAGATCTTTGTTTGACTTTCTGGGCTTTTCACTCTGAATTTTGTTTCATTTTAACTATTCTCCCCAAGATTCTCTTTATTAAATTCCATTTCATATCTTGAATTGTTTAATTATTTCCTTCAACTCACTGTAGGTTTTTTTTGTGGTTCTCTTTGAGGCATTTGTTCATATCATCTTTGATTTTCTTGAACATGCTTATAATTATTGTTTTACAATCATTATATCATCATATTTTTATAGTTGTTTTACAATGCATTAGGTAGGATCCTTTTCTAAGAGAATATTACAACTTTGTGTTCATTCATGTTGTTTGTTTTTGTGTTGGTTAGTTTGTGGTTGGGTCTAGCATCTGGAATGTTTGGTTGGTAGTATTTTCTGGTTTTGTATATCTGATCTTGCCCTTGTTGAGTGGTTGTTTTGGATCTTTGTTTTCTGTCATCCTACCTTGTCAGCTTGTGAGCCAAATGAATGGTGCTCCATGTGCAGTCTTGGGACCACTCTGTGTTAGTATGTTAATGGAGTATCAGAAGTGGTCTCCTCTCAGCTGACAATAGGTGCAACTTTTGAGCCTAGGAGTAAACCTTCTGTAGGCTTAGAAGACTCTCTGTCCATTGATCTTTAGGAATTTGTAACAGACTCAATGAATTTTGCAGGTTTGACCCCATATGGTGTTGGTGCATGGTTGTGGTTGGGGTGAATGACAGGCAAGCTTATGGAGAAATAGGTCTGGAAAACCTACTAAGAGTCTTGGCTGGGACCCCATTTAGTGCTTGTGATGCTCCTCTTAAGTTTTATCCTCAATGTGATCAGTTATGTTGCTTATAACCATGCATGCTAATTAAGACATTCCAACATTGACAGAGGGCAAAATATCAGTGCAGCAAGGATATTCAACAGATTTGAGAACATGCTGACTAGCAGGATGCTGAGAATTTTAAAATTTTCCCTTAAGATATGAGGTAACTTTTATGTTCTCATTTTCATAAATCCTTATCCTTGGTGAAGTATTTTCTAAACAATCACATCTATTTTGTGTATCTTTATAAACTTGACATTCAACAAAGCTGGTGGCATAAAGAATTAGTTGATAATTGTTCCCAAACTAAATTAAACTAAAATTTGATTTCAGGTTCATTGAGTCATATTATTCTAGTGCCAATTGTACTGATACAAACTTGTACTATCTAAGTATGTCATGCCTCCCATCTCTGATGTCTTCTTCTAACTCTTATCCTTCAAATTGTGCTTCAAATCTCAGCTTCACTTGCAAACTGCTCCACTTATCTATTTTCTTTTTGGAAGATTCATTTATTTTTATTTAATTTGCTTGAGTATTTGTGTGTACTTATGTATGTGAACAATATGTTGTTCTGACCCAAGGAGGCCAGAAAAATACATTGGCTTACCTGGGAGAGGAATTATAGGTGAGTCACCAGGTGTTAGGTGTTAGGACCTGAACCCAGATCTTCTACAAGTGCAGCAAGTGCTCTTAACTGCTGAGTCATCGATCTAGCACTGTTCAATATCTTTAAATAGCCCTTTGCTAGTCTCCTCCATAGTAAACACGTCTTGTGTACCACCAGTCTTCTCTATGAAGCTTGCCTTGCCTTCATTCACCCTAAGTTTACCAGTACCTCTGTCTATTATGACAGAAGCAATATTGTGATAATAAGCAAAGATATTTGTGTTGATTTACATCTTTGGTCCTTATTAATCACAATTGATAGGTCTGAGCAATCTATTAATATTCTTGGGTGAGACTCCATGTAGTGCTTATGCTGCACTTTGTTAAGTCTTAACTTAGATGTGACTGGTTATGTTGCTTATGACAATGCATGTTTGTTATGACATGCCTGGTTAATTAGAAAGTAGTATATGATTCTCAATGTGACCAAAGACCTGGAAAGAGGCAAGTGTCTTAGAAAGAGTTCAGTGTTGTTACAAGAGAATGATAAACTCTGTGTGATATATATGTCAAATTGAGTGTTGGAGAAGAACGAAATTCTAATGATCCAACCATGAATTTAACAATGATATATCAGTCAGAGGAGTTTGGCAAGGAAAATAGAAGCAATTCTGTATATCTCTAGTTGTAAGGGGTTGAACAAACAGAAATCAGCTTATTAATTACATAGAAGGGAATAACAGAGGTTACCATATTATGTCAACACTGAAGTAGAAGATTCTTAAGAGCTTATTGTAAAAAAGAAAACATTGAAAATATTGGGGAAATTTGCAGTACCTAACTAGTATTGGTGAGGAAAAGAGCCAGCCCCCACAACTGGTCAACATGAAGAGAATAAGAGACTGCAGAATACTCAACTCTAAATAGAACATCTGTATATCACTAATCCTCCCAAGTTCTAACTAATCTTGAAGGAAAAAGGGGTAGAAAGAGTGTAAGATTAGCAGGTAATGGGTAACTACAGGAAAATAATACTTTCTGGACCACACAGCAGTTGCACATAAGAACTTATAGCACTTGTGACCTCATCCACAGCCTACACAAGCTAAGTCAGACCAATTTCCAACATGCAGTCACAGAGGTGAGCAGGAACTCCAACCCCCAGTAGAAAAGCTACTGACATTTGATAATTGTTAGGAGATGAGTCAGTTGTCTTAAGGGTGTGACTACTGGTTGGTCAACTAGCTCCAAGGAAGTCACACCCAAGAGTATTTGGGCTACATAAATTGGACTCCATGGATTGGGGGAGGCCAAATTTCCATAGATATGGACGCGAGGGTGAATCTGGGAAGGGTTTGCATGAATATGATCAAAATATATTGTGTGAATTTGTAACACTGTGAATGTAGATGAGAAGCTCTCAGGAGACTGCAATTCCACACAAAGAACTACAGGCAATTGAGGAATACTGTGAATGAGAGAAATGGTCTTCCCTAGAGAAGAGCTCACCCGTTGCTTATCCAATACTAAATGACCAACTCTGAAAACATACATATAAGTAGCATTATATAGACTGAGAAACTTGTACTTATATGTTTAGGAGTATGTATGCATGTATGTGTATTTGAATGTATGTAACAACAATTAAATGAAAAAAAGACCACAAATTTGAAAAAGAGCAAGGAGGGGCATATGTCAAGGTTTGTAGGGAGGAAATGGGAAGGGGACAGTAGATAATTACATTCTAATCTCAAGAAAAAAAATTTAAAGATAGAGGAAACCAAAATATGGAATATCTCTCACAAAACAGCTGGAAACTTGCTATGATGCTACACCTCTGCATGTCACTATTACCTAATTTTGAAATATCTTCCAATTTTTGTAGAAGTCCAACCTAATGGCTAATACACTGGAAAAATAAAAACAAGAGAATTCTGGGAAGCATAGTACTCAACTTCTCTAGTGCAGCACAAAGACAAATTATTAGAAGCTGGTGATGGAGGAGCCCACATTGCTGAGGGATTATTTAGACTACATCCCATTGTACCTCAGGAAAAGGAATCATATGTGCAACTAAATTAGACAGCAAAATTTAACCAGGCCAAGAATTCAGTTTTTCACTTCTTTCTTTAGTTAAATGTATTTAGTTACTTTTCAATTGCTATTATAAAATACCACAAACAAGGTAACTTCTAGAAAGAGGGCTTATTTGAACTTATGGTTCCAGAAAGATAAGAATACGTCATAGTAGGGATACATGGCAACAAGCAGCAGACACTGTGGCTGGGGCAGAAGGCTAAGGGACCACATCTTCAGCTACAAGCAGGAAGCAGAGAGAGCAACTGGAAATAGTGTGAGGTCTTAAACTCCAAGTGACATTGAATCCAGCAGGGTCACAACTCCTAAGAGTCCCTAGGCAGCATGACCAACCAAATATGCAACTGCCTGTAACCATCATTCAAAACACCATAGTAGGTCTTAGAGCAGAAATATATGAAATTCACTCAAACTTCACATGGTCAGAATTAGTCAATTAATGCTGGTAATGAGAAGCTCAGCAAAGAAGCTTTGGAATTTTTGGAATTTTATGTAGAATGTTCTTGATATTACCACTATTTCTGAATTGCAGTAAAACATTAATTAAATGAGTACAGCAATGAATTCTGGAAGGTTTTCCCTTTGGAATAAAGTACAACTTAATTTATTTCTACTTAATTACCACATTCAGATTTGTCATATTTATTAATAATGAATATCTGTTCTTTTTAAATGGCATTGATCACCAATTTCCACTGCTGCTGAGGGAATTTGACATGACAAATGCCCATCACTATAAGTTCAGTATTATTGCTTGCCTTCATGCACATTATAGCATAATCAATATTTTATTCAATCTGTAGTGTACATTGATGATACCACAAGAACATTTTCTTCATTTTTCCAGCATGTTTTATTGCACCAAGTTTGCCTTAACTTTCATGAGCTTCAAAAACTAATGTAATCACGTTCACTGTGTGATGTTTTCTCCCTTTTCTCCTCCAGAGATCTTGCTTCCATACAATGAATGTCATCAAGAATAATGCTCTGATTTCAATTTAAGAGAAATCACACTGATTGTTGTTTCTTGGCATCTTTTTAACAATATTAAATGGTTAGAAACAGGTGAAGTGAAAGAAATTTACTACTTGCTGTGAGAGTGGTGTAAACGGTATTGATCTACTATGAAAGGCCCATGATAGAAAAACATTAAGAACATTATTTCAAGTATAAATGTCTATTTTATTCATTTCTTTTGGCATATAGACAAAAATTTCTAGCACAAAGTTACTCTCATCTGGCTTTTGACCCTTTTCTCTTTCTATGCATTGACACAATAACAGGAGATAAGGTCTACAAAATTACTTGGATTTCACAGAGCTATTGTTACTATCTACACAAGACCTACACAATATCAAACCATCACCATAAATGGATAAGAGTACATTAGGCCCCATGTTTAACCAAAGAACTATTGGCAGTTGATAGGGTGAATCATTATTTGGGAGTATGGCCAATGGCAGGTTGCCTGCTCTCCAGTGGATGGCCCCACAGCTTTGCATATATTTGGTTTTTTTTTTTTTTTTTGGTTTTTCGAGACAGGGTTTCTCTGTGTAGCTTTGCGCCTCTCCTGGAACTCACTTGGTAGCCCAGGCTGGCCTCAAACTCACAGAGATCCGCCTGGCTCTGCCTCCCGAGGGCTGGGATTAAAGGCGTGCGCCACCACCACCCGGCGCGTGTGCCACCACCGCCCGGCATATTTGTAGTACTAATTGGACTTATTGTGACCTTGAAAAATGAGAGCACATGAAGTTATGAAGTTGACAAGGGAACATGTATGGGAAGATCCAGGAGTAGTTGGAGGAGGTAACTGAAGTGGTAGATTTCATCATATTTCACTGTATACAAGTGTGAATGTTTGAAATCCTCAAACAACAACATTTTTTAAAAGAAACAGGAAGAAGCAAAAAAGAAACGTTAAGAAAGGAATTTTCAAAAGAAGGGAAATGGAATGCAGTGGAATAAATGGTTAAAGCTGAATTATGGTACAAAAATGGTTTAATGAAGGAGGACATGGGAGGGCAGAGTAGATGACGGTGTATGGGGAGGGACAAACATTAGAGACATTTTGAAATGTTTGTATAAAAACCTACTCCTGAAGAAGCTTTCTAAAATGTGTATACATGTATGAGTATAGAGTTTAAATGTAGTTACTATTTAAGTGGCAACAATGCTCCTAGTATACACCATAGAACAATAACAACAAAACTCCTCAGCCAGGAGTGGGTTGCCTCTTTTGGAGTTTTTGGCCAGTTGAGGTCCAATAGACCCAAACATTATACACTACTACCAAATGTTCTTCCGTATCCTCTAGAGCAGAAGTTAACAACCTTAGGTCTTGATCCCTTTGAGGTTGAACAACACTTTGAGAGGGGTTGCATATCAGTCATTTACATTGCAATTCAAAACAGTAGCAAAATTACTGTTATGAAGTAGCTACAGCATAGTTTTATGGTTGGGTCACCACAGCATGAGGAGCTGTATAAAGGGTTGAGAATCATTGCTCTGGAGCTTGACAGTAAGACCTTATTCTGGAGAGTACATACTTGTAGGACATGGAGAAACAAAGCATGTAGCCTTCTGGAGACTTATCCTTCCTGGCTATCTTTCATTGTACTGGAAGTTGCCATGGAAGAGAAAAAGAATCACCAATCTTGCTCACCCATAAATACTGTGAGCTACAACAATGACCAGCTTGGCAAGGCATTCTGAATACTGCAATAGCAACACAATGTCATGAAAGTAACCAACCTCCTTCTGACTGGATATGAGGCCTGTCTCATAAGTTTAAATCAATGTCTTGCTCCAACTCTGGGGCTAAAAACCTATGGCTTCTCTTATTTAACTATGTCCATTTAGCTTGTGAAACAGGCCTTATAATTTTGAAAAACTTAAGGACCAACACTTAAAGATAAGACTGTTATAATTAGTTTTTGTATTGTCTTTCAAACAGAAAAAATGCTTCTTCATGCGGACTTGGGAGTAAGATATATCTGACCAGAAATGTTGATGCTCTTGGATATTGGATGGTTTGCTGAACTTCCTGGATTCTGTTTATTATGAAATGAAAATATTACCAACATTTCACAAAAAGCTATCAAGAGTTTAATCACTAATAGGGCAAATTCTATATATTATGTATTCCAACTTACTATAGATCCTGGGCTCTCCCAAGCCTGGCTGGGTGAAGACTCGAAGATAACCACTTAGATAATATGGGAACATACCAGGAGACATCAGAGTCTGTCTCATACTATCACTATTGTTTTAAGTTTGTGTCATACACACTGTCTTAATTGTTGCCTTGTTTTTATTAACATATTTAAGAATTGGTACTTTTTCATCTTATAAAGTTGAACAATTTTCAAAGTATTTTTAAAGAAAATTTTGGTAGAAATGGAGTCTCTTTAACTCACCATTGAAACCTGATGTCAGATTTTTAACACAGAATGGTTCTCTGCAGTGTTTGGCAGCCTCATTCTTAAACTGGAGAGAACAAATTAAGAATCTCCAATAGAAAGCATCATAGATCTTCATTAGTCTAACTTACTCCCATTGAGAATCTTGGGCCAATTGTAACTGATTTCCGACACTCGGGCTTTGCTCCTAACTGTTTTGCTGGAGGATTTGAGCTGTGTGTGACTCCAATGTAAACTGACAATAAAAGAGACAAATTAACATAACTGACTGTTTCAGTTATGAAGATTAAATAGCCTTTTATTGCAGATGTTTGCCAAGGAAAATGCTCCCCAGTGGAAGACTTTAAGCAGTTAAGATAGATTTGATGAGGGTTTTAATTGCTATTATGCAACTAGTAATAGAAAGCCTTTATTAAATGTCAAACAAGAGCCGATGGCTAGTTTAGAAGAGAAAAGCTTCTCCCTGCCACAGACCTGAGGCTTTCCCAATAGCACATTAGCAACAGCAGCAGTTCCATCAGCCACCACAAATATTTATCAAGGACCCAGTATGCACATGGCAGTATCATAAATATGCTGGGCTGCTGGAGATAAGCAAAAATCAGACCCTGCTGTGGATGATCTGGTAATTTGAAGCAAACAACTAGCTACCATGGAAACCAAAATAAATATAAACATATGCATGTGTGTTGATTTGTATACATGTTTTTATGCATTCTACTTAAAAATAATCCAGTGGGTATCATCAAGAATTAGAAGAGGTACTTTAATATTGAAGCTGCTCAAAAGCCATTTTTTTCAAAAGGATTTCTCATAAAATTCTTGATTCATTTATTTTATTTTGTTTTGCTTCATTCTTTTTAGTAGCTCATAGGAAAAATATTTGGTTATATTATAATGCAGAATACTTGGCTTTTATTATGCCATTAACCTCCTTATCAGAAGCATTTTTTTAAACTTCTCTGGATTTGAAAGTTTACCTATAAAATTGAGATTTATTGATTTATTTATATTCTGTGGAATTTTGCTACCTCCAAGATTTGTGGAGTTTATGAAGGAGTGAGTAAATACCATATGGACACATCATAGTTCATTTTACAAAATCATTTTGTACAACTTTAAATCGATTCATTTGTGAAGTTCATACATACTAACAAAAGAATGAAATTTCCATAACATTAATTTATTTTTAAAAAAACAGCAGAAACTAACTCAGGAAATTGAAGTGAGTGTTTCACAAATTCCCATTCTATAGAATGATATTAAAATAGTTTCCTTTTGTTTGTTTTTATCAAATTCATTATCCTGTCAAGCTCATCTCCTCCATTGCTGCCGCCTTCCCCAAGCTGCTCAATGGGCTGTGGTGATAAGTACAAGCAAGCACATTTTTGTTTGTTTGTTTTGTTTTTATTTTATGTATACAAGTGCTCTATCTGCATGCATGCCTTAATGCCAAAAGAGAGCATCAAATCCCACTCTAGACAGTTGTGAGCCACCAAGTAGTTGCTGTGAATTGAATTGAACCCCTGTTGTCCTCTTAATCACTGAGTCACCCATCTCTCCAGCCCCTCTACCCCCGTTTTTTTTTTTTTTTTTTTTTTTTGGTTGGTAGACTTTTAATGACTGCTTCTATTTCCTTGAGGATTATAGGTCTAATTAACTTGTTTATGTGATCTTGCTTTAACTTTGGTAAGTGGTATCAATAGAGAAAATTGTCCATTTCTTTCAGATTTTCCAATTTGGTGAAGTACAGGTTTTTTGTTGTAGGATCTATTGATTCTCTGGATTTCCTTGGTGTCTGTTGTTATATCCCCCTTTTCATTTCTGATTTTGTTAATTTGGATATTCTCTCTCTGCTTTTTAATTGGTTTGGATAAGGGTTTGCCTATCATGTTGATTTTCTCAAAGAATCAACTCATTGTTTCATTGATTCTTTGTATTTTTCTCCTTATTTCTATTTTATTGATTTCAGCCCTGAGTTTGATTATTTCTTTCCATCAGTTCCTCTTGGGTGTGTTTCCTTTTTTGTTCTAGAACTTTCATGTGTACTGTTAAATTGCTAGTATGAGATTTCTCTCAATTCTTCTTGAAGACAGTTATTTCTATGAACTTTCTTCATAGCATAGGTTTCATTGTGTCCCTTAGATTGGGTACGTGGTCCATTCATTTTCATTGAATTCTAGGAAGATTTTCATTTCTTTCTTTATTTTTGCCTTGACACAGAAGTTATTCAGTATTTAATTTTTCTGTTTCAATGAGCTTATAGGCTTTCTGCTGTTTTTGTTATTGTTGATATGCAGCTTTAATCCATGGTGGCCTGATAAAATACAGAGAGTTATTTCAATTCTCTTGCATCTTTTGAGACTTGTTTTGTGACTGGATATGTGGTCAATTTTTGAGAAGGTTCAATGAGGTGCTGAGAACAAGCTATATTCTTTTATGTTTGGGTGAAATGTTCTGTAGATATTGGTTAGGTCCATTTGATTCATAATGCCTGTTAGTTCTATTACTTCTCTTTTTAGTTTCTGTCTGGAAGACTTGTCTAGTGGTGAGAGTAGAGCATTGAAGTCTCCCATTACTACTGTGTCAGGTTTGATATGTGATTTAAGCTTTAGCAATGTTTCTTTTACAAATGTGGGTTCCCTTGCATTTGGAGCATAGATGTTCAGAATTGAGATGTCATCTTGGTGGATTTTTCTTTTAATGAGTAAGAAACATCTTTCTCCATCTCTTTTGATTAATTCTGGTTTGAAGACTATTTTTTTTGATATTAGAATAGCTATACCAGTTTCCTTCTTAGGTCCTTTTGATTGGAAAATCTTTTTTGAACCCTTTATTCTGAGGCAATGTCTTTGAAGTTGAGGTGTGTTTCTTGTATGCAACACAAGGATGGATCCTCTTTCCTTACCCATTCTGTAAGCCTGTGTCTTTTTATTGAGGAATTGAGTCTATTGATATTGAGAGATATTAATGACCAGTGATTGTTAATTCCTGTTATTTTGTTGATGGTGGTGGTAGTGGTAGTAGTGTGTGTGTGTTTCTTTTCTTTGTATTTTGGTGGTGTGAGATTGTCTATTGCCTGTGTTTTCATGGGTGTAATTAACTTCCTTGGGTTGGAGTTTTCCTTTAGTACCTTCTATAGGGCTGTATTTGTGGCTAGATATTTTTTAAATTTGAATTTATCTTCAAATATCTAATTTTCTCCATCTATGGTGATTGAAAGTTTTATTGGATATGGTAGTCTGAGCTGACATCCATGGTCTTTTAGAATCTATAAGATGTCAGTGCAGGTCCTTCTGGCTTTTAGAGTCTCTATTGAAAAATCAGGTATAATTCTAATAAGTCTGCCTTTACATGTTACTTGGCTTTTTTCCCTTGCAGCTTTTAATACTCTTTCTTTCTTCTGTATGTTTAATGTTTTGATTTATTATGTGACATGGGTACTTCCTTTTCTGATCCAATCTCTTTGATGTTCTCTAAGTTTCTTGTATTTTTATAAGTATGTCCTTCTTTAGGTTAGGAAAGTTTTCTTCTGTGATTTTGTTAAATATATTTTCTGGGTTTTTGAGTTGGGATTCTCATCCTTCTATTCCTATTATTCTTAGGTTTGGTCTTTTTGTAGTGTCCCAGATTTTTTGAATGTTTAATGTTAGGAGTGTTTTAGACTTAACATTTTCTTCAACTGAATCTGTTTCTTCTATCATATCTTGAATACCTGAGATTCTTTCTTCTATCTCTTGTATTCTGTTGGTGATGCCTTTGACTGTAGTTTCTGATCACTTACCCAGATTTTCCATTTCCTATATTGCTTCAGTTTGTGTTTTCTTTATTGCTTCTATTTTGATGTTCAGGTCTAGAATATTTTCCTTCACCTGTTCTGTTGTTTTTGTTTTTTCTTGACTTTCTTGGCAACCTTTAAGGAACTTTTTTATTTACTCTAATTTTTTGGTTGTCTTCTTCTTGATTTCTTCAGGAAAGTTTTTCATTCCCTCTTTAATGACTTACATCATCTTCATAAAGTTGGTTTTAAAGTTTTCTTGTGCTTTGGCTGCATTGGAATATTCAGGTCTTGTTGTTCAGGATAGCTGGGCCCTGTGGTACAATACTGCCCTGGGTGTTTCTGATTTTATTCTACACTGGCATTTAGGCATCTGGGTTTGGGATTATTAGGTCTAGGTACTAATTTCTAAGTTTATCTTCTTTGGATGGGTGTTTTGTTCCTTGGTTTCTGTTTCTTCTTTGGTCTTCTAGTCTTTTGTGACCTGGATTTCTGGCAGCAAGCATCACTTCTCATGTAGTAAGGAGTCCCTGTTCAAGTTGGGAGCTGGCCTTCTGGTCATTATCTTGGCCTTTGTTTCAACAGGAGGTCTCTGCTCTTCTGACTGGTATGGCCTGCACTTGTTCTTCTAACTGATGTGGTCTATACCTGAGAAGTAGGAGTCCCTGTGTTTGGGGGCAAGGCCTGGCCTCAGGACTGGTGATGAGGTGGGAGGGATGGGCAATGGCATGGGTCTTGGGGAACAGAATCTAGGGAGTGGGGCAGTTCAGCTGGGAGGTATATCATTCAACTGTTCTTCTGACTGGTGTGGCCTATACCTGAGCAGTGGAAGTCAGTCTGCTAGGGTTAGTACAGGGCCAAGGAGCAGTGTGGGTGATGAGGTGAGAGGGAAAGATCTGTGGGATGAGTCTTTGAATCTAGGGAGTGGGTTAGCTCAGATGGCAGGTGAGTCACTCATCTGCTCTTCTGACTGATTGTTTCTTTTGTTACACAAAAGCCTCTTAATTTCATGAAGCCCCAATTGTCACTTACTGGTTTTAATTCTTTGGCAAATGTAGTTCTATTCAGGAAGTTCTGTTTCATGTCAATGTTTTCTTCAAGCAATTTCAGTGTTTTGGCGTTTACATTTAGGTCTTTGATCCCTTTGGGCTTAGGTTTTATGCAAGATGATAGATAAAAGTAGTTTAAAGTTTTCCTGTGTCCCAGCTTGCCAGCGGATGGGACAAATCTCTCCCACTAGCATCCTCCAAGTAAATACACAGAAGCCTATATTAATTATAAATGCTTATCCATTAGCTCAAACTTATTACTGACTAGCTCTTACACTTAAATTAACCCATTATTCTTATCTATGTCTAGCCATGTGGCTTAGTACCTTTTCTCAGTTCTACCTTGTCATCTTGCTTCCTCTGTGTCTGACTGACGGATCCTCACTCAGCTCTTCCTCTTTGCAGAATTCTCCTTGTATGCTTATTCCATCTATACTTCCTGCCTAGCTACTGGCCAATTAGCGTTTTATTTATCAACCAATCAGAGCAACACATATTCACAGCATACAGAATGACATCCCACAGCACTTCCCCTTTTCTGTCTAATCAAAAAGGAAAGTTTTAACTTTAACATAATAAAATTACATATAATAGAACAGTTATCAAGCAAGAATAACAGTTACAATACCTAGTCTATTTTTATTTGGCAAACTTAAAGAAAATATTCTATCTATCCTATATTTGGGAGTCTAAAGTCTCATGTCTAATTTATCTTTTATCATAACCAAGGAAAATTATAATTATAACTATCTAGTCTTCAACTACACCAAAGACCTCAGAAGGATATAATATTACCTAAGTAAACAGGAAGAGCATTGTAAGCAACTTCCAAAAATCCAGAATGACAGAGACAGCTGGCTGCCTGGACAGTCATCCAAAGTTCCTCTGCAATGTTGGGGCATCTTTCTTCAGCCTATAGACCTAGAGTCTCTCCGTCAATTCTCTGTATCCTGTAGAACGTCTTGCAGTCTCCTCTGCAAAGCAGGAACCTGAAGAATCATCTCACCTTGCAAAGTTCAGTGGTTTCCTGTGGGTCATGAATGTCCAGTTGATACAACATTTTGTTAAGCAGTCCAGACAAGAACAGTTTCTTGCCAAAATGGCTATTTTTGCCAAGAAGAATATAAACTCCATATGGAGTGTCTTCAATGCCCATCTTCCTTTTTGAAGTAAATTGGTGCTACCAGGAGCAGATGTGTCTCACTGTCCAGAAAGTCTAAGTTTTTAAAACATTTTAATGCCATGTTCTGTAGGTCTTTGAAGTGTTTGAAGATTACCTACCTAATTGAATTACATCTGTGTGTACCTAGAAAACTTAACATGACTATAAGTTTGATTATCATGGATGGCTAATTATTAATCTGTATTTCTTAATTATATATTACAATTTCAAATGAGCACCACAAACATAATACCTTAAACAAGAGTAGAAATATACATACAGAATAACAAAATTAACTTTAATTTTTTATCAATAAAATCTATAGCAATGTAAAACATTTCAAATAAGTTGTTGCTCTTTAAAAGTAGATTCAAATAGTCTACCCTTTCGTCCTATCATATCTATATCCTATCCTCCTTTTTTCTTTAGAAAGAGATTGCATTTATAATCAACCTGCTTTAAATAAAAATAAACATTTATAAATGGTACTTTGGGAATTTGAGCATAGCTTCTCATACTACTTATTGCTGGTTGAGGGTGCTGGCAGTCCAATTGGGGATCCTGAGAAAATTAAGAATTATGGTCAAGTCCTGTCTGGAATAGTATTTGAGGCTGCATTGTCTGAGCCAGTTGCCTTGAAGCTGTTCTGGATATTGGATCATCTGGGCCATGGTGCCATTGGAGACCTTTCAGGGGGTCTTGGATAATCAAACCATATGAGCCTGGAAGCAATCCATAGGTTCTCATCTTCTGTGGAAACAAGAGCAGGACCTCTTTTCCAAAGCAACATTTCCTTACACATAAATTTTGAAATCAAGATATCTTCAAAATACACAGACTGATTTAACTCAGCAGTTTTTACAATCAAATGTCTCTCTGCAGTTAAAAATCCCCCAAAGACAATATAGGTTCTCTGTGTGATTTCCATCTCTATGTGGCTTATTTTTTATATTACTTTTACTTTCCCTTTAAAGACTTTATTTTTTAAAACTTTCTATTTCTTTATATAACTGTCTATATTCACTTTCCTCTCTCTTCCAAACCTACATACATTTTTACATACACTGTAAACTGTTTAGGGTTTATCCCATCTGAATTTGTCTTCTTGTGAATCTATTGCTTTAAACTGCAGCATGACTAGGACTGAAATGGCAGCTTTGGCTTCTGGTTCAGCCCACCTAGCTTTCCAACATGGGGGAGCTTCGTTTACCACCAGCTCTGGGGGAACAATGCTCACCACTGATTCTGGGAAGCAGTGGATCTATGCTTCCATCCAGTACTGTGTAGCCCAAAAACCTTTTCTTTCTTTCCTTTTTTTTTCTTTTGTCTGTACTAGTAAAAGTTATACCCACCATGCACCATGCTGGGTGGCTTACAGACACCACTGTGTATAGTGACAGGAATCCACCATGCTGCCCTCAAGCCCATAGCCATGAACCCGTCATACTGTATGTAGCTCAAGTCCACATGCTATGGCTTCTCTGTACCTTGGTGTCTCTATATCTTGACCCACATGAGACATTAAGTAAAAAGCTGGTTTTGGTTCTGTTATTGTGTGTTTAGAAGCCCTTTTTAAACTCTTTTAGGCCTTATGGAAATTGGAGAGCCCCACATTGGTATGCCAAATGTAGTTTAATGTTTTCCTGTGTCCAGGCCTGTGGTCGGGACAAATCTCTCCTACTTGCATCCCCCAAGTAAACACAGAGAGGCTTATATTAATTATAACTACATGGCCATTAGCTCAAGCTTATTACTGACTATCTCTTACACTTAAATTAACCCATTATAATTACCTATGTTTAGCCATGTGGCTTGATACCTTTTCTCAGTTCTGCCTTGTCATCTTGCTTCCTCTGTGTCTGTCTGGTGACTTCTCACCCAGCTCTTCCTCTTCCCAGAATTCTCCTTGTCTGCTTATCCTGCCTATCTTTCTGCCCGGCTACTGGCCAATCAGCATTTTATTTATCAACCAATTAGAGTAACACATATTCACAATATCCCACAGCAGATAAAGGTTTAATTTAATTCTTCTGTATGTTGGCATCCAGTTTTCCCAGCAGCAGTGCTGTCTAAGAGACTACAGAACTGCATAGCCTGTTGTTGCCCTTAATTGCCCCACATAGGTGGCAGGTAAGTCCCTGTTGCTGAAGATACCATGCACTTCAGAAACAGGGCCCAGAGCTAAAACTGACCTACATGCTCCACACTGAGGACTAGCTTTCATGGTACCCAAGGGCACCATTCAAGTTTCCAAGGGAGGGAGGCAGTCAATAGTCCTACCAAGCTATGATGCCTGTGAACTACATTAATAATCAGCATGGTGCAATAACCCTGCAGGTGTGGCAGTAGTGGAACACATACTTTGGTAGTAACCAACTACTCTCTAATTGGACTTAAGGCACATTCAACGAAAGGGATAGCATGTTTGGTACTAGTAACCTAGCTAACTATATAGTGATAGTGAAGTCAGGGTTATGGCAGAATCTACAACCACTAATTTAGTAATTCAGCATAATCCCTAACAACGATTTATAAACATTTATCCTTATACCCATAGACGAGTATAGTCTTCACCCCTCATCAAGGAACCTTCTCTTTGCAACAGACAGAGACCACCACAGAAAAGCACAACCAAACAAAATTCAGAGTTGTGAATCCTAGTTCCAGTGGATTACATCTATAAAATACTCTCACACCTAAGGCTTAGAGAACATGTTAGAAAAGTGCAAGATTGTAAGAGCTAGATCAGATAATTTGCTATGAGATTGTTTCTCCTAGTAATTTCAGAAGCTACACCTGTACATCCTCACTAACATGACTACCCACACATTAGCTGAAGAGCAATGCACAAAAGAACATGCCAAGGCGAAGTGGGAAAAGTCCTTGAGGCTTCAAACCTACATAAAGAAATATAGATAACTGAGGAAAATGGGGAGTGAGAGAGATGGTCTTCCCCAGGGAAGAGAATACTAATTTTTTGTTCAGGGTCAAATGGTTATCCCTAAAATTGTAATACAAGTAACATTATATAGATTAAGCTGATATAAATATATACATTATATATACCTTCTTATTTATTACATTACCAATTATATAAAATTATATTTATGTATGTGTAAATATATAAACATAATATATAGTTATATAATCATTATCTAAGATTATGTATTCCTAAATATAAGTATATATATATATATATATGTATATATATATACTTAGAAATGTGTGTGTATACGCATATATGTATGCAATAGCAATTAATGTATGAAGAAGTTTTTAATTTGAAGAACATGGAGAGGGATATACAGAGTATTTAGAGTGAGAAAAAGGAAGAGAGAAATGCTATAAATATATTATAACTCCCAAAATAAAAACAAGTTAAAAAAAAAGTACAGATCTTCCTTAAAATATGTTTGAGTTGATGACTTATTCTGTGTCATTCTGTAGCTTTGCGCTGCTGTATTATGGTTGAATCAGCAACTTGCCTTCTGAAAAGTGATGACTGAGATTGAAGGAAATTACTGGATTTAGAGTAGGACCCACTCAACTACTTTTCATCTCTACAATACTAGAAAATTGTCTGCCTCTCGGAGACTCTCAAACTTGAAAGGCATACTTGTTACTGAAAATGAGATAATATATAGGTTCCTATGTGAAAAATCAATATTCATATTCATGTATTGTCTTTATGATTCTAGAAAGATGTTTTTTGCTTTCTCCAGATTCAAAGCAATTTTATTGAGCTCCTACTCTTGGAGGATCCAAGATTGAATAAAAAGAAGAAATTGAGCCGATGACCAGCATTAACATTTCCTTCTCTCTGCTGCCTGACTGGATGCAACATGACCAGGTGCTTCCCTCTCCTGCCACCATGGTTTACTCCCCAGGATGGACTGTACTCTCAAACTGGGAGCCAAAACACGTCTTTCCTTCCTCAAGTTGCTCTTGTCAAATATTTTGTCACAGCAATAAGAACAGTAACTGAGACCAGCAAAGGCTTCCTTCAGTCAGAAGAACTTATTGAATTTTTGTATACAGAATTAAGAGTAGAAGGAGACTCGATTAAGGGGGTTTGGTGAGAGTGAGAATAAAGGTGAATGATTATTGCTTTTGAGGCGAAAGCTGTGATAAATTGCTGTCCATGGGTAACAACTTTGAAAATAAAGGAGAAAAGCCTGTGCTTGGTGGTTTCTAGGTTAGATACAAGGACTAAAAATGTTACTACATGTTAAATCCATTCTTTCTTGTCCCTAGGATCTAGAGTATGCCTAAGTGACACCTGCCCTCAAATGTGTTCAAGCAGGCTAAAGGGGACTGTGAGAGCTACCCTTAGAGGAAACAAAGGAGGGCCAGCAGGAATGTGCTGGGTAAACAAGAGTGCTGTCTGCTTCTAGGGAGCCAATCATTTAACAAAGTAGTTTCCTTCACTTCCATGGTATAGTAAACACAGAAACTCTTTATTTAAAGATGGAATATAAATGAAGAGAAATAATTAACATGTCTGCACTGTGCCTGGTATTAGTACTTTATAAAAGTAAGACAATTTGCTCATTACATTTCTGATTTTCCTTGTCTGTATTCATGTGTGATACACATGTTTACATGTTTAGTAATGCATGTATGTAGTGGGTAGCCATTTCAACCTTGATCTGGAAGTTCCAACACCCATTGAGGCTTCGATAACTGTCACGCCTACAAGGCGGGGCCAAGAGAGGACCCTGAAGACCCGAGATCCAGATGCGCTGTCTCTCTTGGTTCCTGGACCCTGGACCTGGAGGTAGACTGAGCAGAGTTCTCCAAAGAACACCGCTGGACTGCGATACATCTTCCCCAGACCCTGCAACCTACCTATCCCTTCATTTGTAAGTTACGCCACTAAATAAACCTCCCTTTTAACTATGTGGAGTGGCCTTAATAATTTCACCAATACATGTATGTGTGGGTACACACACACAAGATTGAGATCTTGTGCTGTGATGTTTTGATGGCTATTCTTGGCTGTCAACTATATCTGGAACTAAAACCCAAAATGGAGGAACCACTACTGAGGGTCTTTTTTTGTTTTTCTTAATTTGAAATATAAAGATGCATATCCAGTCTGGATCTTTGAGTTAGGAACACACACACATTTAATCTGGACTAAACCTTCTGCTGTAAGCCTATATAAGGACATGGAAGAAGGAAGATTTTGCTCTTTGCCTGCTTGCCTTCACCTTACTAGCACATCCATTCCTTATCAGCATTAGAGCCTACTTCTTTGGGATTCCAGTGTATACTGAAGACCAGCTGAGACATCCAGACTTGTGGACTAAGCAACTTGGACTTTCCATACCCAGATAACCGTTGTTTTATTAGCTAGACTACAGCCTGTAAATCATCCTAATATATCCCCTTTCTATAGATAGATAGATAGTAGATAGATAGATAGATAGATAGATAGATAGATAGATAGATAGATAGATAGGTAGGTAGATAGATTCATTCTATGAGTTCTGTTACTCTATAGAACCCCATCTAATACAGGTGTCTTCTTCCATTACTGTGCAGAGTCTCTCACCAAATTTAGACCTCACTGATCTGACTAGTGTAGCTAGCTGGCATGCCACAGGGATTCTCTGTCTCAATATTCTACTTTCCAGGTTGACATGCAGGCCACTACTACATTCTCACAACTTTTATATGAGTGCTAAAGATCTGAACTCTGATCCTCATGCCTGCTCTGGAAACATTTTAGCCACTCTCTAGATCTTCATTAGAAACTCTCAAAAATCCTAAAGCTCTCATTAACTCCTCATTCTATAAGTAAGGGAACATTTGGATATAGACATGCCACTATCAATAATGAGATTTAAACCTAAATCTGCATTTATTTTTTAAAACACAATTCTTTATTGAATCTTTAGAAATTTCACACTTGCACCCCAATCCCACTCACCTCCTAGTCATTCCATAGCCATCCCTCACCCCTGCAATATACCCCCCAAATTAATTTAAAACAAACAAAAAACCCATCTGACTTCTCCATCTTTCTAACACCTCTTCATTCATCTTAGTGGCATCAGGAACTGTGGTTTGTCATGCTTTATACCCCTTTTGTCCAATCAGTCCCACCTGCAAAATGCCCATTGTAATGAGTCATTGGTCTGGTTCAGAAACCTCTGGTTTCTGATACACCATCATCACTAGGCCCTCATCAGAACTCCTCTCAGATGTCCTATTGTTGCATTGAGTCATGGAGATCCAGCAGTTATCGATCATTCCACAGGACCAGTCCCTTCACACACTCCAGCAGGTCATAGATGGGGCAGCTGTTAGGGTGTGCCAACCCAAGGCCCAGGATGTGTGTCTCAGTGGTAGCTGAGCTGGTGGATCCAGGCCATTGGGACCCTGCCCCCAGGCAAGGGCAGAGTCATTTCTCCTAGGCCCATGACACTGGGGTGAGCTCACCCACACCTGTGGTGAGGAGTGAGGCCATCTTTCCAGAGTGCTGCGGTCATTAGCAAGGGTGATGCCAGTTCTCATTGCTGCAATGTTTAGTGAGAGGCAGAGCCAGCTATCCCAGGGCCAGTGAGGGACAGGACTGGTTCAGCATGGCCCTCCGATTTCAATACTCATGGTTCCTAGGATACCTCCTCCCAATAGTAACAGGAGCCATGGACATCAGCCCAGCCCCTGGCTGCTACTGAGCAATGGACCCAGACATGGACCACATATGCAGTCCAGGCTGGCCCCATGTGGCTGCACAGGCCACTTAGATTGGCATGGCTGCTATGGCAGCAAGGCTCTAGGGCACCAACATGGTCACATGTGACAGCCCAGACCCCTGGACATTAGCATTGTTTTAGATAATATTAGGAGCCCCGGACATCAACACAGACCTTGACTGCAGTAGGGTCATGGACATCATCAATCCCGAGATAGGACCATGGACCAAGACATGGTCCCCAGAAGCAGCCCAGGCTCGAATGTCACCATGACCTCAGGAGGCAATGCTGGCTACTCACATAGGCATGGCCCCTGCAGCAGTGTGACGCTCAGACACCAATATGGCCCCAAGTGGCATAGCATTGCCTTCAATGGTATCAGGAGCCCAGGACATCAACACAGACCTTGGCTGCAGTAGGGCCACAGACCCAGACATGGGCCTCAGCAGCAACCCTGGCCAAGATGTCATCATGGCCCCAGCAGAAGCATGGCCCTCAGACACCAACATGAGTGGTGAGCATATAGCTGCTTTCTAAATCTGTATTTATAATCCCAGACACTGAGATATGGAAGCTCCTTGCCAACTTTGGATTGGGTAAGTAATAGTCCAAACTCAGCAACTAATGTTCAAAGAAGCCAGAGAAAACATATATTCAGTTCCTTGCTCTGTTTTTAAACTATGGTGCTATTAGTTTAAAAGGATGTCAGAAAACTCTATACAATGAGTTTTTGTTGTTTACAGAGAAAGTGCTGAAAACAGGGGAAATAGTTTAAGAGTATTTTTCTCCCTCTGAAATGACTTAATTTCTGTATTGCTCTATTAAGTATGCTTTGCTTGATGGGTTGATGGCTAGCTGCATTATGTGTGCTTGTCTTTCTACTGCTCTTCAGAGCCACAACAGCACTTCAAATAATGGCCACTGTTTAATCACCATTGCACAGATGTTGTCTGGTCAGATGCCATGCATCTCTCAGGCTCCTAAACATCAGAGCTCCACAGCAGCACACATTGCCATTCATGTGGGAAAAAGCAGGATCTCCAAAGCTCATCTTCTTTTCTAAAACATATTTCTTTAATGGACCTAAAGTACTGCCCACTAGGCAATGATGTGAAAAGACTGAATGTAGAAAATCTCAAAATTCCACTTATCAAGGACTTACTAGATAAACGCCCTTATGTCAGCAAAAAGGAACAATGAGGACTCTATAAAACATGATGAGGCAGATAAGTACTTATTTATTTTAAAATATAAACATAATGCAATTGATTAATGGAAAATCTGACAAATATATACTAATTGTGACACAATTTTTATTAGACCACTCTCATATGCACACATGTATATGTGTATATACATATGTAAAACTAAATTAATGTGTATACTAACTAGGTCAATAGCCATGAAAATACAAAGATTTTGAGTTGAGTGGTAGATTAATTACAAAAAATTATACTTGTGTCTTTATACATTTCACTCTCATGATTTTGTGATGGAAGCAACTTTTTATGGTCAAAACATATTTATTCTAGCAATATACTGAAAGTATATATAATATACTAAAATCTTCAACTTTGTATGAATTTTATATGTATTTCACTATATTCAGAATATTGTAATCCTTAATATCTTTCTTTATGTATGACCAGAAGAAAGGTAAATCTTCCTAAGTGGATTAGAATGATCCATAGAGCCTCAGAAAAGCCTCTGAACATCTGGAACCCATGAAAGACAGTCATTGTAAAACATTTGTGTATTGAATTTAAATGCTTCTCTCTGAAAGCTAAGGTTACAGTGAACACATCTATCTACTCAACATCTAAAAAGAGACACTGTTCTTATACTGGGTTTAGAAGGAGAATCTAGATGAATAGAAGTAATAAGTCTGCATATGTTTTCTAATATTTTTTCCATGTTTTATCATTTAAGCTCGTCATAGCATGAGGTGAACCAGGCCAAAGTGTGATCATTTTCCAAAGGAACGTATAAGAACTGAGATGAAGTGACCAGTGAATGTTTCTAAAGAACCGTCTCTGTCCAGATGAGCAAACTTTTTTCTGGCTTTTCAATACAGCATTCTTGGCAACTCATGCTGCATCAAAGCAATGGAAGATATTTTAAAATTTTATTTATTCTATCTAACTAAGGTTGTCTCACATAGCCTTTCCATTTAAAGGACATTGCATCCAAACTGAGACCAGTGACCTGAAATAGGATTAGCAGGTCAGTTGAGGTCTGCAGGCTACATGGCTGAACATTTAAACCATATGCATCAGTTTATAAGACAATCTGCAGGCTGGGCGGTGGTGGCGCACGCCTTTAATCCCAGCACTCGGGAGGCAGAGCCAGGCGGATCTCTGTGAGTTCGGGGCCAGCCTGGACTACCAAGTGAGTTCCAGGAAAGGCGCAAAGCTACACAGAGAAACCCTGTCTCGAAAAACCAAAAAAAAAAAAAAAAAAAAAAAGACAATCTGCATAGCCAGCTGAGAGCATCTGGGGAAAAGGACAGCAAACCAGAATGTTCAGGTACTATATATGAGCAATGATAGCAGCCAATGGTATCATGAATTCTATGCCTATCACCTTGATTGATTCATTAACAACAGTTTACTCCAGAAATTAGTAGTGAGTGATCAAAATATAACCCTTCCCTGCCTAATAGTTATTTAGCTAAGAAATAAAAAATAGTCAAATTTGACTGAGTAAGACACAGAGAAAATCCTAGGAGCATCCTAACAAATGCATTTCTACTCAACAAAACACAGAATGGTCCTTTTCTCTTCTTATTGGCTCCATGAAATCTGTAATTGCTGAATCTGTTTTATAACCAAAGAGGAGCATCCCAAACTCAGAGGTCATATAGTAGGAACTGTCCCATGAACATATGGAGGTGATGACTGAATCAGTAGCCTTCAACTTAGAGTTTTTTACTTTCTATTGCATGAAATACTTTTTCCTCATATTCTGATATTTGTTGCCAAAAACTTTCAAACTGATGCAGCTGACCAGAAGATGAATTTAGAGCTACAAGAAATGAAGTCTAAGGATGTTAATGATAAAAATCATTTCCTATCTTTTCGCAGAAATGACCCTACCTGGGAATATAGTGCAGCAATGCATAGAGAATATCAGAACTTTTCAAACATCAATGTAGACCCTTGTGGGAATGTTGTTAAAGCTTGCTTTCTTATCCAGTAACTAGCTCCCAAGTGATGCTGATATTGCCGTCTCAAAGCACCCTTCGAGGAACAGCTAGAGTGTAGATAGCAAGGATTGAATGTTGAGTCTCTGAGTATTGATTTAAACACCAACAATCTTACCACATGTAGGAAATATTTCATAAATTATAAATTACTATTTGAAACCTATTTTACAAATAAAGTTTGTAAAATTAAATATTAAAGGCTATGATGGTGGTGGTGATATTGACAGTGCTGCTGATATAATAAGGCCACTGCCTGTCAATATAGGTAATAGTGCTAGTAATATGGTTAAGGTTTATAGATCTTAGAATTAACTATATAGGTTTAAGATGTGGATATATAAACTTGCTATTTTTATAGCCTAAGACAAATTATTTAACATTTTTCTACATCAGTTCCCTCACTTTTTGGATATGCTGGTGGAACCCTGGGCATGGAAAAGAGAAAATACATGCTTATACATGTTTGGCCAACAGTAAGTTTTCCAGTAATAACAGTGGTAGAAATGAGAATGGCAAGGTTTTGTATGGCCATATAAAGTTTTCCTGTGTTTATATTTCTTCTGTAATGGCCATTCTCTTCTAGGCATTAAAATTGTTCTTTGTACGTTTTCTGCCTCATCTCCTAAAATGAAACTTACCTTTTTGTTTTCTTTAATTCTACATCTATGCGCTCAACCACAAATGCTGGTTAACTGCTGAAGACCACATACAAACGTATAGACAATATGTAAATATTCTTTCTCCAGGTTGACTGCCATGTTGCAAACCAAACTGGGACCTAGGAGAGAATTATATCCATCCAAACCTCCGCATGACAGTCCTACAGACAGCAGAAAAACTTTTCCTCTTGGATTTTTTTCTCCATTTTATTTTCCTGTCACCAGCATTTTCCTTGTCTCCTTTGCACTTTACTGTCCATCATCCTAAAAGCTATAAACAATTTAAGAGTGAATTTATTTTTAATGGGTTCACTGTCCATTTATCTTCAATAGTTTGACTGGATTCACTATTTGATTTATCTCTCCCTTTCCCTATTTGTGTGTATGGTGTCTATGTATGTGATGCATATGTGTGTGATGTAAATATGTGAGTGATGTAAATATGTGAGTGGTGTGTGATAAATATCTGTGTGATGGGTATGTGTATAATGTATATGTTTGTGTGATGTGTGTGTTGGATTTATAGGTGTGGGAATGGGAGTGTACATATGATGAGCACACACTTGGTGACCAAAAGGTAAGTCTGAGGAGTTGATTCTCTTTCCACTGTGAGATGTGGGATGAAAGTCAGGTTCTCAGGCCTGCACAGCAAGTGCCTTTCCACACAGAGCTGTCTTACCACTCCTACCTTTGAGTAGTGCATCTTCCTTTGCCCACCAGTCAACTGAAACTCCCCTTTAGAAAATTAGCTACTGAATACATTCCTGTTTTATCATTTATTTCCTTCTGAAATAAGTATACATAGAAACAGATAAGACACAAAATCACCTATCATCCCATTATCCAGAAATAATTGAGGCTGACGTCATTTGACATAAATTCCAGCCTTCTATTCATGACAAGCATGATCACTAAGACACATATAGCATATATTTGTGTACGATGAATAGTTTACTAAAAGCATGTATGTACATGCATGCATATGCACGTTGTGTCTACACAGTATTATTATATGACCAAAATGAACAAATTTTCTTTTTTATATATTTGATTTATTTAAGGGCTTTTTCATGCCATGTGTTTTGACCATTTTTCCTTCCTGCAGTTACTCTCATCTTCCTACTGACGCAACTTAATGTTTGTCCTGTCTGTCTGTCTGTCTAGCTATCCATCCGTCCATCTGTTCATCTGTCTATTTATTTAGCTATCTTTAAAAAAAACTCACAAAAATCAAATAAAAACAAACCAAAAAAACATTGACAAAAAAAGCCTAAAAATGAAAATGTGCATGCATGTGCACACACACAGACACACACACACACACACACACACACACACACACAGAGAGAGAGAGAGAGAGAGAGAGAGAGAGAGAGAGAGAGAGAGAGAGAGGAGTTAATTTGTGTTGGCATTGGCAACTGCTCCTGGCCATGAGGAGTGTGGTTGATATACCCAGTGACTCTCCACTGGAGAAAACAGGCTTTCTCTTTGCCAGCAGATATCACTTGAAAAAAAATTGAAAATGTCTTAATTAGGAATGGGACTTTGTGTCTACTTCCCCTTTTAGTGATGAGATTTTTTTCTTGTTTAAACCTGAACAGGTCTTGTGCATATTGCTACAGTCTCTGAGTTTATGTGTGTATTGGTCCTGGTATGTCTAGAAGACACTATTTCCTCAGACTCATCCACCGTCTCTGGCTCTTACATTTTTGTTTTATCTCCTTTTCCACATAGGTCCCTAAGCCTTGATGGAGAGGTCTAGTGAAAACTAAGCATTTGGAGCATTTAGGACTAAGTGCTCCAAAGTCTCCCATTCTCAACACATGGGTCTTTGTGTTGAGTTCCATCTACTAAAAAAGAAGTTTCTCTGATGAGGATTGAGTGAGACATTGATCTATGGGTACAGCAATATGTCATTAGGATTCTGCTATGTCCTTTAGCAGAATAATGGTAGTAGTTTTTCCCTAAGACCATGACCTAGCTCAGGTTCTGAGCCACATTTGTAGTGTTAGGTATGGGTAGTATCTCTTGACATGGGCCTTAAAACCAATCAAAAAGTGGTTGGTTCCCTCCAAAACACTTGTGCCACTATTGTGCCACTGTATCTTGCAGGCAGATTTGTGTTGTAGGTAACTGGGTTTGTAGCTGGGTGATATCAGTGATTGCTTTATTCCTCCAGCAGTATACAGATTACCTTTCTGTACCAATAATCAGTAGAAGTGAAACTTCCATCTGGGTACCAGCTCACTGTCTTTGTTTTCAATGACATGGGGAAATGCTTTCCTTAGCAATAGGGCCTTATCATCAAATTGTGGAGAGCAACCAATAGCCTTGACAGTATGTTAACTGCTATCATAATTTTGATAGGAGATGGCCATTGTTAATTTGGGATGTTATAGCATTGTTAACTGCTATAGTAAGTGCTCCTAGAAGATGTGGTATGCTTTGTCTAAAAGAGTAGGGCAGACTTATAGCTTCCTTGAGACTCAGGTAAGTTGTATATCAAGACATAAAGGAAGAGGCACAAAATAAAAATAGAGTGAGATTATAATGAACAATTAGTAGAAAACAGTGCAGTATGTGATGATGTTCTCAATCCGTCAATGTTTTGAACTCCTTACAGAAGCTTGTGTCTGTGAGGAGGACAATGCCACAACTGAAAATTACATTAGAAGAGCCCATGAGCTTCATGTAAAGGCAAACTCCCCACAGAATGAGTATTTCACCTTGAAAGATGTCTGCATATCCATAAACTAGAATTGGAGGCTGAAAGCCAAGAATATGTATATCCTCAAAAGCAAAGGAAGCATGCCACTGTGACATGGGATAGTTAAAATATACATGTGAGTGTTATATGCTTTTTATTATACATTATTTTGTAAAGTTATATGAAATTTCATCCTGATTTGTATTCTGAAAACTAAGACTTCTTTACAAAATTATTTATTACTGTACATAAGTGATAAGTCTTTGGTGAGGTGGGTACTTGTGAGAGCACACCTATGGAAAGCCAGGCAACAATTTTGTGAAGTTGGTCCTCTAGTTCCACCATGATTTTGGAGACTGAGAGCATGTCATCAGTCTTGTGGAACAAGAAAGATCCTTACCTATGAAGTCATCTCATTGACCCTAAAACCAGTTTTTCAAACTTATTGGGTAGAACCAATTCTTAATGTTCTAGTATTAATGTGTGAGTGTAATTTTACATAACAAGTTTTAATGAGCTGAAATCCCTGATTATTTATGTCAACACTAAGCTTGGGTCTTGGGTTTGACAACACCAATGCATTAATCATGGACCTTGCTGTGATGCGCCTCCCTCTCCCCATGAATAGTTCAGTCCTTTCCACTCCCCTATTGTACTATCCTCATTTCCTTCTATCCATCCCCTACTCATTCACTTTTCCTAACCTTAGAGACCCTAAAACAATATGCACTGTAGAGTCTTCCCAATATCCAATTCAGCTATTTTCATCAACTCTTCATGGCAGAATGAATGATTTTATTTCCTGCACATTACTAGCTGTTGACCTACATCTCTATTACAGAAATTGTATTAATTTTGATTCTTTGTTGATATAGACTGTTGTGTTCTAGAGGTAGAGGGAAGATGATTCAATATTAAGAAGTATGAACACTATAAGAATGTGTTTAGAGTCCTGCAAGTTCATCACACTAAAGCTAAAGTGATCATTTTAATGTGCTGCTTCATGAAGCAGTAGCACTCAGCTGCAACTATCACACATGCATAAATATGCCCATGCAGTTTTTGCCTTGATTTATTTTCTTCTTAGCTATACATAGCCACATTTCTAAGAATATCTGTTATATCACATCTCCTCTTGTGTGATTTTTGACATGATTTATCTAAAGGTCTAATATCAGTGAAGGCAGCTGGATATTTTGGTTAAAATGTGGGTTCTGATGAATCAGGCATGAGTTGAGTCCTAGATTCTGTATTCTAATAAGCTCTCAAGAGATACCAACACTAATAACCTGTAGGCTCAGAAAACATATTTCACTGCCATGAATTGAATGAGTGCTGATACATAAACCTCATACAGGAAAATTCTGAACACTGAAGGTGAGATTTGGATTCTAAAGCAACCTATGCTTCTGTCCTTTTGAAGAACAATACAAGTATTAGCATAGAAAGAGTAGTTTCTGTTCATAATTTTCATAAGATGTTAAGTTCATTTTCCTCATGAACTTGTAAGTGAATTTCTCTCTCTCTTTTTTTTTCTAAACAGCATTTTTTTCGTATAGCCCTGGCTGTCCTGAAACTAGCTCTGAAGACCAGATTGGCCTTGAACTCACAGAGATCAACTGGCCTGTCTCTGCCTCCCAAGTGCTGGGATTAAAGGTGTGTGCCACCACTGCCTGGCTTAGATAATGAATTCTTAAAGCAGGAAACAAATAGATTTTAATGAATAATTTATCCTTTGATAAGGCTGTATGTGTATGCACTATATTTTGATCATTTTCACTTCCACTCCTTCCCCTAACTCATCCCAGATACACTTTATACATTTTCCTTGCAATTTCACTTCATCTTCTTCTTTTTATTTATTTTTTTAACTAACTCCCTGTCTAGTTTTTGTTGTTCATTGACACATGGGTGTGAGGCCATCCACTAGAGAATAGTTAAGCTACCAGTGGCCATACCCTTAAAGAAAATTGACTCTTCTATCCTTAGAAATCATCAACACCTAAACTAGGGCTGGGAACTCTTGAGTCCCTTCTTTTTGTACAACGGATGCTGGCTGGCTTGATCTTACGCAAGTCTTGTGCAGGCAGCCACAGCCTCTGTGAGTTCCTGGCTGCAATTGCCTTGTACCAACTAAAACATTTTGTTTTGCTCTTGTTCTACCTGATCTTTAGTTTGCATAAATCTTTCTGTCCCCTCCTTGGCAATTGTCTCTGAGCCTTGGAAAGACAGTGTGTGTTATAAATGACTCAGTAGTGGCTGAGCACTCCACAGAAATTCAGTCTCTTTACTTTTCCAGGTGTGAGTTTCTTTAGCAACTACCAAGAAAGAAATTCCCTTGATGAGGATTGAGAGTTGCAGTAATCTGTGAATATGGCAATGCTTATTTAATCAACAGTTTGAGACTATGTTCACTTAGCAAAATAATAGCAGAAGCATTATCACTAGAACTTATGACCTCCCTATCCATATGTACTTGGTCAGATTTACTGTACCAGGCATATATTTTTCCTGTGAAGTAGGACTTAATTCCTATCAGAAACCAGTTGTTTAACCACATGATAATTCATGACACTATTGTGTCAATGGGCTTGGCTTGCCAGGCCAGTCATTATTATAATTTGAAGGGTTCACTGTTAGAAGAGACTGTTGATAAGTTTTCTTCTCCAGCATCTTCATAGCAGCTTTCCAGTACTACAAAAGCTAACCAGCAGGAGGTAGAGGTCAGTATAGCATCAGCTTGATTTCTCTATGCCCTGTCACCAAAGTGCAGGGTGTCTTCATCAGTAAAGTCATGCCAACAAGTTTTCATGAGCAACAAATTAATATATTTAAACATTAGAATTATTGTAATAGCACTCATGGAGTCATGCAAGAACCAAAATTTCAGAGAAAAAATATATTTACACTCTTATCTCATGCCATTCTTGACATAAGCTTGCTAAGTAGAACAACAGGAATGATTCACACTGGACAAATTATTACTTTTATTTCCTGCTTTATTATTGACTGAGTGGATATAGTTAAATATAACTATGTTATATAAAAACATATAATATAAAACCAGACAGGTTTTTTTTTCATAATTTTAATGCCAAACAATTTGTTTGTTATGCTAGCTATCTGTAGATTGAAAGCAAAGATTCTGTTTTTCTTACATAGACATCCTGTAAGTTAAAAGCTCCAAAGTCAAGAAGTTAAATATGGAAAGCTTGTTGTACAATATTGAATAATTTAATCAATATAATTCTGTTGAAATCTGTATACATATCACTTTCAGACCCCAACAATAAACCAATATAACAAAGTCTACCTGAATATTCTCATAATACTTTATTCTTCTTTATGAACTATTTCCTAATAAGAATATTAGATTAATTTTCAATATTGATTGTCTTCTGGTTCTTGGACCTTCCTTATGTAGATTAGTTGGTCATTAATATTATACCAGAATAATATATTCATTTTCCTCTTACAAATAACATTTAAATGGAAAAACTTTATGTCACTCTGGTAGAGCTCAGTGATATTTCAGTTTATGTGATTAAGGACTATGATAATTTTTATGATCTAGTTTCATTATATCCCTTGTTTTCTGAATTTTGTTTACTGCTCTATACAAATAAATACAAGTTTTGGTTTTGAAAAAGAAGACGATTGTAAAGTAAAGTAAAATATTTGATTAACTTCCCTTACCTCCCAATCTCAGAATCAAAGTGGTCTAACAGCTTGCTCCAGGTCTCTGAGCTAGCTAATCCTGCCTCCTGCCTAAGTGTGCTCTGGGCAATGATTAAATTTTAAGATATGAAAACATGCTGGAACTATAATAAACAATCGAGCAATGTGCCTTCCAAGGTGGACAGATTCTTGGTAGGCAGCCCTAATTGTTGCGATTGCTTTTAGGTGTTCTAATGTACTCATCTGAATTATGCACCACACTGCTTCTGAATGACACAGCCATTTCTGACTCCATTAATATGGAAGATTTCAGCCAAATGCTCTTAAACGATAGCTTCTCTTTATTTGTAATTTCAGACTCTATTGATTTCCTTCTGTTCCCTTCATTATGATTTCAATTGATTACCTTGGCAACTGCAATAACAATGATTGCACTTGACACTGTCTGAGACTCTTGAGATGGTATTTGAATAGGAATGGTATAATTTGGGGGAAAGTGCCTGCAGGAACCTGTCATTAACAGTACACTTACACTTTACTTTATTGACTTTCCTCTCTTCTGAGTAGGCCCTTGTCACAGAGTTGGCTGGGAACAAGGCTACAGTAGTAGTCCAGATTCTGCAGTTCTTCAGAGGGTAAGAGATTCTTATTAAAGACAATTGCCATATTAATACATACAAATATGCATACATGAGACTCCTCTCTGTCTGTCTTTCTCTATCTCTCTCTCTCTCTCTCTCTCTGTGTGTGTGTGTGTGTGTGTGTGTGTGTGTGTGTATCTGTGTTGGTTAGTTTTTTTGTTTCTTTTTTGTTGTTGTTGTTTTTGTCAGCTTAACACAAGCTAGAGTCTTCTGAAAAGAGGGAATTTATAAGAAAATACCTCCATAAGATTATACCGTAGGCAATCCTGGCTGGGATTTTCTTTTCTAATCTTGGTGTGATACCATCCCCCCTAGACAGGAGATTATGAGTTATAGAAGAAAATGGACTGACAGATCCAAGGGGAACAAGACAGTAAGCACCATTCCTCCATTCCTCTGTGGTCTCTGTTTCAGTTCCTGTCATAAATTCTTGCCTTGCCCTCCCTTAATGACAGCTACAAGAAGGACTGTTTGTCTCTTTCTTCTATTGTTACTTAATTTGGGGACAAGAGGTAGTATTTGCCATTTTACAGGGCTTTGTGAAAATTTAGGAATGCTAAGTTTCAACTTTTTTCTGAGAGGCCTTTGTGGCAAGCTCAGGGTACTGAGATCTGTCTGTCCTGAGTCACGACTTTGTACGGAAGATATCTGGGCTTATCTAAGCCACGGACTCATGGAGTATCTACAATTCATTTTATATCTCTCAACTTCAGTTGACTTGGTTGTAAAGCCAGGAGATTAGACTTAATTGTGTCAGGCTCTTTCTAACTCTAAATTTTTTTATAAAACGTTTGGCAAACTACCTTGGTGAGCCAGCTTATTATGCATAAATGCAAGTGAATTTAAACAGAGAAGATGTTGGACATAAAATACTCATATTTGCAAAATCTTCATGTTTTCAAACAAACAAATAAATGAGTACCAAAAAGGCATCTTGAATTCAAGCCATTCTCCTTTTCCCTTGTGTTGCTTTTCCTTGCCCCTTGACTGCACAACTTTACCGCTTTTGTTGCTCTGTAAGCTAATTAGTTGATCAACTCTTTCCTGTTTGTTCACAGGAAACAGAATTGCAGTTCTAGCCTGAGCATAATCAGTTTTTGATGTGAGTCTCCTCCATTTTGTTCCAGTAGCATGTAAGAATGGCATGAAGATTGGAGAGGAAAGGCCACAGTGTTGCCAACTCTAGATCAGACAATGGAAAATCTTTCTTTGGGTCACTCAACTATTATATCAGTGATTGGGTGAGATTGGAAGACATGGTGTTAGGAGATACTTTTTAATGTAATCTGACAGAAGTGTTAAATGTTGGTTGTATATTCTAGTCTTCTACTATGAAATAAGAGACAAGAAATAACTGTCAAAGATAAAGGTCATCCTATAAACAAAACCAAAAGAAGAGAGAGGATCAGCAGGCAGACTCAGAAGAAGACTGATTAAATCACTCTCCAGGTCCAATTTCTCCTTCTGAAGACTCTGCCTTTTCATGGTACTGTATAGATTAGCATTAATTTTTGACAAAGCCCATCCATGATCACTTCGAGAATTGATACCTGAATCTTTTAGATGAAATGTCTTCTTATTCACCACAATTAAGAACACCAATCATTCACAAGTCTCACACTTGGACTTGCTTGTCATGATTTGGGTATCCCATTCTGGCAGCCACAGAAAGGTATGGAGTAAACAGTGGAAATAAAGCTCCACTCCTGAGGATACTGAGAAGTCAAGGCAGGTGAGATTGTAATCCAGCAGAGCAAGTCTGAATGAAAGCCCCTCTTCATTTGTCAAGTTTGCACATTCTGTTTTCACTTAATGCAATCCCAGTGGGTCACAAACTCTGTGATTTAAGAGAGAATTGGTGTCAATCATTTTAAGATAAAACACTAATATGGGTCCAGAAGAAAAGAGAGATTTGGGGCCCGTTCTTCACGACACTGCTCTTGATGATTACTTCCTTTCTAAACTTAAAGGTCAATTTAAACTCAATGCTAGAAACAGAGATAACTAGATGATGCTAATAATGACCAGGAGAGTATTACTAATCTTACAAAGGCTTTAATATATCACGTTACCTTTGATTCTTATAAAAATACCAAGATATAGATAATGTTCTCTTATATCAGTGGGCAAACATAGAGACTGGTAAGGTTTATCTAAATAATGAGAGGCCAGAATTAGGCATCAGTAGAATCTGAGGTAACACATAAGACAGTATTGCTATTAGAACATGTCTCCAGAAACTGATCCCTGTATTTAGAAAACCTTATATAAGAGTTCAGAGAATCCTGCAGAAAAGGGGGAAGAAGGACTGTAGGAGCCAGAGGGGTCAAGGACACCACACAAAAAAACTCACATAATCAACGAACTTGCACTCACAAGGGCTCACAGAGACTGAAAGGACAACCAGGGAACCTGCATGGGACTGACCCAGGCATTCTGCATATATGTTACAGTTGTGTGACTTGGTCCTCTTGTGGGACTTCTAATAGTGGGAACAGGGGCTGTCTCTGACTCTTTTATTGGCTTTTGGGTCCCTACTCCTTATGGTGGGTTGCCTTGCCCAGCCTTAATACATGGGGAGGTGCTTAGTCTTTCTGCAACTTAGTATGTCATGTTTTGTTGATACTCATGGGAGACCTGCCCTGACTCATGGGAGGAGTGGATTGGGGGTGGGAACAGAGGGGAGATGGGGGGAGACTTGGAGGAGAAGAGGGAGGGGAAACTATGACTGGGATGTTAAATAAATTTATTTAAAACAAGAGAGAGAGAGAGGGAGAGGGAGAGGGAGAGGGAGAGGGAGAGGGAGAGGGAGAGGGAGAGGGAGAGGGAGAGGGAGAGGGAGAGGGAGAGGGAGAGGGAGAGGGAGAGGGAGAGGGAGAGGGAGAGGGAGAGGGAGAGGGAGAGGGAGAGGGAGAGGGAGAGGGAGAGGGAGAGGGAGAGAGGGGAGAGAGAGAGAGAGAGAGAGAGAGAGAGAGAGAGAGAGAGAGAGAGAGAGAGAGAGGAGAGAGAGATCATGTCAGGGTAGACTAGACTAGGATGTGAGACTAAAGACTAAAGTTAAGGTGACTCTAGCTTTGTTCAGGCATTGAATTACAAACCTCATAGCTAATCAATGGAAGCACAAGCTTTTCTTGGAACCACTACTGAGACCCTGCAATAAACCTTGAGATCCTTCTCCCTCTGCCAGTCCCCACTGCTGACACTGCATTCCACCCAATGATCAGCCAATCTAAGAGATCCACGCAGAGCTTGGAATGAGCACATTTTCCTTGTGTTGGTGCTTTATAATGGTTGCTTGCTTCTTCATTCCACTGCCAGGAAATGTGTCCTTTCATGAGGGCATTTGAAGGAGATGCTTTTTTGTTTAGTGATTTTCTGCACCAGCAGTTTCCTCATTTAGAGATTGAAATGGATATACTTCACCTTGGGAAGTGATGTTCTAGAATCTGTTCCTTTGCTGTGAGCAGCCAGGTGGCAGAAACACTGCAGATGTGGGGTGTGGAGTGGAAGAGGACACAGCTCTGCAGAAAGGAGAAGGTCTGTGAGAAGTGTATCAGGTGTAGGAGTTGATTTCGGTCAACTCTCCACCATGCCCCGCCAAAAAAAAGAAAGAAAATAACAAAGTTTACTTGTCAAGAAGGTGATTACAAAACCCTAAAGAATTTGTACAACCAGCAGTGTGGCTTTTATGTATGCCAGTGGTAATCCAATATTTATAAAAGTGTCAGTGTTATGAAACTTGGGTAGAAGAGCTTAACCTAACAACCATGATGGAGACTTTAGTAAATGACCTTAACTGGAAGGGAAGCAGCCACATGTGGAAAGACACAGACACAGAGACACAGACAGACAGACAGACAGACAGACACACACACACACACACACACACACACACACACACACACACACACATACACACAAAAAAAAAACTGAAAGCAAACAAACAAACAAAAACCTGAATCTTGCATTGGTTAGGGTGGTGAGAAAGAGATGTCATAGAATCAAATTACTCTGAATTCAAGGGCTGCTTTGCTCCTGACAAAGCATATAAGTTTCATATGAAATACTGGATATTTAGGAGTCATAGTTCATATTCTGTGAAATGCTAATGGTAGCTATAAGTATCATTATTACTATACTCTAAGGTGAGTTTTTGTGATTATATTAGCATTGATTTTTGTTGCTTCATCTGATATTGGCTTATATCTCTGGTCACTTTTATATGCATTTTATTAAAAGGTTACCTCTTTGCTTTTAGATATGCTATCACACACAGCAGAAAAGCATTGAGTAGTGTCCCTTTTCACCAGGAATATCAGTGGTGACTCTCAAAACATGGACGAATTTGACTAACAACTGCAGTTTAAAGCAATAGACTTACAATAAGGCAAATTCGGATGGAAGAAGACTTTAAACAGTTTACAATGTGTGTAAAAATATACTTAGACTTGAAAGAAAGAGAAAAAGAAATATAGACAGTTATATAAAGAAATAGAAAGTTTTAAAAAATGAAGTCTTTAAAGAAACAGTAAAGGTAATAGATGAAATAACCCATGTAAAGATGGATATTACACAGAGAATCTGGACTGTGTTGTCTTTGGGATTTTTAACTGCAGAAAGACATTTGATTGTAAAAGCTGCTGAATTATATCAATATATCTTTATTTCAAAATCTATATTTAAGGATATGTTACTTTGGAAAAGAGGTTCTGCTTTTGTTTCCACAGAAAATGAGAACCTGTACATTGCTTCCAGGCTAATATAGTTTGGCCAGTCAAGACCCCCTGAAAGGTCTCCAATGACACCATGGCCCAGATCATCCAACATCCAAAATCAACTTCAAGGCAACTGGCTCGGAGATTACAGCCTCACAGACTACTCCAGTCAGGACTTGACCGTAACCCTAAAATTTTCTTTGTGTCCCCATAAGAATACAGTGCCCTTTATCAGCAGGAAGTAGAAAACTATGCCCACATTACCAAAAAATGGATTATGGATATTTGTCTTTGTTTAGGTTGTTGATTACAATTGTTATTGGGCATAGTTAATATCTTTCTAAAGAAAAAAGATCTATATTATGATACAGACATGATAGGATGAAAGGGTAGATTACTGAATCTACTTTTTTTTTTCCCCTTTTCTATTTTAATAAAAAGGAAAAAAAAGAAAAAGGTTATAACTAACAAAAGAAAAACTATATACCAAAGTACAATGACTATATACAATATATACAGGTAATAAATGTCTAAACAATGTCTAGTCCATTTGTATTTGACAAATTCAGAGAAAATAATTTCATTATCTATCCTATTTTGTTAAGTCCAAAATGTATCTAATTCACTTTCTATCCTAATTAATCTTCAACTATAACTAACTAACCTTCAACTATAACTAACTAATCTTCAACTCCCTCAGAGACCCAAGAAGGAAATAATATTAGCTAACAAAAATAAAAACAGAAGAGCAACACATATTCGCAGCATACAGAAAGACATTCCTCCATCAAACATAAAATTTTGTTTCAGGTTGAAATTTGCTACCAGATCTAATGTCAGTCAAATTCATCAGTTGTTTGCAAAAGCAGATTTCTAGTCACTGACAATAGTGCAAATAATGTCAGTTAAACCTACGCTTCTTGCCACTTACTTGACATTGTTCTAAGTACAATATGCTCATTAACTTATTAATTCTCACTGCAGTGGACACTCTATTTTGATCTCTAGCATACTAAAAAAAATTACACCATTGAAGGCGAGGGCAAGAAGGATCCTCAAGTTGATATGGTTCTTCTCCAATCATGCCCTCTTTGTGGCAGAAAAATCTAACTATAGCACTAAGGGAACATGTTGAACCAGACATGTGTAGCACGAATCTTAACAGGTCTTATTAATAAAGTCAAACCTGGGGCCAGGTATTGGGGTGAATGCTAGAAGATCAGAGAAGCAGAACAAACCACAGCTACCTCACCTAGACAATTCCTCATGTGATCCTGTTTCCTCAGAATGGATGCCTCTGAGTCCTCATCCAGAATGAATCTCAGCTGAACTGTGCTGCTCAAAGTCTGAAAGTTTAACCAGCCAAAGCTTCTAGTTTCTGGTCCTCACGCCTTATATACCTTTCTGCTTTCTACCATCACTCCCTGGGACTAAAGGCTTGCTTTCTGGGATTAAAGGCCTGAGTCATCATGCTTGGCTGTATCCTTGAACACATGGATTTCTGCCTCTGGAATGCTAAAGGCGTGTGCTACCACTGCCTATCCTCTATGTTTAATATTGTGGCTGTTCTGTCTCTGACCCCAGATAAGTTTATTAGCATGGACAATATTTTGGGGAACACAATACCACCACAGACATGTCATCAAGAGAACCACAAAGGAATTCAGATTCTTATGTCAGGGTGATATAAGCAGGAGCAATGGAAGCCTGTCACCGAAAAGGAAGGAGGGTGGTGAAGGAAAGGATTGTGTGCTACCTACCAGTTGTCTTGATTTTCTAGAATTCTTAATATGAACTTTGTACTCTCAGAATAACAGAAGCTGTTTTGGTATGGTTTATGACCCTTAGATAGAAGTATGTCATTTGAGTCATTTATATTATTTCTCAAAACTGTAAAAATTTGGGAGTAGGCTTATAATTAGGACTCTTGAGGCACATAAACTATCCAAAATTCTAGAACAAAAAGGTGATAGAGCTGTCCTTTTAACACATACCTCCTGGCTGGAGTCATTCTGTTTACATTAAGATATCACTGCAGCAGTTGAGTTTACAGAATCTGTAAAGAAGATGTAGCCTCTCCCATCATGTTGAATCACCTTCAAGAAGTAGTCTGTTGTCTCAAGAAGGCCTGAACTTTCAGTGCTGCTGAATGGACCCAGCGTGCTAGTTCAAGTAGCCACTGTCATACTTTTTTTCATGGAGATTTAAAATTCTTGGGAGCCAATTGGGGAGCAAAGGCAGTCAGAGTCATAGATTTGGAATTAATCAGAGGAAAAACAGCTTTTTAACTACCAAAGGAATCAAGTTGTACAAAATTAGATCGTGGAAGAAGTAAGTATTCCATTACTAAAAACAAAAGTGTTTAGATAAAAGGAACTTGTTTGATAGAATGAACTTGGGCTTGGAATTAGAACTGGGTTTGAATCTGTATACTTGCTGGTTGTCTTATTGTCAAGCTATGTAATCTTACCAGGCTTCTGACTCCTTATTTTTAAAAATAGAAAAGTAAGAAAAGCCACCTAAAACTTAGTAGAACACCTGCAACATTGAAGACACACTACTAATGTAAATCAGAACACTAAAAGAGGTAGGTGCAGTAATAAAAATAGTAAATAAATAGAATAGAAATGATAATAAATATTATAGTTAGTGTTAGCATAGAAGTCACTTTGTGCCAAAGAATTATAAACCAGTCTACAAACTGCAAAAGACCACATAGTATTTTACACTTCACAGACCAGATGGCCTCATCTTAGCTACTCCATATGGCCCTTGTACTGTAAACAAATCTATTGATAGGAAATAAATGGATATAGCTATATTCAAATAAAAGATTACTTATAGACACTAATGTTGACATTTAGTATTTATTGCATATATCAATATGAAAATCTATTATTACAGTTCCTATAGAAATAGACAGTATAGTGTTTTGGAAAGGGCTCACTTTTCTCTTCCTGTTATTAAAAGGGGTTTCTTTCTGGTCTCCCAAGGAACTACCTAGTTTAGAAACTGAACTTTGAGTGAAACAAAAAAAGGATACATTTTTTCAGGAGTAAATTAACCCTTTCTGGAGAGAGGACATCTTGGAGAGAATGATAGAGCATGGGAAGAGTGGTAGGAAGAAACAACGACCATTTGGAAAGAATATGTAGAGGATACATATCCATGTCTAGGAGCACCATTAAAGTTATTTCTAGTTGTGTGTGTGTGTGTGTGTGTGTGTGTGTGTGTGTGTGTGTGTGTGTGTGTGTGTGTGTATGTGTGTATGTGTATGTGTGTGTGTTATAGTAAACATTGTCAGCTAAAATGAGTAGTAAAATTTAATTTAAACTTGTGTTTTATTTACTGAGGAGGGAAAAAAGAGGAACAGTATTAGGCTCTTAGATTGTGTAAACATTTTCTCAGCATTAAAGAGGTAAAAGCAGGAAATGTCTGTGTATCAATTCCTTGTTTTTATTGATACCTGTTATCATATATAAGACATTTTGCATATCACATAATATGATAGGTTATTACGAACTATATGAAAATATTTTTCTCCCCAAGAAGCTCAAAATTTTACAAACTTTTCCAAATATTTGGTTATTACCTTCTTTTCTCTAGTACAGTAGGAAAAGTATTTGAAATTCAGTTTGCAGGTTGTATGTCTATCTAAAATTAAGACCTATTCTAGGTAGGGAAGCTTAATTAATTCTACAGACAGAACCAAACCTGTTCTATCCAGTTAAGAGTGGCGAGTTGCTGGGCCTAACTTCCACCCTCCCTCTGCATGCTTTTCTTCTTCAATAAACTGCTGATAACTGATACTTGAAGCCATTGTTCTAAGACACTGCTTTCTTTTCCATTCTTTTTTAAAATATATTTTTATTGTACATTAATGAGAGCAGACATGGTAGCTACATTTACAACATCCCTTTTAAATGTAGTATTATATTTTTTTCTTTAATTTTTTTAATTTTCTTTTTTAAATTTTATTTTATTATTTATAATCTTTTTTTCTTTTTATCTCTGTCACCCCCCCACCTGCTCCCCAAGCAGCCCCTCATTCCCATCTCCTCTAGGTCAAGGACTCCCCTGGGGATTCAGTTCAGCCTGGTAGATTCAGTTGAGGCAGGTCCAGTCCCCTCCTCCCTTCACCCAGGCTGAGCAAAGTGTCCCAGCATAGGCCCCAGGTTCCAAAAAGCCAGCTCATGCACTAAGGACAGGTCCCGGTCCCACAGCCTGGGGGCCTCCCCAGAAATCCATAAAAAATTTTAATATGTTTTCATTGAAAGAGACTTACATCATGTTTTCCTGCCCCTTTCCTCCTTCCAACCCCTCCCAGCTATCCTTCCTTGAATACCTCCCATCCTCCTGTACCCTCAAATTGATATCCTCTTTTTCTTGGATTGTTATTTTTGCATGCATATATATACATATATATATATATGTGTATATATATATACATATATATATATGCATGTTTATGTACAAATACATATATAAGTACAATGTGCAGGGTCTGCTTTTGTTGTTGGTATGTGTATCAATCATTTCAAGGCTGACCTCACTGTGCATTGCAGGCCACCGCCTTTGTCCAAGGAGGTTTCTTTAGCTCTGCAGTGTGGGGTTAGCTTTCTACAAATTTCAAACAGAACATGGACATTTTGATGTACATCTAACATTCATTAAGGATTATTTTTATTTTAAAATTTTTAAATTTTTACAGTAGTCATTAGTTGTGTATAGCTTTTTTCTTCTTTACTCTTTTGAGGATAAGAAATATAAGAATTTTATGAAGAGATGAAGAAGTGGCTCAGAATTTAAGAACACTCACTGCTCTTCCAGAGGACCAGAGTTTCCAGCATTCATGTCAGGTGACACACAACTGTCTACCACTCCAGGCCTCAACGCATAGCATAAACACATGAGACATGTACACACATGTACATAGATGAAAATAAATAGAAAATAAATAGAATTTTGGCCAGGCCTAGTAGTGCATGCCTTTAATCCCAGAACTCTGGAGGCAGAGGATTCTCATGAATTCAAGCTGGCTTCCTCTATAGAGATGACTCTAAGGCCAACCATGTCCACAAAATGAGACCCTGTCTCTAAATAATAAATAAACAAATATCTAAGAATATTAAGAATGACAACAACTAAAAGAAGAAAGAAACGTGACCCGGGGATAGAAAGAGCAAGGGTGAAGAAGCAATGGAAGAAGCATTGCAGGCCACCGCCTTTGTCCAAGGAGGTTTCTTTAGCTCTGCAGTGTGGGGTTAGCTTTCTACAAATTTCAAACAGAACATGGACATTTTGATGTACATCTAACATTCATTCAGGATTATTTTTATTTTAAAATTTTTAATTTTCTTCATAAAATCTATTTTGATCTTTTTCTTCCTCTGCCTCCTCCAGAATCTCCCCCTTTACCTACCTACCCAGTTTCATGTTATTTCTCTTTTAAAAAGAACAAAACCAAAACCAAACCAAAAAAAATGCACATATGCATGCTTGCACATGCACAACAACAACAACAAAAGAAAAAAACAGGAAGTACATTTTGTGTTGGCCAAGCACTCCTGGTCATGATGTGGCTTTTGAGTGTGGTTGATAAACTCAGTGTCATTGCACTGAAGAAAATGGACTTTCCATTTCCCAGTAGATATCAATTGCAAATAGTTTCTTAGTGAGGAGCAGGGCTTTGAGTCCACTTCCCCTTTTCCATGCTGGGATTTTATCGGGGTGAACTTGTCTGTTTTTTTGTGATTGCTGCCACAGTCTCTGTGACTACATGTCACTTACCCTATTTGTGTCTGAAAAACATTTCCCGCCCCCGCTTGGAGTAGTCAACCATTTTTGACTTTTAGAATCTTTCTGGCTCCTCTTCCACATAGATCCCTGAGCCTTAATAAAGACATCTCATTTAGGAGTGAGCGCTCAAAAATCTTACCTGCTTTAAGCATTGACCAGTTGTGGGTCTCTATGTTAATTTTCATCAGCTGCAAGAAGTTTCTATGATGGGGGATGAGTGATGCACTGGTATATGTATATAGCAATATGTCATTAAAAGTCTTTTTTTTTTTCACTGTTAAGTTCATTTAGTAGAATAATAGCAGTAAATTCTCCCCTAGGCCCATTACATATCTAGTCTCAGACTTTTGACTCATTAACAGTTTCAGGTCCGTCATTCAATCTAATGCAGTGGGTGTTTAAAAAAAAAAAGGTTTATGGTTACTCCCAAAACGTTTATGCCACAATGTACCAGTAGATTTATTTTGCAGGCAGGTTGTTGTTACAGCTCAAAGTGTTCATACATGGGTAGAATTGTTCACTACTTTTCTCCTCTAGGAGCAAGTATGGTACCTTCAGACACTGTGGATGCTTGTCAGTATGGATGAAGCTTTTAGTTAAGCACTAGCTAGATTTCTACATGTTTAATGACATAAATATGTGATGCTTTCATCAATAGATTCTTTCTGTTGGTTTTAGAGGGTAATCTATATTATTGAAAAGAGGCTGTGATGGTGCGAACTCTATCAGACCCCATTGGCCAGTGACTTAAAAAGTTGTAACCCATTCCTAGTTATTAAGGGCTTTACATAGAAGTATATGATATTGTGGGCATTGTCTCCCCCATTATATAATAACTCCATTTAAATTCCTTTCTTACGTGCATATATTTTAGGAAGTTTCTACAGTAGTAAGTTTTCATGTGGCTTTTTAAGTGGTCCTTAGTGTTTCTTTTCTCTACCCATATTCTTTCTTTTATGGTGCCCTTCTATTTCCCTCCCCATTTAATCTTGCCCATCTAATTTTTCCTTTACCTCTTCATAACACTATATTCTATTTCCCCTTCCTTGAAAGATCTTGCTACCCATGGTCCCCTACTAGTTACCTAACCTCTGTGGAATCTGAATATAACACACATATATAAAGCATAAAACCTAATATGCACACATAAGTTTGTTTTCCTGAGTCTGGATTATCTCAATCAGTATGGTTATTTTTAGCTCCACCCATTTGCCAACAAATGTCTTTTTCTTAAAGACTGAATAATATTCCATTTATAAATATACCACATTTTCATTATGTATTCATCAGTTGATGGACATCTAGGCTGTTTTCAATTTCTGGATATTATGAATAGAGCAATGAACATAAATGATTGGTACCTCTATATAGATGAAAGTCTTTTTGGTGTGTGCCCAAGCTCTTGTGGTGAGTTGACTTTTAGCTTTTTGAGGAGCTTCCACAGCAGTTTTCATAGTGACTTCGCCAATTTCTACTCTTACCAACAATGAATAAGTGTTCCCTTTCTCCTGCATCCTTGCCAGCCATCTGCTGTCATTTGTTTTATTAATTCTTGATTTTAAGTTGTACTATAGAACTATAGTAATAAAAATACTATGGTATTGGCATATAACAGAAATGTTGCAAATGGAATAGACTTAAAGACCAAGATATAACTTCACACATCTTTGAACACCTAGTTTTTATAGAAAAGCAAAAAAAAAAAAAGCACACTGTAGAAAAGATGGTATCTTTGACAAGTGGTAGTGATCAAACTGGATAGCTGTATATAGACTAGATCCATATCAATCACTCTGTACAAAACTCAATTCCAAATGGATAAAGGACCGCAACATAAAAACAGATAGCCTGAATCTGATAGAAGAGAAGGTAGGGGACAGGCTTGAACTCATTAGCACATGAAAAAACTTTCTGAACAAGACACTGATCATATAGGCATTGAGACCAAACTTTCTGAAGAAGACACTGATCGCATAGGCATTGAGACCAACAATTAATAAATGGTGTCTCATCAACCTAATAACCTTGTGCAGCAAAGAACACAAACATTCAAGCAAAGCAGAAGCCTACAGAATGGGGAAAATATTTATCAAATTATACATCTGCCAGAGGGTTAGTACCTAGAATACACAAAGAACTAAAAACAGAACATCACAAAAACAATCCAGTTCTTAAAATGGGGAATAAGCAGAGAGCTGTCAAAAGTTGAGACAGAAAAATGTTCAACTCTTAGTAGTCAGGGAAATTCAAATTAAAACTACTTTGAAATTTCATTTTGTCCCAGCCATAAAAGGCCAAAATTAATAAAACACAATAATTTCTTTTCTCATAGTTATTTTTGGGAATATAATTCAATTAAATTTCTTCTTTCCCTTTCCTCTCTCCAAACTCTCCCATACATCCCATCACACTCTCCTTCAAATTCATGGCCTCTTTATTCACTGTTTTTGCATACACATATGCATATGTATATATATATATATTCCTAAATATAAAGCATTCACTCAGCATAATGCTAGCTTTCAAAACTGACTGTTTGGCACTGGATAAGCTACACCCATACATTCTTACAAATATGATTGTGCAAATGTAAGGATACCACCCATGCATGTGCCAAAGTAGATGGTGGGAAGTCCACAAGGCCTCAAACAGCTATACGCAACTGAGGAAAGCTGGGAGGAGGAGAGGTGGCCTTCCCCTTAGGATCACTTTTAATAACTTTTCCTATTTCAGAGAGAGAGATCATTAAGGTTCACAAGTTTTGTTTTACAAACTCACGTTGTTTTACAAGCCCATAGAAAACTGACTGTATCATCTAGATTAAACCCCTCTGGACTATGTAATTTTGATAGTAGCCCCCCCTCCATTTTATTTTATGTGTATGGGTGTTTTTCATGCACCATGCACATACAGTGGGTGAGGAGGCCAGAAGAGTGCAGTAGATCCCATGGGACTGGAATTAAAAATGTGTGAAAGCTGCCAAGTGGATGTTGGGAGTAGAACTCAGGTCCTCTGTAATAACAGCCAGTGTTCTTAACTGCTGAGGCAAATTTTTAGTCAAAGGGTAGATATAGTATAGCTAATAAGTTGTAGACAGCTGAGAGAAATGCAAAACCATTTTTACCTAAGACTAATTGTTTTCACTAACTGTAAATGTCTGTGCCCTACTTGAAAAGGAGCTAGCTTGGTGCCCTTTGCATGCTCCTTTCTCCATTTCTGACTTGTAGCTACATCTGCACTTTGGATTTAATTTGAACTGGTCGTAATATCATAAAACTTTCTTGTTGAAAGTATAACCTGACTAGTGCTAACTTGCTATACAAATACCAATGAAGAGAAACAGGAATTTAATCTTTAAATTGCAGTTTATTCAAAGAGCTGGAAACCTGGGAAGATTATGTTAACATCCCAAAAGATCTGCTTTCCCCAGGCCATTTCCAATTAGCATATTTTATAGAGAATCAGAACAAAGTTAACTAAGCATAGCAAAGACTTGGTCAGCCTTGCTCTGGGATTCGTGGTTTTGTTGCTTTTCTCTCTTATCTTTTCCTACACTTTCCCCTCATTATCTTCTCTTCTTTATTGCAGGAGTTCACATACTTACAAGACTGCTGAGTATCACATTCCTCCCAAAGCATCATCTGGGTCAAAGGGTTACTACACAAACTGTTCCCAGTGTGTATGGGTTGAGCTATTTATAATATACTTGGGCAGATTCACTTTTACAAGACAAAGATCTAATGTGTCCTTACAATACAGAATGTAAACCTCTTCCCGACTGTTTCCCCTGTCTCTTACACAAAAAGATTTTGTAAATGTTCTTTTGAAACTATGGAGAAGTCATGATTTTCTATCATTTTGAAGACTATTCTTTCCTTTCTTATCTGGCAAGTACTTCTCTGACTAGTGTCACTTCCCAAAGTGGAAATGGGGCAATCTGTTTGCCTTTTATATTCCTAAAGCTTAATCTCCTAATTCTCATATGAAATATCTAGTTAGTACAGATAGTTCTGTCAGACCTCTAAGCAGGAGATGACAGCAGTGTCTTTGTGAACTGGGAATATATTTTTAAATAGCCCAGATGCGCAGGAGTCTGCATGAAAGCCCAAAGGTAGCACTGAATTCTTGACTCCTTTCCTTCACTATTTGCTCCAACTAAAAAACTCTGCAAAACCAAGGTAGGTTCCTCCTTGAAATAAAATATCCTTTATGTTGCTCTGCCCATTCCAACAGTTAAGTGACATACCTGTTGTGGCCTTTTGCAGGAAAATATAATTGAGAAAAGAAATGAAGTTTGTAAGAGTGAAATTGTATACCTCTATAGGAACATTAATGCAAAATGTTGTTTCTGCTTGGCTGGCTAGAATGGAGTTTGATGAAGAAAAGAGCCCTATTACTTGATGATGGTTGCTCTGCATAATACACTGTCTCTTGAAATAGGTTTAAGAAACTAACAGAATTAGTTTTTAATAATTAAGGTTGATGGGATCAGCAGGTGAGGTTGACATAATAAACCATTTTGATGAGTTAGGCAGACTCCGCTTCTTTGGTCCCACATTATACCTACCTGAGTCATGGGCTCAGCATCTTACTTCCTAGCAGGGTAAACTTTGCTATGTGCAGTGTTTTGGAATTACATAAGATATGTATCCCTATTTTGTTAGGGATAGATACTCATCCACAAGCACTCTTAATCATTGATTCAATATTGTGCTCAGAAGTACTTTCAAGACTGTAAAGTACAGAGTATATGCAAGCAAGTGTCTGGCTCACTGGGCTTATAATCTAGTCAAAGAGAAAGCAAATCAACTAACAGCAATGAAATAACAACTGATATTTTTTATCTGGGATTCTAATTTTGAGTATCATCGCCATATATACAGTAAAGACATGAAATACTTTTACCAAAAACATGAAGTTTGGGCTTCAGAAATGGCTCAGCAATTAATCAAGTATTTCTCTAGTTCCAGAGGACTCTGATACCTGTGATCTCCTCAGGAACTCACCCCCCACACACACACACACACTTAAAAACAATAGCAGTAGATCTTTTTGGAAAGAGAACATAACGTTTTAGCTAGATTTGGCATGATTTGAAAATTGGATATTCCAGGTAAAAGAAATAATACAAGTAAAGATGGAAAAGTGGGACTACAATGGCACATGTGGAATTTAGGGGATAATTAGGCCTGAATCATATGAAAGATACAACTTACACCATAGAAGACTAGAAGTGGATTAAAAAATAAGAAGATAGAGTTGTAGGGTGAATTACAGAATATGTGCAGAATTTGGTTTTGGTACAGAAGCCAATCAATGTTATTTGGGTCTGAGAGGGGAGATATCACTTCAAAGTGGTGAATGATGCAAGATGGGTTGGAAAGTTGAGCCCATGAAACTAATGAACAAGATGGGAACCTACAAGGTCCCCAGTGAGAGGCTCAGTATTAGAATAAAAGAATCAAGGATCCAACATATATTTTATATATAAAACTAATAAAGCTCTGCTTCAATAGCATTAATACTGATTCTATGTATCTGTGTGCTTGGTGCTATGACAAGCATTGCAGGAAGCATGATAAACAACTGTGTTTGCTGAAATTAAAGCCTAGAGTTGTAGCTATGATGTAAGTCAGCAGATAGAGTACTGAATTCTCTTAGTACGTCTCAAAGAAATGTAAGTTTGCAAAAATGGTATTTATTTACAGATGTAAGGCAGCAGATCTACTACTGAGCTATCTCTATCTAAGTACTTCTCAAAGAAGTATGAGTTATACAGAACTGGTACTTACTTTTACCTAGAGCTATATTTTATGACAATACACACAGTGACTACATAAAATGTAAACAAAAATCCTAGAGATATTACAGACATAAGACTGGATCAGGTTTAAAGACAGGGTACCTAAGATAAGGCAGTAAGTGTGGCAAATTTAATATTAGCAAAAATCTCAATATAAATTAGATCATTCACACTTTATCAACAAAGTGAATAGTTATTAAAATTTAAGCAGATAAATTAATTGACCAAATCTGTGAATAATGAGAACTCTATGCATGCATACAAGGTAGAATGTCAGAAGGAACTGGAGGCAGGTTGGAATTGAGAGGCCTGTTTTTAATCAGGTTACTTGGAAGCTGTACAAACAGTTATAATGGAGTAAACAATCTAAGAATCTCTACAAAGGTAAGATTTTTAATAACCTGATTATTAATTTGTTCTTAAGTTTGGTAGCACAAAGATGGTATCCTTAGGTTTTCTTGTGTACATAGTAGCTAAATTCTGTTGTAGATACATTGAAGATTCTTTACATCTTCTAGTTAGTTACTTTCCTGTAGATGTGATAAAACACCATGACCAAACACAGCTTATAGAAACAAAAGTTTGTTTGGGCTTATGGTTCCAGAAGTTAAGTGTCCATCACGGTGTGGAAGCAAGCAGTATGCATGATAGTAGGTATGATTTCAGGAGCAGGAAGCTGAGAAACGACTTCATTTACCACAAACATGAAGCAAAGAAAACAAAGAGGAAGTATCTCAAGGCTTTAGACTCTCAAAGCCTGCCTTGAGTGACATAATTCCTCCAGCAAGGACAGACATTCTAAACCTTTCAAACAACACCACCATATGGGGACCACCTATTCAGATGTCTGAGCATATGAGGGATATTTCTTCCATAAACCACCATACTATGCAAACAAATTAGTATAACCTTCTATGGATTAAGCATCATGTGTTTGTATAATTATCTCCAAGCAAAAATATCAATTGGCTATTTGATTTTTTCCCCTGGTCATGCTGATTTATGCAAATGCTTGTGGAATGATTTTATACAAATTAAACTTTCATTTATTTAACTTATTTATTTTGCATAGTGATTGGGATTATGCCTTGTGCACACTAGAAAAGCATTATATTACTGAGCTACTTCTTCAACCTTACAGGATTTGTCTTAAGTAAACAATTTCTCCAATAGGTTACAGCTCCAGCCAAGAGTTCTGACATGTATACCCTAGACTCAGTCTCTAGCAGGTAGTCTTAGAGAAAGCAGAGCTCATCAAAAGGTTGTAGGAGGCACTTGGATTATGTCATAAGGTACAACATTTCCATCTCCAGGTGAGACTTTATTCATTGCCTTCATCTCCACTTGTGGCCTTAAAGTTCTACTCCACCTAACAACCATAGAAAGTTGACTGAGTTGGAGGAAAATCATAGGGAATATTGAGAGTTTTTAGTTTGTAGAAGTGATGTGCTAGTTAGATGTATGTCAAACTGACATAAGCTAGGGTTATCTGAAAGGAAGGAACCTCAATTGAGAAAATGCCTCCATAAAATCTGGCTGTAGAGCATTTTCTTAACTAGTGATAGATAGTAGAGGGACAGCCCATTGTAGATGATGCCATCCTTGTTCTGATGGTCTTGTTTTCTATGAGAAAGCACGCTTAGCAAGCCACAATGAGAAAGCTAGTAATCGACACCCCTCCATGGCCTCTGTATCAGGTTTTGACTGTTTGAGTTCCTGTCCTGATTTCCTTTATCCTGACTTCCTTTGATGATGAACAATGATGAGGAACCATAAGCCAAATAAACCTTTCCTCCCCAAGTTGCTTTGGTCATGGTGTTTCATCAAAACAATAATAACCCTGACTAGGAAAGTGGAAAATCAGTACATCTAAGAAATCTGCAGAGATAAGCAACTTAGATATCCTTCTTCATGGAGAGCATACAGGAAATGTCGCTGATACAGTATTTCAGATTCAGCCTCAGTGCCCTTCATAAAAAAGTTGTCTTCATGTTAGTTGAATGTAGCAATTAAGACAAAAATATACTTTCTGATGATACTGTGTTCGCCAATGAGCTGCTGGTTACAAGAGCTGTTAGATGCTTCTCAAGGGTTCGGTCATTGAGAACTTCCTTCAGGCCTGAGTTAGTTGTGTCCTCTGTTAGCAACCCCAGGGCATGGTCATATGACTTGTTAATTTGGAAATTTGAAGAGCAATAATTTTAATTTTTTTAAATTTCAAAATGAACAGATTATTTTTCATCATAGTGATGGGGGGAACATGTCATTATAGCTGGAGAAACAGTTGCAGTGGTCAGCTCAAAATGCCCCCTGCCTTCCTTAATATTTTCCTATATATTTTAAGCTCTGATTATATTAATGCTGTCACTTGGGCAATTAACTTGCACATCCCCCAAAGAACAGCTCCAGTAGCAATGTCAGTTCTTCCCAACTTAACCACTGTCAGAAGCAAAGTGTCAGCTACACTTTTGACAGGTGCTATCATTAGAAAACACATGTTAGAACACTATTAGCATTTATATCAATTCCTGCACACCTCTAGTCTTCTGAGATAATGCCAATAGGCCAGCTTACAGTCTGTTACCAAATAAATGACTGACATGTTAATAGTCCACAAACACATCACATTAGTATACATACTAACACACATCATGATCAAATACCACTGGCATCTATATCATCCTGCACACTTCTAGTATTCTGAAATAATGCCAATAGGGCAGCTTGCTGTCTGATCACAAATATATGATTAACATGTATATATTCTGTACCTACATCACATTGGTATACATCTACACACACACACACACACACACACACACACACACACACACACACACACACACACTAAGAGGCCTTATGTCCCTGAGTGTATGAGTTGAGATCATAGAAGTCATAGATGGAGATATAGATATATATGTTTATATGCATATATATGTTCATATATATATGTATGTATATATATGTATAACTTAGGAAAGTTACAAAGCAGCTAATCCAAAAAACCAAAGCCCCTAACATGACTACAATTTAGAATTTATGTCAATATTTTAGTGAGTTTTGTTGTTGTTTATTTTTTTTTTTGCTTTTCCTGAACTATTGTTAAAATTCGCTTATATGCTCTGTGCACATTTAAGCTGTCATATGGTCAGTGTTACCAATTTTATGACCATGTTATTTTTTTGTGTCCTTTTGCTTCAAACATTTTACATACTGATCTCTTTGCTGTTTGATTCTTTATTGAAGATCATCTCCAAGTCCTATCTCTTGTACAAGTCCGCCCTTGATTCACTCTAACTTAGATATTTCCCTACTCAATACTGCTTTTTACAGAATACCCCCACTGGCTGTTAATATATTCTACTTAAACACTGCTGTTTGACCTTTGTAGATGTGTTTCAGATGTTAACAAGGATATCTTGGCAGTTTGAGATCTAGAATCAATTTAAAACTCCATTTAACACCCAGTGAAAGCTTCAAAGTCCTCCGCCAGATTCCTGGCTCCTTCTGGGACTTCACCTCTGACTGTATGCTTATATCTTTTACGAAATATTTCAGGATGTAGATTTTCTTAGAGTCCCCTGGGTGCTTTTATGTTTTAAGTGTAAATAAAACTCAGCCCCATCTCAGTTTCAACAGAGCCTCTCTCACTCAACTAAAAATACAACAGATTTATATTATTGGAGAAACAAGGGTAACAGAGAGGGGTATCACTTGACATCTTCACAAGCAACATATAATTTAAGAACAGAAATTCCTGGTCTCTCATGATCTCTCCTCCAGGGAAATTTTATTTGTTAGGTCATGTCCCCCACTTCATATTATCTGTCTAATGTCTCTGTTAAATGGTTACTCTCTCCTTCCATTCCTTTTTCACAAACAGAGCAAAGTTCTTCATATTGTTTATGGATAGTAATAAAGGAATAATACTGTTGTTCGACTCTTAGATATTCACTTCACCATTATCTCACTTTCTATCCCAAAATATCAAGGTATTTTCTTCCAAAAGACATTCCTTCTTCCAAATAGAATTATACACTAGCTGTGAAGATGCCATTATTCTACTGGTGTGTGTGCATCCTTTCTAATGGTATTGTTGGTTCTCCTGGGATGCAGCTCTCCTCATTTTACATCTTAACACTCAATATGAGTTAGGTATTAGTAAGTATAATTTAAAAGGATGATAAATAATGTTGGGAAAAACATCTTTTGCTTCGCATTGTGGGGAGAACAAAGGTAAATGTGATAGTATTTCTGTCCTTTAAAAGCTCATGGGACTGGAGAGATGGCTATGTAAGTAAAGGCACTTGGCATAGAAGGCTGCTGATCTGAGTTTCATCCTAGAGCACACATAAAGTTGGGAGGAGAGAACCTACTCCATAAAGCTGTCCTCTGACCTGCACATAAGCACTGTGACATGCACCCCCCCCCCAAATACTTCATGTACATGTACAAACAATAGTAATGGACAATATTTTTCCAAGTTATGATATAATTTCAGAGTTGAGAACCCAGACAAAATGATGTTGATGATTAGAGTGATGATGGTGGAAAATAACAGGAGGGAAGGGAAAAGTAGAATAGAAACTGTGTGCTGTCAATTTGCAAAGAAGAGAAGGTTGCCTGAGATAGATAACCCACTATGTCAATATTTACTCACTCATAATCTAGGCTGAACTATACTTGACAGGAGAGTTATAGTAAGGTTTTCAAGGTACAGAATTTCACAATCAACAAGAATTAAGCATTTTTTTTCAAACAAGTCTAGAATTTTATGTCATTTAAAATATATATGCCTTCTGGTAAAGTGAAAGTTTTGTAGACCAAAAGCCTGGTAGAAGGCTTTCGGGTCAATTCCAGCTCAGGGAACCTCTGGGCCCTATGTCTGAAGTATATGGTTCAATTAGGTGCCATTTATATATACACTTATATTTGTCAACAATTAATGATAAAAAGAGAGCATGAATTTGAAAGAGAATAAGGAAGAGTTTATGGGAGGATTTAGATGCAGGAAAGAGAAGATGGAAATGATGTTAATATAATCTCAACAAATAAAAAAAACTAAAAATGTCTATTTCAATTTTTATACCAATTTAATGTTTGTTTTCGTTTTCTTTCCTTATTCTGACCAAAAGCAGTATGAGGAGGAAAGGATTTATTTCATCTGACGCTTCCAAGTCACAACCCATTGTTGAGGGAAGTCAAGACAAGAACTCAAGGCAGGAACCTGAAAGCAGGAATGAAAGAAGAGACTATGGAGGACCGCTGCTTATTGCTTGTTCCCTCTGGCTCACTTTCAGGCAGTTTTCTTATACAACCTAGGAACAGGGTGGTACTTCCCACAGTGGGATAAGCCCTCCCACGTCATCATTAATCAAGAAACTGCCCTACAGACTTGCCTACAGGTCAAACCAGTTGGGACATTTCCTCAATTGAAGTTTCTAATTTTAACTCCAAGTTATATCAGGTCTACACCCAAAGTTAACTATGTGAATATTATAATCATTGAAGATATACATACATATTTAGTGTGTAATTTTGCCAACATTTGCTTAGCACTAGTCTGCTTCAGAAAGCAGTAGCATCTTTTAAGCTTTCTAAATGTCTCTCCTTCAGTTTATTCTTTATCTCCCTCTCTGAAATTACTAATTTATAATACTTTAAGCTTATATTTATGCTTTTCTAGACTATGTTGTAATTAAACAGCCCTTCTTTAGAGGCAGATTTGTTATACAAGTTCTCACAGCATTTATTTCACCTTAAATATCTAAGATTAATTACAACTTTCCCGGAGAGCAAAATTTTACTGCTCCAATATTCAAGTGAGATGTCATCGGCCATAGGTCTTGACTCTTTAATTAATTATCAGTATTGGCTCTCCAACATGGGATAGCAGAAACCTGCTTTGTCCCCTGGGACAGATGAAGACATTATTACATATGCATCATCCCACCCTCTTCATACATCAGTCACCTACTCACTCCACTTTTTATTCCTTGGCATACTGTGGTAATATTTTATTTGTGCTGAAATGTGGTGACATTTTGTTTGTGCTTTAATAAATAAAGTTTTCCTGGAGATCAGAGGAAATAGCAAGCCATTTTAAGTAAACAAAGAAGTCAGGCAGTGGAAGCACAGACCCTTAATCCTATCCCTTAGCAGGCAGGATCTCTGTGTGTTCAAGGCCACACCAGGGAACAGAGACAAGCATGGTGGCACAAGCCTTTAATCCCAGTACCAACCATAGAGGCCTGGAGGTCTGCACAGACAGACAGAAAGTGACAAAATTGTGTAGAAAGAGGAAGTGAGGTACCTGGGCTAAGGGAGCCAATGAGAGGGCAGAACAGCAAGGCAATAAAAGTGTGGGTAGACAGAAAGTAACTTGCATTTGGAAGCTGAGAGCTGATGAGTTAAGATTGGCTGATGGCTTTCCCTATTTCTCTGATCTAAGGCTTTCACCCCTATATTTGGCTCTGTGTTTTTTTTTCTTTTTTTTTTTTTTTTTTTATTTAATAAGACCATTTAGAAATTCATCTGTGAAAGGACTGGATGGCAAAGCCAGGGCCCTAACAGGCTCCCCTAGCAACCCTGGCATGGATCAGGCCTTAGTTTTATTCAGTTCACTAGCATGGGCTAGAGCTGAGCAAGCAATTCTCAGGAAAACCACAACTTACGGGCAACCAATCAACAGGTGCCCCCAAGCCTCCTGCCGGCTCAGCGGCACCCCAGACCCCTTCTGCTGGCTCAGCAGGTACCCCCGAAGCCCCTTCTGCTGGCTCAGCAGGCCCCCAAGTCCCTTCTGCTGGCTCAGCAGATGTCCCCCAGACTTCTGCTAGCTAAAGATAGCTTTCCCTACCCTCTCATCAGCAAGCCCCTAGACACTAGAACCCCCTACCACGATTGGGCCCCTAACCACTACAGCTTCTCACCAATCAACTCCCAGACTAATCTTTCCTCCACCAATCAGCACCAGATTAATCCCTCCTCTCTGGAATTCCCCCAAATCTGCTTAAAAGGAGCTTGTGACCCCCCCTTTGGGGTCGCTATTTGCCACCCCATCATGCTGGAAATAAACGCTCTTGCTAAATTGCATACATGACTATTGGTCTTTCTTGGGGGCTTTTCTCGGACTCTAACAGTCTACAGCACATGGCTTCCAAAATTCATATTATTTTAGTTTTTTTTTTTTTAATTTTTATTTTTATTTTGCAATACAATTCAGTTCTACATATCAGCCACGGATTCCCTTGTTCTCCCCGCTCTGGCCCCCCTCACCTTCCCCCCAGACCACCCCCCATCCCCACCTCCTCCAGGGCAAAGCCTCCCCCGCAGACTGAGATCAACCTGGTAGACTCAGTCCAGGCAGGTCCAGTCCCCTCCTCCCAGGCCGAGCCAAGCGATTCTGCATAGGCCCCAGGTTTCAAACAGCCAACTCATGCAATGAGCACAGGACCCAGTCCCACTGCCTGGATGCCTCCCAAACAGATCAAACCAATCAACTGTCTCACCCATTCAGAGGGCCTGATCCAGTTGGGGACCCCTCAGCCATTGGTTCATAGTTCATGTGTTTCCGTTCGTTTGGCTATTTGTCCCTGTGCTTTATCCAACCTTGGTCTTGAGAATGAGGAGGGTTTATAGTTTGTTTTTTTTTAAAGAGGGACTTCTGTTAATTGATCATTCTGTTCTCAGTTTTTTACCAATCAGTTTTTCCCTGTTGCCTTATATCTCATCATATTGTCTTTAAAATACATGTCATTATTTTTTATATTTTGGATGTTTCTGTTTAATTATTAAATATTATTTTCATAATGCAAGACATGTAAAGGAGGAAATTTGATAATCTAATTTACTGTGATATCATATTCTTGGTTTAATCATTGGCATGAGATGTCTTTCAATAAATATTTATTATTTAAATTTATCGATTACTTCAACATCTGAAAGATAGCAAAGACATGACCCTGGAGAATATCATATATGATTCTGTAGTCTGAATATCTTTGAGATTGGAAGATGGTATTTTGGAGCAATTCTTGACTACCATGCAACCAGCAACAAGGCAAGCAAATATAATACTGTTGAATGAATCAAGGAGGAAATTGAAGCAATACTAGTTGGTTAAAAAATAACTCTGTTATAAACTATTCCATACTAGTCAAATTTCCTAATTCCCAGTCAGTTTTATGAAATCTATTTGAATTATTCTAAATGATCAAACATTAGTAGCTACAAAGCAGAAAAGTTTGGAAACTTCCCAGAAAGTGTAGCTCTGAAGAGCAATGAATAAGGAAAATGTTAGGGAAGAATAAAAATAATGTCTTGCTTAGAAGTCAAACATAAAAGAAATAAGTACTTAAATAGCAAAAGAAAGCACTGAAAACTGCTGACTGGCAAGTTATCCATTTAGTATTCATAGTTGAGTATCTTTAACATGCATTAGCACTAAGAACACAGACGATATGTACACAGGTATTCTGTCTTAGTCACAGTTCCAGCATTGGCCACACATCATATTACCTGGTGCCGGGAACACTTTCTGAATGTCTTCATGCCCCAAATTGAAAACCAGACCAGCTGAATCAGAATTAGAAATGAGTTACACCAGAACATTAATAATTGTTAAAATTTTACTTATTCTTTGAGGATTACACACACATATATAATGTGTTTTGATTATATCCACCCCTTACTACCTACTCATACTTCTCCCAGATCCCACCCATACCACTGTCTAGTAATGCCATATTCTCTATTTCTTCCAGAATCTACTAAGTCTAGTGTTTACTGTGTGTGTATGGATGTAGGGCCATCAAATGGAGCTTGGGCAAACTTTCAGACGTCATATCCCTGAAGAAAACTAACCCTGTGTCCCGTAGTAGACATTAATTGTCAATAGCTCCTCAGCTGGAGGTGGGGCCTCATGAACCTCTCTCCTGTACATGGTGGAATTAACTGCCTTGATTTTGTGCTGGTCTTATGTAGACATCCACATATGCTGTAAGTTCATGATTGCAATTGACCTGTCATGTCCAAGTGAGTCACACAGCTGTCCTCTCCAATCTTTGGCTCCTACAAACCCCACTTTGCAATACTCCATGAGCCTTGGGATAAGGAGTATGATGTAGCTGTCATATTTGTGGTTCAACACTCCACAGACACTTACTATGTACATTTGGACAGTTGTAAGTTTCTTCATCAACCATCATCCATTTGCACAAAGAAGCTTCTCAAATGAAGGCCAATTAGCATCTATATTTATTTATTTCGACAAGGTCTCACTAGGTCTTACCTGGTCTAAAACTCACAGAAATCTATCTGCCTCTACCTCCTGAATACTGGGATTAAAACAATGTCAATAAACCCCCACCCTACCCCCCCAAAATACACAAGTATTTAGAGGGTAGTTTGATACTACATTCATTTAACAAAATAATAATAGTAGGTTCTTCTTTAAGACCTGTGGCCAGGCCTCACCAGCCATAGGCTTTTGTTCATTACAAGGTAGGGAGATCCTTCCTAAGGAGAGGTCTTAAACAATGTTTATTCCTCCCTGAGTAACTTCAGAGTGAAATAGAAGTGAAAATTCACTGTTCTACATTTTCATCAATTCACTGTCTACCATGAACCTAACATTCTCCCACATCAAGACCCAGAATTATGTCCTTGGCATTTAGCACAGAGTCTGGGCACTGGTACATACTTAACTTAATTGAATTCATGAATTTACAGCACATTCTAGAGTCTTGGAAGAAATGATCAATGCATAGCTTCAATCACTAAAATGAATACTTCCTCACTTTTGGACTTTCTCTGTCCGTTTCTCGCTCATATTCAAAAGAAATGTGAGTTCTGTGACTGACATATTAGAAATGCATTGAGACACAAGGCCATCTCTGCACTGATGTCTGTCCTTCTTGGACTGAAAACTGGCAGCAACAGCGTGTACAGCTCTCCTTTATTGAGAGCAATGCCATGCAGGGAGGCCACCTTGTACAATAAATATGCCTAATTCTGAGCCTGGCCTTCATGCCACCAGTTGAATTCCAGCACTAAGAAGCATAATTCTCTGATCTTTATCCGCATTCCATCATTGTGCTTCCCCCAAATTCACAACTCAAGTGAGAAAACAGGATCTACTTGTTGGATATCCTTTCAGAATCCCAAATGCTTAAGAAAGAAGTATGTCACCTAAGATATTATGTTCTCATGCTCAGACTAAACTAAAGTCATAAAAGAACAAATTCACTTCTAACTGGGAACCTTAAAATATTCCAGAGTGGCTGTCATGTTATACCTCTCTAGTCTTATTTATATCTTTGTAAAGAGGGATTATCCCAAATTCTTCACTTATGTTTTAGAAAGCCTCTGAGTATCTAACCTCCTATAACAAATTGCCCTGTCTACTCTTCTGTTTGTTTCTCATTTGTATTAGTTCTTTGAAAATTTCATGCAATGTATTTTTATCAGTTTTTCTTTAGCTTTATCTTACTTCATGTCTCCCAGATCAATCTCCCATTATCAACCCACACAACTGTGTTGTCTTTCTTTTTATTTTAACACATCATGTCCAATTTGTGATGACCAAGTAATCTTTGATATGTAAACTTCATTGGAGGTGGTCAATCTACCAGGGGTCTCATTTTTACAGAAAATTAAATCTTCCTCTTACAGCATCTATCAGTTACCAATAACTCCTTAGCTAGTTGTGGAACATGCCTAACTCCTCATTCTATAATGGAAGTTTTTCTGAGTTGAGCTAGCATAGATCTTGTACATACTGTTTCAATTGCTTTAAATTCCTATGGGAAACTGTCTTGCTGTGTTCAGAAAACAAAACTGTTTGGTTATAGTCATCCATTGCCTCTTATTAGCAGTCCTAGCCAAATATGATTAGTCAATAGAGACCAGAGAAGAAAATAATTCTTTCCTTAGAAATAATGAAAAATAAAAATAAAACATAAGAAAACGCTTGTGCCCTACAGCAAAAGATCACTTAAACAGGGTGAGGTGAACTATATATTCACTGCTCAAACACTTATTAGCTGTGATCCTACCATTCACAATCATGCTTGATGAAAATGGGAAAGACCACAGACACAAAAAGAAGGAGCCAGCGTTATACAATTTATTTCATGAGTCATAAGAAAGAGTTCATAGAGGAAATGTAGTATGGTTTCCATTAAATGCTGATGCAAACTTCAACTTTCTGTTCAGAGTTGTCCTTCTCTATACCTAAGCAGCTGGGACCTGACAAACAGAATTATCTTGCTGAAATATATAACGATTTCTGATCATTGAAATTCAACCTAAGCCAACAGAGTGGCAAATTGTAGACCCAAAGAGAAGCACTGCTGAGTCCAGCATGAAATTTCACACAAGAAAAGAATTCACATCTTTCTTAAATGGCAATAAACCAGGAAGATAGAAGATTGATTTGTGAGCCTCTGCAAATGTTCTAGCTGTTACATGAGGACTTAAGGCATTCCCTCCTGTAAGTGCAGACATCAAGTTAGTAATCCATTCAGCATGAAAACACCCTAACAAGCAGATTGCACTCCCAGAACTGTGTTTTCTAAACACAAAATGAAGGGGCTGAGATTGTGTGGTGCTCACGTTGAAGCATTCCAAATCTGCTTCTATAAACATCTTTTTTTTTTTTTTTTTTTTTAATTTATTTTGCAATACAATTCAGTTCTACATATTGGTCACGGATTCCCTTGTTCTCCCCCCTCCCGTCCCCCTCACCTTCCCCCCAACGCCCCCCCCCATTTGTGTTGTTTCTTTTTTTTTTTTTTTTTTTTTCCCCTTTTCTATTTTAATAAAAAGGAAAAAAAAGAAAAAGGTTATAACTAACAAAAGAAAAACTATATACAAAAGTACAATGACTATATACAATATATACAAGTAATAAATGTCTAAACAATGTCTAGTCCATTTGTATTTGACAAATTCAGAGAAAATAATTTCATTATCTATCCTATTTTGTTAAGTCCAAAATGTATCTAATTCACTTTCTATCCTAATTAATCTTCAACTATAACTAACTAACCTTCAGCACACAGCACTCAAAAGATGTTTATACTATAGTTATAGTATAAACATCTTTTGAGTGCTGTGTGCAAGGGTGTTTATAAGTCATTTCACATCTATTACCTTAGCAGCTAGTCAGTGCAACTGTGAGCAAGTTCAAGAATGGCTCAAGTGAAACAGTTCCTAATGGTATAGTCACATAACAAGTTTCACAGTAATATTAATGCAGCTAAACAATTATATGCAATGGTAGACATGGAAACCAAATTGAGTAAATATGTGAAAAAGATCTGAGGATAATGATGTAACATTTCTCTGTTTTAAGCAAAAACTTAAGCAGTGAAGTGTTATCCTTTCCTCTCCTGCTTTCTCATTATCTTTCTTTCTTTTCCTGTTCATGTCAAACTTGACAGTCTCCACCAGAAGTTATTTCTCCATGGAAAGAATTTTGAAAGGTGAACTCTCAGAGTCCCATAATAGATAAGATTTTGAAAAGAGAATTATGCAATATATGATGTACCAGATTCATTCTGAAGTCTATAAAATAAATACTAACTTTCAAGAATAAAAGCCATCTCAAGGACTCAGGAAGAAGACACATCTATAGTAGTGCCAGGCTGACTCATTCTAACCCTTTGTACCTTTAACCAGTGTGTGTGAATTCCTAGTGACTTCCTCTATCTCACAGGGCAATCACAAATTTGCTTACTATCAGTACAACTTTCATGGGCTTTACATGTGTTTGGCTTATCTCACTATGATGTCCTCAATGTTTATCCATGTTGGCACAAAAGGCAGTATTTCCTTCTTTTAAAGACTATAGAGTATTCCACTTGGCCATTGAGATACATAGCATATTTACTTTACCAATTTATTTGTTAATGAAAATAAGCTGATTGCACATTTTGGCTATTATAATTTGTATCTCAATTAGCATCATTTGGACATACTGACTTTATTGTCTTTGTCTCTATACTATCTATTATAGGTCTACTTTTAATTTTTTAAGATTTATTTTTATTTGTGTGTCTGTGCCTCTGTGAGTGTATGCTATGTGTGCATAGTGCTCCTGGATCTTCCCTACCCCCCCAACACACACACACACACACACACACACACACACACACACACACACACACACCCCTTCATGTCCTTTGTATTACTGGGTTTTTGTTTTTTTACTTTGCAAAGTCTTTATTAATACCAGTAATGTACAAGATTCCATTTTCACTACAGCCTCACTGGCACTTACTGTCTCTTGTTTTTAGTTGTGGGCACTCAAATAAGTGAGAAATGATATTTCATTTAGATTTTAATTTGCATTCCCTAGATGATTAGTAGGGTTGAAGATTTTCTTCATAAACCTGTTGGTCGTATGTCTAACTTCCTTTAAGAAATATTCCCACCCTTGGCTGGCCCTGGGATAGCTGGCCTTGCCCCTTACTGGAGACTGCAGCAAGAGAGCTGGCCCCAACCTTCATATGAGAGCTGCCTCCCCCTTCTCCTCTCCTCACAGACTCAGGAGAGATGCCCCCATTCCTCACCACAGGCAAAGAACTGACTCTGATCTGTGACATGGGGGTAGGGGAACTCTACCCCTTGCCTGAGGCAGGCAGACCCTGTGGCCTGGACTGACCAGCTCAACTACAACTCAAGCCTGCAGGCCAGCCTGAGTTTGACCCATCCTAACATCTACCCTATCTAGGACCTGCGGGAGCTCATGAAGGGACTGGTCCTGTGGAACGATACTGGAAGGATCTCCATGACTGGGGATATCTGAGAGGAGTTTTGGTAAGCACCCAGTGATAATGGTGTACCAGAAACCAGAGGCCTTGAACCAGACCAATACTCATTACAATGAACATTTGCAAGACGATTCCCAATGCCACCCAGATGAATGAAGAGTTGTTAGAGAGGCAGGAAAGATAAAAAAGTGAAGAAGTTTGCTGGGTAGTGTTTGTGTGTGTGTGTGTGTGTGTGTGTGTGTGTGATGGGTGGTTTTTATGTGTGTTTTGTTGTTATTTTGTTTTGTTTGTTTTTGTTTTTCTATCTTTTTGTTTGTTTGTTTATGTTTTGGTTTGATTTTTTTTAATTTTCTTGTAGGGCATACTGCAGGGTTGAGGGGAGGATATCAGGGGACAGGGAGGTAAGCTGAATTAGAATGCATAATGTGAAATTCCCAAAGAGTCGATGAAGAAGTTATGTTAAATAAAAAAGAAAGAAATTTTCTAGATATTAGTACCTTCTTTTTTTTTTTTTTTTTTTTTTTTTTTTTTTTTTTTTTTTGGTTTTTCGAGACAGGGTTTCTCTGTAGTTTTGCGCCTTTCCTGGAACTCACTTTGTAGACCAGGCTGGCTTCGAACTCACAGAGATCCGCCTGGCTCTGCCTCCCGAGTGCTGGGATTAAAGGCGGCCGCCACCACCGCCCGGCTATTAGTACCTTCTTGTGTAAATAATTTGACAAAAATGTTTTATTCCATCAATTTTTATTGGTGAAATTATTAAGGCCACTCCACGTAGTTAAAAGGAAGATTTATTTAGTGGGTAACTTACAAATGAAGGGATAGGTAGGTCGTGGGGTCTGGGGAAAGTGTATTGCAGTCCAGCGGTGTTCTCTGGAACTCTGCTTGGTCTACTTCCACCGTCCAGGGTCCAGGAACAGAGAGAGCACTGGCCCATCCAGATCTCGGGTCTCCAGGCACCACCCTTGGCCCCGCCTTGTAGGCATGACAGTTGCCGAAGACTCAATGGGGGTTGGAACTTCCAAATCAAAGCTGGAATGGTTACCCACTACAAATTTTATCTTCACTCTGCTGATATTTTCTGTGCGTAAATTCTTTTTTAACTTTAGTTCTTTAAACAGTCTTTTTAGTTGCTACTGTGACTGTCTGTTTTGTTTCTGTTGTCTGTGATTTGAGGTTATATTTTAAAAATTATTTCCAGAACAATGTCAAGAAATGTGGCCTATGTTTTAATTTTGCACTTTCAAACTTTTCGGTTGTCTTAGGGTTTCTATTGCTGTAAAGAGACGCCATGACCACAGCAGTTCTTATAAAGGAAAACATTTCATTATGGCTGGCTTACAGGTTCAGAGGTTCATTCCATTATTGTCATGGAAAGAAGCATGGTGGCACACAGGTGACATGGTACTGAAGAAGGAGCTGAAAGTTCTACATCTGGTTTGACAGGCACCAGCAAGAGATAGTGAAGCACTGGTCCTGGCTTGAGCTTCTGAAACCTCAAAATCCACCTCCAGTGATACACTTCTTCTAAAAAGGCCACACTTAGTCCACAAGGCCACACCTCCTAATGCCATCCCATAAGCATTCAAATATATGAACCTATGGGAGCCATTCTTATTCAAACCACCACATCAGTCTTATATTTGATCCTTTTATCAGCCTTGTGTTAATTTTTATAGATAACGTAAGTAAGTATTTGCTTTTGTCATTCTGTAGTTATATGTCCAGAAAAAAATTGCCATCTTCCACTTAGGGTCTTGTCATCTTGTCAAATACCAATTGATTATAAATGTGTAGACTTATTTTTAGGTTTTATTCTACTTTATATATAGGGCTATATATCTGCTTCATGCCAGTACCTTGTTGCTTTGATTACTGTACTTTTGTAAAATTAGTACCAAATAATACTAATTTACCTCTAGCTTCATGGTTTTTTTCAAGATTGTTGTTGTATGTACTCTTTTTAAATTATTTTCCTTTTTGAGATTCTGATATAATTACAATATTTGTTCCCTATTCTTCTTCCCAATGTGCCTTTCTCTCTTTCAGATTCATGACCTCCTTTTTCATTAACTATTATTACATTCATATATGTATATGCATATACATGTATATTTCTAAATATAATCTATTCCATCAGTATAATGTTACTTTTCTGTATGTTTTCAGGGTTGACCATTTGGTATTAGAAAACTAATTGATGTACTCTTCCTTAGGGAAGACTATTTCTCCTTATCCCAGCTTTCCCCAGCTGCCTGCAGTTCTTTGTGTAGGGTTCAGGCCTCATGGTCTTTCCACTGAGTACCTTTATATTTTTGTCCTCATCTAGATCATCTTTAGGCAGTCATTTTGGTGAGATTTGCGGATGTAGCTTCTGATATTCCTAAGAGATATAATTTCTGATATCTGACTCTTACAATCTTTCTGTTCACTCTTCTACAAAGTCCCCTGAGCCTTAAATATAGGAATGTTTTATAGAGGTATCCACTGGGACTGGGTTCCAGAGTACTGCATTTTTATTTTGATCTCTTTTCAATTTATTGTTACTACATAGATAAGCTCATTTTTTAGTATGTTGATTTTGTATTCTGAAACTTTACTGATACCATTATTAGTTCTAACAGTTTTTTAAAAAGATTTTTTCAGAATTTTCATTCATAAAATTACATGATCTAAAACTGCCTCTTCTTAATATGAGAGAAATGTAGTTGCTAAGAGAAAGGAGCAAACATAAAATTACCCTTCATTGATGAATTGGTCTGGGGTTTTGTTGCTGTTATTTTTTGTTTGGTTGCTTTTTTTTAATTTTTGAAAAAGGGTCTTACATCCATGAAAGCCATGACTGGAACTTGAGATGTGAGAACATTCAAAAGAGTTATTACAACACACCAGAGTCAACATGAATGGAGCCTTAATGGGAAAACAGGCATTCTTTCAAACCTGGAGAAATGCATCACTTAAAAGGATCACTTAGATTAAAAGACAGACAGGTACCATAGACAGGATGATGAGGGGTGGTTTGGTTTGGGGTGGCCCATGTGACAAGGAGCTTATAAAAACTAATAGTAGTGAGGATTAATGGGTGATGTAGCTCTGTATGCTGTGAATATGCTGCTCTGATTGGTTGATAAATAAAATGCTGATTGGCCAGTAGTTAGGCAGGAAGTATAGATGGGATAAGCAGACCAAAGAGAATTTTGGGAAGAGGAAGATTGAGTCAGGAGACACCAGCTTGCCATCCAGGCAGCAGCATGTAATATCACACAGGTAAAGCCATGGAATACATGGGGACATATACATCAACAGAAATGGGCTGAGTTTAAGTGTAAGAGCTAGTCAATAGGAAGCCTGAGCTAATAGCTGAGCAGTTTTAATTAATATAAGCCTGTGTGTGTTTACTTGGGTCAGAGTGGCTGCCAACCAGGTAGGACACAAGAAAGCTTCCAACTACAGAGGATCATAAATTAGAGGCTGTGAAGCTACAATACAGATAAGAAAAAGGAGAGAGAGAGAGAGAGAGAGAGAGAGAGAGAGAGGAAGGTGGAGGTGGTCTGAATTATTCAGGCTATGGCCATTTAGAGTCACCACCATTCTAAAGTCTAAGATCTATGATCTAAGACTTTCCTTTACAATCTCTGTTCTTTTCTCACTTAATTGCTCCAAGTAGGAATTCTCATACTATAGGAAATAGAAGTTGTGAGATGGGGCATCTTGCCATATGTTTTAATTTGTAAGAAATGCTTCCTACCGTTGAGTATTATGTTAGCTATGAGATGACTTTATTATGTAGAGGTACTTCTTTCTATAATCAATTTATTGAAGTGGTATTGTGTTCCCCAAAATATTGTTTACCCTAATAAATTTATCTGGGGTCAGAGAACAGACAGCCACTAGATACAGAGGCTAGAAAATGTTGGCACTCACGCCTTTAATCCTAGCATTCCAGAGGGAGAAATCCATCTGGGATCTCTGTGAGTTCAAGGCAACATTGGAAACAGCCAGGCATGGTGTCACACACCTTTAATCCCAGAAAGTGAGCCTTTAATCCCAGGGAGTGGTGGTAGACAACAGAAAGGTATATAAGGCGTGAGGACCAGAAGCTAGAAGCATTTGGCTGGTTAAGCATTTGGCTGGTTAAGCTTTTAGCTGGTTAAGCTTTCAGGCTTTGAGAAACAGTTCAGCTGAGACCCATTTGGATGAGGACACAGAAGCTTCCAGTCTGAGGAAACAATACCAGCTGAGAAGTTGACCTGGTGAGGTTAGCTGTGGCTTGTTCTGTCTCTCTGACCATCCAGCATTTCACCCCAATAACTGGCCCTGGGTTTGATTTTATTAATAAGACTCTCTAAGATTCATGCTACAATTTATGGAACAGTTTTACTCATAAAATTATATTGAGTTGTGTTGACTTCTTTTTTTCAGCCATTCAGATTACCATGTTGTTGTTTTCCTTAACTTTGCTAACACGATGCTTTACATTTATAAACCTACTCTTGCATTCTAGGGTAGTGTAGCTTGAGTTTTCCTGCCTGGCCCACAGTCAGGACAAATCTTTCTCACCTGCCAGTCCCACAGCAGCTCAGACCCAACCAAGTAAACACAGAGACTTATATTGGTTACAAACTGTATGGCTGTGGCAGGCTTTTTGCTAACTGTTCTTAGAGCTTAAATTAATCCATTTCCATTAATCTATACCTTGCCACATGGCTTGTGGCTTACCGACATCTTCACATGCTGTTTCTCATCATGGCGGCTGGCAGTGTCTCTCTGACTCAGCCTTCCACTTCCCAGCTTTATTCTCCTCCTTGTCCCGCCTACACTTCCTGCCTAGCCAATGGCCAATCAGTGTTTTATTTATTGACTAATCAGCAACACATTTGCCATACAGAACAGCCCACAACAGGGTAGTTCATTGATGATGCTGGGTCATGGCAAGCAATCCTACCACTGTTACCTTGAGTTTGCTGACATTTGCTATTGTCGAAAATTTTTGCCATTACATTTACCAAGGATAGTGGCCTATAGTTTCCTTTTCTTGTCGTGTCCTTTTTTGGATTGGCTATCAGGGTAAGGCTGACTTTTTTGGAGATTTATCTTCCTCTTCTCCCCTTTAGTTTTTGATTGTTTGGTTTTGGTTTGAAGGTTTTGTTTGTTTGTTTGGCTTTGATTTTATATGGGTTTTGTTTGTTTATTTCTTTGTTTTGAAAAGCCTGAGATTACCAATGGGTCTATGTAACAGCCAGTCTTGTTGTCAACTTGACTACATCTGGAGGTAACTAAAACACAAGCATCTGTATATTCCTGTGAGGGATTTTTCTTAATTAAATCATTTTAAGGGTGAAGAGCTACCTTTAATCTAAAACTTTTGAGGTGGGAAAATCCACATTTAATCTGGGCCATACTTTTTAGTGGAAGCCTATATAAAGGACATGGGAGAATGAACTTTTGCTCTTTGCTTGCCTGCCCTCACTCTTGCTGGCAAGTTCATTCTTTCATTAGCAATAGAACCTGCTTCTTTGAGATTCTAGCACATACTGAAGACCAGCTGAGACATCCAGCCTCTTGGCCTGAAAAAAATAATGGGTTCTTGGACTTTCCTTGGTTAGATATCCCTTATTGAAATAACTGAACCATAAACTGTAAGCAACTCTAGTAAGTTCCACACTAATTCAGTGTATATATATTTGATAAAAACTGAGTTGTAAAGCCCTCAGGTCTTGGGCTCTTTGTTCAAGAGAAATATTTTTATGATTATTCAATAACCTTATTAATTGTTGGTCTCTTCAAATTTTCCATTTTCTCATAATTCAACTTTCTTTATTTGCATCATTCTAGAAATAGATTCATTTTTTACAGGCTTTCTACTTTATTAGCTTGTAACTGTGCATACTGGGAATTATATCTTACCTTTTTCACAATACCTATTCTGATGTTTTCTCTTTCATTTCTGATTTTGAGTCTTCCTTCCTTTATTGTTTGGTCTAGTTAAATAACTGTACATTTTAATTATCTTCCAAAAACAACTTGTTATCATTTATCTTTTCCCAATATTTTTCATACTCTGTTTCACGTATTTCTGTTCTGATATTTCCTTCCATTTTCTAACTTCAGGTTTGTTTTGTTTTCTGTCTAGCTATCTGAGGCATAACACAGGACTCCTTTAGTTTATGTCCTTTTTGTAAGTAACTGTGGTGGATCCTAAGAGATATGGATGCTGTATTTCTATGTTTGCTGGAATTAATCTTTTTGATTTTCCTTGTCTCTTTGGTTTTCTAGAACATACACTCTACTTTCATGTGTGAGTTTCAGGACCTACCTTCTGTTGTTCTACTTTTATAACTTTGTAGTTAGAAAGGATGCTTGAAATGATTTCAGCCTTCTTAGATTCCTTAAAACTTTTCTGTTCTAATGCAGAACCTATCCTGGAGGCTATTCCATACACACTAGAAGAATGTGTGTTCTGCTACTGTCTATGGTCAGCTATGTGAATGTCTTTTATTTCCAGTTGTTCTAAAGCATATTTCAAGTCCAGTGATTTTTCATTTTCTATATAAATATTCTATCCAGTGTTGAGAGAAGGGCATTGATGTCCCATATTATTGTTGTGTTCTGAATGTTGTGTCCTTTCAGATCTGCTTGGATTTGCAAGATAGTCTTAGATATGTCTTTGTTGAGCAAAAATGTATTTACATTTGTTATGTTTTCTTCATGGTTGGCCCTTGATCATTATATAATTTTCCCTTACCTTTATGTCAACTTTTGTCACAAAGACTATTGTGCCTGACATAGGAATAGTTATTCCTGCTCTTTTGGCTTTCATTGGCAAGAAGAATCCTTCTCCATACTTTCACTTTCAATCCGTGAATCCTGAAATGTGCAGAGAGTCTCTGGCAAACGATGTGTGGTTTTTAATTTTTTTAATTTTAAATTTATTTTTATTTAGGCATCTTTTGTCCATTTGCATTTCAAATAATTATTCATAGGTTAGGATTTATTTCTTCCAGTGAGTTCATCATTTTCTAGGTTTATTTTTTATTTTGTTTTGTGTGGTGTAGGAAAAAATGTTTATTTTGTTTTATGTTCATGTACTTTTTTGTAAACCTTCCTTTCCCCCGCCCCGTTGTTTTCCTATTTATAACTTTATAATTTTGTGGAGCATTATGCTTTGATTGCATTGTCTTTTACCTTTTGTATATTTACTACATTAATTTGTTTTCTGAGACTTAAGTGAAAGCATATTTGAGTTGAATTAACTTATTTGAAGATGGCAAAATACACACACAAATGCCTGTATGTCCACTTCCCCTCAAACTTCCTGTCTTAGACATTCCAGTTCATATCACTTTATAATGTAAATCTATTCACAAGTAATCACAGGTATATTTGGTTTTATCTTAAAAATTTCTATGTTAACCACTGTACTATTTGTGAGTGGCTTGTAGATTATCTTTATGGTGTTAGATTATCTTGTGTTTTACTCTATGCATATGTTTAGTGGTGAGTATTATATTTCCTGATTTCATAGTCTCGATTGGCAGCCTTTCAATTCATCTTGAAGAATTCCTGTATTATTTCTCATACATTATTTCTAGTGGTGATGAATTCCTTCAGCTTTTTTCTGACAAATTCTCTCTACCTTTTTCCAAGTTTCATTTAAAAGCAGAATCAATTCATAAATTGAATTTATCCTACACAGAAAAACTGAAGATATATAAGTATTCAATTATATGCATGATGCAACTATATTCAAATGTGTACTATCTGCTTGGTCTAAAGTGTCTAAAATGGAAAGCAACAAAAGTTTACTAGTCAGTATCATTCAATGCAAAGAATTAACATAAAATACACACTTTTGGGTGACCGTGCTAAAGCAGAAATCCTCAGGATAAAAATACAGGTTACCAAGTAACATATTCAATAGTATCTTATTCTTATAAATATGTTTGTCATGAAGAATATATTTTTATGCATGACACAAAATAACCTACAGTGGCCTAAACAAAAATTTTACAGTAATTTTATGACAGTGACAGACACACACTTAATTTTCTAAAATGTTTTTTCAAAGATCATAACTTTTAAAGAATATTTTTAAGAAACAAAATTTTTACATAAGCATAGATTATGAAATGAATAGACAAAATATGAGTAAGTGAAATGTGACTTCAAATGTTCTTCTGGCCTGAAGCTCTAGCATATTATAATATGCATTCTCCCAGGCTCATGAATATAATTAAAGAAAAACAAATATAACAACAACAGAAAGCAGAAAAAAAAGATAGAAATGAAGAAATCAGTCTCATAGCAGAAGCCAAAATAATTCTTTAAGTCATTTGCATCTCAACATTTTGTTGTGAGACAAAAATAAAAAAATCTAAATTAATCGATGTATGATATAGAGTAATTTGAATATTCACACCTAGAATTCAGAAGAAAAGATATGTGCACACTTTTGAAGAAAACCTCCAAATGGAATATCTCCTCAACTGCATCAAAAGTTTTTAATGTGCTGTGTGAAATAGAGTTGCATTTCTCTCTAGCTGGAGCTCTTCTTCCTGTACTGTGTATAAAGACCAACCCTTTGCTCTGACTGTGCCTGAGTCCTTTTCACTGCAGTCATCTCCATGGCTTCTGTGTAACATTTGCTGTACCAGCTTAGTTAAGAGGTCATGGAGCTACCTCTGAAGATCCTTTTCCTGTAAATACTTTACATTGGATTGGATCATTTTATATTGTATACAAATTATATATATTGAAATTGATATTGTTAGAAAATATTCTATGTATATTTCTAATTGTACTGTTCATTTAACAATGTAATGTGATTTTCTGATCCTTGAATGTTATTATTACCAACTATTAGGATATAAAGAAATGAAAGTTAGTAGTTAGACATTATAATAGAACTTGTAGTTATATTAGGTATGTTTTCAAGATTGAGTAGATATATTTTAGATAGACAGGTTATCTTCAAACCCTTCAGAGATCTACAGAATATGGCATTTAAAATGTTTTAATAACTTAGAAAATTTTTCTTTTTTGTTATGACTATGAGACATGTCGGCTCCTGGCAGTACCAATCTACTTCAGAGAAAATATGGGCATTGAAAAAACTGCAATTGGAGTTAACTTTCATTGTAGCAAAAGTTAGCCACTGGACAACAAGGTATCCTTGAATCAACTGCTGACAAACAGGACAGACAGGACACGAAACAAAGAACTACTGATTCTTGTCAAAACAAGTGTGGTTATGGCTTTATCAAAAGGCATCTTCTGAGGCCAGGACAATATGGCACCATCCCTAAAGTGGCCTTCGCAATCCGAGAAAGGTACAGTGCCCTTTTCTTCAAAGGCAGCTTAACAGGCAGTCGGCCGATGGCTTCTGATGTGCAATGGGACAGTAGCTGAAACAGTTATTCTTGAAGAGTAATTAAGCTCCTGCCTCTCAATAGTAGGATGGCATTTAATAGAGGGATGTGGAAAAGAACGGGATGCTGAGATGAAGCCACATACACACATAGCCAAGAAGAATGGACAGCTGAATTCAAAAAACATCAACAATTTCCAGAATTTAAAATCCTGAATCATGACATGACACTAGTGGAATTCAGGTGTTTCTGGTATATAGACTGCACTCACCCAATGTGAGGTTGAACTGTTGACCTTGTGTACATCCTACTTCACAAATGAGTCTGTCAGATACGCTAAGCCTATAGGCTGAAGATGATGCCCCAACACTGTGGAGAAACCTCAGATGACTGTCCAGGCAGCTGGTTGTTTCTGTCAACTCACAATTTTTTGGAAGTTGCTTGCATGTACTTCCTGTTTTTACTTTTGTTAGCTAATATTATTTCCTTCTTGGGTCTCTGAGGGAGTTGAAGATTAGTTAGTTATAGTTGAAGATTAATTAGGATAGAAAGTGAATTAGATACAATAGGATAGATAATGGAATTATTTTCTCTGAATTTGTCAAATACAAATGAACTAGACATTGTTTAGGCATTTATTACTTGTATATATTGTATATAGTTATTGTACTTTTGTATATAGTTTTTCTTATGTTAGTTATAAGCTTTTTCCTTTTTTCTTTTTATTAAAATAGAAAAGGGGAAATATGGTGATATTTTATTTGTATTAAAATGTTATTTGTATGTTAATAAATAAAGTTGCCCGGGGGTCAGAGATATTAGCAAGCCATAGGAAAGCAGGGCAGTGGTGGCATATGCTTGTAATCCCAGCACTTGGTAGGCAGAGCTAGGTAAGTCTCTGTGTGTTGAAGGATACAGCCATTATTGGATACACATGCCTTTAATCTCAATACCAATCATGGAAAACCTGGAGGTCTACACAGACAGGCCGTGACGAGGCAGTCATGTGGCAGAACAGAATTTCTATATAAGGACTTTAACACAGAAAGTAGCTCTGGTTCGGAGAGTTAGGACCACTGCAGGAGGAAGGGTAAGGTTTTAGCTCTTAGCTCTGATCTCTTGGCTTTCTTCTTTGCATTGGTTCTGTGTTTCCTATTTAATAAGAAGGTTGGTTACATCTACATTTTCCTAGTGCCAAAAAATGTTGTGGGCTTCAACAGTGTCACAACCTGAATGGACTCCAGCTGGGATCTTAGAAAAGTAACATGAAACCTTACCTGGACTATGACACAACATGGTCTGTTTCTCATGCCAGGGTTTCTATTACAACTGGTCTATCCAGAAAGAATAGCAATAATCACCAAACAAGTTAAGGTTTAAGAAGCCAGTGGAAGCTATTTTAGCTTAACCTGTAAAACTAAAGCTTTAAAGTAACTGTTTCCCAAGTATTTCAGAATAGTTGACATTACATCTTTTGGACACATTGATAACATGCAATAGCATTCTATCTCTATGCCATGGACCATGGGTGTCCAAAATAGAATGTACAGAACATTAATAAAGAATATTGGAACACATGAATACCTTGCATCTTCTTTATTCATTTCTCATTGTACAATATTTCTAATACATTCAGTTATATATATTAGACAAATGTCATATATGTGATATGTAATGAATTCAAGCGCAGTTAGAGAATGTGTTCAAGGCTTAAAAACAATTTCTCTAAGAAATTAAATTGCTTGCTGTAGAGTAAAATAACACATACAGTTTAGTACTGTGGTAAAACAGATTGTAGTAGGTAGAAAAAGATTTGGAGACAGAAACAAACTAATCACCTAAGAGAAAATAGAGATGGTCCCAAAATAAGTAAGTGAAGAAAATGTCAAATTATAATAGTAATGGAAAGTTTAAAATATAGGCAGAGGAGTCATTAATTTAATTATTTGGCCTAGTTTCCTATTTAGAACAGTTTAAAGCTTCTTACCAGAAGGCAATGGAATTGTAAGAAGAGGGATGCAACATTTTACAAAGTAAATCATGATATAATTTCTCATTCTATGACCGAGAAATCCAAGCTGACAATTGCAACACTTTTTAAAACTCTAGTCAAGACACTAGATATTTGTGGCATCCTAAAATTTACACTGAATTTAACTGCCTCTCCCCTCCAATACACATGGCCTCACACCTATTCAAAAAGAGACTTCCTCTAAAAGGGGCAGATTTCATGTTGTTTAGACATTGAGAGGAAGGGAGAGCAAGCCTTCTATAACAATTTCGAGATTAAACTTAAACATCCCCAGATGATTTTAAGAGTCCAGAAAAGAACAGAGGAGAATTAGAGGAGGTGAAGAAGGCAGTGGGCACAGGGCAGTAAGGAGGGCTTCATCTTTAGTGACACAGTTCACAAACCCTCAAACTCATAATCAGGGGAAAGCTTGCTTTGGAAGTATACATTCCTTTGAATGAAGAACACCAAGGCAGTCCAGGTAATGGATAAAATCTCAGTGAGTTCCATGGCTCAATCAATTCATTAGAAATATAGGTGTGGCATAATAAGGTCAGAAACCCATTGCTAACAGCTTTGAGGAAATTCTCCCATATAGCAGAACTTTCCCAAGCCCGCTGGCCTTGGTACAGCTGAAAAGTCAGATTTTATACTCACATGCTGGCAAGTATTTTCACTTTAAGTCAACTTTTGAGCTTTAACAACTGAAACCAAGTCATTTAAAAAATACAATGAAAGCTGGAGCCATAAAGACTGTGGAAACTTACTTAACAGCATGAGCTAAAGATAACCAGGAATTTGCCACTGGGAACTATTTAATGCTTTTGATGGAGTTGCAGCATATAGAGCCTAAGGTAATTGATGTGCAGAGTGAACAAGCTAATAAATACTCGTTCTAGAATTTCTATGATTTAAGGGGGATGGGAGTATTAAGTTGATGGATAAGTCCCACAGTGCATTTTTTTTTAAAATGTGGTCTACTCAGCTTTGTTGGCAATGCAATCGTATTTCAAATCCATTCATAAGGTCACTAGAGAAGAATAAAAAGCAAGTGTCATGTGTCTGGACAGTCACAAAAATAATGAACAAAGGTTGTTATACATGTTTCAGCATTTAAAAAATGTGCTAAACCATTATTTCTGGTGAATCTATTCAGCATGCTTTTCCTATGCCTGGAAATTTAGATAGTCTCTAACCTGTAGCTTTAAAATAGCCTTTAAGAATTCAAAAAGTTAAACACCAGAACATCAGAACAATAGATAATTTGATCCATAAATAAGCAAATGAAATGGACAAACAGTTTTTGAAATATGAAGAACACACGGCCAACAGACACATAAAAAGAATGTCAGAATCCTTGGCTAACACAAAAATGCAAATCAAAACTATGCTGAGAGTCCAACTAGCCCCTGCCAGTATGATGTCATTACAAAATAAAAAATGCTGATGAGATTGAAGGGAGAGAGGCAGGCACCCTTACATACTGGTAATTAGATTATAAACTTGAACGGTCACTATAGAAATCAGTAAGGATGGTCCTCAAAAATTAAAAATACAACTACCCCATGCTCTAGTCAAACCATTTCTAGGAATATACCCAAAGAAATCTTAAGTCAGCATGTTACTCAGACACCAGCTCATCCATGTTTATTGCAGTACTATTCACCATAGCCAAGCTGTGGAACCCATCTGTGGCTCCATCACTGACACATATAAAGTTCTTAGAGCAGAGCATGACACAAAATCACTGGCTACTTTATAATATATTTTATTATTGAAAATGATAAGAAACTATTAACAAAGATGCAAATTAAACGAGTGTGGACATTCATTGGTTTTCCAGCTGACGTGCAAGGAGTGAAGTTCTGCATTAGGAATATGTAAATTTATAAAAGCACACCCACCTCATTCAACCTGGGTTCCAATGGCCCCCAAGCCTCCACTGGAATCCTATTGAAGATAAAATAGGATTCTGGAATCAATTTAGTGCATTTTAAAGAAAGGAATTATCAAAGTGATCTGTAATTGTAGCACCACTCTACAAACAGGACCAGAAGGAACTATTTGAAGTCAGATATTTTTATATAGTTAGAAAGAAACAATCTTTATACTTCCTCAGACCTCACTTCCAGTTCTCTTATCCATTACCCAGGAAAGACATAAAGGAATTAGATCAAAAGTTCTAGAATCTCAGTTCTATAGATTGTAAAAACAACATATTCTCCTAGCAGATTGAAAATCCGGGGAAGCCAGCCTCCTAACTGGAGATCACAGCTAGGAAGTATGTATCAAGCACCTATCACTTGAAAGAAGGATGGAAGTGCTTCTGTGAGATGAAAATAAATGAGAAATCTGGGAAAAGAAAGATGCCAAGTCACCAGAGAAACCAATTATGCTTCCAAGCAGCCAGAACATAAGCATATGCCTGGGTGCCCAGGGCTTAAAAGAAACCAGAGTGTTGAAAGAAAATCAGGCTTTAGATCTAAAGGAAATCATTTTCTTTGTATATTCTGCCTGCAGTTTTGATTCTGTTTTATCTCAATAGAATTTGCATGAGCCATTTTAATTCATTCTTACACAGATACAGCACATTTACCAGCATGATGAACGTCCCAGTAAAAGAAGAATTTGATATATGCCTTTTGGTCTCTTTCAACAGGGTGGATCACACACACACACACACACACACACACACACACACACACACACACACACACACAAACCCTCTTGCTTTGGAGCTTCAGGAAGGAAGAAGTAATGTTTATTGAGCAAGAATATTTACGTGGCAGGAATCTGACAAATGTCTTCACATATGGTCTTTCACTTAAATGTTTCTACATTACAGCATTGTAGCACCATTTTACAGATGAGAAGAAGAGACACAGAGCAAGGATTCCACTTGAACCAAACCAGATTGGGCACTTAGTATTTTATAGAAAAGATAGACAGACACATGCGTTGCTTTTCCAATCTTGACTATGCTTTATAAATATGCCTAAACAGCTCTATTTTACTGCTAATGCAACTGTCTCTATTCATCTTTACAAATATCTCAGGCAGAAGGATCCAGCAAAGTTTCTTCTCTTTCAGTCTCTTTTTCTTTTGCTTTCTCTCAGACTTGCTCATGCTTACTCTCTCTTTCCTCCCTTCCTTCTTCCCTCCTTATAGAAAAAGAAAAAGAAAGAACAAATTTAGGAGTCAGAGGGAAAAGAGAGTTAAAAGTTAAAAAATGAAGGTCTGTGCATCACCAAGATGAGGGTATGGAGGAAAGATAACTTGTACCTTATGTGTTCATCACCTTGCTTCTTTGGGAGATCTGCTTTCAATTACTCATTTACTGCTTGTACTAGGTGCTGCTTAAGAAAGGGAATCATGTTCGACTACCCGAGCAGAGCTATGACTTCAGACCCAGGAACACCAATTATAGTGAATTACTCATATGTAAATTGAATTTCATGTGAACTTAAGTGAAGTTCAGCCCATGACTTGGAAATTTCCTTTAAAACAGGGGTATCTTGTAGATTGCGTTCCATAGACCTCTGCCCTATTTTTTTTTATTGGCCATTCAGTTCTTTATTAGACCATCAGGTGTTTTAGACAGATACAGTATCACAGCATCACAGAGTTAAGCAAATGCAATATAAACAAAAGTAACCTCTTTTGGAAGTTTAAGGAAGTTCAGGGGGTTGAACCCCGATTGTCATGTCTGCATTTTTAGAAGTTAAAACCAGAAAGAAAATGAGAATTAAACAATACTGTCTAGCCTTTAGGTAATGAACAGATTGTGAGACAGGCAAATGTGGGCTACAGCTAGATAAAAATACAACCTTGTATTAATTATTAGAGTCTGTTTTAGGCAGAATTCTCTAGAGGAATGGAGCCAATAGAAAAAAATATGCCTATGAAAAGGCACTTATTAAATTGGCTTACAGGATAGTGCTGAGAGGTCTAACAGTGACCACCTGCCTGCTGGAAGGCTGAGAAGTTGGTAACATCTCAGCCCACAAAACCAGGGGCCTCAGCAATGCACTGGAAGATGGGAGCAGCCACAGAGGAACTCACTCTGGCAGAAGCAAAAGCAAGCAGGCCACCTTGCTTTTTCCTTGTTCCATTTTCCTCTCTCAGTACTAGTTAGACGCATGCCCCATTTTGCAAGTGGCTCGGCCCCCTCAGTTATTCCTCTCAGGAAATGCGCCACAGACTCACTGAGTATCTTCTAACTTCTCTGGTTTGTTTGTTTCCTTGCTTTTGTTCTTGTTTTATTTTGTATGTTCTTTTAAACAAAGTCTCACCATGTAAGCTTGTTGACCTGGACCTCACTACATAGACCAGACTGGCCTATAACTAACAGACATCCTTCTGCCTCTGCCTCTGCCTCTGTCCCTGCCTCATAACTGTTTGGATTAAAGCATCATGTCACTACACCAACTGGCCTGATTCATAACCTCGTCAATTTGACAATAAAATCAGTCTTTGATGGCTTATTTTCTTAGACAAACACCAAATGATATTTGAGCTTACTCTACTATTCTAAAGTTAACCAAATTTGTTGAATTGGAGAGGGAAAGTTAAGAGTTTACATTTAAGAGAACCTGCTTGTAAGGAGAACATCAACTCCTTGTGAGACAAAGGCAATGGCCTGAACTGCTTGATTCTGTCCATGTTCTTGATCATTGACCCGCTTTTTACTCCAGTACTCAGTAAATCAGACAGTTAGCATTTGTTGGGCTACAACCTATGCAAGAAGTAGATAGACTCTCTGACAAAATGTTCCAGGAAGACATTGTTTCTAAGCTTATCTTGCTGAAAAAATAATGATAAGGCCTCCACAGTGATAGATAAATGTCCTTTAAGCTAAATGTTAGGCTATTCCCAATTAGGGAGCCTTTAACTCACATTAACAAACACCACTCCCACACAGTGGCACGTGTATGGATCAAGGGAAATTGTGCATATTTATTCAGTAGCTGCTCTCTTCAGCGTGTTATTGTAAGAGATTATATAATGACAGGCGATCAATACTACCTACCACATTTATTTTAAACCCTTTTCAGTGATAATGGGGCATATCAAATCAGCCAGTTCAGAGAGCACACAGAGAAATCAGCATGAGGATAGCTCTAGAAATCCCTTCAGTTCACCACCCAGAAAGCTGCCAGGTGTTCCTAGAGTTAGTTTGACAGAATGAACATGCAACTTCCTTTGCCACTGAAGGATTTCTGTTATTTGGAGAAGAAGAGATTCTTAGTGCTTATGGGATAGTCAAGGAATCGTTAGCTGTCCTTCCTCATTCAGGTAAACAGATGTCACTAAAATATTTGCCATCCCAATCTTTATATTTCCTTCACAATTCTCTGAGCCCTTGCAAAACTATAAGGTCTACCTTTCCCTGTGAAAACTTGCCTGAGCATTGCAGCCCAAACCCATGGCATCTCTTCCAACACCTATGGCTCAAGTACCGAGGAAACTATGCATAGACCTGACTTCCATCTGGATTCAGCATGGCCATGTGGTGCTGAGAAGGCAAACGTGTCTGTGACTCTTGATTTCCTCACCTATCATTTTAGTCTAGTAATACTTCAATCTTTCAGATAGTTATTAAAATTTTAAAAACACCGGTTGTGGTGGTTTATGAAACTTAGCTGCTGAGGCAATACATGGTCAAAGGTTTAATCAATGTAAATGACTTAAGCACAAACTGCAGAGCTATATGCTAGGATGGACATGGTCAATGAACATATCCACTCTCTGGTTATTAGATGCAGGCATAGCAAGAGAAAGTCAGTGGGAAATGGTCTTTACCAGAACTCTGGCAGAAAGGAAAGGTTTAGAAAGGGAAAAGAGGCCATCACCTTTGATAAAAGATAATAATAGGCCTTAAGAAGCAATTTCATAGACAAATTTTCTGCTTCACACAACCAACGTAAAACTAAACAATTACAGATGTTTGCAGTATAAATGAGAGTCCTGGGATTTGAAAGGAATGGGCAACAAGTAGTTTTCTTAATGGCAAGCAATGAGTGCCAGAACCCAGAGGGGAGCTAACTCTACTATGTGGTAACTAGTAGATTACCATGGGATGGAAAGTCCCACAAGCTGCAAGGGTGATGTCCTTGATGAGAACCAAGAGTTAAAGTGGGATTCCTTTACCATATCTGGCAATGTGACTAGCAGAAGCATAGTCCTGCAATTGTTTGGCCAATCAACCTAGATTAGCATTGCTTAAACAGCATGATAACACGCCAGTCTGTATCTGAGCATCATGATCCACTCAGACTTATATGCAAACTCTTTATGATGACTCTGTCCTATCCTTTACACTTTCTTTGTGTCCATACTTGGATCATTTCCAGAGCAACTCCTTTCTGGAGGACTGGCTTATAATATCCACTCCTTCCACAAACAGCATATCCAGGAGCCAAGTAGTAAATGAAATAATAAGCTTACCATGCAAAAAAAAAAAAAATAGTCCATAACCCTCAGTCTGACAAAGCACAGGAAAGACTGTGCCATAGTTCTACAGGAGGAGGGCACTTCACTTGAATGGCTATGAGATGTAGATTAGAAATCACAAAAGGCTTTTTAAACAAGATCCTGGGAACTGAGTGTTGTTAGATGAGGAGGTGCTACCTAGAGCAGACTTCTAAACTTTTCTACTTGCCCCCTGTGGTACTTTGAATGGGAATGGCCCCCATAGGCTGATATATTTAAATACTTAATCATTAGGGAGTGGTGCTACTTGACAGAGATTAGGGGGTACGACCTTGTTGGAATAAGTGTGGCCTTGTTGGAGGAAGTGTGACACTGAGGGTGTGCTCAAGCCAGGCCCGGTGTCTGTCTCTCTTCCTGCTGCCTGCAGAATCTGATGTAAAACTCTCAGTTTCTTCTCCAGAACCACGTCTGCTTGCATGCTGCCATGCTTCCTTCCAGCTAATAATGGACTAAACCTCTGAAACTGAAAGAAAACTCCAATTACATGCTTTCCTTTATAAGAATTGCCATCGTCACAGAATGACAGACAGGCTGTCTGCCTGTGGAACTTTCCCACTCCCTCAGTTTGGTTTCCAAAGATACAATCTGTCATCATCCTTTCCTTCCTGACCCATAGTCCCCACTGCTGTGCCCCAACCCCAACTCTGGTGGACATCCCATGCTCAAGTACAGGCCATGCCAGCCAGAAGAACAGATAGGCTAACCCAAGCTGAGACTCCCTGCTGGACCACCTCCTCCACTCTCTAAGTGCCCCTCCCCAATTTCTCCATGCCCCTCCCCTCGTTATCACCATGCCTCAGCCCCCAACTCAGGCAAAGATACCCCGCTTAACCAAAAACCATGGGGGCTACCAGAAGTCCAGGTAGACTGCTCACACCTTGATCTCTCCCACTCTCTTAGTCCCTCTTCCTTCCTCATCACCAGGTCCCAGGCCACAACTTGGGTGGGAACTCTCTGCTGGACACGAGACCACACCGACTACCAGAACTCCAGAAATGTGTGACCTCTGGACTCCTTCAATCTCTTTGTGCTCCCCCCAACACTATCCCCAATCCTCCTATCCCTCCTCTTCACCATGTGTCCCAGATGCCACAGGCCACCAGATGACAAGCCCCCAACTCAGGCAGAGAACCTCTGTTCAACCACAGGCCACAGAAGCCAGGAAACCAGGGAGGAAACAGAAACCAAGGAACAAAACACCCACCCAACAAACTAAGAAATCAGCACTAGACCTACAATCACCCCTAAGCCCAAATGCCTAGACACCAGCTTAAAAACACAATCAGCACTAGCCAGGACAATATGTCACCACCATAGCCCACCTATTGTGCAACCACAAGCCCTGAATACTCCAACACAGATGAAGTACAAAAAAAAAAGACTTTAATATCAGCTTTATGAAGATGATATGGATCCTTAAAGAAGAAGTGGATAAATCCATTAAAGAAATCAAGGAAAAGACAAACAAAAAAAAATGGAGTAAATCAATACACACTTTAAAAAAAGCCAAAAAGGCCATAAAAAAAAAAAACAGTTGAAGGAAATGCGTAAAGTGGTTCATGACCTAAAAATGAAAATAGAAGCAATAAAGAAAACACAACCTGAAGGAAATTTGGAAATGAAAATCTAGGTTAGCAAACAGGAACTATAAACACAAGCATCACCAACAGAATACAAACTATGGAAGAGGGAATTTCAGGTTGTGAAGATATGATAGAAGAAATACATGCAACAGTCAAAGAAAATGTAAATCTAAAAAATTCCTGACACAAAACATCCAGAAAATCTGATACATTATGAAAAGACCAAATCTAAAAATAATAGAAATAGAATGAGAAAAATTGCAGCTCAAAAGCCCAGAAAATGTTTTCAACAAAATCATTTAAAAATGCCTAATCTAAAGAAGGAGATGCATATAAATGTATAAGAAACATACAGAACACCAAATAGATTGGATCAAAAAAGGTAGTTCCCTTGCTACGTAACAATCAAGACACTAAACATACAGAACAAGAGACCATGGATACCAAGCCAGACTACTACACCCAGCAAAACTTTGAATCAACAAAGTTGCATAAAGCAAGACATTCCATGATAAGTCAAATTTTAAAAAAATCTACAAATCAAGCCCTACAGAATATATTAGAAAGAAAACTCCAACCCAAGGAGATCAATGAAAACACAGGAAATAAGTAATATCATAGTAACAAAACAAAATAATACACACACTACCAACAACAACAACAAAACAAAGTAATTAGCAGTTACTGGTCTTAGAAATCTCTCAATATCAATGGACTTAATTCAACAATAAAAGGACACAGACTAACAGAATGTATGCAAATACAGGATCCATCCTTCTTTTGCATTCAAGAAACACACCAAAACATCAACAATAGACATTACTTCAGAGTAAAGGGTTAGGAAAAGATATTCCAATCAAATAGACTTAAGAAACAAGCTGTTGTAGACATTATAATATTTAACAAAATAGAATTCAAACCAAAATTAGTCAAAAGAGATAGGGAACAACACCATACTCATCAAAGAAAAAAAATCCACCAAGATTATGTTTTAATTGTTAACGTCTATACCCCAAATGCAAGGGCACCCATGTTTGTGAAAGAAATATTTCTAAATCTTAAATCACACATTGACCTTCACACATTGATAACAGGAGGCTTCAATACCCCACTATCACCAGCAGACAGGTCATCCAGACAAAAAATAAACAGAGAAATACTCTAGAGAACAGATGTAATGAACCAAATGTACCTAACAGATACCTACAGAACATTTTACCTAAACACAAAAGAATATACCTTGTTCTCAGCACCTTACAAAACTTTTTCAAAAATTGACCACATAATGCATCACATAGCAAGTCTTAACAGACACAAGAAAATTGAAATAACCCCCTGCATCCAGTCAGGCCACAACCAATTAAAGCTGGATTTTAACAACCACAGAATCAACAAAAAACCTACAAACTCATGGAAACTAATCAATTTCTACAGAATGACAACTGGGTCAGGCAGAAATAAAGAAATTAAAGATTGCCTAGAATTCAATAAAAATGAATGCACAGCACATCCAAACTTATGGGACACCATGAAAATAGTGCTAAGAGGATGATAGTTCATAGCCCTAATTGCCTACAAAAAAAGAAAATGTAAAGTTCTCCTACTAGCAACTTAACAGTACACCTGAAAGCTATAGAACAAAAAGAAGCAAGCACACCCAAAAGGAGTAGATGGAAGGAAATAAACAAACTCCAGGCTGAAATCAATAAAATAGAAACAAAGACAACAATGCAAAGAATCAATGAAACAAAGATTTGGCTTTTTGAGAAAATCAACAAGATAGACAAATCCTTATCCAAACTAACTGAAAGGCAGAGAGAGAATATTCAAATTAACAAAATCAGAAATGAAAAGGGGGACATAACAACAGACACTGAGGTAGTCCAGAGAATCCTTAGGTCATACTTCAAAAAGCTGTACACACCAAATCTGATAGACAAGGAACTGGAGAAATATCTTTGAATGTGTTGGCACAGGAGACAACTTCCTAAACAAAACACTGATCGCACAGGCACTAAGATTAACAACCAATAAATGAGACCTCATGAAACTGAAAAGCTTCCATAAGGCAAAGGATGCCATCAAAGGACAAAACAGCAACCTGTGGAATGAGAAAATATTTTCACCAACTCCACATCCAACAGAAGGCTAATACCCAAAATATATAAAGAACTCAAGAAACTAGACATTAACAAACCAAATAATTCATTAAAAATGGGGTACAAATGTAAACAGAGAATTCTCAAGAGTAATATCAAATGGCTAAGAAACACTTAAAGAAATATTCAATATCTTTAGCCATCAGAAAATACAAATCAAAACTACTTTGAGATTCCATCTTACACCTGTCAGAGTGGCTAAGGTCAAAAACACAAGTGACAGCTCATGCTGGAGAGGATGTGGAGCAAGGGAAGCACTCCTCCACTGCCAATGTGGATGCAAACATATACAGCCACTACGAAAATCAACACAATAGTGTGGTGACATATTGTGTACCCTAATAAAATTAGCCTCAAAATCAGAGAAGAGAACAAGCCTCTAGATTAAACATAGATGCCAGGCAGTGGTGGCACACACCTTTAATCCTAGCACTCCAGTGGCAGAGATCAGTCTGAATCTCTGTGAGTTCAAAGCCACCCTGGACTACATGAGATTGACTCAGTCTAAGAGAGAAACAGTAGCGGCACACATCTTTAATCCCAATACTTGGAAGTCATACGCCTTTAATCCCAGCACTTGAAATCTCACACATTTAATCCCAGTATTTGGGAAGCACACATGCCATGAATTCCAGCAATAGGAAGGAAATGATGGCTGTGCAGAGAAAGGTATATAAAATATGAAGAGATAGGAATTAAAGGCTTTTGGGCTGAGGAAGCCCTTTCGGCTAAAGCTTTTTCAGGCTGAAGAGTGCTAGAGGTAAGAGGTGGCTGTGTCTTGTTCCTTTGTCTCTCTGATCTTTCAGCATTTACCCCAATATCTGGCTCTGGGGTTTTTATTAAAAGACCATTTAGCAATTCGTGTTACACAGTAGTTCCTCAGAAAATTGGGAATTGATTTGCTTCAAAACCCAGCTATACTACTCTTGGGTGCATACCCAAATAAAGGATGTTTCATCCTACCACAAGGAAACCTGCTCAACTATGTTCATAGCAGCTTTATTTGTAATAGCTAGAAAATGAAAATAACCTAGATATCCCCCAACTGAAGAATGGGTAGAGAAAATGTGGTTCATTTATACAATGGAGCTATTTAAAAAAAATGACATCAGGAAATTTGCATGCAAATGAATGGAACTAGAAAAAAAAATCCTTAGTCAGGTAACCCAGACCCAGAAAAATAAACATGGTATGTTCTCACTTATGAGTGAATATTATCTATTAAATTAAGGATAATCATGCTATAATCCACAGACCCAGAAAAACTAAGTAGCAAGGAGGATTCAAGGAGGACATATGCATTTGGGGGATGATATAGAAACCTAATGTTGTAAAAACTCTCTGGAATCTGTAAGGATGACCCTAGCAAAGATTCGTAGCAATGGAAAATAAGGAGCCTCAACGAGCCATCTTCTGCAACCACACAAGGCTTCTGATGTTGGGGCTGGGGCATCAACCCTGTCACAAAACCTTCAACCTACAATTTATCCTGCCTGTAAAACTTGTGGGGTAATGATGGCACAGAACTTGTGGGAGTGACAACTTGTAGCCCATGCTGGGAGAGGAAGCCCATGCTGTCTATGATACTGTCTATGTGGTGAGAAACCAGAGGCTGGACAGCTCAGAGACCTAGGATAGAACCAATCATGACTGGCAAAAAAAAAAGTTAATGAAATCATTCCTAATAATATTCTGCTATACGCATAGATCAGAGCCTAGCCCAATCTCCATCAGAGAGGCTTCATCCAACAACTGATGGAAGAAGATGTAGAGACCCACAAGTATACTTTTGGCAGAGCTGGGGAACCCCACAGAGGAAGGGGAGGAAGGTTTGTAGGTGCCAGAATGATTAAGGACAAAATGAGAACACAGCCCACAGAATCAACTAAGCAGAGCTCATAGGAACTCATAGAGACTTAAGTGACAATCACAGAACCTATATGTGTCTGAGCTAAGACATCTGCATCTAAGCTATCGTTTTGTACCTTGGTGTTCTTGTGGAACTCCCAGCAGTGAGAGTCAGGGGTGGGAGACAGGATGTCTCTGACTCTTTTTTCCTGCTCTTGGGACTTTTTTCTCCTATTGGGTTGACTTGACCAGCCTTGATATGAAGGTCTCCGCTTAGTCTTATTGTAACTTCTTATTCAGTGTTCAGTTGCTATCCTGGGGATGGAGGCTGCTCTTTTCTGAAAGGAAGTGGAGGAGGAGTCGATCTGGAGGAGAGGGGAGGTTGGTGGAGACTTGGAGGAATGGAAGGAGGGGGAACTGCAATTGGGATGTAATATATGGGAGAAGAATAAACTTTTAAAAAGAGTTGCCATGGTCATGGTGTCTCTTCACAGCAACAGAACATTGATAAAGACACCTCATCTTGTCTCCTAAGAAATTTGTATGAGACCTCAACTACACAGACATATTAAATAGATATACAAATCAAATATTTGCTGATAATAAATCATTAAATTGTTTATTATAAAATATTTCTTTGGTATAATTTTTTCTCAGATATGAAAGCAAGGTAGCATATTAACTGCTTGTTTATTTATTTATTATTTTACTTAAAAGATTTTTTTCATTTTGCATGCCAACCCCTGTCCCCTCTCCCTCCCCTTCTCCTGCTCCCCCTCACGCCCCCCATCCCATTCCCATCACTCCTCGGTAGAAGGTAAGGTCTCCCTTGGGTAGTCAACACAGACAGGCATACCAAGCTGGGGCAGGACCAAGCCCCTCCCCACTGCATTAAGGCTAAGTAAGGCATCCCACCATAGGGAATGGACTCTAAAAAGCCAGTTTGTCTACTCAGGATAAGTCCTGATGTTACTGCCAGGGGACCCACAAACACATCAAGCCGTGCATTATCACCCACATTCAGAGGGCCTAGTGCAGTCCCACTGCTTGTTTATTTTTACATAAGAAGTAATATATTGGGTGAATATGTCACAGGACATAAAGTATTGTCAGCTTTTTCTGAGTTTACTGATAGTTTGATCCTATGATTATCAGTACTGAAAATTACATTTAACATAAATATGGCAGAATTGTGTTTGGGACATTTCAAACTCTGTTGGAAATTCTGCCCTGATCTAAAATTAAAATTCACTTAATGATTTTTTTATGAAACTCAAGGAAGGAACTCAAACACTCATGTTTAAAATAAAACATTGTGATATAATATGATCTGAAGACACACTAGTATGAGGCTTCTATTTTCATTAATTGTTGTTACATTCATGTATGTATATGTGCATGCATGTGCCTCTCTCTCTCTCTCTCTCTCTCTCTCTCTCTCTCTCTCTCTCTCTCTCTCTCTCTCTCTCTCTCTCTCTCTTTGTGTGTGTGTTCCTAAATGCAATGTTCTTAGTCTTATAGGTTTATTATTGTATATACAATGTTCACTATGTATATTTCAGGACTGAACATTTTATTGAATTACTAACTGATAGAATATTTTCTGGGAAAGACTGTCTCCTGTTCTTAGCATTGCTTACTTGTCATTATTTCTTGTACAGGGTTGAGGCCTTGTGCCCCTCCCCACTCACATTAGCATATCAATTTTTATTTCCTTTGTTCAGCTTTTGTTTAAGGAGTAAGCCTTTGATGAGACATTATGGGCATAGCTTCTGACATTACTAGGAGACACAAACTCCCAGCAAACCCCATGGTCTTCTGGCCCTGACTATCTTTTTGGATCCTCTTCTACAATGACCCGTGAGTTTTAGTTGCAAGAGTTGTGTTGTTGTATTGTAGATGTGTGAGTTGGGACTGGGCTCCACAACTCTGCATTTTGATTGTTTGTGGTTTCCTGTAATGGTCTCCTTCTCTTACAAAGAGAAGTTTCCTAGATATGTGGTGAAGATGATTCATATCTGCGGGTGTAAGGGCAAATTTAGAATGTAGCGAGAGATTGTGCTGGCGTAGTAAAGTGGTGATTACAAGTTTTCCTTCAAGATTCATGACTTCACTAGCTCTGTATATTCGGTTAGATTCCTAGTACCAATCATAATTTCCCTCTTGTTGAGCGGGTCTTAAGTCCAATTAGAGAGCTGTTTGTTACCACCAAGGTATTTCTGGCACTACTGGACACTTAGGGCTATTGTAACTTGCTGGGTGCATTGTGGTTCAGAGGTGTCACATGTTGTTGTGGTTCATAGTTGTCACAGCTGGGTAGTACTTTCTTCCACTGAAAGCTTGCTTGGCACCTTCTGGTACCACAAAAGCTACTCCTCAGAAAGATGGCTTTCCAGTCACTTCCTGAGCAGGGACATCTAGTCCTCCTATCTGAAGTGCACAGTGCCTTCAGCAATCGGGACTTACTTTCCACCTCGGGGGAAACCAAGGGTAGTAGCAATAGCCTATAATGTTTGGGGGAGTTTCTTGAACAACCTTGACCAACAACTCAAAAGAAGCTTTCTCATGTCTGGTATTGGGGTTTTTCTTAAAGGGTCTTTCATTCTTGGAAGCAATATTGTCATCCTAGTTGGGAAATTTTATTTAAACTACATACATATAAACTTTATATATTATGGATATTTTTAGGTAATTAATACTATAAATATTTATGAATTTTCAGCTATTATTACTGTTATTTTACCATCCTTCTGTATTTAGCACCCTCCCCTTCCTAATTAGAGCCCCCTACCTATTTTTCTCATTTCCCCCATCAAGTCACTTGTATGCAGCTATACCCCTTTATATTGCTGTCCCATCCTGACAATGGCCCATTTTTACTTTCCCGGTTTCTGCAGATACTCCAGAATATGTACTCACATCTGAAGATTTGGAGTTAGGAGGTTGAGATGAGAAAGAACCTCTGATGGTTCTCTTTTGGGTCTGGGTTGCCTCATTTGAAGTATTCTTTTCTAATTACATCCATTTACCTAAAATTTTCATTATTTTCTTTATGGCTATCGTATTCCATAGTATATAAGTACAACTTTTTCATTATCTATTCATCAGTTGAAAGACATTTAGGTTATGTCCATCTCCTAGTTATTATGAACAGAGCATCAATGAACATGGCTGAGCAAGTATCTGTGGAGTGTGATGTCAAGTCCTTTGGGCACGTGCCAAAGAGTAGTGTAGCTGAGTCACATGATAGATTTATTTTTAGCATTTTGAGAATTTTGTAGACTAATTTCTAAAGTGGCTGCACCAGTTGGCAGTACCACCAAAAGAAAAGAGGTCTCTCCTTTTCTCATATCTCCTCTAGCCTTTGCTGCCAGTTGTTTTGTTGATCTTTGTCACTCTACTATGGCAAGATGAAATCTCCATGATCATTTTCTTTGCATTTCTCTTATTGCTAGTATAGTGGTTTGAATGAAAATGGCCCATTCATAGGGAGTGGAACTATTAGGAAGTATGACGTTGTTGGAGTAATTGTGGCCTTGTTGGGGGAAGTGTGTCACTACGGATGGACTTTGGGTTTTCAAATGCTCAAGCCAGGCCCAGTGTCACAATCTCTTCCTGCTGCCTGCTGGTACTGATGTAGAACTCTTTGCTTCTTTTCCAGTACCATGTTTGCTTGCATGCCACCATGCTCCCTGCCATGATGACAATGGACTGAACTTCTGAACTGTAAGCCAGCCCAAATTAAATGTTTTCCTTTGTAAGAGTTGCTGTGCTCATGGTGTTTATTCACAATAGACACTCTAAGACAGCTAGGGACAAAAAAAAAAGCATTTTTGAAATAATTCTTAGCCATTTTTTTTCTTCTTTTGAGAACTCTGTTCAAATCTCTGGCACATTTTTTTCAGTGGGTCATTTCTTGTTTTATTTTGGACTCTTTTTATTAAGTTCTTCAGATATTCTGGATATAATTTCTCCATCAGATGTATAAAGTGGCAAAGACTCACTCTCATTTTGTTAGCTTCCTCTTTACCTGATTGATTTTATTTGTTTGGTTGGTTGGTCTTTGTGTTTTTCAGATACACAGAAGATTTTTAGTTGTATGATGTCCTGCTTGTCAATTGCTGGCTTTAATTCTTGAATAAATGGAATTCTACTAAGAAAGTTGTTTTCTATATCTATATAATGTAGGGTACTACATATGTTTTCTTCTAGTAGTTTCAATGTATTGGGCATCAGGTTTAGGTCTTTGATCCATTTGGAGTTAGTTTTGTGCATGGTGATAGATACAAATCTAATTTCATTTTCCTGTATATGGATATTCCATTTATCCAGCACCATTTGAAGAGGCTTTCTTTTCTCCAGTTGTAAGTTTTTGGAACTTTTTTGTCAAATATTAGATTGCTGAAGTCACATGGACTCATGCTTGGGTCTGTTTTTGTGGACAATACTATATTTTTTATTACTATGGCTCTGTAATTTATCTTGAGATCTTCAATGATAATCCCTCCAACATTATTTTTCCACAGGATTGTTTTGGCTATTTGGGGCCATTTGTAGTTCCACATAAATTTTAGGATTTTTTTTCTATCTCTATGAAGAATGAGATGGGGATTTTGATTGAGATTGCATTGAATCTGTAACTAGCTTTTGGTAAAATGGCCATTTTTACAACACTAATTCTTCCAATCCATGAATTAAGGGTGCCTTTCCATTTTCCAATGTCTTTCTAGCTCTTTCTTCAGAGCTTTAAAGTTTTCATTGTAGGCCCTTTACTTCTTCAGTAGGATTTATAATTAGATATTTTATTTTCTTTGAGGCTGTAGTCAATAGAGGTGCTACAGTAGTCTCTGTTTCTATATGCTTGCTGTTTGTGTATTGGAAACCTATTGATTTGTGGAGGTTGATTCTGTCCCCTGCCATGTTGCTGAATTTATTCTTTATAGAAATTTTCTGGGAGAATGTTTAGATTTCTAATGTACACTGTTATGTCATCAGGATAGTTTGACTTCTCATTTTTCTATTTGTAAACTTTTAAATTCTCTCTCTTGCCTTATTGCTCCTGCTAATGCTTAAAGCATAAAACTGAAAAGGACTGAGGAGAGTGGACATCTCTGTCTCATTCCTGACTTCAGTGGGATTGTTTCAAGTGTGGTACCTTAGACATTATCTCACACTTGAATACAAGAAATCAGGACTGCATCATATTGCCATCCTTTTGAAATCACTTCCAAACAGCTGGGACAATACATGAAGAGTAAAAGTAAATATACCTAGAGAAAACTGAAAACTACAACCAGTTTTAAAAGTTGCCATCTGCCTCTTTCAACAATAAACCAAATCATCAACTAATACAAGCAATAGTTAAAAATGACTATGTTCATTTGGTGTCTAGTCTGATTTCCTTTAGGGTGATATATAAATAATGGGGAAAGAGATAAATATGTCCAAGTCTGAATTTCTATATTAGCCAAAATGTTCAGTTAAAACCCTCTGCAGAGCAAAACAGGGTAATAGGAGGATTTGACATTTACAGAGGATTTTTACTCCCATCGTGAGTGGATGGGGCCAACACAATGACAACCAGTCCTTATTCTCCAATCACATTTTAATAAATAGAACAAATTTGCTGTACTCGTGAACATGAAAAGACACTTGGCAGTGCAGGTTGTTTTAATGGACACATCATTTTAAGCTAAACCTTCTCCATCTGTTTTGCTCTCTAATTACCAATGAACACAGTCCATAATTTATAATTGCATTATAAAACAAGACTGGTGGTATATCAACTAATGCCATAGTCTTTTGATCTACACTATTTGGCACCTGCCACAGTATTAATATTTCCTCTATTCCAATAACAAATCACTTTCTCATTTAAGAGAATCTTTTATATTATGTTTTCAATAAGGGAAGAAATTCTCTACCAAGTCATTTTATTTCATAGTTCTGAATCATTCACCTTCCACTCTAATTAGCATTACACAGTCTAGTTCTTTCTATACTGGCCTTCACAACACCCCTCCAAAAGAGTAGAAACTAGTAGAGTCGCAAAAACCAAATATCTCACATGCTACAGTAATCAGGGAATTTCTTAGCTCACTTTAAAGAAGATACAACATGTAACAGAGAATAAATACACACACATGTACATAAACACACATTCATACATCATTTTCATGAAAACTGGATTGTGATAATGGTTTTTTTCTAAGGAAAATCCCAGGAAGAGACTAATGGAAGGGGTGGGAAGAATGACAAGGTTGCAATGGTGAATATGTTTCCCTACTCTATATGCCTTACCTGCTCTCAACTCCACTCCCAAGAAGGAGATTGAGTTGTGTGAAGTATTCCCTGAGGTGATGCCACCGGCACCTTGGAACTTGTTCTGGGATCCTGTATACTTGGATGTTCTCTTTGATTAGGTTTGGCCCGGACACAATCCTTTCACTTTTATAATCACTAGTATGAATGCTGTTGTTGTTATTGTTTTGCATATCAAAGTTGTTCATTATAGGACACTTGAGTTCCTTTGATGGAGTTCCTCGCCTCTTTCACAATGTTTCATGAATGACTTGTTTCTGGTTAAGATCATGAACAACACAAACAAGGAAATGGAAGATGCTGCTTGCTTCAGATGGTGGAGTAGAGAACTCCAGTTCAAGACCTTTTTCTGCTATAAGTTAGAGAAATACCATCTAAAGACATTATTGGCTTAGAAAGTCCATGGTGGTTTGAAAGAAAATGGCTCCCAAAGGGAATGGCACCATTAGGAGATGTGGCCTTGTTGGAGGAAGTGTGTCACTGTTGGGATAGACTTTGAGTTCTCCTATATGTGGTCACAAGGAGACACAAGCTATTCCCAGTGTGTCACAGACGACTTCCTATTGCCTGCCTATCAAGATGTAAGGACTCTCACTTCTAGCATCATGTCTTCGTGCATGCTGCCTTGCTTCCCACCATGATGATAATGGACTACACCTCAGAAACTATAAGCCACCTCAGTTAAATGCTTTTCTTTATAATAGTTGACATGATCATCCTGTCTCTTCCTAGGAACAGAAACCCTAGAGAGAAGGTCTTCCCATCACAGTCTAGATAGAATTTTGTTTGTAACCCTCCTTAACAGTTGTTCTGGCAAAATGAGCATCTGATAAATGTCCTTAGTATCCTATCAAACAAATATTTAGGAGATTAACTGGTCCTTCATCTAATTTTTTGTAATACCTTATATGTGTGTTCTGTAACACTCATTAACTCATTATTTGTTCACATTTAAATAGTCTAGAAGGGCCATCAGTTAACTGTTGTAGGCTAAATTGTACCTTCTATCCAAAATGTGTAAGATGAAGCCCTGACTTCCCTTCCTCCAGTGTCAATGCTGTGATTAAGGTTGGAGTTGTACAGAGAGATGACTAAAGTCAATTAGGTCACTGGAGTTTGACCTTAATCCATCATTACTGATGTCCTTATTAAAAGGGGGTGATAAGCTAGATAGATGGCTCAGCATGTAAAGCACTCATTACTTAAGTCTGAGGAACTAAAGTCAGATCCTCAGCACCCAGGTAAATGCCAGGCAGGTATAGCAACTGATCTGTAATCCCAGCTCTCAGAACATCAATATAGGGTATTTCTAAGGCATATGGCTAGCTAGACAATCAGTAAGGTCTAAGTTCAGCAAGAGACTTGCCTTGACACGTAAAGTAGAGAGTGACAGAAGAAGGTAGATAGATATTCAGTGTCACCTGTTGGCTTCAACATGTGTGTTCACACACATATGAACAGACATAAACTCATACACGTGCATATATGTGCAAAACTAAAGAGGAAATGATGATGAAGCAAACACAAGGGAAAATATAAAGACTCAGTGAGTAGACAATCTTCACACCAAGGAAAACTACCTCAGAAGCCACCACCCCTTTGGAATTCTTGCTTGGAGCTTCCAGAACTCTGAGAAAATCCAATCTATTATTTAAACCAGCCATCCTATGGCATTTTTTATCATAGGCTTAGTAGACTAACATGAGCAGGGATTAAGTTTTAGTAACATTTCCAGCCTTTTTTCTAGCATAGCCTGTTGTTTGATGGTTTCTTCTCAGTGAGGGATTGTTGATAAGGTAGGGATTTAATCAATTAATGTTCAGTATCTAAATATTATTAACCTTATTCATTTGCCTCAAAAAGCTTCCTACTTGCACAACCACAAGTTTTCTTGTAAGATGGAAGGCAGTTGGGTAAAGGAGCCATGAAGAGCAGATGGCTGGAGGGTTCAGCAGGAAAAACTAGGCAGAAGCTAGAAAAGGAGTTTGTTACTCAGGAGAGATAGCTGAGTTCACAGATTAAAAACAAACAAACAACAACAACAAAACCTTATTTCTACAGTTCACAGTATTTAGGGATTCTGCATTCACTCCTCACGGAAAGCTACTATGGGATCCAGAGTGGTCTCTTTATCTGTTTCAGAAGCATAAAAACCACAGGACCCTGTGGACCATGATCTGGTTCACAAAGTTTTCACTGGGAAAAGATCATTTCTGCATTTCTGCCCACTCCAGACAGGTTGTATGGCATTATCGAACTAATCGTGGATGAGACACATAAATTTACCATAGCAAGAGTCATCAGATTAAATTTTATTACATGAAAAATATCTTCTATGACAATGTACATAAGACAAGAAAGCTGAAAAGTAAACTTGATGGACTAGACTTTAACAAACACACCATTTTTCTTTTTATAAATCATGGATGTAATTTACCTAAAAGTGGACAATGAATAAATATAGTAATTATTGAAATTAATATTTATTCCATTTCCAGAAAAATCTCTCTTAGTAATTGATGTAAATGCATTTATGTTTCTATTCTTTTGTTTAATAAAAAATGACAACTCATTTTTAAGAGATAACTCAATGGTTAAGTGCACTTATTGTTCTTCCATAGGACCTGGGTTTGGTTCACGTCAGCCACACACTGCCTCACAACCATCCCAAACTACAGTTCCAGGGGATTACATTCCCAGTCTATCTCCAGAGGCATCAGCACATAGTGAACATAGACACTTGCAGGCAAAAGCAAACATTTTCCCAAAATGAAGTGAGTATATTGTGTGAACACACACACACACACACACACACACACACACACACACACACACACACACACAGGAAAGACCAGGGCCAATATTTACATGATGAAATCCTGCCAACCAAGAAAACATGGAATTATACATCATGAACTGTCTCACACAATCTGCCTTGTCATGTTCATGCATGTACTTGAAGGAATAACAAGCATCTCTTTACTCATTCTCTAGCACCTTCCCAGCTACTTCTTTGTTGATGTTGTTTTGAGTGTAATCCAAAGTGGAAAAAGGAAAATAAGAATGGTTTCCTGGTGCATTCACTGATTGAATAGTTTATCAGAATTAGTGTTAATGTGTTGTTGATCTATGTACTGGTCATTATTCCTGAGAGAATGAGAATGGAGTTGGCCATCAAAGACTCCTGCTCTTTCACAGTATCTCTCTTAGTAAGAGAGGAAAAGTAATTCTGATATGGTTTATCATAAGTGATGAAGTTCATATCAGTCCTAGAGTGTCTTTTCTGAACACTTAGTATGCTTTATTCTAGCCTCTAGAAAAGGAATTGGGATACATAGAAGTTTAGAATATTTTGCGTGTATTTTATATTACACACAATTAAATATTGTTTTCCAAGTTCTTCAGATCCTAACTGCATTCTGAAGCAACTTGAGCCGTTCTGACCTCAATGTTTCTTTTTCAGTGCAATGAAAGAAATTTTCTGAGTCATTTTTAAAAGTCTCTGTTGTCCTATCAGAATAGCAGCTGGGATCACACTAAAATAAGCTATATTGCACTAAAAACTTTGTTGTATATGTAATCCAAATTGTGAGATATTTTCTCCTGCCATAAAGAGAATGTTGACTCAACTCTTCCATTACCATTTTGGATACAATTTGATTCATAGATTATACCAAAAGTGAGAATCTGGCTTCCAATTATCCTAAAAAGAAAAAAAATGGGGGGATAAGACTTGAAATTGTTTACTAAATACCACCATGATGCAATAATATTTGTGTTAAAAGGCTGCTTTTACAAATTAGGGGTAATGTCGAGGAACTTCTAGATGCTCACTTTTTGGAAATTCAGCACTCCACTTTCAGCAACATAGCCACACATAGTTTCTTCTACCAACCACTGACTCCTAAAAAAGTTATTTTATTTAAATGGTGCTGCTTGCCATTCTAAGCTATTTGCCAGTTCACTTTGACTTCTACTGCCTCTCTTTTACTCCCTGCTTGAAACTCTCCTATCTATTTTCTAAAACCTACCCCAAATCAGAGTCCTCCTGTAATATCATTTGCCCTGAAAGACTTATGCCTGATGGAATAGTCTGCCCCTTGGGGTGATGGTCAGTTTTGCTAATAGATAAAGTGTAGAGTCACTTAGGAAGAGAGTCTCAATGAGTAATTATTTGAATTGGGTTGGCCTGCACATAAGGGAAAATCTGTGAGAGATTTTCTTGGTTTTGATTAATTGATGTAGGAAGACTTCCCCTGGATACAGGCAACACCATTCCCTGGGTTTAAGTCCTGGATTGTATAAGAGTGGAAAATAAGAGCTGAGTGTTAAGAATGCACACATTCATCCCCTCCTTTCTCTTGACTGTGAATAAGATTGTAACCCGGTATCATAAGCCAAATAAACCTGTTCTTCTCCAGGTTGCTCTTGGTCAAGGTATTTTTATCACAGCAAGTCAAAGGAAACCAGGAGAGTGGGGTCTTAATAATGGAATAAGTCATCGTCTATCACACTTAGTATTTATATTAATTTGATGAGCTGTATGGTGCTTGGCAGAGTAGACAGATCCAGTGAACAAGAATGACCTGTTTTGAGAGTTCATTTGCAGCTTCAGCATCCAGCAAAGAACCAGCCCAAAGTTGCCGTGCTTTGGAAATATTTGTTGAATGAAGCAAATCATATATAAAACTGCTGGAGACACTGTATTTATCCTTTTCACAATCATGAGAAGAAAGACCAGAGAATATATTTTTTTAAATGTGTGGTCCCTTTAAAAATAATCCTTGCCTTCCCAGAAGGTTAGTAGTGTCACTTAGCAGAGAACACAGAGTGATCGTATCAATATTAATGAGTTCAGTGAAGTGCCACTGGCTTCAATGCAATTTTGACACTCTGCAACCTGACTAATAAAATAAAAACTAATTCTAAAAATAATTTACCTCCTGGAGACCTTAAAATGGATTTCACTAATGAATGGGGTAAAATTCCAGCATAAATCTTCCCTTTTTGTAGGTGAACCAAATGTTATAATAGGCCATAAGTCTCAAATGGCATATCCTAAATTCTTAGTGTCTGTTTTAGAGAACATTGTAGTCATTTTTTTCATCCAGACTCACAATCCAAATCAATTTAGCAGCCAATCAATGATAGAAGGATGAGGCTGAGGGTAATGAGGAAACCAAAGGAATTAGGATATGTTTTTATTTACTCCATTTTAGCTACTTTAGCTTCCAGCTATCTTCCAATTAAATATGTGGAAGACTGTAGACCAGGAAATGAATAACAAAAATATAGAGGTCTTAACAGATATAAAAAATATCATTTTAATTCATAAATTCCTTTACTATTCGAATAAGGTCAGAATAACCTGTGGCCAAATGAAGACTTTGCAAGCAAAAGGCAACTCCGTGGTCCTATTGGCTAGCCACAGACTGAAATCATCCTGGAGGCTGTGTGTTGTTTGTAATTCCTTGAATGTTTGATGTTTGAGCCCTGAGGATTTTTCTGGTGGTGGTTTGTAAACACAAATTCATGTGCATGCCTTCCCACATGAGAGTACATGGTGCTAATGATGAGAGAGAGAGTGAGAACCATTGGAACTTTTAAATTTTTCCTAGGTCAGCCCAATAATTCCAGATCAGCCACTTGGTAAATAGGCATAACTGTAAATATTTAGAAAACACAGGCTACATTAATCCTGAGTATTTTAATATAACATTTTCCTAAAGGGACAGGGCTGGGCAGATACTTTAAAATGTTTACTTTCTGTTATATTTTGAGTCGAAATTTCCTTCTTGAGCATTAAGATCATTTCATCTCAGAATCTCCACAACTTGCTTAAAAAATACACCTTTTTAATAGAATCACAGAACATTGTCTCTGAAAACTACATTGAACAAAGTAAGACTCCCCTAGCTGCCCTCTTACGTTTTATGCTGAGAAATCTAAAACTCAGAAGTTTCAATGCCCTAATCAGTCAGTAAAACCCCAGAAAGATGGATATTAGTCTTTCTCTGTCCATCTCATTATTTCCTGTTTTCCGTGTAGTTATTTATATGTTTTTATCTACACTGGCTACGAGTCAAGTCATTCTAGTATATTAGGGTGCATTGGTTCATCAAAGAAGGCAGATGAAGTACTTTCATGAAAATCTGAGTATGCCTTATGTTTCCAGAAGACTTCTGAAACACTATTCATATGTTTGTTTGTTTGTTTTTTATTTCATCCTTTTAGTAAAAAGCAACCACTTGCTAGGCAATGAGTATAAAATACCATACTCTGTTTTCATCATACAGACTTTATAAACAGTGATAGTACACATTCATATATGTAAGAAATATTTTCTAACATTATATTAAGAGGAAAAGGTGAAAGAACATTTTGCATAAAGTTTTAAAAGATCTTCTCTATGTCTTGAATGTGGCAATAATTGTCTCCTCCAACAAAGGACAGTCAGTTAGATTCAGGATAGCTGGTACATAGCACAGGCATGCTTACCCCTGCTGACACACTTCATATGTCACCTGAGTCTATTCCATATGCTCATTGTCAGTCTGTACTGATCTGAAGTCAATGCAGGCAGAGTGCATTCAGCTTCAAGTTGAGAAGTTCACAAATGGAAGTGCTAACATCTATGCAGACTTTGTTATTCAGAGCCACATAGAGGCTGCCTGCAGATCTATGATTAATTTCCTCTGAAGGAAGTATGCTGGACTGAGTGAGCACCCCTGCTGCTGCATTAACTTCTGACCCTTTCTGTGCCCTTTCTTACGACTCTTACAAAGTTTTGGATTTCTTCAATGAAATCAATAGCTTGAGATGAAATCTCATCACTGTGGGCCACCTTTGCAAACTCTATTGAATACAGTGTGCAGTGTGTCCCATCCAGCCTCTCACATCTTTGCCATTTCAAACCTCAATGCTGAGCTGGCCTTGATGACATTCTGCTTGAGTTCTTTATTGAATATGCTTCTCTTTTGATCTGCTTCTAATTTACCTTGTGCTTTGTGCTGCCTCGTTCTCTATTGGGGATCGATGGGTGTTTATTGTGTCATTGGTTGTATCACTAATTACTTGACTATAAGTCTGCTGAATGTGTCCAGTTTATTTGTCCACAAAATGTTTTTGCCTTCTCCTGTGTATATATTGGTTTATCCAGAGCTCCCAAATGGGTAGAGAAGTTTGAAGACAATTGGTTTCTAATGGACATTGATGACTAGGTTTCCTACTGAAGGGCCTCTGATACAGACACGTACTATGTTCCTGGAGAAATGATATCTCTCCTGGTTCTTCTGAAGACAGTGTGATTTGACTCACTTCAATGTTTCTCTTTAAGGCATGCATAAATTCTTATTCCCCCTGTAGCTGGAGAGCTTCTCTCTCCAGGTCCCACCAAGTCCCACCAGTCCTGGAGCCCACTTATAAAATAAACACACAGACGCTTACATTATTTAAACTGCTTGGCCATTAGCTCAGGCCTATCATTGTCTAGCTCTTACTCTTATATTTAGCCCATTTCTATTAAACTTTACTTTGCCACGTGGGTCGTGGCTTACCGGTACTTTACATCTTCCTTGTCCTGGCAGCAGCTCCAGGCCGTCCCCCTATCCTTTCTCTTTCCTCAATTCTCCTCTCTGTTAGTCCCGCCTATATTTCCTGTCTGGCCACTGGCCAATCAGTGTTTTATTTATATAAAGCAATATCCACAGCACCCCCCTCGCTGTCTTCATCACAACAGCATTACTAACCTTTGTTTGACTGTGCTCCTCACTTTTGGATGCTTCCAAGACTGGCATTTGTATTGTAGCTCTAGTGCTGTTCACACATATCTAATCATCATTTTGATAATAAAATATGTCAGTTCATTCATAAGGTAATCATATAAGACTGAGAAAAAAATCTGATGGTTTCTGTATTTCCTCAATGAAATATTCATGACACAAAGACTTCACCTTTATAAATCATAGTTACTGTATAGCCTTTTTTCCCATTTACCAAATGAACTCATATTTTTTTTAATGTGGATCAAAGAAAACAGCATGAATGAATAGATGGATGTGCTTTTCAACTACATGTGCTTCTGGTTTCTTAACTACCTTCAGCTTATTTCTAAGAATGAGACAGTACTTAGAAGAACTGCCCACATGCAATAATTGCTAAGTAATTTCTTAATATAAAAAGTATTGATCATCATGGTATAATTAAAACAATGATTAAGTCATTGTAGTCACTAAAGTTTTGACAGTAAGAACTATTACTTATCAATGTGTATGAATTCCTACTTAATTACTAGCTTGTGTATTTATCTGACTTTCTTCTTTTTAATCTTTCTTAGAGAAGACAGAGTATGTAAAATATATAGGGACTTGAAACACACTCAAAGCAAGAAGCTGCTCCAAATCATTGTGGCTTAAAATTATTTGCTGTGGGATGGTCTGTATGTCAAATGCTCTGATTGGTCAATAAATAAAACACTGATTGGCCAGTGGCCAAGCAGGAAGTATAGGCAGGACTAACAGAAAGGAGAATTGAGAGAAAAGGAAGGTGGGAGGGAGACATTGCCAGCCACCGCCATGACAAGCAGCATGTGAAGATGCCGGTAAGCCACAAGCCATGTGGCAAGGTATAGATTTATAGAAATGGATTAATTTAAGATATAAGAACTGTTAGCAAGAAGCCTGCCATGGCCATACAGTTTGTAAGCAATATAAGTCTCTGTGTTTACTTGGTTGGGTCTGAGCGGCTGTGGGACTGGTGGGTGACTGAGATTTGTCCTGACTGTGGGCCAGGCAGGAAAACTCTAGCTACAATTATTGCAATTTGTTCTTGACCTAATGAGTTTAATAAGTTTAGCTGAATGGTTCTTCTGCTCAATGTTAAATCATTAAGGTCATTTACTAATGATCACATACATGTCTTATCTTTGACACCTCTCTCTCTGGTTTCTACAGAGCAGATATAGCATGGTGGTCTCTGATATGCAGTCTAGTTCCTGTCCCTTGTGAACTGACTTTGGAACGGGTGAAAGCTCTATCAATCTACTTAAGGTCTGGCCTCGGTAGTTTCAAATACCACTACTTTCACTAAATTTTCTTGTTCTCAAGTTAGTCTGCCAATCCAAATTTAGGAAGATGGGAAATATACTGTTACTTGGTGGGTAGACCCAATAACTTTGCCAAGAAACTGTTTTCTCCAAGAATTTAAAGGACCTTGACACATGTTTGAAATAAAACTGAAATGTGAGGTGAGTAAAGCAAATTATCACCAGTGTATATTCTTTTTGGATTTGCTACCAATCAATTCAGACAAATGAGTGGAACTAAACTTTATTCAATTTGTAAGAGACAAGTGGATATGCTATGTCTCTGAAGTGTGTGTATGCATATATGCACATGTATGAGTCTACTCTCCCCAAAGTCTCAAATAAAGTGATGCATATAAGAGGTGACTATATAACTAGTTGGAAGCAAAAATATTACTTTTAGGTTTGTCTGATTATTTGTTTGGCAGCTAACACAAGAAGTACTAGTTATGTGGTATAAATAATAGAAATATTTCAGTGTACAAAACAAGCTGCTTTAAGATTCAGGTGTTAAGAGCATCAACAACTCAAAAGAGAAAATGCTCTGTTTAAGTTATCTCAGCATTTTTCTTCACCATTTAAATACTTTTTAAGCAATGTATTTTGATCATATTCTTTAGCCTCCACTGACTTCTCCCTGATCCTCCATACCTACCCAATATCATGTTCTATCCCTGCTTCTCTCCATCCAAAATAAAGAAAATAAAAACAAACAAGAAAAGCCAGAAAGACAAAAAACACCAAACCAAACAAAAATCATACAAAAAAAAAAAAAAAACAGGGATCCCATTTTGTGTTGGTCAAATACTTCCAACCATGATCCAGCCCTGGAGTGGTTGATATTTCCAATACCAGTGTCAATACATCGAAGAAAACTGATTCTCTCTTTCCCAGAAGGTATCAATTAAAATATCTTCTTGATTAAAAAAAAAATGTAGGTTACTCCCATAACCTTTGTGCCACTATTATAACAGTATTTCAAGCGGGTTTGTTATTGTAGCTGGGTGACACTGATGATGATACCACTGGTAGCATACATAGTACCTTCCAGCATCAGCATCATTAATGCTACTAAGTAGTGGTAAAACAACAGCTTAGTTTCTCCATGGTCAATGACATAAGTATGTAGTGTCTTCAAAAACAGAGTCTTACCATCAAATTGTGGAGGTAATTAACAGCCTTGCAATAACCTGTGCTATTTGGAGGGGTATGTAGAACCCATTATCCCAATGACTTATCAAAGTGTAACCCATACCTGGCACTATGGGTTTTACTTGGTGGCATACAGTGTCTACTTGAAGCATTACCTTCCCCTGTTATATGGAGACTACACTAAATCATTACATATATTTATATATATTTAGGAATCGTTTACACCAGTATGTTTCCATGTGAGTTTTCAAAAGGTCTTTACTGTTAACCCTGCCTATATCTGCTTCTTTACCCTGCCCTTACATCCTTACCCTCCACATTTAAGCCTCCTATTTTAATTCCATTTTATTTATTTATAGTACTGTATTCTATTTCCCTTCCTTGGAAGAGTCTCTTCCCTCAACCCTGGTCTCCAGCCTCTGTGGTTATTCCAATTGAAATACATATATCTAAAGCTTAAACTCTAGCATCTATATAAAAACGAAAACTTGCAATGTTTGTCTTTCTGAGTTGGCATTATTAGGATGATTCTTTCTAACTCCATCCATTTACGTATAAATTCCACAATTTCATTTTGCTTAACAGTTGAATAACATTCCATTATTGGATGGATAATGGAAATGTGGTACATCCATCAGTTGATGGACATCTAGGCTGTTTCTAATTTCTAGATATCATGAATAGCAGCAATGAATATGTATGAGCAAGTATCTCTGTAGTAAGAAACACGGTCCTTTGCATATATACCCAAGAGGGCCATGTCTAGACCTTATAGTTTTTTGAAGAACTTTCACATTGATTTCTATAGTTACTATGCCTGTTTGCTCTTCTACAAGTAATTGAATAAGTGTTAGCCTTTGTCTGCAATCTTGCCAGCATGAACTGTCATTTGTTTTTATTGATTTTGGCCATTCTGATAGGGGTAAGATAGAATCTCAAATTAGTTTTAATTTTATTCCCTTATTGACTAAGAATATTTAACATTAAAAAAATGTTTCTCAGCCATTTGTGTTTCATTTTTTGAGAATATTCTATTTAGCTCTATACCCCATTTTAGAATTGAGTCTTTTCTTGACGTTCAGACTTTTTTCTTTATATACCTATGTCAGACATATAGTTGATAAAGATTTTATCAATTATGTAGGCTGCTGCTTTGATCAAATGATTGTTTCAAAATATCCTTATCTGCAGATATAATTTTATATATAACAGACCCTAAAGTTGCCACCAAGAAACCATTATAGCTGATAAACTCTTTCATCTAAGTAGCATTATATAAAATTAACACATAAAATAAGTAGCCTTCCTATATACAAATGACAGACTGAGAAATAAATCAGGGATACAGTATCTTTCACAATAGCCTCAAAAAGATATCTTGGGATAACTTTAACCAAGCAAGTGAAAGATTGGTATAATAAAACTTTAAGAGATTAACAAGGAAAACTGATGAAGTCATAAGATAGAAAAACCTCCATTGCTTATAGAATTGATAGAATTAATATTGTGAAAATGGCAATCCTATCAAAAGAAATCTGAAGAATTAGTGCAATCCCCATCAAAATTCTAACACAATTCTTCACAGAAATTGAAAAAAATCTTACACCTCATATGGAAAAACAGAGAGAGAGAGAGAGAGAGAGAGAGAGAGAGAGAGAGAGACAGACAGACAGACAGACAGACAGACAGTCAGAGAGAGACAGAGAGAAAGACAGAGAGAAGTAATGATATCTAAAATAATCCTGAATTTTAAGAGAAAAACTGGGGATATCATCATCCCAGACTGCAAGTTATCTTATAGAAATATAGTAATAAAAACAGCGTGACATTGGCATAAAAATAATGGCATTGGAATAAAAATAGGTTGATCAAGGGAATAGAAAATAAGACATAGACATAACTCCATATACCTATGAACATCTGATTTTTAACAAATATCCAAAAATACACCCTGGAGAAATATAGAAATGCTGTTGATCAAACTAGATAACTGCATGTAGAAGATTTAAAATAGACCCATCCTGTGCTGTGGGATGTCTTTCTGTATACTATGAATATGTGTTGCTCCAACTGATGATTAATAAAACACTGATTGGCCAGTAGCTGGGCAGGAAGTATAGGCAGGGCCAGCAAAAGAAAAATTGCTGGGAAGAGGAAGGCTGAGTCAGGAGTCACCAGCCAGACACAGAGGAAGCAAGTTGACAAGGCAGAACTGAGAAAAGGTACCAAGCCACATGGCTAAACATAGATAAGAATTATGGGCTAATTTAAGTGTAAGAGCTAGATAGTAATAAGCCTGAGCTAATAGTCTAGCAGTTATAATTAATATAAGCCTCTGAATGTTTATTTTATAAGCAGGCCACAGGACTGAGGGGGGCTGACAGGACTGGAGAAATCTTCCTACAACAACCCTGCATAAAACTAAACTCCAAAAGTTCAAGAACCTCAGTGTAAGACCAGATACCTTGAATCTAATAGAAGATAAAGTAGGGAATTCACTGGAATTCATGGGCAAAAGAAAGGACTTTCAGAACAGGGTACCAATAGCATTGGCATTAAGACCAACAGTTAGTAGTTGGGATCTCATGAAGCTACTAGTTTCTGTACAGGAAAGAGTCATAAAACCTCTCATAAGAGTATCTCCCCATCTGCCTGTGTGTGCCCATCAACAGTCACCTTTTCTCTCACTAAGGTTAAATAGCCAATAAAGTGGACTATGCTATTTCTTCAGAATCATTTGTGTTCCCACATAAGACCAAGTTTATGATATGAGCACAGCCTCTCTTTGTTTAAGCAGCATTAAGCAAGGTGAAGTAGAATTGTGCAGTAACATTCTAGCTTCTGCAAGATGAACCCAGTTTGTTTCTAGGCCATTTTGCTGTCTCTCATCCTCAGTGTCCTTTGTTGGGTTTTCAGAAAATGCAAAGTAATGGCAATGACATAAGCTAAATATAATTAGAAAAGCAATCTGTTGGAAAAAGAAATGATAATGCTTTTCAAAATGAAGTAGTGTACCATGTAGAGAACTTGGGTGCAGTCCATTGTTTTAGAGGATCCATGCCATGGTTCCTCACCATTAGCCCTGATATTGGAAGAAAGTAATTTCAACTGTTTTGACCTCCAAACTAACTGAACTCTCTACATTTTCAAATAACACTGCTTAGAGAAGTTTCAGGACTTAATAATGTATGCTTCAAAGTAAATTACAAAAAAGTAATTGCATATATTATTCCCTAAATCCCTAATTTTTGCTTGTAATTTATATTCTTTGATATTTTGGATGAGAAAAAATAGAAAAAGTCAAACATCATAAATAAATCAGGAGTGACTGATGATTGAATTGTGTTCTGTCATCTCTTCTAACTGGTGTTGACAAGCACAGTATGTGGCTGCCATGGAGATGAAGATTGCTATTGAGTCAGGTATTACAAACACCCAAGACTAGTAAAGGTAGAAGGCTGAGATGGCGATGAGCCCACAGCAGCCATTATGACACTGAGTACCACTCAGACCCAGTCTTAAACTGCTGGTATGGAAGAACTTGTTTGATGTGAGGGAATACCAGAGGAATCACTGGCATAGCAAGGCAGAAAACACAATGCTGCTATTTCCATGAACTCGAGATTTCTCTTTGCTGAAAGTCAATCAAAATCATATGCTAGGCAATTCACATGGATTACTTCACTTCATCTGTATGACAACTTAGTGAGTTAAATCTTATCGTGAAATTTGTATTATAAGCAAAGGCTCTAAAATAAGCCTGAATAAACAAAGGAATTTGTTCAATGTACAAAAATAAGAAATAGCAGAAGACAGTTTTGGTTTGAACTTAACAAATCAAAACCACTTGAGCTATAATTTATATACTTGAAAAGTCATCTATTTTTTAAGTGTATGTATCTAAGCTTTGACACATATATAAACCATGTAACCCCCTAGAACATGTAAACTAGAGAAAAGCTTCGTCACCTGCTAAATTTACCTCATGCCCTGTGTATTTAGCTAGCTCCCAATCTTTGGAACCTATTAACCAGTGATATTCTCCTTTTCTTTATAGTTTTTTTTTTCTTTTCAAACTATCAAATAATTAGAGTCAGGTGGCATATAGCTTTTTATTTCAGTGCTGAATGTTGAACACAGAACCTTATGTGTACTAGGCAGACACTTAACACTGAGATTCCTACCTGGTTTACTTGCAGCCTTTGACTCTGAATTCTGTATTCAAGTACCAGTTCTTCACTGAGATTTCATTCATCCTTCAGAAGGAACCAGAACTAGTCTACCCTATGACTATGCCATTGGAAGTTTATCTTTTAGTCACGGAAGGAAATTTCAATTAGTTTTATTATTTTTAGATCCCAATATCTAAGCCATACAAGATACTGTTTTATTCAGCTAGAACTGTTTCCTAATTGTGATGACCAAGTTCCTGGGACATCTTTATTTTTAGTATTCTCTTCTGAGCACTCAATAATTATTTCCGAGAGCCAGCTCAAGCTCAGTCCTTCAGTGTCATGTTTACTGTGCAGAAGTGCAGTTAAACTTTCATTCCAACTGTCCTGTGGCACTCATCACCCAGAAAGATCTTAAAACACTGTGGGATGAATAAATAAGTGAAAAACATAAATTATACACATGAATCTTCTACACAGAAACAAGTTCTGCACCAATTCAAGGACCTAAAGTTTTTCACCTTAGTTTGCAATCAGATTTCTTCACAGACCACCCTGAAGGCTGTAAAATACTGAGTCTAGTACCTCCCAAACACTGTGTCCTCACTCAGAATTAAACAGATTCTGCAGAGGTGACACCCAACCTCTTACTCCCACCCATGTCACCTAAATATTTGAGTGAGTGGCCTCAATGATTTTCCATACATAACCCTTCCCTTTTTATTTCCAACGGCATGTTTTGAAAGAACCCAAACAGCACTAATTAGGAGAAATATCCTATACAATCTAGCACAAAATAAGGAAAGAACAAAATGTGGAGATGGCAGGGACTCCTTTAGAGGTGCAGAGTTCCAATTAAATAAAACTCTTAGCTGGATGTGGCAGTACACATCTATAATCCTAGTTTAGGAGGCAGGCAGGAGGATCTTGGGTTCAAGACCAACCTAGACATCTTGGTGAGACAAAAAAACCAAAAACTAACTAGCTGTGTTATAGCTCAGTGGTATAGTGTTTGTCCAGGACCACGAGGCCCTGAGTTAAACTCCTAGCAACATAAAATAACAAAAATAATCCATTAAACACATTCTCTCTAACATTCACAATTTTCTAAAATAACTATGAGAAAAGAAGAAATAAGATAGACTGAGGTTATAAGTGAACCATTGGAATCTTTCAGGATACATTTTAACCTTGTCTAAAAATAATGCATATAAAGAAAAGTACACTGGTGTCTACACCCCTAAAGTAAATATAAATTGAGACAAATAATTTCCTCCTGCCATTCTGTCCACTGGTAGCTTTACAGACTCTTCTCACCACAATTATTTTCTGTGAGATGTTTATAAATTTGTTTTGCTTCATTGATGATAATAATCATACTGCAGCATACGGTAGCTATTGACTCGTTCAACTTTGTTCTAATTTCCCTAGGTTAGGCCTTGTGGCCCAGGTGCCTTTAAGCTAGGATTCTGTAGTTATTCCATTCGCAAAAAGAAGGTGCAAGGGTAAATGTGCAATGGGAGACCCATGGTGGTAAGGACAACCTCTGACATTTTGGTAGCAGCCAAAGCAGTCCATTACTGGGCATGAGTTGGGGTCTGTTGTCTGTCTCTTGGAATGGAATGCACTGCATTGTGTTTGTGATAACTCTCAGACAATGGCAGTAAGGTGCTCCAAACCTCACAATTTAGACATGTGTTTCCTCTCCCCTCAACTTCCGATCTCCTCTTGTGTTCCTTACTGTGTTCAAAGTGCACACTCTTTTGATAGGTAAGATCTTCAGTATTGCTTTCAGATTTATTTGTGGAATTTCTATGTGGAGATTACATCTCAAGATTTTCCATATTTTTAAAGCAACTAATTCAGTAGATTAAATCTTTTCTGTAATTGAACCCTGATCTATATGTATAGTAAAATGCTGATGTAATTTTCTCATTTTATATCTTTCTGATTTATGACTTGAAGTTATTGGCTTTCTTGTTTCCAGTTCTATAATTTATCCTCAGGGTAGAGATTTATCTAATTGAGATGGAAAGTTATGTACTCTTTGTCTTACCTTCACCAGCATTTCTCAAATGCCCTTGCTGAATCTATTGTGTTCATTGTAGCTTGTCTCCAAAGAACATTGCAGAACACACTAAGCATCATCTCTGCTCTCTCTCTGCAGAGGGCTCAGTCCCTGCAATATGCAAACAGCTGGGAAGACCTGAAGACATAGTCATTCTCTATGCTTTCATGTTTGATAGAAATCTCAACTTTGTGCTTTGTTTGGCATTAGAATTATGTGGAAAGCTAGTACTTATAAACCCAGAAAACTACACAAAACTAAATATGCATGTAATACTATGGTATGAAAAGGAACTTTCATGAAAGAAGAATTGACTTCATAGTTGGGTATTTTATTTAAAAAAAGGTTTGAGAATGTACTTCTCTTTATTCTCAATTCATCTTTAGGTGACAAGGTAAAAACCATATTTATGGTATGAAACATGATAACTTGAAATAAAATAGTCTTTACTTATCCATGATTTTGCTTTCACTGTTTTCAACTGTTCAAGATTAATCGAAAGTTGAAAATATCAAGCAGAAAACTATACAAATTGACAGTTTTGAATTATGTACCACTTCTGAGTAGTGTTATGAAACCTCTCACAAGCCAGCTCCATCCACATTAGGCTATCTATGCATCTACACTTCCATCAATTGCTTAGTAGCAATCTGGATAACAGATTACATAATAACCCTTCCACATATAGTGGAAGTGATCCTAGCAATGTAAATAGCCAATGAGCAACACAGAGTGCTTTCTCTAAGTGAAAACATGAAAGAGCTTGGTTTAGGGGTAAAGAAATTTGCAATAGTTTTGCTGTCATATCTCAAATTGCAAAATTTCAAGTACAGCATAGTAAGTGTTCAGGTAAGATAAAAATGCATAATATTATATATGATGATGATGTGTAGAAGGAAACAGTATATATATGGTTCTCAGGCAGCTTCAGGAATCCATGGGAATTCTTGCAACATATGTCCGGGTGATGGTCGAGACTACCATCTGTGTGTGTTATGGATTTGCTACAGCAAACTAATTAACATATGCTTACTTCACATGATAATCTTTTAAAATATTTTTATATGTTTATCAGATGTTTTAGTTTCATACAACATGCTTTGATCATATTCATCCCCCTCATCCAACTCTTTCCAATTGACCCCTTCCCTAGCCACCCAACTCCATGTTATTTTTTTTGATCCTTCAAGACCAATTTGTGCTACCGAAATATTGTTGGATGTATGGTCTTCCATGGGTCAGTTTACCAGGGGCTAATGTCTTTTAAAATAGACTTTTTTTAATTCTTTGAGAATATCTTTTTTTTAATTGAAGATAGATTTTTCTCTCATGCAATACATGGATTCTCTTCCCTCTATTCCTCACACCTCCCCTTTCCCCCAGATTCACTCCCCTTCTGTTTTCTTTCAGAAAAGAGCAGTCTCCAAGAGATGACAGACAAACAGGAAAAAATAAGACACAATAAGACAAAGCAAAACCCCTCATATTAAGACAGGGACAAGGCAACCCAATAGGAGGAAAGAGTCCAAAAAATAGGTGGAAGAGTCAGAGACACATCTGCTCTCATTCTTAGGAGTCTCACAAAAACACCAAGCTATAACATATACTTAGAGAACCTGATGCAGACTCTTGGGGGCCTTGTGTTTGCTGATTCAGTCTCTGTGAGCCTATATGAGGCCTGCTTAGTTGACTCAGTGGGCCATGTTATCATGGTATCTTCCATCCCATCTGACTCCAACAATCTTTCCTTCCCCTCTTCCAGGGGTTCCCCACTCTACTAGATGAGGGACCATGTGGAGACCTCCAATTTAGATTCTCTTTCCACATAATGTCTGGCTGTGGGTCTCTACACTTGTTCCTATCTGCTGCCTAAGCCTCTCTGATGATGACTGGACAAGGCACTGATCTATGAGTATAACCTATGATAACCGAATATCATTAGCAATCATTTCAGTGTTTTTTTTTTTTTTCCAGTCGTGTTTGGTTCTACCCAGGCTATCTAATCTCTGGTCTTGGCCATGTAGGTAGCTTAGAACATGGGCTCCCTCTCATGGTTTGAACCTCAAGATAAACCAGACATGGATGGCCACCCCCACAAGTTCTGCATGACCACTACCCAGTACATCTTGCAGGCAGGAAAGATTGTAAGTGGAGAGTTCTGTAGCTGGGTTGGTGTCCAGATTTCTCTTTCCATAACCAGCAGATTACCTTCCCATGTCAAATAGACTAGAACATAAGGATGAAGGCTCCATATGAGCACTATCTTGACCTCTCTAAGCTCAATGAGCTATGTGGATGTTGTCCTTGTCAATGAAGCCCCTCCTCACCCACCTGTCAGTTTTTGGAGATCAGTCAAAATGATGCTCTGTCATAGCATTAACCTGGGTTGTTTAGGGGATTTCCATGGGAACCCATTGGCCAACAACTCAACCAAATGGAACCCACTCCCACTACTGGAAGCTTTATCTGGCTACAAAAGACGGCCAGTTCAGACTCCATATCCTCAGTTACTAGGAGTCTTCACTAGGGTCACCTTTATAGATTCCAGGAAGTATCCACTGCACTAGGTTTCTACAGCATGCCCTATATGACTTCAGTTTCAGCTGTCTCTCCCTACACACACACACACTTTCTCCATTGCTTTCCCATATCACCAGATCCCTCCTGAACTGGTCCCTACCTGCCCCCCGTCAACCCACAAAATCTATTCTATTTCCCCTTCCCAGGGATGTCCATGACCTAGAGCCCTCCTCTTAAACTCTCTGGGTCTGTAGATTGTAGTTTGACTATGTTCATTGACTCTATTTGTAGCAGGCAGAAACTAGAAATAAACTAGATGTTCCTCAATTGAAAATGGATAAAGAAAATGTGGTACATTTACACATGGAATATTACTCAGCAGTTAAAGAAAATGACACCAAGTAATTTACAGACAAATGGGTACAACTAGAAAAAAAATCATCCTAAGTGAGGTAGCTCAAACTCAGAAAGACAAATATGGTATGTATTTACTTTATAAATGAGTATTAGCTGCTAACTAAATGATATTCTTTGAGTTTCATATATGCATGGAATGTACTGTGATCATATCACACCACTCCTTCCCCAGATTTCTTCCAGATCCATCCCATTCCCCAATTCTCCTTGTCTTTTTAAATAAGCTATTTAGTTCAATTAGTGCAACCCATATATTTATGAATGTAAGGCTATCCACTAGAGAATGGCTGACTCACATGGGCCATAACCTCAAAGAAAATATGCTCTAGCAGCCATCAACTGTCCATATTTCCTCAAATGGGGAGGGAGGCTCCCTCTCTCTCCCATGTCCATGCTAGAATCTTGACTGGCTTGATCTTATGCAGGTCTTGTGCAGGCAACCACAGCTGCTGTAAGTCCATGGGTACAGCACTTCTGTCAAGGCATAAAGTACTATTTTGTTCTAGTTCCTCACCTTTTCTAGGTCTTGAAGTCTTTCTCTTCTCTTTTCCTTGGTGGTCACTGAACCTTGGGAAGAAAGAGTATAATGTCTATGTCCCAATTATAATCTTTTTAATGAATATCTGTCTTCAGTGTAAGAAGAAAATAAAACAAAAGAACATGTGACCACTTTTTAATTGTAGTTTATCACAGGTCTATGTCTTGATTAACTTCTTAAAAATAAAATAAATGCATTTTATTAGTATATTCTTTAAATTTGTTTCCAACATTACTGAAACAAGTTTGAAGACATAGTGTCTTTTCATATCTTCAATAAATCTCCTTAAACTTGGTTAAAAAAATACAATGACTTAGATGTTTACAAAATGTTTGTCTATATTGTCTCACTTTCAAAATGTTCCTTATAAACAAGGTGGAGGAAGGGAAGTCAGATGGAAGTGGATGGGGAGTAGGAGAGGAATGTAGAGAAGAAAACCGAAGAAGGAAAAGACAACAACAAAGATAAAGAAGATTTGTTCTTTCCCACAGAGTAAAATAACAGCCATGCACAATGAAATCATGTGTTGTTCTTTCAAGACAGGCAAAAACATTCCTCCAGCAGCCATTGCCATTGAAAATGAGTATGATGTCTGGTGTTTCATAGTCTGATATTTCATATTGTACAATGGGGCTTATAAAATAAACTTAGCAATTTGCTTTGGACTATGTTATTGTTTCTAAATCTGTACTTTAAAAAGGAGGAAGAGGCCAGGCGGTGGTGGCGCACGCCTTTAATCCCAGCACTCGGGAGGCAGAGCCAGGCGGATCTCTGTGAATTCGAGGCCAGCCTGGGCTACCAAGTGAGTTCCAGGAAAGGCGCAAAGCTACACAGAGAAACCCTGTCTCAAAAAACAAAATAAATAAATAAATAAATAAATAAATAAATAAATAAATAAATAAATAAATAAAAATAAAAAGGAGGAAGAGATTAGCTGTAAAAATAGTTAGCATGAAAAAATGCATGAAAAATGAAGTGTTTCATTTCTGTTATATCAATCAGGATTTAATCACAAATTCTCATGTACTAAGTCTATCATGAAGTACCTCGTAGTCCAGCTCCACTTTGGAAGTACTCTCCAGTGCCAAAAGGCTGTACAATCATCCTTCTCATTGAGAAACCAGGAAATAGATTCTGGAACAGAATATTCTTAATGAAAAAATTCTTTGTGTCTCTCTATCTTTCTGTGTGTCCCTCTGTATTGTCTCCACTTGATTGATCACTCATACACACACATATTAGAGTAGTATCAAAAACTCACGGTTTTTCTCTCTCTTTCCCTCATTAAATGATAAGTATGAAATGTAAGTATTATAGAAGATAAGATAGGGTGATTTTGCAAGCCATGGAACTTATCCATTATCATTTTAAAGTAAAAAGGCTCAGTTTAAGGATTGAAGTCAGGGATAAAATTAATATGCAAATAATGTATTTGAATTTTACTTGTAATATCAAAAGTTTATTAGAACTTTTCAGAAATATATAAAAATCTCCTACAAATCAACAAGAGGAAGATAAGAGCCAGAGATGAAAAAATTAAACAGAAACAGTTCATTTAATATAGAAAACCCAAAGAGAGATATAAAGATATTCATCTAAAGTCAGGCTTTTTGACCCTGCACTGGAAGGATGGTAGGAGATGGAGATCTGTCCTGTGTTTCTGGTGGGGTACAGCCTGGTGAAATACTTCAGGAAGACACTGTCACAAATGAACCACATACCACAACATGTCAGAAACTGCGTATGGAAGAGAAAAAGAAGTCAGACACTTCCAAGTATGTAGATGTGTGGCACTTTATGAAATAGTCAAAAGTAGGAGGTTAAACAGTCATTCACTGGAGAGAAGGACTAAATAAATATGTAGATTCACCCTTGGGAACTCAAGGAAAGGGTTCAAAAAAGATTTTCCAATCAAATGGACCTAACAAACAATCTTGGGAAGCCATCCTAATAGCTAACAAATTAGGCATCAAACCAAAATCAAAAAATGGAGAAGGACATTTCATATTCATCAAAGGAAAAATCCACCAAGATGATATCACAACTCTGAGCATCTATGCCCCAATTGCAATGGCACCCCTATTTGTAAAAGAAATATTACTAGAGCTGAAATCACATATCAGTCCCACACATTAATAGCGGGAGACTTCAACACCTTACTCTCACCAGTGGACAGGCCTTCGAGACAGAAACTATACAGAGAAATAACAGAACTCATGGATGTTCTGACTCAAATGGACCTAACAGATATCTACAGAGCAATCCAAACACAAAAGAAGATACCTTGTTCTCAGAACTTCATGGAACCTTCTCCTAAATTGACCATATACTTGGCCACAAAGCAAGTCTCAACAGATTCAAAAACAATTGGGAATAACCTCCTGTGTCTTATCAGACCACCATGGATTAAGGCAGGATATTGATAACAACAGAAACAACAGAAAGCCTACAAACTCATGGAAACTGAACACCTCCATATTGAATGACAGTTATGTCAAGGCAGAAAGAAAGAAAGACATTAAAAACTTCCTAGAATGCTGTGAAAATAAATGGACAACATACCCAAACTTAGGGGACACAATGTAAGTATTGCAAAGAGGAAAGTTCATAGGCTCAGTGCCTACATAAAGAAAATGGAGATTTCTCACACTAGCAACTTAACAGCACACCTGGAAGCCCTAGAACAAAAAGAAACAAACACTCAAGAGAAGTAGATGGCAGGAAATAATCAAACTCTGGGCTGAAATCAATAATAAAGAAACAAAGAGAACAATACAGAGAATCACTGAAACAAAGAGTTGGTTCTATGAGAAAAACAACAAAATGAATAAACCCTTATCCAAACTAACTAAAAAATCAGAGAGAGAATATCTAAATTAACAAATTTAGAAACAAAAGGAGGGACATCACAATAGACACTGAAGACATCCAGAAAATCAATAGGTCATACTTCATAAAACCATATTCCACAAAATTGGAAAATCTAAAAGAAATGGACAAATTTCTTGACAGATACCATTTACCAAATTTAAATCAAGACCAGATAAGCAACTTAAATAGACATATAACCCTTAAGGAAATAGAAGCAGTCATTAAAATCTCCCATCCCCAAAAAGCCTAGGGCCAGATGGTTTTAACAGAGAATTCTACCAAACTTTCAAAAAAGAGCTAATACCGGGGTTGGGGATTTAGCTCAGTGGTAGAGCACTTGCCTAGCAAGCACAAGGCCCTGGGTTTGGTCCTCAGCTGTGGAAAAAAAAAGACAAAATAACAACAAAAAAAGAAGAGCTAATACCAATATTCCTCAAATAGAAATATTCCACAAATAGAAAAAAAAGGAACATTGCCAAATTCTTTCTATGAGGCTATAGTTACCCTGATACCCAAACCACACAAAGATACAACAAAGAAAGAGAATTAAAAACCAATTTCACTGGAGAACATTGATACAATATACTCAATAAAATACTGGCAAACCAAATTCGAAAACACATCAAGAAGATCATCCACCATGATCAAGTAGGCTTTATCCCAGAGATGAAGGGATGGTTCAAATTCAAAAATCTGTCAGTGTAATCTACTATATAAACAAACTGCAAGGAAAAAATATGAATGCTCATCTCAATAGATGCTGGAAAAGCTTTTGACAAAATTCAACACCATTTACAATAAAAGGTCTTAGAGAGATCTAGGAAACAAGTGACATACCTAAACAAAAAAAAAAAAAAAAGAAATATACAACAAGATGACAGCCACCATCAAATTAAATGGAGAGAAACTCCAAGTAATCCCACTAAAATCAGGAACAAGACAAGACTATCCACTCTTTCCATATCTATTCAATATAGTACTTCAAGTTCTAACTAAAGCATATGACAACTAAAGGAGATCAAGTAATACAAATTTGAAAGTAAGAAGTCAAAGTATTACTTGCAGATGGTATCATAGTATACATAAGCAAGTTCAAAAATTCTACCATGGAACTCCGACACCTCATAAACACCTTTTGTGAAGAGGCTGATACAAGATGAACTCAAAAAATCAGTAACCTATTGTATGATACTTTGTGCTCTGACAAACAAAGCTTGCCTGGAGATCACAGGGTGGAGCTAGCCACTAGTTAACCATAGAGGCCAGGCAGTGGTGGCACACACCTTTAATCCCAGCACTTGGGAGGAGGAAGCAGGAAGATCAGGAATTCAAAAGCGCCCTGGGCAACACAAGATTGAACCAGTCTAAGAGAGAAACAGAGCAGGGCAGTGGTGGTACATGCCTTTAATCCCAGCGTGGAGCATGGTCTTTGTCATAATAAACATTTCACATAACCATCACATATCAGTTATGACAAAGTGTGTATATGAATGTGCATGTGTGCCCCTGTGTGTGTGTATGTCTCTCTCTCTCTCTCTCTCTCTCTCTCTCTCTCTCTCTCTCTCTCTCTCTCTCTCTCTCTCTCTCTCTCTGTGTGTGTGTGTGTGTGTGTGTGTAGATCCTGAAGAAACAAGGGGAATTTTGCCACTCAGAGTGTCATGAAGAATACTGCTTTGAAAGCAAACCTCACAAGCTCGTTTCCAAACTGTTTATTTACAGCTCTGCAGCTATCAATAACAAAGACAATTAGCTGGGTCAAAAGCCCATTTGAGCTGAAGAACTCTATTAGAAAATTAAGGTTTGTGGAAAGTGCCCCTCACCAGCCTTTCTCACATGAAATTGATGTAGAGCCTTTTGGGCTTTGTTAAAATACTAAAAGGATTAATAGCTTTCATGTTAGATAATATTGCTCACAAACAGTGCCAAGTTTAAGACCCCACCCCACCCCCGGTGTGAATGAGGGCTGTTGCCTTGATTCATTTTAGACAATGGATGGCATTATGTTGCATCTAGAGAGGATCTGGGGTGAGGGCTTGACTGTTCTTGGGGGCACCCATTGTGAAGCCCAGCAATGGTGTGGAATTTGCTGTCCAACTCCAACTAATAAGTCAAAGTGTGGCTTCAGCTGCATCTCTGAATAAACAGCAAGTTTCTTCATTAACTGATCAAATACAAAGCTCAAATGTCACTGCCGTGATCTTTTGTGTAGGAAAATAATAGATGCTAACTAATATTTAGGGCTTTAGAAGGTGCTGGTAAGCATGGCAACCCACAAGCCCTTTCTGCACCAACTTCATGCAGTGATGATGTACTCGAGATGGAACCTGCATTTGATTAGAGCAGGGTTCAGCTCCAGAGAAGAAAAGAATCCCTTGAGTCCAGTAATCCTCAGTGGAGCTTGACAGGAACATCCTAGTGTGGTATTCCGCTTCTCTTATGCTAATGGTGTGGCATCTCCATGGATTCCTTCCCTCTGTCTTTCCCTCTCTCACTCATCTCCTCCTCTCCCTGTCCTTCTCTCTCCTCTTCCTCTGATACAGAAGAAATCCAGGTGTCCCCTCCTGGGCTTGTCTCATTAATTTAAAACAAAAATTTAAATAGACTCAAATGGGAATTCAAGGCCAATTCTATTAGTGTTTTAAAAACAACAACATGAAGCAAACAACAACAAAATAAAATAACTACTCAGGGCTGTCCAGAGATCAGAGACCAGAAGGGGAAAAGAGCCATTTTTTTTAAGCTGCCATGCATGGAGGGCAGACACACGGGTGACAAACAGCCACACACCAGGAAGGGGGCTTTAGAGAAACAGCGAGGAAGCCCAGGATGCTGCAGAAGTCCAAGTGTAAGGGCAAGGGAGCTTAGACAAGAGATAGAAAGAAGAAAGGCAGGACTTCTTACACATTTCTGAATAGTTCAGGGAAGAAGGCAGACTGGCAAGCTTAATAGTTGTGGCCTGGAATCTGACGCATTAGGGCTGGCGGTTCTTAGAAGGTAAATCATAGTATCACATTAAAGAATTAATTATAGCATCTCTTTAGCTTGGCTTAAGTTGACCCTGCCTTCCTACGGTGTTCCCTTGGCCAAGTGATCAACCTGACCCAACTGGAATGTTAGGATTCTACCCAGGCCAGTGATTCTACTCTCTCAGCCACAGGTTTTCCTCAGTGGAACTTTAGTGCTGCTCTAACACCTCCCTCTCTCCCTCTAGCCCATCTCCTTTTCTCTTCCTTCCCTTCCTTTATTTCTCAGAATTGTACAGCTGTTTGTTTATAGGCATTTTCTTTGAGAAATGCTTTGAATTCCCAATGAATTCATTGAATGTTTATCTCCAAGTCAGATTTTTTATGCTAAATTTGTATTTTTATTCATCTTTTGGAATCTCTCTATCATGAAATCTGTTTTTTTTTTTTAACAGTTCCAGTATTGGTTACATTACCATCTCTTCAAACATCCTCACTGTAAGGAGTCTTTCTCTGTCCTACCAGCTAGCTCCCAAATAATGACATGGAGACATCTTATTAATTATGAAAGCTCAGCCTATAGCTTAGGCTTGTTCCTAACTAGCTCTTATATCTTAAATTAAATTAAAATTTTATTAAGCTATGTTCTACCATGTGGCTTTTACCTCTATGGCACTTTTGTGTGCCCAACTCATTCTGTATCTGGCTGTCTTCTCAGCCTTTCTTCTTCTTCCCAGAGGTCTCTAGCCCCAGAAGTCCTGCTTAACCTCTGTCTGTCTAACTAATAGCCAATCAGCTCTTTATTAAACCAATCATAGTGACACATCTTCGCATAGCATAAAGGAATATTTCACAGCACTCTCTTCTTTTTTGTGTGTATATTATTCTGCCTCCATTTTCTGCTCACCACCATCCTAAATTGTAACTATGGAAGGTTACTTAGTCCTCTCTCACATTTTCACAACCTTCTGTAAATAGCTCATATCATGCCTAATACATAAAAGTAGGTAGTCTGGGTTTATATGCCACCTCCACCATCCTGTATTCTCTGCCAAGTTGTATATAATCCCTAGCTTTGTTTACCTAGACTGTAAAATATCTAACACATTGATATCTGCCTCTTTGAAGTATAGGGTTAAAAGAAGACACTCAATGAGAACAAGTCACCTGGTATCTGGCTTATTGATATAAGGATGTGAACTAGTTTATTTTCTTCTGTCTTTCAAATGTTTTATCCATTTTGTGCCTAGGTCTGCTCCAATATTGCCTTCAAGTTCTATCATTTCTGTGCAGTATCTAGTCTGTGATCCTAAGCCCCAACATATTCACAACTCTTTCATTAATAATATTCCTTCCACTACTACCTTTATAAAAGCTAATCATTGGAGCATTTGTTGTGTTAATATGTATACTAGCGACAAGTGATTAAGGCAGATGAAACAGTGGCAATTTTGAATCTGCCATATCTCCTACCTTCTCTCCAGTTAACTTCATGTTCTAGACAGAGGCTCTCAGGTGATTCATAGACCACTCTTTGCTTCATTCTTCCCTTAGACCACTGAGACCATTAAGACCAGCTTCAACAGCACCCACTCTACAGTCTTCTCAGCTTTCTAGCCATAATGCATGGTGGTGATTTGCTTCCAAGGAGGTTGTAAAGGTAAGATTGTACAAAACAGAGAAGATGGCGTCTGTCCTCTAGGGATCCTGTTCTGGCATAGCCATGTTCTGCCTCTGGAGACCCACTATATATGTTTTTCTCAACAGCCATAAAGTCTTCATATTCATCACATAAACATCATTCTTCAATTCATCACCAATTACACTAAATTAGACTAATTTGCTAATATGGTAAATTGTATCTTTTATCACAACTGATCTGCAACTTGAAAAAAAATTAATGTTAAGGCACATTTAGAAACTCCGATATCCTTATATTATTCTCAGAAATTTGAATGGTCAACCATCACTCTTCACCAAGAATTGGGCTATTTTCAACTTCCTGAAGATTTTCTGTACACATTGAGTCTTCTTGACAACTCTCAGTGGCATACAGGGCAAATATTATTATCTCTACTTTTGTGATGAAGAAATTGAGGCGTGGGAGATTAAAAGATTTTTCAAGGTTTCAGCTCTGGCTGGTGAATAGCAAGTCTAAGAAACCACAGCCTCTGATTCATAATCTACTGTTCTCTCTTCACCCACTTCACACATCTCTTGCCATATGCAATGCTCTCAAAGAGCATTGATAAAAACTGGGCATGTTAGTAAAATTCAAAGAACATTTTAGCAAATATTTATGCATCTTTAAATTGTGCCTCTATTTCATGATAATAAAAATATCGCATCATCAATTTACTAAATTTGGAAAATGAAAAATCTATGAAAGGAAAAAATAGAGCATGATTTTGCCATGTAATTTTGGTTAATTTCCTTTCATTATTTTTTCTGTACTTGATTCATTTTATTTACATTATCATGCTCACAGTTACATCAATATTTTATTTTTTCTCCTTTCATGTAGTTTTTTAACTTTAGAAACACAGAATTACTAATATGATTACTATAGTATAAGAATATTCTGTTTATATGTTTATTTTAATATAATTAGTAACATTTAAGTTTGGTCATTTTCTGTAAATTTTTACTATCTTTTATATCTTTTAATTACTTAACTCCTCTTAATTCTGAGTACCACATCTCTAAATAAGGATATGATAAATATACATTCATCTATAACATATGCTGAGGTAACAAAATACAAACTTGCATTTATAGAGAATGACCCTGATCTATACAGCATATCAAGCAGGCATTAATTCACCCCAGGCAGGATAAATCACAAAGACATGAAAACCTCATTTATTTGACCCACTGAGAGGCCAGAAATACTCAGAATTCCCCTTGCTCCAGCTACTATGAATCTAGGAGGAATTCAAAAACAAAACTCTGACTTGGGTTCATATTTTAAACTTACTTTCTTTATGGCATGTAGAAATCTCAGAATAGTTCGTTCTGGCTTGCTTAATATTAATTAAAACAGATACATTTATATAAGTGCATTATATCCTTTCCATGAGTTCTGTAAGAGCAGAGACACAGTATTTCCAAGTTTTAATAAACCCACAGAAGTGATAAACAGTTAGTCAAATAATGTCAGACTATAAAGGACTTTACTATTAAGGAATTCAAAGTATGTTGAGCCAGAGGCTGAGGGCTGGGTTTTGCCAGCTGTTTGTCCTAAAGAAAATGTCATGATCTCTCTTGCTTCATTAGTCCAGTCTGCTCACTGCAACACTACTTGCTTTGTAAGATGATAGTGAAAATTAAAAGTGGTTATTTCTATAAAGTACCCAGAATAATGCTGGACTGATTCTAAGTCTGGAATGACTATTAGCTAGAATTAGTTTTATCACTTATTTTATGAAAACAGGGTCTAAAGAGCAGGATTAAAACCTAGGCTCAACTATTTTTATATTAAACCAAACTTAAAAGGCATTCCCCATTTGGATTTTGGTAAAAATCACCCCAATGAAGTTTTGCTTTCTATTTTTTAAATTTGATATCTTCAAATGACATCCTTCCTTGAATTCTCAAACCCTTGTGTATTACAGAGGAAAATGAATCAATAAATTCTTGATTCACTTACCTTAACTCATCAAACCATCATTAGAGTTATTTCATGTCTGGGGAAGTCCTACGTGCTTCTGCGTGCATTGTGAATAGCTTCTCCTTCTAAACCAATACATTTTCCAGACAGCCATAAATAGCAATGAAATACCAAATGATAGGTGCAACCCTGAACTCCGAATGGTTGAAAATCAAGGAAGCCTGTTGTGTGCAATCTTGATTTTCTCAGAATGACTTAACCCTCAATTATCAGAGATAAGCACTTCCGGCTCAACACACCTATGTTTATCTACAAGTAGTATTTATTGAATGTCTCCTATGTGCCTATTCTTTCAAAAGGGAAGTATAAGCTGCCTTTCATCAGTTCTGAACTTAGTATCATGGATAGCTACTGAATCAACACTGACATTTTCAGCTGGCAAGAGAAGACTCTGAAAGACAGAGGGGTTCATCAGGGCCTCTGCTTAATCACATGGTTTTTCACTCTGGATCTTGTAGGCAACTTCTCTATATGTTGGGACTTGCCACAATAATCACACCTGAAATTTAATTCCGTGTTTTAGCTATCAGCTAGGACTTCAACCTGGGTTTGACCTGCTTTATATCAGAGCATGGCTCAAGGCTCTGACTTACCATTTCTTTAGCTTTAACATGAACTACTAGAGGCAGAATGTATACTCCTAGAGACAAAATCTATACTGGTATAACAGACATAGAAACAGCAGCAAGCATTGTAAGCTGTAGAAGAAATGGAATGGATGGAGATGGAAGGACCACAGCAATTTCACAGAATACTCCTGATGTTGGTGTTTCTGGGTCGTGTTAGTTGGAGTCAGAAGAACAACAGTTCTAAACATAACCATATTAAGAGACATAGAAGCTTTTCAAAGAGTATGAATTCACTGCCCCCTGATTAATAGAGTAATATGGACTGTGAAATATATATATATATATATATATATATATATATATACATATATATATATGTGTGTGTGTACATGTATATATATGTGATATCCATATATGTATATATGTGATATTTATATATGTATATATATGAACCTGGAGATTTTTTACAAGCATTTGAAACCATATCTAGCTTTCCTAAGACTCCATTTCCTCAGCTGTGAAATTGGGATCTAACTCATTGGACTTGTATAAGAAATAAATGGATTTTAGTATTGACTCATTCGGAACTTATTAAATATTCAATTAGTGTTAACTGTTGAGTCTATATTTTATTTGATTTAGAGTAATAGCATGTCTAAATGAATATAGAACTAGAAAGACACACTGGCAATGGGATGTCCTTAAGAGTGTGTGCATGTGTGTGTGTGTGTGTGTGTGTGTGTGTGTGTGTGTATGATGTTTATAGAAGTTTATAAAAAGATGTTTGTTCTTGAATTTGCTCTTTTTGTTTGTTTGCTTTTATTTTGAGATAGAATTTCACTATGTAGCCTTGACTGATATGGAACTCACTATGTATACCAGGCTGGCCTCAAAATTACAGAGATCCACCTGTCTCTGCCTTTGAGTGCCTGGATTAAGGTATGTACTACCTCACCTGGCTTGTTCCTTAAATTTTTACTTCTTAAGTTGGGGACAAGTAGACAAAATCATGGTTAAATTGTAATCAGGAGAAAATGTAAACAAAGACATAAGTAAACAAATCAAGGGAAGAAATGCTGGACCAAGCCAGAAAGTCCACTTAGAAGCAGCATTCTGGCTAAGGTTGGCCTTTCAACCTGCATGCAACAGAGAAACTGAGCTCTGCTAACAGTCAAGTAAAACATCAAGGAGGAGGCTGAACCACAGCAGGCAGTGCCTGGTGGAACTGTGCTCAAAATCTACCAAAAACAAATAAAACCTTCTCCCTTTAAAGGCTGAAATGAACAGTAGAAGGTCAAGAAAGACAGAGACTCTGCTAACTCTGGGCCAGATATCAGCTCCTGTGGCAATGGGGGCTCCTGTTGAATTAGGAAGGATTTAGGATAGACACCATGGCTCTTATTTAGACCTTTTATTTCTTTTTTTATATAATGTTTTATTAAAAGAATATTTTCTTTCCTTTTACATACTAACCCTTGTTCCCCCTCCCTCCTCTTCTTCCGCTCCCCTTACCTCCCCCCCCCACTCCCATCCCCTCCTCACAGAGAGTAAGGCATCACTTGAGTAGTCAACATAGGCTGTTATACCATGTTGGGGCCAGACCTAGCCACTCCCTCCTGCATCAAGGCTGAGTAAGGCATGGCACCTTAGGGAATGGGGGTCTAAAACGCCAGTTTGTGTACCTGGGGTAAGTCCTGGTCCCATTGCCAGGGGACTCACAAACACATCAAGCCATGCAACTTTCACCCACATTCAGAGGGCCTAGTTTGGTCTCTTGAAGACTCCCCAGCTGTCAGCCCAGACTTCATGAGCTCTCATTAGCTTGGGTCAGCTATATCTATAGTTTTTCCCATCATGATTCTGAACCTCAAAATTACTATACAGGAAGATCCATTGGAACGGTGTTGTGATTGATACAGAGGAAAGCAACCAGTGAATATAGAGTACCATTCCAGACAGTGGAGACAGCAGGAATGGGTCAGGGGAATTGTCACAAATTCACATAACTTCTTAGTGATAGAAAACTCCATGTGGCTTAAATGCAAGTGGACATTGGGAGATTGTGAGAGAAGTCACAAGAGGGGGATGTGGTCAAACTATGGAAAAATTGTATGACCTTATAAGGATCAGAAGTTTTTTTGTAATAGACTCATATTTTGGTAACTAATTGGTACTTGAATTATCCACTGTAATAATTTTTCCATAATTGCATATTACTATTTACTTTTGGTTTTTTTCTTTAGTGTGATATTTAAAAGACCTAGTGTTTTCATTTGATGATATATTTCTTTTCATCATAAATTTATTTATAAAATCACAGATAGATACAAACTCTTCATTTTTCTTAGTGCAAATGATAACACATACAATGATTGTGAGTTTGCGTCATTTTGAGACAGAGTCTCATCCCATGTAGCACAGACTGACTTCAGATTCACTAAATACCTGAGAATAACGTTGAACTTCTAATACTCCTGCCTTCAGTTCCCAAGTCCCAAGTCTCATATAGGTATGAGAGCCAAAGATCTTGCTTGTTCATTTTGCATTTTTATGAAAAGGGGGCTTATTTTGGCCCACTCATTTTGAAGTTTTAGTTCATGGTCACTTGGATCTTTTACTTGGGATGTGTAGGGCTGCACTGTGGAGCAAGATAGCTCACTTTATAATAAGAGACCTGAACACAGAGACCCATGTTCCACAATTTCCTAGCACAAAATAACCCAAAGAAACCCTACACAGCCCATCTCTTAAACTCTCTACCGTGTTCCAAAAGTGCCTCGCTGGGGATAAAATGTTTAACCCCTGGCCCAAAGTGGGATATTCTACCTTTAAACTAAAGAGAGGCCATTGGATATGGCGTGGAACTCAACATCTGCATACTAAGGGTAGACCCCCCAAGTGTCAGAACCTGAAAACAAAGCTGAGTGAACCACAGTCCTTAAACTTTAGCATGTTTTCCATTCTCACAATGAGAAAGCAATTGTTTTGAAGCCATTGTGGGTTGCTATGGCAAAGCTACAGGTTTCTTCCAACCAGGTTGGATGGAGAATGTATGTGTGCAGGTCAAACACTACACAGGACATACTAGACCATGAATTGAATGTTTCTAATTCTTAACTCAGTGCAGTTTGAGATAAGAACTGTTATGTACATCAAGAACCAAAAGAAAAAAAAAACGATATAGTTGATTTTTATTATCAGCACTACAGGGCAAATCAAAACGTTAATAAATTCTTGTGAGCAGAGAAGCCAGTTTGAAGGTATAAGTTCACATATCTTCAAGAGAGCTAACTCACATGGTAGTATGCTTTCATCAGTAGCTCAAAAACGCAATCAGAGACAACAGATATGGTGGTTGCCAGAATGCAGAGCTTTCCGGAAACCTGCATTCACTAAAAAAAAAAAAAAAAAAAAGTCTAGTAAGGACATAACTTACATTACAACACGCTGGATAGATTGCCTCTGTGAACAGCCATGCGTAAGAAATGGACAGTTCCTAATAAACGTTTGTTAACTGACAAAATAAATCTTTCGGGTCAAGAATGTCTCTTGCTGATTTTTATGCACAAATGGGCTTTAATCCTTTTCAAACTGTATCTGCATGTCCTAAATAAATTAAGAGAAATGATAAGATGGAGATGCCCAGATAAGTCAACTTAGGTTAGAATGTGCTTCACACCTTACTTGCCTTGGAATCTGCATTGATTTCACTAAACTTTAGCACTTGCTAAGCCAAAGCCTTAGGTTCTCTCTTTGTATCTGTTCTCTTTCCTGTTTCTATTTCATATGACTGATTTGCTCATTCTATTCCTTGTATTTCACTTCCTCTTTGTCCAGAGTCTCTAAACTCTTTTTGGCTCAGATTTTAATAACGCACAACCTACTCAACAAGCTACCTCATTCAGTGGTGAGTGTTGCATCCTCAAGACATTTATGAAAACAACCAGCAAATACTCTGTTGTAATTAGGTCAAATAATTCTAGAAAATTTCTTTTGTTGACTGAGCCTATAGACTCATCATGGTCTCTTAGCGCTTTGTTTTTTCTTGGCACAAAGATAATTGCTTCTATTACCATCCCCAAATAGCAATGCTTTTCTTCTCCAGTCTTTGTGTGGAGCTGTCTATTAGCTCACTGACACAGAGTTTCTAATATGTTGTTTTGGTCCATAATTTATTTACTCGATAAATTTCAGCTGAGATGCAAGCATTTAGATTCTAGCTTAGGTCAGCTATTTTCTATCCAGATTCCTTATCTTTTTAGTTAAATGTATTAGAAGTTCTGATACATCTGAGGCTGTATATGCACAGTTGTCTCTTTAAAAGCACATGTCCATAAATTGATAGGCCATTCTTTTTAAATACTGATTAGTGCTGCATTAGTCTGTGAGTGATCTGCTACTCTTCAGTGTTTTCACTACAGCAATCTACCATCCATTCTCAGCCAAATGCTCATTCATATCCGTATAGTTCAGAATTCAGCAAGTAAACAGTTTAAATTTCCTGAAGTCAGAGCCCAGTGATTTCTACAGCATACTTTCATAGAATAGAACAATACCAGTTGTAAAGTTTGTTTTGTTTGTTTTATTTTATTTTGATACATGGTCTCTCTGGTAGGTCTGACCATCTTTGAACTTGCTCTGTAGACCAGGCCGGTTCTCGAACTCAGAAAGCCACTGCTTCTGCCTCCCAAGTGCTGGAATTAAAGGTGTGTGCCAACACCACCCAGACTCCAATTGTAAAGTTTAATCCAACAAATCTTCTGGTACACTAGCCAGGGCAGTCACTTAATTTTGATGGCTATGTAAATAGACTCCCTCCCATCAACATTATAAAACATTCAGTTGCTGTGGAACACAAACTAAAATTCTTTTCCATCAATGGGGTTATCTGCCATTCTCTTCATTCTTTGAAGATGCAAAAGTTTGTCTTATTTTGTTTTTGTTTGTTTTCTCTGTTTTTAAAATGTCTTTTGGGTCTACAATAAACAGTAGACAGTTGCTGTTTTTCCACTAAACACATTCTTACAAATAACCATAACAGTATACATCAATGAATTACCTTATTAACCACCTTGTCAGAACATAAGATTCTCAGCTACTCAGCACCAGAATGTAATCCTAGTAGATCTAAATCAAATCCCACATTCTAACTGCTGTCTTCAATGTGTGACTGGAATGAACGAGGAATGAATCCTGTCAGGCCAATGAAGTGCAAGGAGATATGTATGGGGCATGTCTGGGGATACTGTTTCCAATTTCTCTCTCCATTGGCAACATAACAGACGTTTTATTGATACTGCACTAAATGAGAAAGTGCATGGTTAGGAAGAGATGAATTATCTCTGTTTAAATCCTGCCTTTTCTGCTTTGTATGACCTTGGGAAAGTTGCTTAATATCTCTGTTTCTTGTTTCTCATATGTAAAATGGGTATAATAGGAATTTCTACATATGGAGTTTTAGTTCAAGTCATGTAAACCTGCACTTCTTAAGCACTGGAAACAGAGCTTGGAACAAAATAAGTCTTTTCAGAAAATAAATGTGGCTCTAGGAAGGGTCAGAACCTGGAACTACAAAAACATGGATTTCAACAGCATAACCCTTCTGAAGCCAGCCCTAAGCAGCTACTTTTGAGCTATAAGACATCATTATAGCTTTGTTGATTAAACCAGGTTCATGTGAGCACTCTGTTTCTATGTTGAGATAGTCTTCATTTTAATAAAGGCAACACAGAATTTTTGCTTTTGAATATAAAGATAGAGAAGACAGGGATACTGCCTCACATTCAACACATACTTATTAAATATCTATTATAAATAAAGCAACCAGCAATTACTGAAGGTAAAGTGAGATGGATTTATACACATAACTGTAATGAATGGTATAAAGTTTCTAAGACAACCACTGGCAAGTTACCCAGAAAAGTCCCATAGAGATTAGGTTTTTCATTTAGTATTTGTCTTAGTTACTTAGTCACTCTGATAAAGTACTCAGACAAAATGTAGGAAGGGGTTTATTTTGGATCACAGTTCATGGATGCAGTCTAGCAGGGCTGTGAAGTCATGACACTGGAACATTGAGCAGCTGGTCACATTACCTCCACACTCTGGCAGCCTAGGGAGAGTAATGACAGAACTCAGCTCACTTCTACCTCTTTAAACTCAGTCCCAGTGTCCCAAGATGGAGAATGGTGCCACCCAAAATTAAGGTGATAACTTGTCAAATCAACTAACCTGTCTAGATAATCTCTCAGAAGCATGCCTAGGGGCTAACCTAATGTAGATAATATTTTACAAATGTGCCCAGAGGTGTGTCCCCTAAATAATTCTAGATTCTAAAATTAATATTATTCTGTCAAGGTAATATTAGTCATCACAGTATTCTTAAGACTGTGCTGTTTCCAAAAATAAGAATGTAAGATTTTTTGTAAATTCTGTGCTTCCATTCATTTATCAAAAAAAAAGTTCATTGAGTTCTTAGAAGTGTCAGAGATAGTTTTAAAAAGTTAGATATTGACCAATTTAAACATTATACCCATTCCCACAGAGCAGCAGTGGTCAGGAAGTTCTTAACTAAAGAGCCATATACACTATAAGGGGCTAGGAGTATGACTCCATAATATAATACACCCTTAACATATGCAGGGTCCTGAGTTTAGTATCCAACATACACACACACACACACACACACACACACACACACACACACACACACACTCATAACATATGCACATTATTCAAATACAATTAATTATGAGAAGTGTTTTGAAGAGAAACTTCACACAATTTCAAAGATATTAAACAAAGAAAGTGTAGAGTCAGCACAGATTTTTGTATTTTATGCATAAGGAATTGCTTTATCAAAAAGAATCCTGATTGCTCAGCTGGTCATCATGGGAGTCAGAACACAAACCCAGTTGTCTTGGATTCTTCCCTCCTGCTTTATTCTCTCCAGTGAGCATCATGTTCATGGGTGGAACTATTTATTTCAGTTTACAATGATCCTAGGTGGATCATAGTTCCTAATAAAACACTAGTCTCAAAATAAATACCACATGTCTTTCTAAGCAAACTAAAGTCACTGCTGTTTAATGTTTATGTCAGGGTCAGTGAGATGGCTCAATGGTTGTCATGTAATCTTAGCCACCAAAGGTTGATCCTCAGAACCTACATAAAGGTAGAGAGTATCAAGTCTACAGGTTGTCATCTGGCCTTCACTCTGCATGGCTCATTTGTCCACACACAGAAATACATACAATAATAACAACAACAATGATGATGGTAGTAGTATGTCAGTAACAACCTTCTTGCAGTAAGGTGGGAGTATTGTCCAGTTAATGTTAAGATACTTTACAGTAAGTAAAGAAGGTTTGAACTCGAAGAGGGAGAAAAACATCTGTAATATATTTTCAGTACTAAATTAATGTCATATCAGTTGTGCTGGACAGATTCCTTGCCTTTCCTTGACAAACTGACAAAGAATGAAAACTAACTCAAATTATATTATTAGAGTCACATATGGCTTAACTGGACTCTTAGGTTGAAGTTTTGACTTGTGACTATTTTGTAGAAACAAATGATCATTAAAGAGAACAGAGCAGTCAACACAAACAGGAGGCTATTAGCATGTGTCACCACTGGCTTCTGGTAGAAACAGCCTAATAGGCAACAAATAATATAAGTTACTGTTTTGAAACTAGCTCAATTAATGGCTTTTGTTGTTCTTGTTGTTGTTTCTCATGGGTCAAAGCAAACTATTTTGGTCTTGTTTTCCCTGCATTCCAATACTGACCACTATTCCCTACAGGCAGAGTTGGGGTCCCTTGATTCGCTTCAGTTCACTTCTGTGAAGAGAACTCATTAAAAAAATGTCCTTACACTTTTACCACCTTCTTTGCAAAGTGCATTTTGTTTTTATTGCATTTTTCATGCTTAAGGTATCTCAAAGCAATTTACAGTAATGAGTTTTGAATCTGGATTGACAGTGGCTCTGTAGGCAATCATGTTAGCCATTTCTGATTCAAGGAAAGCTAATTCTAAGTCCTGGAATTAAAATCTCTCTTGTCAAAAGAGGCAGTCTCCTGGGAGATAGCATGTTTCCTTCTGCTGTCCCATTCTCTCTTGCTCACACTCTTGCTCTTTCACTGATCTCCCTTTCCTTTATTCTTCTCCAAACTAACTTTGACAGCACTGACAGCTATCAGGTGGCTATAAAAGGATGGCATGTATGTCATTCTCACAGAGACATTTTCTTCTGCTGGGTTGGGGCCTTGTACATGCTATGAACACATTTATGATTTAAAATATAATTTAGAGAATGCTTGGATCATTTTGGAAATGTGTTAAAATAAAGAACCAGGTTACATTGGGTCTGCCTCTCAATGCCTGCGGTCCCAAGCTTATGTCAAAAAGCCTACTTATTTGATGTCATCTTCCACATGAATTCTGTTCTTGGATTAGTAAGCCCTCCTAAATGTTCTTGGATAGCATCCTAAATCCTTATGATTTTGTAATGTAAGTTGTATTTAGTATTTGTCTATGACCTTGAGTAATGGTGAACATTACAGCAGCCTTCTCTAATGTGACATTATTGTACCCTAGTATTTACTGTCTTGTCTGACTTATAATGGTTTGTAGGTAATATAATTAAGAAGAAAGAGGAAAGAAAACATGAAACTGATAAAAAGAGATCCAAAGTGGAAGAGAAGGGAAAAGAAGTGAAAGGTGATTAAAAAAAAAAATTTAAATAGCTTCCTGCACATGCTGGAGCGAACTGGGATTGGTCTGATTCCATGTAGATAATCTAGACTGTTTGGGTTCTTAAACTATTTCTGTTTACTTAGTTCACTGTGTTTCTGTAACAGTACCCTATTGACGGGGAGGGTTTATGCACCACGGAGACTACTAACTGCTCACAATTCTGGAAGTTGGGAAATCCAAGAACAAGATGCTGTCTCATTTTGTGCCTGTTGAGGGTCTGGTTCCTGGTTCACAGAGGCCAATCTCAGTGTGTTCTCATTTGGAGAAAGTGGAAGGGCTGAGGGAGCTATTTGGGTACCTTTATTAGAGACACTAATCTCTGCCTTCATTATCTAATCGTTTACAAAAAGGCTGTTCTCCTAATACAATCCCTGTTGAGATCAGGTTTTCTGTGAATCTGATAATGGTATTCATCTTCTTCCTGATAAAGGGATTGCATGCATTTAATCCTGCTGTGGGCCGCAGGAATATATCATAAGAACTCAGCTGGTTATGGCAAAGTCACTACCTGGAGGAATCAGGGAATTCCTCCAGAGGAAGCCAAATCCCAAGGAGTTTTTGGTGTTACTTGGCTTGTTATATATCAGCTGTCTTCTGTTACGAAAATCATGTGTGCCTTCGTAGTTTTCCCAATTGACTTTTCCCTAAGAAGGGCTAACAGTGTGGACTGATCACTCTCTGGACATACACATTCCAGGTATTTGGAGAACAGCCTCGGGAAAGGCTTCCTCTGGAATCAGATATCTCCCTTGGCCACTTTCAAGGACTAGCAGTAATAACAGTCCACATGCAAGTCTCCTGGTAAATTCCACAAGGAGACACCACCTAGGTCAGGTGGACGTTAAGTAATAGCTTTACACAATTCAGCTCGGACCCCTCTTTCTTACAGCCTTACTAACTTTATAGACTGCTAACTCCTTACCTAACCACTTCTAGGAATATTTAGATAACCTCCTGCACTGACAGCTATGCTCAGCCAGAACCCCAGTTCAAGCCTCCCTGTAATTATCATCATTAGCAGCATCCGGCCAGGTCCATCCCCAGATGGAGGAGAGTACTTTATCAGAGATACCTCTGTATTCTCTAAGAACAGACTTAACCATCCAGGCTACCTGTTTGAGAAGGCCTGGCAGATGTGCCAATTAAGCGTTACTTCCTCCTTTCCCAAACCTTACCTCCAGTTCCAGATCTCCCTTTAACTATCACCAGAGGCATCCAGCTGTACACAGGTTGCCTAGCGACTGAGCACACTTTCCCCCACCCTGGAGAAAAACGGCAGATAGCTTGGACAGATAGGAGCCACAGGAAAAAAGAAGACAGTTTTACTTTCTCCCATTGACCTAGCAACTTATAGATTCTTAACATTTTGTACCAATCACGTTTAAGATTATAGTTAAGCACATAAGAGCCCTCTTCTTAGATATTACCTGAATACAGCCTTTAGTTAATTCATTTCCCCATTGGTCACTTCCCTTTGGGGTTGCAAATGATAATTAACAGTTATTGTCTCCCTATGTGATTCTTATCACCCTTCCATTTGACCCTGGAAGCCTGGCTTTATATACCAGGACTTCCAGGGCACAGGGAGTCGGAGAAGAGAAAAGAGAATGGAAGAACTAGACGGGTAAGAACTTGAGAGGAACAAACTGAGATGGGGAAGAACTAGATTGAAGGGCTAGAAGAGAGTACTAGAGGAATGAGATGGAAGATGAGGATGAGCCAGATGGGGAACAACAAGATGAGGAAGAACAAGATGAGGAGAGAGAAAGAGATGGGAGAAAAGATGATATGGGAAGGAACAAGATGGATGAGAACCTAGAAGGGGCAGAACTAGATGAGGGAATTAAGATAGAACCCAGAGGGGACCGCAGACAAGTGTAGAGAGAAATCAGGCAAGAAAAGACCTAAATATGAGAGCAGAATATAAGCTTGTAACTGACACAGAATAATAAAGTATATGGACTAAGGAGTTTCGTGTACATAGATTCATTTCTCCTCATCAAAGATTAATTATCAGCTGGTTGTAGATTCTTCCCGGACCCTGGGAGGGGACTATCGAGGGGCTGGACCCCCTTAGTCCCCGATATAATCCCAGCCCTCAGCAAGCAGAGGCAGGCAGATATCTGTGAGTTTGAGGCCAGCCTGGTCTACAGTGGGAGTTTCAGGACAGTCAAGGCTACATAGAGAAATCCTGTCTTTAAAAACAAAACAAAACAAAAAAAGGGCTGAAGAGATGGCTTAGCATCTGAGGGTACTTGCTGCACTTGCAGAAGTCCTGAGTTTAATTCCCAGCAACCACTTGGTGGCTCACAACCATCTATAATGGGATCTGATGCCCTCTTCTGCCCTGAAGGCATGCATGCAGATAGACTACTCATACACATAAAATAGATAAGTAAATCTTCAAAAAAAATAAAAGATCAAGTATACTTATTCTCATATTTTCACAGCTAGTAATTTTTATTTTTTAAAGAGGGAACTGAGTTGGCCATTTTCTAGTAAGTGAGAGGAGAATTGCCACCAGTAAGAGCTTGTCTTTCAGGAGGTTGCTATACTCAGAAATCACAAAGTTGAAAGACTTTCTGCCTCCATGTAAAGAGCAAAACAATAACTGACATATTTGACCTAGAGTGATATAAACTGATGAAACTAAAGTCAGAAAAAAATTTAACAGCTCACTATAGCAGATGTTAGTCACTTGTAGAGCTACTTGATGTCAGTGGGTGTTTCTTTACTCAGCACTCAAGACCCAGGTCCTATTTAAGGCTTCTGTTCATTATGGTAGTGTTACTTCTAAGTTATGCATGCTCATGTCAGCCAATCGAATGGGGAAAAAACACATGGAGAAAGAATAGTCATTTATTAAGCTCTTTTTCTGGGAAATGACACATATTACCTCTGCTCACACCCACTAGACAAAATTAGTCATGTGACTCTGCTGTGCTTCCCTCCCAGACCAGCTTTCCTCTGTTCTCTAGAAGAGAAATCCCAACATTAGCTATCATATGTCTGACACAAGTATTGTTGTAGGAGTTGCATAGTTTATTTACATGGATCTGGTCATTTTTAATAATTCAAGCAGTTTTTAACAACCAATTCCAATACTGTAAAAAAAGTAAAAAATTGTGAACTGGCAATTATATTTACAACTTACCTTGCACCCAGTAATTATTTCCTTACTTCAAAAGCAAACTTACAATTATTAACATTTTCCTATTAATTGTTTGATTTTCATTAATACACATTTTAAATTTTATGTCAAAATAATCTGTTAAACTTTTCAAGACTTCATGAAAAAATGTGAAAAATGACTTTCCCGTGTGAACAACACACTTGTTTCTTGCTAGGAATAAGCAGGGTTTTTTCTAGAGATAAAACATACATCAGGGAAGAAAAAACACCAATGATATTCTAATATCAGCCACAAATACAGAACTTGACAAAATTCTTCCTTCACAAAAATCCAGTCAAAATATTTCACATACATATACAAGGCCTTAGGTTCAATTTACATGACTACAAAATGAACTTATAAAGTAATCCAATAAGTTGGACATAGAGAAAATATATCATTATCCAATTTATAATTCTCCATATTGTTCTAAAGACATGAAGGAAATCCATTTTGCCAAATCTTGTGTAGAAAAAAAGCAACTTCTCATTCTATTATATTTATTTAAAAAGAACATGTCATGCTTTGTAGATGAATGAATGATACCAATTCTCTTTACTAGTGTGAATTAAGTATTTATCAAAATGTTCAGGAATTAGATATTTCATGTCAAAGACACCAGTAGAAAACAGCTGTTTTGTCATATGAAGTGCCCTGGAATCTATTACCTAAAGGTTGATGTTCTGTGGTGCTGATTTTAAAACTCCTATGGATTGCAACAGTCATGGCACTCAGATTTTCCACTTTTCACAGTTATAGAGGCATAGTGCCGAAAGCAAATAAATTTTAGGCACATGGGGAAAGGATTTCATGCTAAAGTTCTTAAGGATAGGGATGCAGTGGTGCTACATCACAGTTCCTCAGTTCTTTCTCTACTTAGTTTTGCTTTAAGGGAGTCGATCCTAGAAAAAGAAAGTTTTTTTACAGTAGTTTTTTCAGTACCAGCAGAGGAAATCTTAACTGTCTGTTCAAAGCTGTTTTAGAAACAGATAAATCTGGCCCTTTCCTCCCGGGAAACTAATGGAGTGAAGGAATTCAAATTTCAACAGGTAATGTTTTATGCTTGTGACAGATGGACAAACCCATGGTTCATGATATTCTCTCCAGATGCTGCATGGATTCTTCAAGATGCCAGAAGTTTAGGATCCATGATAGGAAAGTGGAAAACCTGGGGAAAGTGGTCCTTTTTGTGTATTTACTTTAGTGGCCACTGTTTTTCCACCATTTGGGGGGTATACGTGATTTGACTCTTTAATGCTTGATCAGAAATACTCCTTGGAGAGCTTCGGAGGTAGAACACCTTGGATAGTGACCTCTTGACTCTTTCATTGGATCCCTGTCACTATTCACCTCTATTCATGGCGTTCACTCTGATTGCATACCAGGGTCTTTAATAATGACAACTTACTTAAATCTATGCTGTTGCTACTGTTGAACCTCCAGAACCAGAAGTAAATTAGATCAATGGCTTGAATATTAGTAAAATAAAACAACAGCAAGTGACAAAGCAGCTGTTGTTTCTGAATTGATACATCCTCATCAGATCATGGAAAAAAAAATCACAGGACACTAAATCAGTAGGTCTCCCTTGAATGCCCTTACTTCACAACTTGTGAAGTAAGGAACCACTATATCTAGCATCTTTTGCTTTGTGACAACTTAAGCCTGCATCCTTGGAATGCTCCTGTCAGCCTTCCATGGGAAATATAATGCACAGTGCCATTATAAATTGTCACCAAACAGAAAGATGGGTATATGAGGACTCTCCTGGAACATGCTGTTATACTGGAGTACACAGTACATTTTTGAGCATTGTATAGTCCTAGAAACATGTGCAGTAAGGGGTGGATGGCATAATGTGATAGCAGCATGAACAGAAAACGAAGCAACTCTGGAATTAGGCATAATATAAAACTATCTACAGGTACTTCCAGACCTCAATAATTCCTTGTCAGTTTATCCCATCAATAGCCTACATGTTGAAAGGGGGGTATCTAGGCAGCCTCGCTTTAACATCAGATGGGTTTATAGTCATCTAATCTCTAGGCAGTGCCATCTGTGGACTATCTCCTAACCTGGACATCTCTTTCTAGTCCCTTCTCTCAAATGTCTAGTTCTGAAGAAAAACCAGATATTAAGTAACAGTACTTTCTTGGTAAATGGAGATGTTAAAGTGGAAGTGAGGAAGAAAATATCTGAAGTTAGTGTGGTGAAATAAGAAGAAATGAAAAAAAAAAGATTTGAAAAAAAATCATGAAATAATTCTCAATGTTGGGAAGTTCCACATTGGCAGATTCAACTAATAGGTAATCAAAATTTGAGGGAGAAGAAATGAAAATGCATTGCAAACTGCAGATTTCGTCATTATTCCCTGAGCAACACAATGTACCAACTCATTTCTCAGCATTAACATTGTATTAGCACACTGAAGAACTTAAAGTTAACTTGAGTATACTAGGAAAGATTCATGGGTTCTATACAAATAATACACCGCTTAATAGAATGGAAACAAGCATGGGAAGTTTTTGATTTTGCAAGGGTTCTGGAACCAATCCCCAGGCATCAAGGGTCAACTACACTTCACTAAAGACTCCAGGAGGCAAGGTTTGTAAAACAGCATACAGCATGTTTAACAGTAAAGAGAGGTGAAGCATGGCCTCTGTGCTTAGCAGGCAGCATTTGGAGTGACTAAAGCTTGGATAGTATATGGGGAAAGAGTGAGAACTGAGGTTGGACAGTAGCCAGATCACGAACCACAACTCTGAAAGAGCTAAAGACAACATATAGTAAATCTAACTGAATTTTGAAGTACTTCCAAAATTTATCAAGCACTCTGAAATGCTGGCTAGCTCTCAAAAATGAACCTTGGCTGAAATCATGTCACTAGTGATATTTTTCTCTGAAAACTATTTAAGAACTTAGAAAAGAAATTGTGAGGTACTTTAAGGCCTTCAGGCTCTCAAAGTCTCAAAAGCACATCCTTCTTAGAGAGTACTCCCACTTTTTCTCTTTTTTTCTCAGAGAAAAAGAGAGACCCTGAAAGCAATGATTCAATGAAAATTTACAAAGAACAGAATGGAAATGGCCATTGCAATAAATTGATCAAATATATTAAGGCAGGTTTTCAAATGTCATGCTTGTGGAAATTAAAATAAATGAAGAGTAACTTACATAATTATTTGAAATGTTAACCAAAATATCCTATTAAATGAAAATGTGGATTGAGAAATAATATGTACAATGTCTTTTAGAGTGTAGTCCCAAATATAATTATAGGTTTCTCTAAGGAGTATGCCAGAGCAAGGCACAGGGTATGACATTGTTCACCTCAGATGTTTATTTACTTTACAATGTACTTATATTACTTTACTACTATAAACTTTATCCAAAATTTTAATGGACTAGCAAGGAAAAGCAGAAATGGTAAAGGTAACATATTCACAGAACCATATACATAGAATACCTTTGATGATATCACCTCAGCTTAATTAATGATTTTTTTTTTTTTTTTTGGTGGTTTAATGCTTGGATAACTTAATCCAGTTGTCTGGTTGTTTTGGATCCAAAGAAACTAAATCTTTCCCCCCTTTTTGTCGAACAGTTTTATTGTACTTTTCTGAGTTTTCTGAGCCATTTTTCATACCAAAAACTTCACTGACAGAAGACTGCTCAGTTTTTCTAATCCACCCTTCAAATAATAAGGAAATTATGATCAAGATGTAAGAATAGATTTCGATGAGACTGAGACTCTGTCCAAGTTAACGGGTTGGATGGAAAAGAAGAAAGCTTCCTTGAATACTCAGTGGATTCAATCACTTTATATTTTCTAAATTAATATTGTGTGTTATTTATCTCATTATGGCAACAAATTACCTTTACAAGTAACTTAAGAGGGAGAATTTGTTTTGGGTTACAGTTTTAGGGGATACAATCCATCATGGCTGAAGGCATGGCCGGCAGCTGAAACAGGAGGAGTGGGTCAGGATGTAGTGATGAAAGCTTATGCCCGGCTCACTCTTTTGTAATTTCATCAAGAATCCTTGCCCATGGAATGGTACTACCCATAATTAAGATGAGTGTTCTTGTTTCAACCTAGTCTACATATTCCCTCACAGACATGCATAGAGATTTGTTTCCACAGTGATTTTAAATCCCAGCAAGTTGACAGCCAAGATTAGCTGTCACATGCTCCTAACAAAGTTTGAAATATTATTTGTACATTTGCTTTAAAAGCAAGTATTAATAATTAAGATGATTGTAAATGACAAGTGTAGAGACTATAAATGTATCTACCTAGTCCAGTGGTTCTCAAGCTTCCTAATGCTACAATACTTTAATACAGTTCTTCATATTATGCTGACCACCAACCATAAAATTGCTTTTGTTGCTACTTCACAACTGTAATTTTGCTACTGTTGTGAATCATAATTTAAATATCTGTGTTTTCCAATTGTCTTAGGTGATCCCTGTGAAAGGGTCATTTGACCTCCCAAAGGGGTCATAACCCACAGGATGAGAACCATTGATATAGTAAAAAACACATAGGTAACCATATCCATAAATGTAAAAACTGATCCTAACCAGAATCATAACAAATATCAGCCTAAGATACTTCATTATTTAAAATAGAGGAAACCTTTGGAAATATATTGATCCTATTATACTCTTTGCCTTTCTGCCTGCGTGACTTCTCTCCTTTGGCTGCTTGAGTTCAATATAAAAAGTTGTACTGAACTGTATCAAAATAGGGTACTTATGCACAAATACTCATATGTTAGATGTGGATTTTCTGGACAAACCTCTTTACTGCCAAGAATCCCCTCAGGTCCCTTTAGGCTGCATCCTAAGGGACCCATATCAGATGACCATGACTTCCCTTCCCTGCTTTTCATGTTTCATTTGTCTGCTTTTAATAGTTGCAGCCAATTTGGATTTGAAATGGTTCAGTTCACTGCAGAGATTAAAGAATAATTTTGTTTACTCTTAATTCAAATTAACCCCAGAGCAGAGTTGGTTATCCTGGGCCTGGAACCTTGCTCCAGAAAAGAAAGAGAACTCTATTTTCAGATTTTGAAAACCATAAAGCCACTGATCTTGAGCATTCTCCCTCTTTCATTTATTTCTTCTCCTTATCCAGTTCATCAGTATGCATGAACTCAGAGCTGTCAGTGGTTAAACTTGAGGCACTGGGGTAGGGCATTAGGTTGTGTCATTGGGTGGAGTGGTAGCTTAGTAGTGTGTGGGGATTGGGAACTTGCTGAGTGGACCGGAAATGCACTTAGAAAGATCCTAGAAATGTCCTCAGTTATTTGGGGACAATAACTGTTCTGTGATAATTTTTGAGGCTTGTTTTTAGTTTCTTTCTGTTGCTGCAATAAAACACTCTGAAAAAACACAATTTAGAGGCAGAAGAGTTTTATTTGGTTCATCTTTCCAGGTTACAGTCCATCCTTTAGGGAACTTAAGAGAGATACTCAAGCAAGAACTTTAAGCAAAAACCATGAAGGAAGGTCATTGCTGGCTTACTCTGGGACTCATGCTGGGCTAGCATTGTTTTTTAGCCTAGGCACACAGGGATTGTACCCACATTGGACTGGGCCCTCAGACAAGCCCACATGCCAACCTTATCTAAATAATCCCTCAAATGAGACTCCCTTCTCAAGTGACTCTAAGCTGTATCAAGTTGAAAGTTAAAGCTAAATAGGACAAGGCTAAAGTCTTTAGGCCAGGGAAGACCAACTCTTGTAATATCTATATAGTTTCTAGATGTATATCATATTCTGAAGCTGAACATAAGAAGTAATTCAAGCTAAATTCCCTCACATGCTAAGAAGACAAAGGAAAGATATTCACGGCATCTCTCAAGAGTCATCATCAAATAATAGAGACAATCAGAGTGGTTGACATGTTTCTTCCCTCTCCTCAGATGATGAAATATCTTTTTTATTCTTTATCACTAAAAGAAAAAAAGGACATGGAAGAAAGAAAAAATTAACAACTAATATCCTATCTTTGCCTAACCTAGTGTCTTTAGTAGAGTTAAACTAGAGATGTCTATAGCCTTTCATGGCCTTGCTTCAGTGTTCCATCGTACAGTTATTCTATAAACCAGATGTGGCTATTTCTCTTATGTTATTCTAGCCCTATAATTGACCCAATACTATTAAAAGAAAAAAGATCAAACCAAGCAAAGGCAAATAAAACTATGATAATGACAGGACAGTTTAAGTAGCCAGTAACATATTTATAGCAAGTACTTTATAAAACACTGGCCACACAAGACTTGAAATTGAGAGTTATTTTAAACATTCTAGTCTGTTATACTTGGCATGGTAAGTGATTATTTCCACTGGCTTTGTCAGGATACATTTCTCCCATTTAGACACATACTCACAGGTTTCGAACTTTCAGCAAGAAAGAGGTAAAACTGATTGCCAGTGAGATGGTAAGGGTTTGGTCAACCATGACTACCAAGGCATTTATAAAAATCATATAATGGCTTCAAGAGTATATAATAAAGGCATGGAGGGTTTGTCTACCTTTCCTCATGCTTTAACTTAAGCATTCATTCAACAGTATTTTTTTTTTTGGTAATATCCTTCCTACTGAGCCAGTAAACACAAATATATTGGGTTCTGGGAATAGATCTATCATATTAATTGTAGTCAATGAAGAGGTTGTGGGAACTCCAACTTATATACACTACTTTGTTGGACTGATAGTTGTGGCTAATGTCTGAAGTGAAAGAGTCCGGTGGGTCTGAACTCTCAGTGTGCTATCTAGACCTGTTCTCAGAAGGATACCATCGGAACTGAATAGGAGAGCACCTGCTAATGTTGCCTGCTGCAACACTGCTTATTTATGAAGAAAATATCCTCACATACCTGGCATACGAAGTGCGCTGTGACAGTCAAGAGGAAGAAACTGAGTTTGAGTTTATTTATACCATGCCCTTTAGAAATTGGTTTCTATTCATCTCCATGCTATACTTCTGTAAATGGAATTTCTTTTCTGTAAAAGTTTAAATGTGTGTTTTTATTATATTGAAGTTGTATTTTGAATGGATTTAACTACATTCCCTAGGCATGCTGAGACAAGATAGAAATTCTTTTTGAGGGAGAGATTATCATTTTAAACTGATGTTTAAACGTTAAGAGTAGAAAAAAGAATAATAATAGCCATGAAGAGGAAAAGATATGCCAAGCACTTACAGGTAATGCACCTAAAACATACAACCATGTTGACATCATTCAGTTTTTAACTTGGTGAAGAATAGCCATCTAGACAATAAGTATTTCTAAGCTAAAAACTCATGGAGGAAAGAGATAACCCTATTCAGCTGGGGAGGTGTTCTTCCTATGCAGTGAAGAAAATAGCCTCCACAACCAAAGGTCTAATGCCACAAACAACAAAATCAAAGAAAGCAGACCTGTAACACAGTTAATCAGAACATTAAAAACCTTGTTTCCTGAGATAATGTAGGTGGTTATTTTATTAATTGTTATGGAGGAATGCAAATGAATATCAAATCTGTGAAAGGCCAGAGTGTAATTTCACCAAAGTCCTGTTGCAAGATATGTATTTGCACTGTGTGAAGATGTGTCATTGTGATTGATTTAATAAAGAGATGAACAGCTAATAGCTAGGCAGGAGGAATAGGTGGGACTTTCAGGGAGACAGAGGAAATGGAGAAGAATCTAGGCACACAGGAGATGCCAGCAAGACATGGACATTGGACATATGAAACAAAGGAGAGGTAAAAAGCCATGTGGTACAATGTAGACTAATAGAAACAAGTTAATTGAAGTTATAAGAGCAAGTTGGGAACAAGCCTAAGCTAAAGGCCAAGATTTCATAATTAATAACTCTCCATGTCATCATTTGAGGGCTAGTGCCCCAAAAGAAAGTCTGACAAGAAAGACCAGCTACAGTAGCCAACTTGGTAAGATCAACAATTCTATCAGGCTTCTGTAGAGGTAAGGGGCATCACCCACTAAGTCCTACCCTATCATGTATGGCAACCTCAAGAAAGATACATTGTGGAATCTCCCTTTCATTCAACCATTCACTTCTTATATAATCTAGCATTTCAAAAAACATCTATAGCTGGGGGAGACATTAGTATCTAGGATCTTAAGAAAGGTTCTGCTGACCTTGTCTTACCTCCTTTACCTCCATTACCATTATTATAGCTCTGGATTCCACTGTACTTTTATGCCCTAGTTTCCATGGTTACAGAGTAAAGTTATAGGATCTTGTTATAACTTGAGGAAAAAGCACCACACAACAGTAGTCATGAAAATGACAAAGTTTGAATAACGAAGTCACAACTTTTTCAGAAAAAATACAGAAAGCATACAACTCCAATAAATATAAATTTATTTACCTTTTAAGTTTTAATCTTTCCTACTGTATGAATAAATTCTGTATTGTCAAATAAGTTTAAAAAGAAAACAAAATATATGAGAAACGAGGAAATGCTTATGTATTATTCCTGCTTGAGTAATAAGGCCTTGGGTGGATACATTTTAATTTGTTCCCTAGTGGAAAGGATCCTTTCTGCCCAAATTCAATATTCTCTCTGGTTTTCTAGAAATCTTCACTACTAACCGCATCCTTGGGGTAAAAAGGTTTTGAGGTCTGTGACTCAATGTGGACTTGTCCCTGGAGACAATTCTATCAGGTAAAAACTGGGCCTAACTTTGAGGTTAATCACTATCATATCTATGAACTCAAATTGTCCATAGCAAGGAAGATAGATTTGAGTATGTGCTTATTATATCAATGGTGCCTTTTGTTTCTGAGCCTCCAGAAAAATAATGTAAATAAAAAAAGTATGAAAACTTTTTATGCATGTTAACTCACATGTTAACAAACAGCCAAGACTCATGTATCTTTGTATCAGTCCCTTTGCCTCAGTGTGATTATTTACATGTATACTGTGAGCATCTCTTCCAGAAAAAAAAAATGCTAATACCACTTTAAGAAGATGTTGATTGCCTGAGCCTCCACACTGAAGCCTTTTTCCTTCCCCTTCCTGAAACAACAGCACATTTCCAAATAGCTCTATGTCCCACTTTGTAATTACACTTAAGTGGAAAAAAATAATTGATATAGGGAGACTGAAGGGTCTTGTGCTTTCTATTCTTAGGAAGATTAATGCATTTTTAGTTTATTTCTTTCAAAAGAAATCTAGATGTTTGGATTTAGAGCATCACAATAGATGGTGCAGTTTTATTTCCATTCATTTTTCCAAAGGATTGAAAATATCATTCAAATAATTTTCTTCTTATTGAATTTTCTTGGTCTCAGTTTTTCTCAAACACGTATTTTGGGGTCTTTACTAGTTAATAGTGTCTCTTTACTACTAATCATATTCCCTGATACATATTAAATTTGACTTGATGTACTGAGCGATTGAAATCAGTGACCTTAGAATGAATATAATCCAATCTAATCCTCATGCTAGCTGCATATTAATAGCCTGATGGACTTAGTTCATCTTTAAGCTGAAACCTTAGAGATGCTTTTCTTTTTGTTTTCCTGGGCTCTTGTTTTCAAATTCCAGACCACTATCTAGAAGCAGGCCACTAAATATGTCATCAAAACCACTTTATAAATATTCCTTGTATAATGAAAGAAACGAAGAATACAGCATAGAAGAGTATTTTGAACATTCCTGGAAAAAAATGAAGACCCTTCATCTTAGTATTTTAGCAATTCTTGTTCAAAGGTACCGTATTTGGCGTTTTCACATATGATGGACACGAGGTGTGGAACTCGCTACAGAGATGAACAACATGTGAGCCTTGGCAGAGAAACACTAACACTACACAAATTTGAAACAAGATATATGAGTTTTGCTCCATGTGCATGAGGAGAGTTATGTGGCCCTCTATTTTCCTTCTATTATATTCTGAAGTATCTGCATATACAAAAGCCAGAGTCACTAGGTGTCCTGATGTTACCCTGAGGTTGCAAGACACAAAGGAAAAACCAAAGAGCCTACAGTGTTAAAGAAAAACAGTCAGAGCTCCCCTGCTTCCATTTGAGGGCACTGTCCTCCCTCCTAACTTCTCATCTGAGCTACATATTTGTCTTTCTTTTAAAGCTAGAGTAATTCTGTGTTTTCCACAATTTTCTTTTAAAGCGGGCTCTTTGACAAAAATAAACTCAAAATCTCAAATTTGCTCTTCAGTTAGCTTAATTATTTCTCTGGAATTTTCAAAGCCGTTATGAAATTCAGGGCAGCAAGGCCAGGTGGGTGCATGCCAGATGATCTAATCTGGAGTGGGGGGCAGATTCTTTTCCATTTGGGGGCCACCTATAAACAACCTTCTTTTTCCCTAAACTCTGAGTTGTTATGTGTGTTCTCTGGGACCCTTGGTAGTTTAGAAATAAAACAGAGTACTTCTCAGATCCATGTCCACAGACTAAAAAGAAAAATGCACACTTGCAAAATCATCTTACAAACATGGTGCCAGGGAAACTCTCAGGAATCCACAAGCATGACCCCAGCTAAGACCCCTAGCAATAATGGAGAGAGTGACTGAATAGGCCATCTACTATAATCAGATTGGTGACTATCTTCCTAATTGTCACCAGAGAACCTTTATCCAGTAACTGATAGGAGCAGATGCAGAGATCCACAATCAAGCACTGGGCCTTGAAGAAAGGGAGGAGGGATTATAATAGCCAGGGGGATCAAGGTCATGACCAGGGAACCTACAGAGACAGTTGACCTCAGGGACTCTGGCCCAACAGTTAGGGAGCCTGCATGGGACCAACCTAGGCCCTCTGCATGTGTGTGACTGGTTGTGTAGCTTGGTCTGTTTATAAGACTTCTAGCGGTGAGATCAGGACTTGTCCCGGGCACTTAGGTGGCTTTTGGGAACCTATTCCGCATGCTGGATTACCTTGCCCAGCCTTCATGAAGGGGGAGGAGTTCGGTCCTACCTCAACTTGATGTGCCATGCTTTGTTCAAGCCCATGGGAGGCCTGCCTCTTTCTGAATGGAGACAGAGGTGCAGTGGGTGGATGGGGAGGCAGGGTAGATGGGAGTACAGGGGACTGGAGGAGAGGAGGGAGGGGAAACTGTGGTCCATATTTAAAATAAATAAAAAAAATGTTAATTAAATAAAATAAAATTAAAAAAAACAAACACCAAAATCATCTCACAACAACAGGCATAATATACTTCAGAACTAAATTTGTGTTATATATTACACGTGCTTTTTCTTGACTATTTAACATAAAAGATCATAGTCACAGTTTTTTCAATATTTCTATGGATTATTATCTTTAATTCATAATTTTAAAAATATTTGATTTTAGTGCTAGTATGTGCTAAGTTAATATAATGCTTGTACTGTCAAATTTCAAAGGTCCCTTGAATTCTATCCACGTTTCATTTAGGCGCTGCTGTTCCTGACCTTTAGAAAAGAAATAGCCTGATCCACATGGAAGGCAGTCTTAGCACTTCATTGATGAAGTCTGCATTCACAATATTCATGCCCCACTGAGTTAGTTTCAACACATATAAATTAGAATCATTCTCAAAATTTACAGTTATGTTCAGAATTCCTTTAGTTATCTTTTCTTTACTAATTATTATGTTGGCTGGGGACTTCCTAGAAACCATCTTTCCAAAAAAAAAAAAAAAAAGCTTCTTATAATTCAGAGAAGGTAATTCCAACTTCACAAAACTACTTTTTCTGTCACACATAATAATAATTTGAAGGTGTCATAACTCTTGCTTACTAGCTGGTATTACCAAATTTAGGTAAAATTTGTTATCGCTTAAAATACCCAATGTAAGCATCCTAATTTTTGTTTGTTAGTCCAAACCTCAACTTGAATCCTCTAAAAATTACTGAAGACTTCATTCACACTTAATTAACAACTCAGGGAACAATAGAGCACACTGTTTTATGATTTAGCAGAGTCCTCTATAAAACCTCTGTGTTTAGTCTAAGAAGAAAAATTGTGTATGTTAAAGTCATAGTTACCCTCTGCCTGCTTCTCAAACCCCACTTGCCAGTCTGCTCTGTTTAGGGCCATTCTAGTGATTTTCCATCATCAACTTTAAAAAATATTCATAAATTCTTATACTAAGTAAGACTTGATGTACAAAAAAAAAATAATAGTCTGATAGTTGTTGTTTAAAATTAGGCCAGTTAAGCAAAGAGAAATATGGAAGGGGTTATTAACCACAGGAATATACAGAGAAAGAAAGGGGGGGAGTTATTTGACCTTGGATACTATTGATGCAAAAGTTATCCAAGATCTAATTATTTACAAAAGTGAATGCATATTCACAGCATAGTTCATTTAAAATTTGCTCAGGCATCTTTTACTGTTTTCTTAAGCATAGTTTTTCTACTAATTGAATTCACATTGTTAGTTGAGGCTGTGTGAAACTGTTAGAGTCCCCTTGGAGGTTCATTTGACCAAGTTTTCATCATTTCCTGCAATGGCTGAGCCTCATTAATGGTTGCTACTCTCAGTTTCTAAAGAAACTGACCTGAATTTTCACCTAGAACTTATCAATCTGCGATAATGAACATGTGAAAGTATCTTCTAGGCATTAGCATTAAGGCTATCATTAGAGACAGGAACTGTATCATCAGAAATTATTACAGCAAAAAAGGAAGATTAGGACAACAGATGGGTAAAAGAGAAAACTGTTGTTTGGGGGAAAACATAAAAGATTGGTTAAGATAGATGCATTCAACTTTTTAGCTTACTTTTGAAAAAGAGTGTGGGTTTAGTTAAATTTAACTTTTATATTAAGGGTAGGAGCATATCTGCTCTAAAAGCTAAACCATATAGTGCAATTAAGTTTGTCAATATCTGTTTAGTTCCATAATGATTTTAAAAATATTTTTCTATTAAAATTATGTGCACTGTATTTTTCTTAGTCTAATAAAGAATACTCAGGAAAACTGCCAGTTATACCATCATCCCAATGAAGAAGCAGCCTACAGAATGGAAAAAAAAACTTTATCACCTATACATCTGACAGAGTTGGTGTCAAGAATATACAAAGAACTCAAAAAATTAACACCAAGAAAAAAAAGTTAACAATTGAGGCATGGCATGAAACTTGTGATGGCTATTTCTGATTATCCACTTAACACACCTAGAGACAGAGGTCCTACTTGGGGAACTTCCTCCAGATTGGCCCATCGGCACAGCTGGCTGGCATTTCCCTGAGTGTTGATTGATGGATGAGAGTCAAGCCTATGTGGGCAGTGCCATCTCTGAGCAGATGGGCCTGATCTTTATAAGGAAAGTAGCTTAGCAAAAGCAGGACTGCAAGCCAGTAAGAGTGGTCCTCCCTAGTCTCTGCTCAGTTCATACCTTGAGTTTCTGCTTGACTTCCCTCAATGATGGGCTATGACCTACAAGTCAAGTAAACCCCCTCCTTGCTTATGCTGCTATTGTTCAGTGTTTTATTACAGCAATGGAAATCAAACTAGATTTGGACAGAACTAGATAGCAGGAGCTTGGGATGTTGCTGTGATTAACCTGATCATGTTTTGAACAGGAAGGATTGTGGAGAGACTTTGGAGCTTTGAGCCAGAAAAAGACCATTGGGTGCTCAGATTAATGAGCTGTTATGGGAGTTTGGAAGATAATGCTGTGACAAGTGTAGATGGTGGAGGCCTGGCTTGTGAAGTTTCAGAAAGAACTCTGTGAATCCCTCGAAGACTCTCTTGGATTTTCATGTAATATTTTTAGAATCTGTGTTTCCTGGTCAGTTAGGGTTGAAGAATCAACTGTGATAAACAGGAGAATGGTACCACTTAAATGAAATCTTTGCTTTACTAGGACAATGGGTGCTGGTTAACTGAGGCTCAAAAATGAGCTGTGGTTGATAAGAGACCAGCATCATTGAGGTGAAATCTTCTTAGAGGTATTTCCACTAGGTCTGAATACAGACGCTATGGTCCACATAGGGCAAAATCTGTATATCAAGCTAGTAGCTGAACTTAGTAATGTGTAAAGATCTCCCATGTGGTATTGATTTTGAAGGGAGGAAAAGCTCAAGGCCAGAAGTTAAAGGTTATCCTTAATGTGGCAGGGTTGAAGCCCCACCAGAGAGGCCAGTAGGCCATAAGTGAAGGTGCAACCTAGGTTGCTGTGGAGGTCCCAGAACTAAAGGGATCATGAAAAGAAGCTGAAGCCTGGTGCTGTGAAAGGGAGGGAGAGGCCATTGTAAAGGCCACAGCTAAAGTGGAGACCCCATCATATTGAATATTACAGGACTATTGGGTGACCACCAAGGGCAGTGACAGTCCTGTTATGGAGCTCAGTGGAGCCTACCAGATAATCTATGTGATGTGGATGGCAGAGCTGGAGAAGTCTGACTGCACAAGACTTTGGATCCCATAAGATCATGAGCAAGTCCCAGATGCTAGATATTGACTAGGATTTACACAATTTGAGTTTAGTTCTGTAACTGTGTCCTGCTTCTTCCTTTAAAAATGAGGAAATATATAAAAAAATAAGGAAATATGTAACTTATCTTTGATTTTAAAGGAGCCTGCAATTGAGAGACTTTGGACTTTTAAAGAATCATAAAACCTTTAAAGCATTGAAATTTTTTAAAGACTTTCAGAACTTTTTTAAAACATTTTTAAGTTGGAAAAACATTTCTTTTCATCCGGTGTATTTTGATCATGTATATCCCTCCCTCAGTTCCTACCAGATCAGCTCTATCTCACAACCCACCCAACTTTTTTTCCTCTCTAAAACAAGCAATACGTACAAAATATCCCCACAAAATGGAAAATAGTCAATTTTTATTGATAAGATCAATAATACAAAGAAATGCTCAAACAAAGCAAAATGAGACAAAATTTCTGTAAAATCTATTGAGTTCATTTGTGTTAGCCAGTTTTTCCTGAAGATGGGGCCTGCCTCAGGGGATAGTTAATACATTCAGTGAGACACTATGGTAGGAAAATGATTTTTCCTTTGCCAGGAAGTATCAGTGGCAGATAGCTTCTTGGTTAGTAGTGAGAAGTTGTGTCCACTTCCCCCTCTCAGTGCTGGACCCCCTCTGTCTTGAACCTGTGCACATCTTGAACCTACTACCACAGTCTCTGAGGCACACAAACATATCACTTTGAGTCACACTCTTTCCTTTCTTCTTTGTTCCCAAGAACTAATGTTAATATTGTAATATGAATCACTGAATTATATGTTCATCAGTCCTGCTATGCTTGAAAGACACTGCTTTCTTGGAATCATCCATCACCTCTGGCAATTGCCATTTACTCTTCCACTTAGGTCTTAGAGCCTTGAGGGGAGGGTTTTGATGAAGATATCTCATTTAGAGTTGACTGATCCAAAATCTATTACTCTCTGCACATTGTCCAGTTGTTGTGGGCCTCTGTGCTAATTCTCAGCAACTGCAAGAAAAACCTTCTCTGATGAAGCCTAAGGGAGGTATTGAAATTTGTACTGTATTTTCTATTACAATATTAACTTGAGGTCTTGGGAACAAACAATAAAGGGAAGGGTATGGCTTAAAGTCACATGTTGGTTTGATAAGTTGATAAAGGATAGACTGGTGATGGTTATTATTGGTTGTGAATTTGACATACCTGTGTAGCTTGAGTTTTCCTGCCTGGCCCACAGTCAGGACAAATCTCTCACCTGCCAGTCCCGCAGCTGCTCAAACCCGACCAAGTAAACACAGAGACTTATATTGGTTACAAACTGTATGGCTGTGGCAGGCTTCTTGTTAACTGTTCTTACAGCTTAAATTAATCCATTTCTATTAATCTATACCTTGCCACATGGCTCGTGGCTTACCAGCATCTTCACATGCGGCTTGTCCTGATGGCGGCTGGCAGTGTCTCCCTCACCCAGCTTCCTGTTCTCTCAATTCTCCTCTCTGTTAGTCCCACCTATACTTCCTGCCTGGCCACTGACCAATCAGTGATTTATTCATTGACCAATCAGCAACACATTTGACATACAGACCATCCCACAGCATACCTGGGAAGAGGAAGCCTCACCTGAAGAATTGCCTCAATCAGACTGACCCATAAGCACATATGTGGGACAGTGTTTTGACTGCTAGCTGATAAAAGATTTCTAAGTCCAAGTAGGCAGTGTCATTCCTGGGATAGGCCTGATCTGTAAGAAAAAGGTAGCTAAGCAGAAGTAGGAGAACACGTCAATCATCAGCATTCCTGTACAGACTCTGTCTCAGTTCCAGCCAATAGGTTCCTAACCTCAATTCCCTCAGTAATAATGTACTATGATGTAGAAGTGTATGATGATATGAATCCCTTCTTCCCCATGTTGGTTTGGATAAATGGTCTATCATAGAAATAGAATGTAAACTAGAAGAAAAGGAAACAAAATTCTCAAAAAAAGAAAATAAATATTTTTAAAATCCTCAACATCTTCAGCCATCGGGGAAATTCAAATTAAAACTACATTGAGATTTCATGCTATCCTGGGCAGAATGGCTAAGACTAATAAAACAAAAGACAACAAATGCTGTCATGGATATGGGGAAAGGGGAACACACATTCGTTATTGGTAGGAGTGCAGCCCCTGTGCAAATTAGTGTTACCTTTCTACAAAATATTAGAAACAGATCTACCATGCTTTACAGCCATTCCATTCCTGGACCTATTTCAATAACTGTCTCTATGCCCTCCCACAAACACACTTGCTTCTCCATGATCATTACCACTCGATTCACAAGAGCCAGGAAACAGAAAAAGCCTAGACATCCATAACCTGATAAATGGATAATGAAATGTGGTTCATATACCTAGTAGAATATTGGGTATTTACTCAGCTGTAAAGAAAAATGAAATTCTCAGGTAAATGGATGGGGGCTGGAGATGATCACCATGGGTGAGGTAACCCAGACCCAGAAAGACAAATGTATCCTCTTCTTTCTGAGATGTGAATGTTGACTTCAAATCTTTAGATCCATAGGTTCCATTTGGAATACCAATACAGGCCCGGAAACTAATAAGGGGCTATGGGTGGGATTTAAGGAAGGGGATAAAAACAGTAAGTAAAAGAGGAAAGGGGAATAACAGACCAGGAAGGGCCAGATGAAGGGAGGAATTGAAGGACAGCCTAGAGGGAGAATGTGGGGAAGGAGAACTGATGACCTCGGAAAATGCCATATGAAAATGAAGAGCTACAGTACTTCCTAAAAAAAAAAACCGCTTCCTAAGACATTCTCTCTCTCTCTCTCTTTATCCCTTTATCCCTGTCTCTGTCTCTCTTTCTCTGTCTCTCTCTTTCTCATTTATGATTAAGCAGGCCAAGGACAGTAATTTTAGTATACAATATGTTTTGTTTGTTTGTTTATTTTAATTTCAAAATGAAGTGGTCAGAGGCTTGCCACTCTGATTTCAGGAAGCCTAGGGGCAGATTCAGTTTTTACCCCCTGCTTTACAAGTTTATAAAAGACTACTCTCTACTGGTCACCACCAATGAACTATATTTCCTTGGCTGTACAGGCCGTATCATCTCCTCAACAGCCCTGTTTTTCTGTGTCTCACATAGTTCAACAGGATACCAATGGCTCAGCAGAGCCCAGAAAGACAAATGCATTTCCACTTTTCCCTGTCACATGGAAGATACAGAAATAGTTCAATACAACTCCAAATACACTCAAAAATAACTTCCACATTGATAAGGCCTGTCATACAAACATCTCAGAATTGAAAGATAAAGCTGGTCACCAAACAGCAGCCATTAAAAAAAAAAAGTGATTTTAAAGGAACCAAAACAGCTCAAAGGGATCCCCAAACTAAAAGGAAGCAACAGCCAAAGTGTGCAGATTAGGTAGAAACTTACCAAGGGTCAGACCAAGTATTCATCTCTCTGCTTCACCAAATAAATGTGGAGACCAGCTGCTGCCAGCTGAAGTAGAAAGATAAGAAAAGTCCTTGCAATAAAGAGATTGCAGCAGCTGCATGGGACATTCAATCTTCCTCTCCTTCCAGGGACAGCTTACTGAGAACGGCTGACACCCCCAATGTGTCTTTTTTCCCAGTCATAGCATGCCAAAGTTGTTATCAGCATTGTGAGGATCAAAGCCTGAGCCCTTGTATCAGCTAAGCCACCTGTCTGCAGTCGACCAACTAAAGAGACAAGTAACTGTGAAAAACAGAGGCAGGGGTTTTGATTCAGGGTGACCACTTTGGGCAGAGGAACAAATGAAGGGGCCCAGTGATGCCCAAGTCCATATTTAAGGTCCTAATCTGAGGTTATTGTTTAAATTGATGGCAAGAAGCAACACAAATAAGCAGTCCTGATCATGTGATCATGGTGTGGGTGTGTCGTGTCCCCGGCCCACTCAGTGACTAGTTCTTGTCTGGCTTCACTCTCTCCTGGAAGGTAGTTTGACAAGTTGTCAAAACATATGAAATCTTTTTTTTGGGAGACAAACTCCTCTGGCTGGAACCAGCCTTCAGTCTTTTCTTCTCTCAGCACGAGATTCTGGGAAAAATTCTCATTCCTTGGGCAACCATTGTTTCAATAGTCTGATAGCTGAAGGAAGAAATACAAAGGAGTCTTTAGTACCTTGCTCCTGCCAGGATGGATTCACCACCTTAAATTATGTAGTTAGCCCTAGGTTGTTGTGTCCTGTTTCTTTCAACAATTCCCCAAATTTGATATAGTACCTAAGAGGTTCTATTTTGGCCAACATTAGCTGACCCTTCTTGCTGTGGGATGTCTTTACATGGTGAATACGTGTTGCTCTCAATGGTTGATAAATAAAGCTGTTTGGACAATGGTGAAGTAGAATACCGTTAGGTGGTATATTCAAATTGAAGATAGAGCCAAAGAAGGGTGGAATCAGGAGAGATGTCTGCCCTCCACCCAAGGAGCAACATGCCTGCAGACTGGTAATGCCAGAGCCACATGGCAATACATAGATTAATAGAAATGGGTTAATGTAAGATGAAAGAGCTAGCTAGCAAGAAGCCTGAGCCATAGGCCATACAGTTTGTAATTAATATAAGCATCTGTGTGTTTACTAGGGACTAAGTGGTTGCAGGACTGGGCAAGATACAGGAAAATTTCCAGCTACAACTTTCTTATGCTGTCTTCTTGACAGTTTATTTGTATTTATTCTGTGAAAGATATCCTGTGTCATGTCATATGCTTACTCTTTCTGTCACCTGTTCAACTTCACCTTTTATTAATCATGCAGTAGTATGTAATAGATAGCATGTTTTAACCTATCATAAAGGGAGTGGTATAGACCTACTTGAGAAAGCTGTTATTTTTGTTTCAATAAACACCATGGAGGTTTCCATGAGAAGAGTGATGAAAGACTTCAGGGTTAGGTTGTCCCCCTTGTCCTATGCCTGACACCAGAGTGAGGCTCACTGGGTTGGTTTTCACATGCTACTTCTACACTGAGTTTTAAATATTTGCGTACCTTAGACAGAAGCAAAAGAGTTTTGCTTCTAGAATTGCTTACCCCCAAAGATAATGATTTCACAGAGAAGGCTGTCTATTCATGCCAATCACATTTCTTATTAATTAGCAAAGCAATAGAGCTTCCTTGAACTGGCCACCTGATAGCTGAGGACTTCATTACATTGTCAGAGGTTTACTGCAATTAAACTCCCACCCTGTTGCACCTACATTTGTGGTCTTGTTCTGGATTTATAGCTGCTGTTTCAGAGCTGAAAACAATCTGGCTTCAGATAAAATGTATATGTAACTTAAAAAAATCCTTATTACCTTCCCATTTTACAATAATACAGATTTTAAATTATTTTAGAATACTTGAAATTTGGGGTTGAAGACGCATAGAGTAAGTTTCCCTGATATTGCCATTGGCCGTTTGTGTTCACATTAGGTTTGCTTCCCCACTGTACCGTGAGTTCAAAATCATTCCTGTCCTATAAATAAAATCAGCAAGAGCCACTGGGACATGAGTGAAAGCAGGACAACAAAAACTAGCACAATGGAGGCTAGAGAATTTTATTTTATATTTGTCTTCCTTCAGAATAAACTCCACAGTAGAAAAGGAAGAGTGGTGTGAAATTTGCCTCCCTTTCTTTTCTTTGGAAAATGCTTCAGTCCACAGATGCATTTAATTATTGATGGCAGAGCATTTAGAGTAAGGGAAAGTGCTTCAGAGACAATAGGGATGTGCTCTGGTTAAGGACTCACTGGACCTAAGGGGTCAATTATCTCTCGTAGCAATATCTTTTCTACATATTACTGTGTAAATTAGGAAATAGACTCAACCATGAGCAGCTATTGTTTACAAAAGAAAGGCAATCAAAAGATATAACTAGCATTTTACTTCATCTCCGTGGTTCTAGTATCATCCAAGTTTCCTTTGCAGCACCCAGCTCAAAGTTCAGTATGTGACTACTGGGGAATATTCAAGTTTTCAATGAGCCAAAGTACAAGCTCCCACAACAGTAACCCACTTATTCCAATATCTTCTTACATGGTAAACACACAGGATGGGAATGCTACCTACTTCATGGCTCTAAGGGAGGCATCAGAATGCTGTGGGAAGTTTTGGGAGTTTAGTGTTTTTAACAATTCACAGCCCCTTAAAGAAGCAGAACACCAGGGAATATGTAAAAAGCACCTCCCACTTTGCAACTATATTTGAAGATCCTTAAAATAAAGCATACTTTCTTTTTGTTTGTTTGTTTGTTTTTTCAAGACAGGGTTTCTCTGTGTAGCTTTGGAGCCTGTCCTGGAACTCGCTCTGTAGCCCAGGCTGGCATCGAACTCACAGAGATCCGCCTGCCTCTGCCTCCCGACTGCTGGGATTAAAGGCGTGCGCCACCATCACCTGGCATAAAGCATACTTTCTATGGGTCCAAGGATATTAAAGGTTTACTATTTTTATTTATTCTTTAACTTTGATTAGTTTATTTGTATGTGGTAAATCATAAATCACCGACCTCAATAGATAAACTCTACCTACTAATGTCCCAACCTCAGAATTAATATGACAGTCTGACATCTAACATATGCCTTCCATATTGTTTTAGCTAGTTATACTGGTTTATTTGAACATAATAAGTCACTGTAAATCTTCTTTTCCTCAATGCTGTTAGTCAAGATAGGATTATACATGCTTTAATAGCATATTTTACAGTTAATCAAAATATTCTAGTGAGAGAGAATACATTTTAAAAATATGGTTTAATTTATGTAGTATAATGTAATAAGAATTATAATATGTAAAGTAAGGAATAAAAGGTGATGGCAAGCTTCAACATTTTTTGAGGAGTCCTTTCTAATAAGAATCATAATAATTGAGACATTCACTGGTGCTTTTTCATTGTTTTGTTTTGTTTTTTTAAAGATAGGGTTTCTCTGTGTAGCACTGGATATCCTAGAACTTGCTTTGTAGAACAGGGTGGCCTTACACTCAGAGATCTGCATGTCTCTGGGATTAAAATTATGCATCACCACACCCGGTTTCACCGATAATTTTTAGAACATTAATGTACATTTGTGTATTTACAATATTACTTAAGCAATGACAGCAGTATAATCTTGGAAATCTCTACTATCAGCAAGGGAGTCAATGTGGCTGCAGATGTGCAGAGTGATCGGAAGCCAGAGGTAGAACTTCCTGGAGGGCTGACCTGGTACCCACTGATAAAGAATTTGGATTCTGTTCTTCAGAGATGGGTTCTGTTGGTTTTAACTCTTTGAGAAAAAGTCATGAAGCACAACAAAACCCTTTATCAGAGCAGAGTTTTATTAGAAGGGAGAGGGGAGGGACAGAAGAGAGCTTGGCCAGGCCTGTTGGAAAGACACATGAGGAGGAAGAGACGGAGGAGGAGGAGAGAGCAGAAGAGAGGGGAGGAGTCTGTGACCAGCTTTTTAAGGATTCCCCTGCACATGCACATGTGGGCTTACTTAGCTACATCATACATGCGCAGATTGCATGACCACACTATGAGCATTATGCAATCACACAGCTCACAGATTACATAGGATGCAAGACCTCTTACTTGGCTACTGAACTGTGCATGTGAGGTCATATAGGTAGAGGAGTGGCTGGAATCCTAACAGGCTCACTGTGTAAAAGGACCTGAGTTTAGATCCAAGGGCTCCTGTAAAATTCAGGGAGTGGCTGTGTTCATGACTATATAACCCCTTCACTGTTTGGGGTGGAGACAAAAGAATTACTAGGTCTTGCTGTCCACTAGCAAAATAGCTCCAGGCTCAGGGAGAGACTGTCTTAAAAGAATAAGGCAGTAAGTGGTAGAGTAGGACACCCAGTTTCCTTCTCTGGCCTCCACATGTGCACACAGTCATGTGTAGACACACACACACACACACACACACACACACACACACACACATGCACACACACACATACATACACACACACACACACACATGCACATACAACACTCTTACTCATCTATATATGCAAATAAACAAGTAAATGAATAAATACATTTGAACTGTATTACATGTGCTAAGGGAAAGCTACTGGAGTTTCATTCAGAGAGGTGACATGGTTTTGCTCATGCATTCTAAAGATCACTGAGGATTCTGTGAGGAAAAGGCATCGTGGGATTCAAAGGTAGAAGAAGAAATGAGAGATGTTAATAAGAGGTTATTTCAGAGTTTTTAAAGAGGGTGGAGGGTGCAGAGCTACTAAGAACAGCTTGGACCATAGATATGGGTATTTTGTTTTCATTTTGTTTTTGCTTATTACTCCCAAACCCCCATAGATATGTTTTGATGGTAGACTTTACTAGGGATTAGCTATGGAATCTAAAGGAACAGGAAGAGTCAATGGTTGGTGCCTACATATTTGATGTGAGAACAGAATGTAGTTGGTACAGCCACTACCATTATCAAAACTGAGTAGGTAGAGTTGGGAATCAATAGTTAAATTCCAGACATAAAAGATTAAGATGCATGTGAAACTTCCAGTTGGCAGTGGGATTGACATTTGAAGTTTGAGGTTCTGGATAGATACAGAGCAATGTGGAAGTCACCAGTGTAAATGATTTTTTTTTTCCTTTCTGGCCATTCTGGAGGTCTAACTCAGGACTTTTCTCATGCTAGGCAAATGATCTACCATTGAGATTGCTTTGGGTTTGAAGTCGTTCAGAGGTTCACCAGTCTGATCATGAATATATTTTAACAAAAAAAAGGGGCTTTTACTCAGATTCTGGGACCAGGACTACACTCAGGTTCCAGGATTCCCAAATGTAGCACCAAATCACATTACTCAGGGATTTATAAAGGAAAAACTCACAAGGATGTGCATTTCCTGCCTTTGTGCAATCAGAGACAAGCACACATCCCGACGTACTTCCTGTTTACCTGTAATCAAGAACACATCCTGCCTATGTGCATTCAAACACATCCTGTGTACATGCAAACTGAAGGTAACATTCTGTTTAGCAAGCAAATGTCTCAGTTATCTCAGGCAAGCAAGCTTTGTTTACAGAAGCATTGTGACCATCAACTTGCATAAACAAAAGCTGTGCAAGACCAGGAAATTACAAGAATAGCCCCCAGCATTCCAAGCTGTCCTGTCCTTGGGCAAGCAGGGCTTACAATCAGAGGCAATTTTGTTTCATAGTTATAGTAATTTAAACTTAATACATAATGTTAGCCATCACAAGATACACCCCAGGTCTCTTGCTTTATCTGTTGCCATTCTTTTCAGCTTCTAAATCAATCTCGCCTTCCCTCTTCTGACTTTCTCTATCCTCTTCTGCATGCTCCTTTGTCGTACTTTCAGAGCCTACTGACTGCGTATTTTTTTCACTACTGCTTCTCACCAAATGATTTGCTGTTTCTTACTTAGAAATCCACATTTACACCAGGAACTGTAGACTCTGTGTATAATTCTTTAACTTACTCCTCCCTCTCTGGACTTCAGTTTTCTCATTTGTACAGCAAGAAGTCAGGTTACATCAGTGGATGGTAAGACACAGGGATTCCTGGGTGCTTATTCTGCTTCAAGCCATCAGATCTGATTGTATTGATAGCACCACTGTTCTTGTAAATTATTATGTTCAGATAAGATGTCATTAAGCAAGTGTCTATGTGTAAACATGGAAGTGCCTTAGAACCACCTTTTGGTGACTTTCTAACTGTGAAGTGTTTGGGCTGTAGAAATGCAGTCAGAAGTAACTGTGCTTTAAGTCCCAAAACTAATTTCATTATTATGTACTGTCTTGATTCCTGATAAAGTCAACAACAGTGCTTCGACAGGCTCAGTCTCCAGCTCTTACCCCTACTCTACTTCCACAAATCAGATCGCTGAAGGCTGAGCCATCCTCCTTATCTGAGGGACCAACAATAGTCTGCCTTATCCCAAAATAAAAAATTCTAATTCCTTAACAGTCTGTGGAATTACTTTAAACCAGCCAATCATACCCTTTTATGAAAATCAAGGTCATTTTATCTTCTCACTACTGGAATGTCTCTTACTCAAAGCCCTGCTTGCTCACTCTATCACTAAGTACACTCCCTGTGTATCATCCTACCTCAACTTACAGAAATACATGACTGTGGTGTGTTGACAACTTTACTGGATTTAGAGTCACCACTGAAACACACCACCAGGTATGTTTATGAGAATATTTCTGGAATTCTCATCCTGAATTAGCATCACTCAATAGTTGGGACTCCTTGACTGAATAAAGGGAGAAATCGAGCTGAGCACCAACATTCAAGTCTCCCAGCTTCCTGACTGTGTATACAAAGTGACCAGCTGCTTCCCACTCCTGCCGTCAAGGTTTCTTTATCCTAACACATTGTACCTCTAAACAATAAGCAAAAATAAACCCTTCCTTTCTTATGTGCATTTGGCTGTTCTTTTTTTTTTTTCAACAATAACTAATGCAGAAACTGATATTGAGGCATAGGGGATATTGCTATAATCTGACCAGGTAGCTCATAGACTGTTGGAAGTGGTTTTCAGGAAAAATGAGAAAGAATTTGGAACTCTAGGTTAGAAAGGCCCTAACACAACATAAAGAGTTTAGTGGAACATTCTGAAGTGAATGGTATACCAGAAAGCTGAGAGAACTGTGGACAACCAAAGGCCTAGCTCATGAAATTTCAGAGGTGAATAATGACTCTATCAAGAACTGAAATAGAAGTCATTCATGCTATTTCATCAAGGAATCTGGCTTCATTCTTCCCATGACCTGAGAGCGGGGGTGACAGCAAATTAAAAAGTAATTGACTGATTTGTTTAGTGGAAGAAATTTCAGGACATGGTAGCCTCCAGCTGTGTTGTGGTTACTGTTCAGTGCTCACATCCAGGTTTGCAGTTTGTAGAACAACAGACAAGGCAAAAAGTATGAAAAATATGCAGTTTGGTGTGGAAAGGAGCATGATTTCAAAGTTACAGGCTGGAAGAACAGGAAAGAGTTTGTAATTATTAAAGACATTGGCATCATTAAAGAGAAATCTCCTGTTCAGCAATAGGAGTCTTAAAGCAAGACTCCACACATCAGAGGCTCCAGCTTGTGGAAATATAAATTAATTGGATTTTCTTATTGTCATTTTGAAACAGTGTCTCATTGAGCTCATGCTGGTTTTGATTGTATTATGTAGCTAAGGATGTCTTTGAAATCCTGATTCTCCTGCATGCAGCTCTAACTCTTAAATGCTGGGATTACAGGCATGTGTGGCTATTCCTGGAAGTTTGAAAGGACAGGGTTTGAACTGAGAATGCCACTGCTAAAAATACTGCTAAGGAACGTTCTCTCAAAATTAACCTTCAAGGCATATACCTATGCTGCAACTGTGATCCAGAGAGGTAATGCAACATCTCTAGTTGGGAGCAGGAGTTGGTAACATTGTCCATGTGATGCTAATTTACAGGCATAAAAGATAAAAGGGTGAGAGAGGTCATAGATGCCTACACCAAGATACCAGAAAACTGCTGAGGCCAAGCAATGTATGGCAACATCAGGTTCCTTGCAAGCAGGCCTTGGAAGGCCACAGCATGAAGCTGGAAAGGTGAAACGTAAGCTTAACTGGAAACACCAGGGTACTAGTGATGCTTGCACTATGGGGCATCTATTGAAAAGAGGCTGCCTTCCTGGAGCAGTGCTGGCCTAGCAGAGTGGATAGTATGATACCAGAGGCAGGACTGTAAAAATGAAATTACTCAAGGATGCTAGATTCCGGATTATTCTATCACAAACTCCAGAATCCAAATACAGAGCTGCATGGTTTTGTGTTTTTGTTTGCTGAGTCTTGCTTTGGTACTGTCTTTCCTGACTATCTCCTAGCCCTCCATTTTAAGAAGGGAGTGTTTACACTGTGTCATTGTGTATTAGAAGTATGTAACTTGTTTTTGTTTTGTTTTGGTTTGGTTTTAATGGGCTTATGGTCATTCTATTCATCATGAATCTCAAAGGAGACTTTGAACTTATGAACAGTGTTGGATTAAGACTACAGGGACTGCCTGAGGTGAACTAAATGCATTTTACATTATGAGATGAAAATGAGACCTTCAGGACATAGGGAGAATGTTGTGATTTAAAGTAACACGTTTATGTGACAAAGAATGAAGTTGGGATAGTTGATCTTCATTGTCTATGAGTCCCCAGTCCCCTATCAGCCATTGTGCACCCATGGTGGTCTCAGGATGTGACGGAGCTGAGAATAAGGATCTTGGGCAGAAACGCCCCCCTGAGACTGTTTTGGAGGACAGATCCTTAAGTATTGGGGCTCACTTATATAACTGGAGTCTTGGGGGAGTAGAGGGCAAACCAACAAGGGAGGAAATGCACCTAATTAGCATAAGTAGACCTGATTGAAGACAGGCAAATGTTAATGATGAAGCAATTCAAATACCGAAGCACTTGGGAGGAAGTGCTACAGCGGAGGTAGGGACTTGCCAAGTCTATCAGTTAGGTTAACAGGTTGATGGTCACACGATTTCCGAGAAGCCAATTCTCTGGTGGGGAAACAGAAGCTTAACTAACTCTAACATGACATGGCCTTTGTCTATGGAGTTGAATGAGCCCAGGCCTGGTTTGGGTGGGGAGCAGTCTCACTCCTGCTGTGCTTTCTGAGAACCATCCGGGGTATGGGCAACTCTCTACTTTCCCTCATCTGGCTTGGGAACCCACAATTGTCAGCTTGACTGGATTTAGAACCACCACAGAAATACACATCTGGTTATATTTGGAATGGTTTTACTTAGGAGGGAACACCTACCCTTAATCAACACCACCTTGCTGTGGGATGGTCTGTATGTCAAATGTGTTGCTGATTGGTCAATGAATAAATCACTGATTGGTCAGTGGCCAGGCAGGAAGTATAGGCAGGACTAACAGAGAGGAGAATTGAGAGAACAGGAAGCTGGGTGAGAGAGACACTGCCAGCCGCCATGATGAGAAATAGCATGTAAAGATGCCGGTAAGCCATGAGCCATGTGGCAAGGTATAGATTAATGAAAATGGATTAATTTAATCTGTAAGAACAGTTAGCAAGAAGCCTGCCACGGCCATACAGTTTGTAACCAATATAAGTCTCTGTGTTTATTTGGTTGGGTCTGAGTGGCTGTGGGACTGGCGAGTGTCAGAGATTTGTCCTGACTGTGGGCCAGGCAGGAAAACTCTAGCTACACCACCTAATGGGTGGGGGTCTTTGACTGATGAAAAGGAGAAATCAAACTAACACCATTTGTCTCAGCAGCCTGAGTGTAGACACAAGAAAACCAGCTGCCTCCCACACTTCTGCTATGACTTTCCCACCAGAATGGATTGTGCTCTCAAACTCTGATTCAGAATAAGCATTTCTAGTCTTAAATTGCTTTTGTTAGGTATTTCCTTATAGTGTAATATCAGGTAGCCTGGGCATGACTGACAATCTGGGCACCATCCAGGCAGGCAGGTACACAAACAAGGAGCCAAAACTGATTGCTGTATACCCCTGAAATTATGGAGGGACTCAGCATAGCTAAGCATGGGCTAAATTAAAAACTGTTGTATTAAGTGCCTACCTTCCAGATACTGGGCTCCAAATAGAAGTTGAAAAAAATTGTCTTAGTTCTATACCTAATATAGATGTTGTTTTCTATATTTTAAAATCTCTCTCTCTCTCTCTCTCTCTCTCTCTCTCTCTCTCTCTCTCTCTCTCTTTCTCTCTCTTTTTGGGGGGGGGCGGTTTCAAGACAACGTTTCTCTGTGTAGTTTTGGTACCTTTCCTGGATCTCGCTCTGTAGACCAGGCTGGCCTCGAACTCACAGAGATCTGCCTGGCTCGGCCTCCCGAGTGCTGGGATTAAAGACAAGCACCACTGCAGCCTGGTTACATTTTAAACTCTTTAACATAACCTTCCAATGCTAACAATTCTCTCTCGTGCTGATTTAGTCGCTTCCTTAGTTGCTATCAGATGGTGACATCCTAAGCAGAGCAGTTCTTTGTTGTCAAGGTACAAGAGGAGAAGGGCTCCCCTGTGCATTGCAGGATGTTTAGCAGTGGCGTTGGCCTCCTCCCAGTTGTGACTCCCTAGTCATCACAGCCACATATGCTTTCAGATTGTGCCAAATGTATCCTGGGGGGACAAATAGCACTCAGTTGAGTAGTATTGCAGTATAGTCATAAACTTGAAGTTAAATACTTGGCCTCAAATAGCCAAACTACATCTTTTAGGCTACCTTACAATGCAAAGGAAGGGGGGGTTTAACCCTTTCTGATGCATTCTTAGACAAGCATGTCCTATTCTGTGGGCCTGGAAGGAGGACAGATTATCATTCCCACACTAATGAAACAAAACTGGCATCTGGCTCTAAGCCCACTGCTCACAATGTGTAAAACTCCATCTCCCTTTACCAAATAACTGAGACTCTGCTCCCCACAGAGGATGTCCTTAGTGAAGTACAGGTCTGAGTGAAAGAGCAATGAGCCTAGGGAAGGGTCAGAAGGTCTGTCTTTGCTGTTATTAAAAAAAGGCAGAACTGGACTTAACCACGTGGGCCACATGGAGACTAGATTAAGGGAACTTAAATATATACTAATAGGAATTTCTGAGTCCAGGAACTAGAGCAAGCTTGCTCTTCTGCCAATCTGTGAAGACTTGTGCTCAACTCATGGTGAGCTATGTTCTGTGCCCAGCAACCAGGACACTTTTGGTGAGGCCACAGGCATGAAAGGAACATATGTCCACTGAACAGACTCCTGCCTCCTCATTAAAAGGCAGAAATACCGTGTTAGCTCTTCAGACCTTGAAAAGGTGGCCTCGGGCTCTTAAGACTTTAATTACTGCACAGTTCAATGATGACATCCTCTATGATGACTTGCTAAAAAGGAGAGAGGATGGAAAGCCACCTAGAGTCCCATGATGGCAGGCAACCTGTTGGTTTCTGTACATGTGAAAGGACTCCCTTGCGTATGGCTATCTAAATGGTGCTGCTTCACTCCTTGTTTGCCGAAATCCTGCTTTCCTCAAGCAGATGATTACAAAGGAGAAAAACTCAGCCATCCATAAAACGTTGGAGAAAGGACACCTCATGTCTCCATGGGGTCTACGGCTTTTCTATCACTGCAAATATGCTAACTTTTATTCTGTGTTTGTCCTTCAGCTGATCAGCGGATGCCCTCAGGTATCCACAGACACACAGACAAGGAGTGCTCAATATCCCAGAAGCAGTCATTAAAACTTAATATTTAAGGTGCAACTAGGATTGCCCTTTTTACAATTATTAAGTTAGAGCATATAATAAAGAAACCGGGTTGGAATTCCTCTTTCCAATCTTTCAGGCCCTTCCCACCAAGATCCTGAATTGACTCACTTTCCTTTAAGACTACCAGTGCTGTTTTGCTTAAAATTCATTTAGTTGTGAAGCTAGTGAGAACCCTTGCTTGGCTATATTCTTCAAAAAATAATAAATTCATTGTAACATATATGTATGTGAGGTAGAGTGTCTGAAAGATCAAAGTTTCGTATATAATCATGTGTTGTTATCGTATTTTTATAGAAGAAAGCAGCTTTCATTCTCGTGGGGAACTGTTTGCTTCTTGATGAAGGATTTTAGATTAGTGGAGTCAAGGCAGGGTGACATACTATATAAGATTCCCAGTGCAGCCTTGTAGCTGACAGCAAAATTGCTGGGTTGATCGGTGATGTGTTTCTGATAGTGTGTATTTTGTTTAACTGTTATTGCTTAAATGTGTGCATGCAAATGTACAGAATTTGAGTCACTTGGAGTTCTGTGCTTTGAGGGTGTATTTACTCCTCTTTAAGGATAAGTAATTTTTATTATTTTAGAGTTGGTCTTCTATAGTGTAATGGGTTCCATTTATGTGAGGCATTTGCTATGGGTGAGCAACATGGGCTCGAGGCCCTCCCTGGGTAGAAGGGAGGTTTGAGGAGGATCTTATTGCTTGAGCAGTCTCCTTCCTCAGATAAAATAAAGGAAACAGTCTCCTGCCTTAGAATTTATCTTTGTTTACTGCTATTGCTGCATATGAGTCTTTGAAGGATGCCTGGGGATCTATGCATTTTTCAAAACGTTGAATATGGATGGGATGTTTCCATGACATCGAGTTTTTAAAGAGTTCATGGTGTTTTTCCAGTTGTAAAATTTGATCAAGTGCTAATTCTACTGGATTTTTAATTTTTTTTTTTTTTTTGTATTTTGCTTTCTCTTTTTTCCCTACCTGTATTTCCAAACTTTTGTTAATTTGTGTTCTATGGAAAGGTTCTATGACAGTTTTTCAATATATCTCAACTTATTTTATTTAATAATAGTTTTATGGTATTAAATGGTCCCTACATATACTTAAAGTGATATTATCCATACATTTCTCTCTGTGTCCCAGTTTCTGGACAAGTGAAAATGTATAAATTAAAATTCCCTGGGCAAGGAGCCACATTTCTGTTAAAGGTTCTTCAGTATTGACTGATTGATTAGAACATTGTGATCATGGACAGTTGAAATATAAAGATCCACACCCAAATTACTTAGTGCTCTCTTTAGCACTCTTAAGATTCATTCATTGTCCCCTCCCTCTGTGTCTGACATTACATCCTTGGATGATCAGGCAACATCATTTGGAATGAAGTAACTTGGAGACTATAAGCTTCTACCAATTCAAAATCTAAGAATGTCATCAGATAGCATCAGGGGCCTGTGACAATTTTTCCCACATTACTCTAAGCCACAACCTTATGTTCCCACCAATTTGGAAATACACTGTGTTATATGACTTTCTTTTGTTCTGTGACACATAGTTTTTATTAAATGGCTTTTACATTGGAACATGATATTGGGATCAACCTGGATTCATGTTGCTGGGACATAGTCACTCATATTTGAAATGAGAATTATGTTTTGTTTTCACAGACTTTAGGGAAATCACTTTATAACTCTGATTTTCTTTATTTGAATAAAACAAATTAATTCCTTGTTCATATTTTGATAAGTCTCTGTTTTAGTTAGGGTTTCTATTGCTATGAAGAGACACCATGACCACAGCAACTCTTGTAAAGGAAAACATTTAATTGGGATGTCTCCCTTACAGTTTGGAGGTTCAGTCCATTATCATCATAGTGGGGCATGGTAGCATGCAGGCAGACATGGTGTTGGAGAAGTAGCTAAAAGTCCTACATCATGCAGGCAACAGAAAGAGGTCTGTGATGCTGAGCGAAGTTTAAGCAAAAGAAATCTCAAAGCCTGCCCCCACAGTGACACACTTTCTTCGACAAGGCCACATCTATTTCAGCAAGACCACATCACCCAATAGTGCCATGCCCTATGAGGTTCTGGGGGCTCATTCAAACTACCACATTCTGCTCACTAGCCCTGTAAGTTTGTAACAATACCATAATGCAAAATGTTTTGAGCCCACCTTTAAAAGTTCACATAGTCTATCACAGTCTCAACACTTTTTAAAAGTCCCAAATTCAGTTTCTTCATGTAATCTCTTAACTGTAATCCACTATAAAGTCAAAGTCAAAGAGCTGATCACATATTTTGAACATATAATAGCATAGGAAATACATTACCATTCCAAAACTTAGGGAAGGGAGCATAGTGAAGAAATACTGGACCAAAGCAAGACCAAAAACCAGCCGGGCAAACTCAAAACTCTGAATCTCTCTCTATGTCTGATGTGAAAACTCTCTTCAGATTTCCAACTCCATTCAGCTCTGTTTGTTGATAGTATACTCTTTTGTAACATACTTCTCTCCCTTAGGCTGGTTCCATTCCCTGCTAGCAGCTTTTCTTAGTGGGTATCCCGTGGCTATGGCAACTCTAACATCTTGGAGTCTCCAAGATGATCCAGGCTTCAACTTCACAGTTTCACCCAATGACCTTTCTACTAGACCTCCATTCAGGGACACCCAAATACATGCCTAGCTTTAGCAGCTTTCCTTGGTCTCAGGGAAAAATTCCATAGCCCATTTCCTCTATCCTTAAGTCCAAAACTATGTGGCTGAAACTGCCTAGTTCTGCTGCTTACTGGGGCTGGAACAATTACATCTTTACCAGCTTTCTGTCCTTCACTGCCTAAGCTTTGCTGTGCTGAAACTTACTCTGTAGACAAGGCTGGCCTCAAACTCAGAGATCTGTGAGCCTCTGCCTTCTGAGTGCTGGGATTAAAGGTGTGCACCACAAAACCTCGCTCTAAACTTTTCTTTAGTTCCTTTTTACAAGATGGGATCTTGCCCTGAGGTGACCACTCCCTTCATTCCATTTCTTAATCTGTTTATCTCCTTGAACACAGAATTTAGCTCTATTCTACTTCCCGGTGTCCCTTTTCTCAATCTTTACATTTTGTATTTTTATTTGCTAAGCTTACTCCTTTTCATTATAAATCTTCATTAGAGTTACCACTAATAATCACACACTATGGTCTATACTAGGCTGTTTTGAGATTTCCTTTGCCAACGGAATTAATTCAAAACTCTTTGCTTTAGCCTCAGGCAGACTCTTCAGACAAGGGCAAAAAGTAGCCACATTCTTCATCCAAATATCACAAATATGACCTCTAGGCAACATAATAAAATTCTTCTCCTCTGAAATCTCTTGAGGTAGCCCCCCATAGTTCATCAAATCACACTCAGCACCATTGTCTTCCATGTTCACACTAGTTTGGCCCATTATGCATCATTTATAGCATTCAACTACTTTTCTAATCCACAGTCCCAAAGTCCATATTCCTTCAAACAAAAGCATGGTAAGACCTATCACAATAATACCCAACTCCCAGTACCGCTTTCTGCCTTAGTTAGAATTTGTATTGCTATAAAGAGATATATACCATGACCATAACAACTCTTATAAAGAAAAGCATTTAATTGGGGCAGCTTGCTTACAGCTCAGAGTTTCAGTCTATTATCATCATGGTGGGACATGGCAACATGCAGGCAGACATGGTGTTGGAGAAGTAGCTGAAAGTCCTACATCTTGCAGGCAACAGGAAATGGTATAAGACACTGGACAGTATCTTGAGTATATATGAGAGCTCAAAGTCTGCTTCCACAGTGACACACTTACCTCCTTCAATAAGGCCACACCTTCTTTAACAAGGCCACAGCTCCCAATAGTACCACTCTCTATCAGCTTATGGGGCCAATTACATTCAAACTACCATAGTCTCTGCATGAGGCAAATCTTCCTTTTAACCCTATTTCTGTGAGACATTCCATGTCTATAACAAAGTCTATATAGTAGCAATCAGAAACCCAGAGCTCAGAACACTCTGACACAAACTACATGTTCAATAAATACTTGTTGCAAACGAGAAAAAAGGAATTAACAAAACTCCAGCCTCAGAAACAGAAACATACTCTGAAATATTCTCCCCTAAGTCTGGAGGTATATTAACTAATGCAATTGAGTAAAAACAGAGTTCAAATGCCTAACTTTTAACAATGGCTCTCTAACATCACCATCTTTGTCTCAATTTTTTCATTGTCATAATTTAATTTTACTGTGATCATTTCAGGAATTTATTATATTTAAACTGATCAAAACCAGTTTAAACCTCCATTGTACTTTGCATTAAAATCATATAAATGCTATCACTGTTCTCTCGGTTTCACTTATTCACCCTGCCTGTGGTAGTATTCAAAGAAAAACAAAGCCCTGTAATTTTTTTTTAGAGGTTTACTGTGACTACATCTTCCTGGCCCTATTTTACCCTTAATCTGAAGTTATTCAATACTAGACTGTCATTACAAAAGCAGGGTAGAGAAGCAAACATTATAATAGACATATGGTTTTGTCTATATAATATATGTAATATAAATGAAAAATTTTCACTGAAAATAATCAAAGATTATGATTCCTACCACCTGAAAAATATTACTACTTCCTTATCAAGCCAAGAAGTTGGTATAATGCATTAAAAAACAGATGAAATTACCAAGTATAACTTTTTTTCATTCTTAGATCAGGCAATACAGTAGTCAACCATGTGGCATAATATGACCTTGAAAAAATCTTTGCACTAATATTGAATGCAATTATGGTTTTCCTAATGAATCAAAGTCACTTTTTAAGGTGCCTAAAGGGTAATTGGCTCCATTGGAACGCATCAGAAAGAATCTTTTTGCTTTGAGGAGAGAATATATTTTGAAATAATATAACTTCTTACTGTTAAATAGACTTCATTGAGCAAATATTTATTGAGAGTCTGGTTTGTGACACTTACTTATTCGTACACTATAAATATAACAGAAATCACAGCATAGAAAACTGTCTATTGTCAGGTAGCAGACTACATGAACTTTGTAAATCACTGTAAGGACTTTTACTATGAATGAAATGGACACTATTGCTGAATTTGAAGGAAAAATAACATGAATGATTTGTGTTCTTAAATCACACAGCAAACAAATGTGATAAAGAAACACAAGAAGGAAAATTCAAATGGGACAACAGATTAGAACTGAAGGTTTGACAATGGACGTGGGATAAAGTAGTTGAATTCAGGATAAACAGAATTTTTTTAAGGCAAAGTCTACTAGCTTTGCTATGAGATAAATGTGTGATGCGAAAGACAGATCAAGGCTGACACGCAGGGTTTTGAACTAAGGAATGGAAAAATATTAAGTTCTGTTGACAACAATGGATAGCACCATGGAAGATAATTTGCAAGAAAAGACTACAAGCAAACTTTGGAAACTTCTGGGCTTGAGATACTGGTTAGACTCAAATATTACGCTGAGTAAGATTTTTATAGATTATTTACAGAACAAATATTGGTTTATCACTTACTGTGTGCTGGACCCTATCCATAGAGTAGATGAAAAAAATCACATTTTTAATTTAGGGCTTATGTGAAAGTTTGACATTATAATAAGCACTCTTGCAAATATATAAAGGAAAGACAATAAAATGAAAGTTACCACCATGCTAAGTGATGAGAAAATACAAACACTGTGGCTGTGACCCAGATTGACAAGTTTGGAAGGGTTTGTGAAGTATCAGTTTGCTACAACATACACTCACCTGGGAAGAGAGCGTCAATTGAGGACTTGTTTAGTTCGGGTTGGCCTGTGGGTATGACTGTGAGGATCATCTTGATTTTTATTAGATGTGGGAAGATCTAGCCAATCGTGTGTGGCACCATTCTATGATGTGGGCCTGGACTGAATAAGAGCAGAGAGAACTAGCTGAGTACTTATCAGGCAGGCGGCATGGCTTCATTCTTTTCCCCCTACTCTTAACTGTCAGTATGATGGGAATAGTTGCTTGAATGCTTACCTGGACTTCACCTATCATGGACTGTAAGCTGGAGTCATAAGACAGATAAACCCTTTTCTCCCTTCTGTTACTTTAGTCATGGAATTTGTCACAGCAACAGATAATAGGGCACTTCTGAAGAAGTGAAGCAACTGAGATGAGATATTAAAATAACTAAAATCTATGACATTCTAGGTGAAAACAAATATGTAGGGTGAGCAAAGAAGGCCCTAGGGTGTGAGGAAAATGCAGAAATTTGTAAAAAAAAAAAAAATGGGTAGCAAAGAACCGCTCATTGGATGGGAAATATGAGAAAGGCATCCTTCAAAGTAAAATTTCAGATTTTTCTGCTTCTATTTTGGTGAAGGGAACTGATCAACCTTAATATAGTACAGAAAAGGAAAAAGCAGTAAGACTGCCATCACCAACATCACAAAGTCCTCACATCAGTGGGGCATAGCACCAGCACTGATGTTTGAATTCTGCATGCCATATTTATTGGCACTTTGTCTTAAATTTACTTCCCTGTCACCTTTCATTACAAAAGAATGTACTTACATTGACACCCAGGAAATATAGGATGGCTCCTCACCAGAAATTACTTTTTTAAAATGCCATACTCAGCTTGTTTGATGATTATTACCTTATGGGAATCACATTTCACTGTCACTTATTGTCTTAGCAAAATTGAATTCTGACAAAAAAAAAAAATGAGTGAGTGGGACCTGAAGGGGACCACCATTCCTAAGCGGATTTAGTAACTAGCAAAGTAAAAGGTCTTAAACTCCAGGCTATGTCAGAAATTTTCTATGCCTTTCTGTCCTATAGTGGCTCTATTAAGACATAAAAAGAGATTAAAACATGATTGATTGGGTTGAATGGAAGTGTTTACATTGTTCTCAAGATTTCCTGTGACAAAGCTGTTTCCAATCTCTCCAGTGTTTATAGAAGACATGAATCTGCAGCCACAAATTATCATCATGATTTCAACCATGAGGATTTCTTTGATTTCCGGAAGTCATCATTTGTGCATCTAAGCAGCAGATGAGTATTGGCTGAAGGAGACATCAACTCCAGGATGGAAATTAGAACTTTCTGTTGTCTTGAGCTCATTTGCTCACGTGTCTATCCTTCACTCTCTGTTTTCTCTGCTTTATAATCGGGACATTGAACACAGCCAGATATTAAGGTATCTTGGATTGGCACTTATTATGGTGTGATCATACTATAAGTGTCTCTACTTGCCTAAAAGATAAAAAACTAACATGGAATGTAAGCCCTAGACACGGTTTCATCTTTTCAGTACTTACTTTTGTTAGCACAGAAAAACTTTTACAGAAGTCTCAGGACACCTGTTGGCGTTAATCTCAGGACACCAAGAATAAAGGGGATCAAAGTCAGCATCTCTAAGTTCTAGAAAATGTACTTCATCTGTCTATTTACTAAAGCCCATGAAGCAAATGCCTCAAGGATTAAGTTATCTCAAGTCTACATTAATTTTTAGGTTTTCTCTTATACTTGAGTTTGAAATATTTCAATATGCATTACTATACTAATTTAATCATTCTCCCACCCTTAATTAGATATTTTTACAATCCATAGTATTTTTATAGATTTGAAAATGTCTTTGTACACTACCAGTCCTATAATCCAAGCTTTAATAACAGAAAAATGTCTTAGTTTGTAATATTATTTAACTGATGTGGGATTTAGTTATTTCATTTCTAGAATAATACTAGATACTGAATAATTTTGAAAGTCATACTTTTGTACATGGCAAACTTGTCTATTCAAATTTCTCATTGACAGTGCTAACAAAAAACTACAGATGAATAGCTTCAGGGCAGAAGACATTGGAAGATATGGGTTTGGTTGAATGGTAGATACACAGAAGACATCTTGCAAAACATTTCAGGGACTCTTTCAGAAAAGAGCTTATGATTTCCTCTAAAGTCCTGGGCACTAGGATACAATGCAAGGAGCCACTGGGATTACTATGCTTCAATACTGTACGAGCACTTAGAATACTTTTATTATATTTTTCTGTGGTGAGGGAGTCATGTGTTTATTACTCAATGATCAGAAGACAGAAACAAGGTTAAATAATCAGGTGGATAGTCAATAATATACAACGAATTTCAAATCATGAGAACGAGGTAGCAGGGACTGATAGCAGAAGCAGGAGATGGAGGATAGTTTCCTTCTGTGGAGGAAACCAAGCTGAAATTGGTATGAGTGGGAAACATCCACTGAAAGCCTCCTTTAATGTACCACATAGTGTCTCCAGATGGAAAGCTCACCACTGTGTATGGAGGACATGAGGAAAGCAGTCTTGTTCAAAAGAATAAAAGATTCTAAAAGTAAGATTCTGTTTCTGATTCTCAAATTTCTATTGGTATTTTTCCTATTATTGTTTCCATTTAAATTATTGAATTATTATCTATTCCTTTAATTCTTCCTTATAACTTTCATTGAAATAATACTTGAATTTAATCACCATAAGAGTTCAGGCTTATCTTAAGCCACAGTATTTATTCCTAATAACTAAATTGCAACATTCACTCTGTCCTGAGGCATAAACTATGGAGGAAGGTCATATGATGTCATGTGGAGAAAGAATATGAACACTCTAATCTATTCCTAGTGAAAGACATAAACAATATGATTTAATTTACCTCTTCCCTAAAAGGAAACAAACACTCCAATAAATGAGAGTTTTACTTCTCTTACCTGTTTAGTGTCTTCCTTACGCCTCTGCCATTTAGGAACTTGAACAATCTGCCCATGAGCTTCTTTAAACTTTCTAAATTTCCTAGCTATAAAATATTTTCCCCCAGATTAGAACTGTATCTTACTCAATTCTATCTGATGTTGAGTTTCAATTAGCTCGTCTCTCATTTTCAGTTTGTATTACTTTATAGGTAAACCAAGTCATACTGCTGAGTCTGGTGTCAACCCAGGCACAATGGAGATGACAACAGCTAGCTTGCTGAGTGACTCCAGGAACTTAGAAAGATGGTTCACAACAGAAAATCCCTTAACAAAAAAACTGTACCAAGTGTGGAGTTGCTAATAGTAGCAGTACAAATTGGTGGGTAGTTCATTCATTGAAGAGCTGTAAGGAGATATACAGCTCGAGGCAGATGTTTGTGACAGGTGGAGAAAGCAGAGGATTGTGATTTTACATGTGGAATCTGCAGTAAATGCTGCCTCTGTCCTTCAAATTGACCAATATTTCAGCACTAACCATGATGAAATTTTGTGCTGGCAGCCAAGTCTACTCCTGCTGTGACAGCTGGAATGGCAAGAAGTCAAGTTCCAGGATGCTAGCTATTGGTTTGTAGGAGTTGATTTTGACAACATGACACCAGAAGTCAGTATGAACAACTAAAAAAAAAAGGAAAAGAAAAAAAAGGTTCCCAGAGAACTAGTAGGCCTGGTTAGTTTTCTGCTTAGGGATTTATTCCATTTTCTGTCCATTACATTTTATTGGTCAAAGAATTTCCCAGATGTCCTGCTTTCTCATGAATCTTCATGACTGGTCCAGCATCCCCCTTCCCCCACACCTTCCTACAGCTTAAAAGAAGTTGATCTGTATCTGTTTTCAAGGTGTGCATTGATATGTTACTAATATATAACAATAAATTTTATGTAAGTGAAGAAATTCTGAGCAGGATTACGAATTTGAAGTGTATTTTAAAGGTTTAATTTTAATGAATTATCTTTTATAGCAGAATAGTATGGTCTTATATAATTGGTACTCATTAGAAAATTCTTGGATTCCTTTTTTTTAACCGTGTCAATAATTGGTTTGGGAAAACTTATGCTGCATTTCCTAACCGATGGCATCAGACAACAATTCTGCAGAAACAATGCGGCTTTGTTTTTTCTTTACTCAGAATTCATCTCCCCCAACCACTGCCCACAGCCTGCCTAAGGAGGACAGAGTGAACATCAGTGGCAAATGGCAATGAAGCCCCAAAGAGCCAGTTCCATGCTCAGGGTTTTTCAGAGTTCTGCAGTGCAGAGAAACTCTTTAGTAGTGGGCTATAGAAATGGTCCCTGGCGGAATAAGCCTATTTTCCTCTGTAAAAGCAAAGCAAAAGGAGAAAGTTGTCCTTTCCCCGTTTCAACTCTGTCTTCAATGTCCTGCCATCTTAAAGTAGCCCAGGAATCTGGTCAAGGTTAAGAGCCCAGGCTCCCTTCAGAGGGCACAGCGGAAAGACAAAAGAACATTGTCCTTGAGCTGCTAAATTAACCTTCACCAGACACGTTCTGCTGGTACTTGGTCCCATTCTAATCTTTCTGTGTTCTTCCTTTAAGGAAGTAGATAGAAGACTACACAGTCATGCTGGCAGTTTCTGGAGAGTTCAGATTGTGTTTATTTGTATTTTCTTGTACCATCCCTTGCATAGTGGCTTGCCCAGAGTGAGTGTCACTTATTTATGGAAAATAAGGTATGATGTATACTTTCCTTTTCCACTATTTTGAATGACTTAGTGTTTCTCTTCACACTTTCCAGACTGACCAGGAGTGACAGCAAATAAGCAGCGACCTGCCTGAGTCTATATAAAATAAAAATCAGGAAAATATTTTACCTGTAAGCGAGTTTGACATAAGTGATGGCAACATCAACTTTTAAGGCAAAGTATGGAAGTCCATTAACCAAATTTTGATTTGCAGAAACAAGTTTGCATAATGGCGACTCTTTAAACAGCCCTTAGTGGGTGCTCATTAAGCATTTTCCATGCCTCCCAAGTGTTCCAAATGAATGATGTTAACACTACGCCTGTGTTGTGGCTAATTTCCTGTTGGACGATTTCTCCAGCCGCATCATCACCACAGTTGCCAGCTCCCACCAGGCAACCTGCTGTGGTGGAAACCTCCTTACCAGGCAGGTGTGGGTGATGGTTTCTTAACAGTTCTAAGTCAGCAGACGGGAAGTGTTAATGCTTCAGAAACTCAGCCATCTGGCCTTGGACTAAGAATGCCAAGAAGGTTCAGAGGGGAAATCAAGAAAGGAGAGAAGAAGGGCAGTGCCGGGGCTCTGGGGAGCCGGAGCTGCTACTGGAGAAGGATCCTGATGTGATTCGGGGTTGGAGATGAAGGCAAGCAGGCACGGCTGCAGCGAGCAGTAGGGCTCGGGTGGGAGGAAACTCTCTGAGCCAGCTTTAGGGCTAAGCTGCTTAGGAAGGATGTAAGGGAACATTCAGTCTCTGGGAGAGAGCCTGAGATCAGGGGCTTGAGCTGAAAATTGGCTCCCTTTCCATCTGAGAACTGGAGGGAATCAAATGAAACGCTAAGTAGAATGTTTATATTTTTTCACCTTAATTGAAATGCTTGCTGTAGGAAATGTGGAAGATACAGACAATTAGAAAGGAGGAAACAGTTGTCTCACCACTGAATTTCTCTGTCATTGTATCTGCCAAACATGGCTTCCACTAACATTAAGTTTTAAGTTACTTCATTGCTTCCTGCGGCATGGTTCCCATAGTACAGTAGAAAGGGGGCTTTTATGGTTCTGATTGCTTTAATTGAATGCCATTTTATAAGCATTTTCCCATTATTTCACATTGCAATTTGTATCAACATAATTAGATACAATATTGCATGACATGGACACTTCATAAAACATCCATTTACCTTGTGCTGTTTCTAGTGTTTAGCATTTATGCACAATGCAACCATGAACATCTGAATGTAAGGATTATCTGATGGTTTGATTATTCCCCGAACAGGTTCATGCAAGTAAACTGTTGAAGTGATTATACATTGCAAAAGCTATGGACACCTTAAACACTCAACTCTTGAAAAACTATGTACCATTATGGATTAAATATTTCATTCATGATCATTCATGAATATATCCCTTTCCTCCCTTTCATAATTGGCATAATATATAATGTCATCTAGAACAACAAAATTTTAGGTTCTCCCTGCTCCATAGAAACATGGGGAAAATAGACTGTTAACTGTGTTATTTGACTACATGCCAAAATGACTATGTTTTTATAGTTGAAAGAGTCATCACTGTTCCTAGGGCCAACAGAGTATTCAATAGACTTCTGTCCATATTAAACATCACAGAAGAAAGAGTGTAAGAGAGCTTTAGTAAGGGCTGGTAGCTGCCACCAGGTGAGAAGCAGAACATTAAGTGCTCACAGGTGAGCATGAAATTATGCTATATAGAAGCTTCCTCCAGATTGAAACATTCCATCTTGCAGGAAAGTTCCTTAAACCAGAAGGTAAACAACTGAAAATAGCTTCAGGAAGCCCCTGAAATTGACCAGATTCACTAGGCCACTCCTTCCTAAGAGTGAACAATAAAGACTGCTGAGAGTCACTCTCAGAGAAGCCAAGCTTTATAAAGAAGGCTCTGAGAGCAGACTAGCTGCCTGGAATACCAACTGGAAAGGACAGTCTCCAACCTGTTGAGCTGCTTGAAGGCTGTGCCGTGGGCTCCAGGTTCCCAGACTTTATGAGGGGCCATCCATGCTGGGGTGGGCTGTGGTGATGCAGCTGTCTTTGAGTAATTTTCTGCCCCTCACATATATTCCTTTAAGTAACTCCAATAAAATCCCCTTGTTCTACACATCGGACTTTGGTTGTATCTGTAATTTCATCTGTCATGGGTTCCCTATGAGTAGGTGTGTGTGTGTATGTGTGTGTGTGTGTGTGTGTGCTGTGTCTCCCATGAAAAGATCAAAGATCTTGTTACATAACAGACAAGCAGCAGAGAAGTGGAGCTGACACATCATACAAACCCAACTTTAACACCCGAAGCTTCATTACTCAACAGTTTGGTTGCTTTCAGTTATCACCCTAATTCCACAAGTCATATCATAATAAGCAACATTTTCAAACAAAGGAGAACAGATATTTCCCTTTTACTAAAATCTTATTTATTCCCCTCACCTGCCACTAGCAAATAGTTAAAGTATATCCTTCAAAATCAATAGACTATAATGATTCAGAATAAACTCTGCCAGAGAGTACTGACACATAAAAACTCCCTCTTCTCTCCCTATTTCTGTGCTTTCTACATCCTATGGCCATGCTCTTCTGAAGCATCAGAAAATAGAGCTTTCACAGCACTAGTCACACCCTCCCTTTCCATATACCGCCACAGACACTGTGGCCTGACCAGAGGATGGAACCTGATTGATTCAGAATTAGAAATGAGGCCGGGCAGTGGTGGCGCACGCCTTTAATCCCAGCACTCGGGAGGCAGAGACAGGCAGATCTTTGTGAGTTTGAGGCCAGCCTGGTCTACAGAGCGAGATCCAGGAAAGGCACAAAGCTACACAGAGAAACTCTGTCTCAAAAAAAAAAAAAGAATTAGAAATGAAAGGGTCACCTGTGATTTCCCAGTCTACTCCTTCCTGTTTCTTCAGCAAAAACATATTCCTTATGCCAGCTATGCTTCTTAGTCTTCTAGTTTATGCTTAGTAAATGTCTTTAAAAACCCATTTTACTTATGTGTATTATATTTTTTTAAATGATAACTTTCTAATCCTTCAAAATCAACTCTAGATGATAGCTCCTATTCCTTACTAAGTTACAGATGGAAGGAGACAGTCATTATTTATCACCATTGGCACCTTACATAGGGAAGAAACTCTATCTTAAGCTGAATGTCACTCTAAACAATTGGAGACAGTCCCATTGAAACAAAAATTGGCTTCATATAAATGAATCACTTTAAACAAAAAATATGTTAATTATGAGATATTTCTACCATTGTGTTAAACTTGCACAACAGGACAGTCAACAATAAAATCATCTTAATTATTGCATTATATTCCTATGAGCAATTTCATGAGAAAAAGTTCTTGTGAAGTCTGTTAACCCAGATTCGACAAGAAGTTTGAACAAAATGGAAGGTAATCAGCCTTTGTGCATAATGTCATAATGATAGTAATCGAAACCATGCAATCACATAGACATTCTGCTCTCTGTAACTAGCTCTGAATAACCAGTGATTTTCAATGGTAGAAAAGTGGCCATTTCAAATTTCAACACAGAAAAGCATTGTGATATTTACATTTAACCCAGTTATGTTCTCTTGGTGATATTTATAAGGAATAAGGTTCCTATGGAAGAGATTGAGAACAAGGGTTCTTTTTAATATTTCACATTTGTGCAGTGTTTATAAAATCCATTATTCATGGTTTGGCCAAACTCTTGGAAATGCTACCACAAGAACACAAGTACCATTAGACATTGTCTCAGCTGTTTCATATTCCTCATTATTGCTGGGAACACAGTGATTGCCAGAGCCAGATTGGATGGAGCACAAGGTATCCTCAATCCCCTTCATTATAAGATGGTGTTGTCTGGCACCTACCACTCTTTGAGAATGTCATATGTTCATGGTGCTCATGTTCATGTTTAACACAGTTAACAACAGTGTTCACAGTACCCCAACCTTTCCCTGGGCACTGCTTACCTGACAGACCAGAGAATGATATCAGCATTCTAAGAAGAGTAATGCATGATATGAACAGAGATAAAAGTAGCATTAGGGAAAAAGAATTAATAACATTTCCTTGGGTCTCAAAGTAGTCTAACTGAAATGTCCTTAATAAAGATTCCAGACTTTATTTAGGCTTTGCATTTGTATGTTTGTCTGTCTTGTTCTGCCTGCATCAAAATCAGGCCTCCTGTAAGCCAGTCAAAAACTCTACCATTAAGCTCCATCGCCAGTCCCCAGGTTCTTCTTAGTCAGATTCCTTATAGTTTTCGAGTCCTACAGCAAAAACATTTACAGATATGTCTTCCCCTTGACTATTTCAGGGTCCCTCATGCATCAGTCCAGGTGATATTAGTCATTCTAAACACTTGAATTTCTTTTTTTTTTTTTTTTGGTTTTTCGAGACAGGGTTTCTCTGTGTAGCTTTGCGCCTTTCCTGGAACTCACTTGGTAGTCCAGGCTGGCCTCGATCTCACAGAGATCCGCCTGGCTCTGCCTCCCGAGTGCTGGGATTAAAGGCGTGCGCCACCACCGCTTCTTAAAGGAAACCACTGTCCTTACTGGAAAATTACTGAAAGACTCCAAATTACATGAAGTCTATTCCTATGATATCCTCTTCAACCATGAAAATTTAGAAATATTTATAACTCATAAACTTAGGGGAAAATATATCTGCTTAAAGATGAACAGGCATGCTTCAGACTAGGGCTTCAAATGGAATGCAGAAAAGAAAGCAATAAAAACATGGAAACTCTGAATGATCTCAATTAGACCATGGAAAGAACAGCAAAGGGAGAAACTTGTAGAGAAAATAAAATTGGAGCAGCCATTAGGAAACTTCTGACTGCGTGGGATAGCTATCTATATACCATGGGTGGGGCTGTGTAATAAACAAAGGGATCTCTGAGTGTTAGGAGCAGTCATCCATCCCAAACAGAAAACATCCAAGGAGCCAGGCAAATAAAAATGAAAATGTGGAACATTGAAGTTCCATCCACAGCAAAGTCATACAAGAAGTGACTGCTCCTTTTAGGATCAGAAACGGGTATGCAGGTGTAAAAGAAACATGGTGCCAGAAAAATGAGAATAAGAGAATTTCAAACAGTTTTTTCAAGCATCAAGCAAATCCTGAGGACTTCTAGAAGCTCTGAGATTATAAAAATCTGTTTTATTTAACCATGCTCCATAAACATTTAAATATGATTAAAATATGTTTCTTAAGTAATGTCGGCTAATGTTCTGTAAGCTGGTGTTTAGGAGAGTATATTTGGGGGAATTAAAATTGACTTATAATCCTCCTGAAGCAACTTAACTCTCAAAGGGGAAAGTTCTAGATCCAAAATGCCTGGATGTGGGTCTGCCCTCAAGTTTAGTTCTGATGAGACTGAACTTCTAAATAGAGCATTCTTTTCCTCAAATTTTTCCTAACTATAAAATAAGGGTCCAAATCTCATGATGTTTTCATAGGTTTAACTGGGGTAAAATCTGAGAAACATTTATCACTGTGTCAAGGGTACTGCAAGTTCTTGATGTCAGCTTGAATCACTGTCATCATTGTCTTCATCCTCCTCCTCCTCATCCTTATTGTCCTCACCACTAAATTAGTCATTGAAGAATCAGGACCAGTATAAACCAAAATTTCCCTGTGGTTACAACTTCACAATTCCAATTTCTTAAGCATGTGCCAGCAGGGAAATTATCAAATGTGAGTTACCTAAGGCATACAAGTGCCTCCACTGCAGTCATTACTAGGGTGTCCCCCAACCAGACTGCAAGGCCCATGGATCAGTAAAGGCTTCAGATAAGAACCACTCCAGAGACACCTTCAGGAAACAAGATCTGCTTTATTGAACATGAGCAACTACTTACATAGTGAAAGCTTACCGACTATGATTGGTTATCACATTTCCTTGGATTGGACAGTGAGTGCTCACACCACTGGCGTCCTTATGCAGGAGAAGCACATAAAAGGACACATGGGGAGTACAGACTCATCAGCAGTGTTCTTTTTTTTTTTTTTTTGATTTTCAAGTAAACACTTTAATAAAGGATTACGTACACATGTGCATGAACACACAAAAGAATAACACAGAGAGTACACAACATTCTTCTTTTATTTTTTAAAAACAGGGACCTATCTATATATAGCTCATACTAGCCTAAAACTTGCTGTGTAGCCAAGAATGACCTTGAATTTCTGATCTTCTTGCCTCTACCTCCCCAGTGCTGAGATTACAACATGGTGTCACCATGGCCAGTTTATATAGTGCTGGGAATAGAACCCAGTTCCTGGTGTTTGCTGGACAAATATTCTACCAACTGAACTATATCCCTAGATCTTTTGCCGGGAGTAGTTGGGGGAACTGAGATATGGTCTCACTATGTAGCCCAGGCTGACCTCAAACTATTCTCTCTCTTAGCTTTCCAAGTACTAGGCATATGGGTGTTGGATGTCACACCAGGCCTTAAAATGAATTTTCTTGAAGTGATTGTCGAATCAGCGTCAAATCAAGAAACAACATTCTCAGACACCTTGTGCATGCCCCAGTTACTGTTTCTCCTCCAAGGCCAGAATCCCCATGTCCTAGCACTGAGCTCTCACAGGGACAGAATAGATGAAAGTCAAGAGCTATTCTGTTGGATTTGGGGGCATTTCTTCTTGGGGCTACATGGGTGTCTGTGGTCACATGGACACACCATTTTCTTTTAATGCCGAATGCTGTTTGTTGAAGGAGGGAGGAGGTCTTAAATACAGGCTTACAGCGCAATGGGAGAACCCCGGAGGGCAGAAGTTTGCTACCGATGTTTTACAATCTTGCATCTAAGCTGTTAACACCCATTATGCAGGATACATCTGGGAATACTCAAGATTGTAGGTAGAGTTTTCCTGCCTGGCCCACAGTCAGTACAAATCTCTCTCACCTGCCAGTCCCACAGCCGTCAGACCCAACCAAGTAAACACAGAGATTTATATTGGTTACAAACTGTATGACTGTGGCAGGCTTCTTGCTAACTGTTCTTGCAGCTTAAATTAATCCATTTCCATTAATCTATACCTTGCCACATGGCTCGGCTCGTGGCTTACCGGCATCTTCACATGTGGCTTGTCATCATGGCAGCTGGCAGTGTCTCTCTGACTCAGCCTTCCACTTCCCAGTTTTTTCTCCTCCTTGTCCCGCCTATACTTCCTGCCTGGCCACTGACCAATCAGTGATTTATTTATTGACCAATCAGCAACACATTTGACATACAGACCATCCCACAGCATAAGATCATGGTGTGCCATGCTTCTTACTTAGAAGCACAGTGTGCCAGGTAGGCTGACCACCAGCTCATACCTGCATTTTCTCCTACAAATGCCAGAAGCTGACATGCTTGTATCTTTCCACAATGACAGACTAAAAAACACAACACAATAACAAGGTACCATTATTACAAAGGTGGCAATTTTACTGATAATTCAAATTTCCTTGATAATCTGGCCCAAGTGAACATAGATTCTTTACTTTTATTCCAACCTTAATTACTAATATTAATCCTTATATCACCCAGTAAATCTCTCTAGTAAATAGCATCTGTATAGATGAGATAAGGAACACAAATCAGCTGTAGGCAAGAAATCATGGTTCTAGTAGAGTCAGATGGTTGTGAAGTGAGGGCTGGGAGGAAAGATGTCTAGCTGTGAGGTGAAAGCATGGGACAGGTCAAGATCTAGAGCAGGCAGCTGATGGATGGCAGGTCCAGACAGGCAAACAGGCACATGGGAAGACAGCAGTTGAGTAGCCTGCACCAACAGCTGGCTAGGCTCCAGGAACAGGCCCAAGTTCTTTGCTATCAATCCTTGCTATATATACTAGGTGTCAGATGACAGGCAGTGGTGACTACTCCCATTACAGTGGTAGTACTATGTGGCCCAAATGAGAGCCTTACATTCTTTCTTCAGTCTGGTGTATTTGGTAACTTTGGGGCTTAGATTTTCTGATACAACATTAATACATCCATATGCGCCTATTAAATTCACCCTAATAACTTTGTAGGGCAGCACCCTTTCTACTCCAAGGAATAAATCCTTCATTGGTTTTCACAGCATGTGTGGCACCAGATAGGTAATGTTCTTTGTGGGTCCACATAGGCCCACAGTCATCATCCACCCTCAGAGTGGAGTTAACAGTTGTATAATGGAACAGTCTGGAAAACCACTGTTGAACACAATATGAAATAACCTCAAGCAGAGGGCAGGGGATGGCAACAACATGGGTTAGTTGAGACTCCATTTTGCCTCTTTTTCTGAAAGTTACTGACCAAGATCAGAGTGTGGATGATTACACACAACATGCAACCCTTCTAAGCAAATCTAACCCTTTGACACTTGACTTCAACTTTTTTCAGGTACTTTTTCTATCTTCTTACTACCTACTGGCAACTTAGTGTCTTCAATTCTCTTCGATTGGCTTCACTTCTTATTTAGATGTTCAAAAAAAAGTAAGAACTGATTAGCTTTTCTAAAATGAAAAAGTTTGATGAATAATGTCATAGCTCTCAAAGTCAAATACTTGATAATCTTAAAATCTTTCAGTATGAAAGGAGTATGATACAAATCTTCCCACTTTTGGTTTCTGACCATTATCTATCTATTTTATCTGTCTAAAGAATGATCCTTGTAAAGTAGATGGATCACAGCTCAGCAACTGGCATCCTACCTGCATAGAGCTACTCACACACCTCTCTCAAAACACAGCCCCTGGTCACTCCACTCCCCAAGCCTTAATAACACCCTAATAACTCCTAACTACCCTTTTACCATTTTGTGGTCAAACACATTCTGGAGTATATCCTGGAACTGGTCATGTTGAGTCAGTCCAGCTTCCACAGATTTTAGGTGCATGCACACTATGACAAACTGTTTCCTCTGAGTAGTTTTTAGAGAAAAAAAAACTTCTACTTACAGGAAGGAAAGAGGAGCAAGGTAACACCACACAATCCGGGCTTTGCTGGGGAGAAAACAACCTCTGTTCTAATAATCACTCTATCATCTGCTTCCAGGCTGAAGTATTTACAGGGAAGAAAGAGAGGTGGGAGTGAAAGGAGATTAACTAGTTGCTTTTGGATCAGATGTTGGTTGAGGGGATGGATAAACATCTTTCTGGGCTGGACATTATTAGGCAGACATGACAAGGTAAAGAGACAAGTGGCTAAGGAAACATTGTTGGAGGTTGTTGAAGTGGAGGGTGATAAGGTGGAGGTGATGAGATGAGAGGTAATGAGGTAGGGGTAATAAGGTGAGGGGGTGATAAGGTGGGGAGACAAGAGTCTAATGAGACTAGGTACTTTAGTTCTGAATACCAAAGGTATAGACAAGGAAGTAAACAAGGGAGCTTGGTCACCATTCCACCAAATGGAAGAATTTACAAGGCGTGTACCCCTGGCTGTTGCTGTGATAAAACACCATAACCAGGGCAACTTAAGGAAGAATTTATTTTGGTTTACAGTTCCAAGGAGAAAAAAAGTCCATCATGGCAGGGAAGCATGGCAGCAAACAGCAGGCATGGGAGCAGAAGCAGCAGGCTGAGCATTCACAGCTTCACACACAAGCATAAAGCAGAGAGAACAGACTGCAAGTGGTTGAGGCTTTAAACTCAAAGCCCATCCCCTGTGACGTACTTCCACCAGCAAGGCCTGACTTCGTAAATCTCCCCCCACACAGTACCACCAACTTAGAGGTGGGGTGCAAGTGTTTAAATGAGCCTATGGGGGACATTCTTATTCAAACCAACTACACAATCTTATTTTTATGCAGAATTGGGCATGCCTATGATAAAAATCACAAGTATCATAGAGAAGAACATGAACTATAAAAAAAGGAATACATAACCTCAGACTATAGGTCAAAATAGAAAAACACATCTCACCCCTAGCAATCAACTTCTCTTCCCTCTGAAACCATAAAAGGAATTCCTAGGAAATAGCCAAGAGGCTCCTGAGCAAATCCTACTCAAAACCTGCTGGATCATTGCAATATTTTCAATCTGAGCTTTTTGCTCTGTCTTTGAGTAAAATCCTTTTCTACTTTGCTCTCTGTAAGGACTTCTTCAGTTCTTTGAGCAAGATGCTGATGGGGAATGTCTTTCTCTATACTGCAAATATGTGTTGCTCTAATTGGTTGATAAGTAAAGCCATTTGGCCTATGGCAAGGCAGCTTAGAGGCAGGTGGGAAATTCACAGAGAGAGGCAGGAAGAAGGCAGAAAGAGATACCAGTGAGCCACCCAAGGAGCAACATGTAATGGGACGCAGATAAAGCCAGGGAACATGTGGCAATACATAGATTAATAGTTGGGCTAATTTAAGATATAAGAGCTGGCTAACAAAAGGCTTGAGCCATGGCCATGCAGTTATAATTAATATAAGATAAGCCTCTGTGTGTTTACTTGGGGGATGCAAGTGGGAGAGATTTATCCCAATCGCTAGCAGGCTGGAACACAAGAAGTCTTCAGGCTACAAGATGCCAAGAATCTGGAAACACCAATTATAGACTGATACTGCCAGTAACATAGAAAGTCAGCTCCCATTTATTAGTGATACTGGTAATGGAAATCAGAATATTGAAAAAATATCTAAGTATAAAGTAAAAGAATTTAAAAAACAAAAGCCAACTATTTTCTTATTAGCTCAAGCAGTCCAGAAAAACAAAGTCACAAAGCGAAAATGAAACATAGATCCCAACAATTACTTTCCTCACTAAATAGATAAGATCATGAATTTTTAGCACTGGGTTTGTTTTCCCACAGTATATAGCAGTCTTTCTAAAAGAGTGTTTGCCAAAAAAGGCAAACAGATCTACTGAATTAGTTTCATTGTTATGTTAGCAAAATATTTGAGATATGTTATGTGCTTAGTAAATTACCACTATTCTATTATTGGCAGGTTAAACATCTAAAAAATTGCACCCTGTTGTAGGCTAGGTTTTTTTTTTTTCAAGATATAACATGGCCATCCCTTTACCATTGGAATAGGACCTTAACCACATGACCATGTCAACTAACTAAGCAGAACAGTATAGACATAGCCATGTCTATAGTAATGGTAACAAAGCTGTTGACTCTCCCTGATAGAATGAAGGAGTAAATGATACCGGATATGAAAGTACAGAGGGGAAAATTCTGGGGCAGAAAGGCATCTTTCTAGTCCTGACTTCTGCAGGTCTCCAAGTTAAATCAACTCACAAATCCAAAGACTTGAAGTCAGGCTCCACACGGGAGAATGAAGAAGCAGCATTTGTCCTTCTGAGACTGGATGACCTCACTCAGTATAATATTTTTCAGTTCAATCTATTTACCTACTGATTCACAATTCCATTTATCTCTCAGTGAAATAAAATTTTATTGTGTATCGGTTTTACATTTTCATTATTCATTCATCAGTTGATGATATCAAAGCTGTTTCCATTTCTTGGTTATGGTGAATTGAGCAGCAATGAGCATGGATGAGGAACTGTCTCTGTAGTAGGATATAGAGTCTTTGGGATAGTATACCTAGGTCATATGCTAGCTCTCACTTTAGGTTTTTGAGGACATGCTACACTAATTTCCTTGGTGGTTGTACAAGTTTGCACACTCACCAATAGGGAGAAGATTCTCCTTTCTCCATGTCTTTGACAGCATTTGTTTTGATTTCTTGATGATAGCCATTTTCACTTGGGTGAGAAGAAATCTCAAGTAGTTTTAATTTTCATTTCTTTGATGCTAATGATGTTAAAACTTTTTAAAATGTTTATTTGCCATCTGTGTCTCTTCTTTGATAACTCCCTATTCAGATCTATAGCCCATGTTTTTTTTGCATTGCTCTTTTTATCTGTTTTTTTTAAGCTCTTTGTGTATTCTAGACATTCATCTTCCATTAGATGTATTATCTGGCAGAGATTTTCTTCCATAATGTAGGCTGTCTGTTCATTTTATTGACTTTTTTTTAAAAAGTCCTTATCTATGCCTATATTTTGTAATTTACCCCCTACCTTTTCTTCTAGAAATTTTAGAGTTTCAGGTTTTACTAAGAGGCCTTTGGTCCATTTAGAGTTAAATTGTGTGCAGAGTGAGAAAAGAGAAAGCAGTTTGTGCCCCACATGTGACTATCTAGTTTTCCCGTTTGTTGAAGATACTGTCTTTCTCCAGTGTGAGTTTTGGTCATCTTCTTAAAAATTCAAGTGGCTGTAGGTGCAGACACCTGTATCTGCATCCTCTTTGTTATCCCATTTCACGATGTGCCTATTTTGTGCCAACACTATGCTGTTTTTATTACTATGACTTTGTAGTATATAGCTGGACATTGGGTATAATAATACCATCAGCATTATCTTTTGTTCTCAGAATAGCTTTGCTTGTTTGGGATCTTTTGCATGATTCACTATTTTGAGGTGACCCATGCTTCTGTTAGTAACTCCTCACTCATACCCTGTAAGTAAGTACAATTCATTCATCAGCTCATCCTGTTGGACCTTGGTGGAGCTGTTACTTGGGTTGTTTATAGTGTCCAGTCTAGTGTGAAGAGATGTTTGTTCTGATCTCCCTAATAAAAGTTACCATAATAACATTTTTTGAAGATCAAAGGATTAAAAAGCAAGCCTATGGAAGGACTTTTTCTACTCTCCAAAAGCTAACACTAAGGCAGCCATAGTGGAAACTTGGACTATAAAGAGGGGGGAGAGATAGTAAGTTGAGTTAAAAGAAGGAAGAAAGATGTCAGAGATAGCACCAAAGTTATTGCTTTGGATATTTTACTAAAGCTGTTTAAAAAATCCAAGAGTTACCAGAGCCATGTGGCTGCTCAGAGCATCTGAGCAAGCCTTAGGAAGGGGACATGTGGAGGTAATGCCTCAGAGGACAGCATGGGTGATGGTTTTTACAGCCATAGTATATGAAAGGAGGACAGAGAGCACTGAAGGTAACCATGTGACAAAAATCCACAATGTTGTGCAATTTACAGGACAAATGAATAAGAGCCAGCTAAAATTCATTTTTCTCCTGGTAGAAAGTGCTAACAGTGCACTTCAAATTCCAGTTTCTATTGCTTATTCTGCTACAAAATATGTTTACATTCTGTCTTGTTACCAAAAGGCAGAGTTTTAATACTACACATCGTCGATTACTTGGAGTCAGGGCACCTCAGCTAGTTCAATGTGTTTCTACATGCTCTGTGACCCCTTTATTACCCTCTGCCTCTTTGACTTACTATCCAACTACAATTCATGATTCATTTGGGTTTTGCAACAAATCCATCCTGACAAGTCCACAAATCCTCCTAGACTTAGTGCAAAATCATGGAGGTGAACTAACCTCCCAAATTCTAGCTTTGAGTTTGGGGGTGCTCTTTCAGGTGTGTAGGAAGAAAGCATCCAAAGCAAGAGGAATATAATCAGAGGGGACAATGCCTGGAAAGGTAGCTGGCCCTGTCTGACAGAGCCCAGACAGCTGTTCACACTCACATGAATGACAAGTGCAGGTCTCAGAGTTCCTGGGAGGGTGGCACGCAGCAGAAAGCTCACAGCTTGATCTGCAGATGCCAATTTGAGCTTGCAGCCTGCTATGTGTTTTGATTTGAGAACTCAGCAGACTAGATGGGAAAGTCATAAATGGGCAGATGAATATGGAACACAAAACATCCTGTTTATGAGAAATGATCACCTGCCTTTTGAGAGGTGTGTTTTTTCAGAGGTGACAGAAGTTAAATGATGGAGATGTTCAGTTTTCCATTTAATGCTATGCAGGCATTACCATTTGGAGAAACTTGTGCTCAGAATGAAAGACTTCTGTATCTGTCTTATTCTGACTTAGTTTTCTTGGGGGAACTGTTATGGAAATAGAAACCTAGCCTCCAAGCAGGATTTGGGGTCATGTCAAGCAGCCAGGTGTATCATCAAGGAAAAAGGAACTGACAGCTGGAGCATTCTGCTTCAGAAATTCCCAACAGCGATAATGAGCAGGTCAGTGGCACACCTGCTGCAAGGAGGCTGCTTCTTCTCATCAGGTGCTTGGTCCACTAGGGCCAAAGAAATGTCTTTGATATAATCCAAAGAGCCTTCAAAAGTATAATTAATAAAAAAGCACCAATTCAATTGTTCTATGGATCTAAGACCCACTGTGGGAGTTTGTTAATAAAAACATACTCTAAGCCCCTTAGACTTCTGTTCAGCTGGATTGGGATCCTAGGAGTGTGCATTTTCAATAAACTCTTAGGTGGCTTCAAGAATTATAGACACACGGAGTTAGGGAAGGATGGGGGGAGGGAAGAGGACTTGCCTTTCTTCTCACAGATATTAATTTAACCCTTACTATATGCCAAGTTCTTACATATCAGGGATACTACAGCAGAGTTCTTCCTTATTTTGGCTGTAGAAGATTGCTACAAATGGTAGCTTCAAGCAAGACAAACATGTTTTCTTACAGTTCCATTCACCAGATGTCCATAATCTAGGTTATTTCTGGAGTACCTGTAAAGGACTTGTTCCATTAATCTCTCTTAGATTCCTGTGGATTTAATGATCTGTAGTGTCCGTTGGCTTGTTGACACTATCCTCCAGTATCTGTCTCATTATTCCCATCTTCTTCTTCTCTGTGTATACTTCTTTGTTTTGTAAAAACTCATTCCTTATACATGTAGTACTCATTCCTATTTGGCACAATAGAGCATCAACCCTTACTTCAAATACTCTGCAATGACCCTCTTTCTAAACACGCACACATTCTGAGCTTCTTGGTGGAGATGTAGCTTGAACAAAGGACACTATTTGCCCACTGTAAATGGTAAGAAAAATTGCATTGTTTATAGACCAGTTGGGGAGAAAGACATTAATGAAGTGATCATACAAAGAAATATAAAGTTTTAGTCTGGGTCACACAAAGAAATATAAAGTTTTAGTCTGGGTAAATGGCTGAAGTAGTAAAGTGTTTACTGCACATTATGAAGACCTGAGTTCAATTTCTAGCATCTGCATAAAATGGCATTCACTTGTAATCCTAGTCCTGGGTGAAAAAAAACATTTCTCCCTAGGACATTCTAGACAGCCATCCTATTTGAATTGGCACTCTCCAAGCTAATGCAGACCTTGTCTCAAAAACCAAACGAAACAAAACCCAACAAACAAAAATCACTACCACCACAGCAACAAAGACAAGGTAGACGGCATCTGAAGAATGACATCTGAGTTGACCTCTGACTTCCATATGCACACACAAACACATGCATGTACTCTCAACCACATGTACACTCACACAAACATACACAGGTACATGCTCACATGCATACCCATGTGCAATCACAGGAATATGAACACACACACATGTACTCACACAAACATGTACACATGAAAAACATAAGCCCTCAACTGAGAAAATATAACTCATCAGAGCTTATTGTGTCACGAGAAAGCTGTGCAATCCGTCATTGAAGATCTAATTTATTTGCTATTTCTATTCATTTTTCTAATTATTCTTTTACTTACTGAAGAGACTGTAATAGAAAATACACTGATGAGTTGTTACTTGCTGTGTAAGCTTACTGTGGAGTTGCCTGTGGGAGTGAAGCAGCCCCCCTGCAGTTCAAACCCAAGTACATTCATCCCAAAGTGTCCTCCAAGGCCCCGAATCTAGGGATGCGAGAAGAGAAAGAAAAGCAACCCACCACAGAGTAAAAACATCGTGCTGTTGTGAACAGAAGGTAAGTAAATAGCTTGAGTAAAAACATCATTCCCTAAGAACAACTAGAGAGAAATCCTTTTCCACAGAAGTCTTTATTGTTTACGGCATGGTATTAAAAGGCCTGCAGTGGGAACAGGAACTCAATGGCTTATGCATGGAGAGAACTCTTGCTCTGCCTGGAATTCTCTTAATTGGGTATTCCAGCATGACCCTTTCAGCAGGGCTTCCCCAGTCATGTCTGCTGATGCTATAAGCACCCAATTTGATGGTGTGTGGCTCTCTGCTGAGTCTATTCATCTGCTACTTGCTATTTGTTATTTTACTTTTGCTTGCTAATACCTCACAATCTGATTCTTCTAAAACCTAAACTATGGTTACTATAGAACATCTCCATATGGAGCAATGTCAACCATAGGAAGAATAAGGTATAATCTCCTGCCTTCAAGACTGGCATTCATTTGAGTGATAGGACAGACATGTTAGTGGAATGCAAGAGAATAATGAAGCATCACACTATGTAGCAATGTAAATGCAGTAAGTTCAAAGATGGGCCATATGCTGAGGATAATTGTAGATCTGTATTTGGAGGCCGGAGAGAGAAGATTCTAGTAATAGCAGTATGGGGGTTAAAGCAGTCATCCTAACACACTGTGGCTGACTTCTATGCAGACCAAGTGCATAGCATTCATTTACATGCCTGTAGCTCTGTTTCAGGTAATAGTCTACTCTAGTCACTAGGAGACTTATCTATTTGGCATATTCAATGGTACCTTCCTTAAACTGTCAGTAGTATTGAAATAAGGCCTCACACGGAATAATAAATGTATACTGAATTACTTAAGTAAAACAGGTCTTGTGAAAATAAACTTCTCTCCAGCCATAAGAATAAGAAGAAAGTGTTGATAATGGAAAAAGGCTACTTCCAGTTATTCACATCATCACCTTTAAAGTACATAAATATTTGATATACTGTGTCCATTGATTTAAATCCACCCATCATTTATTGAGCACTTAATATGTTCCAGAACTCTGCTAATCATTTACTTCTACTATCCAAACAAGGCATTATTATCCTCATTTTACAAAAAGAATATTCTGGAATTTTAAGGTAAAGTCCTTAACACCTCCAAGTCTGTGCTAAGATCATAGGCCTTTGTATATAGGAATGGAGGTAATTTTCAGCATGCATCAAGTCAGTAGTCCTGTCTAATTTGGAATCATAGTTATGCCTAAAGGCATCTAGTAAAGTCACCAGGTATCTCACCTCTACCTTGGAAACCCTGTTGTTTTCTCATCCCTCCATCCATTCTGGATTAGAATCCTTTTCTTTGTCTTAGCTTCTGCTCTATTTTCCCTTTGGGTCTGTCTTCTATAGCTTTCAACTACACACTTGCCTCATTTAGAAGCCTCTCTCAGGCCATCTTTGTCAGTCCTGGAATAACCCTGGCTCATTCCTCTTCTGATTTTAAGTGGGAATTTGTAATCCCCAGGCTCCAGATGCCCTGGTGATGAATTGCAGGAGTGCTTGAATGCTGCACACTGGGAACCTGTGAGGAATTGTTTCTTAAGGAGATTTAGGGTCACAAGAGCAGACCACACATGCCAAGAGCACTAAATTACCTGAAGGCAACAAAAGCCCCTTTTTGATTGCTGCTTTTTGAAATAACAGTCTCAGTTAACCATGAAATGCTTTTCAGTGAACCAGACTGACCACTGTTTGGCCTGACTGTCGCACAATAAGCCTGCCTATTGAAACTATCCACAGAGAAGTCTTCCCCTGAAACTAAACTGGCCATTTCTTTCCTGGGTGGTTTAATATGGCCTTCTTTTGTTATGCTAATGTAGCTTCTGTCATGGCTGAGGGGGCTTACCTCAGCTAAGATGTGTGGGAGCTGCATTCTGTAAACCAATTAATAATATTTGCTGGAGTGGAGACGCCATCAATCTATTTGGCAACTAACCACCCTTAAGCCCATCATGGACTAAGGAAAGATGAATAGTGAGAGGTCAATTTTTGGAGGAGGAAAAAAAAATGCAGCATTCAAGCATCAGTAGTTACCTGGTGCTAATGTAAGGAAATTAACTACTTTGCAAGAAAATGACACGGTCACCCTATCTCCTTAGCTGTCCAAGGGAAAGGGATTCTATAGATTCCTGAATTATTTTCTCCTCCACAGGACCACTTTCAGACTTGAAGGTCATGTACCTGCTCAGATCAGAAATGGTTAAATACACTCACATTCTCGCTAAACATATGCATTGGGGCAAGCATTTTGGAAAATTTCATTTATAACTTTGCCTTCAAAAATATATGATTATAAGTCACTAGTTTAATTGATAATTGGCTTCAATTCAAAAATAATTGCACATTCTCCATGGGAATGTAAATTGTTCTTAACCTTAATGCAATATAATAATGAGTAAGACTGACATAATGTTTTATTTTGCAGACATATAAATGAACATTTAAAATTTTCAATTTTGCTACCTTCTTCATTTGAAGCCATCTTTTAAAACAATCTAATCATTTCAATAGGACCTTGAGAAGGTTTTAGCCTCAGGCATGTTCCATGGGTGCAGTGAACACAGTAGTCCTGACAAGTGCCCTGATTTCTCTTAGTTTGATAAGCCCAGTCACTATGATTTTTCTAATAAATGGTCTTGCTTCTTTTATAATATTTTTCAATCTCCTGATAGAACTGGACACTCAATAACTTTCTTATGTCAAGTAAACCTACTGAAAGTCAAGCCCAATATAGCATACAATGTATATATGTGCATAAAACAGTTCTCATCTAAGTAATTTATTGGCTGATAACTATGTGGGTGGCATGACTAATATGTACAATTTCTCTTTTTCTATATAAATATCTCTATGCTCTGTAAGTACAGTTTATTAAGAAGGGAAGAAAGGAAAGTGTAAAGAGATGGAGACTAAGGAAGAAAATAGAAAAATAGGACATGATAACATACAGTTGTTCATCACTGTGCTGTGAGAGAGCCCAGGGTTCTACCTCAATCCCTACTCAATACAACTTTGGCAACTCTGATACTGAAGATCTCTGAACTTGGATTTCATCATTCATGAATATAACTAAAAATAACCCTATTCCAGACAATTCTTTCAATAATTAAAGGATTCACTATATTAAGAACAGAGCCTGACAGGTGATGAATGCTCAGTTAATACTATTTTAATTGAATCTGCTTGGAAATTGAACCTTAATTTGGATCTCTCATGAGCCCCAGGACTGAGCAACATACGTAGGGTCAGTGGAGGCTCAAATAAATGACCAAGTTTGTCTAGGATCTTACAAATGTTTTAATCCACATAGTGGAAAACTGACAAGTTTAGGACTTAAGCTGAAACTCTGAATTTTTATTACTCAAATTCTTATTTTGTTTCTGTTTCTTTGAAGCCAACGCTTTTTTTTTTTTTTTTTTTTTTTTTGGTTTTTCGAGACAGGGTTTCTCTGTGTAGCTTTGCGCCTTTCCTGGAACTCGCTTTGGAGACCAGGCTGGCCTCGAACTCACAGAGATCCGCCTGGCTCTGCCTCCCGAGTGCTGGGATTAAAGGCGTGCGCCACCACCGCCCGGCTGAAGCCAACGCTTTTTAATAGCCCACACACACATCCACACACACACACACACACTTTGAAAATACAAAATATTAAACAAAGCGGAGAAAGCACCGTCTGTAATTTAGAAATTTTTGAGGTCACAGAATCTACAAAGTTTCTAAATTGTGGCCAATATTCTTCTATCTCCCAGTATGGAGCAGATTTTCAGGCCACAATTACAGCATTCCTTTCATGTCCTTCATTAAAGGATTTTTGCATGATAGCAACTCCAGATTCATTTCTGTGCTCTCTCTTGGCCAGTATCATATCTGGCAGCATTATCAGTTAAATATTCATTGGTCAAATTAGAATTCAGCCAAATGCCTTCCCATTTAAAGTGGCAGGGTGAATATAGTGATCATTTGTCAATGTCCCTTTCTGAATTGTTAGTGAGACAGGCTTGCATGCAGTATTTGAGACAGACAGAAAATGAGGTTTCAGTTGCTATGGTTACAGCTAGCTTAGGGGTAGTTGTTTGCAAGTTATCTTTGTTTTCAGACTCTCCTAAAAGAGCACATATGAGCCACAACACATACTTGTACATACTTAGTTGTGTGCTGAGTCCTGCTATTCACAATAAGGTACCCATTTCAAATATTCTACCCCAAAGTCACCATTAGTGACTCGATTATTGTTAAACTGTTCATCATGATTTTTCTCACTGACAACTGCAATTTCATATATATCATAAAAGAGATGTCACACACTGTTAAAGGGACCTGTAATGGCTATTATCCTCATGATTAGGTCTTGGAATTAATAACAATTTGCCTATGCTGAAACCTATTTTTCAAAATTACAGTTTATTTTCTTACTCTTAAGAGTATCTGTTTAGAAACTCAAATGGTTCCACAACAACAAAAAAGAATCATAGAAAACTAGTTACAATAGGCTATTACTCTTCTTGGTTACTTAAACATTTTACTAAGTTCCTAATTGTAAGTAATAGAGAGAAAAGGGCCAAATGGATGAGAATCTCATATTAAAGTAAGTGTAGCTTCCTAGATTCACTAGGAGGGTTACATTATTACTCTCACCTGTTTCTGGAAACCATACCCTAAGTGACTATAGAATCAATCTTTCATTGCTATTGTTCGTAGCTTTTTGAAAGGGTGTTGCCTTAGGAAACTAAGGCTGCCTCCCATCCACAATCCTCCTATAGCAGTTTCTCAGTATGAGACCACAGACTTGCCTCATCATGTCCGGCTTACATAAATCATAAAAACCGTAGCTATCATGGAAGCTGTAGAGTCTACCACTTACATGTTGGACTCCTGAGAATTGGAAATGCACCCATACTGCAACCATTGTGACCCACACTCCAGGACCAAAATTCTGTTCATATACTCAGCCTTTGATATGAGGTCTGACTCTGATTCTAAATGGGTCCTATCACTGGACCGAAGATATGAAGGGAGGCTGGGAAACAAAATTCAGGTTCCCCAACACATGCATGTCCTGGAGAAGACAGGACATAAAGTAAAAAACACAAAGAAGCTGCAAGATTAGAAAGCACACTAAGTACCGTGTAAGCACCTGCTGCATATCTACATGTGTTTTTTTTTTTTCTGCAAAATCTGACCTAATGTCTATTCACCAAGGAGAGTGCACCAATGGCACAATAAAGAAAAGGCTCCATTGAAGTCAATTATGCAATGAGTATATTGGGCTTACCTACAGGTACGTGGACAAAGAGTTACTTACAAGAGTATAAGATGCCCCCTGAAATAACTACATCACTGAAGAGCCACACCCTAGAAAGGATAACGACTTCCTGAAAACTGCATTGGTAGAGTTCCTCCTTCAGTTAGCTTTCCCCTTCCAGAGTCTTCAAGTACTTCCCAAGACCTTGTGCAGCCAGGGCAGAATTACATACAACTAGTACAGGCAGGAAAGCACAGGAGAGTGAGTCCCTACAATCTTGGGTAAGGGTCTAAAGACTCTTCCTTCTCCTTCCATGAGGGAACTGATCTGCCGAAGGGCTTCTGTGGGTAGTCACAACCACTGTGATTAGGATAGTAATAGCCATATTATACCCTGAGGACAGTGTTTCCCCAAAATGTGCATACAAAGGTTTTGAATTAAAAGTCCATTAAACAAACCAGTTAATGTAAACACAAAACTCTTCCTGCTGCTTGCTGATACCACCTTTTCACCATAATTGTCATGTCCATCTTCTCTCAAGTTCTCATAGCATCTCCAAAAGCACATCAGTGGTAGCATTCTACAAAATGTCTCAGAAGTAGACAGGCATGTGCTTGCTTTTCTCATTTAAAAATCTAGACAATGTAAGCCGAGTGGTGGTAGCACAAGCCTTTAATTCCAGCACTCGGGAGGCAGAGGTAGGCGGAGTCCAAGGCCAGCCTGGGAAAGGCGCCAAAGTTACACAGAGAAACCCTGTCTCGAAAAACCAAAAAAAGAAAAAAAAAAAAACAAAAACAAAACAAAACTAGACAATGTGGGTCATAATGTAGCTCAGTGAATACAATGCTTGCCTAGGGTGCACAAGGACATAGGTTCAATTCCCAGAACCATAAGTCATAGCTCCAGGCCAGTTTAGGCTAGAAGAGACCTTGTGTTACAAACAAAAAAGAAAGGAGAGACACAGAGGGAGAGAGAGAGAGAGAGAGAGAGAGAGAGAGAGAGAGAGAGAGAGAGAGAGAGAGAGAGAGAGAAGGGAGGGAAGAAGGAAGGGATGGAGGGAGGGAGGGGGAGGGAGGGAGGGAGGAAGGAAGCAAGTAGGCAGGGGCTACCACCAACTTACAGAATGGCTCTTGAATTCAAGATAAACTTCCTAATGATAAATCCAATTAATAGTCAACTCCCATTCCCTGTAATGCTTGAGCAATCGTAGCATTCAACAAACTGCTCACTTTTCCTTGAACAACATATTACTTTGGCTTCACAGTGATAATCCTTTTCTGGGTTCCCACAGCTTCCTTCCTATCTAATATACTCTCTTATCCTGATTTGTGCAATGAATCTGTGTAAAAAGAATCTACACAGTGAAATAGCTTAGGAATACTCTAGTCTAAATGATGCACACATGTGTCTGGTGATCTGAAAGTATCTCTCCTAGAAGTCTAGTAAGTATATTAATGTATAAGACCCAGAACAACTCTCAGTATGTGCCTTTTATACTTCTCTCTCTTTTTTCAACAACTCAGCCCAAAGGTATTTAGTAAAACCTTGCCTCTCTTTTTTTTCACACCTAATAACCAATCTGTTAGCAATATCTATTGGGTCCATTATGAATTGGATTCTAGAACAGAGCTTTCTTTTATGGTCTTCACAGGCATCAGAACACTCCAGGCACCATTCGTATTCCCATGGACTAGAGCAGCAGCATCTTACGTCTCTGTTCCCATCTTGTATCACAGCATATTTTCCACATGGTAGTGAAACTAATCTTTTTTAAATGTAATGATTTGTTCTTTCTAATAAACCTCATCATCTTGGGAATAAACCCTGATGAACAAAATTTTGGTCTTCTTGGATGTCATCTTTTAACATTCCATCTCACATGATCACTTTCTTGTAGTCACATTACCTTCAAAACACAGGAGAAATGTGTACACAAAGCCACAAATCAAGAGCTGAGCATGGTTACTCGGGCTGTAACTCAGCACTTAACAAGCTAAGGCAACAGCGTTGCCAGGAGTTCAAAGCCACATTAAGCTATAATAGTGAATTCCAAGCCAGTCTCGGGTACAGTCTGGGAACCAACACCAAAGGAAGAAAATGAAGTTTCAAAGTGAAACTTTGTAGTAGTGAGAATCCAGGTGGAAGGAATCACAGAAGTGATGACAAAAAAGGTGACAGTTGTGCTGTGCTTTTAGAATTGATACAAAGTTGAAAAGCAGAGATAAGAAGATAAGAAGTGAGGTTGCAAGAATAATATCAGTTCAAAGAATCTGAGCCTCTGCTCTGTCCTGCAGACTAGGGAGTATAAAAATGATTCCTGAGAGAGGGAGAATTAACCTCTCTCAGGGGTGAGCATCCTAATTGGTTACCCAGCTCAAGGTCGTCACCCCTGAAACCATATACCCACAACCAAGAAAAGTGGACTCAGAAGCTTATAATTACATATTTGTTCGTGTGTGTGTGTGTGTGTGTGTGTGTGTGTGTGTGTGTGAGCAAAAATAATCAAAGAAAAGGTACATGGGAGAAGTTGAAGGAATAGGATACCGGGGCTGTAGGGAGGAAACAGAAAAGGGGTGAAGTAATAATATTTTAATTAAAAATATATTTTCAAAAATGAGCACAGAAAGGAGAGCTTTATATAACTGGGTATGTGTTCTTGGGGTTCTAGGAATCCTAATCTCTTTAATGTAAATAAACCATCATCTATATCAGTGAAGGGGTAAAGACAATGTGATACCTGACAGGCAAAGTCAGTGTTAATGCACAGCTACTCATTTCTCTTTTACCTTCAACCTTCTGCCTCCCTTACACCATATCCAATGTTCAATGAATCAAATCAGTTCTTAAATGGTTATATTAATGAATGACTATATAAAATATATCAAGTACAATGTCAGCATAGGGATTTTAAAAAGCCTTTAAGATTATGAAGAGAATTGTTTCCTTTAGACTCAACTGACATGCTTACTAGGGGTATTAGGTCTAAAAGGAACACAGAAATACAGAATGTAGAGGACAGGACTGACCTGACATACAAGCATCACTTGTTCTCTGCAGGTGTTCCTCACCAGTTACCTTCCAATGTCTTTCCAGCTTCTGTTATCCCACACTCACCTTCTTGAGGAGCCATTGCAATTAAGATTCACTATGGACTTGTGTGGATGGTTGCCACCATTGGAAGGAAATTCCATAGGTATCTATGGGAAAGTTTCACTTCTCACATGCATTTTAACATTGGATTCACAAAAACAGAAATAAATCCACTGGATTTTGAATGGTGGGTATCAATAAAACCAGGATAATGATACCCAACACACACACACATACACACAGTGAAATGGTTTGGTGTGTGTGGTGGCTTTAATGAAAACAGCCCCAGTAGGTTCATAGGGAGTGGCACTATTAACAGGAAGTGTGCCATTGGTGGGTAGGTTTTGAGGTTTCAAATGTCACTCTCTCTTCCTGTCACCTGAGGATCCAGATGTAGAACTCAAAGCTACCTCTCCAGCACCATGTCTGCTTGTGTGCTACCATGCTTCTCTCCATGACGATAATGGACTAAACCTCTGAACTATAAACCAGCCTCAATTAAATGCTTTCTTTAATAAGAGTTGCCATGGTCATGGTGTCCCTTCATAGCAATAAAAACCCTGAGACATTATGCATAGCAGCATTTCAAAAGTGTATATTAAGTATTTAAAGGATCAGTAGATTTTTTTACCTACCTACTGTTTGGGTAAAAATCTTTCCAACATAAAGCTTGCAAAAATATTCTAAAACATTTTGTTTTTTTGTTTTGTTTTGTTTTTTGAGACAGGGTTTCTCTGTGTAGCTTTGTGCCTTTCCTGGAACTCACTCAGTAGACCAGGCTGGCCTCGAACTCACAGAGATCCGCCTGGCTCTGCCTCCGAAGTGCTGGGATTAAAGGCGCGCCACCACCGCCCGGCCTAAAACATTTTATATAGAAGAAGAAAATAACACACTAGGCTGAATATATGACTCAGCAACGCTAATTCTACAAGTGATGTTAAAGCTATGATTTGACTAGAAATACTCTAGCTAAAGAGTAACTTATGAAGTTGAACACAGAGGCCAACAAAGGAAATGGGATCCCAGTGCCCTTCTCACACCTCAATCATTTGTTTGCATTAGGCCTGCAATAAGTAAAGGAAGGCAGCCTTGAACCATCAGCAGCAATTAGGAGCACCCTACTGTGTGCAGAATGGTGAACAAGAGAGAAACTAGCAGAAGACCTGGGTAAAGGTGTGAAAAATCGCATGTATAGAGTATGTGGAGAGGAAAAGGAATATGGGAAGTCTCCTTTCATATTTGTCCCATCTCCTGAATTCTTTCCTAACGTGTGTGTGTGTGTGTGTGTGTGTGTGTGTGTGTGTGTGTGTGCCTTGAAAGTCACAAGATGATGTCATGGCCCACAGCATGGATTACAGGCAGCTGTGAGCCACATGATGTGACCATTGGGAGTTGAGCACTGGCAGTAGCAAGCACTCTGAACCACTGAATCTCCTCTCTAGCCCTCCTACTTCCTTGATGCTTTTGTGGCATCCTGGGTGAGTCCAGGCAGGAAGCTGGGCAGAGGTTTGGCCCATGAAAATACGCACTACCTTTTATTTAAGGATCTATTGAAAAATCTTATAAGGGGTCAGAAGGAGTGGCCCCTACATTTTAAGGGGGAAAACTTAACCAGTGATGACTCCTAACACACATTCTTTTTGTGGCAGAAGAATGACAGAGATGGGAACACTAGTCACTTTATTCTTTCACAGCCTTACAAAATGCTCCCTACCTACTGTCCCACATCCAAGAGCTGTCAACATATTTTTTTCACAGTTGTGGTTCAATTGAACCTTCTCCTTTTCCAAATGATACCTAAACAGACATGTCCATTGAAAGGACTCTAGCCAGCATGGGTCTGGCAAATATGGCCCTAGTAGGCCTCGCCCTTCTCTAATGGAGGATTTATTAAGGCAACTCCACGTAGTTAAAAAGGAGGTTTATTTTGGGGTGACTTACAACAAGTAAAGGGATTGGTTACAGGATCTGGGAGAGGTGAAGTGCAGTCCAGTGGTGTTCTTTGGAGAACTCTGCTTGGTCTACATCCAGCATCCAGGATCGCCAGGAACCAAGAAAGCGGCACATTCAGATCTCTGGTCTTAAGGGCTCCCATCTCTGTCCCACTTCTGGGGCAAGCCTTAGGTAGGTGTGACAGTTACCAGAAGCCTCACTGGGGGTAGTACTTCCAGGTCACAGCTGGAACAGCTACCCACTACACTTCTCCCCAGTTTTATCTGCCTTTTAAAAACCTGTTGGATTATATTCCTAATGCTAGCCACCAAGGTCTATTCCCTTATTTGGCCTATCCCTCCTCCTGAGGCTGACTACCAAGGTCCATCTATCAAAGTCTTGAAGTCCACAAATCAAAAGCCCCTTTGGCTCACCTAATTAACATGCCCAATTAAAATTAAACACCTCAACCTAACACAGAGTTTCCCAATTTTAGCTTTATAAATAGCCATTTTCCTATGGGCCACGTTTGTCTCCCTTCTATCCAGACGCAATCCTTCATCCCACACCAGGACAAATACCCCTTCCCCTCCCCCTCTCCCTTTTTCCCTTCCCCTTCTTCTCTCCTCTTCTGCCTCTCCCTCATTCTCCTGTCTTTTTTCCGTATCCCTGCCTTCTGTCCCTCGGGGGCAAATGAATCTCCTTTGTGCTAAGAACTCGGTCTTGTGGTGTCTTGAGCCGACGTCAAGGTTCCTTATACCCATGAGTTTACAAACTGGTCTGCATTGACCAGTCTCAATGGTCAAGACAAGTTCAAGGGAACCAGCTGAGAACATAGGCAAAAACAGTGTGCGACAAGTGAATTATAGAAGTGATAATGCAAAATTGACTTGATATTGACTATTAATTCTCCTGGGTTTTAAAGAAGCTTTTCCACACAAATATAATGTAGCAAGAGAAAGTATCATCCTGTTTCACATAGATGCATTTCTTTAATTGCTAGAGAAGAATTAGAATAATTCCCTTAAAGTAAAATTCTAGCTCTGTACTTTTGTCATCTTGGCTATACATTTACAAGTTTGTTTCTGGGCTAAGCATTTATAGCAAATATCAGATGAGCATGCCTATAGTGAGAATAATAATAGCTGTGCTGCTGTCCCCAGTGGAAGCCCCTTGATAAATGTCAGTGAAGTGATCTTTTCCTTCCCAGGGAGGAGGTGATATTCTGAACTTGCCACTGTGATCATTAATACTTAACAAGACCTTCCCTTCTTTTATCAAGGACAGCCCTAGGGACCATTCTCAAAGCTTTGTAATGGAGAATGAAATTAACCTTTGGTTGAGAAGCTCCCAGGTCTATTTGAGAATTCATTATGTAAGTACTGGCTAGTGAAGGAATTCCTATAATCTCTTTGGCAAACAAAATGGCTTAATTCAATATTTGAGGTGTTAACATATTTTTTCACAGTTGTGGTTCAATTGAACCTTCCCCTTTTCCAAATGATACCTAAACAGACAAACCCATGAGTCTACAAACTGGTCTGCACTGACCAGTCTCAATGTTCAAGACAAGTTCAAGGGAACGAGCTGAGAACATAGGCAAAAGCAATGTGTGACAAGTGAAATGCAGAAGTGACAATGTCAGGCAGGAATACTCTTCTTCTACAGCAGATTTAATAAAATTCATGCCACATAACTACTGTCTCTTATCAGACATTAGGCTATATGGATGTATTAAGTAACGTGGATGGGGTAGGAAAATTTGTAAACTCTGTTTAGACTTGCAGAAACTGAAATCTTATCTTTGGTGTGGCAAATCAGTTCTTCTAATTAGCTTATTCATCCATGAAGTTGATCAGTTCAGGGAAGAAGTCAGGGAAAAGAGAAAAATAGCTGATATCTAGCACCCCTCTCCCCTATAGTATGCTCTCTTGTTCTCTCTCTCTCTCTCTCTCTCTCTCTCTCTCTCTCTCTCTCTCTCTCTCTCTCCCTCCCTCCCTCCCTCCCTCTCTCTCTCTCTCTCTCTCTCTCTCTCTCTCTCTCTCTCTCTCTCTCTCACACACACACACACCCACACACACACACACACACACACACACACACACACACACACGTTATTTGATAAAGACTATAACTTGGGGAGGAGGGAACCATCACCTCCATCTTGCAAAGAGATGGACTAAGAGTGCCCAGGGAGGTTAATTAGGTTGTTAAAGCTGCTAGATCTTCAATCCCTCTTCCCAGACTTCTCCTTCTATATATTCTCTCTGCCTGCCAGCCCTGCCTATCCTTTTTCCTGCCTTGCTATTGGCCATTCAGAGCTTTATTAGACCATCAGGTGTTTTAGACAGGCACAGTAACACAGCTTCAGAGAATTAAACAAATGCGACATAAACAAAAGTAACACACCTTTAAATAATATTCTACTAAAGAATAGCTGTTCTCAGGGCTAGAAGTTCAGCTCTGTGCATGTGAAGTCCAAGACTAGTAAGCATAAGTAAAATCCTTTACTAGACTTTGTCTTCACAAAGAACCATTGGCCTTTAACACTGATAGGCATAAGGAATCAGTATTAGACATCCCCTTGTTTTTGTTTTTTTTAATTATAAGTCATCATGGACTTAGTTTAAATGTCAAGTAATGTCTAATTCCCATAGAAAAAGAAGATCTGCCTTGTCCCAAACTTCCCAGTAACGCTTTCCTCAGCACGGGGCAGCAGTGCTTCTGTCTGTGCATTGCTATGTACGGGTGGGTTACTGTGCTGTTTTTGTTTTGTTTTGTTTTGTTTTAATTTTATTTTGGAATATTATTCACTGAATATGATGTAAATAATGAAAAAAGATGCTATGAATTTTAAAGAGTGTTTGGAGTGAGAAAGAAAGAAATGATGTATTTATAATAATTTCTCAAAAGATGTAAGAGATGGCTTAGAAAGAGACAGAAGAGAGAAAGAAAGAAGAAAGAAAGAAATGAAGGAAGGAAGGAAGAGAGGAAGAATAGATTGATCAACATAATAACATTATCAAGAAAATAAGAAAACAATATAAGGCAAATTAAAACAAATTTAAAATCTTACACGGCAATAACTTAAGTAAGCATGTACTCCATTTAGATTCAAGCAGAATGACTTTTTTCTCCTTTGCATCAGAGTCCAAATGTGGTCCATTGCTTTAGGGCACCATTAGATTGATTGTTTAAGGCAATTAGTCAAACTCCTTAATTTAATACATACAGAGCCATTTTATATTTCAAAGACTGAGTTCGAAGCAAGTTGAGCTTTTATTTGAATTAGAAATTCCCTTGTCTTTCTTTTCGTCAATATTAAATTGATAACCTTGTAAAACAAGTAAAGAAGACAAATGCCATCTTTTAAAAATCTTTCCCATGGAAAGTTTCTTTTTTTTTTTTTTTTTCACTTAGGAGATTTTTTTTTTTTTTTAATGTGGGCTGCAATGTTGTAACAGGTACCTTGGCATGACTGTCATCATCATGAATACAAATACTGGAGACTGAAGCTTGCGGAGTCCATGGTCCTTCCCTGCCATCATCTAGAACCACGTCTCGGCATAGGTTTCTGTTTTTCTTTGTAGAATATTTAGTAGCGAGTTCCCCCTGAGTTGAGTTCTTTACATTCCTTCTGTCTTTCCCTGTGTTTCCTGTTGGTTTTCCTTTTGGGAAATTTCATCTACTTGGTATTTCAACACCTACACTAAATTTCAACATCCTTTAAATAAAAATCTTTAATTTCACAGCAATGTTGAAATGTGGTTTCTTTTGCACTAAACATCCTCTTGTTTTGAATTGAAAATTTGTAATATTAATTTTTAATTTTCAATATCATTTTTATAGTTCTCTGGCTATTTCTACATGAGGCATCCTTACATAGCTTCAGAGCTCTGATGCTTTCTCTCGTTTCTCTAAGGAAATTGTGGAAACCTTTCTCCTGTTTTCTGTTCCGCTTCCCTGTGGCAGTTTGCATATTTTCTCAAGTCTTCCTCTTCCTTCCTGCAGCCGCTGTCTGGGTGTCTAGTCGTCCTTGGCTGTTTGTCCAGATCAGCAGTGGAGGGGCTCCACACAGCCAGCATTTTCTTCTGCCTCTGGAAAAAAATCTGAAAGTAATAAACAATAAGGAAAATATTGAACACTCCATTTGGGGTTGCTTGGGAAACAGAATTCAAAATATTTTTTAACTTTATAAACTTTACTATAAAAAAAAATTCTTGCAAATAAATGAAAACCCCACACACACTGATTAGTTAGACCCAAAGTCTATACAACTCAGTGAACTTCAGTCCAATTGGAACAGGCATTTGGAACAGAAGCCAAGGAGCTCCACATTAAATGTTATGCTTTCTCAACTGCTTATTTTTAACCTTTCTTGTTCTCTTTGTCATGTTATGCTGTACCATGTGTACAGTTGTTTACCTATAAACATGTATTATTGACTAGATTCCATATATGAGACGGAATGTAACTTTTTCTGAGAGTCTGTGATCTCACTTAATATTGTATATTCCAAGTCCATCTATTTTCCTGAAATTTTTGTTTTCTTTAGAACTGAATAGTAACACACACACACACACACACACACACACACACACACACACACACCAATTTTTCATTATCTATTCATCTTTTGATGGACAACTAGGTTGATTCCAATTCTTTGCTATACCGAACAAAGCAATGATTAACATGAAGGTATATATGTTTCTATTGCAGATTGTGGAATCTTATAGCTATATACCCTGGAGTTAAATAGCTGAGTCAAAATATTTTCAAAGGCAGCCCTAAATAGCTCTCTTTAGGAGGTTGAAGGGTCAACTACCCAAAAGCCTCAGGTGAACATAGCCACTCTGGATAGGAAAGTTGATGTAACTGATAACACTTGTAGAAGCTTTTGATAAGGAGATCCACATACAAAATCCCCCGGGTATCTACCACTTCCAGACTGCAGGGGAACTGACCTGTACACGGACTCTTCCATCTCCAAAGTTCCCCAATTTCCATCCTATGAAATCCCTTGAGCAGCCCATGCCACAAGTGCACAGTTTCACATCCATGGAGACACTGAGCCAGTCGTTCCGATTAAAAGAACAGTTCAGGTTCTGGAAGAGATAGGTCTGACTGCTTTATTTCCACATCACCTCTATCAGTCCCAATCTAACAGAAGTCAAAGGTAGGGAGACACAAACAGAGAAGAACCCACCAAAGGAGGCCTCATAAACTCACTGAAGGCGAAAATCCTACTTCCTGGTGTCTAACTGAAGCTGAGAGAACAAAGCCCTTCTGTGTTCCTGAGGGTGTGGACTTGTGATGAACTTGTGAGCAGGAGCGGCCCCTCCGGAGCTTAGTTGTAAAAAGAGGCAAAGGAAGCTGGGCCACTGAAATATATTTAAAATTCCTATTTACATGGAATCTGAGTTTTTATGAAAACTGGGAGACTATGGGACTCTTTGCAAATGTATGCTGGTCTCAAAGGTGAGTTGAACTCTCCTTGACTCTTGTAGGTCAGGAAAAGCCAATTCATTCAAAGGTAAACACACACACACACACAATCCCAACATTCCCAATGACATTAAATCAAAAATACAAAAAGAAAAAATAGGAAAATATAAAAGGGAATCTAGTAAGAAAAAAACCCACTTCCTTCAAAAATTGTCATTATAAAGAAACTGAGGAAGTGAAACATCCTGGACTAGCTTGGGAAAAGTGTTCTGGCTGCACTGTAGAGTCGTGTTTTCCCTGGGGTAAGGGTAAACCATCCTTCAGACTGGTTAGGAGGCCACAGAATAGGGCTGGGAGGAGTTGCCAAATTTTGATGTTGTACATTCTCCAATTAGTTTATCAACACTCCTGTCTCTTTCTGATGTATTTTTTCTCAATTTATTTTGGCTGACAGGGAGAAAAAGGTTGTTGTTTATTCCCAAGTAACCAAGAAATAAAACCTAGTGTGCAATGTGATATCATTAGGATGCTCCAGGGAGGAAGTGCCCCACTCCTTTTGTAAGCAAGGCTGAGCTCTGATTCAGTGGCTTTACTATTCTGGTCTGCATCCTGCTCAACAGAATCAGACACTAAGACCCTATTTGGCCCTTCAGCTCCCTCAGGATAATCAGTTTAAATGAGGGTAGAGCATAATAAGACTAGAAACAATATCAACCACCTTAACAGAGCTGCTTGAAGGCACAGTTGAAGTGGAAGAGATGTGGGCACTGCACTATTGATTTCTCTTTGTTCTTTGGGCATGTATGTATTTTTCATTTTTAAAAGCCCGGTGCTAATACTGGCCAACTATGTGACTCAGGAACTGAAAAGAAAATCATTCAATATTTTATTCTCCAATAGTCAGTCTAGACAACAGTGCCACAAGAATAATAACAACGTCTTTTGGAAAGAATTTGCTGTTTAAAAAGTATCAACATCACCTGTGTGGGTAAAGACATTTGTTTTATTCTGAATTAAAAAAATGACTTACGATTAGAGAATCGCATACTCTTTTTCATGAGTGCAGCCTGGAAAGAGCTTACCACAACCAGGCTATATTTTCCCTGTTTATTCCTCCAGCTACAACAAGAGACCATTTGAATAGCTTAATATCTCTTTTTTTCATTATAGATGGACGACAAAAGCACTGTGGTCTAACTCTCCAAGCCCCGTGTAAAAGACGTAGGGTGAGTCAGCTTCCCAAGAGTCAGATTCTGAGTGGCAGAGTGACAAATGAAGAGACAGAGCATCAGCCATTGGGGAGCTCATCAAAACTAAGGGTCCCCAAAGATGCTGCAACCCATTTCAGCAGGAGGCTGTAGAGAACAGCCTGGACTACAGCCCCTCAAAGTCATCAGGAGTAGAGGTTAAAGCTCACAAGCATTCTCTCTCAACCAGGGGGAAATGATGTTTCAAGCACTGATTTTTTTTTTGGGGGGGGGGGGCAAAAGAAAACTCAGCTGGGAAAGAGAAGCTCTTCTCAACAATCTACCGAGCACTCAGTAGAGAACTTCTCTAGGCCGAGGTGATGCCCTCGATAGAATAAAAGAATTCCCAAGAATACAGGGATAGACCTCTAGAACTGACTCTCAGCTTCTTCACTGTAAATTTTAAAAGTCCTTGTTCATGATCTCACCACACACCATTTTATTCATCCATCAACATGCCAAGGAAGCTTCCTCTTGGTGTCCCACCAGAAGCTTCTCCACTACCTATCTCCACAGCTCCCACAATCAATGATCTGGCAAAATCGAGTGCAGAGGCAGTCAAACACTGGGCCAGGGCAAGGAGAGAGTGATTCTGGAAGTCTAGATTCTGGATGATTAAGTACTGAGTACTTCCTTGAGAGGTAAAATGCTGACTTAACAAGTAATCAGTGTCATGTGTGAGTGGAATAGTGTCATCTGGGCTGTGGATTTGGGGAGAGAGGAGAAGTAGTCAAGAGCAGAGACAGGAGCAGAGCACTTTCTCTTAGTTAAAAGTGTGCTGCTGGTTCCTGCAACCAGCATTATGCCTGCCATGCATTGTGCTAACAGTTGGTAATCACTTAAAGGGCCTCAGGTGGAGAGGCTGCATTGTGTGGCAGTTTCCACAGCATCAGCTAAACAGGAACCATCCTTGAGGGTTGGAGCTCAGAAACCATGCAGAGCTGCTAGCCTCAGTGAATGCCCACAGCTTTCACAGCTCAGCTGGCCTCTTCATTTCTCTCTACCTTGTTGATCAGAGAGATCAATAAGGAACATCAGAGTTAGGAGGTGACAGTCCCTCCTCTAGTCCCCCCAGAAGAAGACATCCAGATGTGTGTGTTCTCCATTCTTTGTGTCTTCCACACCTGGGCTTAGTGGCCCTAAATTGGAATCTGTCCCTTGCTCAGCCCTCAGCATTCTTGCCTCAGTTAAACAGAGGCTACTGAGTTCATATACTTTATCTCTCAGAACTCTGATCAGTTTGAAGGATATATGGAATTTTGCACACATCGCCTCATAAACAAAATTTCAATTTCTTTTAGTGAAAAGAAATGTGTTTTGTTGCCCCAGTATTTCTAGTATGCAGCATTGTCTAGCATATAGTAAGCAGGTAGCAGTTACTAGTTGATGTGAGAATGCCGCAAGCTTCATGCCTTACAGTCCTATGCAAAGATTGAGGATAGGTTGGTCTTGGTTGCAGTGTTTGTCTGGACTTCTGCACAACACAAGGAGAGCAGTCTGTACCCAGAGAATCTCCTCAGTCCCATCATGGCATATGTCCTATGAGAATATTGTGCCACAACCAAGGCAAGCCACTGGCTTCTTCTGCGACAATCTGTAAATTAAGACATGATTCTAATTCTGCTAAAATTTTTCGAAACAAAAATGTCCATTACCTTATCCTGAACTAGAGAGGTAGAAATGGAGGTTTTTATTGATTTGTGCAGTTTCCCTAGGAAGAACAATTACGACCCAACGATATGTCTGACTGCACTCTTTTGTAATAGGAAACAGAGCCACATACAAGTTAAATTTAAATATTGGCATTTTAGAAAATAAGCTGGTAATCAGTGTGGCTCTCTGAGTCAGGTCCAATGTCTTATGAGAAACCATCCACATCCCTGGAATCTTCCTCCTGGGCTATCTCTCCAGCTCCTGGGACTGGGGAGGGGCTGCCGTGTTGATTAAGCCTTGAAGAGCAAGGTCTGAAGGGACTTGGGGACTATTTGTTTCCCTAATACTCAGCTATCAGCAACAAAGTTTATAGTTGCAGATGAATTTTTCCCTTTATTGCAAATGGCTTTGATTTAATAATAACATTTTCTAAGCCATTGGCCCATAATGAGGATTATTGCCTCTGTGTATTTAATACAGGACAGAAGAAATGGGCCCACTTCACCATGCAAATGACTGCCACAAACACTGCTGTGGGGGCACTCAAGGAACATTTGTACTACAGCACTGCCTGAGTCTGGGTAAAGGTGGAGACGGTCAGTGTTACTCTGTGTAAGCCATGACTCATTCAGTCCACGACAGATATGCTTTACTAAGAAGTCACTTTTCAAAACCAAACTCTTTATCTTGGTGCTATAATAAGAACATGTTAACAGTGTGCAATCTTATCCAGGAGTCCTTTCGCTAAGACAAGGAGGAACAGTGGAGGCACCAAGGATAAACTGGGGCTAGTAGAAGCAGAGGCAAATTCTGCGGATAGGGGAAAGGACAGAGCTTAATGTGCTGTCATTTCATGCTCATATCGGCACCATGTGCTAGGTGTTACTACCACACCTACTTAGAAAAGAAAATGGTGTCTTTCAGGGACAAGAAAGTTTTCTCAAATCACAGGTAAAACAAGGCATAGATCCCAGCACAGGTTTGCTTGGCATGGAAGCCCAGGATCTTCCTGAAGTATGGTGTGACCTATGTGTCCCATGTCCTCCATTCATGAATGCAACACAAAATTGGAGCTCTCCGTGGCTCTTCATTGGTGTTGCTGCTTTCAGAACCCTAAAGGTCTCAACTTCTGCAGCCCGTTCCTCAGCTTTCCCACAGAATGCTGCCACACGCAGTGAGCTTTCTGGGAATCATTTTTCTCTAGTGGGGTTTGCTGTAGTTTCTGTCTGTGAAGACTCTAGAAGGCTGGTCCTTCCTAATCCTGCACAGAGAGAAATCTCCACATACAGACAGAGCAGAGTGGCATTGGGGAGAAGACACATCTCTGATGGTTTCAGAGAGGCTCAAGCTACCTCAGCTTGTCTCTCCTGACTGGCCTTCTCTGGATCGTACTACTTGGGGCTGGGGAGGTTGTTTGACCCGGAAGCCAGAAAATGCTGTTCTCTGCTGCCTCCCTAGGCATCATCCCTTGTCTCATTCATCTGACTTGCCTAATATTTCCTTTGTTCCAAAGCTCAGCAACTATCTTATGTGCATCAGGTCATCTGATGCTCTCTCATATGATGAGGCAACCTTGGTTATTACCCCAGTTTGCTTGTGTTGAATTGGGTTGGTGAGAGGCTGAATAATTGGCCCTGGGCATCACAGTTGGTCAGTGGTAGAGCCAGAATCCTGCACAAGCAGCCTGACTCCCTAGTGAAGCTCTCCCGGGTTCCTATCAGTGCAGTGTCTCTCATGATTACTGGGTCTTCTGAGGCCAAGGAATTCTGCCATTTGAAAAGTGTTTTTGAATTCTCAATGTTCCCCTGATGATTGCTCCAACTGCCACTCAGCCTCCCTCTTTGTCATCTTTGTCCACAGATTCGTTCTCGCAGATTGCTTCTGTCGGTGGATGTCAGCAGCTGTGTGGCTCACTTATTTGGTGGTTCCTGACATGTTCATGAAGCGGTATTTAAAATTTGCAGAAATATTCAACAGGCTCTAAGTGCTGCCTAAAAAAAAAAAAACAAAAAAAAACAAACGACTACAACATTCTGAGCTTGAGCTTGATCACAAGACTTACAGGAAAGACTGCAACCTGTAGTTAGCAACAAAGCGGCTCTCCCCTTTATTTTATTTATTTATTTATTTATTTGAATTTTCATCATGTGTTGAGATTTAATTTGTGAATGTCTTTGGATGGTATCCTTTCTGTTCCTAGTGGCAAAGCCGTCCTTCCAAACACAATTCATTATCTACCCAGTCACCTAATACTGCCTTCCAGGAGCCTGGCTTTGAGCCCAACAGGGGTGCTAGCCAGGTGGTCCATGTTGGAGTTCGGACAGAGGTTGTGTCTGGATGGCTGGATATGTGAAGAACCCAAGGAAAATGATCAAATGTGTCCTAGAGGTGTTGAAGATGCATAGCCTGGTTAGCAAAGCAGGAAAATAAAGTACAGTGGTAAAAAGTGTCCAGAACCAAAAGCTGGATGGGAAGGAAACTGTTGCTTGTTAAGACAGAACACCGTGTAGCAAGCACTGATAGGCTTGTGTTCCATGAATGTATATTATACAGGGTAGGTGGTGAATGTACTCACATAAACATATTTATCAGTATGAATACACTGGCTAAGAGGATATAGTAACTTTCCAAAGTGTAGCTTCAACCCAAAATCTCATATGGTCAGTCTGTTCAGAACTATATGGACACACAGGTATGGAAGGATGCCTGCTGCCCATGGCATAGGCAGGAAGAGAGACCAGCACCAGAAGTACAACAGCCCTAGCTATGTGGAGTCAGTGCACACCTGCCCAGGGTTCTTATACACAAGGTCCAAGCACTAATGGAGGTCTAAGGAATTAAATAGCCACAAAGCCCATCCTGTGTAGTCTTGGCCAGAACAGAAACTCTTTCTTTCTGCATGGATCCAACCTGGAAGAACGCTGAATATAGCCCTCTTAGAGGCTTCAGTATCTAAGGATCACAGGAAAAAGAGGTCACATGACTTTGTGGTGTCAGCAGTCAAGTCAGAAAGAGCATTGACAGGCCCTTATCCAATAGCCCTGGGCGAGGGAGTACCATTGACCTTCAGTGCCTTCCCTGAGTCTCCCTGTCTTCTGGTTCCGAAGTTCCTCTTAAGCTATCACATTCTGTTACACTAGTGCCTGAATTGCTGGCTAACAACTGCAGTCTCCCCGACATCCTCCTAATCTGCCTGGCTGGCCTCATATTCACATTCCGTTAATCTTTCTTATCAAGCCTGAATGTCACTGGAGTCTTTCACCACAGCTGTTAGACTTGCTTGACTCCGCCTTCCACCGTAACTGTTTCAGTGTAACCGAATCCGAGGATCTCTTGATGAAGTCTAGTAACCTGAGGGTTCAGGCTCCTATAACCTGTTGGGGAAGAACACTGAGGGAAAAACAAACAAAAACCCTTGCCATACCCTACTTTAATCAGTTGTTTCTTAAGGATGTGAATAAATACCTTATTTATCTACAAAGGGGCTGTTTTAAAAGGTTTGTTCTTGATTTAAGAGAACCTCCAGTAATCATACAACATTTTTCATGCTGATTCTTCATGTGTCTATTGCAAAACTTCAGGTTGGGTTCTGAAAATTCAGAAGGAAGATATTTACTTACTTTGACTGTGTTCAGAATCAAGTCAATAGCAAGTCCACAGGGAATATCCACTGGGCAGTATTGCCTAGACAACTCTCCATTGCCATCCACATGGGTGACTGAAGCATAAAAGTCCTATTTTAGAGAGCTTCTACAGAACAATCATCTGCACAGCAATTCATGACAAAGAGGACAACATCAAAATGAACTTGCGAGTGCCTCAGTTTTCTACCTTATTTGAAGTTCACTGTTCCATGTTCATGGAGAGCAATGATTTATCAACTTTCCCTTTTTTTCAGATTTAAAAAAAAATGTTTTATTTGGCTTAGGTTCAGGGTGCTTGACTTTTAAGATAAGATCTTTCTAGACTTCTGCCTTGTTTGTTTCTTTGGCTGTAGTATTTGCACATAGTACCTCTAATCTTATCACAGGATAAGCACAATGTAGGCAGTACCTGTACAGGATAGAAGCCTTGGTCTCCCACCACTTACCAATTCTCTTTCCTTTATTCCTTCCCTTTCTTCTCCTCTGTTTTGCTGTGTGGGAACCCTTTACTTCTTATTGTGCAAGGTATTTCTTGCAGGTCCTGCCCAGTCACTAGCTCCCAGTCTCTCTAGTTCCCAGCAGAAGCCGGAGAAAGGCAGACTGAACACTGCCCTCCCTCCTGCACAGAGCTTACAGACTACAACATTTGTTGGCACAGTACTCCTACTCTTCCATCTTTCAGCTTCTTGCTCTGTCTTCAGCTTTGAAGTGAATCCTCTCATGGGTCTTCAGGACCTAGAACTTTCTATGGATTGCCAGGGGAATCTGATTGCTGCAAGTGAAGTGAAATTTTCCTTTCTTGTGCTGAGGGCCTTGCTGCAACTTTATACTCCCTAGCCCCCAAGATGTAGGAACTGTATCCCTTTGGCTGTGGTATTATACACCCTGGGTAGACCCAGAAGCCTCTTGGTCGTTGCTGGAGCTACAACTTTTCTCAGTTGAGAAAAATAAAAGTTTTTCAGGGCTTATCTGACACAGCTGGATGCAAGAAGGTGTTAATGGACCGGCAACTGCTTCAAATACATTTTAATAAAATTACTTCCAAGAAGCCATGTGCAACTGAGATAAGAATATGAAAGCAATTCTGAAGCTGGAAGGAGGTGGAGAGACAACAGAAAAAGGTTTGTGTGGGTCTGATGGGGAGTAATGAAGTTAGGCCTGAAGGGCATGTGTCTTCCAAAAATTTCCACTGCCTTCCACCCTGGGCTTGATTTTTCCTTTCTAGTCTAAGGGCTTTCTGCAAAAATGGAAATTACAACTCAATTATGCAGGCAGTAGAGAGACAGTACCTGCTTTGAGTCTGAAACACTCATTTATTACAAATCAAAATATATTAAGCAGCTCTCTCTCTGTTGGATTCTGTTACATGCATACAGATGAATGAACTGACCCCATCAGCTAAGGAGCTACCATCTAGCAGACCGATGGATAACTATCTTAGTTACTGTTCTCATTGTTGATACCTGACAGGAGCATCTTAGGGGAGGAAAGGTTTATTTGGGCTCACAATTCAGAGGGTATATTCCATTATGTCAGAAAAGGGACAATGGATGGAACAATTTAGTCCAGGGTAACAGGTGCATGTATTGAATGGTCACATTTCAGCAGCATACAGTTTGCCACTATGTAGACAGAATCAAGATGTGGGCAATAAACCTCAAGATGTCACCCCTTCCAGTTTCTGTCCACCAGGTAGACTGCACCCATGAAAAGTTCCATAGTTTCCCAAAAATAGTATCACCACCTGAAGCACAAATGTCTGAACAGATGCCCCTATGGGAAACATTTCATACTAGAATCATAACTCCAACTACAAGAAAATAGCATAGTGTAATATATAGGAAGGTAGATGTTGTAATAGTTCAGAAAGCAACTGGTTAATTCCTGTTAAGCTAATCAGAAAAACAGCAGAATTATTATTTTAAGATCAGTTTTGAGTGTAAGTCCATCCCAAAGGACTTAAAAAGATAAGAGGGCTATTCAAGAGAGGACTGTGAAAGCATGAATTACAACACCTTTGGGGGAGGTTGAGGCATGAGATGCTCAGAAACATGGAGTGTGCAGAAGGATCTTAGAGATAAGTTTGAAAAGGTATTTTGGAAGTGTATAAAAGTGTAAAGAGTTTAGACTTTTTTTCCTTTGAGCAGTGGGAAAGTCACTCAAGGTGTTTAGGCTGAACATGATAAGAACAGTGTTAGAAGCCAACAGACTGGAAATAGTGGGCAGAGAAACCATGTGCAATGAAGTTTGTCTAGAAAGTAAGATATTTAAAGACCAAATAAGATTTAAAGGGCACCTAAATGGAAGCTTTGGTTATGGGAATAGAGGGAGCCCAATTGGAAGCCTGTTGTTAGACTAACTACCCAGGACTCAGAAATTTGGAATATTATAGGATGTATGGGAGAAATGGTGTGCTCTCTAGAAAACCCTCAATACAGGGAGCAGTGGAGACTCTGTCCCTGAGATGACAACCCTGTTAATAAGTGCCCTGGTTTTAACTCCTGAGATCGGTGTATTTTAGGGAAACTTACTGTTTCATGTATAATCCTTCCATATGTTTTATCCCCAGCACTAACCAGATCCTGTGCTGGGAGAGGGGAAACACCCTTCCCTCCCTTCTGTCACATTGTTAAAGGATTACATATATGCAGTGCTCTACACAGCAGAAGATTAATGTCATCTAACTCACAGTGAAATGTGAGTGATCAAAATACAGGGGACGGGGTGTGGAAATGCTGGGAAGGACACAGCATCCTCTCCTAATGAATAGCTCTGGTAGACAGAGGAAGTATCTAATGTGGACCATCAGCCAAGCCTGAAATATCCTCCTGCCTGGCACCTGTCCTCTTTGGCACTTTTCAACTGTTATTGGGAATTCTGGATGCATACTTTAATATGTTCTTTGGAGTGTTGTGTTCTTCCTGGGGTAAGGTCCCAGCCATCATCACTAGCCAAAATGGAATATGGATTGTACCCATGAGGGAAAATATAAGTAGAGATTTTCACATGACAGTTTTCATGAAATAAGAATAAATAAAAATGAATAACAGTCCCTTCATGGACTCAGCCAATGTGGTGATCAGTCAGCTAAGCAAATGCCATACTTAAAAGGCTTAGCTATTCCTCAAATTTGGGAGCTTAATTTTCTGAGAACTTGAGGGAAAGAAAGTTTGTCAGCATGCTGTTATACCAAATGGGTTCTTCACATGAATTACCATGTGATCATGATCATAGGGTATCTGTTTAAGGACGGTATATCAAAGAGTTGATTTATATGAAAATCTCTTTATTGAGTAATATTCTTTGTATTTTATTACATTTAATGTGTGTGTGTGTGTGTGTGTGTGTGTGTGTGTGTGTGTGTGTGTGTGTGTGTTTCATCCAAATGATCCATGCTGGGATTTGGACAGAAAACGTGTCTGGATGGCCAGACAAATGAGGAGCCAGAGGAAAAAAATTCAAATATGTCCTTGAGGTATTGAAGATACATACCTTGGTAGCCAAAGGAGGGAAAAAATGTATGGTGATAAAAGGTGTCTAGAACTGTAGCTAGAGTTTTCCTGCCTGGCCCACAGTCAGGACAAATCTCTCTCACCTGCCAGTCCCACAGATGCTCAGACCTGACCAAGTAAACACAGAGACTTATATTGGTTACAAACTGTATGGCCGTGGCAGGCTTCTTGCTAACTGTTCTTACAGCTTAAATTAATCCATTTCCATTAATCTATACCTTGCCACATGGCTCGTGGCTTACCGGCATCTTCACATGCTGTTTTTCATCATGGCGGCTGGCAGTGTCTCTCTGACTCAGCCTTCCACTTCCCAGCTTTATTCTCCTCCTTGTCCCGCCTACACTTCCTGCCTAGCCAATGGCCAATCAGTGTTTTATTTATTGACTAATTAGCAACACATTTGCCATACAGAACATTCCACAGCATAGAACCAAAAGATGGAAAGGAAAGACAATGTGGGAAAGAATGTGGGGGAGACTACAATTTTTAGCCAACAATTTAGACAAGTTAATGTAATAGAATGTGATAAAATGAAGGCTCAAAATCAAAAGATAAGACTCAGGAAGGGACTGAAGATCAAAAGTAGACTCTGACATGTACTATATTTCTCTACACACACACACACACACACACACACACACACACACACACACACACACACACACACATCAGGCATGTGAAGGTCAAAGGACAACTTTCAAGAGTTGATTCTCCTTCCATCATGTGGGTACAGGGAATTAAGCTTAGACTGTCAGTCTTGGAGGCAAATGCCTTTACCCACTGAGCCATTTTGCTGTCCCATAATAATATTCTTATTCTCTATTTTCTATGTACTTCTTGAGATGCCAAATATCCATGGTAGGGTAATTTTCAAATCATGTGCTTAAGTATTACTTGGATAAAATAGACATGATGGCACACACTTGTTATCCCTGCACTTCAGGGATAGAAGCAACAAGATTAGAAGTTCGTCGTTATCCTCACTTGGAAGAGTAAGTTCAAGACCAACCTATGCTGTGTGAGACCCTGTCTCAAGCAAAAGGGGAAAAGAACAATATTAACCACAGTCTTCTGGAGCAGTCTGGAACTTAGATTTCCAAGCCAGTGCATGTGGAAGGAGTCCAGGAATCCATTTTTAGGGCATGCTCCAGGTGAATCTGTGCCTTCTCAAAGCCTTCTGTTTGGAAGCTGCTGTTGGATCTTCTGTGAGTTCCTCTTTCCTTTTCCCTGACTTTCTCTGAGGCACAAGATGGAGAATTTGAGAAGGGAACAATTATTACCAAGGAAGGATATCCACAAATGTGAGTAAATTACATCCTCACCTGCAGCAAGGAATGCAATAGAGGAAACATCCAAGTACTGCACGATTCAAATAAGGCAATCATCCTTTCCCAGGGGTAATAGGCTCCCTGAGGAGAAAGAGATTACAGATTACTAATAGTTCATATGGCAGAAAATTGCAAATTTGAACAAAATAAATATGTTCTTCCATTTCTAGAGTTTACAATTGACTGTATGGTAGGAGGATAGAGAATTATTAGGCAGCTATCAAATAGGATGGTGATATTAAATTACATAATCAATTTAGTGTTCTGGGTCAGTTAACAAAGAGAACTGCTGCTTCTCTGCTACTAATTTAGTGTTAACCCCATTCTCAAAGCTTTGCTTTTTATTTATTTTCTTCACTTTTGAGGAAGTTATGACATACTGAGTTCTTCCATAAATATCTGTATAAGGGATCCCAGACTAGCTAATCTTTATCCTTCAGCATCTGAGGATGGAAATGAGAACATAATCACCCATGTTGAGCTGCCTGAGCGAAGCTGGGCCAAGCCATCAAATGAAGCAGTTGTCTTCTCGTGGAATCAATATTTGATTTATAGTAGGCTTTGAGAAGAAAGTGAACAGAATATTGGCCACACAATGCACATGGGATGCATGTGTATGTATAAGTGTGATTTTGCATGTGCACAAGTATCCAAAGTAAGTAAGAGCTAGAGAGATATTTGAAGGAGTCATTATTTTGCTTTATTATGGAAGATTTTTGTTGAAAAGACTTCCGGTTCTATTTCTGTAGACAGTGATGAAATAGCATGTTCTTTCTCGTATAGCCATAGCAAATAAGCTTGCTCTCATGAGTCAACTGAGGGTAAGCAGTTCTCTGAAACCTGTATTGAGAAGCATTAAGAGAAGAAATAAGGCTTAGCTAGAAAGATTCATTCTTGATAAATCCCCTCACTCCAGAGAGGGCTGTGAGGGTACACACCAGAGCCTTCTAAGAAGTTGTAGCTACATGCATCAAACAAATGCAGTGATTAAAGGAGTGGGAAGACACAAGAAGAAGCCTTTGGGATGTAGTAAGCATGCTGGGGCTTATGCTTAGAACAGCTAGGGACCACTCAGAACACTCTTTCATTAACTCATTTCAGGACTGTGCTATGCCCTAAGGCCGTGCTAGAAAACAGGAGAGCTTGAGCAGACAGCCAGTGAGCTTATACTCAGTCTCCAATTGGTTTAGTGTTGTAGAATCAAGCCCCTGAGCATGCATATAAAGGATAAATAACAGATAGATTGTTTATTTTTCTGTTCACAAATGACTGAATGAAAGTAGTTGCAAGGGGACAAAAGTGAGCATGAGTGTCCTTAGACATCCTGTTCCTTTTGGGCTCCAGCTCAATAATGAAATGAACTTCAAAGACCTTAACCATTGTAATTCATCATTTTGGAAGGCTTAGGGACAGAAAAATCTATTTGGTTCTTTGACCACATTTTCAATTCTAAAAGTTTCCCAAGTGAAACAAGGCATGGTAGTCAACAGAGAAGGATATAGGGATACACCACTTCTCAGCTGGGTGGAGAGCAAGTCAACAGAGAATGATACAGTAATGTCAGAGATGTAGCATTTCTCCATGAGAGGTGCAGGTGTAGGTGTGGGAGTGGAGTGAAAGCATTTGCAGAGTGTAAGAGTTTTGGAAAAATAATTCACTCCTATGATATTTTTCTACTACCAAGTGCTTGGCATTTCTACTGACAAGAGCTGGAAGGAGTGGCCCATAGTCTTCCCAGACTTACCACTGCTGTGGGCAGTATAGTCAGTGCTTACTTACACAGGCTTGGACAATGTAAAAGCCAAAGTCTCTTCTATCTGCTTTTGCTTATAAGTTGGTATGTATACAAGAACAGTTGCTAAACTAATTTTGACTAAGTCTGACAGAAAATAATTTAATTCTGTTGCACAATTATTTAGCTTTTGCCTGATAAACTGTGTCCTGATAGTTTTTCAGCTAGTTTCTCCCTTTCTGCATTATGTATGCTTCCAGTCTTCTCTGTTAGTATATGTTTAAGACTGTCACTTGGGATTAAGTGTGATGATATTTTATTTGTACTTAAATGTGATTTTATTTATATGTAAATAAATAAAGTTGCCTGAGGGTCAGAGCTATAGCAAGCCATAGCAGAAGCTGGGCAGTGGTGGTGCATGCCTTTAATCCCAGCACTTGGGAGGCAGAGCTAGGCAGATTTCTGTGTGTTCAAGAATACATGGAGACACACGCCTTTAATCTCAATACCAACCATAGAAGACCTGAAGGTCTGTATAGATGGGCAGTGACGAGGAGGTCATGTGGTTGGGTTTACAACCAATGAGAAGGCAGAATAGAAAGTCAATAAAAAGGACAAACACACAGGATGTAGGTCTCTTGCTGAGGAGGACAGCAGCGGCCGTGAAAGTTAAGGTTTTTAGCTCTTAGCTATTGCTCTGACCTCTTGGGCTTTCATCTCTGCATTGGCTCTGTGTTTCTTATTTAACAAGACGGTTACATCTACAATTAAGTTCATAGCATAGGTCCTCCATGAACATGACTAAATTTTATAAAGGAGATGCTACTGTGTACAATATATCTTAAAACCTTCTTCTGATTAAATTGCAAACAATTATTCTTTTATTATTTCTAGGACAAGGTCCAATATGTGGAAATATAAAAAGTAACTCTGAATATAGATTTAGATTCCTTACAAACAGTTAACATAAACAGATCACAGAGAACTTAAAATGTAAAACTATAAAACCCTGAAAAGATCAAGTAGGAAATTTTAGATAGCAGTTTTTATGACTGATTTTTATGAACATTGTTAAGGATGCATGAAATAAATTGTTTTGCAAAGTGAATGATACATAATATAAGAAGGAAAGCAACATACTCAGAGAAAATATTGCAAAAGTTGTATGTTAGGGAAGAATGTTACCCAGAATATACAAGGAACTCCTTAAAACAACGGTAACAAAACAGAACACCTTGATTTAAAATAGACCAAAGAACTTAGCAAATAGATGGTCAATTAAAGTATACAGATGCTAAGTGAGCACGTGAGAAGGATCTCCATACTATCACCAGAGAAACATGAATTAAAACATGGCAACTACTACATCCCTATTAAAATGGCTGGAACCCAGAACCCTGGGAGCATCATATGCAAGTGAGTCTGTGGAGCAATAGAAAGTTTCATTCTTTATTGGTGCTGGTGTAGAACAGCACAGGCATTTTGTGGGACAACCTAGTGGTTTCCTATCAAACTGAGCACATTCTTACACTGTGATGCTGAAATGGTTCCTAGTATTTAGCATAAAAGAGTGAAAAAAAATGTTTCTACACAAAGTCCTGCCCATAGATATTTATAGCAATTTCAGTTATAACTGTCAAAACATGGAAGCAATTAAAATGTCCTTCAGTAGATGAATGGATAAATGACTGTTAAATATTCAGACAATGGATTCTATTTAGAGCTCAATGGGAGTGAATGGAAAGACATAGAGAAACCTAAGCGTACTTTAGCCAAGGAAGCAATCTGAAAAGTCCGTGCACTGGATGATTTGAATACATGCAACACTGAAAAAGGCAAACAAACACAGTAGCACTGTGAGTGCTTGTCCCGTGTAGGGTGGGAAGAGGGTGAATCAGCAAAACACTAGGAAATCTAAGGACAGTGAAGCTGGTGCTCTCTGTGTGGGGCTGCTTGTCATTCCCCCTCTGTGCGGTCCCATAAAAGGAACAACACCAGAGTGAATGTGAGTGTGTCAGGACCATTTTTAGTAGTTTGAGTGGAAATTTGTGTGTGGAGTTTCAATGGAAGCAAATGTAAGCTGGTGAGGAGTATGAATCAAATGAGAGCTGTGTAGGTGTGAGAGGAAGAAGAAAGGTGAGGAATTCTCTGCATTCCTAGAAATTTGTGCTTTGAACCTGAAACTACTCCAAAAAATAATACTCTTAAAGAGTCACTAGACTGTTCACTGTAGTTCAGCTGACAGTCAACTGTATGGCCAACAAATCCACCTGAATATAAGTCAGAAAATTACTTATGCATTTAATCATTTTCATCTCAGGGAAATTTGCTTCTATTCTCAATTTACTAAAGAGTATTTTTTGTAATCATGAAAATGTGGTGGATTTTCTCATGTGTTTTTCCCGAATCTATGTAATCATATCATTTTTCTTCTTTCCTCATGAATGAAATATTATACATTATTTTTGAATGATGACATAATCTTATATTGCATGACAAGTTCCATTTGTTTGTAGTGTATTATTCTCTTTATATACCAGTATTTTGTTAGAAAACATTTATTGAAGATTCTTAAATCTGTGTTCATGGTCAGGTCTGTGGTTTTCATTTATTTTTAAGTAATATTTTTAGTTATTATTTCAGAATTTTATACATGTGTACAATGTATTTCAACAACGTTAACTACCCACTCCCTCCTCCAACTCTTCCTACATCTCCCCACATCAACACCATCATCATGCCCTTATGTTTTTTAAGTAACACACTGAGTGTAATTAGTGCTACCCATATATGTACAAGTATGGGCCCATGTACTAGATCATTCTCATCCTACCAGGGACAATACTGCTACAAAAAATGACTCTGCCTCTACTAGTAGCCATCAACTGTCCATACTATCTCAGATAGAGATGAGATCTTATGTATCCCTCCTTCACCATGCTGGAAATTTGACTATTTTGATATTGTTCTTTTTGTGTGCAGACAACCACAGCTGCCATGAGTTCATGAGTGCAGTATCTGGTCATGTGCAGAGACATTATTTCACCCTGTCATTCTTAACCTTGACTACTGAAATCTTTCCACCCATGTTTCCATGATGCCCCCTGACTCTTGTAGTTGGGGTATGTGTTCGATAGTGATATGTCAACTTGATAAGAGCTTAAGTGATCTGAGAGGAGAGAACCTCAATTGACAAAATGCCTTTATAAGATGGGGATGTAGGCAGCAAGGCAGTAGGACATTTTCTTAATTAGTGATTGATGGGGGGTGGCCCCCAGCCCACTGTGGGTATTGTCATCTTTGGGCTGGCGGTCCTGGGTTCTATGAGAAAGCAAGCTGAGCAAACCATGAGGAGCCAATAAGCAGCATTGCCCCATGGCTTCTAAATCAGCTCCTTCCTCCAGGTTCTTGCCCTGTTTGAGCTCCTGTCCTGACTTCCTTCAATAATTGACTACAATGTGTAAGCTAAATAAAACCTTTACTCCCCTACTTGTTTTTGGTCATGGTGTTTTATCACAGCTATAGAAACCCTAACTAAGACAGAAATTGGTACCAGGATAGAGGGGTCTATCTGTGACAGACTTGACCATGTTGTTTTGGGGAAGATTGTGGAAGGACTCTGGAACTTTGGGGAAGAAAAGCCACTGAATGTTCAAAGCTTATTGAGCTCTTTTGTGTGAGCATGGAAGAAAAGAATGTTGAGAGGAATGCAGAGGATGGAGGCCTGGCTTGTGAAGTTCCAGATGGAAGTTTGAGAGTTACTTAAAGACTATCAAGGCCATTGCATATTTGATATTTTGAATTAAGATTCAGTGGGTCTGGTCAGTTGGGACTGAATAGTCACCTTTGATTAACAAGAGACCCGAACTATTAAAAAGAACCTTTGCTTTACTGCAACAATTGATACTGGTTAGCTGGAGCTGAGAAATTAGAGGTGATTAAGAGACCAGCATCACCAAGGAAAAATCTTCCACTGAGGTATTTCCTGGGGGTTAGTACACTGAAACTTTGTTCTAGAGGTGGCCAAGGTTATATTTTGCGCTGGCAGCCAAACTTGGTAGTGTAAGAGTTACCCAAGTGGTACTGACTCTTAAGTCATTAAGGGGTCATAAAGAGCATCTGAGTCTTGGTAATGGGTGGCAGGGCTGGAGTCCCTGAAGAAAGCCCAGGGGAGACTACTGGTATAAGTGTAACCTAGTTGCAGCAGGAGACCCCAGCACTTTGGAGATACCAGTACCATTGGATGACCACAATGAAAGGTTAGGACTTAACTATCATCACAAAGGATTAGTTGTGTGGCTAGTTTTATGTCAACTTGATACCAGCTAAAGTCATCTGAGAGAGGGAACTTCAATTTAAAGAATGCCTTCTTAAGACGGGCCTGTAAACAATCTGGCAGGGCATTTTCTTAATTAGTGATTGATGTGGGAGGACTCATCTCTCTATGGGTGGTGCTATCCCTGGGCTGGTGGTCCTGGGTTCAATAAGAAAGCAGGCTGAGTAAGCCATGAGGAGCCATCTAGTAAGCAGTACTCCTCCATGGCCTCTGCACCAGCTCCTACCTCCAGATTCCTGCCCTCTTTGAGTTCCTGTCTGGACTTGCTTCAGTGATGGACTGATGTGGAAGCATAAGCCAAAGTTTCTCCCCAACTTACTTTTGGTCATGGTGTTTCATCACAGAAACAGAAACCCTAACTAGGAGAGGGTGTGTAACATATATGTGCCATTTATGGCTGAGTATTCCACAGATCCCTGTTCTCTGCAGTTTCACTAATTGTGTGCTTCCGTATTAACTGCCATTCACTACACAAAGCTGCTTCTAGGATGAATACTGAGAGTAGCATTAATCTATTGGTATAGAGATTTGTATTTAAAAGGCAGTTTGAAGCAGTGTCCATTTAGCAAAATAATAGTAGAAAATTCTCCCCTAGAACCTATGAGTCCCCCAGCCACAAGTAATTTGCCAGATTTACAGTTCCAGGCGATTGTTCTCTTGGGCGATGTGGACCTTAATCAGAAACCAGTTGATCACTCATACAATATTTATGCCACTATTGTACCGATGGCTAGATGTTTGATATTGTTCAGATCTTGTGCTGGCACCCACAAGGTACTCTACAAGTTAGCCAGCAACGAAGAAGCTTCCAAATTAGTCCTAGCTTGATTTCCCCATATTCTCTAACCACAGCAAAGCTGGTGGAGTTTTCAGGTCTTGCAATGCCATTGTCTAGCTTTGACATTAAGTTAATGCTCATCTCACAATGCATCAGGGGAGTGTCTCTCTGCTTCTGTCTTCTGAAAGAGTTGAAGATTATTAGTATAATCTCTTTCTTAGATAGTTTGTTAAACTTACCCATGAAACCATGTAGCTCTTGCATTTTTTTGAAAGCTTAACTATCTATTCAAGTGTTAATATAAAAAAGCACTTTGTGAATCTTGACAAATTGTGTCCTTCAGAAATTTGGTGCCCTCCATGTAGGTAGACATGTAGTTTTTATAGCATCTCTTCATTTTCTTGAATGTGTATAACTCTTTGCAGTTTCTATCTTTTCTCCTTGGTTTCTAGTCTGACTAGGTGCTTAGTGACTCTATTGGACTTTTGATTTCTATTGGCCTCCTGTCTTAAATTTTATTGATTCCTGTTCTATCTTTATTAATTTGTCTTATTTCTTATAATGTTTCTAGTTTGTTCATGAGAAAGCTTGCATTATTAACTTTGGATCTTTATCTCCTGTAATGGATGAGTTCAATGCTACAAATTTCCTGTAAGCTCTGCTTCTGTTGCATTCCTTAAATGTTAACAGGCTATATTTCCAGTTCCATTTGTTTCAAAATATTTTAATTTATCTTGAAATTTTCTCTTCAACCCATATGCAACTTACAAGTCTCCCTTTCAATCTTTGCGTATTTGGGGATTTTTTTTTTCTGCCATTAATTTTGAGTTTAATTACATTGCATTTGAAGAACAAATGTTACAGGCTATCTAACCTTAAATTTGTTAAAGTACATTTTATGACTGATGATATAGTATATCATAGTGAATATTCCATTTGTGTTCAGTAATAGTGTGGAGTTCTAGTGCTGATGATATAGTGTATAAATAAATGGTCATTATATAAGCTTGACAGATGGTATAGAATTCAACAAAATTCTTACTGATTTCTGCCTGCTAAATCAAACACTTTGTCCTAGAGGAGTATTGAAGTCTCCAATTATAATGGTGAATTCATCTCTTTCACTTTGCAGTTTTAACAATTTTGCCTCGTATGTTTTGACATGCTGTTGTTAGGCAAGTCTGGTGATTTTCACCAAAATATTTTTGTCTATTTATGTCTAAACAGTGATTGAATAACTCTTCTCTTTTCACATAATGTGTTTCTACTGCAAAAGAATATCAAACTTATCCTAAGAGAAATCTTTTTCCTTTGTGTAAATGGATAAGTAAAAATATACTTATAATTAATCTTCTGAATAATTTAGCTCTGTACACGTAGAAAGCATTCTTTCTGAACTTCCCAGTCATCTTGCTAATCATCATGTCTCATTTTACTGATGAATGAAAGAAAGGTCTGGAAAGGCTGTCAAGAAAAGCAGAGCTGATGAACTTGGCTGTATTTTAAATCAATTGAACTCTACTTTTTTAAATGGAGCCCTTTTTCTTTTTTAAATAGGCAGGTTTCCTGTTCTCACTTTGGGGGTGGTTTGTGCTTTTCAAGTATGCAAAGTCCAGTTTCAGGTTGATAGTTAGTAGCTTATGCTGATTAGTTCTTACATCAACTTGACACAGTCTAGAGTTATTTTGGGAGACGGAACCTCAGTTGAGAAGATGCTCCTGACCAGACTGGCTTGTTGGCAAGTCTATAGCACATTTTCTTAATTATTGATTGACAAGAAGGGAAGGGCAGCCCACTCAAGATGGTGCTACCCTTAGGCTGGTGTCCCCCGAGTACATTAAAAAAATCAGGCTGAAGCCGGGCGGTGGTGGCGCACGCCTTTAATCCCAGCACTCGGGAGGTAGAGCCAGGCGGATCTCTGTGAGTTCGAGGCCAGCCTGGGCTACCAAGTGAGTTCCAGGAGAGGCGCAAAGCTACACAGAGAAACCCTGTCTCGAAAAACCAAAAAAAAAAAAAAAAAAAAAATCAGGCTGAGAAATCTATGGGGACCAAGTCAGTAAGCAGCACTCCTTCAGGGCCCCTGCTTCAGTTCCTGCTTCCAGGTTCCTTGCCCTGACTTCCCTAGATGATGAACTGAGTACAAGTTGTAATATTAAGTAGATCTTTTCCTCCCAAGTTTCGTTCAGACACGATGTTTCATAACAGCAATAGAAACCCTTACTAAGACACAGGTGTTAAGGGTTCTCTACACCATTTTTGTAAGTCAGTGCAAATTTTGTGATTATGTTCTGAGATGACACAGACAGATACTTACCCTAAACCAGCCACTTTTTGTATGAGAAGTGCTAACATCTGCATTCTCTTGTGTCAGGTAACAGAGCCAGACAATGTCCTTGAACCCCACCATGGAAGATAATAACATCAACTGTATTGTAAGCAGATATCATTTCCTGCTTTCTGTGGGGAGGAAATTGAATTTCAGGGAATTGGTTTAATGTGCTCAGGCACAAAAAGATGCTAATAGACAAGATTTGCAATCTTGTGCAGTGTGTGAATGAGAATGAAAAGGAAATCTGGTGGCCCACTTCCAATGCTGCTCTCCCAAGTTGTCACAATGCAGCTCTTTCTTCAATGGTGAAAACGAATTTGAAGATTGTGTTTATAACTGTCCAAAAGGAAATAAGCTATCTTATAAATTACCTCTTTCAATTTTGATATATTTATTGTCTTAAGCTACAAAGTATTTTTTAATAGAACTTCTTCATCTCCCAGGGAAAAGGAAAAAAAATGTTTCAAAGGTTTATATGCAAACAGAAAGAATAGTAGGGACTCATAATCAGTTGTCGAGTTCTGCATATTATCAGTTTTGTCTATCAACTTACTAACCAATGCCTTTTTGATTTGGTCCAAGTGTTGGGGATTGGGAAGTGGGTTCCTGATGGCAAGAAAAGCATCAGCTCAGGCCCTGGAGCATGATTCTCTTTCTTCAACCATAGACAACAGAAACCAGTTCTCAGTTTAGGGTCAGTACACTTGTGGAGTACATGAGTGAATAAAAACTCTTTTACATTTTTTTATCTTCATAGCAGATATTCCCACATCCATTTGAGAATTAATGAATTGACTATGAATAACAGAGTCTTGCTCAAAGTTAGAGCCTTAATTAAGTAAAGAAACAGGGGTCGAAGCTCATTCTACCTACTCACAGCGTCGCAGATGTCTTTTCGTCTTCTTGGTTTAGCATCTCTAACACTAGAGCACAGGCAAACATTGGAGGAAGCTGTCTTCAGAAGTGCTGGTTAGGACTATTTTCTCACATGTCTGGAGGCTATCCCAGTCCCCACCCCTTTATGTTAGGTCTTTCTGGATGACTGTTGCAACCCCATGCAAGACAAGCTGGTGTTCCCCAGTCAGCAATGAACTAATGCCCCCAGTATGTTTGGGCAGGTTAATTTTTTTTGTACTTAGATAATTTGTGGGTGAACACATATTTTTAACTTTAAAACATGTGGAAAGTTTAGGAGTCAAAGGAAACTCTTGCAGACCTGACAAGCTGAAAGCCATTTTCTTTAATCCCTGTAGGAAAAATAAATTGTGGCTTTGTAAAGCACTTTTCTTTTTTCACTCAGTTTCCAAAAAATTGAGGTAAAATTTTTATTTATCTTTCTGGATAAGAAAAAAATAAGAGATGAGAAAGAAAGGGGCAGATTTAGAGAAGCTGGGAGGTAAGGAAGCTAATTAACCTGAGTAGTCAGTATTGAGACAATGACTGAGTATGTGAATCACCCTGTCAAAATATGAAGGGTTGAGGAGGGAGGAGAAACTGTGGCCAGGATGTAAAATAACCAAACAAATAAATAAATAACTAAAAATTTAAAAAGTCATTAAATGGTTTATTGAAATAAAATCAATATTAAGTTTACCATTTTTAAAAAAATTAAGATTCAAATCTCAGTTTGATCACTTACCAGCACAGGGGTAGCTCTACCACTGAATACAATAGCTTCAGTTTGAAGTACTTTGGGTACTTCTAACTAGGCAAATATTAAGCACTATGGTCTTAAGGCTTCACAGTGACTAAAAAGCCAAGAGGAAAACTGTTGTGGAATATTTGTTTAACTAGGCAAAATGTGTTACATTGTTCATGCTGCATTTGTTAACTATGTAAAGACATGTTGCATTTGCCTTCATTAAATAAAATTAACCTGGGCTCAGAGAGGTGGGGTTAGCAACGAGTTGATAGATAGGAAGCAGCAGGAAGGAGCTTGTCATGTTTTTTTTGGTTTTGTTTTGTTTTGTTTTGTTTTTTTGTAGTTGGAGCTGTGTGAAAGGGAGTAGCTTCCAAGAATATCAGCAAAGACAGAAAGTTAGCCAGTTCGTACTCTAACTCTGAGCTCACAGGTTTTCACCCTAGCTTTTGAATCTCCAGTTTTATTAGAACTATAGAGATTTAGTTAGAACTACCTTCATTGGCAGCAACAGAGCCATTGTCTGGGGGAACAGAACTCCCCCAGGCTATGGCCTTAGGCTGGGCAACAAATGTTATAAGTAGTTTTCCCAGGATATGACCATTATTTCAATTTTCTTAGGGATCCCTAAAGATTCCTTCACCCACAGACAACATGAAACAGTCTGGAGAATACAAGGCTCACATTCCCAAGAAGTGGTGTTGGTGGTTTTTGATTATTCGATGGATTATAGATGTTTGACATCATTTGTGGGGAATATAAATAAAAAAACAACTATTTTTTATTTTATTTTATAATTTAATTTAATTTTACATATCAGCCATGGATTCCCTTGTTCTCCCCCCCACCCCAACTTCCCCCCAGTCTACCTGCCATTCCCATCTCCTCCAGGGAAAAGACTCCCCTGAGGATTGAGTTTAACCTGGTAGATTCAGTCCAGGCTGGTCCAGTCCCCTCCTCCCAGGCTGAGCCAAGTGTCCCTGAATAAGCCCCAGGTTTCAAACAGCCAACTCATGCACTGAGTACAGGACCCAGTCCCACTGCCTGGATGCCTCCCAAACAGATCAAGCTAATCAACTGTCTCACTTATCCAGAGGGCTTGATCCAGTTGGGAGCTCCACAGCTATTGGTTCATAGTTCATGTGTTTCCATTCATTTGGCTATTTGTCCCTGTGCTTTATCCAACCTTTGTCTCAACAATTCTCGCTCAAACAAACCCTCCTCTTTCTCACCAGCTGGACTCCTAGAGCTCCACCTGGGGCCTGGCCTTGGATCTCTGCATCCAGTTCCCTCAGTCATTGGATGGGGTTTCCAGCACGACAATTAGGGTGTTTGGCCATCCTATCACCAGAGTAGGTCAGTTCGGGCTGTCTCTCGACCACTGCCAGTAGTCTATTGTAGAGGTATCTTTACCTCTGGATTTCTGTGGACCTCTCTAGCATCTTGTTTCTTCCTATTCTCATGTGATCTTCATTTATCATGGTCTTTTATTCCTTGTTCTCCCTCTCTGTTCTTGATCCAACTGGGATCTCCCACTCCCCTAAGCTCTCTTTCCCTCAACCCTTGCCCTTCATTACCCCCACTCATGTCCATGTTGTTCATGTAGATCTCATCCATTTATCTGTCATTGGGCTATCCCTGTATATTTCTTGGGGTCCTGTTTTCTAGGTAGCCTCCCTGGAATTGTGAATAGCAGTCTAGTCATCTTTGTTTTACATCTAGTATCCTCCTATGAGTGAGTACATACCATGTTTGTCTTTCTGAGTCTGGGTTACCTCACTCAGGATGATTTTTTTCTAGATCCATCCATTTGCTTGCAAACCTCATGATGTCATTGTTTTTCTCTGCTGAGTAGTATTCCATTGTGTATATTTACCACATTTTATTTATTCATTCTTCAGTTGAAGGGCATCTAGGTTGTTTCCAGGTTCTGGCTATTACAAATAATGCTGCTATGAACATAGCTGAGCAAGTACCCTTGTGGTATGATTGAGCATTCCTTGGGTATATGCCCAATAGTGGTATAGCTGGATCTTGGGGGAGATTGATTCCCAATTTTCTAAGAAAGCCCCATATTGATTTCCAAAGTGGTTGTACAAGCTTGCATTCCCACCAGCAGTGGAGGAGAGTTCCCCTAGCTCCACATCCTCTCCAGCATAAGGTGTCTTCAGTGTTTTTGATCTTAGCCATTCTGACAGGCGTAAGGTGGTATCTCAGAGTTGTTTTGATTTGCATTTCCCTGATAATTAGGGATGTTGAGCAATTCCTTAAATGTCTTTCAGCCATTTGAGTTTCCTCTGTTGAGAATTCTCTGTTTAGTTCTATAGCCCATTTCTTAATTGGACTGTTGGGAATTTTGATGAAAAAGTCAACTATTAACTTAAAGTGTTTTACATTGGTATGGATTTTGGTATACTGATACTAATTAAAGGTTATTTTTGTTATTGTTCAGGGTATTGTGCTTATGCAGCTCCTTTAAAAATACAATGTATAATTAAGAAATGCAGGTTAGTAGTTTATCATTTATAATATTCAATTTTGTAGTCATATTAAATACATTTTCAAGGTTAAACAGATATATTTTCGATAGATAGATGCTCTTCAAATTCTTCAAAGACCTATAGAATAGGGCATTTAAAATGTTTCATTAACATGGGACTTTTAATTGATGGTGACTTTTGTTTCTGGCAGCACCAATTTACTTCAAAAAAGATGGTGGTCAAAGAACCTCCTTATGGAGTTTATTTTCAATGTGGCAAATCTAGCCATTTTGGCAAGAAACTGTTCTTGCCTTGACTGCTGACAGTATGCTGCCCAAACTGGACATGCAGAGCACAAAGGAATATGACTACCAAACTTTGCCAAAACAAGGTAAGACAGCCCTTCAACATTCCTGTTTCATAGAAGAGTCTACCAGATACTCTAGGCTTGTAAACTGAAGATAGATACCCCAACACTGCAGAGGAACCTTGGGTGACTGTCCAGGTAGCCAGATGTCTGTCATTTCTATAGTTTTGGAAGTGGCTTATATTGAAATTTCTCTTTACTTAGGTAATATTATTTCCTTCTGGGGTCTTTGATGGAGTTGATAACTAAATAGTTTTAGTTATAATTTTCCTTATCCTATGATAGAAGGTAACTAGGTAAACTAGGTACAAAACTTTGGGCTCACCATGATAGGATTAATAATAGAGTATTTTCTATGAATTTGCCAAATATAAGTGGACTGAACATTATAAATGTAATTCTTACTTGATAAATTTTTATTGTATACAGTCTTACTATGTTAAAGTTAAAACCTTTCTTTTTGTTTTGACAAAAAAAGGGGGAAATGTTTTGGAATATTATTTTAACTAGGCAAAGATGTGTTATATTTGTTTATACTGTGGAATACTTAACTATGTGAAAGGTGTGTTACATTTGTTTGTGCTGCATTTGTCTAATTATGTAAAGATGTGTTGCATTTTTTCATCTTGCCTGCCTAAGGCCCCTGATAGGTCTAATAAAAAGCTGAACAATAGGTAGGCAGGAGAGTGATATGCATGGCTGGCAGGCAGAGAGAAAAAATAGAAGGAGAAATCTAGGCAAATGGGAGAAGGAGAAGAGAATGAGTGAGGAGAGGGACATGCCCAGGGCCAGAATCCAGGCAGCTGCCAGACAGACAGACACAGGAAGCAAGAAAGTAGGACAAAAAGGAAGGAAGGAAGGAAGGAAGGAAGGAAGGAAGGAAGGAAGGAAGGAAGGAAGGAAGGAAGGAAGATAAAAGGTCCCAAGGCAAAACATAGATGAAGAGAAAAAGGTTGAATTAAGTTATAAAACCTAACAAGGGACAAGCTTAAGATAAGGCCGAGCTTTCACAACAAATAATAAGTCCCCATGTCATGATTTAGGAGCTGGTTGGTGGCCTAAAAGAAAACCTGCTACAGAAAACACTAGTAATAACAAGAATTGACATTTTTTTTAAGAGAAGCAACATAGTAATTCATTCTTACAATTTATTAAATTCATAGAAGTCTCTAAGAACTTAAAATTCAAATTCAAGGTTTTCTTCATCCTTTGCTTTGATAATTTATTTAGTTGTCATCTTACCCTGAGCTAAGTAAAATCTCCCCAGCAGCAAAAGAAAACCTCATTTCCAATGGAACATGCTAGCAAACAATGGAAAAAAGCAGAAACATTGCTCTAGCATATCATGGTCCCAACACACTGGTTTCCTCAGCACAGAGCAATCCACATTGCCATGCAGATATTGTAACTGAATATTGTGAATTTGAAGGTTGAGAATAATGGTATAAAGTGTCACGGGGCAAATGAAGTCCCCACTGAGACTCTCTGACTACCTAAACTTTACAAACACCCAGAAGTTAGACAGTATTTGCCATTATACTTGTCTTTGCCAGGTTCAAATGACTTCCCTTGGTGCAGATCCTGACTGATTGCTTAGTAACTGGGCACTATTTTTTATTTTACTATGAAGCTACAGCATGGGGATCACTTGGGCAGTAAAAATTTTGTTGTAGACCATAGCTTATGCTGTGTTAGGCAAAATTGTAGCTGAATTTTTACTGTGTCCCACCCAGTCAGCAGCTGTTCAGACCCAAGTAAACACACAGAAGCTTATATTAATTAAAACTGCTCGGCCATTAGCTCAAGCTCACTCACTACTGACTAGCTCTTACACTTAAACTTAGTCCATTTCAATTCATCTATATGTCGCCACATGTTCTGTGGCTTTACCTGTGTGCCATTACATGCTGCTCCCTGGACGGTGGGCTGGCATCTCCTGACTCAGTCTTCCAGCATTCCCACAATTCTCCTTGTCTGCTTATCCCACCTATACTTCCTGCCTGGCTACTGGCCAATCAGCATTTTCTTTATCAACCAATTAGAGCAACACATTCACAGCATACAGAGCAATATCCACAGCACAAAACTGCTTATATTACAGATTTTATTGAGAACATTCTTCTAGATTATATGCACCATTGACAGACAATACCATTGACATACATTCAAGTTCTAGAACACTGTGAGTCTCTCTTTGTATTCTACAGTGTTTTCTTTATAGTCCTCCTAGGAGGCTCTGGTAAAAATTGGCTTCTAATTCATCCTCTTATTCTGCTACAGCAATTCTCCACCTGTGGGTCACAACTCCTTTGGGGGTCGAATGACCCTTTCACAGGAATTGCTTAAGACTACCAGAAAACAAAGATACTTACATTATGATTCATGACAGTAGTAAAATTACAGTTATGAAGTAGCAATGAAAATAATTTTATGGTTGGGGGTCACCATGAAATGAGGAACTGTATTTAAGGGTTGCAGCATTTGGGAAGGTTGAGAACCACTGCTGTAGTACACTTACTGTACAGAGAGCTGAGAGAGAAGCAGTTGAAAACAGCCCTAACAGATAATGCTCCTTTGTGACTACTCTTCCATATAACTAGAATTGCAGAGACCACTGTTGTAGAATATTATTTTAAGGTGTGTTACTTTTGTTTATGTTGCATTTGTTTAACTCTGTGAAGCTGTGTTACTGTGCCTGTCTAAAACACCTGATCTAAAACACCTGATGGTCTGATAACTGAATAACCAAGGTGGGAGGAAGGAGAGGTGGGGCTAGTAGGCAGAGAGAATAAATAGAAGGAGAAATCTGGGAGAAGAGGGAGTAGGAAGAGCAAGAGAAGGAGGGGGACTCCAGCATCCAGCCACCCAGCTACACAGCAAGTCACGGAGTAAGGTTAAGATTTACAGAAATAAGAGAACAGGAAAAGCCCAGAGGCAAAAGATAGATGGGATAATTTAAAGTTAAGGAAAGCTGGTAAGAAACAAGCCAAGCTAATGCCAGGCATTGACAAGTAAGAATAAGCCTCTGTGTGTGATTTATTTGGGAGCCGGGAGGTGGGCCCCCCAATAGAGCAAAAACACACAACAGGCCACAGGCCAGTTAAACCTAGTGCTGCCTTCTCCAAGAAATAATCTTATGACAGAATTATGGACTCCTCAAATTCATATGTTAAGATCCAGACTTTCAGAACCTCAAAATACATTTTAAAATGGGATCTTCAAAATTGTGATTGAGTTAAAAATGAACATATTTACACAGCCCTAATCAAATAAACTGGTATTATTTTAAGGGGATGAAATACCAGGGGCATGTGTGCATGGAGGGGTGACCACAAGAGTCAGCTAAGTGATAAGAAGTCACCTCCAAACCACAGACAGAGATTTGGAATAGACCCCACATTATGATCCTCAAAGAAAACCAACTTTATCAGCATGCTGCTCTTGAGATTCTATACCTGTGAGAGAACATTTTTTATTGTTTAAGACATTTTATTTTTTATGTTTTTTACATTCCTAGCAAAATATACTACCTACTTCTTACCATCTCTACAAGCTTAACAAGTTTTGAAAGAGGGCCCTTAGATCATAGGTCCTACCAGATTTATTCCAGACATCAGAGCTTCCTCCCTTTTAAAAGACTCACACTATCTCTACCAGTAGATTTTCAGATCATGTGTAGTTTTTAGGAACTATATTGCATGGTGCAAAAAAATGTGTTTGTGTCCAGTGTGGAACATTTTCTGCTTTCCCGATGAAGCTGTTTTTGTGTTCTTAACTAGTATCATTTACCAAACATCCACTTTCTATGTAGTTCCACTTCTTACCAGTCATGCATTCAGTTTTGCTTCAGATACATTGCCTAGTTATCATTTAACCTTTCAAGAGCTATGTTTTTCATCTATAGAAGGCATGATAGTCATCTTAGACATTTTTTTCTACTGCTGCAATAAAAACGAAATAGACTGAGCAGCTTATAAGCATTAGGGATTTGTTGCTGTCAGTCTGGAAAGTAGGGTATGTATGTTAAGGGTGTCATTGCATTCAGTTCTGCAGAAAGCCCTCTTCTGTATTGCAGACAACAACTTTTTTACTGTGTCCTCTGTGACAGAAAGAGAACTAGCTAGCTCTGTGACTTCCAAGAGTTCTAATCCCATTCAAAAAGGCAAAACATTCATGGCCTAATAAATTACATATTGATGGCTCTGTGTCATCAATTGATATAAGAGTTTAAATAAAGAATTTGGGCATGGGGACCAAAAATATTCACTCTATGTCTGACATACGGTAAATATCCAACAAATTTTCAGTGAGATAATGTTCATCTTTGTTATTGCTACTGAAAGTTTTATTCTCTTCAGAAATTCCTCAATTTGTTGAACCCAAGGGCATGAGAGCAGGAGAACTGGCCCCACTCCTTGCTGCCTGCTGCATTTGGTGAGCTAGTCAGGCAGTTCTGGAGAGCTCCTCTGGGTGGTGACAAGGAGGGAAAGCTGGCAGCCTGTCCAACCCAGGTACCACCCAGGCCCAGAATCAGGACTGTAAGTTAGCCCACCCAGCATCCACCTCATCTATGAACTGCAGGAGCATGGGAAGGAGCTGGACCTACAGATTCCAAACTGTAGGATCTCCATGGCACAGGACAACAGCAGGATATCCAGGAGTCCCAGTGAGGATCCATTATCTATAATGTAGCAGAAGCCAGAGGTCTCAAACTAGACCAATGATTCATAACAATGAATACTTAGAAGTAAAGATGTGTGGACTAAAGGGTACACTGTATGACTCCCTAGGCCACACTACAGCTTATACCCTGAGAATTTTTTGTTTTTTGGTTTTTGGCTATTCTTTTAAGAAATTTTTTTGGAGGGGGTGCAAGGACAGGGGGTGAATGCAAGGGGAGGGGAGAAGAGTGGGATCAGGGTGCATGATGTGAAATCCACAAAAAATCAGTAAAAAGTTTTTTTTTTAAATCATAAATTTCCTGATTTGCTGGGAATAGAAATACATGCTTAAATATCAGCACTCAGGAGTCTAAGACAGGAGGATCATGAGTTCCAGACAAGCTGAGGTCACATAGTGAGTTCAAAGCTTGACAGAGATATATAACGAGACTCTGTCTCAAAAAAATATGCTAGGGCCTTAATTCAGTTGTAAAGCACTTCCTAGCATGTACAGTGCCCTGGTTTCTATCCTGTGTGCCAACAAAAACCTAGACAAACCTAATTTGCTTTTGTTGATTGCTTTAGCAATAAACATATAAATTATGCTATCATTCTCCATTTTTTGTTTACAGCACAGTGGATGTATAAAAGTGTCCTGGTTAGGGTTGTTTTGGTCAGGTTGACACAAGTTAGAGGCATCCCAGAAGAGGAACCTCCAGTGAGAAAACACATCCATCAGAATGGCCTGCAGGCACAACTGAAGGTCATTGTCTTGATTCTTGGTTGATGTGGGTAGGCCTGGCCTACTGAGGATGGTGCCACCACCTGCCAGGTAGTCCTGAATTGTACAATAAAACAGCAGGCTGAGTATGCCATGAGGAGCAGCAATCTTCCCTGGTCTGTGCTTCCATTCCTGCCTCCAAGTTAATGTCTGAGCTCCTGCCCTGATTTTCCTTCACAGAGAACTGTGATTGACACATGGAAACCAAATAAATCCTTTCTCCGCAAGATTGCTCATGTTGTTTATCATAGCAATAGAAACCAAACTAGACCCAGTGCCCAAGCCTTGTCGACTACTTTCCAGTTTCTCTGGAAAGCATACTGTTGTATAGGAAAAGATATTTTCTCCGGCAATTGCCTCAAGGACACTTGACTACTCAGTAAGAGAGCTGAAAAAAATTTATTTCATTTAAAATTATTTTATATAATAATTTTGATTACATTCTTTCCCCTCCCCCAACTCCTCCCAAATTCACTCTACCCACCTGACTTCATGTACTTCCTTGTTCTTTCTCTCAAAACAAAAGCAAAAAATAAAACAAAGTAAAAACCAAAAATGAAAGCAAACTAAAATGATAATAATAAGAAAAAACAGATAAATAAATAAAACCCAAAATAAAATAAAACAGAAAAAAGTAAGTACACACACACACACACACACACATACACACACAAACGTGAAGTCCTACGTTGTGTTGATCAACCTCCTCGGTGTGAGGCCTGTCCTGGACTATGATTGAAAACCCAGTAATACTCCACTGGACAGATCTGACATTCCCTTTCCCAGCAGGCATCAACTGAAAACAGCATCTTGGACAATAGACCTTGGGTCATTGTGGTAGTTTGAATGTAATTGACCCCCATAAATTCACAGGGAGTGGCACTATTAGGAAGTGTGGCTTTGTTGGAGTGGATATGATCTTGTTGGAGGAATTGTGTCACTGTGGGGGTCAGTTATGAGGTTTCCTATGCTCAAGATACCACCAAGTGTGTCAACCAACTTTCTGCTGCCTTCTGGTCAAGAGATAGCCAGCACCACATTTGCCTGCATATCTCCATGCTCCCCATCATGATAGTAATAGACTGGACCTCTGAGACTGTAAGCAAGATACCACAATTAAATGTTTTCTGCATAAGAGTTGCTGTGGTCATGGCATCTCTTCACAGCAATAAAAATCCTAACTAAGACAGATGTTGGTACCAGGGACTAGGATATTGTTGTGATAGTCCTGACCATGTATTTGTTTAGTGTAATATGGACATTGATACTTTGGGTTAGTAAAGCAGCAGGATGCTTTAAGTACTGCTTAATGGGCCATACTAGTAGAAGCATGGAAGACAGTGGTGCTAAGAGTTATTTAACTGTGGGGTGCTGGCTCAAGAGATTTCAGAGGAGAGTTTTAGTATGTTGCCTAGAGATCATTATTGTGATATTCTGGTGAAAGAAGTGGCTGCCTCATGCTGTCGTCCAAAGTGTCTGCCTGAGGCTAAAGTGAAGAGTTTGGGATTAATTACATTGGCAGAAGAAATCTCAAAACAGCCTAGTATAGACTCTGTCATGTGGTTACTAGTGTCCATACTTATAAAGATTTATAATGAAAAGGAGCAAGCCAGTAAGCAGCTCCCCTCCACTGCCTCTGCATCAGCTCCTGCCTCCAGGATCTTGCCCAGTTTGAGTCCCTGGTCTAACTTCCTTCAGTGATGAGCAGCAATGCTGGAGTGTAAGCCAAATACCCTTTCCTCCCCAGCTTGCTTTTTGGTCATAGAGTTTCGTTGCAGCAATGAAAACCCTAAGACAGTCATATACATCACATGTGACCTGAAGTGGTCACATGTATCAGAAAAGTCCATGTATATTCCTACTGTCTGCATATGGTGTGTGACGATCAGATTCTGTACAGCTGGCTGAAGTGTGCTCTGCAAAATGTCTTCAAAAGGGCAGTTGAAACAGTTCACAGTATGAAATAAGGGTTATGACGACATGTCCTTTATTTCTCATATAGGTTTTCAACCGAATTATTTTATTTCCACTTTACAGATGAGAAAATTAAGACCCCAAGATACTAAGTAATTTAATCAAGGTCACGTGGTCATTTATTTAATTTTAATTAATTTACTTTGGAGTTTTTATGAACACCATGAAACTTATTCTAACATAATTAAACAGTGATTAAGTGAGAGAGCAGTGAACTTTCTTGTACAAAGCAAATTTTCTCATTTTTAAAAAGAAATTATAAAATATATGTTAACAAAATTGAAAAAAATTATCTCTAATCCTACCACCTAGAGATTATGGCTTCCAGCATTTTCATGATTAAACAGTAATTCTGATTTTTATAGGAAACTCTTAATCATTCATACTAATTTAAGGAAGGGAAACAGCAGAGAATCTAAAATCATTTCTATCTGTATTGTGTGCTTTGGGGAGTAGAAAATTAAACTTTTTGATCATGTTCTGCATGGGCTAATTACTAAAATTACTTTTTCTTCCCCAACTGATCCTAATTCAGGGCAAAGTCCTGGAAGCATTTTAGTGACAGGGGATTAAACATGTGCTGTGGCTAATTTAAGAATTGGAAACTCTACACATGGATAATTAAGATCTGACTGCAGAACAAAAGCTTGTGCATTGTAATGTGGGGGTCTTCCACCAGCACTTCAGGGGCTTTATCCTCAGAGCAATCCTGAAAGGTAGATTCAACTCAATTTGCTAAGCATCCATTGTGAGATAAACTGCCTCTGTAGTGTGCTATAAAATGTCCAGGAAACAATCTGTGATTACAGGGGATAGGCAATCCGATGAAGGAGGTAGCTCAGTTGTACATCCCACTGACTTCAATAATAGTAACAATAACCATTATAGGTAACATTTATTGAGCACTTACTTACCTGAGGCCCAGATCTGTTTTAAGCTTCTTAAATGTATTAGCTCCTTTTAGCTTGGTGTAAAGCAGAGTGAGGCCAAAAGAAACAATGCACTAAGAGGAGAAAGAGTGAGACACTCTGAAGTGGAATTTAGGAATGCATCAGGACAACTGTAACAGCTGGAATTGGAGACTGAAATAAACATCCTTCTAAACCTGGTTGTTAAGGGTCCCACAGCAGTGGGGGCACATGATGGTGTAGGCAGGAGTCCTGGACTGCGTTTATTTGTTTCTCTTATACTCATTGACAATGAGTACTGGCTCACAAGTCCCCCACTCCCAGAAACAGTCTACCCAACAATGTGCTCAGAGATGGACCTCATGTGGAAAACTGATGTTTTATTCTCAATTTTGGTAGAAATAATCTAGCATGAGGAGCTAAAATGTCATAGCTTAAAAAGTACTGTCACAGTTTGAGAGTTAAATATCTCCTAAAACCTATGTACTGAATAGTTGGTTCCTGGCCTACAGGAACTCTATTGAGGTGTCAGAAACTTCTGGCATGAAGGCCAAAATAGAAGAACGCTGGGTGAGTGGAGACATGCTCTGGAAGGATATGTGGGGTACTGGGACCCAAGCTCTCTTTTTCCTCCCTTCACTTCACCTCTTCCCTCTTCCTGCTTCCCTATCCTCTTCCCTCCCTCAAGCTCTCTCTCCCTCTTTCCTGATCTCTATGTATAAAGTTGGTTCCATCACACACCTCCCACTATGATATGTTGCCTTGACATGGGAAAAAGATTAAATGGTTTGAAACTATGATCCAAAATAAACTCTTCCTCTTTCTAGTTGATCTCTCCGGTATTTTGTCACAGTGACAGAAAGCCAACACTTGGTTTAATCTGCCACATTCATTGAAGCATTTGACTAAACTGGGATATTTAAAATCTAACAGGATAGTTTCAACCAAAAATTAAGGAAAATCCTTCAATTTTGTTCTCTGGTGGTGGGATTAAAGAACATGAGCTTGAAGATTTATGGTATCCGTGGTAGTCATGATAATAGACAGCCTCGATGTACTATTTAGGGTTGTGTAATGAACCCTTGGATCAGCTACTAGCTATGTACATACTGTGTTATTAACAAAGACATTACTCTGTGCCTAGCCATGAATTAGGAGAGGCAAGCTAATCTCTGTTAAGACAGTTTTGGGTGGAAGACACCTCATCAGCAGAGCTGAAACTTTCTTACAATTGCATATGCATAAGAGTCTGCCTTCTGAACATTATTACCTCTTCTTCCTGTGCTATAAGGTGGTTAGCTGTATGCCATCTTTTTTCCATCTCTTCCAAAGAAAGGCTTTATACCTCTGCCTTTTTTAGCATTAGTAGTTCTGAATAGGTGAGTTGTGCCAAGCCTTTCTCTTCATCTTTCATCCCATGAAGGATAGGCAGTGTCTTTCTACAGAAACTATGCTACATACTACATTTAGTCATAATGGACAAGAACTTGGCAAGCCCTACATTTACTGATGAACTACTGCCTTTAAAATGTCACATGATCAAGCCCAGAATCTATGTAGGAGAAGGTTAGTCAAGAGTGTGAATATCCAGAGTGAAAATCCTTCTCAAATTATTCTATAAAGTAGAGAAGGAAACAATGCTTCTTCACTTTCTTTACAAAGCCCCGAACATAATTCCTGAGCCATTAGAAATATTGTGGATTGTGAAAAATGCTTTGTAGGCTTGGAACTTGATGGCATAGAGGTATTTAAAATATGTCCTATGATTTTCTAAATTTCTTTAAAATTTACCGTAGTCCTCTTTTCATCTCTACTTTCATTAACTTCATTCTTGTCTGTCTGCCTGCCCATCTGTCTTTCTTTTTGTCTTTCTATCTTTCTTCTTTTCCTTTCTGTCTTTTCTTTTATTTTAGGTATGGGGCTGTCAATATTACTTACCTTTTCAAAGATTAAACTCTCTGTTTCATTGTTTCATTGTATTGTTTTATATTTTTTGTTTGCTTGTTTCTATTTCATTTTATTAACTTCTACCTTGATCTTAATTATTACTTTCCATGTACAATGGTTAGGTTTGGACATTTTGTTTTGTTTTGTTTTTCCATGGTTTTGGGGTCATGACTAAGTTGAAATTTAGTTCAAATTTTATTTGAAATTTCCTTGATTTTGTACTCTAGACATTTTGAGATATAAATTCCACATTTAACTGTTTCCTTGAATCACAGAGGGTTGGCTGTGCTGTGTTTTCATTTTCATTTAATTGTGAGAATTTTTTAGTTACTTTTTATTTATGTGTTCAATTACTCATTTGTCTTTTGATAGTGTATGATTTAATGGCCATGAGTCTATATATGTTCTATAGTTTCTTTTGATGTTAGTTTCTAGTTTTACTTCATTATGGTCAGATAACATTCATGAAGTAACTTCAGGGTTTTTTGTTTTGTTTTGTTTTGTTTTTTTGTTTTTTGTTTTTTTTGGGGGGTTGTTTATGGAGAATTACTTTGTGTCCTATTGTGAGATCTAGTTTTAAAAAATATTTCATAGCATGCTTACAAGAATGTATTTTTTTAATATTTGATGCCATTGGGGTATGTAAACTTCTGTTATGTCCATTGGATTTATGATGTCATTTAAATCCAATATTTCTTGGCTTATTTTTTTTTTATCTAGATAACCAGTATGTTGGCGAGAGTAGGCTATTAAAGTCATTCACTGTTTTTGGATTAATCTAATATTATCTAATAGTATAATAGTACCTGTTTAATGAAGTTGAGTACATTTGGGTTGGGTACATATGTTTAGAATTATAACAACTTCTTATTGGATTTCCCCTTAATGAGTATGAAATGTCCTTCTTTATCTTTTCTGTTTAAATATGGTTTGAGGTCTCTTTTGTCATATATTAGATTACCAACATATACTTGTTTCTTGATATTCTTGGAAAACTTCTCTCTATCATTTCACGCTAAGATAGTATCTAATTTTGATGATGGACACATGCAAAAGGCTACAGAAAAAGTGTCCATTTTTCTCTCATATTTTTTTTCAATATCCTCTAAAGAGACGGATTAGTGCTTGTGAATTCCTTTAGGGTGCTTTTATCATAGAAATTTTTTCTTTATTCTTCAATTATGACAGATTGCTTTGCTGTTTGTTGGCAATTATAGTCTTTTAGAACTTGAAACACATCTTTCCAACCCATCTTTCCAAACACATCTTTTGACGTTCAAACTTTACATTGAAAAATCAGCTGTGCTTTTGATGTTTTACTTTTATATGAGACTTGATCATTCCTCTCATGTAGCTTTCAATATGCTTTCTTTGTTCTATATATTTAATATCAGATATCACTATGCAATGGACCATATCCTTTCTGGTCCTGACAACTTCATGTTCTTTATGACTCTTGTACTAACATGGGCATATCTTTCCACGGATTTGGGAAATTTTATTCTATTATTTTATTGAAATTTTGTCATGCCTTTTGTATAGAGTTCTTTTTCCTCTTCTTTGCCCATAACTCATAGATTTGTCTTTTCATAGTGTTCCAAATATCTCATGTAGTTTAGTCATATGTTACGTTTTAAGTATTTCATTGGCCTTTACTGAGTGACCCAATTTTTCTACCTTCTCTTCAAGCCTTGATATTCTGTCCTCCATATCATCCAATCAATTGGTGAGGTTTTCTACTGAACTTTTTATTTGACTTGCTATATTTTTAATTCTAGGCATTATTTTAGTTTAATTTTTATTAGTCTTTTACCTATTAATTTCATTGTTCATATTTTATTGAAATTGTTAGACAATATTTTTGAACATAGTTTTCTCTCTCCAGCTCCTCACACATCATCCTTACCTTCCCACCCACCCAACTCCACATTTTATTTCTATCTTTAGAAAACAAACAGGCAAACAAAAGAAGCATCAAACTAAATTCAAAACAAAAGAAAAAGCACAAGAAATACACAGAAACTCACACACAAATAAAACTCATAAAAACTAAAAATTAGGGGCTAGAGAGATGGCTCAGAGGTTAAGAGCACTGGCTGTTCTCCCAGAGGTCCTAAGTTCAATTCCTAGCAACCACATGGTGGCTCACAACCATCTGTAATGAGATCTGGTGCCCTCTTCTGGCATGCAGGCATACTTGCAGGCAGAACACTATATATAATACATAAATTAAACTTAAAAAAAAAACCACTAAAAATTAGAAGCCATAACATATAAGCAAAAGACCAGTAAAACAACAAAAAAGTCCAAACAAAGCAATATGAGATAAAAAGTCTACAAAAATACTACTGAATTCATTTTATGTTGGCCATCTACAGCTGGGCATGGGGCTTACAGTTAAGTATGGTAAATATACCCTATGAAACTCCATGTCAATTGAAGATAGCTTCTTGGTTAGGGATGGGAGATTGTGTCTACTTCCCCCTCTCAGTGCTAGGATCCTGTCTGGCTTGAACCTGTGCAGGTCTTGTGCATGTAGCCACAGTCTCTGTGAGTTTATATGTTTGTCAGTCCTATTGTGTACAGACTACACTGTTTTCTTGGTGTCTTCCATTGTCTCTGTCTCTGACAGTCATTGTGCATCCTCTTCCACATATCTCACTGAGCCCTGAGAAGAGAGGTTTAATGAAGACATCCCATTTAGAACTGAGTGTTCCAAAGTCTCAAACACTATGCATGTTGTCCAGTTCTGGGTCTCTGTGTTTATTCTCAACTACTGTAAGAGAAAGCCTCTCTGATCATAGCTGAGTGAGGCACTTAAATACGTGTGTAGTAGAATATTGTTAGGAGTCATTTTATTACTACATTCCTTTAGCAGAACAATACTATTTTGTTTTCCCTAGGGCCCACGGCCTATCTAGTCTCAGGTTCTTGACACCTGAACAGTATCAGACTTGGGTTCCAACTCAGGACTTAAACCCAACAAAAGTGGTTGGTTATGGCCCCAACTCTTGTGCCACTATTGCACTAGCAGATCATGCACTAAGATTGCCTTTGAAGACCTCAGGGTTTGTAGCTGGTTTGGTGGTTATTACCTTTCTCGTCTGGTAGCATGCAAAGTACCTTCTCGTATAAGGAACACTAGTCAGTAGGAGTGATGTTCTAGTTAGGCATTTTCTTGACTCTTGGTGTTCCACGATATATGCTAGCATTGAGCCTTGACTTTTGTTTGTAGGGAGCAATCAATAGCCTTGACAATAGCCTGAGTTATTTTGGGATTTCCATTGGGCATGTTTGGCCAACAACCCAATTAGATGTAAACCATTCTTGGCATTGGAGGTTTCATTTGGTGGCAAAAGATTTTTTGGTGATTCTATTCAGATTTCTTTCATTTTTTGAGTGTGTGTGTGTAAGGAAGTTTCTATTGTGGTTGATTTTCTATGTGACCCCTCAGATGGCCCTTAGTTTGTCCCTTCCAAAATTCTCTCCATTACCTATCTCTTCCCTCAAAACACTTGAAATGTTCAACATCCTTAGTCATCAGGGAAATGCAAATTTCAACAAAATTTAACATTTCATCTTACAACAATCACAATGGCCAAGATCAATAAAAGAAATGACAGCCCATGCTGATTAGAGTATAAACTTGTACAGCCACTGTGGAAATCAGTATGTCAGTTTCTCAGGAAGATGGGAATTGATCTACCTCAAGATCCAGCTATACCACTGTAGCAGGAATCTTAAAAGTTCTTATTAATAAAATCAAACCTAAGCCAGGTATTAGGGTGAACTGGAAGATCAGAGAACCAGAACAAGCCACAGCTATCTCACCACGCCGGATCCTCAGCTGGTCTTGTTTCCTCAGACTGGAGGCCTCTGAGTCCTCATCCAGAATGGGTCTCAGCTGAACTGCTGCTCAAAAGCCTGAATGCTTAACCAGGCCAAATGCTTCTAGTTTCTGGTCCTCATGCCTTATAAACCTTTCTGCTTTCTACCAACACTCCCTGGGATTAAAGACTCACTTTCTGGGATTAAAGGTGTGAGTCACCATGCCTGGCTGTTTCCAGTGTGGCCTTGAACTAACAGAGATCCACAGGGATTTCTGTCTCTGGAATGCTAGGATTAAAGGTGTGAGTGCCACCATTTTCTAGCCTTTGTATCTAGTGGCTGTTCTGTCTCTGACCCCAGATAAGTTTATTAGGGTGCACAATATTTTGGGGAACACAATACCACTACATACCACTGTTGAGCATATAGCCAAAGGACTCTACATCCTACTATAGAGACACTTGCTCATTGATTTTCATTGTTGCTCTATTTATAATATCCAGAAATTGGAAACAGCCTATATGTTCATCAACAGACAAATGGATAATGAAAATGTGGTACATTTACCCAATGGAATATTACTCATCTTTTAAAATGTGAAATCATGAAATGCATGGTTAAATGGATGTAGTCAGAAAAGGTCATACTAAGTGAAGTACCCACACCCCGAAAGATTAATATGGTATGCTTTTGTTTATATGTAAATATTAGTTTTTCATCCTCCAATGGGCATGCCACAAACTGTAAAACCACAGGTATAGAGTAGGGCATACTTAGGTATACTGGGGAGGGTGATCTATCAAGGAAGGGGATATAGGATATATAGTTAAGAAGGAATGTGGGTGGGGAGACTGGAACAAGAGCACTAAACAGTTTGAGTTCTTATATAACTCAGGAATAATTCCACAGGGAAGGCACCACTCTCTGTGGGCTGGGTCCTCCCAAATTAATTTTTAATCAAGAAAATGCCCCATAGACTTGCCCACAAACCAATCTGATAGAGATGTTTTCTCAGTTGAGGTTCCTTCTTTCCCAGATGACTCTAGCTTGTGTCAAAAAACAAAAACAAAAACAAAACCCACTAAGCAATGCACCTGGTAACTGGTCAAGGTGTGGTCTTACCCTTCAAGGATCTCTCATTATCTAACTCTAGTCTTTCTAGAGGGTGATCTGACAAGTTGTTTGAACTGTATGAAATCTCTTTCTGGTTGACAATTCCCTCCTGAAGCTGGCACCAGCGCTGTGTTTCCCTTTTGTCAGCATGAGACTTCTAGGAAAATTGCCACACTTCAGGGACCGTTGTTTCTTCATTTCTGACATTTTAGTTACATAAAGATAAAGGAAAAAAGCTATAACAAAGGCCTTGACTAGGGAGTAACCTCAAGGCATATATGTATACATGGAAGTTAAAGTTATCAGAATCATTTATGATGGAAAAAATCAGCACAAAACTAATATTTACTTTACAACTTCATTGACTAAATTCAATATGCTACAACAAACATGTACTGCATTCAAACAAATAAAAATTTCTGTAACAACATTCAGACAGTAAACATGTTATCAAATGAGAAATACAGAAAGCATTTTCAGTAATTGTAGCCTTAAGGTTAAGATTTATATTGTATAAAAATAGCAATAGAACATTATACTTAAGGAGCAGAATATTGCTGGGGAGATTCTGGTCATTTCTGACAAATGCATTACTTAAAAAGCCAATATCATATGGTCAAGATATAGATTATATTTAGCTATGCTCTGATCAGGATACTTTGACTCTCCCCTAATTTGTGTTCTTAAAAGTGTCTGTATCTTCTTTTATCTGCTAGGTATTTTCTACTAAGTACATGTGAAGGCAATAGTTTGTATAAGAGGTGAATGTAGCACAAATTGTTAGAAGGTCTTATTAACAAAAATAAACCTGAAGCCAGGTATTGGGGTGAACACTGAAAGATCAGAAAAACAGAAAAAGCCGCATCCAACCTCACCTTGCCAACTTCTCAGCTGATCTTGTTTCCTCAAACTGGAAGCCTCTGGGTCTTCACCCAAATGGATCTCACCTGAACTGCTGCTCAAATGCCAAAAAGCTTTAAAAGCCTAAAAGCTTAAAAGGACCTCTAGTTCCTGGTCCTCATGCCTTATATACCTTTCTGCTTCCTGCCATCACTTCCTGGGATTAAAGGCGTGTGTCTTTCCCAAGCAAGATGTGAGATCTCAAATCCTAGGATTAAAGGTGTGTGCCACCATGCCTGGCTTCTATGTCTATCTAGTGGCTGTTCTGTTCTCTGACCCCAGATAAGTTTATTGGAGTGCACAATATGTCAACCACAGGTGAACCTAAAACTGCAGGTTTACAGTGCTCTGTTTTCATGTTTTCTTTTACTTACTAGACACCTGGTGAAAAGCCAAAGTTAGGCTATTTATTTGCTCCATCTGTCTTATAAGTGTATTAACTCTATTCAGAGAGAGATGTGTGTAGACTGAGTTTTCTCATCCTGGCAGCTGCTCCCAAATTACCACACAGAGGCTTGCATTAATTAGTAATGCTTGGTCAATAGCTCAGGCTTATTACTAACTAGCTCTTACATTTTAAGTTAACTCATATTCCTTATTTATGTTCTGCCACATGGCATGTTCATCTCCTGCTCCCTCTGCACCTGGATGGCATCTCCCCTGACTCCACTCTTCTTCATCCCAGTATTCTCAGTTTGAATGTCCTACTTAACTTTATCCTGACTTGCTATAGGCCAATCAGTTTCTTTATTAACCAATGACAGTAATACATATTCACAAATGTACAGAAAGATTATTCCACAGCATTGCTCCCTTTTTTTCTAATTAGAAAGGAAGGTTTTAACCTTAATATGTTCAAATAAAACTATATATAACAAAATAGTTATTAAGTAAGAATTACAGTTACAATATCTAGTTTATTTGTATTTGGCAAAATTAAAGAAAATACTCTATCATCTATCTTATCTTTGTGAGTCCAAAGTTTTGTATCTAATTTACCTTTTATCATAACTAAGGAAAACAATAACTAGTCTTCAACTCCATCAGAGACCTGAGAAGAATAAAATATTGCCTGAGTAAACAGAAAGTGCAGAGCAAACAACTTCCAAAACTAAGAAATGATAGAAATAGCTGGCTGCTAGGACAGTTACCCAAGGTTCCTCTGCATGGATTGGGGCATCCGTCTTCAGGCTGTAGACCGAGAATACCTGACAGACTTTTCTGTGAAGCAGGGAATCTTGAAGGACTGCCCTACCTTGTTTTGACAAAGTTTGGCAGTTGCTTTTTTTTTTTTTTTTTTGCATCCTTCCGGTCCAGTTTGGACAGTATATTGTCATCAATTGAGGCAAGGTCAGTTTCTCTGCCCACATGACTAGCTTTTACCATAAAGAAAACAAACTCCATATGGAATTTCTTCAATGCCTATTATCTTCTCTAGAGTAGATTGTTCTTGCCAGGAGTAGACATGCCTCACTGTCATGAAAAGCCTTAGGTTATTAAATATATTAAATGCCATATTCTGTAGGTCTTTGAAGTGTTTGAAGACCATGTATCTATGTAAATATATCTGTCTAACCTTGAAAGCATACCTAACATGACTATAAGTTTGACTATTAATCTGTATTTTTAATTATACATTATATTTTTAAATGACATGCATGAACACAATACCTTAAACAAGAGTAGAAATATACATAAAGTATAACAAAATTAACTTTACATTTGCATCAGTATACTAAAATCCACACCAGTGTGAAATATTTAAGATTAATAGTTGTTTTTTGGATTAAAGTAGATTCAGTAATCTACCCTTTTATCCTATCATTTCTATAACCCACCTTTCCTTTTTAGAATGAAATTCTTAAATCTAATCACCTTTGTTGGCTTTTTTTCCTGACCATTATCAATACAACTTATAACTAACCCCCCTTAAATGATAATTAGCATCCATAACCGTTTTTTTGAGAATGTAGGCATAGTTCTCTAGATTACTTCCTGCTAATTGGAGGTACTAGTAATCTTTGGGGGGGTCTTGAGAAAATTAGGGTTATGGTCAAGTCCTGACTGGAATATTCTGTGAGGCTGTATCATATCAGCCAGCAGCCTTGAAGCTGTTCTGGATACAGAATTTTGAGGAGACTGTAACAGAGGCATTTTGAGATGCTGGATCACCTGGGCCATTTCTTTTCTTGATGTCTGGTCTACTTGCTCTGAAAATATACAATTTTAAAAGTAAAATACATATTTGCATCAATATAAATATAGACTGTGCATTGTACACAAGTCAGCCAGAGATGATTTTTTTGTTATGTGTTTGAGCAAGTAAAATATGCATCACATGTCTTGTAGATCTTTTAGGTTTATTTCTTTATATCTGCAGTTAGGATTTCATGGGGTCTTCCTCGATCAAACCTAATCTTCTTTAACCTGGAATGAATCCATAGCCTTTTATTTTCTGGGGAAATAAAAGTATAATCTCTTTCCCAAGGTAACATATCTTTTGACTTCCATTTTGAAGTCAATACATTTTAAAAATATATAGGTTGGTTTCATCCAGCAGCATTTATAATCAAATGTCTCTTATCAGCTATTGTTCCTTCTTTGGCAGTCAAAACTTCAAGGACAACACAATAACATACAGTATCCAGACTCCCTGTGTATTTTCCATCTTTATGTGGTGTAGCATGAATCTTAAAATGTTCTTATTAATAAGATCAAACCTTCCAGAGTTGAGAGACAGCCAGTTGCCTTTTGATTCCAGAACTATAGAATGTCGGTAGCTTTATATGCAATTCACATGAGAATGGACTCCCCTTTCTAGAATGAGGAAATGCACAAGAATTGCTACAGTGAATTACGGTAAGGAACATGGCTCCAGGTTGGGCACATGACAACTACGAGCTTGTAAGCCTCACATCTCCATATTCTCCTCATGCCCCACATCAGGACAAACAGATGAGAACACCTAGAAGCAAGTTCCTTTGATTCAAACCATGACACATCTTCCATGAAGGAAGTCTCTTCCCAATTTTCTCTTTATAACAAACCTTGTGTTCTTTGCACCTTATAAGCCTCGTTATACTTGCTTGAGAAGTATAACTCCGCTCTCATGAAGACCTCAGTTATATAAGTAATAAACCTCTGCAGGTCAGTGATCATCACTTGCAACTTGGAACCAATTTTATGTGAGGAGTAATCTGCCACAACAGTGACCATAATATAAACCCAAACAAATTGACCTCTGAGTCAGTGAAGAATTTCTCACAGATTTCCATCATGTGATAGGTCTTGTAAGTATATGTAGATGTAACCAACCATCTTATTAAATAAGAAACACAGAGCCGATTCAGAGAAGAAAGCCAAGAGGTCAGAACTAAGAGCCTTACCCTTCCTGCTTCAGCCAAGAGAGCTCTCCGAAAGGGGTCTACTTCCTGTGTGTTTGTCTTTAAATAGTCTTTCTGTTCTGCCTTCTCATTGGTTGTAAACCCAAATACATGACTGCTTCAACACTGCCTGTCTGTAGAGACTTCCAGGTCTTCTATGGTTGGTATTGAGATTAAAGGCGTGTGTCTCCAATGCTGGCTGTATCCTTGAACACACAGAGATCTACCTAGCTCTGTCTACCAAGTGCTGGGATTAAAGGCGTGCACCACCACCGCCATGCTCTTGCTATGGCTCTATGTCTGACCCCCGGACAACTTTATTTATTAACATACAATTAAAATCACATTTCAGTACAAGTAAAATACCACCATAAGTATACCCACAGTAAACTTTATAATTCAAACAATTTTCCTGGAACTTATCCTCCCTCCCTCCCTGGAGTGTAAGCAGAGGCCCCTCCCTAGGTCACAAACTTCCCATCTCCTCACTCACCCTTTCCAAATTCCATCCCCATTTCCCTCTCATTCTCTACATCTGGCACATTACAAAACCACAAATAGAAGCTTTTTGTTGTTCTTGTTTAGCTGCCTTAGGATCTACTTCAAGCTCTCCTTCAGGACTCCACTTATATTTTTTCCCTTCTGCCCCTCATAACTCTACTCAGCTATCTTTATCAACAGAAAGAAGGACATGACCAACTGAAGACAAGGACCAAACTACAGTGAAGCCCTGAGGAGGAAGACAGGGTTCTCTGTATTAAAACTACTGTCATTATTCTGGTCCTGACATTTTAGTGTGGGCAGGCTGCCAAGGGGGAAACCCACTCGAGCCTCCTGTGCAGAGTAAAGTGTCACCTTCCCCATGCTTCCTCCCCACAGAACTAGTGCCCTTTCCCTCTGCCAAATGTCCACCTTCTGCTTTTATGTCATATATACATTTACATTATAGACATAATCTACGTACAACTAGATCCTGGATATGAGAGAAAACATGGTATTTTCTTTCTTTTCCTAACCAATTACCAAATCTTGCAACATCCCACTTTAGATGACCTCCTCTACCTTCACATTACTCACTGCTTTTGTGATCTAGATTCTACATTATGAGAAAACCCAGATGAGTTTTAGATTTCTGAGTCTGGGTTATTTGGTTTAACATGATGATCACCAGTTACAACCATTTTCCTGCAATGACATAATTTTAGTATGCTTTTCAATTGAATAAATTCCACTGTGATATATACACCACATGTTCCTTTATTCATGTATTTATTCATAAACATGAAAATATGACTGATTCCACATATTTTCATTGTGATTAGTACAGCAGTTATCATAGACATGCAAGTATTTATGTGGTCTGCTGACATGCATTCCTTCAGCTATACATTTTATAGCTGGATTAGGTGAAAGTCTCCCTGCCCCTTTTTATTTTTTAGTTTCTTTGAGGAACCTCCATACCAATTGCACTAATTTACATACCCATCAGTAATGTATAAGTGATTTCTTCCGTCTACATTCTTATCAGTACTTGTTATCTTTATTTTCTTGATTATAGTCTTTCTGGCTGATGGGAAATGGAATCTCAATATGGTTTTTGTTTTTCTCTTTCTCTCCTGTGTGTTTTCATGTGTGTGTCAAAGGGCATGGACATGTGAGCGTGGACAAGGATAGAACAGAGGCTAATGTCAAGTGTCTTCCTCAATTACTGTCCACCATATTTTTAAAATTTTAATTAAATCTAATTACAACTCCCCTGTCCCTTTTCTCCTTCCAATTCTCCCATGTCCTCTCCCTCCAGTTCCTCCCAGGTTTTCCCTCGCACTCCCTCTCCATTTGATGGCATTATTTTTCTTTATTAATGTTACACACACATACATAAACACACACACACACACACACACACACACACACACACTCGCTGAGTTTTTTGGTATTGCTCATGTGAACCCAGAGCTTGCTAATTATGCTAAACAAGCCAAGCAGTAAGTTCTGAGACCTTCTTGTCTCCATCTCTCTGATGTTCTGATGTTCTAATCATAGGCATACCCCATCACATATATCTTTTTTCTTCCCTAACATAGGTGTGGGAATTGAACTTAGGTCCTTATGCCTGCTTGGAAAGTACTTTACCTGATGGACCATGTCAATAGTTCCCCAATGTAGTTTTAATTTATATTTTCCTGATGGCTAAAGATGCTGAATATTTTTTATATGTTTATTGGCCATTTCCATTCATTCTTTGGAAAATTCACAGCTGTTCAAATTCATTTGCCTGGTTATCAATTGACTGACTGAAGGGTTTGGATAAGTGTTTAATTTTCAGAGTTCTCTATAGAAACTAGACATTAATACCTTGTCAGACATATAGCTGCAAAATATTTCTCCCTTTCTGTAGGCTGTCCCTTCATTATTCTGATGGTTTCTTCTATTGGGCAGAATTTTTAAATTTCATTTAGCAATTCTTAAAATGCTTTCCTGAAATATTATATTCTTTTTCAGAAACTCATTGCCTATGAACGCTTCTGTATTAAAATGATATCCTGAACTATAGAATCTTTCTCAAAAATGCCTGTGTGCTCTTCTGTCTTGATACTATTTCCCTATGTTTTCATCTATGAGTTTCAGGTCCTATGTTAAGGCCTTTCATCCCTTGTGAATTGGTTTTTGCATAAGGTTAAGATAAGGTATAATGTATTCTTCTATATATAGACATGTAGTTTTCACAGAATAGTTTGGTGAAGAGGTGATCTTTCTTCCCAATATATGATTTGGCTACCTTTAAAGAAAATTAAGTGCCTGTAGGCCTGGAGAGATGGTTCAGCAGTTAATATAATTTTTTGCTCTAAAGCGGACCCTGGTTTAGTCTCAGCACCCACACAGCAGCTAATAACTATCGGACACTTCATTTCCACATGATCTGATACCTTCTTCTGGCTTTCATAGGTAGTAGATACATATAGTGCACAGACATACATGCAGGCAAAACACCCATGCACTTAAAATAAAAACAAATAAGTCCTCAAAAATGTTTTTAAAAGACAAAACAATTAAATAGCTGTACCTTAAGGGTTTATTTATAGATCCTTTGTTCTATTCCATTGGTCTTTGTTTTTTGTGCCAGGACACTATTGCTTTGTTTCTACAGCTGTGTAGTATAATTTGAAGTCTGGTATGGTGATACCTCCAGTATTGCTATTTCTGAATAGGATTGATATTTAGAATCTTTTTTACTTCCATATTAACTTTAAGATAGTTTTTTTTCTACTTCTGTAAAGAATGTTACCAGACACTTTATGTGGATTATGTTGATTTGTAGATTGTTTTTGGTAATATAGTCATTTTTACAGTGTTGATTCTGTCAATTTCTGAACATGGAAAGTCTTTCCATTTCCTGGGGTCTTTTTAAATTTTGTTTTATAGTTTTCTAAAGTTTTCATTGTGTTTCCTTCAATGCATTGATTAAGTTTATTTTATTATATTATTATATTTTGAGGTAGTGTTTTTTCTTCAAAATTTCATTATTGGTATATAGTAAAGCTACTGAATTTTCATGTTGATTTCATATCCTGATGCATCCCTAAGAGTGTTTATCAGATCTCAGATTCTTTAGTGGTGTCTTTATTTTATTTTATTTTATTTTATTTTTTTGGTGAAGGATCATGGCATATGAAGATAAGAATAATTTAATTTATTCATTTTTAATCCCCTTTATTACTATTACTTTGTTGCTAATATTTCCAAACTGAATTGAATAAAAGTGGGAACCTTCACCTTGTCTTGATTGTAAAGGAAAGTTTTTTTTATAAAATGTTGATTCTATTAGTCATATTGTGGTATGCTAAATCTGTTCCTAGTTTCTTCATAACTTTTATTAAAAAGGAGTTTTGAACTTTGTCAAAAGCATTTTCTGATTCTATTGAGATGATTATGTCATTTTTGTCTTTAAAGTCTACATTTTATATTACATTGATTGGTTTGTGTATGTTGAACCATCCTTGTATTCTAGAAATGAATGCGCTCTTGAAGTTAATTTTCAAATGTTTTATTGAGAAGTTTTGGGTTACTGTTCATTGGAGTGATTTGTCTATAGTGTATATGTGTGTGGCAGGGGTTCTTACTTTTGCTATCATGATAATGCTTTGTTTCATACAAAGAGGTTGATAGAGTTCATTCCCATCATATTTTACAGAACATTTTGAAGCCCATTGGTGTTGTCATTTGTTTAAACATTTGTTAGGATTCAGGAATGTATCTTTCTGGTCCCATGACATCTTAGTTAGGTTTTCTATTGCTATGAAGAGACACCTTGACCACAGCAATGTAGTAGTATTTGCTCCACCCATGGCCTTGGGCTATATGGCAGTGCTTCTTGCTGTTGTACTTGAACTCTTAAAAGGAAAGGGAGATGGGTCATAACATCCCTTCTCTCTGCTTCCTGCTTCCTGGTGATCGAACTGTGCCCTAAAGCCCAAGGTCATGGACAGAGCAAATACACACTACACAACAAGTCTTATAAAGGAAAACATTTAATTGGGGTGGCTCACTTACATTTCAGAGGTTCAGTTCATTATCATCATGGTGTGGATCATGGCAGCATGCAAGCAGACATGATGATAGCTACATCTTGATCAGAAGGCAACAGGAAGTGTACTCAGTATCACACTGAAGGAAGACTGAGCAAAAGAGACCTCAAATCCTGCCCCCACAGTGACACATTTCCTCCAACAAGACCACATCTACTCCAACAAAGTCACACCTCCTAATATTGCTGTTCCCTTTTGGGGCCATTTTCTTTTGAATTACCACATTCCACTCTTTGGTCCCCAAAGGTCTGTAGCCATATCATAATGCAAAAATGCGTTTAGTCTAGCTTCAAACATTCCCATAGTCTATAATGTTGGTTTTAATGTGATAGCACTGTGTTATTCATTAAGTGACGCTGTCACTGTGCAAGAAAGGCCATGAGAATTGTCAAAACCCATTATCAGAGCTTTATTAGAAGAAGAGAAGGACAGAAGAGAGCATGACCAGGCCTGTGGAAGACACATGCAGAGAGAGAATGCGGGGAGAATAAGGAGAAGAAGAAGAAGAAGAAGAAGAAGGGGGAGGGGTCTATGTCCTGCTTCTTAGGGATTCCCCTGTACATGTGCATATGGACTTACGGAGCTAAGCCACCCGTGCACAGATTGTGTGATCACGCTGGCGCAAATTATTCTATAATGCAGCGCACAGATTACGTAGAACATAAGCCCCTTACTTGGCTACTGAACTGCACAAGTGTGGTCATGTAGCTGGAGGAGTGGCCAGGAATTCCAACATATTATAGTCTCAAACTTGTTTCAAAGTCCAAAGTCCAAAGTCTCTTCTAAGACTAATAACTGTACTTCCCCTGTAAAATCAAAATCCAACTGCAGATCACATACTTCCAATATGTAATGCCACAGGATATACATTACTGTTCCAAAATGTAGGGAAGGGAGCATAGTGAGGATGTACTAGACCATAGCAAAACCAAAACCCAGATGGGCAAACTCAAAACTACATCCTCATTTTTGTCAAAATGCTCTTCAGATCTTCAACTCCTTTCAGCTTTATTGACTGCCACGCATTTCTTTCTCTTGGACTGCTTCCATTTCCTTTTAGCAGCTTTCCTTGGCAGGTATCCACAGCTCTGGAATCTCCAACATTTTGAGTTCTCTAAGGTAATCCAGGCTTCAGCTTCACCGCTTCATGCAATGGCTTCTCCAGTCCTCCATTCAGGCACACCCCTGACACATGCCTGGCCTCAGTGGCTTTTCTTGGTCACTCCTTGACTATAAAGCCAGAACCACATGGCTAAAGCTGCCAAGTTCTGCTGATTACTGGGGCTGGTACATGGCCCACTTTGTTAAATTGCATCTTTACCAGCTTTCTTCCTTCACAGTCTAAACTTGGCTGTCCTGAAACTGGATTTCTGGACCATGCTGGCCTCAAACTCGGAGATCCACCAGCCTCTGCCTTCTGAGTGCTGGAGTTAAAGGTGTACAGCACCACACCTGGCTCTCAGCTTTTCTTTAGTTCCTTTTAACAAGTTGGAAACTTAGCTGGGATCTTGTCCTGAGGTCACCATTCCCTTTATTCCTTTTCTTAATCTGGTTATCTCCTTGAATAGGATTTAGCTCTGCTCCACTTTCTGATGCCCCTTTTCTCCATCTGCACATTTTGTATTTTTATTTGCTCAGTTTGCTCCTTTTCATTATAAATTTTTATTAGAGTTACCACTAATAACCACACAACAGAGTCTATACTACACTGTTTTGAGATTTCCTCTGCCAATGGAATTAATCCAAAACTCTTCACCTTAGCCTCAGGTAGACTCTTTGGACAACGGCAAAAGGCAGACACCTTCTTCACCAAAATATCACAAGAATAATTTCTAGTCTACATAGTAAATTTTTTCTCCTTTGAAACCTCTTGAGCCAGCACCCTATAGTTCAAATAGCTCAGCACTACTATCCTCCATGCTTCTACTAGTATGGCCCATTAAGCAGTGCTTAAAGCATTCCACTGCTTTCCTAAGCCAAAGTACCAAAACCCAAATCCTCCAAACAAAATTGTGGTCAGGCCTATCACAGCAATACTCCAGCCCCTGGTACCAACTTCCATCTTAGTTAAGGTTTCTGTTGCTGTGAAGAGACACCATGACCATGGCAACTATTATAAAGGAAAACATTTAATTGAGGTGGCTCACTTTCTTTTTTTATTAAGAAATTTTTTATTCATTCCAAATAACAACCAGAGATTCCCCCATCCCTCCTCCCACTCCCCTCCCCACCAGCCCACTTTCTATCCCCTCCTCTAAAAAGGTATGGCCTGCCATGGGGAGTAAGCAAAGCCCGGCACATTACATTCAGGCAGGTTCGAGCCCCTCTCCCTGCATCAAGGCTGTGCAAGGCATCCCACCGTAGGCAATGGGTTCCAAAAAGCCAGTTCATGCACCCTGGATAGATCCTATTTCCACTGCCAGGGGCCCCTCAAACAGACCAAGCTATACCATGTAAAGGGCCCAGTCCAGTCCCATGTAGGCTCCACAGCTGATGAGTTCCCATTAGCTTGGATCAGTTGTATCTTTAAGTTTCTCCATCATGGTCTTGGTGTCCCTTGCTCATAAAATCCCTCTTCCATCTCTTCAACTGGACATCCAGAGCTTGGCCTGGTGCTAGGCCATGGTTCTCTACATCTGTTTCCATCAGTTACTGGATGAAGGCTCTATGATGACAATTAGTGCAATCTAATCACTGGAGTAGGCCGTCTCAGGCACCCCCTCCACCACTGCTAGTAGTCTAAGCTGGGTTCATCCCTGTGGATTCCTGGGAACTTCCCTCATATCAGGTTTCTCCCTATCCCCCTGATGTCTCCCTCTATCATGATATCTCCCTCATTGCTCTTCTACTTAGTCCCTGTCCCAGCTTGACCATCCCATTCCCCCATGCTCCCATCCCCCATTCCTTACCTTCCATTGTCCTCCCTTACCTAGTTTACTAAGGAGATCTCATCTATTTCCCCTTCCCAGGGTGTTCCATGCATCCCTCTTAGGGTCCTCCTTATTACCTAACTTCTCTAAAGCTGTGGGTTGTAGTCTGGTTATCCTTTGCTTTACTTCTACTGTCCACTTACAAGTTCATAGCAGCATTATTCATAACAGCCAGAATCTAGAAACAACCTACATGCCTCTCAACTAAAGAATGGATAAAGAAAATGTGGTACATATACACAATGGAGTACTACTCAGCAGTAACAAACAACGACATCATGAAATTTGTAGGCAAATGGATGGAACTAGAAAATATCATCATGACTGAGGTAACCCAGACTCAAAAATACAAACATGGGGTGGCTCACTTTTATTTCAGAGGTTCAGTACATTATCATCATGGCATAGATCCTGGTGGCATGCAGGCTACATCTTGATCAGAAGGAAACAGGAAGTGTACTCAGTGTCACACTGAGGGAAGCTTGAGCAAGAGATTTCAAAGCTGGCCCCCACAGTGACACATTTCCTCCAAGATGACCACAGCTCCTCGAGTAAAGCCACAGCCCCTAATATCACCACTCTCTTTGGAGGGTATTTTCTTTCAAATTACCAGACATGCTTTCCATTGCTAGGAGGTACTTATTTCCTCAGTCTTACTGATTACTGTGGATTTGTTTAAATGTTCATATTCTCTTCATTTATTTTAGATTGTCAAGAATTTTCTAAATGTAGGTTCTCCAAGCATTCTGTAATGGCTCTTTGTATTTTATCAAAATCATTTGTAAAAGTACTTCTTTTCCATCCTAATTTTATTGATTTTAATTTTCTTTCTCCTTGGTTAATCTGGCTAAAGGTTTGTTAATCTGGTTTATGTTTTAAAAGAACTATTTGTTTTACTAATTTCTCTTTTTTGTATTTCTATTTTAAACTCTACTGCATTAATTTCTTTTCTGGTTTTTATTATTTTTTTCTATTGCTTCAGTTTGTTATTGATTCCTAAGAACTCTAAGTATATAATTCAGTTATTTACGTGAATCTGAGTGGTCATCACATACACCTTTAATCCAAGCACTCACAGCTATAAGGATTTTAAGGATACGTTTAACTAAGTTTTCTTTTTAATGAATCTGTGATGATTCAGTCTCCAACAATTTGTACATAGGTTTTTTTTCTTGTTATTGCCTTCCAGTTTTATTGCACTATTATCTAATAAGACACAGTAAATTAATTTTTGTAGTCTGCCTGGTAGATATGAGATTGGAGATAGGAAAATATGAGTTTGTAGACTCTTGCCCTTCCCATGGCTTCTATGGCACTACTGAACCCATATACTGAACATGCGTGAGATGTACACATGAGGTACCTTCATTTTAGTAGCTTATTCCTTTCCATGCTTAGAGATTCTGAAGGCCACATTTAACTTTGTAGTCCATGGGTTGGGTAATTCTTTCAACATCCTAAGACTCCTCAGTTTATATATTTGGTCTGGCTAATGTTCTACTCAGGGGTGTTTCCCAAATGCACCTGATGTCGAAGAAACAACCACAGCAGTGATATCTGTACAGATGGTCCTATGTCCGCTGATAACTGTATAGGTGGTCCTCTGTCCTTTGGTATCTGTACAGGTGGTCCTGTGTCTGTTGATATCTGTAAAGGCATTCTTGTGCCCACAGATGTCTATGTAGGGGATCCTGTGTCCATTGATATCTGTACAGGCAGTCCTGCATCTATTGATATCTGTACAGGGACTCCTGTGTCCATTGATATTTGTGTAGGCAGCCTTGTGTCCACTGATATCTGTATAGGTTATCCTGTGTCTATTGATATCTGTGCAGGTGGTCCTATATCCATTGATAACTGGATAGGTAGTCCTGTGTCCAATGATATCTGTACAAGCAGTCCTATGTACACTAATATCTATAAAACAGTCCTGTGTCCACTGATATATGTTTAGGTGGTCATGTTTTCATTGATATCTCTGTAGGCAGTCCTGTATCCATTGGTAGCTATAAGATGGTTCTGTGTCCATTGATATCTGCGTAGGCAGTCCTGTGTCCATTGATATATGTACAGGCAATCTTCCATAGTTTGAAAACCTTTTGAAGCTTTAAACACCTTATAGAAAGGATGAGGATATGGTTTTCTAGGAGCTCACTGGAACTATGAAGTCCTCTGTCTCTATAACAGTGAATCATGTAGCAGATAGATGCTGCAGAAGCTAACTTTAGGTTCAGAGCTCTCTTCCTCCAAAGTTATTTGGAGCTAATGAGGTCATTACCTCATTATACCACAGAAGGCATACTTCTTTGTGTAAATTTCAGTGTCTAAACTGAGTGTCCTAATATCTAAACATCTCTCCAGTTCTCACATTCTCAATCATTGCCTCCCACCAGTCATTTCTAACAATGGGGCTATGGCAACTGACTTCAGGTTCTTTGAATTGTGACTGTAGCTAAGTTTTAAATTACAGATGTCCATAATACAAAAAGAGTTACGAAATGGAACTTCCTTCTACTGTTGACTTGCACTACCAGAGGCATCATTGTCTTGCTAAAACCCACAACTGGTCTCTAGGCTTGCATTAACTGCAATTCTATCTCTTGGATAGAATTGATGCTCTTTTGACAGGTTTACTGACTTACTGGCTTAAAATTTTTTAAACATAGTATGTTTTATTAATTCTTTGAAAATCCTATGCCATGCATTTTTTCATGTTTATCTGCCATTTCCCACCTCCTCCCAGATCCGTACCCACTTCCATATCCACCCAACTTCATTTTATCTTTTAAAAACAAACAAAATAATTGGTACCAATTTATGCTTCCCAAATGCTCTTGGGTATGGGATCATGACCTGGAGCTTGATCAACCTCTGAGTGGTCACACTCTTAAATAAGATGATGCCTCCCAGCAGCTACCAATTGCCAACACCTTGTCAGCCTCGTGCCAGCATCTCTGATTCATGCTGGAATTTTGTCTGGTTTGAGCTTGCACAGGCTTTGTACATGCTGTTACAGCTGCAGTGAATTATTTTGTGCAATTACCTTATTTTGTCTGGAAAATATTGTTATCTTCTAATCATCTACCATTTTTGGTTATTGCATTCTTTCTTCCCCCTCTTCTGCTATGACCCTTGAGCCTTAGGGCAACAGGTGTGACATAGAGATCCCATTTAGGGCTAAAGACTCTACAGTCTGTTATTCTCTGCATGTTGACCAGTTGCTGAACTCTGTGGTAATTGTATTAATTGTCATCTACTTCAAGAAGAAGCTTCTTAGATGAGAGTTGAGAAATTCATTAATCTATGGGTATAGTGGCACATCATTAATAGTTGGATTGTTGTTGTTTGTTTGTTTGTTAGTTTTTGATGGGGATTGTTTTTGTTTTGTTTTGTTTTGACTTTGGTTTTGGTTTTTTGAGACAGAGTTTCTCTGAGTGACAGTCCTAGCTTTCCTGGAACTCACTTTGTAGAGGGATTAAAGGTGTGCACCACCATTGCCCAGCTAGTAGTTGATCGACTACTATCTCCATTTACCAGAATAATAGGAGTAGCTTCTCTCTGAGAACCTATAATATATCAAACGACTTGTTCTTGGCCCACAAAACAGTGCCAAGTATGGGTTCCATCTTGTGGAATAAGACTTAAATCCAATCAGAAAATGTTTGGTCCCTCATAAAATTCATTCCACTGTTGTACCAGGGGACACATTTTGCCATGCCAGTCATTATTGCAACTAAGAGGTTTCACAGATAGATAAGATTGATAATTAATTTTCTTCTCTAATGATCATAGCACCTCTAGCACTATGAAAACTAACAAGTTTGGATGAAGTTTCCAGGTGAGTACAGATTTCTCCATGTTTTATGATTCAAGTATATGTGCAATAGGAGCTAACAGTCAAGTTCTGAGTGGTACTTTGGTACCAAAAGTAATGGCCCCAGCTTGTAACATCTGAGGAGTCTATGGGACACCCTTGGCCAACAAGTCTAAATAAAGTCATTCACTCTTTTACAGGACTCTTTATTTGCTAGCCTGCAGTATCCTGTGGGGACATTTTTCCCCATTAGAGGGTAACCTCATTTTAAATTTTATATATATATATATATATATGTGTGTGTGTGTGTGTGTGTGTGTGTGTGTGTGTGTGTGTGTGTGTAGCTAGAGTTTTCCTGCCTGGCCCACAGTCAGGACAAATCTCTGTCACCCGCCAGTCCCACAGCCGCTCAGACCCCAACCAAGTAAACACAGAGACTTATATTGCTTACAAACTGTATGGCCATGGCAGGCTTCTTGCTAACTGTTCTTATATCTTAAATTAATACATTTCTATAAATCTATACCTTGCCATGTGGCTTGTGGCTTACCGGCATCTTCACATGCTGCTTGTCATGGCAACGGCGGCTGGCAGTGCCTCCCTCCGCCTTCCTGTTCTCTCCTTTCTCCTCTCAGTTAGTCCCGCCTATACTTCCTGCCTGGCCACTGGCCAATCAGTGTTTTATTTATTGACCAATCAGAGCACAAATTTGACATACAGACCATCCCACAGCATATGTGTGTGTGTGTGTGTGTGTGTGTCTATTTTTTAGAAGATTATGAATCTCTAGGTTTACAAGTGACTTTTTCAGAATGTATTTAGTGTTAGTTATCATCCTCATGCTCACCCCTGTACCCTACCTCCTCATCTCCCTTTTATTTCCTTTTAAACATCTATACTAATGAATTATATCTCTCCTTTTATACATTCCTCACTTTCATGGCTCTTTTCTAGTTCCCTGGGTTCCATGGGCATTTCAAAATGAATACTGAAGATTTAGAACTAACATTCACAAATGAGAGAAAAAAAACGTTTTTCTTTCTTGGTCTGTGTTGTTTAACTCAACTCTTTTTTTCTGTGAATTTCATAATGTAATTTTTTCTTCATACCTGAATAATATTCCATTATGTAAATTCATTACATTTCACTATCCATTCATTAGTTGAATTATTACTATAACTCTGCAGTATAACTTAAATCAGGAATGGTAACTCAAGAGCACATAATGATCAAGTCAGCCTCTATCCCAGAGATGCAAGGATGTTTCAACATTTGTAAATCAATTAATGTAATCTGCTATAGAAATAGACTCAAGAGTAGAAACCATATGATTACTTCATTAATCATAGAATGAGCCTTTAACAAAAACTAACATACCTTCCTGGTGAAAGTCCTGGAATATTTAGGCATACATTGAACATAAGTTAGCATAATAAAAGCAAAAATTACCGAGCCCACAGCCAACATCATGCTAAATGAAGAGAAACTAAAAGCATTTCTACTATAAGCAGGAAAAAGACAAGGATGTCCACTCTGTGCATTCTTGTCAGTACAGTGACTGAAGACTTAAGATAAAATAATAACACAAGAGAAGGAGAAAAATGGGATAAAAATACGGAAAAATCCCAAGTTATTCCTATTCATAAATAGTGTGATTACATTCATAAAAGGCCACAAAGATTAAAAAATTCCAACAGCTAATAAATATATTCAGAAAAGTATCAGGATACAATCAATACACACACAAAAAAACAGTAGCCTTACTATAAACAAATGGAAAATGTATCAAGAAAGAAATCAGGGAAATAGACACTTTCACCATAGCCTAAAAAATATCTAAGCTAGGAAGTGAAAGTCTTGTACAATAAAAACTTTGACACCTTTAATCCCAGCACTCGGGAGGCAGAGCCAGGTGTATCTCTGTGAGTTCAAGGCCAGCTTGGGCTACCAAGTGAGTTTCAGGAAAGGCACAAAGCTACACAGAGAAACCCTGTTTCAAAAAACAAAAACAAACAAACAAAAAAAAAAAAACACTTTGAGATCCTGACGAAAGAAATGGAAGAAGATACCAGAAGATGGAAAGATCTTGCATGATCATGGATTGGTGAAACTAATCTTGTGGAAATGGCCATCCTACTAAAAACAGTCTAGATTCAGTGCAATCTCCAATCAAAGTCCTGAGGCAAATATTTACATAAATTGAAAAATAAACTTAAAGTACTCTCTCTCTCTCTCTCTCTCTCTCTCTCTCTCTCTCTCTCTCTCTCTCTCTCTCTCTCTCTCTCATACACACACACACACACACACACACACACACACACACACACACACACACACACCACATAAAACAATCTTGAACAATGAAAAAAACTGCTGCCTCACCTTAGTGCTGAGGTTTCTGTCCTCCTTCTGGTGGAACAGGATGTTGGAGCGGTGCTGAGTTCTTTTCCCTGAGTTGCTCTTTTGTTTTTTCATACTCTGTAGCTGTCTTGTCACTCTTTGTGAGTTTCCAAGAGCCTCTCCCCACCTTTCTTTGTTTGGGATAGAATCTAGTTGTTTCTACTACTCCCATTCACCACACCACCATCACATAAAACAGCTTTCAATCCATCATACTTGGAAGTCTCAATGGTAATTTTTATTAATTATAATATCTGGTCTGATATGTTATTTTCCCTTTTATTTCATAAAAGTATAGAAAATAACATTCAAGAAACTGTATTATGATCTCCAAATAAGTGGCTAGTAACTGATAAAATACTCTAAGAGTTCAAATATAAGAGCAATTAAAGTACTCTATTGATCTATTGGTGAGGCAGCTTTGAAACTCTTTGGGACTACCCAAGATAGTGATATTTCTCCAAATAGGTAGAAATGAGTATTTCCACATGAACTAACTCAACCTCAAAAGCGTATAAGGATGAAGGGGGCCTTAAGTGAACTTCTAATCCATACTTTTCCAGTCCTTTTTCTTGCACTCTTCACCAACGTAGTATCCTTGCCCAATGGTCAATCAACCTCTTGTGGATTACTTACAACAAAAGTAATTCTTCTTTAGACAAGCTTCATTTACAGGAAATCTATGGCTCCTCCATGACCTCCAGTATTTCTCAATAAGGTCATCTAACACAATCTAATACATCTTCCTTGTATTCAGACTTCCTGCTGGGCTTTACATGCTCTCCCATCTCCACTCTATCATTGCCCACTCATTAAAGATTATAAAGCCATGCTTATATCTAACCTTCACACTGAGTGAAAGCATCAAAAGTGCATATAAAAGAACAAATGATTAACTTCTCTTCTCCAAGATGCTTTTACAAGCATGGCAAGGGAAAGCCCTTTCTGTGCTATAGAGAAGTGACTATGAGATTGATGGTCAAGCCCCAGGGAACATGTTGATTGTATTGTGCACTATTTTACTACCATGAACCCCTGTTTACTTACTCCTGGCATATTAATAAAGCCTCCTCTTTTGCTCTCTGTTGACAGAAACAATCTGAATATGCTTTGGGTTCCAAAGCTCCATATTTATAGCTTCATTTCCAAGCAATCTCTGTTGATTAAAATGCTGGGCTTTCAGGGTATTCTGTGTCTGAAGACAAAAAGGGACATATGCAAGGAGATTTCCTGGATGGTGCAAGAAAGGAAAAGGTTGATGGGTTATGGTTCATTCCTATTTTCTGTAATAGGCGTTTTGGATTGTATAAAGGTCCTTTTTACTATGGATAGAACAGAGCTTGCACAATAGAAATGCAGGGCTAGGTAGGTAGTATGAATCTGAGGAGCTTTCACAAGTAAAAAGCTCCTAGTTTTATTACACTACTTCAATATCAGAACTTTGTACTTATCACAGGTGTGTGTTTCAATAGTGTTTTGAAGAATATACCATGCTCTTTCATTTCATTCTATAGATATTTTTCCTGAGGAGACATTATCCTAGAAGCTTATAGAAAAAGACATCTTGGAGATACTTTTTATTTGTACATTATCCAATGATAGAGAAATGATATATACAAAAGGAGAGAGATTGAGAGATTAAAAAATAGTAATGTAAAGATGAATGTTATTCTTTGAAATTAAGAGAGGTAAAAAGCAAAGAAAACATTTAAAGAAGAATCATCTGGATGGAAACTGGAAAAAACAGGAAACATGCTGGCCTATTACAGATGGCATGAGACTCGGAAGAGAGTTTGGAAGACCACCTGGAAGTGAGTGGATGGCAGGTGTCAGGAACTACAGTGCTTGTACTGAGGCTCATTGTTTTTGACCAGAATGACTAACCACACACTCCTGCCTTGAACCTTTGCCTTTCCTACCCCCTTCACTAAAATTCCCCAATCTGCATTTAATTCATTAAAATGCTATTTATTCTTTAATGCTTACATCAGTCTGAACTATAAAGTATTTGTGAATCAAAAAAGTCTGTCTCCCACTGAGGTTCAAATTCCAGAGCTGTGCACTTGCTATGCCAAAATAATCCCTTCTGATCTCAGCCTACATTGCCCTCTACACAGCATATCATGTTCAAGCTGCATGTCCTTCTGCTCTAGCTGTTATAGCTTTCCTGATGTATACAGAGTTCCTTTAGGGAAGTACTACCAAGTTTATCTCCCAATGCCTTGTCAGCTATGCAGAAATGCCTCGTGTGGGACCCACACAATTGATTTTGTTCCAACATGGTGAACTCAATCCAAGATGCTTCAGATAAGTATCCACTCATCCTGCAAATGAAAAAGATTCATGGTCTAAGGACAGAATTACTAAACTGTCATAATTCTAGCTTCTAAGTCTCTAAGCTACTTATGAACCCCTTCGATTGTTTTCTTTTTACTTTGGGAAATGAGGATCAAAGGCATTTTGTGTCTTGCCTAAATTACAGAGTAGAACTGGGACTAGATCCTGAACATCCACATTTCCATCTTGTCATTCTTCATAACTCTTGCAGCCTTTATTGCCTTCATTACACAATGTCCTTCAGCAAATTCTATGATCTTGCCAAGCCAGAGTTCTAATTAGTACTCCAGGAAAGCTGCAGTGGTCTCCTCCCCAGAGAGATTGTAAGGACAACAGTTAATAGCTATAACACACAATACTATGCAAACACCAACATGGTACAGCCAAGTCTAATTTACAGTAATTAACTTAGTATTCAATGAGGCAAAAATCAGTAAAGCAGTTCCTATGGGACTTTGCAGAAATACTTATTCCTCTGTATCTTAAAAATGTCTGGTAGGCAACAAAAAAGGAGAGAATTTACACATGATATTTGTTGATGACGGATGTTTTCCTTCTTAAATGCTGCTATTTAAGTCCTGAGTAACTTTTCAGTGAGAAAGTAGTAATACACAGCTTTATCGACAATAACTATCAATCCTCCACAAATGGCAACAGTTATATTAACAATGAATGTTTTTACAAATAAAAGTTTTACAGTAACTATTGATGGTATGTAATTTCATCTCTACTTTATGAATGAAAAAACAAAGGTTCAGAAGTGATTAAATTCACTTCATTTAATGAGTGATAAAGGTAGAAATTAAACCCATGCTTACTGAATTAGTATTGAGGCTTTGCTTATATTGTTTTGGTCAGTATTTACATCATAGAATCCAATGTCTTAACAACTTTTAAGTATTGAGTTGAACAGTGTTCAATATATTCATAATGCTAATAGCTCTTCAATTGTCTTTGTTTCTATTGGTGGGAAAATACACTTATACTCCCTGCCTAATCTAAGAATTTCATGTATTTAAAATTACTAAATTCTTACTAGGTTATTTCAGTTATCATAATGTCTCTAAGACTCATCCTTGCTGTCACATGTTCCAGAATTCCAGTCCTTTCTGAGATTGAATAATGCACATACATTTTGCTTAGTTGTCTACCTACTGTTGATTATTTGGGTTGCATGCAGATTTTGGCTCCTGTGAATGATGATGTAAACAAATTCCACATGAAGGTCCTGTTTCAATATTTTAGGTATGTATCCAGAAATGGGATTTCTAGAAATCAACATTGTATTTCTAAATTCTGGAGGAGCAGCCATACTGTTTTCAAAAGAGATACACCATTTTACATTTTGTCAACCATGTTCAAGAAACAACCATTTCCCCACACCTTCTCCAGAACTCCCATTTGCTATTTACTCTGACAGAAGCCTTCTTAGAGACTGTGGAGTGTCATTTTGCTTTACTTTCAGATTATTTCTATCTTTTTATTATAGTTTTGATTTGCATATCTCTAATAATTAATGATGCTGAGGATCTTTTAATATACTTATTACCATTTACATACGTTCTTTGGAGAAATATCTGCTCAAATTTCTTGCACATTTTGAAATAAAATTATCACTTATTATATTTTAGGTGCTCACCATTCTTACACATATGTGTATTGCAAGTACTTTCTCCTATTCTGTGAGTGCTTTTTTATTCTGTTGACAATGTCTTTAGATTCATAAATTGTAACTTTCATGAAGTCCAGTTTGTCTGTCTTTTCTTTTGTTCTCAGTGTCTTCTATTTCTTATCCAAGGAGTTATTGACAAATCTAGTTTATCAAGTTTCCCCCTAAGTTTTCTTTTAAGGTGTTTTTACTTTTTGGCCTTTCACTTGGTCTTTCATCAATTTTCAGTTCATTTTGTTGTGAGGTATTGGGTAAGTGTCCAGCCTCATTATTTTGCATGTGTGTAGTCAATTCTCTTTGCACCAGTTTTGTAAATCAGCTTTTCTCCACTGAACGGTATTGGCACCCTGGTCAAAATCATCAGTCCTAAGTGTAAAGGTGTCACCTCCGATCTCTCTGCTCTGGTCTATTGCTCTATGTGTCATTCTTACACTAGTAGAAATTACTTTAATCATTGTAGTTTTTCAGTAAGTTTTGAAAACAAATATTAGTTCATCAGCTTTGCTCTTCTTTTCCAAGCTTATTTAAGTCATTGAGAAGCCCTTGAAGTCACATATGAATCTTAAGATGCATTTTTCTATTTTTGCAAAAACCAGTATTGGGATTTTGATAGACATTAGCCCAAACCCATTGTTTACTGAGTAGAATGGACATCTTAAAACTACTAAGTCTTTTGATTTAAGAACACATGGTGGGTGTCCATTCATCCATGTCTTCTCATTTAAATAAACAGAGAGTGTGCATTTTATATGCAACTATGATGACATTTTATGTAAGGCCTTGAGTTTCCATGGGCTTTGAGAGGTCCTGAAGATTTTTCCATGATTGCAAGGGAATAACTATATCTACAAATCATCTTCAATGTCGCCCATGGTCTAACAATGGATTGGATCCTTTGCGTGGACAAACACTACAGATGGTTTTTCAGAATTGTTTTCATGAAGTACTTTTAACCTAACCTTGGTTATCCCCTTGCCAGCTGCCCAAAAACACGTTCTGTAACATCCAAGCAATTCATGGCAATGATGGGGACCATTAGCTGCACATGCTCCCCCATTTTGATGTTAAGATCTTTAGGCTGAATTTAAGCACAGCAATGCTTTTCTTTTCTTAGCAATGATGTAAAGCAGATGTCCACTGAATTTAAGCACAGTGATGCTTTTCTTATTCTCAGTAATGATGTAAAGCAGATGTCCACCATCCTATGGCAGTTTCATATTTTAAGAACCAATTTGCACATCTGAATGTGTGCGCAATAAAATAGCCTTTGGTAAAATATTATTGACATGAACTAAACAGAGAAAAGCGCTCAAAGTCATGGTGTAACTCACTATTTGTCAGAGAGCGAAGACTGTGAAAATACATCCGAATCATGAGATTACCAGGCCCTCAGAGACTGTACTGTTTACTCTACTAGTCATTCACCACCTATCTTTTTCTTCCCCAGAAATATTCGATATAATAAAGTACATATTTTTTGCATAGAACATGTGTCGTTCAAAATTGCATGGTCAAACTCATTCATTTCATTTGCTGATAGTGTGCTCTGATGTGTCAGTACACACTATTCTATTGCTGATAAAATATATCTTATTTAGAGTTTTATACTCTACAATTAATTTTGAAATTAATACAATCACATTGCTATTTCTCAGTCATGTGCATTTATATTTGCAATGTAACCACAACCACTATAATAATTTATATAAATTGTGTTTTATTATAATACTTAACTGTTTCCCCAAATTCTTATAAAGTAGCACTCAAATGAGCCGACTGTGACAAAAATGTTACTGTGTGTCATCACCAATTCCTGATACTAGATAATGCAATATTAGCCTTCCTTGATGAACAAATTACACTATGACTTTAATTTGCAATTTTTATTACTTATGAAAATGAGTTACTTTTCTTGTATTTTTAGAAAGGTAGTGGTTTCATTTTCTATGAAATACCTATTTAAATAGAATGCCATTTTATATTGGCTTATCTATTTCTTTCTTGTTCATTTATATCAATATAGAAACGGTTAACAGTCTCAGTACTGATAAGATTCTAAGCATATTAAAAAGAAGAAAGAGAAACTGAAATCAGTTAAGCTTAATAAAGTTTACTTGAGCAAAGTAAATAGCTGTAGAAATGCACACATATGCAGATATTATTTAGAGCAAGAGGAAAGGAAGCAACAGACAAAATGATGTGATTCTGCTGCACTTGGCACTTGCCTTGTGCTGTCATATCAGCTGCTGATTGGCTAGAAGTTCTCCTGCTATGTATGATTGACTTAGACTCTGTTGCTTGGTTACAAGGATAAACTCAGTTTAAGTAAGAAATCTTCATCCAGCAAACCAAATTCAGTTTTATTGGATATAGAGGGCACTTTGGGTCATGTGTGCTTGTCAAAGCATGGAGGACGATACAGATCAAGGCACTGCAGTCTAACAGGCACATTACTCCTTCTCAAACACTTATATAAGAATTTACTTGTCACATTTGTTCAAATCCTTTTATGAATATTTGTCAATTGTATAACCTTTTCAAGAACTCTTAACTTTAATTATTTATACTTGATTTCAATTTTATGTTTATTTTCCTCTTATATTTAGTATTTCCTTTTAGAAGGGCAAACTACCTATCATTTTAGTAATTTTAAAAATCCAAGACCAATGCTTTCTCCTATGCCCTCTTCATATATATGAATTTAGGGTTTTTAATCCAGATCAAATACAAATTTTGAAATGCCCTATTTTTTTTTTTTGCCAAACAGCATGATTTATTGATGTAACAGTTATTTTTTTTAATTTTATAATTTAATTTAATTTTCCATATCAGCCATGGATTCCCTTGTTCTCCCCCCCCCCACTTTCCCCCCAGCCCACTCCCCATTCCCATCTCCTCCAGGGCAAAGACTCCCCTGAGGATTGAGTTCAACCTGGTAGATTCAGTCCAGGCAGGTCCAGTCCCCTCCTCCCAGGCTGAGCCAAGTGTCCCTTTATAGGCCCCAGGTTTCAAATAGCCAACTCATGCATTGAGTACAGGACCCGGTCCCACTGCCTGGATGCCTCTCAAACAGATCAAGTCAATCAACTGTCTCACTTATCCAGAGGGCCTGATTCAGTTGGGGGCTCCTCAGCCATTGGTTCATAGTTCATGTGTTTCCATTCGTTTGGCTATTTGTCCCTGTGCTTTATCCAACCTTGGTCTCAACAACAATTGGACTCTTGGAGCTCCACCTGAGGCCTGGCCGTGGATCTCTGCATACGGTTCCCTCAGTCATTGGATGGGGTTTCTAGCACAACAATTAGGGTGTTTGGCCATCCCATCACCAGAGTAGGTCAGTTCGGGCTGTCTCTCGACCATTGCCAGTAGTCTATTGTGGGGGTATATTTGTGGATTTCTGTGGGCCTCTCTAGCACTTTGCTTCTTCCTATTCTCATGTGGTCTTCATTTACCATGGTCTCCTATTCCTTGTTCTCCCTCTCTGTTGTTGATCCAGCTGTGATCTCCCGCTCCCCTAAGCTCTCTTTCCCTCAACCCTTGCCCTTCATTACCCCCACTCACGTCCATGTTGTTCATGTAGATCTCATCCATTTCTCTGTCATTGGGCGATCCCTGTGTCTTTCTTGGGGTCCTGTTTTCTAGGTAGCCTCCCTGGAGTTGTGAGTAGCAGTCTAGTCATCTTTGTTTTACATCTAGTATCCTCCTATGAGTGAGTACATACCATGTTTGTCTTTCTGAGTCTGGGTTACCTCACTCAGGATGATTTTTTTCTAGATCCATCCATTTGCCTGCAAACCTCATGATGTCATTGTTTTTCTCTGCTGAGTAGTATTCCATTGTGTATATGTACCACATTTTATTTATCCATTCTTCAGTTGAAGGGCATCTAGGTTGTTTCCAGGTTCTGGCTATTACAAACAATGCTGATATGAACATAGCTGAGCAAGTGCCCTTGTGGTATGATTGAGCATTCCTTGGGTATATGCCCAAGAGGGGTATAGCTGGATCTTGGGGGAGATAGATTCCCAATTTTCTAAGAAAGCGCCATATTGATTTCCAAAGTGGTTGTACAAGCTTGCATTCCCACCATCAGTGGAGGAGAGTTCCCCTAGCTCCACATCCTCTCCAGCATAAGGTGTCTTCAGTGTTTCTGATCTTAGCCATTCTGACAGGCGTAAGGTGGTATCTTAGAGTCGTTTTGATTTGCATTTCCCTGATAATTAGGAATGTTGAGCAATTTCTTAAATGTCTTTTAGCCATTTGAGTTTCCTCTGTTGAAAATTCTCTGTTTAGCTCTATAGCCCATTTCTTAATTGGACTGTTGGGCATTTTGATGTCTAACTTCTTGAGTTCTTCATATATTCTGGATATCAGTCCTCTGTCAGATGTGGGGTTGGTGAAGACCTTTTCCCATTCTGTAGGCTGTCGCTTTGCCTTGTTGACCATATCCTTTGCTCTACAAAAGCTTCTCAGTTTCAAGAGGTCCCATTGATTGATTGTTTCTCTCAGAGTCTGTGCTACTGGTGTTATATTTAGGAAGTGATCTCCTTTGCCAAATGTGTTCAAGACTACTTCCTACTTTCTCTTCTAGCAGGTTCAGAGTAGCTGGATTTATGTTGAGGTCTTTGATCCACTTGGACTTAAGTTTTGTGCACGGTGACAGATATGGATCTTTTTGCAGTCTTCTACATGTTGATATCCAGTTATGCCAGCATCATTTGTTGAAGATGCTTTCTTTTTTCCATTGTACAGTTTTGGCTTCTTTGTCAAAAATTATATGTTCATAGGTGTGCGGATTAATGTCAGGGTCTTCAATTCGATTCCATTGGTCCACATGTTGGTTTTTATGCCAGTACCAAGCTGTTTTTATTACTGTAGCTCGATAGTAGAGCTTGAGGTCAGGGATCGTGATGCCTCCAGAGGTTGTTTTATTGTACAGGATTCTTTTGGCTATCCTGGGTTTTTTGTTTTTCCATATGAAGTTGAGTATTATTCTTTCCAGGTCTGTGAAGAATTGTGTTGGTATTTTGATGGGGATTGCATTGAATCTGTAGATTGCTTTTGGTAAGATTGCCACTTTTACTATGTTAATCCTGTCTATCCATGAGCAATGAGATCTTTCCATTTTCTGACATCTTCTTCAATTTCTTTTTTCAGGGACTTAAAATTCTTGTCATATAGGTCCTTCATTTGCTTGGTTAGTCTTACCCCAAGGTATTTTATATCATTTGTGGCTATTGTAAAGGGTGATGTATCTCTGATTTCCTTCTCACCCTGTTTGTCAATTGTATATAGGAGGGCTACTGATTTTTTTGAGTTGATCTTGTATCCTGCTATGTTGCTGAAGGTGTTTATAAGCTGTATCAGTTCCTTGGTGGAATCTTTGGGGCCACTCAAGTATACTATCATGTCATCTGCAAATAGGGAAAACTTGACTTCTTCCTTTCCAGTTTGTATCCCCTTAATCTCCTTATGTTGTCTTATTGCTCTGGCTAGAACTTCAAGTACTATATTGAATAAGTATGGGGAGAGTGGGCAGCCTTGCCTCATTCCTGATTTTAGTGGAATTGCTTTGGGTTTATCTCCATTTAATTTGATGTTGGCTGTTGGCTTGCTGTAAATTGCCTTTATTATGTTTAGGTATGTTCCCTGTATTCCTGATTGCTCCAAAACCTTTATCATGAAGGGGTGTTGGATTTTGTCAAATGCTTTTTCTGAATCTAATGAGATGATCATGTGATTTTTTTCTTTGAGTTTGTTTATATGGTATATTACATTGACGAACTTTCATATGTTGAACCACCTTTGCATCCCTGGGATGAAGCCTACTTGATCATGGTGGATAATTGTTTTGATGTGTTCTTGGAGTCTGTTTGCCAGTATTTTATTGAGTATTTTTGCATCAATGTTCATGAGGGAGATCGGTCTGTAGTTCTCTTTCTTTGTTGTATCCTTGTCTGGTTTAGAAATCAGAGTAATTGTAGCCTCATGGAAGGAGTTTGGTAATGTTCCTTCTGTTTCTATTGTTTGGAACAATTTAAAGAGTATTGGTATTAACTCTTCTTTGAAGATCTGGTAGAATTCTGCGCTGAAACCATCTAGTCCTGGGCTTTTTTTGGTTGGGAGACTTTTAATGACTCTTTCTATTTCCTTAGGGGTTATTGGACTATTTAAATAGTTTATCTATTCTTGATTTAACTTAGATATGTGGTACCTATCCAGAAAATTATCCATTTCTTTTAGATTTTCCAGTTTTTTAGAGTAGAGGTTTTTGAAGTATGACCTTTTGATTCTCTGGATTTCCTCAATGTCTATTGTTATGTCCCCCTTTTCATTTCTGATTTTGTTAATTTGGATGCTCTCTCTCTGTCTTTCGGTTAGTTTGGCTAAGGGCTTGTCTATCTTGTTGATTTTCTCAAACAACCAACTCTTTGTTTCATTAATTTTTTGTATTGTTCTCTTTGTTTCTATTTTATTGATTTCAGCTCTCACTTTGATAATTTCCTGGCATCTATTCTTCCTTGGAGACGTTGCTTCTTCTTGTTCTAGAGCTTTCAGTTGTGCTGTTAAGTCACTAGTGTGAGATTTCTCCAACTTCTTTATGTGGGCATTTAGTGCTATGAATTTACCTCTTAGCACTGCTTTCATAGTGTCCCATAAGTTTGGGTATGTGGTGTCTTCATTTTCGTTGATCTCTAGGAAGTCTCTAATTTCTTTATTTCTTCCTTACCCCATTGGTGATTCAGTTGAGCATTATTCATTTTCCATGAGATTGTAGGTTTTCTGTAGTTTTTGTTGTTGTTGAAATCTAACTTTAAACCATGGTGGTCTGATAGAACGCAGGAGGTTATTCCAATTGTTTTGTATCTGTTGAGATTTGCTTTGTGGCCAAGTATGTGGTCGATTTTAGAGAAGGTTCCATGGGGTGCTGAGAAGAAGTTATATTCTTTTTTATTAGGATGGAATGTTCTGTAGATATTGATTAAATCCATTTGAGTCATGACATCAGTTAAGTCCTTTGTTTCTCTGTTAAGTTTCGATTTGGGAGATCTGTCCAGTGGTGAAAGTGGGGTGTTGAAGTCTCCCACTATTAATGTGTGGGGTTTTATATGTGGTTTAAGCTTTACTAATGTTTCTTTTACATATGTGGATGCCCTTGTGTTTGGGGCATAAATGTTCAGAATTGAAACTTCATCTTGGTGGATCTTTCCTGTGATGAGTATGTAATGCCCTTCTTGATCTCTTTTGATTGATTTTAGTTTGAAGTCTATTTTGCTGGATATTAGGATGGCTACACTCGCTTGTTTCTTAAGACCGTTTGATTGGAAAGTCTTTTCCCAGTCGTTTTATTCTTAGGTAGTGTCTATCTTTGAATTTGAGGTGTGTTTCTTGTATGCAGCAGAAAGATGGGTCCTTCTTTCATATTTATTCTGTAAGCCTGTGTCTTTTTATAGGTGAATTAAGTCCATTGATATTAAGGGATATTAATGACCAGTGATTGTTCATTCCTGTTATTTTTTGGTGGTAGTGTGCGTATACTTCTCTTCTTTGGGGTTTACTGCTGTGGCCTTGTCTATTGCCTGTGTTTTTGAGGGTGTATCTGACTTCCTTAGGTTGGAATTTTCCTTCTAGTGCTTTCTGTAGGGTGGGTTTGTGGATAAGTATTGTTTAAATCTGGCTTTGTCTTGGAATGTCTTGTTCACTCCATCTATGATGATTGAAAGTTTTGCTGGGTATATTAGTCTAGGCTGGCATCCATGGTCTCTTAGTGTCTGCATTACATCTGTCCAGGTCCTTCTGGCTTTCAAAGTCTCCATTGAGAAATCGGGTGTTATTCTGATGGGTTTGCCTTTATAAGTCACTTGGCCTTTTTCCTTTGTTGCTCTTAATATTTTTTCTTTATTCTGTACGTTTAGTTGTTTAACTATTATGTGGCTAGGGGACTTTTTTGGGGGGTCTAGTCTGTTTGGTGTTCTATAGGCTTCTTGTATCTTCATAGGCATTTTCTTCTTTAAGTTGGGAGAGTTTTCTTCTATGATCTTGTTGAATATATTTTCTGTGCCTTTGAATTGTTATTCTTCTCCTTCCTCTATCCCTATTATTCATAGGTTTGGTCTTTTCATGGTGTCCCAAATTTCTTGGACATTTTGGGTCATGACTTTGTTGGCTTTAGTGTTTTCTTTGACTGATGAATCTATTTCTTCTACCATATCTTCAATGACAGAGATCCTCTTTTCCATCTCTTGCATTCTGTTGGTTATACTTGCATCTGAAGTTCCCATTTGTTTACTCAGATTTTCTATTTCCAGCATTCCCTCTGTTTGTGTCTTCTTCATTTTTCTATTTCCCTTTTCACGTCTTGGACTGTTTCATTGCTTTTTCATGATTTTCTTTCAGGGCTTTATTGTTTTCTTCCAGGGCTTTATTGTTTTCTTCTGCTTTATTTGTCCTTTCCTTTAGTTTTTTGTAGCATTCTTCCCATTTTTTGTTTGTCTTTTCCTCAATTTCATTTGTGATTCCTTCTATATAAGCCTCTACCTTCTTCATGATGTTATTCATGAGGCTGGTTTCCTCTGCTTCTTCCATTTTTTGATGTTCAGGTCTAGATGTTTGAGGAGGGCTAGGTTCTGGTGATGCTGTATTGCTCTTCATTTTGTTGTATGTATTTCTGCCTTGATGTCTGCCCATCTCCTTGTGGATTCGTTCTTGGTCTTATCAGTGCACTTGGTCCAGATAGAGCTGACAGATTCAGGAAGCCTCTCTCTCTTGTCCATATGGGAGATCTGGGGCAGGATGGTAGTTCTTGTCCAGATGGGAGGTCCGGGGCAGGATGGGAACTGGGGGCTGATCTCTAAGTCTCAGGAAGTGGCTAGGGTCTCGGATGGATGGGCGTGGGGGCAGGGCGTGGAGATTGCAGGGTCTGCCCGGGGTCTTGGAGAAGGGGAGCCTTCCCGGTGGAGGTGGAGGGGATCCTGCCGGATGGCCAGAACCTGGGTCCAAGTTGGGCAGGTCTTCCCCGGAATGGCTGGTGCCCAGGGATGGGATCTAGGCTGAGCCCAGGCACTCACCTCTTGCCTATTTTAAAATTTCTGCATATAAATTATTTCAACTTTCAGTCTGATTTCTTCTTTGATTCTTTCGCTATTTAGAAGGGTACTACTTTTTTGCTATATAGAAACTTTTCTTTTTTTTTTTTTTTTTTTTTTTTGGTTTTTCGAGACAGGGTTTCTCTGTGTAGCTTTGCGCCTTTCCTGGAACTCGCTTTGGAGACCAGGCTGGCCTCGAACTCACAGAGATCCACCTGGCTCTGCCTCCCGAGTGCTGGGATTAAAGGCGTGCGCCACCACCACCCGGCTGAAACTTTTCTATTTATTTCTGTTACCAACTTCAGCTGAACTTATTATTGTCCGGCACTATTAAAATGCTTGCTTTAGGCCGGGCGGTGGTGGCGCACGCCTTTAATCCCAGCACTCGGGAGGCAGAGCCAGGCGGATCTCTATGAGTTCGAGGCCAGCCTGGGCTACCAAGTGAGTTCCAGGACAGGCGCAAAGCTACACAGAGAAACCCTGTCTCGAAAAACCAAAAAAAAAAAAAAAAAAAAAAAAAAAAAAAAAAAATGCTTGCTTTATGGTTCAATCCTTAGTCAATTTTTGTGAATGTTTCATGTGCTCCTGAAGATCATATACATCCTTTAGTTGTTGAGTTTAGTGGTCTGCAAAGGTCATTATAATAAATTTTTGAAATCAGCACATTCATATCTGCTATATCCTTATTGATTGCTTGCATATTTTAGCAATTACCATGAGAAATGTTTCAAAATTTTCCATGAGGATTATTCTCTCTCTCTCATTGCCTATATTTTGATGCATATCAGTACAGAATTGATAGGTCTTCCTGGTGCACAGAAGCCTTTCTTCATTTGGAATTTACTTATCATTTGGTAATCTTAGGGACTGAAATTAGCATAATTCAGCATAGTTGTCGTCTATATTTACTAAATAATGAAAATGTTCATATCCTATGTTCTTTTATGTTTAACATTTGTGTGTGCTCATGAAGTATATATCTAGAATTGTGCCACAAATTTCAATGTCAGATTAATTTTTAAGATATCAATTATTTCTTACTTTTACTATGATTTCTTCATTGGCCTTTTGGCTATATAAAGGGGTATTTCTTAATTGTTACATAAAGAGATCTCTTTTTGTTCCACATTTTATTAATTTAGAATTTCACATAATATACCTTGGTCACATTCTTTCCCTTCCCCTAACTGCTTTCAGATTCTCCCCCTCTCTACCTATGCAACTCCTTTTATTTGATCCCTCTTGAAACACAAACAAATAACCACAACGGAAACTCAGCACCAACAGACAACAGCAGTGCCCCTCCCAGCACACACACATATACACATTTATGGGATCTGATTTGTGTTAGGCAGCTACTCCTGAGCATGAGGTCTGCCTTGGAGTGTGATTGATATACTTACTGTCATTCCATTGAAGAAAACTAATCTTCACTCTCCTGCAGCTTCTGGGGTTGGGACTTTGTGTCCACTTCACCTCCAGCATACTGGGATTTTTGTCTGGTTTGAGCTTCTTCGGTATTGTGCATGCTATCACAATCTCTGTGAGTTCATATGAGAATCAATCCTCTGTATCTTGAAAATGTGGTTTCCTTGAAGTCATCCACTATCCCTGGATTTGATCATTATTTTACTCCTGCATAGATCCCTTGATCCTTAGGGGAGGGATGTGATTTAAAAAAACATCCCTTAGGTTTGAGCGCTCCAAAGTCTCTCACTCACTGCACATCATCAAGTTTGTGTGTCTGTGTGTCTGTGTTAATTACCTACGGCAACAAGAAGCTTCTCTGATGATAATTGAGAGATGCATTGATCTACAGGTATAGCACTATGTCATGAGGAGGCATTTATTGCTGTGTTTTTATCAGAATAAGATTTGCTCCTGAGCCCATGACGTATCTATTCTCAGATTCTTGGCTTCATTAATAGTTTCAGGTATGGGTTAGATCTCATGGAGTTGACTTTAAATTCAATTAAAAAGTGTTTGGTTACTCCCACAACATTTGTGTGGACATAGTGGACAAATCTTGCTGACAGGTCATTATTGTAGCTAGCAGGATTTGCAGCTGGGTGAAATTGATGATTATTTTTCTTCTCCAGTAATATGTATAACACCTTCCATTACTACCAGCACTACTCAGTAGAGGTGATGCTTCTAGTTGAACATCAGCTTGATTTCTCCATGATGTATTTTCTATTATTTGTTATTGACTTCAAAATTATCATTCTTATGTTGCCTATACTCCATGATACATACATACACATGCATATATGTATATGCATATATAATATATATGTATAATTTCTCACATTTGAAATAATTTCCTATTGTTAGACATTAAGGATATTCTACTATTATTTTGCTAGCATATATAGTGGCAGGATGTAAATTGTAGTTCCCTAAAATCTGAAGAAGCCCCTTTAAGTACTATTAGAATTTGTTTCTCTGACTGATTTTATATATTATGTATTTGTAAAGTTTGTTTTTAACTGACAAATACAAACACTGTCCATATTAATGGGGCACAATGTTGTGTTTATTAAGAATAAGTGCTATGTAATACTTAAATCTAGATAAGCATTTTTAGCTCTAAAACATTCCTCATTTCTTTGTGGTAAACACTTCCAAAATGCCTCCTTACAGATTTCTGAAATGTAGTTATTGCTACATACTGTCACCCTACTGTGTAGACCAGAGCTTCCTAGCTATAACAATATAACTTAGTAATCTCGCCCACTCCATCTTCTTTACAATCAACATTTTCAGAGTATACTTAATGAGTTGAGACCTTAAGTATTTTCTTCCTTTGCTGTGGGATGGTCTGTATGTCAAATGTGTTGCTGATTGGTCAATAAATAAATCACTGATTGGCCAGTGGCTAGGCAGGAAGTATAGGTAGGACTAACAGAGAGGAGAATTGAGAGAACAGGAAGGCGGAAGAGAGACACTGCCAGCCGCCGCCATGACAAACAACATATGAAGATGCCGGTAAGCCATGAGCCATGTGGCAAGGTATAGATTTATAGAAATTGATTAATTTAAGATATAAGAACAGTTATCAAGAAGCCTGCCATGGCCATACAGTTTGTAAGCAATATAAGTCTCTGTGTTTACTTGGTTGGGTCTGAGTGCCTGTGGGACTGGCAGTTGAGAGAGATTTGTCCTGACTGTGGGCCAGGCAGGAAAACTCTAGTTACATTCCTTCTTTTCCTCCCTCCCTCCCTCTCTCCCTTGTTCCTTCCATCCCTTCTTCCTTTCTTTCTCCTTGCTTTTCCAGGATCTCCTGGTACCTGCTCTGGCATAAATTTTGTTATGTAGTCAAGGATGACCTTGAACTCCTGATTTTTTCACCTTTACTACCTGAATGTTGGGATTACTGGTGTGTGCCTTCATCCTTCATTTTATGTGAATGTATGGAATGAATACCAGGTTTTATGCATATTAGGGAAGCAGTCTACCAAATGAGCTTCATTCCCAGCCTGATTTTCTGTTTTTCTGTTCCTTACTTATTTCCTGTAACATAATGTTTTCTAGTTTCAATCTATGTTGACAGTAATGACAATACTTCTTTCTTTTTTTAATAGCTGAATAATAAATACCTCATTTGTGTATTGCCCCATTTTCTTTATCTATGAGAAGTTGATGAACAATTTCGTTCATTTATATATCTTGGTTATTAGGAATAGTGATGCAATGAACATAGGAATATAGATTTCACTTCCTTTTGTACACACCCAGGTGTAAGGGAACAGGATCATATGGTCTTTCTATTTTTAATTATTTGATGAACTTCCTCACTGTTTTCCATAATGGATGTGCTGGTGTAAAATCCAGCAATATGTATGAGTTCCCTTTCTTCAGTACTTGATATTTTTAGACTTAGTTTTAAATTTATTTTTTTAGTGGGATAGCCTGGTGTTTTGCAGGCATTTATGTCTATGCACCTACTGTGTGCAGTTCTCTCTGAGGCTGTAAATGGGCATAAGATTATACAGTTTTTTTGCATCAATGTTCATGAGGAAGACTGGTCTGTAATTCTCTTTCTTTGTTGCATCTTTGTGTCATTTGAGTATTAGAGTAACTGTAGCCTCATAAAAGGAGTTTGATAATGTTCCTTCTGTGTCTATTATATGGAACAATTTGAAGAGTATTGGTATTAGCTCTTCTTTGAAAATCTGATAGAATTCTGTACTGAAATCATCTGGTCCTAGGCTTTTTTTTTTTTTTTTTTTTGGTTGTGAGACTTTTAACGGCTGTTTCTATTTCCTTGGGGGTTATTGGTCTATTTAAATTGTTTATCTGGTCTTGATTTAACTTTGGTATGTGGTACCTATCTAGAAAATTGTCCATTTCTTTTAGATTTTCCCATTTTGCAAAGTACAGGTTTTTGAAGTATGACCTGATAATTCTCTGGTTTCCTTTTTATCTGTTGTTATGTATCCCTTTTCATTTCTGATTTTGTTAATTTGGATGCTCTCTCTCTCTCTGCCTTTTGGTTAGTTTGGATAAGGGCTTGTCTATCTTGTTGATTTTCTCAAAGAACCAATTCTTTGTTTCATTGATTCTTTGTACTGTTCTCTTTGTTTCTGTTTTATTGATTTCAGCTCTCAATTTGATTATTTCCTGTAATCTATTTCTCCTAGGTGACTTTGCTTTTTCTTGTTCTAGAGCTTTTATGTGTGATATTAAGTCACTAGTGTGAGATTTCTCCATCTTCTTTATGTGGGCATTTAGTGCTATGAACTTTCCTCTTTCATATTGTCCCATAAGTTTGGGTATGTAGTACATTCATTTTCAATGAATTCTAGGAAGTCTTTAATTTCTTTCTTTATTTCTTTCTTGACCCATTGGTGATTCAGTTGAGCATTATTCAGTTTCCATGAGATTGTAGGCTTTCTGTTGTTGAAATCTACCTTTAATCCATGGTTGTCTGATAGAATATAGGAGGTTATTCCAATTGTATTTGTATCTTTTGAAACCAAACTAGTGGGAACTCATGAAATCTGGATCAATAGCTGTGGAGCCTGCAGTCTAGGCGCTCTGCATAAGTAAGACAGTTGTGTAGTTTGATCTGCTTAAGGGGCCCCCTGACAACAGGATCAGAATCCATCCCTGGTGCATGAGCAGGCTTTTTGAAGCCCACTACCTATGTAGGGACACCTCACAAAGCCTTGAGGCAGGGGGAGGGGCTTGGATTTGCCGCTACTAAATATACCTCCCCATGAGAGGCCTTACCTTCTTGTAGGAGGGAATGGAGGGTGGGTTTGAAGGGGGAGGCTGAAGGGGTGGGAGGAAGGAAGAGAGGATCTTTGATTGGTACGTAAAATGAATAAAAAAATTTCTTAAGAAAAAAAAGATTATATACTTTTGTGAGTCCCCATATTTATGCTGGGCGTAGAACAAAGGATGTCTAGAAGTACAGCCAGTGCTTTTAACCGCTGAGCCATCTCCCCTGCCCCATCTTTAGACATTTTAAACATAATATCCACTTTTACTGGGTGGAGATGATATCTTATTGTTTAGTTTGCATTTAGTCAGGATGTATTGCATGAAATAAAATCCATTATCAATAAAATAAAAAAACTAAAAAAGAAATTTATGTCCACTAACACAATATGTATGATTTTTGTGTCTTGTTTCTATAATCGATCACTTTGCTGAAAGTGGTTATCAGCACTAAGAAGTTCTTCTTAGGGTGTCTTATGTACAGAATCATATCATCTGTAAATAGGGATACTTTGACTTCTTTTCTCACTTGTTTTCCCATTTTATTTTTTTGTCTTCTCTGAGTGCTGTAGATAAGACATTAGCATTACATTGAATGAACAGCCTTGTTTTGTATCTGTTCTTATTGGGAACACTTCTGAGTTTTTCTGTATTTAACATATTGACTCTAGGTTTTTCGTAAACAGCCTTTAATGTTAAAGTATGTCACCTCTATCCCTAGCCTCTATGACTTTTATCATGAATGGATGCTAGATTTTGTCAGAGGCTTTTTACTGAATCTATTGAGAAGATGATGTCATTTTTGTCTATAATTCCATTTATGAGCTGAATCACATTTATTTAATTTCATATATTGAGCCAACTATACATCTGTGGAGTGAAACCAACTTAACCACAATGAATGAGCTTTTTGATATGATCTTGAATTTAGTTTGTAAGTATTTTATTGTGAATTTTGAATCTTGAATTATCAAGGAGATGAGTCTGTAATTTGAATTTATTTCTTGTATTTGTATTTTAGTTTGGAACCAGTATAATACTAGCTTTATAAAAATTGTTATTAGCATTCCTGCCTTTGCTATTTTCTTATAGAATGAATTGAGTAGCATTGAAGTAGCTCTTTGAAGGTCTGGTCAAATAATTCTGCAATGGATCCATCTGGTCCTAGAATTTTTTCAGTTGGGAGATTTGTATTAATGCTTCAATCTTGACTCTGGTTATTGATATGTTTAAAATTATTTGTTTCATCTTGTTTTAATTTGAATAAGTCATGTATATCTAGAAATTTATCCATTTCTTTTATGTTTTCTAATTTATTGAAATACATGGTTTTGAGTTATATTCTTTTGATTTTCTGAATTTCATTGATATCTGTTTTAATGTCTCCATTTCCATCTCTAAATTTATGAATTTGAGTCTTCTTTTTCTTGTCTTTTGACTAAAGATTTGTCACTTTTGTTTATCTTTTAAGAGAACTATCTTCTTATTTCACTGAATAGTTGCATTGCTGTTTTTTTTCTGAATTATCCCTTTCCATCTACTGCTTTGATTTTTTTTTACTGTTTTTCCAAGGCTACATGGTTCACCATTAAGTTATTTCAAAGCTCTCAGAAATGTATACCCTTAGATGTATAAACTCCCCTCTTAAGAATACCTTCACTAGGGATTGAGAGATGATTCTCTCAGCATTGAGAGCATTTGTTTCTTTTGTAGAGGACTTTGGCTCAAGTCTCAGTACCCATGTGGTAGCTCATAAACTTCCATTTCTGCAGTTCCAGGGAACCTGGTAATATCATCTTACCTCTTCGGCATCAGGCACGCAACATGGTATACAGACTTAGAAGCTGGCAAGATATTCATAAAATAAAATAATCTTTTTTAAGACGTCTTCCTCATATGCCATAGGATTGGGTATGCTGTATTTCAATTTTCATTTAATTCTATGGTTTTTAAAAATCATCTTCATTTTTTTTAACAACACATTGGCATTTAATGGTGTGTTGTTTACTCTCCATTAGTTTGTCCTTTAATTGTTTTTTTTTTTTTTTTAAGTTCCTTCTGTTGTTGAGGTGTAGCTTTATCTAACTGTGATCAGATAGACTTCAGGATGTGGACAACCTTGCCTTGTTCCTGATTTTAATGGAATTGTTTTGAGTTTCTCTTTATTTAAATTGATGTTGGCTATAGGCTGGTTGTAAACTGCCTTTATTTTGTTGAGGTATGTCCCTTGTATCCATTATTTCTCTAGGACTTTTATCATGAATAAGTGTTATATTTTGTAAAAGGTCTTCTCTGGATCTAATGAGATGATTTTTTTGTCTTTATGTTTGTTTGTTTGTTTATATGGTGGATTACATTTATGATTTATGAATGTTGATCCATCCCTGCCTAACTGGGATGAAACCTACTTGATTGTGGTGGATGATCTTTTTGATGTATTCTCGGATTCAATTTGCAAGTATTTTACTGAGTGATTTTTGCATCTATGTTTTTAAGGGAAATTGATCTCTAATTCTCTTTCTTTGTTGGATCATTATGTGTCTTAGAAATCAGTGTAACTGTGTTCTTATAAAACTAATTGGCAATGTAACTTCTGTCTCTATTTTGTGGAATAACTGAACAGTATTGGTGTTAACTTTTCTTTGACAGTCTAGTAGAATTCTTCACTAAAACCTGGCCCTGAGGGTTTTTTTTTATTTTTGTTTGTTTGTTCTTATTTTTTTTTTTCTGTTGGGAGTCTTTTAAGTGACTACTTCTATTTCACTAGGAGTTACAGGTCTGTTTAAATTTCCTAACTGTCCTTGATTTAACTTTGATAAGTGGTATTTTTTTGAGAAAATTATCCATTTCTTTTGGATTTTCCAATTTGGTGAAGTACAGTATTTTAAGTACATTCTTTTGATTCTCTAGATTTGCTCAGTGTCTTTTTTTGGTCCCCCCTTTCATCTCTAATTTTGTTAGTTTGGATATTCCTTCTCCCCACTTTAGCTAATTTGGTGTGTGGGTTTGTCAATCTTACTGATTTTTCTTAAAGAACCAACTCTTTGTTTCATTGATTCCTTGTTTTTTGTTTGTTTCTACTTTATTGATTTCAGACCTGAGTTTGATTATTTCTTGCTGTTTATTCCTTTTGGCTGTGATTCTTCTTTTTGTTAGAGCTTTCAGGTGTGCTGTTTATTTAGTAATATGAAATCTCTCCATTTTTTAATGCGAGCACTTACTTAATGTCATGAACTTGCCTTCATTGTGTCCCATAATTGTTGGAATATTGTTTATTCATTTGCATTCACTTCTACAAAGATTAATTTCTCTCTTATTTTCTGTCTGCTGGTGAGGCTTTTCTCTGAGTTCCTATTTTTATTTCCCAGATTTCCCTGAGTTTGGGTTTTCTTTATAGATTATACTCCCACTTTCAGGTCTTGAACTTCTTTATTCATTTCTTTCAACTGTTTGTCTTTTCATAGATTTCTTTAATGGATTTGTTAATTGTCTCTAAGGACCTGTATCATATTCATAAAAGCTCTTTTAAGTTACTTGTTTTGTGTTTCAGTTACGTTGTATTTTCCAGAGCCTACTGTAATAGTATTACTGGACTCTAATGGATGCATATCATCCTCCACTAACTGATTATGTTTTAATGCTGGCATCTGGCCATCTGGGTTTGGAATGATTGTAATTCCAGGTGCTAATATTTGGTCTTGGCTTTGATGGGTACATGTTTTTTGCTGTAGTTTCTGTTGCCCACTCTGGTTCTTGGGAGATTGTGATAGCTGTTGTTGCTTGGTCAGGAATGCTTCTGAGATCCTGCCAGGTGTGACCACTGAGGTTCCGGGTTCAATGCATTCCTAGGCATTGGGAGCTGACACTTAGGAATGGGGATGGGCTAGAAGTGGTGGGTGTGATGGGTCCACAGAAGAAAGGAAAGCAGGGTGCACCCCCAGGAACAGCTTAGTCCACTGGGAATGAGAACAGAAAACAAGAAGAGGACACAACAGGGAGTCTGTTGCATATATGGAGATAGGACTGGGGTGTTGAGTTTCGAGGAGAGGAAGGTGAGTGAAGATCTGAAGTTTTTCTGTCTGTATCACTGGCCTACTTGCTTCTCTGGCAAACTTGGCTTGTGGGTTCCCAGGGAATGCCTTCTGGAGTTGAGGGCTGAGATAAAGGGATGAGTGGGAAGGAAAGTTGAGGAGTAGATTTCTGTAGCACAAATCTTAAAGGGCCCTATTATTAAACAAACAAACAAACAAACAAAAAAACCTCAGGACCAGGTATTGGGGTGAACGCTGAAAGATCAGAGAGACAGAACAGGCCACAGCTAACCTCACCTTGCCAACTTCTCAGCTGATCCTGTTTCCTCAAACTGGAAGCCTCTGAGTCCTCATCCAGAATGAATCTCCGCTGAAGTACTGCTAAAAGCCTAAAAGCTTAACCAGGCTCTAATTCCTGGTTTTCATGCCTTATATACCTTTCGGCTTCCTGCCATCACTTCCTGGGATTAAAGGCGTGTGTCACCATGCCTGTCTGTTTCCAGTGTGGCTTTGAACTCACAGAGATCCTGACAAATCTCTGCCTTTGGAATGCTAGGATTAAAGGGGTGTGTGCCACTATTTTCTGGCCTTTGTAGGGCTCTGGCCCCCCATTTTGGGTAGCTGCTGCCTTGCTTGCTGACCTTGACCTTGATGTCCCCCCTATGCTAATTCTCTGCCCATTTCACCCTCCTGAATACTTAAGGGAAGTTCCTTGTTTGTGTATCCTGCATATTGGGCGTTAACAGCTTAGATGCAAGATTGTAAACATCAGTAGTGAACTTCTGCCCTCTGGGGTTCTCCCATTGTGCTGTAAGCCTGTATTTAAGGTTTCCTCCCTCTTTCAATAAACAGCATTCTGCATTCTGCTGAGGCGAATGACTCGCTGTCTTTAGTCTCTGTTTTTCAATCCACAACCCCTCGCTTGGACATGGTGAACCGGTGGTGGTAGCACAGGCCTTATGGCTACAGGTCTCTATGTCTATCTAGTGGTTGTTCTGTTTTCTGACCCCAGATAAGTTTATTAGGGTGTACAATGTATTGGGGGACATAATATCACCACAGATTTGTGTGCTCAATTGGAGATGGGGAAAGGGGGAAGAAAAGCTGTAGCAAGCGGTCTGCTACAGAGCTGAGGACAAGACTAGGGGATTGGATTTGGAGGAGAGGAAGGAGATGTAAAGATCTGCAGTTAGTCCACCTGCTTCCCTGGAATTGTTTTAATCTTTTTTTTTTTTTAATCGTTGAAAGTTTTACTTAAATATAAAAGTTGGTTTTACTGCTTATAATTATTTGGGTTGGGGATTGTAATATTTCAGAATGTGGAATACATCTTCCCAATCCCTTCTGGCTTTAAATTTTCCTCCCAAATCAACTTTTGTTATTCTGATTGGCAGCTTCCATTAGCTTTTTTGAACCCTGTTTTTAGTGTTTTAACTACAAAGCATGTGGGGAGCCTCTTTTCTGTTATGGGATTCTTGTATTTTTATGGGATTCTTCTCCCTAGATTTGAGAGATTATGATTTTATTGAAAACATGGTTTAAGTATTTTCTTCTATATCTATAATTCATATATTTTATCTTTCCACAACATCCTCAAAATACTTCATTGTCCCTTTCATGGTTTTAATAATTTGTCATTTTCTTTTATTGAATGACTCAATTTCTATACTTTTCTTCAAATCATGATATTATGTCTTCTACCTGATCTATTCTATTGGTGAAGGTTGCATTGAGCTTTTTTATTTGATTAATTAAATTTTTCACTTCCAGCTGGGTGGTGGTGGCGGCGGCGGCGGCGGCGGCGGCGGCGGCGGCGGTGCACGCCTTTAATCCCAGCACTCGGGAGGCAGAGGCAGGTGGATCTCTGTGAGTTTGAGGCCAGCCTGGTCTCCAAAGCGAGTTCCAGGAAAGGCGCAAAGCTATACAGAGAAACCCTGTCTCGAAAAACCAAAAAAAAAAAAAAAAAAATTTCACTTCCAGATTCATTGCAGTTCTTTGGTATTTCTGTATCTTTGGTGAATTCCATTTCCATATTCTGAATTATCTTCCTTATTATTTAATTTGGCTGTTAATTTTCATGAACATCAATAAGTTTTTTTCAAATCTTCACTAAGTTCATTTAGGTATTTATTTGTGTCCTGTTTGAATTCTCTGATCATGTTTAGTAAGTATTCTTTTTAATTGGACATCTTGAATTTGTCTAAGTTGTTCTTCTTGGGGAACATTTTGACAGTATTTGTGATATTAGGGGTAGTCTCCTGCTGCAAGGTGAAGACAAGTTGTAGCAAAGTCTCACAGCTGCAAAGGCATGTACAGATACAAGTCTCACAATTGAGAGTATCTCCACAGACTTAGTATATATCAGGAGCACCACCACTCAACAGGCCAAATCATGTGTCCGTTTCACTGAAGCACAGTCCTTTGCCTTGGGGGTCACTTCTACAACCACATTATTTGTGAACACATGATATGTAATAGATGTGTTTCCTGGGCCTTAAGTATGGGGATGGATGATAGAAACATTCCCTGACCATATGTGTCACAATGGTTGCCTCGTGGCTGTAAAAACCTATACAGTCTTAGAAGAGGGAAGGTGTTCTCCAGGCTTACTCAAAAGCTAGAGTGGCTATGGCAAAAGTTTGGGCCAGCCACCAGTGTGCAGGTTTCTGCTTCATGGTGAAGAAGGTTGAGATTTTCTATGAGTTGTGGACTATGCATGGAGCCTTCAGATTCTAAAGGGTATATAACTGCCTCTGCATTCTATGAAAAAAAAAAGTCCTTGTGCTATCTCTTCAATGGGCTGAAGTCTTTTCTCTTTCAACTCTGCTGTCCTAGGTTAAGGGACAGTGGTGGGAGCAGTAAGATGCTTGGTTTGACCAAGCTCTGTTGGACATATCCATGCCTATGATTCTAGTGTTGTGGAGGGACTTTGCCTAGCCCTGAAAGTCAAGTCCTAGACTTGGACTCTTCTCCTGGTAGTAGGTGTGGCTCACCATGCACGCCTACTTGGAGTTGAAGAAGGGGTGATGGGCAACTCTTTCCTGTTTCTCCTTCTTGTTTTTAAATAACAAAAGCAGAGACTATGTCACATGATATGCTTAGCTCTTGTGAAGTTAGTTTAGTGGGAGGTATCTACAGGGAGAGGCCCCTCAAGGATCTTAGCCGTCGTCTTGGCTGTCTTTACAAGTTAATTACAAATTAAACTTTAATTTGTTAAAGTTCCTTTAAAATTTAATCACAGGCCAGATTAAGTGTAGGAGCCCTAAATTAATCACTGCTCAGTAATTCTCAACCAATAATTTTGGCATGTATATAGATGTATAAAGTTAGACCATCTCTGTCATCTTTGGCCTTCCCTTCAGATATCTGTTTAAAGGAGTAAACTGTAGTGGACCAAATATATATGCTGCACTCTCAACTTTCTGTCCCTATTTTCTAGAAAAGGATAATAATACCTAAATTATCAATAATAAGGTGATCAAATCTGTAAAACTAAAGGCCAATTAAGTAGAAAGGAGGGAGGAGAAAGAAAAGTTAATTATTTATTTAAGTCTCATTATTGATTCAGTATCAGGATTTCCAAAATCATTCCTGAGCAATGGGATTGCTGCACTAAGTAATTATTTCCACTGCAACAAGTTTTCTTGATCATGTTGATTGACATGTCTTAACTTTGACAAGGATTTACAGCTAGTTGCAGCTGTCCTCATAATTGTCACTGATTTTTTTTTTTCCTTTTGGTAAGGAAATGGTCACCTGAAACCCATCCTTATCTGATAACTCAATGTGAACTTTCCCCTCCTATCTTCACTTGTATTTCTGAGATGATCACTTATTCCAAATGTGGTCAACTGGGCCAATAAGACTCTATTCCATTTAGAACTGCTGCTTGTCAGGGTAAGTGTTTACTTCCTCTTACCTGACTAGTGGCACTATGATGAACTTAGGGCTGAACTGAAGAAGTAGAAAGCAGACAGGGAGATTGTGGCTTCCCACTTTTTCATTCTGATTTTAGATTAGGGTATATGAGACAACAAACACCTTTCTTTTTCTGTAGGCCAATTTGAATAACACATTCTCTCACTTACAATGTACAATCCTGCTTCAGGAGGCTGTGTTTTCCTTGATAGCATGTCTGAATGTGGTGTTGCCATTGATTCAGAGGCAGCCTCTCTCAGAATTATCTTTGTGTGCAGCAATAACTCACTTGTTCAGAGTTGCTTCCCCAATATGTGGAGCAAATCTGATCTATTATTACAATTTAGTTATATTGAGTGTCTGAGTAAATAATCCAAAGCCAAGTGTTTTCTCAGCTATGTTTCTAAATGTTCAATAAGCTAATGCCATGGAACTATTTTTATGTGCAGGAAAGCTATGGTTTCTCTCAATGTTACACTGACATACACAACATACAACCTACAGTAGACCTTTCCCAGGATCTGACACTGTCTATGCTCTCTACCACAAATGAAAACAATGCCTCTTTCTTGACTATGTGAATATGTGGAATTATTTCTTGAACTTGTTTGCTTAGCAGTAGAAAGTGCTAACCTCAAGAATAGGACACTTGTGAGGAGCAGGTTCTTGGTAAATGTAATTCCTACCAGTACACAGGACCTAAGCAGATAGCTAGAAAAGAGGGACTAACTAGCTAGTTTGAAAGCAGCATGCTTGGAATGGACAAAAACAAAGGCCAGGGCTGCATAACACTGACATTTTTATTAGAATTCATTTGTAACAAATGGAACCTGTGTCAGCAAAGAACTGATTTTCATACAGACTTCTTTCGCCACCAATGTAACGAAGTAAGAAAATAAAAAGCACGCCTTTCATTCTGTAAAACACTTACGCGTACTACTAATTAGAGGTAATTGTATTTTTTTAACAAGCCATTTTACAAGTTATTTTTTTTTTTGAGTTTTCAGTCTATGCATCCAAAACGAGAGCAAAGAACACAACTGTTATCTTTGTAAAGACACTCCAAGCTTGGATGGCAAAGCCATGTAACGGATGGATAGGATGGATCTGTAGCCTTCTGATCTCTGCTGGAGTATCAGGGCACCCATATACCAATGGAAATCAAAACCCAAAAAGGAAAAAAAATGGGAAGGGGATTTTAAAATGACAAGAAAGACTAAAATAAAGCTAAACCAAAAATCAGCAGGAAAGAAAAACCATGTACGCTACTATGCATTTTTCCTTTCCTGTTGTGATGTGTTATCCACAGACACATAAATGAATTTCTGAAGGAGTTTCTACATATGGGTTCAAGTAATAACATTATTGGGTGTAGAATCAATAGGGCAGTGCATAGTACAAAGGTATAGAAAGTGCAAAGTTCCCTAGAGGCCCTTCCCTCCCCTGGCTGTCCTTGCCTTGTCTAACCATGCAAACCATTTTTAAAAAAGAGCTAAAATAAAGTTCTGTACAAATCACTTTTATATATTTGATATTTTACCATTGTAACTAATTACAAAATTATACATAACTACACATACATAGGTAAATAATAGCACCGTACTGGTTATGATGATGAAAATAACTAGAAACTTGGATGTTTATGGTAATGGTGGATAATGATGTTGGCCTGGGAAATTAAACTTGAATGGTCATAGAGAAAAGTACAGAGTGGAATGCACATCAGTGACAGTGGGGAGTTAGTTCTAGGAACAGCTCCTGATTCTGGAGTAGTGCCTGCCTCATCCTCCTACGGTACGCGTCCCATTCATTTTCGTTTGGTGATGACTGTCTTCTCTCCTTCTGCCATATAGGCAGCTTTGGGTGCAGAGAGATGAACTGCTCAACTGGCCAGTCATTCTGGTAAGTGATATTCCATTAGATCCCACATGTCCAAAATGGCATGTCTAGATGATGCAATACCTGTCTGACTCCCTTTATTTCACTAAAACCAAATTACAGCACTGAGCAACCTGGCACTTGGATAAATCTTCAATGATACAAGTGAAAAGAAAACAACAGACCCACATAGTGCACATTCTTCTCTGGTTCTGATGTAGGTTAGAGAGTCTCATTCTGAGGTAGCCTTCTAGATTCTTTTTTTTTTTTTAGTGTTATATATATATATATTTCTATTTTTTCTTTTTTTGTTCATTTTTTGTTTTTTATTTTTATTTTTATTTTTTACAAAAATGCTCAAATACGATACTTGCAAGTGTTTGGTCTCTAGGAGTTTATTCTGCTAATAATGGGAAAATGTGAAAACAAATACCCTTCCATGCAGAACATCATGAAGCTGAAATTAAACCAAAATATTATACCTGTATCAAAACTCTTTCAGAGTTCTTAGGATTTGGAGAGAGTACTTTAAAATCGTATAGCATGTGGTAAACTCATGCCACCATCCATGGCTTCCTATGGAAATGCTGTTGAAAGGTTTGGGGAGATATATACATATACATACATACATATATATATATATACATATATATGTATATACGTACATATATATATAATTTATTGCCCCTTTCAGAAAACTCCTAATGGAATATCAAATATATCCCGAAGTTGTCTCTGTAAGTAAGACTGGTGGTTACTGCATGCTCCAGAGCAGATTTGGAAGGGATTAGAAGTGAGACAAGTTGCTCTTCCTGATGTGACGATGAGGAACGGAGAGGCCCTGATTATCCAAGTGCTTTGGGCTGGTACAATCACTAACATCCCCCACTTGGCTGAAAACTAGGAATGCATATTATTCAAAGAGTTTATATACATGTGGTAAACAGATAATACTTTAATTGAAAGAGTAACAGATGTGAACAACTAATGGAAATCAACCAAAAGGTAGAAAGAAATGCTATTAAAATAGGCATCAATTATAAGGCACTCTAAATGCAGAACTAAAACCAAATCAAACAGCACAGCGCCTCCCAGGAACGCCACAGCCACGAGAAACTGCGCAGCATCTCCCAGGAACGCCGCAGCCACAACATGTTTCTGACTGAAAGAGTAACATGAGTTTGGCTTTGCCCCTGTTACATGTCATAAATGCAAATTTCATAGCACATACTATAGACAATATGATTGAATATACTTTTTTTTTTAAAAAACAACTTGATAGCTGATATATTACAACATTCTTCCCTCCTAAAGGGATATGCACTGACCTTTCCCACATGCACACCTCTTAGATATTTAAGAATTGTTATTGCACTAGAGTGTTAGAAATATTGAATTTTGTTGGAAGCCTGGCTAACAAAACAGTATTTGTGAATATGACTGGGTAGGTGGGGGAATGCAGGGCAGGAAAGTCAGGGGCGAGGTTCAATAATCAATGATGTGCACTCCTCAATTCCCTTTACAAATTAAAGTTTTGAAATACTAAAAATAACTTGGAAAAGATGGTTACAATCGCTTTTTATCCTTAGAAACACTGAACAATGGAAGAACTGAATGGCAGTTAAATCTTTGTGTGGACATACTGTCTATATATACATAGATACCCTTAAAATATAGATATCTATCTATATATGCATATGTTAGCAGCAACTTTATACTTTGCGCCTCCCTGTTGATTCCAAAAATAAAACAAAGCAAAACAAAATTCCCCTTGAAGCTTGCAGAGAATGGGCACTTTCTCATCAGTTATGCCAAACAAATGTGTAAGTAATATCTGTTGAGACAGATACTGTAGATTGAGTGTTGCACAAAAATGTGCAAAGTTTCAAATGATTTGATATTTCTACAGTAAGATATTACAGATAACCATTCTACTGCTTAAAAAAACCTACAATTCTGAAATAAAAAATGAAGAATTACATAACTTTTTGAATTTACTTTATCAATGATACATTTGTTTAAAAAAAAGTTTGCACAGTTAGAACTGAAGCACAGGGCAGCAGAATCTTTTACAACACTAAAATGAAATCAAGGACTTTCTTTTTAAACAGCCCCACCCTTACCCCTAAAATGCAAGTATGAGTGGCATGGGGAAAGGGGTGATGTTGAAGCAGAGTCCACCTTATTGTGAGAAGCCACACCAGCAAATGCCTTGTGCTGAACTGAGGCCCACAGGCAAGCTCTCTCTGTCCCCACCAAGCAATCTTGAACAAGATGGTAGTTCTTTGCTGTCATTTCTTCTTCCCTTTATTTCGAATCCTTGAGGTATCTGTAAATAAAATCCTTCAGATGCCTCCCTAAGTCAGGATTCTTGTTATTATTTTTCAGGTTAGATGATTAAACTGTGAATTCTTGGTCCACTTGGAAGAGTTTGTTTTTGTTTTGTAATAGTCCCACTAAGTGGCTGTTAGCTAGAAGTTAAGAAGGACTTCTCAAGTGCCCTGTATGGCTCAGAAGAGACTCCATGGATAGCGAAGGGCCTGTAGTAAAAATCCAGAAGGGATCAGGGGTTTCTACGTTGCATAGTGATCAAAGCTGCCCAGGTATTCTAGTGCGGCTCGATAGCAGAACTGGTATTGATCCTGCAGGACACAGGGTACAAGGGGAGAGATGAAAAAAAATTGATATTTTAATTGAAAAATAAAACCAGCATTGTAAAGAAAAAAATATATCTCCAAGGCAGCAACACTACCACTTTAATTTAGTCTGATGACCAAGCAACAATGAGCAAAGAACAATTAGCCATGTGAGGATGTTATTAACTTCACTCATCAACCTGACTGATACACGGCTCCTAATTCCAAGCCCTAATAACTCCAGTGAATATTATCTTTCTTCTTATGTGCTACAGCCATCTTTCACAATGACCTAAGTATCTGATTATTTTCAGTTGCAAAAAAAAAAAATGGGAATTTCCCTAAAGGCAAGTTGTATTTGTATGTTCTGGGTTGCTTTCCACTGAATTTGAGTTTACAAAAAAAGAAGGAAAGAAGAAAAGGGAAAAAAGGAAGTAGGCAAGATTGCTCAGTGGTCAAAGGCACTTGCCTCTATCCAGGTCTGAAGACCTGAGCTTGATCCCTGGGATCCACATAACAGAATGAGAGAAGTTACTCTCACAAATTGTCCTCTGACCTGCACACATGTGGTCTGTGGCATGTGCACTCTACTCCCACACAAACAAAAGAAAAAATATAAAAGAATCAGATCGGGCTTCAGACTCAATCAGAACTACCATCATGTCAGACAGTCCCATGTAAGTGATAGGGGCAGAAAAGATCCTATGCATCTATAAGAAAGAAAGTTGTGCTGGATAGTTTTATGTCAACTTGACACAAGTTAAAGTCATCTGAAAAGAGGGAGCCTCAATTAAGAAAATGCCTCCACAAGGTTGAGCTGTAGAAGAGCCCATAGGGAATTTTAGTAATGAGTAATGGGAGGGGGAAGGCCCAGCACACTGTGGGTGGGGCCAACCCTAGGCTAGTGGTCCTGGGTTCTCTAAGACAGTAGGCTGAGCAAGCCATAGGAAGCAAGCCAATAAGCAGCACCCTCCACGGTCTCTGCATCAGCTCTTGCCTCCAGGTTCCTGCCTTGTTTTAGGTATTATCCTGACTTCCTTCAGTGATGAAGAGTATATGAAAGCATAAGCCAAAAAACCTCTTTCTCCCCAACTTGCTTTTGCAGGGTGTTTTGTTGCAGCAATAGAAACCTAAGACAGAGTGAAAGGTAGCTGTGCAGGAGCAGCAGGTACACAGAGTGCTTATGGAGCCTTGGACTTTCTGGCTTGCCATCCAATGGCTGCCCACATCCAAAATACATGCACCATTTGCCCTAAAATTCAGTGTGATTGCAAGTTGTCTGTTCTAGAGGACTCACACCAAAATAGAATGATACAAAATGTTCCTTTTCTTACACAAGGAAGGGCCCTGTCATATTGAAATAAATTGGAGCATTGTTGGGGAGATGGAAAAATTACAATTTACAGATAACCACAGGGATGAGAAAAAGTAGGATTTTCCCTATAAAAGAAACTTATTTTCAGTAGCCAATGGGGCTGAAAGTAGATAGCTTCTATTTTGCTTAAATGTGCATTTTTCTACAATAAAAATGGTAATGCAAAATAAATGGAGTTTGCTTTTCTGTCTTGTCACAGTAAGTTGCTTGGCTAAGTGTTAAGGCTTTTTAAATGTCCAATTTCCCTCTGTCACCCCAACACCCATTATGTTTGTCAGGCTGACATAATGTTTTAAGTATTGCAAGCCAAATGCTTACACTATTTTGAAATCAAAGTCTGAAAGATATTGTAAATTGAAGAACACATATAAATTGTATCATTTGGTGGATATGTGAGGAATATAAACACTACCATTATGATTCTCTAAATCATGAACTTATACTGAGAAATGTACATATTAATTAGTGAATAGAAAACAGGGAATATTCAAGTTCCAAATATTTAACATGGCCAGTGGTATGAAATGAAATAAAAGCACCTAGTGTCTCTGTAAATAAACAGAAATAAAATAGAAAAGTAAAGGTAGCTGGTGGAATATTATGTGCCAGACATTTTTTTAATCTATCTACCTACAGTTAGGTACAAAGTTTTTATTAATACATACATACACACATACATACATATAGACAGGTACACACACATATATACACACACACATTGAAATATGTAAAATAGGCATACATACACTGTATATGCAATAAATCTTTAAAAAAAGAAATACGTAAAATAGCTATTTTATTGGAAAAATATGCTAACAATTTAATGTATTTCAACCTAACATACATTCTCACATAATGTCCACAACAACTTGAAGATTTTGATATTGTCTCCACATTTAAAGAAGGGGAAGATGTGGTTTTAAAATATTAAATAAATAATTGGTTGCTTTCCCCATAGTGATCCTCTGTATTTTGCAACTGTATTTTGAACCCACAGAGGGCTCAGGTTTTTGGAGGTGACACCAAATGTTTTCTTACCTCTGTTTGTACCATTGCTGGTCGCTGTGTTCTTAACATTTTGACTGTCTGGAATATATCTACAACCCCTTCATATCTCATTCTTTCCAATACAATACTCAGTGTTATGAAGACTCCAGTTCTTCCAACGCCAGCACTGTTGTGAGAAGAAAGGCAGTGTGAGTAACGTGCTCATAGTCTTGGCCTCATTTGCTTTGGAAGCAGACATTCTTCTACCACTTCTCTATTCCTCGTTTCTCCACAAGCATGTTCAAGATAAAGTGGGCATGCTTTTACTGTGTGACTACCAGGGAGTATGTTATGATAACATGAGAGAATAAGTAATTAGGATTGGATCTTATAAAATAGAATGCATTTCTATAACACTGTGTAAGTCCAGTTGAAAAGGTCAAGGAATAACATAAAATCTATAGAGACAAGTATGAACAGGTAAAATACAGGCTTGCATTCTTCATGTAGATGCTGAAACTGAAGACACCACCTCTATGTAAAGTATGAGATAAACTAGAATAAGGTGGAACACATCACACAGACTCCCCCTTCCTTATGCATTAATAACATAATCTGTGAAGGACATGTCATCATCTAAACAGGTAACAAGTGTGTAACAAGGCATATAAACCACTTCAGTATCAACATTGGGTTGGATATGAAAAAACAGTTTCTCTAACAGACTTTTTGTTATGCGATGATTTTCCTCTTAGCCTTTGGAAAACTATGAATATCCTCCATGCATTGATTGTACAAATATCACATTATACCTCAATTTCAGGAAAGCTATGACTTTCAACAGATTCTCAAAAGGGCCTTTGGCAGTAAGTATATCTAAGAACCAATGAGCTCTACACTGAACTACTTATTTTCAGGTGATCAGCAGCTAAAATACACCAAATTTCTTTCTACCATTTCAGTAAGGTTTTGAGTTTCTTTCTGTTTCCTTTGGTATTTTAGGATAATTCCAGAATCTTCACAGCAGCAAGGAAAAAAAATTAATTGATAGCCCTTGTACTCTTAAGAAATGACATCTGGGGGTTTAGAGAATGAGAACACTGAATAATCTGAAAAAAAAAAGTCCCTACATTTTTGGACCTTAATTAAATGGTGTGTGTAACGCTTGGGCACAGGCTGTAGAAAATAGATGGATTCATTTACTCCAGGATGGAGCTGACAGGCATATATAAATAGTGTGTGCTTTTACAAACTGCAATTTCTCATGAATCTAAGGAAAAGTGCTAAGTGAGGCTTTAAATCAATGGGCAGTTGTTAAAAAAAAAGGAGCTGAAGTTATTCATACCCCACAACAGTCAAGGGACCTTGCAGATCCCTTCCGCCCTGAAAGTCTCACACTCAGGAGAGACTCTGAACTGTGACAATTTTGTCGAATCATCCAGGTATTCCAGGACGTATCTTGCTTTGACTTGGTTAATCAAATGTAACCAAAAACGTAGTGTTTCTTGATTTCTATTTAGAATTTTCAAGAAAGAAGCAGGCATCTGCCTCATTAACTTCTAAACTTATTGAATCTCAGTATGTTTGTTTAATATTGTAGAAATAAGTGTTATTCCAGGGTATTCAAAAAAAGAAAATATATGTATCTAGAAGACTTTGGGATTATTGAGATATGTGAATATACATGTATATAACATGTGAACCTTTATACTAAGGAGTTTCTCAGTCATTGTCTAAAAACAACCCCAAAGAGAAGTAACCCCGGGTTCAAGTTTAAATTATGAATATCAGATATATTCTTTTCCTTAGAGGTCATACTGAGAAAGTCTAAATTAAGTGGAGAAATTATGTGCTAGATTAAAAAAAAAAAACACTAGACGTTTCAACTCTAGATTATAATTTCAACTTTAAATACTAGAGACATCATATCCTATGTGGTCTTTAGTTGCATATAACAAAGGATTTTTGACAGCATAAAACAAAATTTTCCAAGTCTGAGAAATAAAGCATTGTTAGAAATGATCACGGAGACCTGGAGAGAAAAACCGAAGCTTACTGTTAAACATCTTCGGAAAAGTATAGATCCAGGACAAGAGCATGTATCCTGACACCTATCCTGACACACTTAATTTTTCCATTTTGAGATCTTGCTTTCTATGGTATTAAAAACAATAGTGTTTAAAGCATCAGACTTTTTAAACATAAATGCTTTCAAGACAGACTATAAACATATTAAAAACTGAAACTTGAAGCTTTTAGAATCCTGAAATACCGTAGTTTCAAACAAAATAGGTGAAGTCCCTTTACTGTGTTTTGCACATGCAGCAACTTCCACATGCACTAAATTTATGGTGGATGTCTGAGGCGTTCACTTAGTATTTCTATTAACTTCAGTGACTTAAATTACAAAATGCTCTAGAAACTGTTGAAAATAATTAAATTGAAGGTGCTTCATTTTCTGATAGAGCAACAATTTTCAAGCAAATTGCATTCTGAACTGAGGTACCATACTAATCACTTATTGACTTGCAGGAATTAGTATTGCTATTAAGGCTTGGCAGCTACTCACAGTTTTTTCAAGAGATAAGGGGAAAGATACAAAAAGGTAGTTGTAAATGCAGCTACACAAAAAGAAACCAAACATGGACAGGGATTAGTACTACTACACATTATTGTTAGGGGACACACTGACAATGCCTGGCGACACAAAGCTTTTATTTATTTATTCTTTTTTTTTTAAAAAAAGGATCAATTTGGGGGATAAAAACATTCCTCTAATTCTTTTCATTTTATGGGGAAAAAAAAGAAACAAAAAATCTTTATGTCTCATAGAACGTTCTGAAAATAAATTTGAATTATACAGATTTATTATAACAAGCCTGCATACAAAGTGAATAAAGAACAGCCATTTTCAAAGTTACTAAGCATCAATCATAAATGTCCAGTTAGCCTTAGTGACTCCTTGCTCACCTGCAATGCACCGAAATGGGCCCATCTTGGCCGAACTGCTCCTTTGTTTTATGGACTTGGCCAATGAAATCAATAAATCCTTCTCCAGACTTTGGCACTCCTTGTTCTGGCCAGTCAGTGAACTGGAACTGCCTCACTGTTCGGGACTGGCCGTCCTTAGAGGGGAAGCCACACAACCAGTCATGACACAGCATGCCAGGAGATTTCAGCAAGTACAGAAACCACAAGAGCATTCATGATTTTTTTCCCCAAAAAAATAAAAGGAGAAGAAACATATTAGGAACATGTCCAGAGAACTTAGTCATGTGTGTGTGTATTATCTCCTGCTAACACTGGCAACATTTATATATATATTTAAATTACAAATTTGAGTTATACTCTTCAGAAGCACTACTGAGCCTCAAAGTCTAAATCTGAAATCATAAAATACATACATATATACATACATATACACACTTATACATATATATATATATATATATATATATATATATATATATATATATATAAAACCCCCAAAATCTTATATCATCTACTTCAATATAATAAATTGTTTACATTGAAAGGAGTATGCAGACATGGCATCTACATCAGAGGCTTGCTGTTCTCACAATGATTTCACATCAGTCATGAATGCTTATTTCTAGCATTGTAAATTACAAATGGCAGCATTTAAAGAATCTAATATAAACCAGGTAGTTGTTGTTGACCTGGCTACCCCACATATCTCTGAGGTAAACACTTTCTAGCCATGTGTGAAGCACAGCTTGAACCATGTAATGATGCCTAAATTTCAGCTTAAGGACACTGTGCCAGTTTGTTTCTGTCAACTTGACACAAACCAGAGCCTCTGAGAGAAGGAAACACTGATTAGAGAATTGTTTTCACCAGATTGTCATATGTGCACCTCTGTAGGCATTTTCTAGGCTAATGGTTGATATGGGAGAGTGCAGTCAACAGTGGCAGTGCCACCCCTAGACAGGTGCTCCAGGGTGGTATAAGAAAGCAAGCTAAATGAGCCACGGAGAGCAACACAGTAAGCAGTGTTCCTCCATGATCTCTGCTTCAGTTCCTGCTTCCAGGTTCCTGATCTGAGCTTTTGCCCTGGTTTTCCTTCATGAGGAACCTGGAAACCAAATAAATCCTTCCTTCTCAGTTGCTTTTAGTCAGTGTTTTATCACAGATACAGAAAAGGAAACTAATGCAGAGAATCCAAGGGGATTATTTACAAGCATCTCCCCCTTTTTGTCAGAGGTGTCTTCCTGACTAGCTTCAGGAATTTAGTAGTCTACACGAACAACCCTAAAATTGTATGAAAACAAGCCATACCTAAAACATGATAATTCATAAAAAAAAATAAGTGAATTCCTTTTACTATAATGTTTTGTAAACACAGCAACTTCCACAAGCACTAAATTAATGGTGGATGGCTAATGCATTTACTTGGTATTTCTATTTATTTCTTTTCTAAAGAGAGTATAAAAAACTTCTCTACGCTCAAGAAGAACCATGTTAAGAACACAGGGGCATGAGATACTTCAGATTCTTTCTGGGATTCTTTGAAATACAAGAGCAGAAGGGATCCTTTGCTCATAGACACAGGGATTCCTGCTCTGACTCACACGGGGAAGCATAACTAAACTCAGGTTTACTGGGACTGATCTCATTTGAAGAGGTGCTCCCAGTGGCTTCCTGCTTCCTGTTCTTGGGAACTAATCTTTCCTTCTAAGATTGTTTTGGGCCCAGGTATGCACATTTCTAAGATTTGTGGAGATAACTCAATTCCAGGCAAATTGGAAAGACTTAAGTCCTTGGGCAATGCTACCCATTTTGGTTTTATATCATATCAGCACATTTGTTTTATACCACTGTGGTTTGTAATTAGGAAATCACCCAGGATGAAGCAGAAAGAAGCCTCAATTCAGGATGGCCACACATCATGTACCCTAATGGTGCAGATTAGATGCTTGAGAATAGAAGAACAGAGGATCACACCAACTTCACGAGAATACAGAAGAACATGCAAAGTATTTGGTACCATCTCCAACTCTTAGATGTTTACTATGGAAGCTTGATTTATTCCCCCCTTTTCCTGGGAAAATTTTGGGTACAGGATACAGGGAAGTAAGTCAGAGACTGAGCAATGCAGAATTGTCTTCTGAGTGTCCTAGAAATTGCACTTTTGACCATAGTCACTTGTAATGTCAAGAATAAGTCATGGGCACAAACACTATTGAGAAGAGAAACCACCTGCCTTTTAAAGGTTAGTTGCTTACCAATGCTGTATTCTCACATGCCAACTGGCTTTCTGAACTCAGAACCTGAGATCAGAAGCACACTAGGAGCATTCACAACAAGGGCTCCAGCAGTTAACCACAGACAGACTTTAAAACAATGTGAGCAAATTCTGCTTTACTCTTTCTTTCTCAATATGATTTGGTTTAACTTGGAACTAAGTAAATGTGTTCCCTGTGGGTTAAACCTGTATGTTCCTTTCTATTACCAGAAATAGCTAGGAAGTTTACATGTAAGTAACTTAGTTGTTTCACTCACACTGATGGGATAGTGGCAGGCATCAGGGCATGATTACTTGGACAATTAAAAGAGATCTTGGAACATAATAACTTCCTTGAAGTACTCATATTTAGAGTAATTAATACACTGCATTTCTTAGCATTACCAAGTCTATCACCTGAGCCAAGCCTCCTGTGAATCATATTCTCTCTGTCTCTCTCCTTGTCATAGCCAGGGCTAGGCTTCAGGGATTAGCAGACAGGCATGGGCTGTGAGAAAGCTGCTTTTCCAAAAAAACAATGGATCAACTACACACTATCCACTGGTGTTTTAGTTAACCCACCCACTATGACAGTTCCAAAAATAAAGCAGGGCTTTGAGCTGACCTGGTCTCCCCTAAGATGTGTTTGCAATCATGGTGTGTGAATGGCTAATGGCAAATATATTAAAGTTTATGCATAGAATCTCTTACATCAGGGCTGAACCTTGGACTCAGCAATCTTTGTAAGAAATGCATAATGAAAATTAGCCAACAAGGGTTGTCAGTTCACAGCTCTCATGGACAGACACATTAGCACATGGAGGAAGAAACCATGCCAGGAAGCAAATTAGAATGTGCAAGGCTTGTCAGAACCTTCCAAGGAACGCCATTTGCTCTGCAGTTTGAAAGTCATACCAAATTAACCTACAAGCCCATATGACCTCAAGGGCTGTACAAATAACAACATATTTACAGCCTGGAGTAATGAAGAAATCAAAAAATCTTCAATGAGAATGTGCTGAGAAGGTGAACTTAAGTGCAGCCAACCAATCAGTAAATGCTTCCCAACACAAGCACTCACCAAGCAAGTCCCCAAAGCTAGGCTTCCAGGTGTTACATTTGAAGGGAAGCCAAACCTGGGTTTATGAGAACACTTCTCAGACAGAGGCAGAGTTACAAATTCTTTTCCTTTGAAGTCATCCATAATGGGTGATTTCTTTTCCTTTTGAGAATGGTTATTTGGCCAGTGTTTCTCCCAGAGAAGTATACTTAGCCCTAATTTCTAGCTAATGGAGAAGCTGAACTTACCCTGGCATCTGTGACCTTGAATTCCCTCAGGATATACTGAGGCATGTTGTACTCAGCCATCGGATCTACAACAAAATACTGGTATCTTGCAGATCGTTCTGCTGGCCAGTACTGGTGACATTTCTCCTAAAAGGACAGATTAATGTTAAACTCTATAAGGTGAAAACAAAGTTATGCCTATCTAAATTTGTTCTCTTGTGAATTAAACTCTAAAATCAAGGCAATTTCAATTGCAAGTACCTATGCTTTTGAACCTCTAGCCTGAAGACAGGCAAACTATCTGGTGTAATTTTTTTTTCCCCAAAAAACCCTGCACAGAGTCTGGCAAATCATACCTGCTTATTAAACACCAGTTGAACTGCCTGCTTCAATTGGACCTACGAATTATTTAAATAATTACGTAAGTCTTTGGGCAATGCTAGCCATCTTGGTCCTGTACTACGTCAGCACATTTGTTTTATACCACCGTGGTTTGTAATTAGGAAATCATCAAGGATGAAGCAGAAAGAATCATCTTCATTGATCCAGTTCAATCTTAGCTGTCAACTGAGGAGCCTAGGGCCCTGGGGCTCCTGGTGACTTGTGTTGTTAGCCTTGCAGAATCAGCAGCCAAATTAAGACAAGCCAGATAACTTCTTGGCTTATATCCTTTTGCTTTTTAAATGAGCTCTAAAAGTTGGGTTTTGGCCATAAGTCTATTGTGTAATTTATAAAAATAAGAGACAGAATGAGACTATCTCTAACAGCACAGCAAACAGGCTTTCAGGTGCTCTACCTGGTGGCGGGGTTTCAAACATCTTTGATGCTACTTTATGTACACTTCAGAATAATTATTATTAAGAAATGGATTTGCTATTAAAACTTTAGAACTACTAGGTAGCTTTCCAGCACCATGCTCAATGGACAGGGAAAATACAGGTTGGCCTAGGAATGAAAGTCATGAATATAAGTTCCTTTACATGAGGGAAATGATGTCCCACTTGATCATAAAATTCTAGCCTACTCAGGAAAAAGGTAGCCAGCATATGCTGAGAGTCAAATGTAAGTCAGTGGGCACCATGGAGTGACTTATTTGTCTCTACGATAGCACGTCATTGTATCCAGAGTACTGAGTCTTTCAAAAACATGTTCATTAGTGAGCTTGAAGTGATTTTCCAAATTGGATGACATACTTACTCTGCCCATTTCTCTCAGCTTGGTGAGCATCACAACAATGGTAGAGTTGTGTTCCCAAAGCATGCGCCAAAAGTCTTCAGTCGTCTCTGCTAAGGGCCCCTGGGTAGCAATGTAGGCTTTCTGTTGTCTTAACGAAGAGAATGAAAAGAAAATGTTAAAGAACTTTGAGGACATGCACAAATTGATTTGTGAATTGTTAACACTAGTCCTACATACATTATTAATTCAATTGCAGGAGATTCCCATTAGGATACATAATCAATATGATCACTTAGTACGTGTTGGGGACTGCAAAATCAATTGTGTTGTTAATATTATTATGTATGTCTTTATCATTGTTATTTAAATTTAGTGCAATGCTAATAGATCAATTTCATGTGTTATATAAATCACTTAAATGCTGACGTGTGTGACTTCCTTTTCTAGAAACAATGCTCAAACAATATATTAAGCTTATGAAAAATGGCCTAAAATAGCTGCTTTATCAACTTCCAGATCTAAATGGTTTCTGAAAGAATAGGTTAGAAGGTCAGATTAAAAGAAGCAATAACCAGAGGCAGAAGAGATGGTTTGGGTAGTATCTGCTGTTCAGATCCTCAGCACTCATGCAAAGTGTGTGAAGCATGTGTGTGGAGGTAACAGGTGGACTGCTAGATCTTATTAGCCAGCCAGTTCGGCAGAAGGGATGAGCTCTAGGTTCAATGAGAGACCCTTTCTCAAAAAGCAATCTGGAAAGCAACTGAGGAAGACATGTAAAGCTGATCTCTGATATCCACATGCACACCCCTCAACACACCCACATTGGTATTGCACACATACCCCCAACACACTGACACTGGTATAAACATGCACAAGTATCATACTCACCCACATGTACACACCCATATAAGCATGTACATATATCACATAAGTATATTTCCTCACCCCCACATGCAACAGAAACTCCATTACTATTGCTTAATCTAAAATTAAAAAAAAAATAATAAACCACCCCTATCAAGGCATTGAATGATGATCTGTTCAGAAAGGAAATGACTTTGAATCGAGATGAAATACTTTGTGGTCATAAATCTAGGGCACATGCAAATATTAAGGCTTGGAATTGTTAGGGGAGCACGGTAGATACCTGTATCCATCAAGAAAACTGGCATTGATGTAATCAGAGCCCTCTACTCCTCGGATAGGCTGCAGGCACACCCTTGTGGATTCATATGGCATAATATTAACAAGGCGGTTTTTGAATTTATTACATGGAAGATTGGCACTGATGAATCTTGAGGTGTGAGCTTTTGAGCTGGCTAGACGCTGTTGATTTAAAAAGAAAAAAATCACAAAGATAATTTTAGCCACTGGTTTGAATGCAATGCGCCTAAGATGTCCTTTTTAGATATCAATCTTCAGTTTACTTGATAGTAAATATTCAAAGTCTATTTCCTTTAAGCTAATCATTCCATATAGCCTACTGGATATTATAAACATTGCATTTCAAGAACATGAGTTCTGAATTTAAATTAGGACATCAAGGGCCCCTGGTATTGTTAGGGAACAAAAAATAGAGGAGAGAAAAAGAAGAAAATGTTTTATAATCTGATACCAGACGAGAAGATTAAATGAACCTGGTACTCAAAATCTGAAAGATAACAAATGAAGCCTATTTCAAAGACAAAATAACTTGCTGATGAGTAACCACATCATAGCCAATGTCATACCTTAAATTCGAGCTCCATTCCGGTGACATTCTCCCCTGTTTCTATTTGTGTCAGCTTCTGAATGTAGGCATACAAGTTTCTAGCCGGCACTTCGGTATTTCCACATGTCACTGCTTCTAACAGCGCATCATGGATAAAGATGTACTGGTCCTCTGTCTGCACCATGTAATTCCTCTGGGCTCTCATTAAAGTTACATGGCCATAAATATCTACAGTTTTTTCATGCTTTATTCTTTCTAACATGGCATCTATTACAATGAAACAGCCAGTCCGGCCAACACCCGCACTATAAGAAAAAGAGAGGGGGAGGGAAGGCCACATGAGTTAGCAAGAAACTACATATAAAGTCTTTATAATTTCATTAACTGGATTTCAAACCAAGGAATTCAATTCAAATGGCTATTACAAGGATTTTCAATCACTCTAGAGTAAAAAATATTAAAGCACCATATTAAAAAAAAACAAAATAATGAGTAAGGTTCATTTCATTTCATAATCTAGAAAGTCTTTATAAGTTCATTAACTGGATTTCAAACCAATGAATTCAATTCAAATAGCTATTACAAGGATTTTCAATCACTCTAGAGTAAAAAATATTAAAGCACCATATAAAAAACAAAATAATGAGTTTCATTTCATAATCCAGGAATCCTAAATCCAAACTTATAGCCATCATAGGTGCTTTCACACAATACAGGCATTATTTTTTTTTAATTTTATTTATTTATTTTTAATTTACATTGTGACTGCAGCCTCTGCTACCTCCTCTCGTTCCACTCCCTCCTCCCACCTCCCCTCTGCGGCCCCCTTAATCCATTCCACTCTGTCTTCACTCAGAAAAGGGCAGGCCTCCCGTGGGCATTAGCAAAGCATGGCCTATCAAGCTGCTGTAAGATCAGGCACCTCCTCCCAAAGATACAAACATTAATTAGGCTGTTTAGATTCAGGATATTTCTTCAATTATTGGTCTGTATACAATTAGAGAGCCACATGTTGCAGTTTCTGTCTGTAATCCTAACACTTGAGAGGTAGAGGCAGGAAGATCAGGAGTTTGAGGCTAGTTTGGGAGATACATAAAATCCTGTTTCAAAAACACTAACAAAAATATCTAATTAGGCTTTTTTGTTTGTTTGTTTTTTTCAAGACAGGGTTTCTCCGTGTAGTGTTCATGCCTGTCCTGGATCTCATTCTGTAGACCAGGCTGGCCTCAAGCTCACAGAGATCCACCTGCCTCTGCCTCCCAAGTGTTAGGATTAAAGACATGCACCACCACTGCTGGGCCTAATTAGGCTTTTTAGATAAAGCAATCAGTTTATTTTTTATTGAAGAATAAAAATGGAAACAAAGTATCTACTAAATAACTTAAGTATTTCTTGTTGTAAAATTCTATAAGGAAGTTTTAAAACTAGTCTAGTAAGATATATAAAATTAATATATGAAAATGTTGAACAGTAAAAATAATGCAGGGTAGTATTAAGGAAAACGCTAAATAAATTAATATATGAAAATGCTGAACAGTAAAAATAATGCAGCATAGTATTAAGAGAAATTCTAAATAAATTAACAATCAGTTGAGAGTGTATGTTCCTTCTAATTTTCTTTTCTTTTGGAGTTAAATGTACTTGAAAATTCTCAGTAAAATTCAAACATTCAGGATGGGGATATAAAGGCCTCAACCTTTGTTACACAAAGAGATTTAAGGTAATTTTTAAACCCCATTATGTGTGGACTTACAGGCCAGTGCTCCCGTGGGAAGAAACAGACTCAGGGAAAAGGACAAGAAAGAGCCAATCCATAAAGCCTGGCAAAGTCTGCCGCTCCAAGGAGACAGGCGCATTTAAGGAACTGGCTTACAGAAGCAAGGGCTTAAAACACTGAGCATCCTCTAGTATGGAAAAGGATATCAAGAAAATAGCACACCTTTGTTCCTGCAGTGTCAAGGTACGCCTTGTGTTTCCTTTGATCTAATCCTTCAAGCTGGACACATTTATGTGTCCAGAATGGATCAATGGAAAATGACTTCCTACTTTTGATTATGCGTCTTTGCCTCACAGTAAATATGCATTCAGCAGGAAGAGGTACATATTACCAACACAGACTCTGTTCTAGTTTGCTTTATGTTGCTCTGATAAACACCATGACCAAAGTCAATTTGGCAGGAAGGGTTTATTTTAGGTTAAAGCTTACAGTCCATCATTGAGGGAAGCCAAGACAGGACCACAAAGCAAGAGCTTAAAGCAGAAACCAATGCAGGAATGCTGCTTACTTGCCTGACTCCAGGCTTTCTTATACAGCTCAGGCCCATGTGCCTTGGGGATAGTGCTGCCCAAAGTAAGCTGGACCCTCTTATATCAATTAGGATCAAGAAAATGCCCCATGAATATGCCCATAGACCATCTGATAGAGACAGCACTTCAATTGAGGATCCCTCTCCTAACATGTGTCAAGTTGACAAACAAGATTAGTCATTACAGACTCTTGGTAGCAGATCATCTCCTTCATTTATGACATGCCACTGTCTGCTGGCATCTGTGTATTTGTTTTTATTTAGTCTATCCAACTGCACATCTATCTCTTTAGTCACTCAATGAAGTGTTTTTGCTAAGTCAGATAGGGGACATGGCAATATGATGACTTTCTTCTAATCACTAAAGATTCTGAAACCTATCCAAGAATGTAATGATTTACATAACTATGTTAAAAGAAAAGACAGGACTGTGTTGGTATAGATTGGAAATGGGGTTAGAAGGATGAAGAACTGAGGTACTAGACCAACAAGAGAAGAAATGATTTCAAATCATACTGCTGCTTCTGGGAGCTACATGTGAAATTTTTCATAGATCTATACAGACCCTAAAAGGTCTGTATAAGGAGTCTGCCAAAACTACCCAATGAATGAGTTTGATAAATACCAGGTCCAGTCTCAAATGAACTGGCAGTCGCTCTAGTGTCATGTGACTACAGGAGAGTAAAAGACCATTTAAAAAAAACTTAATTACTGATCACTGCAGAACAAATCCAGCTTGCACACAGGATCCTATTGTTGGGAGACTATATATATTTCACACAATCATGAATTTAAAATTGCTTATGGCTTTATGCTCTGTGCCAAAGGCTCCTAGATTCTAAGACTCGAAGTTTTAAGCTCACAAACTTACATGACATTGATAGATCCTACAAAAAGCCTTTTGGGAATGAAGAATGCTGTATTTTCTTCCTTTTATTTTGGCACGGTTTCTAATGAATACTGGTATATGCAACTCTTCTTAGTGCAAAACACACTACAAATCTATCCGAGACTATATATCAAGTTGATTATAGTTATGGCAGGAGCATTCTCTTAAACCCCCACCTAGCACCATTCAAATGTCTAGATGACATGGTGTTCTATAGTGTTACAGAAAGGTACTGCAGAATCTTAGGAGACTGAGAGGAATAATTCCAACTCCGAAGAGTTCAAAGCTTTTTATAGTAATGATATTACAACCCCCCCACCAAAGGAAGGGAAACAAATCAAATATGTACCTGAGTCTAAAATAAAAAATTGTGAAAAGAGACAAAAGGGAGGCTGAGACTTGAACAATACGTATTTTCACTCCACAAAGCATAGCAAACTATTCACTGTTTACTCTTGTTGTTCATAGGGAGGAAGGGAAGAAATGGGCCTCCTTAGAAATTATGTGTTCTCATTTTTCTGGGGGAGTCGTTTTCAGGTTTAAGGATTAGATATATGCTCATCTTAAAGCAAGTCTAAAAAATAAGGTACTTTTCCAGGACCTAATTTGACCTTGAGTATGTCATATAAACTGTGTGGGTTCTATTTATTTATTTATTTATTTTCATTTTTGTTACATCTGATAGTGATAATAGCTCTAGTCAATTAATGAGTCTAATTATCCGGTAAGTCTTAAGGCTGAATTAAACTTATCAAGGTTTCTGCAAACAGAGGAAGAGGCAGTTCTTTTATAAGTGCAATTTTTTTTTAGTTCTATCTTCTAAGACAACAAGGACACAAGCAACAAAATTCTGGGAAAATTGTTTAAAGTCTTTTCTGTATTATTTGTGATTTAGCTATTAAAATTTTGCTTTAATCTACCTCTTCAGACTGTTCTAGAGTCTCTCTGCATTTCCAAATAATAATACCTCAAGTTCAATAAACTTAGTGCTTTCACATACACTGCCTTGACAAATGAGATGTAAGCCAAGAGCTTTTCTGCCATAGGTCTTGGTGTCTCAGTTGTACATAATAAATGCTAGTTTCTTTCTTTTAAAATTAGCAACATGTGGGTCCTTTCCTGAAGGCACAGAGCTCATGGCAGGTAGTAGAGCTAAGACTCAAGTTTGTCTTTCACTTGACCTAGGCAACACATCCTGATTTTGATGCAGGCCATTCCTCCACTATAACCCTTATCAATATGCAGCTATCCCTTAGGAAGTTTACTTGAAAGGCCTTCTTGGCTTGTAAGACAATAGTTGAGGCAGTATGGGGAAACATCTGATACTATATTGGGCTTCATGGTAGGAAAAGGGATTTCATAATTATCCAAAGCAGGGAAGAACCCCAAAGATATAATATAAAATTTTTACTAAAGAAGACTTGTGTCATGGTTTTGTGTAATGAGTCTACTGGGTAAGAGGGTAGACCAAAGATGAATTCTAAATGTCATCTGTCTAAATCTACAGCCAGTCCTTCTCACTGTGTCTTAGTATTTGTGTTAGTTTTCATTTTTAAAACACTTTTATGTTGCTGTGATCGGCATCAAAGGAAATAGCTTAGGGTGAGAAAGGACTTAGCTTGGCTCACTGCTTCAGTGGGATCAGCCCTCACAGTAGGGGCAATGAAGGAGACTAGATCAATCACCTAATGTCAGTGAGGAAGAGGATGGGAGATAGAGAAGACCGAAGAGAGGGAGAGGGAGGAGAAGGAAGAAGCAGGAGGAGAGAGAGGAAGAGGGAGAAGGAAGAAGGGAGGGAAGAAGAGGGGACAGAAAGAAGCAGAGGGGCAGAGGAAGGGAGAGAATGACAGGCTGGCTTTTTTCTTTTACTGTATTCTTTCTTTGTTCTCAGTGTATGGATGGTTATATAACCCCTTAGGCTATCCTTACAGAAATGTCCTTGTAGACACAACCAGAGGTACGCTCTATAAATCTCTCAGATGCTTCACAACCTAGTCGAGTTGACAGTCAAGATTAATCATCAAAGGAGTGTTTGGGTTTCAAACCCATTTTCCTGGATTGTCTCCTTTATAAACATTTCCCTAATCTGTGTACTTCTGACAGCCCCACAGAGGGGAATTGCCTTTCGAACCTTTCATCCTTCTCTCATCCCCCTCCGTCACTCACCAACAGTTTCTAAGTTCATGAATCCTAAGAGGGCAGCTCTTCCTTGGGCCCAGCTGAAACCTACATTCGTAGGCACCAGAGCCTCAACAGTGGCATGTGTGAGACTCAGCAGCAGTTTCTCCAGGTGGCTCATTTCTCTGTAGCTTTTCTCCTTGACACTCAGGCACAGAAGTTCCAAAGGAACTTACTCTCATTTTACCTTTTCCCTGTACAATACTGAACCATATACCATAAACATTTTGGCTTTTATATCAATTCTCTATCTCTTCTTTAGTTGATGAGCTGGATGTAGTAAAAGGTAAATACTAACTTTTCATTCTGCTTAAATATAGGTATATTCTGAAGGCAGCATTTAAAATACATTTTAATTCCTTATAATATCATGTTCTTGAGGTGAAAATATTATGTGATGATGTGGTGTTAGCATTTCTTCACAGTGGCTTCTGATTACCTGTGCTTGCTATATTCACACTACAAAATGAGAAAATGCTACCTTTGCCTTCTAAAGAGTTGGTTGTTCATACCATTAACATATTAAATATCCACTTTTGGGGTTTCCTGTGACATTGTTACCAAACTTATACTAGAATAATTTTAGATACTTTACATTTCACTTTTCTGATGTGGTTCATCTATTTTTGAGTTTCTTTGTTATATATTAGTTGGCTGGAATATTTCTTTAGTATTTCATATAGAATATGCACAAATATATTATTTCTGATGCCCCATGTATCTGACAACTTCTATGTTTTTGTGTCTTTATTTTGGCATTTACAAGTCCGCTCCAGCTTGGCTTCTTATAGTACATGGGTTCTAGTACGATCTCTGTCTCAAGTACCAAGAATACTGCTCCATTCTGCCATTGGACCTTGAATAGGACATAAATTTGTTTGGGTTTTGGTCATTTAAAATAATATTTGCCAAAAAGTACCTACAGATATTTTCTTTCTCTTGGAGGTACAAAGTTTTAACTAGGTAAGTTTAGTCTCTAATATCATGACTAAAATTTCATGTCTCTTAAACCATATGCTTATGATAATATTCATGATTTGCCCTCATCAAAAGTCAAACAAGTCTTGAGTCTGCCACCTCTGGCTCTTTGTTTATGTTGATTTTTCCATCTTCTTATAATTGCCACCTGCTAGCATCAACCTTCCTTAATATTCACCTCAACTTCTGTACCCCACAAGAAAATTTCCTCTGTGGATTCTACTTCTGCAACAACAAATTCTCTATCGTCAGGTTTGGATTTGCCAGTCGATAATCACATCAGCACAGGGGAAGAGACAATGGCCTCCTTGTCTCTGTGTACCTAAGTATATCACATAGCAGAGAATTTCCATGCCAGAGAAACTGAAGGTTGCAACTTGAGTTATAAAACCAAAGGATGCAAGAGTAAAACTATCAGACCTCTTCCTAGATCACAGCAAGTCACATTCCCAAACCTCACCATGGGACACTCCATTTATGCATTATTACAAAGTTAAAGTAGTCTGTTAAAGAGTTCCATATGACAGAAACAACTCAAAGCTAGGTTTTACTCCAGCTGCTAAGAAACAGCAGTTCTTAGACACCAGTAAGAAACAGAATGCTGAAAACTAAGAGCTTTCACAAGTGTGCCAGATGACTTCTGTTTGGATTTCTGAGTTCCCACAGCAGCACTTTCCTGCCTTCTCCAATTTACTCCATTTTTAGATGTCAATACCTGAGTGCAGTGCACCTCTCAAAATGAAGGATTGAGTTTTGAAAGCAAATGCATTTTTCTTTGATGCTGAACCTGAGTTCCCAACAGCAGCGATAATGACGAAGCCCTATTTAGTGTTGTTTGTTTCTCATCATTTCAACAGCCTTCAACCTGAAACATGATAAGGACAGCAGAACTGATAAACTACCCTTATTTTTATCTGTTTTCTGTCAGAGTAGTTGCCAAGCACTGAGACAAATTTTTCTAAATATCTTTCAAAAAAGGAGTGTATCACCCTGTGCTTCAGGCTGAGGCCAGCACAATTCAGCACATTTATTATGGTAGAGAACATTCCAGCCAAAGGGAAGAAGACAGCACTTTCAAATCAAGCCCAACTTAGGCTGGTCCCACTCTGTTATGGTTGGAATAAACTTGGCTTTCCTAAGTTGTCTTCTGGTTGGATAATGATGCCATTAATGAGAATCAGAACACAAACTCCAGATTTCTTGTGACTTCTCTAGCAAACCCAATGACTGTTAAACTTTAGTTCTTAAAACCAAACCATTTCAGTTAGTGATAACCACTGCAGTGTTTATACATGGAAAGACTATGCAACCCATTAAATAAGCACGCCTATCAGGCAATTGTTATTACTTCAATATCATCACTCATCCAGTTATAAGATTTGTTTTCAATTTCTAAAAACATGATTGAGTTAGTCCCATGAGTTGAAATATGCTTAATGTCCCATGATGTGATACAGTAGTAATGCATAAAATGAGAAATGTTAAGAGGCATAAGGGGACTGTTTTGCACTAAAACCATTCTGGAGATGAGCTTAAGAGTTGGCTTTTCTGCCTAATTTAGTGGAGTTTTAATGCTGACCCTCAGCTGACACATCACTGGTCTGGCAAAGGACAGCAGAATTTGGAAGCCTCAGAGATCAGTGAGTTGGATGAGAATACAGTAAAACAGAGCCAAAAATTATTGCAAGCATTTTGTATATCTATCAGTTTGTAATTTGATTGGATGTTAAATTTCAGCTATTAAGAATGGCATTTATGAACTGCAAGTTTATTTCAAAAGATATCTATGGGAAGGTATTGGGTTTTATGAGCAGTTTTACAGCTGTAATCTGGTGACCATCCTAATAAAACTCTGAAGGAATTCTGATGAGGCTTCTGTTTTGAATCTCTTCTTTTGCTCATTTAAAATGAATGCTTAGCTTAATTTGTTGCTGTTATAGCCATGCCTAGGGCATTTAGGGCACTATGAAAATAAATCCAGTGATATTTTGTATTTCTAGTATCTCCTCCACACTGGCTAATGAAGGAAACAGTGAAAATTCTTTAACATAAATATTCATCTGTTCAGTTCACTTATACATATTATGAAATAGAAACGACATAGTTTTGTACAAACATTAAAATGCAGAGTTGATCCATGCTATTTAACAGAGATGGTATGCCTACCTAGTGTACTTGTTTTGGAGAGTGATTTTGTAGCATTCATTAAAATTTAAAGTGCAGAGCTTCTTTTACTTCTGGACATTTGTTATAGAGTCTATATGTGCACATATACACACATAGAGAGGCTTCAGAGAGATTTTACTACAGTAGTGTTTGATAGCAAATAAACTGGGTAAACTACTTCACTGGCCAGGGAAGTAATTCAACTGTGTTCTATCAAAACCATTACTACTATGTAACAATTAGAATGAATGAGATGAATCTATGTATGGATGCCCCACCAAAAGTTTGTAAGATGTATTCCCACCTAACTATGTCACAGAAAAATATGCACACCCAATATCTCAAATATTTTTTAACAAGATCATGCATTTCTACAAGCTTATGTGTTGAGTATGGAAGATCTAGAGAGACTCAGAGATGGCAATAGTTAACAGGGAGGAAGAACTGGCAATGGGGGTGGGACAAGTGAACTTTCACTGATGTGCTTGAGTTTTGATTTTTGTTTTTTTTTTTTTAAACAAGGACAGTAGAACCATACAGAAATGGAACTGAGAAGAAATTAAAAATAACGAACAAAGCATGACTAGAGTAATAAACCATACTTATTGATTAGTGAACAGTTGAGTATGCAAAAGGTAGAGAGGGAGAAGAGGTTACTTCTGCATTGCTCAGAGAGGGTTTCCAGAAGAAGCCTGGATGAATTCAGTTCCTTGTGGCTAAGAGTTGTTGGTTTCACCATTCAAATGCTGTCTTGGAAGGAGTGTCAGAAAGCAGGAGGATATTAGAGTCATTACAAAGTATTAGAACCAGCTAGACTCACAGTGAGAAGACTCAGAGTTGGAATTGCTGCCCCCATGGGTGAGGTACACTCTGTCTCAGTGACATGCTCTGAGAATTAGAACATACTCATGACCCATCCACACAGAAGAAGCACATGCCTTGCTTAATAGTGATCCTAGTATAGAATATTAAAAGATCAGAGTCCATAGGTAGTACTCATGTGTGGAATTCTTAAAAGATTCTAATTTTTAAAAAAAAAAAAAAAGAGAGAGAGGAATGAGCCTATAAGAAGCAAATCCACTTGGGCCTAATCAGACACTTTCCTGTAAAATGAAGACTCAAATAGAAATCCTCCACAGATTACAGCATGACTCTTGTGGTATCCCAACCCAGTTCCTCATTTCTCACAAAATGATGCTCATAATCAGTGAGGAGGCTAAACAGTTTAACTAAGAACTCTTGAATAGGGCACCACAGGTCTCCCCAGATGAGACAAGACAGATCATGCCTTTAGACTTGTATGGAAACAGTTGAAACATCTCCATAGAGGTCAAGTAAATAATGTCATGGAATAATAAGAGTACTACATTTGTTTACACAGAGTTGCTCTTTGCAATTGATCAGATCAGTCATAATCTAACTTCTATTTGGAAGACTCTCTTTTTATGTTTTGGAAAAAAGATACTGACATTTACCAGGACTGGCACACAAAGCCGTATAGTATGTATACTGGTTACCTTGTAGGGCAGAATATTCACAAAACTATAATGTGTATAGCCTCCTCAGTTCACATAGTGCCTAACCATTAGCAACATAAACACTATTACTTCTGACTCAGGTTAAAGACAGTCAAGTAGAAGAGTCACTTGGAGACCTTGGGAAAAATCTTCAAAATTTAGCATCTTTCAATATTTGCTACCAGCATTTTTCTCTTTAAAAAGTACTAGTCTCTTTAATTAAATATAAATAATTTAGTGGTTTCTAAATGCTCTAAATTGGAGGTCACAGTTCACAGCACCTCTCCTCTTCCCCCTTGATCTCAGTATCAGTAAGACCATAAGAATTGAAGTCTCAACACAATCAAATGACCTACTGTTACAAACAGAGCCTGTGTCTCTGTGTATGTCATCCTAACAACCTGCAGGACACTTTGTGCTACTGCCCCCGGGGGTCCAGACATGACCCCATGGGCTCAGAGCTTTCTTAGTTACCCTGCAACACTGTTCTCCATGCCTCACCAATGCTTCTGGGAAGGGCAAGAGAGTAGACTAAGGAAACAGGACTATTCCTAGGGAGGTAAAATGTGTCCAGGCTTATGGTCCTCATCAACTGGAACCTAGCTGAGAGGAGACAATGGTTTTCACAGAATCCTTGTCAAGCCCAAGATTTGCAAGAATATTGATGGTCTGAAATCAAAATACTGTACTTATAATTGCCATTTATTTATAAATAGTGGCTCTCTAATCCTATATAACATCTTAAAAAGAAATAAATTATATATTTTTTAAAAGTACTTTCCAAATTGTTTTTATTTATTAGGTTACATATAGGTTATATGTAGTTTAATATAGCTGTGTTTATGACATTTTGTGATGTATTCTATCTTCTTTAGAGTGTCCTAACATGCATATATAATGACTATTTAGTGAAAACTAGTGTTACAATATTTAGATTAATATTTAGATTAACATATTGTTTTGCAGATGAGAATAGGCAAGAATAATACCAGAAGACAGAAAACTCTCAAGAAATTGTGACACCAAAGAGGTGAAAGATAATATTGATAACTCAGTTTAATAAATATGGAATGGGAGATTCTTCCACATATTCTTTGCTATGAAACACAACACCATGCATTTGTTCACTGTTCATGATGCCTGTGCACACTGCAGGGCAATGCTAAAACAAAAAACAAACAAGAAAGCAGCTTCTGCGGGGTGTGGTGGCATACACCTTTAATGACAGCACATAAGAGGCAGAAGCTGTGGGAACCTGTGTGAGTTCAAAAAGCCTGTCTATGTAGTGAGTTCCAGGACAGTCAGGGCTCTGTGTAGAGAGGCCCTTTTTGTTTCTAATAAATGAACAAAACAACAAACAAACAAACAACAAACAGCTTCTGGGGTTCTCTATCTGACCTTCTGATCTAGTGGTCTAGGGTAGAACTCAAGATGAAACATTTTTTTATTTTTTTATTTTTTTGGTTTTTCGAGACAGGGTTTCTCTGTGTAGCTTTGCGCCTTTCCTGGACTCTCTCTGTAGACCAGGCTGGCCTCGAACTCACAAAGATCCACCTGCCTCTGCCTCCCGAGTGCTGGGATTAAAGGCGTGAGCCACCACCGCCCGGCAAGATGAAACATTTTTAACAAGTTCCAAAGTGATGCTGAAGCTGCATTCCATGGTCACATGCAGGTAGGGAGGATATGAGATATGTCTAATATTCTTATAAGTAAATGAAGTCAAACAGATGCATCAATTATCCTGATTATGTGTTTTATGTATAAACAGTTAAAAATGGAACAAAACAACTTGATATTTCATTTATATAGATTTTTTTTTCCTTCGGTGAATTTAAAATTTCAGTAGATAAGAGACTGTAAAAACACGTCCTTTATAAAAATAAATTGCTTTTGTCTAAATATCAACTATATTACTATCTCCAGATGCCAGCAAGTACATGGACTTATCTTACAACCGAACTCCAATGCCAGAAGCCCACCTTGCAAGTTTCCTTTGCCAGAAACAATGCCAGATGCAAGCAAATCATACACCGTGTAATGATACCGAAACATATTTTTCCAAAGACAGAAAGAAAAATAGCCAAGCAATAGAACTCAGATTGGAAAGATACAAAACAAAGATAACAGAACTATTTTTAAGTCTCATATTATGGCCGGGAGGAACAGCAAAATAGTTTGAAATAGAAAGTCTTCATGCTGATTACATGAAATCAAAATACACACTGTTCAAAGGCAGCCAACATTTTTTTAAATGCTATTGAGTTTATGCAATGAGTTTCAGTGTTCTCTTAGTCTGAGAGTATTTTGAAATGAAATAGCAGGTACAGCTGGGAAAACTCAGTGTTACCCTTGTCCAGATCTCAGCTAATGGGGTATAAAAATATTTCTACATATCCTGCAGATGTCTAGGTTCTTTTCTTTGCTGGTAATATTATTCTGAAGTCATTATTGACAGCTGTTTGTTCTGATAGAACCTAATTGCTCTCTACCAGTCTCAGCTGCATGTAGGCTGATTTCCTTCCCTTATAGAGTATATTTCATATAAACACAGGCAGGAAAAAAAATACCAATTAACTAAATATGTGTGCACAAAATGCTTCATTGAGAGCTCTGATCAAGTAATGCATCTAGCTGTAACAGGTCACAGGAAATTACAGCACTTATAGTTTAGAGAATTAAGCATAATTACATGGAAATATTCACAAGCACTGAAATATATCAACGATGAGTGACAGCATCTGAAAAATTGTCCTTTTATTAGAACAACTTATAAATTACTATATTTGAGTCATCGGCAGGGCATTTATTCCATTGATAGATTAACTCAATGACATCTCTGCCATAAACAATATGCCATGCAGCATCTGAAATGTGTTTCATAATTGACACAGCTGAGACATTTTCTAACATGTAGCAGAGACATTTCCCCCAGGGTACCTTCCCCGGAGGGCAGAATTCCTGGGCATTCACCAATTCTTTTCCTCACCCTTTATCACTGCAGGGGATGAGCTGTTTTCCCCAACTTTATTGGAAAGAACCCAGTATTTTTGAAAGTGAGCATTTTCCTTGTAGGTGACTCTTCAAAGTGAATCTCATTTAAGCAGCTCCTCAAGAGATGTGGGAACAGCTTGACAACACTCACTCTACTCTACCCAATGACTCTGTGCGCTTATTCATGGGGTCTCGGCCAATTTGCTGGACTTGACACTGACTTTGTTAGTGGTCTGAATCCCTCCTAAAGAGGTAAAATATGGGCTGGAATAACTATAAACTATAAACAGCAAAAACACTGCATTTGAGAAAAACAACAGTTCACATTATTGTTCTCTCCTCTCCTTTCCTCCCCTCCCTCCCTTTCTCCCCAAATCACTGGAGATGGAGGAGAAGAACTAACTAAACATGAGCAAAGTGGTCCTTAGTAGGGAATCCATTCAAAGAAAACATACTTTTCCTTAATACCAGAGACACTCTATGCTGTCTGAGTATATATTTCTGAGGATATAAAATACTTACCTTTGCAGAGAGATACATCTCAGATACTGGGAATTCCGGGATGCTTATTGCCCATAGAGATTCAAGTGTGTGTGTGTGTGTGTGTGTGTGTGTGTGTGTGTGTGTGTGTGTGTGTGTGCGCATGCACACGCACGCACAGGCACACACGCACTCCTGCAAGTGTCTTAAGGGATGCTGAATGTCAACATACACTGTCATTGATACCAGACATGATGCTAATTAGAGTACAAACCCCAGACTCAACATTTGCAAAGTTTAACATAATGAATATAAATTATCCTAAGGGAATTGGTTACCCACAACAATCTGGTTAATAGCCTATAGCTCCTCCTCTATTTTAAATAGTAACTGAAACCATTTTATTTGACTACTACTTAATTGTTTTTCAACTGATGCATGCATGCCTATATCCTTTAAGATTCTTGCAGGGCTTGGCTCCTAGAAGAGTGTTGGATTATGACCCTACTGTTCTAATATTCATGTATTTATCATATGTACTCTCAAATTACATAACTTTAATGGGCTGAACTGACACTTCAGGGGAAAACATTCAGTTTCTGTTTGTGAAACTAAAATCACCTAAAAGACAACACTCCTTTAAGACAACAATACTTTTTAAAAAAAGTATGTGTGTCCATGCATGTTGAACTCACAGAGAATCTAGGCTGGCTGGTCAGAGAGCCTCAGGGACCCAACTAGCTATACCTCCCCATTTCTGGGACTACAAGCATTATGCTATCACGTGCAGCTTTTTTACCTGGTTTCTGGGAATTCAACTCAGGGCCTCTCTGCACAAGTGCCTAATGAAATGAAACATCTCCCTAGCTCTCTTTTCTTGGAGACTCATTTTTCATTGGCTAGAAGGGTTTGAATAGTGAGGATACTGACTGAGAGGATGGTGCCATCTTGTTTACATATACCGATGGCATGGCAAGCTGTCTCTAATATGACATATGCATTTTCTGAGAGAGTTAGCTTGGCAGACTTTTATCTTTCCAGAGAATGGACTTCACATTCACGATCTGTGTCTTCCTTTTGCAAGCCATGCAATGACAAACCACCTACTTGTCTTCCCTGATTCTGCTTTCTCCCATGAAATAGAAACACATTGCTTAAAGTTGCTTTAGAAGGGCAGTGTGGCAAAATGTTCTTCACACCACAGATCCTTGGGAAATGCTTATCTTCTTACTCTCCTTTCACCAGAGAGTGAAGACTTAGAGACTAGCATGTTCAATTAGTTGATCTAGAGGCTGAGTAGATGTATATTTCTATCATTACATTGTTTATAATAATGACATTGATACAATCACTATTATACTTTCTATAGTAGTTTCTATCATCCCAAAGGGAGAAATATCACATAAACTTGAAGCAGACTTTGGCTTTGGAGGGGAACTTAGACACGATCTCATGCAATGGTTCTCACTGTGAATAATGTGACCAGCATCCAGTATCTTTTTTGAAATGTATTAGAAATGAAGTATTTTAGGCTTCAACCTAATCTACAGAATCATTAACTCTGTCAACAAGCAACCTATGCTATATAAGCCTTATCTGGCTTATACATAATGAAACACCCCTCTTGCCAAACTGGAAACTTCTGTAGATGGGAAAACAGAGGAAAGCAGGAAAGGTGAACTGCTCAAGACTGAAATAAAACTTCTCAACTTCAGGTTCAGCACTCTGCTTGTGTTGGGTTCTGATGTGCTTAAGGAGTGATTACTGTTTGCTTAGCCCCTTGTTCATTTCCATATGCTCTTTATTAATCTACTTCAATGAATTTCATCTATATAATTTAATAACTAACCCAATCATTCCCTTTCCTCCAGGCCCTTGGCTCACTACACTACAGTTCAAGGCACTTGGCAACTCTCTTGGAATTCATACTCTTTTGTGGCATTAGAGTGCTTATTCCATAGGAACTAGATGCTTTAATTATACAGTTGAACTATTAAATGAACAAATGAGATATAGATATGAAACAAAGTGATTTTGTTCCTTTAAAAACTAAGTCAAATGCTTTGGAAAGGCTTTGTTAATGTGTGCCCAGTCATCCCTCCAAGAAGTGTGGATAAATTAGATGAAGATGAAAACACTGCAAAAATTGGAAACATTGATAAAGTTGTAGAAGGATTCTAAACTTGAGTTGCTTCAAATCCTTTACGCTTGTGGATAATTTAAATATACCCAATCTGCTCATTATAGCTTATACTTCCCATAAGCTCTTGACTGTAAATTTAAAAAATGATGACTCTAAAATATAATTATGTATTTGAAGTTACTAATAATTGTATGCATTGTTAAGGGTGATTTGTTTTAACCTGGCTTATCTCTACATGACCCACACTTGGCTCATAGAGCAAAGATTCTTCTGCCTATCTCTGTTGTTCTAGTCTCTTCTCTTTGCAGGCCATGCCATGCTATTTCATGTCCAACAATAAAGCCTTGCACTCCACATAAACCAGTATTTTATCAGATCTGGAAATCTTCTTGTAAAGCAATCACTTATTTTTACCCCTATTTATTCATGTATAGAAATTGTATACCTCTACTCAGCTTTACTAAGAAGTCAGAATTTAATGTGTACATAAATTGATGAAGTGTTCTGAATGCTTGAGTGACTTGCTTTCTTTTTCACATTGTTGTTGTTGTTTCATAGATTTTCTCCCACTTCTTCAAAGAGTCAGACAGGGCGTAAAAATTACTGATCAGATTACTGATCAGATTATATATGCTAATGACTGGTAGGGAAATAGTCAGTGTTTGGATCTGAAAATTCAACACCTTTCTTTAATCTCTCCTTTCTTTCACATTGGGTAGCAAACCATTCCTGATACAGCTCTTCTCTCACAAAATAAAAGCAGACACATTTTAGCAGGCAGGGTAGTACAAAATAGAGGATGTTAGATAACAAGGAATGGTGGGAGTTTCCATAACTGACCACACAAATTCAGCATTTAACTTAAAAATAAAAGTGCTGAATTAAAAAAAAAAGTGTCTGCAAATCAAATGTTGCCAAGGACAGTTTTAGGTATAAGCTCTGCATAGATGGAGGTGGTTTCAATACACTGAGATTATTTTAAAATTCATGTCTTTGGGTTTAATTTTAAAAAAGTAGTGTAAGTATCAGATTATAGAAGCATAGAAGATCTAACTTAGAAGCACTCCACCTGGAGTCGAGAAATTGGTAATTTGTGCTCTTTATGTTAAACATGGCCATGGAAGGGGCGCTCACCCAAGATAAGACTGTTTGGGATATTCAAATCTCAAATGCTGAATGGCAATTATGTAATGAGCTTTTTTAAAAAACAGAAAACGAATTGCCATTTAGCAAGCACTGCAGGGAATGTTGATAATTGAAGCGGGGTAATACATGCTTGGGGACTCTCATAGTCCCTCAATTTTGAATATGCTCAAAAACGTCCAAACTAGAAAAGTTTAGAAAAACATCCCTCTTGGAATGTAGGGTCCCCACCACGAAAGAAACACCAGTCAGGATATAATTTGATATACTAGTAGCTCAGACTGGATGGGAGCTTCTTATATCACGGCCAAACTGTGAAGTGGTGAAGCTTTACCTGGACCTATTGAGTAGGTGATAATTCCACAGTGTTACTTGAAGCTGACTGTGCAGAGGCAGGCAGAGACCTCAGAAAAGTCATCACAATGCCTTGGGAATTTGCAGACCTTTCTACATTTGTATGCCAGAGATTTACTCTGCAAATGATTTTCATGCAGAATCATCATCTGGGATTTTTATACATGTTTATTCTAAGCCTTCAGGAAACACAAACGTAAGAATGAAGGTACCCACACACCCATGGCTTATAGCTGGAATGCATCCTCAGAGCTTCTTACCGAATTCTGGAAAGGTTTTGCTAAGCTGGGAGCTTTACTATTGTACTTTACAAACCAATAAGTTTGAGTTTAATTGAACCAAGATAACAAGTGTATTTCAGGCTGGAGCACATAAGAGAAAATAGTCTGAAACCAGGTCAATCATTTTCTGACACACAAAAGAGGGATGAAATGTTAACCACAGGTTATAAAGAATTTTTGTGGTTTATAACATGATTGGTTCTGGGTTTTCAGATGGAAGGAATGATGTGGCTTTAGGCCGAGTAAGATTCCCTGCTCAATTGATTAGAATCAGAGTTAGGTAAAGATTGGAAAGGTGGGTTTTTTTAAGATGTATGGCATAACTGACCACCTAGGAATTCAAGGTCAGGTTGAAGTTGTTTCTCCAGCAAAACAAAATGTCTTATTCATGGCTTCCATAAAATGAAAGTTCACAACCATCCTGATCATCAAAGCAGACAAGCAATTAAACTACTATATTTTATCCAGTTTTCCTTGTAAAGAGCATGCCACTGGCAACTGACTAGGCTGCTGTCTATTTCCCTAAAGCAACAGAGAAGTTCAGGTGAGTGACCTAACAAGACCATGCCGTGTGGGGAGTCTAATACCTTATTTTTCTACACATGCAATCATATTTCTTATCCTAAAAGCCAAGTCATAGACATTATGAGATGATTATTTTATTGAGGGCACTAGAAATTATAGCTTTAAGATCCAGGATCTTTTATCACTTTACATTTAAAAATTCCCTACTGTACATGAACTTCTCTTGGAAGCATTTGATTTTTATTAGAGTTCCTGATTATGTGTCAGCTTATATCCAGAGATACAGTTCTACTCTGGACATACTGAAATGTAACAACCCTGATTCTTAGAGCGAAATTTAGAGGAAACAACTATAAGGAATCAAGGTTACATGTGTTATGCATATATCCCTTTTATTCATGATATTCACTCTGAATTTGGTTATAAAATGATTGTGTATTTTAAAACACACCAATTGGTATTTATGTATGAGGTAGGCTAAATCTTAAAAATAAGTTCTCCCCTTGAACATAAAGGGTGTTTGCCCTTTTAGCCCTGTTGTTTGTGATTAGAGACCACAGTAGTAGGTTCAAAATCACAGCGAGTGATGGGGACTTAGCTGAGTAGCAGAGACAGTAGAGTGCTGGCCTGACATGCATGAGATCCTGGGTTTGATGTGTAGCATGGTAAAAAAAAATAACAAATAAAATGAAATTATAGAGAGAACAAGGCCTCCTTACTCACATCTCTCACAAACAGAACTTGGGAAGAGCACATATCTGAATGGGAAAAACAAACTAGGTGTCCAGTGGTCAGGCAAGAGTCTAAGGGAAGATGAGAAGGCCTTTTCTTCTGCAGGTGAACACATGTCCTAAGGTGACAAAGGAACCTGCCTTGTGGGGTTTGGGGGAAGTTGATCCTCTGCTCTATCCCTGTAAGGCAAGTTCACGGTGCATTCAAGAAGGATGCAGATAGAAGGGTAAGGAGACATGAGGAAGCCATTCATGCCACAGGTGCCTCAGAAGCTGAAAGGTACTGGAGGGAACAGTGGTTTAGTAGTCATGAGGCACCCCTCACCCTGATAGGTCTTGGATCCCAAAAGAAGAATTTTCTTACTTCGTCATCTATTGGTCTTCAGCACAGAACCTACTTACATAGTCAGGCTTTTATATTTCTTTTCTTTTCTTCTTCTTCTTTTTTTTTTTGAGACAGGGTTTCACTGTGTAACAGTGCTGGATGTTCTTGAACTCATATTGTAGACCAGGCTGACCTTAAACTCATAGAGATCCACCTGCCTCTGCCCCCCAAGTGCTGGGATTAAACATGTGCACCAACATGCCCAATCTTTTTCCCCCTTATTTCTGCAGGGGTCTCTACTGACTCTGTAGTCATTTCTTTAATTTCAGCAACCAGAATTCCGTGCTGAGGCTGTACTTTGTAAACACACTGGTACCTTGTTGGTGCTACCTATTAAGGCAAAGGGCTTAAAAATACTTGCTAAGTATTTGTTTGTTTAAATGAAAACCTTCAGGCTTTTGATCAGCTAGATTAGGCAGTATGAGTATGTGAAAGAAATAAAAGCATCCCAGAAGATGCCATGTTCAGAATCAAATGTTTGCAAGAAAAAGAAATAAAAGAAATCCAAATCAGCATGTCTGAATGGCTATAACTGTAACGTATCCTCAATAAAATGGGGGGAAAGGTTGTTTGCATAATGGTAAAAATACAGGGGCAGATTCTTGTCTGTTTTTTGTGTAACACAAAATGAGGATTTGGCACATGGCTTCCTATTGGACAATACAACACACAAAGAGTGCTTATTTTGGTTCCAATGGAAAAATACTATTGACAAATGTCTTTCTTCCCTCCCAACTTTATTCAATAGAGGAGGTAACAACAGCATCTGTTGCACTTGGCTGGAGCCTAGGATGAGGAAATTGTGGCTAATGAGCCTCCTAGGCATATGGACACTAAAAGCTCATGCTCGGGCCATGGCACAGCTAAGTTAGCACTCCGGTGGGAGTGGTAGATACACCAGGCAGTCACTGCACATCAAAGCAAGGCTGCCAAGATAGCATTCATAGTCATTTTTAATGGCCTGGAGCAGTTTCCACAATCATGGCTCTAGGGATGATTACAAAGCAGGATGCGCTTGTCTGTCACATCCTTTCCATCTCCTTCTGGCACCACTCTACCATGTTTCCTTCCATAGCCATCCAGACAACCAGGTGCCCTGACCACCCAGGTGCCCAATACATTCAGCCTGTGGCCACCCACCAATCCTTCTTACCATTAGTCATGGTCTTGAAGACCTGGGATACTTAATTGGCTTTAATGCATCCAAATTATATACGTCAACCATCTTAGTGTAACCCATCATAACAGCTCTCATTACATGTGTGCTTTCTGGCTATTTTCTTAATGCAGCTATGAAGAAGTCTCGGGACTCTTTAATCAAATTAATCTGGGAAAAAAATGTAAAAGAGCATAATGATGTACTGGGAATGATGCACATTGTAGGCTAATGGAGACTTGCTTGGCCATGGATAAGCTGTTAGCTTTGCTGTGATTCGTTTTGTTTTTCATTTCTGAAATTATAACAAACAAACAGTCCTTGCCCCCCAAACACAAAAGCAGGAAGAGAGTGGGGTGAGTAATATGTCAGATTCACTGTGAATAATCATATTACTAGGTTTTTATCTGAAAAAAGGCTCATCAGCCCGGGAAATTCTGAATTATAAGAAGATGCACAGGAAATCTTTTTCAAATGGATTGAGAGAGGACAAGAGTTAGTAGCACACTTTCCCCCTCCCCACAAGGTAACATATCTGGGGGAGGGGAATCAGATAGTAGTTAGGAAGCAAATTAAAGGGAGGTTTTTGTTGTTGTCATTTTTGTTTTTTACTGATGTCATATGCTAGCAAATGAACACTGTGTTTTGGAGTAAGCTTTGGATTCTGTTCCCCTCATCCAACCATGAAGGAAAGTCACGTTACCTTAGATTGGTCCAAGTGCAGAGAAGGGCCCGGGAGCTCAGCAGATAAAGGTCAACAGTATAGAACTCAAGGGTAGAAACAATTTGATTACTAACTGCTCCCCCCAGACAGCTGCGGTCTGTTTCTCTGCTGTTTGAATCTGGCCAGAGCCTAACTTGCCAGAACAAAGGATCTTGGGAGCCTCAGTTACTAGTTCCTGCCTTTCTGTTGCCTTCACTACCAAAATGAAAGGCAGGGCCACTCAGACTTCAGTCCCTCCCAACTGACTGCCAAGGACAGTGAGCTCAGGAGAGAGGAGCAGAAAGCCTGTGCCCCACACCAAAGCAGCCTGCACAGCAGTGAGACATATGCCAGGTTGTCAGCCTCCAGCCTTTGGTTGATGTCTGCAGTCAGCAGTGGTTAACAGATAGGAATGGCTTTCGTTTCACAAAGATTGCCAAGTCCTAAGGCATGTAGCTGTACCAGAAACAAAAATATGGTTCTAATTTTGAAAATACAATTCAATACTCAAAAACAAAGTAAAAAACATAGTTTCTCGAAATGTCTGTGATTCCCAACATCTCCTTTCAGAAGGTTAAAGGATTCTGAGCAAGTTGTTTAGTCGTAATCTTCATGATGAAGAGACTCAGTTGACTCCTGCCTAGCTCCTCAGACCCAGCTAGCTCCTCTTTATGCTCTGATGCTAAAAACCATGGACTCTGAATATCACTGTGCACTGAGGAGAGACAGAACTCTTGACTTTTTCTTGATGGACTGAAGGGCATATGGAGGGAGGGGGAGAAGGACTGAGGAAGCAGGATAGAAAGAGAACTATTTCAGCCTCTTTCATGGAAGGTTTGGACAATATAAATGAAAAGTGTTCACGTATTTCAGGAGAAACAGTGTTAGTAAAATTCTGTCATTTGAAAATAGTGAACTGTCCAGAAATATATTCTCCCCACATCCAAGGTGAGAGATTTCAAGAGCCTCAGAGCTTGGGGCAGGGTTTGAGAGTACGATTATCCTTCCTTCTATTCATCATGTCTGTTATTGTTGGCTGTTTCTAAACAATGAAAAAGGGGAAAGTCTCTAAGTCATACACCACATATCGCACTCCTGGGGCCTATTGTTTTGAACTACCAAAGTGCTGGCTGTCATACAAAGCATGAAGACAAAGCAAGGCAACTGATGACCTGGCAAAAAAGACCTACATTTATCACCTACAAAGCACATGGCCCTTAAAGGAAGCCACCTTGGGGGGCTGAAGATTGATTGCAACAATTCTGCCATGGTACAAAAATATTTCTGGAACTCTTTCTTGGCAGTAAACAGCCTATGGCCTGTACCTTTGAATTCACTACTGGTGGGGCATCTTTGTCCTTAAGGGTGACTTTTTTTGTGTGTGACAAGAAGTATCAGGAACTTGGTTTGTGTGCTAAAGTACTGTTGAGTGATGGGTCAAGTCTTCTCCTGACTAGGTGCTAGAAGGCAATTATGAAAGCAGATTCCATAAGGACTTCTCCAAATATTTAGAAGGAAGATGTCAATCATGGAACTTTGTAGAAAGTGAAAGCTTTCAGAATTCATACACTACCTTAAATATGGAAGTTGTTTCTCAGCTAGAGGTGATTTTTGCCTGGCAGAGCACATTTGGCAATGTTGGAGAACATTTTTGATAGTCATAATTGGGGAGAGGTATATTACTCTCATCTAGTGGGCAAAGGTGAAGGATGTGTTGAACACCTGTCACTGTGTAAGAAAGCTTTCATAACAACAGTCATGAGATCTCCTGTGTTGGAGTTGGGATAACTGGTCTTAGAGTAACAATCCATCCTACTGGGTGGCTTTTATAGCAGAATACAATCATTACTATATCTGTGAAGTGTTACATGGTCTGCCAATCCAGATGGATGTATATTTTCTAATACAGTTTCTAAATCACAAATTATTTAGAACTCCACTTAACTTTCTGAAAATAAAAACTATTAACAGTAAATAGTTATTTTATGTAGTGCTAAGATAAAATTATTATAAAATATCAGTAACTACAAGTACTTAGCTATTTTTTATTTCGTTTTGTTTTGATTTTTGTTGCTGTCGTTTGATTTTTTTTTTTTTTTTTTTGAGACTACATAACCCTGGCTGGACTAGAACTTGCTAGGCTGGCCTCCAATTCACAAAGATCTACCTGTTTCTGCCTCATGACTACCACCATGCCTGCCTTACTTATTTTTATGTGGTATTTGGCTAATTAATTCATTTACACCTATCCTCTTATTTAATCTATAAACAATACTTAGAAAGAAATGCTACTATTGGTATCTGCATGAGGCTGGTCAGAACACACTGAAAGAGGTGCTCACAGAGAACAGAAATCTTCAAATGATTCCCATCTAGACTTTGCTTCCAGTTGGGCACACAGTATCAGCAAATCTTTTAAGTTTCCAATTCTCAGTTCCCTCCCCTACCATGCAAAGACAGTGATAATGTACACCTGCTGGATCAAATAAATGGTGGGGACACAATCTTCAAACAACTATTCCTACACAAAAGGGACTCCCCTGCTCTTCCTGCACATGGAGTGTAAGAGGCAGTTATAGTCACCCTCACAAGGGCAGTCATGATACAGCACCCTCACAGGGACAGTCACGTTATGGACCTGATGCACAACTGTGAAGTCAGTGTCTTACACCATGGACCTCATCACCCAGTCTACAATGCTTCCTTTCCAACAGAATTTCCTCTTTGCTAGGTGGTAAGAGAACTACTCCACCCCAAACACTTTCTTTACTTAGACTTTTAGACTTTGTATGTATGTATGTGTGTGTGTGTGTGTGTGTGTGTGTGTGTGTGTGTGTGTGTGTGAGAGAGAGAGAGAGAGAGAGAGAGAGAGAGAGAGAGAGAGAGAGAGAGAGAGAGAGAGAGAGACAGAAAGCAATTCCTTTTAATGCAGTCTTCTGGCAAAATTATATTCTCATAAAAATATGCAATCAATATTGAGAACTCAAATTCTTGCTTTGCGTCACCATGTTGCCCATGCTACTTAATTTATTTTAAACATGTGAGTTTCATGCAGAATTATTGTTATGTTAAGAATAGAGCCTGGGATCCCAGGTTCCATAGAATATAATTAATATACTTCATCTACCTTCTTATCTAGAGATGATGGTATTTTTAACACCCCAGGCTAACTTCCATTCCTTCATTTACACATGAAAACAAATTTTCCTGGTTTATGGAAAATCTCATTCTATTCTTTCAGCTTGTAAACATCACAAAACTATCACATTTGGTAAAAATATGGTCTCTTCCCAGAAGAAAGATTTGAATGGAACACTAGGAAGAAAAAGAATGGAGCTCAGAATGAATGTTTTTAAATACATGACTCAAGTTTTTACAGCACTAGTAGCTTCTTTGGGTCACAAGGTATTTTATATGCAATATTTGCAAAAGCATTTGATTTTGAAAAGGCTATTTTCCTCAATACAGTTCTTTTAGGGATAGAGAGTTACACAGTGAATAAGATCTAAGTAGTTTCCTGGCTTTGTTGTAGTATGAAAAGTTGAAAACTAATATGAAGACTGGCTTTTAGGATTCATTCCAACACTAAATATGTGATTTTTAAAAATGCATGTGTACATACATGTGTACGTTTTCACATGTGTATGAGTGGGTGCACATGTGTATGCAGGTGTTTACATGTATGTGTGTGTGGAGTCCAGAGGACAACTTCAAAGTAGTCCTCAGAAATGCTGTCTGTCTCCTTTGAGACATGGCCTCTCAGCGGCCGGGAGCTTACCAATTAGGCTAGATTGGCTGATCAGAAAGCTCCAGAGATCCTCTTGTGTCTACATCCTCCCCTCTGGAACTCCAAGTTTGTACTACCAAGTCCTCCTGGAGCCACAAACCCATCACATTCCTGTGGATTCTGGGAACTGAACACATATCTTCATGTTTACAAGTTAAACACCAATTGAGCTATCCATCATGTGACTTTTAAACTTGACCACCCTTAATGGCCAGTTTATATTTCTAAGACGTTATTAATGTTTATCTGGCCTCAGACTTATCTAGTTTTGAATCTGGAATTTGGATTGAACTGAGAATATCAAAGATATGCATGACCTTCAGGAGGTGTGTTTTTTTAACCTTAAGATAGTTTCATTTAAAAGACAAGTTCAAGGGTGTTGAGCCATTTCTCTTCCTAATTATTGATAAAATGAATATATATTTCTTATGAAGAAAATCTATTGTTCTGTTATCAAAATATGTAACTAAAGACTATCATGGCTCAAACTTTTATAATTGATTCAATGAAATTATAGTTTCATCTCAACTTATTCGATTCTAACAAGAACCAACTACTCAGGGGAAATGGGTTCTTATAGTCTTTTTATACAAGAAAACCGAATTTATAGAATATGCTTAGAGTTTTAAAACATTACTTTTATGCCATATAACCATCTGAAACCAGCTTTCTTTATACAGGGCCATGAAAGTAAGGATATAAAGCTCAGACTTCATCTTGAAGGAACTTAAAACTCCAGTGTGAGTTCCATGTGTCCTTATCAGCTTCATTTTGAGAATCTAATGCTTTTCAAGTTTCCATAAGAACAAACTGATGCTATAAGTAGTATTCTCTATTCAAACCATTAAAATGTTCTCTATTACTGAGAAAAACCTTGTGAATTACTATTGTAGAAAATATTAAGAATATTTGAAAAGTATTTTACTAACTATTTGGATATATATTAACATCTGACTATTAACATTGCATTAGTAGTTCAGCTCTTCTTGAATTTTCATATCTAGAGTTTTATATGTGTGTACAGATACCTTTACTACACTAATATATTGATAATTTAATGTTGTCTTATACTTTTAAATCATTTCATGACATTCCATTCCATCATCACAAAGTTTTTAATGCTGTGAACAGTGCTGCCATAGTTGACAGAGAAACAGAGACTAAGGAAAATTCAGTAAATTTCCCCCAAACACAAAACTGGTGAGTGATGAGTAGCCATTCTCATTACCTCTTCCTGCATGTGGGGCACCAGGCATTCATATATTCACAGTCTCTCTTTCTTTGTCTTTCTCTCCTCTCTCTCTCTCTCTCTCTCTCTCTCTCTCTCTCTCTCTCTCTCTCTCCCCTCCCCTCCCCTCTCACTGGCTTGCTAACATCACCTTTGTAAGCTTGCTTTTATCCTAGCATTGTAACTCTTTCTAAAAACTGGTATAATTTCTGTTTACTCAATGGCTTTCCCCCTTTTACTTCTGGCCCACCCATTAGCAAGCAGAGCCACTGGTAGAATGTGAATTTTTTGGCTACCCCAGACTTCTCTTAGATTCTCCTCCACTCTCACTGTTGGTTTGCTCGGTGTGTAGGAGTTAGTCTGAGTTATCACTACTCCTTTTGTACATAGAAAAGCACATCTGAGCATACCGTAAGAGAAACTCAAACACGAAGTTCAGTGTTGACAGCCAAGAACACTTTGTGACTTTGTGCTACATGATCATGGCGAACTTGGTGACTTCATGACTCTGTCTTTCTGTGTGGCATTTAGTGCTTACAGACAGGTTCAAACTAACTCTCCTGGGTTTCAAACTAACTAAAGAAAGCATTTTTTATTGAAATGATGTTAACTTGCTATTCATGGCACCTTCATACAAACATGCTGTCACCTTTTGCTCTCAGTCATCACTCTCCCTCAAGCACTTTGCCACCTGTCTTCTTATGTCACTAACTTACAGAAATGGAAGTGCATCTTTAGTAAAAAAAAATGTTGTTTAAAAAAATTATTTATTAGTATTTTGAGGTGTGGGTGCATGAGCCACAGGGGGCATCTGGAGGTCAGAGGACAACATTGAGGTACCTTCCACCTTTATGTGGGTTCTAGGGATTGAACTCAGCTTGGATGGCAAGTTTGGGAGCCCCAAGATGGTGTTACATTTTAAATGCAATGCAAATCATAAAATCATAATGCTGTTGTTCAATAGAAACTTCCTAATTACTTTTCTCTAACTTTTGTTCTTGTTATTTTACATGTACAGTTCTCGTTCTCTCTCTCTCTCTCTCTCTCTCTCTCTCTCTCTCTCCCTCCCTCCCTCCCTCCCTCCCTCCCTCCCTCCCTCCCTCCCTCTTTCTCTCTGTCTCTCTCTCTGTCTCTGTCTCTCTCTCTCTCTCTCTCCCCTGTGTGGAGTGTATGTGTGTGTATTTGTGTGTGTGCAGGTGCATGTGTGTGAGGTCTGCTTCTTTTTGCCACAAGGCCTATAAAGATCAGCAGTTCTCCTTTGAGGCCAAATTTCCTGCTTCTCCATCTGAAAATGTTCTGCGTACTGCCCATATGATCTTTGTAACTGAGTTCAGCTTGTGTCAACTGTGGATAGCATGTAACCAGCTACATTAGCTATTCAAAACTTATAAAATGGGCTTATACTGTGAAGCACAGAGCTTACTCTCAAACTAACAGCAGGAGACTAAGACTCGGCATTCACCACCTAAAACCACTTGTTCTTAGAAATAACAATGATTTTATGTTTTATAATCATGTAGAGAATGACAACTGATCTGCAGTTCTTAGAGGCCCCTCTCCTGTATATGAAGGAGCTAGAACCAGGTAACAAGGCTTGTGGTTGAGTAGAGCACTACAGCGAGCTTACTAACGCTCAAATCTTGCAGTTTCTCACCTACACTTCTTTAAAAAAAAAAAAGTAATACATGAAGGGGCTTCGGAATGATAAGATGTCAGCCAGAAACACAAGTTAGTTCTGTTATTGGCTTCTATTGGGAGTGATGCTATCCCATTCAAAACTCTGCAGGCCATTGTGTAGCAGTTACCTTTGTAGGGTGGACAGGCAGGTGAGTTTTACAGGATTAATTCTGCTCTACTCCACAAATGACCCTGTTTTGAGGGTTCATTCTATTACACTATAACTTGTACTCTAAATGATGCTGTTAATTTATGATATAATTTATATTTATTCAAGTAATTATGAAATATACTTGTATTTCTTAGCTTATAATAAGAAGGTTCATAATGTATTTTTCTTGTCTTTTTACTATAAACATCCACTTTAATTTGGTTCCCTTGTTCAAGAAGACATATTTGAATTACTCAGAGTCTAAAGAACTATTGTGAAATTACATGAGCATACTCATGTACTGTCACAGAAGAGCATATGTCCAATGATAGAGAACATATAGAATCTAACTATGCATCTTGAATACTTTATTACTGGAGATATTTGAGAGGAACACGGGCATCTGGAAAAGATAAGCTGAATATTAAAATGCATGAACACTTACACATACAGACACTGTGTGATTATATAGTGGATTATAGTCAGAGCTGAGTAAAGGCATAAATTATACATTTCAAGAGATATACAATTCATCATTCAATGTACATAATAAAACTTATTCCAAATTGTATGTCTTATATCAAATACATTTAAAAAATCTAGAGTGTATTTTTTATATGTGAACCGATATTAATAATGAATAAAATGCATCTATCTTTACACTAAAACATCCTCCATGAATGCTTGGATGACTGCAGCATTAAGTTCTTCCACACTTTTTCCTATATAATAAAAATGTAATATCAATCCAGCCCACAAGAGCCTGCTGCAAAGTTCATAAAAATAATTTTAAAGAATTTTTTTTCCATAAAGAAAGTAAAATTTAACCCTAGTGATAAATTAACACTTAATATTTTCTGTTTTGTTTATGGTTACATACACACTTAATTTTGTGCTTATTATTTATCTTTGCACCAAAGAGAAGGCAGTGTGTGGGGTGGGATGGTGGTTGGGAGGACTCATACTGTAACCAGAGGCACTATGCCTTTCTCTCAAGTCTTTCCTACTGATCTTAGTACAGGTCTCAATTAGAAGAGCCACTTGAATGAAGGGGTTTACCATCTCCCAGTATCAACAAGCTGCAAAGAGAACATTCAACATAGAATAATTTGTACTTCTATTTCCACCCCTGGTCCTTTTGGCTGCAAATAAAGCAAATGCCCTCAACGGTCCTTACCTGCAGTGCACAACCATTGGCCCTGCATCAGGAGGGTTACAGGTTTTGACTCTTCGTAAGAAAGCTAGGAAAGGTGTGGGATGCTCTGGAACCCCGTGATCAGGCCAGGCCGTGAACTGGAATTGTCTCACTTCTCTCTTCTCACTGGAACCATTCTGTGACACAGGAATACTGGTTCAGATGCTGCTTTCTAACCTTAGGTGGTAAGGATGTGTAACACTAAAACGTGCTGTCTCAATTCTTTCCTCTTAGGTTATAGTCTTTGAAGACACACTACCTGGAGACCCAAGCCCTGAGCTATCTGTAAATGACCAGTATTTGCTCAGGCAGGTAAGCTTTTCATGGGAGAAGCACTCTGCCATCTGGCTGCAACCATCAGGAGTGCTCTTGTGTATTTATAGGAAGAATTAGTTCTTCCATTTTGGGGAAACTATCTTCAGTGTATAGGTTTCATAGTTACCGATAAAAACACTAGTCCAGGAGAAAAGGGGCTTAATGATAATTCAAGAATGATTTTATTCTTCTCTGTTGCCAGTGGGACCAAGATTTAGGTAAAAGCTTAAGGGATTTGGCTTCTTTAAATAATGGGAATAACAGGGCAGGAGAACAAAGACAAAAAACAAACCTTGTAAAGTGCAAACGTTCTGACACAGTATGTGGCCAGCTCCACAGTATCCAGCAGCGTCACCTGGACCAGCCCGTGAGTTTCAGTGCCTCTGCTGGGCCAATACTGGTCACACTTCACCTACAGAAAGAAGTGACACATTCAGGCCAGATGCTCATCAACTCTTCTCTTAGCTTCCCTTTGAGTTGCTATTGAAAGAAAACAGCTTTTCTGCATTTCATTTTATGTTGATCTTTTTCTGGCATGCATTCTTGTTATCCCAAAATATGTAAATTACTGCTCTGATGCCAATATAAACCACATTTTAAAAACTGGTAGGAATATTAAGCAGTAACAGATTCAATTTTCTGGGAGAAAAATAAGTTGCAGATTGTTGCTGAATAAAATAAGGAGAGAGATATTTGAAATTTTAGAGTACTTGGGGAAAACACATTTGTTATTTGGTAGACACTATGATTCACATCAGAAAGATTATACTTAGACATTTAAACTACGTGGCTAGATAGTGTTCACCTATCAAGATTTTAACGGCACACACTATTCCACAATGAACTCTCACAATTTACAAATAAGCTTGTTTAAAGAAAACAAGAAATAATTTGAAAAATCTATCAAAGTGCAATGCACAGCATAATAAGTGTTATTTAAAATACAAGATAAATGGTATTTGTATGCAAAGCAAATGAAATCTGTAGCATCTATGTGGATAATCTATCTGCTCTTTAAGTATGATTTTGGAGGGTCACTATAGCAGTGTGGTTTAAACAGTACAACTCATTTAAGATAAATGACCTACTATTCCCATGTGGAATGGAACAAGCCATGTAAGAACTAGTTAGAACTCAACCCAATTAGTTTAAATGTGACAAAGAATTATTCCAACTCTGCAGTAAGCCTCAGATTTACTGCATTGTCCACTGTGCAGCAAAATGCCCAATAAAAAAGGACAAAGGCATTATATTTTCTAGTGAGGTCATAGGTCAGAAAATATTTACCCTTTCTGCCATAGAGAAAAGAAAAGTGGAAGTGTTATTTCACTGTACCCAATGAAATATATCTCTTCAGGTGAAGGAGGAATACTGGTGCATGTCAGAAGCACGTCCTTTATTTGCAAAGGGAAGAACAGAAAGTATGGTTTTTGAACTACACAAAGGAAATAGGAATTGTTCTCATAGATGCTAGAAGATTTTGGTCTAGTGAACAGAATTATTAGATAATTATTTGCTTTCAGCTTAATGAAATACTGGCAACATTCCGTGAAAGACACTGCGGTCTGGTTTGCATTGAGTCTATGTCCTCTGGCACTGAGGCTGTTTCTGCATAGATACCAGTCCTTCTAAAAAGGGACAGTTTTCATCCACTAGATGATTTCATTAACAAGAGAAAGGAGGAAGACAATTTTACTCTGTATTTAACTATTTAGGATGCAGAAATTGAATTCACAGGTTGATTCCACTACCTTTCTCTCAACTATGAGACCACACAAATCATCTCCTTGACTAAACAAACAAAACAAAAGGAGTTAAAATTCAGATAAAAAATGAGTTGCAATAGTATTAACATACTTTATATGTTTTCTACATTCACAGAATAATCGAGTGTTTTTATCTCTATCACAGGCTGCAAATCAAAGAAAAAGCATAAAAGAAAGTTGGTCCTTCAAGGACACTATTGATAAGCATGGGTTGAAGACCTCCACATATTCTCTGACCATTTTTTAAACCCACACCATACCTGGAAAATTTACCAAAGTGCTAGTTGAAAGGAACCACGCTGCTTAAGAAACAATAATTCATATGGTAAAAGTACACAAAAATCAGGCCAAAGACTTTTTTTTAAACCATGAAAAAGACATCAAGTTGATGTTTTGCTGTAGTGGATAAAGTAACTTTATCGGCTCTTACTGTGGATGTATACATTGCATCAGTGTGGGTAAGAGGCTTCCTCCAATCTCAAATGTGTGCAATGGCAGCAATACATCCCATTGCTGGTCCTCTCACACACAGGAAGGCCTTCCCTTTTGACTCATTTTTGGTGTGGCCAGCACCAATTTCATCCGGATTCATAGTGTGAAGAGATGACATATAGTGATAAATAATACTTTAAGGTTTTCATTTTTAGCCCTATACTACACAAATATTTTCAATTCTAATTTTGGAGTATGATGTATGAGATTATGAGAAAATAGGTATTTCAGAGAGATTTACTATTTCTTGTTTATTTTAAAGATTTTGGGTACACCAGTTATTTTTGAAATATTTCTTTTATTTTTTTTTTTGATATTATAATTGCATCACCCCCGCCCCTGCCTTTCTGTCCTTTCCTTCAAACTGTTCTATATATCCCTCCTCATTCTCTTTCAAATTCCGGGGCTCTTTTTTCATTTATCATTGTTACATCCATATGTGTATATGTACATTTATTTTTTCCTAAATACATAAATACACCTGCTTGGTCAGTATAATGTTACTTGTATACATGTTTTCAGAGCTGACTACCCAAACTTCAGATATAAGGGTAGTTTCACCCCTTCTAAAGGAAACTTCTCCTTGTAATAGATGGAGACTATTTACAGAAAACCACAACAAATCCAAATGCAGAGATGGAAACCCTGTCCCAATGGATACATCTACAACAAAACTCCCAAACCTAAGGCTCAATGATCATTGCAGATGAAGGGATGGAAAGATTGTAAGAGGATCAGGAAGGTTTCTGTGAGACTGTGTCTCCTAGCAATGTCTGAAGCTACATCCATAAAGACTCACCAACATAACTACCTAAATAAGAATTGAACAAGGACAACAGCAGTAGACATGGTAAAACGGACCAGGGGAAACCCCTGAGACCTCAATACTACATGAAAAGCTCCAGGCAACCAAGGAATGCTGACTGTGGGAGAAACAGCCTTCACTAGGGAAGAGAACACAAACTGATTAATTATTAAGTTATTAATTTGAGATACCTAACTTTTATATGTAGGCACACAGTGCTTTCCTCTTAGGACTGCCTTTAATGTGCTCCATAGATTTTAGTATGTTGGGTTTTCATTTTCATTTAATTCTAGGAATTTTAAATTTTCCTCTCTGATTTCTTCCTTCCCCAATTATTCAGTAGTGTGTTCTTTAGTTTCCATATCTTTCATATGTCAGTGGTTTGTGTAACTGTTGATATCCAGCTTTATTCCTTTGTGATCAGAAAGGATACAGGATGCCATTTCAACATTTTATTTCTTCTTGAGAATTGCTCTGTGTCTTAATATGTAGTCTAGTTTGAAGCAAGTTTCTGAGCTGATGAGAAGAATATGCATACTTTATTGTTTGGGTGAATTATTCTGTAGATATCTATTAGGTTTATTTGATTCATGATGTCATTTTTTAACTCTAGACATTTATAGGTTTAGTTTTTCTTCCCCCAAACTAATGAAACTCTAGATTATAGAGGACCTACAAAAATTAAATCAAGATGAAATAAATAAAAAGATCTGTACATCCAATGACAGAGAAGGAGTAATTAAAAATTCCCTAACCAAAAAACAAAATAAACAAACAAACAAAAAATCCCAGTGCTAGATGCATTGAGTGCAGAGGATATATACATTCAGTGCAGAATGCTACCAGACTGTCAAAGAACTAATATCAACACTGCTCAAACTATTTCACAAAATAGAATTAAAAAAAGGAACCTTTCCAAATTCCTTTTACAACACGAGTGATAGTAAACCCAAGCAAAGAACCACACAAAGACCTTCTCCTAGCCACAAAGTTATTTGACATTAATAACTGCTAAAAGACAATCAATTTTCTCCAATGGAGTGACTATTTTAGAATAGGCCTCATGCTCAGGAGTAGTTGTCAAATGTATATTAGAGTTCATGGTTTTGTTTTTTATCTTGTTTTTATGAGAGAGAACTAATATGAAGTTGAGTGGGTAGGCAGGTGGGGGAAGACTATGATCAAAATATATTATGTATAATTCTCATAAGATACATATGTTTCAAGAAAAGCAGTTTCCTGCTGAGTGTGGTGGTAGTGGTACATGCCTTCAATATTAGCACTCAGGTTGCAGAGGCAAATTTTCGTGAGTTTGAGGTCTGACTAAGCTACAAATTGAGTTACATGGCAGATAAGGCTAGACAGTGAGACACTACCTCAATACCTCACACACACCCCAAAAAATCAATCGAGGTAATCATACAACAAGCACCATCATAAAATATATAACTGCAGGTTTTAGAAAATACTTAGTAATTTTATCCAATAAAATTTAAAATTTTCATATTTGGAAACAAAAAGAAAACACACAGGTGAGTTGATGGACTATTCTGAGTGTGATAACTCAGACCCAGACAAACATCACATATTTTCTCTCACTGTGGATGTTAGCTTCAAATCTTTTTTTTTTTTTTTTTTTTTTTTGAGACAGGGTTTCTCTGTGTAGCTTTGCGCTGTTCCTGGAGCTCACTCTGTAGACCAGGCTGGCCTCGAACTCACAGAGATCTGCCTGCCTCTGCCTCCCGAGTGCTGGGATTAAAGGCGTGCGAAACCACCTCCCTGCAGCTTCAGATCTTCAAATATGGTATTTCATTTGGAATACCCATAGAGTTAAGGAAGTCAGTAAGGGGCCATTGGAGTAGGTAAGGGAGTGCTTTAAAACAAGGACATAAAAAATGCAGTGGTTTGAAGGGTTGAAGGGGAATAATGGAATATATAGGGTTAACATGGGATAAGGAGGGGAGGGCAGGGAAGAGGAGGAAATATTGGGAGGGATAAATAACATTAATGGCCTTTCAAAATCATATGGAAAACTACTGTAGAAGCTTCCTAACACACATAGATAAAATTGAATTGCCATTAATGGGGTGATATTGTTCTTACTAGATACTATAGACTAACAAATAAAATCCCATATTTTGAATCTGTTCTCATTGACACCCGAACATTATAAGCTACTGTCAATGCTATTGATCATCCACCAGAACTCGTTGGTAAGACACTATTGCTGAAGGTACCACATACTTGAGTCATTGAGGGTCAAACTATTACTCACCTGGAAGTTCCATCCCTACTGATTAGCTTTCATAGTACTAAAAGGTGATATGCATGCTACTAGAGGAGAAAAGTAATCATCAGTCTTATCAAGGTGTGAACCCTGAGACCTACAACAATGATCGTACCCGTAAAACATGGTCATTGCTGTAATAAGAGCATTAGCATCATAGGAGTAACCAATCATTTCTGATTGTATTTAAGTCCTGCTCCACAAGATGAAACCCATACTTGGCACCACTATTGGGCCAAGAACCTATTGGCTAGACAGGTGTATAATGTAATTGAATAGAATACTAGAATGTGCTATTATTATTCTGCTAAGTAGACATAGTATTATACCAATTCCTAATGACATTATAGATTAATGCATCAGAGAAGTTTCTATTTGCAGCACATGGTGATTAATATAGAGACTCATAACTGGCCAGGGTACAGAGAATAAGAGAGACAGAAATGCTCAGCCCTAAATTGGAAATTCATACCCTTGCCCCATCATCTACACCCAAATCTCAGGTATTGTCTTGAAAGAGGTGGGTGGAAGGATCCTGACAGCAAGATGCAGAAGATGGCTGTAAGAAAACACTGTCTTCTGGTGACAGCAGGGTTACACACACTAATTCATAGTGGTTATGACAGCATGAATAAGACCAGTGGAGACTCAAGTCAAACCAGGTCTTAGGGAGGTAGGTACAAAGTCCCACTGCTAGCCAAGGAGCTAGTGCCAATGGAGAACTGCTGGGAGAGGGAGAGTTCATTTTCTCTAAGCATATAGCCCATGCTAAGTCACCTACACACCCTGGAATATGTTGTCAGCACAAACTGGACTTGATGGGTTAGACAAACTGGACTTGATGGGTTAAAAAAAAAAAAAAGACACAAACTATAAGGAAGGGCTGGATCTGGGAGAACCTGGGGGAAGAGTAGGTAAAAATGATCAAACCATATACAAAACTCTCAAAGAAATAATGAAAATATTTCAATAAAGAAAAAAAAAGATTTAAGATATAATCTGGAAGGGAAAGGCTTTTGAGGAGGGCCATTAAATGTAAGCTACTTCCTCAAGCAAAAGAATGAGATCTCTGTTCTATCTCTGGTGCCAAGTAGAAACATGACATTCTAAACAGTCTCAGTGACTGTAAGATTACAATATCATACCACTTTTCCATCACCTTAGTAGTTAATCACATTGACTAGCTCATAACCTAGATATGACATTAACCGGAGGAAAGTTCATATACCTGAAGACATACTGAAGAGATGGTTGGACTAATTTTCTCCTTTATTGATTCCCCAGGGTCCACGGGGGCTTTGCTATGTCTGACGTGGGATACTGGGGAAAAAAAATCTACGTACACTATGTTCTTATGCCTGTTAACTTTATTCTTCTAAGACAAAATTACATCAATTCAGCTATAGTTCCACCAGGCATTCAAGGCAGGAAAACTCTAGACATGACAAGCTCTTTATCCGTCTACTTTATTTCTCTGGGATGAAATCCTGTCTCCATAACTGCAATTCTGTCCAGTTCCCTAGCTCATAGTCCTGCTGACGACTAACCCCTATGCTTTCAGCCTCATCTTGTCCTCTGTATCCTCTTTCTCCATCTCTGCTACTCTCTACTCCTGGCACTCAGAAAACTCTACTTGATCTGCTTACCCTCTATGGAACCTCTGTCGTCCTCTCTTCTCTCTGGCCATGCTGTTCAGTCTTTGTCTACAGAAAATGCCTGCCTTTTCTTTCCCTGGGCACCTTGTTCCCTGCTTCCTCAGGAATGTTGTTTTCCCTCTCACCTTGATATGTAAAAACATCTTTTGTTCTCAAAGTGCTCTGGAGAACCACTAGGCCTCCTCAAGGCGAGGGGATGGTCTGAGCTTCATTAGCACAGGAAACAAAGCTATGTGTCTCCTGCCGGCTTGTCTCCTAAGCTCAGCAGGACAGTTAGTAACTTAGTAGGTTCACCAGGTCTGGGGAGCTGAGTTGTTTACCAATAGGTCTGGGCAAACATGGATTTCACAGCAGAAGACAGCTGGAATATTAAAGGCTAGGAAACACCAAATATTCATAATCAATGGCTTTGCCTTTTGACAGACCCTTGGCCAGTCAAAGTTCAGCTTTAATACACAGCTGAATCTCTACGATATATTCTTGCGGCCCGCAAGACTCCTTAACGAGGCAAGTACACCTGAGAGGCCTCTCCCTTGATAGCTGATTCCAGAGCCTGTTTACATTTATGAGCTCTAACTCAAAAAGTGTAACTTTTCTTCTTTCCCCTTTATATTTCTTCTTTGAATACCAACCCGAATCCTAATCATGTTTGCCCTGACTCTCTAGACACTCATTCATTCTCTAAAGATTCTTGCTGCTGTCTTTTTATGTAGCTGCTCACAGATTTCTCTGTTGTTCAAAATCCACTGTCTTCCGCTTTCTTCTCCATCTCCCTCCACTAAGGAGCAGCTGAGACCTACAGCTTGCCTGCCCTGCTGTTTTTCTGGTAAGCTCTAATAAAACCATCCTCAAATTTCAAAACAACAAGTATCATTTAAATACATTCAAAACAAAACCTGTTGTTAGGCATATGTGGTAGGCCTCAGTACAATCAATGGGTCAGAGAACCCAGCTTTGTAGAAAGACTCTCCTTCTAGGTCATGGTCACTTCTGTACAGCTTGTCTTAAAAGGGCACACTGCGGTACCCAATAAAGGTAGGAAACTTTATAAACAGGGATGTTGTGGCTGAGATTGGCTTATTTTTAAATTGTCCATCACTTTATGAAAACAAAATCTGCTCTTTCAATTTACTAAAGACTTACTAAATTTGGCACATCTGACATTCACCAGTAACCAAACAGTTCCTCCCCAGATTTCTAGCATTCCTTCTCTGACATGTATTTTTTGCAGGGTACTTTGAGAAGCAAATCTAAGGCAAAAGGTTCAGGAGCCAGAGAATGACTTAAAGTAGCCAGGCAGTAATATTTGAGACACTGTAACTTGCTAAAAGTAACTATCAATCCACATTGAGCAATGGTGGTTATAATAGCTATTAGAATTAGGATTTTCTATTAGGAGTAGACAGCAAGTAGAGAAGCATTAGATAAAATAAAACAAAGTCACTTTGTACTCTACTTTAAATCCTTATTCAAATATAGGACCTGAAATTTTAAAAAAGGTTCAGGTAAGTATGGTACATTTTTAGTGGATAGAGAAATTACATTCTGAGCCGTTAATTTTTACAAGTTACAATAACTCTTCTGGTACTATGTTAATACCAGATTTGTTAATATTTTTCTCAATGACTGTTATTTTTCAGCAAATGTCATTCTTTGTATTCAACTATTACATTTGGCCATAGAGTTTCCCAAGTTGCAAAGTTTGTATACTTCCCATTTTCATTCTATCTTTACTGACCACTCTTCAGAGACAGTTAAGGGGCCATCATAACTATGAACTGAATAAATTCAAATCAGCAGACACTAATGCCTCTCACATTTACAATCATAAAGCTGAAAACTATTCCCTAGATAATCCAAATTATATGTCATAAAACAGCTTACCAGTTCATGAAACACTCAAAAATTTTCTGAATCATTTGTCAAGTTTTAAAAGTTGTTCTTTTGATATACCTGCTAGCTAATGATGCAGAGGGCTTCCTCTGAACTTTGCTAATGCTTTTATATTCTTCAGTAGATAGTCACCACAGCTCAGGCTCAGGCACTTTGTTATAACCAAAAGATAACTCTGTGACATATAATACCACTTAGATATTAACATTTCCCACATGAGTTGCTGGGTCCTTGGAGTACTGATCTCATCACCAGTCACTCTCAAGGAGCAAGTGGGTGTCCAAATAGCCCTATAGCCAATTCTGTCTCTGGTCTGGCCATAGTCTTTGAACCAGCTCCATTCAAGTATCACAATTACCAAGCTGTTCCATTAGCTGACTTAGTACTTCTATGCAAGAATGCTTTCTGTCGACCAGCCAACAGAGAGGGCATTACAAAGCTGTATGTGAACTGCATGTTAAGTGAACATCATCCATCATAGTGACAGAAAACAGAAGAAACATAAATATACTGTACCCTAAATACTTGACAACAGGGAGATTACTTTACAATGCCTAAAAACTAAGCAGGAACCTAACCCAGTCTAGGAGTACTAGACATGAATGTGGTGACAGGAAGGTTTACACAGCCACTGGGCCCTAATTGTTTATCACCTTCTCCAATGCAGAGTTTTCCATGTATTGTCATGTTTCTAAATGGCTTTGCGCTGACTCTGGGCCTGATCTGTAGGCTGGCATTGTTAGCAGTGAAGATGGCAAGGGAAAAGAAATGTGGAATTTGGTAAGCTAACCAGTATCCAAGAACTGGTCAGATTCTTTCTCTTTTATCTGACACAGACATGAGAAAACCAAGAGTGTGGAACTTGCTAGCTAATGCCCCAGACATCCGTTAGGTTGCCAATGCGAGCATCACACCTTTTGTTGCCAGGGTCCCATCTATACTAACTATCCAGCATTTTCAAAACAATCCCATACATCATGTAGACTCCAGAGGCAATGTTTGTGCTGCTGTTCCCAAAGTTGCTTAAGGAAAAAGCAGTTTCTGTTGCCTTAGATAGGCAGGGTTTGGGCTACAGTTTGAGAAATTAAATGTTCAAGGCCTTTGGCGCTTCCAGTTCTATCTGGAAGAAGACACAGACCTGGCATTTGGAAAGCATTTGCTCTCCATTAAACTCACTGAACCTTGACAACCAGAGAAGCCAAGAATTAGTCTGCCACTGGCCATGGCTAGGCTTTCCAAAACCGATAACAACAATGAAAACAATAACACTGCCATTTATAATCTTCAGTGTGATCCTGTCAGATTTTAACCCTGAAGAACTTCAGGCTCAGAAAATAAGCACAAGGTTTGTTTTTCAAAAAAGAAGAACAATTTTGACTAGAGTCTGGTTTTTTACTGCTTCTTACTCATAACTGTTCTTAAAGACACAAGACTAAATATGAACATGTCTCCATCTCACCCTGCTTCTGGGAGATGTTTACAAAAGTGACATTCAAGGACTAGAGGAGCAAGTGGTCACTAGATTAGAACTAGTCCACTGACTAAATACCTAGTTTTGATATTCTAACACCTGAAATATTAACTCAGTGATGAATGAATACCAGTCCGGTCTCCCATGCCTTGATGGCATCTGATCTCCATTCACTAACACATGAACCAAAATTTAGTGATAAGGGATTTTCCTCTTTTCTGACCTAAACAGCAACCAAAGTCATGTTATAGAAAACATTTTATCTGAACTAGTAATGGATGTTATCAATTGATTCTATATGTTACAATGGAAAATGTGGATATTTTGAAATACAATAGAATTCCTGACTTCTAGGACTATATTTAAAAAACTAATTGACAATTCAAATCATGTCTAATTCGTCAGGTGTCAAAATTGCTCTCCGTACTTCAAACATTTATGGCATTAACTCTCAGCACAACATCTCTATATAACTCGGTCAGTGCCCACTGTAAGCCTTGAAACACAGTATCACTAGCAATAGTTTCAATCATCATCAATGAACCAAGGCTGGCTGCTGAGACCAAGTGAAAGATAGATATCAGCTAAACCTCTAAACCAGATATTTCAGCCTCTAACACTCAGAACGCTGCTCAATCATTTTCTAAGCAGGCTTCCGCAGTCCCTGTCTTATCAACCTCAAGATGGTAGATAAAATAGAAACCAGGCAGCCAAAAGAACACAGATGAAGGAAAAACTTAAAAAGTAGACTATCATCCAGTGAATAAAGAAGGAGTTTTCTGAGCCAGGAATCACCTTGGCCAATCCTACCTTGGAGACTAATTCTTCAGGGGAGGCTGCCAACTGCGCACTCAGTCACCCACAAATAACACCCTTGGAGTGAAAATGCCAGCTGCATATGTTTTACTGTAACAGTGCTTCACTTTTTCCAAAGATTTTCTTCCCTCCATGTGGTTGCCCAGACCAATCCATGTGCTTTTTGCCATATTATGAAACATGGAAACAATTAGAAACCACATTCTAGGGCAGGAAAATGACTTGCTACAGAATCAATGAACTATGCAGAACTTGAGAGGACTTGGCAATTCCAGTGGAAACTGAAATAAAACTCACTCACAGTATCTTTTATCACAGCACATTCTACAGTGGTTTTCAAGCGATCTGTGTAGTTCAGGCAGCTATCGTATTTGATTTTTTAAAACCCCAGATTTTTGTCCTTTTTGTTTGTTTCTTGACTTACCCTAGTGAAACTTGTCAGAAACAGTCAACTTATACCTTTATTTTCAGTGTTGGAATGATGGTTAGTTTTAATTGTCCTAGAGTTAACTGGGAAGAAAGTGTCAGTGGGGGATTTTCTAGATCAGGCTGGCCTTTGGGTATGTTTGCGAGAGATTATCTTGATTATACTAATTGAGGCGGGAAGCTCCACACCATTCCCTAGAGAGGCAGGACAACCTGAACTGTGGAAGAACAGAAAAATGACATAAGTGAATATATGCATTGCTTTCAGCTCCTGAGTCTGGGTATAGTGTGCTTCAAACCTGACTTTTGGGTAATGATGTACTATAGCCTGGAATTGTAACTAAAATAAATAGTCTTCACTAAGTTTCTTTAGGAAATGAAGCTAAGATAACTATATACACAAACAACATACATATCCTCATGGAAGTATAGGATTCTTTCAAGGCCACAATTGACTGAGAGTGAAGAGAGCCAATACATGTGAAAAATCAAATAACTTGAATTCTCAACTTGAACAACTTGAACCCCAGACAGCATCACTCTTCTGTAAGGGCTGCTTTGACTGCTCAAATGCTAAGAACTGTCAATTTCTTAGCTAAAGGCCAATGAGACTTCTAGCACAAACAATTGAGCATAGCTTTTGTCTCAGGAGCAGGTCCTGACTCTGAAGGTCACAGTACTCTTGGTAAACCACAGGCTCCAGTGAAGGTGAACCAGACAGAGACAAAACAGAAAGCTGGAAAACAGATCAGTTCCAGGAAGAAAATACTATGCAGAGGGAATCCAAACTGAAACACAGAGAAATGTGGTCCATATTATCTTTAGTGACAACTACCACTACATGCAACCCATGCCTGTATGACTCACGGTTTTCATATTGTATTGTCTTGCAAAGAAAGCAACAGGCAGAGGAGAATGTCCTCTGCCAATCTATTTGCAGAAAAATTAACAAATTCATTTTGTTAAGATCTGAATTCTGGAGAGCATGTCTAGAGAGGAAGCCAGTACAAAAAGGAAGTAGTAGTCTACACTCCAATTCTAGTTGAGGACAACTCAGAGATGAGCCACCAGCTAAAATGAATAGAAATGAACAAGTGAAGTGGTTCTAGGAGGTTGTTCAGGCTTCACTGTTAATCATAGAGAAACAAATTAATTTCATTTGGCAAAAAACCCTGGTATTTAGAAGCCAGCTTTGAAGCGACAATAGGAAAGGAAGCAACCCTCTAACTAAACTAGAGCTGAGGCTTTCAATTGTACCTCATCCTGAAACTGTTTTCTGTGGCAAAGACAATAGTTACACTTTTGGATCCTTTCATGTAATCCAAAGGAAAAAGACTTTGAGCTAGTGATGTGCTAGTTTCCATGTACCTATTAGTAAAGTCTAGAGTTGAGATGTAGGCCAAGATATTTGACGACACGGTATACCTACTTTAAACTGCCATGTTCCTGATGACACCTTCCCCTTTGATGGTGGTGTCCCCATGTATAATGGCATGTCTTACCCTTCTTTTTAATTCCTGACACAAAGGCTATAGCAAATATGTATTCTCATTCACAAAGTATTAATCAGGCAGGATAGAAGCATGGGGGAAAATGATGGAGACATGGGAAGAGAGAACACACTCTCCCTCTTGAATCAGGTTGAGGTCTGTCATCTGCTGACCATCAAGAATCTCAGAATATTGTGAATGTTGCCAATATGGAAATAATATTTCTTTTAGATACAGATATTTGGAATTAGAATGGTAAATAGCAGTGAACCTGCCTAAGGGCTAACTGAGTCTATGTGACCCTTCTTCACAACTGTAAAGATGTAATTTTCTAGGAATCTCACCAGAAACCCCCATTTGAAGTAGAAGATAGATCTTAATTTCTTGCACAGTCCTTAAGGCCCATGGTTACCTGACTAGATCACAATCCTATCTGAGACACTGCTGGAACCATCCTATAATCTCAGTTACAGAAAGCAGGGGAAAGATTTGATCATCCATTTGAGATGTAAATTTAAAGCCACCAACATGGCATATATGGCTCATACCCATTTGAGAATGTCTTACCTACCCCGGAGCACCTTTCTATAAACCTGTTATTAAATCTGTTAAATTTGTCTTTTAATAAACTACAGCTGTACTTCACATTGGCTCATCCTGAAATTGTTTTCTGTGGCAGAGTAAAAAACTTAGCATTGCAGGAGTTGAGGTCCCTAAAGCACAAGTGAACCCAAGGTGCTGGTGACAGTTCTGAATGTATCCTGCTGCACCACAACTGACATTACCATGCCCAAACGTATACAACCCTCACCTCACATATACACACACGTGTGCGCACTTTTTCAAATGAAATGGGTTGACTATCACTGAAATCCTGAGCCTTCATCTAATAACAACATTTTAATGATCAGCCTAGAACCAAGCTAACTCAATATTTGCTTTGAGGTTGGCTGTTAGGAATAAAATAATTCCCTTGAGTTCTCAGGTCAAACACAGAACCTACAATATTCCTAAAGTATGGAGCTATACATTCCTATAACAACTAACCACTATTTATAACATTGTTTTTATAGTGAAATTCAATGCACATTCTTGTTTGAAAGGCCAGAAATCGATTCCCTCTTCTTCCTGCTGCTGTAGATGAAAGAACAACAGTGCAGGGAAAGGTGAAGTAGGAAGATATGAGGAGGAAGACAGACAAACGGACGAGATCATCTGAGCCACCAGCCCTCTGTTCAATCTGCCTGGTGATTTGGTCCTTCTTCTACGATGTGCTGGAAGGACAAAGAGGGCTCTGGATTTTGGGGGGTCAGAACTCATCTGTCTTGTTAGATTGATGATGACTGAGACTGCCCAACTGCCTACTGGCTAATGCAGGTCATCACAAGCTTAGGTACATGCTGAACAACCGCAGAATAAAAATCACAGGACAGCAATTTAATTGACCTCCTTAGGCCATTTAATAAAGCAGACCGCCAAACTTGCAAGAGCAAAGAGTAATTAATGAAGGGAGCAAACAAAGGTTCATTTAGTAACTTCCAAATAAGTTCCTCTGTCTGAAGGGGGAAGAAAGGTAGCCTGCAACAAAAAGATAAACTGCAGGCATTTAAGTCACAATGCCTTCCGCCAGGAACTGCTCATTACCATCAGATGTCGCAGTGGCAGTGGGGCCAGTTAGAACTAACTTTATTATTAGAAGCAATTAGGAAGAAAAGGGGCAGAATTTCATTTGGTTATTTCAAAACAAGTTTCTGTGCATAGTGTAATGAAGGCCTGCAGGGTCAAGATAAAATGTGTGTTTTACTGGAAACAGCTTTTGCAAATGATGGCTTGTTCCTAGCTGGTATCTCTAGGCAGAGCAAACCTGGTGTGGGAGATTTACATGCATGCTGTCATAGAATAGTTCAGCTGTGTCAGCATCATAGGAGTGTCATGGGTAGTGTGGCCTGATGAGGAAGGATGTGCATTATAGGGCTGGAATATTGGTCTTCAATTTCTCTCTCTAACTTCGCTTTCAGAATGACTTTCAGTGATTTTCTGGGCCTCGATTTATTCACAGGAAAAGCAAAGTTCATAAAAGCAATCATTTTTAAAGAAGGGTTTTAATGAAATATTAGTACACTTAATGGGTTAGATATTGTTGTAATTATTAACATGTATATCTAAGGACCATTTGAGTTGGGGCTACATAGCAGTTTGAGTACATTTATAAGCTTACTGGGTTTTGCTTGTAAAGTATAAAACTAACACTGTTTTCAAAGCCATAGACATTTCTATATCAGTTTATATGGAATTAGGTATTTTCAAAGGTCTCACTGTTTTTTAGGTTTGCTAAAGGAGTCTCATACTACACCACTTGACTTCCCATGTCTAAGATGGCATTGTGGATTTCTAATATTTCCCTATATATAAGCTTTTACCTTATAAATTATCTGGGCAGCTTTAAACTCTCATGTTATCTATATAGTTAGGCTAAGGAACATGGGAGAACATAAAGCATCTCATTTGCCTCTTACATAGGAAACTGGGTTTAGTCTTTTAAGTATGCTTGAAGGAAGAAAAAGAGACTTTTACTCCAAGTCAGCATGGATATCCCCTATGTTTTAGTGACAGTGTTCAGAGGCTTATTTGTTCCCAAGGCTAAAACTTGATTTTCATCAGCCACATATGGAAGTTGCTGATTCATTAGGGAATGTGGCATACTGCCTATGTGCTATGTTTTAGGTTTCCAAACTAACAGTACTTAACTAATGTGCTGTGGACTGTAATATTGAACCCATATGATGACTGAAACTCTCTTCATAGACCTTAACAAGCAGTGACTTGTTAGTAAAATCTATTCAGTTTGGAAAAGCCTAAATTAGTAAATGCACTCCACACATTCCTGTGTTTTCTCAGCCGTGTTTTAAACTGAATCATTCTCTGCCTACCCTAAGTTAAATTGTGCCAATTTGAATAATTTAAGTATGACCCCTTTTCAGGGAATTTTAGAACTTATATGCAGACTATGAGAAAGGAAAAGGTGAAAATTTGGGAAGTACATATGGGTGAAAATCTCTATGGGCTCTGGTTCATAGCTAATATTCACTGTCTCTAACCAAAGTGATTACATCCTCAGATATCACTTTCATTTTCTCTGTACTACCATGACTATCCAGATATGTGAGAGTTTTTTTTAAAAGAAAGACATAAAAGGTTTATTTTTCTGTTTGTTTTTTAGGGTAGGATCTACTTATGCAGCCCTGGCTGGCATTGGTATCAAACTCTACATCCTGCATCAGTCTCCCAGGTATTGTGATAAAGGGCATGAGACACCATAACCAGTCTTCCCTCAAAGAGTTTGAAAATCCTTGAACTCTTTGATGAAGCTCTTCTAAATTCAGTGCCCTGAGTTTCATCTAGGTAATCCTCACTGGTGAGCATCTCTATTGGAGTGGTGGATTTGGGGGTGGTGGAGATATTGCCTTGATCTTTCATATTGTTTGTATTTATGGACAAGTTCTGGGCATTTACACTTCTTTTCTAAGTTCTGTGTCTGACAGTGACAGAGTAAGTTGAGGCAGAACATAACACTTGTAGGCTGGGTTGTGCCTGGTGAAGGATAGGCAGAATTGTGCTGGGTGGAGAGGATGGGCAGAAAAGTTTTGAAAAATAGTTTCATCAGAGTTTTTGACATCCATTTTCAATGAGTGGTTGTCAAAAGTGCTACCTTAGGGAAAAAGTAGCTCCTGAGTAGCTCTTGAATAGAATGAAATACACAGCGCACAGACTATAAAGAGGGATTTTGCAGAAGTAGACACTCATCCTTACCCTTGACCTTTCTTCTAGCCTTGTCATCATGACAACTGTGGCACTCCGTTGCTCCCATATCATTCTCCAAAAGTCCCCGAATGTTTCAGGAAGAGATCCTTGTGTTGCAATATAGGCATTTTGTTTCCTATATCCATCTATGTAGTTGGCATTCACATAGTCACTTCCGGGGATACCTGTAAAACAAGGAGTATTAGTCAACTGGGTGGCAAAACTCATAGGAGGAAACAGTGTGGCTTGAGTTTAACAGTGATGCTGTATTATTATTCCATATCCTGCTGTAGGAATTCCAATATATCTTAGAGTGGGTTTTAAGCCAGTTTATGTAATGCCAGGAAATCATGTTAAACTACACAACATTTAGAATATTTTGTCGTTATAATATGACCAAATCACCAAATAAAGTAAAAATACAAAACAAAACAAACAAAACCCAGATGCCTGTAGAACTCATTTTTGCTCTCACAGGTTCTCTGCCTGCCCACTTGTACTAGCAATAAATAGTTTGCAAAGGTCATAAAAAAATCTGGTCACACTCTTTTCTTACCCCATTTCCAGATTAAAAAAAAAAAACTAAATAAAAAAAATGCCTGAATCTGGAGATGCAATATAATGTGGAATATCATAATAACAAATAATCAGTAGATTATACATTATATAAATTCATTCAGTTATCCCAAGAATAGTATCAACTAATTCCTGTCTTGATCATCTTTTCAAAAAAGAAAAAAAGAAACACCAAGTTGCCCACGTTGGTGAAGGAAGTCAAGTTCAAAAAGAGGCTGTCTCTACTATTCCTGTGTCTGAACCTCCAGGAAGTACTATTTCTCATTTAAGACTCCCAGGGCTGTAGCACATGAACCAGTTCTTGGATTGCAACAACTGCCTGAAGACTGACTATATCATCTCCACTGTTGTATTTTCTAGTATGTTTCACAACCAGCATAACAACAAGGTTAAAAAATAATCTTAATACTGTGATTTCTGCAAACCCTATACTGACTTTCCCTTACAATTAAATCTAAACTCTTATCTACAAAGCTCTACACTTTTCTAATCTCATCTCACTCTTCTCACCTCCTAATCTCTAAGCACTGGTCTGCCCCAGTGATATAGAATGTTATCTTCTACCTATATCCTAGAAAACACTCTGTCTCCTTCTCATAAGTAGCCTCCACCTATACCTGTCTTAGCTGCCAGGATTCAGGGCACATTTGATACTTCTTTATACTACTACTCATTACAGGTAATACACTGAGTTTTTGCTGAACTTGCTTATTGCAGGTTTAATCACAATTCCATATCCTTCTTATTCACCTTTGGTAATCTTTCTGCTTAAAAGAAAGAAATAATTTGACCAGTTCCAATATTTATTAAAGAGCAGAGATGTTCTTTATTGTGATTTTCTGATTTAAAGTCTAATGTTCTGTTATTGTAATACCTTAGGAGAGAGAATAGTCACTTTATGTTTCCTCCAAGGGCAATGACAGAAGTGACCAGGAAAACCAATGTTACTCTATAGAAAAGGAATACATGCCATAGGAACAAAGGAAAAAGATTGGGAGTTGAGGATAAGAGCTACCTGAGAGTATCTGAAGGTACTTAATTTACCGTGTGGAGACACAGCTTCAACTCTGAAGGAAGATAAGTACAGACAGAGGAATTGTGTCTCTGCTGCAGTGTTACATTTTCAAATAATCAGAATCAAAAGGGTAGTAGGTTTCCTAGAGAGATAATGAGTTCCCTGTCCCTGGAGAGAGAGAAATGCTTCACAGGGACATCAGTATGCAATGGAAGGAAACACTAGAACATATGCATGGTCCCTTCTGGCCCTGGGAAATATGTGCCCTGGAGTTACAGGAAAATATTTTTTTCTTTATATTGGAACATGTGCTCCCAAGCTAAAAAATGTTATATTTCCCTGATTGCCAGTTGCAATTACTTTGACTTCTTTTCTGATTCTACTTGTATGACTGATCCTCCCGAGAAGAATAATGAAACTCAGATGGCAGTCACTTCACCCTGAGATGAACACATGGATATAGGATACGATCACCATTAGGTGGAAAGTCTTTTGAGCAGAAACTGAAACACACAGTTGGTCAGAACATTATTCATCCATTTTAGCTACTCAAGAAACAGTTTGAGTTCTGGCAGCTCATGACTGATAAAGATCCTGATCTTTCCCCAATGCCAAACTCCCGTAGACACAAAGGATAGCCTAAATACAAGCCTCAGATAACAGAGACCCTGATTCTCCCCCAATACTAAATTCCCGTAGATACAAAGGATAGACTAACTACAACCCCCAGATTACAGCCACATGTAAGGGCATAATTTTAGACTGCCATTATGAAATGAATTAACTTTTAAAAACATAAATAATAAAATTTGGGGGAAATGGATTATTAATGAATAATGACTGCACTTCCAAGAGATAAAAATAAAACATTTCTGCCTAAAGATTATCAAGTGGTTGAGATCAATACCAACTGCTTTATAAATCTCTATCTTGATATTTTGAAAGAAAGAAGACTGAAAATAAAATAATGCAATACTGGTGAATGGTGGTTATCAGGCTACCAGGTCCATCCTGAAAATAATGCCAAGGTTCTTCTTCAATTTTTGACATTGTCAGTGAGGGTGTGATTTCCAGAATGCACACCTACTTCTATCCTGATCCTGTATCTACACTAGCAGCCCTACAGTATGGAGATGCAAGGGATGCTGTCTCAGGAGATCTGGTGTCTACCAAGTCTTATATGCAATACCCTTTCATGAGCTGTGCACAGGATGAGAAAAGACTTCAGGAAGGGTGATGCCTTGTCCTTCTAAAAATACTAACCCCAGCAAGGAAAATACATTTAACATCATGCAGTTTCAAGCACTCTGACACCATTTTTTGGTATGATATATTCAGAAACGTTTTTCAACCAACTCTGGAAAAATATACACTCTATTGGCTTTCTGAATTTTGGGTATCATGAAACACCTTCTCAGAAACTCTTATTAGGAGGTGTCTTCTGTGAGGCTAGGTCTGTGAAATTCATTCACATTGAGTGGTGATCTTATGTAAGGAATACATATTAGTTTATTTAATCTTTAATGTTTTATTCAGAAAATAGTCTGCATGTACTACAGTAACACTCATCATAGTGCACTTCAAAGCCAAATGTGTGAGAATAAACTAAATAGCTCTGGGAGCTCTGGGGATAGAAATCTAACTTCAAATGAATTATGACAAATTAGATTGCATCATTGTTTATTTACCTGGAGTCAGGAAGACCTCTTGCAATTGTTTAAAACTAGTGCTTGGCTTGGGTAATTTTATTTTTGCTTTCTGTTTTTTTTTTTTTAATGGGATATGCAGGAGTCATTAAAATGGCAAGAACATAACTCAGAGTTCTTTGCCTTGTGCTAGTCTCTGGCAAAATTCTTAGGACAGATTGGTCCTGCTATAACAACTTTGTCGAGCAACAAGCTTTTTAATTTTTTTGAGATGGGATCTCACTATGTAGCCCTGGCTGGCCTTGAACTCAGAGCTCGACCTGCTTCTGCAGGGACTGAAGGTATGCACCACTGCTACAATACAATTGGCTCTTTTTAATTACTGTACATGACCAGCTTAGATCAACGACTTGTATTTTTTTCCTATGACTTTAGTACATTCTATAAAATAAGTATAATTTTAGGGTTTCTTTTATATTGACCCATGTATGTTCTCTAATTAGCAATAATTATGTAAACAGTCTCAGTACCAAAATGACTATATCACTCCAGTCAGCTGAGTGAAAAACCTAAGTCTAGATCCCAGCTGTAAAGTATGTCCACATAGTTCAATCCTGTGTTAATCTGGATCTCATCAATCAGTGGATTTCTTCTAGTGGCACACTGTTTACTTATGCATGCTCAGGATACAGTCTGTTTGCCCTGAGTCCACTATACCTAGAGCTGAAAACTCAAGCCTTTAAAATAATGATGTAGGGCCGAAGAGATAGCTCAGTGGTTTGGATACGAGCTGGCTACTCTTCCAGAAGACCTGGTTCAATAACCAGTACCACATGGCAACTCAAAACTACCTGTAACTCCTGTTCTAGGGAATCTGACACTTCCCTATTTGTACCCTCTGAGGGCACCAGGCACATACGTGGTACACAGACTAACATACAGGCAAAACACCGATATACATAAAATTTAATAGTAAAAGAAATAAAATAAGGAAGTATATATTTGATAGAGTCACACTACTGTGTTCTTCAGGAGCAGCATGTCATAGAAAGTACCTCTTCAAGCAGAATGGTTTTTTAGGTTATTGTTTTATTTGTTGGTAATTTCTAGTTAAAGTTCAAGGTGGAAATAATCAGCTTTAGCATAAACTCTGGACCCACACTACCACCACCTCCTTTTTTTGAGACAAGATCTCACTATGTAGCAATGGTCAGTCTGGAACTTGCTATGTAGACCATGCTGGCCAGAACTCATAGAGATCTGCCTGTCTCTGCTTCCCCTATAGTGCTAGGACTAAAGGCGTGTGCCTCACTGCACCCAACTTCCATTTTCTTTTTCTTTTTTCCTTTCTTTTCTTTTTTTTTTTTTTTTTTTTTTTTTTCGAGACAGGGTTTCTCTGTGTAGTTTCGGTGCCTGTCCTGGATCTTGCTCTGTAGACCAGGCTAGCCTCGAACTCACAGAGATCTACCTGGCTCTGCCTCCCAAGTGCTGGGATTAAAGATGTGTGCCACCACCGCCCAGCCCTCCAACTTCCATTTTCTTAAAGGTCTGCAAAGCTTTGGATAATTATCTATGAGTTCTAATCTAAGAACAGTAGCTCCTTTCTTTACCTAAAAATAAGATTAAAAGGACAGTGCTTCATAACATTGTTTCTCTTTGTGTTTGAATATTAACATAACAAGAAAGAATCCTAAGAAAGAAGCTATGTGGTTTGAAAGAATATTGAGCCAAGCAATGACTTAGAAATGATTTACAACCTTGAAAGTATATTGCAATATCAAGGAATATTTCACCTGAGCTATTTTATCATGGCAGGGTTAAAATAAAATCTTTCCTCCCTACTAATTTGAGCAGGACTAACTAGGCTATAGGTCCAGATAACAACAAAACCCATTCAATTTGCTGTGGATTATAATTTTTTGATCAGAAGATAATTTGACTTGAAAAGATTTATCCATGTTTAAAGCGTGTTTGTAATTATGAATGGTCAGTAATAGCCTTTCTGTGTTGACGTTGTATGATAAAACAGTACATGAATTATTTTATCAATACAGAATTAAGAAGCCATAAGAGGAATGTTCACACTTTTGTACAACATCGTGAAGGAGAAATTCTATGTCTAATTTAGAATCTTGGGACAACACTAAGCACTTGCTAAGAATTTAGGGAACTTGATCAGGAACCATTTCCCAACCATTCACCTTGTCTAGACCCTTAGAAGCTTATCTGCTAAACAAAGGTATGTTGGATAAATTGATTTCCACAGGTCCTCCTGAGCTCTAAAATATGATATCTCTATGGTATCCTTAACTTTCTTGAATTTGTCCATTTCCACAAAGTCATTTTGAGATAAACAGAATCATTTGGTCCCTCGATTTGGTAGTGATACACACTAATGCCCTTGCAAGCTGATGCCTACTGCTTCTGCCTCTAGCCTGCTGAAATCAGACTTATTTGGTGGGACTGATACTGCAAAGCTCGACTGGAAGCCACTAAGGCTAAAAACAAAACAATGTAAAGAGAAATAATGCCTGTTCTCCTCTAATGGAGCAGAGAAGATTGAGCAGACATGGAAGGGAGATAGTGTCCCTCCTGACTAAGGTAGACAAACTGTTCCTGGCAGAGGTGGAGAGGAAGCAGTGTGGCTAGAAGTGTTCTCAGTGTTCCACCTCATAGAGTAACCTCAAAATGTGGAACACTCAGTCCTTCACATTTTATGAATCTTTAATAAGTAAAGTTTGTGAGAAAACAAACCGTACTTCAGCAAACAAATTCATTCCATTTTTTAAGACAGAAGAATGCAGAAACTAATGCCACATAATGGATACCTATTATCCAAAAAAAAAAAAAAAAAATCATGTCCCTTCTTTCCTCCAATACACAAAACCAAAATCCCCAAACACTGAATTGGTGGTTAAGTCCTAGACTGAAATTTCTCTAAGACAGAAAACACAGAAAGTTCACTTTGCTGATACCATTTACACCAGAAATATAACAATAAACACTAAGTTACAAATAACCTGATTTAATTTTCTTGGATAAAGTGTTCTTTCCTTTCCCCTGAGCCATGACACCACTCCTAGCTACATCAGAACTGCTGAAATGAAGGATTTTTTCCTTGCAGCACATAAACAAGAATTTCCTCCAAAGACCACTGGATTTCTTGATGTAGCTGTGATCTGATTTCGCCTCCTCATTTTTGCAGAATTCACAATTGGTTTTCAAAAGCATTCTTTGCTGTGTGGTCAGTGCAGCTCATCACATCAGAGATGATGGGAGAATGGCTAACATGCAAAGCACCTGTTAGCTAGCGTCTCCTTCCCAGTGTGCTGTGTTCCTCCTCTACCTGACTGTCTGCCCTCTGGACTGCTGCTGGAGGAGAGATTTGAAAATGGACCCAGAAAAGGAGCTAGAGAACCTCCCTGCCTTTAAATACACAGCAAGAATAACCACACAGCTTGGGCAGACTATCAGTACCTGTGCTGGAAGAAACTCATTTCTTGTTAGGGGGCATTTGGCCTGGGGGGGAGGGGCAGCCCTTAGGTCATGGCAGTATATAGTCTTGCAGGGATGGCTTATATTCACAAGGATGCAATTATTCAAAAGCTCCATCTAGTAATGAGATAATCAGAACCCAGCATGGGGTAGCCTGTAGGAACCACGTGTATAAAAATCACTCAGATCATCAGTTTTCATTGATAATATATGAATATTATTGTTATAACATCGTCAAGCCAACACTCTGTATAAGAGTGAAATGAAAGAATGCATGTGCAATGTCTAAGATGCCAATGAATATTATAATTGATGCAATAAGTAAATGAATTAAACCTATTTCACTTTATCTATTGATGAAAAGTAATTCCAAATCCAGATTTTCCTTTCAAATTCTATACTAAAAATAGCTAATAGAGAAATAGACTTCTTTCTAGTAATTTCTGAGAAATCTGCATCTCATGCCTCAATTCTAACATCAGAAACAACACAGGAGACACAGCTCCTATATCTCCAGAACACTGAAGTGTGGATTCATTAACATATTCTGTCTCCAAGCACAGTAAAAATAATAAACATCCCATAATGAAATAAGACACTGTAGACAGAAAACACTCATATCCAGGGTTTTCTGACTCAATATTTGATTGGCTTCCTGAGTAAAAATGTAAACAAAGCAAATAAACACCACTAGCAACCACCACTTAAAAATGTATTTTCTCTTCTCTGTGTTACCAGTTGAAACAAGAGTTGGGTAATAACATATCTCTACACTAGTTGCTCAGAACCCCATGCAGGGGAAAGTTGCCATTGAAATAGCTGTAATTAGATGGTTTTTAATAAGTCTGAAATTGTGAAATTATGCTAGGTTTCAAAGGCTAAAAATCCTAACTTGCTTGCTACTTTGGACAAATTAAGCTATGTCTCTTTACTGCTCCTCAAAATAAAAAAAAAATAGACTTATATATTTAAACAAAGTAAGAAAAGGATTAAACTGTGTCACTATTGTATATAATTAACTTGAAAAGTGAAATCCTGAAAGTGCTACAGGAATCATGCTGTCTGTCTACATCAATGATTGATGTTGTGGACATTGTAAGAAAAATGAGCTCAATTCAACCAATAATTGGATGGAACTCAAAAAAAAATGGGTTTCTGGAAAAATCAGGTGTATCATCTAATAAAACTGTTTTGTTTTAATATACTTTTTTTTTAACTTATGTGCATATGAGTACCCTGAGAAGTTAGGGGCTTCAGATTCCCTGGATCTGGAGTTATAGGCAGACAGCTGTGAACCCATCCACATGGGTGCTGGGAACCACACTCAGGTCCTCTGCAAGAGCAGTACATACGCTTAACCATGGAGCCATCCCTCCAGCTGCTTCTACTGTTTTTGTAAATAGAATTTAAGAGCTAAGTAATTTCTTCACAAGGTGCCCACAGATTATTCCCTAGTAAAGAAAGAACCAGAAAGCAGGAAAAGGGTATTTATTGAGTTAATATGAGAAAAAACACATGTAACCTTCAAAGGTAGTCTTTTGTGGAAGAAATGCTTTTAATTATTTGATGTCAGAGTATCATTTATTCATACTCACTACAATTAAAAATTCTTTTAGAAAATGTTGAAATTGCATTAATTTACTTTCCTGGTTTTTAAAAATATTGTCATGTTATCCCAACTCTATCCCCTTAGGGCTCAGCCTACAGGTTCAGACTTAGGGCCCTTCCTCACTGCCTTCCTTCTGTCATTCCTCCTAGGAGATCTCTATTCACTGGCGACTCCAGTCGACCTGAAGAACTGCTCTCTACCAGGGACGCACAGCCACTGCCACACTTGGCTAGGAACCAGGTAGGCTACCAGTGCTCTCCTTCCCTTCCTGGTTAAGCAGCTCACGTTAAGCCCCTCTCCTTGTTTGTCTTCACTACTTTATGACAAGCCTTGACACCACCCATGGCATTTTTCTTTTCTTGTTGTTGTCGTTTTTGATACAGAGGAACTTTGGTAGGGATGAAGTGGGTGGCTTTTGGGAGGCAATGAAAATGATAAAAATATAGTATATGAGAAATTAAAAATATATGCAATAAAAAATAAAATAATATTGTCATGTTTTTACTTATTGAATATGCATCAACTTTTTTTTTTCAGGAAGGCCTGAAAAAAAAACCAGAAGAAGCTATTTCACAGCAGAGGCATTATATGAAATTGGCAAACACTCCCACTTGCTGGACAGTCATCTTCAGTGATTGGTACAGGATTAACTTGCTACAAGATTAACTGCAGAGGTGAGGCCTCACCAGAACTGAAGTAGTCCATCTCATAGTGATGAGTGGAAAATCATTATTGCAGAAAACTACCTCTGGTTTCTGGTTTTGATCAAGTGTTTTTAGTTAGAAGCATCTCCAGAATGGTGACTTTGTGAGCTGTTCAGTCATTTTAAACCGGTTAAGATCCCATCTCACAAATAATCACATTGTTGTCACCATCATTTGTCATAGATGTTACCTACACTAAGATTTTTAACTGTTTCTATTATGTAAATCTAACACCAGATGATATATTCTGAATTTCCACTGAAAGGAAACATTCTTCCCCTTGTTGAAATATATAATTTTATTATAGGACTGATTTTCATTTATCAAGTGCTAATATTTTCTTTTGCTTTATAAACAACTCTAAATACATGCAGCTTTCTCATTTGGATATTGTTAACTTTTCCATAGATCATATCAAAAAAATCTGAGGGAAAAAGAACTTGTTTACAGTAGTAGTAAAACTAGCACCAATGACAGTAGTGTCCGATATTTAGTGGGCATTTTCTTAGTGTCAGGCACTTTAAGGGTTTTAACTGCATTAATTCACTTACACTTCCTACTGATTCTAGGAAGTAGGTACTAGGAATAGAATCATTATATTGCCAAGGAAGCCAAGGTATAGTGACTCTTTTCAGCGAGCTCCTCCAAACCAAGAAAAGTCTAGGATGCATTAGTAAGAATGATGTTTTGAGTTGCATTATGTGGGCTGGTTAAAGAAGGTAATTATGAAAGGAAGTTTTTATAAATGTTTGTTTCAAACCTTTTAATATATGCTCCTCCCGTAAGAAAATTAAAACAAATTGCTATGGTCTGAATGGGTATTCCCAGCCCCTGCCAAGTTACATACTGAAACATAATAGTCAACCTGATATTGATAGGTGGGGCCTTCAGGAAGTGATTAAATCATTGGGCGGAGTCTTCCAACAAGGGATTAGGGTCTTTGTAGAGAGCTTGAAGATTAGATTTACTAGTCCTTTTCCAACCCTCCCACCACTGAGAAAATATCTCTCCAGCCCAGAAATAGAGACATTGTTTTGGACTGTGATAACCCAAATCCTCAGCAGACATTGAACCTGATGACAACTTTATCTTGGACTTTTCAGATTCCAGAAATGCATATATAGTGTTTATATATTAACCATTTGTGGCAAGTTATTGTAGCAGCATAAGCAGATTTATGTCCATGTTCATGTTTTAATAAACATTAAAAATCAGTTTCATAAGCGCTAGTGTTGAAGAACATTCGTAAGTATGTCACAGATGAAACCTCTTAGATCTGCTTTGATAAAAGGGCTATACATATGCCAGTGACTCTGTTTTGCACAAACTCTCGGGCTTAAAAATGTCTGTGTTTTCAAAGGAACTAATATAGTAATGTCCGAGATTTAAAAATTATTTGCCTACCCAGTATTATCTGATCTCAGAATTTAGAATGATCTTCAGACTTTTACAGATGACAGGAGGGTCATATAAACCCTTGTTTTCTGAAGAAACAGAACCAAACACATTATGTCAGGATTGCTAAATGGGAAAATGAACCTGTGAGGACTTGGGTGCCCATAAACTCCCTCAAATGAGTGTGGAAATACACTATGTGGGTATTCTTTGTTTCAGGTAGACTTAATGTGCACATCAAATCAGCAGTGGACCCTGCTCTTCCAAAAACTCCCTGTTGACTGTGATAAGTGGCCTGACAACATCATGTGGCTTTGTAAATTGGGACTTACTTTTCAACCTCATGCCTTTATTCAGAGTTCTTCCCAATCTACCTTAAAAGGAATTATTAAGCTAATAACAAAAGCCACTTGAAAAGCATTCATAACCTGTTTGTTATTTGGAAAAATTCTCTCTGCCTAGAGTCTAAAAAACACACTGGAAACTTTCAGCTCTCAGGTTTCTTCATAAGTGTTTCAAACTTTCTCGACAGTTAGGTCAGCCAAGACTGAATGGATTTTAAATGAGAGATTGTGTGCCCAGATACAATCATCACAACTGCAAAAGCAGCACAGGTCCACATGGGCCACTGGGGAGAATCACAGCTTCAAGTTTGGCTAGCATGACCTTAGCCTTTTGGCTTTACTGCTTCTCACTATTAACAATAAGAAGAGCTCCCACCTTTTAAAAAGTGTATAATATGCATTTATGTCTATGAGTATGACGTGCTTGCATTTGTGTGTGTGAGACAGAAACAGTGTACATGTGCATGTGTCACTGTGCACATGCACGGGTCAGAGGACAACCTCAAGTATCAGTCTTCACCTACTACCTTGTTTAGGGCAGGGGCTCTTGTTTGCCAGTACACTGCATATACCAACCCACATGGCCACACATTTCTACAGAACCTCCTGTTTGTCACGGGAGCTGTGACATTAGAGACATGAGCGGAACAGCCTGCTTTTAAGTTGATTCTGGGAATTAAAACTCAAATCCTCGCTGGGCAATAGTGACGCACGCCTTTAATCCCAGCACTCGGGAGGCAGAGCCAGGCGGATCTCTGTGAGTTCGAGGCCAGCCTGGGCTACAGAGTGAGTTCCAGGACAGGCTCCAAAGCTACACAGAGAAACCCTGTCTCGAAAAACTGGAAAAAAAAAAAAGAAAAGAAAAACCTCAAATCCTCATGTCTGTGTGACAAGCACATTACTGAGCCAGGCCCAGCCCAATATTTGTATTTTTAATGTCTTCATTTTCTCTTCTGGAAATCAGATGACAAATAGCTTTTCAGAATAATGTGAATAATATAGATAATAAAGCTAAAATTCATGACATGGTGTCTACTGTATAATAAACACTTAGATAATCAGGCCCACTCTAAGTTATAATTATTGCACCAAGAGCATTTTAATATTGTCTTATATTTAGGCTTGGGCAGTAGCTTTTTTTTAAAAAAGTCTTTGCCAATATAGCTCTTAAAGTAAAATGTTAATTATAATACTCTGATGAAAAGTTAGCACTAATGCTAGTGAGGTTGAATTATGTTTCAGAACAGAAACTTGTTTTATATAGGACAGAAATGAATAAGTCTTGCTAATTTTAAGACATTGTAGTAGAAACATGCCATAAACTGCTGTTCCTGGGTTTTATAAAAACCTGAAGATACATTAAAATGCTTCCAAGCAAAGATTACCCACAGACTCAGTCAGGTACCGATGCCCTTGGCTGTACTTCTTTAAGGTTATGACTGAAGCATTTGGATCACTGAGGATTTCTGATGCTGGGCCATGTTTCAGGTTAGTTATAGCATAACCTAGGAAATGAACTTAGAGACACAGTGCTTAAGTTAGCCCTCAGCCTAGTGACAAATAATAAAAAGGATTTGGGGACAAAAAGGTAAGGCCAGGCTTTAGGAGCCATACCCTCTACATAGGAAAGTACTGTTGGTGACCTGAGGTAGTGGGAGGAGTGAGCAGAGCTGGGTTCTGTAGGGTGTAGGGCTATCTTCTGTGTGCTCAGTTTTCTCCTAACTCATGCTTACTAGTACATATACTAGTAAATACAAGTGAGATATTTATGTTAGCATTGCGTTAGTCTGTAAGGGAGAGTAAATACAATAACCCTGTGAAGAACTGTCTGGATCTCAGGCCCCAGGAAAGAGAGGCTGTAATTGAGAAAACTGGTATCAGAAGAGCCAAGGTTACCTAGATACAGGGGCAACTAATACCTCAAAGTCAGGTTTCTTGTTCTTCATTAAGCTCTCTCTTGTTCTCTGCTTTAATGGCAGTATAGCTTCTGAATATTTTACACACTGTATAAGAGTTAACAGATTATTTTATATTATGGTTACATGCACATGAGAATGAGCTACTGCCAAGCGGTGGTTGCGCACGCCTTTAATCCCAGCACTCAGGAGGCAGAGGCAGGTGGATCTCTGTGAATTCAAGGACAGCCTGGTCTACAGGGTGAGTTCCAGGACAGTCAGGGTATACAAAGCAAATCCTGTCTCCAAAAACAACAACAACAAAAAAGTACTTGGATTTGGTCTTTACTTGAGAATATCTGACTTAAGTCATTAAACCAGCTCCTGTCACATCCCTTGCTCAGGAACCACAGTTTTCTCATAACAACTGCTTAAGTGGATCTTATCCAAGTGGCAAATGGACTTGTCAAAAATTCACCTGTGTTTCTCCACCCATTTTTGTCCAGCTGTGTAACAACTGACACCTTCCTGCATTTTTACTCCAGATTTCTTCTGGGTTTCCTCAGTGCAGGTCAATGAGTGATCTGGAAATATCAGGAACACCACTACTTCCAAGTAGCTTAGGATGCAGGCTGGAGCTATACAGGGTCCCTGATCCCTTTCAGCTTTTACTCTTTTCACAATCTCAATGGAAGGAGGGGTAAATGCTTACACTATTAGACAAGTTAAAGACAATGGAAGTCACTGCATCCATTTCTGTTTCTTCTCTAATGGCTGTCAGATATTCTGCCAAGTAATATGAAAAGAGTAGCTAACACTATCAGGAAAAGGATTACAAAGCCATCATAATTAAAACCCTCAACCACAGTCCCTTCAGTTAGCCAAGAGGTAGAGCACATTAGCTTTTACAAACAGGGCTAATGTCAGTTCCCATTTACATTTGGCCCTGTGTTGTTCAAGCTACCTGCCAAGGAGCCTCGGTTAGTGGCTGGCTATGCAGTTCCTGTGTGCAGCATGCTCCCCTCTAAGACTGATACAGAGTGAATGACTATCACCTGGAGTACTTCCAGGTGAGGAGGGCTTGGTCTGAGATAAAATGATGTTTGTGGCTATAATCTAGATTAAAGCTCTCCATCTAGCCCACAAATTTCAATTAAATTCTTCTAACCTTTTGCATAACAGAACATTGGGAGACTTTGGTTTCTAGGTCAGTTCTAGATTTAGGGTATATCTGTGGGCACAGAGTTATAAAAAGGCAGGTTTTAGTCTGAGTCAAGTGCCTCTGCTTCTGCACTGTAAAAATGGCCTAAGAATAAAATGGACATAAGTTTCCAACTGCCATAAGAAATGCACCAGAGTTCCCCTGCCACCATCTCAACAACCTTTTTTGTAAGATGTGAAAAATAATAGGCTAAGGAAAGTTATGGCAAAGTATCAAAAAATATAGGGATTTGGTACTAAGGAAAGCAAAAGCTGACAGGCAGCTAGCTCTCTAGAGTTTCTTGCTTATTTACCTAGTTCCTTCCATATTTACTTGAAAGATTTAGTTCCTCTATCTGTGATTTAGTTTTGCTCTTCATTTACTATGATAATGACTTTATAGATTAGGAACTACTATTTGTTCCTTTTACATTGTAAAGTGGACACATAGAGCTAAAATGTAGAGCCCATCTTCAGCCATCCACAAACATCAGCTTAAATTTCTCAACAAGACTGAGAAAGAAGTAGTTACCAATGTGACCCAATGCTTCCTCAACTGGCACTGGTGATTCCTGATGAGATTAATCAGTGTTTTGGGGATGGAAGAACATTTACATTTGAACACTACTGTATCCAGCCACTAGTAAGAGACATTACAATACTTTCCAACATCAAAACTAATGTGATAGAATTTTATGGTCCATTGATACCACTTAAGGTCAATTTGAGCCAAAAGCAGGCTGCAGGTGCATGCTTAGTCAAATGATTAAAAAAAAAATTATTTTACTCCCAAGTCTGGGAATTAACATATTGTTTCATTTTATGCTTACCAAAATGCTTTAACATTTTTTAATTCATATTTGATTTGTGTTTTTGCTCATCCAGTCGTGAGCCATAGTGTTGTGGAGGTTAGAGGTCAATGTGCATCCTTTCACTATGTGGATCCTGGGATTCAACTCAGGCTCCTTGCAAGTGGCTTTGCCTGCTAAACAAATCATCTGAAACCAAGACAGCTTTCAAGCTAAGAGATAGGAGATAAGGTGGTGGCTACCATAGATTTTTTAAAAGCAGAAAAAGAAAAATACATATATACTTGGGCCACTGTGGATGAGACCATCTGTACTGTGAATTCTGAAAGGATTAATCAGAAGCCAGTACTATTCAATGATTTCTAAAGCAACTGCAAGAGATTAAACAGAGAGCCTTTGAGCATGAAGAGTCACTGGTGACAAATGTGGTATGTGACAGGTGGTAGCTCAGGTTGCCTGTCATGACATGCGAAAAGAATTAGGTGGCATGAAAGAATATTTTCTAAGGTCTTTCAATCTAATGATTTTCTATAGGCTAAAGGTCTACAGAAATTCTGATTGTCAGGAATGAACTCCCAGATGTTTTAGTATGGTACATGCAAGGATTGATTATTGGAAGAAGGGAAGCAGAAACCACCCTCCTGGGTCTGCTAAGGAACAACCCTCTTCATTCATCATCCCCTCTAGAATGTACTTCCAACTGCAAGTGTGAGAGACAGATTACGAAGCAGTTCTCAGTCGATACCCTCCATATTTCCAAGGTGATTAGTTTCTGTTAATCACCACATCATTGACTCCTAAGTTTACCCTGTCTCCAGTAAACAGATGCAGATTGATTTACAGACCCCCTTTCCCTTACTTTTTAAGTAAGTACCTAGTGTATAGGCCCCCTTCTGAAAATCAGCAGTTAGCTCATAACTATCAACAATCATAGATAAGCTGAGCATCGCTTTCCACATAAGAACATCAGTAAATTATCAAGTCTTCATGGAGGGATGCTCTGTGATGGTAGCAATGACAACATGTTCCTGTGACTCATTTTTGGAAGAAAGAAAAGGTGCCAATAAACTGTGCCTGGGTTAGAGGTAAATACTTTCATAGATGGCTAACAATCCAGGCAATACTGCATTCCCATGCAAATATTTAAGCCCTAGAAAACAGCAATTTGAATAATATATGCATTTTCTTACCTTCTATTGCTGATAAGAGAACCCTAGAGTGATCATATGCAATGACATTTGCATATCTGTTCTTTGGTTTGTTTACTTCCAAGTTTGAGTGTTCCCATGTGAACTGCTGGCCAGGGTCAATTGACTGGAAAAGAAAAACAGTGCACACAAAGTCAATACTGAAAAATATGGAATTAAGGCATTTATTACAAGGAATGGACATGATTTAAAAAGAAATTCCAAAGTCACACTTCATAAGAATGATTTTAGCTGGGAAGCTGAGCATTAACATAAGCCACATAAGCATATACTAACCAGTATCCTAAGAGATATTACCAATCACCAATATTGACGCAAATGAAAAGCATCAATACAGAAGTTCTGTTAATATTAGAACAGTAGGGATGTAACTTACTTTTCCATTTCATTCTCTGCTGCTGTAGTTTACAGGTTATTTTAGCTCAATATTCCTTTTGGTGCTGTGAACATAATTTGCCTGGGATACTCTTCCTATCCTTTCCTGCTAGACCCATGCACATGCTTCCAATTGACTGGAGTACTTCTTCCCAGTCTTTCCTGCTGGATCTGCACACACACTTCAGTTGACTGGAGTACTCCTTCCCAGTCTTTCCTGCTGCATCTGCACACACACTTCAGTTGACTGGAGTACTCCTTCCCAGTCTTTCCTGCTGGATCTGCACACACACTTCAGTTGACTGGAGTACTCCTTCCCAGTCTTTCCTGCTGGATCCACACTGCACACACACTTCAAGTTGACTGGAGTACTCCTTCCCAGTCTTTCCTGCTGGATCCACACTGCACACACACTTCAAGTTGACTGGAGTACTCCTTCCCAGTCTTTCCTGCTGCATCTGCACACACACTTCAGTTGACTGGAGTACTCCTTCCCAGTCTTTCCTGCTGCATCTGCACACACACTTCAGTTGACTGGAGTACTCCTTCCCAGTCTTTCCTGCTGCATCTGCACACACACTTCAGTTGACTGGAGTACTCCTTCCCAGTCTTTCCTGCTGCATCTGCACACACACTTCAGTTGACTGGAGTACTCCTTCCCAGTCTTTTCTGCTGTATCTGCACACACACTTCAAGTTGACTTGAGTACTCCTTCCCAGTCTTTCCTGCTGCATCTGCACACACACTTCAGTTGACTGGAGTACTCCTTCCCAGTCTTTCCTGCTGCATCTGCACACACACTTCAGTTGACTGGATTAGTCCTTTCCAGTCTTTCCTGCTGGATCCACACTGCACACACACTTCAGTTGACTGGAGTACTCCTTCCCAGTCTTTCCTGCTGGATCCACACTGCACACACACTTCAAGTTGACTGGAGTACTCCTTCCCAGTCTTTCCTGCTGTATCTGCATACACACTTCAGTTGACTGGAGTACTCCTTCCCAGTCTTTCCTGCTGGACCTACACACACTATTTCAGTTGACTGGCCTTTCCTTGGCTTTGCTGAGCACAGCTCTGCTTCTGATTCTCTAACCTATGTGCTCCTGTCATAAGGGACATTTATGATTTTATCTGTTTCTTTATAACATACCATAGCCAATAATAGGGCAATTTGTACAATCCAAACAGTTGACAGTGCCAGCGATGAAGGGAAGCCAGTAATCATCATCACAGTCAGAAAAACCACTTATATCTCTACAGAAGGTTTGGGTTGTTTTTCTGCTTATAATATTGTTTCTGTGTATCATCATGTTTACCAAGTTTGCCTCTTTTTATCCCTGAGGTTTTTTTTCCTTATATTTTCTAATTTTCAACATTTTTAAAAATGTCTTACTTCAAGCAAAAACAAACTACAGTATGTACTATGTGGATATAACATGCATTTGTAGGTAACTCAACACTGATTTCAAAACTACATTCAGGCTTAATTGCCTAATTGAAGAGTTCAAAAAATTGATAGTGGGAACAAGCTGTATGGTACATATGAAAATGTAGTCTGTGAGAAGGAAACCTAAAACTTACAGGAGAATTGTAATGGATACCGGGTTATTACACTTCACAACAAGTATAATTTAATTTCCTTAACTCTTAGGAGATGGCTCCTCCACCCCCTCATTTGGCAGATGAAGAGGTAGAAGAAAAGACTGACTCAGGAAATCTGACTGCTGAAGGCCTTCTCTGACAGGCCGTGTGTTCACTGGGGTTAGTAACCCAGTTAAACCTGCAGGAGTGACTCAGGCACTTCAAATGTAGGCCAGTGAATCAAAAGCTCACTACTAACTACTGGTTGGTAGTTACAAGGCACGAGGCTGCGTAACTGTCCAGAATGTCACTGTAGAATGAAGAAGCCCAAGACAGGAAACATATCTAAACACAACCATTCCTCACATCCCAACTTATCATCCTGTGTCATTCTGGGACAATTACATAAGAAATCAAGTTTTAAAAATGAGGTTGGCTTCACATGGATGATAGGACAGATGGGACGCAGCTTACATTTATACTTGTTTTACACGGATCAAACAAACATTGATTAAATAATGCTGACTTGCCTTTGTGCAGCTCAGCACTCATCCATCTGTATCTATCTGTCTGACTGAACATTTAACAACACACAGCACAGGTCATTATTTTTGGAGCTTGTCAGAATGCTGAGAGCAGTAAACTCAGGAAAGAATAAGTACAGAAAGTCGGTGAGGTATACTACCATCTTTTATACTTAAAAAAGAAAGAAAGAAAAAAAACCAAAAAAACAAAGTGCTTTGAAAATCACCTTTCCGTTATCCATGTTAGAAAGGCAAAAGAATCATAAATAAGTGAAACTCTCATTCCTATTTTTTTTTCTCTTTTCTTGGTGCTGTTGATGACATGGGAGCTTTGTCATCTGTGTCCTCTGGCCTCTGCTGTTGCACTCTCTAAAGGGTGAATATCATGACCAACATGACAAAGAGCAACACAGATGCTGGCTGATAGGGAAGGTAATTTCCATTTCAACCTCAGATATTTAGCTGGTGCACCCTGACCATGCAGCCTTCTATTAGAAATTAAGAGGAAGTCATTGGAATAATATGAAATTAGCATCCTTTCGTTCATTGGACTCACTGATTTTCCCCTTTTGGGGCATACTGCTTGTGTGTTCTTTTCTGTTCAATTCTCCCTTCCTTGTCAATCTCTGTCAGACAGGCTTCTCGGTGAAGCTGATGCAGTTTTAGCACTCGTGAGCATCTGCAGCTTCCTCAGCTACAGTGCTGCCTAGGTTTCCTTCAGTCTCTGCAGAGCTTTGAAAGCTGAAGTACCGCGAGCAGACTTACCCAACTAGAAGCTGATAAATGGGCTTTTATATTTCATAAACAATATGAAATCTGTACACTATATTGTCACAGAATTCATAGGTAAGAATGTCTTATTGTATTTATAATTTATTTCTCCAGCCAATCAATAGACCCTTCAACTCCACAACCCAGATTTTTTTTCTCTTTTCTTGGTGCTGTTGATGACATGGGAGCTTTGTCATCTGTGTCCTCTGGCCTCTGCTGTTGCACTCTCTAAAGGGTGAATATGGACCAACATGGACAAAGAGCAACACAGATGCTGGCTGATAGGGAAGGTAATTTCATGGTAACAACAACCTGACCAAGATGCCAAAGAGTTTTTCACATCCCTGTCTGGACACAAGAGATCTAGGTAGACTGCCCCTCCCCACCAAGACTTCAAACAAAATCATTTTAATGCTAACAGACTTTCAACTCAGTTGCTTCTGGGACGGGTGGGACCAGATGCAAGGAAATTTCCTTTGTGGGTAACTCAAAGAAGAAAGGCAGTCTCAAGTACACACTTGCTAATATCAAATACTTGGTGTTAAAATCTCAACTAGAGCTTTATCTTAAAATGAGGAAGTAGAAGAATAAACTACGTGTGACACATGAAGTTCTAATCATGTACTGTATTTTTATTTAAAAAAAAATGCAATGAAAATGTGTGTCTACCCAGTAGCTATAATATTTGCTGTGTTAACTCATTTAATTTTAAATAAAAATCCTATGTGTGGGTATCATGTTTATCATGATACTCTCCATGTAATGAGTGAGGTGCACAGAAGTAAAATGATTTGTTCATAATTAAATAGCTACTAGGTAGAAAGGTCAAGTGTGCTGTGCTTCCTCTGTAGCTCAGTCAAAGTTTACTTCATGGTTTCATACCTCTGCTGTTTCTTCAATACAATGCAAGGAAACTTGGAATCAAAACTCTGTAAAGAACTGCTTATCTCTGTTTGTGATTCTAAGCACAGGACAGAGTCCTCATAAATCTGCACAACAAATTATAGTACTTGAGTGACACTCCCTGGGGATGACCTTTTCTTCACAGTGCTGAGGTCATCACTTTAAAGCAACGTTCTTTAGTGGTTTCTAAAATCCAACCTTTGGGTCAAAAGAAAAATATAATTCCCATTTTCAAAACAACACACAATCCATAATCATAAGTACTCAGTGTTACACTTCATCCTCCACATTAACCAAGAGAAAAACCTCAAAACATTCCTTTAGAGACTCATCAAAGAACTACCACAAAAACAGATTCATTCTGGTTTATTTTTGTATGTTTGTAAAACAAATAACAAAAATTTAATTATATAGGAGGACTAGACCAACTACGTTACTAGCCAAACTTTGGGCCAGACCATTTTCATTTTTTAACTGGAACTGAACTTTCAATGACCTTAGCTTCTGGAGAAATCCTAGCTTTCCACATAGTTCATCTGGTTCTTCCATAGTGTGGTTCACCCTCAGGCACTCTCAAGTCCCTTTTGAGCTTAGAAGAACAGCCTGGAGTTGACTGGTAATTCCCACAGAAAGTTGTTTCTCCTCTTCATTTATTTTTATTCATATTGTCTCTCCATCCCATTTGAAAATGGTAAATTGGTGTATACAGCCATGTGAACAAAACACATGCTTACAGAGTTAGGAAAGGTTATATTTCCCACAGTTAGCAATTGCCAGGAGAACATTCTTCCAAGAAAAGAACATGCATTTAGTGGAAGCTAACAATCCCTCCTAAGCCAGAATGTGAGATGAGGTGGAAAGTATCAGCAATATCTGAAAGACAAGGGTGAGGCTGATGTTTTCAGCTCTGGTTAGCTGCAGCAAGTGAAGTAACTTGAGTCTGTGTCCTGTGTGTCCCTTCCCTCCATGTCCCTTCCCTCCCTGGTCCTTCCTTCTGTGTCCCTTCCCCCACAGGTCAGGTCTGTGCCCTTGTGTTCTCTTGGCTCCCCTTATCTAGTTAGTTATCAGCTCTTGTTGAGTCTTTCCCTGTAACAGCATCTCCGATACAGGTTACCATCAGAGTGTGAAGAAAGGAAACAGGACTTTTCGAGATTACCAGTGTTAATAAATGGACATAGAGGCATTCTTCCTTGAACAGAAGAAGAAATGTATACAATTCATGAAAAAAAATTTATAAATGTACCACACTTGTCAAATGTAGTGAAAAAGTATTTCAGACAGATGCAAAATTTTGCCTTCAGTTAAAAGAATTGAATTGAGATTTGAAATTTAGAGCACAGTTTGTAACAAATACAAAACTTTATAATATAGTGCTATTTATTCTTACATATTTTTAGAATTATGATGCATGGAGGAAGTAGAAAGGATAACTATGCCCAGAATAAGAGACTCAGCTATGTGAGGTAATTGAGGTGGCTCTCTGCTCAACACTTGCCCCTACACTCTCTCATAGCAGTACAGATAAGTCATTGTTTTCTTATGTGACTCTACTCCTGGAAGTACTTTTTTTCACATTTAAATATATTTATTAGTTTATTTTTGAGATTATGATATAATTACATTATTTAGCCCTTCCTCCACACTGTTCTATGTACCCATCCCTTGTCCTTCAAATACATGGCCTATTTTTTGTTAATTCTTTTTTTTTCTTTATTTAAGAAAATATTTTACTCATTTTACATACCAACTGCAGAATCCCTTCTCTTCCTTCTTCCAGCTCTCCCACAGCTTTCACCCCTCCCCTTACCCACCAAGTTCCTATGAACTCACGAACTTTAGACTGACAGCTGTGGAACCTGCATGGGACCAGGCTAGACTCTCTGTATATGGGAGACAGTTGTGTAGCTGGGTCTGTTTGAGGGCCCCCTGGCAGTGGGATCAAGATCTATCCCTGGTGTATGAGCTGGCTTTCTGATGCCCATTACCTGTGGTGGGACACCTTGCTCACCCTTGATGCAGTGGAGAGGGACTTGGTCCTGCCTCATCTGAATGTACCAGGCTTTGCTGACTACCCATGGGAGCCCTTACCCTTTCTAGAAGTACTTTTAAATGTTCTTAACAGGTCATGGAGCCAGCAGAATGAAAACAACAAAAGCCCTGAATAATCTTCACCTTCTAAGCAATGCAATGTATGCTCTGAAATAGGCACCAGCTGGTTTACTTCATGATTGTGAAAAAAGATCATTTCTGAAAGATCTCTTCAAATTACAGAGTTTGAAAGAAATACAGCTTTACGATCTAGAAATTAAATCTTCTAGAGTTGCTGACCAAAATGTTCCTGATGGTGGACAAAAGCAGAAGAAAGACATTCCTGTGCCCAAAGGCAATGTTTTAGAGGGATGAGATCAGGGACTTGTTTTAATCAGTTTATTTGGATGGTTAGCTATATTTCCTACATCAGATAAATGAGCAACAAGAAAGGGGTGGATAGCTGAGTCTTTTAATCCCAGCACTTGAGAGGCAAGCCTGGTCTAACAAGCTGCAGAGGGTTGGAGAAATTTATAATTTGTTCATAAGGAGTGTATAATGGAGAAGAATTTTATAACCACACTTTACACACCAGTATCTCTCATGACATTTAGAAATGTGAAAAGAATTAAATGATTTGCAGACAGCATTCAGGCAGAAAAATTCTGTTAGAAACTATTTAATCTTCTTTAAGTAAAGAGATATAGTAGACTGAATTGATAAAAAAAAATGACCATAAAGATTTATAAAAAGAAGCCACTTGATCAGCAATCAGTATAATGACTACAGTATTTATTAATTAAAATAGGTTACACATTCTCAGGAACACTGTGAAGTTTGATACTTGTGTTCTGCTAAGAAACAATTGTCTATTAAATATAGTCCGTGTGCATCATTAAACTGATTCATATACGAATCTTCCCTTTCCTGAAGGTACCAGTATACCATGTTTTGGTACTGCATGGTAATGAATAAAAAGGGTATTAACTGATTGCTAATATTGATGAATCTGTATCTGTCTTCAAGGATGAAGGCAAAGCATCTGTTGAAAAGTTTTGACTGAAAAGTAGCATATCTTATCTCTCCTACATGTCTCCACTGAGTGAGGTCAGAACAGCCCCAGTCTACTACAGCTTAGCAAGCTAGTAGAATTTATTTCCCCCTTCATGCCATTTGTATTTATGTCCACATGGAATTATAAAATGTAAGCAGTTGCTTTGTTATTACTGCAAGGCAATTCATTTTTTGCTCCTCTATTTATTATGTAACAACATGTCCAACTCTATCATTTAGAATCTCATCTACTTTTCAGCAGAGATAACAAAACAGAACACAAGTAGCTACATGCATTGCTTACTTTTCCCTTTCCACTTGATAATGGAGACCTGCTCATTCATAAAACCAGGACATTAGTAGATTGTAAAAGGGAAGAGCAATTGAAGAATGGATATCTTGATTTCATGATATTGCTAGAGCAAGGAACAAACAACACTATAAGGAGACCAGCAAATAGAAATCATAAGGAGGTTTGCAAAAGACATTAGTGGACTCTAATCAATAGCATTAGTTCTTCATAAAATATAGAAAGTTTTAATGAGATTTTAAGCATCATTTTGTTTTACTTTGTATCCTGAAGTTAAAATGTGTGTTAGCCTTTCAGTATTGTTTTTGCTTGCCATTTATTAGGAAGGTTTTTTTTTTTTCCATTTTGTTTTGCTTTGTGTTAAATTTATCATTTATCCCTTTTCATACAAAGAAATGAACTCAAAACTGAAAAATAAGACTTTTGTTAATGTTTAATCAATAACTTGTTTTCTGGATCAGAAAATTAAAATAACATCTAAAATGAAATAAGAGTAACTGATGCTTTCTCTTTGTCTGTGGCAGAATAGAGAATTACAAGCCATCACTTAAAGAATTCCTTTCATCACTCTTATCCCAAAATGTGTTTAGTGCAACTATCAGGTGGAGACAGAGCTCTCAGCAGGTGCCCTTTGGGCACAGCACACACAGGACTGACTCCTGGCTGCTAACGTGATTGCCCTTTGCAGGCAAAGTAACAAGACACAGCACAACACACGGGTTTCAAATTAAAGAACCACATGAGATGGCCATTGCTCCTCATATCCATGGTGTGTGGGTATTTTAGGAACTATTTACACTCTAAGGTGTCATATACTCTTTCTTTCCTCTTATATGTGATAAACTAAAAAAGCCTCCACAACCTAATAATCTAGGATTTTAGTTCATTTTCATTCTAAACTGAAAATGTGTTTTATTTAAAACATATAACATATGTTGGCTTGAGATTGTAAAATTAAAGAATATCCCTAATAAAATACTTTGTTTGAAACTACATTGGTTATATTTCATTTTAACATTTTTGAAAAACTAGAATCAATAGAGAATATTGTTATTGGATTTGAGGTTTATCTAGTATTGCAACTCAATGTTTTCCACACAGTGGATTTTAAAATATATATTTTAGAATGAATATATAAAGAGTACCAGGCAGAATGTAGAAAACAATGAGAAACAGATAAATCCATTTCCTTCTTATGGTCTAATGATATTAAGTAGATATTGGAAAAGAACAGTGAGATGTAAAACCAATTAAAATAAAGTGAAAACTGTAGCCACATGTGCCTACAATTGAATTTCTAAGAGATATTCTTTTTTCTTTTCTTCCTTTTATTGAAAACAGATTCTTTTCTCTCACATGACATATTCTGATTAGGGTTCCCCCTCTCTCTAGCCCTAGTTCCTCTGCACCTCCCCTCTCATCCGGATGCACACTTTCCTGTCTCTCATTAGAAAACAAACAAGTTTCTGAGGGAGAATAATATAATACAATATAATAAATAATAACATAATATAGTATAATATAATATGATAAAACAAAAACTAACACATCAGAGTTGAACAAAACAAACAACCGGAAGGAAAAGAGCCCAGGAGCAGATGCAAGAAACAGAGACACATTTGTTCCCACACTGTGGAATCCCACAACAATACTAAACTGGAGGCCATAATATATATACAAAGAGAAGAAAAAATACAAATAAAATAAAAATAAGATAAAAGTTTTAAAAATAGAAGAGGAGGAGGAACCCTGATGCGATATTATGAGACAAGGAACCTCCAGAGATGCCGTTGAATCATTTTCTGCTGACTATCTACTGCTGGGTACGCAGCCTAACCTTAAGAGCAGTTCGTTTTTCCAGTAAAACTCCCTTGGATGAAACTAAATTTTTATTTGCAAGTGGTTATCAATTGGAGATTGTTAAGTTCCATTCTTAACTTTGGCATATTTGAAACCCACTCTGACCTAACCTCTGAAACAATACAGCCAAACTTTGCACCTTTTCCCTGCTAGATGGATGACACAGTAGCTATTAGCTAGTTTCTACTTCATCCAAATTTTTTCTACTGAAGTATATGCCATTCTAATATAATGTAGTTTTGTAAAGTTTGTTTAAACAACTGTGCTCTACAGAAACCTCAAGGTCAGGTATCAGCTGGGAGCTGTGGAGAGCCTACAGGTTCTGATCAGAGAGACTAGATACGCCAGACCAGAGTTATCATAAAGGTTGAGTTTAACTTAGATTACTGACCCTGTTTACATCTGTGTCTCTGGCATAATTACGAATGGGACCATCTTTCAGTCTCAAATATCTCAATTCAAGTACTAAATTACATGATTGCTGCAGGCTAGAGTCAGCCCAGACTTTCTTATACTCCAATTTGATAGTGTCAACAGCATCAGTCAAACCTGTGTTTGTGTGCCTCCATGTGTAATGAGATAGATGTGTGGCTTAGTTAAAGACTGAATCTACTTATAAACCCAATCATATAGACAAGTGGGCAGCTGAAAAGTAAAAAGTGTTTTTATTCCTCCAGTACCTATCTCAACTTATTTAACAGTGGGGTGTGACAATGGTGTATTTAAGCCAGAAGGAGAGGAAGTGGCTGGCTTTGCTGAGTGATTCACCCTTACTCAATGTATCTATGAAACCTCATCATAGAAAGGAATACAAAAAGAACAGACTGTGTACTTTTTAGTAAACTTCTGTTTTCCATAAAGTCAAAATCTGAGCCTTTTGCCATTACTACTTTTTCCTTCCTTAATTTTTTACGTTTACTTATTTTGTGTGCATGTGTATATGTATGTGGTGGATATATGCTAAGGAGTATGTATAGAGGTCTAAGGACAACTCTTCTTCTACTGTGTACGTCTTGCGAATTGAATTCAGGTCATCAGGCTTGGAAGCCAGCACCTTTATCTACTTAGCCATCATGCCAGCTCTACATTTTATTCTTTTGGGGAAGGGTAGAGGGTAGAAGGAACATGGTAGTGAATAAGCTGTCTGGATGTAGGCCCATCTGTGGAACAAAGACCAGGGTTAATCTTCTGATTTTATACCTTGATAATTCATTCTAGTCATGATCTTTTCTTTTGTACCTAATGTAGTATTTTCTAGTATTCATAATCTTCATTGGAAGAATAGGTATAATTATGTCATCATATCTTTTTCTTAGTGCAATGGAAATGGAAGCACAGGCTTGTTCTACTGCTCAAGTGTTCAAGCAATTCAATTACACATTTTCAAACATGAAGTACTTGTGAGAACATGCATATCATGTCTCTTAAAAATTGCATGCATCAACATGTCTAAACGGATGCTAAAGAATTAAAAAGAAATATGGAAATCATAAGACACATAGAAGATGGAAAGTCAGGAGGAAGATGACCATGAGCATCTGGGTAGCTATGGGATCACAGTTACAATTGTGAAAGGAAATGTTCCCAGAATCCAATTCTTATGTTTACAAAACCAAGAATCAAGTTGTGGAGGAATATGACCTCAGCAATGCTGTTTCTTCATCTGAAGATCTGGCTTAGAGTTAATTCCTTTCACTATCTGACAGATACCTTTCCTACTGTGTATCTTCTTCAAACTCTGAGCCAGGCACACACACAAAGATTTCCAAAAACTGTACTATAGATATACCAGGACATACTACATTCTACGTACAATTTTGAAAGTGAAAAACAAGTCATTGCCCCAGACAACTGGATAGTAGATCCACTGAAGAATAATTTCTATTTATGAAAAGAAATTCTGGATAACCTTAATATAATAGGAGGCTGGTAAATTAGTGTAATAAGTAGATAGCCAATGAAGCTGCTATTTTTCTACTGATATTGATATATACTGCCACTAGAGGGTCAAAAGATAACTATGGTTAAAATGTATACATGCATATTCATGCTATATATACATATACATATATATATACAGACACACACATATATATATATACATACATACATACATACATACATACATACATACATACACACTCCACTAGATACCTGCCAATGACAACAGTACTCATCACTGGGGTGAGGGCATTCATATTTTAATCATTTCCTTAAGTTACACCTGAATTCTTTAGTTTCTAATTTGGAAGCATCCTACTGCTGTCCAAAATGAGAAGAAAGGTGAGTTTTAGGACACTTTCCAAAAACTACACATTTGATTTCCTTGGTCTCATTAGATACAGAGGCAACAGATTTTAGAATTCAATACTTGGGATAGTATTTTTTTACAGTCCGTAGCAGGTTTATCACCTGGACTTTGTGGTCTAGGAAGGAAACACACTGGGTGGATTAACCATCAAGAAGGAGTCCTGAAAAGCCAGCACAGAACTAGCTCAACCCTTCCAAACTCATAAAAGAGGTTTAAACTCTTAGTTTGAGGATGAGGACTAGTGAGTCTATCTACTTTCGTCATTATACCTGAATCTTTCTTAATTCATAAAATAAAGAAAAAGACACTGCTTCCTATTATTGATAATGGAATGTAGGCTTGGACCATGATGCCACTTTCCATGAGTCACACTGGGAGTTTTGGCTTTGAAGTTTGAAGTCTTCTTAATCATGACCCTCTAACATATGCACAAATTATAAATTTGCTATCATAAATCTTAACTTCTTATTTCAAAACTGTGGACAGTAAGGAAAATAGATTAACTCCAGATGTCTCCGCCAGTTTGGTCTAATGATACACTCATACCATGGTCACTTCATTTCCAAAAATTCTGTGGTAATGAAAGACAAAACTACAAGTTTCCACGTGGTGAGATTTTTAGTAAAGTATCTTTTTCTCTAAATCAAATGAAAAAAAAAAGCAAGCACAAGATCTTAAGTACAATCTTTACCTTATATAATTAGGAACAAAAAGACACATTTCTACCCACACAACAGAGCATCCCCCTTGTTTTTTGCCTCTCATACACACTAGAAATTCCGAGCAAAGGACAGAAGCTGATGTACGCTCTCTCCTTGGAACTGAAGAGGAATAATGGAGCACAGAATAGAATGGTATTGGCAGAGACCACTGAGAACGGTGAGACCAATAACTCACGAGTAACAGTCTGCACTAACCGCTTTAATGACCAGTTTAATGGTTTAATGGATAGCACTTTAAAAGGATTTCTGGTACAAGCCTGCTGAAAGCTTGCCTCCAATAAATCTATCATTAACAAAGAACTGGGTTGCTTCATATAACCATAGTTTAATGAATCCAAATACAAAGAAATTATGGCAGTTATAATCCTGTATTGTAGTCCTATATGGGGTTTCTGTACACTATTGTGGGAGAGCTGTCTACATGCTCAAAATGTAAGTTGCCAGTGAAGCAGGTTTTCACCAAGAGAGTGCAGTGCACATTAAACAAACAAAAGCCCACAACCGTGGCATTTATGTGTGCAAAGAAGAAACACCTGAAATTTAAACCCAGATGAAAAAAATGTAACCACAGAAGCGGGTGTCTCTGAGACGGCTGGCCAAATTCTTCATTCGTGTTTGATAGCATCACACTACTTATACTCAGTTAAAGTCCTTTCAAGTCAGGGATTGCCATGCTGTGCCCTTCATGGTGCATCCCACTCACTATTAAGTGTGATAGTTATAATCAGGCATGATAAATAATCCTGAATTTCAACCCGTGGTTGTTTTTCACTCTCCCTGTTGGGAGTTCTCAGTTCTGACTTCATGCTGGAATACTCCTTGCCTGACAGAATTTTCTAATCATTTCTGCTTTTGTAAATCTTTCCTTTCTTAAAGGGTTCACATCAGTCCCACATTCCCAGTCCACTCTTGAGTTGAGAAGATTCTCAAGCATTTGCTCATGTGTCTAACATCTAACATTATAGTATATCCCTGTGGCAATTAGCTAAACATAGTCTGGTATTCTTTTCTCAAAACTGTTTAATTTTATCATTATAACTTATTCTTTGTGGGTGTGTGTGTAAGGAAGTGCCTCACACTATAGTCCACACTGGCCTGGAATTCTCCATGTAGTCCTTGTTGACTTCAAAATGATGAGGGTCCTGTGCTTGGTTCCAGGGTACTGGTGTGTGCCACTACAAAGCTTTCACCTGACTAATCTTTATTCCTTTAATTCCATGATAAGGGCCTGCATAGAAATATAGACCACCATATATCTCTGCCATCTATGAAATAGCTACCCTAGTGTAGCTAACAATAAAATACCCATAAACGTATGTGACTTTCATTCGTTAAATCATAAAATGTAGTTAAATATTATAAGCCTGACAGGGAAGGAGTAGAAGAGGCTTCAGAACATGTCCCAACCCATTCGAACAGCTATCAGTTTTCCAACATCAATTATTAATACTACTAAAAGTGATTCATTGGCTAAACTTGCCTCAAATTTGTGCAAACTGAACAAGGCCTACAATATGCTAAAAGATTGAAAATACTTCTTTTTAGATCCAATGTTGGACATATCTGAAGAAACATAAACTTCCTAAGAAATATATACATATATAATGTTTAATCATTCTTAATGTTATTAAAAAATGAATTCCTTTCACAAAATAAAAATTACTATTAGCATATAAGTAATTAAAAGCAAATGAGAACTTCACTCTGGAAAATATCTGACTTTAGTTCAAACATATGTTGCTTTTAAAGAGATACTTTAGAGAGGAGATAGTCTGCTTTTATTGTGCTGAATATGACGAACTCTAAGTGGAAGATGCATTTTGAAAATACAACAGGATAGCAAACAAAATACAAGGAGGCTAACCATTCTTCAAAACAGCAATGTGGGCAAAGAAATGAACATAAATGGTATGCTCTGAAAGACAAATCCTCCTTTTCCAAGACAGACATTAAAGCCAAGCAGAGCACCTTAACCAGTGATTTAGAGAGCGAGCAGAACATAAAAGATCTATATGATACTGTGGCGGTACCCACACTTCTCTCTGTAGCCCTGCACTTTATCCAGCGGGGGGATTGGGTTGAAATTGTAGCCTACAATGCCGTGCTTCTTAACCGCTCCCACAGCCTCCAGAAACATTAAGCAGTTCTGCCAGGGAAACATAATAAAGAACAAATGCTGTTCCCTAATCTCATTTTACATACACTCCAGTAACAGAACATGAGGGGGAAAATGAATTTCTCTGAGACGGCTCCAAAAGCATAGGAGTCTGAAGTACTTAGTTTTCTGTCCATGGAATGAGCAAATACAGACATTGAAGAACAGCTTTGAGACCTTTGCTCCTGCTCTAACTGCACTAAACCTCCGAGCTTCCTGAATGCCGGGGAAAAAAACCCTACCATCCCTCACCAGTGAATATAAGAAATACAATAAACAAATTCCAAGTCTAATTACAGCAAAGTCAAGCTCACAGCTACATTGTATTTGAAACCTAACAAAATTGTGGCAGAACTAAAGTTTCTTCTGAAATCAAAACAAAACAAAACAAAAACAGAAACAAAAAACTGAAGGGACCACTGGATGCTGAATTCAAGGGCCATGATTGTGTACATTATTCACCTTCTACTCTAGAGTCTAGCAAAGTTCCGGCACATATAAAGAAGCCAGATGATCTGAGGTATAGGAGAGCAGCTAGATGTTAAACTCGTAAAGTACAAAGGCCTCTAGCAAGGCAGGTAATAACGTTCTTAGGATTATTTAAAAACTACCTAATAATTTTCAAATTGGTCTTTCTTGTTCTGGGTGATATGTGAAAAAAAAATGAGCAGCTTTACTTCACAGTGTTGGTCTATTTCTAACAACAATTCTAGTGCTTGCTGTGTGGCATTGTAGCTAGTTAGTTGCTGTGGCAATAATTATAGATCAAACACAAAAGGCTATAACTCTTTCAAGAGCAAATGATACCAAGGACAGATGAAGTCTTAGGAAAACAAAGTGTTCTTTTCATCCAAATATTTTAATGACAAAACTGGAGAAAAATACTGAAGCTACTGGTCTGTGAAAGCTAATAGTGAACTGAGCAAGAGATTACTTCTCTGTCCAATAGCTCGCAAAGCCATTAGCTCAAGGGCAGCTTGGGGTACACAGTGATACCTTGTCTCAAAACAAAACCAAACACAAAACAGGAGTATATAAAATATATCACATAAATTCTTTTGTCTTCTTTCGTTCCTTTTTTTTTTTTTTTTTTTTTTTTTTTTTTTTTTTTTTTTTTTTTGGCTTACAACTACCTTGACTTGTGTTCCTTCCTACTAATAAAAATCACTCACTTTGGGGCTCTGCAAATCCATCAGTAGTTAAGAGCACTTGTTGCTCTTTTAGAAAATCCAGGTTCAGTTTCCAGGACCTCCAGTGTGGCACATAGCCACCTATTGCAGGATATCTAATCTCCTCTTCTCACCTCTGTGGACACTTGCATGCATGTGGTGTGCATATTTGTAAAAATAAAATATATTTAATAAATAGTTAAAAAATTAATAATCACTTCTTCTATATGAATTTTTTGATGAAACACAATTTCCCATTCAGTTTACAATCTGAATTCTCGTACAGAAGGCAAAATAAGTTAGTATGACTTTAAGATCTACTATAATATATTGTATTTTTGCCAGAAATATTTTCTTCCTTTTAGCCAGGGAGCACACTAAGAAAACATCATCTATCATATAATACAATATATGAAAGTCCCTGAATTACCTCAGCAACATCACTAAAAGCAGCTGAAATGTCATCCTTCCAGCAAAGTGACAGAAGCAGACTAGATTAAAATCCTAGGATCCTCAACTACAGCTCAACAGCAGAATCTATGTGCCCCTGAATTACAGCCTCTAGGTCTGCAGGATCTATTCCTTTATTTATTTTTAAGATAATAGGAGAACTTCTGAGCTGTGACAGGATCAATATTGCAAAAACAGAAAAGAAAGACACAAGGAAATCAATGCCCCCTTGCACGGTAACATCCACCATTACCAACAATTAGGCTGAATTTTTTATTCTCCTGATGACAAGGACATCAATTAATTACTTGGAGAGGGGGTGCAATTCCCACTCTCCCAGAGACAGCACCCTAGCTTCTCTGAATTCAAAGGGAGGCAGCGTGTCACCGCTCATTAACTAGACTAATTACACTTCCTCAGTCACTGCGGCATTTCTGCTCTCTGGGTGGAGACAACACTGAACAGACAGCCTGCGAGGGAAGGGCAGTCCACAATGGGAAACCAAAAGGGCAAGCTGATCTCTGTAACATCCACTTATATCTTCTTTTGTAATAATCATGTAAACCAAATACAGGGTGAGGGGAGGTAGACCGAAAGGCCTCCCAGTCGAATCGCCTGCTACTGGGGCTTTTGTCCTTTCTTTAGCTCCTTGTGTGCTATTTGACATGCTTTCATGGACACAAAAGCTGGATGGAGTCACAGCACACGAAACTACTACTACAAAGCCTTAAGAAAGAAATGTGCAAAAACAGTTAGTATGTTCTACCGTCAAAATATGCCAGAATTTGTATCAATCTTTTAAACCACTGGGAGGTTCTTGTATGAAGTTAAGTTACTGAAACCCAAAGGGGAATTCTGAATAGACAAATATTTTTAAAATCTTAAGAGGAATAGTCATATAATATTTTAGTGGTCTTCTGTGACTTTATTTATTATAGTGAACAAAATGTCTTTTGATCCTAGGTCTTAGGGAAATGATGCTGGGTTATGATTTGTCATTTGTGGAAAGGAGGTTGTTGACAGGTAAATATTTTTATCTTTAGGATTCACAGGCCAGTTGATTCAGTCAACTATTGAAATGTCAAGATGAGAAACAAGTAAATGCTACCCACCCCATCTGAGAGTCAAGACTGTGTCTCTGTATCATCTAGTCCCTTAAGCAATTTTTCTTCCTCTGCTTTCCTGCTGGGCAGTGACACTCACAGTTATTACATGTGGCTACAAGAAAAGTTGTTGAATTTGGATGGTGTGTAGTGGGTTTTGCTGGTATTGCTTATTTTTTAATTTAATTTTCTCGGGGAGGGGGCTGACTTCTGAGGCAGAGTCTCCACAACCTAGGCTGGCCTTGAACTTGTTAGAGTGGCAATAAAGGCTCATTAAGAAAAAAAAAACCTTCTGTTCAAAAGAATTTAATCTCTGGCCATGAGACCACCCTCAGGAAAGTGGTCTCACATTAAACTATGGTGAAGAAATGGGAAGAATGAGTTTTTCTTTAATGAACCAGCAGAGGCAATGGATTGTTATGGTCACAAGGTGATCCAGACACCAGACCTGGTGGTTTGTGGTTTACTTTCTAGCTTGACCTAGTAACAGTGATGTGACTATGGGCAAGTTACTTCAGTTCCCTGTGTTCAGTATCTTCTTTTGTAACATGGTATACTAATAGAACTTTCCTCAATGAATTGAAGGAGTTGTTATGGACAATGTATTTTCAAGATGGTTAGTCATGTGAGTACTAACTACCTTGTGGAGCTCTGTAGAGAGGCTAGATATTATTATTATATTAATCTTATATAGTTTAAAATAAAGAAAATAATATGAAAATTACTCTTAAGTTGGCAAGAACAGAAAGAAAGAGGGAGTAAGGGGAGGAAGAATGAATTAAGTATCAAGGGGATGCATAAGCCCTAGCTGGAGCCTGGTCTGATGAATGCCTGATTTAACACTGAGCAAGTGAGAAATAGTTAAGTTTTGATTGTGTTGCATGTATGAACTTTTTAGTTAACGTCAAATGCTTCAACTGCTGCTTTTGTGATGATTATAAAAATAACACAAAGTCAAATCTACAAATTCTTGCAAAGTCTCAAAGCTCAGATGCCTGTCTTTAATTTTCTATATATTCCCCAAACATGATACTATGCTCAACCACAGTTTAGCCTTAGCTAAACATAACAAAACTGCTGTGGAATGTCCTTCTGTATGCTGTGAATGCATGTTGCTCTGATTGGTTGATCAATAAAATGGTGACTGACAAGTAGTCAGACAGGAAGCATAGGTGGGATAAGCAGACAAGGAGAATTCTGGGAAGAGGAAGGCTGAGTCAGGAGTCGCCAGACAGACACAGAGGAAGCAAGATGTGAAGGCAGACTGAAAAAAGGTACCAAGCCACATGGCTAAATACAGGTAAGAATTATGGGTTAATTTAAGTGTAAGAGCTAGTCAGTAATAAGCCTGAGCAAATGGCCAAGCAGTTATAATTAATATAAGCCTCTGTGTGTTTACTTGGGAGACGCAAGTGGGAGAGATTTGTCCTGCCTGTGCTGCTGGGCAGGATACAGAAAAATTTCAGCTACACAAAACCATGGCAAAGAATCCTCCCACTACCACTTTTAAATTTAAAAGTAAATACACAGGTAAGCAATGGAACCCTTGTGATTTGGATAACACATTCTCAGCATCTTCACTCCAACTTCTCATTGTAGCATTACCAAAATTTTCCCACAAAGGTGTTCTCTGGCGAAATAGAAACACAGATACATCGACTGGGTCCTTCAGTTGTTTTTGCGGCATGTTTTATGCTCAGGAGTGGGAAGTAGTTTCCATGACTTGAAAATACTTTGGGGATACTCAGTGCTGACTGGGTACCCTTGTATGGTGACATCCTCTGTGGACGTTACTGGCTATTGTACCTCACAGCAACATGACTATTCTATGGCACTTGCAGCCATGTCACACAGAGGCCAGAGTCCCCAGGGAAGTCTTTCTTTGCCCCATCTCCATGCCTCTGCATGCACATCTCTCTTGACCTAGAGTCTTAGAATTGTAGCAATCATCCTCTCAGGAAAGCCTCTCTTCACTCCTGTCTCACTCCCACTAACCCTTTATAGTTATCAATTTTCATGTTTTCTTAGGCGATTACGGATTCACCTAGGACTAAGTTTATTTCTTGGCCCTTTTTGTTCTGAAGTAAACGTCTGTCAAATAACAGAGGCTATTCAAACAGCCTCCTTATTTAAAACAATTGAGATCTGGGATTATTGTCTAGGGGCACAGACAATAGCAAAGACACCAGAATAGTTTTTGACAAATCAGTAAACATGAATTTTTCTAGATTGTTGTGGATTTTCAAAACATAGATTTCCTTTTTGGAAAGGAGACATTAAATAGGCAAAGAACTCTGAGAACATATTTGTTATTCTCTATCCTCCTTTACCCGTTCCCTTTGCCTAATTGATTCCATGGAGCTCTCTTTTGGAAGAACTAAAGGGAAATATGATGAAAAGCAAAATAACTTGTGAGGGTAAAATCAGTGTTATTAAGTAACTGACATGTTGGCCAAGTGTGCTGAACCAGCTTCTCTACCTGTATCTTATCAAGCAGCACAGTATCAAGGACCACTTCTGCCCTGAGAACAGAGAGAGAGAGGCCAGGTCCAATCACAGTTTGTCTTCATTACATCCTAATGAGGACAAGCAACAACTCTTCTCAAATAAGAGGAAACCAAGGCAAAGTGAAATCATCTGTTCTGGGTTTAAACAATACAAGCTCATAACTGGATGACTGCAAACATGCCTAGGTTTGGGACTCCAGTGCCCTCTCCTGTAGCTGCTTGGTCTCTTGCTTCTCCCAGTCTTTACTTATACTCTGTCTATAAAATACCGATTTCATTTCAAAACCACACTAAAACTTAAAAATGGTATCTCTGCAAATTCTTGCTGTAGCTCTCTTGAAGTTAAAGCTTCTCTGGGAACTACAGACATGTTAGGATTAATTATTTCCTAAGAGCCTTGGGCTCCACATGAAGGCAAGTGGGAAGCCACTCCAGACCATGTCCAGCAGTGCCCAAAGCCCATCAGCAAAAGGGAACTCAAATGAAAGCAAGGTCTGCAAACCTGACAACTACACCTATGTGATGTGAGGTTTCCCTGGGGTGAGCAGGGTTCACAGAAGTAAATACTACACTGCACAGGCTTGGAAGACACATAGTTTGATGTTGCTAAGAAAACAATGAATTTTTTTAAGTGAGTTTAGGAATAACAACTTGGAAAGCTTAAATAGAATAGAGCTCTGAAGCTTGGTAATTTGGCTGCATTTTGAGTTCTTAATATCTGCATGGGTTCAGCAAGAATGAAAGGCTCGGCCCAGATCAGCACTCTGATTCCGGGCAGCGCTTCTAAAATGAGCTGCTGTGTCTTTGTGTCCTGCTACACTTGTTTACAAGCTATAGAATGGCGGCCAACTGGGAAGGGAGTCTCTGTTCCTTTACATCTTAGTTGTTGAGGTTGTTTCTTAACTATGGACCAAAGAAAGCATCTTCTCAGATTGCCAACTGTCAGGTCCATCTTCCTTGTAAAGGCCACACTGGGAGTTTAATCAGTAGGCACTTTTGAGTTCAACCTAAAGGGGCTGCATTAAAATGTATTCACTCCTGTGTGGTCTAAAGATAATAACAAGTCTATTTTCTGAGAGAAAAGGGTCTGAAAATAAAGCTGTGCTGCTGATAGATCAGGTAGAGATGTTGATTGGGAAAGCAGTTCTTTTTACAGAAGACAGTCTTTGTTCTGGGTGCTCCTGTTGTTGGTAATAGCAATTTTGATCACAAGAATGAGGGTTTTTTTTTTTTTTTTTTTTTTTTGGATTGTAAGTTTATTTCAAAATTGATCCAGGAGTACACTTTGGCTAATCATCTGCTGTATGCCCAACGGCAGGCTTGTCATCATGTGGCCAATAACATGCTGAGATGCCTTGACACCTGACCAGGAGGGTCTGAAACACAGTATGATACTGGGCTGAGGAAAGCAAACAATAGTGGGTAATGGTGCTGGCTTCAGCTACAGAGTTTTCTTTCTTCCTTCCTTATTATATTATGTTTTACTTGATTCAGCAAAGCCCTAGGGGTTTGGCCAGCAACAGAAAGAGGCCAGAGTTTTACTGACCTAAAGACACAGACTTCTTTCCAATATTGTTACATTTCTGATTGACTGGTATCTTATATCTGGTGACAAGATTATACTTATTTAATTAATACTTCTTTCTCAGTGGTCTATGAACTATGTGGTATCTTAATGTTGAGCCTATTTACATGTAATGAAACATGTAAATGTTTCATTTTTATCTTTATAAAGATGACTGAGCATTTCTATCAGCAACCCCAATGGGCATCGTTTTTGTACAAGCTTATTTTCATGCTACCTAAGCCAAGGTCCAAATTGTGATAATCTGACTCTAAGGCCTGTGTATTTGACCACTCTTCCGTATTATTTCTACCATTGGCTCAATAAATAGAATACTCTAAGTGGCAGGGAGAGGGATCAAGGCCCAATTTGAGAGGTAGACTTATTATATTCTGTGTCAGTAGGAAATGAACCTGTCTCACAATCCTTCAGTTTTAGGAGAATCTCACATTGACTAGAAAATTTAGATGTTCATCTTCCTCAATTTGAATTATTAATACCAATGAGTTAAAAATTAGTGCTCATTTTTAGTTCATAAAATTATTCATTTTTCATTCTACTACAAACAGACCACAATTTGTTCAAAAATAAAAAAAGCAACAGCAACAACTAACTCTTATTGCCTATGTTTCAATTTTCTATGTTGTAAAAAAGTTAAAAACAGATTTGTGTCATCTACTGCTTTATTTCTTCAGGAAAAGAGAAGTGTTACCCCCTAGAAAAATCCAACAGATTCAAAAGTAGCACATACACACACACACACACACACACACACACACACACACACACACACACACACACGTGCACATGTACAAATAGCTGTGGTTTATTGAGGATACATTTGTTTCTGTGAATATACTGTGGCATCATCAAATATACCAAGAACTTTGTTCTAGGAAAAATGAAAATGTTTTCTTTTGTGGTCACTGCTTTGATGACAGACAATGTTTGTCTCTTCTCTGGAGAAATATAATATTTACCATTGAGGCTAGACAAAGTATCTCTAGAGAAAAGAAATATACCATCAACACGTCTTGGGAAAACCACCAACTATTCTGATGGATAGTTATACAAGGCAAGTGGTAACTTTAGCATCTGCACAGGGTTTCAGCAGAAATATTTTTATCTAGTAGAAGATTATCTTTCCTAGGCTCTATAATCAGGACATAACAAAAAACAAACAGAAAAAGATTTAGTTCTCAAGAGGAGATAGTTCAAATGGAGTCAATAAGAACATCCCATCAGCTCTTGGTTCTACCATACAGTAGGCATAGGATCTTGGGCAAATTTTCTTCCTCAAGCTCATGTTATGAGGTCTCTATACACTTAAAAATTTGGTCTAAACAATGTTTAATGTCTCTACATATCTCAGAAATATCTTCATGTATTTCAATACTCATCAAGGAAACATCAATCTTATTCTTTTTACCTCCTTCACTACATTATGCAGAGTTTATTAAATAATGGTATAATATACATGGCGTTATAGAATCAGAAGATCAAGACTTTTATATCTGGAAAGTTTTTTAGAAGAGCCTCATTATTATTGGCACAAAGGGGATGGAAGATCACTGCCATGAGAACTGCAAGAAATCTTCAGTGGGGGGACACAAATGCTATGATCACAGATATTCATCTTTTTAGACAGTAACAAAACTTGGGTTTGGACTTTATGTCAGGAACAAAAAAGCCAAAGTTGCACTCTAGTGAGGACTTCTGAGAACCAGTTTCTTGTCACATTCTAATTACAATAAAAGGATTGTGGAGAGTTGTTTTAATATAGATTATTAAGATAGTACTACAAATAGAAAGAGCTAGCATTAACAAATCTGAAAGTAGATTTTTGACCACTTCTGTGTGGCCAAAAGAACAGGATGGAGAATGTCTAGAGGGGATTTAAATTTAATCAGAAACTGGTTGGTTACCCCCATAACATTCATGCTATCAGTGGACCAATGTGAGTATCTGTTGTGGAAGACTATTGTGAAACAGTGTGTTCTGAACATGTCAGGGCTGTTACACATATGAACCCACAGCATGCATACGACCTGCACAAAACAAGCCAGTCAAAATTCCAGTGTGTGGGGTGTGGTGGCAAATGAAGTCACACCCACAGCTTCTGAATATAGATCCTGGTTGGTTGCTCAGGCTCTAGTGGATGACACTGCAACCATACCCATGCTGAAAGTACTAATTTGACTCAGTGGGCTAATAAAAATATATATGAAAACTGAAAAGTGATATAGTGACTCAATTCTGGTAGGAGGCATAAGGAAGGATTAGGGAGTGGATTTGAGCAAAATACATTAAATAAATGTATGAAATTTTCAAATAATATTCAAAAATCATTTTAAAGAATTTGTAGGCAAACTGTCAGGAATTGTGAAGGGATTTTGTTGTTCACTGTGTTTCAAGGCAGGTTAATTCCTCAATTCAGACCACAGAGTTTATAAAAACTAGAATATATTTGAATGAGGATTTATAAGTTGGAGAAACTGAGAAACTGAATGTTGAGAACTAAATCAGAAGTCAGATTTTATTTATATCTTCCCAAAGCACCTTGGCCATGATCCCATGAATACTTGCATGCTGGGAGCCCTGACTCATGGCATGGAGCAAATCTGTCTATATGAGTATCTTACTGAGTTGATTTTGCAGGAAAAAAGGGGGCACAGTTAAGAGAGAAAGTTACTCCTGCCAGTCTTTATGTTAATAGGGCACTTGTGGCAATTCATAGAAGGCAGAAAAGTGTACAATTTTGAGAAGGCAGAAAAGTGTACAATTTTGAGTTCAAACTTATCTATTCCTAAACTAGCATTGCTTTATATGATTCCCCAATTGTTCATCTTCACCACAGGCTCTCTATATTTGTGTGCATTATATACATTAAAGATTAAGTTTATTAAGAAATTACTTCGAAAATATGTTCTGATAAAATCCTTAGAATTTTAAACATCAGATTGACTTTACTGTAAAACAAGATTTCATTGGTATACCTGTTTAATGAGAGAATGAATTTCTTCAGAATAGGTATGTAAGACCTTAATATGCACTTTAAACTTTTTGATATATACTTAATGCTTTTAAAGTAATGGATATAATTACCAGCTTTCACTGGTTTCCTTTATTGGAAGCTTCTGGTTTTTAAATTGCCATTTACATACTTACAGGTATGCATTCCCTAATTCTCCTTCCATACAATTTACAGATGAGGGATTTATTATGGTATGCCTCTGTGCAAGGCTACAACTGGACAAAGTATTCAAATCAAAATGCAAATCTGTCTGTATTAAATTGCATGTCCTTTTTACCATCAAAACACTTAGGTCTCTCCATTGTCTGAGACTAGAAGCTCATGACAACTCTGGGCCTTCCACACTGGTCCAATTTCATCTTACCCAATTCTCTACGATGAACAGTCTATACCATCACAAGTTGACTCAATGCTATTTCTCTACATACACTTTCTTGCAAAGATAGCACAGTATCTTGTTAAACAGCAGATTCTGATTCAGCAGATTTGGGACAGTAATGAAAACTCTGAATCTCTAATATTCCCAGGTGATGTCAGTGCTACTCATGTGATCATGAGAACATACTTTTCCTATGTGCCTTTGACTTTGCCCTTGGCAAAATCCTCAGCATTTTTCATCCAAGTTCCCTCATACCACTTCCTCATCTCTATTTACTCAGTTTTCCATCTTGATCTGACAAATTTTCATTAGTTCTTAAGATTAGTTCATTTAGTGCACTTCTTATTTCTAGACATATACAATTGTCTTGACAATCTTAGAAGTATACCTTTAAAAGGTATATTCTCTCTCATGTTCAACACAGCAAGGCAGAAAGAATGCAGCCAGGTGAGAGAAGCACAAAGACAGTTTTAGTGAAGAATTCAGGAAAACGCAGTAGGCTTCTAGCTTTGGTTGTCAGTCTTTGAAGCATCCTTGGACTTCAAGCCTCTGCTTCTCTGATACACCAATAGCTCTTGTGTTTTTCTGAAGTAGTTCTATAGCCACAGTTACCAACTATGTTGGTTTTAATGATAATGGCACTTACAGGCTCAAATACTTGATTATAAATTGGGGAAACTGGGAAGGATTGGGAGGTGTGGCTTTGTTGGAGGAGGTGTGTCACTGGGTATGGGCTTTGAGGTTTCAAAAGCCCACATCATTTCCAGTTTTTCTCTCCCTCATGGCTGTGTCTCAAAATGTAAACTCTCAGTTGATGTAAGCTTTCAGCTACTGCTCCAGTGCCATGCTTGCTTGCCTGATGTAATATTGCCCACCATATTGGTCATGGACATATCCTCCAAAACTGTAAGCTCCAATAAACTCCATAAGCATCTTTGCTTCTGGTGTCTCTTCACAGCAATAGAAAAGTAACTAAGACATCAACAGTGCATCTAGTCTAAACTGTATTTGTGCATATATACTTATGTCTATGTATTGCTAATAATGACTGATGATGTCTGCCAATTGAATCTCAAATATACTAGTGTCTATTTGCCATCTTAAGAAGTGGTGAAGAATGGGAAATCATGTTCTATCTTACATAATCCTAAACAAAAGGAAATCTTCATAGAACCTTCATTAAGTTCTCTTAAATGCTATTTTTAAAATAGAGAACCATGGCTACAATGATTTACCAATTGAGACACTTTATCTAAGATGAAGTCCAGTAAAAAATACCATTTTATCTTTTAAAGGTAGAGACTCAGTATTTATAGCCCAGGTTAGACATAAACGTATGGATAATTATATACCTCCCATGTGCTATGATTATTGACATGTTCTACTATGCTAACTTCTAGGGATCTTAATTTAAAATAGACTAGAATTTCAAATAATGCCATTCTGTTTTTGCAAAACCTGCACTTATTTTGAGTTCTATATGTTTGTAAGCTTAATATGTTGATTTTGAGAGTGGACTTTATTCTGTGCAGGATAGATACTATATTCAAACTGAGATTACTCTTATTTCAGTGACCTTTTCTTCTTGTATGAAAACTTAAAGCATTTAGAATGACTTTAAGATATGAGGTTAAACTCATTTTCCAGGCTACATTTTCATCTATCATTGATTCCAATGATGGGACCTGATGTGCAATTTGACTTGTGTCCCCCTATTCTGATCTCAGGGCCATTGCAAACAAATTTCATGTCTTTAACCTTTGTTTGTTTCTAATTAGGGTGACAAATTTTTGCTTTTGTCAGCTTAGTTTCAATAAACATTAATCCATAGTCATTAAGCCAAAATAATGAGGTGTTTGAAAGCAATGTTTTTCCTTTTATTTTTCTTTACTGAAAATCAGTTTAAATACATTCAAATTTATATGGTAGTAAATAAGAAAGTAGTTTCCCAAATTGTTGCACTGATATTATTATATAAAGGCTTTCCTCTTATTATCACAGATGAGTAGAACACTTAAATATCTCCTTCATGGCTGTTAAGATACAGTCCAGTCAATTCATGCCCAGGGAGCTTTAATCACAGATCATCTTCCTGATGAATGGTAAAGACACTGTGAAGGCTATCATGACAATGGCTGAGGAGACTTGGAGAGTTGTTAATGGCAGTAATGCCAGCATGCAGCTCATAGCTACTTTTAAGGAGTGCTTCTGATCTAAATGATCATTAGATTAGCTTTGCATGGAACATTTCTTGAGAATTTCTACAGTTAAGTGAGGCCAGCTATTTTATTCAATGGATACAAGTAAATTTGCTGGAGAGGTTTGAAGTTCTCCTGGTGGAGGGTAAAGTGTTGGTTTACTGATCAGCTAAAAGATTATAGTTTTAATTTCTGTGACCTATTACATTATTACAAATAAAGACTTAAAGCAGGATCAGGAAGAAGATGTACAGAAAAATAATTATGACTTTACATGTTAAAAATAGGGAACAGTGAAAACTGTTGGTGAAAACTGACCCTTAACTAAGAGTTTCTGTTGCCCCAGGATTTACTCTTCATTTTCTTTCTTCTCATTACTCCAACTCAATCTTTATCCTCAAGCCCCAAATAAGGTACTAGAGCTGTTTTAAAGATTATTGCATCATTTAACAAGAGGGGCTAAACTTTAGAGGAAGAATAGCGAAGAAGTAAGAATCAGGACTTTAAGGAAATAAGACAAGATTTGGTCCAGTATTAATTTCCCGTAATGCTTGAAGAAGAAAAAGGAAAATATGACTGAGTTCATTGGAAAGAAAAAAAAATCCAACTCTGTGTTCTATCAAATAGCACAAAAATGTTAGAATACACAAACTGGAGAGTAACAGTGGACACCAACTCAGATACTTGCTTATCCAGCAGAAAACTAGGAAGCTGGGTATAGTGTCCAAGTCTATGGTCTTAGCTACTCAGGAAGTGGGTAGGATGATCCTAAGTTTGAAGATAGCCTAAGAAACTTAGTGAGATCCTGTCTCAAAATAAAAAGTAAATATCTAGTACATAGCTCAGTGTGAGAGCAGTCTTTAGTATGCCTGCGGGCCTGGATTCAATCACTGTCTACTAGGCAGTGGGGTGGGAGTGAGTAAAAAGAAAGAAGAAACAGAAATAAGCAAAGGAGAGAGAGGGAGAAGAGGAAGGAGAGGGAGAAAAAGAAGAAGACAGGGGGATTTGGAGAATTTAAGAAGGCTATGTAGATAGATTGCCTTGGGCCTCCTGCTTCTCAGGTATGGCATGCCTGAGATTTGTGATCTCTCTGGCCCCTCAATGCTGGATCACCTAGAGATTTCTCACTGCATGTGATAGGACAGACTATTAGACCTGATAGAGAAAGACTATCTTGAACAAGTGCCTTTGAACCTGATACAGCAAAGACAAAGAAAGGTATGTTTAAGACTTCCAGTAAGCAAATCAGTAAAACTCTCCTGATAGAAGCCCTCAATCTGTCATTTGGAGCAATTAGAAGATTTTAGTGGCATATTTAAATCTTGTGCTGCAACACATAAAGTACAAGAACAACGATGCTCATTTAATAGTGATACATGAACAGGTTTCACTGGGAGCCCCTGCTGCTACGGAATACTAAAAATGGCTAGTTTTGCATCATGTTGCTTAACAAATGTTACAGTCACAGTGTCCAAATAAACACACACACACACACACACACACACACACACACACACACACACACTCACATAGAACCCTTTACGGACTCTGGGATATCAGTTAGTTTAGACACAGGCACATTTCTGGTAATCTTAGCACTAGCATTCTTATCCACAGTGGCTGATGATTCAATAAGTATAGAGTTTTCAGGCCATGGGAAACATTTTATTTGTAAATCTAGTACTTATGGGACCAGTAAGATGGCTCAGCAAGAAAGGAGCCTAAATTCCCAGAATCCCATGCAGAATGGGAGACCTGACCACTGCAACTTGTCCTCACACTTCCACATATGCACAATCACACATAACACATGCACACAGAGTAAATAAACCACTACAAAAAGTCTACCTATTCCTGATGATACGATATACAGTATGTTTTGCCGTGAAGATGCTTTTTATTTGTTCGTTTGTTTGGTTTTTGTTTTTTCACTACAGGGTTTCTCTGTGTGTATCCCTGGCTGTCCCGGAACTCACTCTGTAGACCAGGCGAGTCTCGAACTCACAGACATCCACCTGTTTCTGCCTGCCAAGTGCAGGAATTAAAGGCACGTACCATCACCATTCAGTGAAGATTCTTATCAGGAATAAATTAGTTTGCACCTATTTGGAACACTTAGAAGCTTACTGAGTTAGAACATTTCATGGACTTAATATCCCTGCCCCCCCAAAGAAAAGAAAAGAAAAGAAAAGAAAAGAAATATCACTCAATTTACATTGAACAAATATAAAACATTGTATATAAAATGCAGCTATTATATTGATTTAATTATTGATTTATACAAATTGTATCTGATTTGAAGTTGTATTTCAATAAAATGTACTGTTGTTACAAAAATAAAGGCATGCATTCATTGGAAGTTCTGTCACATAAATGAAGTGTATTACCTCATATTCCTGGGAAAACTTCAGGTTGTCATTTGCTTTCAACCTCTCAATATGGTCTGCAAGTTCCAAGATAGGTATTGGAGGATGGCTAGCCATACCTATTGAAAATGAAGAGGAAACACATTTGAATACAAACCAAATGATGCTAACAGTTCCAAAACACAGTGAATGCTGTAGTTAGAAATGGCCTGAAAACATGTGAGTAGTAAAGATGTTTCATGTGAAGAAGCAGGCAGATAGTCTGGTTACTCAAAGCAGGACATGCTCTAAAGGGAGGATTTTGGAACTAAGTAGAAAATTCACCAAGCATATTCCCCAAACTAGCATTCCTAGTGTAGAAGAAAGTGTTACTGAGCTATGAATCAATGAGGTTAGCTAGCAGGAAAAAACTGAAAAGTCGGGCCTGATGTCAACTTCTGCTTTGAGTAATTACTGTTATGCCATCTCAGACTCCTTCTCCTGCACTGTGTGAAATGGAAATTGTGTGGAATTAAATGGTGTAAAGTCAACCAAGGAACAGACAGTGAAGAAGGCCTGAAAGGGAAGGAGGAGCAGCCTGATAGGAAACAGAAAGTGACTTATGTATAATCAAAGAAAACTAACTTGAAAAATGAAGGTTACCAGGGTAACCGGAATCATCTGAACCTGCAAAGGAAATGATGGTGTAAATAAAAATAAAAAAATTGAATGGATTTGTTTAAAAAAATGAAATGGATAGCCTGATACACATTTATAAAGGGCTAATAAAATGCAAGCTTGTGCAGGTTTACCATACAACATGATAGATGAGGATCACTTTAGTATTTCATAAACATGTCAGGTGACAACACTCACATGCAAATATGGACACAGAAAATGACATGCACAACAGCTCATTGACAATGGTTACTGACAACACACCGACACCAAACCAAACTGAACTCAAACATGTTTCCACTAGTAGCAGATTGTAGAGGCCGGGGTTGCAGCCTGCTGGCCATTTATAAATGGCCACACTCCCAACACAGTGGTATTATGCCCCCAGGTCTCGCTCTTCAACCCCCAGCAAACCTACAAGCTACTTCAGGTGTAAACATCTTTGCCCCTGACGGGAAATGAATTCGGGGAAATAAGCACATGATAGATGAAAAGACAAGGGAAGAAAAGAAAAGAAAGCAGAGAGGGGACTGATACATCTTAGTTCAGTCGGCCAGCTGAAGACACACTAATTTCACAGTGTTTGTTAAAAATAATCTGCTGTTAATTTTGATGATTCTTGTGTTTTTCTGATTTTTTTTCTCTCTGTTCACATGATTTGATCTTGTCTCATTGAGATTAATTTTGCAAAAGCGCACCATGAGAGAGAATTGCTGACTCGGATATTAAGAGACACAAATTCCAGCTGGATTGAGACAGTGAACTAACATGCCCCCAGGGAAGCATCTGAAGTAGAAAATTAGGAGTGGGGAGCTCCAACTGGAAGCTCTGGTGATGCTCTGCTGTCACTGCAACTCCTGAGGGGAACAGGCTGGAAGGATGACCATCAGATCAACGTGACAGGATTGCATATGAGTGCTTTAGAAATGGTGTCATTATGTAAAGTCACCCCCTAAGTTCCTTTCTCTGAATGCCAAATTATCAATGGTAATGGTAAACTAAGTTAAAAAAAAACAAACAAAACAAAATAAATTTGCTTCTTCAGGATAATCATTCTATGCTTAGCACAGTGCTGTGATCTATGGCAGCTTTGTGTTCGTGGCTGTGAAGGTCTACTTATAGGAGCCCGAATCTTGGTAGAGAGCCAACAGAAATGAGTAGATTCGATGTCGATCCTCTTTGTTGATGATATAATTATATATTCAGACCAAAATTTTGGAGTTCTTTCTGAAAGTTTTCATATAAATGGTAGAACTGAACTAATTTGCATTCTGTGGAGCAAAAGGGTGGGTGACAACAATCTAGTAATTAAGAGTGAGCTCATCCAGATGAGGCACTCCCCAGAGAAAAGAATGGAAATGCAAAAGCACAAGAGATGTTAGGCTGATCTGGACATGGAAATGGGCTGATGTGGACATCATTGCAGTGCTTTAACAGAGAAGGTAATAGAGACAAAGATGTTTAGACCTTTTCGAGCGAATCGTGGGAGAGAGTTATTATCATATATGGACTGAGTGGTGGTTTGGCTAGAGAGGGAGGACACAGAGCCAATCAGGGAGGCGTAGGGGACTGAATTACTGCTCAAAGCTGCAAAAGTAAAGCCAGTTGGAGATGGGAAAAGTATTAGTATAACAGCAGAAGACCATAAGAAACAATACAAGATGTGATCACATATTTACTTCTGACATGTGGTCTCAAAGTACTACTTTGGAAGCTCATTACAGAGAAATCCAAACAAATCTGAGCTACCTCTTTGTAAACAGCATTAAAGAACTGTTACTTAAGACTTAACGGTATGCATCATATGTACACAATTTCTAGGACGAGTATAAATGGCAGAATAGCCATTTTACATAAAGGGGTGAACCTACGAGAACTGCATGGAGTAAGAAGGAAATGTAGGCCCACAATACAGAATATGAAATTACTTCTCTTCCGACATCTACTTAACAGGGACCTGTAATTGAGCATCTCAGTGTCTTTATCTGTAACACCAGAGTATGAAAGTAAGGCAATTCTGTGGCGGCTACCTTCTTCACAACACTATTTCACTATGCTGATAGAGACTGAACAGACAAGAGTCTTTTAGAAGTGGTTCATATAAAAGGGTTTTTAAAATTATTGCTTTGAGATGTGGAGAGCATTGTTTGGAAAATAGAAAACTTTTATTTACATGAGTTGTTTGCTATTTATGTTTAGGTAAATTTTCTTTAGCTAGCCAAAACTGTGTATACTCTATATGATGATGTTGCCTTGCTTATATAAGGCTGAATGCCAACATCAGTCTGCTGTCACATAAAACATAAGAAAAAAATTACTCTAACCCAAAGCTCTTTATTTCATGTCAGAAAACAGTCATCAAGGGAATGGTGGTTTGAACAAGAATGCCCCCCCCCATAGACTCATATTTGAATGCTTAGAAAGTGGCCTTGTTGGAGTAGGTGTGGCTTTGTTGGAGGAAGTGTGCCACTGGGGGTGGGCTTTGGGGTTGCAAACGTCCAAGCCAGGATCAGTGTCTTTGTCTTCCTGCTGTCTGATGATCCTCAACTACTTTTCCAGAGCCATGCCTGCCTGTGAGCAGCAATGTTTCCCTCTATGATGTTAATGGACTAAACCTCTGAACAGTAAGACAGTCCCAATTAAATGTTTTTCTTTATAAGAGTTGCTGTGGGCATGGTGTCTCCTCACAGCAACAGAAATTCTAACTAAGACAAAGGGTTTACTTCGAAATAATTTTCAAGAAACTTGTCCATTGCCCAGTGCTAAAAATGCATATGGCATAATCCAGATGACTGTATTCTGATGAAAAATTAGACACTGAGAAAACTAAAAAGATTAAGTTCATATCACTTGTAGTAGTTGCTCAGCTTTTGTCTGTTAGCCTGGCCATTGTTCACAATCCAGAAAACAAGTGTGTGTGTGTGTGTGTGTGTGTGTGTGTGTGTGTGTGTGTGTGTGTGCATGTGTGTGTGTGTGTGTATTCATTCAGAACAATATTTTCACATTAATTCTGAGGTATTTTTAAATTTCTTTTTTTTGTATGATCACATCAGATCAATTAATTCATAACCTCTGCATGTAAGAGCCACAGAGTGATGTTTTAAGTTCCCTAGCAATAACCCTTCATCCTATGGGAATTCATGATGAAGACAGCAGGAGCCTTGTGACTTCATTTGTTATTTTTATGCTCAAAAATCACATCACAATTTATGAGAAAAATAAACTTTTTTTGCTAGTGATATCCTTATATCCCTGTGACACCCCACCAGCAGGCATTATTCCCTTTTGATATTCCTAGTAGCAAAGAACTTGAAGTATAGCTAAGAACTGCTAAGGATGTGCCAGGACCAGGACCTCATTGATCCAAAGCTACAAATGCACAATACAAACACATTTTAAAGGTTTAGACTGACCCTGAGCAGAGTTTTCATAGTGAAGCCACAGCATCTCTCAGATATGATGTTAAAATGAAACCTGATGGGGTCGTAATTATAATGAAATCTACTGTACAGGTTGGAGAAAAAAAAATGATGACTACTTTCAACATGGTACATATTTGTGATAATAATCACAGTGGCTTCCTTGCATGAAATAAAAATTTTAAAACTATAGCTTTTTTTTTTTTTAAAGCTGAGGTACATCTTGGAGATAATGGAGTCTGGTGCTTTTTATTTTATACAATAGGACTCAGAATTGTATCTGTTCACCTAAGTAGTGAATAGCAAAAACACTCCTATGCTGTTTGATATCATTACCCTGATTCCTATCTGAGTAGAAACTGATTTTTCTAGAGCAAAGCAGAGTCAAAGGACTGGGAGAGTCAAGATGATACAGCCAGTAACCAAAGATCATTAACTGTGGTACAGTAGCCACTTTTACAAAGAAAGCATCACTATTGTTTCTTTGTGAGGAACAGTTTTCTAGGACTACTTTTGTTCACCTATTTTTTTTTCTTTTCAGGAAAGAAAAGCATACCTTTATTATCTGAAGAGCAACAGTAAACCTGAGGGTCAGTCCCATGTCAGTCTTAGTGCTGGACATGGAGATGTGGGTGGTGCCTGAGAATGGAAGCTATTCCGCTGTGATGCTTTCTGTGCTAAGGGGAAATGTGGGTCTGATGGGGGAGATGTCCCCACACCTAAAAGTCCTGATTTACTATCAAGTAACAACTTCATAATTTTCAGTGTTGACCCAGCATTTTCTTGAAATCCCGTGTATGACAAAGGTAAGATGTCGAGGCATGAGGTCCTTGTGCTCACAGACAAGCACTAGGAAAACCAGGACTGTTAAGCACACAGGCTTGTCTCTTCAACAGAAGGGATGGATATACCTGTTTTCCACCCAGGAGGATGCAAGTGGATGTTGTAAATAACCTGCTGACCTCTTTCTAGCTGTAGGGCCAGGCCTCACAAAAATCCTCCAGAATGCTTATCCTAGACTCCTTTCTCTAGACCTTCATCTTTAGCTTTGTTTCTCAGTCAACAGAACACATCCTTAGGGGATATGTCATAGTACTTTATAGCCTGGTGACCTCTACACTATCTAGGTCAAAGAGCACACCCGATCCTAGGACCTTAAGCTATAGAATACATCTTCATTGTAGAGGTCACATGTACTTTGCAAAAGAGTTCCCATGTAGTCATGCCTTAAGTTTTCTTGTACACAGGGATAGAGAAAATTGTTACCAGGAAGTTTTTTGCAAAATTGAATTGTATTTAATATGACTAAAATAAACTGCCCTGGTGTCAGACTTCAGAAGTTTTAACTAGCCCAGAAAACTAAGTAGCACTGAACTGAATTTCCTTCTTGCCTCTCATGTTTCATGTCTCTGCTGGCACTAGATCTGGCAGGAATCCCCACAGTAAGAACTTGCAGTCTCAACTGGCCAACTACATTGTGGCCTCTGTGGAAAAGAACAAACTCTTCCTTTTGTTTTTGTTGAATTAAAATGGAGGGATTTTGACAGGGTCAGATGGCTTGGACCCAGATGGTGACATCCATACCAAGATGTACAGCAACATAATGATCATAAATCACCCTGATCTAAAGACAGTATGTTAGTTAATAGATTTCAGAACTCTTAGAATTCAGCATGGTTCTGGAGTTGGGGCAGGCAAAGGGTGCTCAGACTCATATCTGCAATATACACAATGCAGGTTCCTTTTTGTCAACACATTCAAATTCTCTGAAACTATGAACTAACAGTATAAACTCAAAACAGTATAAAGTTAAAAACTGCAGTGCAACTTGACAAAACATTTTTTTTTAAAAAAAATATGGAAGTGATCTTGCTTTTAAAATAGTCTTACAGTGTCCTGTCATTTAGAACATGCTTCAAATAACTATATTTTCCATAGAGAAATGCTTATCAAAAAGAGGCTCAGAATTTTGAATACTGAAACAGTAACTCTACTACTTCCAATATTCAAAATATCTTGAGCCTTGATCTGGTGCATAAGTGGAAAACTCCACATCTAACCTCATGTGATGGTAGCAACAGAAATACAGGCATAACAAAATATCATATAAAACTACTTTCCATCTACATATGGAATCATACCATATCTATGAAATAGAAATAACCTTTACACTTGGGGTCCATTCCCAAGATATCTCAGTTCATATGTACAAATATTTTTTTAAAAAATACCTGGGGGAATGTGGCTCAGTAGTAGAACATTTGTTCTACATGCAGGAAGATTTGGCTTCAAAACCCAGTTTTTTTAAAAAAACAAAACAAAACATACATACACACAAAAAAATTTCTCATCTGTTAGAAAAAAACATATCAAAATAAAGCAAATTTCAAGTCTAAAACATTTTTCCCTAGAATATTATATAATGAACATTCAACTCACACTTGCTTTTTTATTTTCATATATGTTTAATCCTTACATTGAATGTCTGTTGAAACTCTGTAAATTTGGTAAGTACAGCTTTTGTGGCCAGTATTAATAGTGGCATAGGATTTTTGCTGTCACTGAACAGTGTCTTGATAGTGTGCTATGATTTTCCTGACAACAATTTATGATAAAAGCTTGGAGAAAATTTGGTAGGTTTAACCAAGGGGAAGATAATCTGTTTATCAAATCAATGACCAACCTTTCATGAGTGTATCTGACTTAGCAGCCATTGAGAGAAATTCAGTTCCTAAAAATAGTCACATTTTAATATAATTTGTATGCTACTTAAAGGAGATAAATACAAATACTCTACTATGTTCATAAATTTGTTTATAAGCTAATGATAAATAAAACAAAGAGAACTTTGCTTTGTAAGATATAATTGCTTCTGGGAAAAACAACAATTTGACTCAATTATGGTCAGTATATCTTAAATAAAATATTCCCTAAGAGTGTTTCTCAGGTAAGCATTGAATGATAGACTAAAATTTAATTTTTGTTGTAGGATTTATCAAAATGAGGGATTTGAACAAACTGTGTTCCTTTTATGTTCAAAATTTACCATTTTGACTCAATGAATCAGTGTTTTACCAGTACAAAATGCAAGGAACAAATGTTTTATTGTTAGGTTGTATGTTTACTTAGAATGAACCATGATGATAATAAACATATACATATAAAGGTGGGTTTCATCAGCACCAATGCAATTATTAACATCAGTGGACAGGGGTAGTTACTCAATGACCCCTCAAAATCCATTTGGCTACTGTGCAGGCAAGTCTGCTGCTGATACCACAATCTCTGATACATTAACTTCTTCTGAGTTTATTTTTGTTTTTCACAGACCATCAATCATCTGCCAGCCATGTTTTCTTCCAGGCAAAACACACTAAGGTCAGCCCCATACTGAAAGGCAGCCATGGAGCTGTGGCTGCTGTTTTTCCATTCTGGGACTCCTTTGGTTGTGTTTGGGTATCTTTGTGAGGGGAGGGGAGAGCAGGGACAGCAAAAGCAGTCATGGTGGTGGTGGCTAGTACTGTGTCCCACACTACTATTTGCCCTTTCTTTACTTCTATGTACTAGACAGAACACAGACTTCTCTCAACAGTAAACTCAATTTGCTTTGCTGAGGAGATGCACAAATATGAATCTCTCTCTCTCTCTCTCTCTCTCTCTCTCTCTCTCTCTCTCCTCTCTCTCCCTCTCTCCCTCCCTCCCTCCCTCCCTCTTTCTTTTTGTTTCTTATACATTACCATCTTTACACAATGTTCTTTATCTCACTCACTTTTCCCCTTTCTAGGGGCCATGGACCAGAAAGGGAAAATTATCAGTCAATAAATTTTATAGTACTAAAAAGATATTGTTAACTGGTGATCTTTATCAGAAGGTCTTTGCTGTCACATTCCCTGGCATCTGAGACGCAGAAATTGTGTCAATGGTACGAAAAGATCTACACGACATGAAAGGTAGATTCCATGCACAGGGAAGGGCTTCACACACGCTGAAACTGCAGAACAGAATGAAATCAACACTGTGAACTGCCAAAAAGGAGAAAAAACATTCACATTCTAACTTGGAAAAGGCCTCTATTTACATGCTGCAAAGTTAAAATGGTGTGTATGGTCCCCTGTCTGCACACCTACTGCATATTTGCATTTAGAGGCATACATACAAGCTAAAGTTCACAAGGGTATGTGTAGAGTCTTGGAGGGCAGATACACAGTTAAGGTCAGAGTAATGATAAAAAAATCTTTCTTTTATTATTTAATATATGATAAAAAGAAGAATTGAAATTCATGAGATAAAAGTGTCTTCTTATTTGAAAAACCTTTGTTTGATCCTTTCCCACTTAAAATTATGAAAAAGTTCAGACATATAAAAATTTAAATAATATCAGTGAATAGTGGATAAGGCAACATCTACATCCAATGTCAACAAGCATCACTTTTTAATTTTCTGAAATTCCTTCCATTAGAAATATGTACTGTTTTTATTACTGTAAGCAAGTTATACTGGGAAGGTAATCTAAAGTCCTGTGGAGTCTACAATGAAGGAAAAAAGCAGTTATTTCTTTGCTGTGCAGGTTAACAGACAGAGTTCACTTTTGCTTAGCTTGGAGCCTGGATGCCAACGGCCCCTAACTCACACAGCATTTCTTCTAGGAAAACGCATGTAAGACTTAGTAAGTTAATTACTATGTTCATGTTAGGTACGTACTTGTGTATGCTGCCTTCTGAGGGTCCTGGGGGTGGAACTCAGTTATCTGGCTTGGAAAGAGAAGCCCTTCCCTGTTGAGCCACCTGAGTGGTCGGAGGAATTCTTCTAAAAGCTTCTTTTATAATTGAATCCCCCCCCCCCCTTCACAGAACTTAAAGATGTGTAAAAATTGGCTAGGAGTTAATAATTTTAATCTATCCCTTTACTGCCTATCCTTTCTCTTCCACTCACTCTGCCTAAATTATTCTGCTGAGGGCAGGAGAGTGACATACCTCTACCCAGGTTTCACTTTAACTTTATAAGGTTACTGCCAGTATTAGAAAGATGTCTAACTGCCTATCCGATAATAATGCTGTCAAGCCCAGCACACCAATAACTGAGGTCCTATTGATGTAAGATGTAATTATTTTAATGGATTAAGAAGTCTAGGTTCTCTCAAATTTATCCTGTCTATATACTGTACTGTGAACTTTGACTAAGAAATACATATTCCTGGATAATATTAACAAACAGGACAGCCTGCGTTCAGTTCCTGGAGCCAGGGTCCCCTTGGCTTGCTCAGATGCTCAAGTATGTCTTTAACATCAGGACTAGATTTCTGTCCAAAATTTTAAAAGCATATGAACACAAAATTTTGCCTTAGCTAAGCAACAGTGGACAGAATTTAGATTTGCTTATGATCAAAATGTGTCTGTGGTACTGTTAACTGTCAGAATACTGCCATGTGACAATGTGACTGGGACATCCATCAAAGTGAAAAAAAAATCTCGCTTCTTAACTGTAGACTTTTCTAATGAGAATAAATAAAATGTAACTTATCAATCACTCACAAGAAGTTTTTAAAAAGAAAACTAGAATAGAATCAGAGGGTTATACAAAGTACTTCCCTCTGTCCTGCACAACTGATGGAGTGTCACATGGTAAGTGTTTGCTTGCTACTTTATCATTCCTAACAGCCTGTCACATGTGGCATCACCTGCTCTCCTGGGGACGTTCTGGGGTAGCTCCTTGGTATATAAATCACAGTTTTCTTATTTCACTGCATGTCATATTTTTAGGAGTGAAGACATGGGTTATTAATTTCCTACTTATGCATGCCATTTACAAATATCCTCAACTGTTAATGTTGTTTGGGACAAGTAATTACAGATTAGTAAGTATGATACATATAAACATATTTCACATAATGAAATATAGGAAATTTAAACTAAAAAGTAAGTAGAATCATAGGACAAACAAAATCTAATCAAGGGTCACTTGAGTTTATCACATGAGAAAAATCACTGATCCTTGAATAAGAGAGGAGGAAAAATACAGACAGTTACTTGGTTAACAGCCCCACCTTCTGCTCTTACCCTTTGACATGTTTTTAAGGCAGTTCACTGGTGGAAATCCACACAGGCTAACGAAAATGGCCATATCTCTACACATTTGCCCCTAACACTTCAGTCTATTGCATTTGTAAATCGCCAATTGTTTAGGACATCAGCCCATCTTCTACAGCTTGGGAGGAAAAGAGTTTATTTCAGAGACAAATCAAGCTTAAGTGGATTGTTCCTCCAAGCTAAAGCACAGATAAAGCTTCCTGAATGAGGGGCTGTGCTGGGTGGGGCAGGACAATCTCTTCTGTGCTATTCTTTTCCTTTACTATGTTTCCTTTCTTCCTCTTAATCACATTTCTTTTCACTTTATGCCACTCTCCATTCAGTAACAAGGGTAACTCTGTGTAAATGATAACTTATTGTACACTTAAATCTCCATTTTTAATTCAGTAAATTCTCAAGTGAAACATAAATGATATATCAATTGCAATCCATGGCAGTTTGAATTTATCACATTTTCTCCATAAGTGGATCTAATATTCCCACGTGCATTAAGAAAAGGCATTCTTAAGAGAACTTTTGGGTTGGCTACATTTGTAAAAGGCATCCGCATAAGTTAAAGACACCTGAAGATGGAGTATTTGGGAAGAAGCATTGCTGTTTTCTTGCTCATCATCACCTACATCTGTTAGTCATCCTTGACAAGAGGCTCCCTGTCATGGTTTGCTTTCTGAGGACCTGCTGTCAGGCTATCGGAATAGAGAGGTGGCTCTCACATGTGCTTTTCTTTTGATATCTGACCACTTAATTCAACACTGCACCATGATTGCATGTCTGCTAGAAGGACATGGTTGCTTTCTGCACAGATCACATTCCACACAGAGGTAGTGCACAGCAGCATCAGAGAGGAATCTGTTACTTCAATCCTGGGGATAAAGAATGTGATATAGGGAAGAATTTGGCCTACAATGCCATGGCTTTGGGGGGGTCCTCTATGGATTGAGATAAGTGGTAGAGAAAGTACATGAATTGCTGGGTTCATCATTAAGAAGTTGACTGTATTCTGAAGTAGTCAGTATACTTGCATTTTAAAATGAAGCAAAGTAAGAGTTACTATACCAGTGTATTTTATATCAAATTGCCTTTAAAAAGCACCATGGGGAGACTCAACATGGTTCATGCAGAGGACTGCAATGACCCTGGAGGACAACTCAGATATGTTCATGCATCATGGACAAGTTCACAGTCTACATTTATCAGTCATGTAAAAAGTATATGCAGGAGACTTTTGGTTTTTTGAACATTTGCTCTGACATTTATGCTTATGAAGGCATATGCTTTTGCCTTCAAATAGGCAAATTTAAAGAAGCCTAACCTCAGTTAAATCAAATTTTAAACAACTCAACATTTGTGATGATTGTATAACCACCTTGAAAATGTGGAACAGCTCTTTCATTTGAAGAGTTAGTAATTACTGTGTTCCTCTATATGCAAAAAATATGTTAAACACAATAAGCCATACATTCTCACAGTTCAAAGCAATTCATTGAGAATGTACAGTTTAATACCTACAGTGTATCACACTGGGAGTTAGAGCATTCAGATATTAATTAGAGACAAAAGACATCTGCCAGCAGTGTGGGGTATATTACTACAACCAAATCTTAATCCCAAAGACTTTTTAGATCAATGCTTTGCCTTGCTCACTGTGGGAAGGACTTAGAACTGCTCAGTGTGATGTTTTCAGTTCTCTCTGTCATTTGATACTTGCCATTCACTTGACATAAACAGTTTGGTCAGAAGAAAGCAAAGTAGATCTAGTCTTAAAGTAATATTATTGTGAAACTATCCCTCACCAGAATAGTATTTTTTATCTCTGTTGAAGCACTTAATATTCTTTATTTTAAGAAAAAATATATGTTTCATATCTCAATATGTTCAAATATCTCTACACCCTGAAACTTAAATTGGTCAGTGAAATTTAGTATTATTAAATTTCTAAAAGAAATGAAATTGTTCATTCATTCCATCCATCCTTCTCTTTCTTCCTCTGTATTCGTCTCCACTCCTTTCCTTTTCTTCCTCCCTTCACCTCCTACATTCTTCTTTCATGGTACCATAAACACAGATAGCAAAGTATGAAACAAATACCCTATTGAGAACAATTGCCATATTAATCTATTTACTCATGCATTTACTTTATAAGATGAGAAACCAGATTGGTATCACTGAACATAAATAAACCATGTCTTTCCCATTAAAATGACAGATACTTCTCTAAAGGCTGAGGACAGGTCACACATCTTTATCTTCCCTGTCCCATTTCAGATTTCACAGAGTACTTAAATTCCTCTCGATTATATACATAGGTGAACTTCAACAATATTAAAACAAAAGATTGGAATGGACAAAATGGTCAAACTAAGTGATATATCACTTCTCAAGACAATGCCAACTGAACACTCTGTGAAAGATGGAGTGAGTCTCTTACCTGGCGTTTGAAAGTTAAGGCGTCTCAGCTCTACTGGGTCTGTTGGGTGGTGTGAAGGGACTTCCTTATTGTTCGGTAAACTGCTTTTTCTGGACTCTGACTCTGCCCTCTTCCTATAGGGGGAAAATTAAAATTTAAGACTTAAGATGAGTAAAATAAACAAAGAACTAACCAACCTGCTAGTCCTTATACCATTCTTTGCTCAACATTATGGTTTGATGGTTCTTAGACAGCTTTATGATTAAATAGCTTTGTGACTTTGTTCAAGTACTTTTCTGTGAGGATGCAGGGGCTCTTCAGGTGCACACCTTCTATTAATGCAGATAATCTCAAATCCCTCTTCGACTTGGGGACTAAATGATTAATTCAGGTCATCTGTCTTTAAGTTTGCAAGGGGCACTGTTAAGATGCACCCAGAAATTCTATTGTCTACTAGTTCTATTAGTCGTCAATAGGACTGTATGCCTCCAGTAGACAAACCTAACATTTTACCAGGGGAAAACTGCCTAGCCTCAAAGTCAACAACTCTATGCCCACTCCCACCACTTTCTCTTTTAAAGAATATGTAATTGGTGGCTACGAAATACAGATCTATTGGAGGTGAGTGCAGGAAATACATTTCTGAAATATTAAGTTATCCTAATGCTTAGAAGGAGAGCTAGGACTACAAAAGACAAACATCTCCTTTTTTTCTTAATCGGATGGAAAAATGATAGTAGGGGGTGTGTATAGTGGTGTTATGTAATGAACTTTAATATTTTATTAATGACAGTCAAACACAGAAAGACAAAAAAAGTAATTTTATTTTACATAATTGCCAACTATGCTGATGATTATTCAAAACACCTGAACAGATTTTTCTATAAATGTGATTCTTCACATGATTCACCTTCTACTTGTTTTAATGCTGACTTAATTAGATATACTTTCTTAAGCTGCCAAAAATTAAATTTTCAAATAAGAAGTGTTGAGATTTGTTCATAAAATTTATTCATCCTTTTTTTTTTTGCCAAACCCAAACAATTTCTTTTAGAGAGTTAGATGAAAACCCCATGTAGCAAATGGAAGCATTTTTCAGATTGCCCGTTTCCAAATATTGGTAGCGCAGTCTCCATGCTATAGTCAAAGCTGTAGCATCTCGTCATTGCTCAAAGCAAAAATTCTTATTTGGAGAAAGGTGTGCCTCAATGTGTTTAGTTCTCCTGTATATTTCTCATACGATTGCTATGGATGACTAGCAAGCATTGCTCTTGTTGTATTCTCTCATTCAATGCTATACAGGTTAGCCAGAAAATCTTTTCATCTCTGCTCATCTACACAAAATAGAAATAACCAGGGGATGTAGGAAGATTGACACAAGGAGGATGTGCATTTGACTTACTCAAGTGCAATGCTTTAGTGAAATATCCTTGATGCAATGAATTTTCTTGGGTGGGTCCTATTAGGCCCTTGTCCTCTAAGTACCTTGGATTAACCTATCTCAGGACTACATTTTCCAATCTAAATTTGTCAGGGAGAGCCTTAGGATAGAAGGTACTGCCAATCCAAGCCACGCTGTCAATCTAAGGAAAGCGGTAGTTCTGAATTGTGCCCACAGTACTGGCACCTCTAGTTACAGGGAACAGAAAATGAAAATGAAAAGAAGAGGTGGAGGATTGAAAAGAGCAATGAGAAAGATGACAGGGGCTAAGGTCCCATGTGAAAAGAAGGACAAACTGATCATTTTCAGAGTAGCAATCAAGCCATGCGTATCAGATTCACAACACTGAGATACTCATTTTATCACTGAAGATGCAGCATTGCTTAATGAATGACAAGGAATTCAGCTAGCCAGTCGGTCTCGGGATACTCACAGCTGGTCCTTTCATGTCACATACCAGGGCTTTTCTCAGGTTTGGGCCTTTGTGGGTAAGTAGGCACAGGTACATTTTTTTACTGATGTGCCAGACCCAATAACTAAAACCTGCGTCTTTCTTCTTTTCCAAAGTGCTATTTATTCAAGGGCATGGAAAGCAGAATTAGAAATATCTGGGCAAGGAAACTGTTTCACTCTTAAGAGAATTATCAAACAGCCTCCTTATCTTCTTTTTCCCAGAGGCCAGGCTGAGTGACACTGGCTATGCTGAAGGAATTTTCTATAATGAAATTCAACCATTTTTTTTTTTTTTTGTAGTAGGAAAGCTGGAAATTACACCAGTTGTCAGGACAGGAGCCTCAGAAAGATCGTAATAAGGGATTAAAATTACTTACAAGTCATACATCTCATATAATTGCAGTTCATGATGGACTGAAAGGGCCTTCTGGACATCTAATAGCTAATTTTTCTTTCACTCTGTCTGCTCAGATGAGATGACCACCAAGATCAAAGACTCTCTTAGCTTTGTTTGATGAAAACCTAAGGCATGATTGTGGCTGCCTATAACCTTACTACTAGTAGAAACAGATTTACTAGAATTGGAGTTTTTCAAACACACATAGCATGTATAAGAAAGAATCAGAAGAAACTGTATTGGTTATGATCAGCAAGCATTCTAAGTAGTTTAAATTTTTAACTTACTAGTATAAAATATGAAGAGGATGGAATAGCCTACACCAGGCTAGCATGAATGTGAGCCATAGCATTTTTTTTTTTGGGGGGGTAAATGTTCCAAGGTTCCATCATTTCATTTTCAATTAGAAACTATAACAGTGGCCAGAAACGTTCAAACTTTACCTATTACAGTTTTCCTATTAAGGTTATCCAATTTTACTTTCCGTTTACTTCTTAAAATGACAAGTATATATCATATAGAGAAATTGTGTAGTTAAAGAGAAACTAAAGAGTGTGTGTCATTCCACAATGATTGAAACTGCTGTTTTGATTTCCTTTTACATAGCTCCCACTGAGGAGGGATGCCAGAACAAACTGAGCTGTTCAGAAGATTGGAGTCATGATCCGGAGGCCGGTTTTGAATGCAACTTCTTCTATGAAAATTCTACTCTTAATATTTAAAGAAAATGGTTCAGACTTTACTGCTTTGATGTCCCTAATTATGTTCTCAAATCTATCTTAATGCATATCAGCTAGAGGCCGTCTTCTCAGTTCCTTCACTGATGAAAAAGAAGATGATGTCTTAAATTGCGGTCAAATTCTAATGTGAGTACAATGAGGAGGGATTATAAACTGTAAAATGCCTGCAGAGTTACAATGGAACCTGAGAACAGGAAGTAGGTTCCGAGTGCTGTGTGTTTTGGCTGAAACAAAACAGCTTGTACTTTTCTGCTGGATAAATGACAAATCATGGTGTCCACTAAAGGAGACCCTCTCCTGTAAGTTTAACAGTCCTGTCTAGTCAGTGTTAGAGTGATTTTAGAGACAGCGATGCAAGCAGTGGTTCTCAAATGTAAGTGTGTACAAAAAACAGCTGTGAGGGCACTTTAAAACATAGGCTACTTTGTCAAAGCTGGAGACTTTATTCATCTTAGGTGCGAATTAAGAATTTTTATTTCTGGAAAATTCTCAGGGAATAACGATTCCAGTGCTGCTGGCCCAGGCACCACACACTAAAGGCCACAGAATGTAGTGCTGGCAGATGACCTCTTAGATATTTCTTTTAGCTGAATTTGAATCAAACATTTATATCAATAAATATGTATATATTTGCATACATATGTTAAACAGTAGAAAGCAGTCTGGAATCATCATTAATTGTATTTTAGGTATTATTATTACTACTGTTATTGCAAATCAGGGCTGGGGGACACAGGGATAATTTTGGGTTTGGTAAGAGTGTTGTCTAAGAGGTACAAACAAACGAAACAAAAGGTCTACAGGACAACTCACATTTCCAACCTGCAGACACATCAACACACACATATACTCATTTACCCCTGAACATGTAATTCAGAGACTGGCTTTACTGCTTTCTAGATTTGGTTTTAATGAAATAAATTGTTTCCTTCTCATAAAGGCAAAATATTTTCTTCATCGTCATTTTAATATCCAAATTTTCACCTGTGGGTAGGCTCTGTCCAGCTTCCACTTGCTAGGTAGGATCTTTTATGCGGGCCCCCACCCTCACTTCACCAACACTTCAAGTCTATCTGTAGCTTATTTACTGAGCATGGAAGGGGTTTGGTCTCTACTCCTCACCTGTCAGGTTTACTGCTCCATTTAATGCAGCACGAAATAAATAAAGAAAGAAAGAAAAAAAAAGGAAAAAAGAAAGGCTTAATGTTAGTTGGCCAATGGTAACAAGAGTAACCATGACAACCACGTTTTTAAAAGTCGTGCTCACAAGCAGAGACACATAGCTCACACATATTAGTAAACAATAGTGCATCAAAATGTTTACAGGCCTCTAATCACGAAGTAAATGGAGGCCATGAGACTATAACACTGAATAAAGAAAGCGTGGGTTTCATTGGTGCATTCACTTTCACTTACTACTTTACAAAAATGCTGCTAAAATTAATTAATACAGCAAGTATATGGTGACCATGACATTTAACTTTTAAGATCTAACTCAGGAAAACAACTCGTGTTCTTAATGAAAATGAGCAGAATTTTATAAACATGAAGCCTTCCGCTAAGAAGTATGTTGTTCATTAATGACATGAAATTCTGCAAACTGCATTGCACTGAGTAAAATTTTGAGCACTGGAACATTACACCACAATGAAATGAAGTAGCAGAAATAATTTTTCCAACCTTCTTGACAAGTAAGGCAATCATAAATCTTTTTATAATAAAGGGTTAAATGCATTTTAAGTATTGGAAAATATAATACTTGTGATTATAAATCCCAAGTGCATGCCCCTTCTGTGTAGCTCAGCTAATTCCCAGAAGCATTTATTATTAGCCATTGAAAAAACAGACATTTCCTCACGTGGGTGCTACTTCCTATAAACACACCCACCAGTCACTCAGAGGTGCTTCCAGCATAATGATACAATGACTATTTACATATGGAGCTGTTTTCCAGGGACTATAATTTTCTCCAGAAGGTATTAATCTGAACAATGTTCACTTGGAGGCAAGGGGTAAAGTGCTTTGTGTTGTAGACACAAGTACTACAGACGATGCAGTCCATTGATCAAAGAAAGAAAAACAAAAATTCACATTTATCTGTATAAACACACACACAGTGAAGGATGACAATGATATCACGCTTATTTTATTTAGCTTTTTTTCTTTATTTAGTTCTTTCTGGTCTTAAAAGTAAAGTGATTTACCTAGTGTTCTGAATTCAAAACCAAAAAATTACCAAAACAAAAACAACCTTATGTACACGTTTCTCACTTCCTTTTTAATCAATGAGTTCATCAGAGACTAGGGTGTAGAGAATCTCCTCTGTGTGGAAGAAAAAGGCTGCTTGGACTTTTATATCAAAGGATGAAGAGTTAATTAACAGAACTGTTCTTCTCCTACAGGATTGCTTGATTTAGCTTGTACATGCACTCGTATTTGTTTAAATATCTACATTTGAAGGCTTGAAAAACAGGAAAATTTATATCATAGGCCAAGATGAAACTGATAAGAAATGATGGAATGAACAGTTGGAGGAAAGTAAATTGAATGCCATTGGATATATATAAGATCATATATTCAATGTAACTCTGTTCTGGGCACTCAGGAGACAATGAGAAACATGAGAGTCAGGATAATGGGCAGTTATAGAGATGCAAGAGGTTCTATCATCAGTAACTAGAACTTCAAGGACACGGAAAGGGGGGCTGTAGGGCCGCCTGAATAGAGGGAGGAGAGGTAGGATCTCAGACATAAAAGATGAGAAGTGCGATCAAGGTATGAGGAACAGCAAGGAGTGAGGACCAGGACTCCAGGCAGGGGAGGCTGCTGGGTGGCAGGAGGCAGCACTGACTCTGAGTTAGGTATGGACTTCTATTTCTTCACAAGGTATAAAGACTGCAATGATATGCCTGATGGTAATGTTGAAATTTGTCTAAGTTGATGTGCAAACAGGAGACTCTAGGAACAGTCGGAAAAGGTAAAATTACTTGTTTTTCATCTACCTCATGATTTACACGCAAGTATCTAAAGATAAGGACAGAAATTTCTCTCTTCATGGCCAAGGATGTTACTTCTGCTTATAGTATGCCTTGGATTTTTCTAGCCTCATATTCTGTACTTTCTTTCCCACACAATGACATAGAAAAAAGACACTATCATCCATCTTGAATTTTCCCTTAAATTGATATTAATATTTTATTTTAAAATGTTTACTTTCTTTTTAAATAATTCTCAGGCTTTACTGGAACTAATTACTGAGTGTTACGTATGTAGCATGTGCAGAGTAGATGAATGTGGAAGAAATGAGTGGCCTGGTGAATGTTCATTGTCAGTGGTGGATGGATGATGGTAATCTGGGTTTATACATAACAATTAGATACACACATATACATATAATGTAGAAACAACATAAAGCCAATCCTATTACCTTTTTAGGTTTCCAGATTATGGAATAGTATTATTTAAAAGCTCACTTGTACAGTTCATTTATTTTCTTTGTAAGTGACAAAGTTTGAGGTGTTGGTAAGATTTTCTAGCCCTTCAGCCATAGAAGTTGACCTTGACCACAGGTTCCTGATTTATATCCCACTGTTTTTCTAGGCCTTGTTAGCATCTTTTTTCTGAATTTATATTGTTGAGTCACTGAATAAATTAATTATGAAAATCTTTACAAAGAAATCATAATAAGTAATATTTGTAATACTATAAATCTGCCAATTGTAGTTTAATATTCTTAAGAGTCAGTAAGTAGGTTAAGGCCTTTACAAGGCTTCAGTAATAGTTTTACCACTGGTTATCAATGCATTATAGATATAAAAATGATCGATAACAGAAAAGTCAAATTAACAGAGTGACATAAAATAGTGTCCATTTCCATATCAATATAGTTATTAAGAAAAGCCTCAAAGCCTCAAGTTGCAGGGTAAAATACACTTATCAATACGCCAAGCCACCCAAAGCTGCTGGCTGTTAGACACAAGCCATCACTCTGTGAGCAGGTGTACCTGGTAAAGGCAATGATCAAGTCAATGCGACCCAGTTCTGGTTTAGGCCATTGACAGCTCTAAACATTATTTGCATAAGGAAGTAAAATATTAATATTTTCTTAATTATAGTAATGGCAATAGTGATACTTTCAATTTTGAGTCATTATCAATGATCTATATATAACCCAAAGGGCACCTAAAAGAGAGCGTGAAGTACATATTATGTAATTAACTTTGTTCATAATCCAAGTTATAAAAGACACCATTCATTGAGTACAGATTTCCTCTTGAACTGCCTCATGATAATCAAGAAGGACATTGTTGGGTCTACTTAAATTTCAAGTCAGGAACGTTTTTTAGTGCTGAAGCAAGCATTTCTATTTCAGAAATGCTCCATGGCCTTCAGATGGTTAGCTAAATATACTTAGCATTCGAGGATGTATGCATTTTCCGACAATCACATTAGACTATGCTACATGTGCATACGAGAAAATGCAACTCTTTTAACAGAGTCATGAAACCTTTAAATAAGATGCTTCCTCTTGCAGGATTAGGGAAAATTATAAATCAGTTGATTCTTTTCAAGCATTTGTAGATGAATCAAGGAAAATGTAATAATAGTTTTAAAAAATTATCAAGGTTATAGTTATTAATTTCATAAATTTACATAATTAACTTACAAATACAATAGAATTACTTACAAATTGCCTAGCATATCATAATAAAACATGACCTGAAAATGAGGCATGCATTCTGCATATTTTGAATATCAGAATGCCACGTGACATGGGCTAGAAAGGGACCTGTGAATAGGTACTTTCTTCCTGGCTAGATTCCATTGTAGGATGTGACCATTTGAACGAGTATCTTTCAGATAACAATGAGAAATCTAATTTGGCTTAAAAAAATCCATCCTTATTCTTCGGTTACTACCTATAGCACACATACAGGAAAGGGCACCAACTCCTGCTTTGGCTCATATAGGATCCATGACTGACCTGGAGCATGTGGACAGCACCTTTCTTCCACTACTATGTCTTATACAGAAGAGAGGTGAGGAAATATAACAGCCTCCATTAAGATCCATACCAATACAATAAAGACTGAAATGGGGAGATTTAAACCATCAACTAAGGGGAGATTCTGTCGTTGATCACACACTCTCTGCTATTTTACAGTTTGAGCAATTGCATGATGGTAGTGACTTGAAGGGATAAATAGGGATTGAAGGGATAACTAAGGATATTTATCTCCTTCTTTCTAACTCCAAGATAAAATAGGCAACTTAATGAGTGATGATTATGAACTTTGCATCATCTTTTATCATTTCAACTTTCTCTCTGTGTTGGAATAAATAGAATAGACCCTAATAAAAGACAGTTCTCTAGAGAAGATCAGAGATCATGAAGAAAAGAAACAAGCCTATTCTATGAACATAAGAACAAAGGAATAATGGTAGAAATGACAAAATACTAATCAGGTCAATATTGAGACATATAAGGACTGTGGTTAGAATTTGTTTTAACTAGAGGACAGTACTTTCTGATCACCCCTTCTTGAACACTGATGCAAATTTAATAGTGACTATTTGGGAAAAGATGTATAAAAACTGAGAGGGAATTCATTCTTTATCTCTTTTTTTTCTTTTTAAAAAAATCATTTAGTTATGTTTGCTAAACCAACACAAATCTAGTAGGGAAACACTTTAGCACTTAAGCACATTAGATTTATGAAATGAATATAAATGTTTAAAAGCGTGTTTCAAAAATAATCATCTAAAAACCAAATTAAGAGCTGTTTGGGATGTACCAATATCTTGCTATCATGAAATTTATCATCAAAATGCATCATGGAATATGGAGGCTGAAAGAGTACATTCTGTACAATAAAAGAACACATCACAAGCTCAGTCATCCCAGCCTGTTCTAGGCATGACAAAAACATGTTTTCCAATATTAGTTACTGGGCTGTCTTCAAATACATCATATAAAATCTACCACACAATCATGGAAAATTAATTTATTCTTCTAAATTAAGGAAGTCCTCAAAGTCAGAATTAAAATATAGAGCAGACTTACCTTTTATAAAGAAGAATAGCAATCACAATACAGATGATAAAGACCACAGCAAGGACAGGACCTACGACCCATATCAAGCCTTCTTCTTCATCTGTGATTGGTTGTGGATCCAGATCCATTGACACAACAGGGTCAGAGTATGGGCTGGTTGCATACATTTTCTAAGGATAAACAGAGTCCATTTCAGTTAGAAAATCATGTCTTCCGAAAGGGTATATTTAGCACTAAGGTGAGAGGAAAAACTTATGACATAATGTATTGATGACAGGTTGATAAAGTCATATTAAACAAATACAGAGAAGAGAAGGGGATGTGTTTTAAAAAAGGAAGCATAATAAGAAGGAAGTATGAGAGGAAGAAGGACATTTTACAATGCTGAAAATGAGAGAAATATAACAAAATCATTTAAAATGGTGTAAATGACTTCAAAGATTCTTTTACCATGGAATTTACACATACAGTTTCATAAGTGTAAAATACCAACAAGCAGGTGTCAAATCTGGGCTGACAATGTTCCCTTCAAAAATCATACTCTACCTAACAACTCCCCGCCCCCCAACAACAGGCATGAGAAGCCTTCTTTTGAGTTGTTGGTCATGGTTATCCAAAATATTGCCTAAACAGGCTATTGTTGTTCCTTTGGCTGCCTGCTAGAAGTCAAAGGTAAGTTCCCATTGCTGAAGGCATTACCCACTTCAGACATAGGACTCAGAGGACCTGAGCTGGATCTCACCTGAAAGCCTCCTCCATGAAGTATTCATGGCACCAGAAGGAGCCATATAAGCTTCTAAAGGAGGAAAACAACCAATAGTCCTACCCATCTGTGATGCCTATGAACCATAGCAACAACTAACAAGGCATGATAACTCTAAGGGTACAGTCATGGCACAGAGGCTTTAGTGGTCACTAACAACACTCTCATTGGACTTAAGGCCTACTCATCAAGAAAGAAACCATGCCTGGTACTGGAAACCTAGTTAACCACCTACAGCTAGAGAAGTCATAGATCTTGAAGGAGAATCTACAACAGTCACTTTATGAAATCAGCATAATTCATAACTACACTCTAAATATGTACCCTAATATCTACAGATAAGTATAGTTCTCATCCCTCATCAAAGGAAACTTTTCTTTACAACAAGAAGAGAAAGATCATTGCAGGAAACCATAACTGAGAAAAATGCAGAGTTGTGGAGATCAGTTTCAATGATACATCTTCAACACCATGGCATCACCTAAAGTACAGGGATCACGGTGGAAGAGGGAGCAGAATGATAAGAATGTAAGAGACAGAGGAACAGAAAGCTTACTGTGAGATTGTGTCTCCCAGAAATGCCAGGGACACTACACTCATGAAATTCTATCAATAACAAGGGTACCATCAGACATGCTAATTTAGAAGGGGGAAATCTCATAAGGCTTCTACTCTACACAGCAAATTAAAGGCAACTAAGGAAAGTTGAGAGATGAGAAATAGTCTTCCCTAGGGAAGAGCTCACTAATTGCTTAGTCAATACAAAATAGTCATCCAATACCATATGGTCTACCCTAACAACATATACATACATACAAGTAACATTATACTGACTGAGCAGGTTGTACTTATATATTTAGGAATACACACACACACACACACACACACACACACACACACACACACACACACACATACATACACACAAACACACACACTATTAATAATTAAAAAAAATAGGTAATGAATTTTTTTTGACAGCAAGGGGAGTAATGGAAGGTTGAAAGGAAGAGGGAAAATAATGTAATTATATTAACGTCAAAAATGAACAACTATATTTTAAAAAGAGTTAATCAACTTTCAATGAGCATTTTCATTATAGTAATATATTAATTGCTTTGTGAAAATAAAGAAGATGGAATTGAGTATTCCCAATCAAAAACAGTGATTCCAAATGTTCTGAAATCCAAAAGGTTTTGATTGTTTTTAGGGTATTTTACAAGGTTGGGCGATTTGGACTGTTAAAAATCTAAGCAAACAATCCAATGAGCAAGCAGCAACACTCTGAAATCAGAAACACTGTTGTTCCAAGGTCTTGGTCATGAGACAATCCATTTTGGCAAACATTTCCATGGGAAAACAAACCATTATTTAATGCAATGTTAGAGCACACCAACATATCTCAGGACTACATTTCTCGGGCAGTTAAGTCTACAGTTACAAAAGAGAATGCCAATTAAAAACCAAGATGTATGGAATAGATGGTACAGCTTTGTGAAGCAGAATTATTAGAACTTGAGAGATTTAGTAGATTCTAATTAAATTTATGACCGCTACCAATTAGAAGTTCATATGTTTGTTTCCAAAAGGAAATTGATCACATTTCTTCAAAACACAGTTACTCAATAAAGAATGGGCTTGTTTCTGGAATACCTTACTTCATTCTATTTTGTCCCATTTAAAATGAAGCATTTTTGCAAGGTGTGGTGGCACATTCTTTTAATTCAGCACTTGGGAGGCAGAGGCAGGTGGATCTCTGTGAGTTCGAGGCCACCTTGGTCTACAAAGAGAGTTCCAGGACAGCCAAGGCTGTTACAGAGAGAAACCATATCTCGAAAAAAAAAAAAAACCAAAAAAACCACACACACACACAAATGAAGCATTTTCTTTACTCCCATCACTTTTAAGTTCTTTGTTTACTCTACTCCACAAGTCAGTTCATACCCACTGGCTGCAGGTGTCTTCTTCCATTTACTCATCTGTTTTCAGTGAACTGTGACCTTTAGTACTATAATATCATTTACTAAATCTAATTGTCTTTCTTCAGTGCCTAGGTTTTAAGTATCTTTGCAGACTTGCCCCTGTTGAGCAAGACTTAATAACTCCCTTCCTGACTTTCCTAATTCTGCATTTCACTAACCCCTTCCCACCAGTTTTAACTATTTGAAAACAGAGTTTCACTTTGAATTGCCTGAACATTCAGGTTCAAATGAAGAATTCCCCTTATGCCCAGATGCATCTTTGTCTTGATCCCCACTTCTTTAAGCTTTCACTGTGAAAGGTTTGACTTATGAGTAACCCGACATTAAACTGCTGGTCTCATAGATACCATTTGTTCATTAAAACCTCATTAATGTGCTCCTGTACATACCCAGAGTTTCTGCATTTTATTAATTACAACTGGTACTGGAGTTATCATCCTAACTTGCAACTGTAACACCTTTGAGAGGCTTTCTCTTATGAAATTCCTCTATGAAACATGGGTATCTCAGCATGGTTATCAGGAGCCTTGGTATTTTTGTTTCAAACCTTCTTACCATATTTAACACATTCTATCACAGTGAGCTTTTGTTGCTGCTTCCTGAATGTTCTATCCTTACTGATTAATGCATTCACAAACTCTATAACATTTAGCTCCAAAAATCCAACTACTTTCCAAGGACCCACTTAAACAAGGCCTTGTTTACTGGTGGGATTCAGTGCTAAAAAAAAAAAAAACACTGGATACAAGCCTAACAATTTTATTTAGTCATTTATTTCCTGTTTGATGGCATGCATTAAATTCTGTTTTCAAAGATGTGTATGAATACTTCATTTTCTGTGACGAAACTAAATTCCTGGAAGCTTTGGGATGTATATGCTTTTATGTTTATTTGTTTAAAGTGGCTAGCATAGTACATTGTATTTAGTGTTCTCAGCAGATTTTTGCTGAATAAAGTACAACAAACAATCAAAAAAGTCATCCTTTCAAGTGGCTGAGAATGTCAAGACACAAATGGATATACTTGTTCAAGACCAGCATGTATAGTTAAGTTTTTAATCTCCATTTTTCACAGACTTACTTTGAAGCACATTGTCTGAATTTAGTACAAGCTCAACAGACAAGCAGAGAACATGCTACATTGCATACTTGAATTTTACTATTGTTGTCTACTTTCTTTACTTCCCAGGACAGAGGTTAAAAAGACATTCAAGATTGTCTATGTATCAAACAGATGAAAACTCAGTATTTTTTTTTGAAATTTCTGAGATATAACTTGAAAGCCAGAGGGGGGGGGGATAGGAAGTCTTGGAGCATGCATGGATAGATACAATTTACCAAAAGAACTTAGAATTGAGCTTATATATCAAGTAAATATAATTTTTCATACGTTTGTTTTGGAAGGATCCCTTCAGTTTTGTAGGCTAATCTCAAATTGATAGATGTGAACGAACCAGCTGATTTGAAATTCTTTACCAAATGGCATTGAGATAATAATCGAAATGGTCAATCAAAATGGAAATTTATAGACAGGGCTCCCCAGAGCACATGAATTTCTAACTTAAGTCATGAAAAAGGAAATGAACGAACAGGCATAAAATGATACCAGCCTCATGGAAAGTAGAATTTGCTGAGTGGGAAGAAATAATAAGAGATTTAAACATTATATCATTCAAAACCAGTTTGTGGTACTATAAATAGTAGGCAACACATTAGCAAAAAGCTGTATGTTGGGGGAGGTAAAAAGTGTAGAGAAGTGGTTTTTGTTTCTGCCAATTGCCAAATAACAATTGAAATGATTATAGTTATTATTACTAATCTGTCTTAGAGAACTGAGGCTTCCAAAAGTAGTATATCACTGAAAACTGGGTACAACTGTTGGATATGTAGTGAACGATGGCCTTACTACATATGACATGTAGGTAAACCATTGTTTATTGTGAGAGGAATGTCAAGAAATATAATAGGACATAGTTGGGGCCAAGAACTTGTGACTAGAGGGGCCTTAGGTCCTAGGGGTGAACTTACTTCTACAGCTCTACTAAATGAACACAGTATTAAACTGACTCCTAACGACTCATCATTTTATTCATATATTAGTGCATCTCCCAAACCTCATAGAGAAACTTCTTTTTCTAGTAGGAGGTGATTGACACAGAGACCCATAACTTCTCAGCATGCAGAGAACAGGAAACTATTGAGTGACAGTGACCAGTCCTACATGGGACATCTATATCAATTATATGCCCTCCTCTCAAGGCTCAGAGATTATCATGAAAGACAGAATATAAAGACTGAAAGAGTCAGAGGCAGTAGAAGAAAAGAAGGGAAGAGTCAGAGGTAGTAGATGACTACAAGGAAAGAGAGTCAGAGGCAGTAGACAACTGGAAAGAAAGAAAGAGTCGGAGGCAGTAGACGACTACAAAGAAAGAAAGAGTCGGAGGCAGTAGATGATTACAAGGAAAGAGCCTTTTCCAGACACAAGAACTCAGCAGTGCAAGACCTGCAACATCAAACCAGACAAAAACCCCAGTATGGTAGTTTTGGATGGGTAAAAAAGTCCCAACCATAGATGAGGTGTTATTGGTAATAGACATCAATTGGAGGAGGGAGAATTCTTCAGGGAAGCAGAACATGAGAGCTATCCATGCTCCAGTAGATGATCCTACACTCATGCACACATAGCTAGCTCCATGTGGACTTAGTTGAAAGAACAAAACTCAAAATACCTAAAGCAAAACAAAACCAGAACACATGAAGTTGGGACTGAAAAGTAATGGGGGAATAGGGAAGAAATTACAGGTGAGGGAATACAGATGGATTAATTAAAATGCATCATATGCATTTATGAAATCATCAAACAAGAGAAAAACATTGGAGAAAAGGGGCAATTTCAGAAACAAACTTGAGAGCCAGGCGGATCTCTGTGAGTTCGAGGCCAGCCTGGGCTACCAAGTGAGTTCCAGGAGAGGCGCAAAGCTACACAGAGAAACCCTGTCTCGAAAAACCAAAAAAAAAAAAAAAAAAGAAACAAACTTGAAAATTTTTATTAATTCTAGAATTAATGAGATAGTGTAATTCTAGAAATTCTCTAGAAATAATGAGACACCAATGAGGAGACATCTAGACATGAGTGGGAATACTTGGGAGACTTCAGAACCCATAGTTCCCAAGAAAGGCACTATCATCAGTCTGCAGGACTGAGTGAGAGTTCTATGCTGATTTCTGTAATTTACCTAAGCATTTAAGTACATCTTCTGAAATATTCCTAGAACTACATGATGAAATTTCCTTGTAAGTATCTGTCTACTTCATATTTAAAAGAAAAAATGATTTCTAACATTCCATTCCCCTGATATTTTACTTTAAAACCTTCAACTAGATACAGAGAGCATCTTGATGTATTGAAATGCCAGGAAAGCCATCAAATGGCATTTACACATAAAGGTAAATGAGGCTACCTTTGTTCTCTGATTTTCCGTGGGAGAACTCCTCTAGTCATTAAAGAGAGTACCTGCTGTCCAAGAGTACACCTGATATACATACCTTTCATAAACTGTGGGCTTCTTAAATAAAGAGACCAACTCAACTCAGTTACCACACATGCCAGATTTAAGCCTTGATTAGGACACAGTTAGGAAGATATCTAGTAAATGTTAATGTGAACTGCCACTTTAAACATCTACCTTCCTTCCAGTCTACTGTTTTTCCCCATTTTTCTTTTCATTTTTTTAAGGCATTCAAAGCAGCTGAAGCATAAAATGACAAGGAGCAAGATGAATTACATAAAACAAGACAACTCATTATTTAGAGTACCTTAGGAATTCTCACTCATTGAATTATTCTGCAACTTTCTTGGCTTTTCAATGATAAAGTCACTCATACATTTCTATAATTGAAGAAGCTGGTTGTATTCACCTCTTCCTAGAAACACTGTCTGGTGAATCGGGATAGAAGCACTGTGTACTCACAGTTACAAGAGAATAAATTAAATAACTGCCCTTGTCCATGTTTTCTAACATGCTGTTTGAATGACAGGGTCTTTTGTTTCCTTCCAAATTCCACAGGCTAACATCTCCTCAATCATGCCATATGAGAACAGTATTTTTTTCTTAAAGCAAATCATTTCCTTCAAAATAAAGAGAGAAATCTTGGTGATAATGGAGGGAATGCTACAATGTGTGTTACAGACTATGCTCTATCAATTTGGTACTTCACACCTGAAATTCCTGTCGTCTGAGATGCCATCTTGTTTGTAAGGTAGTATCATGCAGAATGCTCAACAATGCTGGAAGGACAGGCAGCCCAATGTTACACTTCCATTAATGACAGCTTGTGAGAATTATTTGGGGTACATGTAGGCACATCCCCAAATAAACATACACAGTGGTGAAAATGGACAAGGGTAGGAAACAGAAGCCATTATAATTAACTTACAGATTCTGCATGGTCCATCACTGCTAGCACAAAGAAAACATATTCTTGTCCACTTTGGAGTTGCTTGTTAGTAAATCCACCATAATGTTTGTCATCCCCCAGGGTGAACTCAGTGGGAAGGACATCAAAGTGAGCAGCAATATATGGCTTTAATTCAACTTCTCTCCCATAACGGATGCTTCTGCGTTTCCTAGATATCTCCTTAAGCAGCTTAAGGAAAAAGTGACAAATAGAAAAAAGAAACATAAACAACCAACTTATTGATGTCTTAGAGAAGAAATTAATCCAGGACTGGGAAGAACCTGATACAGTTTGTTCACCTTTCCTGCAGCAGGTCAGCACAACTGACTCTCAGCTGTGATTTTCAAACACTAGCTTCCTGTTAGTTAAGATGCCAAACTGATTTGCAAGGGCCAGACTTTAAACACAGCACATTAGACCTTCACTGGAAGCTCATATAATTTCCTGCACTAACGAAATTCTGTAAAAGGCCAACACAACATCATAACCTGTTTAAGGAAGAAGCACAGCTTGATGCACAAAAGCCTGGTCTCATGGGAGATACATGAAACAATTAGTAACCAGTCAAAGCCACCTAAATGCTAAAATATTATGTTTGCATAGAAGATGCCACCGTTTTGCTAATGAAATCATTTATATGATGACGATTCTCTAGAGTCACCAGACTTGAAATCTAATGAATAACTTTGATTTACTTATTCAAATAAGTCATTGTTACTCCCTTCCATGTCTGGCTCAGCTTACCTCTTTCACTAACCGGTTTGGAAGATACTCTTGACTTTTTCCCACTGAGCCAACTTTGCCTAGAATATAGGTCTGAGGAGTAAGTATTCAGACAGGTGACATGGTCGGTAGGGTGGGTAAGTATAAGTTTCAATGTCATGAAGGAAAGAAATCATAGATAGACACACACACATTCTTGTATTTATAAGAAAACCTAAAATTAATGTTTGAATTATTTATTGCTTTTCATTGACTTTCCTCCGGGGAAAACATCATTAATGATGTGAGAATTGATTTCAAAATAATGTAACGTTATCTCGGTCTTCTCCTGTCGCACATTATTTTATAGAGTCTAAGTGGGAAGAAGCCTTTAGTAGTCTTTAATGCCTTTGGAGGTAAGTGATCAATTTTTAGTGGATTTTTAGAAAGAATATTTGTTTTGTTTTAATGTCGGTGGAGAAAGTGGGTATGTCTGAGTATAAACTGGAAAAACCTTGTGTACTTGAGGGCAAACCCAACCTTTATCTTGGTAAACAAATTTGAAGGAGTTAGGCAGATTTGGCAGCACAACTATTATACTTGGTTTTTATGCTGGAAAGAAAATAGTAAAACCAAATTGGTGAAGTAGACTTTGCACAAAGAAATGCTGTCAGGAGATGGAAAGATAGATGGTTCAGCAGTTAAGGGCCCTAGCTACTCTTCCAGTTGACTTAAGTTTGGTTCCCAGATTGCAAATGGTGGCTCGCAACTATTTATAACTTTAGTTCCCCATGATGTAACACGCTCTTTTGGCCTCTGTGGGTACCAGCATGTAAATGGTGAAAGAAGACCTGGAGGGAAGACACTCATACACATAAATAAAAATTTTTAAAAACTAAAGAAAGAAATGCTGTCATAATCAAGGCAGGAATTGAGAGGAAATAGTTACTGGCCTTGTCTAAACTCAAATGCTTCTGTCAGCAACCACAGGCAATATAGTCTGTTTTACACTGAGAGCTGCAAATGTACCCAGCTGACTCAAAATCTAATAATGTGGAAGACAGCCCTCTGGCTAAGTAGTAATTTGTTCCTATGACATGTATCAATAATATTTAATTTATCATGCTCTAAAAATGTCTGTGAAATCTGAGCTTATTGCTACAACTAAAATTATATGAGATATAAGGTATTTATAGGGGCACAGGGGATTATACATGAGCTGTTTTGCAAATCTGGTTCTAAATTCTATGTATTCATGTATCTATGTATTCATCCAGGTGGGCCACTCAACTGTGCTCCAACTTCTGGGATAAAACAACAGAAATTTACCTTACAACCCTGTTGCTAAACATAGGTTTACATATAATGATGAATATGGCCATTAGTTAACACTTACTTGGTACCAGACACTCTTTTAGGAAGCCTAAATGAACATCAGTTCATTCACTCCCCACAATAACCATGTAAAATAGATTACAAATATCTCTAATTCTAAATGAGCAAATTTGAGCATGATAGAAACATTCAGTGTATGAATAGACTTTATGGGTGACAAAAAATTAAAACATCCATAGGAGAGACACATATGAGAGGCTTTTCCACCTAGTTTTTATATAACCTTACTTTTGCACAAAAATCAAGAAATCTAATGCCATGTGTAAGCCCTGATCACTTGACTCATGTTTCCTCAGCATGCATGTAATTTTTGTGTATCTGCTTTCATTAACATAGATGAATATGATGTTTCTATTTCCTGGAGCTTTTTATAAACATGAAAATTATAAAATTCTGACACCAAATATTTAATGTAATATTACACTACAAAGGTTATTGCCAATGTGCAGTAAATGATAGTCTATATAACTCTTGGGGGGAGTTCACTACAGATGTGCTGAGCAGTCTTTTGAAGTTGGTCAATCAAAAACATTTATCATCAGTTGTTTATGTGACCGTATCCTTGCTTCTACTTCACTGATCAAATCCTACCTTGCTTCTATTCACATTTCAGATATAGGCAGCTGTCATAATTTATCAACATCTTCCCCATGATTACCATTTGCTAGTGTTTATTTAGGAAACATAAAACAAGCACCTCAGGATTAAATATTAGAACATTTTGGTGTTCTTTAGGTCTAGTGCAGCCATTCACCAAAGTTTAATCTGGAATAGGACCCTGTCTTTAAAGACTGCCCTTTTGGATGCCTCCAGGGTTATACTTTAAATGGCCCAAGTGAGTTTAAATGATACCAAAGTTAGCCAAGATGCTGGAATTATAGCCACAAATGACCTCATTACTTTATGACAAGGCTTTGAAGTACAGTGCAATGAAAAGCTCTGGCACATTACATCATTTGCCCTCAAATAAATACAACTAACATTTGGGAGTCATTCTGCCCAAAATTCATTGCAACTATCAGTGCCTGTTCTGCTCAGTTTGACCTTGAGAACAGGAATTCCAGTCTATGAATTTATCATTCAGATAATAACCCAGACAAAAAAAATAAATGAGCTCAAAATGAAACTCTGAGAGTAACTTGCTAAAGAAACTTTTTTTTAGTCTTGTATGGGTCTAGAAGTAAGGCGTACATGTGAAAATCCCCTTAGGCCATTGTACTACTTGATGTATTTCCAGCAATGTGACTTATAGGCCTTACTGAAAAAGTACTTGGTCAATACATTTAAGAGAAGAACTCGGCTTTGTCAAACCTAGCAACACCAAGTTCAAATTAAAGTTCAAGTTAAAATTACTAAAAGGCTCTGTCATAAACACTAGGTGAAAAACAAGTCCTATCTGGAGGGGTCAGACACAGGATGAGTAGGCAGAAAGTGAGGCCATAGCCTACTTTGACTTGTTCCCCTCCACAACAGTTACAAAATATATTGGACATAATTCCAGAAGTTATATCAAGGGCTGCAGTTCTTTATCAGAAATAATTTTCATTTTCCAGTCAATGCATATCTTATTTCTTCCACCATTAATTCTGCAATGTGGTCTCAATTATATCAGTAAGAAAAGTGGGAAACAACCCATCCTGACTCAAAAGTTTTGAATTAATAAAATGTTCTTTATCAAGCTATTATACAGATTAATGCACCACAACTCAAAGGATGATTAAAATGACCCTTTGTTATGGGAATCAGCAGCACAGACCTGTGGAATTTAATTGCAAGAAAGTTCAATGTCACACAGCCCTATATTTTAATCCATTAGCGTTTCTGTGCATTCTAGAGGTTAAAACCTGGCTGTAAAGGAGAATCGCTTTCTATTCCTTCCTATCAAATGGATTCACTTCTAAGAAAAGCTTATTACTGAAAGCATTTGATGTCCTTTTGCCTTGGATTCCAGTGCTTTGAAAATTCATTTTGAATAGGTAGAAACATTTATAGATTGTACAACTTATCTTTGCATTTAAAAAATCCAATTTCAACAAAAAAAATGTGATAATGACAATCCTATAATTCAGCTAAGAACTAGTTAAACAGTATAGATTGACTTAGTGTTAACTGCTTTGAGAAAGGATTCTGTTTCTCAATATCATAACTGACAGAAGATAAACTGACAAATAAGTTATGTGACCACATCACTCAAATGTGTCATTTGGCACTGCAGCCACATTGCCTGACCACTAGACAGTGACACCCTCAGAAACCTGACCTTGAACTTGTCTAGCCTTCTGAACCTGAACGAATTTAACTCATAAAACTGGTAGGAGATGAAGAGTCGTACTTGTTGAGATGATGCACATCTGTCAGAGGAGGCAAGCCCCACCCCAAATTCCCCTTCTTTTTGTCAGATCACAGTCATCTTTGTGCAGACGCATTTCGAAAACACCAACAATTCCTAGCAGTGTAGTTAGGGAATTAATCATTGTCCTTGCTCTATTTGTATTAATCTGAGGCTGATAGAATATATAAAAATAACAAGATTATTTTGAGATATGGCCCATGTTGTAAATGAACCACATAAATTAAGACTTCATATTTCTGGGTGGGGCTCATACACTTACAGAATTCTGTTTTTTTAAAAAAAATGTCTCTGTAGTATTTAAACATGACTCCTAGCTCTGATAGCAGGCTCTGGTCATGTTTGAGATCTTGGCAATACTTGGGATCAGTTTTCTCACTGCAAAGAAGTATGTAATAACTACTTTTAAAAAGTACGTGAGGCTGGAGAAATGGCTCAGCAGTTAAGAGCACTAACATGTTGCTCTTACAGAGGACCCAGACCTTATTCCCAGAACTACAGGGGGCTGACTGTCATCTGTAAGATCAGTTCAAAGGGATCCAACACACTTTTCTGATCTCCACAGGTACCATGCCTACATACAGCACACAGATATACATGCAGGAAAACACACATACATATAACACCAGACTGTTTTTAAAAGTGCTTGTATTTCAAGAAGTAGAATTGAAACCATTTAGTTATAAGATTTTGGAAGCTGATACTAAACTCTCAGTGTTTGCTGCCTTTTGTACCACATTCCTTCTTTGCTCAGAATTTTGCTCTTTTTTTTTCCCCCTACACTGAAGTGCACTTTTGATTCTAAAAATCTACAAAGCAGAGAATAAGGCAAATAAATGTCTGGGAATCAGGCAAAGTCTGTGAAAGTATGCTGAAGACCGTGTGGCAGGTTAAATGCAATGTGCTATAAAGTATTAAGCATTTATAACAGTCTTGGAAATTGCCAAACTAATTAAGGCTTCTGGAACTTTATTAATAGAAATGATATCACCTTCCATACTTCCAAACCCATCATGGTTACAATGGGTAGGTAGCAAAAGAATATGGACAATAAAGATAAAATAGGTTATAATCTCTTAATTAAAACAAAAGAATTTTTGTTAGAATTTCTAGGGTATAGCAGGCCCACTTCACCGGTTCACTCAATTTGCCAGATGTACCATAGCTGACACCTGAACAAGATGCTGAGAGGCCTACATAGAACAACTAAGGAAGGACACAGACATCATAGACACAGTTACCTCATCCAACTCCATTTCATCAGGGCTCTCCCATGGCTTGATGAATTTCCCACGAGACTTCTTCAAAGGCACAATTATAATGTAGTAACCCCTGTTCGGGAATGAGGAGGTGGTAAGATTAATTCAAAGAAGAGAGAAAATGGCTACAACCTTAAATCTTCTACAGATCAAATATTAAGACAGAAGACAAACTATGGATGTGGGGTGGCTCATCTTTTTTTTTTATAATAAGGGAAAACAAACTAGTTGTTTATTTATTTAAAAAAAACATAGTAGATGTCAATGTATGACCTTGATGACCTCATATGATAATTTCATGTGGTTGACTGCTCTTTATTAAATATCTCAAACATAGCAGATATATTTGCTAGGGTCCTGCATCTGGACACACCCAAACTATACTGAAATCTGCCACTTCAAGTTGCTGTGCCAAATATTTTCAATATTAACTAATAACAAGGCTTTTAAAAGGGAGATGTATAGTAAAAATGGCTATTGTCTATTATAGGCATCTATTATTTTGTACCTATACAAAATACATTTATTATAATTAAATAAAGATAAAAGTATTTTAAAGTCACTCATAATCTTATAATTATATAAAGACAAAAGTGCATTGAAAGAACTCATTAAATTGTAAAACTTTAAGTAGTATGAGAATTTTTTAACTATTTCTACCTAAAGTCCTTCAAAATAAGATTTAGTGTAATAACATCTACAGAAAGAAGTGCAAATGTTCCATACACTGAGTGAGGATGGTCAATTAAAACATAAGTACTGCATAAAGTTACATGTTCAAGACAAGGTATACATTAGTAATGAAGGTGCTTTGTAACTTCATAGTGCATACCCTTCTCTTGCTTTGCATGTATAAGATTTCTGCTCATATCAATGTTTAGTATGAAGACATTAAAGATAATAACTAATAATATAGCAAGTGCACTACAATTTTAGGCATTGCATAATCTAGTTTTGCCTTCCTCTAGCACAATCCATAAAAAAAAAAACTGGGTAGGAGCTATACAGCTGTAAGATCAAGTCACAGATAAAAGAAATAAGGACAATTAAATAACTGCCCAATTTAAAACAGTAAGGGAATTCACTCAGACCTTCATGGTGACTTTTTACTCTATGTATCACAAAATCTTTTTGAGAGTCTCATAAATTTGGTGGCGATTCATAGCAAAATTGAAAACACATACACATGTACACAAGGATGGACTCATACAATTGAAGAAGAGACAGCTATCACATGGGGCAAAGAAAAGCAAGAAGGAAGGAGATTCCAGCCCCGCTCCACATGCTATTTTAGAGTCAAAGGGCACATAGGGAGCCTTCTCGGCAATCTCTCTTCTACAGCAAGTTTCTTCCCATAAATATCTTCTAGAGCTAAGGTGTCCAGTACTGTAGCTTTGGGACTTTCTGTGGTCTTCAAGCATTTGAAATGTGCTTGGTGAGAACTGAGATATGTAATACGCTGTATGTGTGAAAGACAGCATAAAAGTACAATGTAAGCTATCTCAGTGATAATTTAGTTGTGATCACATATAGACAAATGACAATAATGTGGATATGTTGCATTAAATCAAATGCTGTTAAAATTAATTTCTTTTCAGTTTGCCTTTTAGAAGTATCATTAGTAGAAAATTGAACACTTCCTCCTTGCTCTCACTGAATAAGTTGGACAGTGATTCTGTATAGTATTCTGATAGCTAATGTGTCACCTGGGGATGTACCCAGCCTAGAGTCGGGGCTCACTACTAACGTGTTCAGAGGTCTCAGATTGCTTACTTAACTCCCTTGAATTGCAGTTGTATGGTCTGAAAAATAGGAAAAGAGACTACAAGCCTGTTCTCTGGAAGAAAAACAAAACAAACAACAAAAAACAAAATTCAAGTGCACTGAAAGAGTCTGGCAGCCTGCACAGCATACAGAATGGAGCAGAGGCCAGTGGACACTGACAAAGGGCCACATTCTTCACCAGGATCCCAGAGGTTCTACAACACTCAGGTAGAGAGACTTGTTAAACCTTTCCCCTAATTAAGAATTCAAACCACAGTCTTTTTTCCCTGGTGCTCTGAACAACTAATTAACAGATGCACAAGGTTCTAGCACCTGGCCATTCATTTTCTTTACTACAAAGAAGTATGATGATCAAGGAGGGTGAGGAGAAATAAGAGTTGGAGTATGTGAAAGAGGCCAATATTTTTTATTTTATGATCCAGACTAAGCTTCCTCCTCTTCACATCCTCCTACCACCTGAAGGATTTGCCAAACAAGTCCATCATGTTAAATGAGCATGGAGAGAAATGACAGAGCCGCAACTGAGCGTTCAGAATAACACTGCAGATGCACTTGATGAACACACTTGTCAAGGAGCCTCTCGCTTATCATACCCACTGCGCAGTCATGAGTGCCTCTCTTCCTAGAGCAACGACACCGGGAGTTAGCAGAGAGCTCCTATTGTTCCCCTGCAGGTTCTGATAGATCAGAGTCAAGCTGATGAATTCCATTAATTTTTCTTCCGCTTCCACACTGAGTTGCCATTTTTATACATGAAAAAAAATCCATTTTTTTTTTTTACTTCAGTAGTATCCCCTCAATTATTCACTTGCACTTTTGGGTGAGATAAGAAGGGAATAGTTCACCCCCACAGCAATTAATTACCAGTGTGGTGGTCAGATATCTGTCACCTTCTCTTTCTACTGATCTAAGCACTCATCTAGTGCAGGCAAGGGAGGGCTGCCTTCAGAACAGTCTTGCACATTTCATGATAACCAGGCAATCAGGAATTCATGTTATCCAAAGTGTGTTATCTGTAGAAGGGCTTTGTAATATGTCCCAGCATCACCTGAAACTTACCAACCTGTCCAGCATCTCGTTTTTGTTCTGGAAGTTATGAGTCTCTCTCTCTCTCTCTCTCTCTCTCTCTCTCTCTCTCTCTCTCTCTCTCTCTCTCTCTCTCTCTCTCTCTCTCTCTCTCTCTCGTGTGTGTGTGTGTACAGGTCAGAATCTTTCCACCTTCAGAACTCTCTACCAATGTCCTTGGTGCTTTCCTTTCTGTCTTTACAGAGACGTCCACACATCAACCAAGGCTCTAATTGCTTTTAGCTTTCTTTTTTTTTCTCAAAGCCTAATTTGAAATTCATAGACGCTACCTTCTGTCCCTAAACCCAGGACAAAGCATGAGAAATAATATAATACTGCAGATCATACCATAATTCATAACCTCAGTTACAAACAGGCCCTTAGGTCTCCACACAGCTTGTTTCTTGAACCATTCTTTCCATTTTCCACAACAACATCATTTTCTCCTTTAGACTCAGAGCTTTAATACGTACATCTTCTTAAGAAAGGGCATCAATATCACTTATTGATAGAGAAAATGCAATCTGACAAAATTCTCCTCATCTTTCTAGCAAACTATAAGCCTACCTGTTCATGCATGCAAACCATAATCTTTCCCTTTGGTACAGAAGATATCTGGAGCTGTACTTAGGGATGACACTGGTTCACCATTTGGTTTCTGTTACTTTAGTCCCACTTTCTTATTACATGTAGTAAACACTATAATCCAGCTACAAGTACTTCTATCTCAACTTTGTTCTTCCCAGTGGAGCCAACAGATTGCCTTTCAACCACAAATAAAACCACTATTGAAAAAGCAAAGCAAAAAGAAGTCTTGGACAAAGAACTTACAACTTAAAAGGCAGAAAAAAAGAAATAGAAGAAGAAGGGATGGGGAGGAGGGAGAGTAGAAGACCTTGCTACATAATTAACTGTCCTTTCTGTGGTGGTTTGAATAAGAATGTCCCCCATAGGCTCAGATATTTGAATACTTGGTCCTCAGTTCATGGAGGTGTCTGATGAAGCCCAGAAGGTGTGGTTTTGCTGGAAGAAGTGTGCCCATGGAAGCTGTCCTTGAGAGTTTAAAGCCTACCACCATTCTTAGTGTGCTTTCACTTTATGATTCAAGATGTGAACTCCCAGATGCAGCTCTATGTGCTATGCTTTTATTCCATTATCATGAAGTGCATGGAAATGGTCTCTGAAACTGAAAGCCCCAATAAATCCTACCTCCTGTAAGTTAAAACAAACAAACAAGCAAATAAAAAACAAAATCATGGTCCAGTCTCAGCACATTCTCCCATCTCTTACTGCCCCAACTCTCCAGGAAGGTTTGTGTTTTCTCTTCTCTTCATCTCCTGCCCTGGCTAGCACCCCTGACCCAGCACTGCACTGCACCAGCACCGCCAGGGATTTTAAGGCCCAAATGGTATCACATTGAAAGAAGAATTTTTGATAATTTTTAAACGTTTCTTAGCATATTGGTAAGACCTTCCATGAAGCATTCTCTACCTTTTTTGTAATTTTCAACATTTCTGATTTTCCTAATTTAAGACTTAATATACAAACTTTATTATCATAGCAGAATTTATTATTGACATACAACTATTATACTATAGAATCTTAACAAACTCTGTCCCAGGATGTCTTTTCATGTTCTTTTATCCAAGGAGATTCCATTCTCACTCACAACTTAGAGTATTAGCTTTATGGAAACAATGCATAATTATCTTCGCCCCTAAACTCTCTTCTGAATATCAAAGATTCATCTAGCTTCAACCCTATGCGCCAAAGTATTTAGCTATCACTGTGGTTACAATGAAATAAATACCACGTCTTTCCTGCTCTCACCCCACACCACAGCCTTTGTAAACCCAGCTGCGGATCTGGCCATAACATAGGCAGTCTGTTTTCACTTTCTTCTTCCCTCTTTCCTGGTTGATCTTCAATGCTCTTAACTTCTGAACTCTGTCTCCAGGGGAGTCAGTTCTCTGCTACTCCACTGCCCTCCATCCAGCCTCATTCTATTTATCATGCCTGGACAATAGTCCCATAACCTTCCCTCTTCAGTGACTATCTTTTTCTAGTCCAGTCTTGAAATTTTCATTTCACAATACAAAATTGATTGTGCTATTTCAACCCCTGAAGCTATTTCAATGGAGTCTTATTTCTCCTAGGATAAAGACCATGATATTACAAGGCCTGGCAGAATCTTGCTTAAATCCCTATCCCCACACTAAACTAGACCTTGATTGGCTTTCAGTGTTTTGAATTGATCTTGCGGCATTTGGTCATCACATCCTTGATCATTCTTGTTTACCTGCCTGGAATTACATCAAGTTAATTCTCTTTCCTTAAATATTAATTCATTTATTACTTCCCAAGTAAACCCTTTTCTGACTTCTGGTAGGACTATTACATAGACTAAATTGACAATTTGGGGTCTGTAATTTTCTTAGACAATTTAAGAAATGTTTTTATATTTTAATAATACTGGTAATGTAGATGTACATCTAATCTCAAAATTTGTTCAACTATGCCACTTTATCAATGAATTACTTTTTAAAAAAGTGGACATGGTCAGGAAAGGTGGCTCTTTGGGACTTATGACTCTTCTAAATGAAGTAGTCAAATATATTTGGTGCTCCCTATGAGAGTTTACAATTTCCATTCTCATGAAGTTCTTTCTCCTTTCACTGGAGAAACAATGCCATGATCAAATAGGGTTTATATAGGATAAATACTCCTTATTGTGAAAATAGTTTTCTTTATAAGTTTACTAGTAACCCTTGTTCTAATCTCACATGACATTATGAAAAATGAAGTGACTCTGAAGCAGGAGAGGGACAAATGGTGAGCTAATATATTTCCTGTAAAATTATATTGACAAAATCATAACAACTGAGCTTGTTTGAAAGAAAAAAATGTTTTTGATAAAACTAAATTCTACATTCTACTTTGCTTGTTTGTCTTAAGCCCAGACTTTAGACTCAAAAATACCTTTTCTTTACATAGACTTCAACTACCATGATAATAGAATAATTTAAAAAATCTTCTGAATTAATATATCTAGAATGTCTTTGACTACTTGTAAATTATGATGTTTTCTCTGTATATTAGATTTAACTAAACAAGTTAAATCTAACCTTCAGAATTTAAACTATATTAAGCAAGTTTCAGTAATTTAGTTTAATATACTATCATCAAGGGACCCAGCTCCATATAATTATGAGAAAATGCAAGTTATGGTCTTTGTAACATGGTCCTACTTCAAATGCAGCCAGCCTTTTAGCATTAACAATATGACTTGGCATTTTGAAACTTGTTATTTAACTGGGAGGTCAAAATCTTTTTTCAAAGTTCAAAGATGAATGTCAATCTTCACATAATTTTTTCCTGTTATGTTTTGTGTGTAATGCTTAAACAAAATTATTTTATCATAGAAATCCAACAGTAGGTTGAATGATCTTTCCAATTTCTATCTTCAAATTAAGATGTTGAATCTTTTTAGCTGTGTGTACTATGGGAAGTTATTTATACTTAGCTTAATGCCCTTCACTGATGAAGCAGTTGAGTGATAAACAGGAAGGCTTCCCTTATCTCTCCTGTAACTCTGGCAACCTACATAATGTAGTGATTACAGCATTCCCAGCAGCACAGCCGTGGGGCTGGATATAAGTGCTGGAACACTTTTGGTTCTAATATCTGTCTAGGGGGCATTTTAAATTACTATTTCTTAATTTATTTATATTATTTCATGTGTATGAGTATTTTCCCTGTATGTATGTGTACCAAATGTGTGCACTGCCCATATAGAATATAGGTTTTTTTTTTGGATTTCATTTCTGTTCTGAAATTAAGCAATTGATTGTTATTAAACTAATTTATATACCTGGTACCTGGCAGTAGCTTTATCACTCAGCATAATCAGTCATATGCTTTTTGTCCTAATCACTCAGAGTAAAATGTTGCTCCATAAAAACCACAGGAATGCCCTCTGTCATTAAGGCTCACCTTGAAAGAATGGTGGCATCATAGCATTTTCTGTTTGGCATTCTGTACACAAAGCTATTAAGAAGTAAGAATAAAGCATCACAGAATCCATGACACCACAGCCTGCTGCATTCTTGAGGTTGTTTCCAAAATAATCTAGCCATTTGCTTGTCTCAACAAGACAATATAAGAACCAAGTACCAGAAAAAGAAGGAAATAAGAAGCTGTGTCTTCAGTAAATTTATAAAAATCTGTCGCTGTAGAGATGGCTTTAACATAAGAGTCCTTTCCACTCTTCCAGTGGACCTGAGTTCAGTTCCCAGTATTCAAATCATGTGGTGCCCCTGTAACTCCAGCTCTAGGGTAACCTACACCATCTTAAGGTTTATTCAGGCCGAGCAGGCCCTGTTATAAACACATACATAAACAAATGAATATTTTAAATGAATAAGAAACCATTAAATTAGCATAAGGTGAAGAGTGACAGGTTAAAAGTTAAGACCTCACAATTAACTTGGATAGAACTGAAAAAAGCATGTTTTCTCTTAGTAAGCAAATAGCCTTCAATTATCAAATTGCTTTGCTAGACTATGGAAAATGCCATTCAGCACTGTTTCAGATAGACTGTAGTTAAGACGTTAGCAACCACAGGTCAGATATGAATTCTACTTCCTTTCTGCATTTCTTTCATAGATTACTGGACAAACCACTACAGCATTTTCAATTTCAAAACTTGCCAACTATTGCAAATGATACAGGATGATACAAGACCTTAAAAAGACTCTCATGTCGTGTAGAGAAAGAAATAGAGATGATAGAATGGACATGTTTCATCTATTATTCCTTCAAGAAGCCTCAGAAATCAATTTATTAATATAAACATATCAGTATGAATTTGTTATAAATTTTCAATAACATATCTGCTTTTTATTCCCTATGGGTCTGATGTCTCCCCATTCAAGTGTTTTTAAATTTAGTTTTTGTTCTTTTGTTTCTCCAGAAGGAAGAAATGCATTTCTGAGGATATTTTTAGAAAATATTTTTTCTGTAACAGTTTGTTTTCTTTCCCTACTTCATCAATGATGTCTCCTATTTGTTATCAATATTTTATAACTTTTCCCTGACTCTTTTTTCAAGTAGATGTAGACAAAGTACATAGGAAAAAGTAAAGTTAAACAAGCTAAAAAGAAAAAAAAAAGCAAACAAAACCCTAAAACACAGAAAACATTCTGGAACGTCTGAACTCATTCAGAAGTTGAAACATAAAACTAAAATTTGCCACCAATGAATAAAAACACCAGTTCTCACTAAGGACTGTGTAACACTTGAACAAGGATTTGGCTCATTTTCTGCATCAGCTATGAAGACAAAGTCAGTCTCAATGTCATTGACTATGTTTTGCTCTGTTCACCTTTCTAGTAGTTTGTTCCAGGAAACACATGAGTTTTATCTAATGGATTGAATTTATCATCCACATTTCCCACTGTTTCATAATCATTTATAACTTTTCAGCTCCCTCATCTTTCTTAACTTTCAAAACTCACATTAAATATTAACCAATGCCTTCAGCACGCTTCCCTAAACGTCCCCATATAGAGCTGGCAGAATTTCTGTTTCCATAGCCCCCTACTCCATCAGATCCATGACAACTGTTTGCTGTCTCTTTTTTGTTTTTTTGTTTTTGTTTTTTTTTTTTTTTTGTTTTTCAAGACAGGGTTTCTCTGTGTAGCTTTGCGCCTTTCCTGGAACTCACTTGGTAGCCCAGGCTGGCCTCGAACTCACAGAGATCCGCCTGCCTCTGCCTCTCGAGTGCTGGGATTAAAGGCGTGCGCCACCACCGCCCGGCTTGTTTGCTGTCTCTTATGATAAGATAGTACTTCATTTCAGTCACTTTTCTATTCCTAAATACAGTACTGGAAATATACTGTGTACACAATATGGATTTGCTTGATTTTAACTGAAAAATCTAAGCAGACTGGTAAGGATTTGGTGTAAGAGAACATGTACCAGCATTTCCCTGGTCTCTGATGTGAGCACTTGGCTCCCCACCCAGATAGCATCCTGAATTTGTTATTCTTAAAGCCTGAGGATAGATGTCACCTTCTCCAAGATGCCTCTCTGAGTTATTAAACCTAGGATAGGAGCCTAGCAAGCCATATAACTTTCTGACAAACATCACTGTTCAAGTCTCCCAAGGAACTGTGTTGCTTAAGAGTAGTGATGTATTCTGCATTTTCTCACTGAACCTCTGCCACATTGCCTGGCACATCATGGTTGCTCAAAGTGTATCTGCCATATCTAGGGATTTGACAGTTGAATGGATGATAATTATGATTAAAAAGTGATCAAATTCTGCATGTTAAGTATGTACCTTTTTTTTCTTTTCTTTTCTTTTTTTTTTTTTGTGAGACAGGGTCTTACCATGTAGTCCTGGTTGGCCAGGAACTCACTATGTAGACCAGGTTGGCCCCAAACTCACAGAGATGGTCCTGCCTCTGCCTGACAAGTGCTGAGACTAAAGGCATGTGTCACCACATGTAGCTTCTACCACTTTGTATATATTTCAATCAAGTGTTTTCAAAAACATATGTTTATATGTTAATAGTAATAAAGTCTCATAAAGAATTAAAAAGTCAATACATATATAAATATAATCTTACACTCTTATTAAATTTTACTTAGATAAAAAGTATACTGGTATTGTATTTTCACTTTTAATTTTCAGAAACTGAAAAAGAAGATTAGACAAAATGAAGACCTTATCTCAGTGAATTTATTTTACTAGTAACATTTTGAAAATTCTATTACTTGTGCTGAAACCTGCCATCATTTTTATCAAATAAACGTCAAGTGAAGGTCTGTGGAGGAAAGATTGATTTTGGTGAGTCTAAAGTGGGTCAAAATATTACTTAATCCTGAGTGAATCTCACAAATTATACTTCACTTACATTTCTTCTTTCATTATTTTACATTTTAAAACTTGTTTTTCTCATTACTTCCTTTCAGTTTTCCAGAGATTTGGGGACTCTTTTGTAGTTTTGTGTCATTGAGAAAAAGACTTGCTATTAAGTCAGGCTGCCTGAAAATTTCCAATCTTCCTGCCTCAGGCTTCCCAGTGCTAGAGTTACAGGTGTGCCATCACACCTGGCTGGAACTTGGAGTTCTGCACTTACTGTTTACATGTCCCATCCCATTACATAGTCCCTTGGCCATTGTGTCCTGGTTCAGGTGCTCTCTTTACAAGAAGCCATTCTCTGTATCTTCCATGGGCTCTCTTCTTATTGCCACCTTTGTGTTTTATCTTTTGTTTCATATTTTCTTCTTATGGCTTCAACGTTTTGTCCGTCCCTATGAAACTACTGCTGCTATGGTCACTTCTAGAATTTTGCCCTTGGTACCAATTAACCCTTATGAACCCACATTTCTACCTTGATAGCTCATCCAAAGACTTCATTTAAAGTACATCTGAGCTGCTGAGTTAAACAGTGATTTCTTCTTGATATTTCACAGATTTTGATGAATAGTAACCTTGCCCATTTTGCATCTGATTTCCTCTTGATACTTCACCCCTTTGGTATATAGCAGCACTTTCCATTTGGTTATCTAAGCTCAAATCTGAGTCATGTGTGACATGGTTCCTCTCTTTGATCTCTTTAAGGCAGATGCTGACCCCTACTGCACTTCCGCTCTAGCGTCTCTCCTCTCCCTCTGCCTCCTGCATGGACCACTATTTGTCCTGCTTTGTAGTTGTGTAATCTGTCAAATGTCAACGGACTGTGTGATGACTTCTCAACAATTTTCTCTACTACTTTCGGGAGCTCCGCTCATTCCAGCAGTACATGAACTATGTACAAATGCCTTTCTGTACAACTTCAGATATTTCCCAACAACTTCATCATGTTAGACAGTAAAAGGAAAATGTGTTTTCCACCCCAAACATGTAACAGTTATATCTAATATGTCACGAGATATCCAGTAAATGTCTCCTAAAATGGAAAGATAAAAGTGAGGCATCACCTAACTGATGTGACACTGGTTCCTACACCCAGAGCTTGAGTGGGTTTCTGCTGTCTGCAGAATACACCTCCCCCTGCTAAGCACACAGGACTCTTGTCTACCTCACCATCACCACCCCTGTCCCATCTTGTTCGAGTGCTCTGGGCTCCAGCATCACAGCATCATTTACTGCCCTAACTAAAATGGACACTGTCCATTGACATATAACTTTCTGACTATTAAATTTTGTAAGCTCCTCATTTGATCTTCAAAATTATGTTCAGAAATGCACTGGACTCATATCATCCTAGCGTGGTCACTCTTGAGAATAACTTACATGACTGTCTGTCTTCTCATTTATCTTACTCTATGCCAGGCTCACGGAGGACAGAGACGACATTCTTTTCATGGCCATATACTTCAATGACACTGTCTTTTTATCTAAGAGTTATGAAACCAGCTAAGTATATGTCTTTAGACAAACTTCTCAACTAACTGAACTTAATTTTGTGCCTCTGGTCTCCTGGCTTTTTACACTATACTCTATGTTGCATTTTCAAATCTTTTCCCTTCAATGTTATTTTGTACTTGCACTTGAACTCTTCTTATATTTCAGCACACAGATAAAATCTCAATATCATACATTACTGTCAATTATTTAAATACTTGTAGCTTCAGTCTTTTTGTACATTTTAATACTTTCTTCAGCTATAGCAAGTATTATTTTTTTTGCCCGCTACCAGTCGATTATCAACTGTATTCTATAAACTACCATAAATTTCATTTTAGCAACTTGTCATCTCCCTTTCAAAATAATATGGCTGGAACAGAAAAGAAATGCATTGTTACACTGATGGGACTGTGTTAACATGAATATACACAGAGAGTGTGAGGGAACTAGAAAGTTAGACTATGAGCCTACACAGAAGAATCTTCCACACTATAGTCAGAGATCCATTCTTCTATAACAGCAATAACACTGAAATGCAGAATTGTAATTCTCTGGACTCTCCCAAGACAGTAGCACTGAAGTCTTCATATTTACTTGACTTTCTTCCCTTAACTTACTTTATGTTTTCATTTGCAGGAACATCAGGTAGTTGCACAGTAATCATGCCATCCAAGTTGGTCTTCCCAATGAAGGCAGGCTTGGTACGGAGCACATCTGGGGCCGTCTTTGCTGTTACCCTATGCTGTAACCCGCCGGCGCTGTTCCCACGATTGGTTAACACAAAGGAGTATGATTTCTCAGGCTTCAGGTTAACAATTAACTTCTGAGTCGCTCGGCCATCCACTTCTTCTACCATCTTCCCATCATCGTAAAGAATCTACCGAGATACAACCAATCACAAATCGGTTATCATTTTCTAAACCATTTTTTAATTGACTTGCTTTGCCAGCTCAATTCTATTTCTAGGCAATTCTTAATCCCATAAGTATTTGTTATTCTGGCAACTGCATCGTTTCTCTTGATAGTTCTTACTGAGTAAAGGTAAAATGTTCCCAAGTCTCTCAAAAATGCACAATAACAAAGTACAATAATTTTTCAATATTTAAGCTGTCAATCACATGTGATCTTAATGGAATGTGTTCTGGATTTTCAATGTATTATACTATTATACACATAATTTATCAGGAATTTTTAAATACTGCTCTAAATATATTTTCATTTACCAAAAATATTTTTATATTAATTTCACAAATACTTACTGCTGTTTTTTTTTCAAGATCTCAGTGGCAAGACAGTGCTTTATTTTTAAAGTACTAGGAATTCAGACCAATAAATACACTTAAAATTTTCCAGAATATTATATTATAAATTAATAGAAATCATGCAGATTCCTTACTTTTATAGAAACAAAAAGTATCAGTTTGATGTAAAAAGTTCAAGTTCAATGTACTAGGTACCATGTAAGTCTTGCCAGCTGTGGCTCTGAGTGTCTGTTTACTCTCCAGAATGGAAAGGTCACACTGTCAAAGCACCAAATGCAACTCTTTGATGAAAGTCTTCCACAAATAAGAATAGAACCTAAGAGCCCCAATCACCTTTGTTGTGTAGGATAGGTGGGCTAACTCAGAGCTTCACATGTGCTAGGGGAGCGAGCGCTCTACCACTGAACTACATCCTTGGCCTATGTGTCCAAATCAAAGTTTGCTGTATTTGTTACAAATAATGTACCATCATGAGATGAACTCTTCCTTCTACTTATCCCCATGACACCTAAAGGACACTTACTTTGAAAGGCATAGCAGAATTGTAATTCTCTGGAATCTCCCAAGACAGCAGCACTGAAGTCTTCATAACTGCTTTGACATGAAAATTTTTTGCAAACACTGCTGGAAAAGGAAAAACTGTGTATTTAAACTATTCTTAAAGCATATAACTTGTTCTTTTCCACCATGGATCACAGTGCTTAGGACAGATGCTGCCTACATAGAGCAAAGAGAGAAATGTGATTTGCCTACCTGTTTAGAGCATTCATTTTTAATACCCATTCTCATAAAGCACTCTCCTTTGTCTCCAATTGAGTCAACTATCCTCTGTTTATCTTACCTGAGGACACAGAGTACTGCCAACCAGACCTGCAGTGTCATTCTATAACTGAAGTCTACGATTTTTAAAGTGGAGTAAGTCATACATACTTTACCTGCTTGTAGTGCTGAACCTATTAATATGAATGGGCCGATCAGTTATTTACAGCTTCAAAATATTGATTTCCAAAGATTGATATTCCTTTAAAGGAGGAAGGCCATAAGTAGACAAATCCTACCTTGATCCACAGGCAGTGTCCTGAACTGGACACTGGGACTATATGGCCCGGGCCCTTTGCTCGTGTGAGCACGTACTTTTACATCATATGTAGTATCTGAGTTTAAGCCAGTGAGTGTCATAGAGGTGTCAGCTGGAACAATAAGGTGTTCCATTGGAAGAAGGGGAATGTTGATATCCCTATACAGGATGGTATATTTGGTGATAATGCCATTTCTTTCTGCCAGGACAGGTGGTTGCCAAGATAACTGAACGGAGGTTGAAGTGGTGCCTTCTGAGTGGAGGTTTTGAGGAAATCCAGTTGGTATTTCTTCTGGAACAGAAATTTCTTTCACCATTTCCTCCCCAAAGCCCACTTTATTTCTGGCTGAGAGTCTGAAGATGTATGATGCGCCCTTGTGGATGTCTGTGGCTGTAAAGTGGTCTTCCTTCTCAGAGAATTCAAGAGTAGTGAGGGGCTCCATGTCTTTCCTGCCAAACTTTAGACGATAGCCCTGAAGGGGTCCAAATGTGTCCACAGGGGGGTGCCACTGAATGAGAGCAGTATTCATTTGAGTGTGGTTAATCACAAGCCGGGGTCTCCCTGGAACTAGAGCACACAGGATGGAGCGGTAAGAATGACTACCATTTATGATCACATGTCAGGTATTGCCAAGTCAGGAAATCACTCTACCATTACTCTCCTTTCAGTGTTTATAAACAAAACAATGTTTATCCTACATAGTATTGTCAAACAATCTTTTTTTTCTTTCTTTAGTAGAGTAGGCTGAAACAGAATTTGCTAATGAATATAACCTTTGTGCATCAAGGCTTATGCTTGCCACAGAGAAATGAATCCAAGTAATGATTAACAAACTAGATATAGCCAATGAGAAGAATAACTACAGAGATTAATTATTATGCACAATGCACTAATATTGTAAAAAGCATATTATACATAGTGCATCTTAGATTTAAATGCTCACTCCTCATTGTATGTTCTAGAGGGTTATTACTATCTCCATTCTATGTAATGAAAAAGAAGCCCAGAGAACTAGGAAACTTTCTAAGGTTAGATGTACAAGTGAGAGAGCTGTAGAACATATCCAGAACCACAGTCCACACCTTCGACTATGCATCCATTTGTACTTCTTTGTAATTTTTCTATCTACACACAAGTTACCCTTATGAACTTCAACATTTTGTTATTGTGAATTATTAAATGAAGAGTTACAGATGAAAGATTTTCACTAATATTAATCATAATTATCAGAGCGATGGACTGTTTGTGCTTAGGAGCTACTTTCCTCTGGGGACACACTTCCAGTTAGATTATATATATCAAGATGTGCAATGTGATCATTTAGGGCCTATTGCATATGGTATTTTTTTTTTTTTTTTTTTTTTTTTTGGTTTTTCGAGACAGGGTTCCTCTGTGTAGCTTTGCGCCTCTCCTGGAACTCACTTGGTAGCCCAGGCTGGCCTCGAACTCACAGAGATCCACCTGGCTCTGCCTCCCGAGTGCTGGGATTAAAGGCGTGCGCCACCACCGCCCGGCGCATATGGTATTTTTAATAATAAACCAAGTATTATTGGAGTTGATAGCACAGGCTAGAGTTGCACCAGGAGTTGTCTAAAAAAGGGAAAGTTGGGGGAGAACGTTTCAAACAGAAGCAAGCCAAATCTATATAAAGAAAAAGGAAAAGAACAGGGTGAAGGAAAAGCTTACACTACCGAGAGAGAGGAGATAGAGGAGCATCATAGGGATGTTGACACATTGTAAGAAAAGCATAGGCAGATGATGAGGCAGTAGGTAATCCAAGAAGCCTGCATGATATCTGGTTAACATGCTCATTTTATATGCCAGAAAGTTGAAGCCCAAGTGGGTATGAGGTGTGCTCAAGGGTGTGTTCCTTAATCCCTGGAGTAAGAGCTGTCATTCACATACTGGGGAGATTCAGAGTATGTGTATGTAAATCAGCAAACCTCCAATATATTGAAAAATAGTTTATAAAGTTTGGAAATGATATAGATATGTATGTGTTTGGCCAGGACTGTAACCACTGTGAATTCACTGTTTCTCAGAGAAATATATTCTTAACAAGTTCACATTGAACTAGGAGACTTTCAGAATGCAGAATACTTAAGATTAAAAAATATCAATTTATGCAAGACACTGGTAGGGACCATACATATCACTTCATGTATATATAGAGCTTACATTATTTTTTTCTCAAAAGTGAGCTCTGTTAAGAAAAAAAAAAAACATGGTATAATTGGTGCCTCAAGCAGAGAACATATCCTTTAATAAACAAAAGCTATTCAAAACTATGAAATGGGGATGTAATTCTTGGTTTCACATCCTCTAGGAACAATCAATTTTATTAAATGTATTTATTAACCTTTTCTAAAATTCTGGTTTTAAGAAACAACACAATCATATGTATTCTGCCCCTCTTGTTTCAGTAAGAAGCATAAAGAGTCAGCAAAAGTGAAAATACTTTTACATTTTTTTTGATAAAAGCACATATAGATTTGCTAGCAGTATATGATTTTATTATTACCCAGGTAGTAATTCCATTTAAAATGCTGTTAAGACTCAAATTATCAAAAAATATAGTAGACAGGCAAATTATAAACAATACTGATAACTTAGTGAAAACATACAATTGCTCTTCCATAGGAGTCAAAACTAAGATAGACATATTTAGATGCTTTTACAATGCTGCTACATTCCACATTATTCTGTGATAAAAGGCTCTTAGGCTGGAGACCATGGGGTCCAATAATGTTCTACAAGCCCCAGCATCACTTCTAATCCACTCTTGTCCACTACAGTTCTCAAAGCACCTTGGTTTTGCCCAAAATAGTCATTTGTTTCCCAGATAGAAATGTAACTAAACATAAGAACTCTGTCTCAGGCACCTATTGGAAACACCACAAAATATCAGGTGAAGAACTCATTAAAGAATTGAATATTGAAGTCTTAAGGAGATGAACTCACACTGCCATCTATAATAGACTGGCCACATGGAGGGAAGCTTAAATTCTCCACACTGCATAATAAAAACTATGTGTGGAGTCTAAAGAAGTTGGGATAATGGCTTTACAGGGTTGCTATATTCTACCAAGAAAACAATAGTATAAAAAGGGGAAGAAACAAGTTCTATATCACTCCACATATTGTGAAAAAGAATTTGCCAAATGTTCATATAATGGCAAGAGAACCACTTCATTTGTGACACCAAGAAGCTCTGTAAAAAGGAGACATTTACAGTTTGTCTGCATTACACAAAACCTTGTGTCCAGACATACAGGAGCCAGAGCAGGAAAGTGAAGGTTCACAGGGTATCTGTGTTTGTACATGTATACTTACCTACTGATAAAGATGAGGATGTGGAGAAGATGATACTATATATAGCTTCTGGACCAAGGTTCATGGGTGACAGTAGGGACATTTAAAGGTCTGGCCAGTAATGGAGTCATTGCTCTACTTTGTACCTCATTAATGGTTGAAAGCTTAAACAGTGTTAGAAGAGTTACATACACAGAGAAAAGCTAAAGTCAGGCTTAACCTCATCTTAGTAAACAGTAGACACAGAGGGCAAGCTACATCATCAATAAGCTAACACTGTCTATCACGACATATTAATGGCCCCTCTTGTACCTTCATGATATATCAGTGCCTCCTTTTGGACCTCTGCCATATGTTAATGCCTCCTCCTGCACTTTCCGTTTTTTACCTTATTATATTATTCATTCTCTAAATATTTTAGGGCAGCAGAAATGGTTAATATAAGTAGTTAGCTCAAAATTCTTTGCAAGATCAATGTCTGGAGGTCAGCTGAGGTCCTCTGTCTCAATGGTTCTAAACTCAACCTCAATTTAAATAATTGCAATTCAGTGAGCCTAGCTCATTGCTCTTAGCCTGCTCTTTCCAAACTCACAGTCACTGTCATTTGATCACCTTTCAACACAGATGGTCAACAGTGTGCAGACATTTATAGAACAATATACAGAAACTGTCAAACCAAAGAAATTTTGAATTTTATTTTAAATTATGTTTATATGCAGCTATTGTGTGAGAGAATGTGCACATGAGTGCAGATCCTCACAGAGGCCAGAAGAGAGAGTAGGGTGATGTGGAGCTGGAGTCAGAGGTGGTTGTGAGCAACTTGATATGGGTACTAGGAGCTGAACTCAGGTCTTCTGAAAGAGCAATTCCTGCTCGTAATACTAAATTGTTTCCCCAGTCCCCCAAACAATGAAATCTTTGATTGTCTTAAATCTCAAGGCCTTAGGCAGTACACAAGTTATGATAAAGAAAAGTGAGAATATTAAAGAAACTACACACATCATAATCATTGAAACACAGGAAAGCTAGCTCCTTTCTACAAGAGTTTCCTATGTCAGTCATGAGTCTTACACAGATTAAGTTAGTACCAGTACTGCTGTTTGAAGGATTGATTGCTTATAGATTCTAAAAATGGTGTACAATACACAATACACAAGTATACAGTCAATATTCTTAATGTTAATATAAAATTTCAAGGGGACTCCCAAATTATCCACAGATGCTATAACTATATGCCTTTATAACTGTTACTAGGAGTTAATTGCCAGCACAGAAACACAAGAGGAACTTTTGTGATTGTATTCTAAATGAATAAATTTTCATTCATTGTTCACTAATTGTGCAGAACTAAGTCATGGCCAAGTCATGCTTTTTTACTGGTAGGTAGAAAAGCAGTACAGGAGGAGCATTAGATGGCCTCTATAAGAACAATAAGTATGACTCAAGCATCTATACTGTGAGCATTTTCATTTTGTTACCCAAGCCTCTCTCAGTTAAAAGATAATATTCTTGTCTAGTAAATCTTAACAAGTATGTATGGCTGATATAAGTGAATATTTTTTGCTATATTTATAACATTTCTGTCATTAAATTGCTTCAGTTTATGAAATTGAACTCATCACTTAAGTTGTATGCCTCTAATACCATCAAAATCATTTTGCAGTGGACCCAGGTCAATTAATTGTATCTCTTTTTATTGAAATTTTGTCACATTTCTCTATTTTGTAGTGATGACCTGCCATGGTGCACGTGTGAAAGCCTGAAGACAACTTGTGGGAAGATGGTTCTCTCCTCCCTGTCAGTTCCAGGCATTGATACCAAGTTCTGAGGCTTAGCAGCAATGGCTGTACACTCTGAGCTGTCTCATAGGTCTCACCGTTACTCTCTAAAATACAAGAAAATTACTGATCATACACATGACTATGTCATGTTTCTTTAATGAGTTTGTCACTGAGATTTAAAGTTATCTAAAGCTGCAGGTCTCTTATGCCCCTGAACTGAATAGATTTCTTGTTTTGCGGATGTCAATACTCTACCTTCCTTCCTGACATTTAATGATGTTTTGCATGTTTTATGTGCATGGATAATGATTAGTTGTGTAACAACTCAAGGCTTCAATAAAACAATATCTATGCAAAAAAAAATAAAAAAAAATGGAAACTGTAGAAGAAAACAGCAAAATAATTGGACAACATGAGGAAGACTGGCAGTTCTAAAAATCTTGTGCAGTAATGAAAATTGATGTTATAAAAAATAAGTATCATTTCGTTTGTTAGGATTTGGGTTGCTTGACTATAAACCCTCTGCTTCTATGTCCTTGTCCTTAGGTCTCGTTTCATGGGTAGTAGGGAATCTGATAATTCACATAAGGCATTAGCAATACAGAAGTACGTGAATATAAGTAAACAAACCTAGGGTGTTCAACTTGGGACTCCATGTCAGGGATATTTTCATAGATCTAAGTTCCAACACTGGTTGATCCTATAATCAGAGTTGTATGCTATACCACCATGTCTTCGCTGAATGTCTACTTTCTAGTGTGGCACAAAGTGTTTGATACAATGGAATTCTTAAAAGTCAAAGAAAGAGAGAGAAGCAAGGAAAGAAAAGGGAAGAATAAAATCTCTGTCTTGAAGGAGTTCTGCCATCTGTATTCCTGCTGCTTGAGGCAATCGCAGGTGGCAGGAGGCAAGCGAGGCAAATCTTGTGACATTTAGACAAACTTGGCAGTGAGATGGCACCCAGGAGGGTGCTCAACATCACAGCTGTTCTCTGCTTTCTGTCTGAACGTAGAAAGGCGTTCCCATAAAGTTGTGCAAGAAGCATCTCAGGAGGAGTAAATCAAAACCACAGCAGAGAAGTTCCATGGGAGACTGCTCTGTGATGGGATTGGAGGAGATTCCTTCTGTAATTATCCCTAATTTATCAGTTTTTGATGCCAGTTCTTCCTGCTGGTTTTCCCTATGTGGCCAAGCAAAGCAAGTCAAAGAAGTACCAGAGAAGCTTCCGGTCCTTCTAGAAGGAGCAATTTGAAATTATTTAGCCTTTTGATATTCTGTTTTCCATCTTTTGTGTTATCTTCTTTTAAAGCCTCACAGACAAGGTGAAGGGGGAAATGAGAAAATATAAAGCTGCAAGCCATGAACCCAATCAATATGGCAACTCCATTCTAGGAAGGTTCATGATGGTTAATGTTAACTGCTAACTTGACAGAATCACCAAGAAGGAGGACCTCTGGGGGATGATCTTAATTAGGTGAGAAAACCCAGCCTAAATGGGAGCAGTAACCCTGCCTGGACTTGAGTCCTAGACAGAATAAAAGGAGAAAGTACCCTGAACACAGCATTCATTGCTCTGTTTATTGACTGGGGATGTAATGTGATCGATTGTTTCAAATTCCTGTGCCCTTGACTTCTCTGGTGTGACAGACTGTTCTTTATGCCAGAATCAGTCCTTTCTCCCTAAAGTTATGTTTGTCAGAGTCTTTCTTACAACAACAGGAAAAGAAACAAAGCCAGATTCCCTATGTGGGGTGGTGTGGAACCACTGTGCAACTTCTCTGCTTAGATGCCTTTTCCCCTGACCTTCATGAATCTTGCTCCTCTACATTCAGTTTTAATAACTGAATAATCTAATAACCCGTTCTGCTGACAACGGTGGCATATGACTGCAGTCATAGAAACCAAGAGGCTGAGGCAGAGAGGAAACAAGTTCCATGTCAGCCTGGGATCATTTTTAACCAGATTCTGTCTCAAATAAAAACAAACAAACAATACTAAACAAACAACAGACAAACAAACAAAAAAAATCTAACAGGAAGAAAAACAGCCTTTCTCTAAGTCATTTATCCTTCAAAGCCCCTGGGAGATAATATGCCTACATCCTTACTTAGAACATCCTGAAAAATTTACCACACATTCATTTGTTAATTTAGTAATCCAGCTCAGAAAATAAATGGAATGAGAGGAAATACTTCTTGTGTGTTATTATATACCTAGTACTAAAAGACTTTTTGAATGAATTACTGCATCATTTGGAAATAGTATATATTTTGATCTTCTTTTACCTTTTCAGCTTAGAAAAATACTTCAAAGTTGACCACCAGTGTATTTATTTTCTCTCAATATATCCTAATGAAAAAACGGTAGATTACATCCATACCATTTGAAAGTCGGCAATATGGCTGACAATATGCACAGAAGACATTACCTGCCCCAGTGGTGGACACTAGCTTGGGCTTGCTTCGAGCACCATCGCCTTTGGTGGTGTAAGCTGTGACTGTCAGGGAGTAGGACGTTTCAGGCTGTAGCCCAGAGATAATCATGTCCTGAAACGACACACACCAAGAACACTGATTTAAAACATGCCAGGGAGAGCCTGAAGAAAAGCAAGGTGGCTGATGTTCATTCCGCGCATGCCTGGACGTGCCCTGAAGCCATGCTAAGTGCTCAAGTTCCATGCCTTCAGCTCATGCTATGGAGATGGGCCTTGATGTTAACAGTGAGGCTGGGTATTTGCACATCCGCAGAAGCAGCTTTCAGGAGGAATAGTTCAGAAAGAAATCTGGAACCAGACTTTCTGAACCACTTGAATTTAAACTTTCTTAAATATTTAAATAAAAAATTACTGGTTTGTCAATCCAGGGCAGCTTACCTATTTACATTTCCCAACATAGTTAGAACCCCAAAGGGTTGGTGGAAGATAAGAGAGTTTTATCAGGAAAATTCCTGGAACTGTGTCTGGTTTATCACAGCACTCTGATACACTAGCCGTTACTTTGTGGGAGCATTTTTCCCACACTGATGCCCTGCAGTGGTAGCCAGACTGTTGGAGGGGCAGATATCAGCATAGTATTTCTGCCCTCAGGAAGTTGCTAGGTAAATGGTTGTTGACCTTTTAGACCTAAATATTCTTGAGGCCAAAGACTATTTTTAAGATATCAGGAAATGATTACTGGTTAACTAAACAGAGTGACAATAAAAGCCATCATATAATGATGAGAATATTTATGGATATTTAGTGAGTAGGCCATACAATTAAGAATGAGACTTGAGTTTATGAGATTAGTAATATTTACTAAATTAATTATTTCTGATAATTTATAAAAGGCCCAAATGACAATCTATCTGCAAATCCTTAGTTTTCTTTTATTAAGGGCCCAGAGCTATAATGGATCTAAGACTAGATGATCATTGAACTGTTTTTCTAAATTGGATGTTAAATGATTCTTCAGCTAGAGCTCTGGCTAGTGACTTATTCTGGTGTTTTCCTTAGATCTTTACACATTCCACACAAACATACAGAACATATACAAAGCAATTAACAAACTGCTTCACTTGTTATGGCAAAACTATGTTTTCAAGTTGACTATGAATACATTTAAGAAAGTATTCAATGTCTTCCCAAGTTAAAGGCAATGTGAATTGAGTGAGGAGTGATGGACTAGACCACATGAAATACAGTAGAAATTTTCCTAGCAAAGCAATTTACAGGTACCACAGAACATAACTGCTGAAACTGAGGCCAGATATGACAGCTTTGACAAGGTACTTTCTCAAAAGAATAAGAAATTCATCATTGTGGAAATTGAAACAATTCAAATATCATCCTGTTGAGTGCGTGAAAGTTTTATTCAGGCACATAGATGGACTTTGTAAGAAAAATATATTTTATCTTTAGGACCTTGAAATGCTTTCACCATCATCACAGAGGACACCCAGGCCAAGTAACTACCTGGGAGCAATATTATACATTAGGGTGGACACACTGAATATTCCAGAAATGATGATGGCATAGATGCTAACTTCCTGCAAGGTCTTCCAAGACTACTGCTGGATAGCAGACAACCTTGGCATATAGAAGAAGTAAATGGTCAAGTGTGTGCCAACTTTAATTCTACTATAAGGCCTTCATCCATAAAATTAGAGATGGCCAGATGTCTTTCTCTTTGCTCTGGTTGTTGTAGGATACAGTAAGTAGTATACACTGAAACAGAACAAGTCCTATGCACTATTTTAAACTTAGCTGCACATAACCCAACTATCACAATCAAGATATTACTTGGGCTACATTCCCTGTCTTTAAATAGAATGCACTTACATGGTGGTATTGGGCTACTCTGTGACACAGTGTGACCACTTCAAGTCATAGTTCCTCCTGTCCCTCATCACCACCCATCCTACCTGGAGTCTTGCCTCTTAAAAGTCTGTGTTCCTAAGGTTCTGTCCCAATACTGTCAGCCTCATTTTCTTCTAATGTTAGGAAATATTACATTTATTTTGGAACCTGAAATAATCATTTCTGACTATATCCCAAGTTAATGTGCAGCCCCAATTTGGCCCTCTGCTCCAAGCAGCAATGTAATATAGAATCTTCTGGTATCTCTTTGTGACTTTTTCAGTGTTATCCCACCTTAAGTTCAACTTGAAAAACTGGAAAATAATCTCCAAAGGGGACTCTCCCTTAATCTACATTTTAATGACTGTTAATACCTCTTTAAAATTTATGGACTACTTTTGATACCTCTTTAAAATTCATGGGCTACTTTTGACTTTATTTTCTTCTTTAAGGTCTTCATCAGCAAGTTTCTGTCAATTTTTGGTTTAAAATGCTGCTGCTTCTTAATTTCTGTTGTCTTAAATTGTGATCACTTCATGAGTTAATTAGAAATATAACTATTTGTTTTTCATATGTTCTGTCTTTTCATGCTCCAATTTACCCATTAAGTGACTGTTTTTTAAACAAAGTAGTGATCCATTCAGTGGGCCATGAAATCAATTTAATCAGCCAAGACCAGTTTTAAACAAAATAAGAAATGCAATGGACTTGAGCACAAGATGTTGAGTTCATTATAGATTTAAAGATAAATCTGATTTTATAAAACTTTTATTTCCTTCAGACACACATATGCACTGGCTCTTATCATATATGTGTCTCTTACTATGGGTCTTAGTCATATAAAATACTGCTTTGCACTAAATTTTATGATACCTGATACACTATTAATATTTTCCAAAAGCTCCGAAAAGAGTCTTGTGCTTCTGCAATAAACATTTATACATTAAGTCTCATGGTACCTTGTGGCTTTATTCGTCGGCATTTAAAACACTTTGACTTGTGTTAGGGCTACCTTTCCTGATAGACCACGAGGTTTTGAGGGTCAATGTTTACCGCATATTCATCTCTATATAGTTTGCATATAGTATAATAATGACTGTCAAAAGATTAATGAATGCTAATTCTATTCAGTCTAAAAGCAGGAAAATGCTCTTTGTAAACTCTATGTTATATTTATTTCAAATATTTTTTCAATATTTCTCCAGAACAAAGGAATGAAATACTCCTTAATCTTCTACTGACACCTCAGCTGTCATAGTTTATCTCTTTGCTCTTTTACCCAGTAATTTTATTACAAAAAGCTCTTATTTGTGTCCAATTAGCAAGTTCATTGACACAAGGCCAGAGGTCAGTCCCATTGACCTCCATGGCTGCACTTGCTGAGCATTGCTACAAACAGTGAACAGTTCTTCCTTAGTTCCAAATATAAACACATACTGTCACCAATGGTCATCTCTTAAGTTCTCAAGAATAATGGCATTCCTAGCAGTTACCTCTAAAATTATAGCCCTGTTAGCATTGCCATTCATTTCCAAGACTATACCTTTATTTAAGGCATTTCTTTGGCTGCATTTCATAACTGTTTCAGAATTGTGTACATATTACTAGTCTTCTTCCTAATTCCTCTAAGAATTTGGATGGTAGATTTCCTATCACATGATTATCTTACATAGAATAGGCCCTTTAAAAGTAACATAAGCTACTCATATACATTAAAGAGAATCCTCCTTCTGTGAGATTCTTTACTTCTTAACATGACACACTTACTGCCATTCAATTTTTTCTATATGTGACAAAATTTAGCCAAGTCTATGTAGAGTTAATCAGTGTCGGGCCTATACTATGTAACATAGTGACTATAAAACCCTAGTGTGGAAAGTATTAGTAACCTACATCAAACACCCGATATAACCCATCTGGAATAACTCCATTTAAAGCATGCTTCCTCTGACTGTATCATAAGGCAGAGTTAGTAGCAGAAATAAAAAAAAAAAACAAAAACAAAAAAAAACCATTATGAGCTCATGACCTTCCTTATGCAATCAATAGCACCATGCTCATTTCACAAAACCAGAAACAAATTGAAAAGTATGTGTTTCCCCAGGCCTACAAACAAATTGGATATATTTACTTTATTATCTGAATCGCAATCTATGTTGTCTAATTATTATTAATGTCTTTATATTTTCCTGTCTTAAATTTAACTGCCGTATATTGTACCAACAAAAACAACATGTCAACAACTTATTGGTACAAAGACAGAAAGTTAATGTAGCTCAATTAGGATAATTAATTACTGAAGATAGGCTGTGTGCAATCCTTGGTTCATTTGACTTGATCTAATAGAATCCATATGCCATGTCATAGTTGGAAGGCTTGAGAAATACTGTGTTAACTAATTAACTACCTAACACAGACCTTCAAAATCAATTGTCTGGTTTCAGATCTGTATTTCAAAAGCGTGTCTTAAAGCAAGATGATGCATCAGGTTCTATGGAAACTTTGACCTTTTGGGGGAGGGTATTATAAAAGAGTTCTTAGATTGTTAAAAAAAAGTACTATATACCAAAATTTGTTTCTGATATTTTCATTTTAACCAAATCTCTAGTCCATTTAGAAATTATCTAGAAAATGACCATGTACTTAAAGTTTTCAAATCAAAACAAAAGTTTTCTTTTATTTCAAAAAGAGATTTTTCAGGTTTAATAACAATTCACTTTTAAATTGCTACAATTTAATTAGTAAATTAAGGATATGTGTGTTTATGTGTACAAGTCCCTATGCATATGTATACATGCATATTCTGTATGTCATGTTTTACAGTTTCTACTTCTAGTAGCTAAATATTGATTTAAAATATCGAACTATGATGAAAATGTTTTAAACTTAATTCTTATGATTTTCCACAATAAAAATGTATTTTTAAATTCAAAAAAAAAAAAAAAAAGAAAAGTACACACATAGTTAAGACCAATTAAAAAGAGTCCATTAGTTCATGCAACCAAGCAAATGTGATAACAAATCATGAGTAAGTGAAAGACTGATGTTGAGAAAACACAAGCATATAAGGTCTGATTTTTTTTTTTTTTTTTGTCAAACAGTAAAAATTTACTCACATGTTCAGTAGTATCATCAATTTCCCACTGATTGAAGTTAAGAAAATTGGGGAAAGGGGACAAAATAAAAAGAAATGAAGAGAAACTTGTACCCTTATAAAGATGATGTTAGCCTCATTTAATTTAAAAGAGGAAAATGCATTCATTAAAACAACATATACAATAACATTCCAAAGAATAGGTGCATTATGGTGTAGACATTCTCATTTTAAGGGGATTAAGGTAAATATGTGCTATTGTTATTGATCAAACTAGCTTATATTTATTTTTATTAACTATATGGTTTACTAAAGAAGTCAATATAACACCTCAAATATCTAATGTTTCTGACCTCATACTATTCAATGCCATCAATTTTCACTTCTTTCATGGGTTATATAATTAATTTAAGTTACCATTTAAATTATTATCTTTTTTTTTACTCTGAAGTCATATGTTTCAATGAAGACATGAAAGAGGTAATTAAATTTCAGTAAAGAGTCAATGAACAAATGAGAAATGAAGAAGAAAAAAATTAGGAAAAAAATAATTAATAGACAAATGTCAAAATAAAGAAGAGAAAAATAAAAACTACATAAAAGTACAGGCAGAGAGAGATGCAGTTTTATAATATAACATAGCTAAAAACCAAAGAAGGTTATCAAAGCATGATCTTGATTTTGTTTTCTGGAATTTGAGATTTTAAAAATAGCAGCCATAATTTTTTTTATCATTACATCATGGGAACATTCTACTTTAAAAGCAGTATAATTTAAATAAAAATTTATAAAAATAAAGTTGACTTTTGATGGTCCTCTAATATTTGAAATTGTAGTTGTTAAAAACTACTTTCTGTGGTTAGGGAGATGGCTCAGTGGTTAAGAGTACTGACTACTCTTCTAGAGGACCCTGGTTCAATTCCCAGCACCCACAGGGCAGGTCAAATCTGTCTGTAACTCCAGTTCCTGGGGACCCAACACCCATGGCAAAACTCTAATGTACATGAAATAAAAATAAATAAATGAAAACTACTTTCTGGAGTTTATAATTATCTTTGTGAAAGTAAACATTTAATAACCTCTTTTCATCCTGTTTCTATAAAATTTCTTTACTATGCATCCATTTTTATTCACACAACAATGGGGTTTTCTGGAAAGTTGGGATTTAGGGACTGGAAGACACCCAACATACCAGTGACAACATACAAGTCTAAGGCAAAGTGGGCCCCATTGACAACTGTGTCCTTCCATGACACTCAAAGCCCTCACTAGCAAATGATTCAGTAGTTCTATGAACCAAACAATTGGGATTAGAAATGTGTGTGTATACATATACACATATACATACAATATGATTCCATAGTCATTAAAGTCTGTGCTGAAAGGCAAGATATGCTAGAAAAAGTCTGAAAGCACCACTAAATCTGCCTTTCTAACTTTCTTCTTTATCATATCTACATATTTTAATAGGACTATAATAATAAAGTACATATTTGTAATGAAAAGAGTTGACAAAAGCCCTTCCTAGTGTCAAAGGCATATTGTGTATTATATCAGCTACATTTGCAGAATTTGCTGCAAACCAGTAAGAGGTTTGAGCTACAGGAGTGAACCACAAATTTAGATCCTTTCAAGCCTTTTATTAGGGTGCTTCAAAACGGAGGCAAACATCAACGTTTTTGTGAGTTGACAACATAAAGACTTTTTAGGGTAAGTGCTTTCATTAGCACTGTAGGGATACATATTACCTCATATTTTTCAGAGATAAAAGAAAATAAAACTGGACAACTCATGTAAAAGTTTTCATTTGGTTTCTGATCTTTTCTACATTCACATATGATAATTTCATTTCAACTTTTAAAATTTCAGAAACTCCATCCTTTTTGCTGCTCAGTCACCATGTGCTCAATTGAATTATCCAGTATCTTAAATACACTATAGCCACAGTATACCATCAGTGTCAGTGCGGCAATGGCAAGCTAGGCCCTGGGCTATGTATCAGTTCCAACTGAACTCTTCCTCTCACTCTCAGGAAAATATCTAAGGTACAAGTGGATTAATTAAACATTCATGAGGGGGCTACCTCTAGGGTATAGGAAAAAATGAAAATATTAGGTGCTTCGCTTTAAACAACTGACTACAAAACCAGGTAGGGACACCACGATGGGAGACCACTTCCCTAAGGTCAACAAAACATCTCACATACACAATTACTCACTTTTAGTAATTTCTTGTGTTTGCATGGGCTGTGTATGCAACAGTATACACATGATTTTGTGGGTGCATATATGTGTGAGTGGGCATGCACACTTGTGTGATTATGAAGGCCAGAGGACCACCTGGGATATTATTCTCAGATACTGCCCACCTTGTTTTGAGATAGGGTTTCTAACTAGCCTTGACCTTATCAAGCAGGGTAGTTGGCCGGCCAGAACATGTATCTATTTCTGCTTTCCCAGCTTTGGGATTACAAGTATATGCTAACACACCTGGCTTTTTTAAAAATGTGGGTTCTGGAGATTAAACTTAGGTTCCAAAGATTAAACTTTGGAAATACTTTACTGACGGGGCCTTCTCCCCAGGTTCCTAGTAATTCTGTTAACGTGGTTCAGTAGAGGAGATTTTATTTATTCTCTTGGAAACCTTAATTCAATTCTTATCATCTATGTCATTATCTTCACCTTCTGGGACAGGAAACAATTATTCTCATAAAGTATGTGACCTGATGAAATACTAAATAAAATACTGAGTTCTGTCCCCTGAATAAAAATGTCTGTTCTCTAGTGAAAAAAAAAAAAATCATCCATTAAGAACTTAGATCAGCCCTGGTCCAAATAGTTTCAACACAGCAGAAGGAAGATCCTATCGACCAAACTGTAGCTTGGCATACTTTCTGTAGATTAAGTTAAACTCATCATTATTTTTTTGAAGTTAGAAATGTGAATTTCGACACAGATATAAAGAGCAGAATATCTATTTTTTAAGTGACTTTTAATCAAACATAAAAGCAGTTTATTGCAGTGTATTTTCAGTTGATAATACTTCTAATTAAAAAGGTAAACATACCACAATCGGTTTTAAAGTCTAGAATTTATGTGGGTTTTTTTTTAAAGAGTCAGAAACTTAACAAGTGGACCCAGGCTAGAAGAAATGTTATCCAATAAAACAGGCTCACCTGTGCATCAGCCAGCATGACGTCCTTCAGCATGGGTTGGCCCTTGGGCTCCCCGTTTTCCATTCTCACATAGTGCACCTGATATCCTCTTATCTGGCCATGCTGCTTATTGGGCACAGGTGAGCGCCACGAGACTTTAACAGCCGTGGCATTGACAGCCTCCACCTCGACTTTTCGAGGAGGACCACTGGGAACTGCAACAACATCATGGGTAAAAGACAATTACAGGCACTTGCCACCCAGCGAGAGTGCTTTCTTTACTTAAAAATGGGTAGACCCACTATGTTCCATTGCAGAACGCAAACATCTTCAACTAAGGAAAATGCTCAACCAATCTGCTCTACATTTTAAGAAAAGATCAAAAAACATGACCGATGCAAAAACCAAAATGGAAGAAAAAAAAAAGAGTATCAGAGAAATAGAAAAACATGTAAAAAAAATGTACAAAAGCCAAGGAAGATGCTTTGATGTCCAAAGCATTAAAGCACAAAGAAGTACTGCACTGAAATAATAACAAAAACAGATTGTTGATAGTTGTGTGTTTTTTAAATGTTTCATTTTTAATAGCAGAATAAAAAGATTCTTGACTATATGGATTCTTCTTTTTTTTCTCATATCAAAAGGCCGTTCCATACAAGAGATGCCAAAAATTGTAAGACAAAAGACAGTAAGAAGGTGGCAGTTTTGAAAGTTAATTCCACAATGAAAGAGAATTCAATAAAAATGCCAAGAAAAATATAGGAGACGTGAGATGGAGGTACAGAGAAAATCTGGATCATAGGACCATAGAGGAAAAGTGTCCTTTTAAAAGGCAGAAAATTGTTGCACTGAGATTGAAAAGAGAAAAAAGAAAAAAGCCCAGGATGTAGGAAAGGCAGGTCTTTGGCAAAAAACAGTTACATAATAGAAATGTTGGATCAAAAATGATGAGCAGAAAAAAAAAAGAGGATAACTGTTAGCCTATCAAAAGCAGACCCAGACTGTGTCAGAAGGTGCGAACTGACGGAGCGGAGGCAACATACCATCTTCATCGGTTCGAATCAACACGGACAAGCTCTCAGGGCCAGGGCCGACATCTGTGTGGGCAGTCACAGTGATCCGGTATTCAGTCCATTTTTCCAGCTGTTCCAAAAGGTATTTGGTAGTATCCGGAGGAATTCCCAAAACCTCATGAGGCTTGTAGTCTTCCCCATCGACTGCAGAGTACTTGAGGGAGTATTCAGTGATCATGCCATTCTGCTTTTCCACTGGTGGAGGTTGCCAACTTACCAAAATACTAGTGGAGCTTGGGCTGGTGCAACTAATATCTTGAGGAGGAGCTGATGGCTCTTATTTTGGTAGTGAGTTAAAGGAGGATTTGAGTGAAAGGACAGGAGTGGTTGGAAAAAAAAATGATAAAACAAAAGAAAAGGCAAAAATAAATAAACGAACCATAAGGGCAGAAAAACAAAAATAAACTTAAAATTTTTTAACATAAATTTATGTACCTTGGCTTAGTAACATGAGTAAACGAAAAATGAATCAATGATGAAAATAACTGTTAAATAATGAATGGGGGAAATGAGTGACGATGAGACCTGGTGATAACAGGGCCTCAAATCAAATTACCTACCTGCTATTTAAATTCTTCTAAACCAACTCCTTGGAATCTCCCATCCTCACTCTCCTGACTATCCAGCACCCCCCAAATCTCAACAACTCATTCCATTTTTATAAACATGAGATTCTAGAAATGCCATTTCCTTCTGCCATTCTATGTATTGTTCCTCTCCACATTCTAGAATAAGGACGATTCATACCCAATACTCATTTGTGGAGGGATCCTGAAGTACACAAGGGGACAGTAACTGATAGGTGCCCTCCTACTGCACTCAGTTAAGAAAAAAAGAAAACAGAAAAACTCAACAAACAGAAAAGGGTCCACCTATCTAAAAACTCTAAGTCAGCCTGACCAGTTTGAATGAAAAGTGTTAATCTAATATTGATTGTAGCCCAAATAAAATGAGCATGCAGAATCATTAAAGGATGAGAATGCACAGGCCAAGATTTACCTACCGAGGGCAATGTCAGGCTTGTTGATTCTGACTGTACTTACCCTATGTCAGCTTTCAGCTTTTTTATTATAACTCTTCTTGTGACACCATTGCTAGTAAAGAATTAGATCCCACCAGCAAATTTTGGTAAAATTGGTAATAATCAGCTATCCCGTACGAAAGATCAATAATACAGCAACTAAAAATACCTAGTTAACCCCCCAAAAGAATCATTTAGAAGTTACACGATTTATACTTGGTAGTTTCCTTTTTGTATAATATAATTCATGTAATCTAGATTTACATAACAATTAAAAAGCACACACTTTTACGGTCCATTCTAAAATAAGCTGGCCATCTTCTAAGCAATTATTTCCCATCAAATTACCCCAATACATCGCTATGTTAGGAAATACAAACAAAATACTACACACAAAAATCCCAGACAATAGCTGCAAAACTATTCAAGATGAATTGAAAGGATGTCTAATTGTCAATACTTATTAAAGAGCAAATGATGGTATTATGAGCCATCAAAAACAGTCTTTTAGATAATATTTATGGAAAACAACGTGTTCTGGGCATGGTGAAGCTCTATTCTAGCAAACTCAGCTGTGCTGCGGCACGGAGGCTCAAAGAGACAGTGAAGTTAAAGGAACAAAACGCCCTTCAGGGAGCAGATGTGCCGGTGATTATTCCATTATTCTCAGATTTATCTCAATAGAAATTTTCTGTGAATATTCCCAAAGTCTACATGGATACTCACAGAGTAAGAAACCAGTTATATGCACTGAGCTTTCCTCCTGATGAGGAACAAATACATGATAATTATTTGTTTTTAAAGGAAATTGTTTTGTCTTTTGCCACTCTGTACTCTGATGTGCTCTTGCCTGATTTCTCTGCAGTGTTATAAACCAGATTTTTTCCCCCCCATACAGCCATATCATTTACTGGATGAGGGCAGATCTAACTACTGCACCCATTTCCCAATTATGGAGGTCGACTAGCTTCTCTGAAAGTTTCTACTTAGGACATGGAAAGCAGGGTCTATTATTTTGGTCATGTTTAAAAGCAGCTTAAGTCCTGTGTGTGTCGTGTCTCCAAAGCAGGGTGTTTACTGCCACAGAGATAATGGTTGAGGACTCAGCACATTAGCAGATTTGTTTGTAGGTTAAAAAAAAATTGTCAGAAACATCTCCTAGTGAGAAATGGGCAAGAGGGAAGCAAAGAGAGACACCTACTTGATTGCATGGTTCTAGCTGATATTTCAGCTGTAGAAGCACCCAGGCCTTGAGGAGAGCGTGCAGACAGACGGAAGTAGTATAGGCTGTTTGGTTTCAGCCCTTGCAGCCTGTAAGATGTGCCTGGCTCAATGGTGATTCGCTGCTGCAAGTAACAAGAAGAGTTGGTCATTTTCCTGGGAGCCAGTACAAATATGGCTTGATCAATGTTTGTAACATTAGACTTCTAGCATAACTGTAATGCCATCAAAATGTAGCAAAAAGAATCAATGCTATCCAGGAGTACATTGGGAATTATATCACAAAGATACTATAGTTTTAAAGGTATATTTCTACAAAAGGTGGCTGAAATAGGGATGCCAGTGTTGGTCTTTCCAATGCTGACAACAATCCGGCCTCACAAAATAAGAGTCAAGGAGAGTGAAGGCCAGATGCACTCTAGCCTGAAGATGTATGAGGCACTGTGACCACAAAAATCAAAAACATCAGCCAATCTTGATTGTGGAGGATGGTGGACACACAAAATTATATTAATTCATATACCCAGGTTTTCCTCCAGACTGTCTATAATCCAAATGGGGGCAAATATCATATGACTAAAATTAGCAATATTTCACAAGAGGTTGTTATAAACGAGACGTGAGGGACTGGGGACATAGCTCAGTTAGTAGAGGGCAGTATATATAATGTGCAGAAGGCCCTGTTTGGATTTCCTACCATAAATTAAAAAAAAAAAGTAAAAACAAAAGCAGAAACAGATGTGGTGATCCATCCATTCTTGCAGTCCCACCACTGGAATGCAGAGGCAGGAAGATCAGGAGTTCAAGGTCATTTTCAGTTACTTATTAAGTTTGAGGCCAACCTATTTTTAGAACAAACAAGCAAACATACAAACAAAACAAACTAAAAACTGGAAAGAGATCTGAAATTTCTGGTAGTAGTAAAATTACTTGTGACATTTCTAAAAACTTCTAAGAAATAAGACTATTACTGTTGGTTTCTTCAAAACAAGTTGAAAACTTTTTTGTGGTTATATGGCCTACAGCAAGAAAAAAAATATAAACTTCTCTATACCCATTAATATTATAGGGGACTTTCAAACTAAAATTCTTATTTATCAAAGCTGGGGTTCAAATTTACCTTTGCATTTTAGCAAAAGCATATCTGTGCATGGGTATCCAATCTTAGGTAGAGCATCAGGCCAGAGTAAATATTAAAATATAAACAAATATATAATTGAATAACAACCTTAAGGCTTTTTTCATAACCAACTAGTGCTAGCTGTTCATACAAAAGAATTCAGACAAAGGTAATTAAAATATAAATGTGTAGAAAACATTTCTATTGTGCTCTGGCTTTTAAATATAAGGGCACTTAGAAACTTCAGATTCCCCAAAAAGGAAATAGAATTCTAGCACCTAAACAATTGTAAAGCATAGTAGTACATGGAGAGCTAGTGCCCTCACTAATCCCAAAGGACTGTCACATGCCTCAACTCACCATATGAAGGGAAGAGTAAAAGAATGAATGACCTTTATTTTGTGTTGACGAGGACATAAAATTATATAAAATTGACTTACTGTATATTCCTCGGGAACAACAGCTTAGGTTTTTAAGTTGTAATATGAATAGACATGATTACTTTTCTATACTTATTGGCTTTGCTATCTGTGCTAGTTAGTTTTTTTTTTTTTGTTGTTGTTTTTGTTTCTGTTTTGTGTTGTTTAACTTGAAAAAAGCTAGGGTCACCTGGGAAGAGGGAACTGCAATTGAGGAAATGTCTCCATCACACTGGCCTGTAGACAAGTCTCTGGGACATTTTCTAGATGAATCATCAATGAAGGAGGACCCAGCCCACCGTAGGCAATAACACCCCTTGCATGGGATCCTGGGCTGCATGAGAAAGCAAGATGAGCAAGCATGGAGAGCAGGCCAGTGAGGAGCATTCTTCAATGACTTATTCTTCAGTTCCTGCCTTTATGCTCCTGTTGGAGTATCAGCCCTGGTTTTTCTCAGTGATATACTGTGGTCAAGATATGTACCCCAAGTAAATCCTTATCTCCAGACTTAAATAATACAGCAGTTGGTACTGAGAGTGTGATATTGCTGGGATGTATCTAACAAATGCGTAGAGGCATTTAGAAGTTTGGGTTGGAAAAGCCATTAAGTGCTCAGAGCTTACTGAGCTGTTCTGGGAGAAATTGAAAGATAATGAGAACAAAGCAGAAAGTGGAGGACTGACTTGTAAACTGTTAGAAGGAAATCTGAGAGTTCCTTAAGAATCTTAGAGCTCTGCTTGTTAATGGTAAGTATGCATGATAATGAGTTTTATTTCTCTTTTGATTTCTATACCTTTAACAATCCATTATTTTACTTGTACAACATATTAAATTGTATGTATAGTCATATTCATATCAAATAATATTTAGCATGATAGTAAACGTTTGTTTTGGGCATCTTTCTCTTGAACCAGTCTGAACAGTCTGAACAAATCCATCTCCTTGATAATTTTTAGAAGCATACGGCTCTCAATCAGTCATGTGTTTACATAATGTCCTAAATAAATACTATGAGCTATTGCAGAAGAAAAATGAAAGTGTACCTCCACTTCATGGATTTTCTGTCCCCCTATGACCTGATGCTTGTATAGTATGAAACTTGGGCGGGGGTGGGGGCTGGATCAAAAACATTTCACTTGGAACAATAGTTTTTATTGCCCCCACCCTCAAAATCTCCAAATACCCATTTGGGTTTTTGGTCAAATTTTTCTTTTCATGAGTAAATCTTTTCCACAAAGAAGAAAAGATTTTTAAGTCTTACCTCTTCTCCTTGCTCCCCATCTCTGTAGACCAGTTCATAGCTGGCAATGGTATCTGAACGTGGAGGTGTCCAAGACAGCAAAATACTTGTTTCAGATTCAGGTTCAGCTTTGAAGTTTAGTGGCTGCCCTGGTACTAGAAACAGGGAGACAAAGGACTGAGCTCACCATCACCAGCAAAATTCAGAAACTCTTCTGGTTAAGTACATGTTACACATAAAAAAGAGAGAAGCCTTTATATCCTCAGAGATGGCCTCCTTGTACAAAGCTCATTTATACTCAAGAGGATCAGACTAGAATGATGAGTATTTTCCCAGTCCTTGAGTAGTTTAATATGCACACAATATGAAGTAGAATTAATAGGCTCATTATACGTACATCTCAGAAATCAATTGGAAATTCAGCAAAATTATGTATTTCAAATGACATTGTAAAATATGATATGATGCATGTAATATACACATATAATCCCTAGCTACAGTCTATATATTTGTTCTTATACACAGAGATAAGTGAAGTTCTCTTTCCTCATCAAGGAAATTTCTCTCTGCAACAGATGCAGACCATTACAGAAACCCAGAATAGATCAAAATGCAGAGTTGTGGAGCACAGTCCCAAGTGATTCATCTACAACACAACTCCTTCACTTAAAGCTCATGGATCATTGTGGAGGAGGGGCCAGAAAGACTGTAAAACCCAGAGGAACAGGGAGTTAGCTATGAGACTTTCTCTCCTAGAAATGTCAGAAGTTACACCCATGAAGTCTCACTAATATGGCTGCCTAAACACAACCTGAACAAGGAGGATACCAATAAACATGCTAATGTGGAAGGGGCAAAGCTCAGGTGGCCCCAACCCTACACAAAGAACTACAAGCAAGAAAAAATAGTCTTCCTCAGGAAAGAGCATACCAACTGGTTATCCAATGCCAAGTGGTCAGCCCTGAAATCAATCATATACATCAAGTAACATTCTACTGATTAATCAGGTTGCATTTATATATTTAGGAATACACACACACACACACACACACACACAGAGAGAGAGAGAGAGAGAGAGAGAGAGAGAGAGAGAGAGAGAGAGAGAGATACACATAACAACAAAGAAAGGCAATGAATTTGAAAGAGAAAAGTGGGAGGTACGTGGAGGATTTGCAGAGAGGAAAGGGAAGGGATAAATGATGCAATTATATTATAATCTAAAAAACTAAAAAGAAATATGTTTAAAATATGCATAAGAGCCCAGCGGTGGTGGCGCATGTCTTTAATCCTAGTGCTCAGAAGGCAGAGCCAGGCGGATCTCTGTGAGTTTGAGATCAGTTGGTCTACAGAGCGAGAGCCAGGACAGGCACCAAAACTACACAGAGAAACCCTGTTTTGAAAAACTATATATATATATAGTTTTTCTCATATATATATATGAAAGCCTAAACCTAAGAAGTGCTAGTTATATAAAATTTGTCAATATTTACAACTGAGTAAAAAAAAAAAATAAAAATCTCTAGCACTTCATATAACATTCAGTATTATTTCCAATTGTGGTGGTTTGGGTGAAAATGGCCCCCATATGCTCATAGGAAGTGGCATTATTGGTAAGGATTAGGACTGTGGCCTTGTTGGCATAGGTGTGGCCTTGTTGGAAGAAGTGTTTCAATGGGGTGGCTTTGAGGTCTCAGAAGCTCAAGCCAGGCCAAGTGGCTCTGTCTCTTTCTGATGCCTACCCATCTGGATGTAGAACTCTCAAGCTCCTTCCCCAGCACTACGTCTGCCTGCATACCACCATGCTTCCTTCCAGGATGACAATGGACTAAACATCCAAATTGTAAGCCAGACCCAACAAAATGTTTTCCTTTGTAGGAGTTGCCATGGTTATAGTGTCTCCTCACAGCAACAAAACCCTAGCTAAGACACATAATTATGTTTATGAAATTCCACCGTGCCTCCTTAACAGTCTCCAGGCAATAATAATACCTCAAAATTGTACTTTAACTAGTTACATAAATTTAGAAAAGAGTTAGAAAAAAAGTAAAACAAAACTCTATTAAGTATAAATAACTACTTGTAACTCCTAGATTAAGTTATTTAAAGCATTAAAGTCTAATGATTAGATTGAATGCCAGCATAATATCATCCCTAGTGGCTTAGTCCTAAACTACACACAAATTAGTGAGATTCTAAGATATACTTATCAACACATTATGGTAACAAAAGTCAACTACCGTTACCTCATGTCAATCATTCAGTCTATCTATCTGATAATTTGAAAGAGTCACACATGAGATGTAATAAATAATAAGAACTTTAGCAGCTTAAAATACTTTACTCAATAAAGAATAATAATCCAGACTACCTTATTAGCACATTAGCTGTGCTCAAGCTGCGATGCACAAGACTGAGGCATACAAGGCTGAGGTACACAAGGCTGAGGTACACAAGGCTGAGGTACACAGGGCTGAGGTACACAGGGCTGAGGTACACAGGGCTGAGGCACACAGGGCTGAGGTACACAGGGCTGAGGTACACAGGGCTGAGGTACACAAGGCTGAGGTACACAAGGCTGAGGTACACAAGCCAAGCCTGAGGTACACAAGCCTGAGGTACACAAGCCTGAGGTACACAAGCCTGAGGTATACAGGGTTCCACTCGCACATCTAGCAGTCTGCTTTGGCCACTGTCTGCTCTGACTGTTGGTGCCCGTGCCTTGCTACTTGTTCAGTAATTTAACCATTACCCTTGATATTAGGAAATGTTGCGATACAGTGTGACTGAATTTTTCTATATTTTCCCATACTCACATGAGAAATGAAGTATATTTTATAAAAGCTAACAACAACAAAAAATAAAATAAGGATACGGATAGGGCACAGCAGGGGGAAAGGAGCTTCTAAAGTATTTTTCTGGCAACTTGAGAATACACATTCTCAAACACACACAAAATAACATGATTCGTAGGTGATATATGATATAACTTACAAATAATGTTTGAGATATAATTTTCACAGGAAAAGAGGTCTTTGGAGATACAGAATATATTGTTTTTCTTTACAACCATCTTTCTACAACTTGATTAACTGAACAAGAAAACCTCACCCTTCTTCCTAAAGGGATTCAAGTTCTGTTTCTAGGAGCCGTAACCATCAACACGAGTGCTCTGCCTGGGTGTCTGTGCATGCTGTGAAAGGATGTCTTACTCATGTTTGCACATATGCCCAGGGCCACTAACATTCCTTGTCTGCCCCTCTCTCCCCATTCCCCTACCCCAAAGCATGGTGCCTGTACCTTGAGGTTCTCAGTAATGTGATGCCTTTGGGAACTGCTTTCTGAACAGGTTATCATTGCTTCCCAGCACCTGCCCAGTGAGTGACCTCACACAATCATTCAGCTTGAAAGACCAAGACAGAGGAACATAAAAGATCAAGAGGCAAGGCAAGGGGCTGAGGAAGCAATAAAAGCATATGGTGACTGGCAAATGGCAAATCTTTTATCTAACAGGTAAAAAGTCAAAAGCCTGGCTCATGCTGCAGTGGTTGCAGAGAGCCCTTGGGCAGGTGGGATAATTAGGACAAGGTTCCAATATCTAGAAGATGAAATGGTTTTTTTGGTGTGATGTACCCACACGTAAATACGTAACAGTTACTAACTCTTCTATATTTATATTGCTTATTTCTTCCCCTTATTTCCCATAAATCTGTGAAATAACAAAGTCTGTGTTAATGTGTGACTCAAGCCAAAGACAGGGACACTTCCAAAGGAGCTCAGGGACAGTCACTAGGTAGAGGTTTGCTCCTTGCCTACGGCTAGTAAGTTGACACTGACTGAAACCATCTTAGAAACCTAATTAACTTTTGCTTACTTACACTGTTTGGTTTTTGCTTTTAATTTATCTTTCCTGTATTCCCGCTTAGTCTCAATATTTCGTTCTTGTTTAGTGACACAACTTCCACTGATCTAATTCTGTTTGGTCCTATAAAGAGCTCTTATTGCTAAATAATAAATTGAATAGGAACATCAACACCCCCGAGGGGATAGGTTCCATTTCTTTTGTAACGTTTGAACAATGCAAGTATTGGCTAGATGGCTTAATGGAAAGTCTTGTCATCTGACAGGCAAGAGGCTTTTCTTCCTTTGCTTTTACAAACTCCTTTTGAAGTTGTTTGGGGGGAAAAAAGCACATTTCTTACATTTGAGACCTGCAGCGGAGACCTAAGCACCTCAGGTAAGAGGTGAATACCTAGCCGAGTAAGGATGCTTTATGGAGGCCTCCGACCAACAGGAAGGTACATGCCTAATGGAAGAGGGACACCTGGTCTCAGTAAGGATCAGCAGATTGCTACCTTGTAGAATGGAAGCCTAGCTAGACCCAAGTATCTGTATTTATTCAAAAGATACTGCTAATGCATTTTCTATATAAAAAGGCTTTCAGTTGGTTGTCAATGATTTAAAAATAATAGAATTTAGAAAAAAAATGCATAAGGCAAAATGCCTCCCTAAGTTCAACTCAGTGTGTACATCAGAGCCATACACTACCTATGCCTTCTAACATCCTGATAAATAGCTTATGGATACCAAAATCAGACTTCTTGGAAACTGAGGGTGGAACAAAGGATATCATTTCCTTGGGTTCAAATTTTAAATTAGAAAGAACCAACATGAGTTGAAGATTCATAGGGAAAATAAAAACTGCTCAGAAATGAAAAAATGTATTCTTAAATTCCCAAACATATATTCTTTCTCTCTCTCTCTCTCTCTCTCTCTCTCTCTCTCTCTCTCTCTCTCTCTCTCTCTCTCTCTCTCACGTTTCTTTTTTCCAAGATAGGGTTTCTCTGTATAGTTTTGGTGCCTGTCCTGGATCTCACTCTGTAGACCAGGCTGGTCCTGAATTCACAGAGATCCACCTGGCTCTGCCTCCCAAGTGCTGGGATTAAAGGCATGTGCCACCACCGCCCGACAAAGACTGATATCCCACACAGGGAGTCGAATCCGGGCCATCTGGGTGAAAACCAGGAATCCTAACCACTAGACTTCTCTTAATGATCATTATAAAAATATACAGGCAAATATTTTAAGGGGACTTAACACTTAACACTAACTTAACTACCCAGAGAAATAGAATAATTTTATCACTATCAACTGATACTGTATACTAAATATTATGCCAGAAGAAGACCTATTTTACATTATATTCCTGTTTTTGTAATACACAAACACATATATTTGCATATACAAATTTATGGACACATTTACTCATATATATGTACTGTTTTTCCTCTTAGGCTTTACACATTAGACTTCATTATTGACATTCTTTTATCTTCATATACTAGATTTATTTTATAAGCATCATATGTCATTTTACTCAGGAGATTTTTCTGTGTTGTAACAGTCCCTGCACCAATTAACTAAACATCAAGGATAGGGAACAATTCTGACATTACTAAAACTCATGAAAAAAAATAAAATGCACATATAGAATTTTAAATGTAATCACTATATATTAGAAAAGAAATATGCCAGCACTAATCACAGTCTAAATTGAGAGTTAACCAAGAAAAGGAGAAATTGAAGTGTAGTACAGATATTTCTTTAAAACTGTACTCAGGGCTAGGACAATGGCAAAGTAGGTAAGAGCATTAGCACGTAGAGATGAGGACCTGAGTTCGAATCCCCAGTACTCATATAAAAAGCTGGTTATGCCCATGCATGCCTCTAATCTTAGAACTGTGGGGGGCCAAAACAGCATGGTCATTGGGCTTGCTGCTGGCCACCAGCCTAGCTCCAAGCTAATTGCGAGACTTTGCCCCAAGGCAATAAAGGCAGAGAGTAAAAGACCTTGAAACCTGATGTCCCCCCACAGAACTTTGCATGTGTGTAGAGGTATTTGCACCTGCACACATACACATAAGTATGCACACACCACATTCATTGCACACACTTACACATAGATATACACACACAATGTGCATGGGTAAATAAATAACAGATTAAGAGATAAATAAATAAAATATGCTTTAAGAATTCTTATATTTTGTTAGTTATATTCTACTGGATAATTTAATGTCCACAAAAAAATAAAAATTGTAACTATCAATTCTAAGATAAGATAAAAACCCCACTGATGAATATCAAGTGCTTGAATAGTACTACAATTATTATATTCAGCATAAATAAATGAAGAAATACTAAGAAATGAGAGAAAACTTTCAATGTCATCTGAAATGCCAATGCACTAGAAGAGATCAGTGTCTGAGTAAAATTTAGTGACTATCTCTGAAGAGTCCATACTACAGTGTTAATCTACGATTTCATCTCACTGTATCATAAATATAAAATATTGCCAAAGATGATAAAAGTCCCATTATTGCTGATAGCTAATACTTTAAGGAGGCACATATTTTCAAACATATCTATTTAGTATATTGGCAAATGATAATGAAAGCAAGAGTCAGAATCTGATAGTAAAACCTGACAAAATTGAAAGCAAAGTACCCAATCTGTGAGTGCCACAATGATATATTGTCAAATGTCATTAAACATAAATATGAAAAGGTAAATTTCATTATGGCTGTATTCATACCCATTGCCTCTTTCTTCACTGCTAAAACTATTCACAGAAAGCTTTACAGTGGACTCACATTTTTGAGCATTAGAATATAGGCTTTTTCTAGTTTGCTTGTATTGGTCTGTTAATGTAAACTAATGAAATGTTTTAGAAAGTTCTAGAAACTTATAGACCAGTATTTCCCAATGTTATCATTTATATTTTGACATTTTTCTGATTTTAGAAGTTGCGGTAGAAGGCTCTTCTTTAAAATACTAAATATATTTTTGCATCAATGTTCATGAAGGAGACTGGCCTGTAATTCTCTTTCTTTGTTGCATCTTTGTGTGGTTTGGGTATCAGGGTAACTGTAGCCTCATAAAAAGATTTTGCAGCATTCCTTCTGTTGCTATTGTGTGGAAAAAATTGAGGAGTATTGGTATTAATTCTTCTTGAAATTCTGGTAGAATTCTATGCTGAAACCATGTGGTCCTGGGCTTTTTTTTTTTTTTTTTTTTGGTTTGGAGAGTTTGAATGACTATTTCTATTTACATAGGGGTTATAGGTCTATCTGAATTGTTTATCTGGTCTTGATTTAATTTTGGTATGTGGTACCTATCCAGAAAATTGTCCATTTCTTTTAGATTTTCCAATTTTGTGGAGTACAGGTTTTCAAAGTATGACCTAATGGTTCTCTGGATTTCCTCAGTGTCTGTTGTTATGTCCCCCTTTTCATTTCTGATTTTGTTAATTTTGATATTCTCTCTGTGTCTTTTGGTTTTGATAGTGATTCGTCTATCTTGTTGGTTTTCTCAAAGAACCAACTCTTTGTTTCATTGATTCTTGATGGAGAAACCCACAAAGACAGCTGACCAGAGCTAGTGGGAGCTCATGGACTCTGGACTGATGGCTAGGGAACCTGCAGCGGACTGAACTATGCCCTCTGAATGTGGGTGACAGTCGTAAGTTGCTTGGTCTGTCTGTGGGGTCCCTGGCAGCGGGACCAGGATTTATTCCTGGTGCATGAACTGGTTTTTTGGAGCCCATTCTCTATGGTAGGATATCCTGATCAGCCTTGATGCAGTGGGGAAGGACTTGGGCCTGCATCAACTTGATGTGTCAGACTTTGTTGACTCCCCATGGGAGGCCTTAACCTCTCTGAGTGGGTGTGGGGAGGGGGAGATGGGGGAGGTGGGGCACAGAAGGAGGGGAGGGAGGGGAAACTGTGGTTGGTATGTAAAATGAAAAAAAAATTTAAATAAAATAAAATACTAAAAATAAGGTGGCAATGTAATATACACCTCTAATCCCAGCATTTGGGAGGGAAGGCATCAGGAGTTCATGGTGGTCCTCAGCTGCAGACTGAATTCAAGGCCAATTTACTCTTAAATACTCTTAAAGGAGTCTGCAGACTTGTCCAAAGATTGTTCTAAATGAAGTCAGAAATTCTTTCTAAAGAAAGCTTAGAAGTGACACAAACCCCAATTTAAGGTTTACCATGCCCGTGTTAGCATGAATTTCAAGCAACGTTGATTTTAATGCCTTAAAGATGTAGTTCTAAGACTTCTTTAGCAGCTCTGTGTTCCTTCTACCAAACATAGTCAGCATATATTATTGGAATAATCAATTCCAGAAAAGAGTGTATTCTTTTCTTTCTGGATGTTTTAGGTGAAATGGAAGGGGTGTGTGTCACAATGTAAATGTTTTTCTTGCCCACATTCATTCATTCTCTGTGTCTTTGAGGTAAACTAATTGCAAGTGACTATTACACCAGAAAATAGAGTTATGGAAAATGAGAGGGAGTTACCCATATTTCTAGAAAAAAAAATAATTTTAGAAGTATATTTTATGTCTAAAGATTATTATAGTCCACTGTACAACTATTCACAGCCAAAAGGAATTACTCTTTTGATTGTATATGAAATAGGTACCATGTTCTGACTTTCTCCACCACTATGAACACACTACATAAATCTACAATTTTTATCCTTTAGGATGTCAGTTATAATAGATAAAATGCAAAATGATGACTTCTCTCTTAAACTCATTTTGTTCTTCAGGACTGTTTTAATTATTGTTTTTTTTTTTTTAATCCAATTTAAACAAAATGAGGAGTGTTGGTATTAGGGTATTCATGAGAATAAAATGAAACAAGCATGTGTCAGACACAGAAGATGTCAAAGTGCACTTTTTTGTGTTTATGCAATTAAAACATACTTAAATTATTTTGAACAGTATGGTTTTGGAGCCCTAATAAAAATAAAAATCATGCCGGGCGGTGGTGGCGCACGCCTTTAATCCCAGCACTCGGGAGGCAGAGCCAGGCGGATCTCTGTGAGTTCGAGGCCAGCCTGGACTACCAAGTGAGTTCCAGGAAAGGCGCAAAGCTACACAGAGAAACCCTGTCTCGAAAAACCAAAAAAAAAAAAATAAATAAATAAAAAAAATAAAAAAAATAAAAATCATAATAAAAACTATGACTTTCTTAGATTTTATATAACCACTCTAAAGGAATGTTTGGTGTAGATGAAAGGTCTTGTTAAATAAGAAACACAGAGCCAATGCAGAGATGAAAGCCCAAGAGGTCAGAGCTAAAAACCTTAACCTTCACTGCTGCTGTTGTCCTCTTCAGCAAGAGACCTACTTCCTGTCTGTTTGTCTTTTTTTTATAGACTTTCTATTCTGCCTTCTCATTGGTTGTAAACCCAACCACATGACCTCCTCGTCACTGCCTGTCTGTACAGACCTCCAGGTCTTCTATGGTTGGTATTGAGATTAAAGGCGTGTGTCTCCATGCTGGCTATATCCTTGAACACACAGAGATTGCCTAGCTCTGCCTCCCAAGAGCTGGGATTAAAGGCATGCACCACCACCGCCCAGTTTCTGCTATGGCTTGCTATTAGCTCTGACCCCCAGGCAACTTTATTTATTAACATACAAATAAAATCACATTTCAGTACAATTAAAATATCACAATAGTTTGGTGATGGTGACATTCTTTTATGTAGCCATGATTCTAGGAATGAGTTCATCATTAAGGAATAGGAGAAGGCTCGGCATTAAAGTCATCAGAACTGATATCCCTGCATTTGACAGCTGCCACCAAGGTCCAACGCCTTTGTTAATGAAGTCATTAACATCCAGTCACTGTGCTTCTTGGGAGGTTGTATTAAACTATTGACCTTGGTAGGAATTAGCTATTCTGCCTTTATACATCTCCATAAGAATTCAAGCTACAGTTTGTAGATGGGTACAGGAAATATCTTTATGTAAAAATTATTAGTCAGAGAGAAACAGAGGAGAGAGAGAGAGAGAGAGAGAGAGAGAGAGAGAGAGAGAGAGAGAGAGTAAAAGCCACATTATGTACCTTCATACATTCATGTACATTTTCTAAATTTTGCTACTGAACTAAATCAGATCTTCCAAAAGCAAAATTATTGGATCAAATTAACCCAACTGTTCTTTCACATGCAACATCCATGTAGCTAAGGTCATGTTCACTGGTAATTAAAAAAATATATACACTATTTAAAAAACAATTTTATATTTTCACTAAGTTGGGATAAAAGGATAGGTTTCTTTAATTCAATATTCCGAATATAAAGAATTCATGAGTCTCGGGGATTTGCATATTTTGACTGAATTTGGTTTCAGAAAAAAATCTTGTTTCTTGGGCAGTTAAATCCTTTGTCTCCTGAAAATAAATTAAAACACTGCAGCTTGCTAGGCTTAAATTTGTGGTTATAAAACTTGGCCAGATCTAGTGACTGAGCATAATAATGTTTTTCAGAAAAATGCTCATTCTTTAACTTCATTTAAAACACTTGAAACATTTCATAATTGAAATTAAATTTAATCTTTTTAATTTTGTAATTTTAAATAATAATATGAATAAATTATATGCTCTCCAGTTTTATTTACCTACCAAATGCCTAGTAGGTACAAAACCACTAAAACTATCACATTAGGAATTTCAACATTTTAAAGATGATGGTGATTCCAAGTATCTAGGATACTTTGATTTCAGTTACACTAGTAACCTTATGACCCAAGATCTAAACCTGTTTCATTTTTTTGTCCCTTAGTTTACTTTCTGCCAGAGTCTTATCCTCTAGTTAGATGATAAGAATCAATATCCACAAGACATATATAACATATGAGCCAACATGTATTAGCTGCTATTATTATATTTTACCTATTATGTTTCCCTATTATGTAATCTACATTGTGGAGGGAGCTGACAGTTATTTCCTCAGATTCTGCACAATGGAGTCCTAGAGCTCAGCACTACAAAGCATTATCAGGGTGGACCAAGTTAATTAAGATGGAGTTTTTAGGTTGGCCCAATCCATATGACCAATGTTCAAATTTGAACACATACTTGCTTTTTGAAACAACACAGTGTGGAGATAAATTAGGGACTGCATGTTTCTACAAGCCAGGGGATGAAACACTGGCAGCAAACTGTCAGAAGCTCAGGGAAAGATACTGAACACACTTTTTCCCATAGGCTCATAGAAAGCAACCCTGTAGTATCGTGATTCCAGCCTTCTAGGTACTAGACCTGTGAGACAATATATTCCTGCTGTTTAGACTACCAAGTATGTGGTCCTTTGTTGCTGTGGCACTACATAAACATAAATAGAACCAAAAAAATTTTCGTTACAGTCACTATAACAGATGAGAAAATGAAAATTCAGAGAGACAACATATTGTGGCTAATTTTTGTTGTTGTTGTTTTCAAGACAAGGTTTTTCTGTGTAGCCCTGGATTTCCTGGAACTCACTCTGTAGACCAGGCTGGCCTCAAATTCAGAGATCTGCTTGCCTCTATTTCCCAGGTGCATGGACTGAAGTTTGGTTACCAGTCTGTGGGATTGAGCAATCTGAAATTCAGCAGATTGACTAGGAGGGGGTGAGAGTGGTAAGAAGGGGAAACTGAAAACCTATCACTCTTCTGCCTGCCTGTTTGACTTTATCCCTTCTTTCTGGTCCAGACAGAGCATATCTGCTGTCAGAACACTGCAGACACAGAGCCAGTTGACCACAGACTAGAACCTGGCAAGTTGTGAACTCAAATGAACTATTTCTTCCATTAAGTTACTTCAGGTGTTTTGTCACAGTAACAAAAAGCTGACACAAAAATAAACTCATCCACATTCACCAAGCTTAGCTGTAGCTTAAGAATTAGATTGTGATTATGTCATTCCAACTTTATAGTCAAAACATGAGAAAAGCTTAAAGTGGAATATAAGCCCCATTCACTTTCTTGCCAAACATACTGGCTTGGGAGCTGGTGGAATCATAAAAATAAAATTATCTTAAACAGTTGACACTTCTAAGAAAAGAGTGTCAAGATAAAGGAGACCAATATTCTTAGACGTCTATTATTTTCCAGTTAGAACCTTAAGTTAGTCTACATATTTCTTTGCATATTAATATGGTGAATAAATAAATACAGAAGAACTGCCAACACCAAATAATGAAGGAATATAGATTTACTATAATTGTGGTGAAATATATACATGTATATATTTCATATATTTCATACACTATAGCAAGAAAATAATCTGTGAACAAGCTCAAAAGATCCAACAACAGTAGTAAAGTAAAATAAAGCAAAACTCCACTGTAAAATGCTCGAGACTAGGATCACAAAGACAGGAAGTAAACACCCTGAGTTAGATAAGTCATTAAGCCCATACCACATGAAAATAAGTCATGAGTGCACTGTAGCAATGAAACCAGAGAAAATGTATTAATCCTTCCATCAGGATTAACAATGTTCTGCCCATACATCATAGAGAGTGTTCCAATAGTGTAATCCTTCTATAGATTCTCAGGAAAAAAAATAGGTATGCTGCTCAAATTTTCATAGATTAAAGTACATAGATTTCATAGGTTAGTTTCATAGATTAAAAGTACAACGTGAAGTCCTAAATCTCAACAACTTAGCTTCATGTTATCTTTGCTATTTCCTTCTTTGTTTTTATCTTTCCCACAAGCCACCTGCTCCATTTCCCATCTTGAATCAGACTTACCTCCTGTCTGAGTAATGACTTGTATGTCACTTGAAAGAGGGCCATCTCCAATTGAGGTAAAAGCCAGGACTTTGACAGAGTATGTTTTTTGGGGTACTAAATTGCCAATAGTAGTGATTTGGCTATCAGCTACATTGTGTTTCATCCAGTTGTTGACATGCTGAGTTGGGTCCATTGTATAATAAACTCTATATCCTTGGATCTGTCCATTTGGCTCCTCAGGTTCCTTCCACTGTACCAAAATAGTAGTTGAGCTCAACATGCGTGCCTGGACGTCCCGTGGGGCACTGGACGGTGCTTGCTCTGAGGTCTGCGTTAATACAGGCTCACTTGGTGGACCTCGACCAATGTTATTGACAGCAACAACTCTAAATTCATAATCCGAGTAGGGACTTAGTCCAGCCACACTGTAGCGTGTGGTTGCTATCCCATCAATTTCTTTGTATGGTTCTTCAGAATTTTTAGGCTTATGTTGAATGATGTAGTAAGAGACGGGCTCAGGGTTCCCAGAGTCCCATGTCAGCGTGATGCTTGTAGCTGTGCTCTCAGTCACTACTGGAGTTCCTGGAGGCTTGGGTAAGGCTTTGGGACAGAAAAAAGACAATGACTATCTTTTTATCTCAGCTATTACGCAAATCACTATACTCTATAACTAACCTGACAAGATTATACAACTACTGATGATTTAACCAGATGAAGCAAAGTAACATGTCCGAAGATGTCAAGAAAGCAGTAAAATACATATAGGTGGCCCAGATCCCATCCTACTCATAGATGCTGATGGCATTTTGGGGAGTTGCATTCAAATCTACACTTATTCACTAAAAGATCCTAATAAATCACTTAATGTCTTTTGGGTTTTGTTTCCTCATGGGAAAATTGGAAAAGCTGCATTACTGGAGTTGCACTGTACTACAGAGTAGCTGTATTTCATCAGTTTGCCGTGAAGATTAATGAGCTAAGCCAGTAATATGCACAGTGTGTCGGGGACTCTCAAAAATATAACTGCAATTATTGTAATTTTTATTTCAAATGCTTGGCCACTTAATCCCTGATTCAATAAATTAATGTTGTAAATAAATACCAATAAACATTATATATGGAATATATGGAAATGGAATTAAATTGCTATTAAAGGACTAGTATCCAAATACTTTTCTATTTGTAAAACATAAAGAACATTATGAATTTCTTAGATTCCTGGCTTGTTCACTGCAAACTTTACACAAGTTAGAGAGTTATCTGAGGAGAGGGAACCACAATTAAGGAAATGCCTCCATGGACTGCTCTGTGGGTAGGCCTATGGGAATATTTTCTTAATTGGTGATTGATGTGGGATGACCCAGCCATTGTGAGTAGTGCCACACATGGACAGGTGGTCCTGAGACATGTAAGAAAGCAAGATAGATGAGAAACCCATTATAAACAAGGCAGCAAGCAGTGATCCTCCAACGCCTCTGTTTCAGTCCTACTTCCAGATTTCTCGGCCTGACTTCCTTCAATGATGGACTATGATGTGTAAGTATAAACTGAAATAAACCCTTTATGGTACTTCATAAAGCAATAGAGAACCTGACTAAGATACTTAAAAATAACCTATCTAAAATTATTAAGGTAGAACTATGACAGTGTACTTTGCCTGGCAAGTAAGGAGTCCTGGGTTGATTCTGATCAGGATCCATGTACACACACACACACACACACACACACACACACACACACACACACACACACACAAGTTAAGGAAAGTAAAACAATAAGTTTAAATCATGTTTCTTCATAATTCTTAAAATTGCTTAGGAAGTTTAAGACATATTCACAAATCACATTGTATAGTATTTTGTCAATAACAAAACTTTTGTGTTCTACATTGGATACATCTAAGATTATAGCAAGTAGACAAATACCTGTATTTAAATATGTGTTTTTAGAGATCCAATTTTCTCCTTTTAAGAAAACAAATCTCGAAAAAATCTTGAGAGTGCAAGCCAGCTTTACTGGTGGCCTCACCTGTAAGTTTTATTCTGGATAACAAGTCAAAAAAACCCAAAGATAATGCTTATAAGCAAACCATTTCCTGTTAGCATGAGGCCAGTATCACAATACCGCCTAGAATAGCAGCTAAGAAACATCCAACTTTGGCATCTTTTCTGTTCTGTTTTGTTTCTTTTTTCTTTCAGTTTTTACCTTTATGTTTCATCTTTGAGGTAGGAAAGGACAGGGAAGTAGGAAGATCCAGGACAACAGAGATACAAAAGTGAATATGATAATTATTTGGTGTTACTCTCACTTCCAAAATCTTTACTGTCTTTAGCAAACCTCTAATATTTGAAGCTTAAATAGTTATAATGAAAATAGCTGGTTTGCTATTTTTTTTTTATTTATTTATTTTTTTTTTTGGTTTTTCGAGACAGGGTTTCTCTGTGTAGCTTTGCGCCTTTCCTGGAACTCACTTGGTAGTCCAGGCTGGCCTCGAACTCACAGAGATCCACCTGGCTCTGCCTCCCGAGTGCTGGGATTAAAGGCATGCGCCACCACCGCCTGGCTTGGTTTGCTATTTGTATATCACTAATAGCTACATAATTACAATATTTAGCAAAGAGACGTTACTAAAATTAGTAACAAAAAACATTTATTTAAATATTCTGGACCGAAATTTTGCAAAGTAGACCACTCTGAATGTTGCAGGTAAATAAAATTGTTGTTAAATAAGGTTGTATTTATTGAACTGACATTACTGGTGTGTACTATCACACTTTTGTACAGTAAGGCTCTATATCTATAATGTGTGAACAAAGACAATTATGCTTAAAACTTTAGGGATACATAAGACATTGCATGCTGCGATGTGGTTAATGTACAATTTTGTTCTTATGCCATAAGATATACTGGATATATATGCTCAGTTGCAGATATGATACCAATTATAACAAGTGTTCTAGCTTTTATAAATTCACGCTTCCCAAATGGGATGATGATTTGAGTTCATTTTGAACTAATTCTAGTCACTGACAGGAAACTCAAATCACCCTCACTATGACCCAATTTGTAAGTTTTCTAGAATTATGTAAGTATTGGGTAAAAGAAAGTGGTATTCACACATATTCAACTCCCTTTTTAGTGAAAAAAAAATGTTCACAGAATATAGCACTTTGGTTATATTTAGTACATTTGTTGAAGAAGAGAAAATTTCATGAGTATTCATATATGCAAGGTGAAGGGCAGAACTAAGATAGAACAGATCCATTTGCATTTTGCTTCTTAATGGTAGGACCATCAAACAGAGCATCTATTATTAGGTCATACTGATTCCAGCACTTTCTTTTATTTCTGTTTTTTTCAGAGATTTTATGCATTTAATGACACTCATTAATATTCTTCTTATGACTCCTATCAAAAATCTGGACCAGTACAAAGTCTGCAGGCCATCCATCTTACCAGAATGGTAGACCCAGTGTAGCATTCCTCATTCTATCTGCTCAGTGACTAAGTCAGACTTGCTGCTAAATATTGTAACGATTATCCCAATTTAGACTGCTAATATCTTAGGAAAGAATCTGCAAGTGGGGTTGAGTAATAAATCTGTGATCCCACTTCTTTAGGAGGCTAAAGTAAGAGATTAGTGATTGATGGCTTGTATAGGACACAGTGTAAATTAAACCATAGCCTGTGGTTCAATGAGAACCTGTCAAAATTAAAACCACAAAAGGGTTGAGCATGTAGCTAGCTTAATGGCAGAACACTCAGTATGCTCATCCCAAAAAGTAAAGAAGGAAGGAAAGAAGAAAAGAAGGAAGTTAAGGTGAGAAAAATTAGTCTACCTAAGACATGGACATTTTATATAATATGACAGATGAGATTAGGTACTATACAAGTGAAGCACTGAGTGATGGATTTGTTCATTTTAAAATCCTGAGTCAAGGATGAGCATAACTTAGATTATCAGAGCATGATCTTAGCATACCTTTGACAGTGATCTGTGCTATTGCTTCAATGACGCCCAGTGTTGACATAGCAACACAGGTGTAATTTGCTGACTGTCTTACATCATTCAGCTCTAGGACATTTCTTCCTATTGGCATATCATCTTCAGGTGTCAGATCTTCTGCCCCCAACATCCACTTCACATAAGGCATTGGTGACCCCACTGCCACACAGGTGATATTAACACTTCCACCTGGCATTATTTCATGATTAGTGGGTGGGATAGAGAATCTTGGTGGGACACGGCGAACTGGAACAAAACACAAGGCAACATGATAACATATACAAGGCAAGAATAAGGCAGCTAGTTAAACACATGACATGCACCATACAGACATGATTAAACAATCGAATCATATTGTAAATTATCCAAAATCACAACAAAAAGAAAAACTGTGGATAATACAGACCATACGAGTATGGTATGTGTATACACAGACTCATCTATTTAGTTTAATCATTGATATCTTAGACACATCATACAACAGTTGATTAGACCTACATAGGCCCCACACAAAAATGAAAAACTATCTACAAATTAACAGTACACGAACACCATGCATAAGATAAACACCAAACTATATACATACATGCATATAACAATGTTTCTATGCAGGCATGTATATGCAAAAGGTGACAGGAAGGTCATCAGCATGTGTGAGTATCAAGACTGACTTCAGTTCTGTGTACTCCCAGCTGACATGAATGTGTGTATGGGGTAATCACATCCCAGTCCTGGAAAACATCACCTTGAGTACACTGAAACAGCAATTTATTTGCTTTCAGATTCAGAGAGATGCAATCTCAAAGCTTCAACTAACAATGGACAAACACAGAAATGACATATATGTGTGTGTGTGTGTGTGTGTGTGTGTGTGTGTGTGTGTGTGTGTGTATAGAACTGACAGTCACAGAAGAAGAAATATACAACATCAGTTGATACTATACTGGATTGAGTCATGCCAGTCATGCAGAAGTTGGGACTCTTAAGGCCCACAATAGAACAACAGAAGAATGGCTGGAATCCTAGACAAGGACAAAGAAGGAACAGTGGGAAATTAAAACAAACACACAGAAAAAAGAGAGAGTGTAGTGATTGAGATGTGAACTTGGTTGAAAGTTAGAAGATAACAGGTTAGAAATTACAAGGAGATTGTTACAGGTAGAGGATTGTAGTCTCAGGGGAGAGGAATTCATATTCAGGATTCCATCCAGCTTGTATATAAGGTTAAATAACATCAATGACCACAGAATCCAGTAAGAGGAACTTTATGTCTATATTCAAAGTGATGGACAATGGATCTAAACTACATAGCAGGATGTGACATTAAGAGGGATGACCATATTAGAAAAACATGACACAGAAAAAACAAAAACAAAAACAAAAACCAGACCCACTACCAAGCAAACATAGTTCAGTGTTCCTGTTTCAGATAATCTGCATGTTCTGATGTGTTCAAGTACATGCACTTTGACATTGTAAAAACTAAGGTAAGAAAGAAATAGGTTCTGTCTTGGACTTCGGGGGCAAAACCTTACACTGTGAGAACTTTAAACCAAAGGGGCAACTTTCAGGAGTACACTATAAATACAGATAGCAAACAATGTTTTTGAAGTTACAGGAAAGGAGATGGAAACAATCTCTTAACCCCAAGAAGGAGAGGGACTCTGTCTGGAAACTTTGGCTGCACTTAGGAACAGAAAACCTCTGCCTGGAGAGGGCTCACTGCAATGGTGTGGGGGTGAATGACATTCATAGGAAGGACAGTGCTAAGCATGCCTCCTGCAGTCAACTCAGAGGTTTACTGAAGCAAGCAGGGGCCAGCACAGACTCAGAGGCATCAAAGAACATATCAAGAAAAATGGAGGGGTCAAGGAACAATTATAAAACATCACCTGGGGGCAGCAGGCACCCTGAGAAGGCAGAAATAAAAGGTAGGTGGAAGATGGGAAGAGTTGGGGGGCAGGGGTAGGAAAGCAGGAACACTGACCAATGCACCGGACCGTAGAGAGTTAAGTGTTACCCGTTCCCATGCACCCAGGTGTATTTTCTCCCATCATGCACTGCGTTTAGACACCACCAGCAAGCAACAGAAGCCAAGGCCAGAACATTCTCTGCAATTATATACCATTAACCAAAAGAAGACCACAGTGCAGCTACATTCATTTCATTTGTATTCTTTGTTATTGGTTTAAGTGATAGTTTTGTAAGGTGGGTAAAAAGTAAAAAACACACCAACCTTCTCGCAGCTCTGAGGGATGTAGGGGGGTTTGATGCAGAACACAATGAAATGAGGAAAAGGAGAAAAACAAGGGAAACACAGAGAGAGTAAAAAGGCCATATCAAGGCTTTCAACCACTACTTGAACATCGTTAATTGCTCTAGTTCATCTTCCTACCCCAGCTGGAGAAGTTAGCAATACCTCATGGACTAATGCAGTATTAGGAACAATAGCTAGCATCATTTTGAAATTTTCCATAGAAGAAGGTAGTGCATGCCTCATGCAGCAAAGGATATCACATTTGTGAGAAAAAAGGGGATTGGGGCCCTCAAATAATTTAGGGAAGAAAAGATTCTCAGTGCACACCACTCCCAACCCCACCCCAGCTACAGACTCCACAGAGAGGGAGGCAAAAGGCATCCCCAGGGGCACAAAATTATCTCTGACAAAAATTTCAAAATCAAGCTAGGTATTTTCTTATGGAACCCCATTCTATAGCACCTTAAAGCACAGGCTGCAACCATTTCCTCCCCCACCCATGCCTCTTGTAATTATTCAGATTTGTTGACCCAGAATAGAAATGTTTCCACCAGAAGACAAACCAAACTAAACCCAGCTCTGAGAACTCTAGGAAGAGGGGTATACATTCCAGCTGAAATAAAAGGTAAGACCATTCCTATACTTGAGATGAAATCATTTAAATACTCATGAGAAAATATGAATGGATCTTTACAGTTCATTCCTACTTCAAGAAGAGTTAATACTACTTCCTAAAATACAATCATTATCCTATGGCATATAAATGCGTATGCACACATATAAAATTGTGTTCTAATTAGGACAGCATAAGAGGAAAGAATGCAATTGTGCTATTTTTATGTAGCAACTGTTTTTCTTAATTTGGAGACTTTATGCCCCTAGCTCCACAGCAGAGGTCATGGAGACATAAACACCTTCATGCTTAGAGCTGATTAGTAGTTCACCGAGCACTTATTTCAAGGTTTGTAAGGAAACAAATGAGAAACAACAGAAAAAGTGAAAGAAAAGAAGAAAACTTCAAACAAATGCCAAGCACAGTCAGTCAGTACAGTCAAAATAGAATCAGAAGTTGCAATGCAAATAAGTATCTACAAACCTCAAGCCTTGTGTAGATTGAAAAACAACAGATTTCAATTTTTAGTTTTCTACTTAATAAACTGCTTCATCAACAGTAATCATTACCAAATCCTCTTGTTAAACACTTCCATAATCACACAGACCCTGTGGGCATCTCAACTCCCCCTGAGCCTGAATGGAGAAGTCATGCCAGGGTTATAACTTTCCTACCTCTGACATATAAATTGGCAGGGGCAGAGTATCGAGTGCCCGCGCTGTTGGTGGCAACACACTCATATTTTCCTTGGTCAGATTCTTCACTCTGTTCAATCTGCAGGGCTCCTGTATGGATATAAAATATATCACCAAAGACGTGGTCAGAGAAGGCTTTTGAGGTTCAGCAAGCTAAACCTCTTAACAATATGAAAAGCCCTGCAAAGCGAAGGTCCACTCAACGTCGATTCAATCTCTTGCTAAGTTGCACAGACAGAAAATGATGCGATGAGAAAAACATACAGAGATTATTTTTTTACATCATCAATGCTAGCATAAGGAAACAATATCTCTTTTTCCCAAGCAAGACTTCTAGTCATAATTAGCACTCTTAGCTCCTAGACTAATCAAATGAAGATGGGTGAGACTGCTTCAAGGAAGTATGGCTTTTAAATAAAACAAAAGATTAATATTTGGTTTTGTTTTGTTTCATTTTGGCAACAAAAGTGGCGCAAAAGATAGGTACGCTCAAAAAAAACCAGGCTGAGTTTTCAAGAAAGTCTTCTGTGGAAGAAAGCCCAAAAATACGCAGCGAGCACAAAAAGGCTGCACAAAGCAAAAAATATTAAAATTAGTCATTATTAATTATGAAAATATCACTTAAAGAAATAAAACTCCCTTAAGACATGCAGACTTTTTAAGAAAACAAAGACAGTTTGCCACAACTTACAATCATTTCTGACATTTGCTGAAAAACAAAGAGGATTCGCATTAGAGGAGTTTTAAAAAGTTCAAAAGCAAGGCCCAGGCCAGCCAGGAAGAGCCAACCAATCACTGCTTGAGGACCTCTGGATGGATCCCCTAAGACACCCATCAAAATCCACTGTGGGATTAGCAGTGTGGTGTCACAAAACCCCAAGAAAAATACAAAAGAAGAATTACAAAAGAAACGCACACGGAGGAGTCAAAGTATGAAAAACCGGCAATACCACATACCACCAAGAGTACTGAGAACCTGTTTCCACGGCTGAAGGACAGAAGATCCAAAAATCCAGAGACGAGCACCCAAGAAAAAAAGAAGTGGAGAAAAAAGCACCGCTGTCAGACTGTAGGAGGGGTCAGGTGGAAGGGGGAGTCATTCTTTGACTTTTAAGACAGTAAGAGAAAAAAGAATTGAAGAACAAAAGCAAAATCCTTTTGAAAGATAAAGACAAAAAGCAGACGGTCCGGGCTGTCCTCTGCATGTCTGCCACTGTTCTCCAGACCGCCCTGGCTTTGGTCCAGAACAAGAACAGCTAAGGAAGAAAAAAATGATCTTTTTTTTTCTCCAGTTGGACAAAAAAAAGGTAAAAGAAGAAGAAAAAAAGGAAAAAAAAAAGAGAAAAAAGAAAAAGGAGGAAGAAAAGGAAAAAAAAAAAAGAGGGACAGATGATAAGCTGTGACCGGTCTGTGGTCTAACGACCTGGATATGCTTTCTTTGAAGCATATCACAACTTAAATAATTACTTCCATAAATAAAGAAATGAACAAAACAAAGAGAAAAAGAAAAGGAAAGTCCACAATATGAGAGTCATGAATCATAACCAAACGGAAGGAAAGAAATCAGGTTGATGGACATTATGGGGATGGATCTGAAAACAGGACAGGGATGAGAGGGATGAAAGGACAGGGAGAATGAGCAAGATCATTCTGTGAACGTTAGGTCAGCACTCTTACCTCTTATTGGTGTACCACCTGGGTGGATAATATGAATGCAAATAAGATTAGAAAGAAGAAGCATTAGTACGAGAAGAAGGGGGCTAGGGCTGGGGAGAAGAATTCGATTAGATTTACAGAATTAAATAAGGTCTTAAAAGAAACTTGAATTACTATACTGGTAAACAGGAATATATTAGATCGTATCATTAGATCATAAAAGCAAGGTGCATTAAACCACAGAGGGCAAAGGTCATAGTAGGCAGAATCGCCTTTTTCAGAGAAGCAACTGAGTTCTTAGGGCTGGGGTCACATAGGGTTAGAGTATATCTTATAAGCTTTGTATCCTTTAAAAAAATAGAACTATACAACATTTTAATGACATAGTTTAGGAAAATACTGGCTAAGCTATTTAAGTATATATATATAAGTATGTATATACATATATATACTACTTGAGGAAATACTACAGACTAGCTAGAAACAAACACTGAGGATTGGAATCTTATGCTACTCATTATGCTACAATTGTGTGATTAACTTGTGTACGATTTTATTTATTTATAAAGTGTTCTTAAGATAAACAGTTCTGTGGAGGTATGCATGTGTGTGCCACTACAGAGATCTGGTGCCTACACTGACAGTTAGTAAAATGCATGCCATGCATTTTATTATTAATAATAATAATGATAATATTCTGAATATGGAAATTAGTGGGGGTGAAGTGCGCTTCAGAACTAAGCACTTACCAATGGATTCTGGAGATTTAAATACGGAGAGAAGAAAGACAGCATAAAAATATGATTATATTCCTCATAATTTGGTACAAATTTTTCAGAGTTAAAGCTTTATTATACTAAATCATCTATGTTACAGGTGAATAATTATTTATTTACAATAACAGAATGCTAATCTACACAATTCTGCTGACAACAAGCAAAAGAGTCAGTTAACAAGACGCTTTAACATCACAGGACAGGTCAAAGGCTGAGAATTCTGGGAAGACAGGCAGTTAACAACTTAGAATTTTATATCAATATCACTACCAACATCATAGCACAGAGATTATTAGTATACATTCCTGTGAAATTATCTAGGGACAGACTCTAAACTGTAAGAAATTTAGAACTTCTTCTATTTTAATCTACAGAGAGCAAAGGAAAACACTGGGATAAGAACAGGAGAAGGAGCTGGAGTAAAGAGAAACAGCAAAAGCTGGAGTCTACAACAAAGCAGACTTCTGTAGATCCAGTCACTGGAGGGTCAAAGCCCCTGAGCATGGGCACACACCACCGTGGCTATCGTGTGGGCAGTGCTCACTAACAATGACACAGAAACAGTGTTAATCAAATACCTTCCTTTCATTGGTACTTAGAAAATACTTTAAAAACTACATCTGGTCACTCATGAATTCATGTTTCTGTGCACTGTGTATTAGAGAAAAGAAAGCAGATGTGCCCAAACTCACTAAAATTTACTACTTGGATGAGCTTAAATGTAGAAAAGACAGCAGAAAAAAAACCACTTGAATACAACAGAATCACTTTCTTGTTTAATATGAACATTTTTATATGGAAGTAGCCACTGGAGCACCTTGCAAGTTTTGAATGAAATCCAATGTTGAACTAAAATTATTTCAAAAGAAAATGAAGAAGGAAGAAAGAAGAGAAAATGAACCCATCAAATACCGCAGAAAAGCAGTAAATTAAAAATTATTAAGAATACAGTCACAGCAGTGAGTAATGTGGATTAAACAGAAGCCGCAAAATGCACCAAGGGAAGACAGATTCTGGATGAGGCCATGACCTCACAAACATGGAAACACATTAAACAACAGAGAAGGAGAAGAGGGAGATAAATCAATACCTAAAATAAATAAATAAATAAAATAAAATTGAAATTAAAAACTAAAGATGAGAAAGGTAGTTTTAAAAACTGTCCAGGAGTTAGTAGAAACAGTGACAAGACCCTACCTGATCGTAACTGCTTAATACGACCATTGTTGTTGCTTGTGTCAACAGGTAAAAAATCTTTAAACCAAGTGATTTCTGGATCCGGATTACCGCTGGCTGCACAAAGCATGGTGGCTGTGCGGGTACGTTCCACCACCTTCAACTGTGGGCCCATGTCAATGGTAGGGAAACCCCTTGGAATCTGATCCTCTGCAAGACAAAAGGTAGCACAATTATTTTAACAAAACTAATAACATGAATTCATTATTTTTCATAAATCTGTTCTTTTATTTATTTACATTTGTTGAAAACTAAACATAAACCATATACTGTTGTACCACTAGGACATGGTAGCATGTCTATTCTTAATCAGCCCTATACACAATCTATGTAGGAGTGTGATGCACTAACAAATAGCTCATTGTGTTGTAAATAGCTATGATGATGTACTCGAGGAGCACGGAGGGATGAGTAATGGCCACGACAGTGCTTTTCGTGATTAGCAAGCACCAAAGGGGAAGTGCCTGCAATGGATCTTTAGGAAGAAAAGTTTGATAGCTGGCAAAAAGGAAGAAGGGATTTTGTTTTCTTTAGAAAGATGGAAATAGCCTAAGTGTAGACGATGACACTAGCAAACCACAGGATCCAGCAGAATATAAGAGAATTAAGCAGATGTGAATAAAAGTAAGTAGGATCATAGGCATAATAAGTTATCTCTACTCCAAGGGAATATGCTTTTCATAGCTTTCAAATAAAGCTGCACACACATGACTTCTGTGCCTACTAGTTTTGAGAACTAAAACATGCAAAAATACCATTTTTCTGTCAATCTCTAAACAAAAGAGTATAATAGCCATTCACCCATAACATTTACATTAAATTCTGCTACAAGCCATCTGGTGATTAACTAAAGCATAGCAGTATTATAAGGTTATACACATGCTAGACCATTTTATATGAGGAACTTGAGCTTTCACTGTGTTTGTGTGTGTGTGTGTGTGTGTGTGTATGCATGTATGTTCTGGCACTAGGCCTCCTCAAACACTTAAAAGATAACTATGACCACATGGATTTCTTCTTCAAAGAAGCATGTGGTTCAACCAGCATGAATTCTTCATAATGAATTTCAATTAATCAGAAAATTGAGTGTAATTTTTGCCAAAGAACAAAGGGAACTCCTGATTACTAACACAAAAGTATGCATTCTTTACAATGAAAGAATATTTTCCAAAAGGCTAGTGATTTAAAGGATGTGACTCCTACATTTTGAATCTCTAACCCACTTAAAGATAAATTTTTCATGCCATATTGAAATTGCTCTAGACACCGATCTTGAGAAAGTATAGACTGGTCACCCCCACTCCACTCTCATCACCAAGCTCCTAGTAATAAACTACGTTGGCAGTACTTACAGCCAGGGCTAGAAAGTGTTTTCCACATTAACCCTACTTGAGATTTTAGCTTGATGGGTAATATCTCTATGAGCAGTATTGTCAAACATTTGACTTCCAATCAGCCTTGGTATTAATTTAATATATATTTCCTTGTGACCACTGAAACACTTCCTTCCAAACAGGCTTGTAAATATAAACAAAAGTGCACAAATACAGTTAGTTAGAAATAAGACAAGTGAGACACCTGGCTTCTTCTTGGTTCCTATGAGCTCCAGAGACCCATGGGCCCACTTGACCTGAGACTGCTAAATAGGTAGCATTCCTAATTCTACTGCAAAATCTCCACTCGGATGCTGTCACCATGTGGTCTCTTGGCCCTATGTGTCTTTTCTGCCTTTTTTCTATAGCCTTGGTATAACTCCATCTCCAATACTTCGCTGACCGAGCTCTTTGTTAAATCAGGTCCCTTGCCTCTGTAGAGGAACTCCCCCCCCCCCCTTTGAAATCAACTTATTTTAAAAGCTTTTCCAATCTCCTTCAAACACATTTAATCTTTTCCTCACCAAAGCTACCAGAGCAACAAGCAAGTAAATCTGCCATTTTTCCCTGTACAACATGCATTCATTCATGTCTTATTTATATCCAGATATCCTGACATCACAATAATCAGGATTTTAAATGCCAGTGTTCTCAAGTCTAAGAATTTCTAGAAAAAGGTAACCAGAATAGTTCAGGACTCTTCAGATTCCTGAAAGAAGGTCAAATACTGCCAATGAACAGGAATGTTTTTGTGAATAAGCTAGTCCATTGCAAGAAAAAGCTGCTAGGCTAATAATTCAAGTTACAGACTATGGGTAAACAGGCTGTTCATCTGAGATTAATATCTGCATTTAGGAGAGATTATTTATTATCATACATGTATTTAGAGACATGAATGGATAAATAAGTCCACAAACAAATATGAAGTTAATTTTCAGGGAAGTACATTTGAGTTGAAAGATAAAGTGGTATCATACTATGTTTCTTCAAATATTGAAATTCCTATCCATCCTCCACAAAGTAGAGGTCTACAGTGGACAAGGTTCAGATACAGTAGTTAGGACTTTCAAAATGATTGTCTAAATCTCTAAAGCAAAATTAAAAATTAAAAGTAAGATGGAATACTTTGAGAATCGGGCTGTGCTAATTTAAAATCTATTTCAGTTGAATTCCATCAAGGTATGCTTTATGTCTTTATAGGTTTTGTCAATATATTCATATGTACAGCATAGTTCTAATGTTGTTGGAGGAAACAAGCAAAAAAAAAAAGCAGAAAGATCAATGGTTTCTCAACTGCACATGTATTAAACACCCCACTTGGCAGGCATTGAGCATAAACTGCTTCAAATGATAAAAATAATTCACCTCTTGTGCTCAAAAGTGCAGCACATTGCCTTCATTGTTTAGAAATTAGATTTCTGGAAAAAAAATTTAGATTTCTTTTGTATTTTTCATTTTCCTGGCAACCAAGTTAGGTTAATAATTTTAAACATCCATCTTGGGTTTTCGGAGTGGTCTGTATTCCACAGGGCACTGCATCTTCCCACGGGGTTTACCTACCAGTTGCCTACAGATGCATCAATACTGCTTTTCTGGTGAATTCCCTTTCACACGTGCATGTTTCTAAAAGAGGCAGGCCAATAATCAGGCTCATCCATGTACTGTGCCACAGGTACTTGCTAAAGACTCTTCCCTAGGAAATCTCGATTTAATAACCATCTATGAGAAATGAAGTCCCCATTTTGGAGGTACCTTGAAGCAAAGACTTGTGCCTCCCAAGCAGACTATTTGCATCTACTTTCTTTCCCAACTTGGCTCAAGAAGAACACTCTAGAGCCTCCTTTTCATGTTCACAAGTACATGGCAAAGAATACCTTTCTTGCATATTAATCTACAAGGAAATGTAAAGAGAATTTCTTTCTTAGTCTTAATAAGGGTAATTAAATTCTATCCACCATCCTTCCTTGCACAGAACCTCTTTGAATCTACTATCTTCATTAAATTTTCATGAGAAACATCACAATGTAACAGATTCAAACAGCCAGAGCTGTTACAAGTTGACAGATGGGGCTCGCTTCCAACTTGACTGTCAGGTATTTGGCAATAAAACTTAGTATTCAACATAAAATAGACGGTAGAAATAATGAAATTTCTAATTGGAATGCTTATCTCAGTGGGTGTAGTTTAGAAGATGTTAATTGCTTTTTTTATCCTCTATATTTATTAGTAATTTATATAAAACTACCTTGTCCATTTGATAACGTAAGTTTTGACAATTTATCAAGTCAGTGGAAACTTGGGCATCAAATCAGTACTATTAACACCTTAACCAAATAAACACTCTTAGGGAAAGGCAGCTATCAAAAATTAACAAACCATCCATGTTAGCATTTTTAAACTTTTACATGAGGTGAAAAGAAAAACATTTTGTCCTATTCATTAATGTGCTCATTAAGGTTTAAAGTGCCTTACTTATCACCATTCTGTATTAATATTCAATCATGCAGAATTAGCTTCTAATTCATCAACAATTTAAATCAGACTTGACCTTCAGGAAACCATTTGGTCTGCTGCTTTGAGAGGCCATAAAGGGCAGATGACTACATACTTGTGCTCAGTGAGTCATGCACGCGCAAGCACACACACACACACACACACACACACACACACACACACACACACACACATACACACACTATTTAAAATGGCAGTTACAGCAGGTGTGCAAATACAGCATGAGCGTTGTCTCTGTTTATGTCTTCATGAAATATGCTGATAGGAAACTTTCAGTTACACTAAAGAAAGAGAAATGGGAATGTCAGCATTTTGCAGAGTTCATTTGCCATTGCTGTTGAACTTAACCACATCAATAGGACTTGAATGGTATCATGAGAAAGGGATATCACTGTTTTGTAGGGAGTCATGCTTTGGATATCCCTGAATGATTAAGTAAGAGCTATTGTATAATTTACTGGGTTAAACTATTTTCATCATTCATCCACAAATAATTTTATGAAGGTCTTTACTTTCACTCAAATTCCACAAATATTTAACCTTTCATATTTGAAAGGAAACCACAGAACTCTAAATGATCTGTTATGGCCATGGAGTTCTCCTGAGGTGGCCCTGAGGAATTCTTATTGCCTAATATTGTCAGAGGTCTTACAGGGTGAAATCAACCTGACTAGGCCTTTTAATCTTAATCTTTTTTCTTTTTTTTTAAAATTTAACTTCTTTATTGAATCTTTGAGAATATCACATCATGCACCCCCCAATTCCACTCGAGGCCCCCCATACCCTCCTCTCACTCCTGCAGTGCCACCCCCACACAAGAAAACAACACAAATCAAGCAAGCGAGCAAATAGACAAAAATCAAACAAAACAACAACAACAACAACAACAAAAACCTCTTTGCTTCTTTCCCACCTCTCCAACACCTCTTCATTGATCCTGGTAGTACTGGGGGCCTCTGTGTGTCACCTAGTATACCCTTCTGTCCCATCAGCTTTGCTAGCAAATGTTCATTGCAATGATCACTGGTCTCTTTCAATGCCTCTGGTTTTTGGTACACCACCATCACTGGATCCTCAATGGAACTCCTCTGGGATATCCTGTGACCATTCTGTGTCTTGGGGATCCTTTGGGTATTGTCCCACAGGACCAATCTCTTCACAAGCTCCAGCAGGTTCTAGATGGGGTAGATATTAGCGTGGGCCAACCCAAGGCCCAGCCAAGGGTCTGGGTAGGAGCTGAGCTGGTCAGTCCTGGCCAATTGGGTCACCTGCCTCAGGCAAGGGGGTTGAGTCAACTCCCCATATGCCCATGCCCTCAAGGTCAGTTCACCCTTACCTGTGGTGAAGGGTAGAGTCATCTCTCCAGAGTTCAGGGACCAGCTCTCCCATGAGGGTTGTGAGGGTCAGGGCCAGCTCTCTTGCTGCAGTGTCCAATGAGAGGCAAGGCCAGCTTTCCCTGGGCCAGTGAAGGGAAAGGCGAGCTCATCATGGTCCTCTAATTTGATCTGGCATGGTTCCTAAGGCTCCCTGAGTTGACATGGGCCACAGACCCCCAGGTGAAGCTGAACCATGGACCAAGACATGACCCTTGGCAGCAACTTGGGCCTAGATCATATCCTGGTTCTGGGTGGAAGCACTGGCCACTCAGATCAGGATGGTTCTGCCAGCATGGCCCCCAAGCACCACCAAGTCCTCAGGTTGTGGCCCCAACCTTAGGCTTCTACGTGACGTTTGAAGGCAATATGGGACTCAGAGTTAGCACAGACCCCAACTATTGTAGGACCACTGGACCAGACATGGTCTTTGGCAGCAGCCAGGTCTGGATCTTTTACAATGGTATTTAAGGAAGCTTTTATTAAGGGACTGTTTGTCATAGTCCTTGAAAAAAATTTTACCAAATATGTCACCAAGACATATTTTACCAAATATGTCTATCAATGGTATGCTTCCTCACATGTATCACCAAAATATGTCTTAAGTTTCCCAAACATTCCCATGTCATTGACAAATCAAAGGTTTTGCTGAGAGTGGTGTTGTGGTTTCAGTGAGAACAGCTCCCATAGGCTCATATTTATGAATGTGTGGTCCCCAGTTGCTACAACTGTTTGGAAAGTATTAGGCGGCATTGTGTTGTTGGAGGAGGTGTGTCATTAGAGGTGGGCTTTGACGTTTCTTCCTTGCCCTTGGAGTTTAGATGTGAGCTCTTAATTGTTCCTGACACCATGCTTTAGCTCCACCATTATTGGCTCTACTCTCTGAAACCGTAAGTCCAATGAATGCTTTCTTTTTTAAGTTTCCTGGGTCATGGTGTTTTATCTCAGCAATGGAAGGGTAACTAAGATGAATGGTGTTACAATAAAGCAAAAGAAGCATCTTAGGAGAGAGACGAGCAGCTTTCTTTTCTGGGATAATTTGTCCCCAGACTTCACTTCTCTGAGTACAGAACATGAAACACATTACTGCAATTGTTAAATGCATGAACTCCTGAAGCCATGTAAGGTGGGGACCTTGTGTTCGTTCTTTCCTTTAAACCTCCTGTAAACACACACAACCTGACATGTTTAGGGCCCGGTATCAACCATTTGAACATTTACTCAGAAAGCATTTATATTCCCTTAAAGGCTCACCCCTTTTCCCCCCTTTAAACAGTTTTCCATTTTTGAGTACATTTTATATTCTCTTTTTGTCTTCTTTCTGTGAAGAGTGCCCCTCTGCATTCTCTATCTGAGTATACTAGGCAGGAGTGGACTTTCAGGCTCACAGAACCTCTCTTCACGCCAGTTTCCTAACAGTTATTTAAGTCTGCAGACAATTCAGATGAGAAGATATGGCCACTGCACATGTGATTCTTGAACTCATTACAGTGGCTGCCCGAGAAGCACCAGTTAAGTTTCCGACTTCTTTTCATAGACTTCCCTGCATGAATTGGTTGTGAGCTTCTAAAAGTCAAAACTAGGGCTGCATGACGAAACACGAACGCAGTGCTACTGAGAAGAAGCCAGTAGAGTATGCATCTAGATTCACTGCTATTCCATCTAGAGAATAATGCAATTTCCAGTGTTCAAATTCATGACAAGCTGAATAAACCACATGTATGTGAAGCAAACATGGCATCCACTTAACTGACAGGAGCTATGGCATCTATGTTACTGAGTATCATATGGCTCTGCAATATATAAGAATCTTATAAAGGACAGAAGTGAATTTCATCACTTCAAAAAGTGAAAGGACTGAGATGGAGGAAGTTTTGGTTATTATGAAACAAAGAGCCAGGGGTTGTGGACCATACCTATAATTTCATCCCTCAAGAGGTTCTGGCAGGAAGAGCATATGGTTGTACCTTGAAGAGGACAAAGATGAAGAAGAAAAAGAGGAAAGAGGGACTGAAGTGAGTAAGGGAAGAGAGAGGGAAAGAGGAAGAAAGAAAAATGAAGGAAAAATTACACTGGTAATGTTGATAATATACTGCTTTTTAAAACAAAAATACTAAAAGCTTACATGTACATATGTATGCTGTACCAATATTTATAAGAGAGAGGGGACTGGAGAGAGTCTAGCCTGACAGACAAACATATACATTTTTATCCAGTGTATAAGTTAGTAAATTTATATACATGAAAAGAAATATAGAGTCTCTTGGAAATGTTAAATAAACATGATCTTAAGAAGGTCAAATAAGGTTATAATATATTTATGGAAGTCACATTAGCAAACTGAAGAAAAAGAGCATTTGGATTATTACACTTCTCATATGCTCAGCAAAAGGTACCATTCATTGTATAAACAGATATTTATTGATAGCCTTGTTTGTGCCAAACTGACCCAGGAACTGAAGCATATAGTAATCTAGATAATCTCTATATTGTGTGATATAATTATTGTCCAAACTGAGGGAAGAATAACTGTCTCCAGTTCCCAGGAACGAGGACAGAGTAAGTTAATAGATGAGCTGTGCTGGCACTGCCTGACATCAGTGTCTTGCATCTACTAACATTAACATACTAGCCAAGCTCCAGTAACAGCCCAAAGAAGAATAGAAGCATGTGACCCAAAGGTTTGGTATAATAAGAGTGGCAATCATTAACTGCAAGGCAGAAAACAATGCACACAAATCAGGGGCACAGGGATAACCTAAGGTCAGGTCTGTTTAGGGAGCAGAGCCCTCTCCAAACCTCTACAGAACCCAAGCTCTTTTTTCATCTCTGAACAATAGGAGCTGCAATATAAATGGTGATAAAACTACACTGCCAGATGACTGTTCCACAAGCAGATTTCAAACACAGACATATCTGAGACACCATGTTACAAATAACTACAAATACCAAAACCAAATTCTTTTCTTTGTATCATGAGGTTTCTATTATCCAAAGAAGTAGAATTAAGTTTTCCTTAGGAGTAGATCATATGGAGGGCTCTATATAGCTGTTCGCTCATTCCTTCTCTCTCTCTCTCTCATTCATTGTCATTTATTCATTGTGGTACTAGGAAATCAACCTAGGGACTCACACATACTAGGCAAAAGTGAAATCTCAGATTAACATACATTCAACAGTGGCTTTTTAAAATAAAATAATAATTTTCCCATTTACCTATTCATGAGGGTGTGTCCATGGTGTAAATGTCACTGCACATGCATGCAGGCTAGGGGCATACGCACTGGTGTTGGCTCTTCATTAACATGTGGAATCTAATACAAATTCAGGAAGTCAGCTACAGTGACAAGTGTCTTTAGTAAATCCTGGTGATTCAGAGAAGGGATTTTTTTCTTTTTATAAAAATGAAGCCATAAAGTCAAAGACATTATTAGTCCTATTCTTTAAAAACATTCCAATTCAGAAAACATCTGATTATACAAAACGAGATAAGTTAAGACATACGTCTGGACTATACCATCATAGACTAATATAACCCTCCAGTACTGTTCAGTTCAAAAAAGCCAATTCATGTCACATAGAAATTAGCAAGAACAGTATACTGGACCAATGAGAGAGTATTTACCCTACTAAGTACTGTGATGCCCTGTAAGTCTAAAACAAGCAACTGAGCCTTTGTAGGCAGCTTAATTATGACAGTGGCGGTGTCTGTATGTCCATTTTCTACTAACATAAATCAGAGTCTTCAAAATTAACTTACTTGTTCCATGTCAAACAAACAGCAAATGTTAAAGTCTGTAAGTTCTAGATTGGTTGTGTTTTTATTCGATTTCAGTCTTATTGTGTTTTCTCTATGCCAACTGTTTCTCATGAAATAAACATGCATCATGAATAGTGATGGCCTCTTACTGGGTGCCTGAACAATATGGAAAGCACAAAGGAAAACAGAATACTTGGGCATATTTTATGTTCTAAGCATAAAACATTAGACATTACCATCACATGATATGTGACGGTAATGTTTTTTAGTTCTTATACTTCAAACATTCTTCTTTAGACATTATTAATTGGCTCCTTAAGAGTTACCAGTGGTTTTAGGTAGAGATTAAGTAAATATATATGAGAAATAGAAGAGCATGAGATACATGAGAAGCATCCAGTACATTGCCTAGGGAGCTCAAATTCACCATGTGCTTGTATCTTGGAGCTTTGTTTGATTTCTGCTTAACTGTACAAAAAGAACAGTAGATGGTACGATTTCTGTTGTGACCAGACACCAAAATGGCAGACTTTGTTTGTAAACAGTTAACAGATCTGAAAACCGTATGTGAGCAGACAAAACACATTAATGCTGTTACTTTAGGCCACACAGGTATCTCTACTTATGACTCTCAGTTTCTGCCTGAGGAAACACCACACTATCACAGGATAGAAGAAAGAGGGATATTTGCAACATTGCTAAACACCAATGTGCTTCAAACCATTTTTTTCCAGAACAAGCCACAATAACAGGCTACAAACAGGAACTATTTCCTTCCCAGAATATAGTCTTAGAAAGGGAAGATGGATCATTCATTATTCTTTTTTTAAGGATATCTATATAAACAAGTCTGTCCTTTTCAGCCTTCTACAAGGCATCATGAAATTATATGTACTGCTTTGACATCATGACCATATTATTCAAAAATCAGCAATTCTGAAAGTGAAAAATAACAACAAAACAAAAGTAAAATGTGTTTTCTGATAGAGCCAAAGTGCTGAGCCATTATCAAAACGATGCTTAATGAATGGAATTAAAAAAATCATATAAGTAAAGTATTTCCTAACTGTAGGGCTAGTCTCCCTCAGGGGATATATATATATCAAGCGGGAGAAAGCTATCCCCTCATTAATGAGATTTTAAGTTGATTATTTAATAAATACATTAAATTTCTAGCCTTAAGACTAATTATGAGTGAGATGCAATGAATAATTTTTAAGAAGTACTCTTTGCTTTTAAGAATATTTACTGTATTGAGGAATTAGCAATGGTTTTTGTTTGTTGTTTACGTTATGATGTTTTTTCCTGTGATTAGGCCACATGTGAGTAAAGAAGAATGTGAGCTGATGAGATGACTCGGCAGGTTAAATTGCTTGTCACCAAGACATATGTATTGCCCATGTTCAAACAAAGTCAAACACTAAGAACCACAAACTAGAAAGAGAGAAGACTTGTGCAAACTTTCTTCTGGCCTCTACATGTACAATGGTATGTGTGCAAATGTATACACACACACACACACACACACACACACACACACACACACACACACTGAATAAATATAAACAATAATAGTAGATAAACTGATAGAAAGTTCAACTATAGTAGCTACTAAAATTTTGTGTAGAAACAGCTGAGCACATTCCAGAGCAAAGTTCCATTTGATGAAATATTCTTCACATATTGAGGCCTTAACAAGGCAATTTTGTCACTGAATAAAGCAAACTTGTTTAGAAGCAACATATGCAATTATCCCATAAATCGCAAAGTAATGTCTGCATAGCAGAACACCAACCCAGTTAGACTGGATCATTGTCCAAATGTGGTGGGTGCAATTTTACAGTGCAGTAAGTCAGTAACTCATACCAATATCGGTGTTTGGTCTTAGCCAGTGATCATTCTTTTGTGCTTTAAGATGAGAAAATTATGATGAAATAGGAAAATTAAAAGAATAAAGTTTTCCTAACCTTCTTACCTAACAATATTATCAACACTTTACTGGACATTGTAATAAACAGGAATTATACTGATGCTTGCCTTCCTTTCTAGGGTATGAGGATCTCATGATGATAACAAAGTTACCATTCACTTACTTTAAAACTTATGCTTTTTAAAATCAAATTATATTTACTAACAAGCATGTTCCACAAAACAACATCTACTCCCCATGTACAAGTTCTACTCTGAATGTTAAGATAAAGTCCACACTAGAAAGATTCATATTAGATCATTAATTTGATTATTTTTTAGAAAGTAGAGCTGTAATTCAAAATGGTGATTGTTGGTTTTGTTTCTGCTTTGTTGTAGGAAGAGAGCTAAAAAGGAAAGAAATGGTCACAGAGAGGCTGTGCTTTGGCCTTGAATCTCCATTATTCAGTGGTTTACTCTAAACAATTTTAAAACAAAGCTGCGGAAGCCATTTGTTCTGACTGTTCACATTTTGACTATAGACAAAGAAAGTACTTTTTTTAAAGCCATCAAGAGTTTTATTTAAAAGAAAACCAGAATGAAACATATAATTTGGGGTAGCAATGGAAGCACTGGGGTATAAACAGTTTTCAATATATACAAATAGATGCAGAAAAAATGCAACTATTAACGAGTGCACCTATACATAAAAACCCTTTACATTAACTAACCAAACACATTTCTCAATGTTGTGAAGCAAGAGGTCAGGAAAAGCAATACTGAATAGCAATGGCCACACCTGCTATTCACTAGTGAAGGCAAACAGAGCTTCTTGGGGGAATGGCAGATTCAGCCATCACTGAAACAAGGAAAGAAAAAGCCATAGATTGAACTATCTTGTTGATTAAGGAAGTACACACACATACGAAAGAAATAATAAGGACATGTCAAAACTACACAAATGCCAGCTAAAAAGGGGATAAATGTGAGTCAATTTGATTGCCAATAAAGCACTTGACCTGATAAACTTTAACACGCTGACTAAAATGACTGTATACCAGTATAAATGGAATATAAATTGAAATATTTGGGGTGGTATTAGTAGCTTCAAAATATTTTTCAAACAAAATGTATTAAATATGTACTAGGTTTACAATGGAGAAGACACACAGAAACAAATTTAATCAGGGAATCTAACTTAGCAATATCAGGAATGGGATAAATCAAGTTATGTGATAAGAAACACTAATATCACTCCCAATACAACCCTGCAGAGATATTCCCAAATATGATCTAGAATAAATATCAGGAAAACTCTAAATAAAAAAAATCGTATTTTCAAAACTATCAAGATCAGAAATATTAATGGAAGTCTGAACTGACAGTTCTGAACTGAAGACCTGGAGACAGTTGAAGGTGCTTGACTTAAGACAACTTGGACTGTTTCAAATTTCTAAACCTCATACAGGTAAATTAAGTGAAGTAATACTCTAAGATTTTTTCCTCTATCCTTTAAAAAAATTTAATATGTTTTTAACCTAAGTAAAGTATATCACTCATCCCCTCCCTTCCTTCCCTTCAGCCCCTCCCAGCTATCCTCCAGTGAACCCTTCTCATATCTGCTCACTCTCAAATTGATAGTCTTATTCTTTGATTATTATTGTTACATATGTGTGTATGTATTTGTATGCACAAATATATAAAAATATGACCTTCTTAGTCCATTTTTGCAGTTTATATGTGTATGTTTCGAGGCTGACCACTCTGATTATACAATCAGGGACGGGGATCATCCCTGGGAGTAGTGAATTGTTCTTTCCAAGCAGTCATTCGTGGAACCCCATGAAAATTTCCCATTAATATCATAAGTTAAATTTGAAAACATTACCAGACCTTACTAAAATCTCAGTTTTATGGCATCTATTTCTAAATCTTACAGGTAGTGAGATGCACTCATACAACCCTGTTCTAGGTGAAAAGTAGATATTTCTTCTGTGGTCCTTTGGACATCATATCTATTGAGGTAACAGTTCAACTCCAAAAACGTTTGCAATGATGACAATGACAGAAAAACCACATTAGGTCTGGAAATACATAAATTCCTATTAAAAACGTAAGATTTACAAATATTTTAACTTCCAACCCGATGTTGAGAAGGGAGAGAACTTTAAAGACAATCTCAACATATGAAAAGAAGAATAGAAAAAAAATTACTTTTATAAAACAATTCTGTTTATGGTAAACCATTTATTAGAGAAAGAATTAGATAAACCCTGTACTGATTTTTTTTCTATCAAGATATCTGCTAAAGCATAACATAATAATGAACTTTTGTTGATCTTTCTTCCAACCAAAACAAGTACTGACCAAGTGGACAATGGGCCCATCTTCACCCTCAGGAGCTGGTGGTGAGCAGAGTGTATTAAGCCATGTGTGTCCTTAACTACTTTGTCTTAGTGAAGGCAAAGATCTCCTGTCAATACCTATGACTTCAGAACACCCACTATGGAGTTGCCCGGAGCTCCCTGGGTATCTGACCAAAATGCCTTGGAGGTAACCATGCACTTGCATATAGCTTTATCCATCTAAAGTAGTTCAATTCCTGTACTCTGAGGACTGCTGAATGTGCCAGCAAAGTTTCTCTCCAACTTGAGGAAAAAAAAATCCATAAAGTATTAGAGCATGACAGTCAATGGCTTCTTGAATAAAAAGGAGAATGGTTTGAGTTGTATTCCTATAAAGACACAGCATTAAAAATCTCTTTATAAATAATTCATGACTGTCACATTTTAATATATGACATGCCAATTAAAGAGATACAAGTTTCCAATGATAAGATGATAAAACAACGCAATGAACCTCTTTCTTACATATTAAAAACAACCCGGAGTTGTTCATATTCATTTAGTTGTAATAGACTGACATATTGTTATAAATTTAGGAAACATGCAATCTCTAATTCTTAACAAAGTGACAGGAACTTGACAAGAGAAGAAAGTTATTTCTGTCTTGAATTTACTAACAAAGAAAGCTAACATGTCCCGCTGCTCTCTCCACAGCATGGGAGGATTGTTCTTATGTTTACTGCAAGATTGATGCCCCTTCAATTGCTTAGTGATGATTGCTATGAGGCTGCTGAGTAAATAATGTGTGAGCTTTCACTAAAGGAAGAGCATGTGTTTCAGCCAGAGTCACAAAGTCACAGGGCTACTGAAGTGTATGTTGTTAAAATATAAAGATAAAGTAATATGCTCTACAGCTTTGTAGATAATTCATGATGGGCTTCATGGGAAATTATAATCAAGTGGGGAAATTTTACAGGGTTTCAAGAATAAACTCAGAAGCAAAACATATTTACCCAAGAAAAAGAATCCATATCCTATAGATATGAAGTAGATCGAATCTACTCTGAGAAAAAAGATAAAGAAATAATAGGATAAATGGGTAGATCACTGAATCTACACTAAAAAGAAAAAGAGGAAGATATAAAAATGACAAAAGGTAGATTATTGAATCTATTATGAAAAGAAAAAAATACTTTTAAAAAGGAATTACTTGTTTTAAATAAGTAATGAAAATTTTTTGTCTGAATTTGTCAAATGTTACTGGACTGGACATTGTTATATATTAATGGAGTTTTTTGTCTGAATCTGTCAAATGTTAATGAACTAGACATCGTTAATGTAATCTTGACTGTGTATATTGTATATACTTATTGGACATAGTTTTTCTTGTATTAGTTATAAGCTTTTTTTAATTTTAGACAAAAAAGGGGAAATATGGTGGTATTGTGTTCCCCAAAATAGTGTGCACCCTAATAAACTTATCTGGGGTCAGAGACAGAACAGCCACTAGATACAAAGGCTAGAAAATGATGGCACTCACACCTTTAATCCTAGCACTCCAGAGGTAGAAATCCCTCTGGATCTCTGTGAGTTCAAGGCCACATTGGAAACGGCCAGGCATGGTGACACAGGCCTTTAATCCCAGGGAGTGGTAGTAGAAAGCAGAAGACCAGAAACTAGAAGCATTTGGCTGGTTAAGCATTTGGCCTGGTTAAGCATTCAGGCTTTTGAGCAGCAGTTCAGCTGAGACCCATTCTGGATGAGGACTCAGAGGCCTCCAGTCTGAGGAAACAAGACTAGCTGAGGATCCGGCGAGGTGAGGTAGCTGTGGCTTGTTCTGGTTCTCTGATCTTCCAGTTCGCTCCAATACCTGGCCCGGGTTTGTTTTATTAAAAAGGCTTTTTAGGATTCCTCCTACAATATCCCATTTGTTTTTCCTAATAGCAAGTATATGCCACCAGAGCTACAAAATGAGGCTTCAGATTTCCCAGACGCCCACACAGAACACCCAGGACACAATCAAGGACTGCCTGTTTGGTTCCTGACAGAATGGTTCCTTATTATGACAGCTGGATCTTTACTTCGTTTTTCACTTAAATCAGAGAACATTAATGTGTCTACTAATTTGTGTGTGTGACCACATAAACTAATGTATATGCATACATGTATACACATTAATGTATATGCAATGTATATACAAATGTGTATATACTGATACATCAGCTCTCCTTCAAAGCTAAATCAGCTTTCCCAGGACATAGTGAGTGGCAATCTAGAGAAATTTCCCTTAAATGAAGGTACCCTGGTACATATTAATGCGAAAGAGATGAAAGAATATTCTAGCACACAAAAACATACCTTTTCCATATTTATTTCTTCTGTTCTCTGGGAAAATTCAGTGAGTCATAGATTAAAACAAGTAAAACTGCATCATGTCTAATCTACCTTCTTTCATGCTACAGAAGTAACTTCTTCCTTTAAAACATATCTATTTCCTGGAAGGACAGATAGGATTTATATTAATAGGTATATTCATTTCTCTCAATGAATCAATTGACTTCTCACTATTCTACTCAACTTGTGGTAAAGGTTTCCAGGGGCACCCAGACTACAGTGTACCTTCTGAATGCATCAGAAGAGTATTATGTTTTGATCTGGATAATTCAGTAAAAGGTAAATATTAACTGCAAAGTTTCTCCCCAGAAACACTTACGAACTCTGGACCATAAGAATGCTTCTGAATAAAACAATGACATTCTGATAAAACACATGATGGTATTCAGAAGGGAGATAACCTTTATAAACTTTATCATACCAATTTCCAGAAGGAAAAGGCTATGCAGATCAAGTGCCCTGAATCCAAGGTCATCCCTCAGCTAACTATTCTGAAATGATTAACTCTTTTCATTATTGCCCCATATATACATGATCTCATTCAGTTCCTAAGGGGCCTCCATTGTGACTGACTGATTACAGATACATGCTATGTACTAATTTTCACAGGCTTTTCAGGTTGATTGAAATAGACACCTTCCTATAAGTCATTAATTATTTTACAGGCTTGACTATTTTATCTGTGATTTATAGTACAGATTGGTAGTTCCTTAATTTCCCACTATCTACTTTTTTAAAATGTAGAGTGTGTGTGTGTGTGTGTGTGTGTGTGTGTGAGAGAGAGAGTGTGTGTGTGTGTGTGTGTGTGTGTGTGTGCGCGTGTGTGTGTGTGTGTGTGTGTGTGTGTGTGTGTGTGTGTGTGTGTGTCTATGTCCATGTCACACATACATACATGCAGTCGTGCCCATGTGGAGGTCAGAGGACAACTTGCAGGAGACTGTTCTCCCCTGCAATAGAGGACCAGAATCATACCTACAAGCTGCACACACCTACTTTTTGACAAATGTGTGATAAACACACAGTGGGCAAAAGCCTATTCAATAAATAGTTATGCCAAAATTAGTTATCAGTCTGTAGAAGAAAAAAACAGATCTCTATCACTCATCTTATATAAAAAAATCAATTCAAAATGGAACAAACGCCTCAATTTATAATGCCAAATGTTGAGCTTGCTGGAAGAAAATATAGAGAGACAACTTTAGGATATAGGGCATAGACACAGTTATTCTGAAAATAAACTCAATGGCACAGAAGCTGCCCAAGGGATTAACACAAAGGAGTAGATGAAATTTAAATGTTTTTGCACAGCAAAAGAAACTATCATTGGAGGATACAGACAGCCTTCAGAACAAAAGAAAGTTTTGGTCAGATTTACTTCAGATAAGAGGTTAATACCAAGAATATATAAAGAACTTAAATACTAGCCTTCCCCCACAAATACATATACATACACACACACACACACACACACACACACACACACACATATATATGTATATATATATATATATATATATATATATATATATGCCAACCTAAAGTTCTCAAAAGAAATATAAATGACTGATTCTCATTTTAAAAGTGTGTTCAACAACCTTAACAATGTGGAAACGCAAATTCAAACTACTTTGAGATTCCATCTCACCCCAGTTAGAATGGTTATTATTAAAAAGAAAAAAATGGTAACATATACTCTTAAGGATGTAGAAAAAGCAGAAAGCTTCTTCATTTTTAGTTGCAAATAGAAGCTGGTACAGCCACTGTGAAAATGATTCTGAAGTATCTCAAAATGCTAAAAAACAGAACCACCATATGACAGAGCTATATCATTCCACCACCGAGATACTTGCACATGCATGTCTACTGTAGCTCTATTAATGATAATAAGAAAATTAAATCAGCCAAGATGCCCATCAATAGATGAGCAGATAGTGAAAACATGGTACACATACACCACGGAATTTTATTTAGCCCTAAAGAAAATGCAGGTTATAAAATTTGCAGAAAAATAGATGGAAGTGTCAAACATTACGTTAAGTGAAGTAAGCCAGTGTTCAAAAGAAAAATACTGAATACTGTACATTCTTTTATATATGGACCTAGTTTCTAATTCTTGTATATGTACATTTACATGGGAGTGAGTGTGTGTAGATATCAGGAAACTAGCGAGAGGACTATGAAGACTGAGGAGAGTCCTTAGAGGAGAGACTACGGAGGGTAATGCATCACATGTGATTGGAAAGTAGAGAGGAAAACACTAGGGAAAGAAGGGCACAGGTGGTCAGTGGGGCACAGAGATCAGGGAGAAGCATATGAGGAGAGGCAATCACCCAAAACTAAGTATGTAGGAAAATTCTCTAAGGAAATCTGTTCTTCACTATGCTAATTTAAAGACTGGAGAGACTCATAGCTGTTCAAGCTGGTGTAAATAACAAAATGTTGATTGCCCAGCACTAAAGGACATTTTCCCCTAAGACTTCCAAAACATCTTGAAGAGGGAACAGGAAGAATGTAGGCACCAGAAGATTAGGAGAAGAGCATCAAAGCATCATCATTTGGTCATGACCCAACTATTTAATCACAGCAGAGGTTATTGCCTGCACTGGTCTTACAAGATGGGATTACCAATAGGCATGGATGGGGGAGGATCACAGGGCTCTGCCCTTTAACGCTGAACCAATAGGGTACTGATATGTGCTAAAAGAACTAGAGTTATTGTTTTCTGTTGTCCATACACTGATGGGCCCAGACAACCCTGGTTAAGCTCACTGGGTCACTACCAAAAAAAGAAAAAATGGACAAGTGTGTATAAGGGACTTGTAGGGAACAGATGGGGCTGAAAGGTAGAAGGGAGATAAAGAGAGGATAAAAGTAATCAGACTATACACACATAAAATTTTCAAACAACAAATTTAATTTATAAAAACTTAAAGCTGAAGGAAATAATAAACTACAGAAATAAAAGTAATAAGCCAAGCAGTGTGATTTACACATATAATCTCTGAATTCTGAAGATAGAGTCAGAGGAGCTTGGGATCAGAGACCATCCCGAAAACACAGGAAGAACACATCACAAAAAAAAAGAAAGGAAAGAAAGAAAGAGAAATAAATAAATAAATAAAATGTATTTATGTATTTTGACTAAGATAATTTACCTCTACAAAGACAACACATTTTTTATTTCATATAAAATAGAAGTCTTTAACAAATAAAAAAGAAAAAAATAAAATCAAGCTACGTGTGAGCTATAGAATAATATCACTAATTATCCTTATTAAATAATGAAAAGCATATTAAGATGACTTTTATTACTTAAGTTATATATTTGGATGGTAGACAAATACTTGTGTGAATGTTTACTTTGAAAGATGATGCATATGTAAAAAACAAAATAAACTTCAAGGGGAGATAGAATTAAACAACAAATATGAAAAACAAGACCCATTTGAAACGGATTAAAGAGATGACATTAAAAATACTCAGGCTGTTAAGACAGTTAGACAAATATTTCAAATATTAGGATATTGAGCCATTCTCTCATCTTTCAAAAAGAAAGATGCTATTGTTAACTCTTGCTTCAAGCTGTGCACGAACACAGAGAAAGATCCTTTCCCAAAACTTTCATCTATCAGATTTACACTCAGGACATCATTCACACTAACCTGAGGTGAGCCATCAAAAAGGAGATTAAAGTCAGGGGAGAGCATAATACTAACCCAAAGAGCACTGCCAGCTTGAGCTGGACCATGCTAAAAGCAAAACCCAACAGGAACTCATCAGAAGATAAAAGGAACAAACAAAAAGCCTGTCCAATTTTCATTATATTTCCAAGAATTTGATATTGAAGGTCCAATCATCTATGTCTGCTACAATTATCTGTCTGTCTGTCTATCATCTATCTATCTATCTATCTATCTATCTATCTATCTATCTATCTATCATATCAATGTGTGTTTATATAGTCATATGCACATATAACACATTTCATTATTGTTCTGTAGGCTTGCATGTGGCTAAAATACTTGAAATTATAGACCTATATTCTGATATGTTTTGTCAAGACTGAGATTATTATAGATATTTTACATGAATATTGGATTTCTAACATTTGAAGTGTCTTAAATGATTTAATGCATGTACTACATTCAAAAGTGAATTAGTTATACACACATACTTGATATTTTAATTACTGTTGTTTCTAGTATTATAACTATTGAATTATGTGAGGGATACAACTAAAAATACATTCTGATTCATGCATGGTTGTGTATGCCTGTAAAACCCTGGAATCTGGAGAATGATCCATGAGTTTGAGGTTAGCCTGGATTGTAAAATGAAACTTCATTATACCTTCATTATATCATATTTATATATAATGCACCCATATACATCTTTTTTCTTTGTTATATCTAGTTGTTCTCAAATACTATAAGACCAACAAATACTTGAATTGACTAAATATTCTATTGAAAAATAAGGCATCTTATACACACACAGAGATACTTGTGATTAGAAATACACATATTCTTTAACACAATTTTTGTCAAGAATATTACCTCATTTGGAAAGTAAATGAGTTTAACTTATTAACTTATTAGTATGGCACTCCTAAAAAACTAAAAGTGTGGGGCTAGACACAGTTATTCTGTGGTTAAGATCACTGGCTCCTCTTCCAAAGGACCTAGGTTCAGTTCTACACACAGGGCAGGTAAACAACCACCTGTAACTCCAGTTCCAGGGGATCCAATACCCTCTTCTAGCCTCTGTCTGTGAATACTGAACTCACATTGATGCTTGTATGGACATATAAGCAGGTAACACAATCATGCATGTAAAATAATAAGATTAAAAATAAAACTCAAAATCAGAACTAGCACATAAAACAGAGGCCCCACTCCTAGGTCTACATCGAGTACTCTAAGTCAATATACCTGAGATATATTTTTATATGTATTGTTATTACAGAACCACACATAATATCAAAGTTATGGAATTTGCCTTTGTGTTTCTAATGGATGAATTGATAAAGTACGGTGTATGTGAGTGTATATATAAGTGTGGGGTGTGTGTGTGTGTGTTTAAGTATATATACATGACAGAGTTTTATTCATGAATAAAGAAGAACAAAACTTTGTTGCTTGGAGGAAAATGAATATGACTAGAGATCACAACATTAAGCAAAGCAACTTAGCATCAGAAAAAAAGAATACCATGCATCATGTTTGCTCTCATTTGTAGAGCCTAGATTTTATACATACACATAAAATCATTCATGTATGTGTATGTATATACATACATATGTATATGTACACACACATACACACATACACACATACACACACACACACACACACACACACACACACATATATATATATATATATATATATATATATATATATATATATGAATATTTAAGTAGAAGTACCTGAGGCAAGGAAATAAAAATAGCATGAGTGAGGAGGGATAAATAAGTTAAAAATCCATGATTTATTTGCATGAATTATCTTAATGAAATGTCCTGGTTGACATCTGGTCACAGACTCAAACTAAGTGTAATGAGAAGAAAGAACTATAACTGAGAAAATGCCTCCATAAGATCAGGCTGTGGACAAGCCTGGGAGAGCAATATTGTCTTAATTAGTGGTTGATGTGGAAGGGCCCATTCCATTGTGGGCAGTGCCACTGCTGGCTAGGTGATCCTGGAAGGGTAAGAAAGCAGGCTAAAGTAGCCATGAGGAGCAAGACAGTAAGCACTTTTGTCTTAGTTAGGTTTTCTATTGCTGTGAATGACCACAGTAACTCTTATAAAGAAAAAACATTTAATTGGGGTGGCTTACATTTTCTGAAGTTTAGTCCATGACCATCATGGTGTGACATGGTGGCATTCAGGCAGACATGGTGCTAGAGAAGTAGCCAAGTGTCCTACATCTTGACTTGCAGGCAATAGGAAGTGGTCTTTCTTACTGGGCATAGTTTGAGCATACATGAAACCTCAAAGCCTGCCTCCTCAGTAACATAATTCCTCCAACAAGACCACACCTACTCCATCAAGGCCACACCTTCCACTCATGCCACTGCCTTTGGGGGCCATTTTCTTTCAAATCACCACATCTATGGCTTCTGCTTCAGTCCTTGGCTCCAGGTTCCTGTCTTGAGTTCCCTCAGTGATGCAGTGCACAGTGAATATGCAATAATGTACATTTTTATATAAAAATGGCACCATGTCTAAGAAAACGCCATGTTTTAAGAATCACTTAACAATAGATGAATTTATATGAAAGAAAAACAAATATAAATCTGGCCTTGTTTTCTGAAGTATCTAGTGGTTCTCATGGTCCATAGAGCTTATTTGGGGATCTTTTTAAAAGACTCCAAAAAAGATCAAGTACTTAACTGTTGTCTAATTTAGACTTGTGTCAAGTTCTTTAATGAAAAGAATAGTTTCTCCATGGGGCTTGTCTTAAAGTGAGCTTATTCTGTAGTTGACATAACAATTATTCAAAACTACTAAGAGCAATCACCAAGTCTGTCTTGAAACTACAATTGAATGACTTTCCTGGAATCTGATGCTATCATGTGGAAAGATGACTATAAAACACATAAGACAGATGTCTCATTCCATTTGAGTATTTTCTCATTCATAGTAAAGAAAATTATTTCAAATGGTACATTTCCAATAAATAGTAATTCCTGCATTAAGTGATCTTAACTTCTGTAGACTTGGGGTTAAGAGAGATGTATTTTTGTGATGAAAGTTTTTCTTTTAATTCCAGAAGCCATGTAAGAAATTTTCTGCATTATAGGAGTGATCAATATCAAGTGGTATTCAAAAGAAAACTGTTTATAACCTAAATGCATGGCATTTCATCCCTATTTTTTGAAACTTGTATTTTTGTCTTCATTAAAACATTCTGACTATTATATATAACAGGATATAAGACAAGTCTCATTTTCATTTCTCTTTCTCTTTCTTTGTTTTTACAAATAAGGGCCAACACTTATAACGTTGAAAGATTATCAACATGTAAGTCTGACACATCTACTAAGCAGGTTCAAACTCCTGTCATTGTAACTGGACTTAAGTCTCACACATCCCAAGGAAAGACAATGAATGCACTCACCACAAATGAAAATTACTAACTGGCATCACTTCAACTTGCTAGCAATTATTTCTTAAAATTTATAGGTGCAATTGTATCAACATTTCAAACATAATGAAGATCTACAAAAAGTTGACTTTGAGTGCTAATTCAATGAATGTTCTGCATAGGGTAAACATAAGGGCATTTACTGGATATATACTCTTCAGAATCAAACATGGAACAGATCACACTGCAATGGGAGGGAGCTGATATGTTTTGATCAAAGATAAGGTCATGCATAGTCAAGTAAATATAGGTAATTTTACTTAAATCATAGGTAAGACTCAAATAAGAGCAATGTTCTTTCTCTTATACTCCTTACTTAAGAAGACATTAATGACCTGGGTTTCTAACTAATGGGAACAACACCTTATATTTCATCTGACTGCTGACATCCAATAGTCAGAGCTTCAGCAATTCCCAAAGTAAATCCATTTCTATATACAAAGAGGGAAAGACGAATACCTTGAAAACACATAGCCCCTTCCCTGGGAAAAACTGGAGCATGATTTTGGTGTGTCTTTCAAAACATAAAAGTAAGAGCAGGTTTATTTCTTGTTATGCCAGAGGTGACCAGGGTGAGAGAGTTTTTGAGAGCATGACATATGTGTCTGGGTTTGTGTGTGTACTTTTTGCTCAGAGAGCTATTTTCATAGTCAGGGTTTCTATTGCTGTAAAGTGACACCATGACCATAGCAACTTTTATAAAGGAAAACATTTAATTGAGGTGGCAGCTTACAGTTTCAGAAGGTCAGTACATTATCATTCATAGTAGGGAGTATGGCAGCCGGGAGTATGGCGACATGTAGGTAGACATGGTGCTGGAGAATTCTACCTTTTTATCCAAAGGATACAGGAAGCGAATTGTCTAACTGGGTTTGGCTTAAGCATATATGAGCTCTCAAAGCTCATCTCTACCTTGACACATTTCCTCCAATAAGGCCACAATTACTAATAGTGCCATTCCCTTTGGGGGGGGGGGCATTTTCTTTCAAACCACCACAGCTATAAAATGAAGTCTCTATAAAATGTGAGGTACTGACAAAAGTATTACCATCAGCAGGTCTCTGTTGTAGAACAATTGGGTACAAGGGAATATCATACAGCAAGTCGCTGGGTACTGGGGCTGTTCTTGTGACCATATGTAAGACAGTACCTAAGATAGGCTTCACAGACATGTTGTAGCCTCCAATCACTTCTATTGCTAGAGCAAATAAACTCTTGAACCCTAGGCATGTAAATAAACATATTTTCCATCACCTAACCACCATCTGCCTTAATGCACAAGCACTTAATACTCTGGGAGCCACTATAGACCAGCAAACCTGTCCCAGAGAATGACAACTTCCCAGCTGAAGAACAGAATTTAAAGGATCATCAGAAAGGTGGTCTATGGTGATATTTTATTTGTATTAAAATGTTATTTGTATGTTAATAAATAAAGTTGCCTGGGGGTCAGAGCTATTAGCAAGCCATAGGAAAGCAGGGCAGTGGTAGCTTACGCTTGTAATTCCAGCACTTGGTAGGCAGAGCTGGGTAAGTCTCTGTGTGTTCAGGGATACAGCCATTATTGGATACACATGCCTTTAATCTTAATACCAATCATGGAAAACCTGGAGGCCTATACAGACAGGCCGTGAGGAGGCGGTCATGTGGTTGGGTTTACAACCAATGAGAAGGCAGGACAAGAACTCTATATAAAGACTTTAACACAGGGGTAGCTCTGGTTCGGAGAGGTAGGACCACCGTAGGAGGAAGGGTAAGGTTTTAGCTCTTAGCTCTGACCTCTTGGCTTTCTTCTTTGCATTGGTTCTGTGTTTATTATTTAATAAGAAGGTTGGATACATCTACAGTGGTCATGTTGAGCAAATGGCAATGACTTCAGTACCACGGTGTATTAGATTACTCACAGATAGCATTTACTGTAGATGCTGAATCAACTGTTAAAGGACTATGGACATGCTTTGTTGAGTGTTCCTTTACAGAAATATTAGTGCAAGACAAGAGAACACAAAACCAAAAATCCTTCTAGGCAGATGGAAAGCAAGCTATGTAGAATTGCTTTGACCTTGTAGGGTACCTTAGTCACCTGATAAGGCACAAAGATAAGCAACAATTTGCTTTGCTTTAACTTACCTTGTGCTAGGTGGAGGAGATGTACTGTATGAAATCTTTATAAATCAACTAGTTTAACTCATCTGCTAAACACCCACTTTATGTAATCAATTGTCTACAAGGAGATAATGACAAACTAGACATTAGGTAGTGACAGATTGGAATAGAAATGGGAGAGACAATGAGTTCACCTGTATGACAGGTTGAGGGCAGGCAAGAGTTTACTAAATTAGAGATAATTTTTGTGGGTTACTTGCTGGCAACACCCAGATCCAGGAAAAGCCAAAAATTGACACCACCCAGGAAAGGCCAGCATCTAAGAGGAAGTACCTGACATTCCAATCATACCAATTGTTAGATATGATTAGATAAGACACCTCTAGACACCCCTAGACAAATGTTAGTCAATCAGTGTCCTGAACCTTGGAAATCCCTACAACCCAACCTCTACTATGATAAAAACCCTACTGCAACCAGGCTCAATGCTCTCAGATCATACCACTGCATTATACACACAGAGGGTCTAAACTCATGCTTTAATAAAGGCTCTTTGCTTTTGCATATGGATTCAGTCTCCTTGGTGGTCTTTGAGGGTCTCTGCGATCTGGGCATAACGATCTTCACTATGACTGAGTTTATACATGCTTAGTCTTACCTGTCACATGAATCTGACATCTTGACAAGTAAAATCAAAAGGATTGAAATTGGAAAAATATGACATTATACCCACTGGATTTGTAAGCAGCTGTACAGGTAGCAAAACCAAACCCACTGTAATTCATGAGAAAAGGGTGAGTAGCTTATTGTATCAAACACACAGGCCACGGAAAGGTCCTTCATTGTCCTTTGTTGCTTGTATGCTCATTTACCTTCAAGTTCTCCCTTTAAATAACATTAATTTTACACTGGGTGTTTCACACCAGGAAAGACTACAGCAAAAGGGAAAGGTGGCCATAAAAGGGCTGTTAGCACAGGCAGAGAGGGGCAGTGTGGTGATAAACTGTACACCCTAACAACATTTGCCTGAAGATCAGAGAACCAAGTAAGCCACTAGATTAAACACAGAGGCCAGGCAGTGATGGCACACCCCTTCAATCCTAGCACTCCAGAGGCAGAGGTCTCTCTGGATCTCTGTGAGTTCAAAGCCACCCTGGACTACATGAGATTGATTCAGTCTAGGAGAGAAACAGAGCCAGGCAGTGGTGACACACACCTTTAATCTCAGTACCTGGGAATCACACGCCTTTAATCCCAGCGCTTGAGATCCCATACCTTTGCTTGGGAAGCACACAGGCCTTTAATCCCAGCACTTCTAAGAAGGAAGTGATGGCTGGGCAGAGAAAGGTATATAAGGCCTGAGGGGACAGGAACTGAAGCCTTTCAGGCTGAGGAGTCCCAGAGATAAGACATGGCAGTGGCTTGCTCCTTTGTCTCTCTGATTTTTCAGCATTTACCCCAATATCTGGCTTTTGGTTTTTTATTATAAGACCATTTTAGAATTTGTGCTACAGGGCGGTGTAAGAAAGGGTCCATGGGTATGAGGCTAGAGTAGAAAGGAAGTGAAAGGGGAAGTTGGTCTGGAGGTTATTAGCCCAGATTAAAGGAAGCTTTGTGATGAGAGGCACTCCAATACTATTGTTATTTTGAGGCTTACACAGTGGCTTGGGAAGAAAGGACCATCACCAGAGAAACAGAACTTCAGTCAACAATGGGCCCAAGACTAGCACTAAAGATACAGCTATTACTCAATAGATATCACAGGTTACTATTAGAAATAAAACACTGCCTAGTACAGTTTATTTGTTTTTTAACCTTATTCTGAAGGCCAAAATAATTTGTGTTTATAAAATCAAATTTGGTAATTTTGAAAGGTAAATTATATTTATAAATCAATTTGCAATTCTACAACTAAGTAAGACAATTTTACTAGTAATATAAGTTTTGTTTATCTTATGATGCCCTTATTAACTTGAAGACACTTTATAGTTTATTAAATGCAGACTCTATAGAAAAAGTTTTAAATAACTAATTATTCTTTTAGTATGCCTGCCTTTTTGCAGTAACTGAGCACTTGTGTCATCAATTTAGAAATGGCAGTAACACACTTAAGACAGAGAGGAAAGTCAGACATGGAGAAGAAGCAGGCTGCTCCTTTTCAGTAAAGCTTGGTTGTTTTGAAACTTAAATGCTACGTGATCAGTCTCCACTAGGATCCATAGTGGACTATTTTCTTATGCAAATGGGGACAAGCAAAAAAGCTTATTTTCTTTCCCTTCTCCCTATTCGGGCTTTTCATTCATCCCTGCCAGGGAAAACAAACGTGGAATCACCTGTGCTGTTAGTCATCCAGATTCAATTCAGAGCAACAGTAGAGGAGGCCCTACCTAAAGCCTTCTCCTTCCCTCCCTTAGGAAAGGTGCCCATTCAGCTTCTTTAGAGCCAGCTGGCATTCTAACCTCACCTTCCTACCTAGCATCTCTCAGAGGGCCTGGCTAGTGTGACATCTCTCAGGACAACTCTAACAAACAGCCCCGAAATAGCGTATTAAATTGTGTCACATTGGCATTGCTGTAGGGTGCACTTAAAGCATTTTGGTGGCAGGTCGGAAGAAGCCTTGAACCTAGCAGATCAGCGATGCCATCCTGTTGCCTGTACCTCTTGTCCAATCAGAAAGGGGTGTCATGATAGTCTTGCTGTCTTCACTGTCTGCTGTCATCAGAACATGGAATAGCCCCAATTAATTTTTTTTAAAGATTTATTTATTGTGTATTATGTATACAGTGTTCTGCCTATGTGCCAGATCTCATTACAGGTGGTTGTGAGTCACCATGTGGTTGCTGGGAATTGAACTCAAGACCTCTGGAAGAGCAGCCTGTGCTCTTATCCGCTGAGTCATCTCTCCAGCCCGTGCCCCAAATAATTTTATTACTCAAATGTAGTGACGTTCACCAGGAACAACTTCTTGGCTTACCTGTAGTTTTCATTTTATTGACAATAGCCAATTAAAACCAAGTGGCAAATTTCCAGAACGGTGATGAGGTTTTTCAAAAGGATTAAAACTACTTAAAATTTCTTGAGAATAATATATATTCATCCAAAGTTATTAGCCATGAGTTGATTAAAGATTAAGATATCCAAGACCTGTTATTCCAAGATCTAGTAAAAAAAAGTCACAAGGCATTCAATGCTTTCTAAATCAAAATGGCCAGCCCTGCACAGCCGCATGCAGTTACATATAATATAATAAATCTGAGTTTTTTTCTTGTTTTATTAGTTTTAGGTCAGATTTTATGTTCACTAAGGTGATAAAATACTTAACTGATTTCTCTAAGAAAGGAAAAAAAAAACATATAACAACTCTGATATTCAGAGGATACGATGCAAATTCAAATTCTTTTCCATATAATGGCTTATTATTTTAAAATTTGCTTAAAGGGGTAGGTTGTTGATGCCTGAATTTAAGTAGAGAAAGCAGAAATTATCATCCTTCAGTGCCATCTTTTCCAGATGTTCTCATGGTAAGGATAAGGTAATAGATTTTAATTCTCGAGAACAGGATATCCAAACAATTCATTCCTCCATTCATACAAACAGACCATGTTGGGAATAGCTCCAGTGCCTGAATCTCTGTCACAGAAAACCCTCTGTAGCATTTCAACTTACAGCTGTGCTACGAGCTAAGAGCTGACCAGTTTAACTCTCACAGATTTCATATACAAGTCCCAAGAGAAGTCAGTCTACAGTGTATCATTCCAACTGGAGATAACTCTCAAAGTAAATGGATACCTCCAATAAAGTGTTTCTGTCTGCCTGGAGCAATTAATATTAATTTGCAGAAGTCTATTGAAAACATTTTCGTATTTCCAACAAAATAATAGTGTATTGATTTCATTCTGCTTCCTGAGCTGTATCACTAACAGGAATTTGCAAGGGAAAGTCCACAAGCCACAGGCAAGCAAGAACACAGAATGATAAGGAAGACAGAAACCACAAACACAAACACATTCATTCCACTTCCCTCTTTGGTGATGGAAGTGTTGGTTTTCACAAATGCTTCAATTTGTATAATCTAGAGACTACAAGATGTTCTTTTTTTTTGTGGATTTGTTGTAGCAAAAAAAGCTTTAGCATCTTTCAAAACAATAGATTCAACAAATTATAATGTACATGTAGCCATATCAGATTGTAAATTAAGGTGAATTTTACAAGTCCATTGAGGGATAAAATTAAATATTTGTTCATGACAAAACTTCATTTATAAATGACCAAATTTAAAAATTTCTAAATGGACAGTGGAAGAATATAACCTAGATAAATAAAGGAGCATGTCAAATGGAGGCTAGTTAATACAGACAGATTGATGGTGGATAGGTAGAAAGACAGGAAGATAGATGATAGATAAGATGATTAATAGATAAATTATGACATGTATGTGATATATAACAGATGGATGAAAGGTAACACATGAAGTATATATAAGAGATGATAATCACTGACAGATACATGATATGTAGATGAGAAGGGATATATTAATTAGATAGATGATACATAATAGGTAGGTAGATAGATGATAAAGACAGAATATACATGATAAATAAATGAAAAATGTCTTGGAAGTAGATGATAAATTAGATAGATGATGGATGACAGATATATAATAGATGACAGATGGATAAATTGATATATATTCTCTTTTACAATGCCTGAAGTTCTTTAATATTAAGAATAATCCACATGCAATTACACAATATACTATATATATATATATATATATATATATATATATATATATATAGGTGAGGGCCTACATATCCCTTTAATAATCAACTATAAATGTAAATACAGGATGGAAAGAAAGAACATGAGTTTTTAGTCACCTGTAACAAGCTTCAAACTATCTCTCAAAGTTAAGCACTGGTTCTCAGAGTGATATCTGCGCTGTTCTTCAAAATTGTTCTATAGTGCTCAGGATGAAATCTTGACCTATAAGTGGATCTTTTCTTTCATTTTACTGTTAATAGAAAAGATTCAGAAAGTGGATAAATTCTTCATGGTACTTTATCGCAAGTAAAAATAAAAATGCAAAGGTACTCCTCTTTACAACTTGCAGTCATTGTGATACATGGATCCAAATGTCAAGAATGTATTCCTTTTATGAAACGTTTATGAAGGAATGCACGATCTCTTCTCTACCCAGCCACAGTCTATAGTCTGTATATCACAGGGGAAATGGATGGGATGTCTAAAGTCTTGCTTTTAATAATCAACCAAGTGAATTCAACCTTTTGACACTGTTTTAAGTCTTTGTAATCTACAATATGCACACTCAAAAACTAGGCATTTTAATCACCAAAATGGAATCTCAAAAAAAAAAAAAAGGGAAAAGAAAAGGAAAAAAAAAGAAATATACTGATTTAAGTTATTTAGAGTGTTGTACTCAACCACATTCATAGCTCTCAGGCCACAAGTCAGATATGTCCTAAGGCTTCCAGTCCCACAACTAGATGCTTAGCAAAACAACTGTAGCCTAGTGGTTTAAATATATATTAAAAATACAGTGTTTGAAAGTATGCAAACAAGTTGTAAAAAAAAATCAAGAAACCAGAATGCTATTGCCACACCAAGTAGATTTTAATAATTTCCTAAACAACTGGTCAGTCACAAAATCATAAGCATATGCCAATATAATGCTGCATGAAAACAAAGGCAAATTCCATAAAAGGAGATTCAATAAGGAAGCATATTCCCCAATAAGAGACTAAGGCAGGGAGACCCTGATTTTCTAAATGTGAAAAGATAGCAATAGAATTTCCTTTAGGCATCAGTCAACTCTAAGGTTGAAAAACTTGTACTATATAAAAAGAATTTTGTGGTACATCAATTCTCATTCCTTGTTTTTTCTTACTCTTAGAAAACGTTAATGTAAATCTGCCCTCTAAAAAAACGCACATAATGGTACTATTCTTTTATTTTTTTCTCAATAATATTTTCTTTAGGTTTTAAAAATGAAATATTTTTGAAAGGCTTCCTCAGTCCAAGGTTTGATTTTTTCTTTCTTTTAATATTTTTTAAAGAAAAGTGCTTAAATTTATTAATATCCAAGTTATCAATATCTTCATTCAGGATTCATGTTTTGTGGTTGTATTCAAGAAATTTATCCTAATCTTGGTGCTGGAGAGATGGTTAAGTGGTTAAGAGCACTATCAGCTCTTCCAGATGATTTGAGTTCAATCCCACAGGACCCAAATGGTGGTTCACAATGTCCCCTTATCCTCAGTTCCAGGGGATCGTACACCCCTGTTAGATGGAAAAACAGCCACATACATAAAATAAATTAATAACGAAAAGAAACTGGGCTGAATCCAAATAAAATCCTTCTATAATGATATTTTATAGTAAACGTAAGGTGCTATGGTTTTAGGTCTGTGAATTTATTTCTTGTCCGGTATGAGATAAAGATCAGATTAGATTTCTGTATATGTGTACTCATTTTCTCTAGCACTAATGTTTGAAATTCTAGTGAATCTATTAAAAAAACCCTGATATATGCAATAAAATAACATTCAGCAACAAAGAGGAAACTACTATTTATATAACAGCACATATAAACACAGAAATAAGTATTATAATTAAGCCAGGCATACTTCATATGAGCTAATTTACATAAAATTCTAAGGGGAAAACTAGCCTATACTATAGAAAGAGGACCAATGACTGTCTGAAAAGTGTTTTGGGGTCCAAACTATGACAGAGTCAGCATAGGAGGATCAAAAGTATGATGAGGAGTAATCTAATTTATGCATCAAACGTATTAAATGTCAGGTAGCTCATCATTTATCAGTCCAACCTCGAAAAAGGTGCTCATATATATGTGTCTGAAACAGTTTTCTGTGCTGTGAAGAGACACCATGACCACAGCAACTCTTCTAAAAGAAAGCATTTGTAGTAGGGGTTTCCTTACAGTTTCAGAGATTTAGTCCATTATCATCACAGTGAAGAGCATGGCAACACACAAGCAGACATGGTGCTGGAGTAGTAGCTTAGAGTTCTACATCCAGATCTACAGACATCAAGAAGAGAGAGCCACTGGGCCTGGCTTGGCTTTTGAAGCCCACTTCCAGTGACATACTTTCTCCAACAAGGCTGCACCTACTCCAACAAGGACACAGCTTCTAATCCTTTTTAAGTAGTGCCAGTCCCTGATGACTAAGCATTTAAATATATGAGCTTATGGGGGCCATTCTTATTCAAACTATATCAATATGCAATATAGATCATACATCTATGTTATACATACCATAATTATTTCAATAGATCTTCTTTAATTAAAAGTTAACAGTCAACCAGACCTGACTGCTGAAGTCTGTTATCCTAGCTACTCTCTGAAGACTGAGACAAGAGAATACCCAGTACCAGCCTTACCTGGGCTATAGAGTATATTCAGGATCAATTGGGGTAACTTTGTTAGAATTCATGTCAAAATCAAAGATAAGACTAGGTCTAGGGGGGTTAGCTAATTGGTAGAAAGCTTGACAAGCATGCATCAGACCTTATGTTCTATTCTCTGATCTTCAAAACTCAAACAAAAGTTTAACATTCAAGTTATATCACATTGTTCCTGATGAAGCAAGAATATCCAGAAAAATTTATTTATCCAAGTAAGTATGTGGGTATGTTGGTTGTTATGTATTTGATTATTAGAGGAGGAGGGTGGCAATGTTTTATTTAAAAAAATATAAATACCCATTAACCAACTAAACACACTTATTTTAATATTCTAGCAATACTCTTAAAAAAGTTGAAAGATGTCATGAGGTCAGCAAAATTTCTATCTAAAAGATCAGTGTCTTCACTGTACAAATATATTCCAATGAAAGTAATTATAAAGTTACTTAAAAATATTGAAATAAAACCACAGTAACATAGAAAGATAATACTATGACAATAAATCTGTCCCCTACTAGTAGAACTGTGAGGTAGCCACAGTGGGCATGAGCACAAAAAAAAAAAAAAAAAAAAAAAAAAAAATAGAGTGAAGTGAATGTGGAAGAAGTTGGAGGGGTTATGCTGAGAGACTCCAGTTAGGTGCTATCTGCACAATGAATATTCATTTTCATGTTCATCACTGGCTATGTGAAAAGTGTCTTTTCCCTGAAATAGTGATGCCTACCATTTTCCTGTGAGAATCACATGTGGTCATTTAGCAGGCTATGAATTCATTACCTGCTAAAAGGACATTCATCATCTTAAGCAACATTCAGAGCTACATGTTTTGTTAGATGTGGATGTGAGAGTTCCCAGCATAGACAATCTTCACAGAAACACATGTCCCTAGGATGTTTCATCTCCCAGCACTGTATATATTAAATATAAATGGATACTAATGTGTTTGTTAATATTTTAAAAACTGTGACTATCTTGCTTGACATCACAATACTATAAAGGAAGATCTAGCCATAAAAAGGAGAATAAGCAAAGAAAAAGACCTAACATTTTATGTGTCAATAATTACAAATTTAAACTTGTAAATACATTTGAAAATACTTCAGATTTCTGTGAAAATTTCATTGTACAGAATATGAAATGAATACCTTAAATGATAGGGAGATTTACTAATCAATGTTTTATTATAAATAATACTAAGGAAAAATATGAACCCCTGGAAACCAATGTATATTACAAAAATAGAAAGCCACAGGCAGCTGCTGTTTTCACAGAGAGGAAAAACAAAACAAACCTAACAAAAAGCAAAAGCAAACTTTTTGAAACTTCAGGTGCCTTAGGACTACTTGTGAAGGATGATAGATCAAGTGTGTTAAGATTATAAACTGAAGATTCCAGGCAAGCTGCCCTAGAATGAAATCAACAGTGCAAGAAGAATGGGAAATGCTTCTTCTGAAAAGAAATACATGGGATGCAAACTGAGTGTAACAGCAGATGCAGTTTTGTTTTGTTTCTTTGTTTTTCCCTTGTACCTGCTGCTGCAGACATCTGAAGTGGGTGCAGGGCTGGGAAGACTCCTTACTCTGGTTTTGGTTCTGACCACATCAATTTTGAATTCTGTGCCAAATAAAAATATCTTAGTCATCTTTGGACTTTTGCATCTCTGGGAATGCCTGTTTGCAAAGTCTGTATGACTCCACCCAAATGCTGTCTTCCTCAACTAGTCTTTGCAAGTTTCAGGTTTTCCTAGTCATAAGTAATGTATCCCTTATCTAAATGACAAAAGCACATCAGTGACATAACAAGAATATTTCACATTGGAGCAAGAAACATTAGCAGGGGAAAAACGTGACAAAACAATGCAGAAGAGTTGAAGGAATGATTTAGAAGTGACTCCCTTGTGCAGACTTCAAAGCTCTTCTTACTTTCTATTCCTTCTATAACAAATATGATGGTACTGATCTACAGTCTACTTCCCTACATAAAGGTTACTTAGGACACAGCTAGGAAATCACCCACTTAAGTCATCATCACCATCATCATCATCATCATCTTCCTATACATCTTGCCATTCCCAGTTTCAGGGGAGTGAGGTGCTAGCCCACATGCTTCCAAAATGCCATAGGACATTTTATGCTTCATTAAGGAAATTGCAGTTTTGTGGTCTAAGAAAGCCCTTTGTTCCACTCCTGAGAGAACACTGAGGAAAAGATGACAGCACTGAGTCCAGGATCCTTCTAGAATCATGGTACGTGCTTGGTGTTTTCTGAGTGAATATATTTGTATTCATGTGCAATTTCCAATGGAAATACGGGTTCTTTGAAGTCAAAAAAACTCCTAATATGTTTAGTACACAGTAAGTATTTAAAATGCCTTACCAGTGAACGGATGACTCACCCAACATTTAGGCTAGCAGTAATCACAGATATTTTCCATGTAACTTCCCTCTTTCACAAATGAGGTCTGATGACCAAGCTAATTAAGTTCACTTATTCATGAGCTTGCAGATTTCAGAGTTCATTTTAGGATACTGTGATAGTTTTTAATGTGCGATTCCATGAATTAATCCTTTCTGAAGACTAAGAAAGGACTGCCATGTCATTCTGAGTAGATATTTAGACGTGGGACCTCTTCTCCATTCTTCTCCATTGAAATTTGATAAAACATTGTATTAGATTCTCGCAGTATGCGTGAAGGGCTAATAGTCACAGGCAAAATATTAAAATTGAATCAGAAACATATTATGCTTGAAACATTATAATTTAATCAATGAATATTTAATTCAACAGATTGTTTATTCAGCAAAATCTATCACATTCAAGTGTACTGTGTATTATGGAGGTGCTGCATTACGGTGGATGAATGGCATTTATTAGCACCTTAGGGAGAACTTGGGTACTGCAATCTGAAAGATACTAAAGTAGGACTCCCTCAGGGATGCCATGAATACTGTAAAGTCTTTTTTCCTTCCTTCCTTCCTTCCTTCCTCCCTCCCTCCCTCCCTCCCTCCCTCCCTCCCTCCCTCCCTCCCTCCCTTCCTTCCTTCCTTCCTTCCTTCCTGTTAACTGACTTAGAGGTCTCATGGCAGCCACACACACAGCACCTATTAACATCAAAGAACCCCCATTTCCCTGCACCCCTGCATTCCTGTCACTCTGAAACTGCCTGAAAAGAAAATGGGGGTTATACTACTAAAGATACCTGCCACTAAGCAAGTTTTGAATTACATGGTTTTAAAAGGAAGATTCTTCACCTTTGGGAAACACAAATGAGAGAACATATCAGATAATTCTCTACCTGTATAAAGAAAGAATAAGGTCAAAGCAATATGTCTCTAAGAGGCATGACTTTTTGTTCCTCTATTAACCTAGATTAATTCAGCTTGTTCACAATCACATCACTAATTCTAATGACTTTTGCACCAAAGGCAAACTCCTAGTATAAATCTGACTTCTCTCGTGTGTTTTCTTTCAAAAGCACAAGAGGCTCAATTTTCTATAGGATGAAAAGCCGCTAAAAGCAAACCTCTATAACTGTTAATGTAAATTCTAGGAGCTGTTCAAATATGTTAATATTTAGCTACTCTCCAATAAATTTCGTCATGTTATTACACAAGCATCATTCCACTACCATACTCAGATGTGTTCCCAAAATTTGCTTAAAACATGTCTCATCCTGTGTGTCAGCACTGTTTGACCCTCCCTATCAGAAAATCTTATTCATTTATCCAGAAGTGTCTCCTACCCAGATGCACCCAACTACAGAAACTTCACTTTAACTCACACAGGTAAAACTCTCTAGGTTTCCTCTTAAGAGAACTTGGGATCTGCTACCGGATCAAGCCTTCACTCTTCCAGAAGACTAGGCTATAATTATGCAGTAATAGCAATATATGCAGAAGGGGGTCCACAGTGTTCACCAAACTACATTAGGCAGGCAGACACACTCCCACCTACTTAACATTACAACATGTAGGAATAAAAATAAAAAGCCTGCAGCCTTCAGCAGTAGAAAGACAGAGGGGTGAGATTATCAGAATCTGCTTTAGAACACCTCTGTCTCTTTAAGTAAGAAAACCTAGAAAACTAATCCCTCCAATTATCACAAATTTCACTTCCCCTCAGAAATTGGTCTGTCTACAGCTTTCTTCATCTGGTAATAATTTATTTTCAAAAGATGAAAATTAAAAAGAATCACACCTTGCAATTTGGCTAGCTCCATTTTTTTTTCATTTATTTAAAGTGAGCAGCCATAACATATCCTTGAAAAACAGACTTTAAAACTTTCAATACTTAAGGAAGATTCCCTGAAAAGAAATCTCAAGCATGTCCTCTATCAAAAGAAATTTTTTTAAGAAAGATCTTAATTTTAAAAGTTGCTTACTAATTAAAAGTTCTGAAAATTATTTTTGGAACTTGATTTATAAAATCAGTATGAAAACTACAAAATAGAATATTTAGATATTTTCTAATATTTAAAGAAAGTTACAGATTTGGGAAATAGCAAGAGACAGAACTTTGTACCTGTTTGTACCTGTTTTAACATGAGAAAGACTGCCTATACTTTGTTTTTTTCCAGGGTAAATGTTTTTTCTTTCTTTCTTCCTTTCTCTCTTTCTTTCTTTCTTTCTTTCTTTCTTTCTTTCTTTCTTTCTTTCTTTCTTTCTTTCTTTCTTCCTTCCTTCCTTCCTTCTTTCCTTTCCTTCCTTCCTTCCTTCCTTCCTTCCTTCCTTCTTTCTTTCTTTCTTTCTTTCTTTCTTTCTTTCTTTCTTTCTTTTCCTCCTCCTCTTTTTAAGAGAGGGTTTCTCTGTGTAGCCCTGGCTGTCCTGGAACTCACTTTGTGGACCAAGATGGCCTTGAACTCAAAGACCCACTTACCTCTGCCTCAAGTGCTGAGATTAAAGGTGTGCACCACCATGCCCCAGCGTTGGTTTTCCCTTATTAAGGGAACCTTCTATTTGCAAATTCTCTTCTATCTGGGATGGATTTATTTCAGGAAAAAATAGGGCTACTCCATGCAAATGGCCCAAGTTTAGTGCCACATTGCTCATCCCTGCTGTGGGATAATGCTTTTGTACACTTGTTTAATAAAATGCTGATTGGCCAGTAGCCAGGCAGGAAATATAGCCGGGCAAGCCAATGGGGAGAATTCTGGGTAGAGGAAGAACAGAGTCAGGAGTCGCCAGCCAGACACAGAGGAAGCAAGATGTGAAGGCAGAACTGAGAAAAGGTACCAAGCCACATGGCTAAACAAAAATAAGAATTATGGGTTAATCTAAGTGTAAGAGTCAGTAATGACTAGTCAGTAATGAGCTAATGGCCATACAGTTTGTAATTAATATAAGCCTCTGTGTATTTACTTGGGTTTGAGAGGCTGCAGGACCAGGCAGGACACAGAAAACTCCAACTACATGTCCCTGCATGCAAACACCTGTATCAGCACAAAACCAGAGTTTACTTTTTATTAATGCAAACTCACTGTACATAGGAATGGGTTCCAAACAGCATTTTTTGCTCACTTATATTGTGAAATTTGATGATGTATATACCCCTTTGATGTGTACCCCTGCATTCTCCTGTCCCTTCTCCCTACAATGGTCTCTTTCCTACTGTCCAACTGCTGACCTACTTTCATGTCACACATTATTATTTTAATGTCTTAAACACCCCATGTCTTTTATATACATCCCATACCTTTCACAAACACCCCATGTCTTTTATCCACACCCCTTGCCTTTTGTACGCACCCCACGACTTTTACCTTAGTTTTAACAGATCAACAAATTTTTATGAGATCATATAAAAATCAATCTTTCCATTAACAGCTGTCCTTTAAAAGTTGTACCATTGATAACAAGCAATATATAATGATCCTGCAAAATGCCTATAAAACAAAACAAACTAACAAAACCAATTCAGATTGTACTTGCCTGATATTCAGGACTTCTTGGCACAATCACTAGTTCTTCACAAAAACCAGCCAAAAGCAAAAAATACCACCTAACTCCAAAATCAACTTTAAAAGAGGATAAATTTGACAGAGGGCTGGAAAGCAAGACCCAAATATCACAAGTGATAAGGACAGCAGTGTGTGTTTACTAAGGGGTATCTGGAAGTACAGCACAGACCTGGCATTATGTTATGGACTAAGCAATAGTCTTCAGCAAATGGCTCTGCTGAACCACAGAGGGTCTTCCAGATGCCCTGGGAGCTGCCACTATGGGGCATGCTCCTCAGCATAAGGCCTCTAGCCTCATGCCTTCTCTCTCCCTCATCATAGGCCCTATGGTTTTTGCCTAATTATCTACTGGGCTTCCATTTGTACTATAGGCAGTTTTCTAATTTAACAAAATCAAGCCATACACAACACATAACTTTGTTGCACCACTCATAAGGAGCCATGCAAGTCCAACATGAAGCACACAGATAGCCAATGCTCTGCACAACACTTTGTGAGCAATTGTTTCCTTTACCTTTATGACTTTATAAAAAATAAGCTAGAATTAAAATTAAAATTTAGGTATTAATGACAAAGATGCACAGGTCAATACTGTTCACAAATGAAGGTGAAGAGTCAGAGAAATGACTCATATGTAAAAGTGCTTGCCAATAAGCCTGATGATCTGGGTTTGATCCCAGAGTCTACATAGGAGAGGAAGATAACTGATTCCTGCCATTTGTCAGCTGAGCTCCACATGCACACACTCATGTACACACACACTCAAAATGAATAGATGAATGAATAAATAAATGTAAATTTAAAAAAATTAAGATGAAAATGGATTGTTAAACACTAAGAATAAACAAAATATAGGAGAAATATAGCATCCAAAAGGTTGTTTAAAAGATAAGTTTAGAGATTTTACAATGATTTTGAAAAACTCCATGTAGTCAAACTGAATATCTGCTGGCACTACATATTTACAGGGGTAAATGATGGAGATAATGGAAGGCTCAATAAATACAATATGAGAGGAACAGACAACATCTTTCCCCCCCGCCCCACTCTCTCTTTCTCATTGGGTTTTAGGGTTTTTGTTTTGGTCAAAATCTTTGCAATAAAGCCATAACTTGAATACCGTGTGCCCACAAATTTCATCACACCACAGCATGTCTGGGCCTGTGTAAAGCCCTTCTCAAAGGATACTCCACCAGAGAAGCAACAGTGAGAAGCTGATGCCCTAAAGTATATGCTGAGGCCACTACCACAGGGCTAAATGGATACACCAGGGCATGACAGAGGCCTGAGTATCTCTAACCAAGGACTGTGCATCATGGAACCAGAGTAGAATGGGTGCCTGTGTACTATGGAATTGGAAATAAAACATGAACCACAAATTAAAACACACCTCAGGAAAAACAACAACAACAACAACTCATTTCACAACTCCTTATTATCAAAAGAACATAGCCTTGAGAACACCTCAGGAGAAAATATTCATATATCAACAGACATCTCACAACCTCATATCCCAGGATCAACTGTACATGCTTCCATCTTCCTGAGTAATGTAATGCTATTACAAGAATATGTTTTTCTTGCTGAAAATTCAATGCAAAATTTTTATGATTTATTTTAAGTCATTATTTTTAAATTAAAAGACATATGAAAATAAATTTTGTTCTAGAGAGAAGGCTCAGAGGTTAAGAGCACTTACTTCTCTTGCAGAAGACTTGAATTCAGTTCCCAGCATCCACATGAGAGCTCAAAACTGCATGAGTTTCAGTTCCAGGGGAATCCAGTACCCTCTAGATGCCATGATGCATCACACAGGCACACACACATACACCAAAATAAAAATAAATAGGCCTATCAAAAATTTAATTATGTGAAGAATATTATTTTAAAAACTTTTTGGAATTATTTTTAAAATATGTTTCCACAGATGGGCATGGTACCCATGCCTTTAATTTCAATACCAAGAGGCAGTGGCAGCCAGATCTCTGTGAGTTCAAGGCTGACCTGATCTATATAATGAGTTCCGAGACAGTCAGGGCTATGTAGAGAGAATCAATAAATGAATAAAGCTTGTCCCAAAACAAACAAACATTCAAATAAACAAAACAAATAAAAACAAACGAATGTTTCATTTAGAAATACCTGAAAAATAAATTTTAAGACCACTACCACTGAAACATCATTCCATTTTAACAAGTAATATTGACAGCCTTAAATAGCTAATTTGAGAATGGAACTTACTTCTAAAATGAATGAGAGTAAAACAAAACAAAAAACAGATTGTAGCCGGGTGTTGGTGGCACACACCTTTTTTGTTTTTTTGGTTTTTTTTTTTTTTTTTTTTTTTTTTTTTTTTTTTTCGAGGCAGCCGCCCGGCTGTGGCACACACCTTTAATCCCAGCACTCGGGAGGCAGAGGCAGGCGGATCTCTGTGAGTTCAAGGCCAGCCTGGGCTACCGAGCGAGTTCCAGGAAAGGCACAAAGCTACACAGAGACACCCTGTCTCGAAAAACCCAAAACAAACAAACAAACAAACAAAAAAAAAAAAAAAACACCAAAAAACAGATTGTATCAATATTGAGTCTAAGGACCAAATCTAAGTCTATGAAGAAAAGTAAATTTGACATGTGAACCAAAGCGTTTTAAGAGTCTTAGGTCTTGTTTAATACTACAAGGAAAGTTATAGAGTTCATTTGTACATAACATGTGAAAGTCTTATTTGGGATTTTCTTTTGTCTGAAGGTTGACAACTGCTTATCTGGCAAGAAATATTTTAGACTTTTAATTTTGTTTTTTCAGATTTTAGAATATCTGCAGGTACAGTACTCTGTAGAGTACCTTCAGGACATGACTCAGACATAAATATTAAACACACTGTTATTTCAAATACACCACATATAATATCAAAGTATTTTGCAAAATATTTTAATAACCGTGTGCATTAAACAAAATTTATGCATCTTAGCAGAAGAGTTAGGAGTGTCTTTCTCCCCCTGCTTGCTTGAGTCAACAGAATGCTATGTACCTGTGTTTGACCTGACCTATCCCATGAGAGGTCAGATTTGAAATTTTTTAGAAGTTTTGCATCGTGGGGACATTTTGGATACCGAATTTTCAAAGTGGAGATGTTTGGCCTCTATTAGAATATGAACAACCCCAAGGCAGGCCCTATAAGGGACAGAGCTTCCTCTTCCTGGCATTCTCACCTGGGGGGGGGGGGTCAGTGCTGCATGTCTGCACAGGTGTTGGTGCTGCATCTGTGTGGAGACAGCAGGGCAGCTGTCTTTTCCTCAGAAGTCACTGTGGTTCAAAAGCTGAACTAGAATTCTTCCCACACTACTGCTTAACGCCCAAAAGAACTCAGGTGTCAGGTATTGTGTACCCTAATGGGGAAGTAAAGCACTGGAAGAGAGGCAAGGAGGAGGGAGCCATTTCAAGTGACAGGAAATTGTACTCATGAGGAAATTAAGAGAGAAAATGGCAGTTGTGTCCCTTACAGACCCAGCAGAGGCAGTCTGTGTTACATTACGGACCTTGTAAATACATTAAGACAACCCTAGAGCAGGGTGGTGGTGGTACATGCCTTTAATCCCAGCACTCAGGAGGCAGAGTCAAGTGGATCTCTGTGAGTTCAAGGCCAGCCTGGTCTACAGAGAGAGATCCAGGGCAGGCACCAAAGCTACAAAGAGAAACCCTGCCTTGAAAAAACAAGCAAACAAAGACTACCCTAGAAAAGTAAAGGACAAGTTACTAACTAGAAACCTGATGGACAATCCACATTGCACACAGAGAAGTGCGAGACCGTGAGTACATAGCCACCCAGGCAGGTGGTAATTATCAATAATGACACACTTTGAATAGTGCATTGAAATTGCATACTGGAAAAAGAGAGCCACATGTTAGAGTACATTCTGCATACAAAGGAAGTAAATTCAGGTATCCACACTCTTGTACCATAATCCTGATAAGAAGGAGGTGTATCAAGTGAAATTATTAATTAATATTGTCTCATTTGTTTGTTTTTGGAGCAGCGTATAATTCCATATCCGAGGCTGACCTTGGACTCGTGGTGATTCTCCTGACTCAGCCTACTAAATCCTGAGATTACAGGTGGAAGCCAAACAAATGGTGTTAGTTTTTAAGTAATAACAATTTATTTGGCTTAGTTATAAAATATCCCATAGGGAAAAGAGAACCTTTATCTTTTCTCACTTCAAAATCATAACTAACATAATGCATGACCCATTTTCTTTTCAGCACTGGTACTCAAGAGTTCTGCTCATATCATATAGAACACTTCCCTGTGTGATACTGTGAATTGTTAGCAAGAAAAACAAACAGAAATCAACTTTGTGCTCAGTGAAGTTTTAGTGGAAATGCTCTCCCAGCTGCTTGGATGAGTATCTCTTCAATTTAATGTAGCATTCTGTGAGCACGGGACCACTTTCTATCATCAAAACCTGTCTATCCCCTTAGGGCAGAAGCAACTGACAAGGAAACTGCAAAACTGAATTTAATGCGACTCTACTTTATTAACTAATGAGACACTATATGTGAATAAGGATTGTTAATAATAATGGCGATAATAAATACACTATCCTTATTTATTATGTTTCAATAACAACTTTGCCGTGACACCAATACTTTCAAAATCAGTTGTCTTCAAAATCAAATTGTAAGACAAATAAGCTATCATCTTCTATAAAGTTGTTTAGATATTTCAAAAGTAGCAACTTCAATAATGATTGGGTAAAATAAGCACCCCTCCCATTCCTTTTAACCAACCAACCAACCAACAAAAAGACTTTCAGTAGATAAACACAGAGAGAAACATGGTCTTGCTAAATGTGCTGTTATAAGTATGGTAATAAATACACTTAAGGAAGGTGGGTTTTTATAATAATAAAAAATGTTGCTTTCTTACCAATGACTGCCCGTGAGGCATATTCTTAGGTCGACTTTTGTACTGTGACTATTTGTCAAAACTTGCTTCATCATTTATAGTCTCAGAATCCTTTTCCTTTTAGCTCAATGTTTTGATGGAATCAATACAAATCTGCTCTTAAAATATCTGTCTCTGACCTGTGTTTGTTTTAAGCTGTGTCATTCATAATGGTGATGGATTGGTAATACTATTCCTCTGTCTGCACAGAACACCGCAGTATAAAAAGCGCATATATTTTATGCCCAAGGTCAGGAGAAAATTAATGGATAAAGAGCCTGATAAAATGGAGTTGAAGCTGAATGAGCTGAGTGCGCTCTACAGGGTACAGCCCAGGCGGGCAGTATGAAGTCCATTACACTTAAACACTCTGGAAGCGTTCCAAAAGTGAAATCGTTTCCACAGGCTAACACATAAAAGCACTGAGCTGCATGCGGCTGCTGCAGAATGCCCAAGGGTAGGGACAAAGTGCTCCGGCACAAGTTTCTGTGGCACGTTCCATCTATCAACCTTTACCTTGAGCAATAACCCATTTGGTGTTTATCACTAGAGTTGAACAAGTTATGCTCTCTTGTCATTAGTAAACTTCACTTTTTGCTTTCCTACTAATCCACCGTTTGCTGCAACTCCATCAGGGAATGTGTAAGAATTTACCGTCTAGTCAGGAGGCATCAAGCTTGACAGCAAACACTACTTACTATCTCATTCCTCCAACCTCAGAAACCTTATCAGCAACAAGCAAAGCAGAGCAATATTTTTGTTTTTGTTTGTTTGTTTTTTAAAGGAATAAAACCAAAACCCAACAGCTCCCAAGGGAACCTTCTCAGATCTAGCAGTCAGGATTCCCTCAACACCATCCCTGTAGACACAGCCTATAACATCCAGCAAGAACAGGTGGAAATGCGGATGCTGCAGGGTCGAGCAACTCAACATCAATGAATTTCTTCCCACATTTTGCTGATAATCACAGTTTGGCAAATACTCATAATTTATTTGAAAACTTAGGTTTTACGTTTAGAAAAACAATATTTACATACTCTATAAGCCTTTGTTTTCTTTGTATTAGATGTAGTATTTGTCCACATAATGCAGGTTTTAACTCTGTGAAACTACATAAAGTCCTTCTGGAGGCTGTGGAAATTGTCTTTTTATCTCTGAGGGCATGCTCTGATAGCAGTCAATCAACAGGGAGCCGAATTCATCCAGAGGACAGAGAGAAGGAAGTTTCTGGGGACAGTTTTGGTCATGGTGTTTTTCAGGCTGATTACACGGCGGAAGAAAAAAAAAATAAAACTATGAAATAACTGAGTAAATGGAACCAACACTAAGGCATACAATGCTGACACAGAAATGAAAAAGCAGAATGAGTTAACTCCGAGCTTAAGGCCACAGTGTAAAGCACTTTTCTCCCTGTGGCTCATGAAGGCTGTGGGTGGCATTCAGTGTGCCGCTGCATTCACTGCAACAGACAGCTTCTGAGTGCCTGTGAAAGTGGACTGCACAAAGTAGGTGTGGCTCTTACAAAAACCTTTTATTTGTGCGTCTGCATCTTTATTTATAAAATTAAGGGTCAGAAGCAAATGTCAAAGGGATCTTCCACAATAAAAATTTAAAAACAGAACTTCGGAAAAAAATTTGCTATGAAATTGTCCTAATACAAAATGTCTAAGCTTTCTAATTTAAGGATGGAGGTCTTTACGTTTTTATAACACTACAGAGACAAGATTTTCTGCCTGAATTCACGTGGCACCTAACACATGAAAGGACTGCAGGGAAACTGTGTTCACTTAGGAAAGGGCAATTAGGAAGAATTTGTAAGGAACTCAAAAATATTTTCAGATGGTAATGGAAGGCTGAAATAAAAAAGTAACGATCTGAAGAATAAAGAAAAGAATTATTGCCAGACACCACAGAATGTTTTGCACATAGAATGAGGCTTACAAGTATTCAGAGAGAAACTTGACTAATCTCATTAGTATTATTAATAGAAATGGATTAAAACCCAGCAGGAAGACTGTGGAAGACTTTGTGAGTTACATGAGTCACTCTCTGGCTTGAAAATATAAGAGAACGTGTGTGTGTGTGTGTGTGTGTGTGTGTGTGTGTGTGTGTGTGTGTGTGTGTGTATTATGTTTTCACTCTTTGAATAGTAATTTTCCATATTTATAGAAATATTTCAAATGCCATAGTTATGAAACACCAACTTGCCAATATTGGCTTGCAGGTTTCACACTCAAGAGTTCCTCAAACATTTTTAAGGTCTCAGTATTCTATTGCTATTATAAGTGCATGTCGTTATGTTACTATATATTTAATTCAATTTTCAAGAATAAAAGTGAAAAGAAAACAGTCAAGTAATAATTTAGAAACACCACACTACTTCAACAAGATTCATGGGAGCTATGATTCAGAAACAACCAGAGATAGATGCAACCTTGCCCACAGCAGTCAGTACACCCCAGTTCTCACCTCACTCTGCATGCAGGAAAAGCAGCTACATAAATACTATTCATATTAAAAGCAGCTTTCAAAAGAGACTTAATTCAATTTGGGGTAATTAAAAACAGAACCATCCTCAACTATGAACCATATTTCTATTTTTTTTGGATTTGTCTTTTTCTCTTCCTCTGTTCACAACGAGGAAATGACACCAATTCTCCCTCCCCTAAAATGTTCTCTTCCCAACACCTTAGAAAAGCATGTGCAATGCTGCTATCATCTCTGCATTTTTTTTAACTAAAGCAGAATTTTTTGTTACTTTCTGTTCAATTAATAACTAAAATATGAATAAAGGTTATACTTATGTTTTGTTTATATTACAATTCTAGTACAACAATTTTTGAATTCATGTGAGTATAAACAGGGAAGGAAACCCATTTCTCTAACTAATATTTTAACTTCTGCTTAAGGCCAAGGTCAGTATTCATCTCAGATACTTGTCAGAAATGGCAGTTCCAGACACCACCACCCTTCTTCAAAGCAAACCCATCAAGTCATATTCTCCTTTTAGAAGTGTGTGTGTGTGTGTGTGTGTGTGTGTGTGTGTGTGTGTGTGTGTGTGTATTTGGAAATAATGTTTTCATACAATATATTCTGATCATGGTCTCCCCTCTCCCAACTACTCCCAGATCCTCCCCATTTATCCAACTCCACCCCCCTTTCCTTCTTTTTCCATTCAGAAAACAAACATTCAAACAAAACAGAATTTTTAAAAAAAGGTACAAGAAACATACACACATACACTCCCCCCCCCACAAAACTCATAAAAAAACAAAATTAGACACCACAGTATTCAAGCAAAAGACCAGTAAGAAAAAAAATGTCCAAACAAAGCAATATAAGAGAAAAATTCTAAAAAATATACCACCGAGCTCATTTTGTGTTGGCCATCTACTGCTGAGCATGGGGCCTGCCCTTAAATGTGGTTTATATACCCACTGAGACTACATTAGAGAAAACTAATTTTTCCATTACAGAAAGCTGGCTTGAGCCTGTGCGAGCCCTGTGCATACTGCCACAGTCTCTGTGAGTTCAGATGAAGTCCAATTCTTTTCATGTATTAGACTCTTCCTCAATTTCTATGAAAGTCTAACATCTATGGTTATTTCAGAAAATTAATCTTTCAGGTTTTTTTAAATTGAAATTGCTCCTAATGATTAGCAGAATCATAGTATTCCAACTATTAAACACTGACAATAAAATACACTGAATATTCCATGAACATTTCCCACAAAGACACTATCATATTCCAAGAACGATCAACTTATTCAATTAAAGAAACATCTACTATCATGGATACTGCATGTCTTATTGCCAACAGAATTATTTAACACTTTAATTCATGGTGGCAATACCTGGAAAATTCTAAAAAAAATCTCAATATTTTTAAATAAGAATGATGAGAAGCTGGGGAGATGGCTCAGTGGATAAGCATGTTTGTTGTGCAAGCAAGAAAACCTGAGTTGTGATTCCTAGCATGCATATAAAACCCTGAGGATGTTAGCATGTGCCTCTAATGCCAGTATTTTATCTGGGGGATGGGGATGAAGACAGGAGTATGGCTGGTTCTTGGTGGCTACATCCCTAACTAAAAACGACAAATTCCACATTCCCTGAGAGATGACCCTATCTCAAGGGAATAAGGTGAAAAATAATGGAGTAGGGACACCCTATACTATCCACACAAGTGCCTATGAGATGGAACACCTAAACATCCAGGTATACACACACACACACACACACACACACACACACACACACACACCCCAACAAACACACGATAAGAATGAACAATTAATTAAATATAAAGACATCAAAAATCAGTGTGCATTAAACATTATCTTCTCAGTTTGAAAACATCTGATCTCAAGCTGAGAGGATATAGTTTTAAAAACAGGCTTGTATGTCTCATTTACCAAGAGTAAGTTGGATTGTTCCCTGAAGGTAAATAAGACCTCAAGTATGCAGGAAAGAGCATAAAAAATTATATAGAGTCATTCCACAATAATCATGGAAAATTCATTCCAGAAATTGCTGCAATAACCAAAAGCTAAGCATAGTACTTGCATGCTGCCTATTCACATCCTTCATACACTAGACAACCTCTCCAGATCACCCATAAGACTTGACACAACATTCATGCCAAGTACACAGTTGTTACATTGTACTTCTTAGGAACAACATAAGTCCATTCCTATTCAGTTCATACTGAAACTTTTCCCTAAATTTTTTCCATGTGTGCTTCCCTGGATACACAAATCTGAAGGCCACAGAATAGGAGGCAGACTGCATCTTCAGAGATCAGATGTCTTCAGGGTGGTATGGCACAGATGTAAATGTATACTTCAAATAGCACTGGTCTCAGCTCAGGTCTCAGAATCAAGACACAGGTTTTGTAACGTATTTTCTTCTATTGAACCAGTCTTCCAAAATTTCCATTAAAGAACAGTGATGCAATCTCACAGACATAGAAAATTTCATAAATACCTCTTTGCAGAATTTACAGTATACACACCTATATATACCACCAAATTCCATATCTATAGAATATTTATGCTTATACACATAAATATAGATGATACAAAGCTAGTGCAAAATTGTTGCAACAGAAATAAAGACCCTAACTGATAAATTTGTCCACTAAAGTGTATTAAATACCTTCCAATGTGCTGTGGACCAAGGGTCCAAAGACCAGCTGAGGAAAGGCTCCTCACAAAGCAAAGGTCTGAGCCTAGCTCTGTCACATGAGAAATGTACTTCTTCAGTTTCTGCAAGGAAATTACTTGCATGAGTTTACATTTACAAATGAGGTATCTCTGACAGTCTTTCAATCCCTACATTTTGTAATTCATAGTATTTAGGATGCATGTAGCTCAGAAAAGGATCATGTTCGTAGAAACTGTTTATCAGTCTTTATAATACCAAACCTAGAAGTGCTGACAGAATATTGAAGGCCTTTTTCTTTTCTCTTTAATATTAATATGCGTAATTCTCAACCAATTGTCAGCATACAATACCTGCAGCAATTCCTGGTTCCATCATGTTTATAAAAAAGTCAATATCTATAATAACTATAAACACTAATATTGAGTTTCGCTATAGTACCATTTCCAGCTTTCTGATAATTCTGCATTGAAGGCTGACTACCAAGACAGAATCAAAGACTCTCACTGATATCTGAGGAAAAATATGATTGCTGTGGGATGTTCTGTATGTCAAATATGTTGCTGATTGGTCAATAAATAAAAAACTGATTGGCCATTGGCTAGGCAGGAAGTATAGGCGGGACAAGGAGGAGAATAAAGCTGGGAAGTGGAAGACTGAGTCAGAGAGATACTGCCAGCTGCCATGATGACAAACAGCATGTGAAGATGCTGGTAAGCCACAAGCCATGTGGCAAGATATAGATTAATGGAAATGGATTAATTTAAGCTGTAAGAACAGTTAGCAAGAAGCCTGCCATGGCCATACAGTTTGTAACCAATATAAGTCTCTGTGTTTGCTTGGTCGGGTCTGAGCTGCTGTGGGACTGGCAGGTGAGGGACTGGCAGGTGAGAGAGATTTGCCCTGACGGTGGGCCAGGCAGGAAAACTCCAGCTACATATGATAGCTGGTTTTTTTTGGTGATGATTTGCATTTTCACGGATTTTCTATTCTAGTTTATGTCTTTTCCAATGTGCTAAAATTTTCTCAGATATTGGTTGTATTTTAAATTCAAAGTAAACATAATTCCTCTGGGTGGTGAGTGAAGTAATCAGATTGGGGATCTGTGTTGTTTTATTCTGGAACACATATATCTACACACATGCAACTCTGTGTGAGACAATTATGCAAAGGCTAGCACAGCAACAAGACACTCTGCCCCTGCATGCCTACTTCTCTTTCCAGTGAAATTTCACCGAGCAAAACTCAACAAAGCCAGAACATATGTTCCCCTCCACCAGACTATAACTGTATTCTATTTTAAGCAGACCCAGTGGGTCACCCCAGGAAGCAAAGTTGGAAACTTGTTTCTCAGTGGGAACCTTCCGTTGTTCTGATGGATCCTCTGGAGTCAACCCAAGTCTCCTTGTGATCTGCTGTCAGCCAGCAGTCTGGAGAGCAGTCTGGGGTTTATGATTTAGTATCTACGTAGCATCAGAACTTAGTAACTCCAGTTTGATTTCCTCCCACACATTTTCTAAACTGCACTTCCACCATGAAACTTTTCCTTAGTCAAGTCTTTCTGATTCAAAGATTATCCAAATTCTTTAGTTTCTTTCTCATCGTATGGATTACAGAGGCCATCTGTAATTATACTACATCACTTGAGCATGTACATACCATTCTTCATGCTTCAGAAACGTTTCACTCAAGGCTTGAAGAACTCCGCTTGTTCAAACATCTCCCTTATCTTCAATTTTACCCCATTCTGGAAGTACCTTTAATACATTTTTTTTTACTTCTACTTATATTCAACAGAAACAATTTAAAAGGTTTTATTAGGCCAGGCGCTGTTGGCACACACCTTTAATCCCAGGACTCAGGAGGCAGAGGCAGGCGGATCTCTGTGAGTTCGAGGCCAGCCTGGTCTACAAAGTGAGTTCTAGGAAATCGCCAAACTACACAGTGAAACCCTATCTCAAAAAACCTAAAAAAATAAAAAACAATTTCAAAAAAAGGTTTTATTAGAAAGATGTAATCAGCATCACCTAGGATTTTAATAAAAACACAAAACACAAACTTTCTGTTTCCAACCCAGACTTGAGCCAAAGTGTCAGGGTTTCAAAGGGAGTCAAAGTACTTAGCAATAGAAATTACGTGTTTTCAACCTCTGGAGGCACCACGATCCTTGACTTCAAGCTCTACTATAGAGCTACAGTAATAAAAACAGCTTGGTACTGGCATAAAAACCGACATGTGGACCAATGGAATCGAATTGAAGACCCTGACATTAATCCGCACACCTATGAACATATAATTTTTGACAAAGAAGCCAAAAGTGCACAATGGAAAAAAGAAAGCATCTTCAACAAATGGTGCTGGCAAAACTGGATATCAACATGTAGAAGGTTGCAAATAGATCCATATCTATCACCGTGCACAAAACTTAAGTCCAAGTGGATCAAGGACCTCAACATAAATCCAGCTACTCTGAACCTGCTAGAAGAGAAAGTAGGAAGTAGTCTTGAACGCATTGGCATAGGAGACCACTTCCTAAATAGAACACCAGTAGCACAGACTCTGAGAGAAACAATCAATCAATGGGACCTCTTGAAACTGAGAAGCTTTTGTAGAGCAAAGGATACGGTCAACAAGACAAAGTGACAGCCTACAGAATGGGAAAAGATCTTCACCAACCCCACATCTGACAGAGGACTGATATCCAGAATATATAAGGAACTCAAGAAATTAGACATCAAAATGCCCAACAGTCCAATTAAGAAATAGGCTATAGAACTAAGCAGAGAATTCTCAACAGAGGAAACTCAAATGGCCGAAAGACATTTAAGGAATTGCTCAACATCCCTAATCATCAGGGAAATGCAAATCAAAACAACTCTGAGATACCACCTTACGCCTGTCAGAATGGCTAAGATCAAAAACACTGAAGACACCTTATGCTGGAGAGGATGTGGAGCTAGGGGAACTCTCCTCCACTGCTGGTGGGAATGCAAGCTTGTACAACCACTTTGGAAATCAATATGGCGCTTTCTTAGAAAATTGGGAATCCATCTCCCCCAAGATCCAGCCATACCACTCTTGGGCATATACCCAAGGAATGTTCAAACACACCATAAGAGCACTTGTTCAGCTATGTTCATATCAGCATTGTTTGTAATAGCCAGAACCTGGAAACAACCTAGATGCCCTTCAACTGAAGAATGGATAAACAAAATGTGGTACATATACACAATGGAATACTACTCAGCAGAGAAAAACAATGACATCATGAGGTTTGTAGGCAAATGGATGGAGCTAGAAAAAAATCATCCTGAGTGAGGTAACCCAGACTCAGAAAGACAAACATGGTATGTACTCACTCATAGCAGGATACTAGATGTGGAACAAGGATGACTTAACTGCTACTCACATCACCAGGGAGGCTACCTGGAAAACAGGACCCCAAGAAAGACACGGGGATTGCCCAATGACAGAGAAATGGAATGAGATCTACATGAACAGCCTGGACATGAGTGGGGGTAGTGAAATGTGAGGGTCGAGGGAAAGAGAGCTTGGGGGAGCGGGAGATCCCAGCTGGATCAACAACAGAGAGGGAGAACAAGGAATAGGAGACCATGGTAAATGAAGACCACATGAGAATAGGAAGAAGCAAAGTGCTAGAGAGGCCCACAGAAATCCACAAAGATACCCCCACAACAGACTGCTGGCAATGGTTGAGAGACTGCCCGAACTGACCTACTCTGGTGATGGGATGGCCAAACACCCTAATTGTCGTGCTAGAAACCACATCCAACTACTGAGGGATCTGGATGCAGAGATCCATGACTAGGCCCTGGGTGGATCTCTGGGAGTCCAATTAGTGAGAATGAGGAGGGTTTATATGAGCGAGAATTGTTGAGACCAAGGTTGGATAAAGCACAGGGACAAATAGCCAAATGAATGGAAACACATGAACTATGAACCAATGGCTGAGGGGTCCCCACTGGTCAGGCCCTCTGAATGGGTGAGACAGTTGATTGGCTTGATCTGTTTGGGAGGCATCCAGGCAGTGGGACCGGGTCCTGTGCTCATTGCATGAGTTGGCTGTTTGAAACCTGGGGCCTATGCAGGATTGCTTGGCTCGGCCTGGGAGGAGGGGACTGGACCTACCTGGACTGTGTCTACCAGGTTGATCTCAGTCTGTGGGGAAGGCTTTGCCCTGGAGGAGATGGGAATGGGGGGGGGGGGCTGGGGGGGAGGTGAGGGGGACAGGAGGGGGGAGAACAAGGAAATCCGTGGCTGATATGTAGAACTGAATTGTATTGCAAAATTAAAAACAAAAAAAACTTAAAAAAAAAAAAGAAATTATGTGTTTTCATGTGACTTTTTTTCTTTTTCTTTTCTTGTTTTTTTTGAGACAGAGATTCTCTGTGTAACAGTCCTGGCTGTCATGGAACTCGATTTATTGACCAGGTTGGCCTGGAACTCACAAAGATCTGCCTGTCCATACTCCCAAGTGCTGGTATTAAAGGAGTGTGCCACAATGCCCAGCTCTCATGTGACACTTTACACAGAACCAAAATCACCTTGATAATTTCTTCTTGCTTCTTTTTGTCTGAGTATGCAAAGATGCATTTGTTGAATGCATGAGCAAACCAACTTTTAATTAAATTTGGAAGTTCACACTTAACATTTGCCTTTACTTAATACAAATTTTTAGCACACCAGAGGGCTATATGCAGATAATCTGATGATTATCACATTAGAGTCTCTGTCAGACCTGTTAAACAGAATCTGCCCACAGTGGCAAATACTTAGACATGGATTTCTAGATGGCAAAGTGCTCAAGATGACAACGGTGGGTGTTAGATATCATGTATTCCTCACCACCTGCCAGTGGTGTCTTTGTGTGTATTAACTGTTTAATAATTGGTGTGAGAGGCTAAGAGATGGCTCACTGGATAATGTGCTTGCCATGAAAGATTGAGGATAGGACTTGGGATTCATAACAATCATGTAAAATGCTAAGTAAACATAGTAACCACCTGTAACTCCAGCATGCACAGCGTACAGAGATAATGACACTCTGGGGCATTCTGGCTAGCCAAACTAGGCAGCGCTACACTCAGTGAGATACCCTGCACCAATGAGTAAGCAGAGAGAGAGACAGGAGGACACTAACCACTGTCAACTTCTTACCTCTATACTCTTGCATACAAAAGTGCTCTACTACACACATACTCATGCAAAAAATAAAAATAAAAAACTAATTCGAACAAGAATTCTACCCCAATTCTGCTAAACACTAAGAAAGATATAAGAGATAATCTTTCAAACTACAAGTCTCTCATCTGTTATTAACCTAAATTTATCAAGATATCAAGCTCCATTTACAAATATTTCATAAGTACATTAGGGCAAAGCTCTTTTTTTTCCCCCCAAACTAAACAGAGTTCTTTGAAACTGCACAATAAACTCTTGTGAAAAGAGGAAGAAAACCAGTGAGAACTTCTGATGACATGGAATCCATCACTTTACTCACTTGATTTTTCAGTAATTTTTAGAGAATGGATTGCATTAGGGAGGCTATAATTTTAGGTCATGACAAATTTTTGTCCTTTTTAATTTTATATATTCTTTAATACGATTCAGTTCAAGGGTGATTTTACTCAATATATAGACATTGAAATGGCTTTCAAGGGTTAATTCTCTCTAAATAAAAAAACAGTTTAGATTATAATAAGGAGCTTCAAAAATGGCCCTATTATTTTCAGTTTTAAATATAACTATAAAACCCTCATTTTCTTATGCTCTAATGAAGCATAAGAAGAAATCTTGAATTTATGTTATTGGTACTAGGAAAAAAACAAGACTAAACACACTGAGCCAAACAGTAGCAAAATTTAATGATTTTCAACTGTTTTATCCTTTGATTATCAAAGATGTAACAAGTCTAATGTGTGATACTGAGTCTTATGATACAGTGGGGATTTTTACAATTTCAACAAAGATATATGAACCAGAATCCACCCTGTAATGATATATTTTCTGTTGGCATAATGTTTAATATTAAAATAAAACTGACTCAAGGTCTCATTTGAAATGTGTTACTTTGCACAAGTACAGTCTAAGGTTTCTTACTTCAAATCCCAGAATGAACTGATTCCAAAACTTAGTAACAAACTGGTTAAAAAACCATGTCAAAGAAACAAGTAGACTAAACATACAGCAACTACACTGTACCCTGTAAAATCATATGCTGGAGATGGCAGAATATTTCCTTTAGAAATGTGAGAGATTTTCCTAAATATTTTAATAAATTGCCAATCTCAGCTTTTCTACCTCCTATTTCTTATCATACAAAAAACTCCACATTCTGAATCTACCTTTCCTATCTCATGCTTGACATAAAGATATAGGAAAATTTTAAACAAAGGAGACAATAAACAGCTGTGTACAAAGCTTTAAACTGGGGATTCTGATAAATAGAATTTCTCATTAAATACCTATAGATGTCATGCTATAGTAAAGCCTGGTAGTCCATTCATTCCATGTTCACTCATTCATAGTGACATTTATTGATCATCTGTTCACTCCAAGCATCTTAATAAGCCCTAGGCAATGAAGGGACCAGAAACTCAGTCTTTCACAAAAGATTGCACATTCTAGAGGAACAAAAGACATGACAGAGTCACAAAGTACTTTAATGGAATGTAAGGGATTTTTAGAAAGCATTACAGATCAAAGTAGGTTATTCTCCTGATCTGCTTAAGGAATCGGGAAAGACTTCAAAGAGTTGGATTGCAGAACATGAGTAAGAATTACCAGGTAGTAAAAAAAAGAAAAGATACAGGGAAATTATGCAGATGGAACATGAGGACGCACACGATGGGGAAAATGCTGGCTGCTGAGTGAGATTATTAGTGAGACCATATTCATAATGGACAGAAACAGCAGTGATGGTTTTCCCCAGTGCCTCAGCTGCACCATCAGTAGTGAGTAACAGGAGAGAGAGACACACAGGTGAAAAGGCAGGATCTCACTCCTCGGTGACAGCCATGAACATCTACCACTGTCTCTGGGATTACAAAGTTGAGCTGTGCTTTGTTTTAGTCACCTCACAAATGTGCATCAAAACTTTATTGTAAAGAGGAAATATATTGCTGCTCATAACATGTGTTCTGTTCAAATATTAAGATGAAATATTAAATTTGAATAGATGTATATGGTAAAGGAGAGCATAGTCCAGTGGAAAAAAATGACAAAAGAGACTACTGTGCCTTCATAAGTGTAAAGGAACAGGAACCATGCAAGGAAAGCAATAACCATTGCAGTTGAGATAAATGACAATCCAAGATGATTCAAAATGATGTATGGCTCTAAAAACACTGAAGCAGTAATAAGAAATCGGCCTTCAATGTGACAACACAATCACTTGAAGCAACAGACCTAAAAAGTGGAGTGATTATAGCAATTAAATTTATCTTGTGCAATACTGACCCAAGATGTTCTCCTGCTTCCATTTTAAACACGTTATATGTGCCCAAGTTAGTACTGCAGATGCACTTCTTATTCTTTCAGGTGAAAATTGCACCTGAATGTAACAATAACACAGTGCATGATGGTTTGAACCATACAATCAGGATTCCTTTGACAAGTTAATAATAAATTGTCTTAAAATCAGATGCCCATTATGACTTTTCCACCTCTATTCTAAGCAGTAAGCTATGATTTGAAAAATTGTGTAATTATACAAAATAGCTAACTGGCTATGGAACTACTAGAAAATACAATAGAGTGGCTATTAGCCAGCGGACTGAAGGCAGATCTTACCCTTTTTCTGTCTCTCCCCTCATACATACACATATGTATAGATGTGCAAAATATGCATATTTCTATCACTAATAAAATATTAATATAACTACTAATAGGTTTGATTTAGCAAAGAAACAATAAATTATACAGTTGTCTCCAAACAAGGTACATCCCATAATCCTCCTCTTTATGTCTAGGATTTGACAATGCTCCTCTGGTTACCTTTTAAGAGACAGGAAGCAGAAAGTTAATCCAGCTGATTCATTCTCATAGCTCCATGGAAGAGCTGAATTCAATGACATTAGGGTTGGTTATTTGCAAATACTCAAATTTCAGGAACACAAGAATGTGTGTATCTACAGAAAGCAGAAAGCAGTGAGTGATAAAGTACAAATTAATGGAGTATAAAACAAAGCAGAAATAAAAAGGATTGACAAGACTGAGTTGTGAGTTTAAACACAATAATTAAAATTTTAAACTTCTGCTGAGTCCGATTAAGAAAAAAGGAATAGGCAGAAATACACATCACGAGTAATTTTAAAATGGACAGAATTACAATTTAAAGATGTTTTTAAATACTGGGAGAAAACAAAATAAAAAATGTTTATAGAACTTCAAAAATGAAGTGAAGGTGATGTTTTAAAAACACGTATTACTGAAAGTGACAAAGAAAGTTTTAAAATAGGATACTGAAAGTTTTTAAATAGGATAATGAAATCAAGAAGAGGCTCACACCTAAGGATGTGAACAACTATGTAACGTTTTTTCTAACTCATAGAGAAGGCATACAGCAGCTCACACAGTCCTGGGACAACTATGGATCAGTAACAGACTGAGACCACCAATGCTAAGGAGAAAGGTTCACATGAGAGGATTAAAAGACAAAGAATCATAAAGAAGACAACTACAGAATAAATTTAGAAGTTTGGGTCATTCATAAAGTTTTCAAATTACACAAAATGAAATAATTATGAATAATTATAAAGGAAGCAATTTGACTCTATGTGTTCTATATTACTCCTTTAAGAAGAGAAAAAGAAAGGAAGGCAAAGGCATGGTTGTTTTCAGTGCTTTCGATTGATATAGCAATCACATACACACTTTCGCCCATCCACATCAAGAATCTGGACCTACCACAAAAGGGAGTACAGGCCACTGACTGACATGCTATAGAAAACGAAACACACATAACAGAGAAGCATAAAATGCACCTCACTAGGAACCAGGGGAAAAAAAAACAAACAGTAAGACACACTGTTTCACAATGGTCAGACCAGCAAATTTAGGTCTGCAATTCCCCAACGCCAGCAGGTATAGTTTGAAAACACAAATCTTGCTATTACTGGTAGAGTCATAAGTGAAACAACTATTAGAAAAAAAATGATAAAGTCAGTAGGGTTTCTGATCATTTTTTTTTTCCTAGTCGATTAATATAACTTTAGGCAAATTCCTAGAATATCTCTGTGCTGTGTAACTAAATTCACAGGATTAGCATTTCTAGATTAGAATTTATCACAACTGAAAATTATCCTGAAGGTCAGGAATTAAAACTAGATAAATTGAGCTTTATTGATGACATAAAGGAAAGAAAGACTACTAAAAGTGTAGATGCCATCTTCAAACACTAGTAAGATTAAAAAAACCTGTTTATAGATTTTGTTTATGGGTCTATTCATGTTTGTCAGTTAAGGCATCATGCATATGAAGGTGTCTGGGGGGTCCAGAAAGAGGTATTGGATCCTCTGAACTAGAGTTACAGGAATTTGTGAGCTGCTAGATATGAAGCCTGGGAAGCAAACCCATGTCCTCTGTAAGCATAGGAATTGCTCTTAATCCTGGAGTCACCTCTTTAGCCCACAAATAATATCAGTTCTCAAAAGACATAATATTGATCAAAGAAATCAAGTGGAAGTACGCTAACATTGATGTAAACGATTGCCAATTTATGACAAGCTTGAAAATAAGCAAATTCAAGTTTTCGTGTCCTTAGTATACTTATTAGCATATATATATACATGTTAGGTGTTGAACAATTCATGATACTGTTACTACGTGCCCTAAATAAGTTATACTACGTGCCCTAAATAAGTTAAAGAGGACATATTTGCCAAACTTTTACTAGACAGAAACATAGGAACTATAGGCTGCAGGTCAAACTTGAACTTCAGAGTATTTGACTACAAAAGAAAACTACGAAAGTATAAAATTTAAATTATGTCATCCTTCTTATTATTCTTGAGAGTTTAGTTTTAGTTACTTAAGTTTCTGGTAATTTTGTTTATGTCTAAATGCTACAAAACCCCTGCTGGCTTTATAATGATGTCAATGATTCTCTAAATTCAATGACCTCAATACTTCAAAAGAAACTGTATGTATGCTGTATTTTGCCATTATTGTTGTTAAAAATAATTGTGCAATTTGAAAGAATGTAATTAAAATGAACTTGAGCAGAACCAGTAACATGCATTCATTCTATGTTCCTTAAAGCTTTCTAGACTAATAGACAAAAAGTTCTCTCATGTTGCATAATGAAAATGAAAGATATTCTTATATTTGCAGTACCTTGATCTCAGCCACCACAGATATTTGCACAGTGTTTACAGCTAAGTGAGCAAGAAACATAAGACGTGTTACATGAAAAGACCAAGCCACTTGGTAAGAAGGATAAAGCTTAAATAAAGATCTGTAAATATAAACCTCCACTGATCCAAATAATATTTTTATTCAAATGTAGATGAAAGTCATAAATTCCCAATGATGTTGACAGATACTTGAAACAACCAAGTCACTGAAATGAAGCAGTAAATACTTGCTCTTTGCATCCCAGGCAGGGTCAAGAACTGGCCTCCATAGAACACATGCTGCTTCAACTGACAGTTTTAGGGAAACCTGAGCTTTGACTGTGTTCAGTAATTGGCTTTAATTGAAGGATTTTCTTTTACTCTGTGACTTCTACCCATGAGAGTAGAAGCCAGCAAAGCTGGGCTAATTTGCATTCTGAAATTCCATTCTGTGTTTTTATTTTCCTTTGGAGGCTTCTTGCTACAGAAGAGCTTCATTAACTCAATTAGGCATGATCTAGTGGGCCCATACAAATTAGGCTAGCCACAGTATCTTTAGAATGGACAGAAATAAGAAGCCAGCTGTAGTATTCACATTTTGAAAAAATCTTACCAGCTGATATTTTTTTGTTCCACAATCATAATAAGCTCACGACAACTGTAATAATGAAAGTGTATTTTTGAAGCCCTGTCTCCAAAGCTACAAGACATAAAAGACACACCAGTGCAGAGAGGAATGGATAGTTTGTTATCACAAGCTGCACACTGCGATTTTTTTTGCTTTAATCAAAGAAATTATGATCTTTAGCACAAGTACATATATATGTCAATCTAAAGTGAATGCTATAACAAGTTAGATTGCACACATATTACATCTGAAAAGATAAAGTGCAGCAGTATATTTAAGAGGAAGTGTATTGTCAGTACACACACACACACACACACACACACACACACACACACACACACACACTACAGTTAATGGAAAGAACGCCATAGTCTGCCTTTCCTGTCACCTTAGGCAAGTATTGATTTTTTTTTTTATTTATTTTTTACTCAATTTATAAACTAGGAGACAAAAATGAATTCTCATTCTTCCTAAGAGAAGTCTTTAGGGTACACATCAATCAAAATTCACGGATTATAATTCAGACCTTCTACATGAATATTTCCACTGAGGAACCTAGTAATTTATGTTACTATACAAGGTATTGTAATTGGGGTGCTATGAACTATAATATAATGACTAAGTAACTCCACTGATTTTCAATGGGTTACTATTACCTAACATTTGGAGGACATGATTAAAAAAATCCAAGAAATATGTAAGTATATGAAAACAACATTTTTCGGGGAGGTATTTTACTATTATTTAGGTAAACAGAGATATTACTGTGCTAAATGAAACTGTGAACCGCCAGCCAAACTACATCTTTTTAGAAGGCTACCCTCTATTCAGATGACCTAGGGATAGGTACAACCTGTACCTAACAACACTGAAAAGCCAAAGCTCATACAACACTGTTGAAAGAGTAAAAGATCTTACATATTCTTGAAATTTCACTATGGACAGGGAAAAGTTGAGCAGAATTGCTGTTACTTTCTGACTCGTGTCCTGATTGTAAATGTAGTCTCAAAAAAGAAAAAAGAAAAAAAAAAGCAGTTGTTTAGCTTGAACTGTTTAGGGGGCCCCCAGGCAGTGGGACTGGGACCTGTCCCTAGTGCATTTTCCAGCTTTTTGGAGCCTAGTGTCCATGGTGAGACACTTTGCACAGCCTTGGTGCAGGAAGCAGGGGCCTGGACCTGCCTCAACTGAGTGTACCATGGGAGACTCCCCATGGGAGACCTTGCCTTGGAGGAGGTAGGAATGGGGGTTGGGTTGGGGGGGGGAAGGCAGGGGATGGGAGGAGGGAGGACAGGGGAATCTGTGCTTGCTATGTAAAATAAATAGAAAATCTCTTAATAATCATAATGATAAAAAGAAAAAAAAACAAACACACAAAAAAGAAATAAACAAAAAACAAAACTACCACCACAATGCACACACAACAAACAAAACACCCACCCCTACACCAAATAAATAAGTAAATAAATAAGTAAATAAGTAAATAAATAAATAAATGCATACAGAGACACAAGAAAAAATATGAAAACCCCTAACCTTGGCCAATCTATTTCTAGTTTTTGGAGAAACCTCCTCCAGAGTGACTGTCAAGTGGCCACACTTGTTTACCCTTCCACCAACAGTATGGAAGTTCCCTCGTGAGCATCCCCACCAGCATGTACTGTCATGTATTCTTTAGGATGTCATTTGGACTCGGGGGAGATGGAACCGTAAAGTGATTTAAGCACTATTTGAACCATCGCTACAACGCTAAGTGGTTTTCTTTCCTAACTATTTACATTCCTACTTTTCAGAATTTCCAGTTTAGTTCTATAGGCCAGTTTTCAATTGAGTTGTTCAGTTTTTCCAGTTCTTTTTTATATTCTAGACAGCAACCACTGGGCAGAAGAGTAGCTGGTTGTATTTGCTACACTACTGGAGGAGTCTTATTCAGCCTGTAAGTTGAAGGATCCTCCCTACATTTTCGTCTATCGCTTTCAGGGTATCAGGTACTACGATGAGGTCCTTAATCTATTTAGAATTTGGCACAAGGTGAGAGATGAACCTAGTTACATTTTCATTCATGTTGAATACAGCTTTCCCAGCATCATTTATTGAAGGTGTTATGATTTTCTACAATGTGTATTTGTCAAAATTCAGGTAACTATAGTTGTGTGCACATTGATTTTATTACATCAGTTTATGTGTTTGTTTTGTTTTTGTGCTAGAACCATGCTGATTTTTTTCTGTGGCTCTGTAGTGTAATTTGAAATCAAATATGGCAATATTTTCTAGAGTACTCTTTAGATTGTTTTGGTTCCCCTTAGTCTTCTGTGCTTCTATATAAATTTCTGGATTGCTTTACCTAGGTCCATTAAAAATGAAGATGGAGCCGGGCGGTGGTGGTGCACGCCTTTAATCCCAGCACTTCGGGAGGCAGAGCCAGGCGGATCTCTGCGAGTTCGAGACCAGCCTGGTCAACAGATCGAGATCTAGGACAGGCACAAAACTACACAGAGAAATCTTGTCTCGAATAAATAGATAGATAGATAGATAGATAGATAGATAGATAGATAGATAGATAGATAAATAAATGAAAATAAAAATGAAGTTGAAATTTTTATTGGGTTTTCATTGAAGCTGCAGATTGCTTTTGGTAGGATGGCCATTTTCAAAAGATTAATTCTCTCTAATCATTATCATAGGATGTCTTTCCATATTCAAGTGTCTCAACACTTTCTGCAGTTTCAAAACTTTCATGGTAGATGCCTTTCAATTCCATGGTTAGATTTATTCCCAAGTATTTAATTTTTCTTGGTGCTATTATGAATGAGATTATTTCCCTGATTTCTTCTGGTTGACTTGTCATTGATAATATAAGAATGATGCTGAACTTAAATTGTTTAAACTTTTTAATTGCATGTGTATGGGTGTTCTTTCTGCATGTATGACTGTTCACCACATGTCTGCAGTGTCAGTGGAGGCCAGAAGAGGATATTGGGTGGCTTAACCAAAACTAAGGATACATGAAAATGCCTTATGGCAACCCACTGGGTAGTAAGCTAATTTCAATATATAACTAAAAACAAAACAAAATAGTTCAGATGGAATTATCTTATATAGGTCAACAATGATGCTCTTAGAAGACTTAGGATATTTAATCAAAATTACAGTGCAGGGCATGGGATACCTCTCTACAAGTTATTGGGTCTGTTTGGCACTAGAGTTCTCGAAACAACAGAAGTTATCTATTGTCATTGCCCTTAGTTACCCATCATAATTACATGATAAGAGCATATTAATAAATACATCACCCACTTTGGCCATAGTATGCAGAAACATCAGTCCTAAACATATCAAGACTCTGCTTGCCCATTGGCTAACTTTCAAAATGCTATCCAAACTGCTTGGGAGAAAAACATCAATGGTCCTACCCAGAGCCAGACCCTTTATGTTATAATACTCAGCCACCAGGCAAGATGAGCCTACCAGTACAATGGAACAACTGTTATAGGGTAGTTAATAGTCTTCTGATCAGATGTGAAGTCTGCTCCAGAGGAGAGAATTTCATGCCAAGTACTGTAATTCTGGTCAAAAATCCATGGCTGAGAAACTCAGAGGCACTAGGGTAGAACCTGCAATTGTTATTTTTGCTAAATTGCCTTTTAATATTTATGTTTATATACATATACTTGGGCTGATCTCAGCCTTGGTCTCAGATGCTGTATATCTGGTGAGGACTAGTTAGTGCTGTGACCAAAAAACTTGTCAAAGTGTTGAAAGTAAGAGACTGAGTGCTCTGCACTAAATAGGACATCTCTCTCACCCCAACCCTATCATCAAGGCCCAGAGAACATCTCAGAAGAGAAAAAAGAAAGAATATAAAAAAAAAAAAACTGACAACACAGAAGAATGTTATGAAATGCTGTCCTCAGAGCATGACATGGCTCTTGCATTCATGAACTCATAGTAGCTGTAGTTAACTAGAAAAGATCAATTCAGCCAAAATTTCACCATAGATGAGGAAGGTACTCTCCAGCCCCCATCCTGTACTGAGGAGCTACTGGAAGTTGCTAGTTGCTGGGGCAGAAGAAATCATTTTTTCTTGAGGGTGTAACCATGGTAGGTTTCAGTTGCTCTAGTGGACAGCCCGACACCCATATACAAATTGGACTTCATGGGCTATCAAAAAAAAATGAAGTAGGAAAGGGGCAATGTTTGGGAGAGCTTGGGATGAAATGGGTGTATTAACAGGATAATTACACAATGTGGGAAATTTCAAGAATAAATTAAAAATCAGTAAAATGAAACTTTTCCACCTACTTCTCTTAATTCTATTAATGTGAATTACCAATGCTGAAAGTATTCCGACTTTCATTGGAGTCTGGATTTACTGTCACCATAAGCTATTTGTGACTCCAAAACTAGAACATGGAGTTCAGAATGTAATCCAATTTCTGTAGATGACAGTGAGTTCCCAGCAGGGTCTGTTCCTCTCCAGAAACCCGCCTTGGATAGCATCCTGGTACTTGGATGCCTTGGTATGTTTGCCACCGCAGAAATCAACAGTCATGCTTCCGTTTGAATGAGAATTGATACATTCCTTTGATTCCTGAAATGAGCCCACACAACCTGTTACAATATTTTGTAGAAAGGAATGATCATTACTGAAGTCCTGTGGTGGCTAGCTGTACTTTTCAAACATACATTTGCAAATTGAGAAAATGTCAACCTAGCTTCCTGAATGGGAATCATACTGATGACAAGAGAAATAACTTCCTTTCAAATGGTCACTGGTTGGTCTTCATGAATCTTCACTGAAATCATGACCAGTGTTATTTTGCAAAACGAATATAGTCATACCACAGATTATTTGGATGATATATAAGTTTAATGAGGTTGAACTGGTTTTAGGAACACTGATGAAACCAGTTGGTCTGTTAACATAGCCTTCCTTAAGCTAGGTTGAAAAATATTTCAAAAGATAAAGATATTTTTGTTATTTTCTATTGAAATATGTTAGTATGTATTAATTATACATAATGAATTTCTTTATGAAATTTACTGTTTCTAAATATTTATTGATTTTGTATATGTAGGTATGCATGTACCATAGTGTGGACATGGGGGTCAGAGGACAGCTTATAGGAGTAATTCTCTCATTCCACCAACTGGATTCTGGGGACCCAACTCTGGTCATCAGGATCAGCAGAAAGTGCTTTATACATTGAGCACTCTCACTAGCCTATTTAGACTTTTTCATACACATATAAAACTTAAGAAAAAATAAAATTTGGGAAGGAAATTAATTTCCTATTGCTGTTATAATTAGCAGTTACAAGCTCAGTAGTTTAAAAATACACATAAGAATGTTATCTTACAACACTGGATGTCAAAGTTCCATGCACTGTGAATTAGGTTTGTGAGCAGGAACAGGGTTGAAATTACCCTTACACAAAGGATCTAGGACTAACTTTCTTTGATGGCTCACCCCCCCCTTTCACCTTCTAAGTCACTTTAGGCCAGTTCAAGTTTTCTCCTTTCGCAGCACTGATAGTGACTCTTCGGCTTCCCTCTATAAACAGCCTCCTGGTTATACTCTACCCACCTGAGAACCCCCAAAAAACCTCCTAATGTTACCATCAGTTGATTAGCAACCTGATTCCACTTACAACTGGGATTTTGTAAATTACAGTTCAAAAGATCAGGGCCAAATGTAATGAAAACCTTATTTTGTTCTCATTCATGGCTTAAATCTCCTTCAAAGGAAAAAAAAAATCTGCTCACTCACTTAAGAGTGTTCACTGAGCTTCCTTTTGACTTTGGTCCTTCTATGGAATGATCCAAGGTAGCTCTCTATTGGCAGGTTTGATTTAATGTTCAAAAGATAACTGCTTGATTGCAATCAAAATGAAACAGAATAATTTATGGAAAACGGAAGCAAAGGGAGAAAGAATGTGGGAGAGGTGAATTTTTTCCAAGTGCTCTAATTAAAGATTATTTTAAGATTTCCAAAGATCAAATTCATAAGGATGTCTAGTAGACTAAAATATCAAGTCTGAAGGTAACAAGTTGTTATTCTGTGAGCACCGAGAACAAACCAGATTAGTAATCAAGGCCTGATCTATCAATCACAGAGTTCCCATTCAGGAAGAGGGTACAAGTTGAAATCAAGCCTTAAATCTGAGCTGTCTTCACTGATTAAGCTCCCTGAGCCCTATAGTATAATTTAAAGTGCCAGCTGTCCATTAATAAAATAAGTCTAATTCTCTCCTTTTAAGAAGAGAATTCTTAAACACAAATAGCTGGGCAGCACAGAAATCTGTTTTAGCTAGCTGATTTTATAGAATTCTTTTTAAGTCCAACCTTGTAATGCACATAGTAATCAAAATAACTTTAAAATGAAACACATGGGGTCAAAAAGTATCAAAGTACAGTAATGTTAACATAGAAATTCTATTTTTAAAAGAACTCTGGAACAGTTAAAAACAGATTATGTGGATTTTGAACCAGACAGAACACTATTGGTACTCTAGGCACCTAGCAAAACGTGATGTCCTCCCCCAGGTTCTTGATGTTTATTTAACTCCTCAAAATACTGACACAAAATCAGCATGTTCTCCTAAATACAGAGCATTAACCCAAATGGAGGATTTACAGTTAGGGGAATGTGCACAGATGTTTATCTGTGGAACACATGTACCAAACACATTGCTCACTCTTCACTGTGATCAGAGTCAAAATCAATGGCTGATGCCTGAAGTTTCATCAGCACAACTGCGCAGGTTTTTAATGAGTGTCAGATAAAAAAATGAACAGGTGTCTGAACTTCTTACTAACTCAACAAACTATATCAATGTGAAAAATGACACCCAGTCATTTCTACAAGATTAACTGGCACATTTTAAATCATGTTTAGGACATATGAATAAAAATCTTAATATTCAAACACATTTTTACAACAGAAAACTTACAAAGAAATTTCAGTAAATCTTCATATGGCAAGCAAGGCTTACTTAATCGAACATACTGTGGCTCACCATTCCCAAACTATTAAAAATGTTCAGCACAGTGTGTCAGAGAGACAGACCCTGAGAAGCAACTCCACAGTTGGTTGACACTTTTGAGCAAGCATTAAGACCTTGTTTCTTATATTACAAATTATATAGGTCAGACTTTCATTTAAATGTTGAGAAAGAATGCCAAGAGTTTTGCCATGTAAGAGATGGTGTAGTGTACTTACTCTTCTGAACTGAACACAAAGGTAATCGAAAGGTCCAGCAAATGCTGTTTCTGGAAACACACAACAAATCACTACAGATGAGAAGACCACACACCACCACCATTCAGAAGAAGTGTTAGAGGGCTGAGAGCCACGCAGGGCCTTCCCTGCTTAGAGGAGCAGTAGGACCAATGTGGTCTTTAGGTACTTAAATGATGAGCTGGAGAGATGAGTAAATGGTTAAAGTAAAAAATGAAGAAAAGTACTCCTGTGGAATAATCTTTTTGTACACTGTGAAGATTTGTCACTTGGATTGTTTTGATAAAAAGCTGATTGGCCTATAGCCAGGCAGAAAGTATATGCAGGACAACCAAACTAAGGATGCTTGCTGGGAGGAGGGAGGGAGGAGTCGGAGGAGTTGCCAGCTGGTAGGAGAGTAAGCAAGACATTCCATGAGAGGTAAATGCCATGAGTCTTGAGGCAGCACATAGATTAATATAAATGGGTTAATTTAAGTTGTAAGAGCTAGTTAGTAATAAGCTTGAGCTATCAGCTAAGCATTTAAAATGAATAATAAGATTATCTTGTGGTTATTTGGGAAATGACTGCCAGGACAGGAAAACTCTGCCTACAAACTACTGCTCTTCCAGAGGATCCCAGTTTCCTTCCCAGGACCCACCTCCAGTGGCCCATAATGCCAGGTCCTGAGGATACAGTGCCTCTGTACTTCTTGGTTACTAGCATTCACATGCATGTATTCACAACACGGACTCAAATACATGCAACTAAAAATGAATTCTTTTCAAATACTTAAATGACAATTTTCATATATATGTAAGCAAGAACAAAAACACTGGAAAGAAAGTGATCATTCATATATATGTATATATAGATATATACCTCAAGGGTGTATATTATCATATTACTTCATGTATATGAGATGCTATAGGCCATTATGTTGGAGAGCTATTGGAGCATTAATATAAATACTTTGTATTTTAAAAGTTTAATTGTATTCATTATCTATTTTATTTTAAAGTTAATTGGACTCCACAAGGGCCTTTTGAAAAATATCTCCTATATTCAGTGAACTGGAGAACATGAAGATCAACCTGGTTCACTACAACCATATAGCCTAATTCACACAGGGAAAAGTAAACTAGTGTATTCAGGTGGATCTAAAGATGTGCTAGAAGAGTGAATCCCTCCTCCAAGACACAAGTTATGTATCTTCCCTAGCACCATGTGGGAAGGTCTCTCCACACAAGGGGCAGGAGGAAGTACCAAAACAATGGCTTGTGCTTGAGTGTGCTGTGCTTGCACTCCATTTGACACTTGAGTGCTCGGCAAAATAGGCACTGTAATAGTCACCCCCAGCAGATGAGATTTCCACACTGTGCCTGTAGCAGTCTCTGTCATTAGCAATGTCTGCAAGACGCTTCTACAAGGGAGAGAAAATAGGCTAATAGAGAATTTTCTTTAAAATAGAAATATGCTAGAAAGATACATTTATCAGAAAAAGCAAACATATTTAATTCTTCTAATAAAATGTGATACATCTTGTTTGATAAAGCTAGGGGATCCATTGTAGTAATTTATGATAATGAGAGACATTAATCAGTCTGGGAGAAATCAAAATTTATTTTGTATATCTTGAGTTACCTTTACCCTAATACATAACATGTATATATAATAATTACTCATGATAATGGTTCAAAAAAGTTAACAAATAAAAAAATGCAACAATTACATCTAATTCTCTCTGTGAAAGATCAGGGGAATAAAGATCCATAATACCATTATACTGTTCAAACAACAACATACTATTGTATAGTACATGGTGTAACTTACTTAGAGCAAGTGTCACAAGCATTAAAATGACAATATACAAAAGGATCCTGTAGGGGAATAGAAATAATGTAAAAAGTGAGAGACTGAAACATTCAGTTACTTTGAGGAATGAAATTTGTTCAAATATGTCAGTTGGCCATCCTAAACAAAAAATTTTTCAATTTAGACAAAATGTGATAATTAAGAGGGAGTACTTAATAAATATAATGGTGCCAGAGTGTTTATAAACAGGAGTGACATTTAATAAAATTCAGAGTAGCATCTAAATAATCCTTTAATAGTTTCACTCCACTAAGTTATTCAATGTAACTAAAGCAGTAACTATTATGGAAACATAACTTCTTTACACAAAGGATTTGAAAGATCTGTATGTGGGTTAGTTTCTGTTAACTTGACAGAAATACAGACATACCTGAGAAGGAACATCATGAGGCTGCCTCCGTTAGATTGGCCTGTTAGCAAATTTGTGGAGCATCTACACTCTCTCTCTCTCTCTCTCTCTCTCTCTCTCTCTCTCTCTCTCTCTCTCTCTCTCTCTCTCTCTCTCTCTCTCTCTCTCTCGACGCAGGGTCTCCATATATAGCCCTAAGTGTATTGGACCACATTATGTTTTGAAGATGCTGGTCTGGAACTCACAGAGATCCTCCTGAATCTGCCTCCCTGAGTACTGGGATTAAAGACATGTACCATCATCCATGCTTGTCCTTGGCACACTTTCTTAATTGCTACTTGATGCAGAAGGGCCCAGCCCTCTGTGGGCCAAATAATTCTTGGGTAGGTGGGATTGGTATATATAAGAAAGGCAGCTAAGCAAGCCAGGAGAAGCAAGCCAATAAACAGCATTCCTCTGTGATTTTTACTCCAAGCTCCTGCTGTGAGTCCCAGCTTTGGCTTCTCTCCATGGGACTGTGATCAAGACTTGTAAGCGAAATAAACCCTTTCTTCCCCAAGTTGCTTTTGATCATGATGTTTATCATAGCAACAGAAAGCACACAAGAACAATAAGTAAATCTGTGACAGCTTTAGTTTTTAAAGTGCTGTGGCTAGACTCCATTTGACACATTTATTAAATGGTGTAAGCACATTTTAGCTAAATATCTAACAGGATGTCATCCTAAAACCTCATGTTCTTATATTACTGTGCTGTAACAGAAACAGCTTGCAAAGATTTATGACTTCTATTAATTACACCAAAAATATGGTAGATTTGCTCAAAGAAATCAATTGTAATAGAGAAAAGCAACTGTATTATTTAATTACAATCATACATTATAAATGACTGTCATTAGTTCTTTTTTATTTATTCCCAAAGCCAAAAGTTAAAGGAGAACATTCTTGTTTCCCCAGACTTAATACTAGAAAAATAGTCTTTGAGTTAATGCTTCACATGCTCATTAGAGTTCCTAATTTAGCCTCAAAAATTAAAATGAATGGAGTTGGGTAGATGGCTGAGATGGTAATGAAATTTGGATTCCTAGCACCCACTTAAATGTTGTGCATGCATGGTGAGTACCCCAAAATCAAGAGCTAGGAAGGCAATGACAAAGGATACCCAGAGCAAGCTGGCTAGCTCTTCTTGTCTTTTTTTTTTTTTTTTTTTTCGAGACAGGGTTTCTCTGTGTAGCTTTGCGCCTTTCCTAGAACTTGCTTTGAAGACCAGGCTGGCCTCGAACTCACAGAGATTCGCCTGGCTCTGCCTCCCGAGTGCTGGGATTAAAGGCGTGCGCCACCACCGCCCGGCAGCTCTTCTTGTCAAATCAGAGATTGTGTGTTCTAGGGAGGGACTCAGTCTCAGTACAAAAGGCAGAATACATAAAAAATACACCCAGCATCAATCTCTGGTTTCCACATGCATAACACATATGCACTCACAGCTAAATGCTAGCACATATGAGAACACACAGGTACACACACCATATACACATTCACTTGCAAAAAACAATGCTTAAAAGAATGGAGACAAAGCAACCAGAGAACAGTAATATTTTAATATGTAATCTTCAACATGATCACTTGTAAATTTTCTCCTTTCAACTTTCACTCATATATATAGTCTTGTTCCAGAAATAATTTAGCATATATATATAGTACAAGCAAAAATGAATAAAAAGTATTAGGGAAGAAAAACAGAACAAATAGAAAATAAAGGAGAAAAAGTAAATAAAAAAACTACATTTTTTTATATTTAGAATTACACTGCAGGTTTCTGAAAAGAACACTTTTCTGTTGGGCATTAAATCAATATGAATTTCATGCTCACTGATGTTCCCAAGCAACTGTGTTTCTTTATCCGATGTGGACTTGGACTGTGTGAACTCAAGCTGTAGCCTAGATTCCCAAAGAGCTGTGTGGCCACAAAATCCATCTGAGCTGGCAGCAACACTCAGGCTATTCTTTTCCCTCTTCATTAAGCTCTTGTGACAAATATAATTCAATATCCTTGATATTTCTTTTTGAAAAATTAAATTTTTGCAAAGACTTGTTTATTTTTATATTGTGTATATGAGTGTTTTGCCTGCGTGTATATATGAGAACTGCATGTGTGTCTGGAGCCTGTGGAAGCCAGAGGACATTGAATCCCCTGGAACTGGAGTGGCAGATGGTGGTGAGCCACCATGTAAATTTCAGGAGGCAAATTCTGGGTGGTCTGCAAGAACAGTTAGTTGGTTCTCTTAACCACTGAACAATCTTCCCATCCCCATCATCCCATATGATTCTTATTATTGAAAAGAAAAATGTACCCACTCTTCAGATGCCACCTTGTTTGCACACAAATAGAACTCATGTTCATGAACAAACAGAAGAATCACATACATGGAGTCGACATGGATGGGATAATGAAGATAACATTTTAACACAAGCAGATCTGAAGGGAATAAAGATAAGATCTGCTCCACTGTTCAGAATGTGATTAAGTACCTTCCACAGTGGAAAGGGTGCAACTCCAATGGAGGATCCCCTGTGCAGGTAACTGAGAAAGGTCGAGAGTGTCTTAGAAGTGCTGCTCAGAGGAGTTAGAAAGCTGTCCCTGTCTCTGTAGGAGCACAGTTGAATCCTCAAGGTTAACCACTCCTAGGTCCAGATGCAAGGGTAAGAAAGACACCCAAGAGCAGGGTTCTGTTTCTTTATAGAAAAAGTGGCAAAGATATGAAGTGGAATATAAAAGCCAGGATCCTACATGATCAGAACCCACACTTCAGCCTCCTGTGACACACTTGGAGTTTGAAAATCTGATCCAAATAAGACTGACCAGAAAATGTAATAATAATTTCTTTGATTATTTTCTCAATAAAATACAAATAAAATGGCTTCTGATTTCTCAGCTCTGGAGTTCTATAATGTTTAGATGTAAATTATGTGTAATTAGTCTCTAGGTTCCGTCTATCATGGAAGTAAGTCAAGGTGGGAACTTAAGGCAGAAGCTTGAAGCAGAGATCAGGGAGGAAAGCTGCTTACTAGCTTGCTTCCCCTGGCTAAATAAGCTGCCATAGTGTGTGTGTGTGTGTGTGTGTGTGTGTGTGTGTGTGTGTGTGTGTGTGTGTGTGTGTGTATGTGTGTGTGTGTGTGTGTGTGTGTGTGTATGTGTGTGTGTGTATGTGTGTATGTATGTATCCAAGGCAAGGATGGGACAACCACAGTGGGTCGGGCCCTCCTATATCAATTAGCAATGTAAAAATGCCCCTCCAGACATGCCTATCATAGGCTAACTTGAAGGAGGCAGTTGACATTTCCTCCTCCCAGGTATCTATGCCATGACACCAATTTCAGCATGAGTAGTACTAATTAATCACCCCAATGAAACATGAATGGGATAAATTTTTGTCTATTGATGGATGTGGTATTAGTCTCTTTGACTGATGATCAGAATAAAATCTTTATGTACTAGCACAGGATTCACATAGTCAAATATGCCTATAACTAGGGCTTAAATGGCAACTTAGAAAATCCTGAATTTAGTACATCATTTGTGAGACAAGCACCAAGCACCTATTCTAAACATTGTGCTATATCTGAGAGTCCGGGGAGAAAGTTCAGTATAACCAGGCTTAAACTGGGTCTAAGTTTCCATAGGAAGTACTCAAACTGATGGTACAATGTAGTCCACCCAAGGGCAGAGAATGGTTTGGCAGTCCTGGGATATCTCATGCAAGCATTAACACTTAGCAGTGTACAAAAAAGCCAAGGAGTGAGTAGGCAAAATGTTGTTTATGCCTATGTACAGAGGCACAATATTACAGCATTAATAACAATCAAACCCGGAGAAAGACATCAAAACACTGGCCATCTGCCCTGTCCACTAAGTCAACAATTCCGAGTGTGAAACTAGTAGCATGCTTAGTCAAGTACGTTGTTTCGAGTTGTACTTATTTGTAAAGACCTGTAGACTTCACTAAGACACTGCTTCCTCACCACCCAGGAGATCTGAGATCTCACCTGACCTAGAAAGTCCGAGTAAGCTCCAGTCACACCTAAAACTGAAACAGCAGAGGGCATGGGTGGGCTGGAACAGCACAGACATAGTTAAACCCTAAATATTTCATGAGTTCATTTGAACAGGTTGAAAATTGTTATGTGAAATAGATATGGCAATATAAAATACAAGCTTTTAGTTAAGCCAACAGAAAAGGTAGCAGGGAACTCCTTGAACTTGAACTATGAGTTAATATACAAACATCTAAATGTATAATTTTTAAAATATAGTAGGACTCAGTAATTTTCTCCGATACAAAATCTAAAAAGTCGCCCCTCAAGCTCTCCCTGTAATAGTAGCATGTATTCAGATACCACAGAAAACTTTATATAGAAGAGATTGCCAGCCTGAATGAACTCACTCCCATTAATATTATTTCGGAATTAGCACAGTATCCAAACTAAGAAAACTATGTAATTACATGAATGATCATAAATACATGTTCATATACTCCTTCTATAGACCAAGTGAGTATATGTATTTGTTTCTGTATAAATTCTAACTTATACCTTTAATTTCATCTTGTCTCTATGCGTCACACATACTCTGTTAGCACCAAGCTCCCTTGGTCAAGCCCACCAATGAAGACCTTAACCTTCCTCAGACTGCTGTTATGAGAAGGTGAAGAAGGACTGCAGCAAATGCGAGCAACCAAAGCTGTCTTGATCAATATCAGCTCCCACAAAGAGATGTTTAATCATACATAGTATTTTACAACCTGAAAGCTGATTTGTATTCACAAAAAGCATACTACAATCCCTACCAGAAATTAATGATGATTTTAATGAAATTTCATTGACTTCATAGGTTTCACCACTTACAAGTTGCTTAATTCAATCTTAGGAAAATCATTCATTACTCCTTACTAACATCGGCAGGGGAACTGCACACACAATTATTAGATTAAACTTGATTTAAAGGTTGCTTTTACTGTAATTGAAATAGGAAAGTTTTTTTTTTTAAACCTACCATTTCTTAAATATAGTAACATACTCAGACCACATTTTAAGTTGCTGTAGGAGGAAAGGCTGATCTATGTCCTTACAAACAGCTTTCTCCCCATTAATGAGTAACAGTAACACTGAAGCTGCTCTGCCTGAATGCATTCATTTACTCACTTGCTGGCAACATTTTTCCATGCTGTGAATAAAAGAAAGACCCTTAACATCCAAGTCCCATTTCCTAAATTAAATACTTCAATTATTTCAGAAGGAGAAGCTCTCAATTACAGTCACCAAAGTTCAGCATGCAATTAGATGATTAATCCACTTGGAATATAAATCCAAGAGTAGCTATTACTTATAAAGGAAACTGACATAAACTATGTGCCCTACTTCTTCCATCCAATGGTAGTATAAATCTAACAACAAACAAAGAGGAAGTGAAACACGAGGTGTCAAGTTTAGTTTAGGGAAGTACCAAAGTGCACACAAAACAAGTATCAGACCGTGGAAACAGCCAGGAAAGTCATGTATTAACTGTTTGTTTTATCAGAGGAAAAGCATATTTCCCAAGAAACATTTTATCAAACAAACTACAGGTAAAGTAGTAAAGGAACAGCAGGTGCCAGGACCGAAATATAAAGACAAGAATGATATCTGTAAAGAAAGGCTATGGCTTTCTTGTGACAAGAGGGTTAAATACATTACACAAAGGCTGGAGCTATAGAGCCTTGAAGGGCAATGGCGTGTGTAAAGCTCTCACCCCTTCCCCCAGCACCGCAATAAAAAGATAATACATATGTATTATATACATATGTATACATGTATTTGTACAGCTGAGGTTAGCATATGAAGAACTTATAAAACAAGAAATGTCACAAACAAACAGTTCCATCAGCCTCTTCAGTAAGACACATTATATACCTCCATAAAGTGTTTCAGCATTCTTTAAAGCAATGGCAGTGAAAGAATGTGGAAAGGGCAAATGTGAATTTTATTAAAGCTGACAATTTAATGTTTATGTAAACTGAAAGTGCTAAGCATGATTGTACTTAATTATCAGCATAAATTTAATGGGATACAAATTTAATGTGTGTGTGTGTGTGTGTGTGTGTGTGTGTGTGTGTGTGTGTGTACTTTTTCACCTCATTTGGCCAAGTTACAGTGGAGAAAAAATAAAAACCAACTCAACTGTGCATGTGTGTAAGTATGTATGTATAAATGTGTGTGTGTATGTGTGTGTGTGTGTAATTTTTCACCTCATTTGGCCAAGTTACAGTGGAGAAAAAAATAAAAACCAACTCAACTGTGCATGTGTGTAAGCATGTATGAATTTATGTATAAATGTGTGTGTGTGTGTGTGTGTGTGTGTGTGTGTGTGTGTGTGTGTCTACTTATGAAGTTAACCTGAAACTACTAGGTTAAGAAATATGGCCGGGCGGTGGTGGCGCATGCCTTTAATCCCAGCACTCGGGAGGCAGAGGCAGGCAGATCTCTGTGAGTTCGAGGCCAGCCTGGTCTACAGCGCGAGATCCAGGAAAGGCGCAAAGCTACACAGAGAAACCCTGTCTCGAAAAACAAAACAAAACAAAAATATGGCAATATCTGAAGTCAGAAAGCTTGAGCTGTAATCCCAGATTGGCTGCTTGTTGTGAGAGCTTACCAGTTGGTGAAACAGTGGTACAAATGTTACGGGGCTGACCATACTCCGAAGGGAATCTCCTTCCTAAGGAGAGTTGGGCAACCCAAACTGGACTCAGTGGGAAAAGGAGAAGAGGAGGAGGAGGAAAAAAAATTTTAGTGGATAGGAAAATGAGAATAGAGAAAGCAGATATGGGAGTAGCTGATGGAAGGACGTAAATATATTATAGAAATATATGAAATTGTCAAAGAATTAATAAAAATATTATTGTTTTCTTAAAAAAGAAAGTTTGGTACAGGCCTGATTATAGTATATTACAGTGTGTAGGTGCCTCAGTTTCCACACAAAGCTGATACCAACCATCTAAGATTATTATGAGTTTGAAGTAGGAATGTATCTAAGTAACTCATCAGAGGCCTCTACATACAAAACAATTATCCTTCTTTTTCCTTTATTTTATGGTTAAGTAGAAGAATCATGAATCAATGTGTCTATATACACAAAGTCTCTATGGTGAGATATCTGCAGGAATCTCTATATGGGAAATAGTAGTAAAGGGAGAAAAAAAAATGAAGAAGTGTGGATAGGGGCTTGTATACATGTATGCACCTGCACACACATGGTAGAAGGAATACTAATTGATCAATATAATTCAGTAATCAGAGAGGGCTAATGGCACAAGGGAGCCAAGTGATCACACCAGTGGCTGTCTCTCATTTTGAGGAAAGGAAACAGAGGGTAAAGGAGGGAAATTATTCACCAACAAATAACATCTTTTATGTTGCCTTTCCATTTAACATGTACAGATATGTGAAGCATATATAAGGATAAGCATTTCTCATGTCCGGGCACAAAGGCACATATGTGTGTGAGAAGTGAACTGAGTATTCATTTCTATAGAATGTGTAAGTACCTCTATGATGAAGGAACCCAATGCTAGGGGTTATCTAGTAGACTGAGTATCACTCAGCTGCAAGGTGCTTAACATTCTGAAAAATATTTGTCTTTCTCCCTCCCCTCCTAACCTACCCAACCTCTTCTGTATTTGAAGATCAAAATTAAAGTATTTTATATTAAAAGATAAAATATAAATATTTATGCATAAATAGTAACTATTTCTCACCTCATCTGACAACTTCCAGGAATAGCACTCAAAATATTTCTAAAGAACATTGTTTATATTATGACAGGTTCCAGTTGAATGAAACTTCTGTTTTATACTGAAACACATTCGCTGGCCAGTCACGACTTCCCTTTGGTATGATTTGAGCATCCCTCACTATAAAGGGAGGTCAAGATCCTCAGGAAAAAAAATCCATATTTGAGTCCTTCAGTGTTTCAGGAAAGTGACTTATAAAAACAACCATAACATAACGAGAAGAAAAGTATTTAGTGTTTATCATGGAGGATAATCAAGCCTGATTACAGCATATTTATGTTGTTACTATCCATGAGCATGAACAGAATGGCTATACAAACAATATAAGCAAATGTTCATCTCAAGACAGGAAGATACAAATTTAGTATCTGTAATTTTAGGGCATCACTGACAACTTTAAGGAATGTACACATATTATGGTGAACTTCATGAAAAGCAAATATGATTTTGATGTCACATATTCAAGCACAATTCTGTTAAGTAGACATGAGAGCTCCTATCACTGTGGTGATGCAAATATCTATCAACGATTGTAGGATAGTAATCTTTACCATGAACTGTACTGTGCATGAATGTCCAAGGACAATGCAATTTCCCATGGGGCTTAGAAGAAGACAGAAGATTTCAAAAACAAACATCCAAATAAATCTATAAACCACAAAGCAAAGACCAGACCTAACACTCCCTCTACTAACCTAGACAATCAAAATACTTGAACTAAGTAAGTTATGTCCTGAAATGAAAATAAGTGGTTTAAATGATCTACTCTGCTATAATGTATAATTCAAGAATGAAATATAAAACATCAGCAAAGTGACTTGCTTGTAGTAGAATAGGAATACCAAAAAGCATCCCCAATAAAGAAACTGCAAGAAGGCAAATTCTAAGCACTAGAATTCCAATCAGCAAGGCATAATGTTCATGCAGGTTCACAATCCACCAGGTACAGAATATACATCCAGCACAGGTGGGATGTCCTCAGAGAGTCATTGAGAAATATTCAGATTCTAGAGCTTCTCACCAATCCTCTAGCTTCCCTCTTACCCCGCCGCATGGCTTCTGGAAATATGTATTAGTCACACTACTACAGAACCTGAACTATGCTTAGTAATGATAAATAACCTCATTGGTGATGAACTATGAATGATGTATGTAGAATTTGGAATTGAGCCCACCTAATGAATAAAAGGAGGAAAGAAAGAGAAACATTGCTTTGACTTTACACATTCTGGAGGCTTCTGGAGGTATGTTTCTCTAGAGCCTTGATGAGTTGGAGCACACATATTTTAAGTAGCTGGGAGAGAGAGAAAGAAGGGGGAAGAAAGAGAGGGAGAAAGAGATTGAAATCCTCACACATAAACAAGTCTATGTGTCTGGTAACTTTTGTCCATGGGTGCGAGTCCGTGAGTATTCATAATGAGTGAACCAAATAAACAACAAATAAACAAGGCTTCTCTGTGATTTCCACATTAGCCACAATGTCTGTGGAACAGATTCCTTGTGTGCAAATATAAAGTCAAAGGAAGCCATCCATAACATCAAAACTTTTCAGACATTATACTGCATCCCGGAAATCTATGAGATGGAACTGTAAAGATGGTTCAGCATTAAGAGCACATACTGATATTACAAAGAGCTTGAATTTCAGTTCCTAGTACTCTCATAGAACAGCACACAACTTCCTTTAATTACAGTTCCAAGAAACGAGACACCCTGGAGACAGAAGGAGACACCCTGGAGACAGAAGAGGAGAGCAGGTGTCAGGGGTATGGAAGGAGAGGAGGGAGGGAAAACTGCAGTCGGTATGTAAAATAAATGAAAAAAAAGTTAGAAAAAAAAGAAATGAGACACCTTCTTGTGGACTCTACAGGTACCTGAACTCATGTGTACATACCCACACACAGTCAAACACACATATGCATAATTTTTTCAAAAATAAAATAAGTATTTTAAGGTCTATGTAAATCTTATATTCACTTTATGAATATCACTTAAATGTTAAATATTAAAAACAATTTTCATCTTAAAATCTCTGAAAAAAGTTAATGGTTCTGGAAAACGAGCAGTATTGGTTTTGCTTCGTCATGTAGTCTGGTTAGCTACATCATGGCAAGATGTAACCATGACTCAGCGGCCACCTCAGAAAGGCTCTGGACTTTGAGGTGAGGCTTTGTACCTCACTTTGTAGTTTTGGTAGGTTATCTCAGCTTAATTTCTGCATTTACAGATTTTGGAAACCATTGGCCCTCTGGTAGGATTACCATAGAAATCAGTTGCATTAATAGGTGAAGTTCTTGTGGCAGGATGCTTGAAACACACAGGATGTTAGAACCTAGACCTAGGATGCTAGGTCCATCAGCATGTGAAGTTGTCTCTACCTATATGCAAAACCATACTGAATAGAGCAGTATGTTAAAAGAAGCAACTTAGTGTAATAGTAAACATAAACACAAAACCCAAATTTGATTTCAATATTTAACTTTTGTTTAATAATATATGTTTAAGGTTGTAATTACTCAGAGTAATTATTTGGGTATTAATTCATAGATATGGAAAGGAATTTTGAATGTTATATATTCTTCTAATCATTTGACATTTTTGTTCATTTAACCTAACTCTGTCTTTCTTTAGAAAGAGGAAACCTGGAACATTTCTCAAACCAAAAATGACCACAAACATGTTCAATAAGATCACCTTATAGTTGTATTCAGTTTTGGTTATTATATGAGTTACTAAGACTAAATCAATCCCAGGCTCCCTATTAGTAAACACTAAACCAAGGGCAGTTAGTTGTTTCTCATTTTCTCCCATGTTGGGAAATATAAAATGTAACCATTCCCTATTTATAGGAAAATGACATTGTGTGTTTTCAGCTGTTAGTAAAGATGTAGGATTGCCACACTTCACACTTAAGCTATTGACTCAAACACTCCATCCGTGGGCTACATGTCAAGTTACTACCTTCACTTTTGTGGCTTCATCATGACTTTAAATGGAAAGGGAATTATTTCATTTAATATATTTATTCTATGTTCTTCTACTTAGTTTGGAGAAGACCTTTAATTTTCATTTTTTTTAAATTTTTCCATATAAATTCCATTAAACTCTATAGAGCAAGTATTGTGTTTTAATAAAAAGGGAAATATAAAAACAACCCTCAGAGAAATCATTTTTATTAGTAAGCCACTAACATTCTAAAACATTTTTTTCTAAGATAAGGTAAGGACATTAAATTTTCCCAACAATAAGCGTAATGGTTTTATATTTTAAGAGCAAAATCTTATGAGCCTTTTGATCTAAGATCATGATTTATTCTTTTTAAAACATTAGGGCACTCAAATGTCTTATTATTTAATAATATACTGGAAATGTGACATTTCTTAATATTAAACAAGATGTAATTTTTAAATCATTCACGAGGGAAAATTTTCTTCCTTTCCAGCAGCACAACCCCATAGATGACAAAAATCTGACTATCTAATTGAAACAGAAAATATTCAAGAAAGTAATTGTGGTTCTGTCCACATAATTAAGAATGTTGTCTATAATCATCAAGAAAGAAAAAGCAGGTCTGGAGACTCAGGCATGCCATCCTTATGATACCATCATTTAAGGATGAAGGTAACAGCGAATCCAAACAAGCAAAGACAAGAAGAGAGCAGAACATTGTTTCGTACTGCTTTCAAAGGATGATGTTTTGATACCACTAAGGATTGTTCCTTTGCTCCGCACATTTTACAAAACAGACTTTAACACTTCATCCAGCAAGTGTACTCATAGTTTACAATATTATATCTATAAATATTTCCATGACAATTACAAAAAACGTTGAAAATGTGTGTTTTTTTTTTTTTTTTTTAGAATCAAAGAGTCAATGTATGTAATTAACTCCACAAGCTAATGATGCATCAGGCAACAGTGTCTGAGTTAACTAGAGGGAAGTGAAAGAGACAGTGGATAGATACTTTTTATGAGGCTAATCAATGAAGAAAGGAAACTGCTCAGTTAAGATGTTGGTGGTAAATGGAAAGAGAAATGTGGACATTGTGTCAACTGTAACACAGGAGCACACTAGTCAGAAAAGGCCAGGACAAATGAATGAGTCAATGGAAACCCAGGGGATTCAAACATGGACAAGTTGTAGAAGCATGGCAGCACTGTCAGCCAGGGCAAGAATGCCGTGTCTAATGGGGCCCCCTGAGACAGAAAGAGAATAGAGATTCATTGGTGCATATTAAGTCTAAAGGGACCAACTGAGTACAGGGGACACTTTCTTACATCCTGGAGATCACAAGACAATACAGTAGAGGTCCACAATTTCAGCCCACCAGACTGGCCATTCAGCTTCTGAGTGAAGAGAACAGGTCACATTCTGTGTCTGCAATAAAATTCTCTAATGAACACTGGGCAGGCAACAGTCAACCAAGGAAGCCTATTCCAGCAAGAAACATGGACATGTAAAGCACCAGAGGTATTGGTGATCCAGTTTTCCGAAAGCTTTCCAATAGGTTTTATAACTGACAGTGACTGGAGGTAACAGAGAAATTACTTGGAGATACTGAGCCATCCTTTACCAAATACATGTTACCATAGACAGTGAATGCTTCTCACATTAGTTTGTAAAGAACGTTCCTGTTAATAAACTAAAGTCTGATGTATTTATTTGAGAATCAATCTGGCAGTCTTTTCTGAACGTCATTTTCTGTGATTAATTTCTGAAGTATAAATGAGTGTGACAGCAGGCCACAGGATTCAGGGTGTAGCTCTAAATGAAATACAGCAACCTAATTCATGAGCAGAAACAAGGACACTTCAGATCTGCAGCATGTTACTAATTTTGAAAACTCAGCAATGCCTGATTCTTGCATCCTAGTTTCTTGAGCACCTGTATAACTTTCTCTGGCCATGTTTGTAGGAGTGGTTAGGAGAAAGGTGAAGAAACAGCTCTTCGAAGTGGACATTAGTGTTTTAAAAATTATTTAATGAGTTTCTAAATGTTTTCTGAAACCAACATCTCTCTGTTGTATTAGGATTCCTCATAGAAGTCAATTTCATGTGTTTTCTCTCCCTCACTGGAGCTGTCCTAAGGTCCAGATTATTGTTTACATAATGCCTATAAAAGCAAGTCTTCTAAGATTTACTTTTAAAAGTTCAAACACCAAGGAAAAGGAAGTTTTGCCTAAACATTATATGACTAAGTTTTTAGTATGTAAAAAATTATTTAAAGTTTTAAGCACTTATAATATATTGATAAGCAATACTGCTGATAGAATTTTCAAAACCCTTCAGATTACTCAGAACTCAATCTTTAGTGGTAGTCTTCAAGTGATAAACCTAGAACACTTCAGATTGCTGAGACCTTAACCTTTAATGTTAGCCTTCAGGTGATCAATCTAGCAGTGTAAGTTACTGTAGTTTCACATTGGTACCAACTAAGATGGAACTAGATCCACCTCTAGGTGACTATCCTACAACAGTGGTAACATCTGCATTAAAATGGCATTTGCGAAGTCTATTATGAAAGCATTTTAAGGGCACTCACACACTCTCCCTATGAGCCTTGCATGAAGGTCATTGATAACACATCTCAGTGGACCTCTGTGGTAGGAGATCTGTGTGTTCTGACTTGGCAACACAGAGAAGATGTGGTAATCTACAAACACCAAACAGAAGAATCTTCCATGTGGTTCCATGTGCTTCATCAGTCAAAGTAAACCTATGTTGAAACTTCAACTCTATATATTCATCTTCCTTGTCTATGAAGATTGAACATATTAAAAGGGACCTTCAGATGTATAGCAGACTGCCACATGGGCCACCTACAGGGAATGGGGAAATTGTCTGTGCATTTTCATATCTTTAAGACTGGGGTATTTTCAGAAAGATTGTACTACTGTGTACTTGTGTGTATTTAATGTTAAGAAGGAATATAACTTAAATGAAAAAACTCCACCTTATTTTTATGAAAGACTATTTAGCACTGCTTAACAATTTTTCAAGTGTGAGTACTTAAAATTACAATAAGTGGTTTTTAAAATCTAGATGTGTCCTGTGATGTGAATGTTGTATTGCTCTGAACAACCACAGATACTCATTTATTACACCATAATATTTACAAAAGGAAAAGTGTTACCATCACAGTAATAAATTGACGTGTTTGTATTTACATTTTACTTTTATTCAGGGGATAATAAAATCCTAAAACAGGTTCAATTAATAAAGTCCTTTAGTTTTACTACATTTACTTGTATTCTGTGATAAAGTTTTATTATGGTACCACATCCAGCCTAATATTTAGTAAAAATACAGATTTGAGGGAATCAGCTAAATAACAAATACAAAGCTCATATATGCATGAAGAAAAAGTTACACTTCAGTCGTTTAAATAAAATAAGCTGCACTCTTTCAGACTAGGGTACTCTTCCATTTCTGGAAAAAGAATGCAGAACAGAAAAAGAGATAAACAAAGAGCATCCTTAAGGTTGGAAATGTTACAGTGTATTAATGTACTTCCTTCCCCAGGAACAGCACTGCAAACACATCAAGCACTAGGTGAGAAACTCTACACTTTGTGTTTTAGTAAAATATACAAATTAAATAAAAGACAGATTAAATCTTCATAGCACAGTATTAGAGATTTTGGACACGACTGCCATATTTTTCTACCTGGATTGAATTCTTTATGTCCTCAGTATCCTAGAAAATAACCATTTACTGCTATTTCCAAAAATTAACCTAGGAATTTATAGGAAGATACTGTGGGATGGTCTGTATGTCAAATGTGTTGCTGATTGGTCAATAAATAAATCACTGATTGGCCATTGGCTAGGCAGGAAGTATAGGCGGGACAAGGAGGAGAATAGAGCTGGGAAGTGGAAGGCTGAGGAAGAGACACTGCCAGCCGCCATCAGGATAAGGAAGATGTAAAGTACCGCTAAGCCACAAGCCACGTGGCAAGGTATAGATTAATAGAAATGGATTAATTTAAGCTGTAAGAACAGTTAGCAAGAAGCCTGCCATGGCCATACAGTTTGTAACCAATATAAGTCTCTGTGTTTACTTGATCGGGTTTGAGCGGCTTGGGACTGGCGGGTGAGAGAGATTTGCCCTGACTGTGGGCCAGGCAGGAAAACTCCAGCTACAAATGGCGTCCAACGTGGTGGCAAGAGTTTCCACCTAAAACCTGAGAAAAAAGATTCTAAAACGGAGCTAAAAACAGCTTCCTAATTGTCTCTCTCAAATGAGTGGCAGCTGCCAGTTTGAGCTACTGGCGGGTTGCTGGCGTGCGCGCTCGACCTGCAGTATGGCGGGAATGAGGCCTCTGCAAGTGGCACATTAAGCTACATTGTGGATTTAGCCTTTGCTAGTACAAAACAAAAAAAGAGGTTTCTGGGCTACACGCTGCTTGGATAAAAGCATAGACCCACGATAGCTCCCAGAGCTGGTGGTAAAGTACCACACCATGTTGGGAAGGTGAGGTGGGCGGAGCCAGCAGCCACAGCTGCTGCAGCTTAAAGCAATAGATTCACAATAAGACAGATTCAGATGTAATAGTTTAAAATGTGTGTAAAATATACGTAGGCTTGAAAGAGACAAAAAAAAAAGGTGATATATACAGTATAGAAACAAATACATGGTTTTAAAAAATAAAGTCTTTAAAGAGACAGTAAAATTAATATAAAAAATAAGCCACGTAGAGATGACTATTACACAGAGAGTCTGGATTGTGTTGTCTTTGGGATTCTTAACTACAGAGAGATATTTGATTGTAAAGGAAGCTGAGTTAAACCAGTATGTATATTTTAAAGATACTTTGACTTCAAAATTTGGATGTAAGGATATGTTGCTTTGGAAAAGAGTCTCTTTTGTTTCCACAGAAAGCAAGAGGCTATGGATTTGTTCCAGATTAAGATACATCAGGTTTGACCAGCCAAGACCCCCTGAAAGGTCTCCGATGACACCATGGCCCAGATGATCCAACATCCAGAACCGTTTCAAGACAACTGGCTCAGATGATACAGCCTCACGGACTACTCCATGATCCTAAAATTTTCTTTGTTTCCCCAGAAGATACAGCACCCCCCTCCAGCAGGAAGTAGTAAGAAAAGCTACGCCCAAATTCTCAAATATACCAAGCTGACTTTGGAGATGTGTAAAGGTTAAAACCTTCCTTTTAAAGAAAAGAAAAGGGGAAGTACTGTGGGATGGTCTGTATGTCAAATGTGTTGCTGATTGGTCAATAAATAAATCACTGATTGGCCATTGGCTAGGCAGGAAGTATAGGCGGGACAAGGAGGAGAATAGAGCTGGGAAGTGGAAGGCTGAGGAAGAGACACTGCCAGCCGCCATCAGGATAAGGAAGATGTAAAGTACCGGTAAGCCACAAGCCACGTGGCAAGGTATAGATTAATAGAAATGGATTAATTTAAGCTGTAAGAACAGTTAGCAAGAAGCCTGCCACGGCCATACAGTTTGTAACCAATATAAGTCTCTGTGTTTACTTGATCGGGTTTGAGCGGCTTGGGACTGGCAGGTGAGAGAGATTTGCCCTGACTGTGGGCCAGGCAGGAAAACTCCAGCTACAGGAAGATGAGACCATCAGGCTTCTTCTGGGACCAATGCAAAAATCTGCCATCTTCTAATTCATATTCTCACTCTATGAATGAACACCTCCCTTTTGGACAAGACAGTCTACAGAGACACAACCAACTTTATAATGACTTTAGTTGTTTTTTTTCCACCCTAAGAAAAATAGAAGAATTGCATTCTGCATTCTTAGCTCAACTACCTTTGAGCAAGAGTGTTCTGAAATGAGTGCAGCCTGTCTCCTTGAAGCAACTCCCAGTCAGTTATTTCTTCACTTTCCTCCAAAATTCAGTGGGATGCTTCATAGTTTGATACATTAGACAGCAATTATAATACGATCTCTTGAATTTCTTCATATGTGACACTGTATTATCCCCAATATCCTATCTTACACATATAAATATGGTATAATTAATGTATTACTGTACAAATGATTTAAGTTGTATTTCCAGAAGCAATAATGGGTCTATTTTGCTTCACATATTTCTGTTCTGCATTTCCTTATAGAATCTGCTCTTAATCTATGTGGTATCTCATCAGACTAAACTCAAGCCAGAAAATCTTAGTAGGAACAAAATTGTACCTGGCCATGAGAAGATAAAGCCTTGAAATTTTTGGCATTATCTGAAAGAAAATGTATGAAAAGCTTGTTATGTTTGACCTCAGCTAGAAACTTGTGCCCCGAGAAACTATAATTTTAGCACTACATAAAATGACTAAAACCACCACGAGCACTAACTTAAAGGTTAAAAATGAATTTTAGCAAGAAGATGGTTTCACAAGCCTGTAATCCATATACAATGTAGGTTGACTTTAATGGAGAAGATAGTCACATTTCAGGAGTTAGTCAACTTAATTTCTCCTGTGTAAAAACTACAATGTACAATTCTACAAGATCCTTAGTTTCTTACAAAGACTACTTCTATAATGAGATTCACTGAAGAAAAAGGAAGACACTGGTGGATTGAGATAGTCAGAACGGTGTGTTATTTTGAATGTTGCTATATGCACTGTCTTATGAAGTCAAGTATTTCCTGCAACTTCTAGCCTAAGTCAAAGTTGTATATTAATCACCAGAAAGTCACCCAGGGTAGGCCACCTCTCCAAAGAAAAGGGGGGAAGGTTTCCTTTCCCATTTTCGGAAGTAAACCAGCTCAAGTCACTCTGGAGGAAGGGATCCATTCTTGGGCCTTCCTTGCCTCTTCTTTTATTTGAGCTTGTACTGCACTGGCAGCTTGCTTTGATAATGTTCTGGGGCTTTACTAAGAATGACACTTCAGACCACTCTAACTCAGTTTAGCCATTGAAGCTGAGCACAGCTGAAGAAAGCCCTCAATTAGGAACTCCAACTTCAAAGCCTGTATTGTGCTCTCCTCAGTACACATGTGTAGCTACCATTAGCATTAATGTGAGCTGTGGGAGTCCACAGCTCAGCAAATACCTCTAAGTCTGTTTGCTTGATGAGCACACAATTAAACCTCATGGACCAAATACTTTGAGGAGAGCACTGAAAGGACATGAAGTACTCATGTAAAATCAAGGATGTTCATGTCAGGAAAAAGTAAGATATCGCCTCTGCTTAAACACGAAGTCAAAATTACCTAAATTATGACCATTATAGTTTCACTTATCAACTTAGATATAGTCAATATCTTTCACAGTGCCTTGAAAGAGCTATTCCTCTCTTTTGAAGGTGAGTTACATTTTTCTTTAAATGCCAGTCTCCACTGCTTCCCAGAGTAGCCTCAGAGGTAACAACATCCATTAAGATCAAGACTCTTCTAACCCAAATTTTCTATATGCAAATATCCAGCATAACATCCATACACTATTGGAGGCTTTTCCTTTCCTTTTTTTGCCTTATAATTTTAGTCTAATGTAAAATTTAAAAATGTAAAAAAATCACCCACTGAGCATTAAAAAACAGAATTAAGAAAAAAATATTTGCCTTAGTAAAGATTTGTTTTCACTGGGAAGAATTAATTCCAATACTTTCTTTTCTAAGGATACCCCTCCAGATTTTTCAACACATTAAATGAGAAAGAATTATCGTTTGCTAATCTGTGCCCATCCATGGTCTTTATCAAGCCGCTATGGAATTATTATTACTCAAAATAACTCATGTCCATTTTTCAAACTTTTTCCCCAAATTTTTAAAAAATGTTAGCAAAGATAACAATTGTGTTTAATTAGGATGAGTCAACAAACAGATTTCAAGGTTTAGGAAATAATTTGTCTGTCTAGTATTGACATTAAAATTTGTATCCAACATCAAGTTCTGACATTCTAATTACAGAAGAATCAAAGATTCTCTCAGGTACTGATCATAAATGCAAATCTATCAACACACAAGGAGTCAACTAACTTTTCACACAGACCACAGAACCCAGCATGCTGACTGACACTGGTACTGATGTCAAGAACCTTTACATTCCTTTTGGTTTTATTTCCTAATTTATTTAATTAAAATATAAGTACATCATTTCCTTCCATTCCTCTTTCTTCCTCCTACTTGCCCCATGCTCCACCCTCACCCCTTCTCAAATCCCTGGTCTCATATTCTTTGTTACTCAATACAGAATGACCACAGATGAGAGCTATGTGGGGCTACTGTGGGCTATGTTTAAACAAATCTGTAATGATGAAAAATAACTTTTAAAATTACTATATTATGAAGAAAGTTTTTTTCCTATCAAATCCACAGCCTGATTCACAAAGTTGGAAGATACTCAGGTAGAAGGCTATTTTTACAGCATATTTATGTATAAAGCCACCTTCACATGAAAACTAGACCACCAGTGTCATTATGGGGACCTAGCAAATGCTTTTCTTAAACATTTGGCCTTTGAATTACTCTGGATAAAAATCTTAACAGTTCACCTGTGATAAAGTCTTCTGAGAATGGCTGTCCTCTGTGTTGCTGAGACACGCTTCTCTTGTGCATGGGAAGCCTATTCAGGACTTCATGCAGAACATAGACAGTTCCTCATTAGGGGTTTCCTTTGAACTGGTCTAATTGGAGATAATCATTGTAAATCACTGCCACTTCTTCAAACATTCACATGATCTATCCTTACTCAATTTTACATAACTTTCACCCAAAGTACTTGTCTAATTGGTGTTTATTTTCACCTGGTCCCTCTGTACATGTGGCAGACACGTATTTCCACCTGGTATAAACCTAAATAAACTACCAGTTAGTTCATAAATTGTAGATTTGTCATGGAATGTACAATCAATTGATGGCTATAAATGGCAAATTACTTAAGACATTCTGTGAAAGAATTCAAAGAAAGGAATGAAAATGCCTGCCAGGTGCCTCTACTGAGGGCAGTTCTGGGGAGCACCTGTCTTATGATCACGAGATGATGACGAATCAGAAGAGGAGCTTCATGCTGTTCTGGAGAAAGATCTTCTGTATCACCTCAGAGAACTATCTGATGGCTACTAATCCAATGTGTGCACAGAACTCGACCTAAGAGGCTATGTTTTTTCTAGTTCCTATAAATCAGCTACAAGAGAGTACAAATATATCACTTAGGCCATTCCAAATTATAACATTTGTAGAAATGGGTAGTTCTAACCAATGTTATAGTGCCTGCACTGTAGCCGTGCCTGGCTACAGATAAAGATGACATTGGGATGGATTACCTAGATACAACTTCTTCTCTCTAAGGTAAGCTATACTGATTTCACTTCTAATTGAGAGAAAACAAAACTACTTTGTTTTTTTATTCTACTTTCACAAATGGCTTGAATTGAAACAATAGGTTCTTTGGATCATTGAAATAATTGCTGAGTAGCTAGCCTTTCATAAGAACAGACATTTCTGCACTTGTACTTCTGTGTATACATAAAACCATAAATTCTATTTATTATCTTTATTTTCAGACTCTTGGAAAATTTGCCACTGAAAGGCACATATTTTGACTCAGAAAGGGCAATTCTGACCCAAGAAAAATTAAATAGAAAATAACTAACTGGAGAACAAAAGAAATACCTTCTGTTTTTTCCAAAAAACAAAACCAACAAGACAAAGAAAATCCAACTTTGAAATAAAGAGGTTGTCCCCATTTAAAGACCTTGCTTTTAAATTGCCATTTCTTTTCACACCCAATTAAATTGTCAGTATGATGAATAATTGTCCAACTGAGTCAAACTGTGAGGATCTTCTCATTGCCACTCTCCATAGTCTTAATTGCCTAAAATAAGAATTTAACATCATTTCCTGAACAGTAAGACCTGCAAGGCCTTCACCACTGCTGTTCATGACGGACACAGAAAGAAAAGTAAACTCCCAAGTTGTGGAGTACCAACAAAACAAAACAAAACCAAGCCAAACCAAACAAAACAGTAAAATATTCGGCTATTGAGGAGCATAACAGCATGCCCCTGGGTCTCTAATAAATATTAAATAACAATCTTTCAATGAGCTCAACGAGTCTAGCAATTGACAGCATTTAAAAGGACACACAAACTCACATTGAACTGCCCATTTGCATGAAAATATTATTCAATAAAGCCATAAATATTATCAGAACATTTTTACAACACACAAGTACCAATTTCATGTATTTTTCAAACTTATAGTGAGGGATATGCGCAGTCTCCATTAAACAGAGGTTCCAATGAGAAAGTCAGAGGGTCAAAGAACAGTATCATAGAGAAGTCTCCAACTTTAAAATGCTCCTGACTGATCTTTTCCCTTTCTGTGGCTCTCTGAAACATCTAAGTACTCTCCTTTTAAAATTTTATTTAAAATTTAAGTGTATGTATTTAGGCACTAGAGCATTATGTTTTAAAGTCTATATAAATTGTGGCATGATAAAATGGGACTATTAAATACATTGCCATGCAGAGATAGCATTTTTGTGGAAAGAATGGTATATTTTCATAGACTTTTCAAGAAAAAGTACAAAATAAAGAAGAATGAGATATACTATTAACTATACTTATAATAGATCTCTTGAAATTATTTTTCCTAATTAAAATTGTGTATACTTTGACCAATATCTTCCTAACTCTCTCCCATCCCAGCCACTGGTAACTCCCAGTCTACTCTATATTAGTATGAGGTAAGACCTTTCTAAATTCTACATGAGTGGCATACTGCGTTGTCTTTCTGTTCCTTATTTAGTCAACTTGCTATAATAATAAAAAAGAAGTTGCTGAAACAGAATAGCAATCAAATGTGTTTTTGTAAAGGTATAGTTTGTCTGTGTGTGTGTGTGTGTGTGTGTGTGTGTGTGTGTGTGTGTGTGTGTCCTTGTGTGAGCTTATGTCCTCCACATGAATGCAAGAGTTCATGAAGGCCAGAAGACAGCATCAGATTTTCTGAAACTGGAGTTACATTCATAGGAAGCCATGTGGGTGCTGGGACCAATCACAAGAGGAGCAAGTGTTTTTGACCACTGAGACATCTCTACATCACAATCAAACATCTCTTCCAAATATGCTTTAATCAGTGCTTACGCAGACATTTATTATTCTATAAATGGTAACTTAGAAATTCATTTCCTTCTTTGTAACTATCCATCTCTTTCACCTCTCAACATCACAATCTTTCTTATCTTATTTCAAGGCTCTCTTTCTTCTCTCACAAAAAGAAAAATTAAAGATGAGACAAAAATATCCCCTTTAGCAATTCAAGGGGACTCTTTTATTTTAGTTGAAAAACTTTTCATTCACATGCCTCCATTTTGTTTTTCTTTTTTTTCTTTTTTTGTTTTTTCCAGGCAAGGTTTCTCTGTGTAGGATTAGCTGTCCTGGCAATCAATGCCCATCTTCCCCTGGATCTTCCGTCTGATATAACATTAAAACAATTACAACACAGGATCAGAGGACAGCAGGAAGCAGAAAAGAGAAAAGATTCTCCTTTATGAAGGGGGAAATCCTTTTTCCCAGACCCCTTTAGGATGTCAGTGCCACTGAAAAAGCATATAGGCACAAATGTATTTGCTCATTAGGATCTGACGAAATTTTAAATATTCATTTTATAATGAACCACATAAGGTCCTGCCCACTACTTGCCTCTTCCACTGATACGACAATAGTAACTCATAGAGAAACTGCTCAGCAATTAATTTAGTTAATTATAGCAGTGCCACCAAATTTTATATGTATATTATATGAAGATATTGTGTGAACCCATAGCATCTTGCTGAGAAATATTTCACATCAGAGATAATAGTAGGGTAATGGAATAAAAAGATAAAAACATTTGGCCTTTTATAATGGAGAAATTTTAAATTACCAGATAAAGGCTGGTTAGAGAAACACATATTGTGCTGTTAGAGAGAAGTCAATATTTACTGCCTGTGCAGAATTAGCAGATAAACAAAGGCGGGGAAGGAGAACACAAGGCTAACGGATTTGCTGGAAATTCAAGGATCCAGAATCATTATCACATGCAGAGTCCTGATTCTGTGCTGCCTCATGAAAGTTGAAAAGAGTCTTTCTGGGAGACTCTTATGGAGACATTCCATGGCCAATCACAGCAAACGCAGTGTGGACCTTCTGTCACGTGGTCTAATTACAGTCGCAGAACCAGATTCTGTAAAGCCTAAGAAAACTTGGGGAGACTACTTTATCTAAACAAATGGGAAATTCTTACTTTTGCAAACTTTACAAAAGCATATGACTGTATATGTGGAATGTTAGGTTCTGCAGGGTCTTTGGAAGGGACCTAGATCACAAACATGCTTGGGAACTTGCTCTGCTTCAGCTCCCATCAGACCATGTCCCTTCTATGCTTTCCACAGAGGTTGTTGGGACTCTGACAATTGGTGAGATAATGGAAGACAGGAGAGCTGCAGGGAACTTAGTCAATGAACTTGCATGCAGACAGCCAGGCATGATCACACCACATTTACATCATAAAGCTGTGTGTGTATACTTAAAACAAAACAAACAACACTTCATTTTTAGGTTATCATAACCAGATTTTAACACATTGCCTGTGAATTAAGAAAACATTATCCCAAACCTGAGTCCTAACGAGGCAAATTGCCAGTCCGACGAGATAATATTTAATGTCATTCAAAGATCTTTGCAGGAACTTTACAGTAAATCATTAAGAATAACCATTTGAGTTCTTCTAACCAGTGAATTCTTCTAACCAGATGAGTGTGGAAGAATTCTCTTTGGAAGTTGAGAGAATTTCAATTATCATCGAGCTAGTAAAACTTAACTTTATTAATGTATCTTTGCAACAAAGAAAAATGGGGCCCAAATAAGTCAGCTGTAGCACATGTGACTGTTTACTGTGGGCTCGATGGTAGCTGGCAATGCAGATCTGTCATGCTAACACACAGTGACATGCTTGGAACCCTTAGGACTGAGGGTTCTAACTCAAGTGATTAGGCCTTAAAATTAGCATATGCACGTGCTTGTTGCTCTGGAGTACATGTTAATGGATTTTTCTTAAGGGTGAAAACATCTATCTCATTTTTTAAATAAACGTTTTATTACAAAAATCAATTTTGCTTAATGAAGTCTTCTGAGAGAGAAGACACTTTAATATGTTTTACTAGTACATATTAAGACCACTTCACACTTCATCGTGTACTTTGTCATCTCTAACTAGAGCAAGAGAACGAGACAGAAAACACTAAGTGCCACAATAAAAGCTTTTACTGTGAGTTGGGAGAGAAACAAATGGAAACATTTCTTTTTGAGATAAAGTTTTTCTATGTAGCCCTACCTGTTCTGGAACTCACTATGCAGACCAGGCTGGCCTTGAACTCATAGAGATCTGCCTGCCTCTGCCTCTGAAGTCCTGGGATTAACAATGTGCTCTCTCTACCACACTGGGCTGAAAGATTTCATTAAATGTAATTACTTAATTTTTACTACATCATATTTTCTCACAATCCAAACAAAGTAGATCCCAAATCTTCCTAATTTTTTTTTCTCCTAGAACATTTTTGCTCAGCAGGATATGGATGAGCTTAATTTTTCTGCCACTCTAGGTTTCATATATCAAACATGTCTTCTATTTCAGCAAACCTTCCTTTGACACTGACAGAATGCTTGGGAGCCACTCAGAAGGTCAGAAGGCAAATGCCCCATTGAAAGGTGTGAGCTGGGTTGTGGGGAGAGCACTGTTTGAGAAGTGCACCACAGCATGTAACAGCCATCTCTCTTTAACCAAAAACCACAAGCTGCATCTCAGGGAAAAGACTTGCCTCGAAAGCAGGCAGATTTATGTCTTTTCTTGAATATTTCAAGCATTTACAACAGTTCAGGACACAAGGAGACAACACTGCCAAGTGAGCAAGTTTATTAAAGACTATAAATGCCACCTCATACACTGCACGGGTATCATTGCAATAGGCAGCAAGCCTTCTCATTTTCTCCATTTAATAGATAAAACAGGTGACACTCTGGGGAGGTTAAGAATGGTGCACTCAGCCAAAGAGCCAAGAATAAAGGCAAATCTGCGACCTAGGTCTATGTGTTTACAAAATCTGAATTTATAAATTCACCTCCAATAACTTTCTGTACCACAATTGGTAAGAGAAGTAAATTTAAAAACTAAACATCTTTTTATGTGTTTGTATGTGTGTAGGAGTGAGAGTGAGCATATGTGTGTGTTGGGGGCAGGGTGACTATGTGAATATGGATGCACACCTGCCATGGCACATCCATGGAGATCAGAAGACAAACTCAAGTGTCAGTCCTTACCCTCTGGCTTGTTTGAGGCAGGGTCTCTTTACTGTTTTATTACTTCTTACAAATGCCCAGCAATCTAGCCCAAGACCTTCTGGAAATTCACTTACCTCTCCCTCACATCTCCCCATAGGAGAATTCTCACATGAGAAAATATGATGTAGTAGTTGAAATTACAGATGCGAGGACTTCATTCTGGATTTTGCATGGGCTCTGGGTATTTGAACTCAGCTCCTCACACTTGCATGGCAAGCACTTTTACCACTTAGCCATCAACTCAGGCAACAAATATCCTTTTCTACCAGCTCACTAAATGTTGAAATGATGCCTTACCATTTTCCTGCTCTTCTTCAGTATATCATTATGGATACTACATTTCCAAGACAAATATGAAATTTACAGGCAAATGGGTGGAAATATCAAACATTATACTGAGTGACATAATGAAGACCTAGAAAGACAAAACTTGCATGTACTCATTTGTCTGTGAATCCTAGCATTGAGTCTTTACATTGTGTGTTTAACTTGGCATCACAAGTAGAACCAGGAAACTGAAAAAGGGCCATTGGTGGTGGTGGTAGGAATTCTTAAATGAGAGAGGAGAGCAGAACACAGGTGAAATGAAGGTTTATTATGGGAGGAGAGGTAAAATCAAGGGGTAAAAAATGGAAGGGCGAGGCAGAGGAAGGGGTGAAAAAAAGGGACAACTAATACTAAGGATATTTGAAAAAGTACTATGGAAACTTATTAAATACATGCATTTTTTTCATATAAAAGTATTTAATTGGAATTACCCTACACAGGAGATATTGCTTTTCCAAGAAGCCATAGGTTTAAAAATAAAGCACAGTACCAGGTAAGGAGAACTTCCCCTGGAATGTTATGTCAGTGTGCCTCTGAGACTCCCAAAACAACCCAGAATATTGCTGTTCTCCCAGGTAACCACCAGAACCTGATGGCAAGATCCAGTGATGAAGACATTATACACTTTGGTCAGAGAACCTGGAGAAATCAACTTCTGATTAGGGAGCTTCCTCCCTGCTCACTGGCTTTTAGAGTACTAGAAGGTTTCAGGTAAGCTTCTGGGGAGAAAAGCCATCAAAATTCTTCCCCACCTGTGTATCTTGCTAACCACTATAAGGGCCAGTGTATGGTATGTTCATGAGTGTTAACTGAAGCTGGAATGTTGGGAGGATAATTAACTGCTTTCTGGTTGTATTTAAGGCTCACTCCACAAGAGGAAAAACATGTTTGCTACCGTAAATATGGCCAAGAACCTATGACTCCAGAGCTTATGGGCAATAGAGTTGAATCTACTACTATTATCCTGCTAAATATGTGTACAAACTGCACTCTAAATTCTTTCCTCTACACCCATACATTAGTCCATCTCTCAAACCCAATTGGGGAAGGTACTTTGTGCAGTGGAAGGTAGTTAATGCAAAAACTCACAACCGGTCAAAGCACAGAAAACATCTTTGAAGTGCTCATCTAAAAATGGGACATCTATATCACATTCCCTCCCAGTAACTCCCTCAGGGACCATTGTAAATGAGGAATGGAAAGATTGTGTAGGACAGAGGAGGGGAAGAACCAGACTAAAACAATGTTTTCTGGACATGACAGGACCACTGCACATAAGAACTCGTAGCTACACAAGACCTGCACAGATCAAGCCCTTCAACATTCCAAGATCAAGCCCGTCAACATTCCAATATGGAGTGGGCAGAAGCCACCACATCTGGGGAGCTGTGTACAGTTGACGGCTACTGGGGAAAGGGAGTCCGTTTTCTTTAAGGATGTGGCTGAAGGTAGGTCAACTACACAACAGTGGTGGCTTATTTACAGAGACAGGAAGGTGTTGCAAAGTGATATAGGCCTTGGAGGAGTGATGAGGAGGAGTGAAGGGTTAAGTGTAGAAATGACAACATTTTTAAAAAGCAAAATAAGAAAATTAAAATGAGATTTTTATTATCTGTGTCCAAATTCAGTAACGATATAAATATATTTTAAATGTATCACAAATTTGGTGTAGGTAATCAAGGCAACTGACTGCACGATCCTAATGTGTAAGCATTCTGCAGAACACGGATACTCTCTTTAAATGGCCTTCACCACAAATGTGTATGTGGTGAGACTAACATTCTCAGTACTATATATTTGTGACCAATAAATGGTCATCAGACTTCCAAAGGAACAGGTAAAAAAATACAAATATGTTTGAGTAGCCTTTCATCTTACTTGCATGCGAAGTCTGATTTCTCAATCCACTGGACAAAGACATGTTAAGAAACAGGGAAACGTCTTTTCCTGGATTCTTGGCCTATGTTCCTTCATGACATGTTAGGAGTCCCACCCTGCTCTAAGGATAGCGCTACACTGATAGAGCGGGGCTCAGATTTGAAGATATGCTGAAAGGAAGCAAGGGGATTAACATTTTTTCAGGAACTTTTACATCCAAGTCAGTATACCACATGTTTCACAGGTACACCATTAGTTTCTCACAATAAATCTGAAAGTGTAATAATGGCCCATTTAGGCATGATGAGTATGTCTGAACCTATGTAGTTAGGGAGCAGGGGAATGCACATATGAACTCCCACCTGGTAAAGCTACAAAGAACAAGAGTGCTCTTGTGCCTCCCTGTTTCAATCTCTGTTACTTTCTCCCAACCTTGATTTTGTGATTCCTTTTCATATTCTCCAGCCCACATTACCCAAGAAAATAATACACATTGAGTTCAGAATAGGTCAGGTGCACTAATACATGTCCAAGCCATCCCTGATGTATGTGCAATGGTCTACCTATCTTACCATGTGTGTATTCAGTCTACACACATATTCTGGGTACCCTTTAAATTCTAAAACTGTGACTTGGCTATAAATAAAAGTAATAGTGCTTATACACATGGAAAGACTGTATAAAATGAAATATAAAAATTTGAGAATTTCAAAAGTAGAAAGAATTAGGAAGTTAAATATTTCATCAACAAAATGTGTGTATGTATATATACCTCATAAAAATACTTATACGTGTGAACACACACCTTAAAACAAATAATATTAAATTTCTAGTCTCATTTGCAGCACACTTCATTCTTTTATTTTATATCCTGTTCCTAAGACAGACTTTGAGTCACTCTCCCCAGTACAATTCTTATCCCTCAGTGTCCCTGTGCAATCTTTAACTCGCAGTCTCCTCAGTGAAATCCTCCTCCCTCAGTCTTCCCAGTGCAGTGCTCCTCCCTCAGTCTTCCCAGTGCAGTGCTCCTCCCTCAATCTCTCCAGTGCAGTGCTCCTCCCTCAGTCTCTCCAGTGCAGTGCTCCTCCCTCAGTCTCTCCAGTGCAGTGCTCCTCCCTCAGTCTCCCCAGTGCAGTGCTCCTCCCTCAGTCTCTCCAGTGCAGTGCTCCTCCCTCAGTCTCCCCAGTGCAGTGCTCCTCCCTCAGTCTCCCCAGTGCAGTGCTCCTCCCTCAGTCTCTCCAGTGCAGTGCTCCTCCCTCAGTCTCCCCAGTGCAGTGCTCCTCCCTCAGTCTCTCCAGTGCAGTGCTCCTCCCTCAGTCTCCCCAGTGCAGTGTTCCTTCCCCAGTCTCCCCAGTGCAATGTTCCTCCCTCAGCCTCCCCAGTGCAGTGCTCCTCCCTCAGTCTCCCCAGTGCAGTGCTCCTCCCTCAGCCTCCCCAGTGCAGTGCTCCTCCCTCAGTCTCCCCAGTGAAATCCTCCTCCCCCAGTCTCCCCAGTGCAGTGCTCCTTCCCCAGTCTCTCCAGTGCAGTGCTCCTCCCTCAGTCTCCCCAGTGCAGTGCTCCTCCCTCAGTCTCTCCAGTGCAGTGCTCCTCCCTCAGTCTCTCCAGTGCAGTGCTCCTCCCTCAGTCTCTCCAGTGCAGTGCTCCTCCCTCAGTCAAACCAATGCTGGATCACAGGTGTGTGCCACCATGCTTGGCTCATTCTTTCCAAAGCCTCTTTTACATTACAATTGAAAAGGGAAGGATTCCTTCTGTGAATACACAAAGCATGGTCACATTTACAAACAGAACATAGACACCATTATGTACATTATATGCATGACAAAATATGTTAACTATTAAAAAGTCCAGTATGCTAAATGTTGGCAATAATACATATTTAATGCAAAAATGAAGTTGAGCCAACAAAGGTAGCAGTCAAATATATTGAAAGGAAGGACATGAAAACTTGAGATATAAATTAAAATGTAAACTATTTTTTAAAGATCGTAGTTAAGTGCATTTTATCTTACTTTTTAACCATAGTTAATAAAATATTTTAAGTACCGAGGCCTACGACTGGACAAATGTGCAGAGTGAGAGACTGTGGAGCACCTACTCCTGTATGGGATGTCCTCATCACACCCCTCCCCTCAAGTCTCAGGGGCCTCTGCAGAAGAGGAGACAGAAAGACTGTAAGAGCCAGAGTTCACTCCAAGGAAACAGCATCCTCCAGGCACAACAGGACTGATGGACATATGAACTCACAGAGACTATGACAGCATTCCCAAGACCTGCACAGACTCAAACCAGATGGGGTCACAGCACAGGAAGGGGGACATGGACACAAGGGTTACTACCCCTAACTCAAGTTGACACCACTTGATACCAGCTGTGAAGATACAAAGCATGGTCTCATTTACAACCGGAACATAGACACCATTATGTATATTATATGCATGACCAAAATATGTTAACTATTAAAAAGTACAGGGACGATCAGTCTTATTAAGTGTAGTGTCGCTGAGTCTGTCAATCACACTCCAGGAGTCACCGGGCAACACAAAATGAGCTCCTGTCTGTGGAATTTCTGTTTCAGGTTTGTTGTTGTTGTTTTTAGCTTTTTCTTTATGTTTATTGGTCTTTCGCTTGTTTGTTTTTCTGTCTTATGGGTTTTTTGGGGGGGTTGCTTGTTTGTTTTGTTTCATTTCTTTTTTTAGGGAAAGAGAGAAAAGCAACTAAGTTGGGTGAGCAGGAAGTTGGGGAGGATCCGGGAGGAATTGGGGGAGGGGAAACGATCAAAAGATACTATGTGGCAAAAAATTATTTTTCAAGTAAAAAATAAAATAAGAGTATTGACGTATATTACATCACTTAGTTTAGTGTGTCAATGTGCGTATTAATTCATAAGTTGTGTATGTGCTTGTGTGTGTACAGGAGTGTGGTATATGCATACATCTAGACAGAGGTCCTGACTCTATGCCCACTCACACAGAGGCCCTGTTGTGTTACTCTCTGCCTTACTCCCTAAAAGCAGGGTCTCTCACCGAACCCAGATGTAGGCTGCTGGCCAGCAAGCAGCGGGCCTCCTGTCTCTACCCCCCATTGCACCTGGCTCTTTACATGAGTGCTGGTGTCTACACTCAAGAGCTCCTGTTTATATAGGAAGTGCTGTTACACACGGAGCCATCTCTCCAGCCTCTCATTGTTTTTTAATAGGATAAAATAAGTTGCTTGCTCTTCTAAGGAAATATGTAATTAGGACTCTGATAATTAAGCCCTAGATAAGGTATTTGGTATATCTGTGCCCCAAAATCCAATAAATTATGCATGCACAACTTTTAAAGCTGCATCTTAATTAGTATCTTAAAATAAAACTAATTTTGAAAGCTGCGATATTGAAGTTTTAAAAATCATCCCAATTTTATTAGCAAAAGCCAGCTAAATATCCAACTTTAAAGTATAAACATTATATAAAATTGACCATGAATTACTGAGTTCTGTAGTAAATTCCTGTACAAATTTCAACTCACAGACAGCCTCTGCTAACTTCATCCTATCGTTCCTCATTTCATAGGTCACGTACCTATGTTCTACTCCACTGTGAACTACTATGTCCCTCTCTGATGGCTTACTTCATGCATTACTTGCACAGGCCACTGACTGCCCAGTTATTTCTTCAAATATTTTTGGTAAGGGTGCTTTGGATGAGGTTAATTTTTAATTCAGGACACCACATAAAATAGATCGCTCTCCCTTATGGAAGAGTAGCTCTAAACAAAAATGGGTAGCCATTCCCACAAATGAGGATGAATTCTTTCTGTCGATAGCCTACAAAACAGAACACTAGCTTTTCCTACTCACACACATCCTGGAGCATCTGTTCTTTCTGGGCCTTGAGCCGGCTGGCTGTGGGACTAGAAATGTACTACTCATCCTCTTGGGTGCCCAGCTTGCCAATACACCTAGCATATCTTTGGACTTGTCAGTCTCATTAATCATGTAACCCAACCCCTTAAAAAAAAAGTCCATTCTGTTTACAATGCTGCTGATCATCTTTCTCTAAAGCATCCTCCCTGATGTTCCACCCCTATCCTAGGCCAGTAGTTGTCATTTCTTACACATGAAAGCTCTCTGTGTTCAACATTCTCTCACACTAGCTCTGTCTGACAGACTTCTATTTTCCAAGCTTTCACTTACAGGTTTCCTCCTTCCTATACATCATGTAGGTAGGGTTTTATCACACTTGGCATTATCATCAGACTCACGATCATTTGTAGATTTGTCTATTGGAAAAATGCTACTGTTCCATGATAATAAACACCACACTAACCCTCAAAGATCTTTGCTGTATGACCCAGAACAAACAATTTCAAGTTCTCTAGATGTTAATTTCTCAAATCAGGAACAAAATAACAGATACTATGCCACCAAGTTCCTTTCTAGCTCAACCAGCCACAGTCCCTTTAAGTCAATAATTAGCGAACACTCCTATGGTTTTTATATTCATTTTATAATGATTAAATATATTATTTTATTAGAAGGTCAAGAGGAGAAAACTGCTCTTACTTGAAAGCAATGCTTTATCATGGCATTTATTCTCTCTTTAAAGACATGGTCTTGGCGTGGAGAAGAAACAATAATGGTTGCAAAGAAGAGACTTACACCATCCATACAGTAGTCATTGAGACATGACAAGCAGACAAGGGCAGCCCTGAAGTTGCACACACATCACCAGTGAGGGTTCTTCTAACCTCTCCCCTTACCAGGGTCTCCCAACACTATTTAAAGGGGCTCCTTTCTGTCTTTGTGACACTGATACTGATTAGGAGATTATTCTTTTTAAGCCCTAAAGACCAAACTGCTAGAAGTCAGAAGTCCCTTTCCATAACCTGCCTCTGCCCACAGCCACCTCTTTCTAGCAGGGAGGCAGCATTACACAGGAACATGTTATCATTTTGTTATCCATTTATCCCAAGCACTCCCCTATTTCACAAGCTTTTTCAAGTAGACTTTCCTCAGCACCACAATCGTCAGCAAGTTAGTTCTGTGCTGGCCACCCTTCCTTTTGTTTCAGTCTTTCATAAAAATCCTTTTGTGTGACAGTCAAGCAGCTGTGCTTTGTTCTTTAATGTTTCTAGCCTGGATCCCCAGCCGAGATCACTTTATAACATAAACGGCAAAGTACCATTTTCACAGCAGGGACAACTGTGTTCATCTTCAAAAAGAGGCATTAATAAAATGAGCCTGTAATGAACATGCTAATTCTGATCGCAGGATAGTGCACAAAGGCAGAGACTTCACCGCCACCTCCCTGAAGGATGGTAAAAGTTGTTCACGTTCCTTTTTTTTTCTTTACAACAGCTATAATGGCTTATGTTTTATTTTTTGAACAGACATATTATGCAAACATTTCTCTCCGTTTTACAACGCAATGCTGCCTCGTCTCATCCAAACTGTTCACTGTGTTTTACTATCTCAGTAAGTGTCACCTTCGGGGAACATGCTTTTTCCGTCTTGGAAGAACTGACTTCCTGAGTTGGGCACGTCACTGAACCACACAACAGGAGCTGAGAAGGGCTCTGACTGATCAGATCTTCAAGCTAAGGCTTCTCTGCACAGATGAGGTAAAGAAGAGAAAGAAGACACATAACTAAGAGAACAGGGGCATGGAAAGACTGGCTAAGAACATCACAGACTTTTGTCACAGAGCTAGCATGGAGCTCAAACGACAGGAGCCTGGGCATAAGTACTCTGCATTGTCTAACACCTAAAGGTGACCATTTCCAATGCTATATCACTTACAGAACTGTATTTTTCAAATTGCATAAATGGAATGCCTCAGATTTGGCCTGCTAATATATTAGACAGCAGCTGCACTCTGCTTGTCTCCTATAAAAGAGCTTGTTTCCCATAAGCAGATGTGGAAAGCAAGGTGACGTTTACCATGTTTACTTGTTGTGATGCTGGTAGTGGTTTGATGGGCAGCACTATTTGTATATGGGCAAATATCTGGACATAATCCACTAAATTTAGAAAATGTTTATTTTGTATTACTAGTTTGAATGAAATGTGAGTATTTCCAGACTGCCCACCCCCACAAAAAAAAAATGAGTTCAGGAAACATGCATGATATTTAGTCATGTTTGAAGGAAAAGAATGACTCAATTATTCTAGAACTTCATTTTAGAGAAACGGAATTTTGTGAGCAAGAAGTAAGGATTCTTGACCCCTTTCCTTTAGCCCCCAAAGCAGCAGACATTCTTAGATTTTTCAGCAGTGAGAAGAGACTTTGCACAGTGCCATCTCATTTGCCCAGCGGCTGATAACACACATCAGTAGAATGTGCTCACTCCCAGTTTCATTATATATATATATATATATATATATATATATATATATATATATTTCTATGTTTCCCTGCAGATATCAGGAAAACCTCACAGGCAATCAAGTCAGATCCAGAGAACCAATTTCATCTAGATGGCAATTCCTACACCTAAGATATACCTTCTGGTCCCTTGCATGCACCAACCTACAAGTCTAATATTTAATCCATTGTCCTCAGCAGTATTCCACAGTAGATAAGCCTCAGTCCTCCCTAAGCTCTTAGTGATCCCTGCAGCCTTCACTTACCGTCTTCTCTGGAGGAATTATATGTATCTGGCAATCATGCAAAGCCTCCTAAAGAGTCAGGTAACTAGTTCCAGGATGTGCTTGGGCTTCCACAACCACAGAAACTGAAGGCAGTAATAATAATAAAACAAGCTGAATGGCTACATTCAACCTGCATGTCCTGCTCGGGGAACTACATATTACAGGATGTATGCTTAACTACTCAAGATCTCATCCCAGGGCATGGTCAGCCTTGAGCTTTAAGGTATCTGTCCTTTGAAAATTGTTTTTTGAGAGTCCAGACAATTTGAAAAAAAGCTACTGAGGGAAAGTGTCCCTGAAATGCTCCTTCAGTGCACATGGGTGGTCAGAGTATTATTATTATAATGTCTTCTGCATTTAGCCACCCAGGTCAGACATTTGAATATCCAATTACTTAGGTTCTCCCAGAGCCTATTTGAAATAAATGAGTGCTCTCCATCCATCCTATTTAGACAAAAGCCATCATGACAGTTGGCACATTTTTGGCATTTGTCAGCAAAGTGGGAAGAAAATAAATGACCCATGTAGCTGAAACAGGCCTGTGATGAGGGCCACTGGACAGCAAGTGTAAAGTGGTCTCCATCTCTTACAGAGTGGGAACTCTTGAATGTCTGCCAACATGATCCGCAAGAGAAAGTAAACTCAAGATAGTCAGAAAGCTCATTAGCTATAAGACAAACACATTCATCTCCCTAACATTTCACAACGTTTTAAGGCCATAAACGCTAGTTTATTGCTGGCCTATTATTAAACGATTGTTATTAATAGAATCATCAACACCTAGAAAAGTTAAAGAGATGACTCTAGGAAACAAAGATGATACTATCCTCAATTATTTTATGAAATGGAAATGGAAGGAAGAACTCTAAGGTTGTGGCTATTCTACTTTTCCGTTATTCAATGTCACCTTGTAATTTTCTCATGAAACATTTTCCGAACAACTAAATGCAGTTATATAAGAAAGGAAGGTTAAATGGCTTACTATAATCATGTATTTTCATTTAAAAGAATAACATATGACAAATAGTCATGTAAAGAGTCAAGATCATATTGAAGTTATCAAATGCATTTGTTTACACAGTGATGAACTATTTAAAGGAGAGAAGACAGGGGTCCAGCCAGCCAGGAAACGGGAAAACATAAATCACAGTGAATTTCTAAATAAAATGATACGTTCTGTCAACATTTTGTTAATATGTTCATGGATAAATACAGATTAAATCAAGAAAGTAACACATATTATTTCCTTTGCAGAAATTCAAAAAGTTTAGATGGTGGAAGAAAAAACCCAAAAGTTCCTAATTAACTTCAATTTATTTTACCTTTGTAGTAGAATTTCTACCTACTAGAAGAATCAATGGTCATTGGAAGTTGAAAAGAAAATCACAGGTGAGTCTGAGTTTTGCTCAGGTATGGGTGTGTCAAGACTGGTTACACTCTGAACACACATATATAGATTTGCATTCATCTAGATGTTCCATAGCATGAATATACCACCTATACACATAGATGACTACTCCATTAAAATTTAACATCTGAATTTTAATAACTATCTACATTTTCTTTTACAAGATCATCTAGCTGCCTGGTAGATTTTATTCCTTGTTTTATCTTTACAAATATTTTAAATACTTTTTAAAGTTTAAAATCCATTTATGTGGTTTATTATTAGCACAAAGACTTAGGACTTCTACCATCATTGTTTGAGCTTAATTGTGGGTTGAAATTGGCTGTATTTCTTTAGAATTTGAGGCTTGGAGTACATATGGTTATAAAAGACTGTCTTTGTGGCTTAACCTGCAATGGACATGCTCTCTGAAGTAGATGTTTTCAGGGTCTCTTGTTCCTTAGTTTGGAACTTGGTTTTCAAAGCAGCTTTTGGGCTAAACTTCTAGGCTCTAAGAACAGCAGCACAGGAATATGGCAAGAAGCCTCACTTTAGAGAGCTGGTACACCTTCTTACTAGACCTTACTTCTCACACACATGTGCCCTTCCAGAGAGTTGAAACTCTAGTGCTGAACTCTGTAATTCTTGCAGTCCTCATCCTTGCTTCTGTTTATAAAGGTCTCTTCTCTGGGGATCTCCCCATTTACAACACCTGAAAATTTCTCTTTCTCATTAAGTTGTTTTCAAACACTGTCAAAATTGTATTAAGAAAAGTCTACTCTAAGTTTTGCAAACAATCAATTCTGAAGCATAAAACAAGAAAAACGGTATAACAGAGAAAAAGATAAAATCACAGAAAAACATTAATCTAATATACCTACTAGCTGTCCAGTTAAGCAATGCTCATATCTCTACTCAATAATCAGGACTAGAAATATAGCAATTGGTGACATTTTACACTGCAGTACTGTCATAGTAAAGGAACTCTACAAAATAGGCACACTGCAGACCATGTCATGCTTCATCAGGCTGCATAAGCAACATAGAGGAAGAGGTGATCTGCCATCTTATTTTATTCTTCAATCAATATTAATTTAAAAATGACTGAAATTAAAGAACTATTTTTGACATAAAAATGTGTATATCTTATCCTTGGCTTTGACCAATTATTTTAGGGAAGGAAGCTCATCTTTACATAGTGTTGCTTCTTTAATTTTGTAGCCATCAATGTCAGCTTGGGTAGGTAGTGTGTACAAGAAACAGTACAAGTAGGTTTTAAAAACAAAACCAGGCACAAGTAATGCTTACAAAGGAGCAAGCCATGCATTTTCCCATCTAGATTTCCTTGCCCAAATCAACATGACAGCTGGCATTTAAAACAAACACTTTTCACTTTCATTTTCTCTTTCTGATTAGCATTTCTTCAAGAACCAACAAGACATCCTCTGTCCAGATAACATCTGGCACATCTCACTATTTTACATAAAAACTTTTCTTGTATGATCGTACCACAACACTGGTCTCTGAGCAGCCCTCTAGAGCACTTGACATAGAGAATTGCGGCCATGACACAACCATAACGGTGAACTTGAGCACTTACCACGTAAAACTGTGAGTCTGGTGGACACACTTATTTCTCCCACATTATTCGAGGCCACACATTCATAAATGGCCTCATCCCGTGGAGTCCTTAAGGGCTGTATTCTGAGAACTGATCCAGATCCATCATCAAATTCTATTACCTATTAAAGGAAACAATAGCTGTCACAGGTGTTGTTACAATCATCTACCTCTCAGCTAAACTTCTCAGTAAGGTAGCGAGCCAGCCATTAGGCTCTGAATAGACCGAGCATCATTCTGATAGAGCACTGAATTCTAATAGATTGAGAGAACAGAACATTTGATGGTATTTATATGCCATGTGCCAAACAAAAGAAAAACATAAAATTACAAATACACAAGTACAGATTTCTAATCTCCAACAAAAACCATGATAATTTTCTCATTAACATATCTAAAGCTTAGTAATTACACAAGTACACCATGGCTGAGATAGACAAACTTCAGTTACTCACTTTGGCAACACATGTGCTTATGTGGACCCATTTAATACTCATGATGCAAAGTGAAAACTTAGTGCTTTTCACCACAAAAATTTTGCCAGTTTAAAGGGTCTTGTTCCTAACAATTTATATGGTTGAACCATGAGGAAAACTGCACAAATCTAGCACTTAGGGAGACAAGAGGACAGTCACAACCCAAAGTCTAGCAGCATGCACTAATTTTGTCATAAATCATTCCAGTATTTATTCCAGCTTAGCATTTTCTGCATTTTTAGGGCCTTCTTGCCATGAAAAGGAGGCTTGTCTCACCAAGTCAAAGATCAATGTCTATGTATCAGCCCAGAATGTACTGTCATTGTGAGTCTTCTATAGTTTAATATAGGAAAATGTACAAAGATCATTAATATAAACTTCAATTAATTCTACATTAAATGTCATTGTATAGTCCTATTCCTTAACCATTTTGTATAGTGAAACCTTCCTATGCTGCCATGTATTAAAAGCCAGTGTTCTAATTCCCACTTTGAAACCTTATTTAATATGTAGCAGCCAATGCATGCTTACCATGCACCAGTCACCATTTCTGGCATCGACAGAAGCAGCAGCAAAATCAGTTTCATCTATTCATCTACTACTCATGCAGGCATACAAAGTGTATGAGGGATGTGTGTGTGTGTGTGTGTGTGTGTGTGTGTGTGTGTGTGTGTGTGTTAGTCTCATTAACAAGAATGAACAAAGAAGGTCTCATGCTTTGAAATATGTGATTATATCATTTATCTTTATAAGATTTATTTAGGAGATCACTGCTAGCAGCAAGCATATCAAAGAGCACTCTGCTTCACAACACAAATATTTTAGCTATAAAAAGGAAAAAAAAAGTTTATATGCCCCAAATTCACACACACACACATCATTTTTTATATGGTGTAGAAAGTTTCTTGAAGATATTTTAAGACAAGTTTAAGCCACTGTATCTTAAATTCAATATAAAAATTAAAATTTATGTCTAAATTTGTAAAATTATAGGTTACGATCCAAAGTCAAAATTTTAGATTTCACTGCTATCTCTAATCAGAACTTTTATGAATGTGAACTCATCATCCTGCTATACTCTGAATGATGATGACACACTGGGTTTTTAGTTGTGATATTTATTTTCACCACAGATTGCTATCAATTTTCCCGAACTGTGCATTAGGCCATGAAATCTAATAGAAAATCAAACAAAAAGGAATAGTTTTTTGTAATTCGTGACAGTCCAGGAGTCTTGATGTCCCCCCCAAAAAAAAACCAACAGTACACTCTGTGTGCCTTCAATTATAAGTGTGATCAGCTCCTGAATGAACAGATTCTAAACCACACACTTCCTCCCAAGCACTCCAGAGAAAAAGTCTGAAATGATTTAGGAAGGAAGAAAAAGTCTCCAATAGATTCCCTGCATAATTAGGCAGTCTGGCTTGTTCCTTTCACTAAAACACGGAAGTGGATTTCTTATTCTAGTCTACAGGACTAGTGAAGATCACGCTTAATCCACTCTTTTCCCCTTTGGTAACAGAGCCTGAAATCCCATCCATGAAAACAATCCTGCAATTAAGCTACAGGATTGAATACAACTGACCCCATCACCAACATCAAAGGTAGATTCTGCTTAGCATAAACTAATTAACAATATTTACCAGTCCACATAGAGTGATGAGACGTAACCATACCCCTCAGTATGACTGAGGGAGACAGAAACTTCTAAAAAGATACACAGTTGCATGTACCCTCTGGACTTGGGAAAGTGAGGACACGGGATTCTACCTTGCAGTCTTAAAAGGAAGCAGTCTAAAAATGAGATTAGCAAACGGATCGTAGACTGCTGTAGGCTTTTTACTTCCAATATAAACCAGAATCCCAGGCATGCACTCTACAAAGCTAACTCCCCAGACTCTAGTTAAGTCCTTACACACATGGCCACAAAAACTCAGCCACTACAATGACTACGTTCTCTATTCTAAGAGGACACTGAGTTACAGTGCTCACTGCAGGTGACACAACTGTCACACCTCAGTGCTTACAACACCTCATAGCAGAGCAGAGAGTGAAGAGATGTGTGTGTTCTTCCCCAGAGAAACAGAACAATGGACCTAATACCTCAAATCTCTGGTTGCTGACTTTCTTTCCTTTTTTGTTCCAGACAATTTTAGGTCTTGGGTCCCCTGTAGCTTGACAAATGAAAGATGCAACTCCGCCAGAGACCCCTGTCTGATCAACCGGAGTTCGTGTAAACCTGGGAGGTGCTGAAATAAGAAGAAATAAACACCACAATTAGCAGGAACATCAAAATACAGATTATTACCCAACTACACTGTTCCCCTCACAGTACGCAGCAGCCTCATGCACAGTATCAGTGTGGGAAGGTTAAAACAATGAGGCAAACACTTTGTGCCTTTGAGGGTAACTTTGTGGTCAAGTTCTATTATCTGTTAGTGCTTTCATTGCTGAAACCTATATTAAGGCAGAGATACAATAACATCCAAAAAGCAACATCACACATTAATTTTTATTACCAGTATTTAAAAATCCAATTTGTCCTCTGTAACAAAAAGCTCATCAATCAAAGTGAGTTAAATTGCAGTGCATTGCTTTGATGTCACTATCAGGACACTGCCAGAAAGCAGCATTGCCACTGCCGGGCTGTTAAAATTAGTGACATTTAAGAGAAGTTTGAGGAAATTTTAAAGAGACAAGAAATATAGCCTGGAATTAGAAGGCCCAGCAGGAAAGAAGAAGGGAAAATGGCATGGGGACTCCCACACATTGTCTTGTACCTTAGCTCCTCACTTTATGAAAATGAATGAAAGAGAAGCTTCCCAAAGCACAGGGAAATGGGACATTTTTGGAAGGAGCCATTGATGATTAATAAAGATAAAAGAATGGAAAATTCAGTCTCAGGGTCTCTGTTTCAATTAAATCTTTCAGCAGTCCCTCTTCTTCCTCCTTGAAAACACTTTTTTTCCTAGCCTATATTTCAAAAATCTAAAAATCAATCCCAGAGTGATGACATAAGATGTAGACAATTATTTATACACAAAAATATTCACTGTGTAATCTGACTAGCAGAGGAATATAAGTAGCACAAATATAAATAATGTATATGTTTATTTTGAAATGAATTACAACATAAAGATGGAGTATTATATAAGTGGAAACTATTTATCATATGATATCATATGAGTCAATGACAAGCTACAAAAACATAATACAGAATTCTATCTGAGGGACATCTGATAAGAAATTATGTAACATAGATGAAAGCAATAATGATGGTGTTTTGTGAAGTATCACTTTAATTGCTTTTTTCTATGTCTTCCTATCTTTGCTACATACCAGCCCAATATTTAAAAGATTCTATTTTGATCTGTGGATATTTAACAACTGTTTGCACATGTGCATATCTGTATGTAGGATCTGATGAGGTCAGAACAGGGCATCAAATCCTCTGGAGTAGGACTTCCAGGTTGTGGGCCACTAGACATGGATGCTGGGAACTGGTTCAGCAGTGAGAGCTTTTGACTACTGAGATACCTCACCTTTCTCCACATTTGAGATTTGTAACTGTTATATTTGGAAAATGTTTTCAAGTCAAGAACATTTTACTTTTCCATTTTCCTTTCTTTTCTTTTAAGTCTGTTACAGATTTTATCAGACACTGTTTTTTACTGGTATCATTGATAATAGCTATGAACAGTTCTAGTTAACATGTAATTTGAATATAATCTTCAAATTCTAGGACAGAAGAAAATAATATTAACATTGTATCCTCTTTGCTCACTGCTCCCATGAACCTCTGCCCTTAGTCATGTTTGCACCCTATGTCTTGCAATCCCATAACATGTTCTGATTCAGTTTGATTTCTCTACAGACAGGAAAAGTAGATACCCATCTGAAGTCCACTTTATTTGACAAACAATGATGATGACAGATAGGTAGATAGGTAGATAGGGAGGGACAGACAGACGGAGGGAGGGAGGGAGGGAGAGAGGGAGATAGATAGATAGACAGACAGATAGGATAAGAAAGCCAGACAGAGGCACTTGAGGGGAAAAATCATAGCTTTAGTGTTCCTTCACTGTCACTATATAAGACAGAAATAAATTATTTTGCAGATATTACCCCAGTTTTGAGGTTTCCTATCTAATTATAGGACTACATAAATGCAGAAGTTCAGGAGAAGGGAAACAGAGAAGCATCTTCACAAGCTACTCATAGGAAGTGACTCTTCTTCTCATGAGCAAATTCAGCCTTGTGATGAAATTCAGCCTGGAGCATGTTTGTGTTCAGAAAAACTAGGAATGAAATGGCTATCCCAGCCCTGTTCACCATCACATGCTGTAGCATCATGAGTAGAAATACAAATGAGATAATTACAATAAATGGTGGGAAATACTTAAACTGATTTGAAATTGACTAACAGTGAGAAGGATTAAAAACAAATCAAAACAAAACAAAAACTAATGATGACACTTTTCTAAAAACAAACGTGGTATTACAAGTTTTCTTATTGTTCTTTCTTCTATTTCACGCAATGTAAAGTGTACCTAATAAAAAATAGATTCATAAAAATAAATAGTTCATCTCTAAAACGTTATTAATAAAGAAAAGAAAATTCCTAGCAGCTGTCTTTGAGAAACAAAGTTCATATACTATAAATTTTGAGTCCCTTTAATCTCCTCTCCATATTCTAAAATTGACCAGCCTGAATTAAAACCCATTGACATTGTTTTGAAATTTCATTGCAAGAGTATAGAAAAGAAATGAAGGGTCAATGGATAAGATGACAACACACATACCAATTGTGTCCTTTTTTTAAAATTTTATAATTTGATTTAATTTTACATATCAGTCACGGATTCCCCTGTCCTCTCTCCTCTCGCCCCCCCCCACCCCGCCCTTCCCCCAGCCCACCCCCAATTCCCATCTCCTCCGGGACCTGTCCTTAGTGCATGAGCTGGCTGTTTGGAACCTGGGGCCAACTGTGTATTTAATAACCCTGAGACAGTTGTGGTTTCTCCTGCACTGGGACCTTTGTAAAGGATGTTGTTCTGTTTCTCTTTCCAAAGAATGGAGAGTTTCGGATTCTTACAATCTGCAAGGAATATTTGCCACTTAGAGAAAGGCTACACTAATCCACAGTTTCCAAACAATAAAAGGAATAAATGTCATTGTTAAATGATGGGATGTAATAGATGCTACTGATAATCCTTTCAGTAGGCATGTTGTATAAATAATCGTTCTAAGACTGATGCAGGCTATTCCTGGCTGAGAGCCTCTAGAAGATATGTAATAGAGGGATAAACTCCATGATTCCAACAATGTTAGAGGAAAGTGAAAATTTTTGTCCTCAGAGGGCATAACATATATAGATACGTATGGAGTGAACTAACCAAGACTAGCAAACTGTCTTGGCCATCCTTAATCACATACACTACTGAGGACAAAGCTGCCTCTTTAGTACAATTTGTTAGGTAGAGCCAGACATTAGCAGGACAAATCCACTGATGGATGATCAGTATCTAAGCAAGAAGAGTACAGGAGAAATTCTTAAAATTTAAGATGACTCAGTTTGATATAATTTGGTTGGTCAACCACTACTAACAAAAATAGGATTATAAACAGGAACATGCTATAAAGTGAAGGAAGAAATGTGGTGCCATTTGTCTAATTTAACTCTAATTAATATGATGTTTCTGTGGACATCAAGGAAATATGTCTCACAGGGAAAAACACTAAGCAGCATGTAACTAATTGGCTTCATTTCTTTTCACTGATTTTCATTTCCTTAAATAGAGAGTTTTGATTTTAAAGGGATATTAGTCATAACATTGTACCCAAGATCTTGAAATGAGAAGGTTAATAATGCTGTTATACGATACAAAAGGAGAGAGAGAGAGAGAGAGAGAGAAATTGTTCAGTAGGAAGATGCAGGCAGCCTATGTTTAGAAGCCTGCTTCTTCCTTTATGGTGAACCTTCAAGTTGAGCTATCTCAAACCTGTTCTTGCAAATGTCAAGGTAAGAACTCTGAAGAATAGATCAGCAACAGGGTACCTACAACAACTGGGTGGGAAAGGAAAGAGCATAAGAAGGTAATTCAGGAAGTCCAAAGGCCAATCCAGGCTTTACCTTCTCTTTCAGCCAGAGGACATCCTGAGGGGAACCTGGAGAGTGGCTAGAGCTTGTGTGCATGCTATTATGGTAAGTTTGATTTCCACTGGGCTGAAGTGCAGCGGGGAGACAGTGACAAGACCTCCTTGGCACATTAAGAAAGACAGAGGTTCCCAAGGTGATATGGATCTGAGGAGGATAGAGCCCACAGCACAGCTGTGATCTGTATGGTTCTCCCAATATGTGTTCTATAAACTGGTTAATGTAGGGGTGCCTCTCTTTTCACATGGTCACACTGGAATTGAATAGTCTCTCTAGAATATCCATGGCCAATCCAGTCTTCAAAGTCAAACAGACTGTTTATGAATTGTTTACCCTATTTCCATTTTAATACAACTCCCTAACCAACATCTTAGCTTTAAATTTTTATTTAAAGAACAGAACACTTTAGAATAAATTAAACACCTATTCTTAATTATTTGCATGCACTAGACAAAATGCTTTCATGATCTTATAGTCAAGGTTTTCCAATGGTCCCACAAAATGTACTTCTGATTCTTATAACCTGATAGAAAGTTTTAGAGTAATATACACATTTGGAGCAAAACAAAGATTGTAGGGGGAGGTTTCTCAGTTCCACCTGGGCCCATGATCCAGACACTTCATGGTCTGTCCAGAAACCCTCAGTCCCGTAGCCGTTTATAAAATTATTACTCAGAGGCTTATATGTTAATTACAAATTCTTTGGTCTATGGCTCAGGCTTCTTACTAGCTAGCTCTTACATCTTAGGCCATTTCTATTAATCTGTGTTATGCCATGTGTCTCATGGCTTTACCTGGGTTGCATTACATCTTGCATCCCCGTGCAGCTCTCAGCATCTCTCCCCACCCTGCCATTCTCCTCCCTGTAGCTCTGCTTGGATTTCCCACCTGCCTATAAGCTGCCTTGCCTTAGGCCAAAGCTGCTTATGTAGTAGCCAAGTAACCATATTCATAGTGTACAGAAAGACCATTCCACAGCGGAAGAGGAAGAGAGATCAAAAGAAAGCCAGGGAGACTCACTGACCTGAAGAGACTTATGAACTTCTAGTTTAATTGTGAGGCCCTGTTTTACTATTCCAAACCAGAAGGTAGAAAGTAACATATGCTGCTGCACAGACAATGTACAATATCTCAATTTGATGTAACTTTTGAAATGTATTTAACTATAAAGTAATGATATTCCACAGCATTAAGTAATTTGCGCTAATTAGAGTAATTATAGTTCACTAAGAAAATCCATCTGGAATATGCTACCTAGAAAAGTGTTCCAAAGTGGAACACAATTCCAGGAAGCAAATGGGTCGGGGGTGGAGGGTGGGTAACCACTCATGAACCATGACAAACAGAGAAAATCAACACCACTGCCACAAAGTTCATTCACAAATTACCTAGGTTCCAAGTTCAGCAGAGCTGACTACATTAACATTGCTCAATATGTGTGATCAATATTTGCTCATGAAGAAAAACAAACAACACGTTAAAGTTTTAGCTATTGATTCATGTCCTCCTTAAGATTCCTCGGTGATGCACTGCTTCACCTCCATAAAACACTGATTTTATTAAGGTCTCAACTACAAAGTCTTTATGAATGACTACTGGGGGTGTTCTGATATTAGTGACAGAAGCCTCTGTACAGCTACCATGATTTAAGCTGGCAAGGGTTCGTATGGGCACCAATGGACAGGGAAAGCAATAGAGAGAGAAAGATAAAGGAAGGGAAAGAAATTGGAACACTAGATCTGACTTAATGGTGCATATATCCTACTCGACGTGTATTCTCAATGTTTAGTCTCTATTTCTAATACTTGGGAAATTGCTTCCTAGCATTTCAAAACTGGCACATGAAAGCACACTATGTCATACATCTCCGTAGGACTCCTCTTACCACAAGGCCACTTCTGTTTGTGGCACTTCATGTCACAGAGGTTCAAACCTTTCAGACTTCACATCATTTTCTGACACATTTGCCCCATTACCAGTCACTCAGGCCACAATACACCAATATTTTCAAGATCTCTACTTTCATACCCAATAAGAATGGCCTTGCTTTTCTTTCTAAAATGGGCATTAGAATTAGCTGGGAGTCTCAGAGAAAAAATGTACAGGTGTGTGGTGGCCCCATTCCCAGGCTCATAAAAAAAAAAATCTGTCTGGGAGAGGAATAGGTAAATAACTGCAATGTTTGCTCAGTACTGAGAGTTGCTAAATGACATCTCCCATCCAGCCATCCTCATGCCAGAGTTTCGTATCATTTATCAATATTATATATGACTGTGGATCCTTTTCTTTTCTCTGCCATTCTTTTTGGGTTTTGTTCTAGTGCTTCTATAAATATGTAATAATATCTATGTATTTTCCACTCACACAATAAAGCAACCTAAGAGACCACAGCTGTCAAGTCAATTAGAATATTTGGTTTAGTGTTCTAGATCTTTGTGAACTGCTGCTAGCTCATTTTTCCAAATATGTTTCCACTTCTGTCCACCATGTACTTTATTTCCTGGTCTCCATGAACTAGAACATGTTTCTGTCTTGAACAGAATGGCTTCTCCCTGTTTCCTAATTTAGAGATTGTACACATCTTCAATCAGAATAAAATCCTCCCAAAGCCTATCTGAACACTCACTTACATGAAATCTTTCAGACTTTAACCCTTTAACTCCTTTGTCACACATTGTGTACCTCAAATGAGTCTTGATGTCACATATTCCACTATAATTATTCTAGATCCCATGCTTCCTCCTGCACCATATGAGCAGAATCTTGATAAAAGTACCTGCCACCTGGTCACTGTAAAGACTCCACCATGCTCAGTACACACGTTGTTATCAGTAGATGATATAGCCAAGAGATACTGAAAACATCCTAATATTTTACCTCAATGAATAATTTTAAGCATATTCTATCTCACCTAGACACATTAAAAAGCAATTATAACAGAATTATATTTAAAATACAACTAAATCAATTAATATTTAAAAACAATTCTATATCATTAAAGAGTATAGATAGACTTTAACTTAATTGTTAAAGGATTTCAGTTGTTTCAACTTCAGTATCATAGATAGGCTTCAATAAACACTCTGATAATATCTCTTGTAAAAAAAAAAAAACACTACTTATTACTTCCTCATGTTTGTGTATAACTCTGATGTTCCTTAATCTAAATGTAAAGTTCCTGCATGTATGATAAATTACTACATATAGAAATCACTGGAAAAATTGACAATTTTAAAGCTAGTCAGAAATTTTAATAGATTAGGCATGATAAATAATGTAAGTATTCACAGATACATTATATTAGTGATCTAATTACTTGAGCGATCGTTAATCCTAAAGATTATCACTGCCAAAGTGTCAGTTACATAAAATGAGAGATAGGTGAAGATCAAAGATGATAGTTTGGGAAGGGCACTAGCTCATGCCCCCACACAAAGAGTAAACTTCTTCTATCCTGCTTTGAACATTTTCTGTTGAGACATAAGAAGAGCATGCCTGGTGATGAAGTCACAAACATCAACAGGGAAGAAGAAGCGATTTTGTAGAAAAACTCCTGAAAATATCACTGTATAGTTTAAAATAACTTTCAAATTAAAAAGGTAAAAAGGTACATCTTAGACTTTCAAATTCGTTTCTTACACTCTTAAAGAGGAAAAATTTATAGAAAGTAGATTACAGCAGTTAGTACTGTTCTGATTTTACTGTTAGGATTCTCTGTCCATTTTCGTGACTTCCATGGGCCTTCATGTTTTATTTCACTTTATCAACAACCTATTAATTCACTTATATCTACATATAAAATATCATATTTTTTAAATTAATGTATATTACTATGTCATAGAAATTTCAAATATACTAAAAGTTAGATTTGTAAGCCTAGTTTTATTTTTAAGGGTTGTCGTTGCGACTCTGTTTGCTCTTAATTAATAAGTATTAAGGGAATATTCAGCAGACATTTAGTTCAGTTCATCTAATATTTCCCAGTAGGCCTGGGAATTCAGTTGAGTGACATTTATATCTTCTTATCAAAAGAAGTGACTTATAAAATAAGTGATAGGCTTTTAAGTTTAAGAACTAATTTTTTCGTGTAACAGTATTACAAACAAGAATAGCTCCACATAGTAATAGTCTTTGATCTAGAACGAGTTCAAAACACAGAGTCTTTATGCTTTTTACAGTGTATGCAATAAATATTTCCTGGCCATTAATTTCAAAGTGTTAAAACCAAGCAAATCACAGTACCAACCTATAAGCTTACTACAAACACTAGAGAGGATCATGGGGAACAAACACTCACCACAGTGTCTGGCATATTCTCGGCAACAATTAAACACTGATAGGTCATCCGCACACTGACCAACCTCACATTGCAGCACCATCAATTCATTTCATTGAAAGTGTTCACATGTACACACACCTCTTCCACATTACATCTGATAGAAAATTTCTGAACTACCTTTATTCTCAGACTACTTTGCCAACTAAACCAGAGGGAAATTATTGTCAGTCAAAATGTGGTTGATTTGTTTCTGGAGTCAATCATTTCCAGCACTGTCCCTACCTTTCCATCCCAATAGACACTTTAGGACTTCTCTACCAGTTCCCGTCAATCCTAGATATCATCTACAGTCACCTCATATTCCAGAACAATGACAACAACAAAAATGCCAGTTCTGCTGTTCAAAACACCACGCATATTTGCAAGAGGCCTGTTCACATGTGTGGATACAAGAGGATCACCTCGTAGGTCAGAGCAGCATGTAGCAACAACATGTTCCAACACATTACAGCTTAGATATGATCCAAGCTTCTGCCACTTCTGCTAATGCCTCCCTATGGCTGGAATGAAGAATAGCAACACTTTCAAAGCCTTTCAAGTTGTACAGTCACATCCTTGGATCTTGTCTTGTGCAGTTCATTTGCTGGTAGTGTTCAAAATGAAACCAGAATGGCACACAACTCAGGATGTTCTTAAAAATAACGAAACAAAGTGGGCATAGGGAAATGCCTTTAATCCCAGCACTTGGGAGACAGAGGCAGGTAGAACTTTTGAGTTCTAGCCTTGTCTACATGGCAAATACCAGACTAGCCAGGAATGCATTGTAATACACTGTCTTAAGAAGAAGAAAAATATAATTCAATATTCAAAAAAAATGGAAGAAAGTACACTGGAATATTCTTAGAGAAAAACTGACAGAATGATGGCTCAGACTCTAGAAACATAAAACTGAGAATAACAGTGTTGCTTCTCTCTACACTGTGCCTGTTTCGATTCACTTGTATCTGGTGTCTCACTCCTTTCAAATAAGCATATTACCTGTCCCATGTGATCCAATTTGCAGGTATACAATGTGTATCAGTTAGGATGAAGAATAAATGACTCCTTTTTATGATGATCAGCACCTCTGATTTGATAAATTATGATTAACTGGTAAGTAAATTACCAGTGAATGATGTAATGAATCTGCTTGTATACCAAAGATGCAAAAGGGTAGGAAGTTTCTTAGCTACTTTCCTTCCCAGACTACCTTGCTAGCTTAACCAGAGTGAAACTGGTGTCTATGAAAATGTGGATGATTGGTTCCCCTCAAGTAAATCTGTGATGCAAGATTGTGTCATAAACTAGCAGTTACTCTGAGTGTCTTACACCAAAATAAATGGCCAGTCTTTAAAATGGCAATAGTTAAGAGAAGCTGTATAGTTTAGGCATTCCAGAAGTAGAGAAGCTTCTTTGTCACAGTATCTGTGTTAAGTAGCCATGGAAGAATATTAGCATTAAGAGGAAACAAAAGAAAAAGCCAGTAAATACTGTATGTTATGTGTGGCTTTTGAACTGTTTCCATTACATCATTCTGGTGAATGAAGAAGGAGGCTAAGTCTGTGTATTTTGAACACACTGGATACAGAACGCAAACTTAAGGCCTTAAAGTAGGACTGTTAAGTGGCTATTTAAACAGTGCTCCTGAGCGGGTGTTTTCACTCGAATGTGTGACTCTGGTATGAGACATGATGAGAATGGCTGCAGAGACAATGACTGTGATTCAGGATTATGTCATAAACTAGTGCTTACTCTGAGTGTCTTACACCAAAACAAACGGCCAGTCTTACCGAGAATGTCAATAGTTCAGAGAAGTTTTATTGCTCTGGCATAGCAAAAGCAGAGGACTGTTTATTTTGGTCATAATATCCCATAGTTCTATGTTAAATAAAAAGTTATGATGTTGAGACCATACCTTTCCCAGCTGTAAAGTAAGTGTTTATGACTCAGGTATTGATATATCTTGAAATAAGATAAATAGCTACAATATATTGAACACATCTTTGCTACTTTGCTACTCCAAGCCTTGGCCTATGCTCTTGTATCCATGCATGGGAACAGGCCTGTTGCAATATGTGCAACATACTGAACAGCAGAACTGGCATTTTTTGTTGTCTGGAATGTGAGGTGATATCTAAGATTGAAGGGTACTGGTGGAGAAGTCCCAAGGTATCTGCTGGACTTGAAGGGTAGGGGCAATGCTAGCGATGATTTACTCCAGGAATCAATCAACCACATTTTGACTGATACCAGTTTCCCTCTGGTTAAGCTGGCAGTTAAGCTGGAAAGGTAGCCTGGGAACGACAGTAGCTTAGAAACTTCCCAAAAGCTGTAATGTGGAAGAGGTTTGTGTAGATGTGTATGTCTTCATAAGACTGATTAGAAATAAATTTCAAATGTATTTGTTTCAGAAACGGAAAAGCATTGTTATAAACCTTTACAGGGAAATATAGCTTCTTTGTATACATATTATTTTCATGTATTATTAGAAAGCTGTATTTTGTATAGAATAGGATATTATAAAAAATGAATGGTCTTGGTTTTGTTTGTGTTCTTTGAGACAGTTTTACTTGTAGTTCTAGTTGACCTAGAAATGTTTATGTAGAACAGTCTTACATTAAAGTCACCAAGATGTTCCTGCCTCTGTCTGCTGCATATTAGGATTAAAGGTGTGGGCTCCATTAAAAGTCTATATTAAGAATACATCAAGCCGGGCGGTGGTGGCGCACGCCTTTAATCCCAGCACTCGGGAGGCAGAGCCAGGCAGATCTCTGTGAGTTCGAGGCCAGCCTGGACTACCAAGTGAGTTCCAGGAAAGGCGCAAAGCTACACAGAGAAACCCTGTCTCGAAAAACCAAAAAAAAAAAAAGAATACATCAAAATCTGCAATTAATATTAACTTCTAAATAAATATTATGACTTTGAAATGACTGAGCACTTAAAATCTGACTCTTTTAAAAACATTTCCCTGGTATTCAATATTTTGTTTTAAAGGCTCTTACCATTTGTTAATCTTTATGTGAGTATATAATGGACAATGGGAAAGACAAAGTGTAAACTAAAAAGGAAACTACTTCCCTCTAAGACAGTGTTGCTTTAAAAAGAAGTGGTGATTTAAAAGCTATGTTTGAAAACTGTTCAGCATTATCCTCAGTTAGATGAGCATGTAGCTAGAGTTTTCCTGCTTGGCCCACAGTCAGGACAAATCTCTCTCACCTGCCAGTCCCACAGCCACTCAGACCCGACCAAGTAAACACAGAGACTTAGATTGGTTACAAAGTGTATGGCCGTGGCAGGCTTCTTGCTAACTGTTCTTACAGCTTAAATTAATCCATTTCCATTAATCTATACCTTGCCACATGGCTCATGGCTTACCGGCATCTTCACATGCTGTTTCTCATCGTGGCGGCTGGCAGTGTCTCTCTGACTCAGCCTTCCACTTCCCAGCTTTATTCTCCTCCTTGTCCCACCTACACTTCCTGCCTAGCCAATGGCCAATCAGTGTTTTATTTATTGACTAATTAGCAACACATTTGCCATACAGAACATCCCACAGCATGAGCACTCTGCTAGGAGCATTAGTATTTCAAGTTTATCAGATTTATGTCATAGTTTTATTCTGTGTAGTACCTGCACATTATAGACATTCAAGACACTTTAAAGCAAATACAATTATTTAAGTCATAAGGAGGTTTTAGGTATGAATATCTGTTCCTTCTGGATATTTGCCACTAAATTGAGATTCCCTTTTACTTCCATTTAACTATACCTCTCCATAGAGCCAAAGCTTTAAACCAAACAGTGTATGGCAATGATATGCAGCCTTCCAAATCTCATTCAATGTTAGGTAACCATTAAAAATAGCAACACTTTGTGGGATATTAAAAGTTCTTGGCTACTGGAATCTTTCCAGCTGAATATATGTAGTAAGTATTCAAGGGGACTTATTTTTACATATTAAGTTCACTTAAAAATAAAATCTGTATTCTTTTCAGAGTCCAGGAAAGCATCTACATACATGCCTACTAGCTGGACATGAGGGACTCATTCTAATCCTGTCTGAGTTCAACCTTGACTATAACTGATCTCTACATTCTCCGGCCGTGGCCCCACCCTCTAGAAAACACTCCTCAGTCAGCTATTTGAAATTACAAAAGATGGAAAGCCTGACAACTGGTTCTATGCTAGGGCTGTGAAGTCATGTCCAAGCAGGCAATGATAATAATAGATGAGCACCCAGCCGTGGACTGGCCCTGTCCACATAGCAAACCTGAGCTTGACAGTAATTGGACCCTGGCACTGAAACAGCTAAGGATTCAACTCCTTGCCTTGTAGATAAAAATAAACCTTTAAAGAACTTAAATAAAACAGGCTCTAGGTGGAGCAGAAGATAATGTAATAACATTACTATTGTGTGCTTAAAGTTATACGTGAATAAAATAACTCTAGGAACATTACCATGCAAACATTGCATGCTTGTCTTCTGTCAACTGCAATACACTCAAAACAGACACTAAGGGAGTCATCAAGAGGATGAGGCCTTTCCTGCTCTCTTAGTTCCAGTTATCCTAGCAGGTCATATGTATGTTTATAAATACTATCTCACCTCTGATGGTGAGAGGAGCTGGGTACCCTCTGAACCCACAGAAACAGAGGGACTACTAAGACGCTCTGTAAACACTTATCAGATGGCTTGACATTCAAATATCAAGTCCCTAATTGTCTTCTTGGGCCAATGCGGACTCTGGAACCAGTTCATTTCCGTTCAGATTATGTATGCTTTTCTAGAGAAACACAGTATCCAAGCTCCAGGAATATGGGAGGCTTTCCAAAGAAGCAGAGACAGTGAGGGCCTTATTTACCAACAATTCCCTCCTCTCTAATTTACAGCTCAGGGTACTAAGTCAGAAAACAAAGGGTTTTCCCATGCAGAAATAACCTTTGTGAAAAACCTGCAAACGAGAATTTAATTACACTATTTACCAATAGAGAATGCATGGAGAAATAAACTGAAACATTTCTTGCTGTGGCTTTTCCCCCTTTCCCCCAATTTAACTGCTGCAGGCAACATCATAGCAATTTAAGTTGATTTTGTGACAAATTATTAAGATACTTATTATAGAAAGAAAATCAACCAATAATTACTGCCCTAGCACATGTCTATTGTTCTCAGTATAAACAGAAGCTGGGGCTGACAGCTGATGTGCCAGCCCCCTGCTAACTTAGAAAACATTTGCAGAGCCCCAAGGCCTCTTGCCAGACTCAGGCATGCCATAGCCACCAAGCTCAGCCAACAGGGCTGCACTGACCATGTTCAGGGCCCCATACTGTGTTGGCCCTACTTTCCAGTGCTAAAAATACAGTCTGAATTATTAAGGACTCCAATTTTACAATAATACTGGCCTTTGAACATCACTCTGAATCATCACTGTAGAATCCCAAGCACTTGGGAGTTTTAGATAAGACCCCAAAAGTTTCTATTAGTATCCAAAGGGAATTATGACAGGAAGAAAATATTTTTTTTGTATTTGAGAAACAAAACATTTATGAATATACAGCAGGATGTATAGGTCATATTCTAGATGAACATAATGAGAATTAGTAAAGGAACCTGAGGTTATCCTGCATAAAAATTACTTCTGCCAAGTAGAGGTGAAACCTTGGGATCGCAAAAGGGATGAACACCTGGAGTCATTTTATAAACATGTCACAGTTCCTAATTCCGAGAAAGGAGATGTTGCTTTAAAACCTGCTGCAGAGTCTCTGTTAGCTTTTAGTCTCTGAAGTTTTGGGAACCATAGACAGTAAAGGCTGCTCTTTGAGATAGATCTAAAAATATTACAAAAGATCTCTTTTCAGAGGCATTGCTTGCAAGAAAAAATGATAGAAGGGGAGAATCTAAAGGGATGTGTAGACACTGATTCTTGTGATTCCAACTCCCCAGACAAATAGTACCTAGGATTTCCTAAACATCTCAGTGAGATGAACTGTGATGAAGACACCAAAGCAGTCACAACACAGACTAAAGACGTCAGACTTACCTAGGGGCATGTGGGAAAACGGTCCTTTCTTAGAGGTTCTGTCATCCTTCACTCAACATTCCAGGGCCCCAGCAGTGAAACTGCTCTGACAACTGCCCTCAAAGTTTCTGAACATTCACTGCACTCCATTAGCCTACAGGATCCCCAACTTGGTTTAAATCAGATCTTTCTCCTTTCCTGTTTTGAGGGGCTGACCCTACCTGAGAAAAATTACAGCATAGTAAGAGCTAGTACAACAGAAAACTCATGATTTACAACCTCAAATGGACCCTTTTGCTATCTATCAATCAACTTCCTACCTGTACCTGTCTCCTGAAGCCTGCTCTGCTCTAACTTCTCACCTCAAAGAGACTGATGCTCAGGCCTCTTGGTTCACAGACAAAATGTTATCCAACATGTGTAAGACCTTCTAACTAAGCTGGGTGGTGGTGGTGTACACCTTTAATCCCAGCACTTGGGAGGCAAAGCCAGGGGCCCTCTGTGAGTTCACGGCCAGCCTGGGCTACAGAATGAGTTCCAGGAAAGATGCAAAGCTACACAGAGAAACCCTGTCTCGAAAAACAAAACAAAACAAAAGACCTTCTAACTAGAAATGACTCTCCTTTTCATTTTGCGCTGTGGAAGACCAACTGCGTCACATGTGCTCTTTATTTGTCCCATCACCACCCTGGGACATTGCTACACCACATACCTATCTATACACACATCAGAATCTCCACCGTCTCCCTGGCTAACAAACAGGTCCTGTTAGGGTAGGGTCTCACTACTCACATTTTGGAGCAGAGGGCCTTTTGTGTAATTTTTAAGTACAGGCCTGTGCATGGCAGGAGATATATAGGACTCCTGGTCTCTCTCCAATATTATGTCAGTAACACCCTATGACAAATAAGCATTGTGAATAAGTGCCAAAGAATATTCAAATTTGTCACATCAAAGGCAATGGCTTTATCTTGGGAAATTCCAGAATAGATGGACACTCTAGCTCAGATTCCTCCAAATAAACTGCTCACTACTCTACCCTGTTTCTTTGCTGTTCACATTGTTTCACACTTGATCCTGCACATAGATGTTGCTATTCTTTCTCTTGTTGAACTGAGACATTGCTCCAATATCACAAAGATGTATTTATGAATGAGGCACCTACTTATGCATTTATTACAAGTTACTTATGTTATAGTCTATGCATTTAAGATAATGTTATATATATATGTATATATATATATATATATATATATATATATATATATATATATATAAAGATTACATTTGTGGCCAGCTCTCAAGCACTGTAAATTTAAATGTATTTTTAATTCTTCATAAATAAGCACTAGGGGATAAAATACCTAGAAAATGAATAACATTTTGGTTAAGAAGAAATAAAATAAACTTAGTATGTTGTTAAAATAACTAGTTTGCTGTCACACATCACACCACAATTCACCCTTGGGTGACGCCTTCAGGAAGTTGAAACTACTCAAGCCAATTAATCTGCCAAGACTCTTCCACATTTTCAAGGTGATCCCGCCATGTGCTATCATTAGTTCCTTCTATTTTCAGTAAGGTTGTTTTCCCCTGCAGTGTTTTAACTAATCATTCTCATATTTGAATAAAAAATAGCTTCACTTCACCTGTTAAAATGTAAGACAGACAGTATGAACTTATTCAAGGTTCCTAAACATGGCTTAGAAATGGAGCTGGCATCAGTTAAACAGCAAGTAAATAGTGAGAATATGAAGCAAACAAGATAAAAGTAGGTAAGGTGGAAAGTCATTCCTCCCCAAGAGGCATCCTGGCCTAGTACACAACACATCTATGTCGGCCAAGGCTATGGGGAATGTTTGGTGCAGAAGCTTGCATCGGGAAGGTCTTACCTAGGTAAGCACCCAAGCATCTAGATGTAAGCTGTACTCTCCTGGCCAGCTGCTTCAGGGTGATTTATTACATACCTAGGAATACAGTGTGAACCTGAACAGAAGAAAAGAATGATGTTCCCTGTTCCAACCAGAACCCATTGAAACTCTGAGGTTAAATAGCAGTTTCTTGATTCCCTCTGAGTTCAGAGTGACCATTCACCCTGATTGGTAGAAAGAAGTTTCCAGTCAGATGCCTTGTTTGAGGGACATAAACGAAGTTTTATGGGGCAATCATAACTGTGACAAAGGAGGTGCTGAAGAGATGGCCCTGCAGTTGAAGGCTTTGGCTGCTCTTACGACCCCTCCTGGGCTATTAACATCCTTCACACACTGAACATTAGAGGGGCAAAAGGCAATTCGGCAATTTTGTGTGATCCATCATGGGCAGTTGAATTGGGGCAGACTTTGTTTGTATTTGAAGACTCTATTAAGGTTGCTCATACTTCACTATAGCTGCTCTTATGGGAAAAGGTGGTTTCCACACACATGACTCTCAGTATCAGTAGCTGAGAGAATTCTATTTCCAGTTCCTAAGGTAAAGATACGAATGACTGCTGACTTGGTGTATGTCATACATGGGTGTTATGCTATCACTACACAAGAGAAGTGGAATGTCCTGATGACACATAGCTAGCTAGTCATCATAGAAATTACATATAGCCAATAAAACCCATGACTAGAATTTTCTGAACTACCAACTTTTAAAACATACATACTTTAATTCACACAGCTGCAAAAAAACAGGGCTTTTCTATTTTCCAGATCAAAAATGACACTACCGAATTGCCATGTAACACAGAGTTAGAATATTATAGCCAAAAAAATGTAAAGTAACCAGCTGCCAACCAAGGATGCCAGGCAGTTGCAAAGCCACCATGTGTGCAACACCAACTCAGAAGTTCCTAAAACAGCCCTTTTCTCAATGTAATACTGCAGCAGGGCACAACTGCTACCAAGCGTCAGATTCAGAAGGAAGATCATGTGAAACACATTTGAGGTGCACAGCAGCCTTGCATCAAAGGTTCAGAAAGTGAACTCACTTACTCCCGGTATGCTATTGCATGTGCTATTCCTAACTGATTGATTTGTGGGTAATGCCATCATATAGTCATTCTCAGTCTTTTCCTAAGTTTAAAAGATTTCTCTCTCCTTAGCTAAAAAAACAAATCTTAGCAGCAAAATATTATCTTAATTTTAAAAGAGGTCTGATTCCCTTTGTTTCCTCTGTGAGCATCTGAATTCAGAATATCAATAAGAAAATGTAGATGATGACCTGATTTTATTCAGCTTCTTTCAGACCCTAACATGTTGTCTAATTACAATGTAACTGACGACACCCAACATGACACCCAGGATGATACAGACTATGTAAATCAAACAAATATCTAAATGAACAGAGTTTTTTTTTTTAACGCCTGTTATCAGAAAAGATTATATAGCAATAAGAAACTAATTTATTCCAACATTGGGTAATGTATAGGTTCTTTATAAAAACCACTGCAAGTTCCTTCACAAGAACTCCCACTAAGTTTTCCCAACCTTCCTAATGTGACAATTTTCCTTTAAAAAAAATTGTCCAAGAGCTTCAATTGGTTCTTAATAAGTTAGCTATAAAGAAGAAATTCAATGAGTATCAGTAGCAGGCAGAATTCTATTTTCAAAGCACAACCACAGCATTTTCTCCAGACAGACTAGAATCTGTTACTGGTAGCTCCAGAGTTCCAGAAAACGAAGTGATTTTGGCTCCTTGATTATTTTTGCAATTTTCTTTAGTATTTGGGGAAAAAAGTCCATTTGAAGAGTGGAGTGTATCTGAAAGCAAGCTTTGCCCTACTGCCCACTGGAAAACATTCCCACAAGTTTTGAATGTCCAAGTTCTTCCTTGAGGTAGGCATCCTAACTTAAAAAAAAAAATCAAGAACAAACACTGGATTGGATCTCCAGACAGTTCACTCAAGGGCCCATTATACTGAAAGCTAATCATCATTGCCAGCTTCATAGAGCATCCATTGCACTAAACTGTGAAGTAATTGTTTTCACTGGAGGCTTTTTGCTTCCTTCATCTTTGGAAAACTGTGCACTTGCTCTCATTTTTAATCATTTTCAAAGAAACCATTAAAAAGGAAGAAAAGATGTCAAAAACCAGGACTAAATAATTTTAGCTTTAATTGGTATATTCATGCAAAGGACAGTTGGAATTGTACTTCAAAGGAAATCAAGGATGTAATGTATGTGGGGTCTCATTGCAGGCGCCAAGTAACACCAATTCTGCCAGAGGCCAGGACGAGCCACAGTGTACTAGATATGGTAGCACTCTACCTAAAATCACACACTCTCTAGACTTTCAGCTTTTCCTGACTCAGATTGTCTGTGGTTGGTAATGTTTACAGCATGGCCTTAGTCTGACCTGGCCGTTAAAAACAATTAGTCTTTCTCTGGCTATCTTCAGGTCCCACCCTCACTAGGAGTTATACATTCTACACTCACGCCAGTTGCACTCACTCCCCAATTCACAAACATGGAATATAGGAGTGCACCTTTCTCCCTACTATCTTGCCTTCAAGTTAGTACCATTCTTTTGGTAGTAAAGAGATTTGAGCTACAGGCTGCTAAGTAGTTCAAGCAGCCCTTCAACTCATTATGTTGCTAATAATGACCTTGAAATTTTGATTCTCTTGATTCCACCTTCTGAGTTCTGGGATTTCGGGAGTACACCTTTACATGAGACTCTTCTGATTGTAACCTAGAAGCATTTGAGTTGATCAATTTCAAGTGTAAAGATGTGTTTTAACTATTGAAATGAGGATTTCTTTTACATTTTGGAAGCAACTATTTAAATGTTAATCCTACAGTACTAACTTTTTATAACCACTAGCTTTCTACAGGTAGTGCACATGTCTCACACATGAAGCACATTTATTAAAGTTAGTGAAGACATCCTGGGAAAGGAACATCTGGTGTCTGGAATTTAAGAGAATAAAAGGCTGAGCTCTCATACACTGTGGTAGAACACTAGACGTCTCAGAAGAACTAGACATTTGCATTGGAAAAAAAATATACCTGGGTGAGAAATGAACTTTATGAAACAAAATTGTGTAGCATTGAACTTTTGAAATGGCTTGACTCTCCTAACTTATTTTTACCTGAAAAGGAACTTTTCAATTGATATACACTTGTGATAAGAAGAGTGTTTTTCAAATACAATCAAGTAGGAGCACAACTGAAATTCTTGATTTTCTTCTCAGCACAAATTAATGCATGGGTTTTGTTGGTTAAAATTCAAAGGTAAAAAGCCAATCACAGATAGAATATTAATGCTAAGAAAATCTAGAAGATGAGGGAACTCTGTTCTCCTACAAACTAGGACAAAGACAATGATGGCTTCCTGCCATGGCAGCAAACTGTGTTCCATTTGCACATGGGAAAGTAAAGCTGTGATAAGATTTTAACCTGAAACTTGCCATAGCACATTTCCTTCTGAAGACACAAAAGAAATAGTAGGCCTGTTACTAATCAACCATTCACAAATGAAAAGGGAAACTTAAATGCATAAACTTCTTTTTAATGACTGCATTTCCCCAAATTGATGGACCGTCCTCTACCTTCCTGGGCATCAGTCTTGTACTTGAATTTGACATTTCATACTACTTGTAAATTTTCCCAGATGATGGCAAACAGAAATTTCAAGCTGGGCACTATAGTGCATATCTATAATACCAGTACTAAGGAGACAAAGGCATGAAGACTATATCTGTTATTTTTGTTCTTTTTTTATATTTTTTAACAAAACTTCCTGGAATGTGAACACTAGAATGTTGTACAAAATTGGTATGTACTCCAAAATTTTTTCAGAAAAAAAAAGTGGAAAGACGAGAATTTTGCAATCTTCAACAAACAGATCATTTCATGGTTGTAGTTCAAAAGTATCTGTTAATATTTATTTGAAAATGACAAAAGGTTGTAACCTTCTCATTTTCAGTCAAACAGTGTGAAACAGTGCTTCTGAAGCACATTTACTTGCATGTCAATAGCACACACTCTCCAAGATTTTCTTGGGGAATGGAGACATTTTCCCATTGTAAAAAGAGTGTGTTGAAGACATTGATCTTCCCTCAATGAAATCAGATCACAGAACTAAATATTAGATACAAATACAAACCAGGTATCACTCTACCCAACTGTTCACAGAAAAACATCAGAAAATAGACTTCTGTGTGTCATCTAACCCATGGACATGCAGAATTGGATGAGCAGCATGCAATTACATTTGTGACCCATTTGCCAAGTTTATCAAGTCATATACTTCAGGTCAGCTCTGGTGTCCATGAATCTGGAGCTCTAATATCTATCTACCACACAGTACTGTCCTCAGACAGCTAGAAGCTGCTTTGGAACAGTCATCCAGACATATTTCCAAGCAAGTGAATCTGCTTTCCAAGTAATTTTAAACAAATCTCTCATGCACCATGATCATCAAGGTGCATTTCAGTTTAATTAGGTGTGGATATACCACACAACTCCTAACAATAAAGCAGCACTGAGCATTCCAACCAGCTACACACAATTGAATCACTGGGTAGAATCAACTGTTTCATGATTTCTTTTATGAACACTAAAATCTACCAGGGAGTTCACTTCAATTTTGCAAAGTACAAAAAGAAGAGAGAAAATCAATAAAGACAAAACGTATATATTCATATTTGATTATTCATAAAAACCAAGTGCATTTCAGTTTTATTTTACAAAGGTCTGTTATTTTCCAGGCATTTTTAACTGAAGTAATATTTTTTATTTACATTCATTTGAAATATACAGCATTATACTCAGAAACACAATCACATTTTACACTAGTCCTCTCTCAGAGGCAGCAGTTTCAATCTAAAGGACTGAGGCTGTCCTCCACCATGAAGTTGCTACATTTCACTAGTGGGGTGTACAATGACCAGCTAAGACCATATCAATTGCACAATCTGGAATTTGCTCATAATGAAATTATTTCAAAAGGTAGGAAAGAAATAAAAAGCAGGCTGATTGTCTTCCATGTGCTCATCCTGAAAAGAGAAACCAGGAGGGAGAAGTTTACCTGAATTGGAAAACAAAGCTGAGTTCTTCAGCCACTTATCCTAATTAAGGCTCAACGCAGACATTACTAGGCCTTGACGGTATCCAGCTACCAGCTGGGCCAGCAGTGCTCATGGTAGCTGTACACACCCCCTTCTGTTCGCAGGCTTTCCCTATTGCTTGTCGCTGTCTTCTTCCTTCCCCACTTTGGTTTCTCTTCACAGAAATGTCTGCCTGCATTACTATATTAACGGAGTGGCAAGCCCTTTGCAAGAAGAAGCGACATGAACTTCAGCCGCTCTTCTGTTAAGACTTTAGGATTCAGAGGAATATTTCGTTATAACAGTGTCACTGCTACTCTGTTGGCTGCTTATTATGTTTGTGAAAGTTAATTATCTGATAAGATACACTCTGGCTATTACGGTCAGGAAAAACATATGGGTATGTTTATTAATTCAAAAGTTCCATTAAAATAAAGCGCTTTAACTGAAAAAACTAAGCAATTATTTCCTCACTAATTATTAATGTACAATCATCTGGACATCTTATCACTTCTTTTTCTGAATGAATTCCATCCAATATTTAAAGCTAAGGGCATTTTTGCTTTTTAATGTCATAGACTATATGATAGTCTGTCTTCACCTTTATACTGAAAGCCTTAGTGGAAAGTTCAGTGTTTTCCATTTCAAGTGTCAACACCTGAGCAAACCACTGTACATGAAGGAACAAGCACCTACAACTCTGCTGCGGCTTCTGACTCACTGTAAATATTTTAAGTGTTAGGTCAACACAACACTCCATGGAACTAATGGTTTGCACAGAAGAAGGAGCAAAAGCTTTTCTTCTTACTCTTTCAATTTCAGGTTCTTTCCTGGGATAAACTACACAACTCTGTAACAGAAAAAAAGAGAAAAGACATGCAAGAGAAGAAGGATATCATAGCAATTGTAATATGGCTTCCTATCACCACACTTTACAGTTAGTTGTTCTGTTACCATAAAATCCCAGCAATAAGGTTGAAGCCAAAAATTTGTCTTTCACAGAAACTGAATACTTTAAAATAGCTATATGTGTGTGTCCTAAGTCAAGTGGAAGTGAAAATGTGTGTAGTCCCTTAAGCCAACAGATCTCCAATTTTCTAGGCAATTCATTTAGACAATAGAGACAAAATTACACAACACAATAAATTGTATTATTTTTAAACTTTAGTAGCATCCAGCACTGTGAGTCCCTTGCAGATATCCAGCAGGATGTTCCTTAGATTCCCTCTTGATTGATAACAAACCCCCTCAACCCACCCCTACCATCCACCAACTCCACCTTCCCAAACAGCTGTGTTATAGAAAATTGACTTTGTTGCCCACCTAAAACAGTGTGCCTTGTATATACATACTAAATATCTGTGTGGTTTAATAGCTTAATACCATTTGCACAAACATAAAGGGAAGTTCGAAGACTCCTTAAAACTGAAACACCTTTTTCTTTTTCTATATTGTTTCTTCTTTTCAGTTCATTAGGGCAACACTATCACAAGTCATGACAAGGGAGACCTTGTCTTGGAGGAGGTGGGAATGGGGGTTAGGTTGAGGGTGAAGGCTGGGGGATGGGAAGAGGGAGAAGATGGGGATCTGTGGTTGGTATGTAAAATGAATAGAAAATTTTTTAATAAAAATAAAAATTAAAAATAAAATAAAATGTTGACTATAGTCTTTATTTGATAGAAAAGCCAATTATATACATAAAGACACAGTGATAGTATTACTAAGGGAGAAAATGCAAAGCCTAACAACAAATCACAATAATGAAAAGTACCCAGTAAATATCCAGTGTGTCTTCGTTGCATTAAGTGAGTCATACAGCTCATCTTTCAACTATGACTTACAACATGACCATACTAGAACCCTACATGGGATTTTCTTAACTCAATATTGTTCTTGTGATGTGAAATGGAAACTAAAAGGTTCACTGTATCCTAGATATTAGAGGTGCCCTGTAGTGACCACATTAACAATATGTATGGTGACCGCATACATGTAGCACACAACAAATATGCCCATGAAGGTCCTACCAGCAAGGACCTCATCCTGCTAAACCCTTCCCCATCACTACAAGAAGAAGCTCTGAGAGGTACACTATAGGGCAAAGAGGATTATTCACATAAATAGAATCTTTCTCCTCTATGTGTAAGGCGGGGGATGGGGGTTCCCTTCCCTCAAACCTGGTTATATTTTTAAGCACTGAAAAGATTTGGAGCACTTGCAGGCAAGGAGACTAGCCTCTCATCCTGATCAAACACCCAAAGTTTCATAATTCAGGAAAAGAAATCTGGAGTCAGAATATGGTTCACCTAGGGAATAGATGAAACAAAAACCAAAGTCAACATGACACGCCACTGTTGATACTCATAAGGACTCAGAGGAGAGTGGGGATAGTCATCACCCAAAACAGAGCTTGGCAAGGACTTGAGGGGACAGCCTTCTTCCCTTTACATTCTAGCATGTGCTAAAAACAAACAAACACACACACAAAAAAAAAAAAAAAAAACGCTGAAAAAGATGAAAAGATTATGTTTTGACCTCCCCCCCCCCATTATCAAGGAATGGGAATGGTTTAGTTATCCAAATCATTAAATTTCTGTCAAAAAGATAGTTTACTCTTCCACTCCATTAACTTCTCTGACAGCCCCACCCCAATTTGGATAAGATAAATAAACTTTAGAAAAGATGGAAAATCTGTGTGGCCCCAATGGGTTATCTGTTGAGGCCCCAGCAGCTAAAGTGAGATTGGAAGGATGAGGTGGCACATACTATAGAGGGAATGAGTGAGTGAGCAAGTAAACCCAGGGAAGGCAACTGTTCTCAGCAGTGCCAATTGCTGCTGGAATTATGGATACAACTTTTGCTGAGTCTCTACAGAAAGAAAGATTGAGGGGAAGTGAGTGGTGAGGAAATGAGGTAAAAAAAGGCGGAGGGAAGAGGGAGATCTGTGATTGGTATGTAAAACGATTTAAAAAATTCTTAATAAAAAAATTCTTAAGAGTGTGAGGATAAACAGGCTATGCGCATGTGTTGGGTGGCAGAGGTGTTTCCTTTGGTTAGTATTGTGGCAATGAATGCTCTTAGATACTACTACTCTTCCCATCCAAACCTACTGAAAAGCACCTCATGAAAGTGAAATTAAATTAAAAGTAATGTAATAGGGGCTCGAGAGATGGCTCAGTGGTTAAGAGCACTGATTGTTCTTCTAGAAGACCCGGCACCCACATTACAGCTCACAACTGTCTGTAATTCAAAGATCTGACACCCTCACACAGATATACATGCAGGGAAACCACCAATGCACACACACAAAAAGTAATGGAATAAAGATAAAATGGAAATTAAATAATTTTAAATAGATAACAAAACTGAACTGTTTTATTGTGCAGGAAAAGGTATGATGCATTATTCATCGTGTAGTTTTTAATGTTTATGTGCCTAGTCACACCCCAAAGCCACGATCACTAAGGGAACAGTTAATGTGGAAGTACATCTAAATGAGCAAAGCAGAAAGGTGCTTCCATGGTAGCAATATGCACCATCCAATTAACATGTCCTATGGCAACAGTGCCTTGCCCATGATGAAAAATGCATAAAAGTGGAAAACAATAGGAAGTGGATCAGGATCACTGTAGCAATAATTTCTAAAACCTACTTTTGAAAATACTGCCCATCAGATATTAAATATTATAAGAAGACAGAAATGTTTATATCAACCATGGAAAAGAAAATATTATAGCCATATAAAAATGACACATTTAATTTAAAGCATAAATCTAAAAAGTAACTAAGCACCAGCAAGTACGCCCTACACAAATCAATACCAAAATTATCACAAGGCAAGGAAATGTCTCACAAGTCAATAAACACTCATAGGCACACAAAGTCACACCTCTCCATCTGAACTAAGTCACCATTGAAACCACTATCCCCTCATAGTAGCAATTAGGCCACTAGTGTTACATTATCTTTTTACTGTTTAATATTCACAATTGTGACAGTTTAAAGCCAATCTAATATTAAGGAAAGCTTTGAAGTAATCTTCTTGGCTGAACTTATGGCTAGATTGCTTTCCGTTATATCTATTTCTTCACTGAGACATGAAGTTGATCTTATTAGTACAGAATCTCTCTAATTAAAAGAATAATGCTCAAGTAGTTTATTCAAATAAGCAATTATCTTAGGATAACAATTTTCACATGAAAGGAAAAGTCACCTGTGGCTTGGATACTTTCTCCCCAGGAATCTTACACTGTATGTACTTGCAAGATTTACTGTTTAAATTTTTCCTTTTAATTCCTCATCTTTGTCCAGCTATAATCTTCCATATTTTATCAGGGTTCAAGTAGATCTCACATTTATATAGAGATAAAATGTGCTGTTTTTAACACAAGACAAAATTAAATAATTCCTTCTTGTAATTTCTTGTTAATTTGCTGTTTTGCTTCCTAAAAATGAAATATGTAAACTTAGAAATTGAGTACTCTTTAACAAAATTTCAGTTATAGAATATTCTTAAAAAAGCAATCTTCTTGTGCACATAAAGCTATATTCTGACCCTAAAATAACACTTCATCCAGATGAGCACAATAAAATACCAACAACCACAGTTAGCAAGATAAATGTAATATGCCTTCAGTCTACATTTTAGTTGTATGTATTTTCACAGTCCTATATCCTTTTAATTTTCTTGTTCCAAAGTAAATATAGAATATCTATAAAATGAGAATCAGAAGTCTCTGATATTTTGTATCAAAATATATAATTAATATAGTTCATAAAATACTTCATATCTACTTTCTATTAAAACGTCCTTATACACCTTATAATGAATACTTGAAGATAATTTTTATTAATTGGTGTGGTGGTTTGAGTAAGAATACCCCACAGAGACTCGGGTATTTGAACATTTGGTCCCAAGTTGTAGGAGCTGCTTGGGGAGGTTAGGAAACCTTTGGTAGGTTCAGCCCTGATAGAGGAATCACGTCCCTGGGAGTAGGCTTGGAGAGTTTATAGCATAGCCCCACTACCAATTTGTTCTCTGTGCTTTCTGCCTGTAGCTGAAGATGATATCTCTCAGCTTCTTGTTCCAGTGGGCTCCATGCCATTATGGACTCTCCCTCTGGAACTGTAAGCTGACATAATATATTTTTCCATAAGTTACTTTTGGTCATGGTGTTTTATCACAGCAACAAAAAGTAACTAATGCAGCCCATACCATAAGAATCTTTCTCTTTAGTAGTATCAAATGATTTTCCTCTGGTCCACAGTAGCTGACATCATTAAAACACATATGCACAGACACAAAACAAGGATAAGTAAATTTAATAAAATGTGCTTGAAAAAAGTCCAGAGCACTTGTGACATCTTCTTTATGTGGACATCCTATTCTCTACCTCAAAAGCTCCAGTCCTCTCCAGCTGCTTAAGTGTAAGCTTAGACACCTCTGGGAGATGACTTAGCCTGTCTTCCACTCAGCACTGCTAACATTACATGCCCTGAAAGTCATTATTAACAACAGCAGAAGAATGTACTCTCTCCTTAATACACAGACACAGAGCTCACCATGCCACAGGCTACACTCCTTTGAGTCCTCCAGCAGACACCTAGAGGAATGATCTCAACTTCTCTCTTTACTCCATTTTAAACACTCTTTTACATACCTTATTTATCTTTTCTATTACCCTCCTCTTTTCTTTACCTTTTTACATCTATGTTCCCACCTTAGATGCCAGGCAGTACCTTTTGTCAGCTGAAGCACTAAGGGGAATTTCTGAGCTCTGACACTTCTGGAGCCATATGACATTTTACAGTGGAGGACCAAGTATTTGGGGACTTTTATTCAGCACTCCTGAAGCTACCACAAACCCCAGTAGCACACCCTACTTCTCTTTGTAAAAACTAAAATATCATGGTGGATAATTGTTTTGATGTGTTCTTGGAGTCTGTTTGCCAGTATTTTATTGAGTATTTTTGCATCAACGTTCATGAGGGAGATCGGTCTGTAGTTCTCTTTCTTTGTTGTATCCTTGTTTGGTTTAGAAATCAGGGTAATTGTAGCCTCATAGAAGGAGTTTGGTAATGTTCCTTCTGTTTCTATTGTGTGGAATAATTTAGAGAGTATTGGTATTAACTCTTCTTTGAAGATCTGGTAGAATTCTGCGCTGAAACCATCTGGTCCTGGGCTTTTTTTGGTTGGGAGACTTTTAATGACTGTTTCTATTTCGTTAGGGGTTATGGGGTCACCAACTGGATCAGGCCCTCTGAATGGGTGAGACAGTTGATTGGCTTGATCTGTTTGGGAGGCATCCAGGCAGTGGGACCAGGTCCTCTGCTCATTGCATGAGTTGGCTGTTTGAAACCTGGGGCCTATGCAGGATCGCTTGGCTCGGCCTGGGAGGAAGGGACTGGACCTACCTGGACTGAGTCTACCAGGTTGATCTCAGTCCTCGGGGGAGGCTTTGCCCTGGAGGAGGTGGGAATGGGGGGTGGGTTGGGGGGAAGGTGAGGGGGGGCTGGAGGGAGGAGAACAAGGGAATCCGTGGCTGATATGTAGAACTGAATTGTATTGCAAAATAAAAATAAAAATTAAAAAAAATTAAAATATCTTCAAATGTTTCAAGATAACATGTGAGAATCCTTCATAACCCACCAAGTCCCCCCTTCCAAAAGTTCATTGCAGTACAAAAAAGCCTTTACTTCTAGCACATCACACCACTTCGGGGAAAACAGTCCAAATGTGAAAAATAGAATATACGATCACCTTAAACAGCAAACGTAAACCCTAAGCATATTTTGAATGTGTGCTTTAAATATTTAAGAAGCCTGGTGTTAATACAAGTGAAAAAAGTAAAAGCCTAATACCAAGGATTATTTGATGACCAAAGAAAAATTAGTAAGTGCACTTATAAAAGCTAACCTGAAACATAACTCTTAAGTAATGCACTAACTGTGATTTAAGACCAAGATGTCTTAACTTCCAATTAAAATAAATCCTCCTAGCAGCACTTTTATAATATCACTTAGCTTGTTAAAACATATAAAAATGTTTGGCTCCCCTGGGCTACATCATGATTAAGATACAGTCAGAGATGAAAAAAAAAAAAGTTACTATGTTCCAAGGTCACACACAGTACATTTCAAAATGAGCCAGACTTCTCTATTCTCCAAGATTTCCCAACTTCCTTCACTAAACTAGTCAAGGTCCCCCTACTTCTGAGCTTTACTATAAATCTGGACAGTGTCAGCTAGCATTTAAGCAATAGTGCTTTATTTGAAAACCTTATAAATTACAGCCAAAATAACCATGGTTCAAACTTCAACATTTTTTTTAAAAACAGTTTCTCTTTGTTGGCCGGTAGAAACATATGTATCAACATGAACCTTCCCTGACTTAAGTACAACACAGCTAGAAATAAATGAATATTCTATTTTTTAATTTGGAGACCTTATTAAATAGTGATAATATGTTTGGGCTCTGCTGTTGATTAACCCAAGATCACATTTCAGCTCCAGAATGTTCAATATCAGCTTAACCTTGAATATAAGACCATCCCTTTCCTCACATGTGAATGGTGATTATTTCTGCACTGACCTAATGGGATTTTTTTTGACGTTTAAATACAAAAGCTTTAACATACATATTGCACATAAAGAATATTTAATAAATGTTACCTCTCTTTCAGATTATCAGTAGATGTGCATCAAGTCACAGTCCACTAATGTGAAACCAACTTTGTTTCCCTTCAAATCTGTCTTACCATAATTTCTTATATCATCCCAATTTTCCCAGTATTCAACTAAAACATCAGCCATCCCTGATCTCTGCATCATACTCACTACCATTAATTTCCATCTAGAAAAGTTCTATAGCTCCATCAACATCACCAGGAACTATTCTTTTTTAGTGCATCTTCTCATGTCATCTTCAAAACCCTACAAAGCTATTTGCAACTTCAGTTCCACCATCACTGTCCCCAATTGGACATAACCCTTACACTCTATGATTCAGAAAATGGTAGAGGATCTCTAATTTGTCTATCTGTAGTATCATACCCACTTTATTCCCTCACAGTAAAGCCAAGGTGTCTTTTGTAAAATTCACATCCTATCACCCCTTACCTATCAGACATAATAGTATGTCCCCACTCCCCACTTGCAGGGAAAACTCCAGTCCCCAAAGACCAAGTCCTCAGTGATTTGAGCTGGGTCTCTCCATCTGATTGATCTATAGTACTTCTCCTAGAAACTGATACAACAAATATATTGAATGGCTTCCATTTCCTTTAGAAAATGGCATTCGTCACAATGCTTCTGGGAATGTTAGGGATACCTCCCTGGCATGTCATTTTCCAGTTTCATGCCTGTCTACATTGTGTTCAGATTTCCTTTAAGCTTCACTTTCCCTCAGAAGCAATTTCAGAATCTCTAGACCAAAAATCGCCCATCTGCATATACTTTCTGAGACTCCTTGAACCAACCTTAAGGAGTTACTACTACTACCTAGCACCATTGGCTTTCTTATCTACCACCTCTAATAAAATTTATCACAAAAATTAGCCACTTTTTTATTTTTCTCTTTTTTTTCCTCAAAATCATTTCTACGTACTTTGTCCATAGTAGGGACTCAAAACACATTTGTATTAGAAAAGTTGAATAAACAGATGGATGAATGGATGGATGGATGGACGAAACAACTTCACAGAGTGAATATATATGGGATAAGTTCAGTAATGGACATAATCAAATGGCATGTTTCAAGAGTTCGTGTAACTCCTATTAGCCACAAAGATCCCATTTAATACAAAAGAATGGTATACAACAAGGCAATGATTTATCAGAATCAATGCAATAAATTAAAAAATAGAATTACAAACGTTAAAAACAAATTGCCACAGAGTTTACAGAAACCAACAAGTATAATGTGCAATGTAATTACTTCTATTCAGAAATGATGGCTTCCCTATGGCATGTTACAATGCTTCCTATGTTATTAAAACACTGACATCAGAGGCGGCGGCGGGGACAGCATTTGCAAGGTGAACAAGAAATGCATTTTAAGATGGATGCTTCAGAAGGAGGAAGAAGAGGCAGTTTTAAGTTCATCAGTTGGGGATCTCAGGGCCCTATGTGTCTTCACCTCCTCCGGTCTCTGGGCTCTTTGTTGGTGCAAGCCAATTGTCTCTACCTTGCTGTTTCTAATGACAGCTTCTCTGTGTGACAGCGTGGGATCCCAGCAGTGAAGTGTGACAATAAAACACAGACAAACACTTTAAACTACAGCTATATTTCTGAAAGCCCTCAATGCATTAAATATTTAGAAAACTGCTTCCTGCATAGAGCTCAGAGATTAAGAAAGAGCAAATAAGGGCACATCAAATTCAGTCACCATTGTACACTCATGCAACACAACCCTGACTAGACACAGGACTCTGCAACTTCCATTAATTGCTCAAGCCTTTTCACAAGCATAGTTTATCAGAAATTAGCATCCACCTCTTCAAGCTCACCAGATTTATGCTTCTTTTGTTATATGGCATCCTATTTGAAGAAAAGTTTTAAAACAGAATTCTTCCAGCGTAACATAGGAAGACAAACAAACTCTATTTCCAGTCTCTCCTTCTCCTCCTCTACTCTGTCTTCAGAATAGAAGTTCAATGAGGGCAAAAGATCCCCATGCCAAGGTCCCTACCAAATTCTCTCTGCAATAGTGTTGAAAGTCTTTTACTCCATGTCTCCTTTCTACAGGATCAGGGCAGAGTTTCATTATCAAGTGGATCCCAAGGCTCTTTCCAAGACAAAGTTTGGAAATGTACTTCATAGTTTACTGTGGTTTCACTGAATAGATTATTTTATGTATAAATTAACCTCTCTTGCCTGTCTATCTATCTATCTATCTATCTATCTATCTATCTATCTATCTATCTATCTATCTATCTATCTATATTTGTATTTCTCCCCTCTACCTTTCTATCTCTCTGTGTATGTCTCTGTCTCACTATCTGTCTGTCTGTCTATCTCTCTGCATGTGTGTATGTCCATGAAACCACACATCATAATTATTCCTACTCCAAGAACAAAGTTGATGCCAAATTTTTGAATCTGTTCCCTTTTAGGCTTAAAGCAGCAAGATAATTTGTACAACTTAAAGTTTTTTTTTAAAAAAAAAAACCATGAAAATATACAGTAACCAGACAGAGCAATTCATGACACAACACAATTCAAATAAACAATCTGAGGCATATCTGAGGTAAAATAATAACACACTGGAAACATGTATGAGTTGAGCTGTCACAAGGTATTAAAAGGATTCTGTCTGTGGAGGTAAATATATCTGTTGCTTTCCACTAAGTCTTTGGAAATCATTATCACTGAATTCTACCTATCTTTATCATCATCTCCAAACTTGACAGAAATCTGTTTGTTATCATTCAATATCAGCATACTATTTAAAAAAAACTTTATTTCTATTATGGAAATATGCAAGTTTAAAATAGTCTTACGAGTTCTGATTCCTAAAACTATTTCAGTTTCTCAATTTCCTCACAATGAGAAGGGAAAGACACAAACCAATACAGCTACTTCTCATTTCCTGTGACCATCTTTACTCTCTGAAAGGTTGATTTCAGCCAAGTCTTCCTATCACTTCCAGGGATAAAAATGAAAACGCAATTGTACAGACGAACACACCACACGCCTTCAGGCCTGAGCCAGTGTTGCTCTATAGCCACTGAATTCTCTTTTATAAGAGTCAACAGTTATGTTGCTAGAAAAACTTATGGTTTACGAAATAAACATTTATGACCAATACCAAAACACAAAGTTCAAAGAGCACATGAGCCAAGACACTCTCCCTGAAGTCACTGGCAATGAGCTCAGTAGTGGCCCAAGTGTTGTGCTGTGCAAGTTCTATTTATTTCCTGATGAGATTTTCTTCCACCAATGCCCTCTAGCTACTTCTTTAGCAAGACTGTTGCAACTCTTGCTGAGCAAAGACAAAATAATCTTGTGTGTGTGTGTGTGTGTGTGTGTGTGTGTGTGTGTGTGTGTGTGTATTCCATACATATAAATATATAATGAATATATATAATTTAATAAATATTTTTCAGAATTATAAAGATGTTAGCTCTGACTGGTGATCTTATATTCTAGATTGCTTTTCCATTAGAGAAAAGGTAAGCAATTGGCTAGGAAGTAAATTAATCTTTTTGAAATGCATTATGAAATCGAGCATAGTAAGGAGATTAAATGCAAAACAGAAACATTACTTATAAATCTTGACTTATATGTTAAACAATACAGCTCTTTTAATTGGACTGAAAATTTTGAATACATCATTTGTTATATAATACATTACAAAAATCAACTTAATTAAATGCAAAATAAAGCAAGCAGTTGAGTAGAAACACTGCCCTGAAAGCTGTAAGCTTTGTATAAAAAACTGACACTGGAAACCCAATGCTAAGGAGAATCCACAGCTTTCAATTATACCACCTGTTTCTCCTCGAAAGCTAATTAAAATACACCTTAGGAAACATAATCATCAAGATTTAATTACATCTCTTCCCTTCCTTCACTCCTAAATTAAGAAAGAAGTACATCTCCCAGGACAGACTTTCTTACCCAGCTCCTGGTGTCTGCCTCCCCTGTGGATCTTTTCTTTATGTCCTTACAGGTGACTGCCTACCTCTCTATTTCTTCAATTACGATATTTAAAGCCGCATATTTTCAGAACCTGCTGAACTCAATAGTTATTTCATATTTATACTGATCTGTAAATTGACTTCTTACACATATTCTCACATACTCTATACACTGATTTTATATATACATACAGAACCACAACAGTGGTTCACAATTGGTGGGTCTTGACCCCGCCCCCATAGGTCAATTCCCCAGATATTTTACAGGAGGAACTTATAGTTGAGGCAGGGGACTTGGACAGACTACTTAGGTATGCCTAATTTTGGCCTACTGTTTAAATCCTACCCTCATTTTAGGACCCTGGAGATGGACTTGAAGACTCACTGATTCTTGTTATTCTTTTCCTGAGTGTGGCCACAATGAATAAATCTTTTTGTTTCATTTTGAATTTGACTCTTGTAATTGCTTATTAAGGATGGGTGGCTGAACCCGGCTCATTGGGGCACAGACTATGACCCTAAATCTTGTAATAGCTGCATTCATGGCCTAACAGGACAAACTCATTTTTGAGGTCCTGGAAGACAAATGCTAAGAAGGAGGGCAGCACCAGTCAAGGGACAGAAGAAAGGCCACCTATGATTCCTGGGACCAAATGGTTGCAATGGTTACTTTGAGGTCCTTGGCCTTTTCTTGCCCCACCTATCACCTGACTTTATTAGCCACTCCCACATGGGCAGCTGCAGAAAAGTCTACTGAAGTCATGTCATTGTTAATCCTTTTTCATGCCAACATGTCCTTGGTTTCCCTGATCCATCATCCCCAGAATCAGTCAGTACAAATGAATTCTCAGAGGTTTGCAATTCTCAGATGTTGTTAATGTTTATATAGCCATAATAAACACATTTAGATAATTTTCTTACAGAACATGTTTGCATGATAATAAATGTCTATATCCCAACATTTGAGCAGTAGAGGCAGGAGGATCAAGAGTTCAAGACTATCCTCAGCTACATATTAGAGTTTAAGACCTGCCTGGGCTAAAAATGTCTGTCTCAAAACACAAAACCAATAAAAAGGCCATGCATTAAATAAAAAGGCAGCATAAAGAAAAGTAGCAAGTAGACAAATTTAAGAAAAAAAAAAAGGATTTGAGCCCTCAGCTCCCAAAGATATAGATAAATCATTATTTTAAGTAAAGATACTCTACCCTAATGCTCTCCTTTGAAAGGGGGGGTACCTGTTTTAAATTTAAGTGTCTATGTGTATGTCTGTCATGCATGTGTGGGGCTCATAGAGCCAGAAGAGGGAGTTGGATCCCTGGAACTGAAGTCAGAGATGCATATGAACCACCAATTTGCATGCTTGCAACTGAACTCTGGTCCTCTACAAGAGCATCAAGTTTTCTCAACCACTCCGCCATCTCTACAGACCCTGTAACATGCTCTTAAAGATGACCTACAAAATCCCAATCCTTGCATATGAATTAATTTCCCCAGGATCACTATTATTTCCAGCAAAATGCTAAATTAATGGCAATAGTGGCTCAGCGTTCAAATTATTCAATTAAAATATGGAATACCTTTTTTCAAACCCTACAGTTTTATAATCAATCCTGTTCCATTTTGGTTTTCATATTAAGTGAGACAATCCAGACACAGATAGACAAGCACTGCATGCTCCCTCACATTTGCGGTTTCTAGCTCCAAATCATCAGATGTGAGTATGGGACATAGATAAGCACATACATACACCAGGAGACTAGAGAGGGACTGTGTGCAGTGTGGGAGGTGGGATCCTTGATAAGAGAATAGCAGGATACAGGTGATCTGAAGTGAGAAACAACAAGGACAACAGAAGTGGGGAGAGGTCTCCACCAAGGAAGCAGAAAGGGAGGTCAATACAAAAAGAGAAGAAGGAACAAGCGGCAGATAACACCAATGTTGTTTGGTAAGCACTCAAGGAATCACATTTTACATATACCTAAAATTATACACAACAGAGAGGGGGGAGCACTAGCTTAAAGGAAGTTATCCCACTTTGGCTGACAATGATTCCCACAAGAACCATAGACTAATGAAAATCCTATGACTTGTAAAGCAATATAGACCATTGATAAAGGCCTTAATTGCTCTCAGAGGTAAGCCCATATTGCTGAAAATCCCACACACTCAGGACATGGGACTTAGATTATTGGAGCTGGATCTGATGTGAAAGCCTCTTTCTGTCATCTGTCTTTCATGGTACCAGAAAACACTGTGCAAACTTCGAGGGAGGGTATCAGTTAACAGTCCTGTCCAGCAGCAATGAACCATGGTAATGATCAGCATGCATGACATCCATAAAAGTACAAGAATTTACACTCACACATGAGTGGCAACCAACAACTATCTAATTGGACTTCAGGCCGAATCATATGGAAATCATGCCAGGTAGAGAAACCTAGCCAATTTTCTGGGGCTAGTGAAGTCACAGACCTTAGGAAAGATCCTACTGCTACCACTCTTGTAGAGTAAAATAATTCCTCATTGCTTTCTAAATGTTATCCATATATGGACAGGTAAGTGTAGCTCCCAACCCTGATCATAAAAGCCTCTCTTTACAGCAAATGGAGACCATCATAGAAAACCTCAACTGGGCACAACAGAGAGCAAGAGATAGTTTGTGGCCCAGATCCAATGGATACACTTACATCACAGCTCCTGCATCTTTGGCTCAGGGAACATTGCAGAAGAGGGGCCAGACTGATTTTAAGAGGCAGAATACCAGGAAGTCTTCTGAGAAACAAGAGCTCCCAGACATGGCTGAATAAACAAGCTAGGAAGTATGCCAATATCAAGAGACATGCTAAACACAGAAGGGGTTCCATCCCTAAACAAAACAACTACAGGTAAATAATGACTACTGGAAGAGAGAGAATTAGCCTCTCCCAGGGATGAACCCCATTACTGTTTTGTCCAGTAGAAAGTGGTCAGCCCTGAAACCATGTATCACAAACAACAAAAATGGAATTGTTGGTGGTATTCATATATTTGCACATACATATCTGTGTGTAACAATAATAATAAGAGGAAAAGTGACTGTCAATTGGGGGGTGGTATGGGAGGAATTATAGGGAAGAGATCTGGTAGAGGCTAGAGGCAGGAAAGGTAAGGGGGGAAGTTTTGTAATTCTATTTTAGTCAAAAGTGTATGGAATTTTTTAAAAATTAAAGTAAAAAGGCTGAACATTTGGTCTGGTCCCTAAAAGACAAAATGTTAAAGAAGAACTTCCCAAAAGTTCTGAGAATATTTTACACAAGGCATGGAAGAGATAACAAAATCTCCTTAAGTAAAAACGTTATCACCACTTCTTAGCCCATGTTACAAGTCTGGCATGCATTACTATTCAGTGGAGAGCTGAAGAGCAGAAGGGCACTCTCAATTACTATTAGCTGCCACAAGACTGCAGATGCATGAAGCTCACCAAATCTCTGAAAATGCATTGTGCACTAGGCAAACAACAAAAGCATGTTCACTGAAGGGGAGGACTCAGGAAGACAGTGAACTTACTTATTAAAGCCTTTTCCATGAGTCTGACTCCTGCCACAATGTGCACTCTTAGCAGGATAAACAAAAACTAACAACAGGAGTCTCAAGAGGAAGCCTGAACTTGGACATCAATAATTTACACTTCCTCTCCCCTTGACTGACACCTGTGGAGATGTCTCTGTGGACATTCAAGGAGAGTGTTGCCCTCCTCATAGGAACCAAATAGGGAAGCTCTTCCCTATTAAAACATTGGACCAAACATCACATTTGGGAAACTACAGTGGGAGAGAGTTGCCTGTGTCAGTTGCAGTAAATGTCAGTGCTTTCTAAGACTGAATACAGATTTTCTTACCACAGTTCAAGTCCTGGAAGCAGTCATACTTTGACTTAGGCCTACTGTTTTGTTGGTTGGTTGATTCTGAGATGTTTTTTTGTTAGGGAAGTTTTAATGTTTCTTTTAGCATTTGTGTTTTTAGGAGCCAATACTTTTACTCACAGGTGTTTAAAGCCATATTCTGAAGAATTTAGATACTGATCCCAATAGCAGGAATTCAAGTCATTCAGTTACAATATTTGACACATTTAAGTTTTATGTAAAGGAGAGTCTGCCTTAAGAAAGTGTACCTCTTTTGGGTGCAACAACAACAACAACAAAAAAAGCTCTATTTCCGCATTGGCTATTATAGCTCTCTGTAAGTTTTACTCAAATTTAACTTCCTATTTATGATTTAACTGTCAGTTCTGAAAGATAAATATAAGGACATAAATGAGAATTTGAAATCCAGAAGAATAAGCCTCCTTGGTAAGCAGTACTGTATAACTTGAATGAGATTCTCATCATGTAGTTGCTCCAAAAAAAAAAAAGTGTGTGCATACATATGAACAAACAGACATGTAATTACATACAGAAAATATGCATGACCATGTGTATATACACACAGACACAGTTATATGGAGAAGAGAAAATGCCAGAAGATCCCCATTGTCTACCCAATAATTCACTTTCTTCAGCCTAAAACTAATGAGTCCCCAGATCTTGCTGCAACATGCTACCTAGAAATAAATTATTTCCACATATTAGAAATAAGGCTAGGAGAGGGCTGGGTGTAGGGATAAAAGGCAGGGAGGAAGAAATTTCTTGATTCAGACAATTGTCTTGAGGCAAACTACCTTTGAGAGTATTCATATCAACCCCATAAGCATTTTCTTTCTGCCTGCCTCTGGAGGGACTTATGTCTAGACTATCCACGGAGTATGCTGTAAGTGACTCAATGTCACCTCAGAGTCCAAGTCATAAGAGAATGCAGTTTCTGTCCCTCTTTTTTTGGCAGTCACCTCTCTTTCCCCCTTTTTGTACCTGCCAAAACCTGAGTTGTAAGTGTCTTGAGAAAATAATTAAGAATTTTATTTACTACAAAGTAACTCTGATGAAAAGAGCTTGTGGAAATGCCACCCATGTAGAAAGATATTAATGGAGTCAAAACTGTGGCAATCCCAATGCTCAAAACAGCCCAATACGAACAAAGTAAAATGTGGAAGGGTAAAGCTTCAAGTGATTCCAGACAGTCTCAGTAGCATCTTCTTGCTGTAAACCAAGAGACAGTGGAATAGAGAAGACTTTTCCATTGTGAACCATCTTTCATTCTTGACCTGGTCACTATATTTGTGTAATGTGTCTTACATCTACAGTAGCTAGAAGATTCCCTCTAAGCTAAGTGTCACAAACCAAGTTCTTTACAAAATTAAACCTTCACCCCATGCCAAGTCTGTGCCTGTGCATTTCCATTTCTCTTCACAGTCATTGGTAGCTAGCCTTGCTTTGCAAATGAGGACTGAGAGACTTAAGACTGTTAGTAAAGACCCAATGTCACACAGTCAAGAAGTAAACCAAAATGGGAAGCCAGAAAAAAATAATAATGAAGCTCCCCACAAGAACTCTTGAATCAGTAAAACTACTGTCATTCCTTCACTCTCCCAAGTAACAAGCTGAGGCTGAGCCATACAATCTATAGACTAATTGTAAGTTTTAGTTATTTCTAAGTGTGTTAAAGCAAAATAATATAAGAATGGGGAGATCTGGAAAAGGTGATAAATAGAAAATGTATTTAAGAAGAAGATATATCTTCAGAACAATATTAAAAGTGCCTGCTGTGTTTTGATTTTAAGGGTTACAAATTATACTTTGAGAAGAGTGCCCCATGAATTATAATTACATTCATTATTTTATAATAGATGTTTTCATTCAAAGAATTTTACTGCTCTCCATGGGTATATGATTAATATACATGTCCTCAGACAATATTAATAAACTTCACCATGCTAAAGACAGAGAAAAACAGATCAGCTTTCTTCCCTTCAAGTTGTTTGGAGTAAATTTCTGAACCTTCAATGGTGCTCTTCTGGGAAAGGGCCACCCTTGCATCAGGAGCTGAATGTCAGGATGTCCTCTGTCCTCACAGTTTCAAGGGCAAAAGCATCACATTGTTAGTCTGATGGACTGAGCTTCTAAAAAGCCATCCTTATATTCCAAGCCTTCAGGAGAAAGCTTTTCTTTGGCAGTGAATGAAAACAAAGGCAAAAGATGAAAGGAACCGTGTTTTAAAGAAAACAAAAAGGGCTGTACAAAAAGGTGTACAAATGTAGAAAGCAGGGGAAAAAAGGTTCATTATATTTGGAGGGAGACTAGGGACATAGGAAGACCCAATGATCCAACAGTTTTCTGTTACTAATTTAGTAAAATTTGGGGGGAGGGTGGAGAAACACCTTTGAAAGTTCTCTGAAGAAAACTGACAGATAGGAACTGAAAATCCATTCAGTCATACTGTTGCCACTTTGTCCAGGTTCCAGAATGCCCCTGGGCAATCTTTGCATGTAAAACAGACAGGGTATATAATGTGTCTCTATCAAGGCAGCAGACACATCAGAAACAACTGGAAACCAGCCAACGTTTTAGATTAAAATGATATCAATCCACTAGAGGGTCTAAAATTGCCATGAATGGATTATTTACAAACTGACTAGAGGAATGTCTAAATAATACCACTATAGAACAGAGGTACCAATGAATGCCGTTCAATGGCATGGCTACCCAAGAGGAACTAGTCAACATATAAGAGCCAAATACTATCATATCTTCATCTTTAGACAGAAATCACTGCCCATACAACACCCAGTACCAGAATATATGGTACACTTTGTGGTTGTCTTCTTTCAATAAAACGCCAAGAGCATCATGTTCATATATATTTTAAAAAGTCCTTTTTGAAAAAGACTGCCAGATTAGACTATTTTTTCCTAAATTCTAGTTTTAGTTGTCTTCAGCAGCTCATTTTGGAAAACATCTGTCCAGTCTGGCTCTTGGGGAAATGTTCAAAAACAAGTACTCTCATTTGAATGCAGAGGGACTCTCCTATGGGAAACATTGTCCTTTGAAAGCAAGCAAAACTATCAAAACATCTATAATCCTTGAACTTCATCAAGTTCAGGACACAGTGATATGACCCAATTTCATACTTAATAAAACGAAAAGATCGGGGGAAAGACAGAACAGCAACACAAACTTGTCTGTTTCACTAATCCCTTTGAGGCAGCATGCTGCTTCCAAACTAAGAACCATTCAGTAACCACTCAGTTTTGAGATAGCAAACAAGTATGTAGAGATATGTTTATGACTGGACCTAGTCAACCTGGAAGCTAAAGTATCTGTCCTTAAGATATTCAGAAAACCAGAATGTTAGGTACTGTGTGTAGGTAGTGTTTGAAACACAAATTTGTGTCCAAACCACAAAATCACCTCTTGTAGAACTAAAATACACTCTATGAGAAGGAATCCAATGCATTAGTAAAGCATCTTCTATACATCAGCCTCTTAGATATGTATAGCAATCCCATAAATCAGGGAACCAGTTGAGTATAATGGTAAAAAAAAAAAATCAGAATTAAAAAAGTCAAAAAGATTTCTATGGACCTGAAAAACCCAGGATAAGATGCAGTAATTTTGACTATCCAGCATCCTGAAACCAAAATGACAAAATGTTCTCTGAAATGTACTGCATCTTTCTATTAAAAAGAAAGCCAAACTACATTTTAACAACACAAGTGATATCTGACTACAGCATAGGCTGACATTGAAAGCTAGCTCTGAGCAGTAATAAGCACTCTGTGAAGACAGAAAACCAAAGACAAGTGGACTAACTAGATTAAAGTTTTAAAACTCTAACTTCTCTACAAAGAAAATGGGAGAGAAAGGTCTATGTAGGATTCATTCCCCACCCCCATGACTGAAAAAAAGGCCATTAAATTTCTCATGGGAGAACTAAAATACCATTCCAAATAACAAAGGGCATTGAATATTTCTAAATGTAGTCAGGTAGACACTATAATACAATATTTCAAACATATTGCCTGTAAAATCAAATTCTACCCTTGGATTTTACAGGTTTGGGAAAATATCTGAGATATCTAGCAGGCAACAAGACAACAAATAAAAGCTGATTCTTATTTGGTTTAAACACACTTTCAAATTTTTTGAATTCTGTATATTAAAAATTCTCACAGCCTTGCTCCAATTTCTAGCAGAAGCTTATTAGGGATGAAAACAAAATCTTGAAAATAATTTGAAAAGGAACAAAAGAACATCACATTTTCCTTAAAAACAAATAAAAACAAGATGAACTCTCTCAGAGAGAGGCAATGATGTGCTCCAAAAGTATAAGATGAATAACATGCTCCAAAAGTATAAGATGAGGCTTCCTCTACTTAATGTGGCCTCACAATCAGCCAAAATAAAAAAATAGCAGTGTTTACCATTTCTAGTACCAGCCAGGTGGATGGAAGTGTAAGTCTGGAAAACTTGGTTTTATTTCTAATGTGAACTGACATTTGGGATACAATAAGGCTGTCTAGTGCAAATGTGTAGAATAAGGAAATGACTAGATTCTGAAGTAAACAAAACAAGACATTGCTAGATAAAATAGGAAAGTTTGCTTTTTATTCTTGGGTTGTCATCATAAGTTGTACATTCCATGTGCTAAATATACAAGGAGAACCATAAATATAACAGTATATACAAATGTAGGTGACAGTGGAGATGCCAGACTTCAAGTTCTTTGTTCACTGATAACCTGTGTGTACACTTTTTCAGTAGATCAGAACAATGACTGGGCCTCAATGGTAAAGTGTGTGCCTTCTATGCATGAGCCCCTGGATTTAGTCCTTGATATTGTACCTACCTTCAAAAGAACACACACATACACACACACACACACACACACACACACACACACACACACACACACACACACAAATCTACAAAAAGCAAACAGATTTGAGTGGCCAGGAAGATGAAACTCAAAAAGTGTATACACTGTACTAAGGAATAGTGACTAATTAACTTGTGAGTACCTGATGATTTACCAGATAAATCTCTACAGCGAGATTCAGGCTCTTTTTGGTGGCCCTTTCTTCAGAATATTGCTGCACATGCACACACACACACACACACACACACACACACACACACACACACACACACAGAGAAGAAAAAGGGTATGCTTACTTAGATAGAATACTTTTAAATCCTGTCCTAACAATCCTAAATCTCCCTTCCATTAAAAAGTGTTAGGTAATTTTCTCACATACACGAGTTAACGTAAATTATCTACTTAAAATATTTAGAAATAAAAATAAATCCAATCACTTAACAACAGGGGATAATTTTTTCAAGAGAACATTTCATACCTCTCATAAAGCAAAAGAAATGAACCAAAAGTGACATTAAAAATATCAAAAAAAAGTAGAAAAGTGACGAAGAGGAGAGGAGGGCAAATAGTGTAAGGCAGTGAACAGGAAGAGAAAGACAAAGTCAAGCTGGCACTGAGCAATGTCCACTCATATGGAAGGTCTAGAGAAGTAGGAACAATTAAAGGGTGAAGTTTCCAACAAAATTTCTTCTCACGTGAGTTTAAAAGGATAAGCACATTATTTATTTATTTTTCAAATGTAATTTTAAACTAACTAATATGTGATACCCTGACACATATTTCCACTGTGAGATGATTAAATGAGAGTAATTAACTCTAATATTTCCCATATTTAACATTTCTGTAGTTAAAAATAATCAGAATCTACTCTTTCATAGTATTTAAAATACAGAATCTAATATTTAATTTCTATATTCAAAATATGGGTAAGTACATTGAATATGCAAGTAGGTGGCTCTCCTTTTTTGCTGACCCTCCATGTTCTTCTCAAATATTTAGCAAACTTAACAATGCAGAAGAAAAATCTGTGAGATGTCTCATCCTGTCCTTTCCCTATTAAGGAGGCATTAATGAACTTTCAATCTTTAGAACAAGGGAAAGAAGGGGTCAATCTTTGAGAACAAGGGAAAGAAAATTACTGTTGCCCTTGTGTTTGAGTCCAGAGTAGAAAACATCTCAGGAACCATGAGTGAGAAGAAAATAATTAAGGGACTGAGGCAAAGAGACCGGACTTGCGGCCACAGCCTCAAGTAGTCCTCACAGCTACTACTCTATAACATGTTCTCGTTTGACCTCAGAAAGATCCAATTACAAAAGGAAAGAAAGAAAACCAAGAAATTGCGATTAAAGCAGTGTTTATCCAAGCACACTAGTATCCACTGCTGGTGTCTGCTCCATCCCAATCTGCTGCCTCTCGGGCAGAGAATTCCTGGCACACAAGACCAAAGCAACATCCATTCTGAAGGACTCTGGGGCCACTTCCCCTAGAAGAATCAGACCCACCAGGCATGTGTTTGTCTTCGACAAGGTACAGAGAATGTACAGTACAGAGCAACATGTGAGTACAAGGAAGTCAACACACATCTGACTGTCGTAGACTTTCCCCAGTCTTGTATGTTTGTTATCTAGAAATCCCACTGGTCTGAAGTTGCTTTGCCAGATATACTTTTGAGATATTGTTGTAAATTATCGTTTAGGTTGTATCTACTGAGCAGAATCCAAAACGCCAAAACAATTTTTATTCACTATTTTCCAGTTTACATGAACCAACTGGCCCTGACCTCCCTTCAGATTTTCATATTGCTGCATTCAAATATCTCAAGTCCAATATTAACCTCATAGCAAAGCAACTTCCAACCCCTTTGTACATGCCTGTTAGGCTGATCTCATACGAAGAATTTACCAGCTTGTGTTTCAATTACAAAAAGCCTTCAAGCAGCCCCAACCCACCCAAAACCACAAGGGTTTCCCTGGATGCCTCCTGTTTCTTTCATTTATTGCATGTCTCTGGAGTGAGAACTAACTATATCCACTCCAAAATCATGTCACCCTTCTTTTTTAGGAAAACTCACCACCTATTCTATTGCTAGTGATAGACTCTACTTCCATGCCTATACCACTTCTTTAGACTCTCAAATAGTTTCACAATAATTTATTAGTAAAACGTTTAGGTTGACAATATGAAATGAGTCAAAAGGAGGCTGAAATGAGTATTAGACAATGCTTCCTGCTGCAGTAATTAGCTTCTAGTTTCAGTGGTTGGACACAAGAACGTAGATTCCTCACTCATGTCACAGTCTAACACAGGCTATAAGGAAGCTTGGCTCTCTGACGACATTTAGGAGCCTCCATTTCCTCCATCATTCTCTCAATCCCAGAAATGTTGAATTCTGTGCTATTGGTAAACAGGCATGGGGACCAATGCACAGAACATGCAAAAGATGACCATCTGAACAAACAGAGAGCAGTGAGGCATGAGAAGAGGGAGTGAACTTACATACATAGAGATACTTGCATGTTCATGTGTTCTGAATCAGTATTCATAATGGCCAAGCTATGGGATCAGCATAGGTACCCATGATATGATAAAACGATAATATATAGTATAACACACACACACACACACACACACACACACACACACACACAGAGAGAGAGAGAGAGAGAGAGAGAGAGAGAGAGAGAGTCAAATATTATACACTCATAAAAAATAATGAAATCCTATAATCTGTGGAATGAACAGACTGAAAATCATGTTAAGTGAAGTAACCCCAACAGAGAAAGACAAAAATGAGACAGTCTTATAATACCACTATACACACACAGAAAGACAAAAGTATAAGAGTAATTGTTAGGGACTTGGAAAGAAAAGGGAGAAAAACAGGTAAACAGAGATCAATGCATAATGTATTCATGTACGAAACTATCACAAAAAAACCATTAACCTATGTTAGTGAATATGTTAATAAATATAATAATAAAATCTTAACAATTAAAACTTTTATCAAAAGATTTTTAAACTGATGCAAGGGATAAATACATGACATTGGCCTCCAGACATCCACAATGTTTGTTCTATTTCTCTTAAGCCCCATCTCCATGCCTCAAGTGCTGGTATAGCACTACAACCAGATCTGAAGATTCATTTCCTTTGAGAATTCATGAATATTGAAATATTCTTGGTAGTTTCAGGCCTTCTGCTCAACCATATTTTCATCTTATTGATGAAATTTCTTATTCAGTTTGACATGGCAAATTAACTTCCTTCAAATTTAAGGTCCTTCTGTTGATAATTATTTCAAAAAGAAAAAAAAACTTTTTTTAAGAACCCGTATTCTTATTGAACATGGCCAAATAAAAGCATAAACATACCTTTTCTTAGTATTTCCATGCTATTTCATTTCAGTCCCTTCAATTCTTATACTTCACAGAATGTTATCATGAGTGAGGAAATGAGGTGGTCTAGCCCCTGAGCCGCTCATGTTCTACGGAGGCTCCTATCTGTCAGATGTCCATGCTCAGTACAAGCAAAGACAGGACTTACTCTGTGGGCTAAGAAGAAATGAGCTGTCTTCCCAGAGCAGAACTTGGAACTACTTTGCTTACAAAACATTAACTGCTCTAAGGGGCTCTAGGAAAAGCAATAGCAAGCCAAAAAAGCAACCCTGCCACACACAACCAAGCAAGCCAACAGCTTGTGTTTCTTCAGTGCGGTTGTGTGCATTGACATTTCTCTTCACAGTCCTGTCACCAGCAGCCACATTTCCCTAAACATCAGGTTAGAAGTCCCATGTTTGACACATGGTTATGACAAATCAGAAAGCTTCAGGTGTCACAACTTAAAGATGAGGATTTGTAAAAGTATCTGGAATCACAATCCCGGGCACAACCCTCAGGGTGTTTCTCTGAACGCAAAGTCCTATCAGAGTTCGAATGCTGGCATTTTCTAGTCTCATAGCAAAGAATCAGATAAAATTCCTGCCACACATGCATGTGAAAAGGTGGCCTAACAATAGAGAGAGAAGCAAGCACTTAAGATGAGAGAAGAGGCTTTCAATGGGCAGATAGTCCGAATGAAATAATTTCCTGAAAAAGAAATAAATGATCTAATTTGAGTCAAGAAGAAATATGAAACATGAATAGAAAGTAGCCAAAAGAGAGAAATGGAAAAGCTGAGATTTAATTTTCTTCTTTAGAAAAATAATAATAATACAAAATCTACAGAGGAACCCAATATGGGAAGCAGCTGACGATCCCAAAGTGAATTCCTGCGAAAGCGGCAACACTAAGAGCAAGTTCCAAGGTAAAAGTTGAATAGAAATCCGATTTGGAGTCAGCTCCACTAAAATCCAAATGTTCAAGAACTTAGTCTTTTCCTTAGAAACGTTGAATTTACAAGAAATATATTTTTAAGTGGGACCGAAAGCTGCCCGCTAGCAAAAGCTAAAAAGAACAGTGCATTCTCTCCAAGATTAAACACACTCGTCTCATTCAGATGCCAGGCAAAGTATGCGCATTTGCTTAGACATCTGTACAGAACTCCAGAAAGCTATTTCTTTGTGAGCTGTGACTAACAAGTATCTAGTATTTGTCAGTCCTGGCAGGCTGAGTACCAGCGACTGTCTCTGTTCAGCAATCACAGTTGTTTGCATCTTCAAACAGGCAACATTGCGCTCTGAACGGTGTACTTCACTGGCAACATAAACATTACTATGTTAAAGGACTTTCCTTTGTAGGGAGCACAACTGCCGAGTAAGCGATTTCAGTAGTGAGGCTAACATTCTCTCACAAAAACCTTCAGGCAGGACAGTGTCTTCAATGACTCATGACAAGGTTGGTGCTCTGTGGCTCCCACCTGTTGGCTTATGCTGCCCCATCACTGTGTTAGAAGGCCTGGCTGTCTGCAGCAATCCAAGCACCACCCAGAGAGAAAGGCCTGAGGAACCAGGCGTGTTTGCCTGTCTAGGTGGCATTCCTATGAGTGAGTAAACCCTTCTCAGAAGCCCTGCCCCAGGCCTTTCTCATGAGTTAATGCCCCTTCATATAAACTTCAGCAGATGTTTCTTTCAATTTTCATTCACCAGAACAAGTCAACTAGTAATGTGGTGGCTCTTACGAAAGTAGGGTGGCACATGCCTGTAATACCAGCACCTGGGTGGCTGAAGCCACCTTTGTCTATGTGCTATAGAGTGAGAGTCTATCTTAAGTAAATGAATAAATAAAGACCTGGCTCCTCCTTCCACTCATACAGGCAGTTAGAATGCAGGTCAGTAAAACCTAGATAATGTTAGAAGCATACAAGGAGTATTCATTCTGTTCCAGTTAGGCAAATAGTCACATCTATCAAGTGTCTGCCTTTAAGCATAGATACCATCAATTACCTGTTTGCACCCCAGGAATCATTTTCATAGGTGGCTTAGCTACATGACTGATTATATGTAACTTCTGATAACTAATATAAACTTAACTCTACTTTCCCATCCTTAAATGAAAGAGAATGTGGCTAAGTGTTACAGAATAACAATCTTCTCTATATAGCAGACGATCCCTCATGATCAATGAATTTACCTCTGAGGAGTCAAGCTACATTCAAATCCCACTTGGGATACCCACTACTGAAGATATCCTTCAACAAAATGTGTTGTGTTTCTGAATACCCAGGTTTCTTTAGGTAGTAATATGACTGTGGTGTACTGACAATCTCCCTTTCAACGTATTATCTTGTTTATTTTGTTCTTTAAACACACTGGATCACTGTTCTATACAGCACATATTTGTATTTTCCTAGAATTCAGAATGCTGAGAATGGGGAATCACTGTGGGTTTGAACTATATTATATAATGAATTCCAGAATAATCTGGACTACAGAAATAGTACAAAGTCTAAGAGGGCAAAAGCAAAGAACTATGAGCTTCAGGAAAAAGCATCAGAGAGACTGTCAGAAGCAGCAGACCTTAATTCAACCATGGGCCAAATTTCATCCTCCATTTGTTTTTCATGGTAGTATCATAACAGCAGAGAAATTGGCGATGCCAGATGAAAAAAATCAATAGATCTGACTCTACCATTTTAGCTCTGCAACAAGTTGTCTAGATCAAGACCTTCTCTTACAGATAAAAAGTAGAATATCTTAAAATTCAGTCCTTTCCCACTGACAGGGTCATTCACTTCATTAGCAAATATTTATTGAGAACCCGCTTGTTCCAAACACCACCTAACACTCTGGTAGGTGAAAGGAAAGAAGAGGATCAATCATAAGGGCCAAGTGAAGAGAAAGAGCTAATCAAGTAATCAAAATGTGAAATGTTATTCATGAGATAATCATTGTGATGTGGCAGGAAATGGTAGAGAAACTTACTAAGCATGTACAAGGCAGACATGCAGACCTCAAGAAGGCTGGAGCAGAGGAGAAAGAATGATTTCATCGGCAGAGAGAGAGAGAGAATATAAACAGAAGAGTCATATATATGTGTGTGTGTATATATATGTGTATATATATATATATATATATATATATATATATGGATAATTAAAATCTAGGTAATAACCAAAGAGGAGGTTACAAGCAAGGATGCAGAGGCCCATTGGAGGGAGAGCACCAGGTGACAGGTAACAATGCAGAGAGGAGAGCCTAGGGGTAATCAGGAGCTTGTAAATTGAGGAAAGGAGTCTTCTACTCCATTCACAGTTGCTAAACAGCCTGCTTATGCCACAGAAGGATGTGAGGACTCTACAAACTGTTCCTTTGCAAGTCCTGAGCCCAAGTTGTCAAAAAATATGGCTGCCAAAACCAGGTCTACTTATACAGCTCTATCCTGGCACTTCCTAATAACCGTTTCTCTTTAACTCTTTCTTTTGGAACGTCAGATTTTTTTTTACAAAGATGATGTTGGAAGCATGACAATAACATATTATTTTCTGACCCAGTAAAATTGTGTGTTGTTCACACTCCATAAACACAGGGACATCACAGATATTTGTTTGGCCTTAAAGTGAGCACCTAAGCAAATCCTAACTATAGAAGTACATTCAAAATTAAATAACATAGTTGGTTGAAAATGGAAGAATAAGTCAAACTTCTGAGGACTAAGTAAGTATCCCTAGGATGAGAAAGGAGGAAACAGGTTCTTCAATCACTTCATAATTCACCACCAGCTTGGTAATTAGACAAAGTCTAGCAGTCCAATAACATGGACAATGAAGCTTTTAAATATGCTTAAGTGGTCCTTTCTTGGAGAATCTTGGCCTGCTCAGCTCTTGGATGTATATTTTGGAGGTAAGCATGGACCATTTTATAGAATAACCATACTGTAGGAAGAAAAATTATTTGGAACAGCTATTCAAGTATTCAAGGTTGTCTCCCAGAGCTCACTGGTAAATGTGAACTATCCTTTAAATAATATACCCTTAATTCTCCAGCCATTATTGTAAATGTCCAATAACAAGCCACAAGTTCTAAGGTCAAGGACAATGTTGCTTCCCCTCTCCTGCAATCTCTGCTGTGAGTAAATTATCTACCCCCACAAAAAGCACTTAGTATAAATTTGTAAAATATTTGTTGTCTAAAACAGGATACATGCTTAATGCTTTGCTGGTTTTCATGGTAAGTATGGAGCTTTAACTATTACCCATACAAAGGAAATGAGAGAGCCAATCACTCAGGTACTATAAAGGTCATGCTACCTGTAGATTTCAAAACACACCTGTGTTCTATATCTCCACTGTGCTAGACAGGCCAGGGTTTTCCCCACATCATGTCTGCCTGAGTCACTATGCCGCTTTCACAAATACCAGAGTTTGAAATTACAGGCAATAGCCAGGGACTACACAGAGGAAAGGTGGATACTGTAAAGGAGTGATAATTACATTTGCAAGTCCTTTTTGAGGAAAGTCCACTCTTATCTCCTAAATGTAGCTAAGTATATCTCAAATGAATGGTGCCATGATGGAAAAATTGCTAGCATTGATATCCCTCAGTCCTTTTCTACTTTTAGCTATGCTTCAGCCCTGTTTGGTTTCCTAAAAAACAACAGGAAGGGTCTACTGCAAAATCTTCATTCCTATGGACCCTAACTCCACTCCCTAATCTCAGGTTGGAACTGCTTCCCACAGCCCCTATGCAGAGCATAGAGCACAGTCCGCTTTTTCTAAGAAACTACATAGTTTAGTATCAATCTGTTCTGGAGCTGTACATAGCAATCTCTACCCTTTGTTTTCACAGATTCTTACTGTTCTTAATGTGCCCAAGAAATATCCTCTCGCTATTCATTATCCATAACAACCTGTGCCAAATCCCCCAAATGTAGCAAACTACAAAACTCCAAAAGAAAATTGAAACAGGCTCTGGCAATCTCGGAATGCTTGGAATGCAAATAGACAAACCACAACTAGTGACTAAATTCAAGCTATAAAAGAATTGCTGTCAGATGTAGTATCCATCTAACTGTCAGTGAGGTCTTCTGTGTTCTTCCTGTTTTGACAGGGTGCCTTTTTTCTTTTACAAATATTAGAAGTGTTGGGAATCAAATTCCAATATTTGTGATCGCTGCATTCTTACATGCTTGCTCTTGAACCATAATGGGGTACACATGGCTACTCATGGCAGGGTCTACTGCAAAATCTTCATTCCACAGAGGCAGAGCACACATTCCCATTAATACCTTGGTCATGTGACATGCCTTGGCTAATAGAATCTGGCAGACAGGATGCTCAAAATTTCTAGTCAGCAGTTTTGGCATAGCTTCTTAATTTAATTTGTTACATGTTGATTGGCATGTACCAAAACAATGTTGCTCCTTCAATTTAAGTCTCAAAAATAATGCAAAGGCCAACCTACAGCAGCACAGGAAGAAAAGCTTCTGATGGCAAACCTTTGTGATTTAGTGATCAACGCCACCAAAGCAAATTAAGAGGGGGAAAAAGTTAAATTGTATCAAACTTTGATGTCAGGAAAATCTATGCTTATGAAAAACTTTCTGTAATTTACAATAGATCCTGGCATGAGTTATCTCAAACTCAAAATCCCAACTGTAGTACTGACGGTATCATGGAGAGAAGCTCTGCACCCTCAGGCAGGGGTGCACCTCTAGCCTCAGGGCCAACCTTTCCTTAGGGAACAGCACTCTCTCAACTGCAAATCTCCTTTTGTTCTTTGATTAAAAGATGAATTCCTAATGCTCTATCACGATTTTTGTTATCATAAAATGCACGCCCTTTTTCATAACTCTTGAATAATGAAAAATACAGGATTTATGATCCTTTGAGTGAATTCTAACAAGTAATGAAATTCAGATGAACTGTATAATGATTCCTCATTTTCTTTATGAAACCTATCAGTTCAACTCTTTGCCTTGAGGACAGATGCTAAACAGCTGTTCTGGCAAGTTATTAAATCAAGTTTCTGGTTTTATTCAGGCCCTTTCGACATATCCCCATAGAAAGAGGAGGCAGACAAAGAAATGCTAGCCATACACTGCATATAATTACAAGCAAAAGAGATTAAGTACTGAAATAATCTAAACAGATAGTGTTCTCAATTAGCCAGTATTTTTTACTTTAAGAATCTGAGGACATTTTCTCCACATCCCTTTAGGAACTAGAATTAAATTCCAATGTAGCCGGTCATTTAGAACACACATAATTAACAAAGGAAAATAAACCAATCCCACTGAACAACTGGAAATAAATTATGAAAAGTCATTGATATTAAAGCCAAGTTTCTTGATTGGTGATTCTCCTTGGCCAAGTCGGGGATATAGCTCTGCACATTGCTGTGTTTAATGTTCTAGATTACTAAGTTGGGAGACATTAGCTCTTCAATGAAATGCAATCCATCATAGACCTTCAACACAGTCCCTCCAGGAAGGCAAAGCCTGAACAAGGCAGAAAAACCAAAGGCTCTAATGGAATATTCAGTACATTTGCAGAACATTGTACACTAAGTGGTCAGAATGGCAACATGAATCACCTACTGCATTGAGGGAAAAACCTGGAAACAATGATTTCAGAGATGCTGACTGATTTAAGTTTTTAAAAATGTCTGTCAGTGAAGACTCAAAGTTCTTCATGCTTTTGACAAAACACTTTTCAAACATGAGACATGGCAAGAATGTAATTCCAATGTCCATGATGGAACACTCTTAAAATGTGTAATATGCAATTGTACAGATCAGCAACTCTGAGTAATGACAGAAACACCAGCAATTAGTGTGGTTTTCTGGCCTCCTATCTCGTGTGCCATTGCAAATGTGTATGTATGTATGTATCTTCAAATTTTAATTCATTTTCAGTAGATATGACACTCTCCTATGATGTATCTTAATGGCAAATATATGACTTTGTCTTCATTTTAATGTCTTTTTTTTTTTCGAGACAAGGTTTCTCTGTGTAGTTTTGGTGCCTGTCCTGGATCTCGCTCTGTAAACCAGGCTGACCTTGAACACACAAAGATCCACCTGACTCTGCCTCCTGGGTGCTGGGATTAAAGGAGTGTACCACCACCGCCTGGCTAATGGCATTATTAAGGAAGCATGTTGCCACGAATAAAAATGGATCTAAAGTGTTATCTAATTCACAATAGTACACCCACATATTCTACTTAGAAGCGCACTAGCCAAGAAGACTCAAAGGCAGCTTTTCTATACCTGAAATTTCCTTTATCCCCAACATGTATTAAATTCATTTCCAATATTTTGTATCTCTGTCTACAGAAAGCACTGTCCAGTCACATGAGTCCATAGAATCCCTGAAGTCAGCTGCTAAGAGCAAAAGGGTATTAGGATATTATTTTCTGCTTGCTAAGGAATGAGAAAAATAATAATGGGATTAAAGATTTTTGGTCAATGGTTTCATTCATTTGTAAAATCAGATAGGCAACTGAATCTAAAAGCAAAAAAAGAGAGAAAATTGTGTGTTTGTTTGTTTTGTTTGCTTGCTTTTCCCCCTCAGAAGTGATTAGGAAAGCCCCTTAACTATGGCAAGGTTGAACCTGTGCCATCCGTCACTTGAGACAGCCATCCATCAGTGGTCCTGAGGTGACCACATCCTGTGGATGCTACTGCCTTTTCACACACGGTCAAAAAGAATTATTAATAAAAGTGAATTTTGTATGTCCATGACATCATTGAGAAACTAAGGGATAAAGAAGAACCTTCTCAAGTGTCCTAAGGGAAAATGGAGTAGCCATCTTGGAAAAGTAAAATAATACATCTACAACACTATCTTTTTAATGAGAGAAAATGCCTCTGTCTCGCAAAGACTTCTGTTGCTTATCTTCTGTTCTTACCCTTGAATACTGATTTATGTATTATGTATTTCTCAGGCCCAGATTACTGGAACCTAAAAGCTCTATGGTGTTTTCCACACTGCTGAGTGAATGACTGTCATCCTGAAAATGGAGGAAGCCATACAAGAGGGATTTGGTTTTATTTTGTTTTCCAGAAGACTTCTTTTTTTCTTATGTTAAGCATTTAGTTAGCAAGTACATTCTGGAGTTTCATTCTTTCAACAGTTTAGCTTAGCTGGTTGTCCTGATGTCTCACTCATCCCTCAGAACCCATCCCCCATAGACTTCTTGCCACTTTCATGTCAAATGCCCATTATCTCCTTCTTTCCTCTTTTTTTTCTCTTCTGTTTCTAGTTCCAAAGCCTAGATCTACACCCACCCCACTCATTCAGACAGACATTGTATGCTAGGATCCACATAGAAGACACATTCATCTTTGGCCTGAATCTTTCCTCTTTACAGATATAACCATTTTCCTGCAAATTTCATGACTTCATTTTTTATAAGTGAATTAAATTCCCTTGTATACATGTACACCATATCTTAGATATCTATTCACCTGTTGATGTGCATCTAGGCTCCTTCCCTCTCCCTGCTCTTATGAATAGAACAGCTGTGAACATGGCCACACAAGCATCTCTGTGATCTGATACAGAGTTGTGAGTACATGCCCATAGGAGTGAAACAGCTGAGTCAAATGGTAGTTCTAGTCTTAGTTCTTTGAGACTCATTTCTGTAGGGACTGTACCAATTTACATTTCCACCACCAGCAGATAAGGGGTTCTCTCTCTCCACATCCTTGCCAGCCTTTGTCATTTGTTTTTTTTTTTTTTGTTTGTTTGTTTGTTTGATGACAGTCTTTCAAACTGGAGTGAAATGGAATCTCAAAGTAATTTTAATCGACATGCCCCGATGGCTAAGAATGCTGAACACTTTTAAAGACATTAATTGGGCCACTTGTGTTTCTTCTGAGAACCTGTCTGTTCATCAGCACATTTGTGACTAGAAGTTCTTTTGGGGGGGGGGTGTTAACTTGGCAATTATTTGTAAATTATGGATATTAGTCCTCTGACTGAAGTACTTACTGGTGGCAAAGATTTTTCTCCCAGACTGTGTACTAAATATTTGACCTGCAAATTTTCCTTTGCTGTGCACAAACATTTTAGCTCCCTGTCACACATATTACATGTGTGTGAACAATTATAAATAACACATTTATAAATGAATAAATACAACCTGTTACTTTTTGTGGCCTCTTGCTCATCTAAGTTTTATAAGGTTTTTGTTTGTTTGTTTGTGTTTGTTTTTATTTTTGTTTCCCTATCAATCAGTACCTTGCTTTATTTCTTCATCTATCAGTGCGTCAGGGATTTGTCTAAGTTTTCATTGGATACATAGGTGCAAGATTAATACACATTTCATAGTTGCATGTAAAGTTAGAAACAACAGGCTCTGAAGGAAGCTGCCAGGCCTATACTTTGAATGAAGTACTCCAGTTGCTGGTAGGACCATGTCTTGTGGCTTTTCAGAAATCTTTGTTGGGTTTTTGTTTTTGTTGTTGTTGTTGTTCTCAGTTGGATTAGTTTAGTTGAGGTCCATTTATTAATTCAACAAACATTTACTGATTAATACTATATTGAGTCATATCTTCAAAAAAACATAAAAAGAAACAAGGGCAGCTGAGAATGCTGCTGGAAGAATCTGCATTTCAGAGGGCAGAAAAGGACCTGAAGGTCCTAAGAGGAAACTATAGTATAAGGAAACAATTCTGCACCAGACAAAATCAGCACTAGACTGCATCTGACAACCAAGAACGGTATGATTATGCACATAATCACCAGTTATGTGGAGAGGGAAGAAAGAATGAGTTTAATCCGACCTGTAGAAGTGAAGATCAGAGACCAGATGATAGGAAAGCTCAGGAGTTATATTGACCGTGAATGTGAAACATAGTTTAGACCTCCTTCCTAGACCAGACATGCAGGGTGGGGATATAAGACTAGTCTTTGAAGAGATCAGCAAAAAAGAAGGGGAAAGATTATAATGTCTAGACACTCAGTTGCTTGCCGTTTTCTTTTTAGTTAAATAAGTACTTACAATACTACATCAAAAGCTGCCACTTTCAGTTGTATGTGCTGAGGAAAACTGAAGTGAGACTTCAGAATTCTCCCTTACCAATTATACAACCACATCACTTCACTTCTCCGCGCCACCTACCCACCCTGCCACACACACACACACACACACACCAGTCCTTTACCCCATCTATACACCCAGTATTAGACAATCCAGGAGTCATGTTCAGATCCATGGAGAGCATCCACTTGTAAGATCTGCAAGTAAAGACTCAACCAAACTTTCCTTTTGTCTTTCATTTTTCTATAGTCTTCCCAACTTCTCCTACATTTATCCTCAAAAAGCTTTGGCATAGCCAAGGTCTTACAGCTGCCTATTTCTGTATTCCTTAGGTAATTTTTGCCTATTCTCTTTTCTCTGCTAGCATTTCCATATAGTGACTACCCAGAAATCATTTACAACTCACACTTTTCCCTTGAGGCCTGGATTCACACTTCCAGCTAGTTGGCATTATTTATTTGATCATCTTTCCAAGTCAAGCTGAAGATTCTCCATTTAACCAAAATTCCCATTCTTTCTTAGTGTTATCTTCCATCTCCATAATTATTACAGCCACCCAGCCAGGTGATCATAGAAGAAATCCACAGATCTTCTTCACCACCCCTTACTACCCATATCTGTCACATCCAAGGAACTGACTTACTTATGCCTGCTTATTCTACCTGGTGTTTTTCTAAAATCCATTAACTTTTTTGTTCCACATGCTCTCAGAAAAATCAACTGTCCACTCTCACCTGATGGTCAGTACTCCCCCAGCTAAGACCAACACTGCATATGAGGGCTAGCCATGCCCAGCAGGGTAGGTTGCCTCCTCCTCCCAGCTCACTCTCCCTGTCATTGCCACAACTCGAGCCAAAATGGTCTTCTCTCAGAAACTGGACCTCACTGGGTATTTCTGAATGAATGTCAAAAGGAAGGGAAGAGAGGATAACAAAGAAAGAGTGGACAGAGGAAGGCAAGGGGCGGTCGGGGAATGTAAACACATTAAGAAAATGAAAAGGAAATTTTGCTTTGGAAATTAAGAAGTACATATTTGCTTGTGTTTGACCTTATTACCTAAAATTGCATGCATTTTAAGAGGGACAAGAGGTCTCCCTTAGAGGGTACATAATTAAGACTAAGCAGGGCAATGTGTTGAAAATTTTCAGCATATTGGAAGCATTCCCCAGATGAGAAATGGAAAACTCACCAGGAGCCTGAAGCAGGGTTATGTATTTTACAGTGGAAAACTTTGTGTAATCCTGGGCTTCCAAGCCTCTTTGCTTCCCTTTTCTCCATTTTTATTTCTTAAGAATACATCATGCCCATGAAAAGGAAGAATTGCACATCCTACTATAGTCTTTTATTATAGCTGTTCTGGTTTGGGGGGCTCACCCTTGGTCTTATCCCACCTCAAGATTGTCAAATTTGTGTCTTTCCTGAAAGGTCAACACACTAATTCTCCTAGTAGATTTTATAACTAATGAAAAGGTATTTCTAAACTTAGTTCACGTATTCATTTTAAAAATACAAATAGAAGAGTACTTTTAAAAGACGAATTCTCCAGAGTTACAGTATCAAATAACACTCATCTTGAATTTATATTAGTTATCGACCATCATTTCCACTTCTGAGCTAGCATTACTGTCTACTATAGAAAAAAAGAAAACAGGAGTAAACTATAAATATGAGAGACCCACCTTCTTCCCAGATTAGAGAGCAATTAAACACTTGCTACCCTGAGAACCAAGAGGGATCATTCCCCTTGTTCATGGAGAACATTTTCAAAGACTGTATATGCATATCTATATAGAGGATATCTATAATTACACACCACATTTATTGCTTTTAGGTGAAACAGCAACCATAACCAACTACCAGAGACAGTAACCATAATTTCCTAAGAGTTTTGTTCAATAATAATATCTAGGCTTTATTTTTGTTTGCTGCACTTGGCCCTGAGAAGAGGCATCAAAGTTGTGTCAGTGACAATGAAGAGGCTGACTATGCAGCAATGTCACCACTGCGTGTCACCTCCCAGCCAGATGTCCCTTTCAATCTTACTCTGCTGGAGCTGCCACTCTAGTGTGACAACTAGAAAAGCACAGGATTCAAACTGCTCCAAAAAACTGCCAGTCTCTGACCAAGACAAAAAAAAAAAAAAAAAAAAAAAAAAAAAAAAAAAAAAAAGGAACCAATTGCTAATCATGAATTTCATTAATTCTGTGACTCTCTTCTAGGAGAACATAATAAAAGATAGCATCAAATTAAAAAGGGAAACCTCATATCTAAGAGATGTTTATCAACCCAAGCTTACTGTAGTTCTTTTGAAATTAAATACAGCAGGATTTTCAGGGAGCTTTGCTGTTTTTCCTGTCAAAACAATTCTTTGCTGCATTTCTTCTCCATTATTTAGTCTCATTAGAGTACTGTAATTATTGGATTAGTAATTTATTGTTAAAGAGATCTCCACACTTGAAATAGCTCTTCCATTGCCCCTCCTAATAATATTGCTCAATTCACCTGGAGACCTCCAAATCTGCACCTCCCCCATCCCTTTTCTTAGACTCATGGGGGACTCTGAAGTTTCCAAAAAACTTCATCTACTTAAGAAGCAATGATTATCCAAGGCTCTGAACCTGAGAGAGAAAATACAACCCCAGAGTGTGAGTTATATGAACATACATCCCACAGAACAGACCCTCAGTTTCACAGAAGGACCCAAGAGAGGCACAGCAGCCCAGGGAAGTTCATTGCCAAGTGCAGGCTGTCCAAAGTTGCCGCAGGTGCTTGCTTTAGCAGCCAGTGTTAAGCAACCATACCCAGACTGGGACTGTAGTGTGATACTGTTGAAAGACCTCAGAAGCCACAGTTCTATGGCATGGGGGCAAAACATGCCTGTGTCATTGTTCCCATGGGATGGACAAGTAAAAGCATACCTCTCCACAGTGTAGACACTATGGCTGAAGAAGTCCATGAAGACAAGAAACAGTACTTTTTAGAGGGTCAAGTCAAAAAGCAGTTTTACTGTTTGTTAGGAAGGATCAACTCCAATCCATTAATGCTTTAATTGCCTAGACTAATTAAGATAATGAACAACAGTGAGCCTAAAATCAATTAGCTTTGTCCAAACTTCTATTTTGAATGGAGGACCTTAAGGACTTCTTTTGATTTTTTTTTTTTTTTTGTATTTTCCTTAGCTGCTGCTGTAGTAAAATGGGAGGGGGGGTGGGCAAATTACAGGTGATATGACCCCTCTCTACCTTCAACAAGCCTACATAGTTAGTTGAATATTTCCTTAGCAATAGGAGCTGTGTTATAGGATAGGCAAGAGAACTGCAGATTTTAAACCGAATCATGTCTCTCTAAAGCAATCAATGGACAAAGACAGTAACGTGTCCCTTTGGTCACCTGGCTTTTATGATTTAAGTTACTTCAAAGTAAGCATGAGAGACTATAAAGCCTCTTTCAAATTCCACCAGACAGCAGTATTTCTTGATTACATTGCCCTTAGAAAAAGCCCTCCTTGAATTACTTAGCATAGTCTGAGACATTTAGATTGCATAAGAAATCAGGGCAGACAGGTGTGTGAAGTCAAGGAAGCCTTGAAGGACTGACCAATATATGTAATAGCCAGCAACTGCAGCTTCCTCTTCCCTGATGGGTGCAACCTGAGACTCTTCACCTACAGAGACCTCCTACCTCCACAGCTGACTTCTCCCACTCTGTGTTACATGTACTAAAAGCTGAGGTTCCTGGTTGCTCCTTAGTTGATGCTGCCCAAGCACAGCCAACCTGATCCCAGCTTTTCTGGAAGTGTGCCCTCTTGGCATTCTCTTGCAGCCCCAGTCAGGTATCCAGGCCCAGGCTGTAAGAATGTGCCACATACTCAAGCGGCAGACTCTGGAGAGAGATCCCTGATCCCCAGCCTCTACTTTGGAAAGTTTGTGGTCTAATTCCCTAATCAAGTTAGGTCTAGCTCACAGAGACAAGGCTGTTTAATCACAGTCCCAGTGACAGCATCATCAATTACTGTCCACAGGAAGAAATTTTCAGTAACTTTTTCTCCATTCAAAAAAATAAAAATAATCATGAGACCCACACCCTCAAATCTTTCACCTCGTGTCCAGCTCAGCTTTTGGGTTAGTTACCCTCGCTGTTACTCACTTTCCATGATGGTCATATTTCTGTACCTGGAAAGTTACCTGTAAAACTCAATTTAAGAGCAAAACAGTTTTCTCTGGGCTCACAGTTTCACCCCATGGGTGGTGCATGATGAAGACCTCTTTTTCGAGGATCTAGGTGGGAAGGTGCTTCATGCAGGAAAGGTCAACATTGCTCAACTTACGACATCTGTGAGGTAGGGTGAAAAGTAGCATCATAGTAATTTCCAGTGGTCCATAATCCTTTCAACAGGTCCCATATCCTAAAGGGTCCATCCCCTCTCAATAGAGCTATAAACTAAGAACCAAACTTCCACACATATGCATTTGGGGGACACTTCCAATACAAACTATAGCACTTTCTCAGAACAATACTGAGTTGTTGAGCAGGTCTCTTTGTGCAGTGCCAACAATAATGACCTGCCCATGGATTATAGGTGCTAAGATTTTACACGTTATAAATGAAGCCACAATGAACCAGACAGAACAACTGACTGGACTATGGAAGCCTTATGATGTGCCTCTGCAATGAAAGAAAATCTCAGCCTAAGAAAATACATGTGTGTTACTCTGTATGAAATGCACAACTGTTCCATATTCAGACAGTCAGTAACCGACAGACAGCTCTGTGTCAAGCAATGTGCGCATGAGGAGTGCAGCATCATCCCCCACCTGTTAGAGTAGCTATTATCAAGCACATAGGAGATAACAAGTTTTGGCAAGTATGTGGGAATATAAATTAGCACAGCTATCAAAGAAAACAGTGTAAAGGTTAATCAAGAACAGCACGGAAAGCCTCAAGGACCTAGGCCCTGGGACACAGAGAGTCCCCAGGAACACCACCCAACTCTGCCCCAGTTGCTGGGCCAGCAGGGAAGATTCCTGTGGGCAGGTTCCCCCACCAAACCCCCACATTAGACCCTGCAATCTACAAGCCTTACACCCTACCCCAAACCCATCCACCTGCAACTGCAGTAACTTCCTGAGACACAGAGTACACCAGCTCTCATTGGACCAGGAGTTGCTAGCCAGCAGGGAAGATTCCTGACAACAGGCTCCCCACCAAAATGCGCCATTGGACGCAGCAATTTACAAGACTCATGCCCTACCCCAATACCCATTGCTCTGCAACACCAGTGGCTTCCTGAGACACAGAATCTGCCAGCTCTCATTGGACCAAGAAAGGCTAACTGAGACACAGAATCCACCAGCTCTGACTGGACCAAGAGCTCTGATAAGACCAAGAGTGGCTCCCTGAGCCAAAAAATCAGCTAGCTTGGATTGGACCAAGAGCAGCTCCCTGAGATACAGAATCTGCCAGCTTCAACTAGACCAAGAGCTAAGATTGGACCCAGAGGGGCCCACTGAGAAATAGACACAGCAAGTACAGATTAGACCAATAGCAGCTCACTCAGATGCAGGCACCTCTTGCACCTATAGGAGGAAGAGATGGGTAGATGTCAGTGCAAAAATACATACAACAAAATAAGGAGAACTATGGCATCACCAGAACCTAGCCCTTCTACAACAGCAAGATCTGAACACCACAATGTAGAAGAAGCAGAAGAAAGCAACCTTAAAAATAACTTCATGAAGATTCTAGAGATCTTTAAAGAGGAAATGTAAAACTCCCTTAAAGAAATTGAGGAAAAGACAAAATATTGGAAGAAATCAATAAAGAAATTGAGGAAAAGGCAAATAAAAAATTGGAAGAAATCAATAAATCCCTTAAAGAAAGCCAAGAAAACCATGAAAAAGCAATGAAACATGTGAAGGAAATAGTTCAGGACCAGAAAACTGAAATAGAAACAATGAAGAAGACACAGAGAGAATGCTGGGAAGAGAAAATCTGAGTAAACAAACAGGAAACACAGATGCAAGCATCACCAACAGAATACAAGAGATGGAAGAGAGAATTTCTGGTGTAGAGGATACAATAGAGGAAATAGATTCATCAGTCAAAGTAAATACCAAGCCAAAAAAGTCATAACACAAAATGTCCAGGAAATCTAGGACACCATGAAAAAGCAAAACCTAAGAATAACAGGGATAGAAGAAGGAGAAGAATACCAACTCAAAGGCACAGAAAATATATTCAACAAAATCATGGAAGAAAACTTTCCCAACTTAAAGAAGGAAATACCTAAGAAGATACAAGAAGCTTATAGAACAACAAATAGACTAGCCCCCCCCAAAAGTCCCCTCACCACATAATAATTAAACCACTAAACATACAGAATAAAGAAAGAATATTAAGAACAGCAAAGGAAAAAAGGCAAATGGCTTATAAAGGCAGACCTATCAGAACAACATCCGACTTCTCAATGGAGAATTTGAAAGCCAGAACGACCTGGACAGTTGTAATGCAGACACTAAGAGACCATGGATGCCAGCCTAGATTAATATACCCAGCAAAACTTTCAATCACCATAGATGGAGTGAACAAGACATTCCAAGATAAAGCCAGATTTAAACAACACCTATCCACAAATCCAGCCCTACAGAAAGCACTAGAAGGAAAATTCCAACCTAAGGAAGTCAGATACACCCATGAAAACACAGGCAATAGATAACCCCACAGCAGTAAATCCCAAAAAAGAGAAATACACACATACTATCACCAAAAGATAACAGGAATTAACAATAATTTGTCATTAATATCCCTTAATATCAATGGACTTAATTCATCTATAAAAAGACACAGGCTAACAGAATGGATATGAAATCAGGACCCATCCTTCTGCTGCATACAAGAAACACACCTCAACTTCAAAGAGAGACACTACCTCAAAGTAAAAGGTTGGGAAAAGACTTTCCAATCAAATGGATTTAAGAAGCAAGCTGGTGTAGCTATCCTAATATCTAACAAAATAGACTTCAAACTAAAATGAATCAAAAGAGATCAAGAAGGACATTACATACTCATCAAAGGAAAGATCCACCAAGATGAAGTTTCAATTCTGAACACTTATGCCCCAAATACAAGGGTACCCACATATGTAAAAAAAAAAACATTATTAAAGCTTAAATAACACATCAAACCCCACACATTAATAATGGGAGACTTCAACTCCCCACTCTTACCACTGGACAGATCTGCCAGATTGAAACTTAACAGAGAAATAAGGGACCTAACAGATGTTGTGACTCAAATGGATGTAATTGATATCTACAGAACATTCCACCCTAACAAAAAAGAATATACCTTCTTCTCAGCACCCCATGGAATTATCTCTAAAATTGACCACATACTCAATCACAAAGCAAATCTCAATAGATACAAAAAAATTGGAATAACCTCCTATATTCTATCAGATAACCATGGCTTAAAGTTAGATTTCAACAACAAAAATTACAGAAAGCCTACAGTCTCATAGAAACTGAATAATGCTCAAGTGAATCAATGATGGGTCAAGGAAGAAATAAAAAAGAAATTAAAGACTTCCTAGAATTCAATGAAAATGAAAGTACTACATACCCAAACTTATGGGACACTATGAAAGCAGTGCTACGAGGAAAATTCACAGCACTAAATGTCCACATAAAGAAGTTGGAGAAATCTTACACTAGTGACTTAGCATACCTAAAATCTCTAGAAAAAAAAGAAGCAAAGTCACCCAGGAGGAGTAGAAGGCAGGAAATAATCAAATTGAGAGCTGAAATCAATAAATTAGAAACAAAGAGAAGAATACAAAGAATCAATGAAACAAAGAGTTGGTTCTTTGAGAAAATCAACAATATAGACAAGCCCTTGTCCAAACTAATGAAAAGGCAGGGAGAGAGCATCCAAATTAACAAAATCAGAAATAAAAAGGGAGACATAAAAACAGACAATGAGAAAATTCAGAGAATCATCAGGTCATTCTTCAAACACCTATATTCCAAAAAATTGGAAAATCTAAAAGAAATCGACAATTTTCTGGATACATACCACATACCAAAATTAAATCAAGACCAGATAAACAATTTATATAGACCAATAACCCATAAGGAAATAGAAACAGTCATTAAAGGTCTCCCAACCAAAAAAGCCCAGGACCAGATTGCTTCAACTCAGCATTCTACCAGATCTTCAAAGAAGAGTTAATAACAATACTCTTCAAATTGTTCCACATAATAGAAACAGAAGGAATGTTAGCAATTTCCTTTTATGAAGCTACAGTTACTCTGATTTCAAAGCCACACAAAGATGCAACAAAGAAACAGAATTACAGACCAATCTCCCTCATGAACATTGATGCAAAAAAACTCAATAAAATATTGGCAAACTGACTCCAAGAACACATCAAAAAAATTATCCAGCATGGTCAAGTAGACTTCATCCTAGAGATGCAAGGATGGTTCAACATATGAAAATCTGTCAATGTAATATGCCATATAAACAAACTGAAAGAAAAAAAAAAACACGTGATCATTTCATTAGATACTGAAAAGGCCTTTGACAAAATCCCACAGCCCTTCATGATAAAGGTCTTGGAGAGTTCAGAAATATAGGAACATACCAAAACATAATAAAGGCAATTCACAGTAAGCCAACAGCCAACATCAAATTAAATGGAGAGAAACTAAAAGCGATTCTACTAAAATCAGTAACAAGACAAGGCTGTCAGCTCTCCCCACATTTATTCAATATAGTACTTGAAGTTCTAGTTAGAGCAATAAGACAACAAAAGGACCTGATCCAGTTGGGGACCCCTCAGCCATTGGTTCATAGTTCATGTGTTTCCATTCGTTTGGCTATTTGTCCCTGTGCTTTATCCAACCTTGGTCTCAACAATTCTCTCTCATATAAACCCTCCTCTTTCTCGCTAATTGGACTCCCAGAGCTCCACCCGGGGCCTAGCCATGGATCTCTGCATCCAGATCCCTCAGTCGTTGGATGGGGTTTCTAGCCCGACAATAAGGGTGTTTGGCCATCCCATCACCAGAGTAGGTCAATTCGGGTTGTCTCTCGACCATTGCCAGCAGTCTGTTGTGGGGGTATCTTTGTGGATTTCTGTGGGCCTCTCTAGCACTTTGCTTCTTCCTATTCTCATGTGGTCTTCATTTACCATGGTCTCCTATTCCCCTGAATGGGTGAGACAGTTGATTGGCTTGATCTGTTTGGGAGGCATCCAGGCAGTGGGACCGGGTCCTGTGCTCATTGCATGAGTTGGATGTTTGAAACCTGGGGCCTATGCAGGGTTGCTTGGCTCAGCCTGGGAGGAGGGGACTGGACTTGCCTGGACTGAGTCTACCAGGTTGATCTCAGTCCTTGGGGGAGGCTTTGCTCTGGAGGAGGTGGGAATGGGGGGTGGGCTGGGTGTAAGGTGAGGGGGGCGGGAGGGGAGAGAACAAGGGAATCTGTGGCTGATATGTAGAACTGAATTGTATTGTAAAATAAAAAAAAAAGAGACAACAAAAGGAGATAAAGGGGGTACAAATAGGAATGGAAGAAGTCAAACTTTCACTATTTGCAGATGATATGATAGTATACAATAAGTGACCCCAAAAATTCTACCAGGGAACTCCTACAGCTGATAAACACCTTCAGTAATGTGCAGGATAAAAGGTTAACTTAAAAAAATCAGTAGCCCTCCTATATACAAATGATAAACAGGCTGAGAAAGAAATCAGAGAAACATCACCCTTTACAATAGTCACAAATAATATAAAATACCTAACTAAGCAAGTGAAATACCTGTATGATGAGAACTTTAAGTCTCTGAAGAAAGAAATTGAAGAAGATATCAGAAAATGGAAAGATCTCCCATGCTCATGGATAGGTAGGATTAACATAGTAAAAATGGCAATCTTTTCAAAAGCAATCTACAGATTCAATGCAATTACCAACAAAATCTCAACGCAATTCTTCACAGACATGGAAAGAACAATACTCAACTTCATTTGAGAAAAACAGAAAACCCAGGATAGCTAAGAGAATCCTGTACAACAAACACACCTCTGAAGGCATCATCCCTGACATCAAGCACAACTATAGAGCTATAATAATAAAAACAGCTTGGTATTGGCATAAAAACTAACATGTGGACCAATGGAATCAAATTGAAGACCTGACATTAACCCTCACCTATGAACACTTGATTTTTGACAAAGAAGCCAAAACTGTACAATGGAAAAAAGAAAGTATCTTTAACAAATGGTGCTGACATAATTGGACATCAACATGTAGAAGACTGCAAATAGATCCATATTTATCGCCATGCACAAAACTCAAGTCCACGTGGATCAAAGACCTCAATATAAAACCAGTTACATTGAACCTGATAGAAGACAAAGTAGGAAATAATCTTGAACACATTGACACAGGAGACCACTTCCTAAATATAGCAGACACTGAGAGCAACAATTAATAATGACACATATGACAGAGGGTTGATCTCCAAAATATATAAAGAACTCAACATTAAAAATTAAACATCAAAATGAGGAACAATCCAATTAAAAAATGGGCTATAGCACTAAACAAAGAATTCTCAAAGGAAGAATTCCAAATGGCCAAAAGACATTTAAGGAATTGCTCAGCATCCTTAGTCATCAGGGAGATGCAAATCAAAACAACTCTGAGATACCATCTTACACCTATCAGAATGGCTAAGATCAAAAGCACTGCAGACAGCTTATGTTGGAGAGGATATGGAGCAAGGGGAACACTCTTCCACTGTTGCTGGGAGTGCAAACTTGTACAGCCACTTTGGAAATCAGTGTAGTGGTTTCTCAGAAAATTGGGAATCAATCTTCCTCAAGACCCAGCTATAACACTCTTGGGTATATACCCAAGGAATGCTCAATCATGCCACAGAGACACGTGCTCAACTATGTTCATAGCAGCATTACTTGTAATAGCCAGAACCTGGAAACAACCTAGATACCCCTCAACTGAAGAATGGATTAAAAAATGTGGTACATATACACAATGGAGTACTACTCAGCAGAGAAAAACAATAACATCATGAAATTTGCAGGCAAATGGATTCAACTAGAAAATATCATCCTGAGTGAGGTAACCCAGACTCAGAAGGACAAACATGGTATGTACCCACTCATAAGTGGATACTAGATGTAAAGGAAAGGATAATCAGACAACAACCCACAACTCCAGAGAAGCTAGCTAACAAGGGAGACTCAAAGAGGGATGCATGGATCACCCTGGGAAAGAGAAATAGATGAGATGAGATCTCCATGAGTAAACTGGAGATGAGGGGCAGGCAATGGAGGGTATGGGATCGGGGATGAGAACATAAGGAAATGGGCTGTTCAAGCTGCAACAGAGATAGAGTGGGAAAGCAATGAAAGAGATACCATGATAGAGGGAGATATGGGGATAGGGAGAAACTTGGTGCTAGGGAAGTTGCCAGGAATCCCCAAGGATGACCCCAGCTTGGACTACTAGAAATAGTGGAGAGGGTGCCTGAACTGAACTGGCTTACCCCAGTGATCATATAGGTGAGTACCCTAACTGTCATCATAGAGCTTTTCTCCAATGACTGATGGAAGCAGATGCAGAGATCTACAGCCAAACACCAGGCAGAGCTCCAGGAGTCCAGTCAAAGAGAGAGAAGAGGGATTCTATGAGCAAGTGTATCAGGATCGTGATGGGGAAACCTGCAGAGATGTACAAACCAGACTATTGGGAACTCATGAAAGTTGGGTCAGTGGCTGTGGAGTCTGCATGGGACTGCACTAGGCCTTCTGTATGGCAAGACAATTGTGTAGATTGACCTGCTTGGAGGGCCCCTGGTGGTAGAATCCATCCCTGGTGCATGAGCAGGCTTTATGGAGACCACTGCCTATGATGGGACACCTCGTGCAGCCTTGAGGCAGGGGAAGGCTTGGACTTGCCTCTACTGGATGTGCCTCCTCATGGGAGGCCTTGCCTTTTTGTGGGAGGGAGTGGAGGGTAGGTTCGGAGGGGGAGGCTGGGGGGTGCAGGAGGAGGGAAAAGGGAAATCTTTGACTGGTGTGTAAAATGAATGAAAAAATTTTCTTAATAAAAAAACAAAGAACATCAGAGAAATATAAGAATTGTATGATCTAGCAATCCCAAAGGAAAGGAAATCAATATGCTGCACAGACATCATCATACTGGTATTTTTATGTCAGCATTATTAGTATTAGTCATGAAATGTGACTTACCTAAGAGTCCATCAATAGCTTAATTGGGCAAAGACATTGGGATAATATGAACTAATGAATGCTATTTAGCCATCAAAATGAATGAAATCTGCTTTTCATATTAACATGATTGAACCTTGAAGACATGAACTATCACACAGAAACAAATACCACATGGCCTTAACCCATACATATAGTTTAAAATCATGGCCTCATGTGCTAAAAGAGTATAGGTAAGAGGACAAGGCTGAAAGGAGGTAAAACCGGGGAGGTATCATTCAAAAGAAAGAAGAGTTCACTTATACAGTAGGTTAAGAAGTCCTCTGTAAAACAGTAAAAATGATGAATAATATTTGGTGTTCTCTAGAATGCTGAGAATGGAAATCAAGTTCTTGAAACAAAAAAGATAACCATGTCAGACACTGCAGTGTTACTGGTCCTGCTCAGTTATTCTATAAGATACATATACTTCAAGATACATAATTTTGTCTTTTAAATAAAGCAATAATTTTAAAGGGTTCTCATCTAGGTATACTCCAGAGAAAAGCAAAGAAAGAAGTCAAAATGGGGGCAGGTGTAAAAATGACGTCAGTTACAAAACAGCAAGTCAGAGGAGCAATGAAGTGTAGATTTTACATAAAATCAAGAAAAACAAAGGTGATGCTAAGACTCTGTGGTTCAGGTGATGGACTCTGAAATCTCACCTTCCCTGTAAGAGGCACAACTTCATAGGTTAGGATGGATGTGGGCAGATAACTGAGATCATCTTATGTAACTCCTGAGCCTGTAACTTAGGCTTTGTATCCTAGAGCCTGCTTCCCTAGGCTCTATGATGATAATGGATTTCTAAAACTCAGGCCTGAGTGACAAAATGGCACAAACCTCATGCAACCCCAGAGGCACACTTTCTAAGTGCTGGGTAGATGTTAGCTCTACAGCTAACGGCAGAATGGCTTCTTCTCCCACGGTAGCTCCTCAGTGCTCTTAGTAAGTAGCTGTGGTCCTCTGGAGGCAAGTAGAGGTCTGAAAGGTTGAGCTCTCCCAATTGTTCCCAGTCAAGTATGTATATACTTCAATTAATCAGTGGCTGAGGCTCTCCATCACTGGTGATGGTCAGGCTCAGAGTTAAGGCCAAAACAAAACCTGAGCTTGGTTTTCAGTTTACTTTTCTATTGCTGTGTCTATTGTAAGACACCATGACCAAAAAAAAACCTGAAGAGGAAAAGGAACATTTCATTTCACAGCTCATGGACCATCACTGAAGAATTTCAGTACAGGAACTCAAAGCAGGAACCTAGAAGCAAGTACTGTGTTAGACAGCATGGAGAATTACTGCTTACTGGCTTGCTCTCCATGGATTGTTAACCAATCTTTCTTAAAGCTCCCAGAACCACCTGCCCAGGGGTAGTGCTGCCCATGGTGGGCTGGGACCTCCCATATCAACCATTAATCAAGAAAATACCCCATAGCCTTGCCTATAGGCCACTCAGATAGAGGCATTTCCTCAATTGTAGTTCCCTTTTCCAATATTACTCTAGCTTACGTAAAGTAGGCAAAAGACTAACCAGCATACTTGATAAACAATTTGAACACCAAAGCACACAGCTCTCAAATAACATTCCTTGTGGATCTAGAACTTTTAAAACCTCCTCTGCTATTTTCTAATTAGTGGTTGATATGAAAATATCTTAACTTTATTTGAATATTAAGTACCTAAATACCAAATCCACGAGGCACTAATATTGTTTCACACTTTAACCTGATGTAATTGATTAAATGGTTAAATATCACTATAAAATATTGTACAAACTCATTCCTGAAGTATGTAAGATAATAACATATTTCACCAGCAATATAAAGTAATTGTTTTGGTAATTAATGAAGCTCATTTAATCCTAGGGACAGGTTGTTCAAACATATAATTACACTATATAACTACAAAGTACTCCTTTTAATGAAATATATAGTTATTAAGATATTGAGGGATAAAATTGGCATTTTATAAATAAGCATCTTTCATGACTATTTAAATTTCAATACATGTACCTTTCAAAGGGCCTGGGTTTAAATAGCATAGAGTAACTCAACTTCAAATGAAATTAGATCTTTAAGAGAAACAAATAATTTGAGCCTTAGTTTTTCATTATCTAAATATAATTACAGAATCTTGTCTAGTAAAAAAACATTTAAAAAAAATTAGAGAGCTGAGGCTGGGAATGCATCTAGGTAGAGTGCTTGCCCAGGATGCATGAGGGCCCAGGTTCAATCCCTAGCACTACATAAACCTGGCATGGTGATTCGAGTTGGTAATCCCAGCATTCAGAAGGCTGACCAGATCGCATCTGAATCACCAGAAGAGGAGGGGGGAATTCCCCTAACTCTGAACATACACATATGCTCATATTTTTAACTTGAATTCTGTACTGTAAATGTTACTTTATTTAATTATATCAAACGCATTAAAATATTGCCTTCACATGTGGAATTTTTTTCTTATTTTTATTGTTGATCTGTCTTGGTCACTGATATGCCTAAAGAATATAGAATGGTGAAGATCTGTGCAGTGAGTAAGTCACTTAGGAACTATGTAATATAAATCACTTGGAAAGGAGAAAGGAAGAGTACGCTGATCTTTAGGACCCAAACAATACCCATGAATGAGAATGACCTCCAGACAGAGCTCAGAAGGAAGACAGTTTTCTGGATTGTACAGGAACAAACTGGAAGGTGCAGGCATGATAACAAGGGTAGAGCTGCTGTTGCAGCTACATCTCCCATTATGAACCATGTCAGGGTCTTCTTACACATCTCCGCTAACTCTCAACAATTTCAGGAGAAGGACCTCATCCTAAAATTATTTATAGATGAGCAACTGTAGGTTAGACCAGAAGTGGTAGTGGGCACAGGCCCTGCTCTGTTCATCTCCTTCACGATCATAACCTACAGCACCCAGTGAGAAGCTCCAAGTACAACGTACAGAACACATACAAGCTGAATAAATGAACAGTATGTCTAAAACCTCCCTACTTGCAAATAGAAAAACACAGTCTCAAATCTTTTTGTTTGAAAATTTATGCTTTTTTTAACCATATCATTTTTCTTCTCACTAAAATTAGAAAACACATATAGACCTATGTCTTAATTAAGGTTTCTCTTGTCATGATGAAGAACCATGAACAAAAGCAACTTGGGGAAGAAAGGGTTTATTTTCCCTTATAATTTGTAGTTCAGCATCCAGGAAAGTCAGGGCAGGAACTCACGTAGGGAGTAAGTAAGTAAGCCAGGAACTGCAGTCCATGAAAGAATGCTGCTTATTGGCTTACTCCTCTTGGCTTGTTCAGCCTGCTTTCTTTGGGGCTGAGCTGTCCCACATCAATCAAGAAAATGCACCACAGGCTTGTCCACAGACCAGTCTGATGGGGGTATTTTCTCAATTGAAGTTCCCCCTTCCCAAATGACTCTAGTTTAGGTCAAGGTGACATAAAACTATCTAGCACAACCTATAATATTGCATCAGCTAGGCCATGGCTACATTATTCACAGCATCTTAATGTGGAAAGAAAGTAATAAAGATTGATATTCCTAAAACAAGGTGGGGTGCAGTTATGATCCCAGCAGGGACTGCAAGCCCCCTAGAGTACATTCTCTAGCCAGCCTAGTCTAATTGGTCAGTTCCAGGCCCTGTCTCGAAACAACAAACAAACCAACCAACCAATTGAAAGTTGCCGAAGAATAATAGAAGTGATACCCTAGGCTGTCCTCTGTCTCTACACACCTACACACTACATGTACCTACAAACACATGTGCACTGACACATGGCACATACATGAATATACATACAAGTACACACTCACAAATTAATATTCCTGGTGAGAACATCCCAAATATCATGCTTCATTTGGCCTATTTAATTCTGAAAAATATAAGGCACATTTGAGAGATTATTCCATCCAAGTTTATACTGAAAAAGCTTTAGCACCAATCTTTAGTCTTTGGACAATCACAAAGCCATTTTCAAAGATGCTTCTCATTTTCTACCTATTAATGTACAAGTAAATCTCTGTATCCAGCAGCTGTTCTCTTAGGCAATGCCTTCATAGAACCCACTTTTAAATGCTAGTTCCCTAGCTCACAACTGTTCCAGTGCTTTTGAGCTTTGTAAACACCAAGCTTCACACTGGGTAGTCAGAGTAGCCCCAACAGAAACCTAGCTCTAACAATCATGCTGACTTAATCCCAGGGGCAGAAGGAAATAGGAAGGAGGCAGAGTCCCTGCTACAGCCTTGGGCAATCAGAAGCCCTCCGGGGTCTGTATAACTGCCATTACTAGAACATACAAGGGGAAGGAAAGGATGAATAATTCATCATTCCATAGCCACAGGAATGGAAAAAATAACATTTTTTTAATTTTTATTTTTCCCCTAGCAACTTCTCATCCTCTCTTGTGTGTCTTCTATGTATCTAGACAGTACTTACCAAGTTCAAACCATTAAAAAATCCTGCAAAGCCCACATCATGCATAAGTTTTGCACATGGCCCTTCTGTACTCTACAACCATTACCTCAGTTTCGACCATTATGATCCTGATCCTATTTGATTTTACAACCATTTCCTCACTGTCAGATGCATCTCACACACAGCAGTTACTGACCAAAATTGGACCACACTGTCCCCATTTTCATTGGCGTCCTTTACTTATTGGTAGACTGCACTCAAGAATGAACTGAGCAGTACTTTACCAATTTCCCATGCCTGGTGCTTCTGGCCACACAGCATGATTTCAGCAATCAGTACATACCTAGATACTCACTTGGTTCGAAGGTGTCAACATGTAGAATCACAGATCTACTGTAAACCCCAAACCCTCTTCTTCTGCTGTAGCAAACAGATCATCTGACTCTACCACACTGGTTCTTCCTCTACATCCCAGCAGGGCTCTGCTCCAGTACCACTCCCTGTGTTCCCAAGGCAACATTCCGTTTCCTATAAGGTAACTGTCTTTTTCTTGCTTCTACCAATTCTGACAGTAGAGGGCTGGCTCCTTCCTCTCTATACTCACATCCTTAGGGCACATAAAAGAAGACTGACCTGACGAAAAGATAGACTGGGAACAGAAACTTGAGATTTGAAAAAGCAGAACTGTTGAGTGGTAGACAGTACTGACAAAGCTGGAAACCAGAAAGCACTTTTCTGAGCTTTAAAAAAAAATGTTACTGGTTGGAATTTGTGAAGCCATAAAGCCTAGGGCTGAAGAGACAAACCAAAGGGAAGTGAGCCAGTCTATTCCCTGCCCAATGGTAGCTTCAGATTCATTTGTCCAACTGCAAACTCTAGAGGAAAGTGATTCCAGCATGTAACTGTTTTATTATAATTATCATAATACCCCTCCAGTTTCCATCTCTCACTCTAAATCAGAACAATTAAAATAAAAAGAGAATTATGAATTTTACAATTGCTAAAGGATCTTTTTATAGCCTTTGCCGACCGTTTTGATTATTTCCGAGGCAGCAGCTCTCTACAGTGGCTTCTTCTGCCTCCTGCAAATGATTCTCACTGTGAGGCTCTCAGTGTTTCCCCTCGGGATTTCACTCCACAGTTGAATAGACTTACCCATTAGTCATTTGCCTTCATATTCAGCCAGGATTTTTATTTGATCTAATTAGTCTTCCTTTTTCACACAACGCGAACAAACCTCAATCCTTACGCGGATGTGCTTATAACCTTCACACCTCTGTAAGATCCTATGCCTTCTGCCAGCAGCCAGGATGAACTGACAATGACTTGAAGCTTTGCATCTGCCCATGTGTATCAGGCATTCCAACTGCAGCATACTGCATACCACCCTTCCCAGCCATGTCTCACAAATGCTCTCAATTCTCTGGCATGATGGAGCAGGGATGTGTATTCCGGGCATTTGCTGCAGAATCAATGGTGCCTTCCTGCCAGTGTTTTTTCCAGTTTTTTGATGTATAAGCACTGAAACATGACAGGGGGCCTTTGCAGCAGGAGTGCCCACAAGGAGACCAACTCTCCATGACATGTCTACTCTTGCCTACCTTTAGGAAACCAATATCAGGCTTCGATACCCATGATCAAACTGTCTCTTTGCAGGGCTCTCACTGCATTCCCAGCAAACACAACACTTTCCAACACTTTATTCTCTCCTTTTATTTAAGAACTTCATAGCTCCAAATGTCAGGCATACAATGCAATGAGAACTATCCCACAGCTGATAAATTATTCATTTTTCAGGAGCTTGCAATTGAAGGAGCACTAACGGCCAAATACCTGAAGCACCCCCGAAAGACATAAAGCATAATAATATTCAAATCTTTTTCTGCATAAATTCCAAAGGTTAAGTGCTATTAAACATCTTCTGTTTACCAAGAGATATGCTCTTTGAACTTCCTTCTAATTAATCTGCTCCCAGTAAACATTACTAACTAAGCAGAGTGCAAAAGAGGCCAATCAAGCTCTTCTTTTCCCCTTACGTCTCAACGGGCTAACCAAGGCCCTTTCCTGATGTGCTCAACTTCTCCCTGCCTGGTGAGAAGGTGAAGATGAGGAAGGCCAAAAGCAGAGTTCATCACACCGCCTAGGACCAAATTGGGACATGGCCACACATACTTATTTATGTATAATGTGGCTGCCTCTTTTCTTACTACAGTGGAGCTGTAGAGTTGCTCCAGGGACCCCATGGCCACAAAGCCTAAAATATTTACAATATAGCCTTTTTCAGAAGCACTGATGAACCTCTGGCTAAAAGGCATGCCACATATTTCACACTATGCTTTAATGCTGTATGTGCATGGGCTCCTTTGAACAGGAAAGGACTGCATTTAAATGTCTGCGACACAGAATACTACCTCTGTGATAATGCCAGAGCATCAGGAAGGCTTAAACAAATATAAGGCTAAAGCTCCTCATTCAGCTGGTAAGAACTTCATTTTATGGTGATGTGTTGTATAACGTTTCCTGTAGAGATGTGATCAGACATTTATTCACCTAGATAAGGCACAGATAATGGGCTAAAGAAAGGATTTCACCCAAGTAGAGATTGGTGAACCAATGGATCTATTGAGATGCCTTCCAGGGGTTTGGTGAGCCTCAGGGAGCTCCACCTTTGAAAGTTCAATCTAATAAGCAAGGATCAAAACTCACAAGCTGCATCCCTGGGACCTCTGCCCTTGCTGGAGGCAGCTCAACCAGGCTGTCCCCTCCCAAGTGACTGCTCACTGCTCAAAGAACCCCAGAGAGCAGCCAGACGAACATTTTAACATTCTGAACTTCAGTTCCAGTACTTTTCTAGGTGTCATGAGTCACCCTCCTCCCTCCAGAAGAATGTTCACTATATTTTGATGGCTTTGTTGTTAGGAGAAACACAACTACAGTGTCACTGCTGTTCCATTCAGTTACTGCCCCTGTAGGGTTTAACACCTCCAAAGCACAGGGAGTCTGACTCCACCTTAATAAAAGGAACTGGGAAATAGGTTGGACACATGTAACGATGGAAATGGCATTGCTCTATTTATGATAGAATCTTGAAGGCAGATCTTACTGCTGACAACTTAGAATCAAATTAATAGATAAAGCAACAGGGAAGCCTAAGGAAAAGTAAAGTAATTTCATCATAAAATACTCAATTTTCCAAATGGATACGTTCACTTTTGCTTTTTTGAGTGAAACTGGATATATCAACCTACAATTTACTCAGGGCTTCTCTACTGCTGACAAAAGCATCATCTACGGACATGATAGGGCTGTCACCATGAGTCCACTGCCTCACTGACACTGTCATCACAGAGGTCCTCCATGCCTGCAGTGGTCAGTCCTGGATGACTTCTGGCTTGATGCCAGGGGAGCATCACCTACCCTCTGCCAAGGGCTCGAGCTCTTTGCTTTTTTGTTTCTTCCTTGACAAAAGGTGCAGAGAGCTAAGTGAGAGGTGTTTCACCAGTACTTCATCTTCTGTTCTAAGTAGGCCATCTGAGTTGATGCTTAGTCTCTTCTCAGTGAAACTGGTAACAAGACCTATCTTATCATACTACTGCTGGGTAGAGTGGTGCGTGTGTCACGCCAGCTCTTGGGAGCAAAGTGCAGGAAGGCTGGGAATGCAGAAGTAGCCTGAGCCACGTAGTAAAACTGCCTATAAAACAAAGTAAAACAAAACCATGGTCTACTCTTAGACTATACAGGAACAAACAACATTAAAATTTTAACATTTTTCAATAAGTACCCAATGTGAAGGTTTTTAGTTAGAACAAAACTGACTTGATTGCTAAAATAAAATAAAGCAATATACTAATAAAATTAAAACAATATACTGTAACACAGTTCATGGGTGAACAATGGCTACATTTATTTAGCGCTTACTGTGTATCAAATGTCTAAGACTGTAAATTAGTAAACTCATTGAGTCTTTATATGACCCAATATTCCAGACAAGAAAACTGGAACATAAAGACATAAAACAATCTTGCCCTGACTACACAGATATTAAAAGAGCTACAATTTATCATTCCCAATTGACATAGTTGATTTCACAAACCACTGAATGTTCAATTATATCTCTGATAAAAAGTTTTCTCCCTCAAACTAAGTCTGGCATATATGGATAGTTGTCTACTTCTTCTAGCTCGTACCCTAAACATTCTAGTAGTCTTCAACCACAGGTTCCCTTCCTACCATTATCATGGAGCTATTAATTTGATCTCAGTAGAGGACTGTAGTACTGCAGTCCAGATAGTCTAAGAGCATTCCTGTTTTCCTATGCAGCTGCATAGTGCTTTCAGCTCTGGTTCCTCCCTGCCTGTCCACCTGACCCTATGAACCTGTTGTGCTCCAGAAGCCTGCGTGTATTCTGTCTTTTGAACCAAATAGGTTCCTTCCTCCTGCATTTAAACCTTTGAAACCCACTTTTTAAATGGCTGGCCCCTCTCTACCGTTCAGCAAGTGCTGTACCCAAGTGGACAGCATCTTCCCATGTGTATATTTCATATAATGCCTAGGTTCCCACCGTTTACAATGCTTACAGTACTTTTCTCTCCCTAAAATCTCCATCCTCATTTGCTTAGTGTCCACATCTTGTCCTCTTAGTACCACATTCCAGTAAGAGAGAGGTGGATTTTAACACGAACCTGAATCTGATCGGTCAAGGGGACACAGTAGACATCTGCTGACAGAATACCACTTGCAAATAAATATTGGAATGAAAATTTTTATTTCTGAGTCTAACATAGATATACAATGTTGCTTGGCATCTATCTGAAATCACTATAGGTTTGAATGATCATTTTGGTAATAAGTCATAAGCATTTTAATTTTTAGTACTTTATATTCATCATAAACATATATTAAACAAAAACAAAATAGAAAAAGAAAAATATTCAAATGTATTTAATAAATTTGTTTTATGTAATGACTCATACTTGCTGTATTTTCAGCTCAAAATTAATATATTACATACTAGCTCACTACAAGGAACATTATTTGTATATTGTAGTGGCAGACTTAATAACAGTAGTTATTATAAATGGTTGCCATAATACTATTCTGTGATTTTCACAAAAACCAATCTCTAATTATAGAATGAATAAAACGTATTATAGAACAAATCTAAATTGAGTATCTTTCATAGTAAAGTACTGAACTTCATATTTTTAAGCTGTTCTTAGAGTCAATATTATCAACAAATATTATGATAAAGAGTTTAAATAAAAATACCTAGACTCAAGTAAAACATGAAATTATGGAAATATGAAGATAAACTTTAACATGCTAGCATTGAATTGCATTTCAGTCCTTTTACACCACTCCTTTTTGTATATTCCACACACTGTATGCACACACACACACACACACACACACACACACACACACACACACACATTTTTAACTAGAAGATGAATTTTGGCTTGGATTTTTTTTTTAAGCAACTGAAGCATATATGCATGGGAAGGAGGAGATGCAGCTGCCTGAGAAGTCATTATTTGAAATGGGTCAGGCACATAGTAGCTGAATGAGGAAAATTAAGAGAACTAACACCGAAAGAGGGAAAGCATTAGGAAACCATAAACATCCATAATCACATGCCAAGAGGCGATTACAAATAAACACTCACAAAATCTTAGACATGGATATATCATTCACACTTGGGGCCTCAACACAGAGAATGATCAGAGATAACGGGAAGTTAAATTTGGTTGTTTCTTTTTTTTTTAATAGCAAGTCTCTATGTGCTCAATCAAGTGCTCTGAAGTATACACACGTGTTAGTTTTGTGACACTATCTTAACCTTACTAGGTATCTGCAGTTCTGCCGAGAGCAATTAATCCAGAAAGCTGCAGACACACCACAGTAGAGCCAAGGACCAGCAAAACAGCTGGGGTGTTTCCCTTGCTTCAGACAGCTGGCTGTCGCTCCAGCAGCCACTTCAAATAAAGGGAGGAAGGAATGAGGAGAAACAGCATTTCCAGATCAACACATCTCAATTCAAAGAAAGAGGAAAGCAGACCCCTGCACAGCTTTCGCATCCTACCTCCCCTGAAAAGCCAGCAGACTCTACCTGCAGGCTGCACTGATGAAAAGACCTTAGCCCAACAACTGGAGCAAACAGAATCATGTTCAGAAGCTAGTGAGCCATCTTCCCACTGAAGTTAGGAATGGAGTGGGTACCTTTCCTGTTATTCATCTGCCCCTTTTCCAAGAGGCAGTGCCAGTTTGCACAAGGGACATTAATTTCTCTTTGAAAAATCTTTTTACTTTAGATTATGGGCCTTCTCTTTCCAATCTCCAAAATTATTTAAACATCCTTTACAAGGTAGTTGCTTCTGCTGATGAAAATATTCCAAAGTTCCATTGGGCTGATGATATAGTAAGGGACTCTAAGTCTGCAGAACACTCTTGGGTTGTATGTTTAAATTGGGTGGATTAGAGGAAGGGTCAATTCTTCTTAAAATGTTAAACGGAAAAAAATGAAATGCAAAATGATTCATCTGCTATTCCATTATACCAATTTCTGTCTCTTTGTTTAAATGGTTTCTTGTTGTTGCAAAATACACCTGATCATATTAAAGGTCATTTATTCTTTTCCTCAGCAAGTTCACACTCACTTTCTCTCTGGGCCACTGGCCATGTGATGCTGTGTTTGTTTACAGTAAACATCTCCAGTTCCCTCCTCTGAGCTGTTCAAGAAACTGCATTACCATGAACAGAACAGACAGTTGGAACATCTTCTGACATCCATTTTACCCAAGCCACATGACTTTTACATTGGTATTTCTATACATGAGCTTCTTCGGGAAGGCTTCCTAAAGCAGACAAGTTTCATGTTTCTTCTTCTGATCTTCAGCTTAAATCCTGAGACAGATTTATAAGGCTCTTGTATGTCTAGGATTTCACAGAGAAGCAAACTAGCAAATGTAACACACAGCAAGAAGGCCTGGCTTCTCTGTCACCCAAAGTCTATAGTCTCCAGATCAAGTGAAGAATTTCAGCAAAGGACCTAACATAAGTGCTTGGTAAAGACAGCTGTTAAAGGTAACACAACTATTTCTTAAACGTCTACTCCACGTCATCAGCTGGCCTGTGTTTTACTTCATTCAATTCAATCTCATGAAACTCAAGCACTAGAAATTCTATTATTCTTTCACAAGCATCTGTTATTTTCATCATCCACACTCTAAAAACAACAAGATTAAGATAAGGAGCATTATTCAGTGAAGTGCCAGCCAGAATTCAAATCAAACTCTAGTGACATCCCAGCACAGGTGCCAATCCATCCACTGATACGAAAAGGATTTTTTTTTTAATCCATAGGATGTAGAACAATCCATCCACTGATACAAAAAGATATTTTATTTTTTTAGGTTACATAGGACATAGATCATTTCCCCAGAGAGCAGGAAGTCTGGGAATTTCATCCATGAGAGAAATACTGTTTTCATGGTGGCTTCAGCAAAGTCCTTAAGTGAGGAAAGAAAACAAGGGAAGAGTCACCATTTAAGATGAAGACCTGGCAAAAAGAAAGTGGGAATAAATGAACTAAAGCATCTGAGGACTTAAATTATAATGGTTTGTGTTTCCATCAGAGGCCTGGTAAAGACTGAGACCCAGTTATAGTAGATAAAATATAAGATGAAATTGGTATAACCAAAGGATGCCAAGCTGGTTTTTGGCCTGTACATGATAGAAAAAGAAAAAGAAGAAAGAAGAAAGACTACTGAATATCAAATACATGGTATATTTCAGACAAAAGAGAAGAGATTTTCACTGGAGTTAAAATAATGAAGTCTAAATTTATCTCTAATTTGCATATGTGCGAGCTGGCTCTAAGAAGTAAACCTGCTGGCCCAGCATCAGCAAGAGCTACTCACCATACTTCAGCAAAAGTCACAGTTGATTCATGTAAACATTCTTTAAAAATAACTAGCAAAATCACCTGGAGCACTCAAGACATAAAGGAAAAAAACAACAGTAAAAACAACCACACACACACACACACACACACACACACACACACACACACACACACACACAGACAAATCTAGCCTTTTAAAAAATTGTGTGAGCCAGCAGGGCACTTTAAGTTGGCCATGACAAACACTAATTTTCTAAGGGGATATTTTCACAATTTCTCAACCTACATTTGAACTAAGACTCTAAGAGTTCCTCTACTTAATGTAATACCACAGGGAGCACTTAGCTATGACCTTCTCCACAATCAGTTATAATATAGAATCCAGGCTCTTTGGAGAGAATCTTTTTTTAAAGGAAGAAAACTGGATGCAGTAAACTAGCATGGTTAACTAGTGCCTTCTTACCATTCCCCATCCATAAATCATCGTTTTCTACAAAAGAAAAATAAGGGGGCGGGGTTCAGCTTTCTCAAACATCTCTGACAAGTCACTATTAAATTCTGAATCCTACTCAGTATCTTGGATCAACACAAAATATAGGAAAAGGGGGAAAGAGTGTATCATTAAAATGAGGAAATAGCCGGGCGGTGGTGGCGCACGCCTTTAATCCCAGCACTCGGGAGGCAGAGCCAGGCGGATCTCTGTGAGTTCGAGGCCAGCCAGGTCTACAAAGCGAGTTCCAGGAAAGGCGCAAAGCTACACAGAGAAACCCTGTCTCGAAAAACCAAAAAAAAAAAAAAAAAAAAAAAAAAAAAAAAAATGAGGAAATAAAGCCACAACATGGATAATGAGAGCCTGCAAATATTATCTTTATATGATGATGAAACCAGTTATTCCTTGAGTGTTACATGGTTTCAAATCCTTAAAGTACTTTTAGAAAATGGAATGGCATGATATAACGAGTTAAGTTCTGGTTATAATCTTGGTTTTTGTTTCTTTTGTTAAAAGGACACAAGCGAGAGTCACCTGGGAACAAGGAACCTCAACTGAGAAAAATGCCTCCACCAGGCTGGCTTCAGGAAAGTCAGTGAAGCATTTGATTGATGATTGATGTGAAAATATCCAGCCCACTGTGGGTTGTGCACTCACTCCTAGGAAGGTGGCGGCCCTGGGTGGTATAAAAAAGCAAGCTGAGTAAGCCATAGAAAGCAAGCTTGTACTCAGTACTCCTCCAAGGCCTCTGCTTCAGTTCCTGCCTCTGGGTTCTTGCCTTGATTTCCTGCCCTGACTTCTATCCATGATGGACGGAAACTGGTAAGGTGAGATAGACCCTTTCTTCTCCGAGTTGCTTGGGCTGGTATTCTATCCCAGCAACAGAAGGCACACTAAGACAGTCCTATAAGATCTGTGTTGAAGAAGAGGGAAGAGAAACAGAAAGCAGGGGAGGCAGGCGTGAGAAATGACCACCTATGGCGCAGAAAAGCATCATCGCAGCAACACTTGCTCCCAACTTCTTGACATCCGTCTGCCACTTTCCACCACAGCATTAAGCCAAGCCATAGCTTCTCCAAAGAAGAGGAGTTTTACTAACTGCAAGGATGACTTCTCAGATAAAAAATACATGGCTAGTAAGTTCCAGAAAAACATACAGCTGTTATCTGACATTTAATTAGGTTCCGAGGGTCTTAACTGTGCTTCTGCCAAAAATGAACAATGGTGAAACAACTTATTTCTGAACTTTGGCCAAAATAGAATTCACAAAGCTGTACATTCAACTGCTTCCTAATAAATTAAATTTAGATTTTAAAATAAGTTTTGACAAAAATGCCTTTAAAATAATAATACCTTATATTTGGCCCTTTCTCCAAGTAATTATTTCCTGGCATGATATTAGAAATTCTTTGGCTTCACCTTAAACCAATACTCCCAAGTGCTAATTAGCAGACTATATATTATTAACCACAGAATGCTGTGCTTAGAACATGCATGTTCCATATGCATTCAATTAAAAACATTATTTTTCCCTCCCTGAATGATTCCTTTAGAAATAGAGCCCTATTTAAATGAAGCACTTGGCTGCTAGTGAGGGAATTCTTGTCAAGATGCAATTAATAAGAAAGGGCCAAGATGACATAGGATCGTTGTCTTTGAGATATCCTTAACATGAATCAAATTTAATCTCCCTGGGATAGCCAATGGAAGGAAAAGTTAATGACTGCAGATGTTATACATGTTAATCACACAAGGGGACTTCCCATGAGAATGACCAAATCACATATGAACTACACCACTCCTGAGTAAATAGACATGCCAGTGAGTAAGAGCCAGGAATGGGCACTATTGTCTCCCCAATAGGATGGATGGGGAAAGAAACAGATGTAAGCAGTGTAGAACTAATGACTGCTAGTTACAAAGGAGATATGATCATCTCATTAGTTGGCAAGCTAATTGACCACAATCCCAGTTTCATAAATCGAGTCCAGAAACCCAAAATTTAGTGTCTGCACTCCACAGAATTCTTTTCCCACTTCCAGACCCCTCCACCCAGCCACAAAGTTGTCAGTTCTGCTTGATTTGTTTGAATATTGTACTCCACGACAGCTGTCGGAAACAGTACATCAGAACAGCTGCTGTGACAGCTACAAGGGGCTTGCAAGTTTAATTGGGCTCAATGTGACATTGCGCATTTTTCTAAACATAGAAATATCCATACAACTAAAGAAATTTCTACTGAGTCTCGACAATGTTTACTTATTGACACCACCAACTGGTCAGCCCCAGTTAAAGTGATAGCGTTGATCTCATATTATCTTTGTCACTAGGCTGGTAAGAAGTATGAAAAAGCATATAAAAAATGGAAATAAACAGTACAAACAGACACACAAGAAAAGAGGCATTGAACAGAAGAGGAGGTGGTGGGAAAGTCACATCAATAATCTCTTCCAAAGGCTGGCAGGGAGCCAAGGAGGATCCCACAGTGTCTCAGGATATACTTCCAAAGGAAATATATTCAGAGGCCTGAGCCTGCTGCCAACTGCAAACAAAACCACTCATTATGGCCACAGCTCCCTAGAGAAGGGTAGGATGGCTTACTCTCAGCACAGGCGCAGAGGAAGAAGGCGAGGAGCAGCGACAGCGGCCTGGCCACGGGCACCATCCTGCAGCTTGTCAATGGCATGTACCGGCAGCTTGGAAACTCAGCCTAGGGAGCTGCAGCGACTGGTCTGCTCAGAAACTTCAGCTGGAACCCTTTCCGAGCCTGTGAAGGGAGGAGACAAGAAAAGAAGAAAACACAAAGACATTTAGATTTCTCACTCTTTCCTCCTGACCTATCACAACCTAGGGAGACATGCCCTATTGTAAAAACACAATAAACACTGGAGCTGTCATGTCTTTGTATTGGGAAATAACTTGGTATGTAAAATGCAGGATCCCTAGCATTCTCGATGCCAGGCCACCTACAACCAACCACCAAGAATTTCTTTCTCTGTTCCTATGCCATCTTTTGGGCACTATACTCTAAGGAGGCACAGTTACTTCATACAAAACTCTACATAAGTGCATCAATGAAAGAAGACACACCAGAGCCTTAATGACTACCTAATAGAAGTCTTTTTAACTATTAATGACAGAATAAGAGAAGGAGTGTATGGATGCTTTGCCAGCATGTGTGTCTGTGTACCATGTGCATGTCTGTTTACCATATGCTTGCCTGGTGCCCAAGGAGGCCAAAGAGAGTGTCAGATTCCCTGGGACTGAAGTTACAGATGGTTGTGAGCTGCCATGTGGGAACTGGGAATTGATCCCTGGTTCACTGGAAGAGCACCCAGGAATCTTAATTGCTGGCCATCTCCAGCCCCAGGACAGCACTGCTTTAAAGGAAGCCTTGAGTGTATATATATATGAGCAGGATTTGAACAGGATGAGGAATGTGTATTCCCTGAACTACATGCAAAGCTTTGAACAGGGTAGGATGCTGGTGTGCTAAAGGGGATCTGGCTTGTTAAAACAGAGAACTAGACACCCCAACAGTTTACACTTCTGGGCTTCTCTGGTAGGGTCCTAACTCATTCTTGGGAAATGATGGTGCACTTCTGGTTCAGGATCAGATCGTGAGAGTCACGGGGTTAGAATGAGATAACTATTGGGAGAACAGAAGATGGCACAAAAGAGAATACAAAGAGATCCTTGGATAGTACTCTACATACAGTGTGATCTTTACTCAGCCAGCACAAAAACAAGCTCTAGTCTGTTTGCGAGCAGAGGAACAATATAGAACTAGGCTTTGGGAAAATTCACTGACAGCTGTATCGAAGACAATGCAAAATGCCATTCAGTACATAGCAAGTGTTCCAGGTGAGAAGTAATCTAAAACTCAAAGGTGATGGTTGGTCTGACAAGATGACTCACAGGGTACAAGTGCTTGCTGCACAAGACTGATGACCTGAGTTCAATGCCCAAAATCCACAGTAGAATGAGAAATCCAACTCTCAGAAGTTGTCCTCTGACCTTTACACATGTGTCAATGGCATGTGTATACATATGTACATGAACATGCACACACATATATACCCATATGAATACAATAATATATAAAATTACATTAAAGACCTTCTACCTACAAAAATCAAGTTGGTAGTCCTAGCAGTGAAGCAGTGATGGGAGGTGGTAAGGTGATCACGGACAGGCTCTAAGAAATAATCTGCAGTGTGATTCTCAAAGTGATGTATAATTGTGCTTATAGGACCTTCAATAAATCCAGCAGAGCCTCTTACAGAGAGTAGCCTCTTAATTAAAAAGGAAATGGAGAGGCTCTGCCATAGACTACAGTCCCCTCTGTCTCTGTGATGAAAGCTTGAGACCATTGGGATTCAAAACCAAACTGCACACCTTTTATTTTCACATCTCTCAATGTCTAAAACATGTGAAACTCTTGACAAGATATAGTAGAGATACCCAGAAAAAAACTCACACCCCAGAGTAACTGGATTTGAAAACAGTAATGCAGCTATTATACACACTTTGTCTTTTCTGATACTGAATTTGAAACTTTAAAAAGCATCCCCCCCTTTTTTTCTTTTTACAAAAAATAGGTTTTCATTGATATGCAAGAATAATTTGGATTCAGGAAAGATACAGCGAAAAGGAAAAGGAGAATCACTCTAATTATCATTCTACTCTCCAGCCCCTTCTTTTGTTTGTTTGTTTGTTTTTAGACAGATTTGTGAGAGGCGTGAAGGAGTAAGCCAAACACTGAAACACATCTTGAATCCAAAAGCTAGCCAGCTGTTCCAGAACAGTGATTGGTTATCAATCTCATCTCGAAAACAGCTTATCAAGCAGTTCACAGCTATCAGCTGTTAGAAATCGCAAAGCTCGGTAGGAAAAGTGCTGTAAGAATCGGCTCTCCCCGCTACCTCGCCTCCCCCTGCCACTGCTTCTTTCTCACGCCAGCGTTTCAGATGGCAGCAAAGTCCAGGAGACATCGGTCCTGTCGGATTCAATTTGTGTCTGTGCAAGCATATCAGAGCCAACTGCTACATAACGACTCTGAGCCATCACAGAGACGGAAACCCACAGAAGCTTGCTCAGGGAAGGGAGACTCGCCTTTTCCATGCACTCAGCTAAAGTGTGTTAAGACCCAATTTTTCCAAATAAGCCTGCAAATGTTCCCTCTCACTTGGGTCAGTGACAGGATTTCATTCTCTAAAAATGAATGCTAACATGAAAAGACACATTTACACTTAAATAGGCTATGCCCTTGGACAAGACGTCAAGGAAGTGATCAAAAGTGTGGGGAAAAAATATATATATATTCCAGTGATTCATTCCATAAACACTGCCAAAAGGAAATGCTGGGTAGCACTGGTTCAATGAAATTGATATTGAAGTACAAAAACAGAAAATGAAATTTAAAGAATATATTTAAAAGAAAAAGAATAACAATGAATGAACATCACTAGCATTTGCCTTTAGCCATTGTGAAATATGCTGAGCACGCTACAAAGAGAAAGAACACAGGGGAGGCATCAGCTGCACCATGCTTTAGGACATCAGAAGAGACCAACTCTGCCTTTCAACCGATGCATCACTGATCAACAGAGAAATACAAATAAAACTCAGAAAGCTACAAGCTTGAAATATGATTGTAATCTCTGCTGTTTACTTCCAATACCACAAAGATCTTATGAAAGATTTAAAATCACCAGGACATTAATGTGAAAGTATGCACATGTGTGACAGGGAACATCCAAGGTAGGACAGACAGGAGCTGAAACTAACTCTTCTCCTTAACTGAGAGACCTTTTCTACAACAAATATATTAGTATTTCAACTAAAATAAACACTGATCTTTCTCCAGCTTTCCATTGTGCTAACACACATTTATGTAGATTAGGTAGCACAGAAGAAAGGGTAAAACAGAACTTTTCTTTAAAAACAAAGCAAAACAAAACAACAACAACAACAAAAAAAAACCCACTATGGTAGGAATGTCTGGTTTTAAGTTTAGTGTAGGAAATATAGAAAATCATTCTGAGGCAGGCAATGGTGGCACACGCATTTAATCCCAGCACTTGAGAGGCAGAGGCAGGCAGATCTCTGTGAGTTCAAGGCCAGTCTGGTCTACAAAGTGAGTTCCAGGATATGCTCCAAAGCTACACAGAGAAACCCTGTCTCTAAATAAATAAATAAAAATCATTCTGGATCATCTTGCCACACTAGAAAGCAAGGAAGTATTCAGTAACTCATAGGATAGACCCAAGAAAGGGCTCAAGACAATTATGTAACTTCTGCTAAACATAAGAGGATGCTGCTAGAACAAAGGACAGTAACTACAATGAACTGAAGTCCATCATTTAAAAATCTCTGGCTTCATAATTCACATAGTTCAGTTAATAAACCACAAGGCCCAAAACCGTGTGTTCCCAGGAACATGTGTTAATGGCTTAGTCCCCAGTCCATGGTCCTAATGGGAATGAGTGCGGCCATGAGAGAGCAGGGCCTATGGGAGGTCTTCTACTCAGAGGGGTCAGGGTCTGGCATGGTTACTGAGGAGCCAACAACTCCTCTTCTGCTTTCAGTGTCTCAGTCATAAAGACGGAGTCCTTTGCCATGTGCTCCTACCTTCACAGACTAAGCCTCCACACTCCCAAAGCATCAGGGCCAATCATTCATGCTCTAACAACTCTTAAAATCCATGAGCCAAGACAAGCATTTCTATCCTTCAAGCCGATTTTATCTTGGGTATTTGTTACAGTAATGGAAAGCTGAAAACCCAAGAATGAAGCCATTACACTGAGAACAGGGTAAGAACAGAAAAGAATTAAGCATCAAGTATAAAAAATCTCCACAAGGACTTTGAAGTCACTATTATTATCATGAGAAAACTAGGTATCACAGTTGACGTCTAAGCACTTGGCTCTGTCTTATAACAAACCCATTATTGTAAGACTACACAGCAAAAGCAGTAATATCCTAATATTTAACCTCGGCAGACATGCCTACAGGAATCTAGTCAGTTGCAAGGAGAGTCATCACATACTGTGACAGCTCTCATCAACCTCCTTAACTAGGCCTCTGTAAATCAACTGGAACTGGTTTCCAATTATTTAGGAAGAGGAGCCATTTGTACAAAGGGTATGCTACCTGGAGCTTCCATTTGTAACAGAGAAGAAAGCATAGCCATTCAGGCAGAAGGCAGAAGTGGAGAATCTATAGCAAGACCAACAGAGGTTTCCCTGGCACCCAACAATTCCCCATATCCTCAACATACAGCGCAGTAAAATGAAATGAAAAGACTCAAAGCCCAGACTTTCAGTGTTTCCCTTACTCATATTGATTTTCTAAGAAGACAGGCCCCTAAACTATTTCTCTTGATAAATCACAAAAGCTTCCAGCATGGTCCAAGAGAACTTTCTACATCGTAGAAATGTTACTGCACTGTAATAACAGAGTGTTTGAAGAATGGCAATTAGAGCAGGGTTTTGTTTACATTTAATTAAACAGCCTCATGTGTATGTGGCTGTCCTAGTGAACAGCACGTTCTGGAAAGAGCACAACTAAAGCACAGAAAACAGCTTTCAGACTTTTCTGAAACAATAAATAAGGTACAAGTTCTGAGTCCTTGTCATCCTTGGGAACCTATAGTCAGAGCTAAAGTTGCACTGGTGAGGGGATCAACTTAACATTTAGATCATTCATTTCCCATTTATGCCCTGTGTAAATGCACATACAGAGAGTTTCATTGTAGACCAATTTCTAAATGGTATCCTTAAATAAAAAACACAGAGCCAGATATAAGAGTGAAAAACTGAGAGATCAGGGAAATAAGGAAAGCTACAGCTAAACTTATCTCACCAACTCCACAGCTTCCAAAAGGCAAGCTACTTCCTGTCTACCCACGCCTATATGCCTAGCTGTTTTGCCATCTGATTTGCTCTCTCTGTCCAGCTACATCACTTCCTTTTCCTTCCCAGCTTTGTCACTTCCTGTCTGTCTGTACAGACCTCTAGACCTCCATGGTTAACTAGTGTTGGAATTCAAAGCGTGTACCACCATGCCTGGTTCTGTTCTCAGTGTGGCCTTGAATGCACAGAGATCCAGACAGATCCCTGCCTGTCCAGTGATAGGATTAAAGGCATGTGCTACTATTGTCTGACTTCTATATAGTGGTTGGCTTTTTTCCTCTGATCTTCAGGCAAATTTTATTGGGAGACACAGTATACTGGGGGACACAATACATCACCACATTTCATTTCCACCAAACTATTTCCACTGTTGTTGAAAGAAAACATTGTGTGAAAGTTCTGCACTATGCAAAAGAATTAAACAGCATTCCCATTTCTAGCTATGTATATCATATATCAAAGCTTCCATGCATGTGTGAACCTACAATCAATGAAAGACAAAGACAGACCAAAAACTTTGATAGCACTAGAAGACACCATAACCAAGAACAGAGCACTGGTATAGTCAAGGAGGATTTAGATCAGGCTCCAAAATCCACAAGTTAACACTCAAGGGATAAAAGAAATTCAAACAACTCAACAATAAGAAAAAAAATAGTTTAGTTTTTAAAAATTGATCTACAGTGCTGTCCTGTATGCAAGATACGTTAGGGCAACTGTGGCACAAAGCTTGTGGGAGTAACCACCCAATATCTGATTTGACTCAAGGCCCACTCTAGAAGATGACATTCATACTAAACACTCCTTAAGTGACCAAGAACCCCAGACTAGATGGCCCAGGGATCTAAGGGAAAACAAAATACTACTGTTTAAGAACAAAAGCAAAAACACAGCAATGAAATTACTCTTAAGGACATTCTGATATACTCAGATCAGTGCCTTGCTCAGCCATCATCAGAGAAGCTTTCTCCTGCAGCAGATGGGAACAAATACTGAGACCCACAGCCAGGCATTATGCATACAATGAGAGACTTTGGAACACTTAGCCCTAAACAGGATGTCTCCATCAAATCCCACCCCTCAGGGCTCAAGGAACCCTGTGGAAGATGAGGCAGAAAGAGTATAAGAACCAGAAGGGATGAAGGAAAACACCAAGGAAACAAGGCCTTCCATCTAAATCAACAGGTATAACATACATATAAGCTAACAGAGACCGAAGCAGCACGCACAGGGCCTGCACAGGTCTGTACCAGTTGTCACTCTAGAGCTGAAAAAAAGTAGACATATGCCTCATCCCTAACTCAGACACAATCTCCAATTGATAACCATTTACAAATGAAACTTTAGCATTCTCCAAGGGAGTCTCACTGGGGAAACAAACTATTTTTAAGAATAAGAAGCATGACCAGCAGTAGATGGTCAACAGAAAATGAACTCAACATCATTGGAGGCTCCTTGTCCCATTATGTCATGTCAGGGTTTTTTTTTTTTAATTTTGTCTTATTTTTTATTTTTATTTTATTTTACTTTACACACACACACACACACACACACACACACACACTTCTCTCTTTTTACTCTACAGGTCCTTTGCATATATATTATGGCTTCCAGCGTTTTTATGGGATTCTGGGGTAAGTGAAAAAATAGGTCTCTGTGTCTATATCTGTTTCATGTGCCTTTTCTTGGATCTGTCTCCTTCTGTTTGTTTTGTCCTGTTTCAATGTATTAGTTTTTATTCTATATTTTTGTTTTATTATTAGTAGCCTGTTTGTTTTCTAAGGAGAGTCAGAAATGGAATAGATCCAGATAGAAGAGGAGGGGGGAGGAACTGGGAGGAGTAGAGGGAGGGGAAACTATAATCAGAATATATTATGTGAGAGGAAAAAAGGCTTTTCAATAAAAGGAAAATGGTATGATAGCTAATTTTGGTTGTCAACTTGACAACATCTGTAATCAACTAAAATACAAGCAGGTGGGCAAATGTAAAAGGGATTTTCTTGATGGATCATTTGAGAAGTGGAGAACCACCCTATATCCAAGCCACATCTTCTGGTGGCAGTCTACATAAGACCTGGAAACAGAAGAAGCTTTTGGTTTTGCCTGCTTGCCTTCACTCTCACTGGAAAGCTCATCTATCCTGAGGCTGAGGCAATCTTTTCCTGCCATTAGAACCCACTCCTTCAGGATGTCAACACAGACATAAGACAAGCAGCTTTCTATGAACGTTCCAGTTTTCAGTACCAGACTGAGACTACAGAGACATCTTGTTTCATGGATTGAATAATTACTGGATTCTTGTCCTCTCTAGTGGGACTCAGCCATTGGTGGACTGACCAGATCCCAGTTTGTAAGCCACTCTAATAAAACACACACACACACACACACACACACACACACACACACACACACACACACACAACTAATTTCCTCATTCTATCAGATATATTCCTTGAGAGAACCTTGGCTAATGCAAGTGAGAAATGATCTGAAGAGGTATTTCTCCAAAGACATCCCAACATCAACAAAAGAGTAACAAGAGGAATATCATGAATCATGAGGAAACTCAATCTGGCTTCTCTCTTACTGAAATGCATGCCAACATCCTACAAGAGATTCAGTGGTCATGAACAAGGTCTCAGAACTATCTTTTTTTGTTATAAACTAAAAGCAAAGCAGAGATGATTACTTTAAGGAGGATAACATGATGAAAAGGAGCAACTATTATACCTATTATCATTAAAACGGTCAATTAGGCAAAAGATGAACTGCATGTCACTGAGGTAGAAGCTAGGAACTGTGAATGCTGCCATGTGAAGTTACACTGACAACTTTGAAAACATCTACACAGCCAGTGGTTTACCCTGGGGCTTTAAAACAACATCACCTCTGGTCATGAGGTTGAAGAATGGTTTAAAGATTAAACATATTACTTACTGGACAGTACCTAGAAGTTTTGGAGAAAGATATACCATCAGAAGATGAAAAAGGAGAGCACATACAACTCTTAAGTATACCTGGAAAGCCATCTGTCCCAGAAGTGGTAGCAAGAATCCATAGAAATAAGGCGAAACTCGATGATGATGATGATGATGATGATGATGATGATGATGAAAAAGAAGCAGAAGAAGGAAGAGAAGAAGAGGAGGAGGAAGAAGATGATAATGATTATGTAGTAGTGAGGAAGAAGATAATGACAATGATTTTGATGAATCAGAAACCTGTGAGAAAGCTTCAGTGACTAAATATTCCAGATAAAAGTACACAAAAATAAAACCAAAATGACAAAGAATCCAAAGCATCTTCACCAAGATCAAAACCTCAAGATTTTTTCAAAAAACAAAGAAAATCTCCTAAAACACAAACTGGCCCAGTTCTACAGAAGACATTACAGGAAAAAATGTAAGCAAGTAATGAAAAAGGTAGTTCACTTCCCTGAGTAGGAGCCAAGTGCATCATTTATGTGAAGAACTGCTTCTTGATGACTGCTGAGGAGACTACATAAGAACTCTTGTACTGAAGGAAGTATCTTTAAAATCTTATTAAAACACGTGGTAGAATTGTCCATCTTGCTTTATTTTATAACAGTTGCAGTCTGACTGCCCTTTAAATAATACAAAGTAAAAATGTATCCGCCTGTGTTTCATAAATGTTGCCCAGGTCTACTGCAGAGAATATGTTCTTTAAATTACTTTGTGAGTTTTTACAGATGCAAATCCACCCTTTGCTTGGTTTGAAATATTATGCTAGGACATAGTAACTGTGATAGTCAGACATAGGGAAACAAATATATGCCTGTGAATAAATCCAACATTTTAATGAAGTTTAAAAATCAAAAGATATGTAGATGGAACTATCACCACATGATCCAGACATACACTGAGAATGTATATTCCAAGGAAGGGCACTAGTATTTAAAAGACATCTGCATACCCACATTTATTGCAGCAGTGTTGAAAACCAATATAAACAATCAGTTGGAAATGCCCACTGATGGACAGACATTTGTAAAATAGAGTATTTAGACAGAATGGAATATTATTTAAATATAAAAAATAATAAAAATCCTCTTATTTTCTTATTCATGGCAACATGGATGTGCCCAAAGGTTATCATATTAAGTGCCATAAGCCAAGAACAGAAGGATAATTGATACTTGATCCAAATAGAGAAAGACTGCTTACATAAGGACAATAAAAGTTACAGAGGCAGAATAAGCTCTAGTTCTACAGCATAGTACAATTTATTGTTCATTTCAACACAGCTAGAAGGAACAGGTGGACTACTGCTAGATAAGGAAATGCAAGCGACTATGTCAGTGGAGATGCTAATTATTCTAACTTGATTATTAAACTCTGTACTCATGTATCAAAATGCAGCTCAATACTCCATAAATACATATTTTCAGGTGTCAATTTTAACAAAAATGGTACAGTTTCCTATTTTACTCTCATTCTCACTAGTGAAAAACCCCACTGTGGGATACAAATGGGAATGGAACCTTCAGACCATCACATGAAATAACTTGTGCGCTGAATATATGTAGTAAGACAGGCTCAGAGGGTCAAGAAAATTGGCTCAAACCAGTTGCCAAGGCATGCACATAATGTACATCCTTATGAGCCAACCTGGAGTCTGCCTGAAGGCCTAGCAGCAACAGGCACTGTCAGAGTTCCCGATTGTGCCCAGCCTATGAGGGACGACCACTCAATGCCACTAGATTACAACACAGACTGGGTGCTGGGAAGAGGGTACATAAGGCCTTCCCCATTATTGAATAAACAAGTTTGTTGCTTGCCTTCAACTGACTCCTGGTGTCTGTGCCATTGGCACCTTCTCACCCCTTCCCCCAAGGGAGCCATTAGGATCCAGCAACAGTTTTATGTAATAGCTGTACACAAATAATGTCAGTGAGGGACACAGAAAACACATTCTTAAACAGATCATTCCAGAAGCCTCCATACTAATTATTTTTAAATGTCAAAAAGTGAAAAATAGAATTAAATAAAATAGCAAAAAATAAATGACTAAATAATACTCAGACCTGATTGATTCAAGTAAATCTTCTTACCAGAAAAATTAAAACTACATTCTTTCCCATAAAAGCTCAACAAATGGAAAATCAAGGTTTTTTTTAAGTCATTTGAATCATGTTTTCATTAGAATTGGAAAAATTGAGAGGTACTTATGAGCTTCGATCATCTTATTTTGGGCAGGTGCTGTATCTTAATAATGCATTTAGGGTAAATAAGCAATGGTTATTTAGAGAAATCAAAAGAATCCTGAGGGTACTGAGGAGTAAATAAAAGCCCCAAATTACCCAAAAGATTTTTATATTTAAATCTAATACATAGAGAGGAAAGCTAACAGTTATCAATCTGAGCTTTATATCATATACGTTCCCAGTGTGAGCACACAGAAACGTTAGCTCCTTCCTGGAATGGCATTAGTAACCATAGTCCAGTGTTCTTTATGTCAGGAGAAGCAGACAGTGAGAGGCAAACCCCTCAGCACCTGGCTGTCTTTGCCCTACAACTGTATCTAAAGCATCCTTCGTTAGAGGTTTTGATTTCCTTCAGTGACTCCTGCACACTGCAATGCCTACCCAACTTTCAGCAATCTAGAGGAAACTGACAGCGCAGGTGCTCAAAGATAAGCCTACTCAACAGGCTGTGGGGAGTCTGCTATTTGTTCCCTCCTCTGAAACACCCCGTGTAGAGGTAAGAAACTCATCTTCCTCACAAGACACAGAAATGTAAGCCAGCCACTTCTCACCCGACAAGAGCACACAGAGTATTGTTTTAATGTCTTCCTTGCGCATTTCTAATCAATGAAAAAATGTCTTTGTGCATATCTAATCAATGAAAAACCATAATTTATAACTCATTATCATGATCCTTTTCATAGTCTTAAAATTCAAAAGGCTTCTTTTTAATGCTTGTAATTTTTTATTCTCAACGACATAACTTTAAGAATGTACTATGAGTAATTTTTAAATTTCCATCAATTAAAAACTTGAATGAAATTTGCTAATATATAATTTACTATAAAAGTAACTATTAAAAAAGTTACCTTGCAGTGTATTTATCTCACCCATAAAACTGAGTACTTTAGCACTGGTCTTGTTTTCCTTAATACCAATTTTAAATAAAATAATGGGTCTTTTAGTTAATATCTCTCTCTCTCTCTCTCTCTCTCTCTCTCTCTCTCTCTCTCTCTCTCTCCCTCCCTCCCTCCCTCCCTCCCTCTCTCTCTCTCTCTCTCTGTGTGTGTGTGTGTGTGTGTGTGTATGTGTGTGTTGTGTGTAAGTGTGTGGTCTGAAACAGGGTTTTATTCTAGTCCAGAATGGCCTAGAATTCACTTTATAGGCCAGGCTTGCCTCAAACATTTGGAAATTCTCCTGCCTCAACCTCCAAGTTGTGGGTTTATAGGCATATACCAAAATGCCTAAGTCTTTTCAAACGTTTTATTTGTGTGCAGGTTCATGTGGATGTTGCACACATGTGTGCTGGGCACACATGCCCATGTATGTGTGCATGTACAGCCCAGAGGTCAACCTCAAGTGTCATTTCCTTGAGTACTATTCCTCAAGAGTCATCCAGCTTGTCTTCTTCAAACCAGGTCTCTCATTAACCTGTAGCTCACCAAAAAGGCTATGCTGGTCAGCCAGCAAGTCCCAGGAATCAGCCTTTCTCTGCCTCTCTAAGGATAAGGTTATAATCAGGCAGCACTGGGAATTGAAGTGAGGTACTTCACCAATTGATCCATGTACCTCATCCCATGTAATCATTTTAAACACCTTTATTATCGGCGCTCAAAGGAAACTAATTTACTCTATTCCTGTTTGGTGTATCTACAGCTAGATCTTTGTATCAAACCTCTAGACAATGGCTTTCAAATGAGAGTGATGTTGCCCACTTTCCTGGAAATATCTGGCAGGATCTGAGCACATTCTTTGCAGTGACAACAGAAATGAAGGGGTGCTAATGGACTGTAAAAGGCAGAAATCAGAGATAATGCTAAATGCATACGAATGTACAAAACCCACATAGCAAAGAACAACCCCACCAAAAAGGTCAACAAAGCTAGGAAACACTGTCCTAGGACAACTTGTTAGCAATGAGGAAAAATGAATGGTAGGGATGGGGATTTTAAGACTTTTCTGTAGAACAGTTATAAAACCACAAATTTAAGTTGTTTCCAGTATGGTTTTAACAGTGAGTCAAAACATATTTGGAAGTTCTACCCACAGGATTATAGATTGCACCCAAATTTCCCTTATTGTCCTCAAGAATAATCAAAATTGAGTTGATTCATGGAAAATGCAGTCTGCAAGACTGGGTGCATGAATACTGTCATTAAACAAAATAAGCAGATCTGTGGAATTAAGCACGCATAGCACTGATGTGTGTCCTTGAAAAGAAGCCTTCCCACCACTCACATGGCACCGCAGCTCTAAGGAAGAAATGACTCAGTTTCCAGGAGTGATTTTTTTTTTTAAAAGGACTACATATAAAATGGAATGGCGAGAGGCCACCAGGCCAGGCTGGAAAAGTGGAATCTCACATCTGTTTCCCCAGTGATGTGTTGAAATATGCCTGATCTCTCTGGAATTTTGAGAACATGAGTAGCAGAGGAATCCCTTTCTGTGTTATAAAACCAAGTAAATAGCCACTAACACAAACAGAAGTAAGTAAAGAAAGATGTGGAGGAAAACTCTTCGTCAGAAACTCAAAGCTGCTGCCCTCCTCTTACTTGAACATTTATTCCATTGTTACATCATATTTGTTTTGCTCTTTATTCCTTCTTCACTTCAGTGACACCAGAGAGAGATAAAAATAAGAAAAAAATACATCACCTTCATTAACACCCTACCTACCATACAATAAGTAATCCAAAAGGACATAATGGAACCCAGAAATACAGGTCTACTGGTCTCATAGGGTCTGTGGGCACATGCTTCCTTCCCTAGCACAGCATCTGCTTCTATCCTCTCTCATAGCAGAGGCAGCTAGCGTAGATGGAGTTGCACTAATTCTGACCGGGAGAAAACATGTTTCTGGCAGTTGCACAGAAGGGGATGCAAACAACTGTAAAGGAAAGACAGAAAGCGCTACAGAAGAGATCTGCACACAAGTCCTGGGCCAAGACCTACTAAGCATTCACCAGTGAAAGCTCACTCCAAAAGCAAAGACCCTCCAAAAAACTGGACTTTTTTTTTTTTTTTTAGTGGTTCATCATTACACACTTGAATATCTTAAGATGGAAAGAGCTTGGAAGATGTGCTTAGGAGAAGCAATTAACCAGAAATAGACTTTAAATAATTGAAGTCGAAAGAAATGCACAGACATCTCAGGGCACACCCATTTTACATATTACCATCAAGCTCTTTTTATGCATTGTTTTCTGTTTAATGTTTACCAGGGATACAAGCTGGCTAAAAGAAGAAAAGACAGGTGGGTGAAAAGGTAAATTTCACCCAAATACATGGGATGCTTATCCAGGAGGAAAGATGCCAGACCAAATGCACTTTAGTGTAAAGCTGCTGAGGGCAATCTGGCCTTATTGAAAGAAAAAAAGAAGACACACAATGGCTGTTTTTCAAAAGCAGTTGGTATTATAAAGTGATTTGACAATATAGCACTAAAATTTCCCACAGCAATAAAAGCACTATGCATTTCCCATAGCAATATGTGTCAGACAAGCAATGATAAAAATATTTTCCCATAAATTCTCTTTGAAAAAAGAGTATACTCAAGCCCTCCATGAAAACAAGGTTTTGTAAAATATTGCTACTTTTATTGTGCTTCAATAAAATCTTTTAATGAAGTGCACAGTACAGATATCAAAAAAGAAGTTTAAAGTCATTAAAAGTATACTAATGAATGAGATGCTCTAACTTTCTCAATACCAAACTTTCAAGATGCCAGTTGTAAAATGAATAGCCACATAACTAAAAGAAAAAGAAATGTCAATGAAACTTCAATCGAGCTCCATGGCTGGATGGAAGCTTCATACCTCACTGGGCAGTGGCCTGAGAAGGTAGAGAAGAAACAGGAACAAACCCAGGGACCTTGGTAGGAGTGGGGCTACACACACGTGTGAAATTATGGAGTGGGAATGGAATGCCTACTTATCATGTATTGGGGAATCAAGACACAAATAAAGTGCCATTTTCTTTGGAACATTTCCTCCTTTTGTGGCCTGAATAATTTTTATACTACAGACTCTCTTATGTTTTTATCATATTTTCTTTAATGTTTCGTGTCATGGGTATTAAGGTAATAGATGACCATACTAGCTCCCTGGATTTTGAAAAGCCACTTCTTCTAACTGCAAGTCTCACTACAGTCAAGACTATTCATTATAGCAGATTTTGTCATTTAAAAACTTGTTACTTTAGTGCATACATCTCATATATTAATAATAAGTCTATATTGCAAATACAACATGCTAAAAATAGACATGAAAATATATGCAATACCTTACTAACTTTTAAGATACTAACAAGCACACAATTTTAAAGGTGATCTTCAAAATAGAAATATAAATTCTATATATTTTTATAAGCCACAAAATAAGCAGGTGGAACCTGCTGTCATAGACACCAAGAAGCTTGTTTTTTTTTCATATATATTTTGATGATCACAGAAAAATGAGCATCGGGACTGCTCTGTCCACCAATTCCTTTCTGGATTCAAGTGCTTAATGTGTCAACTAAAAGGTTCTGTGTCTATGCAGTAGCTAATGTCAACATGATGTAATGCACAGGATAAAAAGACATTGGTATTGTTTGAGATTTCAAACAATGTCCTTTTCTTATCAGTATAAGCCATCAACACTAACCTACACACAAACTGGGTTTTGTTTGGAAAATGACTAGTTTTGTTCTTTTGTTTCAAGAAAAATTTTGAATACAAGGCAGGATTAGACTGGTGCAAGAGTCATACAACAGTACACAGGACAGTAAGGTCTCTGATACTGACACAGTGTTCTGTGTACAGATGGGAGCAAGCAGGCAATATAAAAGGGAGGAGAGTGTGTTAGCAACACAGTGGTCAGGTGCTTTCCTAGCATGTTAGAGACCCAAGTTCAATCCCCAAGGCAAGACAAAACAAGATAAAAGGAAAATGGAGGCATCTGGTAATCAATGTAAGAAAAAATAAGCAATGTAATGAGGTAGAGACTATGTGAGCTGTGAACAGAAGTTTAGATAGGTGATGTGCTGGGGAAGGGCCCTGAAGAAATGGCAGACAAGCCTGAACATGAAAGAAAGAATGGTGAACATTGTTGGCTGAAAGACAAACTGCCCAGATAGAGGTTCAGTAACAGCCTGAAGGTCATGTACTAGAGTCAGATGGCCATGGTGAAAATGACCTGGAAGGCTGGGAAAGCAAAGTGTGCCCAGATCACACAGGGAGTGATGGCCACAGTGAAGAGACTGGATTTCATTAAACATACATACCTAGACAGACACTAGAAGGCTTTTTGGTGTGCAGTAAAATCTCTATTTACATTTAGATTATTTAGATGGTCTTCCCAGTTGCCAGATAAGGATGCCCTTGCCTACCAGAGGCTGCTCACCCCTAAGTCATATACTCAGATATAGTCACCATGGTCTACTGTAGAGTCTTTTGAACCCTGAAACCTTCTCACAAATTCACTATTTTGTTCACTAGCCTTCTCTTCTCAAGTCTCCTTAAAATGATCAGAAAAATAAAAATGTGTTGCTTTCTACAGGGTGGATCAGCCTTGCTTGTTTCTTCCACAGCAACACGGACTAAAGAAACATTTATTTTTTTCCCCTCCCTGTAATCTCCCATGGAGAAGTTTAACACACTTTAGAATTTTTACTTGAAAAGCAAAGTCCCTGATGTTAGTTCTCATTTGTGTCCTGAAAAACGCAAATGGAAAGAAATAAGCTTTCATGTACAAAGAACTGGTGGGCAGATCAGGCCTCTGTGGTCAAACTTTTAAATCTCTGGTTCCGGAAAGGCTTTCTACACTTAACATGGTTTTATGTTTCTACAGTTTTATAGATCAAAGAATTTTTTTGTCTTTTTTTTAATGTTTTTAAACCTTGTAATGACAGCAGTGATGCCAATATCCAACAATAAATTGGAATTCAGACAATTAGAAAACAAGACTTTTCCAATAATTAAACAACAAAAACAGTTTCTTTTAAGATTTAGAAACCAGGTCCAGCTGTGAGTCAATTGCCAGAGTGCTTTCAAAATGAGGTCCTCTGTCCCAGGGATGGTCTTGTCACAAGTCTTTTCCAAAGTAAAGAAATGGACCTAACACTGTGGCTTAGGGAGTTGAGTGTTGAGTTCAAGAACTTCCAAAAAAGATTTTACATTTGCTGATCTGAGGAACTCCAACAACTACTTCCATGTAGATAATCCCAGGTTTCCCTGTGCGAGGAGAGATATTGTGGGAGAAAAGATCAGCCACCCTGCAACCTCTCAGAGCAGTCAATGTCTCCAGGAGATCCAGTCAAGATGTGCTAAGTATGGCAACCATTGCAGTACAGGCTCGAAGAGCCAGGTCTTTGAGTTAGGAAGACAAATGCACAGATACTGTGTCAAGTTACTAAGATTTAGGATGTGCCACAGCAAACTCTAAGGGCAGCAAGTGTTTATTTTGTTTTGTTCTTTTTATTTTATCCACAATAAAACAAAGATAAATCAGTGCATTTTCTTTGGTATATTTAGTCAGCTAAGGCAAACAGGCTTCTAACGGTTCCATGTAGATTCATTTGGCTGTCTGATAGCAGTCGGCTAATAAAATGACTGCTGCTGGCTTTAGGATGTTTGAATGTTTAAATCACATTGTTCTGTGATAGGAAAAAATCCGTAACCTGGAACTCACTCAGACTTCTCTGCTATTTCTTTTAGTTCTGAATATTTTCTGTCTCATATCTCAGACACAGTGAAACTGTCCCCACATATCTTTAGCCATTGAGTAAAAGCTCATTTCATGCTGCTCTGTCCTGGTGGTCTAACTGAAGCAATGGATGCATCTGAGCTCTCAATTGATCTCACCATATGGCATTGACAGGAAATGCTTAGCATAACTTTAAATGCTATTTTCCTCAAGAGGTTTCTGACCAGGGAAAAATCCCACCATGCAGGTTATGTTAATAATTGAAAAGCAGGATCATTTTGACCCAAGATTTTTAAAGAAATGACATTTCAACAATATGAGTTCCTCAGGCCGATATCATCAAACAGAATATTAGATGTATCTACTTGTATCAGAGCAAATCAACTCAACTAGTTCCTAAGATATATGAAAAAATGAGGATACACAATCACAACTGAAATTAATCAACAAGTTTAGGAAGGATAATGAAGATAAAGTCAATGTCAAAAATATCTACACGCTCACAATTTAAAAACTACTTGTAACGGTGTCAGAAAATATAATTAATCAATAAATCAATGTAATAAAAGGTAACAAGATTCACAAACAAAAATTATATGTTAGTAGCAAACTGAAGATGACTTAAAGAAATGGTTGCAATATGCTCATGGTTTGAAAGATACATTATGAGGAAGTATTGGTTTAAGTAGAAACATAACATAATACAAAGTCAGGAAATAGGGCAAAATGGATTCAGACACTGATTTACACATAACTGCATCCTTTGATAAAGTGGAAAGGGTACTTTTTTGAATCAGTGATACTTGTTCAAATAGGTATTTGTATAAATGAAAATAAATGTTGAGCCCCTACTTCACACCACATATCTCTGGGTAAGGTACATAAATACAAAAGATAAATCATATGTTATGAAAAAGAATACAGAATACATTTCTCCTTGAGCTAGCCAAGATTTATGAATAAAAAGCAAAGTGATAATAACAACTGATGAATTACATTTCAATAAAGTTAAAAATATCTTTTCATCAAAGGTATCATTTTAAAAAGTGTATCCACAGAGTAGAAATAGTTTCAAGACATGTGTGCACCACATGTCTGTTGCTATCCTGAGTGTTTGGGCAGGGAAGGCCTATGTTTCTTTTAGGGGTAGGCAGTAGAGGCAAAAGAATAAAGCATTTCATAAAAGACATTATCTTAAGGGCCACTGAGAGTATGACTGTTAGTCACTGGGGAAATGCAAAGTATAACAATAAAATAGTCACTACACAATCAACAGCATAATTAAAAGCAGAACTCTAACAGCACTGACTTTCACTTAGGTCTAGAAAACATATAACCTCATGTCCTGCTGCTAGAAGTATGTACTGGTAAAACCTTGAAAAACAGCTTCTGAGTCAACTGACTCACTGGGCAGTATTCCAAGCACAGGAAACCTCAAAGCCTATCCCACAGTGACATGCGCTTCCTCCAATAAGGCCACACCCACTCTTAGATGGTATGGCTTTGTTGGAGTGAGTATGGCCTTATTAGAGGAAGTGTATCACTGTGGTGGCAAGCTTTGAGGTTTCCTGTGCTCAGAATACTGCCCACTGAGTCAGTCTACTTCCTATTGGTTGCAAGATGCAGCACTCTTAGCTCCAGTATGCTTCCCTGCTTCGTATGATAATGATAATGGACTGAACCTCTGAAACTAAAAGCAAGCCATGCCAATATAATGTTTTACATTAAAAGAATTGCCATGGTCATGTTGTCTTTTCACAGCAATAGAAAATCCTGAGATATTAAGTTTATACCCCAAAGTAATAGATGTTATTACTACTTAATGGTACAAGCTAGAAAACATTAAAATGTCCATCAATACTAGAATAAACTGGGGCATATCAATAAACCAAGCAACTCTACCAACCAAAATTTAAAACATCTAATGTGAAAAGTTAGTAGTTTTTAAGAACAGCTTATCAATACATATCTATCTAATTAGCTCTTAAATAATTTTGGAAAATTTAATTACTAAAAATAACATAAGTCAATATTATGCATTAATTACAGTAGAATTCAAACATCTTTAAAAAATTACATAAATTGGACTCAAGGGGAAAAAATCACATAATAAACCAATAAAAAAAAACTTTCAACAATATCCCACATCACTTCATAACAAAAATCCTAAAAATACTTGGAATTAAAGAAACATATCTTAACAAAATAAAAACAAAAATGATGTAAAACAAACCTAGAGTCAACATTAAAGTAAGAGGGAGATAACAAAACATTTTCACTAAAATCAGAAACAAAGACATATACATTCAGCATTCTTATTCATTACAGTGCTGGGAATATTAGCTGATGCAATAAGAAAACAGGAAATCAAAGGAATTCAAACAGGCAGGGAGGAAGTCACAGAATCTTGACATAGACAATCTGATGCTTTAGGAAAAAAACCCAAAAGCCTCCACAAGAAAATGTTCAAAACTAATACATACAATCAGCAAAGTCGTAGGATATGAAATTAATATATGAAAACTAAGAGGAAACTTTAAACTAATAATAAATATATTGAATGTTGAGGAGGAGGAAATAATTTAGAATTCTCTCTCTTGCATATACATACATACACACACACACACACACACACACTCCTGCAACTTGTCCTCTGATTTTCACATGTGCACCAAGGCATATGCCTACCAGCATACAATATATCTAAGTGAACAAACCTAGAACGAATTGTAGATAATTATCTCATGTTTTCTATATACATCAAGAGTTTGAAGAAGCTTGGTTAATGCTAAACTGCTGAGTTTTGTGTAGTTCTAAAGACTATATACAAGTACTCCCTAAAGGTCAACTTTGTAGACCCCAAATTTTAAGGCTAATATGTCAGAAACAAAAAGGATTAAGCCCAGGAAATACTAATGACTTCTTTTTGGGTAATATAGGAGTACATAATCTTAGCAAAGCACAACAGTAAATATGGTGGAATAATAAACACAGAATGTATGTGGAGATAGAAAATACAATTTCAATGGTCAGAAAGGTTCTTAATGAACTAAAAATATTTGACAAAGATGTTGAAGGATGTGTAGAATCTTGATTTGAGAACACAAAAGGCATTTCCACTGTAAGTGTAAAAATCAGAAATTGATACATTCAAAACATTTTCAGAAACTAGTAGGTTTGCCATGTATATGTAATAGTAATTTTTTATCATAACAGCAAATAAATCTCAAATCATCAACAGGAAAATTGGGGACAGAACTGAAGTTGGGAACTCCCAGTTCCTTCGATTTACAGAGAAACTTGCATCTCTTAACCTAACACCAACCAACCAACAACAAAAACACCAATGCACGGATGTTAGTGAATTTGACAATAATACAATCACAACACAAGTATATGCAAGTTACATCCACAATTGTGATGAAACTATAATCCCATTTGCCACACACAGCATTCCACACTTCTGATTTCTCTAGGATCAGTGTCTTTGAAGAACACTTGGCATCTGCCATGAAATCTGGAGTTGTCATCATCCAGAAGTAGACTGCTGCTTAGGCTGAGGGCTGCTCTCCTCACCTTGTCACTATCCGTTTCTGGAAGGCTCTAGACACAGTTGCTGACACTGCCATGCTGCAAAATCCATCTGTGTGGAACAAAACAGCCACTGCCTCCTCCCTGCCTCCACATCAGTGACCAAACAAAGCGCATTCAAGTCAATGACACAACAGGGGTTTTGAGAGATACATCAGTCCCTTGTCAATAAATCCAAGGTAAAATTCCATCTACCTCTCTCAAATGGGGTTCCCTGCTTGATGTGAGTGTCACTTCTTAATTCTACCAAGGCTGGCACAAAGCTAGAACCATTCTAGATGCACAGGATAAAAGCTAATTCATCACATACTATTGATGCCTCAGAGTATTAAGACTCAATTTCCCTAAGAGTTCAGGGTGGAAGGAGCTGGTATATGTATAATATGTAAATTAGGCTTTGGTAGGGTATGTGCTGTCATTTTAAGAAAAAAAAAAAAAGAAAAACTATAGACCTGTGAATCCAATGCCTCACTACACTGTTGAAGAAAAATAAAGCAGCCTGGAGCAATGCTTGATTGAATTTTATATAGATTTCAGGATGCCACAAAAAAGTAGCAACACAAAAGGGTGACCAACAATATTACAAGCAATAAAATGTGTTCAGAAAAGCATTTTCTGGCTTCACTGTTAATACTTATGAAGCTCATGTAAGATTCTTGAGGATGGGCTTCTGCAAGGCATTAGTTTTCTGTCTTAGAGAATGAGACAATAAAAAATTACCTTCTGAAACATTTAAAACCGGCATGAAACAGAACCTTGATTTCAAGTAAGTTTAATACAACTTAGAGGTGTCTACCTTAAGGCTAATTAATCTCACTAAGAATTCTCCATAAAAGATTTATCTCATTGTTCAGACAAGAAAACTGAGGTCCAGAGAAGTAACTGGTATTTCTCTAAAAGGCTCAGCACAAGCACTTTTCTGAGATGTCTCTTCTAACTGCAAGTACTGCCTAGCCCCCTAAATAGCCACTGAGACAAAAGACAAGCAGACCAGGGCTGTTGATATCAGTGAAATGTGGCCCTGATTTGTTTAACCCCTGATACCTCGGGAATGGATCTTAATAAGAGACGAGGGTCTTCACAGAGTTAATTAAGTTAAAATGAGTCATTAGGATTTCCTGAACCTCAATATTTCACAAGAAAAGGAACGTTAGACACAGCTATCTAAAGAGAAAAGAAAGTGGACCCTGTGTGAGAAGACCCATGGGGCGAGTGGCCTACTATTCAGTCAAGAGGAAAGAATGGAAATGGATTCTTCCCTCAGTCTCCAGAAGTAATATGTTCACTCTTTAAGTCGTCCTGTTTTAGTAAAGATTTTCCAGAGAAACAGAACCAAGAGTGTGGGGAGGTGGAGGGGAATGGGGGCGGGGGTATGAAATAAGCTTTAAAATAGTGGCACGAGCCAAATCACACCTGATATTCCAAAAGCCCATTAGTTGAGGCTGGCTGCCTCAACATCCTAAGTAGTCCCAGAATAGCTGTCTCTTGGTAGAGGGCAACAACAGGCAGTTACTCAGTCCACAGGGCAGACTGCCTCAATGGTCCCAATTTAGCACCATGAGTCCTGAAAGTTCTGGGAGAGCTGCTAGGTTCATTCCATGATTGAAAGCTTGGAAAGCTACTGTCAATGAAGGAATCATCAGGACAACAAATCAATAAGACCCCTAAAAAGGTAAGCCATGTCAGCAAAAGGCTCCAGAACTTCCTTCTGAAATTGGCTTTTTATATGGGCTGCTGTCAGAGGGTACCACCCACAATCAGGTCCGACATCAATCAAGGCAGTAGGGACACTTCTTTAGTGATGATCACTACTCAGGTGGTTTTAATTTGTGGCAAATTGACATTAAAATCACCCATATGTCCCTTGAGCCTAGACAATAAATTTCTGTCACTTAAACCACCCTGTGTGGCATTCTGTTGAAGCAGCACCAGCAAACTGATAAATATACACAAATACTAAATAAATTTAAGTTTAAAAATTACCATTCAAAGTCACCAGCTACCCAAGTACAGAATAATTTTCTATAAGTCTAGAATGTTTACATGTTTGGTGGGATGAAATTCTTACCTTCATTTTGGTAAAAAAAAAAAATAATAATAAATCTATTAAAAACCTATTGTCAGGTTAAATATTTTGATGTACTCACTCTATGATGAATGCCAACCCATAGGCTTTCTGACAATATTCTGGCTCTTAAAAATTATTATGAATTGAATTTGTAATAGATGTAATAGATGTGTAACTATCTATATTTGATAAAAATTAATAAAGATAAAATCCAGGCAGTAAATCTATGTTAATTACTTATAATTTTAATAGGTAACAAATGGAACATTCTCTCTTCCTAAGAAACTTCACACTATTTCCAAGTAAGTGGCCTCTTGGGGCTGGCAAGATGCTCCGTAGGTAATAAGTGACACTTGTCACCTGAAAACCTGAGGTCCATTTCCAGTTTCCACATGGTGGAGAGAGACTCTTCTGAATCCATACATGCAGTGTGGACACACACACACACACACACACACACACACACACACACACACACAAGATTTTTTAAAAGAAAATTGCATCTTATATGCAAAAAAAGACATTAAATAAAATGCATTATCTATTCATGAGATTAGGGAAAAGGGAATAAACCTCAACAAAAAGGAAGCCCACAAATATCATAATCCTAAATGCAAAAAAAGCAAGCATTTCCATTAAAATCATCAGCAAAACAAGCATGTCCACTCTCCTTCCTCCTGTTCAATACACTACTTGACTTCTGATCTGGAGAAATAAGACTAATGAAGAGAATAAGGGGATATGAATAGTAAATGCAGAAATCAAATTATCTTTATTTGCAGATGATGATTTCATACATTAAAAAGCCCTACGGAGCCTAACAAGTCTAACAGAAAACTCCTACCGCCAAAAAATACATTCTTCAAAGTAGTAGTATACAATTTTAATATGTAAAAATCAGTAGTATTCCGATATACAAATCACAAACTCACCAAGAAGGAAATTAAGGAAACAATACCATTAATAATTTCTTCAAAAAATCTATCTGGGAATAAATCTAACCAAAGAAGTGAAATATTTGTACGATGAAACTTTAAGACACTGAAAAAAGAAAAGGAAGATGATCCCAAAGATGGAAAGATTTCCCTTGCTCATGATTGGCAAAATTAATACTGCAAAATCTACAGATTCAATACAATCCCCATCAAAATTCTAATGCAGTCCTTCACAGAAATTGAAAATGTTCTTAAATTTCATAGAAAAAAAATACAAAAGACATAGGCAAATGAATACAATCATGAACAACAAAAATCGGCTTGAAGTATCACCATCCCAGATTTCACGTCATATTACAGAACTACAGTAATGAAAACACCATGACACTGGCATTAAAATAGACTCATTGGTCAATGGAATAACTGAGAATGCGTACATGAACCCATACAAGCAGACAATAGTACACACTAGAGAAAAGGCAGTTTCTTCCGTGACAAATGGTGCTAGTTAAACTGGATAGCTGCATGCAGAAGAATGAAACTCTACCCCCATCTCTCACCAGCACAAAAATTAACCCTAAGTGGATCAAGGACATCAACAATAGAGCTGAATCACATATAGAAGAAAGTACGGCATATGGCTGAACCTACTGGCATGAGGAAGGAGTTATGAACAAGAGAAAAGCACAGGTACTAAGAATAACAATTAATAGTTGGAATCTCATGAAACTAAAAAGCTTATGTACAGCAAAGGATGCTATCACCCAAGTCAAGATGCAGCCTCCAGAAAAGTAGAAAATTCTTACTAATTTTACATCTCACATAGGGTTATTATCTAGAATGAACAAAGTATTCAGAAAATTAAATAAGAAAACCCCAATTAAAATTGGGGCATAGAACTAAGTAGAGTTCTCAAAAGACAAAATACAAATGGCTGAGAAACAACTAAAAAAAAAACTGTCAACATCTCTAACCATCAAAAAAATGCAAGATAAAACTTGTTGAGATTTCCTCTCACCCAGTCAGAATGGCTAAGGTTAAAAATAAATAAATAAAACAAAAGACAACAAATGTGGGAGTGTACATTAAAAAAGAGGAACAATTATTCACTGCTAGCGGGAATAACCAGTTTTGAAATCAGTGTGAAGGTTCCTCAAAAACTAAAACTATCCAGCAATGCCATTACTGGGTGTGTACTCAAAGGACTCCATATCTTATTCCAGAGATATCGGCTTATCCATGTTCAATACTGCTTTATTCATAATAGCCAAGAAATTGAAAACAACCTAAACATCCATCAACTGATGAATGGATATTGAAAAGGTGGTATATTTACACAATTGAATATTATTTATTTATTCAGAAAAATGAAATTTTTAGGTAAATGTATTGCAATAACATTCCCAAAACCTGTACAAGTCTAAGCCAAACCAAAGCCCAGAACAGAGGGGGAAGCTGAGCATACAATCCAAGCCCAATCACGGAGCTATTGGCAATTGTTAGCGGCTATTACAAAGGAAATAGATTTTTCTCGAATTGTGTAACCCCTAGTAAGTCTGCTGTACTCCTGAAGAAGACCTATTGGTCTTAAAGAATTAAAAAGAAAGGATACAAAGTTGGGTGGGTAGGAAAAGGGGGTGGATCTAGGAAGACTTGAGAGTTGAATATGATCAAAACACACATTGCATAAAACTCTGAAAGAATTAATAAAAAAAGAAAGAGCATCTTCCAACTTCATCATATTATGAGTCATTTTAATAAACTACGATACAGGTCTATCACTAATTTTGAAGTTGGTGGTGATGAAGATGATGATAAGCTTATTATCATCAATGAGATAATAAGTATATGAGGCATATTTCATCTTCAATTCTGGGAGCGGTTCTTTCTTGGGATGGTTAATGAGAAAGATACATGGGAAACTGTCCAATGAATGTTAGCTAATTTGTTGTTATTACTGTTATTAAACCAGTTTATTTTTTTAAGCACTTCATTTGGGGACTAGAGAGATGGCTCAGTGGGAAAGAGCACATAATGGTCTTGCAGAGGACCTGAATTCAATTTCCAACACCCACATTAGATAGCATGGGCACCTGCACACACATTCTCACAAGGAGACACACACGTACACACACTTTAAAAAATAAAAATGAATCTTCTAAAAGCACAGTTTATTTTAAATCTAATATCAAGTGTAAAAATACTCAGAAATTATATTTATTTAATATTTCATTAAATTTTAATGGACTAACTATAAATTTAGATTTTTAATAATGTTATTTGTTTTATTTTCTCTAAATGATTGGAAGAAAATGATAAAGACACAAATAAATATATGTCATAATCAAGAATCTCACTCTAAATTAGTATTTCTGAGGAAGCAACAGCTTTTTTTTAACCATATAATCAGAAGACATTTAAGATCATGGTGATACCTTTCAATTTTTGGGTTTGGGTATTTTAGGCTTGGGATTTTCCCTTCATCCCCACACTGTTTTCAATGTACTGTGTGACTGCCCACATCTCAGAAAGGCTGACAATCTGCCCTTTGCATTAAAATTTTTTCACACTGTCACATCTCCGCAGTCATGTCAATGAATTCTCTAATTTGCCTTTGTCTTCCTCATTCTCTCCAAATTCCTTCTATCCCTCATCAAACCCCCTTCCAATCACTTCAAGTATTTTTTCCTCCCACCTCTTCCTGATGCCCATGTCTTTCTGCTGTTTCATAACCATCAATCTTCTCCCTTCTTGGTCAGGAAGGAAAACATCTGTTCAACGTTCTTTCCTGGTCACTGTAATAAATCTTCCAAAGAAGAGCACTGTGTCTTTTCTTCTTCAGTCTCAGAACAATTTTTCTGTTCAGCTGAAACATGGATTTATGGCATCATGCCAGGGTTTTTTGTTCTTCTATACCATTGTTTAACTCCTAAAGACTTAGGCAGATACTATTTGTTAAAAGATACATGGTCAAAGTTTACACTGCTGTGGTTTAAATAAGGAAAGTGCCCCCATCACTCAAGTGTTTGAACACTTGGTCCTCAGTTGGTGGTGCTACTTTAGGATACTTACTAGATGGAGTATGTCACTGGGAGTGGGCTGTGTGCATTAATAGGTTGGTCTTAGCTTCCTGAGAGTGGATACAATGTGACCCGCCAGCTTCCCGCTCCTGCCACCATGTCTTTCCTGACTGGTGGCTCCTATTCCTCTAGAATTATAAGCAAAAGTAAATCCTTCTCTCCAAATCTGTTTTTATGGAAGTACTTTGCCACCAATGCTAAAGAAACTAAGACACCTGGGTGCCTTATGACTAGCTGAATATTTTCCGGTCTGCACTTTAAGGTATGTTTAGCTGTAACTGATCAACAGTGCCTTATGACTAGCTGAATATTTTCGGGTCTGCACTTTAAGGTGTGTTTAGCTGTAACTGATCAACAGTGACCTTCTTGAGTTGAGGCATGACCTTTCTATAATCTCAGTGTCTGGATTTCTTAATAGAGGGAGCAAAGGGATGTAGGAAAGATTACGGCAGCCTAGATAAACTAACTGCATCAGATGAGAAAGCTCAACACAATGACTGAAAAACTAGTGCAGCAGCACTTTCATTGACAGCTTTTCAAAATGACAGTTACTCTGTCTTGATCTCAGCAATATAGGAAGCACTCGGTCACCCATTCTGTTCCTATGGTTATGTGATAAAGGAATTCCTCTTTGGATTTTAATGACAGCCATCTGTCATGTTAGTTTCTAATATAACTCAATTCTCTTTTTCAGGATTCATGGGATGTTTGTATTATCTTTCGAGTAAAATGGAAGAGGTTGTACTGAGAACTTGATATGTAGGCCAGGTTGACCTCCAGCACTCAGAAATCCACCTGGCTCTGCTTCCTGAGTGCTGGAAGTGAAAACATGCACCACCATTCCTGGCCTAATACCTTTTAAAAAGGAAACGCTTAGAATTAAAACACATTTCTTACATATATATCTATGTATGTAGTATATGTTTGTATATGCTATCTTATGCAAATGATAGAGTTTCTTTAACTTCCTATACTTAAATAAGAGATAAAGACAAGTGATATTAACATTCTGTATTTTAGGATTTGTTTTGTTCCTTATTATTTTATCTTTGCTTTTGCTGCTAACCAGTTTTAAAGAAGTATTTGTTTTAAATAGAATGTTCTAGTAAAAATAACAAGAATACGGTTTCATTCCTTTATTCCTAATGTATTCCTAGTCACATCTAAATGTTTTCTATTTCTGTAAATAGTCTTTTGCATTCTCAGATTCCAACATGCAGAAATTGAGACAGCCTCAGTGTCCACACATACTCTCTCTCCCTTGCTTTCTCTCCTCATTCCCCTCTGTCTTCATCTTTCTCTCCTGTTGGTGAAATAGTTCCCTTATTGGCAAGGGAAGCTATCACTTTGACTCATAACAATAGTACATACTTTCCTTTGATAGGTACATGAATTCAGAGAAAGCATTGGCTTTTTTAGACAGTTACCCTTGGTGCCACTCTTCCTGCTAAAGGAAATCTTTTATTATTATTATTATGACTTGATACAAGTAGAACTAGAACATAGATTAAGGTTAGAAAGTGTTTGCTTGCTTTGTGTGGTACTAGGGGTTCACTCTGGCTTTGTGTACACTTTTCTAGAACTACACCACTCTCTCTCCCTGTGAGTTCTTGATTGTGAATTTTGATGACTGAATTGATTCTGCTTTGACTCTAAAGCATTTTACCCAGCACATATTAAGTGGATATTATAGTTTACCTAATAAATTAATCATTTAATCTCTAATAGTGGTTTTCACTGAAATAATTATAATTTGAGGGAGCTATGACAGCAATGCTTTAACCATCTCTTCTGTCCTAATTGTGAGATAGAGCTACATGTAAGAAAATTTAAAATAAAAGAGCTGATGACATTTCTGTGCCTAAAAACCAGCCATGTAAAAGCTCAGCTAACAACTCTCTCTAAATAGAGGCAGATATAGCTGCCTAAGTTATCCCAACAAGGTATCTAGGTAATTGCCAGGCAATGGTAGGACAGGAAATAACTTTTAAAACTGGAGCTATAAAAAGAGACCGAGATACTCCAGCATAAAGAAGAAAACTATCAAAAGCAGTGGTTAAATAAAGAATAATCTTGTAACGTATATTGTATACAACCAACTTGGAATAGAAAGACTTCTTATTTGACCATCAATTATAAAATGTCCTTGAATGGCTCTTTTCATGAAACTTCATGTCACAGTCAATTCTTGTTTGAAATAACTATTGGTGGAGAGGGCAATCAAAGTAAGAAAAAGCTAAGCACAGAGGCTCTTCCATGGGGTTTTACACCCAAAGCTGCAACTCAAAGCAGAGGGCAAAGGTTAAAAGAACTCAGATCCATCAAAAACATCCTGAAAGGGACTATAGTCCTAAAAGATACTGCTAATTGCTGACTGTAAAGCCTACGGGCACTGAGAATTTTATAGTGTGATCATACTGTGAATAATAATCCTGGTCCAAGAAAGATAAATTAAAAGATGTAGGGTCGATGAAAGAAAGGAATAGAATGATGCTGAATGCAATGGAGAAAGTCATCATAAAGGGCACGGATTCTGCCACCACAGTGAACAAAGATAAGATTATTAAGTTTCAGTTTAACTACATTTGCAAAGGAGCCTGAGAGTAGAAAACACAGTCCATTATCCCTCTCTTCTCTGGTGAGCTGTAAACCAAACTCCCTCAGGCAGCATCAACACATGAACCACAGATGGTCAAGTAAACTTGGATGCTGAATTTAGGTGCATTAAAAATAGCTATTGGGGAGAAATAGTGAGAAGAGATTAGAAAATGAAAGCCTGTCTGTTCCAACGTCTAGCTAAAGACATGCAAGGGGCATATGCATGAATTGCCTAAGAGTCTCAATATGTGCACTGTAAACACCCATTACAGGAATGTTTCCACACTGAATTGTGTCAGTATAATTCTCTGTAACCACGCTTGGCATGGATGGAACTATATTGTATCTCATCTTCCTTCAAACAATGCAGATTCATGTTTGGATAATAAAACTTGCCTAGCTTTGGGAATTTTTTCACGTACAGAGCATAAATAAACATCAGTTTTGTTGGAATTATATTAATGAAACTGCAGATACCAGCTTCGTGACATGTGTAAACCACGAGGGAAGCCTTCCATTTTGATAGGGTTTAATATACATCCTTTATTATTTTTTTAATTTAATCTAATTCTAAAGTTTTCCTAAGATACACCTTTAGACCTTGCTCCTTGGCAAAATCATGTTGGGGGCAGGGGAGGAAATTAAGTATCCTGCCACCAGAGACTTGGGTAACTTCAGAGGAAATCCTCTTTCAAAACTCATGGCCTAGTGCACAAAATGAGTGCTCAGGAGGGAAATATTTATGGGCTTTCTCCTAACTTCTGACCCTTGAAATTAAAAGCACTTTCTCCACCTCTTTTCTTCCAGTTAACCCACAGGAAAAATGTCTCTCTTTATAGCAGGGAGAAAATTTTATGTGCCCAAAGATACAGCTATATAGATGAGTGATCCAATTCAGTGCTTCCTCCCAAAAGCTGGCCTCCCAGTGGTGATATAAAAGCACAGAGTACCATGAAACAGGGATCCTAAACTGTGCCTGGCCCGTTCTCCTCTATGTTAAAGAGGAAACACCTACCAACTGGGCACCAAAATGTCCAGTTATACACACTCCTCCAGTTTGGTAGTCAACCTCAGGCTAAGCCTGCTCAGGAGCCACACCCCTTACAAAGCCATTTCAGGAGCACCATCAATCAGATTTCCTGAATTGTCTGCCAAAATGGCTTCAAAGGAGGTACTATCTGGAGAAAGAGTCTCTAGCTTCCACCTCTTAGCACAGAGGCAAGTAGAGCCAACCAAGTCTACCGTAACCAATCTCACTGCAAATAATAACAATAATTACATACTACTTCATGTGTATAATATATGCATAAGATTATAACACATTGTTATGAATTCCATTTCATTCTGAAAAATAAGAGATAGCACAGCAGAAAGAAAAGTATTTCAAAAGAAACAGCTATAACTTATTTTAGAATTTTGTTATTTTGGAGGACAGTATTTTCTACAAGGGAAGGTTCACATCATCAAGCAAAAATTAAAAATGAGGTCACATGCACAAAGACAAATGATCATATGTATTTCACAAAAGACATTTTCTATTTTTATTTGTTCTTGTTAGCATATTAAATATGGAAAATTTAAGACTAAACTATTTCCCCTGGTAATTTATTTCCAGAAAGCTAATGCTTTCTAAATATCACCATTTCAGGCTTTCATTAAGAATTATTGGGAGATTGTTTCTTAATAAGGAAATGCAAATATTAAAAGTGAAGGGAGTGTTAATTACTTGAAAATGTGAAAGCATTTGCAGCATTTAAGACCCATGAAGGAGCCTTGAATCCCTAAGGTTATTTCATGGCTGCACTTAATCTTTCATCCTCTATGCTCCATAGCCTTACATTAGACATGACACATGCATGGAGCAGGTTTTTATTCTTCTTTTTCCTACTTTACATATTTCACTGCAGTGTGAGCCATATGTTCCCCTACAAAGAGTGGCATGAAAGGCTATTTGCAAGAGAGGGAACCTCTTGATTCAGATTTTAGCAACATACAAAGTCCTCTTCATTAAAAACACATTATTGTTTTGCTTCAAGGCATTTACCTTATGTTCCCAGTAATACTCTGACAGTTTAGAGATTAAAAACATCTGGAATGCAGGCATTAAGATTTTAGGGATCATGAGTCTGGCACTAAAAATATCAACCATTATGGAATACTCAAAATAACGGTCCTTTTGGTGATGTAGGGTTCAGGTGATGCATAAATTAATACATAATCATGTAATTATTGAACACCTTTCATGACTGGACATGAGGATACACAAGTTAAAACTTTGTCTGCAGATATCACCTACTTATAAACCAGGCAGCCTCTAGCATATTGTTGTGCTCCATATTAATTCTAAAACTATATTTCAGTTGTTCAGTTTGACACAATGTTATCAACTTCTTTTTAATATCAGGAAGTAATAAAGCAAAATGCTCTTTGAGTTAATATATGACTTTTGCCATTTCTAGATTTTAAGCAGAATATAAACGCATAATGGTGATTTTAAGACAGGCCTATGGGCTGAGGAGATAGATAGCACAACGGGCAAAAGCAGTAGAGTGCCCAGGATCCTCTAACCCAAGCAGTGAGAAGCAGAGACAAGCAGACCCTGGAAGCCCACTAGAGAGCCAGGCAAGACAAAAAGGCAAAGTTCTGGGTCAGCAGCAGGTCCTTTCTCAAGGGAATAAGGAAGGCACCAGGCATTCTCCTCTGGCCTTGACCTGTGCATGCATTAGCACACTCATGTGTATATGTTACACACACACCACACACACACACACACACACACACACACACACACACACACTTACAGAAGTATTTACAAAATATTCCATCCTCTTCATCCCACAATAAAACATAATTCAACTACAAGTGAGGGTCAGACCTGGCAACTTCTTCTGGCATATAGATCGTATGGTCCTATCCCACTTTCTCACCCTCATCCTCTTCCTTTCTCTCACTGTCTCTCGTACTAGCTTTCCACAGCCTGAGGATTGGACAGACTCTGAAAAGCCTCAGACACTGAAGAATACGTCACTCACAGCGACCATATGAGTGACTCAGAGGTAAATGTGATCAGTCGCCAAATGAGTGAGTCTAGAAGCCAGTATCTCTCAGTCAAGCCTTGAGATGGCTTCAGCTCTAGAAACATCTTGACAACAGCCTCATGGCAGAGACTCACCTACTCCTATATGCGTAATTGAGAGGCCTGTAAGATAGAAAGTATTGCTTAAATCTGCCGGTGTTGGGTCAGGTTCCTATCCAGCAGTAAGCAGCTACTAGAACATCTGATAGACTGTGCTAGGAAGGAAAAGGCCAGACTCTTATTCCTTAAACCCAAGAATGAGATTTTCAGTTCTATGATACTGGAAAAGATGACACAGCATCTATAAGCATCATTTTGTCATCTATGTACAAAGACTGTTAAAAATATGTTCATGATCTTCTACCTCTATTGAGACAAAAGAAACAAACAAAACAGTCCAACAACAGGGCTGCCTCCAAAAGCTGTCTTGGTAGAATATTGCACTGAGTATTCTTGCTCTGTTTGGAAAAAGAAATTATTGTGTTTCATTACAGCATGATCTAACAGCTACCTTTCCATTATGTATTTAAAATGAAAGGTAGAGACAATGTCATTAAGTTAAACTAAACTCAAATAATTGTCTGTGTAAGAGATTTAAGTAAACTATTTTCTCACACTGCTTGAAACAACACTCCCGTCATATAGAACACTGCCTACAAAAACTTTCCATAAAAACTCAAAAACACTTTTATTAGAACTTTGTTATATTCTGTAACAGCAAAAAGTAAAAGGAGACAGTAGGGTTTGGGTGCTTGTTCCTCAGTTCAGCTGTTGAAGCTGTGCTGCGGACTTCTACAGCTAAAATATCTGAAGGCAAGTCCCAGTTCTCTGCTGTTTAAAAAATTTACTCAATGATGCGATGTGCATCCCAGCTGAAAGCCATTAAGAGCATTGAGTATTCTTGAATTACTAAAAAAGGGGGAAAGGCCCCGTTTTGTGTGTATCTTCTCCATCCCAAAGGAAACACATTAACTAAGTAGAAAGGAAATTTTACCCTAACAAGGATTATGAATTGCTGCAACTCAAAAGGTCAAGAAGATCATATCTCAGAAATTCCTCAAATACCTATGTGATATGGAACAAAACAAAGCTTTATTACTTTTTATCTCAATTTTTAAAAACAACTAAAATGTCCAGTAGACTGTAAGCTGATTTTATATAGATGGGAGAGTTTGAACAGAGAGGTACTCTTCATGGGTGGACAATGCTGTTTCCAGGATAACTTGGGATAGTAAATGAAAATCTCAGTGCTGGGCACAGGATACCTTCCTATGAGTTACTGGGTAATAAAACCCCAAAGGCACTCAAAATAGAATAGTTATTGTCATTGCTTTTGATTGCCCACCATAAGTAAATGGCAAAAACACGATTGCCGAAGACACCACATATTTTGGTTACAGTGCATCAAGAAATCCTAGGAAACTCTCTCCCTGATAGCTAACTTCACAGTGCTAAAAGGCACTATGTAGGCTGCCGGAGAAGAAAAGCCACCAATGGGCTAAAGCAACGCTTGACTCTGAATGGTAAAATACTGACCCACCAGGCAAGAGGTGCCCACTTGGTACAACAGGGAAATGACAGCAATAGGGGTAATCAAAGGCTTTCTCATTGGCTCTGAGGCCTTCTCCACCTGAGGCATTTCTTGTCATAACTATGACTGGGGAAACTGTAAGCCTTAGGAGGGGATACACCGGAATTATTTCACAAATGTCAAATGCCCTTCTAACTTTTTGTTTATACCATGGATTTGTACTGCTCTCAGGGTTGGTCAAGAAGATTCTTTCTTGCAGGAGTTATTTAAAGTGCTAAAAATATGTAATTGTGAGTGCTCATGCATAGATAGGCCATCTATATCAATATCCTCCAACCTAGGGCTCAGGAAACACTGAAGAAAAGAGGTTGAAAGTGTGTTAAGAGGTGGAGCAGGGAGGGAAGCTAGGAAATACTGTCTTCATGTCATGACTTAGCTGTTACACACACATCAACACTCAGAAGTTGTGATTACTTGCACAATATCACGCCAGCCAAAATTCCAGCATGGATAAGGAGAGGACTCCTTAGGCGCCTTCCTGACCTGAGACTAGGCCCATCCCTACCTGAGAAGCTATTGACAGCTAACAGCTCTGAGGGAAGGAAAGTCATTTTTCTTTGGGAATGTGGTTAAAGTAAGATTGTCCATGCCCCAGAGGAGGCCCTCATCCCAGTCACATACAGGCAGCACTAAGGTGATTCAGGGGTTTCCATAATAATATTAATTTTAAAGTGGGGGGGGAATAAGGAGAATTAGGAGAGTTACATGGGAGAAGTGCCAGGTGGATATAGACAAAATACATTGTAGACCACATCTAACCTCTCCCAGCAAGATCCTGCACATCCGTCTACAAGGTCTAGCCCAGTGAGTCTGCCTGGCCCTCCCTTCCATGCACCCTCCACTACCCTACAGATTTGGCCCCTGACCCACATCCATGACCTGGGCCTAGTCTGTTCACACTGCCTGCTCAGCAAGTGACCTTTATACTTTCTCCAGGACCCTTCTTGACCGAAGCCTACAGGCCACTTCGACACCATATCCAACCTCTCTAAACCTCTCCTATGAAGCCAGTATCACCCTAACACCAAAACTATGTTAGGACACAATTAAAAATGAAAACTACTGGCCTATATTGCTGGTGAACATAGACTATAAAATGCTCTAAAATACTTGCAAACAGAACAGACACATACATCAAAAAGATTATCCACCATGACCAAGTTGGCTTTATCCCTGATGTGTGGGAATGGTTGAACATATGCAAGTCAATAAATGTAGTAAACCATAAAAATGGATTTTAAGACAAAAAACACCTCAATAGATGCAAAAAAGTCTTTGACAAAATCCAACATGCCTTCAAAATAAAAGTCCTAGGAAACATAGAACTAGACAGAACCTACCTCAACAAAATAAAAGCATAATCCCTAACTACATTCTAAATATTTGTCTTTATAATCATAGATAAGCATAGTCCTCACATTGCATCAACGAAGCTTCTCTTTGCAACAGAGACCATTATAGAAAACCAAAATCAAACAAAAAGCAGTGTTGTAGAGCCCAGTCCCAGTGGATACATCTACAATACAGTTCCTGCTTCTAAGGCTCAGAGGTCATTTTAGAAGGGAAAGAAAGCCAGAGGATCAGGGAGCTTGCTGTGAGATCCTATCTCTTAAGAACATCAGGAGCTATATCCATAATGCCTCACCTACATGACTGCATCAACATGAGCTGAACAAAGACAACAACAATAAACCAACTAATGTGCACAGAGGGACGCCCAGAAGGCCTCAAACCCTCCACAGAGAACTATAGGCAAGTAAGGAAGGCTGAAATCTGGAAAAACAATCTTTCTCAGGGGAAAGCACACCAATTGGTTATCCAATACCAACTGGTCAGCCCTGAGAGCATACATGCAAGTAACATTATACAAACTGAGCAGGTTACATAAAAAAACATATACATATATACATATTGTCTTAGTTTATGTTATTACTGCTGTGATGAAACACCATGACCAAAAGTAAGTTGGGAAAGGAAGAGATTATTTGGCTTACACATACATAGCACCTTTCATCATAGAAGGAAGTCAGGACAGGAACTCAAACTGGACAGGAACATGGAGGCAGGAGCTGATGCAGAGGCCACGGAAGGATGCTGCTTACAGGCTTGCTCCCCACGGCTTATTCAGCCTGCTTTCTTATAGAACCCAGGACCACCAGCCCAGGGATGGCACCACCCACAATCACTCCCCCATCAGTCACTATTTAAGAAAATGTCCTGCAGGCTTGCGTACAGCCCAGTTTTATGGAAGCATTTTTTAGTTGAGGTTCCCTCCTATACAATGACTATAACCATGTCAAGTTGAGATAAAATTATCCAACACACACATGCACACACACACACACACACAGAGAGAGAGAGAGAGAGAGAGAGAGAGAGAGAGAGAGAGAGATGGAGGGAGGGAGGGAGGGAGAGAGGCCTTTGAAAGAGATCAAGGAGAGGAAAATGGTAGGTATTGGAGGGAGGAAAGGGAGGGAAATAATGTAACTGTATTATAATCTAAAAAAAAAAACCAAATTTGCAATGTAAAAAGTACATTAGCTGTAAACTGACAGGTGTCCAGTTAAAAAAGGGAAAAATGATAGAACTACCTAATCTATACACATAACACTGCTGCTTACAAGAATTTATTGATTTCTGTCACTTAATGATATAAAGATAAAATCTAGGACCTTTTATTAAAAGAAAAATTATTAAAATCTGCATGCAATTTACAGTTTGTAATAATAACAGAAACAAAAGAATTTAGCTTTCCTTTTAAGGCATAAGGAAACTGGCATTCAAGGACAAACAGTTGTTAAATGGTATGCAAGGGACTAATACTTCAACTCACGACTAAGTCTAATACCACTCCTCTTCTGCAATACTGCAACATAATGATGATGTGTAACCATGCCTCAGAGGTGTTCGTGCAAACATTAGGCACGGAAAATGTTGCTTCAAAAGAAATCACTTAATTTTTGTGTTAACATACTTCCAACTGTTTTCAATGATTTATGAATCACCCAAGAATATATTATGTAATCACTGAAATATTTAACATATTTAAACATGTAATATCAATGGGAAATTGCTAAAGGTACCAAGCCATTTATGTCATAATGTCTAAGTATTTGACACATTTCCGCATCTATTATTTGTTTGAATTCACTCAGAACTTCTTCCCTTACTCATTCACTGTTTATTTGTGTCTGTTCAGCTTCCTCACAGTGTTTCTGTTTTGTAAATATTATTAGTACTGGGAACTACATGGGAATTCCAAAAGCACTATCAGAGCTAGGTGGAAAGTTAAGAGCTCACTAGAGCTCCAACCTGAGTTTTGGAATGCACAATGCTGTCAATCAAGATTTATTGAACATCCACAGGTTATGATGTGATTTGGCTTGGGTGGTAGACAATAATGGAGTTTGTAGATCCATGGTGGATTTCTTACTTTCCCAAGTGGTGGAAAACTGCCAAAATGCTAATGTGATGGGTAAATGCTGTGTCCCCACTACTCATCTGAATTGACAATAGAAACAGGTGTAGATAGAGTTTTCCTGCCTGACCCACAGTCAGGACAAATCCCTCTTACCTGCCAGTCCCACAGCCATTCAAACCCGACCAAGTAAACACAGAGACTTATATTGGTTACAAACTGTATGGCCGTGGCAGGCTTCTTGCTAACAGTTCTTACAGCTTAAATTAATCCATTTCCATTAATCTATACCTTGCCACATGGCTCATGGCTTACCGGCATCTTTACATGCTGTTTCTCATCATGGCAGCTGGCAGTGTCTCTCTGACTCAGCTTTCCACTTCCCAGCTCTATTCTCCTCCTTGTCCCACCTATACTTCCTGCCTGGCCACGGGCCAATCAGTGATTTATTTATTGACCAATCAGCAACACATTTGACATACAGACCATCCCACAGCAAACAGGTTTCCTTTCAAAACTATCCCTTAGTATATAATGTAGTAGGTCTACTCTGTGAATACTTAGGGTGGAAGAAATAGTTCCTTTAATGATTTCTTTTACCTCTTAGAGAAGTTTCTTGGTTTGTCTTAAATTTTAGGGGTAGAGATTTGCTGGTGTTGTTCTTCTTTTTTTTTTAATCTTAAAAGAATGCATAGATTCAGCCCCATTCCCTTGTTAAACCACCCCCCTTTTTTTAGGAAAAAAAAATTAAGATACAAGAACAAGTCTATAAATTGTGAATATGTTACAATATTGTTCTAATTTGCTTTCTATTTCTGTGATAAAGAAAATGACCAAATGTGACTTGGAGAAGAAAGGTTTCATTTCAGCTAACCACTCTGGGGTCACAGTCCTTCACTGAGGGAAGTCAGGGCAGAAATTCAAGGGACCTACAGGTAGGAACTGAAGCAGAGGCCATAGAGGAGCACTGCTTTCTGGATTGTTCTTCATGGCTTGCTCAGCCTGCTTCCTCTCGGCCATCTGTGCAGGGATTGCACATTCCATAGTAGGCTGGGCCTTCCCACATCAATACTAATCAAGAAAATGCCCCACAGATTTGCGTACAGGCCACTCTGATGGAGACAGTTCCTCAACTGACATTCCCTCTTACACGATGATGCTAGCTGGAATCAAGTTGACAAAAAAAGTAACTAGTAGCTATGATTAAAACTAGTTTACTTCAAAGTACTTTCTCAATTTGCTATGATAATGTAAAAAATGGAAATATGACCAATCATCTATTCTAACCCAACAAAATAATTATTCAATGAGGAAACTTTTCAAAGAATGGTAACATATGTGATTGGAGTTTTGTCTATTTTCTATTCAAATGCAATTTATTTCTTATCATAAAATGTAATCTCCACAAACTGTATAAGTCAGAGACAGAACGATCCGGAGACATGAAGAATTAGTGCACTAGATCTCCCAGCCTTGGAAACCAAGTAAAACAAAGTGTCTGCAAATACACAGTCTTACATATTAGAGTTGACCAAACCAAGGGAAAATTTGAAAAAAAATCTATCTGACATTTAATTTACTTTTATAATTTATAATTTTATAATTGTTATGAAAATAAATACTGTACCCTTTAAACAACCTGTGTTCCTCTGGTTGTTTTGATGCCTTCTTTTCCATTAAAATGTTCACACATTAATGGGCAAAATGAACACAAACTCAACCGACAGGCAAAAAAAAGAAATCACTTGAAGTTGAAGAATTAATCACCTTCTCATTACATATCTCTAGTGATAACAGTCTTTATTCTGTTTAAAACTCCTGGCCAGTCCTGGTGGTCCAAGTCTATAAATTGGTGCTGAGGCAGTTCAATGTCTGCCTTGGCAAAATAGTGAGTCAAAGCCAGCTAGAGCAACCTAGTAGGATTGTGTCTCAAAATAAAACCTAAGAGCCTTGGGCTGAGGTGGGAAGTGTGGCTTAGTGATATACTACTAGTATATCATGTAAAAAACCTGAGGTTCAACACCTAGTATCACATTTAAATAAATACATAAATAAATAAGCCTCCTTCCATTTCAATGAATATGTTCAACAACCTTTTATTAGTTGTTTACAGTACTTTTAAGTACTGTAAGGAAACATTTAAGGGATATATAAATATATGTACATAATATTAAATGCCATCTTTAGAGCTGGTGAAATGATTCAGCATATATAGGCACTTGATACAAAATCTGATGGCCTAAGTTTAATACCCAAGACGCACGCAGTAAAAGACGAGAAAGAACTAACCCTCACAACTTGTCCTCTGATCTCCAAAAGCACACCATGGCACATACATACTCAAACACACACACACACACAAATAATAAAAATTTAAAAATTTTAAATATGCCTTCTCCCATTTCAATTTAATGCATCCAATAATATATTTTAATATATTTTCTTATGTTTTTTACAGTATTTTTCCCTACTGCAGAGAATATTTTGGGGGATACATTTTATGTATATATAATACTCAGTACCATCTTTATACCTTTTGAATTTATTCTTTACTACATGAGCAGTGGCAATTAAATTATTTTGATGAAACCAAAATCCTGTGGCTTTGCCCCAAGAGTGACAGGTGATAGATGTAAGCATTTCAGAGTGGTGAAGTACACCATGGGCTATGGGGAGTGTCCAGTACCACAAGCACTGCTGAAGCGTACTCTCTTCCTGATTTACCACCTAGAGATCTGTGAGAAAACTCAAGAAGTCGGGAAAAGGGGGTTGGGGTTGTTATTTTGGTTTTTGTTGGCTTGTTTGTTTTTGAGTTTTGCTTTTCTGGGCTATGGATGTAATTTAGGGCCTGGCACAAGGCCACATGCTGTGTAAAAACATGCTACTAATGAGCCCATGTGTATTTATTTTACACATAACAGAACCTTACTCAAAAATCCCAAACTACAAAAGGATAAAAGTAATATTTAAAAAAATGATTATAAGAAAGTATTACCTTCAAAATGCCAACACATGAAGAATGTATGCTCAATGAGATGCTTCAACCCTTGTTACAGATGGTAAAACTAGTACCACCACTGGGAGCTACTACCATTTCCAGCTATGGCTGAAAACTGCCCATTCAGACATCCACTGGTTCCTAATACCAGCCTTAGCCAGAGTCCTTTATTCAGAACTCAGCATCTCAGTTTCCCAGTCTCTAAGCAAAGTTGGATCATAAACCAAATAAATGGGCCATTCTACAAAATGGTATATGAGCTGTTAAATATTAGGAAACATCAGACTACAAGAATTGCCACTGGAAAAAAAATTTATTCTTCCATGGGTTAAAAGAAAAAACAATTTCATGCCACAATTTTCTTATCATTTCTTTATGGGGTATTAGACATTATTTATTACATTTTATGGCCTCTGGATATCTTCATGTTCCTATAAATATTCTTGATTTTTATCCTTTGAAAGCAATTGAAATTCTTGAAAAAAATTTGACATCTTCAGATCTTGTTTTTAATAACAGTGAGAGCAGTTCAGGAGTTAACCTCAACTCATTTTTTTCTGCAATAGACACCTTTTTTTTTTTTAAATACTATCAGATGCCCCAAGAATTCTGGAACTTGCTTCTTTGATGGGAAGGACCAGACCCCATTCTAAGCATTATTTAAAGAAAGGGATCATTCCCATAGAGCTTTGAACCACTCCATGGGAGCTCTGCAGACTTCCAGAATTCTCTTAGCCATCTCATCTCTAACACTGTGTCCTGCAGAATGGAACTGTCATGCTCCCCTAGGATCTTAGCTTATCTCACTGTGACCCACTGGTTGGTTCTGCCCCAATAGTACCAGTCTTAGTAACTTAATATGAGATGTATGAAGGACCACTGGCTTGTATAGTTTTTTATCTGCTTTATGTCCTGCTTCAGGCTGTAGAATAAACTGGCCAGTAGGTCCATTATTTGTACATCCAAAGCCAAAGCCTAAATTACCTTTAGACAACTCAGTTTTGATCACAGCTCTCCTGTTTAAAATGCACCATTGAACTTTTATTGTTAAAATATACTCTAAGGTTTTTATTGATTTAGAAATTGATTTTCTAAAGCATGCCTGTTTTCCTAATCTTTTCTCACAATCCTTCAGAATAAAATAATTGCAATTTCAGATACACAAAGTAGTTTTCATTCCACGTGTAGACGTTCTTTCTATTTGGAAAGCTCATTCCTTCCTCAGCTGCTGTGAATGTCTTCTTCATCCAAGAATTAGCAACACAAAAGCAATATCAATGAGGCACCTTCCTTCCAACTGCCACCCTCCTCCTTCACTCCTACCTAGAAGTCTTTGGGGACATTGTTCTCTCTACTTCTACCAGAATGTCACAGCTATTTATTTCAACTTCTATTTCCCCACCTTGGATAAGTTTCTCAGGCTGTTTTCTCATGTGAAATGGAGAAAATAAAGGGTACCAAAATTTGGGGCACATACTTAAAACCTATCTTAACAAGTAAATTAGGTTTATTATCTATTAACACAGTCCATTTTTTTTCTCTTCTGTTCCAGAATATCTTTTTAAGATCATATACCCTTAAAGCATTTGGATCCACTCACTAATCTAAAAGCCATATATAATATAAATACTACATGGATAATCTTAAAACAGGAATGACCTCAGAGGCTCCAGAATGAGAGATAAGAGAGAACCAGAGCAGGAAGATAACTGGATGAGCCTGACGAAGTATCCGAGAGCCCCAGGGCCTATGTAAAGGACTTTATAACCTAACATAAATGCAGTAAGATAACATAAATATAATCAAAATGCACAGGAAAAAATAGAGAAGCTGCATTAGAGGCGAATAGTAAGTCAGTTGCTGATTACAGAGATATTTCATTGTTCAGTTGGCAATAAAGTGGATCTAAAGGCAAAATTAAAGTGCCCTACTCACCTGCAGTAGAAATGGGGAAAGTGGGGAGCAATATTTCATGTCTCACAGTGAAACAAATGGACAGTTCTTTAATAGTGGCTATGTCTATGAATGCTTTAAATGAAGTACTGTAAAATCCTTTGGAAGGAATTTCTAATCAGTTTTGTGTATTTGTATTTAAAATACATACTCTGTAATACTGCACAGCAAACAGCAGAAAGTAAAACATAATTTTTAAGGCAACATTTGAGGAGAGAGCCTGTTTTGGTTTTTTGTTTTTTTTTTTTTAGAGTGGGGCCTCTTTAAACTTTGTTTACTTTCTCCGTAAGAATAAAGGCCTTGGGCAACATTTAATTAAGATGCTCCAGGAGCTTTCCTGCTTCCTGAGGCAGGACTGGGGATGCTGAGATAGTCTTCTCCTTGGAGAAAGGGGATGGATAACTTTGAACTCTCAAAACAGTGTCTAGAGCAAAGCCATGTCCCTGCAAAGGCCAATTAGGTAAGACACCACAGTGAACGGGTAAGGAATATTTGAGTGCTTAGATTTAGAGGAGAAACTGGAAAGCCTCTACCACATGTTGTTTCTGTTACCTCAATTATAAACCATGAATTTCTATGATCAAATAATCTGTAACAATGAACGATTATTTGAGCAATATAAACTCCTATTTTCACAAGCACCATGGTGTTTACTTTACATTGGGTAATTCTCAAGCCTTGGCAACAGGGCAAGTTCATGGAGACTGAATTAGAAAACACTCAGTGGATTAAAACTAAGTAAAAGAGAAATGAAGATTTGTTTTTGTGATACTTTTGTTTTCGGTTGTGTGAGTTTTAACAGTAGAGAAGAATGCATATTTACAGAGACCATTATAGAATTTCTACAACCCCTCAAAGAAAAGGTTGACATGAGGTCAGCTAAATGGTGAGCCCGGACTTTGGAAGAGCAACAAAACTGAACTGAGTGAGGTTCATTCTGCTAAGGAGAAAATGGGATGCGGCCTATGTGAAGGAGACACTCCAGAGAATCAGCATTTAACGAAGTAGACATTGTGATGGCAATAAGCCAAGATGCTGCAAGGTTATGCAGCTGCATGAAAACCACAAAACTGAGAGGAAAAGCCCTTAGAAAGAAACGTGGCTGAGTGGTTAGTCCAGGCTTTCATTCATCAGAAATAACTCCTACTTAAAGTTATCACTTAAAGCTTTCCTATTAAGTGAGTATGTCTAAAATAAAATTTAAACAGGGCTTTGTGCAACTGGGTAATAACACAGTCACCCTCTGCTATATTTCCTCTGGGAATAGGCATGCATTACCGGGGAAATGACTTCGGGGCAGACTGGTAGTAATTAACAGCAGGATATTTTTATATAACCTTACAAATAATTGATACACTTCCTTTCCCAGATGTGCAAAGAAAAACAATTTTGTTTCCTATCAAAGTAAATTTTATAGTTTGTGAAAGATTGAAAGTTGGTGCTTTTGCTAACAGTCCTAAAACTATCCTGAGAATATTCTCCAGTTTGAGCAAGACATACCTTAATTTTGAATTCTAAAATTTTTCCCAGCTTAAGTGTTGTTTGTAAACATCAGCTGCATGAAGGTCAGTGATTATAAAGGTGATGATGGCATACTAAATTTGAATTTCTTACATTTACTTATTACTTACTCTGTGCGCGCGCGTGTGTTTGTGTGTGTGTGTGTGTGTGTGTGTGTGTGTGTGTGTGTGTGTGTGTGTATGTGTGTGTTCACATGGATCAGAGGAACTTGAGGGAGTTGGTTTCCTCCTTATACTATGTGGATTGAACTCAGGTTGTCCGGCTTGGTGGTAAGGGTCTTTACCCATTGAGCCATCCCACCAGCCCAAATGTTAAATTTTATTGAAATCCTGATTCACTTCACTTCCTGATCTCTATAGTCTTAGATCACTTTTGCCACGGATATGGTCCCATGAATATAGTTTAATTGGAAGAATTCAAGCAGCATGTACAATATTTATACTTTTAATCCAACTGTCATTTTAATCCACCCGACAGGGTCAGTCACTGAGGAGCCTAAATCACCATCATGAAGGCTGAGTTCTGGACTGAGTGAAGATAAAAGAAAATAAAAGAAACAAACATGCAGGAAAACGGGAGAAAGAAGGCCGAGCATCAGCATTCATCTCTCTGCTGCTTGACTAAACAGGGCAATGTGACTACTGCCTCATGCTCCTGCCACCATGTCCTTCTGCGCGCAGTCTGTGAGACACAGTAAATCTATGGAGCCAACGCAATAAGAAAATAAGCGAATATACATCCCATAACCTACCACGAAGAATAGCCTCTATACAACAAAAGGAACCTTTGAGCCCTTCTAAAAGTATTGCTCAGTCCACACAGCCTGGGTGTTTCCCATCTACCTATGGTGACAATTTCATTGCAATACTTCTCTTCTCTGAGCCTAGTGCTTACTATCACATAAAAGTGAAGACAAAATATGAAATTGCTCAGTACACTGAATGATATCACAGGCATCACAGACTAGGTAAGAGAACACACTCCTTTATGCTCACATGGAGAGGCAACACAGCTGCATACAACAACATATTGAGACATGGCATGATAAATATTGATATCTAGGTATGATGTGAAACAACGGTAGGAATTACAAAGAACACGGAGCTGTTAACAGTGCAAAGTGAAGCAACTCCATTCCATTCTCCTTTCTGTATATACATCTAGTTCTCTTATTTTGGAATTTCTGACGTTAACCACACGCATGGGCCTCCTTCCGCATTTCACTTACCCTCTCAATTATCCCTCAGCCCTACCAACCTCACAAACTTTCAGGACAGATTAGCATTATCACAAAGGGTTGGGGAGAAGAGCTACAAAGGAGCCCAAAAGCAATGTGTGTTCCTACAAGGAATTTCCTTCTGGATCATCTGGGAGATTTAAAGCTAGTATTCACTTCCAATGAGTGTGAAATGTTTTATTACATACCAAGGACCACCTTCTATACATCTATACACACACACACACACACACACACACACACACACACACACACACACACACGGTATGAGAGAGAGAGAGAGAGAGAGAGAGAGAGAGAGAGAGAGAGAACCACATCACCAAGGATCATCTCCTCACACACACACAGCTAGAAATACCACTATCTCCTCAGTCATTTCAAGCTTGCCTTTTAATCAGCACAGTAAACAAGCTCCTGTGCCTCGGGCTGGCGTTCCACAAACTCAGCCAAATCCTGGGGTTTTGTGAATGCTGCAGTCAGCAGGCCAAGGAGACATATTTGCTCACACATTGTGTTCCCGGGCACAATAGAAAGACTCACAAAAATTTCAAACACTGTTGTTATACAGCAGTTCATAATCTGGTCAGAATCTCCTGAAGGGGTTTAGACTGCATAATGTCCTACTCAGACAGCCAAAGGATTAACGTTTTCATTTGAACATATCTGGAAAAATCCAAAGAAAATGTCCAGAGCAGTCTCTGCCAAGCCAAAGTACTTCAATTTTCTATCTGAGATACTTAACATTATTTCTGAGTCACACAGGTGCCACAGGTTCTCAGTTGGGAAGACTCCTAGAATGTTGAAAAGGCCTGAATGATACCTCTTAAATGAACATTAATTATCACGTGTGATCTGTAAGGTTCAGGATATGGTGTTCCCCAAAAACCTGAGATCAGAAACAGAAAAAAGAATCCTTATACACCTCACTTTATACATGCCCAACTAAGATCACATCAAGATAAGCTTGGCAATAGTTACCTCGTGGCGATTACTGAGATAAATTTGATCAGAGTCTCTAGTGCTTGGCTATGCACATCTCAGACTTGTTATTGATCAGCTTGGGCAGATATCGTAAGTATAAATTAACATGCTCCACTGAAAAATGCCCACGGGAGCCATTACTCTGGGAAGAAATCCTCTCCTATGCTTAGCTGTAATTACAGCAGAATTCCACTGGACAATGCTGGGGAGAGGTTAGCTTAGCCGATTTCTTCCCAGTCATTCTTGGATGTCCCTGAAAATGAGTCTCTACAATTTATGACTCAAAGTATGTTCTGCCTTGGTACACCTTCAGAATGAAGGACTGGCACAAGAAATACAATTTATTGTCAGCATCTGGCAATCAGCTGTCAAGAGGTGCATTGTTTATCTGAAGAATCTTGGGAGTCCGGAGGCTGCTCCTTAATTGACTTTGGTGATTCCTCTAGAAGGCTTAGAGGCTGCTCTGAAGCCTGAGGTACAGGAGTCTCTTAATCCATATTAGTTTAAATTATCAGTCTCAAAGAAAATACCCTTAGGAGATAAAGGTATTAAGTAAAAGAAGAGACAAGGTCAGGAGACCTGCACACTCCCTAGGGAAAAGATTTGTCAAAATATTTATGATGAATGGAAAGAAAGTCATTAAAATTAGACAGCAACCAATTAATATTATAAAACAGGAAAAGAATGTTATGCAAAGCACTAAACATAGTACAAAATAGCCAAACGCTATTTTCCTATCGTTTCCTAAACTGTTAAGGTCATATGGCGCACTGCATCCATATTCTACAATAATGGACTCTGGGGAAGTTTTATAATTAAATGAATTCAGAAGCTCTTAATCATCCTGTGCAGAATCTGTGAGGAGGTCAGACTGTTGAGAAAAGATATGAACAATGTTCACACCCTGCACTGAGCACCCTTCCCAGAGGGATATGGTGGGCACTATCTTTGAAGTCCAAATAATTCTGACAAAGTGAAAGGCTTCATTCTATATCATTACACAGTGGATAGAGATCCAGTAGATCCAACCAACAATATGTCCATAATAGTTTCCAATTAGGCAATTTAACAGTAGGGTATTTGCATCAAATATTCTTAATTTCCTTTTGTAACAATGAATGTAAGTATTTATATAATAATGATGTGCAACATATTCTACATATATACATACTGTGGGATGGTAAAAACAAATTACTTAGCATATCTATTGCTTCACATGCTTATCAGTGTTTTGTAATCAGAACAGTTAAGAATCTACTTCCTTAGCAGTTCTCAGATATAGAATGCACTGTTATTAACTGCTGTCACCATGTTGTATAACAGATCTCTTGAACTTTTTAACCTGCATAAATAGAATTTTGTAACCTCAATTTCTTAAAAAACCTGGCTTTTACACTCAACCCATCCTTTTCACTAATACATATGAAAGGACTCTCTAGCCTATCTCAGTACAGAGACAGGTCCAGGAACACTGACATATTAATACTTTATATTTCTTCTTCATATTAAATTCAACAACCTAAGTAGTAAGGCAATAATCTCAGTGACAGTGTACTTCAAAATAGCTTTCTCCTCCAAGCTTTGTATATTTTTCTCCATTCAAATACACCGTCCCTATCGATCCCTGAAGATTCCACTGCTGTTGCAAGCTCAACTGCCTACAGCAAGATCAAGCCAATTACAGCATATCAACAGAATCAGAATATTAAATAATGACTGAAGAGACTTATCAATCATAAAATGAATGTAAATGTCCATACGATGATTAATTTTAAAATCAGAACACAAATAAGTGCCTACAAATGGATTGTTAATTAGTAAAGAACAAAGTACATTTATGCTCTGACACTCAGAAGTCAATGGATAATGGCATACGGTCGGGAAATGGCATAAAACACAACATTTGTTTAGTTTATCTCCCAGCAAGTTAGAGACTTTTCGTCTTAGTAAGTCTCTAAGTATCTGAAAGTGGCTGATGCATTCAACTGAGAAATATTAAGTAGTTATGCTTAATTTTCTAGATAGATGTCCTTAATCTATATGTATGAATTCATTTTTACCTTCAAGTAAGTCTGTAGGGTAAAAACTATTACTAGCACTATTTTGCAGATAAAGAAACCAAGGCTTGCTGAAGTTGCAGAAGTTGCCTAGGGTGGAACTGTGGCAGAGATAGGATTTAAGTCCTCTGTCATGCTAACAAATTTGGTCCAGGTGAAGCCGGCCAATCCCCACTTGAGAGTCGCCAATGGCTTGCATTTTTATGCTGTTAAGGTGACAAATGGCTCAGGTCCATTTTAATATCACAGTGCTGCTCTGATGACTGAATGAGATTGTCACAAGATTTTCAACTCTGCTCGAATGCTCTAGACATCCCAAGATAGGACAGGACAGAAGGTAAGGAAGACAATTACTTCCAAAAAGAAAAATTAAAAACTCACATTTATGTCACTCCAAAGGTGCTACCTCCTAACGCACCTTAGAGGGTTTTTTTTTTTTTTTTTAATTTTATTTTACTCACACATCCTGGTTCCTCAGCAATTCACCAAAGGTTTGAGCACCTGACCTCTAATGATAACTCATCATCTATCCTAATGCTGTGCTCATGCTGTAAAACTCTGAATTAGCAACAAATCCCCCACTCTTTGCCCCTTCAGCCCTTGGAGTTTAACTCCTCTCACATTACAGTATTTATTGAATTTCCCAGCCAAACGGTGTTCTGCTCCATAAAATTCTGACAAGTGGACTCTGCCAAGCTAATAATGGCTTCATTCTGCTGAAATAAACTTATTTCACTGCGGCAAACAAAACGCCATGACCTGGAAAGGTTATTTTTAACTGGGTAATGACTCAGTCTCAACCAAGCATTTCCCTCAAGGTTCCCTGTTTTAAATAAGTTACGTTTCTCAAATATAAATGTGTGCGATTATGTATGTTCTTGTCTGTCAGTCTTCCACAATGAAGTGAAAGTGGATATTTTCATTGCTTGAAGTGTTTGATTCCGTTATTCAATAGCTGGTCAGCTTAGCCGAGTTTCTGTCCTACACAATCACCCAAATAACTTGAAAAAAGATAAATACATAAAAGAACAAAATACATTTTAAACAGAATTTGGGTTTGGTTGCAATTTTCCTTTTAATTAAGCAGCACCAAATCCTTTCAGTTCTACACCACTTTCAATGGGCCTCGAAGAAAGGCCTTTCTTATCCCACTACTTTTAAAAGTGTGAATACATTTTGCTAAGGTTGCTTAGATGTTTACCAAATAAAGGTATGTTCATACAGATTTATCTACATCCTTATTAAATAACATGTTACTCAGTTCCTAAATTCCCTATATCAAAAAAAAATTGAAAAGCAAATCCAACTTCAATTTTTCTCCATATCGTTTTTCTATGTTTTAGAGGGATTACTGTATTGTAAGATACGCAAAACCAACCAAACGAACAAACAGAAACAAATGCTATGATGAGGTCAAATTTTTCTTCAAGTTTCAAATGATCAGAGAGTCCAAGGGCTCAATTACAACAGCTGGGATCTTGTACCAACATGCTGCACCCTGCCAGTCCTGCCTTCTGAGACTAATAAAAGAGAAAACCCTTGACAGAGAACAGCTGGGCTCCTTATGAAGCTGTTCAATAGAAATGAGGAGGCCACCCACAGCCCATCAAAACTCATGGCTGAGTGTGTAGGCACAAAGGCACAAGAAAAGAAATCTGGTAAGAGGGAGCACATATTTTAAAGAGACTGAAACCAGGAAATGGCGGTGATTAGGGAAACAGTGCTGATCTCCCAAAGTGAAACCCTCTTATAGTGGAATCTGGCAGAACTATCACAGACAGGAGCCTCCACGCTGGCTGTACTGTAACTTTCATTAGTGCCAAAGGAAATATAGACAAGTTTTAATCTGACTACTGTTTCTTAAGACAAGACCTTTTGGTAAACTACCTTAGTCGTGGTTCTTTCCGAACCTGAATATCCTTTGGATGACCTATAGTGTGTATTCACACTTTCAGTAAAAGGTTGCAATCTGAATCGCCTTCCTTCTGCTTCCTGCCAATTCCTCTGCCTCCAGATTGCAGAGGGCCTTGGCTACCACAACAGCTCTCCAAGTCAAAGCCATGCCACAGAATTACTGTCAATTAGCCAAATGAATAAAGGGCATGGAAAAAATCATCCAGCCACACATGGAGGCTGAAAAGGGGATGGTAGTTACATTGTGCACAGCCCTTCAAGTGCATTGAAGCAAAGTTTCGTAATAGGTAAGTTAAGATTAGAGTCAGTTTAGGGAAACTACAAACAGAAACAAGCAAAAGAACAAATAAAACAGAAACTATTCTATGTTACACTATGGTTTTTTGTTTTTTTTTTTAAGAAAAATCAGGAAATGTCTATGGATACTAGCAAGAAAACAAAAGCTATTAGCTTTTTACTAAATAGCACGTTCTCTTAATACCGTACAAAAGTTGTCTCTCATTGTTACAGATGGATCACGAATACCAGAATAGCCTGTAAAGGCTCTTCAGTTAGTGTGTGTGTGTGTGTGTGTGTGTGTGTGTGAGAGAGAGAGAGAGAGAGAGAGAGAGAGAGAGAGAGAGAGAGAGAGAGAGAGAGAAAGAGAGAGAGAAAGAGAGAGAGCATTGTTCACCACTAGTGGCAACTCAAATACTGATGTAGAGCATGAGAAAGTGAAGGGAACATTATTATAGCAAACACCATGGCATCATTTATAAATTTATGGCCCAGGCCAACAGCATTACTGCCTGCTTTAAATATGATTTGATTTTGCCTTTCTTAGGCAACATAGAAAATGTTACAATGTCAGCTAAAACAATTAATGAAACCTAACATTGTGGTCATTTCCACTTGTGCATGTGTTAGACAATATCTGCTTTTGGATTTGTCCTAGAGTCAAAATACAAAAATTTGCAAATACATGTTTGAAGCTACATGGAAGTAAAAGTGGATGCCTTTCCACAAAGAACTATAAAGTGATTCTTGATGGCCAAGTCTATTATCTGTCCTGAGATGACTGTACCTCCAGAGGACCCGTGTAGTTCCCAGCACCTATAACCTATGTCAGGTGGCTCACAAACACCTGTGACTTCAACGGATTCCAAGTACTCTTCTGGACTCATTAGGCACCTGCACTCACATATGCATACCTACACACAGACGCACATAAGATCAAAATAATACGATACAGGGCTAGAGAGATGGCTCAGCAGTTAAGAGCACTGGCTGTTTTTCCAGAGGACTTCAGTTCAATTCCCAGCACCCACATGGCAGCTCACATTTTAAGTCTATAACTCAAGTTCTAGGGGATCTGATGCACTCTTCTAGCCTGCAGAAGCACCACACACATGAGGTTCATAGACATACGTACATGCAGGCAAAATACTCATACACATAAAATAAATAATAATAAATATATATAATAAAATAAATATTGGGGCTGAAGAGATGGCTCAGTGGTTGAGTGCTTATTGCAGAAGACCTGAGTTTGGTTCCCAACACCCACATGGTAGCTCACAACCATCTATATCTCTAGTTCCAGGGTTTCTGACACCCTATTCTGACTTCTGCATGTATCAAGGTGTACATACATACATACATTCAGGCAAAACAGTCAAACATATAAAATAAACAAATAAGTTTTAAAATAAATTAAAATAAATCTTTGAGGCATAGTAAGAAAAACATTAAAAACAGCTCAGTGCATACACAGCCCTAGAACTCAGTGGTTCTCAACCTATGGTTTACGACCCCATATTAGATATTCTGTATCTCAGATATTTATATTACAATACATAACATTAGCAAAATTATAGTTATGAAGTAGCAATGAAATAATTTTATGGTTGGAGGATCAACACAACACATGGACCTATATTATAGGGCTAGAGCATCAGTAAGACTGAGAACTACTAATATAGCTGGAATGTGGTCTCCCACAGTGCCTGTAGAACACTAGAGCATGGTGCTTCTTCATCTGAATTATGCCATCAACTCAACATATCTAGAAGAACTCAGCTTCTCTTTTTGTGAACAACAGCAATACTGAGTCAAAGCTGCTTTTACTAATATTATTTCCCTGATATTAGAAATGGGCACACCACCCTCTTCATCCTTCATCTTCTTCCTTACTAAAGACAATGACAATCTCTTTGACTTTAGACAGACAAAGCAAGCTAGAATTGAGCTGGAAGCTTCCTTCCTGCTGGATAGCTTTCACAGTGCTAGAAGTGTTATGCAGAGTACTGCGGCAGAGAAACCATCTATATGATCTTATCCAGCCTTGGACCCTGCATGCTACAATATCAACTTTCTGGTACAAGAGTGGCATTGCTGTTTTGAGGGTGACCCTGGTCTACAGGAGTGAATAACTCAAGCCTGGCTCTGTAATACATGCAAAAGCCCATGGCTAAAGAGGGTAATGGGCCCTGGGCAGAGCCATCTACTACTGATGTTTTGCTAAATGGGCATGCAATCAAACTCCACCTAAACATTTGTATGTTTTTATTGTTATTTATATCTATATCTATACCAATAGACTCATCCTGCTTTCTGACTTTGTCAGAGAAGACTCTTTTAGAAGTGACAGAGTCTCATACCTGGACAGTGTGAAGAACAAATGACTGCTGCATGTTCACCATCTGTATCCCCCTCTAAGAACCATTGTGGAAAGGAGGTAAAAAAAAAATGAAGAGATGAAGGTTATAGAGATCTTCTAGATCTGCATGGCCATTGGAATTATGAACTCACAGCAGCTGTGGCTACCTGCGCTGGACCTGCACAAAATTGACCCCTTCTGATGGGTGATGTTGCTCTGTATGCTGTGAATGTGTTGCTCTGATTGGTTGATAAATAAAATGCTGATTTTATTTTTATGGGATAAGCAGACAAGGAGAATTCTGGGGAGAGAAAGGCTGAGTCAGAAGATGCTGCCAGCTGCTGCCATGAGAAACAAGATGTAGAGATACTGGTAAGCCACAAGCCACATGGTAAGGTATAGATTTATAGAAATGGGTTAATTTAAGATGTAAGATCTAGCTAGCAAGAGCCTGAGCCATTAGGCCATACAGTTTGTAATTAATATAAGCCTCTGTGTGTTTATTTAGGTCTGAGCATCTGCGGGCCCAGGCAGGACTGGAGAAAACTCCAGCTACACCCTTCAATATTACATGACAGATGGTAGAGGGCCTCATGAGCTCCCCCACCTCTTCCTGAAGTGCTACTGGCAGTTAATGGTTGTCTTACTGGCTGCTGGGAGTTGTTTTCTTTAGTGTTATAGCCACTGGCATGTTGTCTATGTTCCAAATAGTCTTCTGCACATGGTCCTGTTTATTTAATAACTAATTAAACACAGTAACCACACACATAGCATAATAGTAGGAGGGGATCTAGTCAGGAAGAAGGGCTTCAGAGAGTAGAAAGAATAAGAGCTGATAATGGAGGCATCCACATGATCACAATGTTGTTCAAAAGTATGAAACTCAAAAAATGCTTAAAATATGGTGATAGCATGATCTCCCTTTCAATCAATCTCATGTTAACCCATTTGGCATGTATAATTTGTGCCTGTTTCTACTTTATTCATATCTAGAACAAGGGTGTCTCTAGTAATGAACCACTGATTTCCATGAAGTGGAAGACAAGGTATGTGAATAAAACCTTGTCTTTTCTGAATATTTCAATGCTTATTGAAAAGTGCATAAAACTTTTCCCCCGTAAGTGGGGGAAAAGTAGGAAAATGGGGCTGAAACAAGATGGCTATGTCACAGAGCTACTGCAATGGCAGATAGGAAAAGAAGGAGGACACCGGGCAGACCACAGGGAGTGAGAAAAACGACAGTACCAACTAGATCCTCGGCTGCCATGCATTTTCCTTCCATCTCCTCACATTTTTCTGCAGATCCTATTCTTTCAGTCCATACTCCCCAGCACACTTGTACATGCTACTCTAACCTGTCAAACTGGGTGGGGATTCTGGGTGTACTTTCTTCTAGAGAAGCAATCTTACCTTCTGATTATATGCCATTGCTTTCTGAAACTTCTTAAACCCTACCCCAAAAGCCATTTCCATTTCTAAGAGGTTGTTGCTTGCTAACTTTAAAAAATAAACAAACCAGCTCAATTATTGTCATTTCTGACAGTGTTTTTCTGTATTACAGCTGAGCAGAATCACAGGACATTGCAAAAACATTCTGGACTTGATCACATCTGTCATGGAGAATTCAAAATTCACTTAAGACAATTAAATTAAGTAAGAAGAGGTTGTGTGTGTGTGCTGTGGTTATGGTCGAAAAACATCATTGGATATATTTTAGTTGATAGACTGTGACATTCTTAAAGTTAGCCCAAACACACCTTCCTTAGAATTAACAATGGACAGGTTATGATGGGGAAATGGTAACAAACACCTCCACTATTGACATTTCTTATCATTCAAACAAGATAGAATTCTTTTCCAATACGAAATGAAACAGTAAATGAAAGGAAATAGCCTGAGTCAATCCAGCTGTCTCAGATCCATCTTAGAAGAATGCAATTTTAGCGACCACTTACTTATTTAATAATGATGCAACATGCACTATTTGAAAGTTTATGGTGATCTTAATCTATTGTGCAATATTATGTTGTTCCTATAACACCAATTCCATGGGTTTTGGACTTTGTCAGTATCACATAAGCACACTGGCAGCAGAATTCATAGCAGAAGCAGAAGTATAACTGAGCCACAGTAATTCCTGTAGGCAGCAGTCACAGAGGCCCCTTGATGTTGAGAATGGCATTTTCCAGAATGAGTAGGAAAGCTTTACCAAAGCTGTCAATTTAGGCAAGGGGGAAATCTTAATCAGATGTGATTTTGTAAGGTGCACAGAGCCATAGGCATATTTCAAATGGAATTTCAGACAGATGTGATATGGGGCATGCACAGAGGCATAAGCATACTTTGTGCTCTAACTGATGGAACTACTATGGAACCAAAGCATGGCAGAAAGCTAAGTTTTTCCTTAGCAGCCACATTTTGCAATAGAATCTGCCATTGTTTATGGAAACTTGTTCCAAAACATGTCAATGAGCTAGGAGTACTGACAAATGCCTATAATCCCAGCACTTGGGATACAGAGGTAGGAGGATCAGTAATTCAAACTCTGCCTTCTCAACATAACAAGTTCAAGGCCAACTTGGGTTACATGAGACAAAGAAGAAAAGAAAAGAAAAGAAAAACACAAACATGTTAATGAAAACTTGAAATATGAATGGCATAGCCTCCATACTGTGGAATGCACAAGAAGTAAGGAACTGTTAGTAAACTTAATTCATACTAACCTATTCTATGAGAAATACACACGCTTCAGTTCACAAACAGTGCTAGGATTCCAATCTAGACTTCAGACTACACCCCAACCTTATAATTCTGAGAGCCATCTTACCAACTCCTGTCATCACCATTTCTTTTTAATTGGCTAAATTCAGAGCCCATTACTTACAAGGAAGCCTCTAAGTATCTGTGAGGTGGTTTAGCAATGTAAAACAATTGTTTTACATTTGTTTTACATTGCAGAAGGATTAGTAGTAGCCCTGAGGCAAAAATAATGTAATGGGTCAAGGTCATGCCACATGCCTTTAATTCCTGAGATCAGGAGGCAGAGTCAGGTGGACGTCAGTGAGTTTGAGGACAGCCTGGTCTATATCATGACTTTATAGGCCAGTCACAGTGAGATCCTGTCTCAAAAACAGTAATTATTACTATCATCACAACGAAAATTTTATTTTTATTAAATTAAATTAAAAATTATTACTTAAATGTTATAGTAACAATTATTTGTAAATAAATAGAAAAACACAGAATAGACATTCTAAATCGGGGAAAAAAATTAAAAGAAAATTCATACCCTTTCAGAACACAGTTCAAGAATGTAGGTGTGTAAGGGGATTTCTCAGTGTTTGTGAGAAAACTCTGAGAAACCAAGACAAGAGTCTTGTTTCCTCAGTTTCTTCAAAAATATGAAATTGTTCTTGGAATGTGTTTTTGTGCCCTCCTCAGGTGTATTAGATGGGAGTGAATCTATGTTAGATTATTCATTACAACCTGCAACTGTTATTTGGTTTATTTTGGCTTGTTAGCCATGTGTGACTTGCCCTTGTGATTCTACACTTTACTTGTGTGATCTCTCTTAACCTTAGAGTATAAAGTGTCTGATGCTAAAGTTGGCTATTGCATGAGACTCTAGTCCAAGTTATTTATTGGCTCCATTCTCCGAGGTCCTGTCACCTCTAGAACAGTGAAAATACCCCCACCTCACACCATACAAAGATTAATTCTAAGTAGACTGACTACCATGACATAAAAATTCACACTATACAACTTTTATAATGAGTGTCCTTCTGTTGAAAGGCAGAAAAGGATATGTTAAACAACACTTGAAAAGAACTAACTATAAAGGAAAAGACCAACCAATGTGACTGCATTAAAATTTTAAATATCCTTTAACCAAACAAGAAATAGCAAGTTACCTAGGTAATATCTAGAGTGCACACAACTGGCAAGAGAAGATACTAACAACATATAAAGAAGTCTTATACGTTAACAAAAGAATGGTGGTGCCCAAGTAGAAAAATACACAAAAGACATAAACAGACATTTCCCAAGAAAAGAGACCTAGTGCTCATTAAATACAGGGGAAGATAAATGATTCTACTGTCAGTGAGAGACAGACACGTGTTCATGTACAACAAAATACATATACAGTGCTCAGAGTAGAACTATTCAGAAATGACCAAAGTTGAGCACACATATCTTTCAGCAGTTCAACATATAAAAGTGTGAATGCTTATACAAATGCAACACTGTATATCCAAGAGCAGGAAGATACTTTGCACAACTGCAAAAACATCAACAGACCATACAAACATGGGATTGTGCCAAAGACACATGAAAAGAATGCAGACAATTTTATTCTGTTTTAAAGAACAAAAATAACAAAACTGTATTATTTAGAGATTCATCTATAGATGATAAAATCATGAAGAAAGATGGTTATAAAATCACTATATGCATAATAATAATGGTTCTTTCTCTCTTCTGGGGGAAGAGGGGATTATGAGAAGTAAGCCTGAGTGGCCGGCCTTTCTGGACCACCCTCACTGGAAGCTCCTGAGCACTCAAGTATCATACAGGTTCAGGCACTGTTTCTGCTGCTACCATGCATGTGTAGACACCAGCATCAATTGCCTGTGCAGCAAAGAGATTCCCAATAGGGACCCTGATTTCATTTGGGCCTCCCACACCTCTCTTTATCCACTAACAACACCACCATGTTGGCCAGTGATTGTTTTTCAAAGATAAGTTAGGCACCTCATGACACCATTCTACTTAAACTCTTCCTAATCCCTTTTTACTTGAAAAGGTTTTTAAAATTCTCTTTCAAGTCCACCTCCTCTCTTCTATTTCCATCTGCACTGCCTCTCCACATTTCCCTACTCTACATTCCCAGCCACATTTCCCCCAGGTACATTTCCGGCCTTTGGTGTTGATTCTCCCTCTATCTAGAATGAATGCATTACCACTCCATGTCTAGTAGTTAAATCTACTTCCTTCAAACCTTTGCTTTCAGACGAAATTTACCCTGAACACCCTCTTTAACATTACAACCTACACCCATCCCATTCCTCTTTTGCCCAGTCTGCCTTTTACTTTCCTATCCCTTCCTAATCCCCTATGGAATTGCTTTTCCATGTGTGTTGCTTATTGAACATCGTCTTTTTCAGTCAGTAGAGTGCTACCTCCAGAACGTTTGGAAATCTTGTATTTTATTCAATAGGTATATTTATGATTCTTTATATACAATTGGTGATCAATACACAACCATTGCATACATGTGACCATGTTAAGCATATCTTAATCACAAGATAATATGTATTTCTTCGAGTGTAGGTGATGGCTCAGTAGTTAAACATGTTTTGTGCACAAGCCTGAGAACCTGAGTTTGGTCCCCAGAACCAACCTGAAGGTGAAAGGAGAGAATTGACTCTCAAAAGTTGTCCTCTGACCTACAAATACACAGGCTGTTAAAAATGCGTATCAGCACACACATATTACACACATGCACACACAATAACAGTTTTTAATATTAGTACACATTAGGGTAAAAAAGGTTACAAAGTATTAACTAGAACATACCAATTGTATATATAATATATGTGGGAAAGGTTGGGGAGCTGGATGGATAGCTCAGTGGGTACGTATGAGAATAAGAATTCAAACCTCCACCACCCATGTAAAGTGTTGGAGAGGAATAAGAATGCTGGTAGCCTCAGCATTGTGAAACAGAGGCAGAAGGTTCAAGGGACCCCATGGCCAAATAACATAGTCAAAACAAGTTTCCTGTTGAGTGAGATACCCTGTCTCAAGACAATAACTCAAAGAACTATTGAGAAGGTATCTGACACCTTGCTGGCCTTTGCATGCACACCCACAAGCACACTCTCCTGCATTTACATGGATGCACCACACAAGCACACTCTCCTACATTCACATGCATGTACTACACAAGAATACACAACACACAAAAACCATAATAAAAATAGAAATGCAGTACTGTATCCTAAAGTCCTGCGTTGTCCAATATGACAGCCACTGGCTTATATAAACTTTTAACTTTAATTTGAGGGCCAGTAACAGTAAGATGGCTCTGAAGATAAAGGTACTTGCCTGATGACCTGAGTTTCTGTTTACACTTGGTTGAAGCAGAAAACTGACTCTCAAATTGTCCTTTGATTTCTACCTGCAAGTCATGGAACAATATTGAGTGTGTTCACACAAGTGCATGAACACACACAAGCATACACTCACACACAGGATCTTAGCCTAACTACCTATATGCCAAGTACTTGAGAGCCACAATGGTTAGTAGTTGCATCACTTTACTATATGATATATGTGATAGCATCCCCATCACTAGGAAGGATGATCTAGTTTCAAGTCGGCAGTGCTACTTTAGACACTGAAAGTATGATAGCTCAGGAATGTTCCATCAGTGTTTTTCAGGCAACTGTTACCTATAGGCAGAGTGAATTAAAACAAAGAGACTTAGAATCCCCAGGAAGTCCAGTTCAGTCACAAGGAAATGAAAATGGTACATGTGCCGAAGACCAACAGTGGGGTGCAGAGGGAAAGCAGACTTGAGGAATTTGCTAAGGGAGGATCAGGATTTGTTTTCCAAGCTTGCAAGATGACAGAGAAGAAAGGGACTTGAGGAACTAAGGTGCTCAGCATTACTGGAGAAGCCACTTTAATGGATGGACAATAGAAGGCAAACAACTCTTTTGAATCATGTGTTCAGATTAAGGGCCATTTCAAAAGGTAACATTTTAAAAGATGTCAAGTGCTCAGGGCAGAGAATATCTGTAGTAAATACCCAGATCTTCATTCCCTCCTTGATATGTATCTCAGACATGAGATAGACAGAAAATCAAGACTGGGTGGATAATGAGGCAAGAAATGTGTGAGAATTATCTGGAAAGTGTGAAATTACCTGTTGTAGTCACTTCTTAAGTGGAAAACAGAGCTGAAATGCTCCATTTTTGGACAATAGCAAACCAATTTCTTCCAGTAACTGTCAATGCAGCATGTGGATGCACAGGATAGATTAAGAGGATGTGTTTTCTGTTCCACTATTGCAGCGAGATTCCAGAAAAAGACAGCAATAAGGAGGAATGGCCAATTTTGTCTCAGTTTTAGTCCATGGTCAGTTGACTTCCTTGCTTTGGGCCCTGTGGCAGAGCATAATACCATGGATGCAGAATGTCCTGGAACAGAATATGTGCTGGAGAAAAAAGTTAACCTCAGAGAGCAGAGAAGCAAAGACAGAGACAGGAAATGCTCAGGGTCCCACGACCTGCTTCAAGGGCATGCTTCAGGTGACCTAACTTCCTCACAGTAGCCCTACCTGCTGGAGTCCACCACCTAATAGGACCTCCACAGTCCGTCCAGTGACCAATTTTAACAAATGAGACTTCAGGAGACACTTCTGATTTTGAATCAGAAAGCATCAGAGAGAAAGATTTGAATAGATTTGCTTTGCACCCAAATATCCTAGGGAGACTTAGTAAGAGCTGGTGGGTTAGCCAGATCCCTGCAGCACAGCTGTGCTATTGACGGAAATATACTAGGGAACTAAGGAAAAAGCTTGCTGGGTGCATTTTTCCCATTATCAGGCATTACAGTGCAGCAGCCTGAACCAAAGATATGCAAACCCCACCAGGGACAGCAGGGATGCACCCCCCTATATGTGCAAAGGAAAAAGAAGGCAAGCATGAATGCAGAAACAGCTGCTCCCCAAACTCATTTAAAAAATATCCTACAAAAATAAATGTGACGCGTCCACAGTACACAGCAGATGGAAGTGCAACATGTCTAGCTCATGGGGGAAGAGGATGTAATTGAGGAATCAGAAAGTGTGGAAATTCAAAAACACTGAAACCCATTTCACATACTGCTGCCCATTAGGTTACACTGTTGTCAAGCTGTGGAGAGAATTGCCTTTTATATGTATCCACCACTCTGAAAGAATTTCAAATAATTACAGGAAATTCTCTAGTACAATTTATCGTAATCGATAATTTTACAGCCACATTTGAGGGCCAAAATTTTATTTCCCTCTAGTATAAAATATAGATGTGTCTCTTGATTCCAAGAACTTGAGAAAGCAAATTAAAAGATAATGTTCAGGTTGGATAAGGGCACTTGCTACTCTTTTGCAGGACTGGAGCATGCTTCTCAGCATCCACTTTGGGTATCTCACAGACATCCACCGCACCTACAGCTCAAGAGGATCGATCCAACACCATCTTCTGGCATGTTCCATCCATGTTTTTCAGGCAACTGTTACCTGAAACTTGTGTTTCCATACACAAGTGAAAACCTCTTAAACATAAATATCAGAGAATACCAACATGACAGCTAAAGATTGGGTAAAGATACCTGCACTTCTGATTAAACATACAAACTACAGTTCGAATGCCTTTGAACAATGGCCTATGACTGACATTACAAAAGGGATATAAGTCAGTGTTTGGTCTTCCAGACAAATTCTTTTTGGCCCAACCTTAACACAAAATTGCTTATCTTCTTAGCACATATGCAAGTTTTTTTTTTAATTTCTTATATCCTTTAGCCTGAAAGTGAAGCAGTTTAGCATTTCAGAAGTCATTTTAAGTTCTCATTACAATTTCTATGGCAAATCCAAAATAGGAAAATATTTCCATTATTCTATTACCTACATCTATGTTGACTTTAAATGACAAAATAAAATGGCTCACCTATGAAGTACAACAAATAAATGGGAAATTAACTCCACAAAGTTATTAGCATCACTATACAAAGGGCTTCTGATAAAAGAACAATTTAAATATCAATCATTACATGGTTTTCTATCATATCAATAATATTTTAACATGGCTCAAATAATAATAAACTGAAAGATTCTTAAGAGCCTAAAATTTTAAGGCTAGAAAATACACAATCTTATTCTTGAGGGGTATCCCAGAATCCAGATTACCCATGGTAACCTTTGCTGTGGGCAGCAATGTTATACAACAGATCTAAAAGTGGAGTTACAACAGTTTCTTCATGTATTTTCTTTAACATGAAATAAACTCAACTGCAGGCTGTGGTGATACACTCCTTTAATCACAGCACTCAGGAAGCAGAGGTATGTGGATCTCTGTGATTCCCAGGCTAGCCAAGGGCTACATAATGAGATCCTATATCAATCAAAATAAAACAAAAATTAAGCTCAAAGCATATAGAAAACAAACAAACAAAACCATCAAGTTTCAATTTAAAATTAAAAATAAAAAGTTAGACAAGTGCAATGCCTCACTCTCATAATCTTAGCACTCAGGAGGTAGAGTCAAGAAGATCACCATAAATTCAAGGCCAGTCTGGTCTATACAGCAAGCTCCAGATGGCCCGGTTGTATATAGCAAGGCCATGTCTCAGAACAATAAAAAGTAAAATAATAATAATAACAATAATAATAATAACAATAACAATAATAAGGCACTGCTATCTCATATGTTTCAAAAGGGGAGAAAGATCCTGTAACTTGAAGTTCAGAAGCCTATCTGAATACCTTAATTGCCAAGTGATGTTTGTAATGAAAACAAACAGACCTTTTGAAGTCAACTATGCCCACTACTGCTACCACAGCTGAAAAGTTTACTGAAGTCAGAAAACAACATTGGAGCACATGAACACCAGGGCAAGCAGTGAGGAACTGCCTTCATTTGTTTTGTTTGTGTTAGCGCTTTGAGACAGGGCCTGGCTATGTAGCCCAGGCTTGGCTTGGAATTTGCAATCCTTGCCCTCCAAGAGATGGCATTACAGGTATGCACTTCTGTGTTCAGCTTGCTGTAATTCCTATTTGCTAAGGTGTAAGTAAATTTTAATAATACTAGAATGTGAATGTTAAATTCCTGGGAAGGGATATCTAAATATGTAAAATTGAAAACCATTCTTTATTAGGAACTAGCAGGGGCCAGTGGAACATTTCACCATTGATATTAATGGAAAATATTACTCAGATATGAAACTAACCTCATTTCATTACAACGATCCTCACTTACCAATTCCTTCAATTGAGCATTCTACAGCCTGGAATGTTTATTAGACACCAGAGTATGTGACTCTGAAGTAGAAATATGACATATGACTATTTCTCCCTCCTAATAATAAACTTTTCAAATCTCTGTAAATATCGACAGTATTCTAATCTGGTGACATTAATTTACATTTAACGTAAGTTATCAAGTCAAATCCTCATCCCAATAATAGGCTTTAAAACAGCATGATTCCTATTTTACTGACATCCTGGATCTTCTTAGACTCAAAACAAGAGCTGTAATCTTATGGCTAAGAAACTCGAGCATAAAAATTATCCAGAATTGGAATAACTAGAAATGCCAAATAGCCAAACCTAAACAGAGAATAATCATGTGCCTCTATTGATAACCCAGAACCTCCCTACTACCTGAAGGGGACTTCTGAATAAACATGGAATTTAATTCACATATGCTCACAATATTTTACATGCCAAAAAAATTTGTTTTATTCTAGTTAATGGACTTGAATGACCCTAGCAAAATAATCCTGTACTCTCTAAGCTACTCTAATGTTTGATTAACCGAAACATTCTATCCCTAGCCATCTGCAGTAAACTGAAAATTGCCATCACGTGGTACTCCTTAGTATTAGTTCATATTCAAGAGACTTAAAGCTCCCAAAATTTGCTCATATTATAAACAAGTTCAAACTATAGCAGGACATAAACCCCACATGATTATGTTAGAGCAAGAAATCTGCCCAAGTTCTGCCAAAGCTATAATATGTAGTATCATGGAAACCTCCTTTAGGAATGAATTCCAAACTCTCTCTCTCTCTCAATTCATTTTCCAAAGTTATTAAATAAATAGACTGTTTAATTGTGATCTGTTTATTCTGTGCCAATGTAGGTATTTGCAAGTGGTAAGAGAACCAAAGAGGAAACTTGATGACATGCACAAAGCGTGCCTAATCACTCCACGATGCAGCTGGGGAAAGTCCTTTCAGGACTCACATATCAAGACAGGCACCCATGGCAGATGATTATAACTTCTCAGATGTTCCCTCATCCATGGCCATGCAACTCTCAACCTCTCTCTCACCTGGTGCCTCACTAGTCTCACAGGGTACACAGGCTGAACTGAGCATACCATTGTGCTTGTATTAAAAGACTTTGTGCGTTTGTCAATGGTTCTGTTAATCTGTGGAGACCTAGAGAAGGGCAAATATGTCTTTTCATTCCTAAGTGCATTTATTCATTTTGTGTCTACACCTGCTCAGTAAACAAGTTTAGTAGAATGTTTTCTTGAAGTAGAATGCAAATCGAGCTCAACACTGCTCAAACCAAAGTTGTATAAAATATCTCAGGCTGTGATTACATGGAATCCCACCCTTCATATATTACTGAATAGAACTCTCTCTTTTTATACTTTAGTCAGTATATGATAATTTGAACATTTTAAATATTTAAGTATTAATGTGGCAATGTTTTGTTTTCCTTTTTCCTGTTCCTTTTTTTTTTTTTTTTTTTTTTGGTTTTTCGAGACAGGGTTTTTCTGTGTAGTTTTGGTGCCTGTCCTGGATCTCCCTCTGTAGACCAGGCTGGCCTCGAACTCACAGAGATCCGCCTGACTCTGCCTCCCGAGTGCTGGGATTAAAGGCATGTGCCACCACTGCTCGGCCTGGTTGTTTTTTTTTTTTTGTTTTTTTTTTTTTGTTTTTTTTTTTTTTTAAGTATTACTATGCTCTTTAAATTAACTGAACAATTTGATGATGTAGGTTAGGTCCCAGGATCATTAAGTTCAGGACCCCATATATTCTTTAAGAGAGACAAAGAAACCAGGTGTGGTGGTGCATGCCGGTAAATCCTACACATGGGAAGCTGAGGCAGGAGAACAGAATGTATGAGACTAATTTAGGATGCATAGAGAAACCCTTTTCTCAATAATAACAACAGACAAGTATGGCAACGATAACAATGACAAAGAAGAAAAGGAGGAGAAGAAAATAGAAAGAAGGCAAGAAAGAGAGGGAAGGGGAGTGAGGGAGGAGGGGAAAGGGAGGGGAGAGAGACAAAGGAATAAGAAAACAGAGCTCAAGCCAACAATCTCCATCAAAACCCCTGTAAGGCATGCTGGCACACAAGTGCAATCTCAGCTTGAGGCAGCCTGGTATACAAAATGAGACCCTGTACCAACAAACCAAAATGAACACACACACACACACACACACACACACACACACACACACACACACACAAACTTCTTAGAGGAGTTGTGTTTCAGTCATACTTATAGTGCCATTCTACACCCCTAAGTTAAGGATGCAGATAATAATGATAATAATGCTTTCTAGTAGGGATTATTCAAGGAATGCAGAACCAAACAACTCTAAATTTGCTGATCTAAGCAAAATAAATCAGCAGAGACACTCTGATGCTAGCAGAAAAAGATTATAAATAGAGGACTTGTGTAACTCTACTCAAGTCACTTTGAATCATCGTAATAGTGACTTCCTGATGCATTCGAGAGAGAGCACAGCAAACTATCTAGAAGTTGTGGCGTTCTTACTCATCCATTCATCTGGCAACTGTTTACTAGGCACCTACTCCATGTGAAGTGTTGCTCATGGAGGCTGCCTGCCATTCAGCAGTTAGTACAAAAAGGCTGAGCCTCCTTGAAATTTGCAGGTAGTTAAATATATTTCATCTGAAACCGTGCCTCCCACTCGAGTTTCAGCAATCTCATATAAACACAGTTGTTTCAATCAGACTTCTCATTGATATAAATTTACAAAGAGCAGTGAGTCAGAGCATAGAGGCTCTTGTCTCCTTCTGCAGTTAAGTGCCTATGAGAAATCAAATAAGGACTGAATCTTTGGTTTCATGTGTGAAGGTGGACACAGAAGCTCAACTCTGCTTTCCTTACAGTAGTATGGGGATTCATAAAATACTCAAAAAATGATGAAGCACTGAGTATGAATGTGCATTAGTTCATGCTAATTAAAGTCCTATGTGTTTTAATGAAATACTTCTCTTACATAACTAATTGGTCTCTCGAAGTTTTGTGTATTTCAAAATGAATCCATTTATTTGTTTTCGGCCATGCATTATCACTAGTCCTCCGGTGGCAATGACTTCAAGGTTTCTGTAACACTTTAAAGGCTTCCTACAGTTTGTGTTATGTTGGTTTGAGAAAGAATCCTTGGGTCCAGCTAAATATTCATTAAAGAGAACTGTCTCAGGGTAACCCTTTAGGGACTTTCTGGTTTTGTCTGAGGAGACCAGGAATTGTATCATTTGTAAGACAAGTATGTAGCCCAGTGATAAAGAAAAATGAAGGGTGGAATCAGGTTAAGAAACACCAGCAGAGGAAAAAGGAGTATTATCTTGCAAGCTCTGATGTCTTTAATGTTAGCAAAGGATCCTGCTCCCCTCTTCCCAGAAATGAAACTCAGAAGCAATGGAGCTCAAAGGCCTTAGTGAAAATGTGGCTGCCTCCCCAATCAAGACAGTGCAGCCAATACTGTCGGTTTCAATTAACATTTAGCCTTCCTTCTTTCATGTTCAGGTGCACTTTGTAATGAATAGCCATCACTCTTATTTACCTTAGCAGCTCTCTGCAGAGAAATCCTCCCACTTAATTACACTTTTAATACCCACCATCCCACACACACACACACACAAACATACACACTGACTGATATGTGACCCCAGTCGATCCAGGGAAGATTTTTCTCAGAAAAAAAAAAAAAAATTCGGATCCTTAGAGATGGTTCATCAGGTAATGGTACTTAAAGGAAATCTGGCCACTTCAGTCTGAACCCCTGACCCAAACTAAAAATAAATAAACAGAAGCACAAAACAAACCTATTTTTACTTTCAAGCCCCAAATTCCTACTTTACCAAAGCAGATGTTAACAGAATTCTTTTGGAAATCTAAAATAACTGTTTAGCAGAGAGATGGTAAGTAAATATTGACATCCATGAGTTTGCAAAACTGCACAAGCATGCTGCTCTGGGACCACAGCCATTCTCACTCCACCCTCCTCTCCCTACTCCGGATAAGTACATATAAACATCAAAAGTATCCAGAGGCTGCCTGCCATCACATGCATACTAACTTCGTTTCTTGTCTCTTGTGTATTAAAAAGCCTGTAAGAATTTTTTCAAGACAATTGATTCTTATTTTGTTTTACATGAACTATTCAGTCTTTCTCTAAACTGGCCAAGGTATATTCTGCCAGAGGCCTATACTACTAAAAACTTGCAAAAATGGAACTCTGGGTCAAATTGGATTTGAGTGACAGTGCTGGGGGACTAGAGCATAAAAAACTGCTTCATCTAATTTCTTCATCTGTCGACTTGGTAAACCAGTAGGTGACTTCATTTTCTCAAGGAGGAGAAATGAAACATCTAAAGCCTAACACCTCCGCATCACACTCATCTTCGCTGTCTTGCCGGTTCCTCTCTTGCCAGGCTCACAAGTACATAGTAACAGGAGGTGCTACTACCTTCTAGTCTTGGATGTTCAGATGGATCAAGAGAGAAAGCACTGGAAGCTATTGTCACTTCAAATAGTAGTTAGCAGCTCGTGTCCATTGCTATACACAACAAACCCAACATTTTCATATTATCTGTGAGAGTTTAAAACAGTGCTTAGTTATTTATTTCACTGATATTTAGAAAATATTTGTGCATTCTCAGTATATTTTAATTGTTTGATAATGTGAGATAAGGGTCATCCATTACCACTATCATGTTTAGCTTCCCCTGAGTTTCCATTTTAGCCCTTGATTGTATTATCTCAATTCTCTATAAACAATGTTAACACTCTAAAAAGAAAAAGGGGGTGAGAAGGGAAGAGCTAAATTGGATAATTCTCTCTTATTCATACCACTCAAATAATGTGAAGAAAAAGGATATGAAAATTCTAACATACTATTTGTTGATGCCAATATTAAACCTTGATTCCATTTCACAACTGGAGTCAATTGCATCCATGGTAAAGTTAATTTCTTAAATCCTTGAGGTTTGCTAGGTCGACTTGTGAGAAAAGCAGATACCATCAAGGTGAAGAGCCGAAACAACCACAGAACCCTTCTGGAGGGGATACCATGTGACCTCAAAAACTCTAAAACAAGAAAGACTGCCCTGGCCATCTGAGACCAACATGGCCTATTAAAATGCCCTTTGCTTAATTACAATGCCATCTCTATTTCATTATCCTTATCCAACTGGCTATTTCTATCATGTACCTAATGCCATGATCCAGGAGAAAGCCTCACATAAGGATAGAAAAGAGAAGTTATCCCACTCACTGGAACATCCCAGCCCATTTCCAGAATCCCTCATCTCACCCATCCCTTCCATTCATCCAAAATCTTCTGGTTACACTTCATGCAGAAGCTATCAAAGATGAAAAATTCCATGGCATGGGGGCCTCATTCTCAAGAAGTCACACTCATCCACTGAGTGTGTTCATCCTCCCAGTACCTGACTCTAGCTCTGTATCCCCCCGAGAGAGTTACTCCAATCTGGAAACAATAGGTTGAGGTCTCCATCTGTGTTTTGTATCTGCATCCTCCCTGGCTTTCACCTCCACCACACTCCCAGTGTGATTTGGGATTGTTGAGGACTTCTAACTTTTCCAGCCATCCACACACATAGTGTCATGAGGATTACTTGAGGCAGCTTTTTCCTGTTCTGAAGATGTCAGTGCATTGAGGGGAAATGGTGGAAAAAAAAGTGTAGAAATTTCTATTTCTAGAAACGAGGTGTACACAGGAGTCCTGAGACTGTTTCTGTTTTATCTCGTTAACAATAATAGGCGAACAGACCTATCTAGCCAAGCCTAACTGTCATATGGCAGAACATTCGCAGCTTCTTCTCCTAATGATATCTCTAACTCCAAAGTCAAAAGAGGAAAACACACAAAAAAAGTAAAACGAGAGACAGACAAAGTAAGTAACTATAGAAGTTTGGGTGCCTGAGAGAAATCTGGATGTACCTGTAAACAGGCCACACTGGGTGCACGACATTCCCAAAAGCAGCAAGTGTTTCCAATAGCAAAGTGTAACTCTCTTTCCATCCTTCCAAGGAGATGTGAAGATGCTAAAACTACGGGCATTTATGCAGGAAGGGATAGCACCCAGAAAACTAACAGTTATATGATCTTGGAGAAACTATGACTTTCAGTTTTCTCATATAAAAAGTGACGATTCAGAAAGTAAAGAGGGTTATGGGAAAACATGTTTGTGATGTAACCGACAAGCAGTGGATTTACTACTGCCTTGGTTAGCTATCGTTTTCCTTATAGATCAGTGGACACACCTGCCAGTGTCGGTGGACAATTTTCTCTTCTTTCATCTGAACAAATGCACACTTCAATTAATACTAATAATAGTAATAATAATAATAATAATAATGGTTTTTAGGCAGATTAACCTGTAATGTAATTGAAAGAATGAATCACTTATAATGAATTATAAAATCAAATGGAATTAGTTTTGCCAATCAGAAAACTGAATTCAATTGAAAGCTCATCTACAGAGCACAACAATCCACCCTTTCAGCTTCTGCTGGCAGTTATATCTTACAGCATCCTCTTTAACCTCTGAGTTACTTGCAGTCATATTAATGTTATCAAAATATGACATATTTGATAGCCCTACTCATGACAACTATTTTGACAGAAAAAGAGAAAAACACCAAATGCCAAAGAATCCTATCAAAAATATTTATTACTAAAATATTTTCTAAAACATAAACCCAAACTGTTTGCTCTTTTACATCTAGTTGATTTCCCCCTTATTATTTAAATCCATTTTTTCTCTTGCTAATAAAACTACAGATGTATTTAAAACAGCTATCCTTATTGCTGTGGCATCTGGCATTTAGTTTTTGCTTTAGTTTAGAATAGTTTACCTCTACGTCTTTCTAAGTTAAAGACCTTGCATACTGACCATGTTTTAGTTCAGTGAAGAGTAACTGAGACATGACCCCTGGTCTTGAATGTTCAAAGTCTGATGAAGAAGACGGGTGAGTAAATTCATATTTAAAAAATAATGTAGAAAGTGTGTTAACTACAGAAATGGCTTACGGGACTTAGGGACCTAGGCCTTCTAGGTTTTAAAGAAAGCCTTGGTGACTATACCCAACCAAAATTTGTCTTGTCTTCTGTTTCTGTTTTAACGGGGGAGAGGGGGAGGCAGAAGTGACTCTGTCTCTCCATTGGCAGAAACTCTTCTTCTGTTCCTTTTGTGTGACCTGTGGCCACCAGGCCAACACTGCTGTATCAGAACCCTTCTTAGCTTCTAAAAATATAAGAAGGAAAAAGGGAAACTAATCAAGATGCTGTTTACTCAAGGCCTACTATCTCTCAATTTCATAACAATTATCTGAGATTGGTATGATCCAAATTATAGTAGGGAAACAGTTTAATAAATTGAGTAGTTCAAGCTCACAAAGCAACTTAGGCAGTGGCTGACAATTACAGAGGATGACTATAAAACTCAATTGTAATACAAACAAAAGAAGATTCATGAATAGACACAGAGAAGGGAAGCCTTTTGGCTGTCCATGCCATGATTTATGGCATATACTTTTGCTGGTTATTTTTGGAGATAACTGGGGCATCTTTGGGTGCACATAAATATCACATTTTCAAAGACTTTCAAAAACATTGCCAGTAAACTGGGTTCAAATTCCAAACTACAACCATCTGATTTTGTTAAAACAGAGAATCTATATTCATGTGTAATGAACATATTCAAAGCTACCATCAAGGCCCCTCCAGAGATTTAAATAGTCCCTGCCACGCTCAAATTGAACCACCTTCAGGTTCTATGAGTCGTGTAGCTTCAAAAGTTCATGCTCTGAGATGACCTGAAAATATCAAGTACATATTGACAAAGCCTGGTGAGTGCTCAAGTGTATCTGCTCAAGGCAGGGCCACAGCACAGATTGCCATGTTGGCTGACTTAAGAATGGCAGGGCCACTCTCCTGTTCTGACAAACTGTGAAGCCATTAAGACATTTCAGACATCGCATTTGCTTAAGTGGGTTTTGATAAGAGATATATTCAGATCGCTGTTAAAAACATATTTTAAAATCACTTCACTCAAGTTCAGCATCCAGACCTGCTCCCTCTGTTTGACTGCTGTGCTGAGATGTAATCTGAAGGCACCAAAACTACATTCACACTGACATAACCTAGTCCATGGAAACAGAAACCCAATTCTGTCAGCAGAGTGATAACTAGGACAACTAGAATGCAAGAACAACCAGGAACTGTCTTTGCTCCATCACAGTTACAGTGATAAAAATATTTATGCTAAAGGAATCACTGCTGACACTGAGAGGAGTGGGAAGTATGGTTTAAAGCCGATGAAAATAGAAGCTGTGAGAATTCACAGACCATAGCTTATCTGAAGATATGAGCCACTGCACCTACCCAGTCAGTACTAATGAACACTATAATCACTGTAATCACACAAACAAAGGAACTGCACATTAGGAGAGATTGAACTATTATTCAGAAAGTTTCACTAAATCTCTCTATGGGTAATTTTAATTGTGAATGGTTAATAAAGTTAGAATTGCTTTTTTTATAAACAATTTTGCTTTTTTTAGGAAAAAAATACGGGTTTGGTCAGAGTTCACCTCGTATCTTAACCATCTTCCTTTGTAATAAATTTATGAAATAAAATGCAGAAAGCCTTCTATGGTTATTCAGAACCTGAAGTGGCTTAATAACCTCAGGTTTGAAGTGATTTTTTTGTTGCTGCTGTACTGTCTTTCACATCCATGGTCCTTCCACTTTTCCTAGAGATACACCTCCCTAATGAAGCATACAATGAGCATGATGAATGGCTGGGGGTGTGAAGCAATAGCAAACAGCTAATAACTAACCAATGTGCATCCCACTGCATACATCCTACATGCACACCTAATACAAAGGCACACATTGCTTAGGATCTTAAATCCAAACACTGTACCGGATGAAACTGATGAGTAATGGAAACCTGATGTATTCAATACAAGTTGGTATAGAGTCCCCAGTTGACTTTGCTGTACTCCTTTATCCTGGGCACCACTTTAAAGTCTACCACAGCATCTGATTTTCATTCCTTAAACTGATCTGGGATCTGCAAGTAAAAAGGGGAAAAAGTAAGAGTGTGGCTACAAAGGTATGAAGGCTAGCCGAAAGCAACTGATGTTGTTCCCACTTGCTTCCTTCAAGATATGGCCAATGTATCACCAAGTCTTTTTGCATGAGAAGGCCTAATGCAATTCCACACTCACCAACTTTGACTACAATGAAATACCAAATCCAAAGATTATGTGCCAGTAGAATTTTGAAAGTGTATGTGGTTTGGCTGTCTATTCTGTCCCATTCCAGAGATAGCCACATCTTCTCATGCAGTGCCAGCCTGTCCTTGAGACACAGTGGTAAAGGTCACAGGAAATGGATTTGGCTATATAGAGTGCCTGGTCACCAGGGCTGTCTTCTACTCTAGCAAAGTGAATACTGTCATCAACAATGTTCCCTTCACTGACCTCACAACATGATCTATATTCCAATCTGATGCCACCCACAACAAGTTCCTTGGAACAATCAAGACTATGAATGAGAAGGCTATCAACAGCAGGTCATCACCATCCTCCAATACCAATACCAAATGTGCTGATTCTGGAGCCTAATATGTTGTGTAGTCTACTGGCATCTTCATCACCATGGAGAAAGCAGTAGTCCACTTAAAGAGTGGAACCAAAAGGGTCGTCATCTCTGCCCTTTGTCCCAATGTCAGTCATGTCCCAATGTCAGTGATGGATATGGATCATGAGATAACTCAATCAAGATTGTCAACAATGCCCCCTTCACTACCAACTGCTTAGGCTTCCTGGGAAAGGTCATCATGACAACTTTGGCATTATTGAAGGATTCATGACCACAGTCCCTGCCTTCACTGGCAAAAAACTGTGGTGAGCCCTGATGACTATGTGACTGCCCAAAGCATCATCACTGAATCCATTGGCACTATTGATGCTTCAGGTAAGGTTATTCAATAGCTGAATAGGAATCTCATTGGCACCATGCATCCCTACCTACAAAGTATGTGTGATAGATCTGACCTGACACGTGAAGAAAGCTGCCAAGTATGACTACATCAAGAGAGTGGTGAAGCAGGCATCAGAGAGCCCTCTAAGGGGCATACTGGACTATACTGAGGATCAGATTGTCTTCAGAATTTTTAACAGTGATAGTTACTCTTCTATCTCTGATGCTGGGGCTGGAATTGCCCTCAGTGACCACATAGTCAAGTTGATCTCTTGGTATGACAAGGAATGTGGCTACAGCAACAGGGTGTTAGACTTCATAGTTCAAATGGCCTCCATGGAGCAAAAAGCCCTGAACAACTTACTTCTGCAATAGAATGAGAAGAAGAAAGAGGAGGCCCTATGCTCTCTCACTCAACTAAGCCTCCAACTCATAAACATATCCCTTCACAGTTTACCAAGATTGCTGGAAGAATGGGAAAATTTTGTGGGGTCATGTAATAGTTTGAATGAATATGACCCCCATAGGCTCATAGGGAGTGGCACTATTTGAAAGAATTAGGACATGTGGCCTTGATGGAGTAGGTGTGGCCTTGTTGGAGGAAATGTGTCACTGGGGGTAGACTTTGAGATTTCAGAAGCTCAAACCAGGCCCAGTGGCTCACTCTTTCTTCCTGCTGCCTGGCAATCTGGATATAGAATTCTTGCTTGGCTCCTTTCTGTAACATCATGTCTGCCTGTGTGCTGCCATGCTTCCCACCATGCTTTCTGCCATGATGATGGACCAAACCTCTTAACTGTAAGCCAGCCCCAATTAAATGCTTTCCTTTATAAGTATTGCTGTGGTCATGGCATCCCTTTATAGCAATAAAACTCTAAGATAAGCCTCCTCTCTCAATTACCATCAAAAAAGTTCACAGTACCCACAAAAAAAGCATGTATGGCTTTCTGATGCTTTCAAAGAAAAACACCCACTAAAAAATGTATCTTAACTAAGTGTTCAAACACATCATATTCTATGCTACACTCCAGAAACACTCAATAATCCTTGTGAGCTGGTTGGCTCTTCATATTTACGTAATGCCAACTTAGTGATGGAGGTAAACCTACCAACTTGACTTAAAATAATAAACAATAACATCCTTGATTATATAAATTGTCTATGCCATACCATCTTGAAAATGCTGGATCTCATATGGTTCTATAAATTACCACTGGATTTTAGTAATGTATGTTCAGGACCCAGGCCTTTCAAAAGACCATTTACATCAAATTCAAACGAGATGTAAATAAACATTTGAATCCTTGGAACTAGACTGAAATTCACTGAATCAGATTCCGGATGTAGAGCCTCAGACATGCATTTTCATAGACATTTCATAGAGCAATGATGTAGTACAGACTTACACATAGACAAAGGATTTGAATATCCTGATCACAGAGAAATGATGAAAGACCACTGTGAGAGGAAAGAAGTGCCAGGAAGAGGAACGATGTCACCAGCCAGAGAACAGGAAAACAGGAGAAAATCCAGGAATAACAGTTCCATAGGACAAAGAAGAGTGGAAATGGCATGTGCAAGGTTACCAGCTATCAGTTACTTCTCTGGTACTCAAATGTACATTTCCTCATTGGTTGATGCCTTTTCTAGCACTCTATACTCCATCTACATTTCCACTGTCCAGGCATCATCCTAGCTTTAAAAAGGGTGAGACAATTAGATTCTGAGTTTGACTCTAGCATAGAGTATATAACAAAACTTTGTCTTTAAAATAAATAATAGTTTCAAAACACTATTTTACTTCACATTTTGATACTTAAAAATACTTAAATACTCAAATAACTAATACAATATTACAATTATATGTTGATATATTCTCTAACTAACCAAAACCTTCTTCCAGTGCTCTTACAACTAACTGACAGAATGTTAAGAAGCCATGCCGGCAGGAGCATCTCCACTTCACAGATGAGACAATGGAAGCTTCCAGGCCCTAAGCAAGTTTTCCAACTTTTCATAGTCTCAACAGTGAAGCCAGGAACCCAATACTGAGCAGAGTTTTTAGAGATCAGGTTTGCTTTCATTTATGCCTCCCTGGAATTTGTTTAAAAGAAAAGAAAAAAAAAAACCCTATCAGTTAAACTACTGATTTTCTTCCTATTTCCTGGAACCAAATAATGATTCCTTAAGGATCTTATTCTGAACCAGATGTTAATCTACAGCATCAGAGTCTCTGTGAACACATCTGACAGCCTAGTGACACACATTACCTCACTGTATTCCTGTAAGAGAGCTGGTGGAAGGTTTAGTATGTGTACAAACCCAGCAGTTATAGCCATATTGTCAAGAACTAGCATCATCACATTGCCAGTTTCAGGCTGATAATTTGATATGACGGGTGTGAGGCACCAGCTACAAGTCTCTCCATCATGAAACAATAATTGTGAGCCTTCATTCTTCACCAGGAATATCAAGGTCATTGTCTGGATCAAATCTAAAAGGGAGTTTCCCTCAATAGATGTCATGAGAGATAAGCGCCAAGCTGACATGTTCTAACAGAACTATCACCTGCTATCAGAGCCACTGTGACAGCTGTGTGTCAAGAAAACGCAGGCCAATTCATCAGGCCCCTGGGCCAAAGTGCCGCCCTAATGGATATGATGAGCATATGCCTCCCTGCCATACAATGGGAGCTTATTACTATAGGGCTGTTTGTATAATGATCCAATTAATCACTGCTGATTGTCATGTGTTTTGTAATGGATGAAAACAAGTACTGCATAACTCTATCGAATTGCCATAGTGTGAGCTTTGAAAAGGAAAACTATCAAACATGCACAACCCTTCCAGGATACAAACAGCATGAATATCTCCTTGGCTTTGACATATTATCTTTGCCATGTAAATCTTTCTCCCCTCCCTTCTTTTGAAAAGTTCTCCTTATACTTGAAAGACTCAATGCAAGTGTTATCCAAGGTCTCTGCCCCCTCTGCTTCTCGAACTTGACTGGTAATGTAAAGAGAGCTTCCGACTGCGCAGAGACTAGGGGAGCCTGTAAAGTTTATCCCACTCTAAGCGGCAGTCTTTGGCATCAACTGACCACTGCCACAGGGAGACAGACGAGTTCACCAGGTGTTCAGGACGATGTGATTGCTTCATTTGCCAACTTCTAATCTTTAAATATTTTGGCTGCGCTGAAAGTAGGACTTAAGGCACTGACTTTCTGGTAATTAATTTCAGAAGTGACTCCAGAAGAGTAAGGTAAAGGAGAGAAGGAATTAAAATCAATGAAGAGATGTTAGCCATGTCCTTGATCTCCGGACTCCTCCCTGTGGGTAAAGGAAGCAGGAACATGCACCCCAACCCCCAGCACCTGGCCTCCATTGCCTTAACAGGTGTTCCTCAGGATAATAATTTCCCCACATTTTCTAACTGAACATGCGGAAGCACTGCGTGGGCTCAAGCTGGGGAAAGCCCTGAACAGAAAGGCAATGATTCCTCAGATGGAATTTCCCCAGGACTGAGGGCAAAGGCAACTGTAAGGGTGTAATGATAAAGAAGTTGACTAATAGCAGCTAAAATGCTGGAAACTATTATGCACAATCCTGGCTTGGCTTAGAAATTTCTCTGCTTTATTTGGAATAAAGCTTTACAGGGAAGCACATCATCCCCACTATCATGCAGCATTTATACCACTGAACTGAACCATGTGTCAGCATGTCTGGAACCTACAGGCAGTATGCACATTGAGGTACTGTTATATAACCTGTTGACTCACCACAGGATCTGGCATAAGGTAAACAGTCGATAAAAATTTGACTGAATTAGCTCAAGGGAAAAGCCCATGAATGTTTGTGGAATTGAATCAATAAACATTAGAATAATGATTCAAAGATGCACACGCACATTGTAATTTGAATGTGAAATGTCTCCCATAGGCTCAACTGTCTGAACACTGGGTCCCCACCTGATGTGCTGTTTTGGAATGTTATAGAACCTTTATAAGGTGGGGAAAGTGGGTCACTAGGGAATGCCTTGAGGCTTTCTACTTGGCCCACTTCCTGTTCACACTTTACCTCCTGAAGCATTCACCATGTGAACAGCCAGCTTCTTGTCCTGCTGCCAAGACTTTCCTCCCTATCACTGCTATGCCTTCCTCAACAAGATAAACTGTATCCCTCAAGAACTTTGAGACAACCCTTCCAAGGAGTCTTATGTTACTTTTATCAGGGTATTTTATCACAGTGAAAGGAAAGTATCTGAGACTTTAGTTGACTTAGTATAACTATGTATAATACATTATACAGGTGCTACCAGTTATTGACTTAGATAACTATGTATATTATATTATATAGGTGATACCTTGTTTTTAGTTTTTTTTTTTTTGTTTTTTTTTTTTTTGTTTTTTTTTTTTTTTGTTTTTTTTTTTGGTTTTTCGAGACAGGGTTTCTCTGTGTAGCTTTGCGCCTTTCCTGGAACTCACTTTGGAGACCAGGCTGGCCTCGAACTCACAGAGATCCGCCTGGCTCTGCCTCCCGAGGGCTGGGATTAAAGGCGTGCGCCACCACAGCCCGGCTGATACCTTGTTTTTATAGCAGAGTTTTTTAGGAGAGTTTTGCTGTGTAGCCTAACCTGGCCTTGACTAGTGGTTCTCCTGCCTCAGCCTTGAGAGTACTGGGATCATAGGCATGTGCCACCATGCCTACTCATAACATAATTTCTACTAGCATTCTGCTAGCTACAACTCAAACTCAAACTCTATCAGAAGAAAGAGTTCTACAGTAGGTAACAGACAGACAATCATTTCTGAGATTTGTTGTTGTTATATGGAGGTTTTTGCTTTGTTTTGTTGACAGCAGTTCTCACTTTATAGATCTCACTGGTTGGAATGCTCTATGTAGGCCAGGCTGGCATTGAACTCATAGAGATCTGCATGTCTCTGCTTCCCCAATGGTGGTATAAAGGAATGAGCCACCATACCAGGCAGAATAATCATTCCTTAATTCCTGAAAGACTCTTCTCAATTCAAGGCACTAATCACTGATGGATATAAAATGCATTTCCTGAATAGGGTGAGATATTGCTCAATTACAAAAATTATAATTATAAAATGGAGATTCTTAGTACCCACAGATTATGGCTCACAGACTGCATAGAACTCCAGTCCAAGGAATCTGATGACCTCTTCTAGCATCTCCAGGAATGAGCATGCATATGATATATATATATATGTGTGTGTGTGTGTGTGTGTGTGTGTGTGTGTGTGTGTGTGTGTGTGTATGTATATTTTACATATTATATGAATCATACATATACTCAGGCACATATATCCATAGAATATTTTAAACATAATTACAAATTTAAAAACATCTGTGCATTTCATAGTGATAAAAATTAAAATTATATTGCACACAGAAAAATATAGCAATGGCAATTCAGTTTTAACACACACAACTACTAAAACTGAAATTTCTCCACCTATCACCTAGGAATTGTCTCTTCCCATGCAAATTCTGTGTCCTTGTCTCCCTTCTGTTGCTGTGATAAAATACCCCGACAAAACGTTAGGGAAGAAAGGGGTTGATTTCAGCTCACAGTTCCAAGTCACAGTCTATGACACCAGGGCAGTAAAAACAGGTAGCCACGTCTCACCACAGTCAACAACAGAGAGAAATAAATGAATGCATGTACATTGCTTGCTTACGTGTCTACTTGCTTATTCTCATGAAATATCTCCACTCATAAAGTACAGGACTCCTTGCATAGAGAATATTGCTACCCAAAGTGGAATGTGGAGAAGGATAACTAAATAATGAAAGCCTTTTGAACTACATGGAAACATACCATTGTATAAGCTTCCAAAATATAGAAATAGCCATAGACATATGTAAATAGATTTTCATATAGAATTACTCTATAACAGGGGTACAATACCCCAATTACCATTTTATTCTAGCAAATAAAACCTCAGTACCAGGAACAGGTTACCTCTTTTTGAGTTGCTGCCAGTGAGGTCCCACAGTCTGCTAAAAATTACAGGTGATTACCACTAATCTTGGTTACCTTCCAGAACTTGATAGTGAGACCCTATTTTGGAAGACACTACATACCTGAGTCATAAAAGATGGGGAAAGAAGTCAAACAGGTACTAATCTTGAAGCTTCATCCCCACTAGCTACTTTTCATAGTGTTGGAAGGTCCTATACCTAGTACATGGGGAAAACAAATAACTATCCATCTTACCCAACTGCAAATCTATATGAGTTACAATAAGAACTTTCCTTGCCAGATATGCCCACTGTTGCAATAGTGGCATGAATATTATGGGAGTAACCAATGACCTTCTGATTGGATTTGAGTCCTGCTCTACAAAATGAAAGCCAAACAGGAACCATTATCAGAAAAGGCCAAAAACCTGTAAATTATATGGGCCATAGGCTCTATGGGAGAACCTACTATTACCATTCTGCTAAACTGACATAGTATTAAAACACAACGCCCAGTGATTTATTGCTATACCGATAGATTAGTGTTTCTTGTAATCATCACAGAAGGAGCTTCTTTGGGCATCAGATGGTGATTAACACAGAGACCCACAACAGGTCAACATGCAGAGAACAGGAGACTGTGGAATTCTCATCCCTTAATGGGATGTCTATGTTATCCCCCTCCTCTCCAATCTCAGGGATCACTACTGAAGAAGGGACAGTGATATTGTATGAGCCAGAGCCAATGGATTACTACAAAGAAAGTGTTTTACAAATATATGAACTCACAGAACTTGTGACAGCATGCACAAGAACTGTTCAAGATCAATCCAGACAAAATCCCACCATGGAGGGGGCTGGTGGTAGGCATGCATGAAGTCCCACCCTTAGCAGAAGGGCTATTGCATTTCATAGCTGCTATGAGAGGACTAATCAGTTATCTTTAAGGGTGTGGCCCTAGTAGGTTGACTATACTCCAGGGCAGTCCCCACATAGAAGAATGTTTGTTTTGGCAACACAAATTGTACTCCATTGTGGTTGGGGGGCGGGGGACGACACGACACATACACACAACATGACCAAGAAGTTGGGGGAATGGAGAGGTGGATGTATCTCAAAGGAGTTTGACAAATATTGTCAAAACACATTATCTGAAATACTCAAAGAATTAATAAAAATATTATTTTTTAAATCCTGCAATAAAGTATTATAGTTTCAACTTTGCTAAGCTTACTAAGCAATGGATCACATCTACTGCACACATAAAATAAACAGGCTTTTTTAAAAAGAAGAATGTAAGATCAGCCAGGAAAGACAGATAGTGGACAAAAATTTGTATGAGTTTATTTCACTCTTCTAATCTTTAGTAGAACACATGTTGGCCTTCAGCCTACCATCTTAAAGAATGTCACTGATACCAGTGAAAGGGACAAACATTAGGGACTCTCAGGAAAACTGCTTAGGGTTCTTAAAGGTTAACCAAACAGACAAATATTTCTCAAAGAAAGCAACGACCTTGGGATTACCTCAGAAGCACTGAAGAGAAAAAGATCCATTTAGCAGACACAGTGATGCATGCCTCTAACCTCAACACCAGACAGGAGGTCCTGGAGAGTCTTAGATTCCAGACCAGGCACCATCATTAAGTCTGTAGATGAGATCGAATTAAAAGGAAGACTGAGGAACGGGAATAAGGAAGCCGGGGGGCTTAGCAGCCATTAACAAATATGGTATCCAAATTCAAAATAGCCTTGGAAACTTGAAGTCACAGACAGAACGCATTTCTCCCTCCTTTCTCTTCCACGGGATGGGAGACATGGTCCTCTCAGTCACAGAATTCCACTTACACGTTTGGTAATTATACATGAGAGTCTGTGCTCAGTTCCAGGGAAACATACTTAAGAAATGATGTCCTGACTTGTTATTTCACAGAAATAACTACTGTATTGAAGAAAAATTACCAGTAACTGACAGTCATATGTGTGGTGCCTTCCTTGACTCTCCTTCACCTTTCTTCCCACTCCTAGTCCAAGTTAATTATTTCTCCTGGGTGTTTTCTTTCTTCCTGTGTCACAGAACACTGGAGTGTAATCAGACTTACTCAATTGTCTCCCTCTAAATTGCTAATCTCTGAAAAAGCACAGGGCATGGATCACACATCTTTGCCACCCCACAGCACAACACCTGACACACAATGGATGCTCAATAAGTGCTTATTGATTTACAAGTAAAAACAAATTGTGCCCATGTAAAGTGGGCTCTGTGCGTGTATTAAAAGAATCTAGGGTGCTATGTGGAAACCCAGTAAAGAGTTTATGTCATCCAACAGCCACAAAGGTAAAATTAAGGATACATAATAATGGGACTGGAGCAAAGACTCAGTGGTTAAGAGCACTGGCTACACTTGCAGAGGATTTGGGTTTGTTTCCTACTACCTACATGGCACTTATAATCATCTATAACTCCAGTTTCAGAGACTGATGCCCTCTTCTGGCTTCCAACTGGCACCAGACATACACGAGTACACATACATCCATACAGGCAAAACACTCACACATAAAAATGAATAAATAAAATATTCTTAAGGGTTTTTTTTCTGCAAGCTAAGTGTGGATGAAACATGTCCAATAATTCTAGTACTCTGGAGGTAGAGTCATTAGAATCACAAATTCAAGCCAGCCTGGATTACACAGTGATGTCAAAAAGCAACTTAAGCTACATAATGTGACTGTGTTTCAAAAACACAATCAACAGCAAATAAATCATGTTGAGCAGAACATCTATCTACACAAACTACTTTCCATGCAAGTTCATGGAGTAGTATTCTGGAGAATGAGAGGGCAGATAGCAGGAACAATCTCTTGAGAAGGAACTGCTCTAAGAGTCAAGAGGGGTGTTTGGAAGGAAGGAGAGAGGAAGTGGGGTGCTAGGGAAGCAGGAGGAAGCTGCTAACCTGAAGATGACGGACAAATAATGTCCCATAAAAAGTGAAGTCAAGAGGATCTTGAAGACAGAATTGAAAACAAATACCCAGAGAAGAAACCCTTGTTGACACAGGCAAGTCAAAATATGTTAGGACTGTGAGCACACACACAGAAGACAGCCATCCCAAGGCTGAGATAAAAACACAGTGCCAAGTTGAAGAAAGCAGAAACAACTCTGGCATAGGTGATGGGTAGTATTATGAAAAAGAGCAACTTTTTCTCTCTCACTGGAGAACGGTGTCTATGCAGATATGCACAGCACATACATGTACACAGCACTGGTTAGACATCAACTAAGGGATGTGTATGTCTACAGACATAACCAAGGCTAATTAGAAGTTCCTGACCTTGTGCAGGGGCGTCCATAACTGAACCTGAAGTTCAACCTGAAGTGCATCCACATAGTTAACTGGTGGGGGGTGTGTTTCAACATATAGCAAGTTAGAACTCATTTGTAAACTTGACTCTTGGGTCCCTCTTCCTAGTTAAGTACAGATAAATCTGTTCTAGCTTCCTTATAGTTCAAGGTCTGGTAATAGATGGATATTCTCATTATTGCATATTTTATACTGGTATCTCTTATAAAACTGGCATTTTCTTTTCATTTCCACTTCATTTTTATTTACAGAAGGAGGAAATGGAGGATGAGGACAGCAGAGAAGAAAAGCACCTGGCTTCATAAGTTCTGTGTCTGATACTGTCCGTAAGTCATGCCTAACCTCTGGCCACCATAAACTTAATCACAGACAACAGCATGCCACAAAAACATAAAACTTTCCATGGCCATCCACAAAATCGTAAATATATAATAGTTGAGGGGAATTAGGCTCAAAGTATGATCTAAGATTCCCCAATATGTTTAAGTGGCAGTATCATTTCAGACAACTCAAATAAAAATAAAATAAAACATTGGTTTAGAAATTGTAAGCAATTAGAAACTTTAAATCCAAAAAAAATTACTCATCAAAAAAGCATTCAAGCATAATTACATCATGTTATTGTATGTGAATTTTGTTACCAATCATGGGATCCAAAAGTTAGAAGCTATGTATCACAAATATTTAAATATTCATATCAATATAAGGTAATTTTTTTTCTTCTTACCTCCTCTACAAAACTATACCTTGACAACCTTGAAGTTACAATTCTCTATTTAAAGCCAGTGGGTCTATTTTGGAGTGTCTGATTCCAAAGTCCTGAACCAATGAGTGAAAAGGAAAAATGCAAACATGTGGCTGATTAGAAAAATAGTTATAATAGGCCTAACTGCTGTTATTATTGTGGGTACAAGTAAAATAACCACCAGGTCATTTAAAGCTCTGGAAAACACCCTATGGTGGTGCTTGACTGATTCGATGTGTTTTTGTACACAGTTGCTGTGATAATGGAGCAGACGTTTACCCTGTAACAAAGCAAAGTGCAAATGTAAGCCTTAGGGTTTACAGTAAATCCAGAATATCAAACCACCAGGAAGGGTTTTAAATGAAGCCCCTGCTGATCTATTTACTGGTTAAAACCCTTTTGTCTCCTAAAAACAGTAACATCATACACAGAACAAATTATTGATAAATTGAGGAATTTCAAACACATATAAACAAGGAATTAAAAATCTGTAGCAGACATTAGCTTTGAACAGAACAAAATTTGGTTGTTGGTCTGGGTCCAGTTTTTTCTATGCATTTTCAGACATAAAGGGCCCTGTGTGAGGTTCCTATTCTCACAGAATCCTGAAGAGCAGAGTGATCTCAGCTACGGGACTGTGAGAGGAGCCAAGCAGTCTTGATTGCTTAGCATAATCTATAAACACAAGACACCAGTTTGACCCTCAAAGTGATCTCTTTCCCTTCACACAGGGATGGCAAGCCATGATATCGTTATGGGTTACAAAACAGCATTTAGAAAAGGTTCCTAAAGGAAATCTTTCTTCCTTTCAACCATGTTGCTATGGTAACCACACCAATCAAGCCACTTCACAAAGGCTTTTGTGTCAAGTTCTGTTAGCAAACTCATATAGAAAGTGTAACTCCCATCCAAGTACTAACCAGGCCCGACCCTGCTTAGTTTTCAAGATTAGGCGCATTCAGGGTGGTATGACTGTAAGATGCCCAAAGGAAAGAAAGCCAAGGAGAAAAAGAAAGTGTCCCCGGCCTCAGTCATCATCAAGAAGCAGGAGGCCAAAAAGGTGGTGAATCCCCTGCTTGAAAAAAGTCCTAAGAACTCTGGCATTGGACAAGACATCCAGCCCAAATGAGAATTCACTGGCTTAGTGGAATGGTCCTGCTACATCAGGCTGCAGCAGCAAAGCACCATCCTCTATAAGCTGCTCACAGCACCTGCTACCATTAACCAGTTCTCCCAGACCCTGACTGACAAACAAATACCCAGCTGCTTACACTTGCCCACAAGGACAGGCCAGAGACAAAGCAGGAGAAGAAGCAAAGGACGCTGGCCAGTGTTGAGAAGAAAGTTGCTAACAAAGAGGGACTTCGGACATAGACCTCACTGAAGCAGTGTTCTTCCTGCCTTGTCCTGTGTGGCAAGATGGTGGTCGTCTACTGCATCAAGGGGAGGGCCAGGCTGGGATAACTGGACCACAGGAGGATAACAACTGTTGGCTCACACAGGTCAGTTTGGAAGATAAAGGACATCTGGCTAAGATGATGGAGGCTATAAGGATTAAATACAAGGATGACCTTGTATTTAATACAAGGGAGACGATACCCTGGGTCCAAAACCTATAGCTAGCATTGCAAAGTTGGAAAAGAACTGGCCACTAAATTAGGGCTAAATGTTCACTGCTAAGTTTCTGTACATAAATAAAAAACTGCCTTCCAAAAGAAAAAAAAAAGAAAAGACCTCAAGTAAATTAATATTACATTTCTTATCTTATTGGAAATGGGTAAAAGACACAGCACTTCTGAAAATTAGAGGAACTGGGCATATTAGCATATTAAATTAGTCAAGTTTAGTCTTCTTACATAAAAGCCTCCAGGGAACTCCCGGGGGAAAAGAAAAGGAATGTACCTACCAGGAGAATCACCTCCCTGGACTTCCTCTGTGACTACTTCCAAAGCCTGTACTACACACACTAGTGCTGCAGGTCCAACTCTCACACTGAGATCCCTAGCACACACATTAGTGCTGCAGGTCTAAGTGTCACACTGAGAACCCTAGCACACACATTAGTGCTGCAAGTCTACCTCACACTGAGAACCCTAGCACACACATTAGTGCTGCAGGTCCAACTCTCACACTGAGAACCCTAGCACACACATTAGTGCTGCAGGTCTAAGTGTCACACTGAGAACCCTAGCACACACATTAGTGCTGCAGGTCTAACTCTCACACTGAGAACCCTAGCACACACATTAGTGCTGCAGGTCTAAGTGTCACACTGAGAACCCTAGCACACACATTAGTGCTGCAGGTCCAACTCTCACACTGAGAACCCTAGCACACACATTAGTGCTGCAGGTCTAAGTGTCACACTGAGAACCCTAGCACACACATTAGTGCTGCAGGTCCAACTCTCACACTGAGAACCCTAGCACACACATTAGTGCTGCAGGTCTAACTCTCACACTGAGAACCCTAGCACACACATTAGTGCTGCAGGTCTAAGTGTCATGGGGAGGACCCTAGCATTTGATGTTCACATGGGCACAGAAGGAGCAACAAGGAATCCCTTTCTTACGGTGTATTTTCTCTTAGCCAGGACCCATGAGGTGTATCACTGATTACAGTAATAAATTTGAAGACTGTTTTATGTTAACGACAGGTTTCACATTAGCATAATTCCATTTCTATAAAGCTCCACTTTCTGTTGAATGCATATTTTAAAACAAAACAGAAATTACTACAGAAGCTGGTGGCTTCAGCACATGAGAGAGCTGCTGCGAACTGAACGCTAGCCTGGGCTATTGTGGAGAGTTCAAGGCTAATGAGGGTTACATCATACCCTATCTCAAAGCAAAACCAAAACCAGAGAGACGGAGAGATTGACTGATTTAATAAACGTCAATAACTGGCCTGAGAGTCAAGAGAATTTTTATAAGAATGCAATAGTCTGCTGTGCAGAATAAGCTTTTCATATTCTTTACTCAGAAATACCAAAGAAATTAAGGAAGTCTATAGTCTGACCAGTTCTCAAAAGCCTGAATTTTAGATTTGCTATATATCTCCTACATTATTGTTAGAGAATGATGGATTTATTAAGACACTGAAACAGACAAACATTTCATTAGAAGGGCAGTTAATGGATCCAGTTTCTGCCTAATATCCATCTTAAGTTTAAAGTAGGCATTATCTCTTTCCTAGAATGGATAGATTCTAATGAAAAGAATATACGTCAAAACACTTGATAATTATGACCAGACTGAAACTACTAAGATAAATGGAGACCAATTAAAAGTTAATTGTTCAGAGATTTTAAAAAACAAACATCATCAGTACCATTAAATATCAACTTTGGCCAACACTGTGCTCCTGAACTAATTGTCTTCATGTAACAGCTGAGGTATACACAGCTTCTTCATGACTCCTGAACGGAATGTTTGTGGTGTGGGTTCAGTTCAGTAGGGACTCATGCACAGACTGTCTTCATGTGATCTGAGGTATACACAGTTCAGTAGGGACTCATGCACAGACTGTCTTCATATAATATGAGGTATGCACAGTTCAGTAGGAACTCATGCACAGACTGTCTTCGTGTGATCTGAGGTATGCACAGTTTAGTAGGAACCTAGAGCATTTCAGCTAAAATTAAATTCTAACTATAAGTTAAGGGATGGGGACACAGTTCAGTGGTCCAGAATTTCCCTAGCATGTGCAAGGCCCTGAGTGTGATCCCTATACGTCAAGCAATAAATAATCAAATTATAATTAAGAAAATCTGAAACACTAAATAAATCAACATTTATTACCTGTTTTAATTTCAAGTGTTTCACATCATGAAGCTAATGTCAACCAAAACTATGGAAACTGACATGTTAATTAACTTTACCTCCATACAAATTTAAACACCTAAACTTAAATAGTACTATTATCTTATATTTGTGTGTGAAGTGGGAAATTTACATTGGCTACTTTCTGCTTCATAGTATTTGACTTTTTTTTTTTTACAATTTTGGTAGATAAATAGGGAGAAACTAGTAGGGGAAAATGGAGTTTAAGTCAGTTTAACAATGTGTATTATACATGTTTATTCTTATATTAGTAACCAAAATATCAAACTTTACTAACTACCTATTAGAGGCCTGTAATTAGTCTATTTTTCTTCACTATTTACATATTATCAGGGCCAACAGACAGACAATGTCTTCAGTTGTCACAGTGATTCTGAAATGTGACTTATACTCGTTTCACAGTCTAATGCACAGAGGTTCAGAAAGGTTAAGTGGCCTGTCAAAGTCCAGCAGTGAGAACCAGTCGCTAGAACCCCCAGTCAGCTCAGTAGAGCGGCACATTTCTGTTTGCACCAAGAACAAATCAACAGCTAGCTATGTGTCCTACAGATCACTGCTTCTCATACAGGACATGCTACTGCTAACACAGTTACTTCTAACAGTTTTAAAATTTGAGACAAATTGTTGATGTGGCTTTGTAACTGCAACTTTGCCTTTCAGGGACACTATAAACATCTTCATTATAAAACAGCCGTTTGCTCTTACAGCAGTTTCCTGTGGGGTTCCTCTGTTGGCCATTAGAAGAACTTTAAACCAAGACGTGAAAGGACTCTGTCCACTTGTTTCCATGCCTGACTATTAATTAAATACAAAATATCATGGAACCAGAACAAGGCACAAACACTAAGAAAGGATGTTCTAACAAGAGCTGACTTTGCAAAGCGGAGAAAACAAAGGATTAATCCTTAACCTTGTTAAGATGAAAGGAAATCACTAGGAGAGACACTGGGTTACAGCACCTGGCTCTTTCTGCAGCCTGTGCTCTTGACGCTCAGTGGAGACCATGTCTGTCAGCTTGTTATTCCTTTGACTATGGATAAATGGAAGTATAAAATACATAAAGTTTCTTCCAACACATTTTCTTTCTCTTTTATATTAACATGCTAACTTCAATCTTATATATTTCTCTAATATAAAAGCTCATTGGAAATGTGGGATACATTTTAATCTACTACATTATATTTTACTCTTTCAATAAAATTATCCAGGAGATCTTTAAAGCCAAATCCCTTTGTGACCCAGCATTGTGAACTTTCTGATAGCTGGAATTACCAGATAATTCTCTCATCTGCCACATAATCAGGGGGCACAAAGCAAACAGAAGGCTCACTCCTGGGCTGCTCTGTGTCTTGTTCTCCTGTCTATACAATTATATACTTTAAAACCAGGGTATAAAGGAAGTGTGACTTCCCATGACAGTTGAGCTGAATGTTCTTGTGTCAAGATGCTTAAGGTAGCATTTCACAGTAGACAGAGATGCTCATAGGCAACATATTAGACATGCTACCATCTCATCGTCTCTCAGTAAGGATAGAGAAAAGGATATATACCCATATATTGAAGACTACAAATGCTTCCATATGTGCATTTTTAAATCAATCTAACCATTCTAAAGTGTATAACTTAAAAAAACCGCAAATTGTATATAATTTTCTGTCAATTTAAAAATGAAAGCCATGCATGGTGCATATGACTTAATTCTCTGCACTCTAGAGGCATAGGCAGGAGGATCAGGAGTTCAACTATGACTACATAGGGATTTCAAGGTTAGCATGGACTACATGAGACCTTGTTTCAAGAAGACAACAAATATTCCAACAAAAACAACCACAAAATAAAACCAAAGTAAAAGCCATTTAAACGCATTTATTTGTGTGTGTTGAATATAACCACCTGCAGCATACATGCCACAGTCATTCCCATTCAAATATGAGGAGTGAGAATGTGTCTTAGAGTGTTCCCTTGCAGTGAAGAGACACCACGACCATGGTGCATTCAAATATGAGGAATGAGGATGTGTCTTAGTGAGTGTTCTCTTGCAGTGAAGAGGTACCACGACCATGGCGACTCTTATAAAGAAAAATATTTAATTGGGGTTTGCTTACAGTTTCAAAGGTTTAGTCCGTTATCAGCATGGTGGGAAGCATGGCAGCACACAGGCTGACATGGTTTTGGAGAAGGAGCTGAGAGTTCTACATCTGCATCCACAAGCAGCAGGAAGAGAGAGACACTGGGCCTGGTTTGAGATTTTGAAACCCCAAAGCCCTCCCCAAGTGACACACTTCCTCCAACAGGCCACACTTACTCCAACAGGCCATGCCTCTTAATCCCTCACACATAGTGACATTCCCTAATGACCAAGCATTCAAATCTATGAGCCTACTGGGGCCACTCTTTTTTGCAGAATATTATTTTAAGGTATGTTACTTTTGTTTATGTTGCATTTGTTTAACTCTGTGAAGCTGTGTTACTGTGCCTGTCTAAAACAACCGATGGTTTAATAAAAAGCTGAATGGCCAATAGTGAGGCAAACATTCCAAGTATTCCACCATATTCAGTATATATGATTCAATATGTATATATATATATATATATATGTACATGTATACATAATGCCACCACATATAGTCATAGAGTCCTAATGTGTGTGTGTGTGTGTGTGTGTGTGTGTGTGTGTGTGTGTGTGTGTGTTTGTGTGTGCCACCACATATAGTCATGTAGTCCTAACTCAGAAATTAAAATGCCTAGGTCAACATATTTGTCTATCAGAAAGATCAAATATACATTTACAGTCGCCTCCCCCCTTTTTTTTTCACCTTTGAGATACAGTTAGCTACACAGAAGTATCTGCAAATTAAAAAGGATGACGCTATTCTCCTTTCCTTCTACTCCTTCCTTTCATCTCTCTGCCCCATTCAGGTTCTCTCTGAACCTAAAATGACCAGGCTGAAGTGATGAGAATGACATAGCTGACTTGGACAAAGAGAACTGCCTGCCTGTACTTAACTGGGAGCTAACTCCATGCTCCTTAGTTGTATCTGTAGCACTCCCACCCCCCTACCCTGTGAAAGTATGTGTGTATGTGTGTGTGTGTGTGTGTGTGTGTGTGTGTGTGTGTGTGTGTGTGTGTATACTGTGTGTGTTCATAGTTTCAATAACACTTACTATAGCCACTGGCACTATTACCCCAAATTTTGCCATAATGTCTCTGACCCCTAGGACCCCTTGGACTGTGCTGAGGTTTGCTCCTTTCTCTGTAGAGCATCCAAGATGGCCTCAGCCCAATAATTTTGCACTCCAAAACTCAGGGTGAAGGGCAATCCCAACATGTGCCTCTTCTGCTTTTCTATCTTCCCCCTTGGGTGAATAGCTATCCTGCCTCCCTTTTAATCCTTTTAGATTTCCTACATAGAAACAAGAACACTAGCCCTCAACCTTCAGGTTATACGGAAAACTCTAAGGGGCTGTCTTGTTAGAGTTTTATTGCTAGAATAAAACACCATGACCTAAAGCAACTTGGGGAGGAAATGTTTTATTTCAGCTAACAACTCTCAGGTCACACTCCATCACTGATGGAAATCAGGATAGGAACTGGGAAACAGGAACTGAAAGAGAGACCACAGAGCAACACTGCTTACGGGCTTGCCTCCCATGGCTTTCTCGGCCTGTTTTCTTATATACCCTAGGACCCCTTGCCCAGGGGTAGCACCACCCGCAATGGGCTGGGCCCTACCACTTCAATTACTAATCAAGAAACCCCACATGCCGACAGTCCAGTCTTATGAAGGCATTTTCTCAGTTCTCAGATAACACTAGCTTGTGTCAAGATGAAAGAAAACTAAGCCCAACAGCGGTAACCTGTGGAAGTTCCCTGCCCTGTGGGTTTAGTGGGGCTGTGGAGGACCTCTTATAGAGGAGGGCTTGCCCAAGTAATATCTTTGTTCTGTCCTTCAACTGCATCACTAAAAGCTTCCCAGTATTTCTAGTCAGTGTGCTGGGAGTGGAGCAGGTAGCATTCAGTGGCAGATCAGGTATAGCTTGAGTCTAAAGTTCAATTCCCAGCAATCTCCTACCCCCAAAGAAGAGAGAAAATTCTGTCCATGCTATGAGCAGTTGAAAGGCAGTATCTGAATCAGTCTGAAAGCAATTTCAAATGATGAGTTCTTGAATAATATGTTTTAAATACTGATGTTATTAACAACCTGACTGTATTATTGTGTGTAAATCTGACTGTATTATTATGTAAAAAAAGTCTTTTTTATGATTACATTTGTATTAATTTTTATGAGTTTTTGTTGTTTGTTTGTTGTTGGATTACTTTTTTTATTTGGTTTTGTTTGATTGTTTGGTTAACTTTTTGAGACATGGTCTCATGCAGTCCAGGGTAGACTCCAATCTTCACTATGTGGCTGATGCTATCCCTGAATTTATAATCCTCCCAAGTGCTGGCAGACTGTGACGTGTGCCACCATGTTCTTTTAGGACATGTATGTTTATTATGGTTTATCCAGTAATAAAATAGATTCCTTACAGGTGTGCTGGATATATAATAATTAATACTCTTGAATATTTTAAGAGTATTTAAGAGCAAATGTCCTCATTAGTAGGACTAGAATAAAATGGGTTTCTTTTGAAAAACAACAGCTCATTATTATTAGTCAATCATAGAAACATACTATTCTCAAATCTGTGCTATCTTTCAATATCTTAAGAAATGACATTCTGAAGCAGGAAAACATCATCAAATATCCTGTGGCCACAAGCAGTGATAGGACTGACTGCCATCACACTGGCAAAAATAACAGTCACTATTATGGTAGAAAACACATTTGGTGCATTTGGTTTGGTTTCGTGTTGTACTTAGCATTTTGGATTCTACATTCCTATTTCTTACACTGTACCAAATGAGCCATTGACAATTCCCAACAATGATCTAGTACATTTGTCTTCTTTGACTTCTGTCCCTGAAACATTTACCCAAGCACTGGCAGTGTCTACCTTAGCAAAACAGCTAGTACTCTAAATGGTTTCAAAGCAAACATAGTTGGGGAAAGAAAAGGCTATAAGAACTGGGAATAAAATGTTAAAGTGCAAGCCGATCTAAGCATGTGTTCTGACAGAGAAAATGGACTCGAAATTGTGCAAAGCTAGGCATTCACTACAATTTGGAAATTTGCCCAGTGGGAGTAGAACTACTGTATTTATACTTTGACAGGTTAAGGACATGGTGACTGATGGCTGGTGTTAAAATACTAGGACATGGAAAGGGGGAGCACAAGGATTTACTCAGCCTAAATCATTAAGAGAAGCATACAAGTGCTTATAAATCCAGTCCACAAAACAGGATATTATGGAGGACTTAACTGTCTGTTAATAACATATCCTCTGGGGTAAGGGCATGACTTTTTCATCCTTCGACCTCCTAAAAGGAAATCAAATTGCCAAGTAAGCAATTTGTCCAGGATCCCCTGGCTTGAATTCAGAACTGGAGCCCAGTTCTGTCAAAACTCAAAATTTCCATGCCCCCAAATCATTATTCATGCTGCAGATGCTGGTTTTAAGCTTAGGAAACTTAACAGGTTAGAAAACAGAAAGGAATAAAAGTCACTTCCAAATTGTAGATCACATGTTGGCCCAGACTCATGCACTAGGACAGAAAAGACCAGACTGAAAATCAAAACTGGAGACACTCATACAAAGTGCCATAGCAGTAAGCTCCAGAGAAGTAAAGAAAGAACTTCTGGAACAGACAAATTCCACTCATCATGTATGGTGCTGCAAATTCCTTCAAACTGAAACATTCTACCTGAAGGAAACACCTCCAGACTCCAGAAAGTCTAAATGGAGGCTACTAGGACTCAGGAAGTAAACAAACAACTCACAGGGCTCAGGAAGTCCCTGAAACTTTCCTTCTTCAGCAGGCCCTTCCATCTCCAAGGTTATATAAGCAGTAAAGCTCTTGAGGTGACAAGACTTGTCCATTTGTCAAACTGAGTGCCTGTCAGGCAGAATCCCAGGAATGCTTCTGGTTGGTGTTTGGTGATACAGCTGTCTGTGAATCACCCACACACCTATAAGAAATGACCCCTAAAATCAATGGTTCACTGTGGTGGGCCTTAGTGTTACCATCAGTATGATCTGTCCACAGTTCTCTATCTGGAGTGGATAAGATACACTGTTCCATTTCTTCAGGAACAGTGTCACACAGCAGCATGCTCACTGTTCTTAATCAAATTAGCAATGATGCCATTCCATTTCCCCATCCTCACCCTTCAAAGAAAGTAATAATGAAACATCTACATCATTTTTGTTCTTTCTTTGTTGTTTGTTAGGTGTACAGAACCAAACTCCTCTTCCCAGCTTACTGGAACATTTGTTCTATGCAAAGGAAGGAAATGTAACCCAGGCATCAGAAAGTGAATTCAGATCTTTAAGTTATTGCTGTAATTTGAATCTCTGACAGTGGTGCGTCCATCTTAACTCTTAACAGCAAACTCCCCAGAGCACCCTGAGTCCTCTTCCTTCTTGGAGTTTTACCCTACCACACTACTCCAGTGTTCTTTCTATTGCTTGACCTGCTCTTGCTCAAAATCCACAAAGGTTTCACCTTTGCCTGCCTGCTAAGTACTCCAGGTCTCACACACTCTCACTCCCCACATTCCATGGATATTTTCACTTTTCCCAGCATGGCTCTAACTGCCTTCTATGCTCCAGTGGGTCTCTGATGTTTATCTCAACAACCACCATGACTGACATGCAGAATTAGCTAGTACACAATGTTGCCCCACCACAAACCACCCTCTTCTGATTTCCTAACATTTGCCAGGCTACCAGCCCTCGAAGAGAGCTGACATTTCTAAATCAAAACCTTAAATTTATATACTAAATTTTTACATAACCCTCCCCTTCCTAGTCCCATAATCTAAACAATTAGAAATCCTGTCTCAGCTACCTCCGTCACTCATCTCAACTATTCACAAAAGCTTCCCAAATGGCTTCCCTGTTTCTTAATACAAATGCCAGAGTAATCTTTTTAAAACAAAGTCCAATGTGTCACTCATCTGCCTGAAACTCCTCCCATGGTCTCCTACTGTTCCTTAAATGAAATACAATCTCCTTAAAGAGGCCCACAAGCACGTAGCCATCAGATCTCCTGACTGTCTCTTTCCAATCATAAATGTCGATTCCTCCAGTCTTTTACTCTCCATCCCTACTACTGACTTTTTCCTAGTTATCAGAGCAATATTTCCTTCTTCATGTTCTTAATAGATGTAGGTATCTCTTACACATAACCAGATAATGATGCTCATCCCTCCTGCCTCAACTCCAATGTTGCCTCAACAGAAAAATTATAAACATGGGATCCTAAGAGGTCAAACATCATTTTTAAGCCTAAAATCATCTCTAAATGATTTCTATTCTCATATGCATCCATTATTCTACTCTCCTAGATACCAAATTCCCTAGTGGCAAGGATATTAACTCCCTGATCAACAGAGAATGTTTAGTGCCTAGGAAAGTGTCTTATACACATACAGGAGACAGTCTATAGACTTTAGAATCCACATATGGCATGGTCTCTGGCCAATTGGAGATTCAGAAAGGAGAATTGATTACTCCTTTTGCTTTGTGTGCCTATGAACTAGTATCACACCGAGGTAGGATACAAAGACGAGGGAAGTTATAGAAATATAAGAAAGGAGAGGAAGCCCTCAGCCAAAGCCTCTTACCAGGGAGAAGCCAAGAATTCCAGCATAATTATCATTTTCTTTGAGGGCTGGTAACCGAGACAATGTTCCTTATATACCAAGATGGATGTTAACATAGCAATGAACCATGCTTAAGGCCTAACCTGATGTGACCTTCAAGTATAATGTCATTGATTTCCTAGATATTCTGGGTATCTCAAAAACAAGAATTAACCCCAGTTTACAGAACAAAATATATTTCCCTGCAACCCTTGTGACCCAGAATTTTTTTACCTTAGCAACTGCAACCCTATCCAAGGGACAAACCCTGCCCTATGACCTCACTTTGTTCCCTTAACACTTGTCTTCAGAAGCTTCCCTAAACAGCATCAATGTAGACACTCCATCCCAACCATCACTGGAGAAGCTCATGCCCACAATTTAGTGTGTCTCTCTCCTCCCTTGACGACCTATCCGTACCTATTCAAAGATCTTTTGAGTGTCTTTTGAGAAGCTCCAAGTCTTCTTCCCACTGGCTTGCCCTGAAATTCTTTTCTAAAGTCAGGTCAAGGATCTAGTTTTATCTGAGTTGAGGTCCCTAAAAGATGAAGGGAAGTCCTTAGACTGCTGCAGGCAACAGAATGGGATGATATCTCCATCCCCACAGCTTCTGGCAGAACTAGATTGGTTATCTAACAGAAGGAGAGTCAGAACAATCTCCACTTCATAGCTCAATCCCCCAAATGTATGGTGAATAGAAATAAGTGGGTCTATCGATGAATAATGGTATTCAAGGAATCTTCATTTTCTTCCACAAAACTGGAAGCAATTTCCTATGTTTTCCCTAGACCATAGAACATAAATCTGCTCATCATTTACATTTCAAAGCAGATTATGCCTGGAACCTATAGGATATATATCAAGTCCCATCACTCAAAGATTTATTACTTGCTAGAGGTCATTAAAATTTCTGAATTAAACTAAACATGGATCCAATCCAATTAAGCCATGGCTAAATAGACTTGAATAGAATCCCTTTAAAATAATAGGCCTGAAATTATGTGGAAGAGCATCTTCTCAAGAAATCACATTTTCATAATTATTAGTACAATATCCCAAAGCGCATTTAGTTAGCACTTAGCGCCATCATCAAAAATAATGATAATATATTCAATATGCTGGACACATTGTGACCTACTTCACTATTACATTTATTGCTAAAAAGGAATGTAAATTCCATGAAGGTATTTTTGTTACACAATCCACAAATGAAGAGCTTGATTCAATGATCATGGAGCATATTATCCTGGCACCTTGGTCTTGGACTTCCATCTCCCAGACCTGTTAGAAATAATGTTTGTTGTTTAAACCTTCCAGTCTGTATTACTGTGTTAGAGCAGCCTGAGCACATTAGGACAGAAGGTTTGACAACAACACGTTAAAACAGTTGGCTACTCAATTTATTGTGTAATATACAGAGTTGCTCAACCAGTTGCAGACTAGTTATCAAAAATGAGAAGCTTACTAGGAATTTTACTATCTATGTATTTCTAAAACATATGGCTGCTAAGAGAGGGAGAATCAGTTTCCTCCAAGAATGAGTTCTCACACAGGTTGTCCATATAAATATATGTGTGTGTGTGTGTGTGTGTGTGTGTGTGTGTGTGTGTGTGTGTGTGTTGCACATATGTATATACATGTAACAATAATAATTAAAGATCTGAATCTGGGAAGGGGACATGGGCAGAGATGCAGGGGGAGGCAGGAGCCCAAGGCGTATCCAGGGGCTGGAAAGGGAGGAGCAGCAGTGATGCAGATGTGATGCTCATGTACCAAGTGCATAAAAGTAAAAGTATCTTAATATATATTAAAATAACAAAATGTAGGCCATGCTTCATCTGGATCACTGTACAACTTTAACCTTTCCAACAGGGTAAAATGCCATTAAAATTTGTGAAATTCTATCCCTAAGTAAACCCTGACTACTCAAAGTCATCTTTTAAAGTAATTCAGAATGCTTTCATCTCCTCACAGTAACCATGGAATATCCTAGAACATGTAGTATTCACAAAGGGTTCCTCGAAACACTCTTTATATTCCACCAGCAATGTGTGTGTGTGTGTGTGTGTGTGTGTGTGTGTGTGTGTGTGTGTGTGTTTTGCATTTACTATGGAGAGCTTACCACATCAAAATGTTCCCTGTGTGCACATGCAAATTATTTTTCAGTTTTTAAACCTGCAGTATAACTTAGAAATCGATCCACCCAAATTTAAATTGTAGAAGAGTAAGTTTTCAAACACATATGTCTACATAACTACATCTTTCTAAGGATATGGAACATGCGTTTCAACATAGGAAACTCCATTAAGTCCTGTCCCATCCTGTTCTTTCCTTTTCCCTAACTTCTTTCCCTCTTGGGCCTAGACAGTCACTCCCATGGCCTGTCGCTGTAGATTAGCCTTGACTACATAGACTTCACATTAAAGTGCTAGGCATGGAAAACCTCCTTTCCAGTTGTTGGTCAGGGCAGTCTAAAGAGCCCCCCCAAAAAAATGGTACAGACTATTGTCATTTCCCTTGGTACCTCCCGGAAAAAGGCAATAACATATATTAAAGACGCCACAGACTTAGGATGCTTAGGGTTTGGCAGAACTGAGCTGGAACTGACCTGGAAGCTTCCTCCCTGAGGACTAGCTCATATAATCTCAGAAGGAGCCATGTAAACTGCTAATGAAGAAAAGCAATCAATAGTTCTATCCAGCTATAATGCCAATGAGTCACAACAATGACCAGCATGGTACGATATTTGGATAGGTAACAATCGTAGCACTTATATCCTGGGGTTAACCAACAATAATGTAATTGAACTTAAGACCCACTCACTCGAAGGAAATCTATGTATGGAACTGTAAATTTAGCCAACTAACCATGGATCGTAAGGCCATGGGACTTAAGAGAAGAACGTATTCCAGCCACTTTCTTAAACCAGTATAATTCCTAACTGCATTCTATTTATCCTTATATCCACAGCTAAGTGCAGCTCTCACCCCTCATCAACAAAGCTTCTTTTTGCAGCAGAGATCATTACAGAAAGCCACAACTGGCCAAACTCCAGAGACTGTAGGGTGCCCATCCCCAACTGATAACATCCAAAACACAAGCCTTACAACTAAGGCTCATGGAACATTTTAGAAAAGGAGGCAGAAAGACTGTAAGAACCAGAGCACCAGGACATCTGCTGGAAGATAATCTCTTCTTAAAATAAATAAATAAAAGAAAGAAAGAAAAAAACAGAAGAAGAAGAGAAAGAAAACAGATAGAAGGGAAGGTTGAACCTGGTTGGAGTTGAAGGAAAGAACAGGGGGTGAATATGATCAAGACATGATCAAAATACATTGTATGAAATTCTCCAAGAATTAATAAAAATATTACATATTTTAAAAAGACTCTCAGGTAGGTATACCTCCTGTTTTTTTTCCTTACTCTGATTTTCATATTGTGCTATTATACTACATATATATATATAACTATTTAAAAATTTTAATACTATCATTTAATAAAATCATTAGCATTACCTTCATTTTTAGATGATCAAACACAGCAGAACAAATGAGTGACCTACCCAAGTTCTCATGGCTCAGAAAGAAGTGCTGTGTTGTGGATCCAGGAATTTTAACTTTTATAACAACACTCTGAACCACTTTGTTTTACTCCATTCAAAAACTGCTGTGTAAATTCCTAAGATTATTTTGAATTATATTGCTCAAAGGTGTAAAAACCAAAGGGATGGAGATGAAAGAATTTTAGAGAGATACTCATAGAGACTCCTGCCGTCTTCAGAAAAAAAAATGAACAAGAAAAAGAAACATTGGTATTAAGAAACAGTAGTTAACCAAGAAAGCAGAATACAAGACAAGCTAAAGACAAATATGCTGTCCCACACACAGGACCAAGATCCACAGGTAGTTGCACACATATAAAGTGTGGGAATGTGATCAACCCCAGCTCCTACATGCTATGGATAAGAATAAGTAGGCTTGCAAAGTTTAACTGTTCTGTAGAAAATCCTAGTGGCAAAAATAGCTCTAGCATATATGTCTGCAATTGATAATAAATAAAAGTAATGTTTATTGAAAATTTTATTGTGTGCCAAGCACTGATATTGGGATATGCTATTTTAACTAAATCTCACAATAACTTAGGATAGAGATAGGACATATTTAGATTGGATTAAATTGCCCTAACTACATAAAGATACTATTCTTCCACATAAAACCTGTGTTGCAGTTCAATGCTGTATTTCTTTAGAAAATGTGATACAACATTGGAAGATAGCATAATGAAATTGTGAATAAAATATAGATACTATTTCAATGATCTAAGGGTTCTTTTTCACGGTGATAACCATAGATCAAAGATTCCTTTTAACTAAGAAAATACTGTAGCTCAGCCCACATGTGTAGACAGCAAGTTGTGTGGGAGGGCAGTGGGCTTCAGCTGTAACAACATCTTGAATATTGAGAGGCATGCCACCTGATCAATAAGAATCTCATCTGACAGCCTTAAGTCTAACCTCCTCAGCTCCCCATAAACAAGGTGTAAGCTGTCCAAATCAAGTTTTCTTGCTCTTCTAAATTAGGTTTTGGGAAGAAACACGTTTTTAGATGCATTTGACCTGTTCTGTGTACACAGCTCACATCCGTTATCCAGTTTACAATCACATTTGAAAAAGCATTTATATCATGTACTGCACTGCATGCTTGAAAGGAAACCAGCCCTGTTGTGGTCCACATCATTCCCAGTTGCATTAACTAGCCCTTCCTGTGATCCAGAGTGCACAGCATGTTCCCAGTGAGACATGAGGAGAGAGATGACTTCAAACCAAAGACCTCTGTACCTACACTACTCCCCCAGGAGAAGGTGCTCTGGAAAAGGTAGGTACCTGCAGCTCAGCTGCTGAGTGAGACTGGCATCTGTAATGGGCTTGCTTGACTAGGCAGGATTCTTACCTCTAAACTTCATCTTCTAAATCAGTGATTCTCAGCCTGTGGCTTAAGACCCCTTTGGATTGAACAACCCTTTCACAGAGGACTCAGATATCTTGCATAACAGATTATAATTCATAACATTATGATTAATAGCAGTAGCAAAATTACAGTTGTAAAGTAGCAGCAAAATAATTGTATGATTGGGGATCACCACAACATGAGGAGCTGCATTAAAGGGTCACAGGAAGGTTGAGAACCGCTACTCTAGATGCTAGACTACTGAAATACCAGGTAACCAAAGAACACTAGCCTGCTTTTCTTAAAATAAGGAAGAAGGAAGGCAAGGGAGGGGAGACAGGAAAGAAAGGAGGGAAGGAGGAGGAACTGAGGGAGGGGTGGATCCATAAGCCAGTCTATCAAACTCTGAGTCTGTTACAAGCCAGGTAACTATGGAGTCTTGAGCCATGGATTCCCTTTAAAAGATGGCTTTTCTTTTGTTCTCTAATTCATCGAGGTGGAAGCAAGAATGAGTGAACCCATCTGTTATAAATGTATCACAAAGTTCCTAGGATTTCACAGCTGTCTCAGGTCTTCAATTTCTGATCAATAGCTCTCCTGGGTCTATCCGTTGAATCCTAGGAGGATGCCTAGAAGGGTTAAATGCTAACTATATTGGATAAAAAATTAAAAGTCTTGCCTACTCTGTGTCAAAGTACACTTGGCTGGCTTCCATTACACCATTATGAAATTGCCTGAGGAATACATTATGTAAGCATGCTCTGTGGCTGGACTAGAGATTACAGAGTCCACATACAATTAAGAAGAACACCCCAGCCTAAATCAGCAAATCTAGTCATTTCAGGAAGAGAAACGGCAAGGTGAGCAAAATTAAAGCTTGCTAAGCTTCCTCATAAACACACACTACATTCCTCTGAATGCCAAGTCCTTCTGAATCACACATATCATTGCTACCGACTCAGAAAAAAACCCACACATGCTCCATCTCTTTTCCCAGCACAGAATGAATCTTATCATTTTGGAAATGCTTGGCTATTCACTTCAGCAGTGTTTCTTTTATGAGTCAGCTGTTGTAAACACTGCAAAACCTCACAGAAAGTTTCACTGGGTAAAAACCATTTACATATTCTAATTTGGCAAAAATGGCTTGCCAAATCACAGTGCTTCTCCTTTGCCTTCAGATTTTTCTTGACAGTTTGAAATGGGTACAAGTTGTAATTTACCTGTATCTACTTCCTACTTTAGAAATGTCCAGCAAAATCATTCAGACAGCATGACAACTAAAAGAACAATAGTGAAACGTGCCCACAATCTTCAGAGAGCTATAATGTTCACAGAATGTAAACAACGCAGGCAATTGTATACGTGTCTATACACATACGACTGGTGACTGCCAAGGAAATCTGAACATATTTACAGATCCTATCATGAAAAAAATGCAGATAAGAGAGTCTGCGCTGACCCACGAGCTTAAATCTTCCTTACTAGAGAACTGATGTGGAAGGTCGCTGAAGATAATGAGATCCAACAGTGGGAAGCAGTGGATCTTTGAAGACAAGAAAGCAGAAGAACAAAGGCACGTGAGGCCCATGGCAGCTAAACAATACTCCACAATGTGAACATTAGCAAGGAGATAAGCAATGTGTCCAAACAAAGGAAGTATCAATTTGGGGAGTATCACAAGAGACACACTTCTCAGACACACAGAGTCGAACAAGGCCACTGTGCACTGTCAAGGATGAGAAAGGAAAGTAGCTGGGTCTGCACCCATGATTTGTGTCTTGTTAACACATGACGTTGCTTAAGTTTATGTCACACTACATGATCACAAGACTTCCAGGGAAGACTGCTTTAAATATGAAGTATTTCAACTGTAAAATATAGTCTCCAGAAGAGGCTGGATATTCAGTGTTTCTCTGAAGTGGCACATATTCATTTCATCTATCTCTATCATCACTATAGCTCTCTCTAGGTCTATATCTACTTCTTCCCCATATTTCTCCTTCCCTTTCCTGTTTTCTGAACCCTCTTTCTTATGGGGCTTCCTTTTTTCATAAAGAGGATAATGATGCACACTGCCTTAAAACAGAAAATAATACATGAAGTGAAAATTAATATAACATTTTACTTTATGTTAGTACTCTCATAAATTTAATATCTGTCCTAGCTAGTTTTTATTGTCCACTTGATGCAACCTAGAATCACATGAGAAGAAGGAACTTCCACTGAAGACTTGCCTCCACCAGGCTAGCATGGCTTGACTGATTTTTGATGTGGGAGGAGGACCCAGTCATGGACAGGTATGTCTGGGATATGTAAGAAAGCCAGCTTAGAGCATGAACTAGCCATCTGTCCAAGAGTAAGAAACTTTCCTTGTCCATCCCATCATCGTATGCTTGAATTCTTGCCATGAGTCCTGTCAGTGATGGACTGTGACCCCTGGAAATGTACAGAAACAAACCCTTTCCTCTCCACAATGCTTTTGGACAAAGTGTTGCTAAGAGCAACACAGAGCAAATTAAGGCAATGTCCATCATTCATTGTGTACAGATCTCAATGATATAGTAGACATTTTCTTTTCTCTTCATTTCTTATTCTAATTGCGCACATAATGTAACTGAGTTTGCTTCTTCTCTGTGGGCCCTAGAAATGTTAAGAACAGGGGCAGCACAACGGCTTCATTCACAGGCCAAGTCCACAGAGGTAACAGCAAGATAAAAAGGAATGTGGTTTGAAGGACAACACTGAAAATATGTAGCTCCGTTCTTCTGTGTACCTGAACAGAAGACCTCACTGAAGTATAAACCTGGTCTGACAGTACTCCACCTTGCCCAGATACCAAAGGTTCGAGAGAGAGGGTTATAGTCATGCGAAAATGCCTTGATTCAGGAGAATGCTAAGTGAGTAAGAAGCACCACTCCTAATATGAAATAGAATGAAAATCATCTCAACATTAAAGATATGTATTTTAAATGTTTCTGTCTTCCATTTAAAAAACAAACTCACCCAACAGTCTGGCACTATATAAATTTCTAGATACAATTTCTCATCTAACTAAACAAACTCGAATCTATTTGTTTTTTTTTTTCTTTAAAGTTTTTAAAATACTTTGAAGACAGTGTTTTACTAGGTAGCCCAGGCTAACCTCAAACTCCAACTAAGTAGCCCAGGCTAACCTCAAATTCCATCTACGTAGCCCAGGCTGATTTCAAACTCTTGTTGCTCCTCCCACCTTGGCTTTCCAAGTGCTGGGCCTATCAGTGTGCGCTACCTCTCTAACGGTTTGAGCATACCAGTCAAAAAGCATATACAACAGTGGATGGGTTTTTCGCATTCATTTTCAAGAGAATTCTAGAAAAGTCATGATGAATTCTTTCTCTTGTCATTCAGTGACTTCTATTTGTACTTCCATTACTGACCTTACTGTTACAGAATTGCACTAGTCAACCTCATGTGAGTTAGTTATAAGGAGAAAACACATCCATGTAGCTTTCACATATTCAAAACACCAAACAAGGAAACTTGTTTAGAGAGAATCTTTAGATGGACTTCTTCTAAAACCTGAGTATTAGAAATTAAATGGGTTACCTTTTGAAATTGTATTGTGAAAATTAAGGATTCATACAACAGGTTTAGTGTGTGTCCATCTGTACATGTATGTCTGCACATGTGAGAGAGTCTGTGCTCCTTATGGATCTTGGTCCACATGCACATAAATGGATATGCATGTGTAAACAAGAGGACAACTCCAGTGTCATTCCTCAAATGTCTTCTACATGACTTTTTTGAGACAGTCTCTCATTCGCCTTGCACTCACATATTAGCCACGCTGGCTGACACGTAACTGGGATGACAAAAGTATACCACCATTGCAAGATTTCTTTAAATAGGTTCTACAGAGTGAACTCAATTTCGTATGCTTATGCAGCAAGCACTTGACCTATTGCTATCTCCCTGGCCCTTCATTTTATTTTAATATGTAAAGCATACCTAAAATTCAATAATATTCTGAAAAATATTGTTATAAAACATATGACCCCCTTCTAATTTGTTTATTTTTATTTATTTCCAAAAAATATGATCAACAACTACTTGATTTCTAAAAGCTTTAAGTGAAAGATAAAAAGTATATCCAAGGTAATTTTATCAATGTAGCAATAGACAGACACTGCCTCAGTCAGTGATGAAGGCATGCTATTTCTAAAGTATGTTATCTCTTTTAATGGCTCTAGCAACACTATTAGAGAGGTAGACATTCCCACTGCTTCTATTTTAGAGATCAAAAAACTAAGGGTAGATGGCTAAGTGGGTAAGAGTATTAGAATCATCTGCAAGCATAATGACCTGAGTTTGAATATCCAGCACTTACATAAAAAGCTACCCATGGCTGCTAATGTCTATCTAGAATCCCAGTACTGGAAAACAGTGACAGGATCCTGAGAACTCACTACAAAGCCAAAAGAGCCAAAGTCTGAGAGATCCTGTCTCAGGCAATAAGCCAGAGAACAAAGAGGAAGACACTGGTGTCCTGTTCTAGCTCTTCATGTGTGCAAGCAGATACATGCGCCTGCACACTCACATACCACACATACTACACAAACCACCATCACCCAAACTAACTCAAGCACAAAGACAGACAACACACGCCACCACCCTAACCCTCACCATACATCTCTTCACACACACAAAACGTATTTTTTTTTTTCAATTTAAAAAACTAACAACAGTCAACAATCAAAGAGGTTACACAGCAGGAATTCAAACCTTGATCCACCCATCAAGCTAGGCAAAGAGACAGGACACACAGTGATTTCTAATATATCATTGTGTTCTTCCTCTGGCTTTGAGCAGGATAAATAATTTCTCTTCATTTCTAATATAAAACCTGGGCAAAAAAAAAAAAAGAAAGAAAGGGACTACAGAAGAGCTTTGTGTAGATAGCTTAGTGGGCACTAATCACATGGGGTTAATTAGAAACAAAGAAAAAAACGTGGCTGAATTAAGAAATCCAACTTATGGACTGGGAAGCAGATACTGATTTATCAGGTTGTGCAAGTATCCTGGGTTAAAGTCAGTACCTATGAAAGGCAGTGATGGGGGCTTATATTCAAGTGGACCCCAGAGCTTCAGAATTAGAGTCAACAAAACAGACCAGGCCATGGAGTGGGCAGAGGAACTCAATGACCTTTTTTTTTTTTTTCTGCTTTGTTAGATATCACCAGAATTTATGGCATCAGCTGTAGGGAGACCAGAGGGCAGAGTTGGGTCTGGCCCCAGAGTAGCAGGCACACAGAGGAACGGCTAGGGCTAGAATGACAACCTCTAGAAACAGAGCCAGGAAGGAAATCCACTTTTTGAAATAGTGGAAGAATAAAAGCTGCACATTGGAGGCTTTCCTGGGCCCTTCTTCCCTGTCCTTTGCTCAAAGCCCTGCCTGGACTACATCACTAACTCACAATGATTCAACCCCATTCTGTGGTCCCATGTCATGCCACGTTGTTTTCTCTGTCTCTGATGACTTGGGCTGCGTCCTGTATACTATCTATGCATCAGCGTTTAGGACCAAAGAAGAAAATTTGCTCTTTATCACCACCTCCTTCTTCATGTCTGGGACACAGTAGTAACATCTTGTTAGTTTCAGCAGGAATAAATTTAAAAGCAACATTTTCCTAAATCCATTTTCATAATTTTGAGTTTTATATACTATTACATGTTCTATTCAAATTAAGAGATGGTTAAACTGTTGAAAATATAATATAATCATAGTTAGTGACCTTGAAATGTGTAAATTAATTCAGGCATAACTACTGTTCAGAATGCAGAACTTGAGTGTTTGGGTCATTTAGTGGAACACGGACAGAGTACACTGAAAACCACGCTCTATTTCACAAAGAAAGAGAGCCGCTGGCACACGTCTAAAATACCAAGATCCATGGCTAATTACTGGAAACCAACACTGTCCCTGAAATTTTCTTCTTTTCAATAGCCACTAAGTCACCAGTCATGTTCCAAGTACATAATCAAAGTTCATCCTTAATAAATACTAGCATTAATGTCAATGCTCATGTTTGACATGGAGTTCTCTAAGAAATTGTCTTAAATTAGAAGCATTAATAAAGCAAATGTTTTTAAAAGGAGGTAGAAAACAATACAAAAAATTAAAGCAGATACACAGTGAATGTTTTTCTTCTAACTAAAAAAATAAATTGAGAGAATATTCTCAAACTAAGAAAACTGAATTAATGAGGAATCAACATTTCCTGCTAAAAGACCTTTCTATAAAGAAAAGCAGCTTGTTTCTCCTTTCATTTTGAAGTTGTAAAATAAAGAGGAAGTTTTATCATTATACAATTTATATAAATATTTTCATATAATATATCCTTTCCCAGAACATGAGTCAATTCCATGATTCTAGACAAAAACCTGAAATGCCATTTCCTATCCAAAACATAAGTACCAGTGTAAGTTATGTCACAGAATAAGCATCAGGAATTAGCCCAGAAAAATCTGTAATAACAGACATAAGGTAGAGGGCATGCCTTCAAAGGAGACTTCTTAAAGGAAATTAGCACATTACTGGGAAGGGATAAATGTTCAGGGCATTTCTTGTGGCTAAAAATTGTTTTACATCTATTTAGAGCCTCACCTTATTCCACAACCACATATCACAATTTTTTTTTTAATGCTGTTTATCGAAGGAAGGAAGAGGTCTTAAATACAGGCTTACAGCACAATGGGAGAACCTCAGAGGGCAGAAGTTTGCTACCTATGTTTTACAATCTTGCATCTAAGCTGTTAATGCCCAATATGCAGGATACACAGACAAGGAACTTCCCTTAAGCATTCAGGAGGCTGGAACCCAGCATGGAATTAGCATAGGGAGGATATCAAGGTCAAAGTCAGCAAGCAAGGCAACAGTTACCCAAAACGGGGGCCAAGACCCTACAGGTCCCCCCTTTTACTAAAAAATGAGCTTCTGACTTAGGTTGCATGGGACATCAGCAGGTCACCTTACCCATCATGGAGATGCCTGCCCAGGCCACACAGGTGCTCTGTCTTAGGTTGTTGAGCACCCCCCAGGCATTACCCATCTCTGAATACTCATTATCATACAGGCTCAATCGTGTGTGAGCTGCAGAGTTAACTGCTGCCAAAGATCTCAATTTTTAAGTGAGATTTTTAACCAAGGTCAGGAAGTTTGGTCCAGTCCTATAGCCTCAGTTATTGGAAAAAGAGAGACAGGAGGAGTACAAACTGAAGACCACCATGGGCCAAGCAACCATGTGTCTCTCCTTCTTCTCCCCTCCACACAGAACTGAGATTCCTCAATGTTTCAAAGCACTTCAATTCTTCAACTATAAAATTAACGGCACCTTCTTCACATTCAGTCCATTATCAGGCATTTCACTAAGTTTTATACCATTTTTTATTCTGCATGGTGGCACAGGCCTTTAATTCCAGTACTAATGAGGCAGAGGTTATGGGATCTCTGTGAATTCAAGGCCAGCCTCAGTTACAGAGAAAATCCAAAGCTACATAGTAGGACCCTGTCTCTAAACAAACAAATAAACCAACAATAAAAAAAAAAAATCAAAACCAGGAAATACCTTACTTAATAGGAGGTCTGTTAGTTTAGAAGTGTTTATTATCTATTGTGTGATTCTTGGTTGTGAATCTATAATGTTTTAATCAAATTTTCTTCTGGAAAAAAATAGTACCTGGGTTTTTATGGTGGGTTTACATAGAATGGTATTTTATTTAATATTTTCAGATACTTCACTCACCAAATAAACTGAGAACCACTTTAATGAAGAATGGCACATGAAACAAGAATGAGAGGAAGAAAATACCAAAAGATTCAGATAAAACTCTCAGGAAAGGAAATGACATTCTAATTCTAAAAAATAATAATAATAATAATAACAGGAGGAAAGCCATCGACTGTGAGAACTATAAAATATTACAAATAAAAATTCTACATGTTAAAAAAAATCACTAAACAGGCTGGAGAGATGATGGTTTAGTGGTTAAGAGCACAGGCTGCTCTTCCAAAGGATCCAGATTGAATTCCCAGCACCCACATGGCAGCTCCTAACTGTCTTTAACTACAGTCCCGGAGGGGGGGAATCTGACACCCTCTTCGTCCTCCGCTGGCATCGCACACATGGTGCACAAACATAGATACACCAACACACGTGAAATAAAAGTTAAAAATTTAATAAAAATTTAAAAATCATTAAAGGAAGGCCAATAAACAGACTCAAGGTACACTTGTTACAAACATGACAGAGTTACTATGTCATATATATATATAACAAGAACTAATGAAGTCCCCTAGGAAGAAAATAAAAAGGCAGGCTGCATACTAGAAACAACTACTTGCAAATACATAAGGGAGAAATTATCACTTCAGGAATTAAAGAAATCCATGTGAAAGAAAAATAAAGGGCTTCCTTTTCCAACTTGAAACTAACAGAGCAGCTGCCGCTAGGAAGCGTGGTAAGAAGATGGACTGTTCTATTCTGTCATCAACATGATAGTGACCTGAGAACACACCATTACCATTGACAAGCACGTACATGACGGAGCAGGCTTCAAGACATGTACCCTCTGGGCAGTCAGAGAAATCAGACAATTTGCCATGAAGGAGACGGGCATTCCAAACATGCCCATCAATACCAGGCTTAGTAAAGCCGACTCATGTATTATATGTCCCTGTATGTTTGTCCATATTCACCAAAAAAGTTTAATACTTCGGTAGTCCATGTCTCTGATATCACAGTCAAAACTTCACAATGTGGAGGAGAGCAAAAGTCCACAAAAACTAGGTATGATTTTCAAACTGAACAAAGAGAAAACAAGCCAGTAGCTTTAGTCTTCTCCAGGAGCATGGCCATCACATATATTTCCTCTGGATGGCAAGCTGGCAATTTGTTTCAAAAGATAAAAGACATGCAAATCTTTGTACCTCTAGAAGTCACTTCTATACGATAGTCTTAGAGAAATGATGCAAGCCAACTATGATGCATACACTTTTTTTTTTTTTTTTTTTTGGTTTTTCGAGACAGGGTTTCTCTGTGTAGCTTTGTGCCTTTCCTGGAACTCGCTTTGTAGACCAGGCTGGCCTCAAACTCAAAGAGATCCGCCTGCCTCTGCCTCCTGAGTGCTGAGATTAAAGGCATGTGCCACCACCGCCGCCGGCTGGTGCATACACTTCTAATCCCAGCACCTAGGAGGCTGAAACAAAAACTCAGGTTTGAGGACAGCCTGGGTTACATAAGGAACCTTCTCAAAAAAGAAAAGCACAAGCAGAGACAATCCAAGCAGTGAGAGAGGGGGGAAATGTTCAGTAAAGCTTTGTATTTGTAATAGCGAGAGACACAGGCAATGTGTGCTGGGCCAGAAGAGAGAATGCTTAATAGGGAAATCAACACATCACATTCAGTAAAAAGTGGACAGCCGCTGAATATGTGGTCATGAGGAAGAAGATGGTACACAAAAGGAAAATATTTGCTCTAGATATTTACTGACCAAGTACCAGATAGCAAACTCACTATGAAGTATAAAGGACTAGGCATTCAGGCTGGGTCAGAACGGTGGGCTGTTTTCAGGTGAAAATATTATAAGGAGCATTTTTCTTCCAGTTCTGGATTTTCTAAGGAAGGTTCAATCATGACTATGGCTTTAAAATACAGACAAGTCCAGATGAGAAAGGTAGCAATACCTCTGGTTTTGTGACTGATGGTAAGAGTTCACCTGGAGAGTTTCTTTGGCTCCTTCTCTTTCAAACCACCATACTGTAGTCCCATCTTTCCTTATTTTGCCACTTAGAAAAGGCACCCAAGTGGGGGATTCAGTCTATCTGTTTCTAGTGACCACTCAGAACGAGAATCAACACTAAGGCTCAGTAATTTACTCAGTAAGTTTTCTATAGTGACATCATCTTAATATACTGACATGAACTCGGGATATGGCTCGATGACTCAGTGGTTATCCAGCATGTGTAAGACCTGGGTTCAGTTCCCAGCACTGCTGTGGGATGGTCTGTATGTCAAATGTGTTGCTGATTGGTCAATAAATAAATCACTGATTGGTCAGTGGCCAGGCAGGAAAACTTTAGCTACAAATGGTGCCCAACGTGGGGCAAGAGTTTCCACCTAAAAACTGAGAAAAAAGATTCTAAAACGGAGCTAAAAACAGTTCCTAATTGTCTCTCTCAAATGAGCGGCAGCTGCCGGTTTGAGCTACTGGTGGGTTCCTAGCGTGTGTGCTCGACCTGCAGTATGGCGGGAATGAGGCCTCTGCAAGTGGCACATTAAGCTGCATTGTGGATTTAGCCTTTGCTAGTACAAAACAAAAAAAGAGGTTTCTGGGCTACACGCTGCTTGGATAAAAGCATAGACCCACGATAGCTCCCAGAGCTGGCGGAAAACGTACTACCGCCATGTTGGGAAGCTGAGGTGGGCGGAGCCAGCAGCCACAGCTGCTGCAGCTTAAAGCAATAGATTCACAATAAGACAGATTCAGATGTAATAGTTTAAAATGTGTGTAAAATATACGTAGGCTTAAAAGAGACAAAAAAGGTGATATATACAGTTATAGAAACAAATACATAGTTTTAAAAAATAAAGTCTTTAAAGAGACAGTAAAATTAATATAAAAAATAAGCCACATAAAGATGAATATTACACAGAGAATCTGGATTGTGTTGTCTTTGGGATTTTTAACTGCAAAAAAACATTTGATTGTAAAAGTTGTTGAGTTATGACAAAATGTATATTTTAAAGGTATCTTGACTTCAAAATTTGGATATAAGGATATGTTGCTTTGGAAAGGAGATTCTGCTTTTGTTCCCACAGAAAGCCAGAGGCTATGGATTTATTCCAGATTAAGATACATCAGGTTTGACCAGCCAAGACCCCCTGAAAGGTGACACCAAGGCCCAGATGATCCAACATCCAGAATGGTTTCAAGGCAACTGGCTCAGACAATACAGCCTCACGGACTACTCCATGATCCTAAAATTTTCTTTGTTTCCCCAGAAGATACAGCGCCCCCCTCCAGCAGGAAGTAGTAAGAGAAGCTACGCCCAAATTCCCAAATATACCAAGCTGACTTTGGAGATGTGTAAAGGTTAAAACCTCCCTTTTTAAGAAAAGAAAAGGGGAAGTGCTCTGGGATGGTCTGTATGTCAAATATGTTGTTGATTGGTCAATAAATAAATCACTGATTGGTCAGTGGTTAGGCAGGAAGTATAGGCGGGACAAGGAGGAGAATAAAGCTGGGAAGTGGAAGGCTGAGTCAGAGAGACACTGCCAGCTGCCATGATGACAAGCCGCATATGAAGATGCCGGTAAGCCACGAGCCATGTGGCAAGGTATAGATTAATGGAAATGGATTAATTTAAGCTGTAAGAACAGTTAGCAAGAAGCCTGCCACGGCCATACAGTTTGTAACCAATATAAGTCTCTGTGTTTACTTGGTTGGGTCTGACGGCTGTGGGACTGGCAGGTGAGAGAGATTTGTACTGACTGTGGGCCAGGCAGGAAAACTTTAGCTACACAGCACCACCACACATACAAACAAATACAATAGGGAGACATAAACCGTGTCTTTCTGAAAAATAAACATGCCCACCTTTAAAACTGAAACTCAGATAAAGCGGGAAATGATTCATTGCCCTTTTAATGAACTTAGCAACACTGTGTTGGTAAAGCCAGAAGAGCAGTCCATCACTTGATCCAGTCTGCCCTTTCTGCAGCACAGGAAGTACCATGAAGAAAGAGCAGTGCCATGTATGAACTGTAATGGAAAGTCCTAGCATCCTTCCTCTGACATTAAGTTCAAGTTCTTCACCATGACCTGGAAGATCATAAGCAATGGCTACATTGTGAGGGGATGAGGAGATGGGCTATTAAATCTTTCTGGGGTGAAAATGTGTAGCTGTTTTATATAGCTCATAATATTCTTGTAACCATAAAGATTTAGATCTGTAATTATAGGAAGGAGCCTGATTTCACTCCAATTACTAAGAAAGATGCTACGTAATAAAAAGCCAAGACTTGAAAAATGGGAGTATGTAAGAGGTGAATGTTCCCAAATCTAGTGGATTAACTGGTTGAAAACAGACCTCCTACTTTAACACAACAAAACCTCATCAGATACATTCCACCCAGCCAGGAATCCTTTAGATAAATAAATAAACACAATTGTTATAACTAAAACATTTTTTTTCTTAAATTAAATGTGTGGAGGGACAAAGTCAACTGCTGGGAGACAACACAAGATCATTATATCACACACACACACACACACACACACACACACACACACACACACACACACCCTTAGCTTTCAGTAAAGACAGCATGCTTTGTCCTAAGCTCAGTTATCACCCAAGCCTGGATACATGAGTTCAATCCCTGGACCCATGTAAAAAGGTGCAAGAAGAAAACCAATTCTACAACTCTGACCTCTAGATCCATACTGTAGCATACACACATAGACACACCACGATAAATAAACAGCTTTATAAACATTTGTTTAAAAAAGATAGGCTATCTCAACAAGAGCTTTTGTATTTTGTTAAATTACAAGCACTGTTAAATATACAAACTGACTATATCCATTATGAATCAGCATCAAAACCCTTAACTTCTCAGAAGACTGCTTTTGCTTACCTTAATTATAAAAACTGTTAGGTACATGCCTACAAAGTCTGAGAACTGAATTTTTAAAACCTTATCCTCAATGGATAAGCTTCAACATAAATATGCCTCTAAACAGCATTTAAAACAAAATAACTTCTTGACTACAATAGTCATAGTGAGAAAAAATGCTACCTGCAAAATGTAAGCCCAAGCAAAGCTCAAAACCTATGGCACTCTCTCTCAAGATTCACAGAAGCTCACATGGGAAAGAAAAGAGAAAGGCTTATGGAAGGATTATCTTGGGTTCTGTGGCTACAAGAAAGAATGAGTTGTATTACATTAAGCCATGTAGCTCATCTCCCTCCATAGCTCTGCAGAAATCTCAAAGCGAGCCTTTAAACCCCTGCCTAGGGAATCTCGGGTAGAGACATAAGGGTTAAGAGCCTGGTCTATTCCTCTCTCTGTCTCTGTCTGTCTATCTCTCTGTCTCTCTCTGCCTCTGTCTCTCTGTTTCTGTGTTTCTGTCTCTCTGTCTGTCTCTGTCGTCTCTGCCTGTCTCTGTCCCCCCCCCCTCCCCTCTCTCTGACTCTCATAGCCAACAGATTGTCAGAGGTGGAGCCTGGAAGTCACTTATCTGCCCCAAGACTTCTTTCAGCAATTTCTAACAGGTTGTTCTGATATGTGCTTGTCAGCATTAATTACATGTGACATTGGATTGGCTTGAACGCTGACAAAATTTAAAAGCACTATAATAAAGCAAAAGGGCATCAGGAAAGCTGCCAAGCAGGAGGCTCAGGGGGCTCGCACACCTCCTCCTGCCCAGCTCCACCACCCCGGTACAGCTGCTCCTCTCCAAAGGTAGAATTTAAGAGAGCAGACTTATCCAGTTTGTGTAGGACAGCCCAGTCTGCTATCCCATTAGAGGCATCCTCTCCCTCTCTCTCATACACACACAGCTTCCTGTTCGAATGCTAAACTATAAAATCACCATGCTGAACCTCCTCTTTCAACTCCATTGCCATTCCTTAATCCCATCCATACAGTTACAGACAGACGAAGATCACCTGGAAAGCAGCCGAGAGGCATCCCTGAAATCTGGGATGGGAAACCGGTGGTGCTCAATCTGTTTCCGTATTAATCCTCCACGGAAGTCTTATTTCCCGACATTAAACTGGTACAAAATCTGAGGACTTGTACTCATTAGACAAAAAGCACAGAATCTGCTATCAACTCACTTTCCCTGAGAATAAATGTGTTTCAAAACCACACTATCTTTCACTCCCATCTGGCTGGTACATTCTTTGCTAATAAGATCACTGGGTACTTATAAATAGGGGCCCTTTACTTTACTGCACTGCAACCTTGAAAAGATGAAATGGTGTTTCAGAAGTCAAGTGGCCCTGTGTTGTCCAATGGAGCTTCATACGACAATGGAAACCTCTATCAAAGCTGCTCTATATGGTCACCAGCTATGTGTGGGTTTGGGCCAATTGAAATCGTAGCTAGCACAACTGAGCTCTTAATTACATTTAAATTTAATTAAGTAATAAGGAAACTTGGCTTCTTAAATTAGATAATTAGGAACAAGAAGATCTGTCTGCTATTGCTTCCCATGAGTACTGATGAGAAGACAGTAGACTCTGGCAGATTCCTCCCAAGGCAGCAGTGCATAGGTCTGGGCTCAATGACTGTCAGAACGACAGCAACTGTGTCAAGCAGGGAGAGCATTGGTCTTGGCTTCCAAGGAGTCAACTGGGGGCTCCTAAACTTTGGGCATCTCAGTTTCCTTTGCAAAACTTTATGAAATTTAGTTAACATTTTGTTTATAATGTTTAGAAAATATTCCCATTTAGTATCTGAAAAATGACCCTCACCCGGACAAAAGAGCCAAGATGTTGCCCCAAGGGCCCCCAGTCCTTACCTACACATATGGAGCTATGTATGATGCTTCACGCTAGCACATAAATATTCCAAAAGAGGGGGGGGAACATGCTTAGGAGGCCACTTACTTCTTGTGTCCTTCCCATAAGAGACATCATGTTGATAGGTGTGTGTGGACGGAGGCAAACCTCTGCTTGCCTCATCGTTTTTTCTCAGTGTTCATGGCCCAAAACAAGAATATTACAACCTAAAAAGTCCTAGTACATTTCTATGTGCTTTTTCTTCTTCTGTCTAATGAAGAATTTGAAAGGTTTACCCGATCAACAAAGGTAGCAGATCTTAGCACATTTGACTTAAAAAGTGTTAATCACAGGAACATTATTTTTAAGTATATTTCTTAAAATGGTTGGAAGCCATCCATTTTCACTTTTCATTTTTAAAAATATGAACAATAATCACTAACTACTATGTATATTAGTATACTTCTTAAAGGGTCCTATCATTTTATAAACATCATGACATAAAATAGCATTCAAAAATGGGTCCAAGATAATGCATATTTTAAACATTTCTCATAGAAACTAACCATCTGTACAATAAGCCATGTCTATTCTACCAAGGTGATTTATTAAGGATAATGAAGCATATGATTTAATAGCTGCCACAAATCCTTTTTCAAGTAGGATGGAAATAAATAATACAAAACGATGGTCCAATAATAGGCAAGTCCTAACCTAAGAACTATGATGTATACTGGGTCACAGGAAATCACATGAGCTCAGTTAACTGTGGAACAAATCAAAATGAAGAGTAGCTATATATGTAGCAAAGCTCTAGCTCCCCATCTCTTACTCTAGGAATCATCATGACTGTTATTTAGTGAAATGCTTTCCCCAGTTGACAGCACAGAGCCCTCCAATTGGAAGTGAGGATGATGTAGCTCAAGTTTTATAAAACTCCCCTATCTCTGATGTCGGTCAGTGCAAATTCCAGTTGGCAGTGATTCTCTCTTCCTGACACCCCCTTAGCGTCTTGCACACTGCAGTGGGCAATGCATTAAAGAAGGAATTCACAATAGGAGAGCAGGTGAGTTCAAGAATGAAATGAGGTCTCTGAAATCTATACCATACCAATACATACTTGTGTCCCTGTGAAACCTGTTTCCAACCTATGCCATCACTTACACTTTTGAAAAGTGTACATGGCCAGTTGTCAAAAGCTATTGCTTCCAGCAATAACTTTTTATTTATTATTAATGTTCTACAAAGTAGAAAACCAAAATCACCAGGAGGCAGAGGCAGGTGGATCTCTGTGAGTTTGAGGCCAGCCTGGTCTACACAAAGCGAGTGCCAGGACAGGCTCCAAAATCTACACAGAGAAACCCTGTCTTGAAAAACCAAAAAAAAAAAGAAAGAAAGAAAGAAAGAAAGAAAGAAAGAAAGAAAGAAAGAAAGAAAGAAAGAAAGAAAAGAAAAAGGAAAAAGAAAATCACACATATCATTTGACTATAACATGTAGTCATCACCTCCTATTCACAAACTAGGTATCTCTGGTAGCAGTTGAGTCTTCCCACAACATTATGAAATCGGTATGGCAAATTTCTAGCTACAGGAAATACAAGCCATCTTACATGCCAGCTGTTTAGCATGAACAGACTGAGGCTGTGCCTTACAGGTGTGACATGGCCATTCACTAATAAACTGGAACAGCTAGCCTGTCCTCATATCACCCAGCGAGTGCATCTCTAGTAATTTTGGATGCTACCAATCCAATCTTAAGTGTTCAAGTAACACTGGGTTTGAGAAAACAGCCATAGTTCAACATAATCAGGGGGCCTATGTGTGAGGCATATTCAATTCCTACTGTCCTTGCGTTTGTGAGTCTGGCTTGCCAGAACTGAGATCATTTTATTAGATGCCATTAGTCTCTGTTAGGGCGGTCATTTGAATAACAACAGATTGGCAAGTATAAAACCAAGGCACCTGTTGTACATTTGGCAGCCTGGATGAAGCCCCTTAAAATGAAAACAAATAAGAGCTATAATCATGCCAAGCAATGGCTTTTGGTTCAATAATGACCATGTGTCAGAATTAAGTGCATCTGGGAATTCTTACCACAGCCAGATGTAAAGGCAGATTTGTCTTGTCTAGTGGCATATGAGTGGATACACACAGTCTACTCAAATTTGGTTTTGTTGTGGGTTAGTAACCAACTAGGTAAGTGGAACCTTTTCAAACAAAATAAATTAAGTACTGAAAAGGAACCAACAATATGCTCATAAACTGTAGACCCTAAACATGGAAGATTTGAACCATGAACTAATTCATCTCTGAGTTTTCTGTGTATAGTGGAAAATGAGAGAGCATTCAAGTGGGAACAGAGAACGTTCAAGATTATAGAAGAGTCCCAAAGGGACATTGGGAACTGCAAAGACTTTGGCAAAGCTATAATATGTGTCCATTGAGGTGGGTAAAGAGAAAGGAAATGAATGCAGATGGTAAGGGGGCAAGAAAAAAGCATTTGAAAGGACACCAAGAATCAGGTGGCTTTGCTAAGTATTATTTCAAGGTTAATAATCAAGGCAACAGGATCAAAATTCAAGTATGTTCTAGTCAATAATAAAAGTTAAACCCAAATCAGCTTATCGAACAGTTGCTTGAAAACCAGGACTGAAGCAATATCTATTAACTTTTCATTATGAGTATTATTTTTAAAAATCACTTATTAGATACCAAAAAGTGACACTTGCCTATAATCCCAGCACTCAGGAGGTACAGGCAGGAGGATCAAGAGTTCAAAGTCATCCTCAGCTACCCAGCAAGATAAAAGTCAGTCTGGGATACATGAGACCTTGTCTCAAACAACAACAAAGGCCCTAAATAACTGTGGAAGAATCTCAGCACATTTTACCCACATAAGGGGGTACTTTCTAAATATCAACAGAGGTATATACATAGAGTCTGTTAAAGACCAAGCTGGCAACAGAGCAGAAAAGCATTGGCCTTGATGTCAAAGGCACAAAGAAGGAGGCTGCAATCCAAGAAAAGGATGCTGGAACTGTGCACACAAAGCAGGATGAAGGAGGTTAGCGCTTATTCAAATACCACCAAGGTAAACAGAGATTATTCACAAGAAAATATTCCAAATTATGAACTTCAAAATCAAATTTAAAATTAAGGTTTTCCTAAAAATCTTTAACTCATTTGTGGGAAAATACATCAAATCCAGGTTGCATCTAAAAACAAAGTCAGATTCAAATATACGTAGACCACCATTGCTTAAAAAATAGTACTTGAGTATGCATATGAAATTTATTAATTTTGCTGGTCTCAATGTGTAAGTATTTTTATTTAAAGACATTTATTAAGAACCAAAAAGTGGGCAATTTCTCAACACAAAGAAGGCAGTGCTGCCCCACATTTCCTGGAGCTTATGGTTAAAACATTAATGTGTAGAAAAGCATGTAAGAAAAATTTTAGAAACTTGTTCCCAAAGGACTTAATGTTAAGACACAAAAACACCCATAAAAGAAAAAAGCATTCTCCGTGTGGCTTTATGTACCATGTCTGATTTAAAACTTCAGGGTGCCCTACTGTCAAAGAAACAAATAATTTTCCAAATCATCAAACAAATATAACATCCTGAATTTTATTCTTTAGAAGAACATAATTAGCCAAAAACACTCCTCTGAAATATTTATTCCACCTCCAAAAAGACAGCCACAAATAAACTCCTATAAAAAAGGTTAAATGGAGAAAAAAAAATTAATCCACTTGCCCACTTGTTATTGATAATAAAATTATCCGGAGAGCAGTAAAAGCAATTATTTTAGAAGCCTTTCTAATGGACAAAAAAAGTTTCCCAGATGAACATGTGGCAGGCCAACTGCCAGCAAACAGAGCACCTATGCATCACCCCCTTGGCAGAACTCCACTGCTTTGAAGGGAGGCTGCTCTTCGGAGATTCCTGCTTGATTTATATTTCTCTTTATAAAAACGCTTTTGATTCCTAGTGGGTAATATGAAAGTGCCAAGTTTTATTACTTTAAAATCATTTTTGGTGCAGATCCTCCACCTAACCGTGCCCAGAACTGAGCCCAGAGCTCAGCAGCTCATCACTGCCCTGGAAGCATGACATATCGGAGCTGAAAAGCAACAACAGCCAAAGGTCAACTGCCCAAACCCTGTGGGGAAAGTGTTTCTCACAGAGTAAGGAAGAGACTCTTCAGAAACAGCACAGAGAATCTACATATGTTTTTATTTTTCATGAATTTGTGCCAAGGAAGCAGAAATGTCACTGATTGAACCTGCCTGCTATGTGTGAGATATGCTTTTTAACATTTTTTTTTTTGTACACAAGAAGGAGGGGCTTAAGTGTCAGGTAGATAAAGTTTTGGTGCTAATACTGCCTGACTTAAAATCCTGGTTCTTGGGTCCACCCTTATTACATCTATGTACTCAGCCCTGAGCTCTCTGCTAATCAGTTTCCCTTCGTGTAAAACCACGACATAACAATATCGAATCAGCATTTAATATATATAGTATTCGTTTAAAGATTAAACAGAATGCTGAAGAAAAGAAACCAAGCAGAATGCCTTGCACCACAGTAAGTGCTCAGTACATTTTTGTAACTACCACTAGTATGACTATTGCATGCTGATCCCTATCATGATACCTGCAATGTCAACAATACTAGAGGACATTTTCTCCAAAAGGGAAGGCTATGTTTTGCCTATCTCACGGTCCTGGGGTTTTGTTTAGTCCTGTTTTTGAGTTTCTAGGGATCCAACCTAGATCATCCACATATGCTAGCTAAGGGCTCTGCCACTAAGTTCCATCTCCTATATCCCCAGCCTATCACCACAGGCTTATATTTACAATGGTTCTAACACTGCGACCCTTTAATACAGGAGTTCTCAACCTCCTTAATACTAAGACCTCTTAATACAGTCCCTCATATTATCGTGACCCCCAATCATTATTTCATTGCTACTTCATAACTGTAATTTTGTACTGTTATGACTCATAATGTAAATATCTGATATGCAGGATACCTGGTGTGTGACCCCTGCAGGAATCATGACCCACAGGTTGAGAACCATTGGCTTATAATGAATAGAATAATTATTCTTCACATTCATGTGAAATTCGACTCAAATCTCCTTCATTCAATTCAATACAAAGAAAAGCATGTGAGTTGAGCATCAGGTGACTAGGCAATACTTAGGAAGGCTTCTATAGTCACATATTGGCACAACAGACAAGCAGGAAGGAGAACCAGAGAGTCCCACAGCAGAGACTCCTCCAGGATAGCTCAGAATCCACTCCTGCCCCCCCCCCCCAAAAAAAAAAAACTGCTCAGGGGCCTGGGTGAGAGAGCAGGCATGACATGCAAATTAGTCAGGCTGCAAAGGACTACACCTGCTGCCTGCTGTTAAGGGTAGTTAGCACTTGATTGTGTAGACATGGAAAAACTGCATTTCAGAGAAGAACGGTGAGAACACTAAGACAACATGGAAAGCTATTTATGGATTGCTGAGCATCCACGCACATGGTAAAGTCAGAAAGGGAAAGGAAGCCACACGATGAAAAAATTCCAGGAATAGAGCTACAAAATTGGATAGGACCAAAAATGAAAGAAGGAAGTGCAAAGGATGACACCAAGGTTCCCTCCAGAGGGCTAAATCAGATGAGGTGTGGTGTGAAGGAAAATGACTACAAATATGTAGGGGAGACATTATTGAGAATTTACAAAACAGAGCTGGGAATGCAGGAAAGCCTCTTATTTACAAGGACCTATCAAACTGATAGAAGTTTCGGACTTGACAGATAGATGCCAGGAAACCCACTTTCAGGGTAATCTATGCAGAAATTGTTGGTTCTATGCTAACTAGGCAGGAATTCCCCGGAGTTAGCATAAGGGGGAGGGGTCTGAGTAAGCTGTAGATTAATCAGCATTCAAAGAGTTTGTAATAGAGATGGAAGCTAAGAGGCCTAAACATGACAGGAAAGAGTTCAGAAAAGCGCCCATCAACAGGAGCCTCCAATAGAAGTTGCTTGCAATATTTTATTCTTATAGTGAATTACTACAATCCTGCAAGGAAATAAATAAATAAATAAATAAACAAACAAACAAACAAATAAATAAATAAATAAGAATGATTACATGAACAGTAAGTAGATTTGGAATATTTAAGGTATTTCTAGGTGATTATTTTCTGCCAGTCAAATAATCATGAGAAAGAGTAGAATAAGTTATGAAAACATGTATCTAAGGAATCAGACTGAACCATTTTAACCAGAGAAGGTTTTCCCCTTTGAAAAACCTTAATAACATTTCAATTAAAAATACTACAAGGGAATGGAACATGTTTCGAACATAGTTGAGTGTCTACTTGTGGAAAAAGTAATGATTGGTGTCACTCAATATGTCTCTTTTGTTGGGGGGAACATTGGGAAGGATGGAGAAAAATATCTTATTTTAAACACTGAAAACACATGTCTTTTTGACCTATAATAGGACACTGTAGCAGCATTTGATGTGGCTAGTCTAATTTCTTCCTGTGAAACTGTACCGGTGGGTCTTAGGGAAAGACAGACGGCAGTAAGTAAATTCGTATCTTCCATCAACACATTTGACCTCAGAGCAAACCCCACAACTGGCTACAGGCACCCACCATCCATCACTGCTCTTGAAACCGGATCTTTCAGGAAAAGACAGCTGCACTGAGCAAGGGCTGAGCAGCTTTCTAAGATGCAATGCACTGTTTAAAGGCACTTATTTTGGTTTAGTATTTTAATTAACTGCATTTCTAAGCATTTCTTTCCCCAAACTGCAGTTCCACATCAACAGCTATCCTTGGGAATCTATTAATTCATTCTTGACTTTTAAAGGAAATGCTCCCTGTACATTCTAGGCAAAGTCATTTCTAGCTTTTACTTTGAAAGCTTTCTGAGATAGTGGTGTACTGAGGCATGCTAATATGCACAGACTGCGATGAACATGCTGGGCAAGAAAGATTGTTCTAGGATCTGCAGTGATTACAAGAAATAACACTGTAGAATGCAGAGGAGTGTGTGGGGGGGGATATACAGACACCTACATCCAACATATCTGAGTTTTAAATCAAGCAGCACAATTTAGAGCAAACAGGCAAAGATCCAGATAGGTATTTACCATAAAACACAAGCCTAGCATGGAGCATGCTTATTACATGGCTACTACATTGAGGGTTTTTTTTTTTAAAACCTGAAAAATAAGAGAAATTTTTATTACACAGCTAGTTGGAGGGCCACACATGAATGGTTATTCTTTCCACCTTAGAGACGGTGAAACTGAGACTCTGAAATGCTGCTTCCCTCCCCAGCAGAAAGTGATAGGCCTGAGAACCTGAGTTTTTCTCAGAGCAAAGCTAACACTATCATCTCTTCACTGAATAAAAAAAAAAAAAAGAATGGAAGTGAACTGGCATTCAATCGGGGTCTCTTTTACCTTGGTATCCAATGATTACAGCTGATCATTAAATAGATCTTAAAATACAATTTCCACAAATCTGAAAACAGGGCCAAGAAACACTTAAAAAAAATACAATCAATCCATCAACCTCAATTTAGTTAGCTACTGCTACATTAGCTCAAAGGCTGGGGGATTTTTTGTTGTTATTGTTTAAAGACAATTAAGATTTTATAAATTCAATTAATCTCAAGAAGCTGACAGATTTACGAAGGTTATAGCCAGTAAACAGCAATGGGAAAGGCTGGGAAGCTCCTGACTTTGTTATCTGAAGGTCAAAGCCTCAACACAGTGAGGCAGCCTATCTGGTCAGTGAGCGAGCAGCGCAAAGCACTAAGACAAAGCCTAGATTCGGATGGTGCTCCTCCGCTAAGGGACTCAGCTCTTAACACTGTGCTGTCAGTGCTGAAGCCCCAGCAAGAGCCTGCCGCATCCACACACAACCATTTATAGAGCAAAGCAGGGCTTGATCGCCACAGGTGGAGAGAGAAGCACACTTAAGTGGTCTGGTTGGTCCATTATTACCTACCTGCCTGTGTCCATGACCTGCCCCTTGCAGACAGAATAAACTTTGCTTTCCAAATTGTCACCTTTTTTTTGTTGTTGTTATTTTATTGCCTGTAACATACAGAAATTTGGTTTAGGGAACAGAAGAAGGACATGGTTAAAGAGCCATGGAAAGGCTTTCTTTAAAAAAAATATTGATAGAGACTGATTAAATATATCAGCATCAAACAGAAACTAATTAATATTGGCCACTGAATTATCTGGAGAGAGAGGTCACTGCAGGCATCATCTTGGGCCATTTTTTTTCTCATGAGTTGCTTTGGGAAGTGTGACAATACAAACTAATAGAATCTTAAGTTACTTTAATGCCAAGTCTTAATGCCCAAGTCTTTACAAATAAATAAATAAATAAAAGAAAGAAGAGGCAGCTAGCTGATTTCAAAAGGCGTGGGTAATTTGTTAAATGGGAAACAAGCAGCATAACACTTCAAGGTAATTTCAAGGCACGTGCCTGGTACGAATGCTGCCTCATTGTGCTCCAGTCTCACAGTATTGTCGTGGCATTATTGTTTAGGTGACATTAGGTCAGAGACTGCTACAACATATGAACATTTGCTCTTTGACCTTGCCAAGACTTCTAACACAAAGGAAATTCTCAACTTTTACACTAGATGCTATAATTTTATGAGATGAGCAATCAGTAAATGCAAGCCATGTATTCTTTTAGCTGTCCTTCTTGAGAGCTCAACTGTGAAGAACTAAAATATACTTCTCCTTTTTATTAAAAAAAAAAGGGGGGGAAATTTATACACTTTCCTTGCTGAAACATACTGAAGCCAAGGATGACGTCTTAGTAAGCATTACCAACTCCTGATTAGAAGCAAATGAGATTATCCATAGAGAAAATCCCAAATAAACCCGTTCTTTGGTAGAAGTGTTACTGTGTTCTGAAAGCACAGACACTTAGGTAAATGATGCCTGTTCAACAAAAGTCGCTGGCAAATACTATCTAAGCAATCTCCTTCCACATTAGCAGACTGCCTCAGCTGAAGTACTATTGTACAGGGATCCTCAGTCTCACAGTCTACAGACAATAACCCCTCTCTTTGGTCTTTCTTGGCAAATCAGTGATAATATAAAACAGAAGGTTTTAAAGCACTGATTTTGCTTGAGGCTGCAAATTACCTTTGTGCCATCACAATTACACAGCTTTCCTTAGCGACTTTCTCCAGGAGACTGAACAGTACAAGGATTAAGCACGGAAAAGTTAAATAAATCCATGAGGCAGCAAGAGAGTCCCAGTAAGCCTGGTTTAACAATCTCACTTACTCACGCTGACGTTCTCAATTAAAAATAACTGTCATTTTACAAAAGCAGGACAAATCAAATATTCATTGGATCCTTTAGGAAACTGAGTATTATTATCTTTATATTCAATACCTTAAATATCTGGACTGGTAACTATAAATATATTTTGTGGCCACCCTATTGAGTATCCTACATCAAAGGTAAAGTCCTTTCCAAAAAACTTTTGGGTACTAGGACCAAGAGCCATTGGTATAGATGTTAAAGAAAATAGCCTTTAATAAGTCTAATGTTCTCAAGACACAAACTAGTTACAACTGGAAACTACCCACAAATACATACTAAATTAGAGAGGGGTGCTTGAAAAAAAAACACCTTGAAAAAATCCATCTTCATAGGGTAGCATCTTTCATATAAGATGGTGTTGATAATTCCTCATTTAGCCTTGGAATCCTTTAGAATACAGAATTGTTCAGGAGCATGATAGATCAACTAGGTCTAAAGGAATCCAATATGCATATGTTTATAGTGTGCTCTTCTACAAAGAATCACCCATGCCAGTTTGAAAAACTGAAAATCAACAAAAGATCGGTGTAAGTAGACCTGACCTTACTGCCTAACGTCATCCGGATTGGCACAGTTGATCGATTTCAAATTTGTGAAACTGACACTAAAAAATGTATCCTCAGTCCAGGTCCCTCAAGCGCTAACTGAACTACATGCAGAGCTTCAGAGTCTCCTTCTACACAAACTTGCACAACACTCACACAACCAATCTAATCACACCATCAATCTGTGCCTACACTTCCTGTAAAGTAACTCCACTTCATTTATCTTCTAACCCTGCATTATGCAAACCATATCCTTATCAGACCAATTAGGAAAAGTTATTCACATTTCTTCTTGTTTAATTTTACCATACACTAAGAAACAGGCATCAATATAAGAATCTGCATAAGTAATTTTTTGTTTCAGACTCAGTAAGGAAAAAAATCACCCTAATACCACCATAGTGTCATAGAATAACTAAACAAATTCTTGAAATATCCTTCAATTAGCATTCACAGCTAACATCAGAGCATGGGATGGTGTTTTCAGAAAGGAAAAAGAAAAAAAAACTTACGGAACTGCCTACTTGAATTTTTCTTAAATGTCTCTCTAGGAAGGGTTTGTGTAAGCCATACCAGGGTGTCTCCTGAATATAAGAACAGTTATACAGGCCCCTAGTGGCTTAGCAAATAGCAGCAGTTGAGGAGAATCCAATTTTTAGTTCTAGACTTTGGGGTATTTTGGTTTTAAATGAGTGTCTATCTTAAAAAGCATGTCAAGTCATGGCATACATTATTTTAAGCAGTTTTGCATCTATAACTACCTACACACCCACACCCATATATATGTGTGTGTGTGTGTGTGTATATATATATATATATATATATATATATATATATATATATATATATATATATATGCATTTCGTTACTTAAATTAATTGTCCAACTTCACTGGCCAAGAATTTTTGCCATGTAACCGCCACAACAGAACAGTTGACACATCTGCTTTCTTACATGCCATTATAAAGTAGTATCTCCCCCAACTGCCTTAAGATACATCTAAGGGCCACCTCTCCTGTTTGAACCCCATTTTGATTATATCACCATTACTAAGGGTTTTATAATAAGCGGTCATTATTTGAAACCACGTAGACAGATCTAAATGACACTCTTCAGTTATAGAAATCTCGATGTGTTTTCTACAAAGCAGCACCTACTTTAAAATATTTACAATTAATAACACCCTTTAATCCTCCATCCCCTCGTGTCTTTCCTTCACAAAAGAAAATTCCAGGCAGGCACATTTACAGCTTTTAGCAATTTTTAACTGGACACAATCTGACAGCTGAATTCATGAAACTGACCAGCTTGTCAATTTCACACTTTGAAAGTACAATAATAGCTGATAACATGAGGGTGAATTTAAAAAAATCTGTCACAGAATTGCTAGCTCCATTGAAAAGGACAGTACAGTACATAATTATGGGAGGCAGGAGGTAGGGGAAATTTTATTGTCCATTTAGGAGATGTGTTTCAAGAATTTGGACACAGAACAGGGAAAACGTGTTTCCTTTTTGCTATGATGTCTATCAGGGGCATATAGGAGATGTGTTGAAAAGGAGTATAATACCCACTAAGATTTTCCATGAACATCAACAGTGCTTTCACAATTGGGATCATCCAAAGATTCGTTTAAATCAGAATGTTTTGTGTTTGGGTATATCATCCTGGATTTACATTAAGTTGAGACCTTGGTGTGTGCACTCTGAAACAGAGAAATAGCCAAACCATCCGAAGTACCTCTGGGTGAAGGAAGTCTACATAGGTGTGCTACAGACTGGCAAAAAGAATACACTAAAGTCTTCATTTGCAGCTGATTACACCCTCAAATCTGTGAACTCCTAAGCAGTTACTAGTTACTAAAAGGCTCAAAACGTGCGAGCCGCTGCCTCTTAGTTCACAAGCATTGAATATCAGAGCAGGACATAAGAGAAAAAAAATGATAAACAATTTAAGAGCAAATACAGGGCCAGCGATCCCTCGGGGATCTTCCAGGGCACTTAAGTTGTAGATTGTAGATGAGGCTGGGGGATATAATCCAGTCTAAGAAACCCAGGCAACAGGAGATGCTAGGCAAGTAGAGCACTGGAGGCGAACTGGAAACCACACAAGCGAATTGTGATAGTCTGGGTTTTGAAGAATGGCACTACTATTTGTAATTTAGAGCGCACGGTTAAAGAATACCAAGCTCATACTTACTGTTCAGCAAAATATTTAAGCGGAACAAAACCTAACTTCACTTGTTAAAGATTTAAAATACAAGGAACGTCGCGGAGAAGGAAGCAGGGCAAGTTTTTGTTGTTTTTAACATGTCTATGTAAAAGCTTCAATCAATGTGTAAGAAAGCAAAGGATCTTCGGTTGGTGGCTTTCTTTTCGAATTGTTTCCTACTACTTCAACTCTTCATAATAAATTATGCGTTTCTTTCCCCACGGTACGAGTCTGTGTGAGTACACCAGATTCCCGCTGCAGAACTAGAGAGCTCCGACCCGGCCACGAAAAGCGCTCCGAACAATCCCCCTCCCGCGGACAGCCGCGGACCCTCGGGTGTCTCCTATTTTTTCCTTCTCCCGCAGCAGTTCAGAGCAAAGAATTCCAAATCGCCCTCCAGAACGGGCCGCTGCCGCCGGGAGCAGGTCGCCGACCCCTAGCTGCTCCGGGGACGGAGCGGAGTGGCTCCGGGCGCACCGCGGTCCCGGGCTAGGCGGGCTCGGGGTTGCAAGCCCGGGACGGCTTACCTGCTCACGTCGGCTCGGGGCAGCCGCCGCCCGCGCCGCCAACAGCACCGCGCTCCAGCCCTCCGAGGCCGCGCCGCCTCCGGGCGGCCGTTCAGTCCCGCAGCCGCCGCCGCCCAGCCCGCGCGGCAGCCGCAAGTGGCGAGTCCGCGGGAGTCCCGGCCCCGCCGCCGAGCGCCCCGCCTCCCTTCGCCAGCGCCGCGTCCTCGGCCCCGGCGCCCGCCGCTCGCCGCTGCTCCCGCTCCTCCCGCTGCTCCACGCTCCTCCCGCTCCTCCGCGCCCTCCTCCTCCTCCTCCTCCTCCTCGCGCTCGGTGGCTCCGGCGCGCGGCTGGGGGGTCCGGCCGCGTCTCGCCTCCTCCCTCCGCCTCTCCTGTTTCCTCCTTCCTGCTGCCGCTGCTGCTTTTAAAGCAGATTCTTTGGCCACAAATAGCAACTCGGCTGCCCCCCTCAGCGCCTCCCTCCGGTTCTTGTCTTCTTCCCCCCAAAAGTGAAGCGCGAGTGAGATAACCCGACACTGAGGCCCTCGGGGGTGAGGGGGAGCGGGCGAGAGGGGCCCCGCAGCCCGGGAGCAGGGTCCGGGGCTGCACAACCCGGGCCGGGGCAAGGGTGGCCGGCCCACACCTTGAACCTGGCGGGAACCTGGTAGTCACAGTTGCAGGCGAGGTGCCTTGGTGGGGAAATGAAATGGGGGAGCTCAGGAAAGTAATTTTCTAGGCTTCTCTCCTTTGTTTCCTTGTCTGGCTGATTTCTAAAATCCTCATAACTGCTGGAGCTCCCACGGAATCGCTGTGCCCAGCGCTTGGGGATTGTGTGTGTGCGTGTCGTCTGCTCCTGAGTGTGAGTGGGTGCGTCCCGGGCGGGGAGAGCCGGCCCGCCGCGCCCGCTGGCTAACCCTCAATCTGTACCACAGACTCACTGAGGGCCAGAGGGCTGAGCAAGGAGAGACAGGCTGGAGAGCTGGGCGAAGGGGCGCGTGCACACACACACACACACACACACACACACACACAGCGCGTGCGCGCACACCCGAGAGAGAGAGAGAGAGAGAGAGAGAGAGAGAGAGAGAGAGAGAGAGAGAGAGAGAGAGAGAGAGAGAGAGAGAGAGAGAGAGAGAGAGAGAGAGAGAGAGAGAAGGGGAGGGGGCGGAGTGACGTCACCCCCGACATCCATCCACCCAGCCAGAAAAGACCCTCTCAGATTCACTCAACTCAACCCGGTGCAGTCACACCCGGGCGCTTCCCGCTCTGCTTCCTGAAGCACAGGAGGAAGAAAGGCTGGTCGCACCCTGTTCAAAGCAGTTGAGTAGTACAAGGGGCATTCATTGATGAGACTCAGTTGTGTCTATCCCAGTTCACCTTGGCAGCCTCCTTCCCGGACGTTTGTAGGATCCACTTTGGAGGCAGAGAGGAAGGCAGGGAAGTACTAAACCCAAATCTTGCTGTGGGAACTCTTAGGGCGCGTTCTGCTACTTGCTCCTATGTTAGCGAAGCACTGCTCTCCGGCTCTCCTGAAAGACAACATAAAATCTCTCCAGACAGGCACCAGTTGTTGGACGAGGGTGGCTAAGGTGCCTGGTACGGATTGCTAGCTAAAAGAGGCGTTTTAACCTTCTTCCCTACTCACACGATCTCCAGCATGTGGGGGAAGTCAGCAGCTGGAAGCCTCCACTGGCAACTGGCCCATCAAAATTCATTAAGAACACCAAGAGAAAGGTCAAGTGAAGTGAAGCCGGGGCCTTCAAGCCACCTCCACTGTTCATTCTGTGTTCAGGCCAGCCAATGCAAACAACATTTATTCCTGCAGACTCCAAACAGTCTTGGAAGGAGCAAAGGTAAGCAGACCCTCTTAGAAGCAACCTAGTGGTCCAGTATCCAGCATCCTGACTATTGTCTCTAGTTGCCTGAATATTTGCTTCAATCCTCTGCATGCCATGCTCTTGAAAATTACTGAATGGATGGTCAGCATTCCTCTGCCCACTACACACTGCAAAAAGAAGGTATATCGTTTGGAAGGGGTCTTGTGAGATGTACTTTGGTTTCTCAACAAGTCAGGAGTAAAAAAGCATCCTTGCTTAACTCTCCCTTATTTTTCCCCTCCTCCTTTTCCTCCTCTTTGAGCGGTTAGCCTTACAGTGAGAACCAGGAAGAAACCCATTACTGTGCAAGCTCCAAGCCATGTTTAACCAAGTTTTTGATCAACAAGCTGAAAGCTTGAGCAGGTATCGTGAACACCTGATGGTTCTTTATGCCCTCAGAGTGAATCTAGAAATCGGAACTGCCTGATAAATCACTCTCACCCAACATAGCAACTCTAGGTTGGCTTTGCCATGCCTCCACCTCCCTCGTGAACACGTGGTCCCATTTTCCTCATCTAGAGTTGGGTATTAGAAAGACAAGATACCCTCTGCCTCCATGCCTGACCTTGCTGAGAAGAGCCCAGCAATGAAGCCTGACTGCTCTCTGGGTAGAGTCTAGGAAGTTTGCTCTCCCCACACTAGCAGCAAGTTAGACTAGTTGGAGAATTCAGTGCTGTCTGTTACCAAGGTGAGCGACATAGGTCACAGTAGGAATAAACGACAAGCTCAACTTCTTCCACACCAGAAGGTCCTAGATGTTCAAGTCTGTATTATAACCAAGCATCTTTAAAAAAAAGAAAGAAAGATATAGGGGTCTAGTGACATCTAGTCTCAGCTGTTATTGTACAAAACAAACTTAGAAAAATTCAGGCTGAAGCTGCTGAGGAAGGAGAGATAGAATAAGCAGAGAAACCAGACATCTCCACACATCCCAGACTCCAGCCAGGCACATACACATTACCACCCTGGTAGCAAATGCACACAGCAGCTGATACTGCAGCACCTCAGGTAGCAGATGGACTGCTTTGCCTTCTAGATCTTTTCACCAAAGAACACTAGAGGTGGGCAGGTTTCTGGCTAGTCTCATTTCATTGTTACAGGTAAGGAAACTTGGTCTCTGAGACTATAAGGTTACACAAAGTGTCTAAGGCAGAGGTAGAATACAAACCCAGGTGCCATTTCCCCATTTCCCTGATCCTAAAATATCCACAATCACCTTTAAGTTCTGGTTAAAAATAAACTGTTTTTCAAAATCATCAATGAACAACAAATATAGACTATTTTAAAATGATAGTTGTTCACACAAAAGCAAGCAAAGCAATAGGGCTAGACCTGTCTTAATTCCCTTCCAGCTCTGACATTCTGTGAAGAACAGCACACTGGAGCTTTGCTGTGATACACACCCCCTGGAGAGCATAATTCAGCTAGGGTGACTATGAGTATGTTTTGGACTCCATCCAAGGGAGTTTGTTCCTAGAAGTACTGGTGAGATTTTATTTTCATTTATCAGGAAGCATACAAAAAGAAATTTAAAATAATCACAATGGTAGTAGCCAACTGTTATCTTGTATTATGTAATAAGCTCGTTATCATATAACATTGTTTTGCTTGGGTGGGTGTGGTGTCATAGAAAAAGTCTCAAGTAGTCAACATTGACCTTGAACTCTTGATCTTCCTGCCTCCTCTTCCCTGGTGCTGAGATTATAGGAGTAGGCCACCACAGCCAGCTCCCACTGGTTTTCAAAAGACACATAATGACCTTTTGAAAGTTTCATAAGTATAGTGGTTACAAACAGTTGTTTGTTTTTCTCAGTGGAAGAAAAGTAGGAAAGAATTACTTTGATCATTTGGCTAGTTATTAAAGGAGAAGACTGGAAGTCACTATCTCCAACCGTAACCTTTGCCTTTCTGGCTGAATATTATTAGTTTCTGAGTTTAAGTGGGGAAACAGGATCAGATAAGATAAAGAATTCAACCGTTCCCAGAGCTTGCTAGATGTCAAGCTAGAATTTTGTACCTATAACTTTTCAAGTCCAAACTGCTTTTATTTCTGTAACGATGAAAAATTATAAACTAAAAGATGCAATAAATTTTTGTTAATCATATTTTCCTTGAAAGGAGTATAGAGCTCTTTATGAAATCCAGCTAGAACAGAGAAATACAACATAGATCCAAATGACACATGAGTAGTTTCATAAGCACCGAAGCTAATATCAGACCATTCCGACAGGTGCTAGGTTGTGTCTAACATTCTTTATTAACTTGTTGCTAAGAGCAGCAATGAAATAATAATGAATGGTTTTAATCCTCAAACATTCCCCTCTACAAGTTAAAATGCTAGAGAGAAATTCCTAGATTGAATTCGTGCAGCGACGCTCAGCTGCATGTGCTCTCCTAGCACAGAGGCAGCGTGAAGAAAGATTAGAAAAACGTGAGAGCCTAAACTAAACAATATTTGGCTTAACTTAGCAACAGAAGATATAGTCCTGTACCTGCGGTTATAATTCTACCTGCACTGCAAAGAAGAATGGAAAACAGTAACTCATCTGAGCAGTGCTGTGGATTCTACCTACAGTGCTACATAGTGGTGTGGTATGTTTCAGTTCCTCGGGTCTGAAAGTTCAAAGCCAGCACCAAGTAATGGCTGCAGCAGATCCTGTCCTTTCTGATCTACATGGAAAGGGCTTCCAGTACACAGGAGGTAGTTAGGGGTGTAGAGCAATGCTATGCAAACATCCATACTTTTCCACATATGAAATAAATGCACTTTTTCTCCCACAGGGCAACATCTAAAAAAATCCCTAATATTCTTAAGAAAAAAAAAAAGCTTAGAAAAGTAGGCCACTCCGTTGGCTGGCTCAGTTCAGTTGCCACATCTCACCCTCACCTGTACTGTGGAGAGGACATTATGCTACAATACTACTTTCCATTGGGTCAGCTACTGGAGACTACAGCATGAGACTGTGACAAATGGATATTCCCATTAAATTCTTTAGGAGAGTGGGGCATTCCATTAACCACTGGCGCTATCCCAACCCAAGGGAAACATTGGGTCATTTTTTTCATCTGAGCAAGAAGTGAAGGGGGAAAACAAAGGATATACTCTAATTACTTTTCTATTTTTTTGTTGCATGCATTATGATAGTCATATATTACAATTATTTATAATTATCATATGACAAGCTGTCAGATAAAATTTAACAGGTGATTTGTCAAGAAGCTCCATTAATGTATTTACTAAGCACTGGTTTTCAGTATTTCTCAACAGGAAAATTGTGTCAATTTTGCTTTTAAAATTATGAAGTTTAAATATTTAGAGGCCTCCTGTTTTTAAATGACAGAAACTACTTATTAAATACCACTAGTGGTGGGGCATAGTGGTGCACTCCTTTAGTTCCAGCACTCAGGAGGCAAAGGCAAGTGGATCTCTGTGAGCACAAGGCCAGCCTGCTCTTCATACTGAGTTCCAGCCCAGCCAGGACTACATGGTGAGACCCTGACTCACAAAAACAAAACAAAACAAAACAAAGTAAACTAAAAATACTCCTGTTGCTAACAAACATGGGTACACAGTTATTAATGTAAGGCATAAGCACATTTTCATCACTTCAGGTTTTAAATGCTAAAGTTTTCATTGAAAATAACAATTGCCAGGTGTTTTTTTTGTTTAATTGCTTATATCTCATAATTTTAATACATCATTTAATTTTTAAATGTTTTTCACTTAAAAATGTGTGAGTGAATGCACACGTTGATGCGTACACCTTTGTGCACGCTTCAGCATGCACGTGGAGGTGAAAGGACAACTTGATTCCTTCCTGCCACCATGTGGGTCCTGGGGATGGAACTCAGGTCATCGTGCTTGGGGGCAATAATTTTTACCCGCCAAGCTGCCTTTACCAGCCCCATTTTTAATATTTTGAAATACATTTACTTAGTGTATTTGTGGGGAGGTATACATGTTGATATGAAAGGACAACTTGATTGCAGAAATTGGTCATTTCCTTCAACTGTATGGATTTGGGGACTCAGATTCAGTTGGTTGGTCTTGACAGTAAATGCCCTAATCCATCTTCTGGACCCAACTTTTAATACATTTTTAATGGATGGATGAGTGAGAAGGTAGTAAGAGCAGGCATTTACATTCTGTTTAGTATCTTTGTCTTACCATAATGCAAAGGAAGGAATATTTTAAAGTACAGGCAAAGATTAAGAAGTCAGTGAAAAGCTAGTAATTCATCACTGACTAGAGGACATTCTACAGAGAGCCAAAGCTGAGGAAGCTGAGGAAGCAGGCTCTCTTTCGCTGACTGGCACAAGAACAGGGAACGCAATGAAAATGAACCTCAGACAGTTCTGAGAGAAGAATCTTGGGAAGAACGAAAAGTTTTGGTTCCAGTATCAGACAGATGTCAAAGTCATAGCACAGAACCTGGAAATGAAATTAAACTGCTTGCCATAATTTTATTATTGACCCCCATGGCCAGCCAGAGTCTGTCCTCCTTAAGAGGATGATAGGAAAGTATAGCAATACTTGTTTAAAGTTTCATTTACTCAAGCCTGACTCTTATCTTCAAGCCGGTGACATGCAGCAGGCTGTTAATGACTGGCAATCAGCGACTCGGAGGGAGCTGAATCTCCTTAATGAAAGAATGTGCTTCAAGATTCAACAGAAAGAAAAAAAAAAGTGAAACCTAAAGCCCAGCTGCCTTTCAAAGCAAATATGACACCCAACAACCAAGGTCACCAATAAAAGGCAGCTTTCACATTTTTTGGAAGAAAGGACTAACAAAGGCTGGAAATTATTTTTAAAGGTTCATTCTCCCCAGGTTTCAGAAAATTACTTTCAGACACTCAGAAGCAAAATAGCATAAGCTGATCTCCATGCAATGAGAAGTGTGTCTATATGAAATTGGGGGCTTACATGTCTATCAGAGACAAACACATCCTCATATCCTGGGACAGGGGCTCAGGGTTGTCAAATCCTACTGGTCCCCATGCATGTAAGAGCAGTTATTAAAGACATCATGACTACTATTTTTCAACTCTTTCTTACTTACTTTTTTTTCCCCCTCTCTTTGTTTTTCACTTCTTTTATAACACTTAGTTTCACTCAAGTTCAGAATTAGTGGCATAGTTCCTCAGCTATTTGAGGGAATTTGTGTTTGATGAGAAGCAAAACTCCTATCATAGTGTTCCAAGCACTGTAGGATTTTATAAATATTTGAAAAAGAAAAGGCAGGGTGGAGATAGGAAATGAGGAAATGAGAATAATTGAATGTCAGTAGTCCATTTGAGGTAAAATATCACTTTCTTCATGAAGTTTCCCCGCACCCATTGAATAGAACAAATTCACCCTGTCTTTGGTCTCTCGTCTTTTCTTTTTATTCCTTGTACGTATGCCTTTATATTGTATCTGTGAGCATCCTACAGGCCCTGAGATTCTACACATTCTTTTTGTCACCATCAATTCCTGGACTATAAGCACATCTCAAGCAACTGTCTGTTGCATGAATCAGCGTGATGTCCTGTGCTCAAAGCCCACAGTGGCTGGTGAGGTGCCTTTTCGTCATCCACTCTTCCTCAGCCTGCACTGAAAGGCGATATTACCTAGTTTGGTCATTTCAGTTTCACCAGTCACAGCACGCACAGAACTGTCATAAGAAATAATAGAATCTGAGAAGAACTGGATGGATTCATAGTTCCACAGAATTCTTGATGAGAGTAATTTTAGTTTCATATTTTCTTCTAAGATGTCAGAATTATTTATCAGTTCAAGAGGGAAAGTCTTCCATAATTCTAACTGGTCACTGACCTTTTTATTTTTAACTAAGCACACTCTATTAGATAGAAATAGTTCTCAATACCTCATATTTGTAAGTATTGTTTCCTATCTGACCATATATTCCTATGTCACCTTTTTTTTTGAAAACTAATTAGCCATAATTCCACTACCAGCCACACTAAGCAAGCCTAGAAGAGAATCTAAAAGTAAATATCATTCTTATTAGTTATCTAGTTGTTCATTTCCTTAAGTTATTTTTTATCTCTTTACTTCTCACTGTCAAAAGACCATCTTTCCAACACAAACGTCTTTACTCTTTTCTAGGCCACTATAGTGAATCTTTTTTTTTTCTTTCTTTTCTTTTTTTTTTTTGATTTTTTGAGACAGAGTTTTTCTGTGTAGTTTTGCGCCTTTCCTAGAACTCACTTTGTAGACCAGGCTGGCCTCAAACTCAAACTCACAGAGATCCGCCTGCCTCTGCCTCCCAAGTGCTGGGATTAAAGGCGTGCGCCACCACTGCCCAACTCTTCCTTTTTCTTTTTTATTTTATTTTTTTTATTTTGCATATTCTCTGTTCACAATCTTTTCCTGATTGGGCTGCAGTTCATTCTCCATTGTACTGTCCAGTTAAATCAGATAAAACACAGGTTTGATTAGCCAACTCTACTACCCAGAAGAACTCAATGGTTCATGATTACACACACAACTCACAACTGCTCACAAGTGTTTAGAGCAACCCAAGATCCACAGATGGAGAGGTAGCTGTGCTCAGTTTTCTGTACTAAGTTTCAACCACTACTACCAATGACTTCTTCTTTAATTCTGTATACATAAAACTGCATTTTCTTTTTAAACCCAGCAGAGAACTCCCCAACAATCACCTACATAGTAAATACATGACCGACCATCCCAAAGGAGCCTTATACATTGTTTGATTTTTTTTTTCTGATTCTGTTGCCCAAATATAGACAGTACTTCCCTTAAGATCTTTAAAAATCTCTCCCAGGGTAAATAAATTTGCTACAGAAACTGGTTAAAAGATCACATTAAACATTTCCTCTCCCTAAAACTCTTTCCATGGCTAGATTTATTCACATCCATCTATTTACTATAGTAGTAAAGTGCAATAAATAAGAACATGACCTGGATGGAGTCAGTGGGAGTTTATGCCAATTGAAACCTAATCATCTCTTGCAGAACCACTTTGTTTAATCCCACCATGAATGTTCTCATGCCAGGAGACTGTGCTGGGAAGAGAATAAAGGAATTTAAGGAATCTGAGTTCATGCTACTGTGAAGAACAACAGACAACATTAAGTTTCTTTAAGTTTGCTCTGTGCTGGCAATGGAACTTGAGGACCTCATGCATAGTAAGCAAGCAGTTAGTGAGCTGCACATTCCCAGGCATCCCAGCTTTTTATTCTTAATTCATCTTGGAGAAGAACCAGCATGGGACTCCTAACAGTCTGGAGCCTGGAAAAGCACAGAAACTCACTAAGAGAGGCAGGCAGATGTGCTTCCCCCACAAAAAGACTCCAGGGGGAGACACCTCAGAGAGGGGTCTGCTGCTAAGTCACAGTCACAGAGAAAATATGCCTCCAAAGAGGTGGCAGTAAGAAGAGACAAGGACACTTAAATTATTTCTCGTTTTTATCTCAGTGCTATTCCCTGCCCTCAAAAACAGCTCCCATGGAGTCCCATCCTAAGATTGCTGATTTCCAAACTGTTCAACTTTGCCAGTTCTAAAGTGAAGAAAGACAGGAAAAATTAAAGCAAGTGCTCAAAGTTGTGCTGTTTTATGTGTGATTCTTATTCTTACCTGAACATTCATGCCACACATGTCTTTCATTAGTTTTCTTTATACATTTTTCTCCTTTTCCATTCTCCATGCCTCTGCCACAGGCCAACTCCTCTGATCACATATGTTATCAGACTGCAAGACTGTCAATGGTGGACAGGGAAAACGGGATGTGTGACCCTTGCACAGAGACAGAATGGACCTGTACAGAGCTATGTTTTTTTCTGGAGTCTAGCAATTGCCTGAAAAAAAAAAAAATACTGAAAAACTTGAGCCAGGTGTGATGGCATACACCTTTAATCCAACCATGTGGAATCAGATCACTGTGAGTTTTAGGCCAGCCTGGTCTACATAAGAAGTTCTCTCCTAGCCAGGGAACCCGAGTGAGACACTGTAGCTCAAATAAATCATAATTTTTTTCAGTTTAATATGTTATGTGATTTTTGTCTTCAGGGAACACAATTGTGTGTATCGCACTCGAAGTCCAAATGTTTGTAGTGCTAAATGCTAACGTGGTTATTGCCCTGCTGTATATTAGAATGTCTATGAACTTTAATTTATGTCCACAACCCCCTTGTAGCAGCTGAATTGGTTCTCTGGGACCAGCACTCTGGAATCTGTGTTTTAAAAGCTATTCAAGTGATCCAAATGGTTAGTTAAGGTGACATAAGCTTGTTTTGCTAACTCTAGGAAACAGGATTCAGAAATTTTAGACTAGATAATCTCCGACATTACTCTCTTTCCAGTCTTGGGTTCTTTGTGAAGGAATTTTTATTTCATAAGTAAAAAGAAATGACCCCTTTCCTGAATTCCATTTTTAAGTGGCAGCCCAAATTTCACACTCTCCTGTGGTGTTTCCAGCATTTGTTATTGCTTAGTTTTCAAGAGGGTCCATTCACCTCACTGCTCATTCATCAGACCTCCTTTGTGTGCAAAGTATGTGAACTATGCATAGCAAATCATGTTATGATGTGTGTGTGAACAAGGCACAGGTGACAAAACCCTTTTATCCAAACATAATGCAAATACTCCTTAATGACTTAGTCTCTTCAGTTCCGATAAAGGAGGAGGATGGTTTGCTTTCCAGGCAGCCCAAACTCCATCACAAAAGTATGTGATCAAAATTAGAAAGGGGAGAAAATGGCTGGTGTTGGGGAGTGAAGATCAAGAAGGACTGGAACTTCTTGCTCAGAAGCATATGAGAACTATCCTGGCTACCTGCATGTTATTTGCAGAGTTAAATCAACAGCAAAAAGAACTGCCACTTCTGAGAGAGAAAGGAATTGCTCTCAAATTTTGCCTTCAGGAATTCATACTCTTGAGAAAAAAATATTCTTGGTGAACTCTAATAATAGAAACTATCAATACATATTGAACAGACATCTCTCTCCAAGAGTTCCTAACAGATATGTGGGTCTGATCTACCCTTTATTGGTCCAGAGTGAATGCGTGTGACATTTTCTAGTCCACAAAGAAAGTTGAGAGAGCAATCTCTTTCAGTGTTCCTTATAAATTTCCAAAATACACATTTTACAGAGAACCCAGACTATTAATTGCTCCAGACTCCAAAACTTGGGGCTAGTTCCTGGGAGTCAATATTTTGGGCAAGCTTTTTAGGTAATACTGAAAACCCCATGATAGCACAATTCAGATTCACTGATTTGCTTAATTTTTTTCCTTGGATGACATCCCAGTAAAACTGAGCATATTCTAGCATTCCATATAAAGCTAACTGCCTTTTACCAATGAACTCCCCCTCCCTTTCTTTTTTCTACTTTAAGTGGTAGAAGGGGACAGGCCACAGGTTTTATCTAAGTATGAAAGCTTTTGACTTCTCCCTTGCTCAGCTGGCTTATTCTAACAGCCTCTACTCTGATAGAAATGACCAGCTCCTAGCAAGGTTGTGGGGACTTGGATCCTACCCACTTCCCTCCTGGCTATAACTAACATCCTAACAGCCCATAGAGACTGCAGGGTCCTTCAGCAGGCAGCTGTAATTATATCAAATTTACTGGACACCCAGCAACCTGCCAGAATATTTCCATTCTAGCTGCTTCACTCGGGGAGAATTGGCCATGAACTCTGTGGTGCTGTGTGCCTTTTCCCAACAGTTTTTTTTTTTAAGTGAATATATGCTATTAGCTTGCTCCCCTCTCCACATTTAATTGGCCAGCATAGTAGTTGTATTAGAAATCCAGCCTCATATATGGTGTGAAACAATAAACAAACCTTGCAAAACCTTAGACTAAAACCACAATTTTCAAGGACAGAGACGACAATATTATTTCTGTCCTCTAATGACTCCCGCTCCACACAAAGCCTGGAGAGGAGAGGGTCTTGATTTTGTGTCTGGAGCAGAACACAATTGGTCAGAATTGAAGCTGCAAGAGGAAAAACAAAAAACAAAAGCAAAAAAGAAAAAAATCTCCAAGCATTAAAGAAAAAGAAAATGAGTATCAACTACCAGATTCTTCCTGATGCTCAAACTTTCCAAATTCTTTTGGTTCACCAACCAGCCTTCGTAAGGCCTCGGTGGGTAACAACTCCCTAGCTCCTCTGGGCACAGTTTCTTGGAATCTATCTGTCACCAGAGAGAGGTTGCAGGGAGCCTGGCATTGCTCCTTGTGGGCAACAGAAAGGGTTATGACACAGTCGTGAACACACACACACTTGGGGGTACAATACCCCATGATTTGCCACCTCTAGTCACTTGAAAGGAACACTGTGGGAGGAGGGAAGGGACTATTCTTGTCACCTGACATTAGTGACCACACTGACTGCCTCAGAACTTGACCTTCAGTCCTGATAGTGCCCCTGCGTGGAAAGGGTATTGGGAAAATGACACAAGGCACTTTGCCATATCTTTGAACAGCCAAAAGGGTAAAAGGCCTTTATGCCTTTTTATTTCTTGCCTGCTAAGCAGATAAGCTAGTCATTATGTGATCCTGTTTGAGACCACCAGGTACCCTGCCTTCCGCTCTGTTGTGTCTTATGCCCTTTAAACTATCACATATGTCCACATGTTTCTAGGCTCATAATTAAAGTGTTGGCAATGCTTGCTTTCAATTTCATTTGTACAAATGGTCCCATCACTCTTTCTAAAAGCCCTGGGCACGTGTTCAAAAAATACAACCCAAACAAATAAACTGGAAAACCAAGCCAAAGCTGCCAGCCCTGGGTACATCCTTACTATTACGTAAACCCCTACCCCACAAAGTACACAGAGAAAGAACTTTCTCAGAGCTGAAAAATGAAGTTTTTACATTAACACAGTATCACCCAAGAAAGATGGGCTCATACATATGGCATAGAATCAGCAATTTAGCATTCAATGAGATAAACTTCACCTTGAATGAGTCCTTAGAAAAAAGAATATTTAGGAAGGAGCAGAGTTCCTATGGGGAATCTTAGGGTAAAACTTGAGTTTGGCAGAATTTATTACTTCCAAATGCTGAGAAAGAGTTTATATTTAGAACTAAGTTCTTGATCTTATCCAGTGATTGACTTTCATGGCCTTTGGAAGTAACTTTGATAACAGAATTCCTGTCTGTCATTTACCCCAGATGCTGACACGGTCATAGCTGTGGGAGCTGCTGTATAAAAATGTCATGGTAGGGTGAAAACTTTACTGAGGTGAAGGGCTCCAACATGTAGAGAAAAGAGAACTTATGACAAATTACTTATTATTGCAAGAAATAAACAATAATAATTAATAATAATAAACAGGATGCAAACTGTGGTGTGAGATTTCACCAATACAAAGCAGGAAGAACTGCGCAGACCCACTGTTTAAAACAGTTAGGAAATAAGGCATTTGACTACAGCTGGCCTACAGTGCAAGCCTGCACCATCATCTGGAGGCTCTGCTGGGGAGGAACTGTCTTCTGCAAGATGGCACCCTGTTCAAAACAGCAACAATGCAATCTATCACCAGCAAGGGCCCCCAGGCTCTTGCTTTTTCCTCTCCTTTGACAGAAACAAACTGATCAAAGACCACCACAAATTCAGCTTTACCTACAACAAAAAGTGCAGCTATAGACTAGAATGGTACCACCTGTGCTATGTCTCAGCCTCATCAAAATCCTTTTCGCTTTTGCATCATCTCATAAGGATGGGAAGGGAGAGAAACTGATGGAGAGAAGGAGCCTGGAAGAAGAAGCCTAGAGACTGAGCAGAGAAAGCAACAAGTCTGTGTCTTCTGCTCAGAAATAACTGTATGATAGGATCTCACTCCTAGCAAAAAGGCTTCAAGTCCAGGAAAACAAAGACTTCTCTGCCCAGTGTTGCTTAGTCACATGACTGAATTATCTTGCTAACAATGAGTTGTTATTACAACCTTTGTAAGGCTGGGGACAGACATTTGTATTAAAATGACAGTGAAGAAAATTGTTTATTTATACAAGCGAGGTTTTTTTTTTAATCCATAATTGATCTTCTCTCTGTACTCTTGGTGAATAAGGAAATTTTGAGCCAGGTATCTTCACAAAGCAACCATAGAAATGGGATAAAATGGCACAGTATCTAGGATGTGACCTACATTCATGAAAATCTTGTCAATACAAAGTTCTCTTCTGTTGTCACTTTAAAAGTCTGTATTTTTTAATCTTAAATTTTAATGAAACCCATCCAGGGACAGTCCATATTTTTCAGAAAGAACAAATTTTTCAGTACAGGAGACAGCATTTTGCCAGTACAACAAGAAACCAGCCAAGTTGCTGTGGAGGAGCTAAGCAAGTACATTTCAATAAGGGCCCAAACATCTCTGGCAACCAGTTAGAAAAACAAGTTGTCATTGCATTAAGGAAACTCTCAGATATGAATGATGTTGGTGGAAAACAGAGTTACTCACCAGCTGAAATGTTTACTTGAAGGGAGAATTATTTTATGGAAAGCACTATGAGAATTGGCATACTTGCAATCTGTTCAGATTGGTCACTGTGTACATTACTACAGCAATATGCCCCAAGATGTCCAATCTGTCTGCTTAATGAAGCAGGTGGTGAGGTTCTCCAGTGAGCTGTGGGCTCCTGAAGGTCAGGGACTCGGTGGTATTCCTCTTCTATCTCACACAATGCCAGCTTGATGAATGCAGTCAATAAATTCCAAATGTGAATACAGATTGCCACACACCCTGACCCCGTGACATAAAATATCACCCCATCACCACTGACCTATTGCCCTGCCTAATTTCTCTTCTGATTGATAATTGCCAGCTGTCCTGTTGACATGATTCCTTTTTATTATTACTTTAATTCCCTTCTCCTTCACTAAAATCCACTCTCCCCAAGGTCAGGGATTAAAAAGGTTTGATTTTCTTTAGAACTCCAGTTCCTAGGATCACACTTAGCACTTCTAAAGTCAATCACAAATATGTGTTGACCTTTGAATGAGGCAATGATAGATGAGTAAATGGCTCACTCTGTCTCTTCTTTATTTGATTGATTTCACCTTAATGAATGAAACATAAAAATTATACTGTGAGCCTCAATCAATTGTAACAAGAGGAGGACTTCCTCAAATTGTAGGTGGTTGATTCTAGAGAATAGAAGAATCAGCAGGATAGTCTTACTGGTATCAATTTCATGTATCATCTCCAACCCTGTAGAGAAATATGAGGAATAAGAAAAGAGAGGGAAGCCATCAGCAAGAGGTTTCTAGGACTGGGACCACCCAATGTGAACAGGGAAAACACATTGCATATCCCTGTCTACATTTGGTACAATCAATTCTCCTGGAAAAGTTCACTTTTTAGAAGATAGTTTTTTATCTACTGACAGGTGTTTACATGCACTTGCAGGCTTTGAGGACTCAACTACATCCAATCTAGATTTGGAGTATTCATGTAACTTTAAACAATTGTAATCACTTTTTCTTCTTGGGAATTTCTGCATTGGGCATGTCTCTGAACCTTCCATGTACCATCCTCATTTAAAGGACTGCGAAAATCAGTGGCTCATGGTTCAGTGACTTTCTTATGACTCGCATGGTGATCCAGCCAACAGAAAGCTTTGATCGGCAGTTTATTTTCAAACCAAGATAGCCAGATGTTCTTTGTTCCTTGTAGATGTTTCTAAGGTATGGTAACAATTGGACAGACTTGTTTTTGCAGTTTCTCACCTGGTGTATCATCAAAAGAACCTACGGTTTATAGGAAATTGGCCCACTTGCATAATCTGTCTGATCCCTTCTCTCAACTTACACCTGCCAGGATTGTCTTATTCTTCACCCCAATCAATTCCCCTTGGGGTCTCTGAGCACAACACTTGGTTACTTTGTTCTTGTAATAACTCTTATCTCTCCACTAATTCACCAAGCTGAAATTGCTTTGGGGTTCAGAGAGAACAATCCTTCGCTCCCTTGAGCCTTGTATGTTATGGGGTGAATAGTTAAGACTTCCAGAATCCTCCTTTCTTTATTGAGAAGCAGAGATAGTGATATTTATTTTGCCAGGTTGTTGAGCAGGCTACCGAGAATTGTGCACTTGAAACTGCCATGTAGAGCTTGGCTCCTAGGAACTGTTTATGATGTATATCAAGGAGATAATAGCTAGACTTTTGCTCTACAATGGTGATTCTAATGAAACTTTCCAAACATTAAAAATCAGCATTTTCTAGTGAATGAGAGGATCGCCCAAGATGGAGGGATGGTGGCACCGTGGAGGGAACTCAAGCTGTTTAGGATGCTGGTAGACAGAGGTGCTGTCATTAACAACGATGAAGGGAATGGAGGAAAAGGTGAAGAACTCAACTTTAATTTGAAGAAGAGCTGAAGAGAATCCCATTTTAGGCTTTCAGAAACAACCGATTAATCACTTATATATTAAAGTTAATTATAAAGTTCTCTGGTTTTGCTTTAAAGAGTTCATTGCAATAAATAACACATTTGCTTCTTTGTCTTTCTAGTGGTGAGAAGAAAGCTCTCTGGGAAGTTCCAGATAAATCAAAATTAACATAACTCAAAACTAGAAGAGTGGCTAGGGGACAATTTTATTCAGTTCCTAATCTCTCAGCGTTTATGACCAGCAAACATCCTGTTTCAGACAAAAAGTAAGCATGTCTTGTGCACCCACACATGTATGTAGAAGGACAGAGAGCTGATAGCTGTGGAATACTAGACTTAGCTACAGGGATGCTTACATGAACCCTGCTTAGCCCACACATGACCTCATTTCCCTAGACAATGTTCAACATCTACAGTGCATTTCATCACTTCACAGGGATTAGAACAACAACAGTATCTTCAGATAGAGTAGCTAGAAGCTTGGCTCTGCCACTCAGCTGAGCAATTCAGAGCATGATCCCTCAAACCCCCTGAGCACCAGTCTCTATGTACAATAGCCAAAATATGCCCACTTCTTATAGTGGTTGCAGAGGGATGAAAGAATAATGCTACTTCTCCGAGATTCTTTTATGATGCTCAGCCAAAAATTAAGAAATACCAATGTATAATGCCTGGATTTCTTATGAGGTGTTATGATGTTTAGATTTTTCACCAGACACAACCTAGAATCAGTTGGAAAGAGTGTTTTAAGGGATAGTCTTTGTTGGTTGGTTCATGGGTGGGCCTGTGGGTGATTGTCAAGAATTTGAGTACAGCTGATCTATATAAGGACCTGAACTCTAATCTGAGCTAGTAGGAAAAATAAAAAAGAAAGAACTGCGTAGCTCACCTCAGACGGGTTCTATTAACCTTAACCTTGGGGCCACTGGGGAGCTGCTAGAAACCTGCAAACTACAAACTTTTCCTTTCACTGGGAAAATTGGGAACAGACAAGGAACCCAGTTCTCAAGGAAAAAAAAAATATGAGACTCCAGGAAAACGCTTGCACCTCTCAGCCTCCATTGTGAGACTTATGCAGGACAATATTATGACACTCACTCTATAGCAGTGATTCTCAACCTTCTTAATGCTGTGTGATCCTTTAATATGGTTTCTCAATGTTGTGGTGATCTCAAACTATAAATTTTTCATTGCTATTTCATAACTACAATTGTACTACTGTTATAAGTCATAATGTAAATATCTGTGTTTTCTGATGGTTTTAGATGACCACTGTGAAAAAATAATTCAATCCTCCAAATGGGTCTCAACTCACAGGTTGAGAACCCCTGCTCTACAGCATTCTCAGAAGAATGTGGAGTCCATTCTTTCCTGGGTAAATGTTTCATTATTGGTTCCTGGCAGAAACCTCTTCACTAAGAACCCATTTGTTTATAATCTGAGGGAATCTTCTGACCTTTAAAGTTTGGGGACTTTACATTCAACAGTAACTCAGCACATTTACTCATGGTTAGGACTGCATAAATCTTCACTCTCTGACCTTGTCTTCTTGGCAAACAAGAAGTTTTTACTGTTTGGAGGAAAAATACAAGCTTCTTTGGAAATACCTTCAAAGTTAAAAAGTTCAGGGTCATGGCTTAGCATGTAGACAAAGTAACTTTTGTTTTAAATGTTTCCTTTTCTTTGTGTTTTGTAATGATTCGGCGGTCCCTGTGTAGCCTCGACTGGCCTTGATCTTTTTGTACTCTTTTCCATCTTCCAGTACTGGGATTACACCTGGCCTGAACATGTCTTTTAAATATGTCCCTTGTCCCTTGCTACTACCATGCTATTTCACATTTAAAATATTTGTATTAGCCAAATTAGAAAAAGAAACATAAGCTGGGCCTTGTTCCAAGAAGTCAAACATGAATAGCCCAGGGTAACCTCTACAACCAATTAATCATTTATGAAGTACCATTGAATCCACCTGAATAGGTAAACATCTCATTTTTAGATGTTTGTAGCATTTTATAAGATAGTGACACTCAGGGGGGCTTTTACTGTAGTAGTTTATCTCCCCTACTATAAAGGAAAATATTCTTGCATATTTTAATAAGAAAATTATCTGTTGTTGTTCTGATCTTTTATTTTATTTATTTTTATTTATTTATTTTTTGGTTTTTCGAGACAGAGTTTCTCTGTGTAGCTTTGCGCCTTTCCTGGATCTCGCTCTGTAGACCAACCAGGCTGGCCTCGAACTCACAAAGATCTGCCTGCCTCTGCCTCCCAAGTGCTGGGATTAAAGGCGTGCGCCGCTGCCGCCGCCGCCGCCGCCGCCGCCGCCACCACCACCACCTGGCCGTTGTTCTGATCTTTTACAGGTTCTTTTTTGTGACAGAAATTAAATAACAAAAATTCACATTTTTTTCCATTTACAGAATAAACCTTTATAGAAAAGATGTAAAAGAATGCTCAGATCTCAGTTGAACCTCACCTATTCTCCAATATTTTCTAAAAATGATAACCTTCATTGCCATCTTACTCAAACAGATGAAGCCAGCCAATAAACAAAGGCCTCTGTGTCTTCATTTCCCCTTTGCCCTTCACAGGTAAACACCTCAAACAAGTGTCTCCGAGACTTCTTAGATAAGTCAGTTCTCACTTCCTTTTGTTTTGATATCTTTTTTTTAATTAAGGAATTTTTATTCATTTTACATACCAGCCATAGATTCCTCTCTCTTCCCTCCTCCACTCCTCCAGCCTCTCCTTCTCCCAACCCACTCCCCATTCCCTCCTCCCACAAGATAAGGCCTCCCATGGGGAATCAGCAAGGCCTGTTCGATTCAGTAGAGGCAGGTCTAAGCCCCTCCCCCTGCATCAAGACTGTGCAAGGTGTCTCACCATAGGTAGTGAGCTCCAAAAAGCCAGCTCATGCACCAGAGATGAATCCTGATCCTATTGCCAGGGGACCCCTTGAGCAGATCAAGCTACACAACTGTCTCCATTATGTAGAGGGCCTAGTCTGGTCCCATGGAGGCTCCAAGGCTTTTGGTCTGAAGTTCATTAGTTCCTACTAGCTTGGTTTGGTTTTCTCTGTAGGTTTCCACATCAGGATCTTGATGAGCCTTGCTCATAGAATCCCTCTTCTCTCTCTTCTGCTGGACTCCTGGAGCTTAACCTGGCTCTTGGCTGTGGAGGTCCCAGACAATTCTCACTTTCTTAAACAGGGAGCTAAAAAGGATGCTCAGTGGAATAAAAATGTAAAGTAAGGGTGTTTAAGGGTGGAATTCTGTCTATGAGTAGTTTAGATCCACCTGGAATGGTAAGAAGGGTCCAGTTACACCTCAGCTATTGATATTCTTAAAAGAAGTTGTGATACTGGGAATCTTATGCACTGCGTTGATGACAAAATACTTTACAACCATCAGAAAAGCTGTATGTAAGTCATTGTTGGCATGCATTGCAAGATCTCATTTCTCTAGAACTTATCTGACGAAACTCCAGGAAACATTGTGCCTTAGTGTTCCCAGTGGCCGGTTCATTTGTGGAGACTGGAAAGCAGTAGACTGGGTCTTAATCATATCTTCTGTGCTATTCTTCATTCCCAAAATAGAAAATACTGGGAGGGACAGAAAATTACTATTGCACCTAGTATACTAGCAGCTGTCTCTATAACTATCCAGACAAGTCCAAAGACATGGTGCAGAACTGTAGGACCAGGGTCAGGATGAGAGAGAACAATGATGGCAGAAAGAAAGGAAATAAGAAATGGTTAGATCTGCTTCAGAGGAAAAGAAAAGTACTCAGCTAATTCCATTCTCCACACCTCCCTTTGACATTCACAGCACAGTTGGCTGCTCTGGTGGATTCTAGTCCTGTGCCTCCCTGGGGAGACTTGTGATTCTCTCTCTGTGCTCACTAGATTCTCATGGTTGGTGATATAAAACGTTTGTTGTACCCTGGCTGTGTGTGGAAAACAGGAGTCAGTTGCATGCATTTGCAGTTGTCCCTTCATCAGCTCATTAAGAGGGCAGGTGAACTGGATCTGTTAGCTGTGAGGAGAGTGTTGGAGCGGATGGAGAATCCCCTTTAAAGCTGTCCTAGGTCCCCCTGTAACAGCAGAATATTCTTTAGCTTTTATAACTGGAAACAGAATTCTGAATTTTAGAATTCCTGCTTTTAAGTCGTCATGACAATCTTCCAGACTTAAAGCTCATTAGGGTTTCTTCACATTTCCTCAAAGAAACAGAGAGAGAAGATAGTTCAAATTTTGAAGCCAAGTTTCTCACTGTCCTCCTCTGAGACCATTCAAAATACGTCTAGAGTTTTAAGACACAGTAACTTCCAAGGAGAGGAAAGCTACTGATTCAAAGCACACACACAAAAAAAAAAAAAAAAAAAGAAAGAAAGAAAAGAAAAGAAAGAAAGAAAAGAGCTTTGATGTCACTTCTTAAGTCAGAATTTAGGTTTTGTTTTGATTTGCTTATTTTGTTCGGTTTGAGATAGGACCTTGCTGGACTAGGCCATGGCTGGTCTAGAACTCACTATGTTGATTGACCAGGCTGGTCTTAAACTTGTGGGTCTCCTCTTGCCCGTCAAATGCTAGGATTTCTGATGTGCCACCACAGCCTGCAGTTCAGTCAGACTTCTCAGCACAAACATTTTCAACCTTTTCTTTGTAGCATTGCTGATAAGCTAGACACAATTGGCTTTTCTCAGACACATGTTTGAGGAGGCCCACTGGCTATCTCACCAGTATGGTACCTGGTGCTGTTTGCTGTAAGTTAGGATGGTAACCATGTTTATATTCACCGAAAATAAAAATGGCATATTAATGTCAACTCTCTGGTCTCAGATAAGATTTTAGATCCTCTCTCAAATTGGTTTTTCTAAGTAAATTCTTCAATTGTAGTTCTACTTTATATCCATTTGGTGTTATTTATAGAAATTGCCAGCACTTGCTTTTGCTTTTTCTCTTTCTAGAAGCTGACAATATAGTACCGTATACCATCAACTACTTACTGCTCACCAGTTTAACGTACCGAAACACTTACTGCTCAGAACTGATTGTTACTGTCTAATCTGAAGGTCAGTATTAGGAGAAAAATTATCACCTTTAGGTAAGTGAACAAACAGCCCAGGTCACTACACTCTTTGCCTTTGACAACCACAGCTGTTGTTCTCAACCTCAATAACTAACACGCAGTGGTTATTCTTTTGTATAGTCACATGCTGACCCAAAACCGAATAAAGAGATATTTGAACAGTTTTGTTTCATTAGCCTACAGTATGTTTTCTAAGGTCATCTGTGATAAGTAGCAGGGGCTGGCAACACATGGTGCTCCCTTATTTGAGTAACAGATACAATTCTTCATTCCTATTCTTGTTTACTTATTTAATAAATACATTCAATATACTTATTAAGCACTGACTCTAGACCAGGCACTGGGGGACACAGTGGAAAAAAAATCAAATATTGTCCTTGCTCTCAAGGAGCTAAGACGCTAGTGGGAAAGATCATTCCTTAAAGGGCTATATATTAATATCTACATAAATTCATATTAAAATTCAATAGAGTTATTTGGTCTTAACAGAATTTCTCCATGAATAATTTTATAAGGTAAAAATCTGACTAATATAGCTAGGAGTTGGGTCACATCCATTAGACTTGATTAAAACAAAGTGTATTTTCCTTCTTGAATGATAATTTTTATTTTCTACAAGCTTTCTGAACATAAGTATGATCCAGATCTACAGTTTTGCAGCACAGAACAGCAGGAGAGCATAGGCAAGTGGCTGCTACCTACCACTTATGAGTACGTGTGCTGATTATATGTATAGAGATGTAAAGTGAAACAAAAGACAGGCAGATAGACAATGAAGTCAATATTTTTTTTTTTTTTGCAACTGGGTCTTACTATGTAGCCTAAGCTGAAACTGAACTTGGCACCCTCCTGCCTCTGCCTCCTGAGTGCTGGATTATAGGCTTGTGCCCTATTCCTGCACTACATAGGATTTTCTGAAAAAGTGGGAGGATAGCACACAGGAGGAATGAGAGGCAGCCACTGGGGGCAGTGCCTTAAAAAGTTTCTAGGGCTTGGATCTTAAGGACAATTAGAGTTGATAAACAAAAGGAAGAGATAACAGAGAAAAAGAAACACATTCACAGGAAGCTACAGATCCATCTACACATAATTTTTTCCCTATACTTTGTTTGCTCCTCCTGTGGAAGTAAATCTTGGTGTACCCTTCTAGACATTGTTCTGGACCCTTAGTGGACTCCTGTTGGCCCTCATTGTAAAGAAGAGAGATGGTAGAAAGAAGGCACCATGTGATTTCAAAGCAGTAAAGAAGCTATATTCTACTGGGTGAAATTAAACTATCGACATACAAGACGGCAGAAAACTAGGAGGCAGAGATGAGCATCAGCATCCTGAGGATCATATCTCTGACGTCAACTCAAGAGCAAATACTAGGGTTGATGAGTCGGCTCAGCAGTGAAGTTGCTTGCCACCCACACCAACAACCTGAATTCCATCCTCAGAGCCCACGGATAGAAAGAATCAAATCCTAAAAGTTGCCTCTGGCCTCCACATGTTCACCGTGGGATGTGCATGCGCACAAACTAAATGAATGTAAAAAATAAAATAATAAATAAAAAAAATTTTAAAACAACAAACATTAGAAAAGTACATTAGGGCAAGAACCTTCAAGATCTTCTATCTTTCCCCAATTTCCTTCATGGTTTCAAGATGAAAACACATTGGCTGAAGAAAGAAAAGTGGCTATTCCTTTTGTTCTTGATGCCATTGACTTTTACTTACATTTTACTGTACCTTGTTTTAAACTTATAATTTTGAAAAGGTTCTTAAAAGTGATCCAACCCAGTCTCCTTGTTTTATAGCTTTGAATATTACAGGTCAGAGTAGTGAGGGAACCTATTCATGGTCATACATTTTAGGGAAAAAAAAACTAAGACAAAATGACAAGTCTTTTTTAATTACCCCCACGCCGGGGGTAGGGGGAGATTAGAAGGTGATTTAGAATTACTTATAGTGCATTTGATTTTGTTCTCTTAATTATATCTCAGTCTGTTTTCTTTGTAGAATGGAAATAGAAAGACTGTACAGACAAGTTATGAAGAATACACAGAGGAGTTCTAGAATTTTCACAGAAACACAGATGTGCGTTGCCTTTCTCTCCCTTAAAAAAAAAAGAAAAAAAGAAAAAACCCCACTCTTTCCAAGGGAGTGTGATAAAGATACTTTAAAGATGATGTATGAATTCAATCTGAAATAGTACTACTGCTGGAAGATTCGTGCAGGAGTGCACTGAAATCACACAGAAATGTGCACACAATAGAAGACTGATCTGATAGACTTTTAATTCTTTGTAATGTCTTAATGGTGCCAGTTAGATTAACAGTGGACACCACTACTGAGGACTCACTATGGAGCATATGTTGTGTTGAATTATGTTAATTTTCACCGAAATCCTAAAAGCACTGTACAGATGTCGACCAGGGACAGAGAAGTTAGGTTAGCCATGGGCCAGCAGCAAGCTGCTGTTGGGCAACAGCTGTCTCGGATTTTTAGCAGTCAGATTTATCCATGCGCATTACATACAGAGAGGTGATTTCTTTCTTTTAGTTTTTTTTAATTTATATATGTTTGTGTCTATGTGAATGAATGTCATGTGTCTTGGTACCTATAGAAACCAGAAGAGGTTGTCAGATCCCCTGGAACTGGAGTTAAGCAGGCAGTTAAGAAGTTTGAACTGAACTCAGGTCCTCTGGAAGAAGAGTGAGCACTTTTAACCATGAAGTCAATCAATCCAGCATCTGAGTTCTTCCATAACATTCACTCTAGCACAAATGCCTAGATGCTAATACAGCAGCTGTTCTCAGGAATCCAATGGTCAGTGTTACTAAATTTCATCAGGCAGGACCATAAACCTGAGTAATTTTAAAATTGATCAAAGGGCACAGAGGATGATTTCCTGAAAACATACACCTGCTGGGAGCTGAGTGTGTGTCCCTAAGGTCAGACTTAATTGCAGTTAGACCTAGATGAACTCTGACACGTTGATTAGTCACTGCTTGAAAGTGGGAGGTCAACATGGTGCATTTTCTTCCACCTCCAGAGTGGTTTTGAAAAGTCCCCATTGAGGACTCTCTTTTATGTAGATCTCTGGTATGTGAGTCCTGACCCCATCCCCAGGGCAGATCTTCTCACTGAGTGTACACCTGAATCTTCTAGAATCAGTGCAATAATGGAAGTGGAGAGCCCAACAAAGCCCCAAACAATATATTGGAGACATGTGGTCAAGAATTCTCACAACTGTTTTCTTCTACGGAATTTGTGGGAGGGGTGTAGGCCATCTTCAGAACTGATGGGAATACTAAGATAAATAAATTAATGGATCTGTAGATTTTTGTTGTTGTTTTACCTCATTAATTCTCACAGTGGTGAGAAAACACTTGTGAGAGTCAGTTTTCTCTTTCCACCATGTGGGGCCGGGGCTTGGACTCAGGCTGTCAGAAGTGGCCATAGGGGCCTATTACCTGCTGAGCCATTTTGCTGGTACTGACACAAATATAGTTCTTATACCCATTTTATTAAATAAATAATCAAAGCAGAACATGAAACAGAAAAATAATGAAAATGTTTCTTTAATATCATGCCAGAAAGTGTTATTTAAAACCCAGTTCTGCCTGATGCAGCCAGCATTCTGAGAGGATGGCCAAGCCAAGATCGTACAAGTAGGTTAGACATTAAGGGTACCCACTGGGAAGATTTGTATGCACAAATTGGATCCTAGGTTGAGAAGTGGAGAAAGGAAAGGATGCAGTGTGCCTGACATCTAAGATTGTAGGAGGGCTATGATTTGGATGGTGCAGGAGGCATAAGAAATCAAATCATTTTAGGGGTAGAATAAGGTAGAAAGAGAAATTCGAAGTATTTGAGGGGATGTTCTTTGAATTTGGAGCTGGACCAGGTGATGAAGCTAGACATAATCTGTGGATATGCAGCAGTAGGGAAACTAGGACCTGGAACACCAAAAACTAAAATGGAGCCAGGGAAGTGGAGAGGGTATAGTACTCTAGGAATACTGGAAGATTTTGTTCACGAAGGAAATACAGCAAACTGACCTCTAAAACACAGCAAGCTATATGTCTCCTGTGTACAGTGATGTCTTTGATAGAAACAGTTCTTAGATAACTTGATTTCACTCCATAGGCTTGTTAGAGCCTCTCTTATTTGTTAAGTTTGTGTGTGAATGAATACTTTGCTTCCCAAGTACTGCTGCGTGTCCACAGCAGGTGTTGCTGGATGCTCCAAGTTTTCACACTCTGATTCTGAACTGGTGCAGCATGGCAGGTCTGTCTGGCAGGAAACACAGCATTAGCTTTGGGATTCCAGTGAGGATGATGTAAAGTGAATGGCCACTGTGTCAAGACTGGAAAATGTAGGGTGGAAACGTGTTTTCAGGATGGGATGGAATCAATTAGAGAGACTAACACAGTGCAAGCCAAGTGTTGATTGTATTGAATGAAATGGAAAAAGACAAGCCTGTACTCTAAAAGGAAACAGAATGGGAAATGTGGACGAGATCTTCAAAGATAATAGTTCCCATTTGGCAACCTTCATCTTTCCGGATGCACTAAATGTTTCACTTAGGCATTACTGTGTAGCACAGCTCTGTGAGGAATGGAATGCTACCCTAGATGAGGATCTGGGCTATCCATTGCCTATGTGCTTGGGACTGAAGGATTCCTGGGACAGGCGACTTTGTGTGCTAATATGGAAGTATCTCAGACAAAACAGGACGTTTCAGTCTCTGAGAGTCTCTAAGGGTCATGATGTTTTAAGTAAAGGAGAAAAACCCAAGGTTCTCTCATGTTACTATCTGTGTCTTCCCAGACACTGCCTCCCTTTTTACAGATCCTAACCTTACCAATACCAATGTGTGTGCTTTCTATAAACCTAAACATGGAGATGACTTCATTTTCTCTTTCACTCTCTTGTTATGTTTACAGCTAGTATCTGTCTATGACCTAGCAGACTGACAGCATCTTTCAACACAGGAAACACATTTTCATGATAAAGCCTTTTGCATTTCATTATTTTGGTTATATTCTCAATAGTGAGTGGTAGGAAAGAACTTCCAAACAGGTTGTGTAGATAAGCAAATAACAGATAAAGAAAATGAAGTGAAAAACTTAAGTCCAGGTGTTCTGTACATAGGCCAAGCACAGTGATATTTGGGAACATCTGGAGAAGTGATTGAGATTTTAAATATTCATGTGTATGTCCAGTGTCATATAATCACAGGCCCAAGAACACATGGAAAGATGGGCATAATGGCATTTCACTAACTATGTAATTGCCACAAGGAACCTTTTCATAATGCTAATGTCTGTAGACAGAATGAAGACTCACCTTGCTGGCCTTCACTGTAACATCAATTATATTTTACAGCACATGGTTATTCTGTTCCAAGACTATATTTTGACCCAGATAACCATGTAGATATTATGGATTTTGAAAACGTTTGCTTTATAGCTTTAATTTGTGTTGGCTAAATGCAGTCAAAAAGAATGAGGGAATTTACTGGATTCCCCAGGTTTTCTTAAGTAAACAAACCAATATTATTGAAAATGTGTGAATCACATAATTCAAAATTTTAAATGATGTCACATTCTAACTAAATATAGTCTCTGTACTCAATTCACCCTGCAATCAGCACTCCACCCCCATTTGCCTGTTGTGTGAAGCAGCTGCTTTATCTACATTTTGCCAAGTAAACAGACTCTGTGCACTGTGCAATGGTGTTTGTTGTTTGCTAATATGCCAGTGGTTAAAAATGCTTACAAACTGTAATTATACATCTTCATATAATGCAGAGGTAGTATGTGGGTGTGCTTTATTACTTGGAGATACACACATATAAACTACACTTGTGTTTCATCTGGTTCATAGTAGTTATTCAATAAATGTTTTGTAAATGCCTTAAAAGCAGTGTGTATTTGTCAATGCCTTAAAATGTACTAGATGCTGAAGTAAGTGCATTCATGATGGTTAATCTCAGATTTCAACTTGATTATCTCTAGAATCACCTGGAAGATGGGCACCAGAGCATGCTTGTGGTAAATTAACTTGATTAGGTCACTTGAGATGAAAAGAGTTGGCCACTGTGAATACAGTACCTGGACTTGGACTGCATAGGAGAGGTTGAGCTATCTGGACACTAGCATTCATCGATCTCTGCTTCCTGATTATGGATGTAATGTTACCACCTGTGTCCAGCTTCTGTTACCTGCCATATGGTTTAACCTCAAACCAAAATAAACCATTTCTCCCTTAACTTATTTTTGTCATGGTGTTTTATCACAGCATTAGTAAAAAACTTAATAAAAGTAACTCTACTGAACCCATAAAATAACTAGTGAAGCAATTTTTTTCTATTTTATATAGGCAGTAAATGAGGTACATAAATACCAAATAAATAATTTGCCCAAAATCATATCAATCTAGCCCAAGGCAACACTTTCGTTTGAGGATGGGTTTGTCTGAGTTCATAACCCATGTTCCCAGCCAGCACATTTTTCTGTTTCTTTTTAAAGGGAGTGTCCCATGATAATCTTGTAAATTTTTTCTTTCTTTCCATCCTTCCTTCTTTCTTTTTCTTTTTTTATTATTAAGAGATTTACTATTCATTTTACATACCAACCACAGATGTCCCTCTCCTCCCTCATTCCGCCCCCCAGCCTTCCCTGACAACCCACCTCCTCCAAGGCAGGGCCTCCCATGGGGAACCAACAGAGCCTGGTACATTCAGTTGAAGCAGGTCCAAGCCCCTCCCTCTGCACCAAGGCTGTGTAAGGTGTCCAACCATAGGCACTGGGCTCCAAAAGGCCTGCTCATGCACCAGGTACGGATCCTGATCCCACTGCCAGGGGCCCCTTAAGCAGGTCAAGCTAAACAATTGTCTTGCCTATGCAGAGGACCTAGTCCAGTCCCTGGGAGGCTACAGCTATTGGTCCACAGTTTATGAGTTCCCATTAGTTTGGATTGGTTGTCTCTGTAGATTTCTCCATCATGATCTTGATGCCCCTTACTCAGAGCATCTCTCTTCTCTCTCTTTGACTGGACTCCTGGAGCTCAGCTTGGTGCTTGGCTGTGGATCTCTGCATCTGCTTCTATCAGTTACTGGATGGAGGCTCTATGATGACTTATTGAGGTCTCAAAGGCTGGCTGGAGATTACTATCAAACATAAACCTGCACAGATCATCTTGCAGCTATTTTGTTAAGAAGCAAGGCTTGATGAAATGGTTCAACCAATAAAGATGCTTGCCACCACGCCTGACAGCCTGAGTTTGATCTCAGCTATTCTTGGTACTCTCCTGATGGAAGGAGAGAACTGATTTGGAGAAGTGGTCCTCAGATCTACACATATGTGCTGTAGCATACACATGTGCATACACATATACACACAAAGAACAAATAAACAAATAAATAAATTTTATTTTAAGAACCATCATGGCAGTGAGGTGTCGACTTCTACACAAAATTGAGTGAAGACAACAGTTATTACACAGATCCCACTTGTACACATCTGAACTGATTCAGCCACAGGGCCAACAAAGGTTGTTTTAGCTGGTGGCTCTTATATAGAAAGGTTATGTCTCTGCCCTTTCCTTTTAAATTTGAACCTTTTGTTTACTAACCTGGTCGGTTGTAAACATTTATGAATCTTAAAATATGTTGTCTTATGAATCAGGTCTCTGCCATAGGAGATTACAACCTTTTTATTGCCCATTTAAAGCTCTTGAAGATTTGTTTCTTCAAAACCTATTCCATTTACCAGAAGATGCAGGTTTTAAGTCAAAGGAAGCAGTTATAAAATCGATGATTGCAGAACACAAAACTTCCTCTTTAATTCAGTATTTGGGAGCTCATTCACTTCTTTGATAGTCATCTAAAACTTCACAATACACAAAAGCATCCACCTTCTTTGATTAGCCCACCACTGGCTTTAATGAAGCCAGCCCTTTGATCTAAGGTCTTGTCTTTTCCTAATGAAACTCAATGGGAGAGTCACCTCAGATCTTAAAATCACAACTTCCAAAAACTTTATCATAAAGTACATTATTAAGAAGTGTTTTGTACATAATCACAAAATTGGGGTAATAAAAACAAATATTTATGTTTCTCGGTGCAAAAATTTTAAAGGAAGGATAATTACACCATCTACAATTTAATAGAATAATGAAGTGGCATTGATTGCACTGTTTTTGTTTTCTTTTAAAAAAGGCACTCATCAAGTACTACACCAAAGCCTATGTTTACCTATCAACATAATAATACCTTTCACTTACATGACCACTTGTAGTTACAAAGTTCTTTTGAATTTACTACATTGTTGGGTGAAATCATTTTGATACATAAAATTATGTACCACATATAGCCATCTGACTACCTTCTTGTCTTATAATTCAAGGCAGATATAATTTAGGGGCAGTGTGCTGATATAAAAATAACAACTAAGGGATGTTTGGAGTGGGAAGAAATTGTCTTTCCCAGGGAAGAACACACCAACTGGTTGTCTAATACTGAGTGGTCATCCATAAAAACATACATACAAGTAGCATTATATAAACTGAGCAGATTATATTTAGAAATATATATGTATACACATGTACATATATACAAGTAACAATTAATGACAAGAGAAAGCCATGAATTTGACATAGAACAAGGAGGGGAATACAGGATAGTTTGGAAGGAGGAAAGGGAGGGTGGGTGATGTGAGTATAATCTAAAAAAGAAAAGAAATAATAAAAATGAATATATATATATATATATATATACATATATATAATTTGTTAGGCAAGTTATAAAAAAAAATGCACATTGATGACGTTGGCATCATTCCAGAGACACAGGGATGGATATAAATACCTACACACATACATACATACATAAACACGTACAGTCCTAAAGGGATTTTAGATAAAGGAATAAAAACAGATGAAAACAATTTTATTGCATTATGGTCAGATAGGATGCATGGAATTAGTTCAAGTTTCATGTTCTTATTGAGACTGATTTATGACCAATGTGTGGTCTATTTTATAAAAATTTCCATGGGCTGCTGAACAGAACGTGTAGTCTTTGGTGTTTGGGAACAATATTCTGTCAATATCTGTTAGGTTCTTTTGATATATGGAATTAAATGAAAATATAACACAACAAAATTTCTGGAATACATTAAAAACAGTCATAGAGGAAAATACACAGTTCTAAATGCCAATATTAAAAATCAGAAAGAATACAAATAAATGACTTAACAATGTAACTGAAGAGTCTCAGAAATAAAGAATAAATCAAACTCAAATGTGGTAAACAGAAATAATAAAAATCAGAGCAGAAATTAATGAAATAGAAACAACAATAACAACAAAAATACAAAGAATCAACAAATGTAGGGTTTTTTGTTTGTTTGTTTGTTTGTTTGTTTTGTTTTGAAAAGAATAACAAGATCAACAGACCACCCTTGGTACAGTTAACAAACAAAAGGAGAAAAGTTCCAGATAAAAAGACTCAGAGATGAACAGGGAAACAACATAACATCCACCAAAGAAATTCAAATCATTATAGGGAAAGACTTTAGCCTATATTTTATGAAGATAGAAAGTATAAAAAAATGGATTAGTTACCAGATTCATCTGAACCACCAAATTTAAACAAAGAAGAAATCAACAACTTAAACCACCTCACAGCAAACAAGGGGATCAAAACAGTAATAAGAAGCTTCCAGATTTAAAGAAGACCAGGCACAGATAAATTTAAATCAGAATTCTACCAGACATTAAAAGAAGAGCCACAACTAGTACTTCTTAAATTACTCAAAAACAGAAACATGGAGTTCTCCTCCAAACACATTCTAGGAACTGTTTTTATTCTAGTTCCAAGGCTAAAATACCAGATAAAGATACAACAACAAAAAGAGAAAATTCTAAGCTAACATACTTGATGAATATAGATGCAAAAATTTTGAGGCAAATTTTTTGAGACAAATACAAAAAAAAGATCATCCGTATTGATCAAGTTGGCATCATTCCAGAGATACAGGGATGGTTCAATACACATAAGTAAATGAACACAGTAAACCATATAAACAGTCTTAATGACAAACATTGCCAGCTCATCTCAATAGATGTTGAAAAGCCCTTTGACAAAATCCAACATGCCTCTATCATAAAATTCCTAGAGAGAATAAAACTAGAGGAAACATGTCTCAACACAATAAAGGCTATTACAGACCCATAATCAACATCATCCTAAAATGGAGAAAATCTTGAAGCAATCCCATTAAAACAAGAACCAAAACAGGGCTGTTTACTATGACCGTTTCTTTACATTTTAATGCTGGAAGCACTATCAAGAGCAATAAAACAAGATAGTGAAATTATAGGATGCAAATAGAAAAAGAAAAAGTATGATAATACCCATTTGCAGCTGATAGAATACATAAGAGATTTTTTAAAAATCCACAAGAAAACTAAAAATGATCAACATTTTAAGCAAGGTGGCAAGACATAAAATCAACATTAAAAAAAAGTAGGCTTTCTGTATAACAATAGCAGATATTCTGAGAAAAAAGTCATGAAAGCACTCCCATTCACATTAACAACAACAATCTAAGAATTAGCCTAAGCAAGGAGGTGAAAGACCTCTACATTGAAAATGTTATATCTCTGATAAAAGAAACTAAGGAAGACACTAGAACATGGAAAGAAGTTCCATGCTTATGAATTAGTAGAATGAATATTGTGAAAGTGACCATCTTACCAAAAGTAAATTAATAAATTCAATATAATCTCAATGATAATCCTTATGATATTCATTTCAGAAAAAGAAAAAAATCCTAAAATCCACATGGAGGTACAAAAGACCCCAGACTGCTAAAGCAATTCTGAGCAAAATGAACAATACTGGAGGAATTACCGTTTCAGATTTCAAGCTATATTAGAGAGTCATAGTATTAAAAACAACATAGTATTGGTACAAAAACACACATAGAACAATGGAACAAAATAGAAGACCTAAACATGACTGTCAAATATTTGGTAATGATGCCAAAAATGCATACTAGAGGAAAGATAGCATTTTAAATAAATTGGTGCTGGGAAAACAGTGTGTCCATATGTGGAATAACTAAATTGCTCATGTCTATAACCTTTCAAAACAGCTATCTCTAAATGGATCAAATATCTTGATGTTAACCTGAAACCAAAATAAGTAAATGAATAAGCTTACTTCTGAATGGATGTGTCTTGATCACCCTTAAACTCTGGCTTCTACATAGGCAATATAATATGTAAGTGCTGAGTGGATGAAAGAATTCATGAATTAATGAATGGGCAACATGCCAAGCCTGGTTCATTGCCAATATCTTAATCAGATGAATGATCCAAATGAATACACCATTGTTTCGAATGATGAATGATCTGAATGCATGATATCCAAATGAATATCAGAAGCATGTAAATATATTGGTTGACATCCTGCCTTTTATTCCAACAAAAGACTTCCATAGCATCTTAAAAGAAATAGATTAAGAATGGAAAATGCAAAAGGGCAGTTACTTAGAGTGAGGACATGGCTTCAGTTCCTATCTATACCATTCTGTATGTATACAAATCTGGGAAGTGGTTATGAGAGTGGCAGAGAGCAAGCCAACTTTTACAAGTTCATGGAGTACTTCTACCACCTTACCCAGAAGACTCACAAATGACAAAAACCACTGTATTGCTTGAGTTCATTGCTGTGGAATAAAGCTTTTGTACACTGGTTTAATAAAACACTGTTTGGCCAGTAGCCAGGCAAGAAGTATAGGCAGGATAAGCAGACAAGGAAAATTCTAGGAAGAGGAAGGCTGAGTCAGGAGACGCCAGCCCACTGTCCAGGGAGCAACATGTAATAGCACACAGGTAAAGGCATGGAACACATGGCAACATAGATTAAGAGAAATGGGCTGAGTTTAAGTGTAAGAGCTAGTCAGTAGTAAGCCTGGGCTAATGGTCAACCAGTTTTAATTAACGTAAGTCTTTGCGTGTTTACTTGGGTCTGAGTGGCTGTGGACTGGGCAGGACACAAAAAAAACTTTCAACTACAAATGGTGCCAAAACAGGCAAGAATTTCCACCTAAAACTGAGAATGCTTTTTTTAAAAAAAAAAGATTCTAAAACTGACCTAAAAATAGCTTCCTAGTTGTCTCTCTCAGGCCAGCCACAACCTGTGGGCTTGACCTACTCTGTGGTGGGTTTGTGGTGTGCCATTCAGGCTTGACTTTCAGCATAGTGGATTCCCGCCATGGTACACAGAGGAATCTCCAAGCTGCACATTATGCTATAAGCCACATAAAGATAGATATTACACAGAGAGTCTGGATTATATTGCGCTTGGGATTTTTAACTGCAGAAAGACATTTGATTGTAAGGGCTACTCAGTTAAACCAATATGTATATTTTAAAGGTATCTTGACCTCAAAATTTGGATCTAAGGATATGATGCTTTGGAAAGGAGGCTCTGCTTTTGTTTCCACAGGAAGCAAGAGGCTATGGATTTGTTCCAGGTTAAGATGAATCAGATTTGATCAAGCCAGACTTCCTGAACCTTACAGATGGTACCTATCAACAAAGGTTTTTATAGCTGGTTTCCCAGGACTTGACCATTATCTCAAATTTTCTTAGGATCCCCAAAAGACTACCAGCGCCCTCTATCAGTAGGAAGTAGCCTTGAAAACTACGCCCACATTCCCCCAAAATGAATTATGGATGTTTGTCTTTGTTTAGGTTGTTGGTTACAAGTTGTTATTGGTCATAGTCAATATCTTTCTAAAAAAAGAAAGGGGGATACGATACAATATGAAAATATAGGATATAGATATGATAGGATAAAAGGGTGGATTGTTGACCTACTTTTAAAGAGCAACTTGTTTAAAATGTTTTATATTGGTATAGATTTTAGTTTATTGATACAAATTTAAAGTTAATTTTGTTATACTGTATGCATATTTCTACTCTTGTTTAATGTATTATGTTTGTACAGCTCATTTGAAATGGTAATGGATAAGTAAGAAGTACAGATTAATAATTGCTTTTCTATGATAGTCAAACTTTTAGTCATGTTAAGTTTTCTAGGTATACATAGATATAATTCAGTCAGATAGGTAATCTTCAAACACTTCAAAGACCTACAGAATATGGCATTTAAAATGCTTTAAAAACTTTGACTTTCTGGACAGTGAAACACATCTACTCCTTGCAGCACCCATTAACTTCAAAGAGAAAGATGGGCACTGATGACACTCTATATTGAGTTTATCTTCTTAACAGTTCTTGTCTGAACTGCTTGACAAAATGGTGTATAAACTGGACATGCAGGATGCATAGGAAGGTGACCACTGAACGTTGCAAGGCAAAATGGTCCTTCAAGTTCCTGCATTGCAGAAGAAACTGCCAGACATTCTACAGGACACAAGAAAAAGTGACTGAGAGACTAGGCTTATAGCCTAAAATTGGATGCTCAACATTACAGAAGAACTTTGGGTGACTGTCCAGGCACCCAGCTGTCTCTGTTATTCTAGGTTTTTGGAAGTTGCTTACAATGCTCTTCCTGTTTACTTAGGGATCTCTTGGGTCTGGAATGAGTCATTGTGGTTTTTTAAGAAAAGGTGTATGTTAAACAAAAGGCAACTCAGACTTTGTATGCAAAGCCGTTAACTTTATGTCCACATTAGGCATGTATTTATTGCTACCCTAGAATATCCTCATTTCTAGAATAATCTCCCTTTCCATTTCATGCTAAATTGTACCTGGTTCTCCTTTCAAAGTGGTAGGTAAGTAGATAAATTTTGTGCTAACTATGTACTGATTTTTTCCACTGGACAGGTACAATGTTGTTTTATTGTCTATTTTCATATTTTACTGTGAAAGCAGACTAATATGATCTAACAAAGCAGTTCCATTTGAGAGCTGCCTTTCTCAATGATAAAAGAGATCATTCTGGGTCTTTCTCTGTCTCTCTGTCTGTCTCTGTCTCTTTGTCTTTATCTCTGTGTCTGTCTCTGTCTTGTTATGAACAAATCCAGCGGCTTCACACATGCTTGGAAAGCACTCTACCTCTGAGCCTTATCCCTAGATCCCTAGACACCACTACTCCACTATTTTGTTTTGAAAGAGAAGCATTCTTTAATATACATTAAGAAAGATCTTTAAAAATAATGTTAATAGGTTGGGTAGTAGTGGAACATGCTTTTAATCCCAGCACTTGGGAGACAGAGCCAGGCGGATCTCTGTGAGTTTGAGGCTAGCCTGGTCTACAGAGTGAGATCCAAGATAGGCACCAAAACTACACAGAGAAACCCTGTCTCAAAAAAACCAAAAAAAAAAAAAAAAAGTTAATTTATAAAAGAGTCATTTTGTTGCATGTTTGAGTTGGTCATATACAATTTAACACAAAATTAGCAACTAATGATTTTGGAAAGCAGTAATTTGATCTTACTAGGGAAGCCACACAATTGCCTCAGTTCTGCCCCTACATCTTACTTACACTGATGGAGCTAGGAATTAGAGACAATTGTGGGTCTGAAGAAACATTAATGGGGCCCAGGAAACACTTATTAGTAACAGTCAGAGGATTCTAGGCAAAGTTTGAGACAAAGCAGTCATTCCGACAGCTTAAAGCTACCATGGGAGGCTGGAGTAGCAGAGCTGGCAGATCAGGGTGACCAAAGTCAGTCTCTCCCTGTGGATCACTTGATTTTATGCCTGCTCTAAGTGGGCTAGAAACCCTTAATTACTGTCACCTGCTTATCATTCCCATGCCATCTCCTAGCTGCTTCTTCCTCATTTATATCTCTCTCTCCTTTCTTCTCCCCTACTTCCTGTTTTTCCTTTCTTGATTTTGAGCTTGGGGGAATAGAAAGCAAGGAATGGAATTCTATTTGGGTTTCATCTGGTCCTCTGGTGGTGTCTGCCCTCAAAGATGGGGGCTTCAGTATTTCTCTCGGGATAGGCTCCTGTGTTTCTTGATTTGTGAGGGGAATTTTCCTGGACCAACGCAGAACCTGTTGAATTCTGGCAAGTGTCATCATCAGCAGAGGAAGGACCATTTTGTAAATGCAGAAAGCAAGCGGTGCAGGTAAAAAGAACACACTTTTAGCATCTTCAATGATTCTGAACCAGTTTGTTAAAAGTAGAAGGGACCCCAGCGAAAGGCTCACCCAATTTGTTCATTTATTCCGCAAATATTTTCCAAGTATTAAATACTGGAGGTGCATAAGTGAATGTTAATCCTTTAAGATATCTCGTATTATGGATAATTTCCATTAAAATAAAATGTTGAAAATACTGGCAAGGTTCTGTATAGACTGACTCAACGGTGAGGCTTAACAGGCAGCCAACATACACAGACTCAAAAAGATATGAGTGTTCAATGAAGCCATGAGGTCTATTCAACAAGAAATAAAATAATATCAAAGTAGAAAACACATCAATGACATGGTATGGTTTGAAACACACATAAAATGATGTGCGTATGGTTAAATATTATTTATAAAATTAAAATGTAAAACACACAGTTTTATGTATCATTTATACATATTATTTTACTATATATTCATTTATAGTAAAACGATAGGAACATGAGGTCAATGTATCGACTGATCATTTTACTATGTAAACAATGTTAGAAAGCATGCAAGGACATAATACTCTGCAGCAAAGAAGTTACCCTTCAACAGCTCTATGCAACTGTATTGATGCCTCTCACAACCATGAGGCTGAGCAAATGATATTCCAAAGAGTGCATACGGTATGATTTATATAAAAACCAAAGTCAATGTTTCTTGATGGAGTCAGGATTTGGGGTTGGAGAAGGTTAGAGACTGTAAATGGGTTCAGATGACCTGTGGGCAGTGTTGTTATGTCCTATTCTCCAATCTAGTCTCTGGCTGCAGTGATGTTGCTGGTATATGAAAACTCACTTACTAATGCTTACTTACTGAATACATGTTATACTATAAAACTTGAAAATGCTATTTGAAAAAGAAAAGAAAATTCTTAGGTAAAATGGCATATTGTGGCATTTACTTATGCAGGTTTGATGGGATCACAGATGTTTGGGTTTTTTTTGACATTTCTTGTGTTTTGCTATTTATTTGTAGTATTTCACTCTAAGCAGAGGAAGCAGTTGCACAAGGGCTGAGAGAAGACATTGTGATCAGCCGAGTCGGCAGTAACAAATGAGCAAAGCTGGGAGACCATTGAAGACTTGCTGATGCCGAAGAGCCACACATCAGTCAGTCCTCCCACTCCCCATTCCAGTTCAATGCTGGCTTCTGGCTTTCGTAAAATTTCCCAGTAATTTGGCTTGTTAGTCTGGAAACCCATTCACATTCTGCTTTCAGGTCTTGTAAAGGGCCCTACATGTTGTTAGCAACCATAACAGTAGCAGCCGCTGATGCCTTATACTGCAGAGCTAAGGTGGGCAAAAGGGTAGAGATGGTACCTTTTCTGCTTTTTAGACTCCTAAACAAGGATGAGCAGGCAGGCACTCAAGCCTCCAGGGGATGCTACTTTATAAGATACACTAGATGAGATCAAAACCTTTTGGAAAATGTCTGGAATTCTTCTTTTTTCTCATTTCCAAACTAAAAACAGACGTCAAATTCAACATTGTTAATGGGTAATGTTGCTCCCATTTTCTCTGGCTATTGAAAAAACACATGTTGACTTTCATTGGAAATTTCAGCAATATTGAGTTTGATTTTAAATGCATCCTGTATTTGAGATAGAGGGACCTTTCGACAGTATTTTCAGGAGCGTTCACAGCCTCTGCTTGCTCTGGGTAAATGCAGTAGAGGGTGTATGTGATGCCCTTTGGAGCTCACCGTTTACCTTCTGTTTGTGCAGTTACTGTGCCCTGCACTCTCTTCAGTGCCTGGATGATCCCAGAGTTTGTATGTCACATCAGCATATCACACTTGTTTGCAGAATTTGAGGAAGACAATGAAGCATGCTGAATGTGAAAGAGCTTACTGTGAAAAGATGAGTGGGAGTGGGTGGGCAGGAGGTCTTGAAGGTTCACTTTTGTGTACCTTGCAAGCAAAGCCGCAAGAAGATACATTCCACATCAACATTGGGAATTTCTCAGCGGGGAAGTGGATCATTCGGGAACTTCTTGGCTTCAGCATATTCTGAAGAGCCTGTTAATATTTGCTGCCCCCTGTAGTTTGCTCTTGCAAACATTCTGAAAAATTGAGAGCTACCCCAAACAGCCTTTGCTCTTCTAAATCCTAAGCACTTGTGGGATTGTGTCCCTTTTCTCTGTTTAGCCCAGCTCCACACATCATTGCTGACATGGAGCAAGGCAGAGGCTACTTCTATGTGACGCAGTGATTTCTTTTAAGTGAATAAACTGTGGGAAATGGTGGCCTTATAAAATATGCAGATTGTGTTATATGGAAAAAGCCTGCTCAAATAAATACGATTTTCCTTCAAAAGGCAAAGGAAGCATCTGTTTATTAAAGCACTTTCTCAATTTCCTACTGCCTTCAGAATCGGCTGTGTGACATGATTGCCATTGTCTTGAAGTACAATAGCTTCTAATAGCATTAAGCTTAAAATAATATAGTAGAACAGTCCACATTCATGGTTTGTTCATTTGCTGAAAATAATATAGATGACAGAAATTATGCTCAAACTTAAAGTAGCTTAAAATAGCACATAGAACACTAGGAATTTTACCCGGCTCAGTGATGAATGAAATTTCATTATAAAGAATCACAGCCCGATATCTAACTTTTGTAAAAATTTTGGAACTGGTTAACAGCATGAGCAAATGCTGAGGGCAAAGGTAATAAGTGGGTTTACTTTGGCAATAGAGTAATGAAGAGCTGGTGATCTTAAGATAATGTCACCCGAGAGCTCCCATGACTTGAATAGCTTTCGGTTTAATTTCATGATGCGATTGGCCTGTGTGCATGTAATTCCCAGAAAGATTATAGAAGAGTATGATTAGTTTGTGCACACTAAAGCCTCCCTTGGGCACATAAAACATCTCCTCTAGTTTCTTGAGAGTCTACAGTGTGCATTCACATTCACATTCAGGTTTGTTTTTATCAGAAATATGTTCATAACTTGAAGAATCTAATCTGTGTGTGTGTGTGTGTGAGAGAGAGAGAGAGAGAGAGACAGAGACAGAGACAGAGACAGAGAGACAGAGAGAGACAGAGACAGAGACAGAGACAGAGACAGAGAACATGAGCTAATTTATGGTTTCTAAGTTTCCTCTCATGTCAAGAAGCAGAATTTCAGGCTGATTTCTGGGTTTTTTGTTTGTTTGTTTCATTTTGTTTTGCCGTTAATTGAGATGAATTAAATGATGCTACACAAAAATGTTTCTTTAGCCATATGAAAACCTACTACTGTAGAAAATTCCTAAAATATATACATATTTGCTATGAGAAGTAATTAAAAGGAGTCACTGAATAAAGGGGAGATACTACCCAACCTAGACATCTTATGCAACGAAGTAAAACCTTCAAGTGTCAAGAATGGGTTACATCTTATTAAGTCACTGGCAAAAGGGGCCCATAGGCCTTTGCCCCAACTATTATGGACTATTACCAAGGCTATTTGTTACTCTCCATAACCTAATGGTAAGGCCTTACTATTGAAGACAACTTACTTATTCAACATTATTATTATTTTTTCAATATTGAGGAATTGAGCTGATACTCAGCTAGAAGCTTCATCCCTACTGAATAGTGTTCATGGTGCTAGAAGGTACTTTGTATTCTACTGGATGAGGAAAGAAATCATCAGTTTCACCCAGCTACAAACTCTACAACCTACAACAGAGACCTGCCACCTACAAGATAGATTGGTGCAATAGCAGCAAAAAAGTTATGACAATAATCCACAATTTTAATTGTATTTAGGGCCCATGAGATGGAGCTAATATCTGCTCCAATAACTGCTAAAGTATCCAAGAACCTGAGAAGAGATAAGTCATGGGCCTATGGAAAAACCTACTACTATTGGTTTTCTAAAGGAACATAGCAATGAAATTACTCTATATTGTTTAACCCTCATCAGAGATGTTTCTTCATGCACTAGATGGGAATTCACAAAGAGTTTCACAACTGGACAACATGTAAATAGTGAGAGATTTTGGAGTGCTCAGCCCTAAATGGAATGTCTTTAATAAACCCTTCCCCTCAAGGCCCAGGGATTGATGCAGAAAAGGAGGCAGAAAGATTGTAAGAGCCAGAGGTGGTAGATGATTCCAAGGGAAGGCTGTCTTTCAGCCACGGCAGGGACGTGGCACACATGAACATACAGAGACTGTGATAGCATGCCAAAGACCTGCACAGTTTCAAACCAGACAAAATCCTTGCTCTGAGAAGGGAGGTGGATACAAATTCCATCTCTAACCAAGAAGTTATAGTAACTCCAGGGCAGGGCCCATACCCCAGAGTAGTTGGCCAACACAATACAACTCTGTGGTGTTTTTGTGCATTTGTTTTTAAATGTTCCAGTTTTTTTTTTCAAAAATATTGTATCAAAAATATTTTACTATAAATAAGTTTGTATTTTTTAACTGTTTTTTCCTTTATTTTTGATATTATATCATTTTCCCCTTCCCTTTTCTTACTCTGAACTCTCCCATATATTCCCCCTTGCTCTCTTCCAAATTGTTTTTATTAATGGTTGTTATCAACATATATGTATAAGTATATGTGTATATATTCCTAAATATATCCTGCTCTGTCTGTATAATGTATAATGTTAGTTATCTCATGTTTTCAGGGCTGGCCAATTGGTACTGGATAACCAGCTGGTGTGCTCTTCCCCGGGGAAGACGATTTCTCCCACTCTCACCATTCCTTGGTTGTCTGTAGCTCTTTTTGTAGGTTAAGGCCTCGTGTCTTTTCTCTATCCATTTTGGCATGTGCATTGTTGTTGTCCTTGTTCAGTTCATGTTTAGGCAATTGTGACGATGAAATTTCAAGGCTGTAGCTTCTGATATTACTAGGAGACACCAATCCAAAGCCACCTTCCTGATCTCCTGGCTCTTAAATCTTTCCTATTTGTTTGTGTATTTTTGAGAGAGACATGATACGATGCTGGGTAGGAAAAGAGGTCGGAAAGGGGAAAGATTATGATCAAAATATTGCTTGAAAATATTTAATACAATTTTTTTTTAAAAAGAAAAATTAAAACAAGGTCTCATGTATCTCAAGTTGGCCTTAAATTATTTATATACCTGTTTCTGCCTCTCGAGTGTTGGGATTATAAGTGTGTGCTACCACTGTTGGCTGCCAATTTCTAAACAAATTAAAAACAAATGATTTTTCACAGGAGAACTTTCAATATATGAGGCTTAATCATTTATACTGACAGTCAATTTTTATTAAAAATTTATTGACACTGCTGTTTCACTTTGAGGTAATAAACAGAGGCCTAACTCCACCAAATCCAGAACTATTTGTTAAACATCCATGACTACCTGTTGAGATGAATCTATAAGATGAGCAAAGGCTGTAGACCCTTTTTTCCAGGTTCTTGTAGACTAATGGACAATGAGAGAGAATAAGAATTAGAAAGAGTCACTAAAGACAGATTCTTTGTGCTTACATCATTTAGGAAGTTCTAGTCTGAAGTGATCTGGGGTTTGGATAGGAAGGCAACTGTGCCAGCACAAGGGATGAAAAAATACTTCCTAAAAAGCAGACACTGAGCATAGAAAAAGTTTGAAACTGGCCTTATAGATTTGTGATAGTCCCAAAAGAAACCTAGGTCTAAAGATCCTTAGCACCTACAGACAACACAGAAATGAGTTTTCAGTGAGACGGATGACCTCAGCATTTGTTTGAGCAGTGTCTTGAAGGAGTCCTGGTGAAGAGTCTTGGCCAGAATGAAAGAGATTCTTCTGCAGATTGCTTGAGAGGTCCGCAATCTGTGAAGGTGCACACTGATGAGAAGAATGCTGAGTTGGATGAGAAAATATTTGATTTCCTGTTCTTTATGTATGTGTGAACTTTGGTTTCAGTACAAAACTTTCCTGTTTTTATATATGCAAATATACATACATATATATTTAAAGATATATTTTTGTATATTAGTGTTTACCTGCATATATATATATATATACATCACATGAATGCCTGGTGCCCATGGAGGCCAGAAGAGGTTGTTGAATCCTTTGGAACTGAAATTACAGAAGATTGTGAGTTACCATGTGGGTGCTGGGAACTGAACTTGGGTTTTCTGCAAGAGCAGTAATTGCTCTTAGTACCTCTCTAGCCCCAGTTCCCAATGGTATTTTGTTTATAGTATGAGGATTAATACTACCTTTTTGCTATTATTGTGGTATTAAGGTAGCTAGACAGACATTAGCAGGCTTGGAAGTCCTTGTGGATGGAGCCCTTCCTCATACTCTTCCTTGACACTGTCTGTTGTTTCCGTGATAACACTAGAAAGAGAAGCACCACAACTTAAGATTTAAAATACCACAGGGAAAGGGAAAGGCATCTGGGCTTTGTTGAGGCCCCAAAAAAGCTACTATGTCATTGTCTGAAGAAAGGATTCTGAGTTCTGCCCCTGGGTGGAGTCAAGACAGCCTGATCATCATAAAGGTTGGATTTGATATGCTATTCTCCCTTAAGAGTTAATCCAGCTGGACCTAAAAGCCAACTGTCTACGAGACCACCCCTAAGGTAAGCTGATTTGCCCAAAGACTTGCTAATAGCATGAGAAGAATAACTGTCCCCTAAATGAGATAAAGTACTTATCTCCTAGAAAGCCCACCTCCAGAGCACTTGCTTATGGATCTTCACTGTTATATTTGTCCACTTTCCCATGCTACCATTTTCCTTCATTCTATGTCTTTTTCTGCTACCAGCCAAATACCTAAACATGCTTTCACTGACACTATGCTTTCTCACTGTTTCTTTGATGTTCTACCCTTTCTGAAGCTGCTTGCTGGTTTCAACTCAAAATGACTTTTTCTCTTCGTATGTCTTCCTCTTTTAGGTGGGAACTGCAATTTCCACCTCTTCTGCTGTATTATTTTTCTCTCAATAAAATGTTTCTTAAGCTTCCTTCTAAGTCGGTTTTAAAATTCTTTTATCAATGAAACTGAGAATCAACAACTGGGAGATCCAATTCCCTGTAACAATCTACTCTTAGTGGAAAGCAATAATGTGATAAACACAGTTTGTAAACTGGAAAATGCTACATAAACACAATGTATGTGATCCACTTTCAGGGAGAAGCTGGGCTTCATTGGCAAAAATGGTGTGCAGTAGAATATTTTAAGGTATGTTACTTTCATTTATGTTGCATTTGTTTAACTCTGTGAAGCTGTGTTACTGTGCCTGTCTAAAACACCTGATGGTCTAATAAAGAACTGGCCAATAACAAAGCAGGAGAAAGGATAGGAGGGACTGGCAGGCAGAGGGAATATATAAAGGGAGAAATCTGGAAAGGGAGATTGAGGAAGAACCAGAGAAGGAGGAGGGCTCCAGGGGCCAGCCACCTAGCTATACAACAAGCAACAGAATAAGAGTAAGATTTGCAGAAGTAAGAGAATGGGAAAGCCCAGAAGCAGAAAATAGATGGGATAGGTTAAGAAAAGTTGGCTAGAAACTAAGCCAAGCTAAGGCCAGGCATTCATGAGTAAGAATAAGGCTCTGTGTGTGGTTTATTTGGGAGCTGGTGGCGGGCCCCTAAAAAGAGTAAAATAAACAACAACAATGGTGGCCATTATCAGTAGTCTTCTGCTCTTCCTCCTGAATCCAGCTCCAGTTTACTGAACTACACTCTCTCTTTTCAGGAAAATTTCTCTCTTTGTTCTGTTGTCAATGATTAATTTAGTTCTTTAGTATGGTCTATACAACATTTACTCATGTTATCTTTTACATGGGAACGTATTGCGTCTTGGTGGTCTTGTGTTTTTGTTTGAAAATGATTAATTGTATGAGAGCCTCAGAACTCTCCTTTATTTGGAAGCAAAGAAGGAAGGTAAAGACAACTGTGTACAGATGGTAGCAAAGAAAACCAAGGGACAGCCTGACCCTGTCACAGGTGGCCTGGCTCTTCTCTGGTCCTCAACAATTCTCTGTTCTTTTCTGGACATTTATTTATAGAATGACAATGACAATTTTGATTCTCTATTATACATGGTTTGAATTGGGCAAAAAATAATGTGTTAAGAAAAGTATTCATTTTGAGCATACAGAATGTCTTTCAAAAATTAAAGGCAAGAGAAAAGCTGAATGAGAGTTAAATCTCTATGTCAGAAACCTTCAACATTTAAAACATCAATATGTAAGATGGGGAAGATAATTCTTGATGCAATTATTTTAATTTCTCAGAAATGAGCTAAGGCCCTCATCTTATGACACATATTAACTATTTCTATTGCAGTGTGATGACACAGAATGTAGACACACATACAGCAAATAGGCAAGGCATTTGTGAAGGAGCTTAGGAAGGAGGGACCTGATTTCTTGATTTTCACTTTTTAAGAAGACACATTGAAAAAAAGAGAGTACTACTTTCCTGCTACAATCAGTTCCCTGAGAAAAGCAGATATGGGGTGAGCTAAAGGGGGTCAGAAAGGACACATTGTAAAACAGGGCATCAGTAAAAATGACTATGAAAATTCATTGTTTTGTGTTATCTGCCTCAGTGACCTGCCTGTCAAATGCCTCCCTCATAAGTGTTTATGCCATGTCATTTTATCTTCCTGTCTTTAGGAAAGCTATGCAGAGACTGGGGGACTGGGGAAGATATCTGCTATGCAGAGCTCCTGGAGTCTTATGATATGAATTAAGGAAGCGTTGCCCAGGACCACCAGGATTACTATCCTGAACCTTGGCCTCAGCAGGGCTTCCATTAGCTCACAGCACTTCCCTACTGATGGTACCCTGCCCTCTCTATGGAAAGGCAGTTGAAAACAATGGACAGAGTGCATCTGTAATTTACAAATTGACTGTGTTCTCAAACATTAATTCAGGACGTCACTCAATTCAACCTAAAGGGCTGGGCTCTCACAGTTCTGTGCTGTTCTTCAAATAAATTCATCCCCATCCTGAGTGTAGATAAATCGCCGCAACAGGCAACACCCAGATGAGGCTTCAAGTTTCTAAATCATACATTTGCTGGGGGCGGGGAGGGGGTAGCAAATGCTTGCAAGCTGGATATAGTGGTGCATGCTTTTAATCCCAGCACCCAGGATGCCGGTGGATCTCTGTGAGTTCCAGGCCAGCCTGATGTACAGAATGAGTTCCAGGACAGCCAGAGCTGCACTGTGAGGCCCTGTCTCGAGGTGGGGTGGTGGAATGCTTGCAAATCCGGTCGTTTATATTTTATTTTCCAGGTCCTGCATGTGCTGGTTGCTCCATGGCGGGACCAGTTCTGGGCAGGGTGGTCAGGGTGGGTTTATAGGAGACAGCCTGTGTTTAGACTCGAGGGGATGCTTGGGACCCACACAAGTGAGCACTTCTCCTCTCACTCCCATTTGCGATGTGTCACAGTGGGGACTGCTAATTCCCACCAGATGCCAGTATGTGTATGTTTTCCTGTCCTTGTGGGTGAGCTTGGCAGTCAGTACAGTGTCTTAGACACTGAAATGGGAGGCGTTGAACATCATCATGTTGAAGTCTAGACATCTAAGAGCAACAAGCTTTTGTAAACATGGATTTTTTATGAATAATCCAAATTATTTCAAATATGCTTGAACATGTCTTTCTTTTAGAGTATTTTTTTACTAAATCTTGTCTAAGATTTCCCTTCCTTCCTTCCTTCCTTCCTTCCTTCCTTCCTTCCTTCCTTCCTTCCTTCCTTCCTTCCTTTCTCCTTCCTCTCTCTCTCTCTCTCTCTCTCTCTTTCTCTCTCTCTCTCTCTCTCTCTCTCTCTCTCTCTCTCTCTCTCTCTCTCTCTCTCTCTCTCTCTTTCTTGACATAGATCATTATGTAGCCCTCCCTGGCCTGGAACTCACATAGACCAGGCAGGCCCTGAACTCACAGAGATGTTCTTGCCCATCAAATCTAAAGCTGACTGCTCTATACAACTTCTTGCTACTCTGATTTTTATTTTAAAAAGTGGAGTGAGTCCTCATGTAAGTCCATGAGCACAAGATAAATAACAATTGGCACTATTGATATTAGCTGGCTTTACCAAGTTAGAAAAAGTGGTCTGGAAAAAGAAAAGAAAGTAGAAGGCGGGGCAGGGAATAATGCAAAGGGAGAATTATCGATGTAGAAGGCACAAGAACCAGGAGCATGGAAAATAGTGAGGCAGAGGTATTTGTGATCATCCTGGCCTCACCAAATTGCACTAGCTCTGCCTAAATCCCCAAGTGCCCAGTGGAATGGGAATCCAGAGGGGCCAAATTCAGAAAGATACCGTAAGAAGCTAGGAGAAGTTTCAGAAGAAAGAAAAGGCAGTTGATAGAGAAGTTGCCTTTACTCAATGATGACATTGAAAAGAAGGCTATTCACAAAACTTAACAACAGTGTAAAAGTGACAGTATACAAAGGGCTGTTCATTCACACATTTATCTTATGTGTAGTGAATCACAATAGCTGCCTGTGGTATGGAGAGAGAACACTTTGTCTCCACTTCAGAGATCCAAAGCAAGTCGACAATGCTCCCTGACCATGCAGTAACTGTCCTAAGCTTCATTGGTGGAACTGGCAGCTGGGGCTTGGATCCTGGGTCTCTGGTTCTCATCACTCAGTTCTTTGCTTCTCAGGCCACTCCTAATTACCAAGCTGCACTGGTACAGTGTGGTGATGCATTGTGTCCCCCAATATACTATGTCTCCCAATAAAATTTGCCTAGAGATCAGAGGAAAAAGCCAACCATTATATAGAAGTCAGACAATAGTAGCACATGCCTTTAATCCTATCACTTGGCAGGCAGGGATCTGTCTGGATCTCTGTGAGTTCAAGACCGCACTGAGAACAGAGCCAGGCATGGTGGCACATGCCTTAAATTCCTTAAATTCCAACACTAGTTAAACATGGAGGTCTGGAGGTCTGTACAGACAGACAGGAAGTGACAGGAATTGGGCAGGAATAGGAAGTGATATATCTAGACAGAGAGAGCAAATAAGATGGCAGAACAGCAAGGCATATAGGAGTGGGTAGATAGGAAGTAGCTTGTTTTTGGAAGCTGTGGAGTTGGTGAGGTAAGGTTAGTTGTGGCTTTCCAATTTCTCTGGTCTCTCAGGTTTTCATCCCTATATCTAGCTCCATGTTTTTTATTTAATAAGATAGTTTAGAAATTCTTCTACAGTACAGCTGAATTCAGAAAACCGATTTTTGACAATTCTTCACAATTGTATCATCTTCCTCACTGTTTCAATTAATCACATTCCCCTTGACCCTACTACTGCCTTTGTTCTAATGTCTTACTTTCCCTTGACTTTCTCAAAGTCATTAGCAGATTCAAGGTAATATTAGAACACCCTTCTCTTGGATTGTAGTTAGAGACATAGGCACAAATCCCTCACTCTTCCGCATCACACCAACTATCCTGAGAATGCATGTAAAATTCTCTGAAACTCAGGACTCTTATTTGAGAAACAGTCACAACTAGTGCTGCAGAAAGCTTTCCTCTCACACGGTCTTTATATATGGATATTACACACATAGCACACATACAAACACACATATCACATATATATGCATACATTCAAACACCACATAGAGTACACACACACAAACACATACACATCACACACATATGCATATACACGAACACCACACACAGAATACACACAGACCACATACAAATATATATCACCACACACTACACACAAAGCACACACATGCCACACACATATACATATACACATACACAAACACCATACACAGAGTATACACACACAACACACACATATATTACACACACACCACAGTACAATCATTACACACATAGATACCACACACATACACCCCACCACACATACCATACCACACACATCACATGCATACACATATATACCACACATTCACACATACTATTTATACATCACATGTACATATTCACATCGTATATACACACACACACACACACACACACACACACACACACACACACACACACATCAATACATGTTTTCCATCCACATCTTCCATGCAGTCTACTTAAGTGATTATATTATTATACTCTATACATAAAATCTGTTCCTTGATGTTTCCCTACTTTCAACCTCATTTAGCTTCTACCCGAATTTCCAAGAGAGTATTTGTTACCCTGCCATGTGTTAGAAAACTCCTATTATAGGAATGTGGGTCGTAGGGTAATAGCAACACAGTGAAAGTTGTTAGGAAGGCTTCTTGGGAACCAGACCTTCTGAACCCGAATCTGTCTTTCCAGCAGGGCATGTGGGAATTGCACACACTAAGGTTTAAGAAGCATTGCCACAGATTACATGCTTCCCAGAAGCAGGAAGAGCAAGGCTGGCAAGTCTTGGTGGTTTAGAAATCCAGGTGAGTCTCCAAATGATGTTTTCTTAGTTCATTTTGTTTTTCCATGGGGTATATTCCTATATTCCTCTTCATCCCATTTTTTAATATAGGGTTTATCATAGAGTGTGCAGCTGACTCCTCCAGCTAGACTAGATAGACAATGAGCCCTTCAGATGTCCATTCATGCCACTGCTCAGGACTGGGGTTACAGATTGGCTTTTACATGAGGGCCAAGGATCTGACTTCATATCCTAATGCTTACGCAGCAAACATTTTACCCACTAAGCCATCCCCCAAGATATTTGCTGTTTGAGAGATCTCATATAGTCTAGGCTGATAGGACTTGCTAGGTAGACAAGGTTGAAATTTTCTTCTGGTCTCCATGGGTATTTGGGTACATGAACACAAGGGTACATGGAGACATGCATGGATACACATAAATAAAAATAACCTATTAAAAATAAACATTATTTTAAAAAGAAGTGTTTATTATTGTGATCACTTTACTAAACAAATAAATGTGCTCACAGGGAAAGTCCACATTTGATTATAAACTGACAATATACATTTTCATAAGATTGAGATAAATTTTCTCAGATATATAAACACACATATCTTCCCGACTGAAGTGAGCACATTTGAACATATTTTTTGGAAGGCACATACATTAAAATTGGCTGAAATTTTAACATTTAAACTTGGCAAGATTGTCAGAAAATAAGGCCAGAGTTAGAAGAAAAACTCTTCAAGACTTAGCTGACATTATCAATTAGAATCATGAATAGACCAAAAAAGAAAGAAAAAGAAAAACAAAAGACAAAGAAAGAAAGGAACATAGTCATCCTTTTGGGTCAACCTTACCAGTCCTCTCCTCTGATTGGGTGACCTAAAGTCCACATGAATAAGAACTTCATGCAATGTGTAAGTCAATCAAATGTTTTTGATAAAAACAGCAAAACAAAAGCAAAGCAGTTTCAATAAAGCAGTGATGTGTTTTGTTCCCATATTCATACATATGTGTAAACCTGGCCTCTCACAGCCTTCTCTGATTGCTATCTGAAGTTCTCTTCTTTTTGTTTTCATTATAAGTTTCAGGTATACTTTATAGCATACTTTTCAGTGTGTAAGAAGGCTAGGGGTGGGCCGTGAGCATGCCCCAGAGAACGAAGAATAAGTTCACCGTTCTTCCTTCCTGGGCTAGCCCAGGATAATTTATTTTGACATAGGGTACTGCACAATGCAACAGATTTATTCACAGTGATCTCCAAGGAAACTGTCAATGTTACTAGTTTATGCTATGCATTTTGAAGTACAAATAAATATGAGTCTAGGGTAGTATCTTTTGGAGTGCTCAGACTTCAAGTTTTCTAGGTTAGTTTTAAGTGTGCATACTTTAGTCATATTTAGTTTTTATATATGTGAATAAATCTGTGTCTAGCATGCAGAAACACATGGAATACATTTCCTGAATGCAGCAAATGCAGACTGAACGTGAATTAAACACTTCAAAGCTCCGTGATGTGAGTTTCACATTTTCCTGACCAGAGGATGGTTTTCTGACGTTGAAATGTCCTTAAAACAAACATTCCTTTTCTTTAAAAATCATGACTTATAGAACTTTAAAAATTTGAGAGATTAAGGGACAATGGGCTTTCTGTTTTTAGTACATGTTACTACTTTATGTCGTCCAATAATTCTTTTATATCATTTTTGTTTTGTTTTGTTTTTCAAAATAGGGTTTCTCCGTATAGCTTTGTGCCGTTCCTGGAACTCATTTGGTAGCCTGGGCTGGCCTCGAACTCACAAAGATCCACCTAGCTCTGCCTCCTGAGTGGTGGGATTGAGGCATGCACCACGACCGCCCTGCTCTTTTGTATCTTATTTGAACAAGTTAAGAATAGACTGTACTGTGGGAAAACATTAATTATTAAATTATTAATTATTAAATAGTCACATAATTAATAAATCATTAACTATAATTATTAAATTACTATCAAATAATTGCATAAAATTATTAAACTATAAAGCAATTATTAAGTTACTCTATCATTATTTAGCAGTGTAACTTTGGAAGTTACTCTTTCTTAATATAGCTCAATTTCCCTACCCATCTGATGGGGTTAAAGGAAGAAATGAGGTAAAGTTATGACATAAAGACAAAACCTAAGTGATCAACAATTAACAGAAATTTTTATTAACATTATAATTATTATATTTTACCAGTAAATATATTACTTTTAAGAAATATTTTATAATGAAATCTTCATCCTAAGTAGATAATTTAGTTATACATTTTAAGAACAAATGAGACTTCTAGTCAGAGAAATCTAATGGGATAACAAATATTTCCCAACAACAATAAAATTAAAAATGTGAAAAACAAAAACCTAAAACAACTGAAAAGCTATCACTTACAAAATGTGTTCAACTTCATGTAAGAGCTACAGAAGACTGTGACATTAACACCTCAACAAAAAATGATAACTGTACTCAGTACCCTACAGCAATTACGAGTCCTAAGTTTTGAAACAATTACAGCTATCACAAGTCACACTTCTTTACATATAGTCACTATATACTGTTTCATACATAATATATAAATATGAATATTTTGAAAAAATAATATAATTTTAATCACAGTTAAAACAAAACTACCTTCAAAAAAAGACAACCTTTAAGAAATATTCATAGGGCCAAAACTGACCCAAGACCAAGAAAACCAAATGTTCCCATATAGAGAATCCCAGTGCTGTACTATATCACTGGTTTATATTTGCTCAGACTCTTTGAGAAGGTGAGAACACCCACAACTCATTCTAGGATGGTCTTGTGGATTAGACTCAGGTTGTTCAGACTTGATGACAAGTGCCTGCTGAACTACTTAACCAGCCCCTAGACTCAAAATGTTTTAAAAATAACAACCAAAAACCACCCACATAACCATGGGTGATACAGCTAACAAGTGAAACTTAAACCAAGCATACAGGGTTGATTTATTCCAGATCCATTGACTTAATAAAACTGGACAGGAAAACCAGGACAAACTCATATAGTCATCATCACATTACATACAATCTCCAGCCCCTTCTTTAAAATGACCAATTCCAATTTGTGCTACCTACTTCCATTAGAGCATGGTTAACCTATCAGGGGCTATACCCTTAAAGAAAACTCTCTCTCTCCCACTCCTGGCAGCTACTAATTGCCAATAGCTTCTCAGCTTTGTTCCCATCTCCATCTCCATGATGGGATTTTGTTTTTCTTGACTTTGAGCAGTTCTTGAGCGTGCAGTCATACTCACATACTCACATATGTGCAACTGCCTTGCTGTGTTTAGAAAACGTTATTTTCTTGTAATCACTTACAACCTCTTGCTTGTAGAATCTTTCTGCTCTCTCTTCTACATTATTCCTAAGCTTTGTGAGGAGGCAGTGTGGAATAGGTGTCACATGTAAGGCTGTGAATTCCACACTTACTCTCTGAACATTGACCAGTTGTGGATCTCTGTGTTAATCACCACTGTCTTCAATAGAAGCTTCTTTGATGAATACTGAGAGACTCACTAATCTATGTGTATAACAATAAGTCAGTGGAGGCAGTTTAATTCTATGCCCATTTATATGGATAACAGTAATAGGTTCTCCCCTTGTACCTATAATCTATCTATCCACAAGTTCTTGGCCCCAATAATCATTCCAGATGTTGGTTTCAACTTATAGAATGGGCCCTGAATACAACCAGAAAGTGATTGGTTACTCCCATGATATTCCTGACACTACTGCATCAGTGAGAATATATTGCAGGGAAAAATAGTCATTGTAATTCATAGAGTTCACAGGTGGGTAAGCTTGATGATTGCTTTTCTCCTCTGGTAGCATACATACATAGCACCTTCTATCCCTGTGAAAGCTAGTCAGTATGAATGAAGCTTCTAGTTTAATTTCCCCATGATCTATAATTAAGCATGTGGTATCTTCATCAGTAGGGTTTTAGTGTTTCAATTTATAGATGATAAAAAGATCAATAGCAACAGCCTTTACAGTTTGCTGTTTAAGGGATATCTCTGGCCAAAAATCTCCAAAAGAGGTAATCTATTTCTGGTATTGGGCTTTTTATTTGTTAGCCTGAGTTATCTAGCATAGGTGCCTCATGAATAGGATGATTCCATTTAAACTCTTTTTGTATGTGTATATGTAAATAGTTTAGGAAGCCTCTAGAGTAGTTGGCTTTCACGGGACTCTTCTGAAATGCTTATTGTTATTTATCCCCCATGCTCCTTCCTCTAGCCTGCTCTCCTATCCCCCACCCATTATATCTTTCCTGTTGCACTATTCCCATTTAACCACTTATATCACCATCTTCTGCCTCTCATTCCTTGAAAGTCACCCCCAACATGGCTTCTTACTAGTTTCTTGACATCTTATGAGTATTCTATATGAAACATATACATATTGGAAGATTCAAAACTAACATCCATAGATGAGAGGAAACATGTAGGCTTTGTTTTCCTGAGTCACCTCACCCAGAATGATTGTTTCTAACTTGAAATCATTTACCCACAAGTTTCATAATTTTATTTTTCATAAAAGCTAAATAATATTCCATTGTGTAATGTATCACATTTTCATTATCCGTTCAAGAACGCTTAACAAACTAGTCAAAGACAGCTTCTTCAACCTGACATAGGGCAATTGCAAAAGAAAATCTATAGCGAGCATAATATTTGGGATGAAAACTATCATTTAACCTCAAGGACTGAAAGTAAACAGAGATTATCTATCACTGCCACTTCATTTTAAAACAGTGGAACAAGGAAGTAGTACTAGAAATGGAAAATGGTTGAAAATAGAAACTTTGATAGTGATGATGGGTACATAAAACATCTAATCATAATGGTTGACTTATCTTGTATGTGAATTATTACCCAGTAAAGCCATTAAAATGAGAAAGAATGTTTTACTGAAAATAAAAAGGACTGTCATGTGGTGGTGGTGCATGCCTTTAATCCCAGCACTTAGGTGGCAGAGGCAGGGGAATCTCTGAGATCAAGGCTAGCATGGTCTATGGAGTGAGTTCCTGGACAGACAAGGTTACATAGAGAAACAAAATAAAATAAAAAGGGCAAGAGCTAGAGAGATGACACAGTGCTTAAGACCACATGCTGCTCTGGTGTCATACCTCCAGGTATGCTCTACATGCTAGGGTTTGCATTTGGCTATTCCTTTGTTTTTCTATATAAATTTATTATTTTTTCTGAGAAGAATGGCATTGGGATTTTGACAGGGATTATACTGAATTTGTAGACTAGTTTTGGTAGTAACTATTACCACAATAGAGCAATGTGGTCAGTATAGATGGATGGAAGGTCTTTCCATGGTCCGGGTCTTTTTCAATTTCTTTTTCAGTGTCTTGAAATTTTATTGTAGAGGTATTTCACTTCCTTAGTTAGGTCTATTCTTAAGTACTTTATTACATGTGGAAGAAAGCTATTATGAGTTGGATATAGTTTTCCTAATTTTTTTGTCAACAGGTTTGTTATTGGTATATATGAAATGAACTACTGATTTTTGAATGTTGATAATCTATCTTACAATTTTATGGAAAGTGTTCACTAGATCTAAGAGATTTCTCCTATAATCTGTAGGGTCTTATAAGTATAGAATCATGTCATCTTGGCAAAGGGGTAATTTGACTTTTTCTGTCTTTCACCCATTTTGTATTTTTCTCCTGTCTTACTATCTAGCTAAGAAAACACTGAAACTGCTGAAGGGAAAGAGGAGGAATCACTTCAAGACATAAGTATAAGCAAGAGTAATCTGAACAAGAATCTAGTGGCACAGAAAGTAGTTCCAATAATTAACAAATGGGACTACATAAAAACTAAAACGTTTCTATACAAAAAAGAAAACTCTCAGGAGAGCAGATAGACAATCTATAGGATGGGAGAAAAATCTTCGCTGATTATACTACAGGCAGGGTGATAATATCTAGAATATAAAAATATTTGCAAAAAATAAACACCAAAGAAAAAGAGAGGAAGAAAGAAAGAAAAAGAAAAGAAAAAAGACACACACACACACACACACACACACACACACACACACACACACACACACACATACACACACAAAACAAAATGCTGCCAGTCAGCAAATGGACTAATGAAGTGAACAGTTTGCAAAAGAAGAAACGCAAATGGCCAATTAGTATTTTAAAAACGTGTTCAACATCTTCTTCATCAAGAAAAATGCAAATTAAAGCTATTTTAAAATTCTATCTCACCTCAGTCGAATGACTATCATCAAGAAAACAGGAAACAACAAATGCTGATGAAGATGTGGGGAAAGAGAAACCAGTATTCACTGGTGGTGGGAATGTGAACTACTACAACCATTATGGAGACATTCTGGGGGTTTCCCAAGAAATCAAAAATAGAATTCTCTGGGCACACACCCCAGGGACTCTGGATTCTATCACAGAGGTGCTTGTGCATTCATATTTACAATAGAAGGGATGTGGGAACAGTCTAGAAGTCCATCAACTGATGAATGAAAAATGAAAATATGGTACATATATGCAATGAAATTTTATTCAACAGGAAACAATGATGAAATGAAATTTCCAGGAGAATGAATGGGATTAGAAATTATTATATAACACGGGGTGCCCCAGGCTAAGAAAAATAAAATCACAAGCCTGGAGAGTCTAAATGTGTTTAACAGTGGTGGTTGGAAAAAAAAGGAAAACGAACAGAATTAGCAAAGGCTTAGAATGTATTTTTAAAAACCACATCGTACTGGTGAGTTTTTGTTGACTTGACACAAAGTAGAGTCACCTGAGAAATATGGAAATGCCTCCATCTGACCAGAATGTAGGCAAATCTGTGGGAGCATTTTCTTCCTTTGTGAAGACCATTTTGGCCCCTTTGTAAGGCCACTGTAGCTAGAGTGTTCCTGCCTGGCCCACAGTCAGGACAAATCTCTGACACCCGCCAGTCCCACAGCCACTCAAGCCCGACCAAGTAAACACAGAGACTTATATTGGTTACAAACTGTATGGCCGTGGCAGGCTTCTTGCTAACTGTTCTTACAGCTTAAATTAATCCATTTCCATTAATCTATACCTTGCCACATGGCTCATGGCTTACCGGCATCTTTACATGCTGTTTCTCATCATGGCGGCTGGCAGTGTCTCTCTGACTCAGCCTTCCACTTCCCAGCTCTATTCTCCTCCTTGTCCCGCCTATACTTCCTGCCTGGCCACGGGCCAATCAGTGATTTATTTATTGACCAATCAGCAACACATTTGACATACAGACCATCCCACAACAGGCCACTGTGGGCAGTGCCATCCCTTTGGCAGGTAGTCCTAGGCTGTATAAAAAAATCTGGCTGAACAAGCCATGGAGAGCAAACCAGTAAACAGTGGCCTTCAACAACCTCTGCTTCAGTTGGCACCTCCAGATTCCTGCCTTGAGTTTCTCTCCTGATTTCCCTTCATGATGGACTATTACTTGGAAGTATAAGATAAATTAAACCCTTTCCTCCCCAACTTGCTTTGGGTGATGAGGTTTATGATATCAATAGAGAAGCCAGCTAGGACATTGTACAGAAACCTACTAATTTATAAACTAACTAGAATATTTAATTTTTCAAAGGAGTTTGAATAAATTGAAATATCCTGCATGCTCCATCTAGAAACCATAAATTTTTAAATGCAAATCCCAGTGCTAGGTGTGGGATACTTCTCTAAGAGTTTTTGGCCACAGAGACCCCATGGTGGCTCTAGTGGCATTTTAAGGCATGTAGACTTGGGATGGAGACATGGCTCAGAAGTTAAAAGTGCTTGTTATTTTCACAACTGAGGTTTGACCCCCTGTACCCAAATGATATCTTGCAACCATCTGTGATTCTAGTTCTAGGGGACCTAATACCCTCTTAGGACCCCTTAAGGCAGTGGGCATGCATATGGTGCACATACATACTCACAGACATACATACATACAGGGAAAACATTCACACACATAAAAACAGAGTGAATAAATCTAAAAGATTTTAAACAAAACAAAGCCAATACAAGCTATAGTTGTTGCTCTTGGTTATTCACTGGAACTATGTTGCAAGGTCCTATTGCTGAAGACACCATACACTTTGGATACAAGACACAGAAAAATATTAAGATGAGACTGAGTTGGAAGCCTCTTCCCTGCTGGCTAGAACACTAGCCTTTCACTGGTACAATACTGGCATTGGCATTATAGTTTGGGGGGTAAACAACTGCTTTCTTATTGGATTTGGAGCCTGCTCTGTAGGAGGGAATATATGCCTGGTACTATAAATCCAGTGAAAAGCCTGTGACTGAGAGGTCACAGGTCCTTGGGTGGGGGATGGGAACCTACTATTGTGTTTCACTAAATGGAAAAATACACACACATGTGCATGCGTGCATGCGCCTGCGAGCGCGCGCGCGCGCACACACACACACACACACACACACACACACACACACACTAAGTAAAGAAAGGATGAAAGAAAAAAAACTAATGTTCTCTTTCATGTTCAGATCCTATCAGATAATATCTGTGTGTATATTTATGAGTCGGATGACTGTGTACATAAACTATTAGATTATTAAGGAGATTATAGGAAGAAAAGAGAGGGGCAAAGAGGTCCTGAAGATTTGGGGGGAAGAACATAGTACATGTGTGACATGGAAGTGGAAAGCTGGCTATGAGGAGGTAGAAGGGTACAATGTGAGTACTCAAAGGGCTAGGTAGTAGATGGGGAGAGGAGAATCAACAAAAACTAGTTTTGTTTGAAATGTCATAAAGAAACTTAACACTGTGTATTCTAATAAAGAAAAACACCATGACACTTTATGGGGCTTTGGAGATAGCTCAGTTACCAGAGAACTTGCCGTGTAAGCACGATGATTGGAGTTTGATGTCCAGGATACACAGGGCTGGGCAAAGTGCTACTCTCTTTTAATCCTAGTGCTGAAGAGCCAGAGACAGGTGGATCCCTGGGGCTCACTGGCCAGTCAGCCTAGTTTACTTGGTGAATTCCAGGCTGGTGAGACATGTCTCAAAAAACAAGTGAACAGCCGGGCGGTGGTGTCGCACGCCTTTAATCCCAGCACTCGGGAGGCAGAGGCAGGCGGATCTCTGTGAGTTCGAGGCCAGCCTGGTCTCCAAAGCGAGTACCAGGAAAGGCGCAAAGCTACACAGAGAAACCCTGTCTCGAAAAACCAAAAAAAAAAAAAAAAACAAAAAAAACAAGTGAACAGTACATAAAGAGAGGCAGTTGAGGTTGACCTCTGTACATACTCACATTCATGCACACTCTCCCACATATGAATATAGGCACACACACACACACACACACACACACACAGATTTACTTTATGTGCATGATTTGCTTATTGTCTAGTACAGGTAGTATAGTTTTATCATGTTATGGTTCTAAGTAGTTGGCAAAAAGACAGAAGAAAATATGCATCCCATGCATGTTTTTGAGGTTAAAAGCTTATTCTATGTCTTCAGATTCATTTCTAATAGAATTCACCCCATAAGACACATTACTGGAGATATCCCTCTGGTGAATTCTCATAAATGAATTTTGCAACAGCAATTTGTTTACATAAAACCTTAAAAATCAAGTGAAGTATATTATTTACACATGAGAGGTTCTATTCTGAGTCTGCATACATCTGGCATCGCTCATATTTTCACTTAATTTAAATAAATAAGTGTCATAATGAGTGCCTTATATTTAATTGCTCTACACTGGCAAGCCTCTGCACCAACTTTTAGAATATGTTTATAAGAATGAGATTCCCTATTATAGCCTACTTCTCCATCCCACTCCCTCGCCTTTCTGTGTCATTGCTATGTCTCCTAATGAAGAGGACAGAGGATGTTTGAAATCATAGTTATCAATGTCCTACAGTTGAACACTCTTTCCTTGATTGGCTGTGGAAAGGGACCCTGAGAGACAGTGGGGTACAATAGTTATGACTGGCTTCAGAGCTGGGGAGACTTGGGCTGAATCCTGACCCTCTTCATGCACCACTCATTCAAAGTACCTGCTTTGAGGTACCATTGAGCTAGGATCTGCAGAAGTAATGGTGGATAAAAAGATAGATAGCTCTCCAATTCTCAAAGACAGGTTAGTTTAGCCAAGAGTTCAACTATAATTGCTTAATCAGATCAGTAAATTCAGACTGTGACTAAAAGCCAAAGCTCCAGGGAACAGAAGCATGATAATGATGTGACAAAACTGGACACCGGAAATGGAATTTTTTTTTTTTCAAAGTTCTGGGATCAAACCCAGGGCCTTTCTCAGGTTATGCAAGTACCTACCACTGATCTGTCTCCACAGTCCTGATCCCTGAAATGGGATAATTTTTTAAAAAACATCTCTTACTCACAGAGCTGTTTAAAAGAATATGGGTGTAGTATGTATTAGCAGTTACTAGAACAGATACATTTAATTTTGAAGGCATTATGAAAATTAAGCAAATAATTTTTTATAAATCAAATTTATTTTTATCAAACAAAAATGTAATTCACTGCATGTGTTATCATTTTATTTGATGATTTAAAAGGAAATTCAAAGTCGAAGCTGTCAGGACAGATTGCAGGACTGCAGCAGCTTAAGCAGTTTTTTTTTTTTTTTTTCACTCACAGTCTTAGTGCTCATGCTGCTCCTTTGGCATTTACGCTTTAATTTATTAGCGTGGTGTTCTAGGGAGACAATCTACACTTAGACATGCTACATAGTGACTATGAGTGAATACACACTTGATATTTAAACAGTTATGTGCAGCTGAGTCCATGTCAAGAGCTGACTATATAATTTGGAGTTCTCCAAATTAACCTCTAAACAGAATGTTTTTAAGCAATACTAATTTGATGTGTATATAAATATTACAGCCCATTTGTAATTATATCAATTATTTAGAATTTAGAAAAACAAAATAATTATTCAAAAAAGACATTGTCTGGAATTGATACTGGCCAAGGTATTAATATGAAGCACACTAACCCGTGGGGCTTTGCTATTCTTGTTAAAGCCCTACAGATAGCACATCATTATTGCTTCTCCCCAGCAGACATCTACCATCCTGTCCTGGGTACACCACAGATGCAATGTGAACTTATAAATAGCAGAAGAAGCTGTGAACTACACAGCCCATGACAGACCCATCTGAGAACACACATCCAAGAACTGCAAATCCTTTAGCATAGCCTGTGCTAAAGGGAATGATGGAAAAATAGAGAATCATGCAGCCTTATGAGTTATGTTCAGAAATTTGTTTACTCTAAAACTAATAGAAAGCCTTCAATGTTTCATGGCAGAAAAAGGGTATAGGTGATGGAGAGATATGAGAACCAGATCAGTGTCTGAAAAATCCCCTCCAGTTAGCAACAGAGACCAGATGGCACAAAGACCAAAGACTGTACATCACTTGCATTTATAAAAGATGGGACCCTGATTGCAATAATTGAAATGAGATAGTATGACCCATGACTAAAGTATTTACAGGATGGAAGATCAATTGTGATTAGTAATAAACTAGATGTGGTAGTCAGGCTTCTCCAGATAGAGTCAATAGGGTACATGTGTTTTATGTTGTAGTTCAGAGTGTGTGTGTGTGTGTGTGTGTGTGTGTGTGTGTGTGTGTGTGTGTACATTTTTTATAAGGAGTTGGGTCATGTGATTACAGAGACTTATGATTCACAAGATATGTGGCTAGTTTTCTGGACTTCCAATGGCACAGATCCACCTTAAATGGTGATAGTCTTGAAACCATGAAAGAACAGCTCAAGGCAGTCAAGAACAGGACCATTCTCAATTGTGGGGGCAGTATCTTTGCCTTCACCTGACTGGAGGAGGTCCCCAATTATGGAGAAAAATCTGGTTTTCTTAGTCCATTCAAATGTTAATATTGTCAACAAATGACCTCAGAGACACTTGCAGAATGTGGACTGACCACACACATGGGCCTCTTGTGGTCCAGTCGACCTACATAATAAGTCATCACAGTGAATACAGTTGTGAGGGAGAAGGAAGTGTTTGGAATGATCCAAATGTTTCTAGTAGAGACAGTTTGATGATTGGTGGTTCCTTTCCTCAGGGATGCTAGAAGAGCATGTTTTTGTTGTTGTTGTTTTGTTTTTGTTGTTGTTGTTTTTTCAAGACAGGGTTTCTCTGTGTTGTTTTGGTGCCTGTCCTGGATCTCACTCTAGACCAGGCTGGCCCTGAACTCACAGAGATCCTCCTGGCTCTGCCTTCCGAGTACTGGGATTAAAGGCGTGTGCCACCATTGCCCGGCAGAGCAGTGGATTTTAAATCAAAGGTCAGAAGGTCTACTGTGGTTTTTGTAAGTTTGGGGTGACTTAGTCAGTATCAGGGTAATTATGCTACTTAGTGACTAGATCAGAATGGTGGCCTGGAAGTTTGGACAGCAGTTGCAAATGAGTATGTGAGTACTGAGGCCTAGGGTGAGAGAGCAGGACAGCTTGATCTAAGCTGAGGGCTGGTGATCCCTAGAAGTTGTAGTCAGTGGAAGAAAGCAAAGGGATCAACAATGAACTTGAGACTGAGAAATTCAATTCTAGAAATGTTTGGCTATGAAAGACAGAAGAGAAGCAGGGTTGCTGATTACATGATTGTCAGTAAAAGGTTTCAACATATTTTCCTTACTAAGCCCAACAAAAACAGTCACCTACTATAATCAAAGTAACAAAACATTTAACCTATCTCTCGGTAAATATATGTGGAATAAACACATCTCACAGCCTGACATCATTCCCTCTGGAAGGCCATTCTCCTTAATTTTTTTTTTAATTTGAAACAACGGACTATAAAATATAATCTATTAAATATAATGACTTACAGTAAATAATTATGCATCAATGCAGAGCACATGATTAAACCTTTCTTGTAAGATCCCCTGTGGTATCAAATCTCTAAAGCAAACTGGACTATTGTTCACAGGACTCAGGCAAGTTCTGACTATCATTATATCCTTTTCCTGAGGCCTCATGTGATAAATGAGTCCTTTCTCTGCAGATGGAATGTACAGTTTCATTGTACAGGCAAAGGGAACTATGTAACTGATACTATTTCCCTTAGCAGGGGAGCATAGAACAGAGCTGCGCTCTATTTTAACCCTGGAAAGACAAATGTCAGGGAGTCATTTTGTCTCTTTATCATTCATTTCATTACTTGGTTTTCTCTGTCAACCAGGAAGTGTCGTCTGCTCTGCATCTTCTTATGCTGGTGTCTAAAGTGGAGCATAAATAATAAGACACTCTAGCCATCTACACTAATCCAGGACCACACACCTGTAGCCTGGCAGCGTTGCTTTCTCCAGAACCCATTTCAATGCAACATTTGGCAAACAGCTTGATAACCTCAAGGGTATTTCTGGAGTCATCTGGTGTGAAGGCAGGGAAGAAAGATGGGTTTACTTTAAAGGGTGGTTTTGAGGTGCTGAGTATGCATCCCCTCTCCCCGACCACTCAGGCACAACTGTTAAGGAAGTCTCTCCTTTGGAAGAAGGGAGGTGTGTTTTTAATGAGCAAGAGGCATTAAAGGGAATTTGGGGCCTCTCAGAATCACCGGAATCACAGCAAGCTTTCAATTAAGGGGACATCTGTTGGGAATGCAGGGGAATCTCTATCCAATGTCAGTTGCTAATCACATTCACCTGGCCAAGCACCAGGCAGCCCCAGCGCTGGGACAGACTGCTTATTTCCTCGTGCTCAATCACACTGAGTTAAGGGGCCACCTGGGCAATATGTTAGTTCATACCTGCTGACCCACCTAGTCTAACAAAATGCAAAGAAATCAACCTTCTAAGCAGACAGAATGCAGCTCCTCTCCTGCCTAGAAAGGGAAACAGAACAGAGATCAAGAAAAAGCCCAAGACTGGAAATACACAAGATGCTGTCAGGAAACCAGCATTACTTTGGGACTTTTTGTCCTTTAAACAGTAGACATCAGAAATTCTTACACTGCCTGAGAGGGCAGCCTTTCCATTTTCAGAATTATAGCATTTAAGTGGAATCTGGGAGTGGCCAGATGGCTTAGTGGTTAAGAGCACTTGTGGCTCTTTCAGAGGATCCAGCTTGGGTTCCTAGCACAAACATGGCAGCTAATAACTGCCCTATACCAGCTCCAAAGGATCTGATGCCCACTTCCGGTCTCTGTGAACACTTCATGAACATGATGCACTGGCATGTACACAAACAAAGCACATTTAAATGTGAAAAAAATGAAATTTGAACAAACAACAACCTGATCTGTAGAGGGTGATATTAAAGAGCATTGAATACATATGTGCAGATGTGTCCATGTAAGACAGGCACATACATTTGGGTGACTATTCAGTCTAAGTTAGAGTATATTTTCCTAGACATACAAAGTATAGATAAAAATGACATTTCAGTCTCATTTATCTTTTTTTTTTCTAACTTATCTAACAGTTGTTCCCTTCTCCAGTTAGCTTTGCCTATTTAGATCCAGACTGTTTTTTTTTTTTTTTTAATCAAGTTTTCATTCTGGAAAACTGGTTTGGTAAAACTTTCTCATTACTGAGGGCTATGTATGCACGGAAAAGGCTTTCTGTTACATAGAAATGCCTTCTTTTCCCTAGCTTAGCATGCAGAACATTCTTCTTAGGTTTAGTGGTCACTTCTATAATCATTGTGTATATATTAAAATCATATTAGAATGATAATATTTTTTCTTAATATTAAGAAATCAATGTATTTTAAATGAAAAACAAAGGGAATAGCTGGACTGGCCACAAACTTACAGTTTAATCAAAATGATTAATACCCTAACATAGGCCTCTCTCTCAGCACTTATAAGCAATTGATACATTGTAATAAGAACGAACAATAACATATGCTCTAGCAGAGTCTATAATTCCCAAAAGCCACCTCTGTTTTCTGATGGAGATAATCAGTAAGTAGATCTCCAAGGCATCTATTAATCACTGTCAGTTTTGACTAAATAAAGGTTCTGATTGGCTGCTCAGGAATGGCCAGTCGCTAAAGGAAACTAGAAATCCTTGGGAAAATATCTATTTTTCCATCACAGAAATGCCTACTAGTTGAGGTCATAAATAGCTTTAAATGAAAGGAAATAAATCTAAAGGAATAAATGCATAGATTTACTGCGATTTAGTTAATGAGTGCTAATAACTAATTTATTTTCACAAAGGAAAACGAATGAAAAAAGTTAATATATGTTATACAAATCTCACATCCAACAAACAATAGTCTCTAGTACATGAAGCCTGTAGCATATCCCTTATGCTCTTTCAAGCTCAAATATTCATGTTAATGCAAGTGTTGGCCATAAGACTTCCACAACACCAACATTACACCTGAAAGCTAGGCTAGAAATATCAGCTGATAATAATGTAATTTTAATAGTTGCTTTAGTGTTTGCAACCATAGCTGACTGACAATGTTAATAACTTTCTACACTTAGATGTTCAGGTATGAAGTATTATTTTATCCTTACCTAACAACTATGTCCTTACTGAATGAGTGGTTTGATTTTGTGTTTAATAGCAAAAAGAACTGGAATTTTATCTATTGAACCAGGCAATAAACTAGGAAATATTGTCTTTAATATTCAAATGATACCAGCATATATGTCATTTTCCCCATTTTTGTCTTCTTTGCCCTCTTTTGTTTTTTTTCTTTTGGTATTTTTGAGACAGGGTTTCTCTGTGTAGCTTTGCGCCTTTTCCTGGAACTCACTTGGTAGCCCAGGCTGGCCTTGAACTCACAGAGATCCTCCTGGCTCTGCCTCCCGAGTGCTGGGATTAAAGGCGTGCGCCACCATTCTTTGCCCTCTTAAAAAAAAGCAGTGGACCTTCTTTCTCAGAAGTTGCCTAGACAACTGGTCAGTACATGTTTACCTGCTATATCTTTTTTTTTTTTTAAGTTTTTTTTTTCTAAAGATTTACTTATTTATTATGTATACAGCATGTATGACCATGACCAGAAGAGGGCACCAGACCTCATTACAGGTGGTTGTGAGCCACCATGTGGTTGCTGGGAATTGAACTCAGGACCTCTGGAAGAGCGGTCAGTGCTCTTAACCTCTGAGCCATTTCTCCAGCCCCACATGCTACATCTTTGACTTTAATAACAGAGACAGGTCAAACAACCTATCATTCATTGCAGGTCATTTGGGATTTGAGCAGAGCACTTCTCTTCTACCCATGCTTGAGTTGAGCAGATGTCTAGTCCCCAGTACATGCTCAGGAGAAGGAAAGACCCTCAGGGAGACAGAGATTGAGAAACCATGCTATCCCAGGATAAAACATACAAGGAGGAACATAGAATTGTACTTGAATCTCTAAATGACTTTTCTCATGGTTTTTGCATGGCTCTTTCTATGATCTGGCTGTATTTCCTGTATTCTTCTGTTAGGAGAAGAAATTCTTCAAGAATTTTAAGCAAGCTCCCCCCTCCCCCCACAACCCATGTATTTGCTTTTCCTTAGGGATATCCAGTATATTTATGGTGCCTGCACCCAAGTGGCCTATCCTAAAATATATATAATATCTGAAATTAAAACCAAGTTATTTTGTTGCTCTCTATTCACTGTTAATTTAATTTTTAGTTATGAATAATGGCAATATCTTTGCCAATAAAATAGCTTTGATAGTCTTGGCTTAGTTGATACTTATTTAATGTAAAGTTGTCATTTGAGGTTTTGAATTGAAAAACTAAAAGCAAATCTCATTTTTCTTGGATAGAATATACTAACTCTTGTCACCATGAGAGTGTGTGTACACATGTGTGCATGTATGTATGGTGATCATGGCAGCAACATGTTCATTGAGAGAGAACAGTTGAGGGAAGGTGTGAGGATTATCTTCTAGAAAACATTCAACTAAGAACTTACTGTTTTCTTTCCCCACCAGCAATGTCTAAAGCCCTTGCCTCTGGAATCTCTGAGGCCATTCATATCTTCTTAGGAGAACATTATACAAGTCGAAGAAGGAAAGAGTTAGTAAGTGTACTAGAATCACGGGTTGTTGATCTTATTTCAGGCAATGATCCCCGTTAGTTAAATCCTGAACTTATAAACACTCACCCCCATAGCTAGCTAGTTCTCATGTGTTATAGTCCTTAAATATATATGTTAAGAAGCTCTGAGACTGCAGACAGTAATAAAGCATTGTCTGTTCCAGTGCCCGTCTCTCCAACAGACTCACATAGGCTGTTTCACAAACAGGTCCAGGAACTTCTTTCTGGGCCAACTGAGTCTGTGCATGTGGGACTGGAGCTTGCTGACCTGTGTTTTACATCTCTTGAAATCCAATACAATAAAGCCAGTGTCATCTTGAGGAGACACTATTTCATGCATTACCATATCAGTTCTGGGCAAGCTTACATAAATAGTCCACTGTGAACTAGAGCAGGCAGGAGCAAGGTGTAGTTCATAATTGGGCAAATAAGAAGATGGAAGACAGGCTGCCTAGAACAACACTGGGCTGCTTAGAACAACACTGAGATACTTAGAACAACAATGGGATGTTTAGGACAACACTGGGATGCTTAGAACAACACTGGGATGTTTAGAACAACACTGGGATGCTTAGGACAACAATGGGATACTTAGAACAACAATGGGATGCTTAGAACAACAATGGGATGCTTAGAACTGGCAAAGCTGATCAAGAACCAAGGCAGATACAAGACTAGTCTCCTGACAAAGTTCCTGTGCTCGGGAGAAAGGGGTGGTTATCAACATCACTTCCTGCTGTAAACTTGGCTTAGAATTCACAAGCAGTTTCATCTTTTCAATCCTCATGTTAATACAGATTTAAAAGTATATCTTCTGTACTGTTATGTTTTTCTTCACTTATTCTTTCATCTTTATTTTTTTCCAGTAAAATCCTGTGTTAATACTCATTTTTGTTATTATCTATAATCTTTCTTAAGTTAGTGGGCTCAATTTACAATTTTTATGAATCTTAAGGGTTTCAGAAAAAAATGTGAACAGCACCTGTCCTACAGAGTCAACCCTGAATGAGGAATATTTACTTCTGCTTTTGTATTAAACACACATACACATGTCATGTAAGACTAATGATTAGGTTTCTTTTCCTCAGATCATTTGCTTTAAATTAATGTGAGAATAGAGATGCCATGAGGGGAGTTAAAGAGTTTAACAATATTTGCGATGACATTTTGTGTGTTAGATAGTGTTCATTTAAGGTCACTTCCATCCACATGCATGAGGATTCATCCAGAGCCCTAATATGAAAGGGAACAGTGGTGGTTAAAAAGGCTGCTTCCAGCTCTCTAATGCCTAGTTACTGTTTATTTTAGCAATGCTCAAAGTAACTTAAAAAGTTAACAGTGGTAAGTGTTTTTGAGATAATAATAGAACATCGGCACACTCTCCAACACAGTGGAAGCCTTTGGTTCTCTACTGAAAGCATGGTAGCAGGGAATAATAAGTGCCCGTGCACGTGCTTTGCACATGAATGGAGGTGACCTCTGCTTTGGGGTGACTGCGAAATGATGTAGTGAGGTACATATCCTTAGGGTCTATGATTTTCACAAAGCATTATAACAGCACAAGATGCATTCTGTATTTGAGTCCTCTGAATGTTTTAATTAAAAAACCCTTTAAACTATGTTACACCGTTTACACAGCTGAAAAGACTGAACTGTGTGCAAGCCATTATCATTTACAAAAAGAAGACAGCCATTTTCTAAATTTGGAACAGTGAAATATTTTAATTTTGCTATTATGTCTACTATTTGTCTTCATAAGGCACAGTCCCAGGGGCCTCAGCCACTATTAAATTCAGCATTCCACATCATGCCTATGATTCAGTACCTCTGAGAGTGGAGTTCCTTAAGGAAGTCTGCCGTCCTGATCTCACCAACAAGCTCTCAACCAAGAAACAAACCTATTTCTTTCACTAACGCAAAATAATGCTCTGGGATTTTATATTTTTTTAATAGCACAGTTAAATTAATTATTTTTTGAACCCTAATCATTGCTTAGCTTACTACTTAGTGCAAAAGAGGGACACACACACACACACACACACACACACACACACACACACACACACTCCCCTAATCTTTAGTGGGATAGAAGAAGGAGCAACCATTTGCTGTGAACTTACTGTGTGTCAAGTTCACTGATGGGTGCTTTCGGTATACTGTGTCAGTTTGTGGAACTGGAGTTCACTTTGCAAGCAAATATAGGTCTTGTACCAGTCAGGAAATAAAATTGCACTTGAATTTTCAGAACTTACTAACCCCTTTCTCTTGAACTAGCTTATCACCTCACCCCCTAGACAGATGTGTCCACGAGGGTTTTTCATCATTAGCAAACTCCCCAACTACCCAATTCCATGTGCAGAAGAAGCCAACTGGTTGTGTCTTTCTTATCATGTTCACTCTGCCCAGCTTCTGGCAGTTTAGTAGAGCTTGGTCTGAGGCAACCACTCTAGTGTAAAGTAGAAAGGCAAATGTTTTTGTTGGGATAATTTACTGATTTGCTTTTGTTAAAATGTGATGACACTTAGCATTCATGAGCCTTAAAAAATAATGAGGTAATCTGAATGGACCTATGGACATGTGTTTTATGATAGGACTACTATTTGCTTCTGATATCCGTGGTACAGTGTAACTTTTGACAACTTGATACAAACTTGAGTCATGAGGAATAGGGAACCTCAATTAAGGAATTGCTTCCATCAGACTGACCTATTGGCCTGTCTGTGAGGCATTTTCTTGATTAACGGTTGATGTGGGCCCAGTCCAGTGTGGAAGGTGCCACCGTGAATAGGTGGTCCTGAGCTGCTTAAGAAAGCAAGCAGAGCATGCTGTGGGAAGTAGCCACAGGAAGCAGTGTTCCTTCTTGGCTTCTGTTTCAGTTCCTACCAGGTTACTGCCTTGGATTCCCTTAATGAGAGACTATAACTGTAAGCTAAAATACCCTTCCAATTGTTTGAGACCAGTGTTTTATCACAGCAACACGAAAATCAGTAGAACACAAGGAAAACATGAGGCTGTAACTTGCAAGTTAGCATATGGTAGAGAGTTCAGACAATAAGATTAAAACAATTCTTCCTGTATGGGCATTTACAATTCTCAAAATGTTAATAAACTCCTATGGTTGTCTTTTGCCTGCTTCTTACACTTCATTTGTTCTTTGTGATCAAATTTTCTTGCCTATTCTCATTATTTCCTATGTCCTGGTGGAGCCTGCCTTGACACCAGACTGAGTATTTGCCTGAGATCCACATTTTTTTTAGGCTAGCTTTCACCCCACTGTATGCTCTTGTAAGCAAGGCTGGTATAAGACATCTATGTGGCAGATGATGTTAGGGAAAGCACATGCTTCTCTCCTGAAACATTTGAGCCTTTTGGTTAACACCTTCCCAGTTTCCTTACCAGCCTGCAGTACCATTCTACTCTCTGTTTTATGAATTCACTTTCTTTTAGATTCTCATGGAACTGAGTTCATGTATTACTTGTCTTTCTATGCCTGGAAATTTTCACTTACCATCTTCTAGTTTCATCCACACTGTAACTTAAGGCAAGATTTACTGCCTTATTAAGATTACATAGTATTTTACTTTGTGCATATATGTGTACTATATAACTCCCCACGTGTAGTCCAGGCTGTCATGAAACTCATGATTCAACCCATCCTGTACCAGCCTCCCAGGTTCTGGGTTTGTAGACATGCTCCACCATGCCCGGGGCACTGTTTCTTTAGCTATACATCTGTAGATAGAGACTTAGATTGATTCCACATCTGGCTATTGTGAAAATGTGTACTGAATACAGAAGTGTACATAGCCTGGAAAGTAGAAAATAACTGATCTCTCTTTGCAGAAGACAGTCTTACTGATACTCTAAAGAGCTAATAAAACACAGTTAGAAATAATAATCTAATTCAGTAAAGTAGGCTATCAAATCAATGTGCACACATCAGTCTCATTTCTATATAGCAACAGCAGGTTATTCATGAAAGTAATGAAGGAAACAATCCTATTTGCAATAGCATCACAAAGCAAAACAACAACAAAGTGAAAAATAACCGCAAAAAAATTTTAAAGTTAAATTTAGCCAAGACGGTGAAAATATACATCCTTAAAACGATAACGCATTGGTGGTACCTACATTGGAAGTCATGCATGTGGGGTACTTAAAGTGTCCACTGATAACACCCAGGGAGACATCTGACTTTCATGTGTTCATTGTCTTATCAGTGAGTTCCCACAGAAGCTCAAAGAACCAAGGTTCCACTTCCATTACCAGCTCTACTTGACTGGAGGCCCTGGAAAGGTATTCTAATAGAGCCTTTGTGCTTCACTTAGGGACAACCGAGCAACAAGAAATTGCAAGAAGTGTAACACTGAGGGAAACCAGATCCTGGAAAAGGGTCCCAAAACAGACTGCAAAGAGAAGGTAAGACACCTTCCTCTGAGTGACTTAAGTCTTTCTTTCCCAATCTTTCTTGTTCTTTCTTTCTCAAAATGGAAATATACTTGTCATTTAGGTTACAACCCCCACAATTTGAATAATGATACCTAAGTCTTATGTCTTTACATATCACCAGAAGTCTCAATGCATGGTGTGGGTGCTGTGGATCTTCAACTTTTTTTTCTTTTCCTGAAAATTTTAATGCTGCCTTGTTGAGGCAGCCTGGCCACCTGGCTCAAACCTTGTTCCTTTAACATCTGAAGGAACATTTGCTAACACATTATTTTGGATGGCAGAGGCATCTTCAATTCATTTGACAGAACTTTAGAGAATTTCCTATAGTTTTTGAACCACGCAAACCTTCCTGTGAAAGACAAGCCATGTAGCGATTTGGCACATGTGGTGATTAAAATCTACTTAATCTTCAACACTTCTCATGCAGTCTTGCTTTGGGGAACTAGAAAATTCAGATAACTGTTCACCTGGAGTAGAAACAGTAATTAATAGACAGGAATGGCCACACTATGCTTACTTTGCCTGTGGTCTGATATTTGCCCTCATATGATAACATGGACTTAGTTTCATAAATCTATTTGACCGTGACAGTGTTCTCTGTAGCCCTCGGGTGCAGTCAGCTTCCTGCTAGGTGTTCAAGGGTAAAATTATGATCAGACGTGAGATAATTCAACATGATTTCTTGACCAGAATCTATTGTGAGACCAACATTATGTTAATGGAGTGGAAATTAATAGTGTTGAGCAATGTAGACTGCAGGTACTAGTCCATTCTTATCAACTCCTATGTCAGAAGGGCACACTTCTGTTTTTGACTAGGAGGAATCAAGAACAAAGAAAACCTTAAATGATATTATATGCACAGTCACTTTTAATAGGATATACTACTTCTAAAATTAGAGTATAGAAATCATGGTTGTTTGGGGATAGTCAGATGGCTCAGTGCTCTAAAGGGCACTTGCTCCCAAACCTTGACTCTTTGACCTCTGGTCATTATTCAAGAGTATGAATTAAACAAATGATTGAACTTTGTGGATTTCCCCACTTCCTCTCAAAAGCTCACAATTAAATAACTATGTATTTGTTTTAGTTTGCTATTGGTTTACTAGTCACAAGAGACCTGAAGTGCCCCAATTCTTGTGGCAACATTGTATAACCTACATACTCTTTGGTTCTAATAGGAAGAACAGACTTACACATACAGCTTTTTATTTAAAATGAACTTACTAGATAATAAGCCCAATACATATTAAAATCACACAAAAGATAACCATATGGCCCAACATCAAGGAATTTGCTGTATTGCTTCATAAAATACCTTAAACTTACAAGGACACTGTTTTGATTTATGTTTAGGATTGCAATGGCATATTCTTCAGCCTCACTCCCATAGCATTTGGGTATCCAGTACCTCACAACTGCAGGTAAATCACCACTGTTAATCTCCCTAGCACTTAAGAGAAAAGCATAAATGAAGGTTGCAGCTCACCATTTTTACTGGATGTATTTCTCAGTCTAAATTATCCACTCTATGTCTAAAAATAGTAATAGCCTGTACTATTACCCTGAAGACACTATACTCTCCTTAAGACATTGTCTTTGTGGATAAATATTTTACAAAGCAAATTTGAGCTAAGCTTGCCTAAGCTTTCAGTAAAGACATTAGTTCACTAAGCATATTAATTAAGACAAGTTCAAATGTCTGTCTCCCTCCACTGCGAGGTAATGATTGCACGTACACCATTTGTCCTGTAGAAGCTGCTCATCTGAGGTTTCTGCAACTCATCCTTAGTCCTTCAGACATAAATTAAAGGTTCTTAGCCACTGGATTTTTTTTTTTTAAGACCATGTAATGGAACTCAACGCACATCGTGTCATTGAGGAGTTAGGACATAGCAAGCCCTTTCATAAGCTCTTGATAAGAATGAAGTGCAGATGCCCATGCTGTGGTTCAAAACTGTTGTTTATTGCACAGGAAGTTCTTCATACCCTCGGAATGGGTGCACTTTCTATGACTGTTGAGATTTATTTCAACAACCTGCTTAAGTTTTGAGTCCTATATTATGTTGAAGGAAGAATATACCTACAATATTTTTAAAGGCTTTGGATCCAATACAATATCTTTTTGGATTGAAGTGGGACATAAATGTGGCAAGCATATATGCAGTTAAGTAGACAGACTGATAGGAGTGTCATTTTAACTTCATTTGGATCCCTCTGAAATTCTCTATTGCTCTACTATACACTGGGACAAGGAAACTTTTTTTTTCCTAGACAGGGTTTCTCCATGTAGTTTTGGTACCTGTCCTGGATCTTACTCTGTAGACCAGGCTGGCCTCGAACTCACAGAGATCTGCCTGCCTCTGCCTCCCGAGTGCTGGGATTAAAGGTGTGAGCCACCACTGCCCGGCAAGGAAACATTTTTATAACCATCAAGATTCAGTAGAACAAACTTTATGAATTGGTAAGAGAACTATTTATATGGACTCGTAGTCTGTGCATTTCTGTATAAGCATTAGTGTCTCATGTGAGTGCACATGCACACACATATACGCACACACCATATTCCCCTAGATACTATACATTGCAATTTTTTTAATATAATTAAAAAGCAACATGAGAAAGAGAGTCCCCAGACATTCTTTCCTATAACATAGGGAGAAACATAGCTAATAATGTGTCTATCTTTCATTGTATAATATATGGCCATTTGAAAAAGTTAAGTAGAAACTAAAGCAAATAAGTGTGATAAGTTCCAATGACAATACAAACACATTCGCATGCTGATGTGTTCAGTAAAATTCCTCCTAAACATTTAATTCTTTCTTTATTGTTGCCACTTAAGAAAAATATCAGCATGCATGTTTTGAGCCCCTTTAAACTCATTTACTCCCTTATTAAACAGTACAAGAAAATAAAATTAGAAAGGTCAAAAAACTGGTGTTTTAAATGGTAATCAATTCTCTAATTAACAGCAAGTAGATGTCAAAGAGTGATGTGTCCTTGTAAAGTATGGTGCTTTGGAGTGTAGAATGGCTGGATAACTACTCTGGGTTCAGGAAGAGCAGGATCTCTGGACTTAGTCTCAGGCTCCATGCTTTCACTCCCATACAGTTTGGATCTCGTAAGATCTTTTTCTAGAGGACTCATTTGACGAGGGTTCTTTGCAGATCTCTTAACTGAGCTACAACTAACACTTCAGTGTCTGACTCTGAGACTGGAACTTCCTTCCCCACCAGGAATGTCTTGTTGCAATGGTTGGCCTGCGGAATGAAGACCCTCTGTCTTTTCTGTGCTGCTACTTCTTTGAAACAAAATTAACTTCAACTACTATGGTTTGAAGGAGGAGTGGATCTGAGGGAGAGGCGAGGTGGTGGTGGGGACTGGGAGGAGTGAAGGGAGGGGAAACTGCAGCTGGGATGTAAGATATGAGAGAAGAATTAATTAATTAATTAAAATAAATAAACTTAAATTTGAAAATTGCCATTGGAAACATTGTTGGTAGAAGTGGCAGTGATGGTGGTGGCCACCAGGCCAATCGCCTCCCAGTAATTCGTATTGTACCTAAATCAAGGCCCTTAACTCTGGGTTGCACTTCATTAGGAATCAGAAAACAAAATGGATCTTTCTAGCTTCCTGCTTGGAGGTTTAGATATTATCTTGGCCCAGCAGTAACTCCTGATAAGCCCATCTAATGAGTGTCATTTATGGCATTTTAATTCACCCTCTTACCAGGCCAAGCCAATGACCCATGTGTTCCTCCTGCTCATGAATATCTATATAATTCTAAAATAAAGGTTAAAAAGCAGAATAAATTTTTTCTCCTCTGGTTCTCATATCAGTGAGGAAGCATTTGGTCACTACTTCAACACAATGAAAGGAACAGGAACAAATGATTCCATGGTAGAAACAAAACCACTGGTACAGATTGTCTGCATAGACAACTATGTATTTATATATAATTTTAAATTAATTCTTAGTGAAAAAGTTGTACTTGAATCCTGGCTTTGCTAACGTTAGCCATGGTTATAGTTGATAAATACATGATACCATGTACATTAATATCTGCTTCCTTTTTTATTAAAATTGGGACAATATTCCTGTAATGGGTGACTGTGGTAAGTATATTTAACTAAATTAATTACATAATTAATATAAAGAGATTTTGCTATGTAACTCAATCCTCATGCCTTAGTCTCTCGAGAGCTTCTATCATAGGCAGAAACCACTATGCCTGGGTTAAGATTCAAATTAAATATTCACTAGTAAATGTCGACAACTATATTGGTAAAATGTGGTAATATGATTAGCAAAATACTTAAAATTACAGAAATTTGGAAGGAAGCTTCTTAATAGTGACTCAAATTGGACAAAACAGATTGGGCAAAATATGTTTAAAAAATTAAAAAAAAATAAGACTTCCTTAACAAGTTTAATTAACTGGTCAGTATGAAACAGATAATTAAGGTCTTAACAGGCTGGGGTCTGGTATCCACCATATTGTTAACCCAGGTAAGATGTGTTTCTTTTTGCAATGGTTAGGTTTAAGCTTTTGTTAAGCTGCTGTGAAATAGAAGGTGTGTCACTACTTCTGGCCCCTCTGTCTGTATCCTGTTCCCGTGTGAAGCTGTTACTATGTTACCTAGTTGGTGATGTGACTGAGAAAATTTAATCTGGTGCACTCTTAGCAGCCTAAGCCTGCTGCAGCTGATGGGAACAGACACTTTCCAACCATGACAAAGAGCAACAGTGTCATTCAAAGAGCCATTACAGTGACAAATAGTGAACAAAGAAGAGAGAAGACAAGGCAAGGGATCTATAGCATTGCTAAAAGACTTAAAGTTTGGTTAAACGGGACAGCAACTTAGGAAACTCAAACAAAACAAAAAGAAATGAAAGGAAAATAAATGGGAGAACTCAGGGGGTTTTAGTGACTTTGGGTTTCTCCCATCCTTGTCCTTCGTGGGCCCCTGGGTTTGAGTTCTATGCTTTACTGTTATTATAAATAATTCCCCAGAAACATGTTTAAAGTCTCCATCTTCTTCTGAAGTGTCCTGCCCACATCAGAGTAGTTTTCAAGTCTGGTTCCTTTCTTCTCTTCCATTTTCCTATGTAGCTTCCGATTCTTTTCTATGTTTGCAGCTGTCATCATCTGAGCAGCTCACGCCTGAGAAGTGACAATCTATCCTGCGGGCCAAATTTTCCTGAAGCATGGTTTTACTATGATACACTCTGGCAAAAGGCAAACTCTCCACTGGTAATCACCTCATGCCCAAACCCCACACTTTGGTATTCCAGACTCCTGTCGCTTCCCTCCACTCGGCTCTTCTAGTTTTAGCATAAGTCACTTGCCAAAAGGACTCCACAATCCCACCAGCGGTGGTATCCACACCTACCACACTTGACAAAAGGATTCCACAATCCCACCAGCGGTGGTATCCACACCTATCACACCTGACAAAACGATTCTACAGTTGTACCAGTGGTGGTATCCATATCTACCACACTTGACAAAAGGACTCTACAGTCCCACCGGCAGTGGTATCCACACCTATCACATCACTTGCCAGTGCATGTGAAAATTTGGGCAGGCACATCTATCTCCTTGGCGGGCACTTTGCATTGCTTTTTGCTATACCAAATCTCTGCGGGCCCCAGTGAAAAAGTATGATACCTTTCAGAGGCCTTACATAAATAAGCCAACAATGAACATTCTTAATTCCTGTAATATGCTCTTTGATCATCCCTAAGCCTAATGGATGTCTGGTCTGGGCTCTCTACCATTGTACCCATGCATCTTCAAAATAATTATTACTACCAATGTGTCAGTTGGATTTGTCTTGCGGAAATGAAATTTTATAGCTGTTCCTTGGGCTAGGTGTAGTGACCAGTGCCCATAATCCAAACATACATGTGGTTGAAGCATGAGGATCAAAGTCTGAGGCCAGCCTAAGCACATAACAAGACAGTGTCTCAAACAAAACAAAACGTGTACAGGTTTGCTACTCAGTTTTAACAATGGGCCACTTTTTGTTTGTTTGTTTTTTGAGGATTTACTTTATAGACTGTATCTCAATAGTGACACAAAAATAAGTTACAAAATAAGATATATTTTACTAATAGAGCATTTAGTTTTATCTTGATAGAACAAACATTCTATATTTATAGAATGAGTGACTCCAGGTCAAAAAAGGATGACTAAACCCATATTTATGATATTTGGAACATAAAAAATGGAATGGTATAAGTGATTTTGGTTTCCTATGAGATGGCTGGCACATTGGCTTCTAGGTTTTATTTTGTTTTTGTTTTTTAGTTTGAACATGAGTGTAAGATGGGTGAGTTAAAATTAAAAGGTATATAAGATACATTAAGACCAATAAAAGAAATGTATGATATAATAATAAGTTTGTATTATTTTTAAGACCATGTTTCATCTGAAATTCATGTTCTCTTCCTGACATGAAGGTAGAGTCAACTCTGCTGCTTGTTCACAGCTTAATTGTCATGAAAAGCAAGAGCTGAAGAAACCACTGAAACTGCAGCTGGCTTAGTCATAAATAATAACCACTTCCATTTCCACAGCACCTGTGAAAAGGTCCCTAGAAATCTGATAACTTTTAAAACCATGCACCAGATTTCAAATGCAAAAATCTCCCGAGAGGTGATGTGGGGGTTAGGAATTTAAACACTTGAGGTCAGTAAATGGGAAATGTCTGCTTCTCATTATGATGTTATCTCATCTACATAAGCATGCTTTGTAATTTCCCCTTATTCTTTACTTAGAAATTCCACTCTGCTGAAAATATTAAGTCTATCTAAATATTTAGCACACCAAAATGTAAACAGTGTAGGTTTGTTGTGTTCTGTGTGTTGATATTTTCAAACACAGCCTGAAATTGGTGCAATTTGAATTTGTATTTTTGCTTGGAATCCCAAGCTAAATGAAAATGCTGGCCCAGCGGTCACCACGAAATGTTAGCTGCTCACCTCATTTACTTCTGCTTATTCCTTCCAGGGTTCAAGAATGAACAGAGACCCAGTGGAGAGTCTAGTACAGTGCTAGGACAGACGGGGTTGTGATGTCACAGTAGGTGCTTTGCTCATGCCAACTTGTCAATTCTTGTAGGAATTGCAAGTAGGCATCTTAATATTTATTTTGTGACAGAGAAAACGGACTCTCAGAGTGATTAAGAAACTAGGCAGCCAGGACGCAAGTCAGAATTTGCTAGCCGCTAATGTCCCCATGTTTCCCATTGGTTGGAATAGGGGGAGAACCCTGTTGAAAATACCTTTACATACTTTACATCACTTTCTCAAATCAAGGATGACTAGAAAATAGATTGTGGGCAAAATGCAATGGAAAATTTTAAGCACATAAGCTAAAATTTTGTAATGTAGTCTTCACAACTGACAGCCAACATTTTAATTTTGGAACATATGGAAAGGGTATGTGCGTCCAGTTGAGAAGAAAGCTGTGGGGCAAGACCATCTGCTTAGATGCACTTTATCAGTCACCTTCTGGGGGAGGAGGGAAGGGGGGGAAGTGACCCACTGCAGTTTACCAAGCAAGTTTGCCTGGTGCTAAAGCAAGAATTTCCCTGGAACTGACCTGTTCTTGCAGTGGTGACATGCTTCAGCTGTCTTGTCACATCCAGTACGACACACACAGAACTCTGCAGACAAATACGAAAGGCATCTATTTTCTCAATAGGTGGAACTTCCCCAAATTCTAGCCATTCACTTGATGCTACTAAAACTTAAAATCATGTTCTTTTAGAGGTAGGAACAACCTAAAAGACATTTTTTTTTAAATCTGAGCTTTGGGAACAGTGGAATCTAAGGATAAAACATTGTGCTTGAGTTATTTAAGTAAGTACAGAGCTGTTGTCAGGACCAGGGGCTGCCTACTGTATTTGCTCAAAATCCAATGTATTTCCCAACTTGAAGCATACTTCCTAAAATACAAAAACATTTATTTATTGTTTATTTATTCATTTATGTTGTGTTTGTATGCTTGCTCTGTTAGGGTTTTTTAGAGGAGCAGAACTGGTAGAATGAATCTACACATACATAGAATAAAGGGAAGGTTATTAGAATGGCTCACAGGTTGTGGTCCAGCTAGTCCAACAAGGCTTTCTACCAACGGAAGATTCACAAATCCTTTAGTACACTGAATAGCTCAATTGGTCTTCAGTATACACCAGAATCCTGAAGAAGTAGGCTCTGATGACAGTGAAGGAAAGGACTTGCTGTAGAGAGCTAGAGCAAGCAGGCAAAGAGAACAAGCTTCCTTCTTTCTTGTCCTTTATATACCTGCAAACAGGAGTGGTCCAGATTAAAGGTAGATTTTCCGACATCAAAGATCCACACCAGAAGTGATTTAATTAAGAAAAATTCCTCTCTTGTGTACTCAGCCTTTTGGATTTTTGTTAATTTCAGATGTAGTCAAATTGACAACCAAGAATAGCCATCACACTCACCATGCTATTCGTGTGGAGGATAGAGAACCTATTTCTGAATTCAATTATCTCCATCTACCACTGGGTCCAGGGAACAAGCTTGTCTTGGTGGTAGGCAGCACTATCCCCCTTCTGAGCCATCTTACCAACTAAGACCATTTTTTGAAAGGCAGCTTCAGAGTTCTAGTTTGCTTTGAAGTAGAGTTATTTCAAGAAAGTTTTGATAGATGAATCCTAGTTGCCATAGACTGGAATAGTGGATTATTTAAAGAATATATGTTGGAGTCTTTTTAATAAATGAAAAGTCTACAATATGAACAATCTCTCTCTTATATTAAGGTAAAATGATTTTGTGGTTTAATGAAGCTATTCACTTAAGGTGGTGCACTGATGTGTTTATGTGTGTATGGAAAGAGACAGAGAAAGAATAAAGAAAGTGCAACAGCTTGAAATGCATATTCTGTGTCCCTTTGCTTTGTCATGTGTTCCTAGCAGCTTGTTACTAGATGCCCACCCTGTCCCATTCCTTGTGTTAGAGCCCTTGTTTTCCAGTCCTCTAAACATACCCATGTATCAGACCTTAACCTTAACCTGTCTCCTTTTCTTCTTTTTCCTCTTAGGTTATCCGCTCAAATCCTAGTGTCATCTGTGGGTTGTTAACTTCTAATTTATTACTTTAAGTGTTGACACTTCACTAAAATCTAGATTTATGTAGCCCACACTATGTTTGCTTTTTCCACTTTGTCACCTCCCATTTCCTGTGTCCAGGAGTTTGCTGCAAGTACTCAAAATCCTAAAAGCATTCTTGACTCTTTTCTTTCCCATTCCATATCCAAGGAATCGATCACTCTTATCTGATCCTCTTCATAATATATTCAGGATCCACCTCTGTGATAACTTCCCACAGAACTCAGTTTCTAGCCCTTAATCTCTTATGGGGACAATAGCAGCTCTCTTTATCTTCTCCTTTTCACTCTTGCCCTTACATTTTGTAAAGCACTACATAACACAAACATGCTTCTGCAGAAATTGCATTGATCACACTTAGTAAATTCCTAAGACCTTATCATGCTGCACCATGTTGCTGGTCTCTTATCTCATTCTCCGGCTTAGGCTCAAATAAGTTCTGATGGGTTATTTATCACTATCAGTGTGGTAATTTGAATGTAATTGGTTCCCGTAAGTTCATAGGGAGTGACACTATTAGGAGATGTGGCTTTGTTGGAGTGGGTATGGCCTTGTTGGAAGAAGTATTTCACTGTGGGGGTGGGCTTTGAGGTGTCATATATGTCCAAGACATGCTCAGTGCTTCAGACCATTTCCTATTGCTTCCTGATCAAGATGTATCCACCACCATGTCTACCTACATGCCGCCATTCTCTCTATCATGATGATAATGGATGGAACCTCTGAACTGTGAGTTGCCATCTCAATTAAATGTTTTCCTTTATAAGAGTTGCTATGGCCATGGTGTTTCTTCATAGCAATAGAAACCCTAACTAAGATAGAAGTTGGTACTAGGGACTGGGGTATTGTGATAGACCTGATCATGTTTTTGTTTGGAGGAATTTGAACTTCGGTACTTTGGATAAGGAAAGCAGTAGAATGGTTTAAGCTTTGCTTAATGGACCATACTAGTAGGAACATGGAAGATAGTGGTGATAAGAGATATTTGGAATACTGGCTCAAGAGATTTCAGAGGAGAATTTTAGTTGCCTAGAGATCATTATTGTGATATTTTGGTGAAGAATGTGGCTGCTTTTTGCCCTTGTCTGAAGAATCTGCCTGAGGCTAAAGTGAAGAGTTTGGATTAATTCCATTGGCAGAGGAAATCTCAAAACAGCCTAGTATAGACTCTGTTGTGTGGTTATTACTGGTAATTCTAGTAAAGATTTATGATGAAAAGGAGCAGGTTGAGCAGGGTAAATTACAACGTGTAAAATTTAAGGAGAAAAGGAGGAAATGGAAAAAAAGTGGAATGGAGCTAAGTCCTATATTCAAGGAGATAACAGATGAAGAAAGGGGAATAAAGGGAGTGGTGGATTCAGGGCATAATCCCACCCAGCTAAGTTTCCAATTTGTGAAATGGAATTAAAGAAAAGCTTAGGGCTAGGTGTGGTGGTGCATGCCTTTCATCCCAGTGCTCAGATTGAAGAGGCTTGAAAATCTCTGAGTTTGAGGCCAGCCTAGTTTATGGAGCAAGTTCAAGGACAGCCCCATGATGTTGGAGAAGCCAGAGTCATGGTATACCTGCCAAGGAAAGCTGCTAACTGGGAGTAGAAGCAGTTGTGTTGCAGTCAACATCGCTGAAAGAAGTTGGAGATTTAAAGAGAGTTTTGACATCAGACATGGAGATGCAGAGTTTGGAGTTTGCCTGCCTCGTTTTCAGTCTTGCTTTGGTACAGTATTTCCTCAGTATGCTCCCTTCCCTACCATTTGGAATGGTAATGTATTTCCTGTGCCATTATATGTTGGAAGTATGTGATCTGACTTTTAATTTTGATATTATAGGGGATTACAGCTAAGAGATTGACATGAGTCTCAGAAGAGACTTTGAACTTTGATCTTTAAAACATTGTTGAGACTGTGACAGACTATGGGGACCTCCAAAGTTTGACTAAATGTATTTTGCATTATGATATTTTTATAAGCTTATGGGGGCCAGAGAGTAGAATGTGGTAGTGTGGATGTAATTGGTCCCCATAAGCTCATAGGGAGTGACACTATTAGGAGGTATGGTTTGTTGGAGTAGGTATGGCCTTGTGGCAAGAAGTGTGTCACTGTGGGGATGGGTTATGTGGTCTCATATATGCTCAAGTCATGCTCAGTGCTTCAGACTATTTCCTGTTGCCTCCTGATCAAGATGTAGCCAGCACATGTCTGCCTACATGCTATCATTCTCTCCACTATGATGATAATGGATTGAACCTCTGAACTGTGAGCTGCCACCTCAATTAAATGTTTTATGTGTATACGTATATGAGAGAGTACTCTTGTTGACTAGCTGCTTATTTCCCTGTTTAATGTTTCTCTCTCCTCCTTCCTCCATCCTCAAACCCCCTAATTAAAATTTTTATCTGCCTCTTGTACTAATCTGTGAGTTTCACAAGGTCAAGGATTTCACTTATTTTGTTCAGTGCTGTATATTCTATATCTCTGGTAAATACATAATGAAGACATTAACTCAGAATATTTTTTCTTCATTAAATTATGGACTTGGGACACAGGTAAAAAAAATCAATGTGTTAATATAAATACAATCATCAAATTATTTTACTTCATCTTATTTATGCTATTGTATTATATAAATACAATATAATATATAAACATTATCATTATATTACATTATTTCTTATTTTTGCTGTCTTATTAATATAAATGTCATCACATTACTTGAGTTCATCTTATTTATGCAGTCAGATCAAAGGGACACAGCATTGCCTTTGATAATCAGTTGCACTTTCTACCTTCACTCTTTAAAGTGTATTACAAGCCATGAAATAAATGTTGAACATGTGCATGTATATTTGCATATTGTTCAATCATAGGCACCAGGAAATGAAGCTTTCTATGACATAATGTGGGTTTGGAATATGATGTGAGATCTGTGGTTCAGGAAATGCTAAGGAAATTAACTTCATAGGCTCTGAGGCTGCAGGTAACCAGCCAAGCTGCTTGTGGGCAGACACTCTCTATGTCTGTATGTGCTTTGTAAAAGTGTCAAAAACTTCACATTTTCAGTGAACATTCAGTTCTGTGTGGAAGCGACTACACGGCAAAAACTGGATGAGCAAATTAAAACTTGGTGAAAGAGAGAAAGAATTTAAAGAGCTTAAGAAAAATAAATAAATTTTACACAATTTGAGAGCAAATCTCAGGATTCATGTGAACATGCCAGGCATAGAAAAGTTATCAACAGAGCTTTTGCTGGCTGTCTTCTGCTCCGAAGACCAAAGCCCATTGGGGTGTGCCTACTGCCTCATAGTGTTCACAGGGTCAGAAATCCTCACGTTGCTCTATTCAGCAATTTTACAATGTTGAATAACAAATAACATTTGACATATGTAACTTCCTCAGATAAAACGAATGTTTCTGGTTAGCACAGACAGACTCAATATGCTAGGAGAGCTCACAGTAGGGTAACTAGTTGTCTCATGCATGTGTAAATATGTGAGACACATGTGGGAGTTTCAGAAAGGTACAACACATCGATGAGGAAGAAGGACTGACATATAAAATGCCAAAGAGCATGAACTGCAGGCTTGAACCATGGGAAGCTGCTGCAAGACAGTGGGAAAGAATGGGTTTTGAAACTACTGTTTATTTATATGCTATGCAAAGATGTTCTTATTCCTGGTCTTGATTCTGTTGGCTTCTGCTTTCTTGTGCATTCTTGTGCACAAGGTTTCTTATTTAGTATACAATGAGGAATCCATAACCCCAGTAAAAGATCTCATTTTAAAAAGGCTATATTTAAATAACATAAAAATTTGTATAAAAAGTGCAGTTTGTGCTAGGAAGAGACAGGTCAACAGTTAAGAGCACTTGAGGCTCTTGCAGAGGCCCAGGGTTCAGTTCCTAGAATCCACATGACAGCTCAAAACCACTCTCAGGAGAGCTGAAGCCTTCTTCTGACCTCCATGGGCACCAGGCATGCACATGGTGCACATAAACATGCAGGCAGAACATTCATACACATAAAATAAAAATAAGCAAATCTAAAATTGTTTTAAAATAATAAATCACAAATACTAGCATATATAGTCTATATAAAAAGTTCATCTTATGCTAAGGAAAACTACTAAAGTTTGTAATATTACAGATATAAAATGCAGACAGCCACATTCTTGTTCAAATTCATCTACACTATTTTAAAAAGCTTATGTTCATACAGAGATATTGTACTTCAAAAAGTATATTGAAAAATTAGACAGCATGTACAGAAAGAGCAAGAACTTGATAGAGGGTGACCTTGATATCACACTAAAGGAGTTTGCATTGTTTTGTCAGATAGTTGAAGGATGTAATAACTCTCTTCATAACTGTGAAGAGCTGTTATTACGAGAATATAGACCAGCTGTTCTTCAGATTTATAAAGTAAACTTTGGCTGGTTTTGTTTAAAAGTTTGAGGAAAAGCTCTGGAAGTAAAGGTTACATATGGGTTTCTGGAGATTGGCAGTCTTCTTGACAGGAAATGTTGAGGTCTCATTTGCTTTGATGGAAAGTTTTAGCCTAGTCTGAGGAACTCCACTGTACTTGAGATATAAGCTCTTTGATTCAAATTCACTAATACCACACCCATTGATAATTGGTACCAGAGGCAGGGCTGCTCATTTGTGTTAACAGGGAGTCAGGGTTCTCTCTTTGGGGGCTTTATTCTTGTCAATAAAAGTATTTAGAAATGTACTTCGATGGAAGCTCAGTGACAAGGTATTAGACTTTCATTTACAAAGAACAAGCCAGGCAAGCTGTGACTCAGCAACTACAAGGATCAGAGAGGGGAAGTGAAAGAGAGAAAACCATGCCATTTGTGTCAGGGAACAAGAAAGCAGGAGGGTTCAGTAATGGAGGTAGGCAAGCAGCTGTTGGCAGGAGAAAAGCAGGAGTGGGAGGTGTTTCAGAGATAGAGTGAGAAATCCCAGAGTATTAGGAAACCACGTTTAGGTTTTGGCCACAGTATTTGGCCAAAATTAGAAAGAAGGGAAAAAAAATGTCACATTACTCTGAGTAACTCAGAAAAGTGGGTGGGCAGGCTTCGTGGTGGAGGCTCCATAAGTGGCTGCAATGGAGAGGGGTTATCTTAGAAGAATAGGCACATTATCTCACCAAAGGGATAATTATTCCTCCCATCTCCTTAGTATGTCCCCAGGTGAATCTGGTTTCCTATGGAGTGGACTACTAACCAGGTGATTGACTGGTTCAGCTGGAAAGGGACAATAATGTACAATGTTTTAATTTTTGGAGCAGATTGGAATTCCATGTATTTACTCAGATCCAGGAGGCCTAAGGAGTGGCAAAGTTGATGCTTATCTTCATAGCGTTACCAGGGAAATGGAAGGTAAGCTCAAAGCTATCTATGAGGGAGGGGTTCATCCTCAAAGGCTTTCAATGCTACTGTAACATCCCTGCCTCAAGAGTTGAGACCCTAAAAGTATTTGTGATAGGCTGAAATTGGTGGCTAGTTATAACCCATTTCCACCACCCAAATCCAAAGATTCAATTCCAAAACTGTTTCCCAGAAGGGCTTTAATGTCTGGAGTTTCAGTCACACACACCTACATGGACAGCATCCAGGCAGGAGTGCTCACTTAGGGGAAGACATAAGCCAGAAGAGCTTCCTCCTGGTACTTCTGGCCTCTGACCAGAACAGTACCAATAATCTTTCTTGCTTGGACCAAGGACAGGAATGGAAGTGCTGCTTATGGATCCCCTGCCCTAAAAGCTGCCAAATCAGTTTTGTCTCCTGTCCTCCCATCACCTCTCTCAAGAGGTATCCATAACGGTCCTTAGGGAATCCCGTCCAGATCTGGGGAAGTAGAAGTTTCCTTTCCTCTGTTTCTTCTCTCTTGATAATAAATTTCCCTTGAGTCCTCAGTCCCTTTGAGTCTGTTTTGTTTGCTGTCATCCTACCTAGCTTGTTTTTAAAACACAAAGAAAAAAAGAGAAATTTTATATTTTGAACATGGGAATCAGAAATTGAGAATATATGCCTTTTAATTTAACAAGGTCTTTCACTCACGTTTAAGTCCCCTATCTGGAGTGCTCATTCATTAACTCATGCAAATGTGAGGGAAAATAGAAGCTCATGTCTCAGACTTACATATAGCATTCATTTGCATATCCATGCACACACACACACACCTTATTTTACATTAAATCTGTCTCTATACTATTTATATTTATACCCATTTGCTGAGTCCAAATATATCTGACCATTTTTTTTTAATTCAGCCAAGTGTTCTTTAGAAAGTATTCTTAAGTTATACTTGGTAAGACTTTGCAGCAAAGCTGAATTATGGTGGAAATCCTATACAAATACTCAATCTTCCCAACAGCAATAAATTACAATGCCAGAAACATAAGGTGCTGACCTCCCAGTGTGAACAAAGTGGGGGGGGGGTGAGTGATGGGGAGGGAGCTCTGATTGGAAATGCTTTTCTTGAAGAATAAAGCATTTATGCAGGGAAACAGCCATGAGTAAAGTCACTCCTGATATTTATCCATATAAAGCACAAGAGGATTTTCTTCAAGGAAAAAAAAATAAAGAAACCCCTATGTTTTAGATTGATACTGAAAGTTATAAATGTTTAATGCATCTCATTACTACAAGTTTACAGGGTCATTTTTACTTAAATAAATGAAGGCATGATTTTTTTAAACGAAGAAATGAATGAACAATCCTTAATGTGAAGAAGCATTTGGTAATTTTAGGATATCAAAGTGACAAACGCACTATGTGCAGATCTCTTTAAAATACCAGCGCACTGCCTGAGCTGGAGTGTGTGTGGTTGTGTGAGGGTCAGGTTCAAGGACTGCTGTTGTGCTTGTTGTTTCACAACAGGGAGCAGCTCCCAACTGTGAGCCAGGACAGAAGCAGCATCCTTGTTTCCTTCATTATTTCCCTGCAGCCCTACCTCTAGAAACATCCCAGTAAAGCAGACCCTGGAATAAGGAAAGGACTTTGCTGGGACAGAGTCATCGTCTTCCTTATTGGCTCTTAACCTCTGACCTGGATTATTTTTAAGAAAATACCAGTTTCACACCAGTTAAGACCAATTATTTGGATTAGGTGCAAATATTAGTATTAAACAAGAGCAACTAAGGCTGCTAGCCATGTGTGGTTTTTTAATGCGAAAGTGTGTCTGGGAGCTAATTTAACATCTGATTGTGAATTCCTACATTACAAGTGGCAGTGAGATAACTCAGGCATGTAAATCTCATGACTTCAGCTCTGCCATTCCATCTTTTCATGGTCCTCTCTGATTCATCTCTTCCTGTGTCATACACCATTCTCTTTGCCACAGCCATAACCAAGTCCACTTGGACAAAACTTCACTAAGACAACCATCTCTTATCTTAGTTTTCCTGTCAAGGTGTTGTGTAGTGGTTTCCTCCCAGACTGAAGCATTCCAATCTTCAGTGAATCTCTTTAAGACAGGAAATAAACAACACAAAATAACTTCAGGAAGTCCCTGAAACTGACCAGATTCACTAGCCTCCTCTGTCTCTAAGAGAATATATTTAGTAACAACTGCTGAGAGTCACTCTCATACAAATCAGTTTACAAAGAACGACTCTCAGACAAGGAAAGGTACTTAAAAGAGGCTCAGACCATACCAGCCACCTAGAAGAAGCAGAGCTTAGCCAAGCCCCTGAAAGAAGCAAGGACCAGCCAAACTGGGAAGAAGAAACAAAGACCAGCTGAGCTACTTGGAAGAAGCTTAGACAACTGAGCCTATCTAGAAAGCACCCTTCAAACAGTTGAACTGCCTACAGTCTGCATATTGTGCCTTAGATCTCCATGCTGTTGTGGGCTTTGGTGATATAGTTGTCTTTGAGTCATTTTTGATAATATAAGTAATGCCTTACACACATATTTTTGTAAGTAATCCCAACAAAACTCGAAGTTGGACTTCGGTGCTATCTGTACTTTGGTCCATTTTTATTAGTTCCATATCTGTGGTGAGTAGGCATTTGTTCATGTCTCCCAGGAATTGTTGTCACACCACACTGGATCATATGGCACACAAGTATCTTCCTTAGACACAGGTTTCAACCTTTAATTGCCTAAATACCTCCCCAACTTTCTGTGGCAGTCTATTCTTCAAGACAAACATTTTCAGTTTTGAAGTAGTATATTTTAGGCCCTTGACCATCTGGTTTCCATACCAGGAGCTTCTCGCTGAACAGCAGGGATCTACAGCTCCCCCAGCTTTGTCTGGATCTAGTATTTCCTGAGCCCTGCCTTCTGCAATTTCTTTTTTGTTTATGAAATGCTGATTCCTTTTGCTCAGCTGACACAAGTCTCAGCTCAAGGATCATTTCCTGAAGGATTTCTCACCATGCGAGTGGACTCACTTCAATCCCTGTTCTTAATACTCAGTTTTTGGTGCTATAGAATTTGCATTTGTACAGTATTCCTTGGGTCTTTGTTTAGTTCTGCTCCTGGTTCTTCAATGATGCCTTTTAGAAACAAGATTCATATATTGTCGAAGCTCTCAGCAACTGGCACAGTTCCCCACACATAGTAGGTACTCAACTTCTCAATTTTCTAAAGGACTGCAAAGTGATTAAATGGCACAGAGCATACATGAGCTCACATCTTAGTGACTTAATGCTGAGTATGCATAGGCTGGAAAGTCTGTCTGCATTCCAGTGCCAGAATTATATTTATGAGGACATGTGGAGGGCAGAGCAGACTGGAACACTGTAGTCCAAAAAGACAGGAAGAGAAGACCATTTTTAACCTTAGACTGTACATAGATCCCCAGAAGATTTTTTTTTAAATTATTGAGAGAAAGGTCAGTTCTAAGTTTGACAAAATGCATCACTGATTGGGTACTCCATACATAGAACTTAAGTATCCTGAGCTGCTGGATGATTCCTGCATGCTGCTCATACCAAATGTTCTCTTTTAGTGTGTAGAAGGAGTCAGAATTTGCTAACAGAAGAACAGAAAGTCCTTAATGTGGGGACCCACAATATCCATTTCCTTCTCTGCATCCTGCTTTCCATTTTTCATTCTGACTGTGCAGCAGATATGTGAAAAGTTGCCTAAGTTGCTCCTTCATTATATCTGTTCTATTTCCCCTTTAAAAGTTGCCTTTCTTTCTCAATTTTTCTATAACATCTACTTGACTTTGATTTTTAGCCTTAAATAAAAAAAAAAGAAAGAAAGAAAGAGAAGAATAGGGCTATTGAGATGACTCAGTGAGTAAAGGCACTTGTGGCAGAGCCAGAGGACCTGATTAGTTCCATATGACCAACATGGTGGAAGAAGAGAAGTGGCTCCCCCAAACCGTTTTCTAACCTCCAGACATGTGCTGCGGCACACACACAAAATAGTAAATAAATAAACAAACAAATAAATAAATGTGATACATTTTAAAGTCAAAGAGCATGAAAACAATACTGTGCAGTTTTGAGCAGATGACAGAACTGAGTCTTTTGCCCCATCCATGGCCATTTAGAAGCAATCCTATCAAGTCATGATGAGGCCATTGTTTTTGTTAATGATTGGCTCAGGTACTAAGCCAATGAGCTTTTTTAAGGTATAGAAAGCATTTGAGAAAGATATAGGAATGCATATGAGGCAATAAGATACAAAAGGAAGCTAGCTAATTTTTTTTTATGAGAAAAACGTGTTTTTTTTAAACACATTTATTAGAGTCCCAGAAGGAAAAAAAATATCTCCCACTAGACATGGCAAAAGAAAAATATGCTCATTTTCTGTTCTCTGCTGCATTATACCTCAGAATCAGCATGTTTTACAGACTGAAGGTTTGTAAGGTCCCACACTAAGCAAGTCTAAAGGGCTAAATTTTTCTAGCATGTGCTTATTTCCTGTCTCTGTGTCACAATTCTCAGAAGACTTGAAGATTTTTCATTATTATTACACCTGTATGGTGATCTGTGATTAGTCATTTGTGAGGTTATAGTTGTAATCATTTAGGAGAACCAGAAGCTGTGCCCATAATAATAAAAATGATCAGCTATGTTCAGTGACCAGCTATTCCACCATCTCTCTCTCCATCTCCAGTCTCTGAGACACACTATATAGAAATCAGAACAATGAATAGCCATCTAATGAGATCAATGTGTAGTGATTCGAAGCTATAATCAGGACTTTAGAGGCTGAGGCATGAGTGTAAGGTTCACTCGGGCTACACCATTGAGTTCCAACCCATTGTGAAATACAAAGTGAGACCCTGCTACAAAGAGACAAACAAACAACATGAAAACAAAAACAATCCCCATAAACAAACAAAAAATGATTACCATCTATTTGCTGTGTGTTCAAATAAAAAGGAAAAGTCTCAGGTCTCTCACTTTAAAATGAAAGCTACCAAACTGTTAATCTTAATGAAGAAGGCATGTTGAAAGGCCCAAATCCTGTTCTTTTAACATCATGGAGTTAGCAGAGTTGTGCATGCAAAGCAAAGATTACTGAAGAAAAGGAAAAATGCTACTCCAGTGAGTGCATTGATGAGGAGGAGGTGAAGCAGCCTGACTGCTGGTGTGGAGTGTTTAGTGGGCTGCATGGGTCCGTAAGTCAGAAGCTAGAGTGTAACAGAGAGCAAGGTCTAAGTCTCTTCAGATCTATTAAGCAGGAAAGAGGTAAGAAACATATAGGAAGAAAGTCAGATGTCAGCTCAGGAGGTATAAGGACCAAAGTGCTCTTCAAAACCTACAGGTGTCAGTTGAAACAGAGATCCCTGATGTAGAAGCCACAGTAAGTGCCACAGAGGAACAAGCTCTGACCCCTGGTGATGATGTAATGCTATAGGACAGCCTTTCACACAGACACAGCAGTCTTAACTGGAAAAAAGGTACCATCTAAGACTTCCTTAGCAGCAAAGGAGAAGTTCAGACCTGTATGAAATGGTCTGTCTTGTGAGAAACCAGGGCTGCTTTGAAGCCAATGCTCATTTACCATTCTAAAAGTCCGAGGGCCATTTAGAATGATCTGTTTTGCCTGTGCTTTGCAAAAGGAACAACTGAGCCCGTGAAGTGCCATATCTCTTCTTTATATGTTTACTGAAGAAAAGTTTTATTTATTTATTTTTTTGAGGGAGTGGGAGGCACATGGCATTGTGATATAGCCCTGGCTGGCCCTCAACTCATGGCAATCTTTCTGTTTCAAAATCCTAAAAGCTGGGATTGTAGGTGTGCACTACTACCACAGCCATGTAAAAGCTTTGATGGAAATGGTCAATGAGATTGATTTTTTATTTTAATCCAGAAAACACAACATCTATTCTGCAGCTCATGAATCAAAATAATTTTAACTTTCAGAGCTTATTATTTAAGAGCAGGGGCTAATAAGACAGCTAAGTGATAGAACATTTGTCTAGCATGTACAAGGACCCAAGTTCAATGCCCAGAACTCAGAGAAAAAAGGGAAAATATTATATAAAGTTGGAGACCTCATATATAGGAATTCATCCTGTGTGTCTGGAAAGGGCACTCAAAACCTGGAAAGGCTTCTTCATCCAGATGTCAATAAGAACATTTGTGACTCCTGGAACCAAGTCAAAATTCCAACAGCAACAGGAGTTGGGGAAGATGAATGTGGCTCTACGGAATGACCTTGGAGGGTTCAAGACTTCAGGGATGAGGGAAATGTTGAACTTGGTTAAAAGAGCAGAGTAGCCTGAAGTGAAGGGAAGACACAAGGGTGTGACAGGGGGACGGTGAGCACAAGGCCTTGCTGCTCTTGATGGTTTCTCATGGGAATGTGCTCCAGGAGAAGATGCTGTGGACACTGTTGCTGTAACAGGAAGGAGGCAGGATACTTACATAAACTTCACTGAGAAAGCAGCAGTAGGCTTTTGAGAGGATTGATTTTAGTTTCGAAAGAAGTTACACCCAGGATAAAATACTGCCAGTGTATCCGGAGCTATGAGGAAATCATTCATAAAAGGAAGTGTCAGTCAGTGTCCAAACCCTGCACTGTTGCCTTACAAAACTGCCACATTCACTTCAGGCTCTGGGAGCCACCATTCTATTGAAGTCATCCATGCTGACAAAGACTTCTACTACCAAAGAATTCTGGATCCTGAAGATTCTGTGATCATGGGCATTTAAAGCATAAAGACACCTTTCAATTGCTGTGTATATTGCTTTTAGGTGCAATGTTATTGCACATGCAATAAACTGTGTTATATTAATGTATTAATAAAATTCTCTTGTACATCAGGAAACAAAAGACATAATGTAACTTTATTGCAGTAATCATATGTGCAGTAGTCTGAGACTGACCCAGCAACATCTCTTGAGATATGTAAAGCCTTTCTGTTGTTATTGTTTGTTTGTTTGAGTCAGGGTCTCATGTAGTGCAAATTGGCCTTGATCTCATCATGTAGCAGAGAATGACTTTGAAATCCCAGTTCTCCTGTCTGCACCTCCCAGGTGTTAGATTACAGAGAGCCCTCTGTTACTCAGATGACTGGAAAGCTTGGAGTCTTAATTATGACCAAGAGTCACTGATTTACCATGAAGCAACAGGACTGGTGATGATCATTACATGCTTAGTGTCTGAGGGACATGATGAAAAGAATCAGAACTGCCAGTGAATCATGCCTTGTTAGTTTGAGTTGGTTTCTTATCAGTACTTCATGTGCCTTAAGTGATCATGAACACTGATATCAAACCAAAGGAAGGTCATGCCTGATTCTAAATGCCCAAGACATATTTGATTATTATTATTAGGTGGTATTAAATGTTATTTATTTATTATTTTATTGTATTTTTAGACAGGGTCTTGCTATGTAGGCCATGATGGCCTCAAAATCACAATTGTTTTGCTTCTATCTCACATTGGCAACATGACTGGCATGCCTGTCTTATTTTAAGATATACCAATATAGCTCTACCACAGAAATATCATTATGCATTAGGTTATCAATATTAATCCAGCATAGATCATAGGAAGGACAGTGAAAAGTGCCAGAAGATGAATGGTGAACACATTTGTACAATTCTGTAAGTGCTGGGAAGGACATCAGCAGACTATAGGAGGACCAGGTAGAGAAGTAAGATCTGATCTCATGCACAGGCAGAGAAGACAGGGGAAGGTGGCTGAGGAGCATCATGGAAGACGTTTGGAGGAAAGGGAGGACTTTGTATTTGGAAATTTAGCATGCTCACAGGGAAAGAGCAGGAGAGGAGAGAAGCAAACATGGAGGCTGGCAAGGTATGCTGGACACTGTGGGTTTCATGCAAAGCCTCAAAACACAAGTACTAGCACTGGATGCAAACAGCAGAAGGTTAACACAGCTCTACTATACTCACTTGCTTTGAGTTATTTTAAATGTTTACACGAAGGAATGAATGTTAATAACAGAATCCTTGAGTATACCCTAGAGAAGGCAACCATATTTCTACCAAGACTTCTAGTAAGCCAGGTGGATAAAGTTCCCTGATCTTGAAAACTTTTAAATACTTTAGAATATTCAAAATAAACACTTCACCTCAGAGCGTGTTGATGAAGCCACTAAGCATCCTCAGCTTTATAAAGTTACTATTGGTGTTGGAGGGCCCAGGGTTTAGTGAGTGCTCCAGGTATCAGGAGATTCACATATGTCTTTTTCATTCAGTTGAGTTCTGCACATGATCATTTACTGCTTTGTACCTCAATTGACTTTGCAGAAACTAGCACACACCATAGCATTAAGGGTACCCAGCAATCAGAAATTAGATTTCCAATATTTCACATGGGTCTTTTTTGTTTGTTTTGTTTTTGTTTTTCGAGACAGGGTTTCTCTGTGTAGCTTTGTGCGTTTCCTGGATCTTGCACTGTAGACCAGGCTGGCCTCGAACTCACAAAGATCCGCCTGCCTCTGCCTCCCGAATGCTGGGATTAAAGGCGTGCGCCACCACCGCCCGGCTCACATGAGTCTTATAGTGTATTTGCTGTGTCGTCTGAATTGTGCAATGTGGTAAGCTTTTTGAACTTCAGTATCTCTCTGTGTAGCATGGAGATCATATTACTTCTATGGGAGAAGTCTGTTCTCAGGATTAAATGAAATAATAACACTGAACATCATGCCTAGAACACAGCAAGCACTCAGAAATATTAGCAGTTCATTGCCAGTAGTCATGGTTATTCATCTATGTATACTACAGGTGAAATATGAATATACTTGGAGCAGCAGTGTATTTGGAGTTACTGGACAGCTGACCTTTGGCCCTCAGCTACACTTGGGAAGTGTCCCTAGAAACTAGGACACTGGGAGCAGCAAAGTCAGTAAAAGAAATCTAGATAAATGCTATTATAGGTCACCAGCATCCTGAAATTCAAAGTTCAGACATTGGTAGATAAAAGAAGATGTCAAGCACTGCCCCCACTCCACACACACACACACACACACACACACACACACACACACACACACAAAACAAGGCAAATCTGGACTACCTCCATGTTAAACATCTGCTGGCCCAAAGGCAGTAGAACTATGTCTTTTGGAGAATTAAAGTCTGAATATAGACTCTGACTGAAGGCAGAAGGCCTGCTTTCTAGTTTAATCCTGTCATTTATAAGCTATTGAGACTGAACAAATGTTGTGTCATTTTCATTATTTTATTTGCTCATTAGTAAACTAGGCGTGTGTATGGCTTTTTTTTAACCTACCCCAAAGCATTGTTGGTGTAACTAAATGAAAGAAACCACTTGGGAAAGTCTAAAGATCTTCACCAAGTCCTTAATAAATCCTTTTGGTGATATTTTTTGAATCTTTGTCGTGTTCCATGGATGGTAGTTTAAAACGAAAAAGAAATATGTTGCTTTAAAGGAAAAACAAGAGAAGAACAGCTAGACTTTTCTGAATACTTCGGTGAAGCTGGCAGGCCCTGTGGTGCTGGCACATGGAAAGACCTCAAGCCTCTGCACTGAAGGAGGGAGGGGCTTCTGGGAAGGCTAAGTGCATTATCTCATCAAGGCGATAATTAGCCCCCCTCCCCTTGCTTTCTGGGGAATCACCTTTCCAGGGGCTGGGGTGGGTGTGGGGGATGCCAATCCTGGTCAGGTGACTGACAGGCCTGACTGGATAAACTTCTAAAATGAGAAAACAAAAGCACGTGAGGATTTAGGTAGGTTCCAATTTAGGTAGATCTCCACCCAGCTACTCTTTCCACCAGGGGGAAGTAGTTTTGTCTTTATGAGTGTCCACAAAGCCCAGATACTCTACATTTAAATACACTGATTTAAATGCTAAGAATGGGCTTTGCTTTCCACTGTTACTTAGGAAAGAAGAGGTGGGATCTAAAGGCCACTGTGAGGGAGCTGTTCATGCTCAATGGCCTCCAACCCTGTTAATCCATGTAACGGATTTGCAACAGCTTGTATCTCTTTATTTTTTATGCATTGATTGGTATTCATTTCTCTTTTCCTTCTTTTCTATCTCTTTTCCTCTCACGTAAGAGCCAAAAGCCTCAGCACAGTTTCCCTGTCACTCTGGGCCTTCTCATTGTTTCTCTGAAGCTACCCCTCAGACCCTGCAGCTGCTTGCCACCTTCCATTGCCAAACACATGGTATTCTCCCTTTATCTCCCTTCTGGCAGCTGCCAAGATTTCCAGCTTTCCTGCCTTGTTGTTTTCTGTCAAAGGCTAATGAAATTGCCCAGGAGCTTCCATTTCAGTCTGTTTTAAAATTCTTTTATGAACAAGACTAAGAACCCCCCCCCCAAAAAAAAAAAAAAGAGACCTGTTTCTCCAGTAACAAAGATGCATAAGATTCAGTAGAACTCAGCGCAGATGGATCTGGAGAATATGTTACAGAGAAGACAAAGCATGAGCTTATTTTAGATAGATGCTTGGAAGTTTTTCAGGGGGAATGAGGTGGGAAGAATGGTACAGGGACAAAGGATAAAATGTGCATAAAACATAAAGCTATCTCCATGAATTGTATTAGGCCTCTTTGCAGCCAGGACATCAAGCTGAGTGAGGTCTTGCATTCTTTTGTGGTGTCATCACACACTTTCAGCCTTATTACTCTTGGGACCTTGATCCTTGATGACTCATGGTCCCGTGATTCTTTCACGTATGTCACAGGTGTCCTTACACCTGCAGATGTCATGGCCTCTGGCAGTGAACAATGAGTATACCTTCCTCTCTGGTTTCACCAAATACTACTTCTACATCCTTCGATGTTGCACACACCCCCCACACCCCCCCCCCACCCCCGCCTTATGCAAAGGATACTAACTAAGCAATGACTGTGGCTGATCACATCATTCCTGCCTTACAGCGGAACAGAAGGTTTCAGTTTTCGCTGTCTTCTAGGCTACTTAACTCTCCCCAGCAGAAGTATTCAGATGAAGAAGCCCAACTGTTAGGATAATCTTGTTGATGTAAGACATCTGTATATGACTTCATGACATCTGGCACTGTTTGGAATATAAGGAATCCAGAGCTCTGAATTCTCTAAATACACCATGTGACAGCTAAAGAAATGTTTGCTCATTGGGACAGTAACAAAACTCTCAAGCCAGGTGAAATAAGGAAAGGTATTCTCTACAAATAAATCTATAGAAATATATATGGCATGTGTTATATGTGAGAAAGTGAAGTCAATGTACAGGCATTTCACATAATTCAAAATCATTTCTATGTTAGGTATAGATGGACTCTTGCAAATCACCTTTACTTTTGTCTAAAGAGAAGTTCATTTAACAAACACTTAACAAGGAATAAATAGCTACATGCTAAGTATAATGCTGGGAATAAAGTGATGAAATGCTCCTTCAAGCAGGTAACATGCAAGCAAACATGTAGACACATGGCAAAAACAAGTCATGAATTAGTCATTTCTCCTTGAGACCACTCCAAATGGCCTTCACAGGATGTCTGGCTTGGTGCTTTGCCCCTCCATAGTCATAAGTGGAGAAGGCACATGACCAGGAGAGAGCAGTGTGTTTTCTCTTGGGACTTCTCTACTAGTACATTCAGAAGAGATTCTCTTTCCATCTGGTTGGCTAAGGCAAGACCACAGGACCCTAAATGTCATTTTGGTAGTCATCTTACCCACCACAAAGAATGTGGTGAAGAAAGAAGAGTTGGAAAAAGGAAGGAAGGGGAGAGGGAGGAGGAGAAGGGAGAGGGAAGTTAGAGAAAAACAGAGAATGCCAATTGTATCTGTAGTCTCTTATAATTCTTCTTCCATTTGTCTAAAAATTCATTTATTTGATATCTGAATGTGGGACATTGTAAGTATCATATCCTAAAGCATTAAAGTAACAGAGTTGAGAAGAAGTGAAACTAAAACCCCAAATTTTCATTACAAATATTCAGTTGTATATTCTGAGAAAATAGAAATTAGGGCTCACGCTACCAAGGGTCACCCTTTGCAAAACTAGTATAGTGGCTATTCACAAATGTTTGTGGCACCACCTTTTTTTTTTTTTTTAAAGGAGGTATATTTTCTAAGAACCAGCTGTTCAACATTAGGAATTTATGTATGTGCACATTAGAGTACATGCACAAAGACTTCCTAGTAATTATTTGTAGTAAACTTGAGCTAGAAATAAAGAAATGTTCCCCACAGTATAATTGCAGATAAACACACAATGAAATATACTATACATGAGTAAAAAGTGAATGACATATACATATTTAATAGGATCTTACTATCACAATATAAAGTGATGGAATCTAGGCAAGGAAATACAGAAAGCAATTCCATTTACTTAAGAGAATAAGAAAAGAACTCAAATATGTCACGTTGAATTACTTGGCAAAATACTAAAGAAAGGTAAAATGTAGGAACAGTTCTGAGAAAAGGGGGTAACATGCGGGTTTTGTGCTACTAGTAAGTGTTGAGTTTGGACTGGCAGGTAACAGTGTGAGGATTCAACTGGATTAATCAACTCGATTAGATTATGCATGTGTGCTGTATTTCACAGTAAACACCAGAAGGCAAAACAAGCACTCTAATAGTCAAACCGGTTCAGTCCTGAGTTGCAGAGACATATTCAAAGCAAAAACCCCATCATGGTGATTTCCCACAAAACTGACTCCAGCAGGGGGAAAGAGCTGGCTCAGCGGCTAAGAGCGCCGGCTGCAGGAGCGGCAGCCTAGAGTTGGGACATGATCACCATGCAAACAACACAGGAGTGGCTGCCTGTGGCCCAGTACCCCAGGGCTCCGGGGTTGGAGGCAGGAGGACCACTGTGGCCGGCTGGCTGTACCCAGCTCCAAGTCCAGTGAGAGAGTGCTAATGGAGTCCACTCACTGTCCTTCCTTGATCTCTACATATGTGTGCACTGTCATGCAAATCTGTGCACACATGTGTACAGATACCACATGTGTACACACACTCACACACACAAATACAAAATTGAAAAAACAATTACAGAGGAAAAAAAACTGATTAATTTCTTTTTTTTTAAAACAAGATTTATTTATTTATTATTTATATAATGTTTTCCCTGCATTTATGCCTGCATGCCAGAATAGGGCACCAGATCTAATTATAGATGGTTGTGAGCCACCATGTGGTTGCTGGGAATTGAACTCAGGATTTCTGAAAGAGCAGCCAGTGTTTTTAACCTCTCAGTCATCTCTCCAGCCCTGATATATTTCAATAGACACAGAAAATCATTCTCTGAATTTCCATAGTCACATGTAATTTGAACAAAACTTACAAATAACGAAAATTACTTTAACAAAGTTTATAAAAGTTATTTTAAAAAAATAAAGAAAAATTTAAACATTATCTTCAATTGAGACACATTAATTTCCATTTACAGCAGGACCATGACAGTCTTTATCATCGCAATATTTAATAGACAACTGAAAGCTAATCTAACTATGCTAAAAAACAAAAACAAACAAATAAACAAACAAAAATTCCCCAAACCCAGATGTACTAAAAAATTAAAAGAATGGAAGAGAGGATATATATTGTCTTTTCTGACGGATGATAGAAAAATCTCCTTAGAAAAGTCAATCAATAAAATCTTTGTTTCTCTTTTTTTGTTAGATAAATGATGTAGTAACAAAACAAATAATATTTCTGTTTTACAGCAACCTTGGCCAATGTGAAAAGGTAATTTCAACAGTAATACAAAATATAAAACTTGAATGGATTTTTGTTATCTCTTGCAAAGAACACAAATGATCTAAAAGAAAAGAATGAAATATTTTGTGCTCTTAATTGGGATGAGTAGATAAAAGCTCAGTTCCCTGAAACTTAATAAATTCTATGTACTCAAAAGCAAAATTTCATTTGGATAATTTTAGAGCTCACTTTGTGGTAGTTTGAATGAGACATATCCCCTATAGACTCAAGTTTTCAAATACTTTGTCCCAAGTTGGTGTGCTGTTTGGGGGTGTGGTTGGTGCTCTAACTTGAGAATATTAACGCATTTCCCCGTATCTGATATGCCACTATTTATCTTACATTTTTTTTAATTAACAGTTGTCCATAAGGACCACCAGAGTGAATCTACTTTCCATTGGCAAGTCCTGTAGTACACCTTTACAGTTTTACCTCAAGGTATAATAATTCTGTAAGTCTGTGTCATAACTTATTTAGAAGAGATCTTTATATTCTGTCTCTTTCATAAAATATCATATTGGCCCACTATACTGATGACATTGTGCTGATTGGACCAAGTGAGCAAGAGGTAGCAACTACTCTGGACTTATTAAATAAAATGTGTATCAAAGGGTGGAAAATAAATTTAACCAAAATTCTCTGTCTCAGTGAAAATCCTAGAAGTCCAATGATATAAGGCATACAGATACAGAGATATTCCTTCTAAGATGTAAGGTGAGATGGTAGACTTGGCCCCTCACACCATCAAGAAAGCTGCACAGCCTTCATCATCTAGTTAGATTACTGCTTACTGACATAGCTGGTTCTCATTATTCATTGTCGAGTTACTCTACTCAAAAGGCAAAACTAGAAATGAAAGAGAACATCTTCATGACAGGTATGGAAAGGGACCTTTGAAACAATACTCAAAAGGAAAATTACTGAAGCAAAGACAGCATATTTTGTAAAACAAAACTTAATGTTTTTTTACTTACTATAGATTTAATGAGGAAAAAAAATCACAGCCAACAGACTGGAAGGAGTGGAAGAGAAGTGGAATTTTCAGTCAAAATGGCAAGAGCCTAACAGTAGATTCTTATCAAATTCTTGCTAATGAACAACAGCAACAAAATTAAGTTAAAAATTAAGATAATGACAAAGGACACTGGAAGGCGACATCTGTCCTTTCATTACTTCCTCCTCCCCAAAACGTCGGAACCAATGATATAATGTCCAAATGCATGGAGAAAGAGAGATGGGAATCAAAACACTGGCATCAGTTTTGCTCATTGCATTAACAAAAATTAAAAAGCAGGAGCATTCAAGGGTTGGCCAGTGATGCAGAAGCCCTCAGTAAATTCTTTAAATATTGTGACAGCAGCAGCCATTTTGGGATCTGATCTGGCAGGGCATTCCAGAATCCATATTGTGTAGATACTGTGATAATCAATGTCATTCCTGGGCAAACTTCATAGGTGCTCTTACTCAAACGCAAAGGGGATCAGTAGATATTCATTAGTGGGTTGTTCATGTTAGTGAGGCATTAGAGGTTATGGAAGTGAATGTGGAGTTTCATGCTGTAGAATACTGTAAATTAGAAAGAGACAATAGACAGTGGTTGAGATGATACTTAAGCACATTTCTAAGGAAAGGTAAGAAGAAACAGAATTCTCATATGTTTTGCAAGAAGACACACATACAACATATAAGGCAATGATTGTGAGTGGAGGAGAAATTGGCAATAGAAAGAAGAGAAAAGAGAGAGTACCTAGGTGAGTAGGTGAATAAAATCAATCCGTGCTGATGGTCGGACACAAGACTGAGGAGCCCAATGAAGTCAGACCTTTGCCCTTGAGGTCCTGGAATGGAGATAACATCAGGACGAAAGCCAAGGGCAATGGGAACCCAGACTTCACATCCAACTAGTAGTAGCAAAACTGCTTTAGATTTCTACTTTGGGAACTGCTAAATATGTGACATTTAGGGTGTTAATACCATAGTGAGGACTCAGAGCAAATTAGCACATATTAAAGTAGAAGACACTAGAAAATCATGAGATATAGAAATTGGTCTAGGATTAGACATTTATCCTTGTGGTGATATTGTGTTCCCCAATATATTGTGCACTCTAATAAACTTATCTGGGGTCAGAGAACACAACAGTCACTAGATATAGAGGCCAGAAAATGGTGGCACACACACCTTTAATCCTAGCATTCTGAAGGCAGAGATCTGTCTGTATCTCTGTGAGTTCAAAACCACACTGGAAACAGCCAGGCATAGTGACACATGCCTTTAATCCCAGGAAGTGATGGAAGAAGACAGAAAGGTATATAAGGTGTGAGGACCAGGAACTAGAGCCTGGTTAAGCTTTTAGGCTTTTGAGCAGCAGTTCAGCTGAGATCCATTTTGATGAGGACTCAGAGGCTTCCAGTCTGAGGAAACAGGATCAGCTGAGGAGTTGGCAAGGTGAGGTTGGATGTGGCCTGTTCTGTCTCTCTGATCTTTCAGCATTCACCCCAATACCTGGCTTCAGATTTGTTTTTATTAATAAGACCTTTTAAGATTCGTGCTACATATTCTCCAGTCTCGAATTGTAAGGACGTATTGTGACCATGTGTTGTTTTTGATTAGAATTTCTAGACTCATTTTTTTTTAATTTCAAGGAACTCTGTATACATTTGGAAGGAATTTGATGATGAGCATTCTTGTTAATTTTCTAGACTATGGTGTCACTGACATATTGCATGAATAACAAATTTTAAAAAGCAGCATAAGCCTTATCATCTGTACAGCCACAAGAGTACCATGCCTGTCCTGCACAGGAGAACCAAGAATAGCATCTTTCAGAAACATTTGGTTCTGGATAATCTCTGCACATTTGAAGATGAATAACCAAAGAAAAAGTGACTGGGGAGATAACTCAGTTGCCTGCTGTGTAACTATGAGGAGCTGACTTTGGATCTGCAGGACCTAAGCTACAGTCAGGTGCATCTGTAACCCCAGAGCTGGAGGAGATGGCATAGAGTGAAGATGAGAGGATTCCTGGGCCTTGCTGGCAAGCTTGTCTTGCTGAACCTGATCAGTGAGCAGAGATTCAGTGTCAGACTATAAGGTTGACAGTGATAGAGGAATTCATCTGACCTTGACTTCTGACATCCACATCCACAGGAGTCATGTGCACATACATCTGTACAAATATGCACTTATACCTTGCATACCTTTAACACACCCCAAACCCCCGCCCTCATCAAGCAATGAAAAGAAACTTGGGGGGAGGATCCTGCAATCACTTGCCAAGAAAGAGGCCAATTAGATGAAAGATTATAAAAGATCAGCCATGTAAAATTATTTATTCAAGGAAGTACAGACAGTCATTGATAAAAAGATTATCACATAGGCTATGAACAAGAATTCTTAGAAAGAAGCTGTGACTGCAAAGGCCGGTTGATTGATTAAAGCTTCAGTGATGTGGAGAGGCTGGAATGTTGCTGGACCAGAGACTAATTGCTGTTTATTTTGGGCTAGCTTTAGTTTCTTATAGCCATTTCTTGCCCACTCCTGTGTTGGATATAACATCTCATGACTAACAGACAAAATCAAATCAACAACTTCTGCTTTAGTAATGTATTAAATTAACACATCCTTAAATTGAAGGGCTAAGAATGCTCTCAGATAGCATGTAAGGCATACAGAAGAGTTCTCTTCTGTATAACCTTCCTGATGCACCCAGCAATGTATTTGAAAAGTATCTTTATTTATGACTCTCATTGTTTTACTACTATAAAAACTCCATTAAACTGCTTCCGGGTTGTAACATGGAATTTCGGGAAACCTAAATTTGTGTTTCTGAGTCATGGTCACTAACACTTAACCCTAGAGTAAACTATCTCTTACCATCTTTGAAGAGAGAGTTGTGTTTTTATATCAATAAGATCAAATTCTATGAAATAGAGCAAAATAACCAAAAAGCAATAGGCTATCAAAAACAACAACAAACCAAACAAACAAACAAACAAAAAAATGAAGAGCTGTCTTTTTCAAAAGCCCCACTAAAAGAAAATAAAATTATAATAACTAAATAGAAGCCTACTTTAGAAATGATAAAACTGACATTATAGAAATTTAAATCAGTTAAGAAAAAGAGAGAAAGAAAGAAAAAAAGACACTGCAGAATCTTTTAAAATGAACTTTAAAAACAAAAGAAAACCACAGCTCAGCCTCAAACTTCCTGTTGTTTCTGATTAGGTGGAACAAAGGAAAAGCAATGCAGGTGGAGAGGAATTGCCAATGCAACAGTGGAAACAGCCCCTCTGACAACATGAAGACAGCCCAGAGGAGCACAGTATGCAGTGTGCACCAGATACCACCACAGGGCCAAGCCAGGGTGTGGTCTCAGAGCATGTCTCCTGTGGGATGGTCTGCATGTCAAATGTGTTGCTCTGATTGGTCAATAAATAAAACACTGATTGGCCAGTAGCCAGGCAGGAAGTATAGGTGGGACTAACAGAGAGGAGAACTGAGAGAACAGGAAGGTGGAGGGAGACACTGTGAGCCGCGGCCATGACAAGCAACATGTAAAGATGCCAGTAAGCCACGAGCCACGTGGCAAGGTATAGATTTATAGAAATGGGTTAATTTAAGATATAAGAACAGTTAACAAGAAACCTGAGCCATTAGGCCAAACAGTTTAAATAATATAAGCGTCTGTGTGTTTACTTTACAAGTGGGCTGTTGGACTGCTGGGGTTTGGCGGGACCTGGAGAGAAAACTCTCCAGCTACATATGTCCATAGAAAGATAAATCATCCACAAGAGAGAAAAATGAAAACTGAAAAGTGTTTTTCTCTAGTCTCTATTTTGTCAGTGAGGTATACTCTGTGAGCTCCAGCTTCAGAGCCCATATATCAGTTTCAAACCTGGCTTCTGTGATGGCTTCAAGGACAGTAGCTTTTTTTTTTTCAGTAACTCTGAAACAGAATTACTATGAATAAGGACAATTAATATGTGTAAGTGTTTAGGACCAAGTCTGGTACACAGTTGGGGTTCGGTGGTATTCATCCACTGTGATTATTTGTTTATAGTTGAGCAAAAACTGCAGCAAGGTTTTCTCTTTATACAATTTACTTAAGCCAATAATCCAGGGTAATCCTCTTAATGAGATGAGAAATTAAAGTCGAACAACAATAATATTAATAGCTCCATATTTATTACTTACTGCATGTAATAATTTTGTGTCTATTCATTTTACCCTCATATAATTTGAGTAATAAATCCCACTATTATTTCCATGTTTTAGATGAGAAAAATAAGAACAGAGAAATAAGTGCCCATCAAAACTCACATGACTCACAAGTGTTGGAGTTGGGATTTGAACAGTCTTCTGTTAACTGAATAGTAATTCATTGAAGCCAACCATTAATTCTATGTATGGTTTGAGGCAAACAATATAATTTCATTGTATACTCTTTTTCTTTAAATAGCCTTGCAAAATTCAAATTTCATAAAGTATACAGTTCTACGGCAGTCCAGGTTAGAGGGAAAAAGGTATTTCAATATCCTACCATGAAGCAATTCAATTGGAGACATCTCTTATCGCCTTGACTCACCTCATGACCAAGTGAACTGGCACAGCCTCTGTGATGGCACTTGTGTTCTAGTTGGCTTTCTTTTGCTGTGACAAACACCATGACCAAAATCCACTTGGGGAAGAAAGGGTTTATTTGGCCTATACCTTCCAGGCACTTTCCACTATGAAGAGAAGTCAGAGCAGGAACACAAGATAGGAACTTGAAGACAGGCACTAAAGCCAAGGCCATGGAAGAGCACTGTTTATGGGCTTGCATGAGGACCAAAGTTATGTGTTAAGTTTAAATTACTGTGCCGAAGAGATGGCTAAAACAAAAATGTTTCTAACTTGTAAGGCCCACTTGCCCAAGGACAGATAACTTCCTGGAATGCTGGGGGCAGTTGTTCATGTAAGATAACAAGCTATGTGTTTTTACGTCTGTAAACAAGTTTGTTCGCCACAACTGCACAGGATGTGCTTGATCATGCATAAACTGGAGGTACACAGGCAGGAAGTATGTCAGGATGTATGCTTGCTCTTGGTTGGATGAAGGTGGGAAGTATGTAGCCTTATGGGTTTTGCCATTGTAAGTATCTGACTAATGCAATTTGTCTGGGAATCTCGCATATGTACCTGCCCAGTGTCCATTGTCCTGGCTAGTATTTAATACTTGCTTCAAATTTGGCTCAAAAACTGTGGTAGTGGTCTTATTCTCACATGGTGGGATTAACATTTGCTTCCCATGGCTCACCCAATTGCTTTCCTATACTACCTAGGACTACCTGCCCAGACACGGCACTGCCCACAGTGGGTTAGCACCTCCTACATCCATCATCAACCAAGAATATGCACCACAGACTTATCCAAAGGCCAATCTAGTGAAAGCATTTTTCTAATTAAGGTTCCCTCTTCCCAGATAACTCCAGCATGTGTTAAGTTGATAAAGCATTAACCAGTACAACTTTCTACTCTGTTGTATGTATTATTCACATGCTGTCTCTCTGAGCTGACAGATGAAGTGCCCGCTGTTCAATAAATGCACGAAGAAAGGGTATTGTAACTTTAGTTAGGGACTATTGATACTATTTCAATAAACAATGCTAATTTGCATTTTCTCACAAAACTTCCTGGATGCAAAGGACTTACAATTTTATGAATAAGAATCTGAGACCATGCTGGGAGTGGTGGTACATTTCCACACATCCATGTTCCTAGCATGTGGATCAGGGCAGAAGGATCAGGCCTTGAAGACCAGCCTTGGCGACATGAGACTACATCTCAACACCCCTTTCCTACCCTGCCAAAAGGAAAGAGCCAACCGGAGACCCATACAAGTTGCAAACTTCCTAGGGATGTGGTCAACCAACTCAACACTTCAACTTTGCTCTCCTTGTGTGTTTCCCATGAGCCTTTAATGACAGAATGACAGAAAATCTAATATCCACTGTCCTGAGGGAAAAAATATGTACATTATTACATAAATGGTAACACTGCTGAACTTGCACCCATGTTCATATTGCAGTACACTTCTTTTTCCACACATCAGTGCTTTAGAGAGCTATAATGGAGTTTTAGATGAAATGTTAATTTTTTCCTTTTATCAGCACTCACACTGCTCTGGATTTACTACTTCCAGGGTGGGGAAAAAGTCATTTGCATAGCTGAGACCTGCTGGGGAGAGAGAGAGAGAGAGAGAGAGAGAGAGAGAGAGAGAGAGAGAGAGAGAGAGAGAGAGAGAGAGAGGAGTCCTGATTCAAGCTAAGGAAATTATCTTTTTATATGTATTTAAAATTAGAGTTCGACCCTAGCACTAATTCCTGGGGATCCTTCGGGTCTGTCATTTTCTTGAGATCAGAGGGACTATTCCAGGACAGCACCTGTTGCTGTCCATTGGGGAAGTAGCCGTCTCTCTTCCCTGGATTATCTGGATTGACTGTGGGTACTGTGAACGTTTCTTTATACCTTTTGGCCCTTTACTTATTTTATGAACTTTATCGCTAAGTTAGGAATTTACATGAAAGAATAAAGTTCTGAGTGAGAAACACAGATAGAGGAAGCCACTAAAGGAGGATTGCAAATCTTCAGGGACCTACCTTCAGAGACGCTCCTCACCTTCCCTGTCTTGCTACTCATTTCAGAAATCACCATCGCTTGTCAAGTCAGTGCACACACAGTGCTTGAGAGCAGATTTGTAATGGCATTCATTGGAACACACTAAGACTTCTGTCTTTTTTCTTGTGTTTATAGTTGTGGGGACCTTAGATTACAGATTCTTGTGAACCTGAACTTTGGAAACAAACCCAGAGATGTCATTCATTCATTGTTTATTGCTTTTGAAAGGTTAACAGAAGTTTAGTTGGCCAGGTTCAGGTACATATAAGATGAACCTAAAGTTCTCTGAATTGAAAAGATTAATTTTCCAAATTAGTTTTAGGTGATTTTGAAAGCTCGTTTAGCTGATGAAACTATTCTGAAACATTCCGAGGTTGTCTGAAGTATTCCTAAAGGGCTGGAGAATAAATCTGAAAGATATTAATATGCTATACAAATATATTGGAAAATACTAGATTTCTAGAAATTTTATCAGCATTCTCAAGGATATTAATGTTATACCAGAAGATTCTTCAGGGACAAAATAAGTATTAAGTATTTCTGGACTAAAGGAATTTTTCCATTAGGAAAAATGACTCTGGTATTCCATTAAGAAAAGAATGATCCATGGGGTCTGAAATATGTGTAGCTTTAGGTCTTTACCATGAATTACAGGTTAAGCCTTCTGAGAACAATTTTAGTGCTTACTATAGCTGTTTGTCAAAGCCAATCTCAGGGGACTCGTGGTATGGACTTACGGATCATGCGGGACAAAGAGTAGCTCCAACAGGAAAGAAAAGAAACTATGAACTGATAACATGCATTTTCCTAGCCAAAATTCCACCTCATAGATTTGTATGAAGACAGTGGATATAAAATTGACAGTGACATCAGCCTCAGAATGATGAGTGTGGGCCTCCCAGGAGTCAGAGCTCAGAGACCTCCACATGCTCGAGCAGCATGCTGAATCACTTGCCTCCAGCAACTTGCTAATGGAATTTCCTTCCCTTTTGTTTTCTAGTGCTCAGTGATTTCTGGACACTGATCTAATCTTCAGGTTACTGACCACCTGACTCAGTTTGGCTCCTTACCGAGCATTCTGTCCTCTGCTGGTTACTTAACACACAGACAACTCTGCCTTAGAAACAGAAAAGCAGTCAGCATCACTGATCTCACTACTGCCAATAATGAGAGCATAATTTGAGAATAGTTTTTAATTTGGGGGAAGCTTGTACATACAGTTGTGCACATGTATGCATGTACATGGACACACACACACACACACACACACACACACACACACACACACACTACAGCCGAAATGAAAGGCATGTTAGAGTGTTTATATAATTCCAAATCTAGCCATTAGGAATAAGACTTCAATATCAGTGTCAGCTTGGTTTCTCCAGGTTCCATGACTCATGTATGCTGGGACTTTAGTGATAGGTAAGACTCTTTGAACATGTGTACGTATATATGCTAGGAATTTTCTATAATAGTAGTTTTCCATATGGCACTTTCAAAGGTCTTGATATTAGTTATACCATACTCTCCCTTTTGCCTTGACCATCCCTCCACATATTCTCCCTTCTGCCTTGACCTTCTATATTTCATCCCATTTAATCATTTCTGTTCCATTATCCTCCTTACCATGTGCTTTTTGTCCCCCTTTCAAAATGCTGGACGTTTCTAATCTTGCTACTGAAGGAAAAAAGCAATCAATAACTTAAACCAGCTGTGAGCTACAATATTGAATAGGCTGGCAAGATCTGCCCACCTGTGCAATAGTGGCATGGATGTTACTGGAGTAAACAATCACTTCCTGGTTTGATTTAAGGATTGCTCTACATGATGGAACTCATGCTTAGCACCATTATCAGATCCTGTGGCTGGCTAGGTCATAGGCCCTCGGGAATAACTTAAATACTGTAATTCTTTTAATTGACTGAAATATTAAACTGTCCCTAAGTTCTTATGTTTATTATACTCATAGTCTAGTGTATGTCTCACTCTTTATTGGAGAACCTTCTCTTTGCAATAAATAGTATTTAACATGGACACTCACAGTTGGTTTAAGATGCAGAGAATAAGAGCCTTTAAAGTATTTAGCCCTAAATGGGGGCATTTACATGAACTCCCTCTTTCCAAGGCCCAGGGATCATCATGGAAGAGGGTCAGAAAGATTTTAACTGCTAGTGGTGGGGGACTTTTGCAACAAAAAAATATTTCCTGGGCATGACAGGACCACTGTATGAGCTCACAGCAGATGTGACCCGCACAATATCAAGCCATTAAAAATTCTAGAATGGAGCTGGGAGGGGCAGATGAACTATCCCCACAGGCTGGACCTATTGACACTTGGTGGCTGCAGAGAGACATAGTGAATGGAGGGCTATCCATGCTCCAGTAGATGACCCTTTACTCATATACAGACAGACAGCACTATGTGGACTCAGTGTATTTTAAAAAGTAGCACATAAATTTATGAGGATAGTGGTGGGAGCATCAGGGAGGATTTGGAGGAGAGATAATGATGGGTAGATTTTGTTAAAACATATTATAGACATGTATGAAATTCTCAAACACGAGTAAAAAAGATTAAGGGGGAACAACAGCTCCTATCTTTGAAGTCAAGTTGAAGAATGTTAAAAATATTTCCAATCATGTGTTGCCACATAATTTCCTCCTTCAGATTGATTTCTTTTTGACTAGAAATCATTTATGAGAACCAAGTGTTTACATTTGTATGTGACAGCACAGTGCTAATTTTCTCTACAAATAAAATTGTTAGAAAAATTATAGCTAAAGTAGTAGGGATACCACATTATATATTTCCGAAATTTAGTTTCTTCCTTGTTTATAAGAGTTCTTTGAAGCTGGAATGGAATAATACACCAACTCTGATATTTGACTTTCTAACTGTATATGAAATTGAAAACATAATGCATTTCCTATAATGAATAAACAAAATTGAGAAAAAATTTCAAAATGACCTATGCTTGTGTTAGAGTTGTGCTTCTCTCTATTCCTAGAATTGATGGCTTGAAACTATTTACTCTCATCAAAGCAGAAAGTAGATGCTTTTATGGATTATTACATGAAAATTGCAATACAAATCATGTGATATCTCCCTACAAATAATTACTCAGGGGAGGGGGAGGCAGAAGTTTTCAAAACAACACAGGTTATTGCTTTTGACCTTGGTTACCTACCATAATTACATGGGAAGATCTTATTGCTTAAGACACCACACACTTTGCCTGCAGGACATAGTAAAATCAATCCTAAATCAACTGAGCAACTTCGTTTCTACTGCTAGTTTTCATAGTGCTTAAAGGTGCTATGCAGAGAAATAATACCAATGGTCTTACTGAATGCTGGGCATTGTATGCTATAATACTGTCCTGCTAGGCAATAAGTACCCATTAGTATAGTAGTTGCATGTGTTGTGAAGTAATCAACCAGTTTTTGATTGGACTTGAGGCCTGCTCTACAGAAAGGAATCTAATCCTTTCAAACACTAGTGGCTAGTGAGGATATAGGTCCTAGGGTAGAATCTGCTATTGTTATTTTGCTTGATGGTCATGCTTTAAAATTGCTTTCTAAATATTTATTTTTATACTCATAGATGTGGATGCTCTCAACTTTTTACAGTGCTTAATAATGCAGTTAAAAAAAAAAACTAGTCAAAGTGCTGAGAATAAGAGACATCTTTGTCAACACTCTATCTGACCATCCTCCAAGAGGAGTCAGAAAGAAAGTAGGAACTAGAAGGAAGGGAAGAGTGCTACGAAATCCTGTCTTATGTGTCATGGCCATTGCTGTCATGAACTTATAGCAGCTGTGCTTAACCTCATAAGACCTGCACAAGATCAAGTTAGCCAAGATTCCAGGGTAAATGGGGGAGGGATGTGCTCTATTGGTCCCTTCCCTTACTGTGGAGTTATTGACAGTTGATACCTGCTAGGGGAGAGAGAGTAATTCCTTTTAAGAATGTTCTCATGGGCAGGTTTTCCATGCACGTATGTACAGCACTAATTGGACTTAGTGGGTTGTCCAAAAATAAAATAAGAAGTCAATGAACTGAGAGGGGACATTCTGGAGAATACACAGGAAAGAGTTGAAGGAGGAAAATGGTGAAGTAGATATGGACATTTATCATTGAATATACGCACAAAATTCTCTTGAAAAAAAGAAAAATTATGATTTTAAAATCTTACTATAAATGAAAACTAAAGTCTGTGTCAGAAAGTTATAACTCAGGGAAAGAATTGAAAGCAAGTCTGTAAGCTAAGTGCAGTGAAAAAGGGGGTTTCACAATGACACCAAGGCCCCAACTGTAATGATTTCACAGTGTAAAATGAGAGAGGGGAAGTTCAAAAATATTACCAAGCACTTGTAAATTTCAACATGTGCTCTAATTGACTTAGTTTTGAGTGGCGTTTAATTGAAATTCATGTGTCTCAATCATGCATTTTTTTTAATGACATGGATTTTTCTTGTAGTTTTCATCAAAGTACAAGTAAGCTTTTTAAGGCTTCAACCTGTATAGATTTAAATTTTTCATTTATTTCCCACTATCAAAAGCATAAATAACACTCTCCTCTCCGTTCTCCTCACAAAACTGACCTTTTATTTTAAATAAATGCTTCCAAGCAATTCAATCTGAAATCAGCATTTTAATAATAGTAAATGGTTCTCCCACATTTGTGCCATGGACTTCAAATGTGACATTTAAGTATACTTCTTACCTTTTATTTTTAAAAGAATGAAATGCCAAGTAAAGGAAGAGAACATAAAAGCAAACACCAGGAGCCCATAGGATGCTCAGCAGGTGAAGGTGCGTAACATACAAGCTTGTTGACCTGAGTTCGATCCCTGAAACCCACACAGTGGAAAGGCAAACTGAATCCTGCACTTTGTTCTCTGTCCTCCACGTGTGTGCTGTGCACACAGACACAGACACACAAGCACACTCACAAGCACACACACACAATTTACAAAGAAAAATAAACACCATTACCAAAAATTAAAAAGCAAATGAAACAAAATAACAAGAACCAAACAAAATTCCAGAAATATCTTCATTGGCATCAATTCATTTTTATTGAAAGCTGGACAAAATATTTGTAAAATGACTTCATCTTTCCAGTCTTGCCGAGTCCTACCGTCAGGTTCATTTTTTACCTTTGTTAGATTATTAACTCACTCATATCCAGCAATTAGCAGGACCTTAGAATATAAATAAAACAAGTATTACTGAAATTTTCTGTAATTTTTCAAAGCACTCAGAACTCCTTATTCACTCAGAAACACAGTTTGGTGAGTATTCAAAATAAATCACAGGCATTAAACATGCTTTACTCCTGGTGTGGTTTTTAGGAGAGAGGTGACATCTCTGGGCAGAGAAGCACTCCAGGACTAGTGTGTTATCAATTAACCTCACTTACATGGGTCAAAGCACAACATGTTCTACCACACTCCAGCGTACCATGGAGAAAATCTCTTTGATGTGGTAAAACTTTCTTTATAAATGTATAAATTATTTATCTTTTCTCTAGTGCATTTTCACTGAGTTCCTCAATACTTGGTGGCTTTTCCTTGTTGCAACAATATTGTGATTAGGAATAATTACAATGTTCAAAATTAGTCTAACAGGTGTCAGAGAAAAATCAACTTCCTTTTTCTTTTGTGTGTTTATACATTGTGTGGTTTACACATGTATACCTAACTGTTCATGGGCTTGCCAATGCTTATCTGCATAGGGAGGCCAGAGACTGATGTTGGGTATGACATTTAGATTGCTTTCCATCTTACTTTGTGAGGAAGAGTCTCTCACTGGATCTAGAAATCACAGATTTGGCAATGAGCTGGGCAGCAAGTTCCAGGAACATCTGTCTCTGCTTTTGCAGTGCTAGGATCACAGAGGCATGCCACCATGTCCAGCCTCTTGGGCTGGAATTATGAACTCAGGTCTTCATGTTTGTGCAGCAATAACATTGCAGGCTGAGCCATACCCTCAGATCCTCGCTATAGCAGCCAATTACAACATGAGCTTTCCACTAAATTATTCAAGCCTTAAGAGAAATTGGTAAAAATGAAAGGCTTTCTTAGGGGTAGCAACTGATGATGATTTTATGTGAATAGGAAAGACAACCTGATGTCAGTAGAGAATGAAGTCTCAGAGTGCCATTGTTTACTGTCTTTTCCCATGATTCTTTCAGATTTAGGAAGCATGCTGCTTATTTTACAGACTTTCTGCATTTTGTCTTTATCTCAGTGTAAAGGCCATTTATTGTTTGAAAGCAAATGGTCCATAGAAAATAACTTTATGTCAAGAAGTGCTGTTTCTATGTCTCAAACTAAGAGTCAAAGAACACTATTGTAAAAATTTTAAATGGACATTGTTCACTGTAGATATGCTTTAAAACAAAGGGACTCTAGCCTGGAGAGAAGGTTCAGTGGATAATAGCACCTGTTGCTCTAGTAGAGGACCTGGGTGCAGTTTCCAGCATCCACATGGTGGCTCACAACTGACTGTAATTCAAGGTCCAGGGATTCCAATGCCTCCTCTCATCTCCATGGGCTCCTGCGCACATGTGGTGCACAGACATACATTCTGGCACACACATATACACAAAATTAGAAAAAAATTTTAAATAGAACTTTGCTATAATAAATATTCAGTAGATGTGTGTTCTACTTAATATAGAACATCAATTAAAAATTGTAAATCTGTGTTTACAAACTCTGTTTTGTTAGCACTAATTGATACCATAAAAACAAATAGTACACTAAAATTGTGATTGTTTCTTTTGAGGTAAAATTATTGATTTACTAGTTGAATAGCAAATGTTTTCTAAGCTTTAAGCTATAATTAGTAGTATGTCATGAGACCAAACTCATCAAATGTGTTTCAGGAGAAGCATGAAGAACAGAATGGAACTTTCCCTTAAAAAAAAAAATCCAGTGAGTGGAAAAAGCCCTTCAATTTTGATAGCTCTGCTTCTTCTTCAAATGCATCAAGTTTATTTACCTCTTCTAGACAAGGTATCACAATGTCATCTCGACTGCCTTCAAACTCAGAGATCCATTGGCCTCTGCCTCCCAAATGCTGGAATTAATAGTATGCACCACCATGCCTGATTTCAAACACATCAGCTTATAAAAGTTATTCAGGTTATTTGAAAATAAGATCAAAAACCATACTGACAGAAATAGAGATCTAAATGATCAGCTGTTCTGCAACATGCAATACTCTGTTTGGGCTGAGAAGATTCCAGAAGCACAAGTAAGAAATGGTAAAATCCATCTTCCCTCCAACTTCTCGACTACTTGGCTAATTGCAGAAAGAAATGCAAGCATTTTGCAAAGTAGCCTGTTACTCTTCTTGTAGAATACATGTGTAGCCTTGAGTTTAACTGTTTTCCTCTCTCCTTGGTCTTAGTCCTTTCTTTGGTGACTGGGGTTGTTTGATTGAGAAATGTCCCCCACGGGTTTGGTTCTTGAACACCTGGTCCCTACTAGGTGTCACTGTTGGAGATGTGGCACAGAAGTCCTGGATGAGGTGTGTCCCTGGGCATGGGCTTTGGGAATTCATAGCCTCACTCACTTCCAGTTTTAGCTTTGCTTCATGTTTGTGGTTGAAGATGTGGATAGCTCAGTGCCTTGCAGAAGCTTCCATACCTGCCACTTGGTGCCATGCCTTCCCGCAGTGATAGACTTTGATTCCTCTGGAACTATAAGCAAAATAAACTCTGCAAGCTGCTATTGGCCCTGGTGTTTTAACAGTAGGAAAGTAGATGATAGAGGGACCTTGCATTTATGGTGTCATTTAATGAATTTATCTAAGATAAGAATGTATCTGAAAATAATTACTTTTATAAATTTTGGCTGCAAGGATAAAATATCACATAAAACCTTTTTTAAATGTTTAACCTGAATTATTATTGTTATTATTATCATCATCATCATCCTTTTTCTTCTCCTCCATCTCATTCTTCTTTTCTTTTTACTGTGGAATAATTCAAATTGCTCATTTGATACTTCAATATTTTCAACATTATTTACTCAGGGTTTATTTTATTTGGCCTTTGGAAATGATTGAATCAAGTTGGATACAAATTTACCTTTATTCCTTTTAATGCAAACTTTCCTGCAAGTTCAATAGGAAAAAAAAAAAAGAATCCCTTAGCAGAGAGATAATTTTTTCCATGTGTAATCAGAAATGCAAATGGAAAACATGGGCATATTTATCTTAAAAATACTAGGTTTGGGATAGATGTTACTCAGACTTTTAAAAGTTATTGAAAGAACAACTACCTTCCATATGAAGACTATATTAAGCATACGCATATGCAAATTGCTGCTCATAAATACTATTTTGTAGCAGAACTAGATGATTGGATGTTTTATTCAATATTTTTAAAAAGTCTCTTATATCCAACAGTGAAATTACAACTTATTTTGAAAGAGACTCTGATACTTAACCTTTAATAAATCATTGAGTAACTGTGAGCAATGTATATGATTACGGGTTATGATAGTGAGTAGCAATCATAGGTTCCATTCATGTGGAACTAACTGTGAGCCATGCTTTCGTCTTAGTCCTTGACTTATTTAAATAATTGAATCTTCCAACAATGCTAAGTGCAGCAAAGCTGAGCAAGTGGCTGGGAGTCCGCAGGTATAAAGTGAGGAAGCTGTGCTGTTCTTCCCCGTTTCCTTCATTTAAGTGGAAATGTATAGTTAGAGAGATGTATACTGGGATAATATTTCCTGGAGTCAGCAGTAAACAGTGTATCTATATCCTGAAGTTGATCAAATTATGCAGTACCTATTTCAAACAAATACTGATTAGGACCACTACTTACAGAAATAGTTTCGTCTTTCACTAGTCAAAAAGTATGTTTTTTTTTTTTTTTTGGTTCTGTTCTTTTAATTACTTCCTTTGTATTGCTTTTTTGATAGAATGACTTTTTATGGTGGACCATCTAAAATATAAGCAAGAACAGAGCCTATGTGGGTCTGTACCAGGTCCTCTGCATATGTATTATAGCTTTCCCCTTAATACTTTTTTTACGGGGCTTGTGTGTGAATGAGTGGGTCTCTGATTTTTGTGTCTGCTGTTGATGCTCTTTTCCTTCTGTTGGGTTGCCTCGCCCAGTCTCAATGTGGTGGTTTTTGTTTTATCTTATTATATTTTATTTTGCCATGTTTGGTTGTTATCTTATAGAACAAGTTCTTTTCTAATGAGAAAAAGAAGTGGATCCACAGGGGAGGGGAGGTGGGGAGGGACTAGGAGGAGTAGAGGGAGAGGGAATTGTAATCACGATATATTGTATGAGAAAATGAATTTATTTTCGATAAACGAAAAAAATTAAAATACCATGTTGAGTATCTTTAGCAAGGACCAGGGGAGGTCTTTTTAATTCAGTTTTATAAGGAGTAGACTGTGTTATTATTGTCAACCTTTAAAGTGACCTTTGTGGGGCTCTATGCAGACGACATGCTGGCACATTGTGCTAGATTCTCTAGCGAATAAACTGGAAAAAGTTGGATAACAGCTATCAGAAGAGGTTGGTAATGGCCAAAAATGAAGTAAATGTTACGAAGCAGAGCAGGGAAGAAATATTGAGTCTGTTCAGGAGGAATTGGTGGATTGGGGAGCACCCTTCTTCCATTGAGGGGAAGCAACCTGAGCCAGGTTTAAAACAGAGGCCCCGAAAATCAGCACATACACTCCGTATCAGACATTTTTTAAAAGAAGGAAGAGGAAGGAGGACTGAAAAAAAGAATCTTCAAGCCACAGTGATGGAAGGAAGAGAGACACTGAAAAGCCTTTGCTTCCTGCCAACAGATGGAGCAACAGCAAGATTCTAATTTAGGCGACCCTGGCTGACTCAGCAGTTCAGTGCCTCTAATCCATTGAACCACAAAGGTGGTCCTGGGACCACATGCCGAAACATGACCAGCCGAATACTTACTGAATGCTGGGAAAACCCTTTGTGGTGGAGCCTAGCAGCACTCAGGGACTTGTGGAAACAGTGGGAATGAGTGTTTTTCCCTAGGGTGAAACCAGGATCCGCAACTGGACTACTGAGCTGCAACCCAGAGGTGAATTTAACTGTGAAGGATTGCCTGCTGACAGGACAGTCATCCTGAGTCTACATGTAAAAGAACATGCAGGCAGGTGTGTGAAAGACACCTGTGAGTCAAGGAAGGAACACTGACAGTTGAGATTGAAACCAGGAATCAGGAAGACAGTGATTAGACTGTACATTCTCATCCAGTTTTCCCTTCACACTTAAAACTACTTCATCTAATGTTATCAGTTTAGTAGGGCAGCTCTGTTCTCATCCCGTGCTGCCACCACCCATATGTTTTTTGTCTTTTGTCATTTTTCCATCTTTACCATTTTCCTTTTCCATTTGACTAGCTTCTCAAAGTACATAAGTTGCAGGCTTTCCGAGGCTTAGATTGAGAGCTGGGACTCCCATCTGACCACATTTCTTTACCTCTGTTTTCATTCTACCTTTTGCCGAAACCACCTTGTCTCACTCCTCCATAGACTGCTCTCCCCTTCAACTGAATGGTCCTTTCTTTACTCTTTCTCTATCAACAGAACACTAGCCACTAACCTTGTTCTGCTTTTTTTCTTTCCACTCATAACCACAGTAATTAATATATTCAATTACAAACTATCAGTCTTCCTTTATTTTCTAAAATGAGTCACCTTTAAGGGGTGATTATTACTTATTTGACAATTACTGTATTTTTTAGTGACCTTCTTTTTCATAATGATTCTTTATGCAGACAGTGTTCTACTCTCAGGAGAGTACTAGATTCCCTAAACACTAGTTTAGCAGAGGAAAGTGACATCTCAACCCTTCTACAACCTAGACCCTCTTGAAGATTATAAATAATTCCATTGGGAGAAAAATAATCATTTTGAAAATCCAACCCAAGGAGCCAATCAATATCAGCAAGCAATTCCCAACTCAAAAGCACAAGGATCATAAAATTTAAGGGAATATGACTCTACCAAAGACACCAATCCTATATTAATAGCCTCATTGACAGTGAGTTAGATGAAGTCTCAGATAACAAATTCAAAATAATGATTGAATATTTTCTTAGAAACAAAAGACAAAAATAAACCTGAATGAATTCTAAGAGAACACAAATGGCTAGATGGAATAAGGAAATTAATATAGGATATAAAATTTAAATTCAATAATAAGTTATAAATACTAAAAAACAATCTGAAACACAGGAATTGAAGAATTCACTGTATCAAATAAAAATCTTCATAGAAAGATTCACTGATGAATGGGTCCGGTCTTAGAGACAGGGTAAAGGAATTTGTGCAGTCAGATGAAAACAAGAGAAGATGAACAAAATATTCTATGAACAGAATATGCAAGCTCTATGGGACATTATGAAAGAGTCAAATCTAAAAATCCTGAGTGTAGAAGGGGAAGAATTTCACACTAAAAGGATAGAAAAGATTTTCAGTAAAAGTATAACAGAAAATCTCCCAAATCTAGAGAAAAAGATCTTTTGAGACATTTGGAAGGCTGAACACGTAAGACTATAAATGAACACCCCTTTGTGAAATTTTAGTTAAAACTCTAAATATGCAGAACAAAGTATACCAAGAGAAACACTGAATCATATATACAGGTTAGCCCATTATAATAACATTATTTTTTTCGACAGAAATTTAAAAGCTGGGAGGACTTGAAATGTTGTTTTTCAAACTCTAAAAATAACAATTGCTATAGCAGACTACTATACCCAGCAAAGCTTACATATTAACGTCAGTCAAGTTGTTGAAATTTTAGTGTTTGTTTTCCTATACCTCATTTACTTAACTATGATTCTTGCATGACATGGTTTTTCTTGTAACCTTATGGATGTGCATCTTTCCCTTCAGTCTGAAGGACACCTTCAAGTGTCTTTTGTAGAGCTGGCTTGGTCATAATTGAAAGAGATAATTGGTCTTTTTGAAAGAGAAAACTTTTTGTCCCAAAACAGTCTAAAGGAATGCATGGTCACCATGCCAGCTTTCCAAGACCTTTGAAGGTTTCCTTCAGGCTGAAGGGAAAGATGTACATCTACAAGGTTATAAGAAGAAAACATGCCACGCAAGCATCATAGTTAAGTAAATGAGGTATAGGGAAACAAACCCTGAAATATTCAACACCTTGACTGACATTAATATGTACATTTCAGTAATAACTGAGTATGAATGGTTTCAATTCCCCTAACCAAAAGACACTGACTAGCAGATTAGGTGAAAACCAAACAAACCAACAAAGCAGGATCTATCTGTATGTTGTCTCTGTAAAACATAGACACGATGTAACAGTAAAAGGATGAAAGGTATTTCAAGCTAATGGGGCTAAGGAATAAGCAACTGTCTGTCAACATCATCACCATTCCAGTGTCTGACAAAGTAGACTGCAAAGCAAAATACTTGTTAAGGAAATATTTCATCAATAAGACCTTGTAATTTCAAACACATTGCATTGAACATGGGTGCACTCACTTTTACTGAACAAATCCTACTAGATGTGAAGACATATTTTAAAGATATAAGTGGGTGACTTCAATACAGTACTCTCATTAGTAGATCTTTGGTTCTGACAAAAAATAAACAGAGAAACATGTGAGTTAAATAATATCATATACACAATGAACCTAATAGATATCTATAGAACATTCTAAGTACATCAAAATACCCATTATTCTGAGATGTACATAGAAGTTTCTCTGAAGTAGATGATACACTAGGATAAAAATCAGATCTTTAGAAAGAAAGGAAAATTGAGAGAAATTTTTGTAACTTATCTGACCATAATGGAATAAACCATAAATTAACAGTAAATAAGAGTCATGGCAGAGCATGCACAAACTTGTGGAGAATAAAAAACATTGTTGAATAATGAACTAGGTATTTAAAAAATCAAGAAGTAAATAAAAACAATTTCTAGACTCAAATGAAGATGAAAACACAGTTTACAAAAATCTATTTGTTTATTTGTTTGTTTAATTGATTTTTTTTGTTTGAGGCAGGGTCTCACTATGTATCCTTGGCTGGCCTTGAACGCATAGAGATAAATCTGCCTCTGTCTCTTGAGTACTGGAAGTAAAGAAGTATACCAACCATGTTTGGTACTTATTTGTTTGTTTATTTAGAGTCTACCTAAATCTATGTGATAGAATGAAAGCAATTTCAACAGGGAAGTTTATAGTTAAACATTCTTACATTGAAAAATCATCTAGACTTCAAATAAAGTAGTGATGGAAAAAAAAAACAAACAACCCTCCACCCCACCCCACCCCACCCTACCCCACCCCCAAAACAAACCAAAACGAAATCCTAAGAACAAACAAAACTCAAAAGCAGTATTTTGGAAGAAACAATTAAAATCAGGCAGAACAGAATTTATTGAAATGAAATAATCAAATTACCAATGAAACAAATATTTGGCTCTTTGTAAAAGATAGTCAAGATAAACAATCCTTAGCTAAGATAAGCAAAAGAAAGAAAAACCCCAAATTAGTAAAATGCTTGAGTTACTGATGGTAGTTGTTGGTATAACCTGGAATTATATGCCACTGGAGACATACATAACACATATGGTAGCAGTTCCTTTTGTGATGAGTTTTACTTCCAAAAAGAAATCTCATGTATTAATTTACAAGGAAATAATTTAGCAGTGTAACTCATCTATTTCATTAATATTACAAAAGTTATTTTTAGGCCTTTCTCCACACATTGTCTTATGGAAAAATTAAATTTTGTTCTGTGTCTCATTGTAATTGATTTCCATTTGTTTGTTTCATAGTCCTAATTGGACATTTATTGTGCCCTTTTTCTGAGAACAAGAAAACACCTACATTTTTTACTATACTGAATTGTTCCAAGAAATGACGTCAGTCCTTAGAGATATACATTCAAAAGGAAACTGGTATGAATTAATGGAAATTATTACAACAAGGCTGAAATGGAGAAAGCTAGGTTCAATTTATTTTTGTGCAAGAATATTTATACATTTTAAAATTAACATTTGATACATTTTATAATTAACAGTAATTAATGAATTAAACTATGAACTGCAACTACATACATCACATATAAATTTCTTGATCAGTAAAATTCTGTGATTAAACCATGTTTTATGATTTTAACATCTAAAATTATTATATCAACTCTTTGACAATTTTATAGCATGTGCTTTGCTCATATTCATCTCCCTACCCCTCCCCATATCTCCTTGGTCTATCTTCACATCCCTACCACCTCCAACTTTATGCTTACTTTTAAAAAATAACCTATAGAGTCCAATTTGTGCTGTACATATATTCCTAGGTGTGGCGGAAATTCACTGGAGTGTGGTCAACCTACCAGGGGACATACCATTAATGGAAATTGACTCTCCCTCTTGTAGCAGCTATCAATTGTCAATAGCTTCTCAACAAGGGGTGAGACTTCATGACCACTCCTCTACTCTATGCTAGGATTTTGTCTGTCTTGGTCTTGCATAGAACTGCCCTATTTTAGACGAAAAACACTATTTTGATAGTTATCTACTAACTATGGCTCTTACTACCTTTCTGCCCCCTCTTCTACTATGATACCAGATCCTTGGAAGGAAGGTATATGGTACAGATATCTCCTTTAGGGCCAAGTACATCAAAGTCTCTTATTCTCTGTACACTGACCAGTTGTGAATCTCTGTGTTAGATGCTATCTACTGGGGGAAAAAAAAGTGCTTCTCTGATAAGGGTTGAGAGATGCATTAATTTGTTAGTATAGTGATAAGTCACTAGGAGTTGGTTTAACACTTGTGCATTTATAAAAATAATAAGGGTAGGTTCCACCAACCATTTTATGACCTGTCTAGTCATGGGTTCTTAGCCCCAATAACAGTGCTACACATGGGTTCCATCTGTAGATGGGGCCTAAAATCCAAATAAAAGTGATTGGCTACTTCCACAACATTTGTGCCATTATTGCATCAGTGGGCATATCTTATGAGCCTAGCTTTTATTATAGCCCACATGGTTCACAGTTCAGCAAGATTGATGATTACTTTTCTTATCCAGTAATGTATGTAGAATCTTCCAGCACTATGACAGCTAGTCAGTAGTGATGGCACTCGAAGGTGAGTGCCAGATTGCATTCTCCATGTTGTATACCTCAAATAAGACACTTGAGTATCATCAGAAACAGGGTATTACCATTAAATTATGGGGTATAACTAATATCAACATCAATAGCATATAATGTTTGGAGGTCTGTGGGACGTCACTGACCAACAGCTTGAAAAAAGATAGCCTATCTGGGCACTGCACTTCTTTATCTGATCGCCTATGGTATCTAGGAGAGGTATTGTTCCCCAGTTATAGCAGAACTCCATTAAACTTCTTTTATATGTATATATATATATATATATATATATATATATATATATATTATTTTAGAATAGTCCATATGACCTCTCTCGAAGGCCTTTAGTATTAGTTAATCCTCTCCATACTCTCTGCTCTACTCTGTTCTCCCATCCCCATCCCACTTAATCCAGCACTGCCTGAGTAGAGACAGGCATATCCACAGAACTGGCTGATAAGCTAGTCTGGCTGATTGGTGAGCTCTAGGTTCAGTTAAGGGTGACAGAGGAAAACACTTAGTATTGATCTCTGGTCTCGATGTGCACACACATACACACACATAAATGAACTATAATAAAACCATTTTAGTTTGGATCTCATTCATTCAGCATTCTAAACAGGCAACTTTAGACTTGTGATTTCCTATTACTCATGATGAAGTTATTTGTGGAGCTAGGCATGGTGGTAGACACCTTTAATGCCAATATTTGGAAGTCTATGGTTTTGAGATCAGCCTGGTTTACATATTCAGTTGCAGGCCAACCACAGGTACAGAGTGAGGACCTGTCTCAAAAGCAAGCAAACAAACAGCAAGCAGACAGAAAACTGAAAACAAACAAAAATAATTATTTGTTAAGCAGCTCATTAGTGCAAACAGTCTTCAATGAAATATCTTCACAGCAGTCCACATGCGAGAAGAGTTATTCTTGCAGTGCTTAGTCAAATACAGTTGGCGTGTGACTTTTTATTAATTTTAATTTTTAAAGATTTAGTTTCATCTGTGTGTGTCATTGTGTATACGGACACTGTGTCAGGTGCCTTTGGTTGGAAGAGGGAATCATAACTTCAGGAAGTTGAATTACGGGCAGTGTGAGTCTCCTAATGTGGGTGCTGAGAACAGAGTTGGGTCCTCTGTAAGAGCAGCCATTTTTCCAGCTTCTGGCCTATGGTTTTAAATATCTACTTCAGAAAGGAATGCAATTTCAAGTAACGCAGACACAAGGGCACAGTTTAGAAATAGCCACTGATGAAAACTCTGTCCGTTATGGAGGCATTCTGAGAAGAAAGGAAACAGGCTTACAGGTTATGATCCATTTATCCTCAAAGTTTAACTCTCAGACAGTAAGGACATTGAGCTTATGGACATTGCAAGTGATGATGGGCAGCACATAGTAAGTGTTCAGTATCAACTTGAATGAATATCGTAAACTGTTTAAACACCTTTCGTCTTACACTCCTGTACTGTGAGCATTTGGCTGGGCTTGGGCATACACAGTCTTCTGTGAAGAGCTGATGTGCCTGTACACTTCTAGTTCCTTCATGGAGAAGCGAGAGAAGTACAGGTGGAAAGAGCTCTTGAGTTAGACCTCCAGAAAAGGGATGGGTGCAATGATTTATTCTAAAGTTATTTGATTTATTTCCTAATTGGAATCTTAGAGTAATTCATTAGTTCTGTGCAATATGCTCATTAGAGTAATTTTAATTAGGAAGTAATTTTGTTCTGTCCATCAGATCCACAGTGTTTTAAAAGAGCTAATTATATATTCACTAGTTCATAATAAATATTTTTGAAATCTGCCTATATTTTTAATTCAGAGAAGTATTTAATTACATTCATTCCTCAATATTTAATTTGTTAGACTACTTTAAAGGAAATTAGTAATTACTTAGAACTGAACATTAAATTTTAAGGTTACTTTTACAAAAAAAAAAAATTGTAATACTGAAGTTAAGGCTCTGAGATCCAGAATGGTAGGCTGAAGTCAGAGAAAGGAGCTCTGAAGCGGGGAGGAGCTAAGGAGGCTCTTTCTTCCCTTACTTATTAACGTTGAGACAGTGTTTCAAAGTGTAGCCTTGAAATCATCCCATACTTGCTTTCACCTGGCTGTCCTGCTTCAGCCTCAATAAGCCGGTGGCCTGGACCACTGTGCCACCCTTTGGATGGTAACTTATAACTCAAAATTGCCTTCATTTTCCCATTATTCTTCCTTCATGACTAGCCTTCTGTTTGAGGCTCAAACACGGCATCTGATGTCCAATGACACTATCAGGACATACTAATTTGCTGGTAGAAATATTTCTCCAACCCAAAATAGTGGTTGAAAAAGTACTCTCGCTGGTAGGTGGTGGCACTCGCCTTTAATCCCAGCACTTGGGAGGCAGAACCAGCCAGATCTCTGGGAGTTTGAGGTCAGCCTGGTCTACATTTCGAGATTCAGGACAGGCACCAAAAACTACACAGAGAAACCCTGTCTTGAAAAACAAAAACAAAAACAAAAACAAACCAAACCAAACCAAACAAAAAAAAAACCAGAAAAAGTACTCTCAAAGGTTAAGTATTAAATCAAACTGTAATGATGACAAGAAAAATTGGATGAACTCCCCTTTCTTCTTTCCTTCCTTCTGTCAGTCTGTCTGTCTCTCTCTTTAAAACTTTATTTATTCTTCTATAATAAAATCTATCCTGACCCTAGCTTCTCCTCCCTCCACTTCTCCCAGTCTCTACAATCTTTCTTCTCCTCCAGATCTACTCCCCCTAATCTTTACCCCTGTCTCCCCATAACCCAGAAAAGAGCAGGCCTCCCAGGGACATCAACAAAATACAGTAAGAACCATCACAAACTCCCACATCAAGGCTGAGTGAGGCAACCAAGTAGGAGGAAAAGGGTCCCAAGAGCAGGCAAAAGTGTCAGAGACACCCCAACTCCCACTGCCAGGGATCTCCACAAACATCAAACAAACAACCATAGCATTTATGCAGAAGACCTAGTGCAGACCCATGCAGGCTCTGCGATTGTTGCTTCAGTCTCTGTGGCCCCCCATGAGCTCTGCTTAGTTGATTTCATGGTCCTAAGGGAGACTTTTTCATGTGTCCACACTCTGGTTTGTTAGTCTTTCTCTGGTTTACATCAGAACAATGACTAGAGATTGTGATATACATTTGCTAAGAGGCTAGAGAGGACAGTGGACATTATTTACCATTCTTGAGACCTTAATTAGGAATCTTCTCAGCTGGGTGATCACTGTAACCCGTTACTCTAGAGTGGCTTAGTCCAAAGGATTCTTCAGCTTTCTGTTCTTATATCCAATTAATGCCAGAGGTTTGGCAACTTCAGTATACTAAATACATAGTATTTTGTGTGTGAAATGGCATAGCTGAGATCAGAATGTTGAAACTTTTAAGAGCTACATGACCACAGAGACCCTTGGACCCTCAGGGGTTGAATCTAGAGAGCCCATATTCCCATGCCTTTAGAATATGGAGCTGGCTTTAGGACTCTGTACCAGTTCTCTGTTTAAATACTTACAGGGTTTTTGTTATCTGGTTCTGACTAGACAGTTATTTAAATTATAGCATGATTCAAATGTAGCTTTAATGTAAGATGTCATCTGAGGACCTAAAAGGACAGTCACTTGCTTGTTAATCAAGTTTTCAGAGAGCATGGGTTTTTTTCAGTCTATGTCCCAATAATGATTGTTAGGGGGATTGATGATGATCTGCACCTTGCTCTCAGCCCAATGTTTTCTATACAATTACAGTGACAGGCTACACTGTTTCTTCTTCCTGAAGGTTATTTGGTTTTTCTAAGTTATTGATGGCCATGTATGCCTAGAATAGTCAGGTAATCTTGAGTCAACTGTCAATCAGAGGACTAAGAATTAAGTTTAATTCCTTAAAGGAAGGGCTCCTATGCAGAGAGCAGGAGAAATGTTTGGCCTGGTAAACCCAGCTGTCAGGTCAGTATTCCCCAAGAAAGTGCACAGCCTTTTCCTGTTTAAGATTCTTCATCTGTAAAGTGGGTTTAATAGTGTACATTTTATAGTGTTGTTTTAGAGATTTTAAAAGAACTAACACAAGCACAAATTTGTTTTATGAGATACTAATATCAAAACTACAGCCTGTTTTCATTCCTCTCTTTCTATCCCTTTCGTCTCCCTCCCCTTTCCATACCTTTTCCTCTTCACCTTTCTCTACTCTGCTGTGGGTACTGAGGCTGGAACATGGGTCCTCTGCAAGAACAGCCAATACTTTTACCTAGTGAGCCAATTTCACAGGCCCATTTGTTAGGAATTTTGATTGGTAAATTTAAGATACATTGTAAGAAAGGGTCTGGATGTGGTCTTAGACTCTGGGTAATTTGGGAGATGAAGTCACTGTACAAATGTGAGGAAGAAGTTAGTGCTTCGGAGGTCAACTCCCAGCCAACATGGTTATATCTGCAGCCCAGTTAAAAGACTGAGAGCCACAGATACCTCTGAGATCTAACAATGGACCCCCCCTCTGTTTTATGGAGAATCAGAATGTACTCCATTTCCATTTTTCCTTGACATTTTAAATTTGTTAAACTATATATAAGTAATCTGAGTATCATTGATCAAACAATCTAGTCATTGATGGAATGCATTGACTTACTTAGAGTAATTTTTTTTTCCTAAAAAAATTTAGGGATAAAAAAAGACCAACAAAAATGATTTAAATTTTCCTGCTTTCGTGGAAAAAAAGATCACATTACCTAGAGTGCTTGAGGTTCAGTTTGTCCAACATATTCCTCTCTTTTGACTGCTCTGTTTTATTGCATGCCATTGATTTTTTTCCAGAGTTTTTGGCAAAGACTCTTTAAAGATATATATCAAATGTTATGAATTCTTTATGTCTGTCACATATTGAAGACTCAAAGAGGTGTAAAGCGGTTTACTTACAAGAGCTAGCAGTGGTGCCACAGTACGAGCACAAACAAAAGAAATGAAAAGCTCCAATATGAATGAATGTGGTATGACCAAAGACAGTAAGAGGCAAGATTCATTGCCTCATACCTCAAATTTTGTGAGTCAGAAGTTCATTGGTAGCCATGGAAGTGTTCACAAATGTTGTGTCACAAAGCAGGATTCCAGGAGTCATGAAAGACTAGATAGATTTCAGGGATACGCTGTTGAGGCCAAGTCAGGGATGCAGCTTCTCAAACTTGGGACCTCTTCTCCAGAAACCACAGGTTGCTTCAGGCAACCAACTTACCTATTACTTTAAATAAGTTATTTCAATTTGCAATTCGCTGAAACTATGGAAGAGGGGTGACTTGGCAGTAACAGCATAATCAGCTTTGTTACAAAATGACATAATTTACTTAGTTCTTTATGGTTCGTAGTGATGTCTGTGGATAGCTTCTTCTGTAATGCCTAGAACATCAGTGCTACTCTTGTCAGCTTGGATGACAACGAAAAAAATTCTTCTTTTATTTGGTTCATTTAATCAAATGATTTGTAATCTAAAAAACACATTACTGAGATCAATAGAACAATTATCCAAACAAAAGAGGAAAACAGGACAGGGAATTTGAGTTCATGGAGTAATTAAGTGGGTAGATAGTTTTAGGTGGTCTATTAAAGTTAGGGAATTGTGATGAGCAGATTATGGGAGGATAATCTATATGTAAGAACAGGAAAGGATTTTTTCAGGAAAGAGAAACCAGGACTGATATGGTGGCCATCAGATGTCAAAAACAGAATCTGTCTACTTTGTATGGAGAGACTCAAAGAGGGAAGCAAAGCAGAAGGTGTGGTCACTGAACAAGATCAGAAGACTACCAATGGACACTGAGCAATGGCTGGGAAGGGGCGTACTCTTGACCTTTACTAGACTTCAAATTACAGTCAAAAGTGGAAACACATTTATTTGTTCTGCTTATGTCCTATGGCTTGGAATTCAGCTGAAGGGAACATCTTGGAAAATGACAGTAGTGGTATAAGTTTTGAATTACCCCCTTGTCCCATCCCTTCAATTGGTTAAAGCATGTAAGAGACACAGAGGAGCTGGACGTGAAACTTATTTCATAAAACAAAAAGCATGAAATGAGAGAAGCTGCACAAATACCTCATTGATAAACAACTCTCATTTTTAAAAGGGAGGAAATGTAAGAGATACATTAACCAAAAGCAGTGTTTTAGACAGTGAAATTTGACTGTGTTCTGGAAACTAGATAACATTAAATAATATTTACATTACCAGCTGCAATAATACCTTATGTCATGTTAAAAATCCTTATCTGTTTTATTATTTGGAAGTAATGTCATATGACATTTGAAATATGCTGCCAGGGGATCAAATTGCAATGCAACTCAAATTGATGTTAAGAACACAACACTGGCACTATATTGATAATTTTGAAACTTTCTCTTAGGATCTGATTTTCATAGCTCACCATTCTTATGAGATGTTTGAAAATGTTCGTGGTAGGCCAACTTTCCTACATTTTAATACATGAAGGTTTAAGGGCTTAAAAAAAAACAACCTAGGGATTTGACAACTGTCTGTGGTTGTCCTCTGGGATGAGCTTTATTCAAAGGAGTGTTTCCACTTAATAGAACACAGAGAGTTGAAATATGATTCTTCTAACACACAGGGTACCAGTGGCTTCTGCTTTTCCAGCAGGGGAGCAGACTAGAGCTCACTGACAGAAATATCTGGCTTTGCAGTATCCCATACTGCTTCCTAGAAAGTCTCTTTGAGGAACACAGTACAGACATGCCAGGATTTTACAATGCTACCAAGTACAAAAGGCCATTTTCATGAGCTAAAGGGAAATCTGATTGAGTTTGATGTTTAGAGAGATTTCACAAAAACCAAAATCTCTTCCTTAAATCTGTGTGTCCAGACATGGATTCTGTCCTTTTACACAACTAATAAATGATCACAATGGAATATCATTTCATTCTTACTACAACAGCAAATTGTTTTAAAAACAAAATTAAAAAGGATACTGCTAGCTGTTGGCAAAGGGAAGAGGCATCAGACTTTACACAGCTGATGTTGTTGCTATTGATGTTACTCCTACATGTCTAAGGAATTTGTCTGTGTCTGATAAAGTTAAACACACTTCAAGTGTGTGCTAAGGCCAAGCCTAACACTCCTAGGAAAGGCAATTACCCAAGAGAAAAGAAAACATATTCTTATCAAAAGTGTATTTTCAGGTAATTCTAAGAACTCTAACTCATGATCTTCTCAATGGAACCAATCTGATTCTTTCCACTGGTGAATGGGAACACAAGTGTAGTGTATCCATTCCTACAATACTACCTAGTTAAGAAAACAACAAATAAGTTGCTATTGCTAATATGCATAAAAATATGGTTAAGTCTCAAATATATGTTTTGACTTTCTGGTGCTGGGGACTAAATGCAGGGACTTAATGCCTGTTGTCAGAATCCAGACCTTCCACATGCTTCTAGGAAGAACTTCATATACTTTGCCCCATTCAACTTGTGAAGTCTCTTTCCCCTCCCTGTCCTCACAAAAACCAGATCCTCTTGCTCCTCTGTCACCTGGTAACTGAATGAAAAGGAGGACATGACTGCTACAAGGTACAGTTGAGGAGTTTCTATTGTAAATATGAGGGAGAATACAGCCAGAGGCACTTGAAAGGTCCAGACTGAACTTGACCTTGAGAGGAGGGAGGGGGGATATAGCAAGAGTGGAAGAGAAAAGAGAAGAGAAGAGGAGAGAGAGAGAGAGAGCAACCGAGAAAGCTAATGGTTGAACTGGCAGGGTTATTTAGAAAAGAGGAGCTGGGAGGAGGGAGGCCAAGACCCTGGGTCAGAGTGGTTTAGGTGGGATGACAAGCGCTGAAAGGACTCACAGGTAGTGAGTGAGTCTGGTGGCCAACATGCACTTTGGTACACTTAATAGGCACATTAGTTAGCCATTTGTCTGAGTTTCTTTGGGAACTGATAGTAACAGGAAAGCTTGACTTGGTCATATAGCACAGATTGCATGTTAACACCTGCTTCCTCACAGTGCAGGGCTTCTGCCTCTTGGGGAAAAGTTCATCTGATCTTGCCACCTTTGGTGGCCCTTCATTCTGGTGCTTATGTGAACCACCCACTTGGCCTGCAAGCTGAGTTCCTTTAGTCCCTCTGTAAGATCAGGGTGCATTTCCCCACCCCCTTCCCTCTTCTTGGGGCTCCCCCAGTCTCAAGCAACTCCTCCTTTTCCCTCTCCTTTCTCTTCTTTTTCTGCTCTAGCTCTCCCAATAGTTGCTGCTGCCTCCCCCGGTTTCTGTGCTCACTGCACCTGGGTGCAACCATGTGTATGCCTGCAGTTCTTCCTGGCTGGACTTCCTGATCTGAGAGTCCTATAAAACAGCCATGATTGAGGTTTCTCCAGTATAAGAACCCCCTCTTCCCCTCATAGTTTATTTGCACCCCAGTCCCCCAGCTCACCCCTGAGATATATTCTAAAGAGTAATTAATCAGCAAACTCCCTTTGACTTCCCTATAGTGGGCAAAAGTGTCCTCAGCCACACATCTGCTTAACAATGATGCTCTTGCCGGGCGGTGGTGGCGCACGCCTTTAATCCCAGCACTCGGGAGGCAGAGCCAGGCGGATCTCTGTGAGTTCGAGGCCAGCCTGGGCTACCAAGTGAGTTCCAAGAAAAGGCGCAAAGCTACACACAGAGAAACCCTGTCTCGAAAAAAACCAAAAAAAAAAAAACAAACAAAAAAAAAACCAATGATCCTCTTAACCTCCTCACCAAATGCTCCAGAAGCCTGCCTAGAGCACTTTCTCTCCCTTACACTTGCTTGTGAACTTCAGACAGAGGAGTCAAGAAACAATTATCTCCTCTTAGCCAAGCCCAGATAAGATACGACTCAAAACCTTGACTGAAAAAATTGTCAGCTTAAAAACTTAACTCACCTAAAGACAAAGAAAACCATCTCGAGGTTTACAGATGATCTGAATACATCTCATTACATCGTAAATGTGATCCTCTTTACAATATGTTTGAGCTCATAACTTATGTGTGTACCTTCAGGCTCAACATGTTGTTTCTACATTTATTTCTACATATATATATATATATAAGATATTTGACATACAACATAAGCCAAAGTGTATGCCAAAATATAGATGTTTCCTAGATTTCCTGAGTTTTCTTGTTTGTAAATAAAAATAAAACAGAAGGAATCATCAAATAAGAAAAATGTGAACTTACAGATTTCAATTATGTTTTTGATAAAGAAGGTTAAATAAAAAGTAAATACTTTTGGGTAAAGAAGGACTTATCTGATAATACAATGGTTTGTTCTAAGGAAAGGATTGTGTCAAAATAGAAAAAGACAAAGACAAAGCTAGGATAAAATATGTTGTAAAAAGAGTTTTATGGCCGGGCGGTGGTGGCGCACGCCTTTAATCCCAGCACTCGGGAGGCAGAGCCAGGCGGATCTCTGTGAGTTCGAGGCCAGCCTGGGCTACCAAGTGAGTTCCAGGAAAAGGCGCAAAGCTACACAGAGAAACCCTGTCTCGAAAAACCAAAAAAAAAAAAAAAAAAAAAAAAAAGAGTTTTATGACTGTTAAAACTTAAAGAAAAGTACATAGATATAAACAGCTTTCATTAAAGATTATTAAAATTTCTAAGTTCAAAATTCACTGTCTCTAGTTAAACGTTATACAATTTCAACACTTTAAATTTATTTTAATGTGTGTGTCTCACACATAGTATATGTCTATAGGCTGTGCTTATTTCAACTTTAGGTATAATACTCTTATTGGATGTCATATGTAAATGTGACTTAGCTAGAGAGGAAAAAACAGAACAAAGAGCTAATGAAAAATCAGACCTAGATCATGATTTCCAGCAGATTTGTGTAGCTAGAGTTTTCCTGCCTGGCCCACAGTCAAGACAAATCTCTGACACCTGCCAGTCCCACAGCCACTCAAACCCGACCAAGTAAACACAGAGACTTATATTGGTTACAAACTGTATGGCCGTGGCAGGCTTCTTGTTAACTGTTCTTACAGCTTAAATTAATCCATTTCTATTAATCTATACCTTGCCACGTGGCTTGTGGCTTACCGGTACTTTACATCTTCCTTGTCCTCATGGCGGCTGGCAGTGTCTCTCTGACTCAGCCTTCCACTTCCCAGCTCTATTCTCCTCCTTGTCCCGCCTATACTTCCTGCCTGGCCACGAACCAATCAGTGATTTATTCATTGACCAATCAGCAACACATTTGACATACAGACCATCCCACAGCAGATTTGATATAATTTATTGCTTTTTTCCTTAAAGACTTCACTATTTTCCCTCCTGGAGTGTGTGCCCTAACCCCTTCAAAGTGCCCTCAACTGTACCAGAGCCTAAGAATGAGACCTAGCACCAGGAGACATGAGAAAATATTTGTAGCACATACAAACTCTGATGTCTGGTCAACAGGTAACCATGGACCAAAGTTGTCCGAAAAATGCCACACCTGGTTGTAAAATTTTAGGTAGCACAAACAAAGCAATCATGGGAAGTAAAATTATTGCATGTTCAAAGCCAAATTATCTCAGGCTGTCTCAATTTCCTAAAATAGCAGGTTTACTGCCTACCTCTGTGTGTGATGAACTGCGAGTAGATAGGTTATGGGTCTAGGGGAGTACCAACTACTATTCCTCTGGTTAAGGAAGATAGTAATAATATGGCTCCTAACAATATATTGCTGTACCTATAGATCAGTGTCTCACTTAGCCATCATCAGGGAAACTTCTCACAGGAGATGGGAGTTAACACAGAGACAACTGGACAATGTTCAGAGAGTGAGAGACTTTGGAGTACTCAGCTCTAAATGGTATGTCTTCATCATACCTGCACTAAAGGCTCAGGGAATTGTGAAAAAGAGGAGGCAGAAAGGTTGTAAAAGCCAGAGACCAGAGGCAATGGATGACTCCAAGGAAACAGTGTCTTGTATACCCAGTAGGATGGACAGACATATGAACTCAGAGATACTGTGGCAGCATGCACAAGACCTGAATAGGTTCAGACCAAGGTGCCAGTACTGAGGAGGGCACTCAGACACAGGGTTCCACCCCTGTTTGTGATTGCTACCTGCTAGCAAAGGGAAAAGCAGCTTTCTCAGATGGAGTACATGGGGTATGTCTACCATATTCCAGGGCAGGCCCCATGCTCAGGAGTAGTTGGTTAACACAAAAGGAACTCTGTTTTTTGTTTTTGGAGGGGGGTGGGCATTTTTCATGTAATTAATTTCTTTTGTTTTGATTTTTTTATGTTTGATATATATATATATATATATATATATATATATATATATAATTTGAGAGAAAGAATGAGAGAGATAGAATATAAAGTTGGATAGGTAGGAAGGTGGGGAAGATTGGGAGGAGTTGGGGGAGGGGAAAACATAATCAAAATACATTGTGTGAAAAAAAATTTAAAAGGGAAAATTCAAATACGTGTTACATATATTAAAAATTTTGTATAACTGTTACTATGCACACTGACAAAGTAAGCACCAAACAGAACAAGAAAGTTCCTTCCCTCATTTAACTTCTGGTCGGGAATTGGAAGCAGCTTAACTGTGGTCATAGTCCCATATGGACTTGGTATGCTTCCTCACAGTACAGGCAGGACCTGACTCTCCCTCCAAAGCCTTTGAAAGTAAACCTCTTGCTGTTTACTGGTGATTCTGAAGCCTCTTCAGGTTTCCTTTGTGCTGTGCGCCTATCTGCCTGGTGACATTGACAAAATGCTTGCCTGAAGGATGATCTGACTCAGCACTGTTCTTCGGAGCCATGTTTTCCACCCCTCTCCATGAAACATCTAATGCGTGCTACAGAGGTACTAACACCTAGCTGTTACATACCCTGCCTCTCAAATGCATTTTCCTAAGTAAAAAGAAAGCCAGAGTCAGGGGCTATGTACTCTATGATCACTGTGACAGTCTGAAAGAGGAAAACTAATAGGGACAGTAACCAGCTCTGGTTGACCGTGTGCACAGGTAAAGAGGACATGAGGGGATTTTTGGTGACATCTCTGGGTGTTGGGGCTACTATCATAAAATACGTTAGATTTGAAAATCACTAAGCAACAGAAATTTAAACTGAGTACAGTGGCTCACATCTATGATCCTAACCCTTTGGAAGAAGATTGCTGTGAGTTGGCAGCCATAGAAGGAGATTGTCTCCAAAATAAAACTCCCAAACTCAAACCACAAAAAGAAAACCCGGAAGTTTATTGTGTACAGTGGGTTGGAAAGCTAACATCAAATTATGAGTAGATTTGCTGTCTGGTAAAGACCAGTTTCTCTGTCCTCACTTGGCAGAAGGGCAAACAGACCAGTGTCATGAAGGCCCTCACTTAGATAGGTCAGCAGATGGAAACCTATGACTTAATTGACTCACAAACACTCCACTTCTTAACTTTGCTACACTGTGGGTTAGATTTCAGCATGTGGGTTTGAGGGTGGGAAGACACATTCGAACAGTGGTCCTGTGTCCTTTCTGTCACTCAAAACTGTAAACAGATTAGAGTTACAGATGTCACTTACTTATCAACAAATCTGACCCAAAATAGATATAAAATAATGTAAAGAAAGCTCTTTCAGTTTCTCATACTACATCATCTAATTTATTTACACAAAGCTTTACAGCTGTACCATGGCTATCATTTTGATTAACTATCATCATAACAGTTCTTCCAGTTGAACATTTAAGCTATCTTTCTACTTTTTATTGTTATAAATAAGAGTTGATTAAAGTAATGAGCAAAGAATATAATTATCCCATTTACAGCTATGTTAACCTAGTTGGAAATCTTTTGTAACTGATATTTTTGCTTTACTTATGTGGATTCTACAGAAACCAAAAGATGATTTCAGCATAGTCCTCTTAATTTTCAGGAATGTAGAATTCTATTTTTATGAACAGTTTGGAGATTAAGCTTTGTAGAAGAAATAAGGGGCCAGGGTGCTGACAGCTGAAAACAAATCCTCCCAACAATATTCAAAAGCTGGCTAAGCTAGGGCTGAGATATCCGTGAAGCAGAGTAAATATTTCAATGGATATTACTTTATGATGAGAAATATTAATCCTCATCTGCCAGAATGCTGGTGGTGAATTTGTACTCTGGCCAAATGCTGCTTTTATGGGTAACTGGGGGCTCCACGCAGCTTCAGAATTCACGGTAATGTCTTTGCATAAGGAAGATGTTAAGCAAGTCTGAAAGCGCAGATATCATCACTGGTCATTTTAAACACCATCACTGCCTCTGCAGGTGGAGATGTGTCCCAACTCTTTCTCAATTTTAGAACATAAAGCACTTGAGGTTTAGAACTGCACTCCTGTTTCCATCCAAGTCTATGTAAAGGTCTGTAATTCTGCAATCTTCAAACAGCAACAGCTCACGAACTGATTTTACTAATAAAAATCTCCTTTGAAAAGTTATTTCAGTGTATAACAGTGGAGAATCATTGGGTAAAGATGGATATGTAGGAATAGGGAAAGGAAGCCTAGAAATGGAAAATAAAAGATTTATTTATTTATTTTTAGTATTCCTTTGTCTGGGATCTATCACTAGTAAAAACAGTTCTTTCTTTAGATTCTCTATATATCAACTTTAATGATTCCCGTTGTAGGATACCATCCGAACACCTGGTATTTCAAAAACAGACATCTCAGCATAATTGATGAATTTTCCCTCCCATGGCTATTGTGGATATCTGACTACTAGGTGCACAAGAAACCCTCATTCGGCCAAACTGAACATTGCTAAACAGAAATCTCAGATTCAGCAAATTAGCGTATGTGTGTTATAAAAAAAAAAAAAAAAAAAAAAAAAAACTCGCCGGGCGGTGGTGGCGCACGCCTTTAATCCCAGCACTTGGGAGGCAGAGCCAGGCGGATCTCTGTGAGTTCGAGGCCAGCCTGGTCTCCAAAGCGAGTTCCAGGAAAGGCGCAAAGCTACACAGAGAAACCCTGTCTCGAAAAACCAAAAAAAAAAAAAAAAAAAACAAAAAAAAAACTCAACCCAAAGAAACCCTTTATCACAATAAAAGTGTTGGTGCTACAAAATCGCACTGCAAAGAAGATTTGGGCCAGAGCACACTAGTCATGGAGAGGTCACAGGGAGCTATCTGTATTTCAGGTCAGCTGTGGCTTATCATGCAAACAGCTGCAGCCAAGAATGCTGGTGACTCTCTTGCCTTCCAGCTGAGGATAAAGCTGCTGTTAATACTGCTTTAGATGGTCATAAATTGTGAAGAAAGGTAGTAGAATTAATTCTAAAAGGCAACTGTTTTTTATGAGGCATTTTCACTTCATGCACCCACCCATTTAACATGATTAGCAGCATTGCATTGCAGAGAATTATTCTATCCCTTTTTTTTGAAACCTCTATTTCTCATGGATCACAGGCGAGGGTGGGCAGAAGGTTGCAGCCTTTCGGCTACCTGCGTATTTATGAGTTTTATACTATTTTACTCATGAGGAAACTGAGATACAATATAATCCAGTGATTCATACTGAAGAGTAGATGATACGATTAAATATTTTGTACTCCTATATGCATTTCACAAAAATCAAGTTAATTAAGGTGACAGCCTAGTAGAAATATTTGCATAGAATCTATATGGTTGTGGAGAAAAAGAATGAGTTCAAGTTTTACTGAAGTGTGCTAAGTGCTTACTAAAAGTCCCTACACCTTATCTTCAGAAGGCAAACACTTGCAGGAAACTGTCTTAAAGAATAAAATAGCAATAAAATGACTCTTAATGACATTCTGTTATACTCAGATCAGTATCTTGCTCAGCCATCATCGGAGAAGCTTCCTCCTGCAGTAGACCGGAGTAGATACAAAGACCCACAACTGGACAATGTATAGAGACTGAGAGACTTTAGAAGACTCAGTACATAATGGGATATCTCCATCAAATCCCTCCCCTCAGGGCTCAGAGATTACTATGAAGAGAAGGTGGAAAGATTGTAAGAGTCGGAGGGGACAGAAGACACCAAGGAAGCAAGGCTTTCTAGTTGCAACAGGACTGATGCAATATGAACTCACTGCAAATGACGGTGCATGCACAGAGCATGCGGAAGTCTAGGCCAGATAGGGTCCCGATGATAAGAAGTAGACAAAATCGCCAACTCCTTAGCCAGAAGCTATCTACAAATGATAACTGCTCAAATTATCTCCAGTGAAGTTTCAATGGGTACAGGACATATGACAACCAGTGAAGTACCAACTGAAAAGGAACTAGTTTTTGTTTCTTACAGATCTTTTGTTTATATGTTACAGTTTCCTGTTTTTTTATGAGTTTTCTGTGTGCAAATGTGTGTGTGTGTGTGTGTGTGTGTGTGTGTGTGTGTGTCAGTGTATGTATGTGCTTCTTGTACTTTTTCTTTGCATCTTCTTCCCATTGATTTGTTTTGTCTTATTCTTGTTTGTTTTTATTTTATGTTATTTTATTTCACTATTTTCTTTAGATGTCTGTTTGTATTCTAATGAGAGAGTACAAAAAAAAGTGTGGATTTGGGTGGGTATGGAAGTGTAGAAGATCTGGGGGAAATTGGGGTAGAGGAAACTAATCAGAATTTATTTTATAAAAAACCTATTTTCAGAAAAAAAAAAACAGCCTTAAGGAATGATTACCACAGCCTTTTGATCAAAGGTCATGTGGTAGATCTTAGTTTACTAAGAAAGGAATTTTTTTTTAATTGCAACCAGCAAGTGTTTTTATGCTTTATTGTAAATTGCAAAATATTTTACAACAGATGTTTGTTTTTGCAATTTCTGTTCCTGTAAACATTTCTAACTGTGGCAGAAATTCCTTTTTGTGGGCCTAGGACTCAGACCACCCCCAGGGGGCCACCCTGTTACCTGTTCCATAAAAACTGTAAGAAATTCTTTGGGTGTTTGGGCATTCTCTAGGACCTAGCATAGGTTCTGTCCATGTGTAAGGAGGAGCTGTCCCACCCCCTCTACCAGAGTGCATGGCTGATTTGTTGCTGCTTCGAATTCCCACGACAACATAAGGGAGACAACTAGTTGGGTTATAGAGCAGAGGCTGCATTAGTGTCTGGGCCCACAACACAGAACGTTTTTGCAGTTTGATGGCTCGCTCCAGCTAGGCATCTTTTGCCTTGTCTGTTTGAGGCCCCTTCAGATTCATGCGGTGACAAGGTCTTTATGACTTCAAATCAGTGTGTGTGAGGAGAACAAAGGGGACCTCAGGGCTCAAAGCTTCCAGGAACTTAACTTCAGCTGTTTCAGGATTTGGATAGGATTTTTTTTTTTAACTACCATTTTTGACTATCATGTTGTTATAGAGAAAACACATCCAGAGACATCAACGAGTCACTTACAAACCAACTTTTGCAGTCTATCAATCTGTTTTCTTGGTTTCTATATTTTTCTATTACTTTCAGAATTATTCTTCCTAAAGAATGGCTACTCACATGGACTGATCCTCATGCCTAGTCCACTGTGTGTATGTGTGTGTGTGTGTTAGAAGATTCAGACTCACATCACATTCTATAACTACTCAAATTACTGTGTTCATCATAATTAAAAGTTTTACCATAATTTTATAGAATAGCAAGATTAATTTATAAATCTCATATCACATATGATAATAGAGTATAGAGCCTTTATCACATTTAAGTAGTGGAGGAATTGGCAATGTAAATGGGAAGTGATATTTTTATTATAAAGTATTTAGTACAATATTATTAGAAAAACTAACATTTGTGGGTTTTAATGTTAAAATTTTTACAATATATTGAAAACAGTTCAAGCAAAGCCAAGTAATGATCAGGTCATTAATCAGCCCACACTAAAGAGTGATTGAAGGATCAAAATTTAAAGGGAATTTATATAAATAGTAGTGGAAATATATAAATAATTTTCTATTATATAAACCAATCTTAAAATCTTTACAAGTTGTACCTGTTTCTTTTATATTTAATTATGTATGTATAGAGGCAGTGAATTCATAGCTCAGGGCTATGCTACTCCAACAATAACATCTTTTATGATGTCTAATTTATATTGCTTGATGTTTTATATATAATTAGATTTTTCTTTCAAATCTCAGCAACTTAACTTTAGGCTTTAGTCTGGTTACTGGGCTTCTGCTTACATCTAGATACCCAACTATATGATGTAGAAATCTACTTAATGTCCTGTCTCAGTAGGACCTGGGGACAGGGCTCTGGCTTGGTAGGTTCCCTCCAGGGTATTAGAGCCCTACTTTTGTGTTCCATTTAAGACATTTCCTCACTATGCACTACCTATCCATAAACTTCATTGTGTTTCCTTCCTCTGTAGATTTCCTATGTTATCATCAGTGAGCTGTTTGGCCCAGCCCAGCCCTTCTGAGTTTATAATAATTACTCAAGAATTTAGTGAGCTGTGCTGCAGGCATGAAATTAACCACATTGGAAGCATGTAACCAAAAAAGTAAAATAAACATATGTCATAATAAATAATATGCTCTTCATTCTTGGAAAGTTGGTTCAGCAACACCACTGGCACATTGTGCATTTCAAAACATGTTAAGAAACACAAACTATAAGTCAAACATTGTCCTTGCAGTATATATTCCTGGTCCTCATCTTGGTATATTGAAGTGGCTTTACCATCAAGGGTGTGAACCACACATAACCCAGTGTGGTTCTGGGTTCTGGTTCCTTAGTTGTTTTTAAGCAACTGAGACATGGATAGCTGAAGGTAAAATGACTTTCTGAAAACTCTGGGCATCTCTAAGTGTAACTGTCTGTAACTGGAAGCCTCTCTCTACTAATTTCAACTATTAAAATATACCTGTTTGCATTCTACTCTCTCAACTGCCAATATGTGGTATGAGACTAGGAATGTCTTCTGTACTTCATTATAAATACCCTTTGACTGTGGTTTTGGAAGTACATGCTTCAAGGGAGATTTTATAAGATGGCATGCTTCCATGATAGTGTTTGTTAGCTTGGTTTACATATTTATTTAGGTTCTGTAAAATAATTTAAAAAAATTATTTTATGTGCATGAATGCTTGGCTGTATTATGTATGCATGTATGATTTATGAATGCGTGTGTATAATATGTGTACTTGCTGCCTGAGGAAGCTGGAAGAGGTCCTCAGAACCCCAAGAACTAGAGTTAAAAACTGTTGTGAGCTGCCTTGTGGGTTCTGGAGACTGAACTCAGGTCCTCTGCAAGAAGACCAAGAGTGCTTAACCCCTGAGCCATCTTTCCAGCCTCATGCTTTAGGTCCTTGTTTAATGCTCCTTAAATATTTATCTACTCAAATGTAGCTGGGGATATTTTGAAGCAATGGCCAATGAACAAACTGTGAAGGAGAGGCTGAGCTCGGCTCTGATAACACAGTTGGTAAGGGAGGTGTTTGATGACTTGCTGCTTTGAAATGAGCTTCTTTAATGTTCCCTTGTGTGTTTTTGAACTTCTCTGTGATAGTTGGTAAAAGATTCCCCATTAAAGGCTTAACTTTATTAATAAAATCAGACATATCCCGATCTGCCAATGCCTGGTTCTACTATACAAATAGGGGTCTGACCACGATTAACTATCAGTTAACTTATTGTTCTTTGGGCAGGGGATCTAATTCTAGTCTCATGGTTGTTATATTTCTAAATAAACCTAACCTCATTCATGTCTAGTCTAATTCCACCATAGGAGATTTTCTGAAATGCAAAGAACAACATTGAATATTTCTTACATAAATCTTTCTTCCTTCTCTGAGCCCTAATACATCACAGATTTATGGTTTAAAATATTTTAAGGAAAAATATTTATCCCCAAATACTCCAAAGAATATTGTATTTTGAAAAAATCAGTGTGTGTTTATTAGTATAATTATAATTTAGAAGCATACACATTATCTTAACCCATTTTAAGTTTTAACATCATGTCACAAAAGGCTTTAAACTATTTCTAGGCTGTACTTCAAATATTTTAGACATTATCCTCTAACATAAACCCTGAATACTCTTATCCCTCAACTAAATTTCAGGCATTTGGACATAAGACCTGTTAGAGCTGTGCAGTCATGGCAATTCAAAATCACATATCTGCTGTAAATATTCTGAAACCCTAAACTTTTGGCACATCCCATCCTGTGCCTGTTTTCTTGCTTGGCTCTTTTTGGTTAAAATGATGAAGATCCAGAGTGACTGCATCCTATATAATTCTTCCCAAATGTTTCACTTCCTGACATTCTTCAGCCACATGGAACATTTCCATTTTCAAAAGGTGAAAAGTGCCAGTAAGAAAATAAGTTTATAGTTGGAAAATATAACAACACTGCAAGTTAAAATATGAGGGGGAATCTGCCCAGATATAAGAGAAGGATTGAAAATCTAACCTCTGGAATCCATAAGCCTCATTTTTTGGTAGAGCAAGAAGAGAGGAACCCAGAAGTGTGCAGTACTGAGCAACATATCAGACTCAAAACACTTTTATAAGGACAAAGTGGGTCAGAACAAAATTAAAAAACACCCCAAACTGAGCTTGTTTTCAATGATAGTCTTGTTCAATTTTACAAGACATAGAGAGGCCAAAAATGAGCTACAGTTTACGTCATTTGCATTTTCTGCCAGGTGTTAGCATTCTTAGCTGGAGTCATCCATTCCTTCATTAGCTATGCTATCTTACAGCCCCAACTACACACAGCTTTGAGTAGACAGACCTTCATGGGAAAATAATCACATAGCTTTGCCATAGGACCAGTCTGCTACCATTGGTTGACAGAGGAGCTAGCAAAATTCACTAGTGGACCTTAATAGTAAACCAGTTACAACAGGTACTGGCCAGTTCACTACTAGGTACTTCACATGATACAAAAGAGCTTAAAAAAATCTACAAAATCCAATCTGAGTTTATTTCATCCAAGACAATGATAATAAAAAAAAGCAACTACCTTGCTTGAGAGCTGTGAGAATGAGAAGCTAGCTGGTGTAAGCAAAAGTAGAGTGGTGCTCAGTGCATATTATACATACTATGCACTAAATGAATAGCCAGTACTATTACAAGTAATTAATTTGTCATTATCATAAGTGAAGGAGGAACCTCTGTGTGAAGTGATGAAAACACAAGGAAGTATGGAATTCACTTGTCCTTAGTGACCCACTGAATTCACTAGTCATTTCAAAAGGTGACTGCAAACCTAAAGAAAGGTGGCAGCAGCTACACCTGCCCAATCACTCTGTAAAGAGGCATTCTACAAAACAGCTAAGTATAAGAAGACAGGAAGGGCTGGGCAACAATTTCTGCTGGTCTCAGCTGCAGAGCACGATGGGATTGCTCCCAAGGGTGCCTTTTAATAAAGTTCACTTTATTATTCTCTAATCCATTTTAGCAAGCTTCACTGGGTTAACCATCGTTTTCTTAAATGAGAGATTCTTTTTCTTTTCAAGAAGCAAATCGAGATTTCTTATCATAATTTGGTATGTCTAGAAGACAAATCTATACCTTTCACTGTTCAGCGGCTGGACTGCTGCTGTAGACCAGCTGTCTTGCTTCACTGGACTTGTAAGAGAAAAATAGCACACATGCAATGATGACTAGAAAATATAGCTCCTTGGAATTGTCTTTACTATGAAGCTACTCAGGCTATTTTGCTCATCACGAATGACTTTTAATTTCCACAGGACAGATCCCATCAATAAGCCCTGAGATAGCTGCTGCTTCATTTAGAATGAAGCAGTGGTCCACTGATTCAGTGAAGACTTCCTCCACTGTCATTTCTGAAGCACGAGGATTTAGAGTCAAAAGAAAGAGCCCAGGTATTTCCACTGACAATGTCATATGACAACGTTAAACTCTGATGATCATTCTGGGCTCTCCTACATTAGAAAGGCCATGAGAAAAATGTGATACATGATTTATAAATTTGGAGCCTCTTTCTTTTCTCTTATTGTTCTTTTCCCTCTAGAATTAGCAAAACACATGATTTCACAACAAAAGTCTGTTTATGTTCAGGAATAGACAAAACAAGAATTACCCATTCCCTTGGAATTTACATATTCAGTTTTAAAGCTAATGTTCTGAAGTCAATGATCCCCACAGTTCTATCTCTGCTTTTTGAAATGAAGATCGAACTCAAAATTTGCAATCCCCAGTGGGCCAAAATTACCATACTTATTTACATGATCTACCTATTGTTTATAAGTTGAAATTAGGAATAGATATTATGTCAACATTGGCTCATGGTCTATTAATTTTAGGAAGTGTTATTAACATTATAAATCAGTTTCCCTGGTAGTTAAAGGCAAATTCCACTGTTTTAGTATGGCAAGGAATCAAAAGTACACCAAACTGAAATTCAAATTACCTCAAACATTTTTGAATGTATTCTCTCTCTCTCTTTCTCTTTATTCTACTCTCTCTCTCTCTCTCTCTCTCTCTCTCTCTCTCTCTCTCTCTGTCTTTCTCTCTCTTATCCCCCTCCCCCTTTTAAGAAATATTTGTCTATTTGTCTATGAGAAGCAGAGAAATGATTCTTTGAAGTAGGATAAATTACATTCATGCTTAGCATAACTACACATAGGCAGCTGTATAAATCCAATAGCCTTTTCTTCATCGATACTGGAAGCTTAGGTAGAGGAAATTCTGTTTGTAATGTCTAATGATTGTCCATTCACCACAAGGAAAAAGTCTCCATCACCCTTCCAGAATGTTCAAAGCAATCATGTTGAAAGGAAAACACTAATACACAAATGTACTTTCAGTACAAGGTCCTTACTAAATTGTAAAATTTAATTCCTTGTTTAGTACGTGTTCTTTTCCCTTCATTTTCTTTGCTTTCTACTCCATCCCCTTTTTTTCCCTTCTACCCTCCCTTCCAATCTTTCTTTGATTTGAATAGGAAACATTCCAGTAAATTTAGCACAGCACCTATCAATGCTTCTTTCTTAGAAAGAGCTACAGATTCTGTGACTTCTCTTCCCTGAACAGACACCTTCATGTCTTCACCCCTCTATTCTGATTGGAACTGCATATTTGGATTTCCTGTAGTGTCTTTTCTTTTTTGTTTTTTAATTTATTTAGTTTTTTCCTGTGTTTGACTTCTTTCTTTCTTTCTTTCTTTTTTTTTTTTTTTTTTTTTTTTTTGGTTTTTCGAGACAGGGTTTCTCTGTGTAGCTTTGCGCCTCTCCTGGAACTCACTCTGTAGACCAGGCTGGCCTCAAACTCACCTGCCTCTGCCTCCTGAGTGCTGGGATTAAAGGCGTGTGCCACCACCACCTGGCGACTTCCTATTTCTTGAGTCTTAGTTTTATATAGTTTATTCTCACATGCTACTTAAATGTATATTCCATTTGTTTATTATGAAAGATTAGAAGGAAGATGGATTTTAAAGTGTTTAATCTATCTGAAAATGCATTCATTACATTTTTATTATTACTAACTTTTGATACTAAGGTAGTGCTTTATATCCTTTCTAAATTTTTAAAGATGTGTGTGAATTCTCAAAAATATCCCAAAAAAGTGCAGCTATTTAGAAAGTGTATTGTGTATATTTATTCCATATGATAACATTCTTTTTAAAGTTTTATTTTACTATTTATTTATCATGCATGCAGGTTCTGTGAAGTTCAGAAAAGGGTGTCACATTTCAAGAAGTTGGAGTTATAGGCAGTTGAAAGTCGCTTGATGTGGGTACAGGGAACTGGATCTGTTCCTCTGAAACAGGAACAAGTGCTCTTAACTGCTGAACCTTCTCTTCAAATACTCATGGCACTGTTTTGCAGGCATTTTCATAGAAGTCTGTATTGTAACATGAACACCCAGCCACCAATGCTCTGCCGCCCTCTTCTCCACCCCAATTTCTCCACTTGTTCTCCTACAGTGCTGGTTTCTACTTTCATGTTATATATATATATCCGTGATTTTATAGATGTATAGAGATCACAAATGAGAGTAAACAGTTATACTTGACTTTCTGAGATTTGTTTAATTTGCTTAATATGATTATCTCCTGTTTACCAACTCTCCTGCACCCTAAGCTGGGTTCATGATCTAGTTATTGTGACTAGTGCTGCAATAAACATCATTGGGCAGGGATTTCTGTGATGTGTCAACTTGAGATCTTTTGATAAGTCTTCCTTCAGGCTTGGTATATATCTGTGTCATATAGCAGATCCTATTTTAGTTTTTCATGAAATCTCTATATGAATTTCCATAGTACCTGCACTAATTTATAATTCTACAAAATGTGTTGTTTACTATTGAGAATTTTATTCTATTTGTATATTCTAGAGATTCATCTTCTATCAAATGAAGTACTAGCAAAGATTTCCTCTTGTTGTGCATGCTGTCTTTTTTGCTATGTGGTTAGGTTTATAATTTCATGAGGTCTATTTGTCTAGCGTTAACTGATTTCCAGAGCCATGAGAATCTTATTCAAAAAGCCCTTGCTTATGCTCATGTCTTCAAATACTTTCCTAGTTTGTCCTGTGACATTGCAGAATTGCAGGTCTAATATTAAGGTTGTTTGTTGATCTGGCCGGGTGGTGGTGGCACACGCCTTTAATCCCAGCACTCGGGAGGCAGAGCCAGGCTGATCTCTGTGAGTTCGAGGCCAGCCTGGTCTACAGAGTGAGATCCAGGAAAGGCACAAAGCTACACAGAGAAACCCTGTCTCGAAAAAAACAAACAAAAAACAAACAAAAAACAAAAAATAAACAAACAAATAAAAAACCCAAAAAAGTTGTTGATCTGGCTTAGAGTTGATTCGTTCACAGAGTGAGAGATTGAGATCTAGTTTCTTTTTTCTATGTATGGATACACTCTGTTCTCAGTGCTATGTGTTGAAGAGGCTCATATTCTCTAGTGTACATTTTCAAAATATTTGTGAGGAAAAGTCAGATGGCTGTAGCTATGTGAATCTATATCTGAGTTATCTGTTCTACTCTATTGATCTCCATGTGTGGGGGCTAGTACCGTGGTCTTCCTCTTATCATGGCTTTGCAGTATACCTTGAAATCAGGTTTGTTGATGCCTCTAGAAATATTTGCTTTGCCCAGGGTTGCTTTGGGCATCCAGTGTCTTTTTTTCCCCCCTTCCACATGAGTTTTACAGTTTTTTCCTATTTCTGTGAAGAATGACATCAGAATTTTGGTAGGGTAACAGTAATCAGTAGATTGTTTTTGGTAGTACATTCATACTTGCAACATGGATCCTTCCAATTCATACAAGTGGGAAGTCTTTTCATCGTTGAGTATCTTTTTTTTTTTTTTTTCCCTTCAAGTGTTTTGAAATTTTCACTGCAGACGTCTTTCACTTTCTGGGTTAGATTGACTCTGAGATGTTTTTGAGGAAATTTTTCATTCACATTTTATATATAAAACTTAGACTCATGTACACACATATGTATAGGAGTCTAAGTTATAAATCTCTTCTCTAGGATTTTAAAGCACTCCTATCTTCTAGTCTGAGAGAATTCAATGCTATTTTGAGAAATATGATGTTATTCTTATTTTTATCTATCTATCTATCTATCTATCTATCTATCTATCTATCTGTCTGTCTGTCTGTCTATCTATCTATCTATCTATCTATCTATCTATCTATCATCTATCTATCTACCAATCTATTGGTTTTCTGAGACAAGTTTTTCTGTGTATCCCTGGCTGTGCTGGAACTCTCTCTGTAGACAAGGCTGGCCTCTAACTCACAGAGCTCTGTCTGCCCCTGCCTCCAGAGTGCTGGGATTAAAGGTGTGTGCCACCACCTCCGGGCTGCCATCCTTATTTTAATTCAGTAGAGTAATACCTATGCTCATCACCACCCTTTTCATTGCCTATGCATTTTGAGTTTAGAATGTTGAGCTTGACAATTTTGTAATGTTTGCATTATGTGTTTCAAGTAGGAATTGGAAAACCGTTCATATGTTAAGTTGTCATTGGAGCCTGCTTCTCAGGAAACTTAAGCCCCTTAGTTCTAAAATGTTTTCCTTCAATACTAGTTCATTACTTTTGTGCCTAGATCTTCTACGTTTTTGGAAGCCATTTTAGTCAGATTCCTAATATCTTGAATTAATTCTCTCACTACATATTTTTATACTATTACCCTTTATTTTCATTCAGTTTTCTAGAAGACGTTATAAACATTATCTATCATCATCTACGTAGGTTGTCTATGTGCTACATGTTGTCAACACACAAGATCCTTACATTTTGTCTGGATCTTCTGTTTTAATTTCATAAATCTACTACTTTAAAAATCAGCTCCTGACTTGTGTCTTTTAAATCTATTATTATTTAACAAATAACAAAAAAGTTAGAATTTGGAATAGTACTAGATTTTCCCTCCTATTCTATTGGGGTGTGTCACTGTTTCTTCTCATGTGAGAGAACCTACATCCACATCAGTTTATTTGAGGCCCCAGAGCAGAGTTTAAGCAGCAAAGCTCTGACTTAGCAGATCTCACTTCTAATCTGACATCTTTCTGTATAATCACCACAGGGAAAAGTAGCAAAGATCCACTACTAAAGTGTGATGCAATGTACTTTCTAAAATGTTCTCATTGAGGATCAGTACCTACATGGATGTCTGCTTCTGGCCATTTTAGGACCGAGCCTGTATGTGCATGTGCATATGCATGTGTGTGTAAGTTAGGAATGGTAGCTAAGTCTTCTTGAGATGTACGCAACTTGCATACCCAAATTGTATTTAAAAGGTATTCACCTGTTTCTCACAGTTTAAAACTATGAGTAATTGCAAACTCTAGAATGCAATTAATGTATGATTTAAGGCTGTAGGAGTCAGGAAGCTCGTTTAAGTGCTAAAACTAAAAACTTTGAGTTTTTGGCTCAAACTAACTAAGAGTTAGTTATATATCAGGATAGGTAAGCCATACATGTAGTAGGATACTTTTTACTCTTATGGTTATAAAAATAAACATTTACTCTACTGAATCAACAAAAGTTATACTGAAGTTTTATATATATATATATATATATATATATATATATATATATATAAACTATATATATATATAAACTATATATATATATATATAAACTATATATATATAATTAAGCTCGTTGTTGTGACCTGTATGGACTTGAAAAGGGGTTCATTCATATCTTGTGTGTTTGGTTTACTTTATGTCATAGCTACTTCTCAGATATCTGATCCCCCTCAACCACTGGTGCTGTAAGAAGCTTCATTCAGTGCAGAATCTTGTGTCAATGTGTGTGACGGAGATGCTTGTTGATTGAGGCTTTAATGAGGGGGCTTTAGATAATGAGATACTCATTTTTAAGTATCATTATATGTTGATGTTTTCTCAAACACGTTTAAGTGCTGTGGGATGTTCTGTATGACAAATGTGTTGCTGATTGGTCAATAAAACACTGATTGGCCATTGGCTAGGCAGGAAGTATAGGCGGGACAAGGAGGAGAATAAAGCTGGCAAATGGAAGGCTGAGTCAGAGAGACACTGCCAGCCGCCACGATGACAAACAGCATGTGAAGATGCCAGTAAGCCACGTGCCATGTGGCAAGGTATAGATTAATTGAGATAGATTAAGTTAAGCTATAAGAACAGTTAGCAAGAAGCCTGCCACGGCCATACAGTTTGTAACCAATATAAGTCTCTGTATTTACTTGGTCGGGTCTGAGCGTCTGTGGGACTGGCAGGTGAGAGAGTTTGTCCTGACTGTGGGCCAGGCAGGAAAACTTTAGCAACATTTAAGTTTCTCCAAAGAAGAGCACTTCACTTTAGCCTTTGTGACTTATGTTCAAAAGGATATCTACATTCCTTTTTTGCATTGAGAGCCTTCCTGGCACTCATTTATTTTGAAATTCTTGATTTTTGGTTTAATTTCTTTAAAATTTTACACTTCTGATTTCTTTCTGGATGATCTCATAGCTATATATTAATATGAAAGGTATTTGGTAATCTAAGCATAATCTAAAGAATTGTATGTAATCATTTTCCTTCTACATACTTTGCCTTGTGTCCATATGCCAGACAAGTGAAATAATTGAATGTTCTGCTTTTGGAGTCTCAGAGTGGATGGAGTGAATTGGCATGTCTCTCAGCATTAGCTAAGCTTAGTTTCCTAGCCAAACTCTAGACAGAAAGTCATGACTTTGGTTCATTTTGGTTTCTTGTTCTCTTGCTGTGGTCACAGAAGACAGTAAGGGCAGAGTGAAAAAAAAGTTGCATTGTAACAATATTTAGAAATTCTTCCCATTTTTGGACTAGCTTAGTTAAGGAGTTCTGGAGATTTAGGTTGACCTGGGGCTGATGCTGTGGGGCCTTGGGGAAATTTTGCGCTTTTATGGCCTTGAACTTTGCTTTAAAGGAGACTTGGAAATACAGAAAGAGCTTTAACTTAGTCAGCCTGTGTTAACATGAACATTATTGGTTTCTTTTAACCACTGCAAATAGCCGAAATCATAGTAAAGATTCCAGCAATGCTTTGTGAAAGTCCTATGGTTCTGAAAAGAGACCAAAACCTAACTAAATGATTGATGTAGCTTCTAAAGCAATGTAAGAAAGCAACAGAAGTCTTTCCCAGTATTCCCTAGGCAGAAAAGGAAGTAATCAGTTCAGATAATAGAAAGTAGGCTATGGATGGAAGTTCAATTCTGATAGAAATGGGACAAAATTGTAAAGAATATATGGACACATCTCCCTTCCTGATCTATTTTCACTTTTCCACCTGCTTCTGTATGATTGGTAAGTTCAACTTTATGGAATTTGCCAATGAGGATTATTTACTTTGTGCTTCTATATGACTTAGACAACAGGAGCTACTAACAGATTAACATTATAAGGGGAAAGAAAATAGTTCTGTGACTTATTTGTCTTGTCCTTTTTTTAAGAGCTATTTTTATTTTTATGTATTTGTGTTTGTGTGACAATATTTCCCATGTGCCTGTGGAGTCCAGAAAGGGCATTGGATTCCTTGGAGCTGGAGTTATAGGTGGTTGTGAGTCTGCCAACATGGGTGCTAAGAACTCAACTCTGGTCCTCTGGAAGAATAGGAAGTATTCTTAACTGTGTGCCGTCTCTCCATCTCTTTGTTTCTCTGTTTCTTTAGTTGTCAGAATATGTAAGGTCAGGCTTTAGTTGGATGACCCTCTTCAAAAGTACAGGTCTTTCCAAGTTCCAATAACACTGTGTCTCATCAAGCCACAGCACGGCTGCTTTGTTCTCCTTTAAAAATGTACAGCCCTCTGTAAATAGTTGCTCACTTTCTGAGAAGATACTGATTAATTCATCTACAATGGTTCACCATATATAACCCCTCCCACAGCCACATGATAAAGACTTCTTTGTAGCCTGTGGTACTGTTGGGAGTAGATGGAACTGCTGTGGGATGTTCTGTATGGCAAATGTGTTGCTGATTAGTCAATAAATAAAACACTGATTGGCCATTGGCTAGGCAGGTCATGTAGGCGGGACAAGGAGGAGAATAAAGCTGGCAAGTGGAAGGCTGAGTCAGAGAGACACTGCCAGCCGCCATCAGGACAAGGAAGATGTAAAGTACCGGTAAGCCACAAGCCACATGGCAAGGTATAGATTAATAGAAATGGATTAATTTAAGCTGTAAGAACAGTTAGCAAGAAGCCTGCCACGGCCATACAGTTTGTAACCAATATAAGTCTCTGTGTTTACTTGGTTGGGTCTGAGTGGCTGTGGGACTGGCAGGTGAGAGAGTTTGTCCTGACTGTGGGCCAGGCAGGAAAACTCTAGCTACATGGAACCTTTAAGAGATGGAGTCTAGTCCTCTGACCACTTGTGTGTGTGCCCTTGAAGAGGAGAGTGGGATCATAGGCCTTTCTCTTTCTTGCTCTTTCCTTATTCTGTATGTGACAGATGTCATGAGTTGAGCAGCTTCCTAAATGCCACTAGGGGAATAACTTCCTGTCAAAGGCACTTGCAAATGACTTAATGCCTTCTTCAAGTAGGAAAGCATCATGACCAACTGAATACACACTAAAACCTTGAGAACTTTGAGCCAAAATAGACCTTTCATTCCAGTATCTCAGTATTTGTTATAATAATAGAAATCTGGCTACCCCACTGGACTAACAGAAATCAAGCATTGCTTATTGCATATGCAAAATTCCATATTGTAAAACAGACACATCTTTCAGAGAAGCTAACAGTTATTGTTGGAAGTTTTCAGTCATTTAGTTTGTTATTTTGTGTGTGAAAAAAATCTATGTTTTTTCAGTTCATATCTAATGTACTCATGGTTTAAATTGCTTTAGTTACCAACGGTTAAAAGTATATATCCTGATTACCTTATACATTGCTTCTTTTCGGGAGAATATGACAACTATGGACTAAAGGGGCCATCAGAATTAGTGTCTATTCTAGGATGACCCTGGAGGCTACAAGGTGGGTAGTTTTTCAGGGCTCATCTGACATAGCTTCCCCTTTTCTATACAGCTCCATAAATCTCAACACACAGCTCCTTAGGGCAATGGCTTATAATTCGCCTATTAGTCTCACATCCTGGAAGGTTAGGAAGCCTGGAGTTTTTGATTTAAATATTATACAATTAAGTGGTTATTTGAGAAAAGAGACCTATGGATAAAGAGATTGTAAAACACATAATAACCACAGCATATAATTACACAGTATATAATCAGCTCTGTGGGTAACACAAGTCAAACAATATCACATGTTATGAGGTGTTTATTACTAGCAAACTGTATTATTCAAAGTCCTAAGACTCAGAATACGCCCGGAGAGAAAGGGGGTTCAAATGCTTTTCAATGCCAGTGCAGTTAAGAATATAGTGTCATTCATTACATAGCTCGACTCAAGCTCTTACAAAGAGAGGAGCTCTGGGTGTGGCTCAGTAATAATTTCACAGTCTACAGATATATTGACAGCCATTTTACATCTTTATTAGCAAGATCATAGTAAGATATTTGATTTTTTATGCAATTTTTAATTCTAGTTCTAATTTGGGATTTCAGGGCTGCCCTTACCATCAGTATTTGTTATGATACTTATCTGGCAGAGGGACTTTGTTGTGGCTCATGCTTTCTATCTTGGTGTCCACAGTGAAATGTGTTTCACTGGGAAGGGGCTCCCTCTTGTCAGATTTTTAGTGATTGTGTCTTATTTTCCCTTACTGCCTTTTCACACCAGGGTGGTAAGCTGAAAGACGGATAGGGCAAAGAATTTCAAGCACTGCCTGTAACTGAGAGGAGCTGTAGACAATTGCCAACAAGGAGCCAAAGCTTTCACTCTCACTTTCCAAAGAAAAGGCAGTCTGGTAACAACCAGAGTGGGCAAGGCAGTGCATCCATCACCAGTCAAGCCTGCAGCTGAAAACTAAGCCCCAGTAGATACTGATTATAAAAGGAAGGATTGTAGGAGCCAGAGGGCTCAAGGATACCACAAAAACACAGCCCACAAAATCGACTAGCAGGCAGGGCTCGTAGGGGCTCACAGAGATTGAAGTGACAATCAGAAAGCCTATAAGGGTCTGAGCTAGGTCCTCTGTGTTATACTTTGGTTGTATAGCTTGGTGTTTTTGTGGGACTCCTAACAGTGGAAGTGGAGTTTGTCTCTGACTCTTTGGCCTGCTCTGGGACCCTTTTCCTCCTACCAGGTTGTCCAGCCTTGATTTGAAAGTATTATCTAGTCTTAATGTAATTTGTTTTGCTGTGTTCAGTTAATATCCTTGCAAGACTGGCTCTCTTTTGAAGGGAAATGGAGGAAGAGTGAAATCAGGGGAAAAGAGGAAATGAGGGGGAGAGGCTCTGAGGAGTGGAGGGAAGGGAAACTGTGGTCAGGATGTAATATATGAGAGGAGAATAAATTAAAAATATGGTTCCAGAATTGACAAAAAAGATGTATATCTATTGTATTAGCTGTTAAGCCTTGTGTGACTTGATACCCTGCAGAGAAAACTGACATAGCTAATGAGCATGGGGCTGAGTGCCCTGAGATGTCTTCTTAAATCCACATACTTAAGGAAGTCAGGATAAATGATTTCTAACAGAAGTGGCCAATACAAGAAGCAACTGAGTAAGACATTTTCTTTCACACTCAGGCAAAAGAAACTCTGACTACGTTAAGAGCATAGAGAACAAAACAAACTGTAAGGGAGATTTAAGAACCGTGCGATTTTTATAAACCTTTGTCATATTCCATGCCATATGCATGCTTTGTCAGTCTGCTTTCCAGGATAAGGAACTGCCTTCTCTGCCATGTTAGGGTATATATTCTTGCAATTGCATCCCATAATGCCACAAAACCCAACAATACTAAAAGGAAATCTGTGTCATGCTTGTGTGCACTACCCACTAGCCTACATTCCTGAATATCTACACTGAATCTCTAGCAGACTGTTGGTGCTGTCTTGGGTGATTTCAGCAAAGCTTTGAGTGTCTGAACTTTTTGAATGAAATAGAAAAACACCACAGAGCATACTAACAGAGACAGAAAGAAATTGAGTTTAAAAGGGGATGCATATAATAAAGTATACTTTTTTAAAAAGCTGAACAATGGTATTTGAAAATTCTTGTCAATTCTTATGTTTCATGTTTCCTCTAATATCTGAGGCTACAGGAGTTCATGTCTCAGTACCAAAAAACAGCTCAACTCTGATGCATTAGACAGAGCTTCTAAAGCAATAATTAATGTATAGGCCACCAACACTAGAACTAATCTTGGGAACAGGGAAAATAAATGTGCCATGGGAGTTACCATAGGGTGGCACTGACATTGGTGGGTCTCATCATTGATCATTGGTGATAGCAGCAGAATGATCACTCACAAGGCAGACCTAATAATATCCTCAAATATGGAAGAGTCCTCACTTGCTGCCTGCTCTGGTAATATAGGCCATGTTAAATGGTTATTTCTTTTCTCCACAGAGCAGAAGCAACGAACTTCCACTTCATTTCCCCAGTGCATTACAAGCATACCTAAGATCTGTTGATTCACTTTTAGGACATTGTCCCTTTTTTTACCAAATTTCTTCCAGCTATAAAACTTGTGGTTCTAAGAAAGTATAGATTTAGCACTCCTCCATGATTCCCAAGTGTGTAGGAACTGTACTCTACCCAGATCCAGACACACAAGGAACATGAACAGTGGGGGATACTTAACTATAACAACCATGAGAAAGTAGCCCAAGTGGTCATTTTCTAGTGGTGTCAAGGAGGGGCCATTGTCACCATTGGTCCTGCCACTGAAATACTACTACTTTAGGCTTAGTAGTCTCATTGAAAACGTGGATGCCCAGGTTGAGGTGTTTAGGTATAATGAATCACGTGCTAGCTCTAAGCAGCTTCACTAAACAGCATGCAGTGTGTCATCACGCTTTAGCTCTTGACTTCTGTGCCTCAGCCACCTTGATGCCTTCGTCAACAGTTGTAGCTATAGCCAAAGAACCGTTTTCACTATACATGCAAACCGTAGGTTCTCTGTAAAGTTAAAACAGTGACCCGATGTGGTGGAAATGCAAAATAAACAATGGCTTGGCCAGTGGCCGTGTCTTACTGAAAGAATTTTTTAGTTAGGTTTAAGGAGTAGAGTCGATAATTTTTAAATAAAACTCCTACCTGACCCCAAGGTAATGTTAAATTCTTATAATCTAGATGAACACGTGCTGCCATTGTGCAAGTTAAGCTTCCTTCTGTGTAAAACTCCAGTATTCTTCAGTAACAGCATTTGTATTGTAGGTATCCTCACAAAAGAACCAATGGCACACGTTGCCTTTGAATTGAGCGTTAGAAGAGTGTGCAGGATACACACACGAGTACACAAAATGAAGAGCTCGCAACCCAGAGAAAGATTACTATCCTTATATAAGTTCTTTAACAGGAATGTTCTAAAGAGGAAATGAGTTTGTTTATCTATGGTAATAACAGGACAGAGATCAAGCTAACTTTACTGTTATTTCTATCAAGTGCTGTGTTTACACCAGAGACAACCTTAGGAAGGAGGAGATGGCTTTGCAGGGTTCGCACAGTGCAAGTGTATTCTAAACACATTCCTCCTCTTGTTTCTGATGCAACCCTGACTACTCAGAACTGTGTTCAGGCAGGCAGCTGACAAATAATGCAGATGTCACAGCACTGCCAGGTCACTACACATGTGGGAGCACACATGTGTATGAATAGAGCAGAAATATTTATTGATCATACTCAACATTCTAATAGTTCAGAGTCAATTTGTCTAATGAGAAAATAAAACATGCACATTTTAACAATGTTAATCGGAAACAATTACTTTTAAAGTTAAGCAAGCAGTCATGCAAGAATCTCTTTAAATTGTTTTCACGCAAGTTTTTTTTTTTTCTTTTAATCTAGAAAAGTTGAAGAGGCTAGCCTCCAATGGATGCTCATTGTGGATATTCTCCCTCCTAACTTCAGGAAGAAGTATACTTAGACTAACTGGGAGGAAGCAGAGACTTCACACCACCAGCAGGAAGCAGATGCACTCAGAAAACATCTTCACTTTTTGGTTATGAAGATGGGGAACGGTGATACGTAGAGGAAACACAGGAGCCGAAGCTTCTGTTTGCTAAAGTAGCACAAGAAATCAGAGGGTTTGGGGCTCACTGACATGTTCAGGAAGATTTGAGGAATCCTGCTATTAACTGGGCAAGGCTCAAAGAATTGTAGGATTTGCTTTTAATTATTTATTAGTGCCTTCCACAGGGGTTGAAATAGTACAGTCCCTGAGATACCATACTGTACCATGTCCCTTCTCAGTCTTCATTCTTTTGGGAGGTAGCCGTTCTTCATAATTTGTCTCATCCATTTAACATTTTCTCCACACCATGTGATAATTTTTGTCTAAATTTGCTCTGAAGATGCCGCGTTTCTCTAAGGGAGGTAGCACGGTGCATTTGCAGTACACCAGAGATGGGTTCCAGCGTTGTTTCCCTTTGTGCCAGTTATGTTTCTAAGGTTTTCTGAGATTCAGCTAAAACCAGACCATCAGTTACTCATTACGTGATCTAGTTGAGGCTCAGATGAGACAATATAAGGAAGGCACCTAGGCTAGCATTGGTAAAATGTGGGAAGAGAGAGATCCCTCCTTTCACCCCACTGGAGAAACTTGAGGATTAGCAGCTGGAGGTTATTATGAGCCTGAAAACACTTTCCTGTACTCCAGACATAGCACCAAGAGGGTGATGACTAAAGATTTTTGCATTATGGGTTAACTCCCCAAAATAACTTTTCAAAATGGCAAAATTGAATCATAAGTACAAACATTTGCACAAATTCTGATAAGGCCAGTTTTATGGCTGCTGGACAGTTAGGCAGGTGCTTGTAGGGTGTTGAAATGCTGTCCTCTGTATTATATCTCCTAGTGATATTCTAGTGATATATTTCAGAGTGATAGCTGTTAAAAATGCCATAGCAAACCTGTAAGAATGTGACTCTGTACTCATTTCTAATGTGAAAACATTTAGGACCAGGAGAAAGTGGCTTTTTTTTTTTTTTTTTTTTTTTTTTTTTTTTTGGTTTTTCGAGACAGGGTTTCTCTGTGTAGCTTTGCACCTTTCCTGGAACTCACTCTGTAGCCCAGGCTGGCCTCAAACTCACAGAGATCCATCTGCCTCTGCCTCCCAAGTGCTGGGATTAAAGGCATGCTCCACCACCACACGGCTAGAAAGTGGCTTTTATAGTAGTTCTGGGATTTTCAGTATTTTGGATTGAGAGTCAGTGGGTACATTTTTACTGCCCCAGCTGAAGGGTCCATGGTTATTCTATATGGTTATTATAGAAAGTAGTGGACTTACAGTGGATATGTATGATTCATAAATAATCCCAAAATTTCCCAATACTTGTTGACTGCTAGTACCACTTTAAAAAAAAAGTACATGACATTGTAGTTACACACCCATGATCAGCAACAAACATAGACCTCATCACATTCCCTAAGTACTTCTGCAGAGGACTGCTCTCCTTATTTGTGCCTTTATCCCAATACAACAGCGTTATGTTGATGAATGCCTGTGCTTTGTTCTTTGGAATAGAAAACCTCACTTACATGCTTTCCTTGGCATATCTGTAGATATCAATCGAGATCAGTATCACATTTAACCTTTCCTTTGTCAACAAATAGCAATTACAGCAAAACTGCAATGTAATTCTAGGGCTTTTTATCCCTGAAGACAAAAGTGATTCGAACCATTCTGACTGTAAATTTGAATGGTTTAAATATGGTTTCTATGAACAAGAACTGTATCTTAATTACTCACTTCGCTTTGAGATACATGGTTTTAACTTTGGGAGAAGTCAGTGCCTTCCTCAGTGCAGAAACATTAACACAAGAGAGATCAGGAATAACTCAGGAACCAGCTCCCTCATTTAAACATGGCTCAAACTGTTCACAAGCCAAGGTTCCCCCAAACATCAAATAATTACATGGTAAGTAGAATCTTTTCTTCAACAAAGTATATAAATACATTCAGTGCTTCTGTTTGCAAAAGATTCCGTGTTCCAGTTTCAGTGAAGTAAATTGTCAAGTAAGTGAAATACCAAAACCTAAAAAGAACTTTCTCCCACTACTCTCTTAAAAAAAATCTATTTTCTTTCTTTTTTCTCTCAAGTGCAATCTATTGTATACCCTGTCTCCAATTTCTGTTCTCTATGGTTAGTTCAGTCTGACTTTATACCTCTGTTCCCCATGTCCACAGTAAGGAGTGGGTTACCTACTGCTTACTTGGCTCTCTTGGTTTGGATGGACACTGGTCCATTTCTTCTTCCTGTTGTTTTCAGCTCTGTCCTTACTGATGTGTTCTGTCTGTTTGTTGTGCTGTCTCTATTATCTTCATTAGCCAATGTTTCTCTCATCATTCCAACCTAGCTCATTCTGATATAGGGTAGGATGTTTGTCTAGACTCTGTGCTAGAAGTCATATTAGCACATGGAACAGTTTTTTTCTAAACCCACTGACAAGTCAGAATAGTCTCTATCTGGTTTAAAAGAAATTACCTTGCAAAAGCTTACAAATTCATTCTTCCTCCTGCAAACAAAACACTATGTCTTGAAATTTCACTGTCTGTAATTTCTTTATATCCATCTATTTATTGCATTAAAAAACTCATGTATATTTAAGACTTCAAATAGGCTCCAAATATTGAAAGTCCACTTTTATTTCTCAACCTACATAAACTTCTAACACTCTTAAAACGATGCCATAACCCACTCTATGAAATAGACACAGTTAAATAATAAAACAAAGGAAACTTGGAAGCTGGGCCCAAACCAGGATGTTTGAAATCTTACTTGCTATTTAGATCCCCCGGGTGCTCACCAGACTTCTCCCTAAACAAAGAAGAAATGTGACAACAATTAAAACATGAAAACGATGCTATTAAAAACTGCTCATTTAGGTGACGCATGTTTATAGCGCCTGGCTAGTGGAAAATGTCAAAATCTATGGAGAAGCAAGATTTGTTGTATTATGGCATTTTTCTTCACACTTACCGTTGCAAAGAGCAATCTAAAACATTCCTTTTTAAGCAACAAGAAGCAAAACTTGCTCTGACTATTCTGGGAAGAGGAATACAGTTCAGAAGTATTCTGTGTGCTTGGCAACATAAATTATATACAATATGAAATTAATGATATAAAACCATCTTTGTTATTAAATAAATATTTGTGTTGAAAAATTCTTGGAATATTCTATGGAGAGGAATATTCTTTGCTGTGTAAATTTTGGTTAAGATTAAAATTATTATTATTATTATTATTATTATTGAATACAGAAAACAATCACTGAGTTGCTTTGAGTAATACCACTGGTTCTCTAAAAAGACAGAATCTCCCAAATTATGAGGATAATGTTAAGAGAGAGAGATTTAAACTTCAAAGCTGGGCTGAAGAAAAGTCTTGGTAAGAATTTAATTAAGGACGGGAAAATGGCTTAGTCATATGGATTCTTTTCACCAAGTCTGAAGACCTCAGTTTGATCTTCGGGATCCCCATGGTGGAAGGAGGGAACTGACTCATGCAAGTTGTCCTCTAACCTTCACACACATGTCACGTGCATAAATGCACACACAGATGAATGCGCATAGTTCAATATTTTTAAATTAAAAAAGAATAAACACAAGTTTACTCTTAATGTAATTTTCATTAAGATTGAGAAAACTATAAATCAATGAAAGTATTATTGTTTCAGGAGTTTAGTTTTATAATCTAAAAGCCTCTTCACAAACAGAACAGCCATTTGTCTCTTTCCAATGATTTTTAGCTATACCTGTTCACTGTGGCTTCTTGTTAGTAGTAAAAATGGAGAAATTACTTTGGGCTTTGAACAGTTTGAGAAGTAGAGACATTCCATACTTTAGAAAACATTGTGAACATATTATCTTATATTTCAGCATGGCCTTGAATTTGCTATATAGCCAGGGATGACCTTTCACATACTTCTGATTATCTTACCTTCAAGCCTTGAGTACTGGGATTACAGATATTTTTACCAGGCCTGGTTTGTATGGTCCTGGAGCATGTGTTCAGGACACAGTACCACCTCCTAAGCTCTATGTCTGCAGATTTTTGGAAAATAGCAATTGATTTAAATGGGACAAGGAAAATAAATGAAAATGTAGCCATGAGTGGGGAAAGGAGGAGGTAGACATTCAAAGACTCATCCCGGAACTTCTAGAGCTGATGAGTATGTTTATTTGCTCCTATGGGACCTAATAGGTATACACATGTATGCACACCCACAAAATAGTTTGTAGCTTATGGAATAATATTTATATTTTATCACTCTAAACAAAGAAGTAAAAGTATGTCATTTGTTGTATTTACTACAGAACATGCCTTGCATGACCAAATCATTGATAAAATTAGTTGCATTTTTTGTTTTAAATGAACATCTGCAGCTGGGCATATTTTCATACATCTATAATTCCAGCACCCAGAAAGCTGAGATGGGAGTCAGGAGTTCAAGGCCAGATTGGGTTACAATGCAGAACTGAGAGAGTTGTTTAGCTTGATCTGCTTGGGGGGCCCCTTGGCTACTGGTAGGATCAGAATCCATCCCTGGTACATGAACCGGCATTTTGGAACCCACTACCTATGATGAGACACTTCGTGCAGCCTTGAGGCAGGGGAAGGGCTTGGACTTGCCTCTACTGGATGTGCCTCCCCATGGGAGGCCCTTGCCTTCTTGTGTGGGGAAGTGGGGGATAGGTTGGGAGGGGGAGGCTGGGGGGCAGGAGGAAGAAAGAGAGGGATCTTTGATTGATGTGTAAAATGAATGAAAAAATTTTCTTAATAAAAAATAAAAAAGAAGCTTGAAGCTCTCACAAAGATGATAGAGAGACAGAAAGAGAGAGAGAGAGAGAGAGAGAGAGAGAGAGAGAGAGAGAGAGAGAGAAGAAGAAGAAGAAGAAGAAGAAGAAGAAGAAGAAGAAGAAGAAGAAGAAGAAGAAGAAGAAGAAGAAAGGAAGGAAGGAAAAAAAGAAAGAAACCTAGTTGCTTCAAGAAGGCTGTTATGAAGCCTAGGATCAGAAGTGGGATGGCATTCTGTAGGCAGATATGGACTTATCACACTGCTGTAGAGGTTGAAGTTTCTGGTTAAGTTTCTGATACTAAGTGTAAAAAAGAGGCTGACTGAGGTGTTGGGTGTGAAGGAAGGCAGAAAAAGGAAACAAGAATGGTAGCTAGGTTCCTGAACATGATCTCTCCTTTTCCTGAGATGTTGCAGACTTAGACTATAATATGGTTTGAGTAGATTTCAATTTTGGACATATTTTTTGAAACGTCTATGAGACAATGAAAATGTTAAGTTGGATAAACATTCCTAGAGAGAGAGGCTACCATGGAGAGGGGACATAGGTTATTGAATGAAACAGCTGAAGAACCCAGACTCAGAATGCTACCTGACTCAACTATTTGGCCCCATTTCTCCAATCTCCCACATAGCCAGAAGGTATAAAGATTTTTTTTATTAGACAGAAACTGATTTTAACTATGTGTATGCTCTTTGATAACTACAATGTAGCAAGGCAAGGAAAATATACATTGATACACAATATTTTGCACAAATACTTGTCAAATGAAATAGAATTTAAATATAGCACTTTGCTAAAATTTTCAAAGAAGTCAACACACTTTGTACAACTTGGGTATTTTTTCTTTGTATGTGGACTGGAATAAAACAAACAAACAAAATGATAGGATTTGCTGATGATAGCTGTCACATTTATATTGTGATGACCCCAAACTGAGAACTCTTATGTACTGATAGAAATCAATAACAAAAACAGAGCATGTAACCCTAAAACCACAGCTCATTACTATAAAAGGAAGTTATGTTTTGTGTTTAGTGTGGTGTTCTTTCAAGAGATTTAATTTATCAGTTTTAGAATAATCCTTGGGAATCTTGATTTTATTGGCTTCCATTGACTGTCACCATCACTGGAACTGAGAAATTATGTTTGCTTATTAAACTTTGTTTCTTGATCTATAAAATGGAGTAGTATGTGGCTATTCAGTCTCTTTTCTATGCATTCATATGTACTTTATAAAATTAGTAATGCTATGGAGTTCTTATTGTTATGTTCAAGCCCATGAGTATTTCCAAATGATGAGGCATTTTTCTGTTGTCAGCTTCCCAAATATTGTTAGATGCTGCATGACAACTTAAAACTTTAATTTTATGGACACAGCACAATTATTTAGCCCAATCAAAATGGTTCTTGTTGATTCCTTGTTGTCCTGTGATATGTGTCCTAAAGGTTGCATGTTTGTAAGAATCCAAGGTTAAATTCTTAGGATGAATTGCTGAACTGATAATTCTGAATACTAAATTACAGAAAATATAATATGTTGCCAAATTATACTCCATAAAATTATAACACTTAACAGCTCTACTAGCAAGACACAAGAGTTCCTACCATCTCAGGCAGCAAACAACAGTTGATTTTGTTGTTTTGATTTTTAACTTTTCATAATTCAACAAAATTGTCTGTTATATTAGAATAATTTGTGTTTCTCTTGCTTTTATTTGTATAATTTTTAGCTTCTGAAATGATTGTCATAGTTTTTGCTCTTCTTAGTCACCTTCCAAGCACATGTTTTCTGATATTACTTGTAATAGCTTTTTACAAGTTAGCAATATTAACTGTAATCATGAAGTTTGGATTAAGATGACCAATGATGATATTAACATTTAAAGGACAAGATTCATACTGAAAGCCAAGAGAAAGTTAAATACTTTCTTTGTTCCACTTGGGACAGAGGTGAGTATGAATAGGTGAATGAATTGAAGTAAAGTTTGTGATTATTTTTCTTAGCCCATTTTTCTTGAAATTTGCGTCAAAGCTGCATTTTATTCCTCAATTTATTGATTTATTGCATTGTTTATATCAGTATACTTTATTCAGAATATAATTACTTTTTCTTATATATCTATCTACCTCTAAATGCCTATCTATCTATCTATCTATCTATCTATCTATCTATCTATCTATCTATCTTTCTATCATCATGTTTATTAATACCCCAAATGAAGACAGTATAAGGAAACTTTATCTTCATTTGCACACTAAGAGAGGCCTTGCTGGTATAGCTAAAGTCACTGCCTTCATGGAAGTGCTTCTTACGATAATGATCTAATGACATCATTTCACAGACTATGACTCTGCTGAGGTCAAGAGCTAGTCACTAGTGAAACCTCAAGTGAGATCATGTGTAAGTATGTACTTTTATGTGTACTCCTAGAGACCCTGACAATAAGCACCCTCTTTCCTTGACAGAGTCCAGAGCTTCAAGAACATGTAGAACCAGGAAGAATGTCAACAGCTGAAGTGTAGGCTACCAACAAAAGCAATTAAAATAAAACATTATGTATTGCTACTGTGGATTACAATGTTTGCTATCTCATGTGACCTCACAGCAATTTGGGAGTTGATAAGCAACATAATGTGAATGAAAAGAGCTTTGAAAATATATTACTAGCCACATGATGATAAGCAAGCAATTTCTCAAAAATTCAGTTTTTTTTTACAATATGACACATGTGAAAAGAAAGAAATATGAATCTTTCAGAACAAGTATAAATTTAGAAAATTATAATGGATGTTTAGCATTTAATATTGATTATATTTCATTTGTTCAACATTTATATTTGAGCATATACCATGAGTTCTTTTCTAGACACTAGGAATTTCAGTTTGAAGAAAAATAGCCAGTTTCTTCTTGTTAAAGATGATTTGCTAATATGTAGCATAAGCATTAGCAGCAAAGGCAATAATTGATAGATAATAGAGGATAGCTAGATGAGCAGTAAACAACAAAGGCAATAATAGATAATAGAGGATAGCTAGATGAGCAGTAAACAACAAAGGCAATAGATAGATAGATAATAGAGGATAGATAACTAGATGACAGATACGTCATCAAACAAAGAGATATGGGTAGATGGAAAGTTTCAAATATAACTAACTCAATAAAGATAATAAAAAGTGCAATGGGTAATCAAGAAGATTCTACTAAAGGGTCATCATCTGAGATAAGATATGACAGTCTTGACAGAGGAAGAAGTAGAGACTTCTAGAAAGGGTATACAAATATAAACTTGATACATGGACAATCTTTGGTGTTTGGTGAACACAAATATGGTCAGGATGGTTGGAGATAGTGAACCACAATAGTTAGGTGTGAGAGGGTGGAAGAGGAGGTGCTGGCAGCTCTTAGGTTATATAAGGCTTTTTGTCACCAGAGGTGTTAACCACAGAAAACAACAGAGCAACTGGGACCAGAAGAAGGGGGTCAACAAAGCTCCAGCATATTAATTGTTCATCAGTTCAGGGCAGAGTCCTGTTGTCAAGGTATTATGTAGGAAGTTAGTCATTAAGTCCAGTTTCTTGCTCTTGTACAAGTTTAGCATTTTCATGTTCATTGCTACCCATAGTATTAACGTTTTTCATCATCAAAGGTCAAAGTTGGCTCCTGATTTGCTTTCGATCCTCACCGTTTGTGTGCCCATTTCCTGTCCACGGTGTGCCTTTCCCCTTGATTTGACTGTCTGCTCCCTGCCATTGTCCCTGGCACCTTCTGTGTCAGGAGCTCTTCGAAGTGCTGTTTCTGACTACACCTCAGCATTCCCCTCCCAGTATCTGCCGCCTGTCCCAAAATGGTTCAGCACCTCTGCTCCTTGTTCCCAACACTGAAATTGTCAAAGGCGACTATCACCCAGGTTAGAGTTTGTTTCCCTGCACAAACCTTTCTTTGTGTCTAGATTAGCAATAACCTTCATTGTCAGAAGAATAAACAGCTTTAATACACACAGTTTTCAGGTTTGACCCATGATTTGACAATAGTTGCTTCATGCAAAACATATCCCCCAGAATGGACCCGCACATTGGAGAGCTGCTTGAATTTTATTTGCAGTCATCCATGCTTTAAAAAGAATGGTTAAATTTAAGAGACATTTAAACTTACTTTTATAATTTATTTTACATTAGTTTAATATCATTATAAGTTTTGGATGATAGCATCAGTCACATTAACGGGACGATATTGATCAAGTTTTTGTCATGAGTGTGGATCTGCTAACCAACTGCATTCTCTAGTGCTGGTTCTTGTGCTGTTTGCTGTGTCATGGCCCCTTCAAGCATCACAATCCACTCCACAGCAGGAAGCATATGCCTCACTATCAGTTTGTCAAAGATTAGCTCATAGGCTCCAAGACTGAGTCTACTACTGTTTTTTTTTTTTTTTTTTTTTTTTTTTTTGCCAAATGGAGATAGCATAAACATGCTCTCTAAACTCGTGTCTTTGTATTGATAGATTAGTGCAGTTCTCAGACCTCATCAGAGAAGTTTCTTTGCGTAGTTGACAGTGGTAAATGCAAAATCCCACAACAGATCAAAGTGGAGTGAATTCCTATCTTAAGAGTGCTCAGCCGGTGACAGCTGTGTGGCTTGATCTGTTTGTGGGACCCCTGGCAATGGACCCATCTGGGAAACATAAACTGGCTTTTTAGAGCCCCTTCCCTACTGTGGGTTGCCTTACTCAGCCTTGATGCAGGGGAAGGGGCTTAGTCCTGTCTCAACTTGGTATGCCAGCCAGTGTTGACTAACCAAGGGAGGTCTTACCCACTATGAGGAGTGAATGGGGGAGGTGGCATGGGGGGAGATGGGAGGGTTAGGAGAAGGGGAGGGAGGAGGAACAGTGGTTGGTATGTAAAATGAAAACAAACTTAAATAAAAAAAAAAGAGTACTCAGCCATAAGTGAGACATCTATTGTCACTCTGCCGTCCAGTATCAGGGACCATCACAGAAGAAGGGATGAAAAGATTATAAGATAGAGAGGCTGGGGAGGACTGGAGTGAAACAATGTCTTCTGTATACAATGGGCCTGCTGCACCTGTGAAATGGTAACTCTGTGTGCTTGTGCAAGAGCTGTACACAAGAACTTCTCAACATGTTAGCCCTGAGGGGCCAGGAGCTCATGAGGGCCCACCCCTAACTGAGACGCTATTGGCACATGATGGTTTTTGAAGAGGAAAAGTCAGGGTTTTTTTATTTTATTTTTTTAAGGAAATGGCTCCTGACAGGTTGACAATGCTCTGGTAGATGATCCTACACCCATGAGTATATGAATAACACAAATTGGAATAACTGAGCTATAGAAAAAGGGACAGGGAGTTAGAAGGGGTGAGAGGTGTGGCTCTTGCAGGGGAACGAAGGGTAAATTTGATCAAATGCAATGAAGATGACATGGGTTATAACAGAAGAAATGGGCCAGAAGGGAGAATTTTTGGTGATGTTAAAGGTTGGGTTTTACTAAATAATATTTTATTTTTTTATACTTTTAAGCTGGATCTGCTTTGTTAGTCTTAAAATATGGTTTCATAATATTTTATTGAGTCATGTCCTTCAAACCAATTACCATTTAGCTTATTTACTGCTTCCATCTTATGTAAAATGTTAGTAACTCATACACAGATCCCTTGTGATGGAGGAAATATAGGACCCATTCAAACTCTTTGCCCTTCACACCAGGACTCATTACTTTAATCTGTAATCCTCTATGTGAAATCTCATCATAGTCTCCGCGTGTATATAAACATGCAACCCACCCTGAGTTTTATTCTTCTGTGGCAAGAGCTTTTACATCTGGAGTCACTATACAGAACTCTATCACAAATTGATGTTGGAGATCCCTTATCTAATCACTTTTCCTAACATATTCTTTTATTAAATCTTCCAAATGTGTTTCTGAGAAATCTTTTATATGGATAAAGTAATTATGCAATATTTGCTGGACTTCACTAAATTATATTCTCTACAATCCTGTTATATTCACTATATTTTAGATATCAACATTCACATTTTTTCCTCATACAAACACAGCTCAGAACAAAATTATACCAGCTTATCTTGACTTTATATTTAATGTGGATAACCTTTGTATTTCTAGTATTTCATTTATTCTTTTCAAACAAGACTAAATGTGACATTTCAGAAAATAATTTTTAATATTTGCTTATTTATTTGTGTGGGTATGGCTCTTCTTAACTGAGATGTGCAATTTCAAAGACATAGGAAAAAGTGTGATATTTCATTAACATTAGTTATTATATATTATATAATTATAAGTATATTAACATAATATTTAGGACATATGAAGTTAAATTCAACATTAATATTGAATTACTTTCTGATGTTTCTTTTTACAATTTATAATGTTTAAACAAACTTTCAGTTGCACACAAGGCATACATTTATGACTTTCATCACATATCTGTATTAGCTGTTTGTCTCGATGCTGTGGTAAAATAGCTTGACAAAAGCAACTTAAAGAAGAAACATTATTTTGGTTCATAGATCCAGAGTACAGTCCAGTATGGTGGAGAGTTCATGGCAGCAGGAGTTTGAGGCAACTTGTTACATTGCATCCCCAAACAGAAAGCAGAGGCTGAAGAATGTGCGTGGTCATTCATTTTCTCCCTTTCATTCACACGCTATTCCATGGCATGGTGCCACCTACAGTTAAGATGAATCTTCCCACTTTGGTTAGCATAATCTAGATGATCCCTCCTGAGCACGGTGGGAGGCCTGTTTTTTAGGTGAGTCTAGATCTTGTCAAGTTGCTAAGCAATATAAATCACCCTAGTAACTATTGGTCAGCATTGAGCTATTGAATTACTGTAAGTAGATTAGAGTGATAATACTTAAAAAGTGATAATACTTAAAAATGATGAGTGGTTAGGTGACACACAAAGATAGAAATAAGGAAAATTCCATGGAGCACAAGTTAGGTGACAGGGGCTTCATGAGGCAGGTGGCAACAGAAGGAGATAGAATAGCAAAATCTACTTTTGTGTGTGTCTGGCTGCTTTCCTTTAAAAAGCATATCTTAGATTGTTACTATTACAGAAATGGTGTCAGAGAAGACCTTCAGAATAATTAGTTTGAGTGATTAGCATGGAGGAAAGAACTAAATCTCTAGATACTACAGGAAGGAGATGGGAAGACAATGGTAGAATTTGATGGGAGAATCTGGTTACAGAGATTTCAGTCCTGGAATACACTGTAGGGGTGCAGTTCTGGAGATGACTAGCCCCTCAGTGGATGAATAATATAGGGAGCAGGTCAATGGCTAAGTCTAATGTGATGGTGTGATACCCATAACTAAACATACTTTAAGTCTTTGGTGAAATGGTCATGGAGTTGAGGAGGGTGGAAATGATAAAGCTCATAACAGAGATCTGCAGTGACACCGGTAGACCTGAATGTTGAATTCTAGGATGATAGTGCAATTTCAAGTGATGATTTGTTGAAACATGGAGAAAATAGACATTTAATGTTGGGGGAGAATGATGTACAAAGATAAATTGATCAGTCATGGAAATGAGAAGAAAAACAAGATAACATATTGTAGGATCATGGAGCCTAAGAAGAAAAAAAAATCAAGAAGGAAAATCAGCTAAGAGGAGAAAATGTTTTAAGAAGGGCATGAAGGATGCGCATGGAATTTTATTATCTAGCATCAACATGTAACCTGGCAGAAATACAGTCCTCAGCCAGGAAATGTGAGATTCCACAGATGTTCCATGACCTTGGTGCCTTTGCCTCTCATGAACCACGCTGAGACTTTCCTGCAGATGTTTGTCTTTTCTCATTCTCTGTCAAGCACACCTATACCATAAACGTCCCCTGAAGAGCATCAGACGATTTATTGTTTCCTGTACACTTAGTATCTGCATCCTCAGTCAGCACGTATCACTGACAGACTAATACCATTATCTTTTCAGTACATACCAAGTCTGGCTCAAAAGCTGAATGCCTTTTGTTCTCCATCTGGCTGCCACTCTAGGATTGCCCTTAATGTGTAAAAGATACCATACATAGAGGAAACAGCCAATCAAAGCAGATTCAGGGACGGCCAGCAAGAAGAATGGACCTGGACTTCTGGGAGTCATGGTGCTCTTCAAATCCATATGTCCCTATTGCTTCATTTCTCAACCATTTTTTATCCATTACTGCTCTCCAGGGCCTTTCCTGTTATATAAAAATACAACCCTCATTTATTCAGTCAGTGAGGTAGCAATATTTAGAAGTCTATAAAAATGAATCTTTTGTGCATTCTGCAAATTATAAATTATAATTTATAGTCATGTTTTTATGTCTACTACCCATGCTTAAATGTAAGGCCTTGAGGAAAGACCTTATCAATATTTATGTCTTTAAAATTTTTATCTTATTTATTTATTTATTTATTTATTTATTTATTTATTTATTAGTGTGATCATGTGTGCATGCCAGGGGACATGTGAAGATGTCAGAGGGTAGTGTTTGGAAGATTTCTCCTTGCACTGTGTGAGTTCTGGGGATTGAATGGAGATCGCCAGCCTTGGTGACAAGTGTGTTTATCTGCTGAATCATCTGTCAGGTCCTCAATATATTTATTTACATTCTTAATACTTAGAAGGAACTTGACATTTGTTAGGCTATCAACTCATATTACTTAATGAATGTATAAAAGGAAGTGTGGATTCAATAAAAATCTATAGCACATATTAGTTGCATGAAATAATGGATCCTGCAATCATATATTTATCATTGCATGAATCCTATTTTGAAAAGGGTGTGCAGATAAACTTTTAGCGAGGACAAAAATATGGTCCCAAATAACTGGAGGACACATAAAGAAGTGCCTAGGGGAAAAGAACTCATAAAAACATTTTAGGGGTTATTGAAGAAATGAAATATGTCTCATAGAGATATGAAGAAAGCCGAGTAGAAGGTCAAGATGAAAGTGGCATTTTTTTCCTCAAGGACAATGTGACTATTTGATGTATCTGAAGACTTAGCTTTATTTGCAATCATTAATGAGAAAGACTAATTTTCCATGTCTGTTTAGTTTTTATTTGAATTCCTGTATTCTTTTGTCTACAAAAAGTTTTTCCCCCAATTAAAAAAAAAAATCTCACAATATGTAGCTACATAGTCAAGTTTTATTTTAAGGACAATGGCATTTTTACCTCCTGTTTTGCATGAGGGTCTGTGGGTTGTAGGAGATGAGAAGAGAGAGTCTCCAGCTGCTACCGCCCAGCAAAGCCCTGCAAATGATGACTGCATCCATTTCCGCCATCTCCACATACTGAAAGTGATCTTTTTGAAACAAGGAATGCAAATAGCTGCAGCTTGTCAAAGCTGCAGTTGCTTTTCATAGTGCATACTGCTGTCTCCCTGCTGACGCAGCTCCCAGCACTGGTGCCAGCCTGCCTTTGAACTCTTAATTCCCAGTAACACAAAAACAGAAGGAACTTCTTTTGAATGGCCTAAAGTAGATGAAACAGGTAGGTATGGTGCAAAAATGGTGATGAAGGTAGATACCATGACTACTCTCTGGTTCCAGGTAATATTATGTACATCTGGGCATAGCTCTGAAAAGATAGCCATAGCTAGGAGGCAGAAAGAAATGTCTAGAAGATAAAAAATATCTCTGTCTATAGACACACTGAGCTAGTAAGAGATGGTAAGAGTGGATTGAGGCTTACACCCCATTTCCACCTCATCTCAGGTTGTGGCTTTTGTGTTTTGTTGTTTTTTACTTGACTGCATTGCATAATCTTTCCAGGTTCCTGAAAGTGTCTGTGTATTCGTTCTTTGGGCGTTGCTATGATATTGCTGAGATGTGGGTGATTCTTCCTGCTTTATAACTTATTGTCAGTGTCTTCTCATCCAACTACCTTCCTTCCTTTTCCCGGAGGAACTTGAGAAACTTCTGATAAGGGACTTTTCCAACAGCACCACTACTCATGGACATGGGCTGCCTTAACTTTCACTAAAGTGGTGGTGCATGCTTGCAAGTCTTTGCCTTTCCCTTGTGGAGATGCATTTGTCCTGAGATGCACATTTCTCTTCTCTTCTTTCTTCACCTTTATTCTCATTTGCCTCATTGGGCACCCTCCATAGACAAGACAAGTGATTTGGGAGTAACCAAGGCTCTGTTCTCACAGTTTCTTCCTTTCCTAAGAACGTGTTTAGGGTTATAAACAGAATATTTTATCATTGAAGCAAGATCTAGAAAACATCTCAGCTGAACTCATACAGGCAAGGCATAAATAGCTCATACCTATGAACTAGCCCATCCTGAGTTCATATTAGAATAGGAATTTTGCTGCTTACTTTACAGAACTTTATTATCAGCCTCACAGAAAGACACAATGTTCTCGCGTTGTCAGACAGCACCACAATAAACTCACACAACAGACCAGACGCATAAGGATCCGTAAAGGCATTTGCTCTGAATATTTACTGGAAATATTGGAGACTGGAAAACCCTCAGAATCATCTCCCCCAATTTATTTTTTGGATTGGACATGATTCTGAACACATTCCACCCTCTTTTTGCCTCTGCTCCCCTCCTTTCCTCTTAGCTCTTCTCTCAGTTGTCTCATTTAGTGATGGCACTATCTCTAGTGGAAAAACCAGGTCTTCTTGCTTTGGGGACTATAGTATGCAAATTGGTGGGAGTCAATTGTACCTGATTTTCTAAATTGCCTCTGCTGTAGCAATTCTTCCACCCATAATAACCCATTGAAACCAAACAATGGGATTGATTACACATTCCTCACTCTGGGGGAAACTATTAGTTTTACCTGAATAAAAACTGCAGAACAGGGCTCAATTTGGGTAAGTAGTGTACAGAATTGTTCAGGAAGCACAGCAGAAACAGGCTTGAAAAGCCTTAAATATTATTCTCTACCTGCAGAGACTATCAAGGAAAGAGAATTCTATTTACAAGTCAGAAAAACAAAGGCAAGAATATTCAATAGGACTCCAGAGTCACCAGAATTAACACTCACTCAGCTCCACTTTGAAGAGGAATCCTAGAACTCCCAAAGCTTTTATAGATCTATACATGAGTAATCACCATGGGGGACTGTCCCATTTCAAGCTGCATATAACCGGTTGTGTGGTGTTCTAGAAGAGTCCTAGCCCTTCCAGTCATGAACTGGGAGATACTGGTCAAGTTGTTTAACCTTCCTGAAAATCAGTTGTCTGTCTGTCTTTCTTTCTTTCTTTCTTTCTTTCTTTCTTTCTTTCTTTCTTTCTTTCTTTCTTTCTTTCTTTCTTTCTTTCAATTTAACCTAAGATACTTATTTTTTCTTGCCATCTTCAGAGTCAGGATCAAATGAAACAAGGTACAAAATGTGGAAGGAAACCTGTTAAGTGCACTCCTAACTTTCTTATCTAAGGAAACCTTTTCCCTTTTTCCAAGCAGATGCTTAACTCTCACTATATAAACCCAGCCTGAGGTATGGTACCTGAGCTCACACTTCAGGCAGGCAGAATCTAGTCAGATCAACCTGTGCTTACAACACGTCCCTCCCCTTTTCTGTCTTTCTGTCTGCAGGTGTTTTAGACTGTGGAAAGTCATCAGGAAAATTGCACTAGATGTACTAACTAACTAACTAACCGGCTTCTTGCTAGAAGCAGCAACGCTGTGTTTTGAATAGGAACACCATGCAGCTATTGACACCTATTAGTTGTAGAAACCAACTGCAATATGAGGGAATATTCACAGGGTGTCTCCTTCAACCTAGAGACCTTGGTGCCATTGCTGTCTGAAGCCTTAGGCCACTGCCGATATATCTCTTTTCTTGTAGGAGGGACTGCTGAAGTCCTTCTGAGGATTGACTGCAGGAATATAGGAGCCCATGGGTCTGAATTCCTAGATGGTCAACTCTTGATGGGTAAGATTTTGTTTTGCTTTGTGTCTCATATCTCATCAATTATTCATATTCATAGCCTAGCCTGGAGCCTGGCATTCAATTGGCTATATGGTGAACAAGGACAAAAGTGAGGACAGACATGTTGAGATGTGTAGGGGTGCATAGGAATGGAACCTGGAGGCTAGTTACTCTTGTTCAAAAGCTCCTTGATTTTGTTAGAATATTTATCCTAGATAATTTTCAAGTAATTTTTTTTTCTACTTGACCTGTATCTTTTTCCAAACTAAACAAATCTTTTATCAACTTTATGTATAGGTGACTTTTCTCAAAGATTTGAAAACTATTATTAGAAACATAAATGTCAATGGAGAAAGTATTATTAATATGACCCAGTTTTTTTCAACGTAATATTTTTATTAATTATTTGGGAATTTCATACAAGGCACCTGGTCACAACTGCTTCCCATTCCTCCCAGGTCCATCTTCCCATCCTTCTCCTCCCATCCAAAAAACAAAACAAAACAAAACTAAACAAAACCAACCAACCAACCAATCAACCAAATAGAAAACACCCCAGAGACCATGTTAATGTCAGTGGTCCATGGTGCTACAGAGGGCATGTCAATATTATCCAGTTTTTACAGGAGAGATATCAGCCTAACTTCAGTGGGTTCTGTTAGGTATCAAACTCAGGACAAATGGCTAACTGAGGTGCCTGTTTAACATATCAAAGTGGACTCTGGCTGCCCATTTCCCTCAGTCTTTACCAGAGTTATCCTGGCTGGCCTTCCCTATTCCCTACCCTAAACTCTTTAGCCCATGCATTGGGATGGACTTCCCTTCCTCCAACTTCTCTGTTTCCTATATAACCTCAGCCATTGTGACTACCAGTCGTTTTGTGCTCTTGGCCTCCTGGTTTCTGAGTTCCCAGGTACTCTCTTTGCTCCTCTTCTCTTCTCTTCCTCTCTTACTCTTCTCACAGCCTTTTCCCCTGGCCCCGTTCAGGATGGATCCTCCAGATGCCTCTGGCTTTGCTCTCCCTCGTATCTACGAAAGCTCTTCTCCTCCACAAACCTAGGAGCAGGCATGTCCTCACTTATTATTTTCATTCAGGTCCTTGCTCCAAAGAGCAAACTCCCTTCTGTCCCAGAGTTTGCCATTCACTCCCTTCCTTTGTGAATGAAGTCAACAAGCTAACATAGGGGTATTACTAAGGGACCCCTCCAAGTCCTCCTTTCCCAGGACTAGTTATTTGTTATCTTGTAACATGTACATATTGGGATGTATTTTCTTGGTTTAGATTTCTTCCTGTTTGTGTACAGTCTCTTAGCAAATTGCTTATGTTATGCTGCCTTAATGCTTATTAAAAACTGGAACAAATTTTTTTTTCCTGCACTAATGTTTGGAAGAGAATTTCTGGCTCAAAGTGTGTGTGTGTGTGTGTGTGTGTGTGTGTGTGTGTGTGTGTGTGTGTGTGTGTGTGTATGTATTTTAAATACCTGTTTTCCCTGAACTTCCTAAGTGAAGTGTCATGATTTGCAGCCAAAATGCTATCTGATGTCTTTGGAGATAATGAAGGAAACCAAACTTCCTATGCTTTGCCCTAGACAGAAACCTATATTTTCCTATGACTCTGTGCCCAGAATTCCCTAGGGCAATAGTTTTTTGTTCAAAGCATACATAATATCATCATTATTATCTCTTCTACTTGAAGTAGACTTAGATCCAATCTTATACTCAGGAGATCTGCTGACCATCTTGAACAAAAGGATTGTGAAGGTATAAATTGTTCTTACCTCTGCAAAGAGCTAAGTTTTTTTTTTTTTTTTTTTAAAAAAAAAAAACTACTGATGGGCCGGGCAGTGGTGGTACACGCCTTTAAACCCAGCATTCAGGAGGCAGAGACAGGTAGATCTCTGTGAGTTTGAGGTCATCCTAGTCTACAGATAGAGTTCCAGGACAGGTTCCAAAACTACGGAGAAACCCGTCTCAAAAAAACAACAAACAAAAAACAAAAACAAAAAAAAAAAGACTATTGATGGTAGCTTGGAAGTTTTCTTTACTCTTTTATTAGGTGAGTATAAACACTCAACTATTGTATACTTATTTTGAAACTTAACTATGTCAAGTAAGATTTAAGAGTTTTGGTTAACTGACTCACTAATAAAGAATATTCCATTTCTTCCATACAAAGAAGCCCTGATTAATCACAAATTCTCATCACCCTCTAACTAGGATTGCCCTCATTATCTGTAAGCATTCTTAAAATTAAAAATTCTTGGCAGTGTGCATGGTAAATGGGGATTTCCAGACCATTTTCTAAACAATGGAGTAAATAATTGATTCTCTGCTAAGTAGAAGAAGAATTCAAGAAAGCTCATATAAATAAAATGAGCAAGTGAAGCTCTTCAGATAAAAGAAGATTGGTTGTTTAAAAAATGGGGGTTTCGCCGGGCGGTGGTGGCGCACGCCTTTAATCCCAGCACTCGGGAGGCAGAGGCAGGCGGATCTTTGTGAGTTCGAGGCCAGCCTGGTCTAGAGAGTGAGATCCAGGAAAGGCGCAAAGCTGCACAGAGAAACCCTGTCTCGAAAAACCTAAAAAAAAAAAAAAAAAATGGGGGTTTAGCTTAGGTAGGAAGAGCAAAAGGATAGATGACTATGGAACATAGTGTAGAATCATAGATGGGATTCTTCAATAAAATTGATATTATGTGAATATTAAGAAAAATTTCTCCATACTATATATTTTAATAGTTGTTAATCCTATACCAATAAGAATCCATTAATTGCACTGTAATTTATTATAGAATCCCAATATCATGTGAGATATTAGTGATAAAGGAAATTGAGATATAATACAAGGGCACTCGGTAGAAAGAAGAAGACCTTGATGGCCCCAAGAAAAATTGTGATATTTTCCCATATTTCTAAAAGCTGAAGCTCAACTCAAGGTCACAATTTTCATACTGAACGAAAATTATCTTTGTTTACCATATTCACCCAAAATTAATCCTCTTCTATCTCTACTCTATACATATGAGCATTCCATTTCCTTGTTAATGTCCCAATATCCCACCAGTTGCATCTAGTGAAATATCAATAAGAACAGTGTTATGTATGCCAACAACTTCTGGTCAGTTGTAGTTTTCTCCTATTTTAAAGAATTATGCTGCTTGTAACTCTTCTTAATGATGAAAGTTAAATTGATTTCAGCACTGATGCACAAAAGCTCGCACTCCTTCAATACAGTCCAATCTGAAAGGTTTTGTGTGTACTAGGGTAAAAATAAAATGAGAGTAGAATATCCATACAATAGGTAAGATCAAGAAGTGATTGACTCTGGATCTCATATCCGGCTTTCAATCTGGGCAAAATTTAACTACAGAGCTTAACAGTGAATAGGTATCCTATGATCAAACAAACACAGAATATCCACGTTGCAAAATTTTAGAAACTGTTTTTGAAATTTAAGTATAAGAAAAGGAAAGCCCAGGTAGGTTGTCCGGTGTTAGGCTTAGAATATAGGGTCTTTTGTCAAACATTTGCTTTCTGGCTGATGACTCTGTTTTGGTAGGATCTGGAAATGTTGGGAGGAAGGACCAAGTTGGGGGAGGCAGGTCTTTGAGGGTACATTGTCCTTGGCCCCTGCCCTGTTTTTGTGCTTCCTGTTTACAGTGGGGCGAAACTCTCTACCACATAGTCCCATAGCCTTGATGCTCTTCCAGGTACCCATGGACTGAATCCTCTAAAACCCCAGACAAAATAATAAATCTTTCCCTCCTTACAGTGCTTCCATCAGGAACATTTTTGTCACAGCTATGCAAAAGTAATACATCTTGTGTATTGAAAGCCCCTATCCTCTATGTTCGTATATCATTTTATCCCAGAAAGAGTATGAGGATGGACTGAGATAAAACGAGATTACACATAAAGTTTGTGTTAACAGAATTTACCTTAATGGCTCTCTTATCAAGTTCTCTGGGACTAGTTTGCCTGAGGATGGTGTATGCTTAAATATTATAACTTGAGAGCTGTAAAAACACTCTGTGCTATAAAAGTCATTTTCTCAGCTGCTAAATTCTGAGACAGGCAAAGGAAGAGTTAGTAAGGAAGGGAAAAGGTGGGATGGTAATGGGTGGCTTTAGTAGCATGATAAAAGGTAAGAAGGGAGATGGCAGCTGAGAATCAACTAGGAGCAGGTTGGTTTGGGTTGGCTGGTAAATCACTTTAGTCTCAGTTATATTTATTTTACTTTCTTCACCAAATTCTTCTCCCTGGGGTACTTCCATCAAATATTCCCAAAGAAATTACAGATAGTGATAGCATTGAACTTATCACAAACTATCACAATTCTTCAATTGGAGTTAAGTTCAGTGTGTGATTATTATCATTCACTATTCAGTGTGTGATTATTATTATTGTTTTATGTTAAATGGTTCTCTATGGCAGGGTCTTTTAAAGTCTCTTTGAATATCATGTATCACATTTCTCTCCCCACTCACAGTTTCTGCTATGTTTTTATGGGTAATACATATAAGTAGTCCAGCATTGTGGTAAGAAACCATTATGCTCTTAAAATAGTAGGGTAGGAAAAAAGGAACTAATGTAATACTTTCATCTAAGCAGTAAATGAGAAGAAATATGATCTAATTGTATCTCACGTAGATGCTGCATAAAGTGAACAGTTGTAGAAAGCTATAACCTAAGTGTGTGGAATGGCCACTGGACTAAGACTTCAACCAAGATGAAGCCTTTTATCTACATGGAGAGAATGTGTCAACAGGAATGTGTCAACATTAACTAGTAACTGCAAATTGGGTCTGATAAACAGTACTCATAGTGCGGGTACTCCACCCTATGTTAGAGGTGAGGTGCACTGGTGCAAGATGCAGATGTCCACAGCATCTTAGGTCTAAAGTTGCAGTGTCTGGCAGCATTCTTGACTCACTTCCTAACCCCTGCAATCCAAAGCCAGGAGAAACAAAAACAGTCGACTAGCCTGTCTGTCAACAAGCTCTTTTGGAAGGCAGTCACTGCCATTTGTTTACATACTGCCCAGGCCTGGTTTCCTCTGAAGCAGCTGAATTGAGTAGGCATGGTTGTGAAGGGATCTGCTCAGTCTGTAAAGCAGAACATATTTATTATTTAATCTTTTCAGACATGCATACCCCTGATAGCCCAGTCAACTTTCTCTGATTTCCTGTCGTCAATCTTTTCTTTCATGCTTATTTGTTTCTATGGGTTCTTGAAAGAGCAAAAACACGTAGAAAAGTTGTGAGGCAATCTACTGAACGTTCTTCTATGTGGTATGGTGGATCTTCTGGGAAAAATGAAATTTACTATATCTGAGATCAAAGTTAGTGATGGGTCTGAGGCAGTATAGGCAGGGAAAATTATGCAGACAAGGCAAGGGACAGATGCAGCTCATCCCTGCTTGAACCTCGGAAAGCACACAAAATTGACCCTGTGGTGAAGCATAAGCCTTGACTTCCTTGTATGCAATAAAGATTACTCTGATCTTTCTGACTCATGTGTTTCTAATCAACCTGTAAACGTGTATTATACACTACATAAACCACTTTATAGTTTCATGTACTAAGGAAAACTGTACATATAAAATGTATTTGCTTAATCTTTTTATCAACATATGTTCATTATACAGTGATGTTTTATAAAGACATTTCTATACAATTATGTCATGTACTTTGACCTTATTGACCATGTGGCTTGTCCATTTCTCCATCTCTTCCTACAACTATCCTTTTTTCTCCCCTTATTGTCTCACAACTACCTTTATCAAAGTGCTCACATGCATAACACACACACACACACACACACACACACACACACACACACACACACACTTTATGTAGCCGTATAAAATCAAGGACCCATAAGTGAAAGAAAACATGTGATATTTGTTTTTCTGGCACTGACTTATATTAGTTTAATATAATAATCATTAATTCTATCCATTCTTCTACTAAGGTCATAATTTCATTTTTTTTTTTTTTTGGTTTTTTTGAGACAGGGTTTCTCTGTGTAGCTTTGCGCCTTTCCTGGGACTCACTTGGTAGTCCAGGCTGGCCTCGAACTCACAGAGATCCACCTGGCTCTGCCTCCCAAGTGCTGGGATTAAAGGCGTGCGCCACCACCGCCCGGCGATAATTTCATTTTTTAAATAAAATTCTGTTGTACATTTACACATAGCACATCTAAATTCTTTGAAAAATGTAAATTCTGAAACCATCAACCCCACATATGTGGATATGGTTAAGACACTAAAATGCAATTTTTGCTTGGGAGGAACCCATACTTGCACCTGGACACTTGGATATGTACAATTCTTTGTTTTGTTCACTCCTTTCTCTCCCTTGATGTTTATGCTTAATTCAATATTAAAGACTTTTCTCAAGAAATTCCCACTTTGTCTTGTTCTGAAGTTCTTTTCTGCAGTATATGTCAAAAAATCCTGCTGCACTGAGTAGAGGTCTGTGAAAAGAACTCCTCCAGATGTTGTAGCCAAATTAAAAAGTCTCTTCTCTATCCTGTTGCTATTGAGGAACTGACGCGCTGACTGTACATCTGTCTCAATGTAGCATCACCCAGATGTGATTGTGGGCTAGCCCAGGTTTGAGTAACTTCTCTTTTTGATGACCTGCTTGAATTACTTTTTTTAAAAATAAATGCAGGTGCTATATTTTTGGTTGTGAGCCTAGCTTTTAATGGCTGAGCCATCTCTTAGGACCCTTTTCTCTGACTGAGTTATCTTGTCCAGCCTTGATATGAGGGTTTGTGTCTAGTCTTATTGTATCTTGTTATGCTATGTTCGTTTGATATCTCTGGGAGGCCTGCTCTTTTCTGAAGGGAAGCAGAGGAGTGGATCTGGAGGAGAGGGGATGTGGGAGGGAAACCTGGAAGGAGTAGAGGGAAGGGAAACTGTGGTCAGAATGTATTGTATGAGAGAAGAATAAAGAAAAAGAAAAAGTCACCCCCCAACATACACACAAAACCAAACCAAACCACAAACAGACAAACAACTCCCCCTAAAACAAATACAGATGCTGAACTTCAGTCAGAGAAAAGAAGACAACCACATTCACTAAGCATCTACTTTTTGCAAAGACATTGAGTTATTCCAAGCCTCAGAAGTGACATGAAACTCAACACTGTATTTACACTGATATGGAAAAGAGAAGTACACAGTGATTTGCTGGCAAAGCCAGAACTTGAGAGCAGGTGCTGAGACTCCAGTACTTTTATACTATGGTATTTTCACATGACATATACTGCCTGGCAAGTCTTCTTGTGTGAGGCTTAAGAAAGCAGCACCATATGCTTCCATCTTTCCCTCCCACACAGGTGTATTGTTGTTCTTTCATAAACACCGATTAAGCGAGGAAATCCTAGAGATTTTAAAGGTCTAAATTTTAAAACAAATTCTGAGCCCTTCTACTGTGGAATAGACCTCCACCCAGCACCTATTCATATTCACTATACGCTTGTGTAAAGGAGTTTGGTGACTTCACGGCCTGCTATTCACAAATAGCCCTTCCTGATTTTTTCAAAACTGCTTTTGTACTTATTTTAACTCTTGTACTTGAATCTGCTGTAGTAGGAACATATTTTAGAATTCCTAAATGCTGAATACAATAGGAGGCTGTCGACGTCACTGGGCGTAATCACAGTGGTGATACCTGTTTCAAACAGGATGCTGAAAAGAATTACACGTCCCCTTCAGACTAACAGATTCCAACATAAATAGCTTGTAAGAACCATCTACTGTTGCTAGCTGAGGCACAATCTTCAGGAGTTCTAAACTTCTGACAAGTTTTCACTTACTGGTTTTGAATGCTAAGTAATAAACTCTTCAGTCTTAGCTATGGGGCTGGTCCTATCCTACCACACCAGGGCTTGTGTGCTGCCCTAGTTTTGACTTGTAATCATTGACGACCTTTCTTGTCTTCTTTGTTCCACATACTTAATTTATTGATACGCAGATGCTGGCTGCCTCATAAAAATATTTGTCAATGAATTATATTACCAATGTAAGTGTTTTTACAAATTACAAAAGGACAAATATCTGAAGCTATTAAACGAGTTCACAACAATTTCTTTTCCATAGTTCTTGTATTCATTGTCCCAAATGAGGAAATAGAATCATTACTCCAAGGATGTAGGAACTTAAATGAGAAAAAAAAAATCACACCAGACATCACCTGAAAATTCTTGTTACAGAAAGCACTAGAAGTTCCTGTACGATGCCTGATCCAACCTAAATATACAAATGCAGTATAGACATGTTAGGAACAGTAAGTCATGAGCTGGGTTCCAGACCGTAGGGCTCACGGATGACAGAGCTAAGGGCAACAACAGCGATGCAGAATCCCAGATTGTCCCCTACCCAGCTGTATCTCTTAGCTGGGAAAAATAAAAATGTGCATTTTTTTTGAATTGTTTGCAGAAGTCTATAAAATGCAAAAAGTTATTCTAGGTTTTCTTAGTTTTGGCAGAGAAAGAACAACGTATTTCTTAGAAGGCTGTTTATGTGAAAGAAATCCAATTTTCTCTGGCTTGAACATGAAAAGGAGAGTTTATTGGTTTGCTTAATGAAGCTGCACATGGTGGTAGGTGTGGGTGAGTAGACTTGCAGTTTCAGGCCCCACTGGGCTGTTTCTTCTTGTGTCTCTCATTTTTGGCTTTTCTTATATGGCAGTTTTATTCTTTCAGGCTAGCTATTTCTGTGCAGCTTCAGATAGTTTCCTCCTTACTGCCTTATAATGAAACAGGAAAACAGATTCCTCCCTATCAGTTTAACAGAGGAGCATCCTGGGGAAAGTGTGGGTATGTATGGCAAGGTCAAATGAATATGTCTGGATTGATGACTGTCACTATGAGGCAGGTACTAGGAGTTATGTACTAGGAGACAGCAGAGAAATAAGACTAGTAGCTCACCTCAGACTCACATTAGAGAATGAGAAATGCACGTCTTTAAAGGAACTGGGCTTGGGTCACCTGATAAAGGAAGTGAGATGCACCAGGCAGGTAAACCAGTAGGAGATGAATGAGGATTTGAGTCACACTGAAGATATGATTTGTCCTATAGAAACAGATTTAAAACTGAGCCCTTTCTTATTTCAGAGCCATTTATCTTATGAACCTTGGGATGAGACATAAACCCTTTACACAGAGAATGAAAGTATCACATCTTTGCATTTCCAGCTGACCATAACTAGAAAAAAATATGGAGTAGATATAAGTCAATATTGCCAATTTCCTGAACTTTGAGTTATGAGTTAGTGATATTCAATTTCTAGTCAATAGAAGTTACAATGTTTAATCAGAGCTCAGCAGCAAAATGAGCATAACTGGACATCCTGTACTCATTTATGTCCTAATAGGACTAGAATTATTTGAGTTCAAAGGTAACTCTGCCTTTTACCCAACTTAATTTGTTCCTGGATATTTTTGTGCCTGGTGTCTAGAATCTTAGTGACGTTTTCCAAAAGGTTATAACAGATTAATTGTCTTCTTTGTCAACTGATAAGTAGTTTCCATGATTCACAAGTAATGTCAGAAGAAGAAAATTCTGGTGTAGACCACTGTTGTTGGAATACAATATTTCTGATGTGAAGTGTTTTTCTTAAAATAATTTTATTGGTTGCTTCCTTCTCTTGGCAACTTGTAAAGTACCTTCTGATATTCTGAAAGCTAGACCTCAGGGAGGAGGCTATCAGGTCAGAGCACCCAACTGTTTTATCCAGCTTTGAAGACTATGAACCACAACAATGACCAACATTGCAAGATAACCCAAGGGGTGCAAAAGAGGCAATCATCTCTTTGCTATAATCAACATTTATCTAACTGGACTTAAGAACTGCTCAATGAGAGGGAAACCATTCCTTGTCCCGAAAACCTAGCCAACTCCCAGGGGTTAATGAGGTCAGAGAGTTGTAGAGCAGAACCTACTACAACCACTTTATTAAACCAGCATTGTCTTTAACTGCATTCTGAAACTTATTCTTATATTCACAAATAACTGTTGCTCTCACTTCTCATCAAAGAAGTATCTCTTTGCAGTAGATGGAGACCATTACAGAAAGCTGTAACTGATCAAAATGGAGAGGTCATCTGATCTTGTGGTTGGGTCCTAGCACCACTGGGCATAGCCACAACATACTTCCTGCACTTAAGACTCAGGGAACGTCTTGGAAGAGGGGTGTTAAGATTGTAAAAGACAGAAGAGCAGTATGTATACTGTGAGATTGTGTCTCCTAGAAATGGCATTAAAGTTATACCCATGATACTTTAACAGTATATTTAAGGTACACCTAAACAAGACCAAATAATGATGATACCAAAAGATATGCTAACATGGAAGGAGGAAATCTCACGATGCTCCACTCTTAGACAAACTACAGGCAACTAAGGAATGCTGAGAAAGGGAGAATTAGTGGTTTCCAGGGATGAGACCCCTAGTTGGTTATCCAGTGCCAAGTAGTCAGCCCTGAAATCATATGCATATAAATAGCACTAAACAAACCCAAAAGTTGTATTTATATATTTATGTTTACATATGTATAATAATAATAACCAAAGAGGCCATGAATTTGAGAGGATATGGGAGAGGTTGGAGAGAGGAAAGAGCAGAAATTATTTAAGTATATCTTAATTTTAATAGAATATTTTTCTTCCATTTATTATTTGTGTGTATGTGTGAGTACATGCATGCACATAGGCTATAGCATACATGTGGAGGTCAGAGGACAACTTGCAGGAGTAAGTTCTCTCCTTCTACCATGTGGGTCCCAGGAGGTGAATTCATGCATCCAGTTTTGGTAGCAAGCATGTTTATCTGCTAAAACATCTCTCTGATTCTGATAAGTTGTTATTATTTCTAGCAGCCTGCCTCACATCAATTGTTACTTTTAACTGATGTTATAACAATCCCTATTAATGGAGTCCCAAAGCATTTTTGTTAGTCTGTGCTGCCTGCCTACCTCATTGTTGTCAAACAACACAGAGTTCATTTTTTTCTCTCTGACCTCATTCCCAGGATGACCTCAAGGTCACTGTGACCTGTTTTTCTCCTCTAGTTCTCTGAAGCAATAGTGCCAATAGCTCATTTTCAACTAGACCTGCAGGTAGAACGTACTCCCTAAAAGAAAATGGCCTGATTCCTGACAATCCAGAAATGATGAGGAAGATGAGCAAGTCGAAAGCCTACAAACTTAAGGTTAGAGTTTAATATACCCAGCATTTATATACAGGTGATGTTTCCCTTTAAAACCCTGAGAGCCCAGTGGAGTGACAGTGGCCCTCACATGGCTACAAAGAACAGTGAAAACTTAAATGTGACTTTTAATAAGACAAAATGAACTCCTACCTGTTTTTTTTTTTTAAATAGAAAATACAATTTAATCCCATCTTTCTAACGAATGATAGGAGAGTATTGGAGACTAAATGCCACCAGAGACTAGACATCATCTGAGAATATTTGCATGCCGTCAAAGTTTTTTTGTTTGTTTGTTTGGATAGCCTGGCTATATTTATTACAGTCTTAAAATGTTTATTTTTAATTTAATAAGTACAGACAAATATCAGAAATTTAAAAAGTAAGTGTTGAAAAATTTTCTCTCCTTCTCTGCCCATGGCCTGCTCTCTTCCCATATCTTTCTTCCTTGTTAATCACTCAGATGTTTTTTTTTTAATTAATTTTTTGTTCATTTTTACATATCAACCACTGTTCCCCTTCCCTCCCCTTCTCCTGTTCCCGCCCACCTCATGCCCATCCCACCCCCCATTCACTCCTCATAGGGGGTAAGGCTTCCCTTGGGTAGTCAACATAGGCTGGAATAAGCCCCTCCAGGCTTTGCTTTTTTGGAAAGGAACCCACACATGTATGATTGGTAAAGATAGATGCCATTGACCCCTGCAAAAGGCCCTCATTAGTTTGTTACAAATATCTAGGTATGCTTCTGAAAGGACCAAGCAGACGCCATAACAGGCTGTCAGTCTTCTCTCAGAGATCAGGCCTCAATTTCAGTCTCCTAAGACTTGAGCAAGCAGTTTCTGGGAGGGCCATGAACAAAAGACATAGTCCTTGCAGTAGCTCCCTTTCTGCACGTACTCTGAGTGCTCAAGGTTCAGCCAGTTGTTTACTGTCTGGGACCCCTCACCAACTTAGAGCTATGTGCATGGGTCAATGTGAATGTTTGAGGCCAGCCAGCCTCCATGGCAGCTCAAGGACAGAGCTTGGGCCACTGAGTCAGCCCCCACAGTCAATATGTGCTAGGCCAGCCAGCCAGCCTCCATGGCACCTCAAGGACAAAGCCTGGGACTTGTCCAGGCCTGTCCAAATATGATAACTGTAACTGCCAACCACTAAATTCAAAGGTTACACACCCTCACCCAATCATATGATGCAAAGGCTTGTACCACCCTGCTTGAGGGTTTTCCCTTTAAAAACCCCTCACTCTGAGAGCTCAGGGCTGTCCTCCTCCACCTGCTTAGTTGGAGTGTTGGACATGGACCAAGCCTGGGCTTGCTTGTTATCAATAAACCCCTGTGTGTTTTGCATCAGATATCAGCTCTGTGGTGGTCTTGCTCAGGGGTCTCACGACATGGGCACAACACTTCATGGTGCAGAGCTACTGAGGATATTTTCTAGTGCACTAGGTGATGTGAGAGTCTCTGCTGTCTTTTAATAGTGCATGCAAGTAAATATAGGTTGTTCTCTCGCTTTGTGAACATTAACCAGTTTAGTCATTTTGTCTCTTTCCAGGCAGAGTCAAGCGTACAAAGAACATTTGTCCAACTAAATAAAAATGACACTGTTAAATAAATGCTGCACTGTAGAGACAGTAAATATTAACTAAGAATTACTTAAGAAACTCAATACCCCAATAGAACTTTTGCTTAGGAAGTATATTCAGTATCTGTGTTCAAAAAAAAAATTCTTTCTGCTTCTTGTCTTTCATTTATTTTGTTTTTCTTATTATGTATCTTTTAAGGAGGGCAGAGGAGGCAAATTACCATTTAGGAGGGATGACAAGTGTCTCTGAGCATTAAGAATACCAATGAACTAGTTCTTCCAAACAGTGTTGTGACAGCTTGTCAGAAATCACAACCTGAGATAGTGCCATACAGACTGTTTGTTGAGAACCACCAAGGATAATGAATTTGCTTTTACAACAGAATCAAGATAATAACCAGAAACAAGGAACAAAAGAATCAAGGGAAAGCTCTTGGTGACAGAAACTCAGCCAAAATGATTAAAAAAGCAAAACAAAACAAGCTATGCTAATGAAACAAGACTGTTTTTTTCCAGTGAGGTAACTAGACATGTGCTGCTCGGTCCAAATTAGAAGAATGAAAAACACCCCACATCCTTGTGTAGAGCACTGGGATGAATCACAAGTGACACACCATGCCGTAGCTCACTGAAGGAAGGCGAAGTTATGAGTGCCTCGGGGCTTGCTGGAAAAGAGCTTCTGGGTTCAGTCAGAGTGATCTGAGGGTGTTTCTTGTTCTTAAAGAGGGTCCACTTTCCTTAATGCCTCTCAATTCGAGAGCTTGAGTGTTGGCCATTCTGGCAAGTTTCTACACAGGGAACCTGGGTAGGAATGGACTGGAAGGTGAGGAACGCCATTTTTCTTAGTTTGACCTGTAAACATGACCACCGAGGAGAGAGAGCCCACTGCCTGCTTTTGCTGTTCTGTTGATCCAGAGGTAGCGCTGGAACTCAGGAGAAAGCAGCTCATGGCTGATTCTCTGTTGTGGAGGCTGTGTCTGTAAGTTGAGCTTTGAATGACACATTATTTCCTCTGTGCACCTCAATCTATTTTCTGCCTGACTAAGCTTATAAAACTCTGCATAAATTCTCTTCTCAGCCTGTTCCATAATCCCATGAACACATTGTCTTCCTGTTCATTCCTTCAGCCAGCAAGCACCAGCTGTTGGGTCCTGAAACATTTTATGATAAAGAAAAAAAAAAGTTGATGATCAGAAAGCTGTAAAAGCTACAAAATGCTCGAGAGACAGCAACTTTTTAGGGAAGTGAATGTTTGACCTGGATGAAAGAACTAATTAGACTTATACCCATCCTCAGCCCATTCCAAACTGTTAGGATCGGTGTATCCAGATGCTGGCTGGATGCCCTACTTTGGCACAGTCTGTAAACTCAGTACGGTTTCTTGTGTGTCCCAGAAAGGATCAACTCTGAGCTTAAAGATATGAGCAGAGATACAATTATATTAGCATAGCACTCCTGCTTCAAGACAGAACATCACAAACTTTATTTCCTGTGTCTTTCAGCTTCAAAAGGAAAGGAGAAGTTGCTTGATAATGTCTTTCTAATTGCTTGAATGCACACTTTATGCTTCAAATACGCCGAAAAGCTAGTTGTTATAATTAGAAGTTATATAAAGACACAGTTTATATAAATTGCAGCTAATTACTTAACTAAAATGCCAGTCTCTTCCGCATTCTACAGGGACTATATCCAACAGCATGTGATTTAACAATAGGTCAAAGTGGGAGAAATGGTGGTCGTAATAGGAAGGTTGCTCAACTGCTTTTGTGAAGTTTTCTTAAAAAAATTGATGCCTGTTACTGAGACAACTGAATAAACACTGTTTCCATTTGGAGGCTTATTTCAGGATATACGTGGGAAAACAGCACTTATCTATATTCCAAATAATTTGAATAGAGGAATACTTATGTATATCCTGTTTTGAAGTCTTCTTATTCCATTTATTGAATCTTTAAGGGAGAAGAGGAAGCTGGTTAATCAGGTGATACTATTCTAAAAGAAGGGCCATCCACCCCCCTCTGTCTTTTCTTGTCTTTTATAGGAAGAAATGTTAAGGTTTTAAGGCTTTCAAAAGGCATGAAGTCTTTTCCAAACCTCTCTAGCATTGCCAATGCTGTTGGGAAGGCAGCCATAGGCAGGTATCCAGGCATGTGGTGGTGTTTCAGTATATGGTCATAGTTATAGATGGCCCAAAGGATGTATTTTGCCACCTCTGATCTGTATCCATCATCTAATAACCTGGAAAGAAATTTCATAGTTTTCTGTTTCCTGATAACAACAAAGTCTAACAGTGCTCTCCAAAACCGACTAAAGAATCTCAGGGTGCCCTCATTGCTTTCAGCTGAGGCAAGAGGGAACTTCTTCTTAGCTTCTAAAAGGATTGCTAGCCTTAGAAAGTCAGGTAAAATAGGGACCTAAGTTAATTTCTGTGGGGCATCACTTCTAAAAGGAACCTTATTTGAGACATCCAAGAACAGGTGCTTTATCAATACTGAAGCACAGGAAAGATAGTTTGATCTTCAGTGATTCTTGAAGTAACTATCCTAAGGTGATTAAGGCAAATGGACTGTTTGAGGACAGGACAAAATAACATAAATATGTAAGTATCCTCCTAGTTCATGTACTTACTGTTTCACTAGACTGAGTAGAAACATTAAGTGCTGGAAAAAAAAATCCCAAGCTGATTCTCATGGGATATGTACAGAGAATAGGGAACACATGTTAATTTTATGGTGCTTTACAAATACTGAGTGTGACCTTGAGTGTGGTATTGAAGTAAGGAACAGGGTAGGTAAGATGGCAGTTTGGACTGCTACCTCAACAGGACTTTGAGTCACCATAGCAAGTTACCATGTACTTCTTTGAGAGGGATCTTCTAGATAAGGTGAGTTGGAGTGGGACAAGCCACTGTAGATATGAGTAGTGTCATTACATGGACTCCAGGCATGAAATGAATTAGGAGAAAGGTAGATGAACACCAGTGTTCATCACTTTCTGCTTCCTGACTGAGGATGCAATGTGACCAGCTGCACCTTGTTTCTGTGGACACATCTTCCCTGTCACAATGGATCATATCACCTGGAGCTATAAGTCAATAGAAATTCTTCTTTCCTTAAGTTGTTTAGGTATTCTGTCATGGCAAAGGCAGAAATAACTAATAGAGAAACTTTGTACTGATGTGTGGGTTGTTTTGGTTTGCTAGTTAGTTTGTTTGTTTTTTCCTTGTGATTGTGTGGTTCTTTCCCTTTTGAAACTGGTTTGTAGGAGAAATGTAGTAAAGTTTGGAAGTTGGCCTGGAAAAACCCTAGAACATCGTAAGCAGAGATTAAAAGACCATTCTGGTGGGAGTTTCAAAGGAAAGAAATGTGGACAATGGAGGCCTAGCTCATGAGGTTTCAGAGCAGAATAAGGACTCTGTTGGGAATGAGCCTAGAGGCCATGTATGTGATATTCTGGTCACCTTCAACCCATGACCTGAAAACTAGATGACATTGAATATAAGGGCAATGGACTCATTTGTTTGGCGGAGAAAACTTCAATGCAGGGTAGCATTCAGGCTATGGCTGGCTACTGATTACTTCTATCTTCTTGGTGTACAATGAGGGACAGAAGGAAGTGTAGAAAGGCATGTGAAACGTGCAGTCTATTGGGAAAAGATATGGAGGCTTTTCACCTTATGGGCAAGGCATGTTCAAGAACAGTTGTAATTGTTAGAGAGATTAATAATCTTAAAAAGAACCCTGGCACTTTACATTGGGACAGCAGCAGGTGTGTTATGAGAGCCAGACCCCACCCTCTGAAGACTCTATCTTGTGTGAATGTAAATTCATTTGAAAGATGAGAGCCTGAACTGAGAATGATAGTGAAGGGGTTCTCTGTTCCTCAAAAGTCAATGCCTATGACAGATCCCCCAGAATAAGCACACTGAAGCCTCTGAAACTGTGGTCCAGAATCTGTCTTGAATTGTCTGCAAAACTCTGCAGTGTCATTCATGTGTTACTGGTTTTGAAGGTATGGAAAATAAGATACAGGATTGAGAGGTCAATGGGGTCTTGTATTATGGTTGCAGAGAGACATTGAGACTAAGCAATGGGTGACAGGATCAGATTCCCTAAAGAGGCCCTGAAAAGTTACTGCATGAAGCTGTGAAGGTGAAGCCTATGTTTCAATGGGGACCCCAGGATGTTGGAAATGCTAGGATGATAGGGTATTTGTAGAGAAAAGCTTTATATAAGGAGTGGAAGCAGCCTAAAGAGGCTATAGGCAGCAGAGCTTCAGGAGCAGGGTTATCAAAGCCCTTTTGAGCCTAAATGAATAGCTAACAAGCTTCAGATGCTGGATATGGAACTTTACAATTTGGTGTTTTCCATGCTGGGTTTCCTTCTTGTTTTGGCCTGATCATTTCTTTTCATGCCTCCATTCTCCCTGCCTTTATGCCTTGACATTGTAATTTGCAAGTTTGTAACTTGTTTTTGATGTTATAGGAACTCCCAATCAAGAGCTTGTCTTGAGTCTTGGATAAGACTTAGACTCTGGACAATTAGACAGAGGATTGCTAAAGACTAGGAGGGTTTTTGAAGTTGGATTTAGAGTATTTTGTATTAGGAGCTAGCCATGAGCCCTTGGGAACAAGGGGTAGAAAGTTATGGCTTAAGAGTAATGTTTAATTATGTTTGTCATTTTGACAGGCTTGAGAATCACTATAGAATTAACATCTGGGGTTGTCTGTGAGAGACTTGGTACACCGAATTAATTGACATAGGACAAATATTGATAACACACCATTCCATGGGACAGTGTCTTGGACTGACTAAGAAGGAGGAAGCTGAATAGGAGCATCCATCTCTCTTTGCTTCCTCACTGTGGATGCAATGTGACCAGTTGCCTCCTGGTCTTCTTGCCGTACCTTCCCTGCCAAGATGGACTGTGACTTCTGGAATTGTAAGATAAAATGAACATGACCATGAGTTTCTTTTGTCAGTAAATTTGCTTCAACAACACAGCAGGGCAAATGACTAATATAGTGTAGCTGTGAAGTGTTAGAGGTATATCTTGGAAATTTTCATTTTGGGTTGTGTTAGTTACTTTTCTGATATTGTGATAAGGTACTGTGGCTAAGACAATTTTGGTTTATTGCTCCACAGGGTTAGTGTCCATAATAGGGGGTGGGGCAGTATGGCAGTAGGTAGCCTGAGCATGACACTGAGAGCTTACATCTTTAATTGCAACCATACAGGTCAAAGAGGAAATGGGAGTAGGAGGAAGCTATGACTTCTCAAAGCCTTCCCCTAGGAATTTACTTCTAAGTAAAGCTGTATGTATTGTGTCAAGACTTGAACTCATGCAGGCCATTTCTCATTTAAATCACCACTAGAGTCTATCCCACAGTCATAGAGGAGAGCCTGAAGTTGCCGTATGGTTTATTCCTAGTCTAAGATTGCCGTATGGGGTTCCAAATCCTTTTCTGGGTTACTTTCGAACAATAATCCCACATAACAGATTATGGCTTCCAAACAATATCACCCTCATCCAATAAAACTGAAAGACTCTAGCCTTGAGTTCAAAACAGTTTAGACCCCAGCATCTCAAAACTGTAAACCTATCTGTGAAGATACAGAGATGAGTAGTTTCTTAGTCATTTCCTATTTTGAACTAGACTGACAAGGTGTCTTTGAGAGGCATTGTTATGTGCATGCAGCCACTGGGAGCTAGGAGTAGAAGACACCAAATTTTGTTCTGTTCCCTCACTTAGTACCAGATTTTGCTCTTATACTTCTTTTTAAACCAAATCTCATTCATCAGAAGCTGAGATGACATTAGTATACCACAGGAGAGAGGCATAAATGATTCATCATATTTGAGAAATTCCTCCCTTTAATGCTTTTTCCTATGTTCAAGCATTCTTCAGTGTATCAGTTAAACCATATGGCCACAAGACTGAAAGTCTTCTTGATGCAATGAAGGAAAAGATGGCCAGAAAAATCCATGATTGCTGCAGTTGACAGAACAGGAGTCTAGAGTTGGGCCATGTATGACTCTTTCAATTTTCCATTCTACTACACAATCTTCTAACATCAAGGACCATTAGTGTGCTTTGCATCAATACATACCAGGAATAACATGCATATTGCTTGAAAGTACTGGAACAAAAAATTTGATCAATTACACAAAATGTGTCTGTGAGCAATACTTTTAATTTTCACAACAGAGAAGATGCAGCCTTCTGATTTCTAGCTATAAAGTTTTCTTTTATTCCCCCCCTTTTTTTTTGGTTTTTCAAGACAGGGTTTCTCTGTGTAGCTTTGCGCCTTTCCTGGAACTCACTTGGTAGCCCAGGCTGGCCTCGAACTCACAGAGATCACCTGGCTCTGCCTCCCGAGTGCTGGGATTAAAGGCGTGTGCCACTACCACCTGACTTCTCTTATCTTATAGTCTCCTAATTATCAAGGTTATTCTTTTTTGCAAATTCTGTATTTAGGAAATACTAAGGAGTGAAAAACAACAATTATAGATGTAAAAATATTATTTTGGTAATAAATTATATCTGTCAAATATGAAAGTTTTAAGAAATAATATTAATATGTGACTTGATATGTTTGCAGGATTCTTTTTAAGCAAAAAGGGTTAGTCTAAACAAGGTACATTTTATTAGACAAGATTCTGCCCAACATGTACGGTTTGAATGCTTCATTATGTGGCATGTGTTTATTCAAGTGAAAGTATACAGAATATTGCAGATCTCTAAACACACTGATTTAAATGCAAATGAATTTAAATGTAAGACTCAACTTTGGTGTCATTTGGTATGATACTCTGCCATCAAAATTTAGTGGTATTCTTTTCACTTTGCAACCTAGAAATCCAGAAATCAACAGCAATTCTAGAAAAATAAAGTTATAGAAATTGAGGTAGAATATTGGAGAACTGATTCACATGTTCAAATCATTTAGAATGCTTTCTTTTTCAGGTACAGAAAATGAATGTATATTGAGGTTTTGGCATGGTCACTGGAAAGAAAGTTTGGTAGTTTCTAGGAATCACGATCAATGAGAATAACAGCAAGTAGTTTTAGGTCTTTGTTTCATCCAGTTACAGAACTGCCCAAGTTGTTTTCTAATGTATCCATTCAACCCAATTTATAGCAAAGCAAATTTAATGCAATCTAAAGTGTAAAAAGTCTTCTTCCTCTTCTAATTGTACATGTCAAAATTCTATGTTAAGACAATCATTGTTCTCTGGCTACAAATACACAAATGTAAAGGATGTTAGATGTGCAGTGGGGACATAAGAAATAAACGAACTATTTCATTTACTTTAGTTGATTCGGGCTGCTACAACAAACATTCCATAATTTAAATGGCACTAAAAGCAAGTATTTTGGAGTCTAGAGATAGAGATCAGTGGTAGAGTGCCTCTTTAGCATTCATAAGACAGCTCACAAATCCCAGAAGCAATAAAATAATAAAAAATAATTAATAACCACCCAATTCACTACATTACACTGTACATAGAAATACAAAGCTGTAAAGAAATCATTGATTCCCAATGGGTAAGTTTATCTTTCCTTTATAAGCTGCATTAACAATTTTATGCCACTTGAGGCATATTTTCTATTCATGTCAATGCAAAATAAAACCTTTATTTGCAGAATAAAGCAATGTTGAAAAACAATGTGCCTATTCTACTCCTTTGGCTCAGTGTGCCGGCCATGTCTCCATTGTTAACAGCAATTAATTTTACTAACTAGAAATCTAATCTGATGAACTAACTGTCCTCTGTAACAGTTTGTATTGTGAATGACATGCTTCATTTGAAAAATATATGATTAGGAAGTATTTCCTACAGAACTGCAAGGTTTATCTCTTAGTTACACATAGGTTGAACATTTTGTAAGAGACTAGAATGTAAGTAATTTAGTAGTCTTATAATAGTGCAACAAAGTAGGTCAGTATCTGGCATTTGGTTAAAAAAAAAGCTCAGGGTATATTCCTAGTTCTACCACTGAGAATTGTGTGATGTCAAGAAAGATAATACATAAAGTTAGATGACTTGTGCTGCTCATTGCAAGTTCTTGAGAAACACTGGTCATGATGCTACTCTTGCTCACAACGACTTTCATGTTGCCTATTCTCTATGGTGAGTCTGTCCTGGTTGTGTCAGTGGGTCTAAGAGTGTTTCAGATGTTCTGTTTCCATAATTTGAGAAAAAAAGGAAAATATCCAAAACCTGCTTGAGAAAGGCATTCCTCTAGAGAGTTTAGAAAATGGCAGAACATGCACCTCCTGTAGATTTCTCCCTCTAGAATTGGGAGAGATTCCATTTCTATTGATGTATGCCAACAAGACTGGTATTTTATGGAAATCATTATAGTAAGTAAAAAAATATTACTGAAAATAACATGACCTCAGGCTGTGCTGTGAGCAAAAGTTGGGAGGTTATTGTAAATGTTGATTAGCAGACTAAGTTTACTGGATGATTTGGTTTAGAAAATGTGTCTCTTGTATTTATGATGTCATTTCTTTTTATTGATTGAGGCCAAAGTTTAACTAGATAAGTACACAAATATTAAAAAGATAAAGTCAAAAAGATTCTCTGTTAATTTTCATATTGTTCCTTATTATTAAGGGTTTAGTTGGTAATGTAAGGAGATATTATTCTTTACCCCCTGTAACATCAAACTCAGATAATAGTAACAAAGATATTAATTGAAGCTACTCTAGTATGTATTGAATAACTGGTGCATGCACTAATGGTCAGAGACATTTTATGAAGCACTTATATGTGTCATCTAATTTAAACCCACAACAAATCTATGAGGGGAATTCTGTCAGTTTCTCAGTTCTACATGATGGAGCACTGATGCTCAGATACAGTAAATTACATTCCCATTGTTAATTCAGAGTTTAGTATTGTGTTAAACTTTGAATATATTTTACAAACTATTTATCAAACTATATGAGGGCCCTCTAGGAGCCTTACAGTTCTCTATAACACTTGGGAAGTGCTTTTTTAAATGAACAATTAAACCGCTTTATAAACATTTACTATGCCTTTCCCCAGTAATCTTTTACAGGCCCTCTTACATTTGGATTTTTATGACTTGCTAAGACAACTCTTTGTGCAAGTATAAAGAAAAAGTCTATGTTCTGGTCAGGGACAGGGCAAAGTCCCAGTTTAAGTGGTCAACTTCAGGACTGACTGAGAGGACAGCATCTCAGTCCCTGTCATTCAGAAATTTCTGCAGTGTTACCCAAAAGTGTTTTAAGGCTGGAAATACTGATTTTTTTGGTCAGTTCAATTAAATAAACATCATATATTGATAATATTTTATATATGTCAATGTAGATAATTATATAATGTTAAATAAACAATATGAAATTTAAATATAGTACAATACTATTTATGCAGCATTATAGAATGGTAATTATGTCTGAATGTATGCACAAACATCCCACTGCCAAACCTTCCATCTTTTCTACCATTGTAAGACTTTCCATTTTTGAGGTTGATCTTATTATCCTTCAGTCAATAATTTTAATACATTAATTTAATTGTGTTTATTACTATTTTGTTTTATGAATGGTTTAAAGGATTTTACTTAGAAAACTTTATTTTAAAATGGATCTAGATATTACTAGGATACAAACAAAGCCCAAAATTTTAGATTTAAGAATAAAACTTTCTCAGTGAGGCTCTTGAGTGGTCCCTTAGTGTCTAGAGTGGGTTCTCATGGCTCTGCTTGACATTCTCATTGGGGCCCAAGCATTTTCCTTGAGATCATCAACTAAGTGCCCACGACATTGCTTGTGGTGGCCTTGTTACATTGTACATTCATTCAAGAATGGGCCACTATTCTAGACCCTCAGGACTCAGCTATGACCAACAAAACACCTCTGTCTCCCAGAACCAACACTCTTTTTTTACTTGTTTCTATAATAAACTATAATAAACTTATTCATTTAATGTCAGAGAAATCACCTTAATAATATTCTGATTTGGAAACTTAAAAAAAAAAGAATAAGACTTCCTAAGGGAGTCATTTTAGAGTTAATGCAAAGATTGTTGCGGGGTTAGATCTTATATGCTACCATAACAAGTGCATATCCACATCAAAATGATATATGAACTCTATCCAAGGATATCAGAAAGATATGAGGGTGTGTGAAGCTGTCAGGAATGCGGAGAACACATATCTCTAATATTCTGTTGCCCACTACTCACCAAGGGTATTTCTTATGTGCATTCTATGATTTGTCAAGCTGTTTGACAGGAGTAGAAAATGACTATAATATTAGTTTAGGTAAGATATATTAGGAGAGTGTGGCAGTTGGAAAGTAATTGGTTGTCATAATCTCATAGGGAGCGGCACTATTAGGAGGTGTTGCCTTTTTTGAGTGCGTTTGGCCTTGTTGAAGGAAGTGAGTCACTATGGGGGTGGACCTTGAGGTTTCCTATGCTCAGGATACCTCCCACTGGGCCAGTCAACTTCCTGTTGCCTGAAAGCCAAGATGTAGCCGGCACCATGTCTGCCTTCATGCTCCCTTGCTCCCTGCCATGATGATAATGGACTAAACCTCTGGAACTGTAAGCTGCCACCTCAATTAAATGTTTTCCTTAAAGGAGTTGCCATGGTCATGGTGTCTTTTCACAGCAATAGAAACCCCAACTAAGACAGAGAGCAAATATTTTATAAAGCAATTATAGGCTATACACCTGAGGCAAAATAAATGGCATCTACTATTCATACTCTCCTTTAGTATAGGACTTCCCAACATGTATAATAATTCAATTACTTTCTATTTACAAAGACTCTGATAAGATGAGTTATTGGAAAAAATAGATTCATAGGACTCATTGACCATTGTAACCTGAACTCTTATGTTTGGAGAGGGAAACCTTGCTAGTGTTGTTTAAATATTGAGAGTAGGATTTATAAAGTGATCAAAAGCTTATTCCCAAAACTAGCATTTTTAGCAAGCAAGGCAACAGCAGAGTCACAATTTCATCCATCAACAGAAAGAAGAGAATAAGAATAAAGTTGTGTTTCATGTATCTTGTACAAAATCATGGGCTGGGCTGTGGCATGTAGATACTGAATTGATACTCTCTTTTGGTTCTGGCTGGTATGAACTGCATCAGACTGACTACACCACCTAGAGAACTGACTTAGAAAAGACATTTTCTATAACTAGATGATTCAGAGAATGGTAAGAGGTCAGTTCCTTCCTTCCTTCCTTCCTTCCTTCCTTCCTTCCTTCCTTCCTTCCTTCCTTCCTTCCCCCCCCTCTCTCTCTCTCTCTCTCTCTCTCTCTCTCTCTCTCTCTCTCTCTCTCTCTCTCTCTCTCTCATTTGTGTATAGTTTGTGTGGTTGTGATTCTGTGGGTTAAGTTCAGCTACAGTGCAATGAAAGCATGCAGGTCAGAGGACAGCCTCACGCATCTGTCCTCATTATTCAACTTATTTGAGACAGAACATCTTTGTTGTTTGCGTTTGTGTAGGGGAGGCTACCTGGGGGGCAAGATTCTGGGGAGTTTCCTAGCTTGTTCTAGGTGTGCTTACAGACATGCACTGCTGCATCAGGTGTTTTGTGGGTTTGGTGGATTCAAACTCAGGTTTTCATGCTTGCACAGAAAGCAATTACTCATTGAGCCGGATTTCCAGATCAATGTTTATTCTTTAAGCAAGAGAAAGAATCATAATATTATTGATGCTGTAAAAGGCAAATTATAAAGGAATAGGAGGCAGTGAGATTAGCATGACAGTGTATGTTTCCTTAGAAGATGGAACAAGGGAGCAGGAAATGAGGAACATGGCAAATGTTTATAGGTGATCCAAAGATGAATGCTGACACACTTTCAAATGAAACAGGAAGATTTGAGGAAACTTACACTGTAAAACGTTAATCTCAGTAAAGAAGCTGGTGGCTCTGATGCTTTCTGAAAAGAGATGGATGAAAACTTGCTTGTCTCATCAATAGAACAACTTAAAGTGCAGCTATGAGTTGGGACCACTGTAATTAGGAAGTACAAAGGGCTATGGGCAGCACAGATGAAGACTTAGCTGAAGTTAGAGACTACAGCAGAGACAGGTAAGTTGCCTCCTGTTAGAGAAGAAAATAAACATGGGCTCTGTGCAGCTATTGGCAGGATCCTAAAGTGACAGCAAAGGGTTGACTCACAGTAATAATTCTCAATATTTCTCAATACATGAGAAATACGTTGCTCTAGAAAAATCTTAGGCACTTGGGTGGAAAGTGTGGGGTGTTACATGGTTGAGAGACCACAGGGTAGAGTCCAGTTTAGGTTAAAGATGATCAGAGCCAGAGAGCTTTAGTAAATTAAGTTAGGCTTATTAACAAAAAGAGAAAAAGAAAAACACCTTCTTGGGATAAAGAACTCTCTGTTAGGCATGGTGGGGCATGCCTGTAATCTTAGCATCTGCCCTCATAAGGATCTCTCAATGAGTAGAAATGGAAATAGAGTGAAAAGAGAACATACCACATATGAACATTTGTTGAATATAACAACAGATCATTGGAAAAAGTGTATTTCACTGAGTGAATTTGGAAGAAAAATTTAAAAATTAATGAAAGCAAAAAATCCCTGCTCTCTGAAGTGGGAGGAAGGTAGATCTGTGGTAATATTTTAATTGTGCTGAAATGTGATTTTATTTGTATGTTAATACATAAAGTTTGCCTGGAGATCAGAGGTCATTGCAAGCCAGGAATAGAAGTCAATTGGTGGCAGCCATGCCCTTAATCCGATCATATGGCAGGCAGAGTCTCTGTGTGGGCAAAGACACAGCCAAGCGTGGTGACCTGTGCCTTTAATCCCAGTACTAATCATAGAGATCTGGAGGTCTGTATAGACAGGCAGTCATGAGGAAATCATGTGGCTGGGCTTAGAGCCAATGAGAAGGCAGAACAGGAAAGCAATAAAAGCTCAGGTTAGGCAGGAAGAAGGTCTCTCATGCTTGGTGGTAAGCTAAAGGGTAGTCAGTGGCTCTTCGCTGATTCTCTGATCTCTTCGGCTATTACCCCTGTATTTGACTCTGTGTTTCTTATTTACTAAGACTGTTCAGAAATTCGTCTACATAGATCTCTATGAGTTTGAGGCCAGCCTTGTCTACAGAGCAAGTTTGGGGACAGCCAGGACTGCTATGTAGAGAAACCTTGTCTCAGAAAACTGAGAGAGAGAGAGAGAGAGAGAGAGAGAGAGAGAGAGAGAGAGAGAGAGAGAGAGAGAGAGAGAGAGAGAGAGAGAGAGAGAATTGAAGATTATGTTAAAGCTACAGTCACTAAAACTGTTTGATCTTGGTTTCTGGGTAGAAAATTTGACCAATGCGACATGATAGAAGGGATAAGAGCCATGTGTACAGATAGATAATGTGACAAAGATGGACAGCAGACCACTGGAAATGGCCAGTTTTCTCAAGTGAATTTTACTTTTAGCTAGTGTTACAAAATAGTCACTCTAAGAATTTTACCTCATGGTGTTAAAGACTAAATATACGAAAGTAATACCTGGGAACAATTGTATAGTCTTGAGATAGAAGAAAATTTCTGAAATAGACACAAAATGAATTAACTATAAAATTTAGGCACATGATCTTTATTAATATTGTGAATTTATGTTCTCTGGAAGAAAACCAGAAAGCTAAAGGACAAAGTACAGATGAATTGAAAGTATTTTACAACATATACCAAATACATTACATAATCTAAGATTGAGAAGAAAAAAGATAGCCAATTTAACAATAAAAGGATATTTGAACAAGCAATTAAAAGAAGGTACTCAAAAGGCCAATAGACATCTTGGAAGACAGACATCATCCATAATCAGAGAAATCACAAGACATCATGACTCACTCTCTATCTTTGCTAAAGTTAAAATGAGCAGCATCATATTCTGCACATTTAGTGTATATTTGGAAGTCCACTGTAATCACCATCAAGTAGTAAAATCTGTGTTGTAGCTGTACCATAGACTCTTACTCAGGATAGATGTTAGCAAACCATAGCTACTTGTATCAAGGTGGCCTTTCAAGAACCTGTGGGCTAATACACTTCGATGTGAAAATTGAAGGTAAGCATAACAATTTTGGTATTAGAGTAACATCTGGTTCAGGTTACTGATTGGAAGGGGGCAAAAGGAAGGCTCTCTGAGTACTGGCTATGTTTGATATTTTGCCCTTGATGGTGGTTATATGGGCTTCTCATTTTGTTCAGATTCCTTTAGCTGTACATTTGCTTTATGCATTTTTTCTATGTATGTTATACTACACAAAAAGGCAAAAAAAGAAGTTGAAGAGAAATATGAAAGCACAATGCATTTCTCATGTACATTTCTCAATATACATTTCATTTCAACAGCCCACTTCTGTTGAAATAAATAATCTTTCTGAGACGTATCACCCTACAACCTAGAATCCTGTTTGATGATAATCACAACGAAGACTCAGAAAGCCAATGACATAATATTATACTTTGGCAGCTTCAGAGAAGTTGGGAGCAGCCTGGAAGATTCTGATTTCATTTCTTATTTCTTTCTGTCAATGGCTAGCCCTATAACATCTACCACTATTAGTAGGTGGCCAAGCCCATTGGTCAATTAGATAAATCTAAAATGGAGATAGAAAGGGTCAAAACAGGACATGATGAAGTCAGCCTCCATTAAAACTATCAATAAAAGAAGAGCACCAATTTATTAAATGGAAATCCTCTGATCTGCTCACTGTAGCAAACAGCTGTTATTTTGTATCCTATTGAGGGCCTGGGGACACAGTGACACTAGCAAGTCTGCTTCTGTGTACATTTCTCTCAGCTGGTCAAATAAACAGCTCCTTTCTCCTCCTGTAGAGAGGCAGGGTTGCTCCCAGTAGTCAAACTCAAATAATCCCCTTCAAACAGAGTCTGTGGCAGGCTTAAAGATAACAGGCCAAAGCCCACTGCTCTGGGGATGTTGACACCAGACTCCACAGTGATTCCAGAAATAAAAAGACATCTCTGAACAAAAAGCCATGAGCAGGTCAAAGTTATTACCAACACCCCATCTGACGCCTTTCCTCATGAGATCAAGTCCAGGCCCTTGTGTTTCAGTTCCCTCTTCCGTGACATCTCATATCCCAGTAGCTAAAGTTCAAGTTCATGTAGCACAAAATGTTATTTACACTCTTTTCCCCCCATGAATTGAATGAATACAATGTGACCAAATTATTAGATGAAACAGACCAGATTTCATGTACGAAAGTGGTAGACAGCTGACTATGTGTGTGTATGTGTATGTGTGTGTGTGTGTGTGTGTGTGTGTGTGTGTGTGTATATATATATATATATATATATAATGGATATTGATTAAAATTTAAGTAACTGGTCAGAAATAATGACTACAACTGCCTAATTATACCTTAGGATTCCTAGCAGAAACATTAGTTTTATAAGATCTGGGAAGCCTTTTCTCAATTCCTTGTTAGTTATCACAATTTTTACTTGTAGCCCTAAAAACCATATACCATAAGAAATCAGCATCCATCATATCTCTCTCTCTCTCTCTCTCTCTCTCTCTCTCTCTCTCTCGTTTAATAACCAATGTATCATGTAGCTAGAGTTTTCCTGCCTTACCCACAGTCAGGACAAATCTTTGTCACCTGCTAGTCCCACAGCGTCTTCACATGCTGCTTGTCATGACAGCGCTGGCAGTGACTCCCTCCGCCTTCCTGTTTTCTCCGTTCTCCTCTCTGTTAGTCCCACCTATACTTCCTGCCTGGCCACTGGCCAATCAGTGTTTTATTTATTGACCAATCAGAGCAATTTGACATACAGACCATCCCACAGCAGTATCATCTCTGTCTGTCTGTCTGTCTGTCTATCATCTTCATCATCACCTCTATCTTCTTCATCACCATCGCCTATCTCTATTTAATTATGCTTTGGAAAATTAAGTATGAAATTCAAATGGTTCATCTGGAAGGACTGAGTATATATATTTCTGTGGGTAATAGTGAAATGGCAATAGTGAAAACAGCACAAGCAATCCACCTATCTACTGGTGTGCCAATATCATAGAGGTTTGTATCCCTGACATCTGATTTTAATCTTATCCCCAAATAGCTTTCTAACTTGTTTTTAACAGGTACTAATGTGTGTCTTATTCTCCCATTCTAGGTAGCTCTTAGCTCACACAAAGGACTATTGTTTATTTTAAAATAGTGTTTTAAGTGTAAATGTGGCCCCTTGGCAAAAAATATTTTAATTAAAAGAAATATAGTAACACAATGGCTCTTGATTTCTGTGTTGATCCTACTCTTGAAGTTTACCTGAATTGTATGCCTTTCCTCCAAAGGGTCAATTGCCTTATTTCTATGGGGAAGAAGCACAGTAAAGTGACCATTCAACTAAGAATCAAGGGACTCTGGCTCTACTTACGAGAAGACTGATATTCTGATAAAACTCTTGACTTGTCTGGAAGTCACTACCTCATCATTAATACAAGGTTGAACTAGATGCTGGCTGGCCTAGAAGGTGGTCTTCAGCTCCAGTTTTGTGTCAATGGGATTCAGTGTAACTTGTACTTTGAAAGGGAAAGAATTGATGTTGGAAGAGCAGAATGTTGATTTAGGCATTAAAGTCACATCTTCAAAATTATATTCTCATTAGATAATTCAGACTTAGCCCTCACAGATAACTCAGAGTATGTAAAAAAGGAAAAAAATGTCAACTTACCACAGGCTATAGTTACTTTTTTTTTTAAAACCATCTTTCTTCTGAAATAGAAGGTAGATTGGTTTGTTTGCTGCTTACTCCTTGGGACTTAAAGCAATGCTTTATATTATAGGGCTCAAAAAACTTAGTAATTGAACAAACAAATGCCTGTTCAAACTCCTTAGCTAAAGGGAGTCAATATAAGGCTTGATCTATTCAGAGTAAGATGCTAAATGAGTATGAGCACGTGAAAACCTTAGATTTCTTACATATGTTAAACCAAAGATGTATTGGTCTAGAAATACTCCAATAAAAAGTAGTTGGAAGTTTTGCCATCTTCCACATCACTTTGCCAAGTTACTAGAGAAGTGTGTGACTCAAGTGTGAAGAGGTTTCACAACCATTCAAGGTAATCATCTTCTATTTTACATGACTTGACATTAATCCAATAAGAACTTTGCCTAATCCTAGAGTAATTGTTTTTATTGACTACAGCATGCTTTTAAAATATAAACAAGCAAGATGCAAATTTTAGTGAAATAGAAAAATCCACTGAGTGCTTGAAGTAGTTTCCCTTTATGCTGACAGTATGCCATAAGATACACATTGTTACGTATTGTTATAGAAAGCAATTTACATAACCAAGTTTAAAAGAAAATTGAAGGCATAATAAGTGGCTTTTTAAAAAGTTTTTTTCCAGCATCTGTGCTCTCAGTATGTAGATTCTATCTGTTGTTGCTTATTCATTATGTGCATCTATTTTTAGAGGCTCCAAGAACTAAGAATATGTATCAGGCACTTTTCCCCAGACCACTCCATCACACAATAGTCTAGTTGGTAATTTGAATATAGGTCACTGAGAGTTTTAAAAGAGAATCTATAGTTCTATTTCATGTAGTCCATGATGCCTTTTCTCAGGTCTTCATGATCACTGATTGCCACACAATGATCCAATCAACTGTTTGATTGATCTGATTCTGTTCACCCATGGCACCTATACCAAACATTTCAAGGTCAGGCAACTCCTGTCTGACATTGATGGAAATGACACACAATATCAAGGAATAAAAATGTACATCATATTCTGAAACTGTCCCACACTAAATACATTTCCATTGCTTTCTTAAAGATAACCAAGATTTCCTCAGCTGAATGCCCTTTGCTTAGTAATTTCAGCCCATTTCTGTCTTTCTATGGTGCTGCGGTTAGCGAAGGGATGAGTTGATGGCAATCATGATTGAATAACGCTTTATAGTTTCATTCAGAAAGGCAATGTAGATATAAGATATGGGAGACACTGTTTGATACTGAAAGGAACAGATCGAATATTGATATAGACAAAAAGTATAATATATAGTTCAATATCACCCAATTTTAGATTTTAAGCAACTTTAGATATAAAGAACTATAGGAAAGTCTTTACATTTCTGTCTTCTGAAAAGTAATTTAAAATTCAGATTTATTTTTAAGCACAAGAATTTGACTGAAACACCCACCTGACTGATATTTATTAAGCATTTACTAAAAAGTAGGCTCTCTTAGGAACTGTAGACAAAGCACTGTAAAAAACTAGACAAAAATTGCTTGCTTCTAGAACTTTGAATTCTACTAGATAAAGATAGACAGACAACATAGTAAAAGAAATTAGTATGCTAAAGTGATAGTGTGACAGAAATAAAGCCAGATCATTTGGAGGGTGATTGTCTTCAGGCTTTGACAAAATTTGTAAGAGAGTTCAGGGTAGACAGTGTAGAAAGCAACAATGGAAGGAATAAAGATCTCATTGTGAGAAAGGTCTCTGTTATCTGTGGGAGTAATGCTCCACACGACTGAATAGCTGGACCTCAGAAGCTGGATACTACTTGCATGTGTCAAGAATAGAAGAGTATTTCTGTGGCAGTTCAGGAGATCTGCAAAGGGAAAGTAAGGTAGAGACCAGTTGGGTAGGATTTGGATCATAAAGCTAGAAGGAGAGTTGGGTTTGATCGCAAAGACACTCTTTTACCACAAAATACACTGTGAAACTGCCAGAGTTTGGAAAATAAAAGAGATAATTTATGAGGTCAAGAAAGATAGAGGACTTAGCAGTGAAGATCACTTGCTGCTCTTACAGTGAAACCATTTGAGTTCCCAGCACCAGCCTTGGGAGGCTCACAACCACTTATAACTCCAGTTACAGTGATCTGGGACCCTCTTCTGACCTCTGTACTCACTGCATGCAAGTGGTACATAGAGGAACAGCCACACACATACACAAACATAAAAGTAAATAAAATTGAAACACAAGAGAAATCGTGATAGTTTCTATTATACTTTGATAGATCTTGCTTGTTTCATGTAAGTGAAAATAAATAGTGGGATGTCAGACAATGATGGAGGAATGAGAATATTCCTCTAGAACACTGTTTCAATCTACAAATGTCCTTCCAGGTGCTGAATCTTCTTTCCTTGAAGTCATACTTTCATGGTGGACATGAGCTTAGAGCTTTGCTGATAAGCATCACTAGCGGAATCTATTTACGATAATTAATGTAGGATATATTACAGATGTAATGGCTATCTTTTTGTCTCCATTTGCATTTCTCTAATGTTTTTCATAGTGAAATGTTCTGATCTCTTTCTCCTCTTTAAATTACTCTTATTTATTTATTGTGTGTATGTATACAGGGGCATGTATGTCACAGTGCATGTGTGGAGGTCAGAAGAAAACTCAGGAGAGTTGGCTCTCTCCTTCCACTGTGTAGGTCTCAGGGATGGAACTTAGGTTGTCATGCTAGGCAGCAAGTGCCTTTAACCAACTTGTCCTTTCACCAGTTCTCTTTCTGCTTTTCCTTTGTGCATCTTTTATATGTATATTCCTGTGCGTTAACATAAGCTTTCCATAAAACACCTTATGGTTATAAAAATCTACTTTAAGTTGACAATAACATAACTTTGTTTACATAGAAAAAATCTTTACTTTTATTTTCCCTCAAAACTATGTTACTGATGTCAAAAATTATATATTGTGTATTGCATATCTATTAATATATTTTATGGTTATAGTTCCTTTTTTACCCTTTTGCTATGAAATGTGCATTACAGAATTAATAGTGATTGATGCATGTATTGCCATTATGGTGTTGCAAAACTCTTTACTATCTATGTAGTTACATCTAAGAACATCTTTATATTTTCATATCTTATGTTGTTGTGAGCAGTCTTACATTTCAAGTTGAATGGTTCCTTTTAGAATTTCTGATACTAATGAGGACTCCTTTAGCTTTTGTTTATCCAGGGAAGTGTTTCACTCCTTTGTCATTTTAGAAATACAGTTTTTCTAGGTTGTCTATTTTTGTATTTCTGTTGACTGATTTCCCAAGAGGACCTTGTCTTTATCATTGCTGTGTATTCTGGCCTCTAAGGCTTTGTTGAGAATACACTGATGATGATCTGACTGATGGTCCTCCACATGTGACATGTAGACATTTTCTTGTGTTTTGCCCAATCCTCTCTTTGAGTTTTTTTTTTTTTTTTTTTGGTTTTTCGAGACAGGGTTTCTCTGTGTAGCTTTGCGCCTTTCCTGGAACTCACTTGGTAGTCCAGGCTGGCCTCGAACTCACAGAGATCCACCTGGCTCTGCCTCCCGAGTGCTGGGATTAAAGGCGTGCGCCACCACCGCCCGGCTCTCTTTGAGTTTTGATGTTTTATTGGCATCTGCCTCTCTCTAGAGTTCCTTGAAACATATTTTTAAGACATTTTATATTTTTGTTTCTTTGTTTTTAAATCTGGACATTGATTTCTCCAACCAGATTTGAAAAATTTTCAATTCTTAAAGCTTTAGGTAAACCTTCGCCCATGTCTTTTTCTCCTTCCCAGTGTACATACTGTTTGTATTGATGGTACTCTGTCAATTTCCTAACTTTTATTCTGTGCAGTCTTTATTCTGTGTAGTCTTTTTTGTTGTTGTTTATATTCGCTCCTCTGATTTGATAATTTCAAATACATTGTTTTAGAGTCTACCAATTCTTTCTTCTGCTTGAATAGGCTTATTTTTGAACTTTTCAAATGAATTTTTGGCACTCAGCTCCATTTCTGTTTTAAAAATATTTTCTAACAGTTTGTCTAAATGGTCATTTTATTCTCATACTATTTGTCTTAGTTCGCTGAACACTTTTTGGTAACACTTAATTTGACCACTTTTTCAGGAAATTCCCAAACCTCTGCCTCAGGGCTGCTTACTAGAGATTTCACTTGTCCTTTCTTGTGCCGGGGGGGTGGGGGGAGGGAGACGTTTCATGTTTCTCAATTCTGCTTGACACTTTGTGCTGTTGTTCTCACACTTGAAAAAAGCTCTTCTTAAGCTTTACAGCCTGACTTTGTGCAGAACAGCTTCACTTGTAAATCTGTTCAGAAATTCTAGGTGTCTCAGAACTTTCCTATGGATATATATTCTGTGTGTGTGTGTGTGTGTGTGTGTGTGTGTGTGTGTGTGTGTGTGTGTAAATGTCTAATTAGAGAGGTTTTCTGGGGGTTTGTTTGTCTTGGTCAGGAATTGGGAGTCTCTTGTTCCTTCCATATTTACTTGCTGTACACTGTCAAACTCATTTATTGATTTTTAATTTTTAGTGGTCATGAGGCATCTAGAGTATGCCTGTCCTTGTCAATTTTCTGACTCAAATAAGCAGTAACCAGCCCTCCAGACAGCCTCCTCAGTGTCTGAACACCAGACCCAAGTTTCAGTGTTTTCTCTTTGCCCAGGGTGAAGCTGGTGGCTATGAGTTTTTCTGGCTGAGGTATATTATGATGAGTAAGGGGCTGTGTAGGTGAATGTCCACCAATGAGTACGATGGTTAGTTTTGCCAGTTTGATACAACTAAAATCTCTAGAATCTCCTGGGAAGTGAGTCTCATTGAGGGATTCTCTATATTATGCTGATCTGTGAGCAGCACCATTCCTTAGGTAAGAGGTCCTGAACTGTATGAGAGTGGCATTATGCATGGGCAGAGATCCTAGACTGAAAAAAACGGCCATGACATCATTTGGCAGGTTTGAGTCATTTTTTTGAGAGGCCCTGAGAGGCCACTGCATGGAATTATGAAGATGAAGACTCAGTTGCAATAAGAATGGCAAAATATTGGAGATGCCAGGATCATGGGATGTCTTCCAAGGAAAGTTAAGGTGAGTGGAGCTGGCCTATGCCCAAAAGGGAAACTGTATGTATTGCATGTGGCAAAGCTGGAGGGATGGGACTACCACAATTCTATGGAGTCAAGAAGATGACTCAAAGGTACTGGGTATTGAGCTATAAGATTTGTTATTGTCCCTGTAGTATATTGGGTTTCTTGGTATCTGATTGTTTCCAGAGATGCCCTGATTCATCCCCTTTGGAAGAAGAATGTTGTTATATGCCATCATAGGAAGTATGTATACTGTTGTAAATGTTATAGGAGCCCAGCATTAAGAGGGTTTGGACTATTAAAGAAACTAGAATTTTAAAAGACTTTGGATTTTTAAAGTGACTGGGCCTTTAAAGTTGGCCTATATTTTAATCACATATAAAATGAGACTTTGGGGACAAGGAATAAAAAGTTATGGTTTAAAAGTGCTTCATTTATATGCTAAATAGAAATTGGGTAGTGTGTGATGGTTAGTTTTTATTGTCAACATGAAACAACCTAGAATCATGGGGGAAGAGAGACTTACAATGAGGAATGATCTACATTGGGTTGGCCTGGGACATTGTCTTAATTAAGTTCCTTGATGTGGGAAAACTCAGCTCACTATGGGCAGCATCATTCTCTAGGCAGGAGGTCCTGAACTATATAAGAGTGGGGTGATGACGTTGATCAGAACAAATAAGCAAATAAAGATGCATTCATTCATTTCTCTCTGCTCTTTGCTGTGGGATGATCTGTATGTCAAATGTGTTGCTGATTGGTTAATGAATAAATCACTGATTGGTCAGTGGCCAGGCAGGAAGTATAGGCGGGACTAACAGAGAGGAGAATTGAGAGAACAGGAAGCTGGGTGAGAGAGACACTGCCAGCCGCCATGATGAGAAACAGCATGTGAAGATGCCGGTAAGCCACGAGCCATGTGGCAAGGTATAGATTAATGGAAATGGATTAATTTAAGCTGTAAGAACAGTTAGCAAGTTAGCCTGCCACGGCCATACAGTTTGTAACCAATATAAGTCTCTGTGTTTACTTGGTCGGGTCTGAGCGGCTGTGGCACTAGCAGGTGAGAGAGTTTGTCCTGACTGTGGGCCAGGCAGGAAAACTCTAGCTACAGCTCTTGACTATGAATGTGCTAGCTAGATGAAGTTCCTCATGCCTTGAAGACCCCAAAATGATGAACTGTGACCTGGAATTGTGAGCTAAAATAAACTCTTCCCTTAGTTTATTTTTGTCAGGGTTATGTTTTTTTTTTTTTTTTTTTTTTTTTTCCAGTAACAGAAATGAATCTAGGACAATGTGCCATGGGCATGTACTGCATACTAGGTTCTATGAAAGCTTTGAGTGGGTGATAAAGAAGCCAATCCCTCAGGCATCCATCAAAAAAGCAGAACGTTTAACATATGCTCTAATTAGTTCACTCTTTGGGGAGAAACTGAGATTTGGCTGAGTTTTGTCCAATCATTCTACAGTAAGTTGGGGAGGGTCTTTGTCAAGTGAATACTGATTTTAATCATTCATTGCCTTTGTTCAAGGTGGGTTCCAACCTGGACTGTCTCCTATCAGCACTTAAATTCAAGCAGGATAGAAACCATTTTCTTTGTCAAGCCCACATTCCAAATTTAGAGCATTAACTGTATTCCAGGATTTTCTTCTCTCCCCAGGGAGAAGCCTGGAGCTCCAGCTTTCTTCCTGACTACATGGCTTTGGTTCAGGGTGAGGGCTTGCAGCAAGAGGTTCCATGTGTCCGCATTTGCATTTACTTTCCCAGAGTGAAGGAGCATCTTCATTGCTCTCTGGATTTCTCACAAAAGATTTTTTCCCATTATTTTTTTTTGTCAAATTATTGTGTTCATACAGGGGCAGGACTTCCTATTTGATCATCTTGCTGATATTACATTCTCTACTTATAGTATTTAGTCCATTTACAGGTTACTGCTGTATGTAGGTTTAACTTTACTGTAACATTTGTTACTAGAATAACACTTTGTTTCTACTGGTCTATGTAGCCAGAAGTCTTGCTGTGTTCTGCAGCCGCTTGGTCTCAAGTAAACACACAGAGGCTTATATTAATTACAAAGTGTTTGGCCTATGGCTCAGGCTTATCATTAACTAGTTCTTACAACTTAATTCAACCCATTTCTATTCATCTATGTTTTGCCACATGACTTCATGACATTACCTGTGTTTCATTACATCTTGCTTCCCCTGGCTGTGCTCAGAGTCTCCTTTGACTCAGCCTTGTTTTCCTTGTCTCTCTTTGAATTTCCCACCTGGCTCTGTTCTGTCTTGCCATAGGACATAGCAGCTTCTTTATTAACCAGTGGTATCAACACATATTGACAGCTTACAGAAAGTCATTCCACAGCAGGTCTACATAGTTCACCTTCTACTTTTTATTCCCTCTTACCATTGTTTTGATTTTCAAATCTTCTTCAACATTTTATTTTTCCCTTTTATTATCTCTTAAGTTACAACTGTTTATTGTATATTGTAATGTTTCCTTAGGTATTAAAATGCATATTTTTAGTATTTAGAATAAATTCCCACTTTGAACATTTACCAGAAAATACCAGGGTCTTAGAACCACATAACATTTATATCCTATTGATTTTTATAATTTAACTTTTGTTGCTTTTGAAGAATTTCATATTGTATTTATATAATTTCCTTCCCTTCCTTTCCCATCTCCAACTTTTGTGTCCTCCAGATTCTCATTCTTGTAAGGCCAACATTGTACCAATGGGACCATCTCCCTAACAAGAGCAGGTATGTAGAATGGGTGACACAGTCAGTGATCAAATGACCACCAGATGAAGAGGCTTTCTCCTGGGAGATTCTTATTTAGGGAACTCTTATCCATTTCATATTACTATGTTCAGTCTGAGCTAGTCATTAGGTATTTCTTTCATAAATGGAGTTCAAGCTATTTTGCAAATGTGGTCTTCATTTTAAAATGAGGAAAGTTATACCTGTGGTAAGGTTATCTTTTCTATAGGAAGATTAAGAATTTTAGGCTTTGTTGTCATAGAGACCTAGCAATCCCTGAATTCAAGTTGAAAAATTCCCTCACCAGATAGCATAATATTACTGAGTGACTCATGTGTAGCCACTGTAATATATTTATAAATATTTAATTTAAAATTTTTATTCATGTGTATATGTCTGTGTAAGTGTATGCCATGTGTATGCTGATGCTCATGGAGCTTGAAAGAGTGTGATACATACTCTGAAGCTGGATTTAAAGGCAGTTATGAGCTGCCTGACTTGAGTGCTGGGAACTTAACTAGGGTCTTCTGGAAGAGCAAGAAGTACTCTTAACTACTGAGCCAGCTCTCTGACTCCATTGTAAGAAATTTGAGTGGCCTTATAGCCATCATTAATTTTATAGTCAAAATGTTTGGCTCTATACTCATGTAGCACCACCTATATGTCCTTGTTAATTTTATTCATTTTAATCTGGGGTCATTTCTTTTTATTTTATTATTTTCATTTTATTATTTTTGAATGTATACATTGGCAAAACATTCTCTAATAAGGCTCATACAAAGGCATTTTAATGTCCCCTTGAGTTTTTATAGTCATGTGCCACATTATACCCTATATTGGTCTAATCTTTCCTAGTTTGCTTTTTGTTACTGTGATAAAGCACTGACTGGGAGAAACTTGGAGAGGAAAGCATTTATTTCACCTTACAAATTACAGTTCATAATACTGGGGAAACCAAGGCATGAACTTGAGTCAGGAACCATAAAGGAGTGCTACTTACTGGCTTGCTTCTTCTGGCTTGCTCAGCTACCATAGTTTATACCTAACTATCTAGTTTGGCCTACCTGTCCAGGGTTGGCACTCCTACATCAATTAATGATCAAGAAAATGCCCCATGGAAATGCCCAAAGACCATTCAGATGGAAATAATTCCTCAATCGAGATTCCCTGTGATGATGTGTCAAGTTAACAACAAAGATTAACCATACATAGTCATATTAGTTTGTGAAAGTACACTTGATTGTGTTTACCCAACTATGAAATCAGTTAATGATTCATCTCTCAGAACACATCCAGATAGTTAGGCAATACATGATTATATTTTGGAAGCATTTTTTTCTAGGTATAGGATTATAAATTAAATATTTTCATGTAGCATCTTATAAATATTGTTTGATTACTATTCTAGTTTTATTTCTGATGCTATGGCAAAATACCCTGACCAAAACCCTTTAAGGAAAGAAAGAATTTATTTCAGTTTACACAGGTTATAATTCGTCATTGAGGAAAGTCAGAGCAGAAACTCAAGCAGCAATGTCAAACAAAAACCATGGACAAATGGTTTCTGCCTTGCTTGCTGGCTCATTCTTAGCTAGCTTTCTTATGCAGTGAGGATGCCCAGGAAATGGAGCCATCCACAGTGGGCTGTGTCCTCCTACATCAATTAACAATCAAGTTAAGCCCTCACAGACATGCTCACATTGATTGGTAAAATCTCTTAATGAAGACTCCTTTGTCAGGTGATGCTAGGCTAAGTGACATGGACAGGTAAAGCTAACTAGGGCAATTACCTCTTTGTGTCTTACATTTAGTGAGAAACTGTCACTGTAGTTGTTACTATTTGAAAGGTATTTCATTTTAATTTTCTTTCACTATTTTATGCCCTTTCTTTGATTTTATTTTATTTTTTGTACTTATATTGTTTGAGATGTTTTGTTTGGTAAACTTATGGTTTGATACTGTACTAATGAAAATTTTTCATTTATGTGACAAAATGCCCAAAAAAAGTAACTTAAGAAAGAAAAGTTTATTTGACTCATGTTCATAGGGTATTTTCTAACAAGATGTCAGCAGCATGAGGTAGGTTGTCACACTGCATCTACAGTCAAAAGGCAAGAGAGAGAGAGGGGGTACTGGTACTCACTTTAATTTATTATTTTTATCCAGTTTAGTACCTTGGAGCCCTTGGAATAGTGCCACAGACAATTATAGGGTGGGTCTTCCTACCTCAGTTAAATTAATGTAGAAACTCATAGACATGCCTGGATATGTGGTTCCTAGATAATTCTCGATACCATCAAGTTGGTGATCAACATTAAAATTTACAAGTTCACTTTTGTCAATTTGACACTCAAACACATCACTTTTAAAGCCATAATCTTCTACTTTTGTTCTCATAGGTTTATGGTCATACAAAAGGCATTAAGTACACCTCTATAATTTCCCATAGTGCTAGTAGTTTGAAAGTACAAAATCCAAGTCTCTTCTGAGACTCATGGGAATTCCCTAAGTATGAGCACTTACAAAATAAAAAAAAGTAAGTTACTTATTTCCAATATGCAAAGACATAAAATAAACAAACAGTCTCTTCTAATAGAGAGGAATGGGGACCTAGTAAGGTATTGTTGAGCCAAAGTAGGGCCAACACCTGGAGGGTACACACCAAATGCTCCGTGTACAGCATCTGAAACTTGTGATGGACTTCTCCTGGCTCCCGTAGGGTTTGGTAGCCCAGCTCATTCAATGCTGCCACTCGCAGCCCACAGCTCCTCTCTTGGACTTGCTCTGTTCCATGTGTGTAGCTTTCTTTAGCAGACATCTCCCAGATTGTGGGGGCTTCACTGCCACTAGATTTTCCTTCACAGTTTCATAGTTGCCTCTCAGGATTTTTTTTTTTTTTTTGGAATTTTGACCCTAGAACACATTTTCTAACTCCAGAACATCACTGTATCCTTAATATCAGCCTCTATGATCCCATTACTATTGAAGTTTTCACATTTGCAAAGTCACTACCACAAGGGTGCTTCTGCTATGTTCTGTTGCTAGGTCAAGGTACCCAGCTTTATTGGCCTCTATGTGCTGCCTAGGGTGATTATGAGGATGCACATTCCTTGATGGCTGATTTTAAGCAGAGAACATCTTCCGGTCTCTCATTTCAAATGAATTTGGATTTTTACAAGATAGAACATTTGATAAGTGAGTCTTGAATTTATGGCCCCTTGTTTCTTGTCGCAATATAGAGCAGTATGTTTTTTTTTATGATGCTGATCTTATAAATTACAGCTGATTCCTTGTAATTATAAAATTACAAGCTACATCCTTGCCTATAACTTTTAACTCCCCCCTTTTCCCAGATAAATGAGATAGCGTTCATATCGACTTGTCTGCTGTTTTCTTCTTTTACTGTAAATCTGAATAAGAGTAGTGAGTAACCATGATACAGCCTCAATGCTATCCTGTTCTGAAATTTCAACTGCTAAACTATTTGAGTCTTAACTTTTGAATTAAGTTTTAAAAAGTTACTTGGGACATGAACAGAATACAGCAGATTCTTTGAAGAAAAAAATAGGAGTAATTTCTAGTTCAGATACTTATATAGTCCTTTTTGCTTTCTGAAACCTTATAAGTCAGGTCTGCATCATTCTCTGAACTCTTTTTGGCATTTTTGTCTTTCCAGATCCTATCAGAAAGGTCCATTAATCTCTATTTACAGCATCATAAGTCTTTTCTAGTTAAGAATCCCAAACTCTTCTGTGTTCCTCCTTAAGGACTAAGAACTACATGGTCAAGTTTATTGTAACAGCCATATTTCTTAGCACCAAATCTTCTGGATTAGTGACTTATTGTGGTTGTTTTGGCAACATACCCAACAAAAGGAAATTAAGGATGGAAGAGTTTATTTGGCTCATAGTTTGAGGGTTCAGTCCATCATAACAGAAGTCATGGCAGCAAGAGTCTGAGGAAAGTGTCTATATACATACAGTCAAGAAGCAGAGAAAGATGAACAATGGTGCTCAGCTCCCTTTCTCCTTCATTCATTCCTAGATGCTAGTTCATGGGATTTTTGTGCTCATATTTAGGGGGTATTGTTGCACTTCAGTGAACTGTATAGAAACCCAAATATAGACATACCCAGAGTTTCATCTCCTGAGTGATGTTAGATCCTGTCAAGTTAAAAATTGATATTAACCATTACAATATCTTTTGACTATTTTAAAATTTTTTGACTCATCACTTATACTGTTGCCTCATTTCTCCTGTCTTCTACTCCTCCTGTAATCTCCACAGTATTTATGATGCCAGAAATTTTGATGTGTCAAAAATATAATCATAATGTGTTCTTGATACAGTTTTATTTATTTATTTTGTTTTACATCCAGGTTTTAGACATTTTCGATTGACTTACATTCTGCCCCATGAATTGTCTCCTATTTTAAATTATTTTATTCAGCTAATGAGTCCTTGATTTTGATTACTGTCTTTCTTTTTTTAGGCTTTTCATTTTCTGCCTTATTTAAACTATATTCATCTGACCAAATATTCTTTTGTAATCTATTTTCTCACATAAGTTAATTATAGTTATTGTAAAACTTTGGAATTAGCAATATTTCTATCAATTATGCTCCTGGTCACATTGTATGTATGTATGTTTTCAAATAACCTAGTTAATTTATTGTAGATTCTGGCATGCTAAATAATTATTGTTGAAAGCCACATCCCTATAAAATATTACAATTACAATTTGAGGCTACAATATAATTACATTTTCTAAAAATGCTTCATTTTTATTACTACTCAACAATCCCGATTTTCAAATATTTCTATCTTGGTGCTCTCTGATTCTTTGAGAAGATATTGTTTCTTATATCTATTCAGTGATAGAGTTCATTGGAATAAGCTACTTTTCATGGCCTTGAGAGAATTTTTAAAATGTCATTAAACAAAAACTTAAATCTCACTTACCCACTTTGGGTTCCTTTAAATAAATCCTTGGTTTGCAATTGTCATCTATCTTCATTGACTTTTATTGTTAGAAAATGTTTTGAATTACTACCCAGGTAAGACATTTCACAGAACCTTTCAGAGTATAATCAGGTAAATGAGTCACCTTATAAGTAGTACATTATGATGTATAAAGTATATGGCTGATCAGATTGAATAATACTGAGTAGTCATTGGTTCCTGAAGTATCAAATGTGCTCCTATTCTTTACAAAGCTTTAGTATTAATTTTAGCCTTCAAGTATAATGTGCAATCATTTCTCCATATTTTCTTTTAAAAGCTTACACTCTAATTAAAAGGTGATTATGTGATAACTATTTTCAAAACTTGTCTTGATATTGCACAGGATTACAACTATATTTTTGTGTGTTATAATTAGTGTTTTATTTAAAAATTTATTTTATTATATTTATTTATGTTTGCATGTGAAAGAGAATGAATAGTATGTGTGTGTGAATGCCCATGGAAGTCAGAAAAGGGAATTGGGTCTTCTGGAGATGGAGTTCTAGGCAGTTGTGAGCCACTGACTTGGTGTTGGAAACCAAACTTGGGTCCTCAGGAAGAACAGAATGGCTCTTAATGGCTGAACCATCTCCATTGCCACACTTTAAATTAAAAAAAAAAAAAAGATTTATTTTTACCTTATTTGTGTGGTTATTTGTCTGCATGTATACCTGTGTAGAGTGATCATGTTTAATGCCTAAGGAGAACAGACGTAGCTGTCAGGGCTGTCTGAACCTGATTGACAGTTGTGAGCTGCCATGTTGGTGCTAGGAACCAAACTCAGGTACTCTGGAAGAGCAACTGGTGCTCTTAGGGACTGAGCCATCTCCCCAGCCCCACAACTTTATTCTGAAAGTGTTACTCCTTGCATTTGATTGTTGTAGTTTTGATTGCTTTAATATTTGGCTTTCAGTTTGTATATTTTGAGAGGTAGCATGTGTGTGTGTGCATGCGTGTGTGTGTGTGTGTGTGTGTGTGTGTGTGTGTGTGCGTGTGTGTGTGTGTGTGCGTGTGTGTGTGTGTGTGTGTGTGTGTGTGTGCGCGCATGTGTGTACACTCCTTCCTATGTGTGGATGCCAAAGGCCATCTACAGATATCTTCATCTACCCTTTCCCACCGTATTATTTGACAAAAACAGGGTCTCTCACTGAACCTGGACTTTACCATTTTGGCTAGACTGTTTGGCATGCATGCCCCATGTGTGCACCTACTACAGATGCACATTGATAAATTGGCTTTTACTTGGGTTCTAGAGATTTAAACTCAGGTCACCAGGCTTGCAAAACAAGAACTTAACCTACAAAGTTATCTCCCAACTATCTTTTGTACATTTTTGCTTATTCTTTGTTCACAATTTTCATAACTTTCATCTTTTATGTACTGTGATGCTGTGCAATGTTCTTTTACAGATGAGTATCCTAGAAATTTTATTCACATGCACTTCTTCCTTCCATATTTTCTCAGTTTCCCCTTCTGAGTAGCTATAAAACATACACAGCAATACTTCAAAGTTTATATGGACATTTTAAATGAATAATAATTATTCTATATTTGTAAAGAGATTTTTTTTATTTATTTGTATATATGTATTTATGTATGCATAGAGACCAGAAGAGAACATTGGATACCTTAGGGCTGGAGTTAAAAGTGACTGTGAGCTACAAACATGAGTGCTAGGAACAAAATTCCAATCTTCTGCAAGAGCACAAACTTATTTAAGTACTGAACCACCATTCTAGCCCAGCCCCACTTTACAATATTTTTAAAGTATTAATATTGACAAGACCAAAAAATACATATGTCACATGTTCTCTCTCTTCTGAGGCTACTAGCTCCAAATCTTCATATATGAGTAAATAAATATCCTGGAGTAGGTGCAGAAACCAGGAAAGTGTAAGGGAGCCATTTTCAGGGTAGGGCAGTTGGGAAGCATCAGGGAGAAGAATGGCAGGGTGACCTGATTGTTGAAGTGGAGAAAAAGGGAGCAGCTCTAATTAGGTATGGGGAGGGAGATAAGATACAGAAGGAGGAGGATGGGGTAAAATAACAGTAAGGGTGTCTGAAGAAGTCACAAGGAAGCATTAACTATCTAACAACAACAAAAAGCCCCCAAATCCAAAACACCCTGTAATACAAGTAGGCCTGTGCATAAATATAGATATATAGTTTAAAATATTTTTTTCATCTGTGCTGACAATGCTCCCTCCAAGAGCCAAAGACCATCCAACAAGAATCCTATTGTTAGGCATGAGAAGTCCTCTTTTGAGTTGTTAGGTTAGGGATGTCGAGATACACTTAAAACATTACAGACTATGCTATTGACTTGATCTCCACTCCCAAGAGGTGGGAGATAAATCCCTATTGCTGAAGATACCATGTACTTTAGATGAAGGGTCCAGAGGCCTCTGAGCTGGAAGTGATTGGAATGCTTCCTCCATTAGGACTAGCTTTCATGGTTTCAGAAGCAACCATGCAAGCTTCCACAGGAGGGAAGCAACCAATGGTCCCATTCAACTATAATGCCTTTGAACCACAACGACTATCTTGGCATGCATTAGTGATTGTTGATAACCAACAGTTCTATAATTGGACTTAAATCTTCCCAGTAAGAGGAAAACCATGCCTGGTATTGGCAATGTAGCTAACTAACCAGAGCTAGTGAAGTCACAGATCCTGGAAGAGAACTGACCACTACCAATTAAAAAAAAAAAAAAAAACAGTATAACCCCAACTACATTCTAAATGTTTGTCCTTTTAGCCACAGATAAATGTAGTCCTCACCTCTCATTAAGGAAATGTCTCTTTGCGTAGGATGAGACCATTACAGAAAACCACAACCCATCAAAATGTAGAGTTGTAAAGCACAGTCACAATGGATACATCCATGAAACACCTCCTGTACTAAGGTTTAGGAAAATTGTGGAAGGAATGGTGGTGGAAATATGGTAAGAGCCAGACTTTGAGAGAGCTTGCTATGAGATTGTGTCTCTCAGGAATGTCAGAAGCTACACTGATAAAGTTTCACCAGCATGACTGCTTAAAAAAGAACTAACAAGGACAATAGGCATGCCAAAGTGAATGGGGAAAGACCAAAAGGCCTTAATCCTCCATGAAGAACTATAGGTAACTACAGAATGCTGAGAGTGGGAGATACATTATTTCCCCAAAATGAGAACACCAGTTGGTTATCCAATAACAAATGGCCTGCTCTGAAAACACATATACAATTAACCATATAGAGACTGAGCAGATTATATATAGGAATATACATATACATGCGTGTAACAACAATTAATGAAAAAAGATTCCATGAACTTGAAAGAGAGAAAGGAACATAGGAAAGTTTCAGGGAGGCAAATGAAGGCAAAAAATGATGTAATAATAATATAATCCCCCAAATAAAAGAAAATAAAAAAATTGTTTTACTGCATTGTGTATATGTACCATGTGTGTGGATGAGGCCTGTGACGGTCAGAGAGAGCATATGCTCTATGGGGACTGGAGTTACAGGTAGTTGTGAGCTGTCCTGTGGGTGCTTGAACTAGACTGTGGGGTCTCTGGCAAAAACAGCAAGTGCTATTAACCACCAAGCTATATATCCAGCCTCTTAAAAATATTTTTGATTTTGTTGTAAAGTGATTTAAATATAATTTTAAGAAACAATAGGAAAAATATCACATGCAAAGTTTCCAATTTCCTTTAACATTATCATCTTATACGATATCAACCTCAATATTGATATTGATACATTAAACTCATCTTATTGGAATGTTTCCATTATTACTGGTATTTGTATTTCATTTCAGTCAGGTTTATCACACGTACAGCCTTGTGTATCAGCAGATTCACACATGAAGCTATTTTGTCTTTTAGAGAACCCCTCACATTGGTAACCTATCAGATTTAACTGTCTCTAGCTCCTGGCAATTATTAGTTTTTTTCCCTATTGCTACAATTTTGTCATTTCAAAAATTTTCTATAAGTGGATGAATTTAATATGTGTCTTTAGAGGATAATCCTTGGTCTCCTCCTTCACTTTATTCAGCACAATTCCCTTGGGATTCATTCATGTACTAGTGGCTTGATTCTTTTAATTCTGAGTTCTAGTTTTCTGTCTGGGTAAGCTACCACTCAGTTGTTCACTCAATAGCATGGCTATCTGTCCTGTTGTCAGTTATTCTGTTATTCTTCTTATCTTTTAACAGGCATGTACAGCAGTGGTTCTCAACCTTCCTAATACTGTGACACTTTAATACAGCTCTTTATTTTATGGTGACCCCCAACCATAAAAATACTGTTGCTGTTACACTGTAACTGTAAGTTTGCTACTGTTATGAATCATAATGTAAATATCTGTGCTTTCTGATGGTCATAGATGACCCCTGTAAAAGGGTCATTCATTCCCCGAAGGGGATGGGACCCACAATTTGAGAACTGCTAATGTATAGGTTTTTGGGTAGATCTAAGTGTCCATGAGTGCAATAACCAAGTTGTATAGTACTTATTGTACTTTTAATTCTATAAGAAATTATCATAATTTGGGAGATGGCTCAGTAGGTAAAGCACTTGCTGCCTAAGTGTGAACTTAGTTCAAATCTCTAGAACTCATGTACAGCTGTGTGAAATAGCACATGACTCTAACCCAAGCATTCCTATGTGGAGATGGGAGGTGAAGACAGGAGAGTTCTCTGGAGCTCATGGACCAGTTGGCCTGCTGTATGAAGTGACAAATCAATGTCTCTGTTTCAAATTAGGTAGAAGGCATGTTTCAGTACTCTGTAGTGTGCACCTGTCCTACGGCCTTCACTACATGACCAGAGATTTAAAAACTGCTGTTTGCTTGAGCAGTTACGATATTTTACATTCCTATTATCAATGTAAGAGCAATCTTTGTATTTGTTTTAAAGTTTCTGACATTAACTCTGACCCAGTGTTTTTTTTTTTTATTGAGAACTAAAGTTTATTAAAAGGGAAATAGCAAAGGCAGAAACAGTTATAATGATACCAGGGAGCTCAGGCATATGAGATACATCAGACATGGGGCACTGTGCAGATATGGGTGAGGGTTTAGGAGGGTGGCCCACATACTGTCATTGGCTCTGAACATGACATAGGATTAAAGTATGGATAAACTTCATCAGGGAAGGAAGGTTCATAGAATCTATAGATGAGATCTCCATGGTTGGAAACATCATAAAATGAGAGAGTGCAAGCTTCTCTGTCCAGGAAAACTCCAACACGACGGGGACGGCCAGTCAGAGAGAGGACCAAGACACTGGCATTGCGGGTGACAGAACACTCTGCAAAGGCATTATATACAGACCCGTTCTTCTATAACCCAGTAGCCATGTTTATGCTGATAATTCACATGCTGTTTCAAATCAGAATTATGTTTAACTGCATATGTAGGCTGATAATCATGTAGTTTATAACTAAAAGGTCTAAGGGGCAATGTAGGCTGACAATAAAAATGTTGTTTAACACCAGGATTATATATGACTTTGATGCCACTTCCATTCACTGCAGGAAGTTGGGGTTGAGCACATTTTCCATCATTTAATCCCAGGAGCCAGGCATCATTTCTAGACACATCCACTTCCCAGTAATGTTTCCCTGAGTGGAAAGCTGGGTATCCCAGGACACCCAAACCATAGGTCTCAGAAATTTGCAAAATTCTTCTAGAATCAATTAGATGTTGTATTTGTTGTTTGTCCTTATTAACAACAATGTTTTCATTGTGGACTTGATTCAGGGTCACATGAACCCAGTATTGTTGAGCATCCATGAACCCTTGAAATACTTGCAGCATAGCATGCCTTTCAGATCTGGAGCTTGGAAGAGCCTTCTTTGTTTTCTTGGGATCATTTCAGGTTGTTTCAGTCTTAAGTTCTGACTCCTTTGAAGGACAGAATACACACCCTGCAGCATTTTCATGGTTGAGCACTGCAAGTGATGCTCCACATCTGAGATGAGATCTCTCACTGACTCTCTCTGCTTCACCAGCTCACTTTGAGACTCCGCCAGGCTGTTCATAATGTCTTCCTCCTCCTGCTTCAGCTTCTGCACCTCATTCTTCTCCTTGGAGTCCAGGAATTCCCGAAGTCCTTTAAACTCCATCTGAACTTTTCTACATCACCCTGTATTTGGTTCTTCCAGAAAGTTCTCTCCTGTTGAAGGTCATCTTCCCATTCATCACATCTTTTCTGATTTGCCATCTGCATCTGCAGAGCTGCCTGGAGCTTCTCCTTGTACTCTTGGGCCACCTCTTCAATAAGAGCTGTTTGGTGACCACGGTGCTCCTGAGACCACTCACAAAGCCAGCAGATGGCCACCATGTCCTTCTCACAGAACAGCTGGAGTTTCTCTCCATGTTGTGCACAGACATTCATCTTCTGCTCCTCCTCTGGGCTGGACTTGAACCCTGTTAGCCTCTCCACTATGTTGGCCAGTTGTCGATTAGGCCTCCCAAACAGGTGACTCACTCGGCACACAGGGCAGATGCCTTCCCCTTCTTTGCCTTTGCTGGACTCATAGTTCAGTGTGATGCAGGCTCGGCAGAAGCTGTGACCACAATCAGCATTCACAGGTTCCTTCAGGAGCTCCAGGCAGATGGGACAGGTCACCTCCTCCTTGATCATGCCCAGGACTGATGAGGCCATTGTTACTGTGATCCTCTGTCTGTCTGTCCTGACTCCTGATACTTCTGCTCAGGTACTAAAACGAAGGGTGTTTTATTTTCAATTCCTCCAAACTCTGCCCTCTAAATTGCTCTCAACACCTTCAGACACCAAGCAAGAGATCCTGAATCTGTGGATGGGAGCGAATGGAGACCAGAATAAACGTCCTGAGGATTCAGTCTCTAAGTCTGATCTCTGGTGAACCAGGAGAGAAAACCTGACCCAGTATTTTAAGAAATGCTTTCATACGTATCACATTTTATTATTGGGACACTAGGTTAACCAGCTATCCATCTTTGTCTTATACCTTATATTTAACATCGGATTTTCATATGGGACAACAGTTAGGTATTTTAAAATAGATTTAAGATAACAGAAAACTAATTTTACTATCTTAAATTTTATAATAAGATTTCATACTAACAAAGGACAATAGAAAGCATCTATCTAAGAAAAATAAATCAAAATTATGTTTCTATTCTATAATAAAGAAAGATTGTAGTGCATTTGAAAATCTAATATAGGTTAAAACAAAATATTGATTGCACAAAAAAGACTGGGAGAACCCTAGGTTATTCAAATGAAAACTAATTTCTGTGAATTATTAGAAACTTAAATGGCATTGATAAATAAAATAGTTCTTCAAACTTAACTTTTTTTTCAAAATCCGGAATTATTTTTGCTTATATTATATATTTATTAATGAAGCAAAAAGGCACAAAAGTATAAAATTGCAAATAGTCCTGGTATAATTCATAAGAATTGATTTTCACATGGTCACTACTTAGAGGTCTTTATGACTGGACTGTGTTGTTTTCTTAGCAACAGTCTTAGGACCATGGGTCCTAATAGAAAGAGCTTGACTTTGGTGTGTTACTGACAGATGTAGTAGGCACAGACTTAAAGCAAGATAGGGTCTCATAATGCTACTCCAGCCATGAAACTACACTATGGATTGCCTGTTTGGGACTTCAAAGCATCAAAGTTATCAGCATTTGCTAAACATTAATCATTTTGTATCTTTCTTGTAGTAATGAGTGTGGTACCTGATGCAGCTCCTCCTAAACTCGACCATTCTGACTGAGTTTACAAAGGCTGGGATGTAAAAGTAGAAAAAATGTGTACAGGTCTTGGTCTAATATAGAAAGTCCAGGCATTAGTCAGAATTTGGCTTAGTAGTATTGAAAAAGGAATAAAGAAATGAATTTGTTCCAGCAGGTCCAGATTCAAATATTTAGCTATTGTGCACTGGCAGGTGGGGTGTCACACAATGCTTATTACTTCACCACTGCAGAAAAAGAACCCATAAAGTTAAAAGAAAAGGGAAGCTGTTCTACATGTTGTCAGTCAAGGAATTCAGCATAAAATAAGTCAACACTTTATTGTAGATCATTTCCCTCTTGGCTTCTTCTGAAGATGAAGTCCTTGAGGGATCAGCCATGTATTTCAATATCAGCAAAGCATAGGAGACCAGCTGTGCATCATAATTTACAGAATTTTATTTTTTCATGAGGAAATCTTGACTTAAATTAGGTAGATTCTGTCTTGGCTTCACTTGATTATCTAGATTTACACAAGGGTTGGAGAAGCAATTTATGCAATTCAAAGATGCCAACTTGTCAGGGAGCAAATCAAGGTGATTTTCATAAAGGCAGTTTAACATAAGCACTCTGTGCTTCTACAAAGGATAATATGCTCTTCGGCTTTGGTTCCTTCAGAAAAGTGTATGCACATGATTGTGATGAATAAGTACATGTTCCCCTTCCCATAATTAATGTAAGCACAGGTACCCACAGTGACACAAATCATTCAAATCTCAAGTTGATCTGTTCAACTTTGTCCAAATCTCTTCTTATTTTGCACATTCTAAGGAAACAAATGCATATTACTATACATTTTTTTACTTACTAGCTTAGTTTTTTTTAATTTTGTAAAAGCAATAAACATTTTGGATTTAATTTTCAGGTTTATCCCAAGTGGAAGAGCATTGATACTTATTTTTGGAATCTATGAAGGTTTCAAAAAGTTTTAGGTTGAAAATTATCTTTATTGAGTAGGTGAAACAATGTGCAAAGCATCCAGTCCAGTTTAAGAAGCTAAAACCAGCAGTCAAGTCTAGTACCCAGAATATATTTTAAAATATTAACTAAATACTCAACCATTAATTATGATCATAATATTATCAGTCTTTCCCCAGAATGAAAGGTTGGAAACTTACACGTACCTATACCTATCCCCCAGCAAACACACACCTCCCACACACATGCACAATTACACACACACACACACACACACACACACACACACACACCCTCATATATAGACCAAACACATACCACATATTTACCCCACACCATACATATTTATACATACTAACCATATGCACACTATAGGTATACCACATACACATATCATAAATACTGAACACAAGCGCACACACACACACATACATAACCCATGCACCCACCACACCCTTCCATACACCACACACCATACACTGCAGACACACATAGAGAGTCCTTGATTTGCTCATTTTGTCTTCAATAAGAGTGGATAGAACTCTGACAAAGATTGGTACCAGCTTATATAGACTCATTTAGAAACTAGTCTTGAATAATTAAGTATTGGAAATCACTTGGCACTGAACCTGACAAACTCTTGCACTTTTTTTAGCCTTTGTACTCTTTCTAGAAAAGGAGCTTTTCTGAAGTAGTAGAATGCAAGATGTAAGTTGTCCTGTGTTTATGTATGTATGTGTGATGTATGCTTGTGTTTCCGTGAATATGTGCGCACAGGCATATATGTGGAGCTAGAGTAAATGTCAGGCATCTTCCTCTATTATCTTTCACCTTTATTTTTGAGGCAGGATCTTGTGTGTGTTGTTGTTGAAATTTTCATACAGTGTGTTTCGACCATATTTTTCTCTTCCTCAATTTCTCCCATATCCTTCCCACTTCTCTACCCACTCAACTTCATGGTCTCTCTCTCTCTCTTTCTCTCTCTCTCTCTCTCTCTCTCTCTCTCTCTCTCTCTCTCTCAAAAAAAAAAAAAAAAACAACAAAAAACCCAAGAAGACAAAAAAAGACAAAACCAAAAAAACCCCCAAAAGCACGTGGTTGATCTAACCAATGTCACTCCATTGGAAAAACAAAAACTTATTTTTTCCTTTCTCAGCAGGTATCAATTGTAAATAACTTATCTGTTGGGGTGAGCCTTTGAACCCATTTACCCTTCTCCGTGTTGTGATTTGATCTGGCTTGAACTCATGTAGGTCTTGGGCATGCTCTCACAATTTCTCTAGGGTCATATATGCTTCAGCCCTGTTGTGCCTGGACGACACCATTTTCTTGGAGTCAGCCAACACTCTAACTCTTGCAATCTTTCTGCCTCCTCTTCTCCATAGCTCCTTGAACCTTCAGGAGAGGGATTTGATGAAGATAGCCCCTCTAGGATGTTGTGTTCCGAAGTTTCTCACTCTCTGCACATTGTCCAGTTGTGGGTCTCTGTGTTAATTACCATCTGCTTTAAGAAGAAGCTTCTCTTAGGAAGGTTGAGTGAGCACTGTTCTGTGAGTATAGGGATATGTTATTAGGAGTCATTTTCTTAATACCCCCATGACATTCCAGCTACCATTGCACCAATATATCTTGCATGCAGGCCACTACTACAGGTTGCATGATTTGAAGCTGGGTGATAGTTATGATTTCTTTTCTCCTCCAATAGTTCCTTCCAATACTATGAACACTAGTCAGTAGAGGTAAAACTTCTTGTTGGGTGTTTCTTCTTATATATAGATGTTAGCTTTTAAGCTTTAAATATCCACCTTGAATATCCACTTAGAATATCCACCTAGGTTATGTAGCTTGTAAGAGATCATAGGGCATGAGGGGTTCTTCCCAAGGAAGGAGAAATAGAAAAGTGTTAGAAAGGGGTAAAGAGAAAACTAGAATAGGAGGATTAAATGACAGGGAATGGGGGTGCAAAAAGGAGGAAATATGTAGACAAATAACTAATATGAAAGGCCTTTTGAAAAGCCATATGGGAATCGGCTACTATAGAATCTTCTTGAAATATACAAAAGTGAATTTAACTGGAGTTACCATATAGTAGGGAAGACACTGCACCAACTAGACATTATGTGTTACCAAGTAAACCACCCTCCCACACCAAGTATGAGGAATGTTGTATTTTGTTGAGTCATTGGATAAAGGAGTCCCATAGACCCAACAAAACATTATGACTATTGAAAATGTTAACAATTACCCCCCCCCATGTGATTCTAAGATCCTATATCTGAAGACATCACTTCTTAAGTCATGAACTTTGAGATAGGGTCTCTTGCTGAGCCTTGAGCTCATCGATTCATCTAGACTGGCTGACTCATGAGCTTCAAGGGTTCTACCCATCATAGCTTGCTCATACCCAGGAATTACAGCATGTGCTACCCTGGCTAGCTTTTATGTGGGTTCTGAGATATAATGCTTGTACAGTAAAGACTCTGTGAGTTGATTTAAAAAAATCCCATTAATCACACTCTGAGAAAAATGTCTCAGTGTTTATTATGCTACTGAGTCTTCATTGCAGTCTTGCGACTCAATTCCATAATTGCCTTCATGTTACATATGGGATGTGTTGACCTGATGCACATGTTCTGAGACTATTTAGCCTGCTCATTGAAAGTCATGTCAAGCTGTGATATTGAGTCACATTTTTTGCTGTATGTCTTCCCTTTCTCCATATTTACTTCACTCAAGGAACAGACTAGAACATGGATAGGAAGTTAATAGGAAAGAGGAAAAAACTAGACATGAGGACCTATGGAACATTTAGACAACCTGAGCAGATGTCTACTCTCACACACTTAGGAGTGTTTTGGATCAATGACTGATTTTCAAAGTAGGACTCAGAAGGGAGACCTTCAATAATATTATTGTGACATCAAGGGAAGAAATAGTGAAAAATGCAAAACCTGACAAAAAAAGTCAGAATACTGAATGAAACATTTATGAATGAACAGCAGTATGGCCAGTGCTCTTCTCAGGAATTATCTCAACTCTAGATTAAGCTCAGATTCAATCAAAATGTATTTACTATTAATTTTGTCACAGGGTATGTAAAGACATTTTCACATGTTCTACCTATGTAACCGAGTTGTTAACCAATGAACTCTGTAGTAGGTTGCTTAGTTTTGAGATTGTAAACAAAAGGACAATATGCACATCTTTATTTAAGCATTAATTATAATGTGATAGAACATTTCATGTACCAATGTAGCTGTTGTGTCAAACACTACCTTAGGTGTTACTATAAGAATAGATTAAAAATACAGCTAATCCTTAGCACTAGTGAACTTTAAATAGGGTTTTAAGTAGAAGAGATTATCCTTGATAATGAGAACAGACCTCATCTAATTCATCAAACTGGGGAGTTACAAAGGAGAAGTGATTTTCCACCAGACTGAAATGCAGACACATTTCCTGACCTCCCAGTTTTGGGATTCAAGAGTGTAGAAGCAATGCTCAACTACTTATTCAGCCTGGGGCTTTCCCTTCATAATACAGACTGCAAATCTCAAAGAACCGAGTCCATTTCTTAAAATAAATCTACTTTTATATGACTATATCCTACTGGTTCTCTTATTCCAGACAACCTTGACTAGTACATTTACCATGTACTTGTGCACATGGTGATTGCAAGTTCTAAATATTTAAATTCATTAGACTTCACTGACCATTTTTTGATGCAGGATGCTACATACATTGTGTATATGTCATGTTGAGTATGTTATTAAGCCTTATCCTGTGCCATTTCAATTTCATCACTTTTCTCACCTGAAAAAATGAAGACTAATTGCAACATAATGTTTCAGGATGTTGTAAAAGTGGAATTAAGATAATATGTCAAGGATGTGGCACAGTGTCTGATAGACCCAAAGCCTCATTAAATGTGAACTATTTTGCGAACCATAACTCAACTCTACAAATATATTCATTTTACAAACAGTAAAGTTGAAGATGAAACATAAAACAATGCTGAGAACACCAGGGCACTTTTGTGACTGTGAAATCATGGCCACAATGTAACTTCCTTCCCTTGGTTTTATTGACCTCTCAATGGAATAAGTGTGCTGAAATATTGAAGTTTTCATAAGGACTAGCTGAGAAGAGATGACAATCTGTATAACATGGAAGAAAAGAGTAAAACCTGTCACCCATTTTTTGTTTTTTGTTTTTTGTTTATTTTGAGACAGGGTTTCTCTATGTAGCTTTGGAGCCTTTCCTGGAACTCACTCTGTAGCCCAGGCGGGCCTCGAACTCACAGAGATTCGCTTGCCTCTGCCTCCAGTGTGCTAGGATTAAAGGCATGCACCACCACTACCTGGGAAAACCTGTCACTCTCACTAAAAGTGCTAAGAGATAGTTCACAGATAAGCAAACTCAGTATACACTCACTGAAGCAGACTTTCAGCATCTACAAAATATTAGGGCAGATATGCAACTTCTTTGTGAGTTTTGAAAAGTGATCATAAACCAAGGTTGGACCAGTTCTTCCCATTTCGTTGTATTTTTAATAAACATTTGGTAGAACTTATGACCAGTGCAATACAGATCCACACTGGTTACATATATTCAGCTAATATTTGATTTCATACTTACATACAAATGAATATAACACCAACATGATTAAGCTTTGATAATGATTGATATTTAATTTTAAGAATTGGAACTACAATCTAGTTTGGAGAAAATTTAGGGTCAAAATAAGTCCTATCTAAAATGCATTCTGAGATATTGACAACATACAGCAAATACTGTCTTATTAGTGAAATACATTTCAGGGTGAATATGTCTACCTAGTGTCTAGGTACTGTAGGACCCAGTCCAGGGGGTCAAAACATTACAAGCCTGTAGAAGCAGGATAGGTTGATGTCCTAATACAGCCAATATTTTGTATTGCTAACTATGCTTACTTTAGAATTAAGCGAGTAAAATAAAAGAAATGGTTGATTGATACTAATTAAACACACACACACACACACACACACACACACACACACACACACACACACACACAGAGTCCATTATTATTTTTCCGTGTGTAGAGTTCTAATATAATTTGTTTTGTACAGCTCTAGTTTTCTGAGACTGTTAAAGGCTAGTATCATATAAAGATTTGTAAATACATGTAGTTAAGTAACTCTAATGAATCACAGTTGAGGGTTTCTTTTTAAAATACCATTTCAGATGGGGGAGAGGAGACTAGTCACATCTGAGTGGACACTTACAGAAAGTAAGTTATAGCTACAGACACAAGATACTGTGAAGGAAACGGACATTTCTTTGCAAGTGTGAAAGGAAATGACCTTAGCGTAGTCTAGCTAACCTGAGTTAGTTTTGTTTTCAAAAGTCCCTCCTTGTACTGTTTCTCCTTTCTCTCAAAATTAAATGAATTCTGAATAAAAGTTTGTCTATTTCAGACAATCAAGAATGTGCCTGCCTAGCATAAGCCTAAAAGGAAGAACCAAATGAAAAAGGAAAAAGCTCATGGTTTATCCTTTGTAACTGTGTATGAGATTTCTGTTGAAACAGCTTCAAGAACCTTGAAATGTTCAATGGCCTATGGGGGTTCACAAAGACCTTTGTATAAAATTTGAGTCCTTGAAATTAAATTTATTGACTTTAGAATCCAGAAGGGAAACCACAAAATCAAAATGAATAAATGTTTAATTAAACGTCTGTAAGACATAACCTATGCCACTTCATTAATTATTAAATTTACTATTCATGAAAGTTTTATTATATTTGAAAACACTTTGATGGATACACTGAACACTTCATGAGAATTTCTGAGCCAGTATAATGTTGAAAAATCATAATTAATTGTAACTTATCTTAAACATATCACAGCTAAATGTTTTCAGAAGCAAATTTGTAACATTCCTCTTCAAAAATTATTGCAGTGATACCAAACCCTGAGTTACGGTGTGCTCTCAGATGGTGATATGATGCCTACTGTAGATTTCAAAGGGACATGAAGTTCTCCCTGCAGCTCCACATTGATTCAGCTCCGTCTGCTGTGCCATGACAAGTTAGAAAGAAATACGTGGCATGTTATTAATTTCATTCAAACCTTTCCATATAGGTGATACCTTAGACTATGCTCTGTAGAAGCAGTCCCTTTGAAGACAGCTGTATGTAGAAGGTTTGCTGGTCAGTGCTCTTTGGAAATACACCTACAGCAGGGTGTATGAGGCAAAAGAAGTATCCAGAAACAATATGGCAAAACTAGAGGACTAGGTCCTGTGAGGAGCTCACAAGTTGGTACGAGCATGGCTCTACAGAGCTACTCCAAGCTAGGACGTTTGAGTTCTTGTGCAAGTCAGTTGTTTAGCATGTCTCCCATGGGCATGTGATAAAAAGGTTTGGATAGCAGTTTGTGACAGTTATGGGCAACACCTTGGGTAGGGGACTTGAATGGGATGCTTAACAGTATGTGTCAGTCTGTGTGCTTTCAGGTTAGTAGGAATGCTCACATCAAGATTAAGCTTAAATATTCTATACCACTCATTTCTTAATCTATGATCCCAACTTTAAAGAAAGTGAACTGATAGCAAAGATTTATATAAACTTTTTACATTCATGTATGACATAAGAGGTGAATGGTAAAACTTATTAAGAACGTCATTGATTCCAAAGCCCAGTGTTCCCACCTAAATCTACTGTTTTTGTCAATGTAGTTGAGAAGGTTTTTCTTAAAAAAATAAAAAAAACTGTGCAAAAATATCATACAGTTGTGTTCAAAATAGTTATGAAATTTCCCTGTAGGAGAATAGTAATTTCATTGTAAGAGTAGCTTGCCTGTGATGTACTGTATATTGTTCTCATGCTTCACGTCAAGAGACTCTTCAAGCTTCAGAAGCTACACATTATTTGCTTATGACCCCCTTTCAGTGATTGGTAAAATAAGAGAAGAAAGGGTCAGACAACTTCTTAAGATTACAGAGCTTTAAGCCATAGAGAGAACTCCATACTCCTATCCTCTGAGAAACTCGCTTAATACTGAAGTGCTATGCCTCTTCAGGTCAAGTGTTTATGCATTACATTTGAAGTGCTGGCCTACTACTCTGTTATAGAAAGGAGTATTGGCATCAGCACACATTTGTGGGAGACAAAGTCAGTGTCAGCATCTAGGAAATTTCAAGGACTGAAAATGAACAGGCTCAGAGAGTGTAATTGTTAAACTTTTGTCCCTAATAATGGTTGCAAAAGCATATTAGAAATAAGACACACTGTGTTGAAATGTAGGCAAAGTATATAATGAAGTACTCTTTGTGAGAGTGTAGCTATGTTCACAGTTCAAAGATTGAGCCAGCTAAAGAGACTGCCAGTTTTTTTTTTTTTGGTTTTTCGAGACAGGGTTTCTCTGTGTAGCTTTGCGCCTTTTCCTGGAACTCACTTGGTAGCCCAGGCTGGCCTCGAACTCACAGAGATCCGCCTGGCTCTGCCTCCCGAGTGCTGGGATTAAAGGCGTGCGCCACCACCGCCCGGCCGAGACTGCCAGTTTTATAAGACTATCAACATTGTACTTTCTCTAATGCTAAAATATTTCTTAGCCACTCTGCTCCTCTCCCATCTTTCTTTGGCTCTGTCTCTATCTCTACCCCCTCTTTATCTCTCTTTCTCATCCTTATCATTCTCAGCAAAATGAGATTTATTCAATGTGGGCACATTGAGCAGGGGATCAAAGAGGTTTAGTGTGCTCTCTAAGTCCATCTCCAGGGTCTTATCACAAAGTTTAGGTTTAAATTGAGGAAAAGAAAAGATGTATGCATAGCTAACCAGTCCTGGTCAAGGTATGGTCCCAGCCATCATTCCTGTTTGGCCTCCTAGCTCTCCTCCAAGGTGGACTGACAAGTTGTTCTAATTATGTAAACTCCTTTTCCAGGGAAAAAGCTCCTCTGGCTGGTGTCAGCATATAGTCCTTTCCCAACTCCCAACATCTCATAATTACATTTCTAAGCCTATAGGATAAAGGACAGCCTTTTGCAGACAGTCATCTTATTTATATATCCTTGGAAAACTTAGTACATTCTATGTAGTCCAGGCTGGCCCTGAACACAAAACCAACCTCTTGCTAGAGCTGAGATTCCAGACATGCAAGACCACACTGATTCTTCTGTTTTCAGTGCTTGTGATGAGCCTCCCATATTACGAGCAAACATGCCACTGAGCTGCATCTCCTGCCATGAGTAGAACTTCAAGGCTATTTCCTCCTTTCTATTGACAATTGACTGTCTTAGTTTGGTTTCTATTTCTGTGATAAACACTGACAGAAATCAATGTGGAGAGGAAAGGGTTTATTTCAGCTGATGGTATGCAGTCCACCATGAAGGCGCATCAGAGCGGGAACTTAAGATATGAACTTGGAGGCAGGAACTGAAACAGAGGCCATGAAGTAACACTGTTTACAGGTTTGTTCTCCTTGGCTTGCTCATTTTGCTTTCTTACATCACCTTTGTCCACCTGCCAGGAGTGCACCATTTATAGTGGCCTGGGCCCTCTCATAATCAATCATCAATCAAGAAAATACCCTATTCCTGGCACCCTGCCTGGGCAGCACACCAGATCTGACACTGTTGGTGGGGGCTCAAGGGAGCTGGGCCTGTAGGCATGAAAGCAGGAAAGCTGCCCATGCCCCCTCCTTGGTACGATATGGGATGTCAGTGTAAGGGAAAAATCCACCTCTCTCCCATCTAAGACAGACGGGAGAGCCCACCTTGGGGACCTAAGAACAGAAGAGTTGGCCCTGTCGCTTACCAAGTGCAACAATCCAGAGAATGGGCCCTGTACTTTTCCTGGGTAAAACAGTAGAGTTGGCCCTGGTGGTGTGAATATGGTTGAGCTGGACCCAAGGGTGTGAGAGCAGGAGAACTGGCCTAGCTCCTTGCTGCCTACAATATTAGGTGAGCTAGCAAGGACAGTGCTGGAGAGCTTCTTTGGGTGGTGATGAGGTTAGCAGACTGACCAACCTAGCTACCACTCAGGCCCAGAAACAGTACTAAAAGATAGTCCACTCCAACACCCACCTTATTTGTGAACTGCTGGAGCACATGAAGGGGCAGGACCTGCAGATCCAAAGTTAAAGATTCTCCAGGACACCAGGCAACAACAGGATATCCAAGAGGAGTCCCAGTGAGGGCCCAGTATTGATAGTATAGCTGAAGCCAGAGGCCTCGAATCAGACCAATGACTTATTGCAATGAACACTTACAAGTAAAGATGTATGGACTAAAGGGTATACTGTGATTGTATGACTCAGTAACCCATACTACAGCTTCCACCCTGAATTTTTGTTTTAACTTTGTGTGTTTGTTTGTTTTACTTTTAATTTTTGTTTTGTGGGAGGAGGTTGCAAGGACAGAAGCAAGGGGATGGGGAGATGAGTGGGATCAGGACACATGATGTGAAATCCACCAAGAATCAATAAAAAGTTGAAAGAAAATAAAAAAGAAAAGAAAATACCCTACATACTGGCCTACAGGCAATCTAATAGATGCATTTTGTCAGTTCAGGTTCTCTTTCATGATAACTCTAGTTTGTGTAAAATTGACCAAAAAACAAAAACATAAAAACCAAAACCTAAACCCAAAACAAAACAAAACAAAAAACCTAAAAGTGACAGGATTATTAATTGAAATATATAATTCAATAATTTATAGTTATTTAATTAGACAACAAACGCTGTGTGGCTGATCAGCAAGTTGAGAAATCACCTTTACTCTGAAAGCACCTTCTCCCACTGCAGTGTGGCCCGCTGATGATGGAGACTGAGGAGAAATTGGAAGCATGTACCCATCACCTTCAAACTGTTTACAAGCAGGTCATTAAGAGTCCCAGAAGGAAGACTGCACTCACTGTAAAGTGCAAAACATTCATAATACATATTTTCTTATGGCTCAAAGAAAATATTACTGTTTGCCAAGGTGAAGATATGGCATACTAATTCTTGATTCTGGATGTTCTATGCAGATGGAAGTTTTGATGGGAACTAATGGATGCTTAGCTCTGACCCTTGGCTGAAAATAGCAGCTTGTTGTTTTTTAGAAAGAATAAGATCAATTTCCAAACATTTTAGAAATCTCAGGGCTTTTTTCCTTTATAAATAGACAAATAAATGGCCACATTAGCACTTTCAGTTCAATGTGAGCCAAGGACATTTTTAAAATGTCACAACTCAGGGTTAACGCTCTTAGTTTTGACATTTGGCCTTCAGATTTTTCTCCTTAATTGTCTGTTTGCTGCTTCATTGCCATATACAGAGATTTAAGGTCAAATTCATCTCTTTCCTGTATTGCTATAACATATAAAATCCAAAAGTTTTAAATATTTCATATGTTGCTGGCTACCACTTTTCTAATCTCTCTACTAGGTCAAACATCTTGAATCTATGGAAGTCTTTTGTTTAGGCCATAAATGCCCCAAGCAAGAGTTGTCTGCTGTTTGATTCCAACCTAAGCAGTTTGTTCTCTATCAGGTGCATGTGCATTTGTTTTTATAGACCACTGGAAACATTTGGGGCTAGTCTTACAACAGCAAATGAGGCCAGAACATGAGCTTTTGCTATTCCATAAGAAACTGAGTGAACCTTCAAAGAGGTTGATATGACTGGAACTTGAGATTTTTTTTTTCTTTAAATACAGATCAGGTCCAGAATGGTACTGCACGGACTGAATGTAAATGCTATATACACTCAGCTGAGGGGGACTTAAAAATAAAAATGCTGTGTATCTATAGGCATAAATCCTTAATCTCTATCTCTCTCTATTTCTCTGTCTCTATCTCTGTCTCTCTCTCTGTCTCTCTCTCTCTCTCTCTCTCTCTCTCTCTCTCTCTGTAAATGTACGTGCTATTAGGTATACAGGTGTATCCACACATATGTAGAGGCCATAGATGTCCAATGTCTTACTGAATTGCTTTCCACTCTATGCTTTTGAGGTGTGGTCTCTCACTGAACACAAAGCTCATTGAGTAGGTTAGCGTGACTAATAAGCAAGCTTGAGAGATGCTCCTATCTCCATCTGCCTGGACCTGGGGTTAGAGGCATGCCCCACCACTCCAGTTTTTTCATGAGTGCTGGGGTTCCAAATGCATGTCCTATGTTTGAGAGGCAAATACTTTATTGATGATGCAGCACCCCAGCCTCCCAAATTTCTTGCTTACTGATATTTTCATTGAGAATAATACATAGTGAAAAGCATTATGAGATGCATCTGCTAATATAGAGACACTTGACTTAACCTACAGTATGTGCTGCCTCTTACTCATTTGGAATTAATGTATTGATAGCCAATTATGTACTACGTATTAGGCTAGTTACTGGATGGCAAAGGAAAAGATGCCTCTCTTAAGAATGCTGAGAGACCCTGTCTCCCATTTCACACTTTATTTAATGATTTGCTGTTGTTTTCTCATTTATTTTAAGTTTGAAAATCAGGACATGCATGCAAGTATATTCTTTTTTTTTTTTTTTTTTTTTTTTTTTTTTTTTTTTTTTTTTTTGGTTTTTCGAGACAGGGTTTCTCTGTGTAGCTTTGCGCCTTTCCTGGATCTCACTATGTAGCCCAGGCTGGCCTCGAACTCACAGAGATCCGCCTGGCTCTGCCTCCCGAGTGCTGGGATTAAAGGCGTGCGCCACCACCGCCCGGCAATGCAAGTATATTCTAAGACAGCTTCTTTTCATGGCTATCTTGCAGCCAATCCACAGCCCTCCTGTCCACCTCTCCTGTTTTTACCCTACTCTTAGTGGTAGAAGGTGGTCGCTGACAGTGACAATACAGCCTGAATTGGCTATCTTCTGTAATCAGACAAGACTTCCAGGGACAGACTGGGACACTAACCCAGCCACAAAACCTTCGACCAACGATTTGTCCTGCCTACAAGATGTGCTGGGGTAAAGATAGCAAAGAAATTGTGGGAGTGTCCAACTAATGACTGGCACAGCTGGAGACCAATACTCGAGAGGGAGCTCACCCCTGAGGGCCAGGATGCAGAGGTGGGATACGCTAGAGATCCAGAATAAAACCAAACAGGAGTGGTGAAAGCAAACAAACAAAACCCCACAATAACAAAACAAAACAGAAGAAAAAATCAATGAAAAGATTCCTAATGATATTCTGCTAAACTGTTAGATTGATGCCTAGCCTAACTGTCACCAGAGAGGCTTCCACCAGCAACTGATGGAAACAGATATAGAGATCTAAGACTAAACATTAGGCAGATCTTGGTGAACCCTTCAGAAGAGGGGAAGGAAGGCTTTTAGGACCCAGTGGTATCAAGGGCATCACAAGAAAACACACAGAACCGACTGACTTGGGCCCATAGGGGCTCATAGAGACTGTACTGACAATCAGGGAGCCTGCATGGGACTGACCTAGGAGGCCCTCTGCATATATGTTACTGTTGTATAACTTGGTCTTCATGTGAGACTCCTAACAGTGAGAGCAGGGACTGCGTCTGACTGTGTTGCCATCTTTTAGGACCCATTCCTCCTACCAGATTGCCTCATACAATCTTAATAAAAGAGGAGTTGCCTTATATCAATGCAACTTGATATACCATGGCTGATTGATATCCATGGGAGGCCTGCCTGTATGTGAAGAGAAACAGTAGGCATGGAGAGGATGGGGGATGGGAGAGAGTAGAGAGGAAGTGGGAAGAGGGGAGGGAAGGGGAAACTTTAGGATGTAAAAACAAACAAACAAACAAAAAAAATCAGGTGCCCAAATACTACACAAGAGGGCTCTACCTCTCTGGTGACAGATGAAATGACTTAGCGTGATAATTATTTTAATGGCTGAATACCAGCATCTGCAATTCAACAGAGCAAAACCTTTGTCCGAATATAGGTGAAGATGGTTAAATAAATCAGTCACAAAGTTCTGGGAGATTTGATTTAGTGAAACCAAAAAGTTAACTTCAGCAAGCTGAATTAAGGATCCTTAAAAAGAATTATCCTATGCAGACAAGGTATTATGGTATAGCCAAAAGTTAATAAACTGGCACAATGAGGCAGAGGAGAAAATGAAAAATATACACATTGTGGGATGTACAGACTCAAAAAAGTTGGAATTTTCTAATTGCATTATGACAACAATTCTTGCATCTGAAAATAAAGAGAAGCCAATTTCATAATCTTTGAGCTGGCTCTGTAGTTACTCTTGTATTTCTCTTTCTCCATTTCTCTACTTTAGTCTCTTAATAAATGTCCATTTAAGGTGAAATTGGTGAGTCCCTGCCCCTTTCAGTTCAAAAAGTCTACTGCATTTAATTGCTACAAACATGCTCAGCATCTATGAATTGCTCCACTGAATTACTGAAGTCATTTTAACCTTTGATCTTGAAGACATTGTATTATCATAGTCCAAAACAGAATGTACATAGACGGACATAAAAGAGAAGAACAATCAAAAGTCATTATTATATATTCAGTCTATGTTTGAATGCTACAGACAAATACAGGAATTATGATAGTGATAATAGGTCTTGAATGTTACCATCAGTCCCACCAGCTAGGCAATGTTTTCCTGTAGAGTAATGAAAAGGCATTTCCAGGAGAATGAAGACCCCAAACCATTTCAAAAATGCTGAAATTCTTCTACTGCATAACTGTGGTACCTTCAGCAAATATTTAATGTATGACCCCCATTCTCTCAATTTAGTAGACATTTATAATAAAAGATAGGTTTGATGGGAGAGTATATGAATTAATATTCAGAAATGTTTTGTGTATCAGTGAGAGAATGATAAGTCCTCAAAAAATCTGAGCTGCTTTGGAGGGACTAAGGTTTCTTCACTCCACATGGCTTTTATTCTTTGCTTTCTAGTAGATAGAACACTTTATTAAGTAGATAGAACACTTTATTAAGTCATTTGTAAGTTACTACAAGAGTCAACAAAAATTTAATGTGTCTATGATCATGAATTTTTATTGGGGTGTGGGTAAGAGTTATCTTTGACTTGAAAGACTTTCCGAAGTTTGCCATCCTAATTTGGCAAAGGGGTGTTCTTTAAGTGACACAAAAAATTTGTGAGTCTAATTTTCTAAATCTTAACTATTCAAGTATGTAATTATAGTATTAAAGAGTCACAGACAACAGGTAAACAAGTTAGTAGAGTGTGCTGCAAAACAATTCTTTTTTTTTATAAAATCTGGCAATGAGAAAAGTTAGACCAACAGGCTCTAGTTTTCTGACACCTAGTAGCAGACTGTGATGGGCACAATATTCAGATAACCTGACCAGGTCTTCCCAGACACTCTTGGATACTACTATTTGATCAGAGGCAGGCCACTTAACCTTTTTGACCAATCTTTCTCATTTGTGTATTGAAATAAATATTTTATGAAACTTCTTTACTATTATCATACTAATAATTTTTGTTATATTGGAGCCAAGAAACTTCATGTACTGAAATAAAAATTCTTGAAATTTCACCCCCACTTCTACATGAGATTATTGTCCTCTTAGATTTTCCCTGCCACTTTGCATAATTGATGGCTGTGAGATTCACAAGGCAGAGTAAGTTTTTAAGAGCAAAGGAATTCTGCAAGGTGAAGTTCTGTTCTGCAGAAAATACTACTTGGAACTAAGGCAGATACAGACGCTGAAATGATAATTGCTTATTCATGAATGCACATAGCCACTTATTTCTTCAGCACAAAGGTGTTTAGAAATGTCCTCTTCCTTTCTTCCTTCCTTCCTTCCTTCCTTCCTTCCTTCCTTCCTTCCTTCCTTCCTTCCTTCCTTCCTTCATTCTTTTATGCTTAGCTAGGTCTAGATCATAGCGTAGGCTGGCCTCAAGTTAATAGCCTTCCTGCATTTTCTTTCTAAATTCTAGGATTATAGGCTTTTGTTCTTTTCAACTTGACTCATAGTATTTTTGGTAAAGTGTAACAGGTAATATACATAAGAATGATAAATGATATCATAGTCATGGACTGGAGCATTCATTACTATCATATTACTCTTATATTACATGGATAGGAAGAATGAATTAATAAATGGAACATAATTCACAAAACAATGACTATTTTCTTCACTTACAAAAATAGCTACAACTACAAAAATTAGAGATAGCATAATTACAATAAATCTATAGCAGAATTAAAAAGACAATGGACATGAAAACATTTTGTGGCAGCATGCACAAGACTTGTATACTGTCATAGCATACTAAATTGTAGCCTGGAAGCTGGGAAGTGGATATAAAATCCACTAGCAAATGAGGAGTATTGCCAATCAATAGCCACTGTGAAAGAGAGAGAGTCAGTTTTCTTTAATGGTTTGACCCCCGATAAATCAACTGCATTCCAGGACAGGACAGACTCCCAAGATTTGTTGAATAATACAAATTGAAATGGATGGGTTTAAAAAAAGAAGAAAATTCAGAGTTGGGTGGGTAGGTAAGTGAGGATGGAGGGACTGGGTCTGAGAAGAGTTGAACCAAGAAAGATTTGAATATGCCCAAAATATATAGTATGATTATTCATTAATTCTCAAACAATTAATGAAAATACTATTAAAATGAAATAACTTTGTTGGAAATAGAAAATAAATATTAATCTGGTAAATAGTCATGGAATTTTTGTTATATGTAATGTGTTTTAAATATAATGACGATTGTTTTAGTTTGAGAAAGAAAAATTTTATTCTGATCATCAATGACGGCAATAATCTCATCTAATGTAAATGTTTTACACACATCAACTGAACTTTGAAATTTTTCATATTGGATTTACAAATCTCCAAAGAGTCTTCTATATGCTGTTGACAAGAAACTCACTTTAAACAGAAGGATATAGCTAGGTTCATTTGCAAAGTATAGAAGTCAACAAGGCACATCAAAAGAACATCAGCTGAAAGAAAGCTGAAGGGGCTACATTAAAATCAAACAAATCATACTCTAGGACAGGAACAAATGGGACATTGGACAGTGATAAATGAGGCATCTCCAAAAGGACAGAACCATCCTAAAACTGGTTCACCTAATAATGGGACTGGAAAATTCATGAATCCAAATATAGTAGTCCTGAGAATTAAGGAAGTCCACATTGTAGCTTGATATTCCAATACTGCTTCACCAACAGTTGATAGAATAAATATAAAACCAGTAAGGTTATAGGAACTGAAGTGTACTATTAGCCCACTTGACTTAATTGGCCATTTGACACAACATTCCATCCAGTATCAGTGGAACATCTACTCTTTTCAAACGCACAGCAAATATTCATTATGATGGAGAGTATGCTGGACCATAAGATAAGTCATATCAAGTTAAAAGAATTGACAATACAGAATGTTTTCTAATCATTACACATTTAAGTAAAACAATTTATTAATAATTACTAATATATTGGGAACTGAAAGGATGACTCAGTGTTTAGGGGTGCTTGCTACTTTTGAAGAGGACCCAGATTTAGTTCCCAGTGCCCACATCATGTGGATTACAACTTCTTATAGCTCCAGTTCGAGGAGCTCTAAAGGCCTCTGGCTTCCTTGGGCACCTGCATATGTATAGTGTATATACACTCATGAAGGCACATATTATACACATTATATACATGAAATAAATAAATATATAAATAAATAAATCTTTTAAATAAAAGTTATCTAGAAAATTTCCCAATGTTAAGAATTAAGTAACAGGTTTCAAAGTAACTCATGAGTGAGAAGTGATATTATCAGGGAAACAAGCATTTCAATTGCACAAGAGTGAAAAGACCAAACAACATTTATGGGATTCAGCTAAAGAAACATGTCATCAAAAATTATGGTGTTAAATATTTTTGTTACAAAAGAAATATGATTCCATCTTAATGATGTATCCTCCTGTCTTAAGAAACTAGAAGAGGATGATAGGAAGAATAAAGGAAATAATAAAGATTTAAAATGGGCAAAAATGGTGTGGAAAAACCAAAACCAACCCAAACACCTATGAAACATGAAATCACTTTATAAAAGAGAGACAATATTGAGAAAGCTCTAGTCAGGACAAAAAGTGAGACCAAAGTCTGGGAGAAAAGAGGAATATGATCTCAGATCCTACAGATGTTAAACAGATAACAGAAGAATATAATGTTCAACTTACTGACCATAATAACGTCAGTGAACTTAGATGAAAAGAACTAATTTTAAGGATGCTTGGACCCAAGTCCACTTAAGAGGAAACAATTCACCTGGATGGTATCCTATTAATGGAATGAGAGGAACTAGAAGAATTTGAAGTTGAAGGTTTCAAGTAAAGAAAGCATCAGTTCTTAGTAGTCTCCTAGTAAATTCACAAATTGAACGAATAATACCAATACCACATAAACATTTCCATAAAGCACAACTCATTTTATGAAGTGAACATTATTTCAGTCCCCAAGAAAGGCAAAAGTCTCACAGGAAATGAACACTATAATCCAATGTCACTCTTAGTTGTACATTTATATACTAGTAAGACACATATAGCAAGTATGTAAAAAGTGCTACTATATACTAACCAAATAGGGACCATCTCAGGAATGCAGGACTGGATCAACGTTTGAAAACCAACAAGAAACTTATATCAAGTTCTACTTGTGATAAAAAACAATCTATAAAACAATCAACACAGTAAATAAAAATTATTTACCCAAAACTGTCATTAGATTATTACCTAAATCAAACACACAAGGTTTTTTTTTTTTTTTTTCATAAAGCTGAAAGGAACAAATCAAGATATCTACTCATGCTACTTATATTCAACATGCCAGAAATATTAGGCCCCATATAAAAAGCAAAAGTTAAGATTCTTTCTGAAGGGGTTTATTGAATGAATATATTTAGGGCATATATAAAATGTATCTGGTGCAGAGGAGATGGGTCAGTTGTTAAAAGCACTGACTGCTGTTCCAGAGGACCAGGATGACAGTATGCCATATCCCAGTATAATATGATGATTCATGATCTTCTGTAACACCAGTCCCACAGGATCTGATGCACTCTTCTGTTGTCTGTGGACACAAGGAATGCAAGTGATGTAGACATGCATGCTCGAAAAGCACCCATACTTTTAAAATAAATAAATAAAGGAAATAAAATCTAAAAAGTGTATGTGGATCTTTTTACACTGAATATCACTCCCAGTGCAGACATCTTACCATTTGATACCAAATGAACCAGCCTAGAGGACATGGTGTTAAGTGAAAAAGACTAAAGAAACACAAATATTAAGCAATCTTACATATCCATAAAATCTTAACCTAAGCTTTAATTGCCTCAACAACACTTGAAATTTGTGTGTACATCAGATAAAAAGTTCTCTTGAATGCCAAGAAACTAGGCAACATTTGTTTGTCATACATGTAGGACAACAATTTGATGGAGCCATAACTAATTTCTAGACACAAAGGTTATGCTCTCGTCCCTGTAAACTTACAGTATATTTCTAGATGACTGTCACAAGGGCTAAACATTTGGGAAAACATGGATTCTGCTGAAGGCTGTTGAAATATCAATTCTGTGATTGGGAGATTTAGATGGGTACCAAACCAGTATCTCAAGGGACGGAATTTGACATACTTGGGAATTACCAAAAATCATGGAAAAGACTTAATGTGTTCACAAGTAAGCAGCCCCCCTGTGAACTGACAAGAGCAGGTAGAAATGGTCTTTGAAGGAAACTGCTCAGAGACAATGCTCTATGGCTTTCAGACTTCTTTGGATCCCCTGAACAGAACCCATTTATTTTTGTTCTACTTTTGTGAGGATGTTTATTAGTTGAGTTGGTATTGCCATAAGGAGTAAAAGTCAGGTTTATGTTCTATCCAATAGCACAGAGATGCCTCTCATTGTATCATAGTAGCTTGCTGTGTTCCTAAGCTTAGCATTCTTTGGAAATAATCCAAGAATATGAAGTTAATACCTGTCCATCTTCACTTCACTCTAAGGGATTCAGAATCTGGGAAAATGACACCAAAAAATGTTGATTCTCTTGTCTACATCTACTGCTATAATTAAGTCATGTATTTCTGCCCCCAGAATGGTCATGTTGAGCCAACGTCTATGCAATTGTGGCAGGCTAATCTAGTCTAACAGCTTGCAAGTTCCAACCTTCCAAAACCACATTAGAAATTAATTATTAATATTCAAAATGTGCAGAAAACTTGACCAGGAAATTTTATCTGTTTGTAAAAAATTTACAGCCATATTCTCTCACAGACATAAAAGCATACTGCATAATTACTGAAGCATTTTTGGGTACAAACATATTTAATATTGGTATCAGTATGACAAATCATAGTATACAGATAAGTTATATGAAATGAGATCAATCTGTGTGTACCTAAGTGGAAAATTACTCTGATCTACAGTAGATAAAGTGAACAAACTCCAATGTCATATTTGGTATGACTCCACGCAAGTTTTAAACACACACAATTTTAGGATTGTTACCCAGAGAACTCTTACTAGGCTGCAATTTGGGAGTGAGCAGGAATTGTCACATAATAATCCAGAGGGCTAAGAGCTTTTGCTTGTTATAATTGGTTGCATATTTAAAAATGTAAAAAAAAAGCCAATATATTTACGTATACTAAAGTAAATATAAAGATTTTATGCACTATGTGAAAATTAGCAAAACTTATTTAGACTTCAAAGTTACTCTTATTAATAATATTATTCTACCAAATGAATTTCTTTCTCTTCCTCTATACTCTAATGCACTGCTTTGTCTCCTGTTGGTGACTTCTGTTGTTTTGTCCCATGGATAGATTTATTGTTGATATAATCATTATTTACTTTTAGTGATTATTATTAATATTTTTAGTGATTATAACTCTGTGCATCTGCAACGGATTCAGTAAAGTTACTAATGACAACAAATAATTATCACAATGATATTTATTATTTCCTTAGTCAGCTCATTGGGTCTTTCACACTACTGGAGAACCTATAGTTGGTTTGCTTTGTTTTGGCATTAGGTGGTAAAGTAGTACTCATTGATCTTGATCTTATGGCAATCCTCCTGTCCTCCTGGATCAGCCTTCTGAATGCTTAGGACTACTTTCATGTACCTCCACGACAGGCTGAGGAAGTGTGAATTGACATTTCTGTGGGCAGAGTGGATATAAATTTATTCATTTAAACACATTGCACGTTAGCACTTCTGTTCCTCGACAGTCTCATGCACATGTTCACCAGGAGGAAAACACAAACACAAATGGTATTATTTGTGTTAGCAAAATATGGGCCAGGCAGTGGTGTCACACGTCTTTAATCCCAGCACTCGGGAGGCAGAGCCAGGCGGATCTTTGTGAGTTCGAGGCCAGCCTGGTCTACAGAGCGAGATCCAGGAAAGGTGCAAAGCTACACAGAGAAACCCTGTCTTGGAAAAAAAAATATGGAAGCAAATGTGATGTCTGTAACCATTACAGGATTGCATGCCCTATGATCGAATCATACTCTAAAGCATTTATGTAGGAGCTCTAAAACAAGATCACAACACAGTCTCATAAAATTGCGCGAACACCACTGATAAATAAAACGTCAAGTAGAAATATCAAGTGAAAGATAACAGAGTGAAAATATGTGTGCATAAACCTATGACAAAAGTTTTAAAAAGGCAATGCAACAACATGCAAAATTTGTTGGAGACGGATGGTGAAGACTTTTCACATGGTCCTATCAGAATGTGAACATATTTCTTCAGATGGTTGCTATTTCATGACTACTCATCTTCTTATTTGCTTCACAATCTACAAGCATATCCTGAGAGAATAAATGTATTACTTCACATATATTACACACTAAAACACGAGTATAAACTGCATTGGATATCATCAATCATCTTTTTATTAAACACATGTCTGTAGACTATATCTGATTTAAGATCTTGAAGTTATTTTATAGAATGATGTTTTAACTTCTACCACTGTGGGTGAGTTTTAGACATTCTAACATTATCAATTTGTGTGTTAAAATCTGTGGGACTAAGTGTGAATTAATGGCATACTCTCTATTTATGATATTGTTGGGCAGATAGAATATATTTGCTTATAGGTTACCTTTCTACAATTGCAATTATGTTTTCAAGAACAAAAATATTGCATAGTAGGAAGCAGTATAGGTGTTACTGGAAGCTTCACGTTGTGTAATAGAAGTGAGGATTACTTTCCTATGGACCGTGGTTTCTATGAATAGAATTAACCAGACACCAATTATCACCTCATTGAAAGAATAAGTCACTGTGACATCTACAGCTGAGATCAAACTCATTGCTTTTGCAATGTGAATTAATTAGAACTGGAGAGAGCTATACTGAAGGGTTAGGGAGCATTGAAAATATATTTTAAGCAACTCAGGGAAGAATGTGTTTCAATTAGTATACGATGCTAATATGCAATAATTTCATTTATGCAAAAGGCTTTACAGAAATGCTTAAGGAAACAGTGGAAGAGGCATAAAATTATCTTCCTCTTATTATAACTATAACCAAAAGGATACAAAACATTGGTAAATATTTATTTATTTATTGATTGATTGATTTATAACTAGCATGCAGAATCTACAAAAAGGGTTTACTACAAAGTGCATAGCCATGGAAGTGAATGGAGTAAATTGGTTGGTTTCTTACAATCACTCAAAAACACATCATATAAATATGCCCACCAGCCACACATCAGATAAATATGCCCACCAGCCTCTCTGGACACAGCAGTAGGTGTTACCATCTGCTCCCAAATATGCCTGCAGCCCTGTAGCTCTTCCATTTTGGCACCAGAATTTATGGGAAGAGCATGATGTCCTAAGATACATTGATTTCTGAAAAGCGCCTTGAAAGAGAATCTGGTGACACAGAGTTGTATAAATAGCTGGGTTTGCTTCAACCACTGCTGTGTTGGAAGAAACCACCCCCTCTTGTATGTTGGGACAGGATGACATGACCCAGAAAACTTAACATCTTGTTGGAATGAGCAGGTAGACAGAACACTGTTCCAGAAGATGATCACCACATGTGTCATTTATTCATTTATACCAGAAAATATAAAGAACAAAACAAAACGTAAATTTGATGATCAAAACAGATGGCACCACTTGCAGGTAATGGGGAATATAAAAAGTTCTGAGGAAATTGGTAGCCACAGTTTGAAGATAATGTTCCCATCCCAGGGGCACTTCTAGGTAGGTTCATTCCCATCTTTCAAATTTCTGCAGTGATTCACAGTGATGAAATGAAGAGTTCCTAGTCCTCAGGGATTTTTAACTTCATACTATATTATTAATATTGATACCCAGTTCTCATCTTGTTGTGCTTATAACCACTTAAAGATATTAGATACTGAAGAATTTATAATTTATGAATATTATTTCACACAAAAATAGCAATTTTAATTTGAAAGCAGGGTTTTTGTTAAATTTCTTTTACTATATCTGATTATTTAGAAGGAATCAAGAAGAAAAAAAATATTCTTAAATTTGAGAATGTCCATGGGAGCAATATGAAAGTCTAACAAATTGGCCATCATAATATGGGAACAAGAACAAGAAAATGGGATCTTCAGTAACTGAGTAATAATGATGTTGGCCAAATCAATAAGAATAAACTTATGGAAACAATAAAGCATCCATTAGAAAAAAAATTGTTTCTTGGTAGGAGAATCTGAAATGTTAGGCAAGTACTTATGTCTTATTTTTAAATAGACAGAATATTAATTACAGACAGATGATGCTCTTGAATGAACAGAGGAGTTTTGATTTCAGCTCTGTGAAACACCTGCACAGATAAGATTACCATCCGTGCCTCCCATGAAGTCAAGGAAGGGGATGGAAGGCAACACTGGTGATATTATTGAGGCATAAGGCAGCAGGGCACGGTGTAATGATAAAACCGAAGTGCTTGCACAATATTGCAATGACTGACATTTATAATGTAGGCAAAGCATCATATGAATTATCTTTTGGAGCACCTGATTTAAAAAAAAATTCCAAAGCAGTAAAACCATGTCATTATCCACAAACAACTTGAAGAGCTGCAAATTTGAAACATGACATGTACCTGTCACCTATACCTTCTTCCTCATTGAGTTATTTCTAATAATGATGATTAGTCTATATGTATTGCAAGTGGGAATGTATTTTTTACTTGAAGATTTGACATGGGAGGAAACTATTCCATAATTGTACATTTGTACATACAGAAAAATCACATTTCAAATATTCTTGAGTACTAGCATCACTAAAAGCTTTAAATTTTATCTAAATCTAAAATCCTGAGTAAGTAACATCAATTAATCACAAGCACTAATATGTGGACAATATTTAAGGCTCTGCATATATGATATTTTAAAAAATAAAGCATATACTTTCCAGGGGTTGTTTTGATTTAGTTGTTATCATTAATGATCAAAAATTAACCATCTTCCAGAATAAAATATACTACTCAGTACAAGTAAACATGTAGGATCAGATTTAAATATAAATATTTACTTGGGCTTTTAAATAAACATTGAAAATCACTTTCAGAGTTTGTGTTGCATTTATTTTGCAAATATCTAGATTATCCATGTTGCTGAATTTTCAATCACCTTTGCTTTTAAGAGGTTTTAGATTGGAACCCTTCATCTTGTTCATATATGAGAAGGAGAAAAAGGGAGTCAGGTTAGATCTGTATTTCCTTTTAATTTACCATCTAGAGTCACCAACAAGCAGGGCCTGGGTAGGGCAATGATCTAGGCAGAAGAAAATGGCCGATTTGAGTCACTGAACCATAACCATGCTGCTGGAACTGTGGCTTCTTCCAAGTCATTCAAAGATAACTGCCGGGAGAGCAGCAGAGCGAGGTGGCCTTCAGCCACTTGGCTTCTACAGCATCCAAACCAGATCTGCGCCCAGAGCCTCATCAGCATCAATCAGGGAGATAACAACTCATCCTCTCACTGAACTAGGGTTGGAAAACTCACTTTGTCATCACAGTGGCTCATAACCCAGATGATGTGGCTCACAGAGAGAAGCATTTACCAATGACAGTATTTTCTTAAATAGGCACACTACGACTGCTTACAATGTGAGCTTCTAAGTAAATATTCTTAGAAAATTAAGCTAGTTGATTGAGCTCCCCCTCCCTCAATTTTAGGATACAAAGACAAGAAGATGCAGAAAAATATCAACAAATAGAAGGTTGTGATTTGCTCCTTTGAATAACTGGTAATTAGTGTTACCATGTGAGTGAAGTGATGTTTTCTCCCTAGTAGAAAACAAATGCAGGTAGTGAGTGAGCTTTGTCGCCCTTCAGCTGTGGTCGCCCTGTCCTTGGCACTGAATTATCCTGGCCCTAATTTACCTTTCTTTTTTTCTAACCCTCATGCTCAGTTCTATATTAAAACTATCCTCAATAAAATCTCCAACTCTGCTTCAACCTGGCTAGGTCTGAAATCATTTTTGCACCAGAGCCATGAATCCTGGTTTGGCCTGCGTTGAGGTTCCTAAAAGATTAAGGGAACTCCTCGGACTGAGGAGTGATAACAGGATACTTTATGAATTTTCTCAAACTAACTAGCTCTAGAAAAAAATCATTCAGTGGTTATTTGAATTATAATAAGATGATCTTGGTAAAAATTATGGGTGAGAGAAACTATAAATAATATTTAATGAATATTATTGTGTATGAATATGTAAGTTCAATGTAAGTATCTTACTTTGAAGAAAGAAATTAGTCACAATATTTCTTGGCTTAAATGTTGAAAAATGATATGGGTTACAGTGCTTTTTCTTTTTCCTTTAACAATCTGTTTCCATTGAAAATAAAATGGAATTGAAAATGTGCCCACTCCAATTGCTAAAGGCATCTCTGCCCTCTATAGAGAGGAACCCTTCTACTCTCTATAGGGATGAACCACTCTCTTCTCCACAGCGATGAATCCTTCTGTTCTCCATACAGAAGAACCACTCTGCCCTCCAGTTGGCTACACCCTCAGCCCCAAAGAAGGGTCCAAAGATAAGTCCCATTACAATTTTCACCCTCTGCTGGTGCATCCAAAACCAGTATGCAGTAGGAACTGCACTGGGCAGTATCAGGCTGCACCCATGTGATGCAGGAGTAGAAGTAATGCTTTGCTCACACACTCACATATTTGGTCCCCACCTTTGTTCATTCTGTAGTCACACATTAAGCGACAAGCCCTTTCCTAAGCATAGGGAACAAGTGAGTTAGATGTGTTTCTTGAATTTCAAGAACCAAAATTATCTGTCATACCAGAAAACTTCTGGTTTGTGTCCAGGGGGTTGGCCATTGTCAACTGAAACTTGCAGGACACCAGGCAATGCTTCAGACACAAAACAAAATCATACATTTGTTCAGTATTGTAAGAAGAGCTAATTTACTGCCAAGAGTCTCAAAGACTATACATATTAACTTTTTGTTTGTTTCTCCAAGAGTAGCAATTATTAGCTCATTCCACAATCATAGAATCACACAGATGAAGGATTCTGTAGTGATGATGTGTTGATTCATATTTTAATGAATGATGAAGCAGTTCTACAGGAAGGCAGTGCAAGGTCACCCAACTCTTGCTATTGCCTCACCTATCTACCTCCAAGGCTTTTCTGTCTTAGGTCAGCATTGCTTCGTTGGGCGCTTAATGGTCTCTCAGTAACTTGCTACAATTATTCCTTACTTATTCTTTAGCATGCAAATTCTCTAACTGAGCTAGCAGGGAAATCTTATCTTTTCTTCAATGATTCCTTAATGACTATAGTTAATAAAACAGAGAAAACGCAATTGGATATGATACTCTAAAAATGTTCTGTCTTTTAAATTTTCTGCTGATCTGAAGTAAAAACACAATTACGTCAGCTCTTAGACTCAGCATATTGTGTTTTTCATTCTAAGTGACTCCATAAATTGCAATTATAGTCATTTGTGGCTCTCACAAGATTATAGGTGACTGAGTATTTCCTCAAGTAAGATCAGAACTTTCCATGTTAAACAACAAACATTTGTATAATGATCTAGGAGAGTAGATGAAACACACAGAAAGGGAAAGCTGAAAAATCCAGAGGATTATCAGTATAGCTTGGTGCCCACAGAACTCAGAAGAGGGCATTGGATCATTTTGGACTGGAGCCACAGAGAATTGTGATGTACCTTGTAGGTGATGGCAATCAAACCTGGGTCCTCTGCACAACTAACAGATACATATAACTGCTGAGTCAACGCTCCAACCCAGATTTAACATGTTATTTTTCTGAGTTGCTGTTATTAAAAGCTTCTAACATTTATAATGATAAAACCAACATCTATATCATTCCCCTAGACTCCTGTCTAGTACCTTTTGTACTAGTAACCTAATACTAGAATTGAGGCATGCAGGTTGCTAAGGCATACTATCTGTGGACCAGGCAGGTCTTAAAGTGACTGTGCTTTGATTTAAGACATCATCTCAAGAGTTAGACCCATGGCTGTGATTGATGGAATTTTCGAGAATTGAGAATAATGATTACAACTTAAATAGTTTCATCAGAAAACTTCATCATCATTGTATCATTTAGTGGTTCACTAAATCCCAGGAATTCAGACAAATTATTTTATTTAATCTACACTGAATGCAATGGAGCAGTCATGTTATATTCACATTCATTTCTCAGCCATATCTGAAGTGGTCATGAGTGTATAGAATAATATCAATAACTAGCAGTAATAGATGCACACTACCTGCTATGCTTTAGGAATTTTTCTACTTTGTAAATCTTAATTTATCTAATTTTTCCAGCACCTATGACAGTTATCATTCCAATCTTGAAATGATAAACTCTTTCTAAATTATATTCCTAAACTTACAACTAGTTAGCAGAACCAATCTTAAACAAGCTGATTCTGGAGTTCACATGCATACAACACTGCACCACAAAAAGGCAGTCATTCATAGCTCATTGCACTTGTTCCCAGCCTATGTTCCACAGGTTGAAAGCTTATCTGCAGTGTCCTCTCTAACTTTAGTAAAGCCATCAATTAATGTTAATACTAAGAAATAGGGACTATACACTAGTTAGTTGCTTGTTCAAAGGTTATTTAAAATATTTCAACATATGTTAGTTATTTCTCCCCATTTTCCTCTTATCCATCTCCATGCTCTAAAATGGTTATGAAATACATTTTGTCTTTAAAATATTTCATCACAGACAGCATGGTGATGGTGGTGGTGGTGGTGGTGGTGGTGGTGGTGGTGGTGGTGGTGGTGTGTGTGTGTGTGTGTGTATGTGTGTGTACTTATTTTTGTTAGTTAAATCTTAAAACTGTCGAGATTAGTTGGTTTGAGTGAACGTATTTCAGGATAGCTAACATTTGAAAACTTCTAATCAGAATTTTGCTTTTAAAGTTATACATGTCAGCCACCATCTTATAGAAGCTAAAATCAGAGGCTGAAATGATCAGCTTAGTGGATTTTAAAATAAATTCTCAAATTTAATAAACAATAAAATAAATTCTCAAATGTAAATGTGTGTAGGATTCCCCAACTGCCCTAGAATGAGGTGTAAGATTTCAGAAACCAGATGTCTGTCTGCATTCTTTGGCAGGGAATCTGAGATTTGATTTTGAAATGGTCTCATCTATGCCCAGCAACTAAGCATGATGGTCACCATGCTGAATATAGCTGTTAACACATCCATTTAATTGCCTTAAGCAAACTTTTTATCCTGGAGTGGTTGAAACATTAAGAAGATTAACGAAGTTTAAATGCTTGTTCACCAATGAATGTTTGCAGTTATTATGACCATATTTCATGTTGCTATAGCGATATGGCTACAGGAAGAGACTTAAAACTCTTATCTCATTCTACTATATGAACTTTCATTTTGTCATGAAGGAAACTACTTATAGTAAATAGTCACTTGGCTATGTAAGTCAGCAAGAGTCTATGTATGTGTGCAATGTGTGTGCCTGCCCAGAACATGTGCCTCCTCCAAACAAAACAAAACAATGATGAAGCAGGACAGATTAAATAGGAGACAGACATCAGTCAATATTTTAAATGTTTTGTTTTTATTTTTTTAAGTTTTTCTTTTTTTTATTATTTTTAAAATTTTATAATTTAATTTAATTTTACATATCAGTCACAGATTCCCCTGTCCTCCCTCCTCCTGCCTCCTCCAATCCACCCCCCCATTCCCATCTCCTCCAGGGCAAGGACTCCCCTGGGGATTCAGCTCAGCCTGGTAGATTCAGTCCAGGCAGGTCCAGTCACCTCCTCCCTTCACCCAGGCTGAGCAAAGTGTCCCTGCATAGGCCCCAGGCTCCAAAAAGCCAGCTCATGCACTAAGGACAGGTCCCGGTCCCACTGCCTGGGGGCCTCCCAAACAGTTCAAGCTAATCACTGTTTCACTTATCCAGAGGGCCTGATTCAGTTGGGGTCTCCTCAACTATTGGTTCATAGTTCATTGTTTCCACTAGTTTGGCTATTAAATGTTGTAAAAATAAAAAAAGAGTCTATTTGGCAAACAATATAATAAATGCATTAAAATTAAATAAAAGTCAAAATTAAATAAAAATTTAATTAAAGTAATAAAAGTCTTAGGACATTTCATTTAATACTGTTTCTAGTCATTAGCATCATGGTTTTACTGGGTAATAGTTTTTTATTTAAAAATATATGTTTTATACTTGACTATATATAAATTAACTCTTCTTGCTGTATAACAGTATTTCACATTTGTCTTTTCACCTCTTGTTTTTATTTTCTTCTCAGAACATAACATAACCTTTTTCAAGTGGTAAAGATAAGTTGTGGAGCCTACAAAACCTTTAATCTGATCTAGAAGAATAAATTAGTTTAGTTCTAATGAGATCTAATTTCTAGTTCAGATAGATGACGCTATGTTGGAATAGTAAATGATTACAACAAGCAAGCAACAAAATATCTCTTTCTTCCTTCCTTTCTTCCTTCCTTCCTTCCTTCTTCCTTCCTTCTTCCTTCCTTCCTTCCTTCCTTCCTTCCTTCCTTCCTTCCTTCCTTCCTTCCTTCCTTCTTCCCTTCTTCCTCCCTCCCTCCTCTCTCCTTTCTTCCCTTGCTTCTGTTGTTTCTTTTTTGACATCATTCTTTCTACATGGAGGATGCAATTGCTAGCTCACATACTCAGTCTAAAACGCTTTCTTACTCACTTAAAGTTTCAAGAATGCTATGCTCTGGTGAATGATTCTGATTGACATAATGTTTTATATTCCTGTTATGCCACTTCTAACATTTGGCTTTTCACAAATCTTAAATGTTTTAACATGAAGTGACATAAATTTGCATTTTTTGTAGCATGTTACCAGCTGAAATCACCAGTACTTGTCTAAGAACAAGGAGACTATAAATACTTTTTAATCAATAATTGTTTTGGCTTACTGTTTCCACCGAAGAAAGATCACAGTCTTTATGTGTTGTGTCTTACTTATATCACTTTCTCTCCGTCTAGGCTGATGCCAATAATCAATTAAGATGATCACACATGAGGCTGGAGAGATTGCTCCTGGTTGAGAGCACTGGCTACTTTTGCAGAAGACCTGGATTCCATTCCCAGCACCCACATGGAGACTCGTAACTATGTGTTTCTAACTCCAGTCCCTGGGAATCTGACACCCTCTTCTGACTTCTGCAGGCACCAGGCACACATGCAGTGCACATGCATCTATCTATCTATCTATCTATATCTATCTATCTATCTATATATATAGATAGATATAGATAGATAGATATAGATATAGATATAAATTTACCATACTCTGGGCGGAGGTGGCACATGCCTTTAATCCCAGCACTCGGGAGGCAGAGCCAGGTGGATCTCTGTGAGTTCGAGGCCAGCCTGGTCTACAGAGCGAGATCCAGGGCAGTCACCAAAACTACACACAGAAACCCTGTCTCAAAAAACAAGCAAGCAAGCAAGCAAACAAACAAACAAAATTACCATACATTCCGGCAAACAACTTTGGGAGATTCTAGAAAATATAGGAAATGGAAGCTGATTGATGAAAGAGGGCTCCTTGGTGCAGCTTCTATGAGGGCATCATCCATGATGGGATGGGAAGCTGTCGTATCACTCAAAGGTTTTCAGTAAGGGTCCAAAAATCTTACAGGTTAAAAAAGAGAGAGCTTTCTCTTGACTATTGCCAGTAGTCTATTGTGGGGGGTATCTTTATGGATTTCTGGGGACCTCTCTAACACTTTGCTTCTTCCTATTCCCATGGGGTCTTAATTTATCATGGTATCTCTTTCCTTGTTCTCCCTCTCTGTTCTTGATCCAGCTGGGATCTCCCGCTCCTCTAAGCTCTCTTTACCCCGACCCTTGCCCTTCATTACACCCCCTCACATCCAGTTTGCTCATGTAGATCTCATCCATTTCTCTGTCATTGGGTGATCCCTGTGTCTTTCTTAGGGTCCTTTTTACTAGGTAGCCTCCCTGGAGTTGTGAGTTGTAGTCTGGCAATGGTCGAGAGAAAGTCCAAACTGACCTACTCTGGTGATCGGATGGCCAAACACCCTAACTGTCGTGATAAAACTCTCATCCAATGACTGATGGAAGCAGATGCAGAGATCCATGGCCAGGCCCCAGGTGGAGCTTCGGGAGTCCAATCGGCGAGAGAGAGGAGGGATTGTATGAGCGAGAGATGGTTGAGACCATGATTAGAAAAAGCACAGGGACAAATAGCCAAACTAGTGGAAACAATGAACTATGAACCAATAGCTGAGGAGACTCCAACTGGATCAGGCCCTCTGGATAAGTGAAACAGTGATTAGCTTGAACTGTTTGGGAGGCCCCCAGGCAGTGGGACCGGGACCTGTCCTTAGTGCATGAGCTGGCTTTTTGGAGCCTGGGGCCTATGCAGGGACACTTTGCTCAGCCTGGGTGAAGGGAGGAGGTGACTGGACCTGCCTGGACTGAATCTACCAGGCTGAGCTGAATCCCCAGGGGAGTCCTTGCCCTGGAGGAGATGGGAATGGGAGGTGGATTGGGGGGAGGGCAGGGGGGCAGGAGGAGGGAGGACAGGGGAATTCGTGACTGATATGTAAAATTAAATTAATTATAAAATTTTTTTTAAAAAAGGAGAGAACAAGAAAGGCAAAGCAAAAACAAAAGAGACAATTGATCGAAACCCACAGCTTTGAGCTGTCTTCGCACAGCACTGGTGCTTTTGGTTCTAGTTATGACCAGCATCTCTTTCTGTTCTCACACCCACTCTTCATGTCTCACTGACCAAAGCATTCCTGTTTTGTGTACTAATTGGCATGGTTCTCTACTTCAGGTAAAAGGAGTTGGGAAGTCCTGTTGAAGTTTTTCCTGAGTAGTGGACTACGTAAGATTTCTCAGTGGACTGCCACATGTATACGAATCTTTCCTGCTGTGGATTAGGATCGTGAGAGCTTTAAGATGTTTCTGCACTTTAAAATTTGCAATAATCTTGTCATTTCCTATCTGTAACTGTGCACAGTCAATGGAAAGGACTTCAGAATTCTAGTATTTGTGCAGCTTTTGTTGTTGTTTGTTTGTTGCCTTTAAAAGGGAGAAAGGAAGTATGGAATGCTCAGGACAGCATGAGGATGAGCTCTGTCCTGTCAGGTCTGGGAGTAATTCTCTCTTATCTATTAAAAGTTTGATCTTTAGTAAGGTAGTTAGTCTCCGTATTTCTCTGAAATGGAGATACAATGACATGTATCAGTGATGGTTGTGAGAATGAAATAAGGAAATGTAGATGAAACACTGTAAGGAGAATTCAGTGAATAGTGGCTTTCAATGTAATTACTAATATTAAAAACCATGCCAATGATAACAGAGAGTAGAGAGAAATGCTCTGAGAAAGAAAGCAGAGCAGAGAGGACAGTGTGTGCTGAGCAATGTCTCTTATTGTAATTGCAAAAACGTGCACAAAATGTCTCCCACAAATATTAACCATAAAGCTTGACATTTCAGAGACTTGAGACCTCTTATGTTTGCTTAGTGAAGGAATTCTTTTTGTTAATATTTTTCTTATAGTGCATGGGATGGAATTGCTTAATGCCAATATCTGTAGCCTTCTTGATGTTGCCTAGAGATCATAGCTTTCCTGGTTTGGCAGGAAAATCCAAATCTGCTGGGAATATGAGGCCAGCTATAAGGAAGGCTCAGATATTCAAAGTTGATATGTAGATTGAAAATGAGAGACCCATTTTCAAGGGGGAAGGAAGCTCACAAAAAAGTGATATGAGATATAGTTGGTAGCACCAAAGCAAAAGGGCTTGGTCCTAATCCAGGAGACACTTCAGGAGTCCAGAAAGGAATGAGACCAGGGTGGTGGCAGAGCTCAGTCACAGGTGGAGATTGTCTGGGCTAGAACAAAAGAAATATTACTCTAGTCTTAAAAGGCTTTAAGTTACTTGCTTTAAGTAAAATGTAAATGCATAATATTATGCTTTTGATATGTTGCATTCTATTCTTGTCTTTCAATTCCATTTACTTCCAATACTGACACCCAGATATCAAACTTGGGCACATTATTTTAAGGACAGCTGGTTTCACAGCATAGCCCCAACAATAAAGGTTAGTATCATCCTGGGACATGATTGAAATGCAAACCCTTGAACCCACCCCAGAATCAGAAAATCCAGGTGTGAAACCCAGGAACGTGTGTTCTCACAAGTCCCATAGATGATGCTGATGTGCAGTCTCCAAGCACTGTTCTAGAGTGGCACAGCATTCTCATACTCACATGGTGCAAACATAACTCCACCTTCCTACTCCACTGTCACTATCCACACCGAGTGTTGCTGCCTATAGCCAGAAACATAGACTTGCCCAACCCTTCAATATATCAAATCACTAAATAATCCAATAACTAAACAATAGCTCTCAAACACATCTTCTTCCTCTCCTCACCTCAGAACATCAGTTTAACTGTCAATTTCAACAGGTTTTCCTACTGAAGGACTATTCTGTTCCAGGTACTCTTGCCAAGCCAGAGGTAAACCCCACCTACCATGCTTTTGCAGGTAAGTATTTACTAGAAAGTAGCCACCTACATTTGCTTACCTATTGTATATGGCTTTATGTTTTTGACTCTTTAGTCTTACAGACAAATGAAATACGTGATTGGCACAAACAGTATGGTATTCAAAGTCTCCTACAGAAATAGTTTGCACATTATTATCGTAGGTAGTAAACAAATTATCCTAATGGAATTTATAGTACATTGGGCAAGGACAGGAGACAGGGTGAGTGGTCTGGTTATCTGTTTCAAAATCTCTCAGAACAAGAAAAGGGTCCAGGAAAAGTGAAGCAGAGCTGTGTTCATGGAGGTAGCTAGGAAGGACAAAAGGAGGCAAAAAGAAAGTACCTGGTTGTACTTGCTTTGATGGAGTGTGGCTGAACTTTGTGAGTGCTTGTCGGAGCTGTCTGGTTTTCAGCTCACTTGACTGAATGTCATCACTTCCTAAAAGCCACTGACCCTGTCTTTAGAGGGAGGCCCTTGGGATGCTTCCCTGTGGTACCCTCTCTTGGCCCTATGCTTCTCTATTCTAGAGTGCTCATTCATTACCCAGGGCATCAGTGGGAACATTATTTTTGAGTTTCAGATACTCTATATTAAAACTTTAAAAAAAAATGTATTCCTGAAATCCTAATATATTCTGGAGTATAAGAAGGACCATCACATCACATTCAGCTAAAAGGTGCCCTGCCCAGGAAAGTATTAACACACCAATATTGCCTAAGGGTCAGAGTCCATTTCTTAAGTGTTGCAAAGGCAAGTGACATGAAGATGGAAATGACTTTAGCTATAGATTCTACTTTTCATAGTGAAAATTAATTTTTTGTGAAGATACTAAAGGAAAACATTTTTTAAAACCTCCACAAACACAAGAAAACATGTCTGAAACATAGAGGCATTTGATTTCTTTACTATCATCCCTTGCAAATTGCATGATACAAAACCAAACATTCACTTCCCTTGTCACCAAAGGCAAACACTAAAGGAGTACTTCTTTTCCTCCTTCGACAGAGAAGAAGGTCTGAGTTTAGAAGTGCAGGTCACTGCTAGGCCCTCATATTTTCTGGCTGGGGACATTTTTGTCTCATTTCATGGTCACCTTATCTGCTTTTACTGGTGCCCCATCATCTCAGGTAAAACATGTTTCTAACTCTCCTTTCTCCCTACAAAGCCATGCTAGAATAATTCCACTTGTTTTGTAGCTGACACTGATGCTTTTGGCATGAAAAATGGAAACAGTGGGAGGATTAGGACATGGTCTACATCAGCAGCATCTCAATGTGTGCCCTCCTCCACCTAATAGCTCCTTCCCCTCCGAATGGTGCATTTTCACTTTAGGCAGGGATGGCTTTGGATGGCAGTTTCAGAGCTAGAAGTAGTTACGCAACCCAACAGACTTCTTAATCCACCCCCTCCCCCCAGCCTCTCACATTCCTCATGAATCAGATCATTGGCTGCTTGCTCACTCCGTTTCCTTGTGCACAGTCGGCTTCCCTTATCACTGGCATTACTTTCAATCTTGTTGTAGATCTTGCTGATTAAAAACACTGGTCTTGAGAAAATTCTCTTTCTTGAAAGTCAATGCTTGAAGGAGATCAGTCCTATTTATATTGTAAGTCACTCCCTTAAAGCCTCTGGTGACTTTAGTCTCTTGACTGATGCAAACCTCAGCTAATTCTCTTTATCCAGATAATCCACTGGAGTCCAAAATTCATCACATGGCAAAATGAAAGCTTTTAAGGAAGAATAAATGTGAAGGCTTAAATTCACACAGAATTTTAGTCTTAATAAAACTGTGAGAGAAATTATGAGGAATTCAGTGGTTTTGTATCCTGTTTCCAATGAGATAACTTGAAAGTGAATGAAATCCATGCCACCATAGCACATATGTGTTGGTTCTTTGCAGCGCTCTTACCCTGCAAGGAAATGTCACGAAACAAGACAAAATCCACTAACACGAGTTTTATTAAGATAAGGTAAAGAGACAGAGGTGCACAGGCCTGTGGAAAGGACACGTGAGTAAAGATAGAGCAGGAAATCATGGTGCCAGCTTATAAAAGCTGGGCGGTACCTGCGCACACAAGCCCATGTGGCTATTCCACACATGCGCATAGATCACATGGTTGCACTGTGTGCTTTACGCAACCACACAAAGCCCTGGGGTCCTGGTCATGTGAGACGTTTTGACCTGGAAATGACTAGGCAGAAGTGACTAGGTTCAACCAGGCATGAGCAACCATGCCCAACCGTGGGGGCATGTTGTGAATCCATATCAATATGTTTTGTTCATCTTGAGTTTCTTTTAACAGGTGTGTGAATCACAGACATTGGATGAGGAAAAAGAAATACATGATTATTTTCTGATCATACAGGATAAATTTTGCCCATTGAAGCTTTTATTTCTTCTTTGCTTTTGTGTTGATTTCTTCATTGCTCTTGGGTCTCTATTTGATGTCTAACTTAAATTCATTAGATAGTTAATGTGCAGTGACCACATACAAATTACTAATGGATATCTGTCATGTAGGGGGAAAGTCTGTTTTGAAGGATTTCCAATATTATAGTGAAGATACATGAAGCTGTTCTGAATTAGGGCCAGAAAACAAAGGAAAGCTAACAAAATTCAGATTAGTCTCTTCCCTAATTAAACTTTCTGAGACATAAGGGGAAGAAACTAAGTGAAGAAAGGCAGGTTTTGTAAATGTTAACTTATTATTCTAGTCTAATCAGTAGCTGACCAAGGTTCGAAGGACTGGAAGCATTATGAATCAAGCCTCACCTCATTCCCTGACTAATGGGAATGTGTTTCTGTGTTGCTCTAATTGATTGTTAAATAAAACGCTGATTGGCCAGTAGCCAGGCAGGAAGTATAGTATAGGCAGGACAAGAGAGAGGAGAATTCTGGGAAGAGGAAGGCTGAGTCAGGAGTTGCCAGCCAGACAATGTCAGTTGACCTAGTCTCTTACTTGGCAGCCCAGGATCCTACAAGGATTACCAATGTATTTTTCACATATATTCACAAAGCTCTATGGACATTTTCCCATATTTCAGAGGACAACATAATATAGTTAGGTATCAATTGTCTTAGTGTTCAGCAAAATATTGTTATGTCTTTGGAACAAAAGGTATGGGAAGAAGGGATATCCAAGATGGGGGCAGAAGGTTGTGTGTTGTTTTTTTTTTTTTTTCCATAGACATACTCTACCTTTTTTATGGGCAGGCTAAATCAGATGAGTGGAATAAAACAAAGATCATTGTTCAAGCAAAACAAAACATTAACAATAACAACAAAAACAAGCAGCATAGATGCAAAATCTACCCCTTTAACCTGAATTTTCCAAAATAAAATCTGTCATTTAGAGCTTATATATAAGCAAAATTAAAAGGCCACAGGCTAGTCATGCTGCCTGCAGCATCTGCTGCCGATTATGTGAGTTTCTACAAAGTAATTTTGTGTGGAAACAGTGATGTATACTCATGGTCCACCAATTAGAATGAAGGTAATGTGTCTGCTTGTAATTTGTTATCTGATAGCTCCATAAGGCAACAATGGTTGTGTCAAGGCATAACTGACAAAGACTGATGGTCTCTAGAATGCTCAGGTTTGGAAAGTTACTTATGCAAGTGCCTATTCTGCCTATTCTGGACTTTTTAGAAGTCCCAGCATGATCATTTGTTTCTCTACATGAGCACATCCAAGGTGTTTCTGAAAAAAGGTAGGTGATAAGGAATTGTATATTAGAAAATGTTCCTTAACCACATCAGCAGTGTATGTACAGGCATATCCAAACCCCAAACCACAATTTGAAGTATTCCTCAGAGTACTTCTCCAGGGTTTTCTTGACCATGAAGATAAAGGATGGTTGAATTTCCCCCTTACTTCTAGAAATATTTCAGGATATATTCTGATTTTAAGAATTTTAAGAAACAGGAGGTGGGGGGAAATTAATGAAGAGTTTTGCTTTATCTTTTAGTGTCTGTGTACATAGTACCTTTAAGTAGAATGATTTGATGTGGGACTAGGTTCTTATTCACTCATGCTCTTTGGGTATGTTCCAAAAGCTGTGTTCTGAATGCCTGTGTGGGATGCCACTTTTGTTTTGGGTAGCGGCTCCTGTGAAGATCAGGAAGATTATGGATCATTTAAAATAGTGCTTCTCTCAGCTTGAAATTAAAGTTTACTACTATCAAGATATGGCATAATTTAACCCAAACAATTATTGAAAGTTCAATAAAAGTAATTAAATATAATTTTAGGTCTTACAACTGTATAGATAATAATATGGAAATGAAAATTCTTGTTTCATTGATTAGCATGATCTACCAGTGAACACATGGTGAATTGGACCCTCAAACTGCATAGGTTTGCACATTGAGAGAACAGATACAATCCATTTAGCCCCACTTAGCTGACCAATTTCTTCAGACTTTGAAATGGTATTAGAGAAGTACTGCCCAATTTCACAGCAGGTGCACAGTGATTTGGTCCCCAGCAACACTTCAGTGATGCTCTGGATTTCCATCTACCTCCAGGAGGATTTGTCTTTATTTCCTGTGTCAAGAACCAAAGTGACTATGCTGTTAGCCTGTACACATCAGAGAAACTAGGGTGATTCAACTTTGCACACACCACACCCACTTGAAAAAAATCAAAAACAAGCTCTAAAACTCATGGAGATGCAGAAATCCTCTCTTAAGATGACAGGGTCTTACTGGTAGCCTGGAAGTTAGTTGCAAGCATGGGCCAGCTGATAACTGAGCACACAGGATGAAGAGAAAGCAGTGGTCACAATGTGGTACCGTTTAATGTTTTTATTTTCATAATTTCAATTCCATATGATCAGTGGAGGATGAAATAGTACTTTAAAGCAAATTATGAGTCAAGTGTAAGTGCAGCACAGCCATCACTTCTGACAAAAGTTATGTGGATGAACTCACTCTATCTTCCCATCAGTAAAAGGGAGGGAGAGGGTCTGCAGCCATAATAGTGGGTGTGAATACTAGTTATTTAACAGGATGATAAGATTCATACAGAAAGACTGGGAGAGCCAATGAAATGGATGTATCTGCAATCTATAGTCCCTTTAGAAGCAGAGAAAACAACAGCTGCATCTGATTGTTCTTGTTTGGCATTCTCGGTTCCCTAAAGGAGAGAAATGGAGTGGGCCAACATCATAGGTGTCTCTGACTGTGGCTATTTGCTGTCTCTCTATAACCATGAGGCCCTAGTCTCTTCTTAGTGCATCTTATATTTGTTTGTTTTTGAGACAGGGCCTTGAACTTACTATGTAGACCAGGCTGTGCATGATTCCACATCCTTCCACCTGTACCTCCTATGTGCATGGATTATGATGTGTGCTGACATGTCTCCATTTATTTTATCTTAGTAACAACAAAAGATGAACATCTCTACACTGTATCACAAATTTAACTTAGTAAAAAGGGTGAAGTGATAGCTCTCTGTGTTGTACAGAATAGTGAAGAGACTACTCTTAGAATTGTTAAGTTGTTATATGATTTTTCAGAAGGAACTTGAATATTTCCCTAAGATCTGAGACCTATGTTCAGAAACTCAGAAATATTCCTATAAAATTTACTTTGCTTGATTAAGTGATTATAGAATCAGTACCAAATTATAACACCTTTTAAACATGTGTTTGGACTACAATAATGCATGTCTTATATTTTCCCAAACTTTACACTACTTAAATAATATTTAAAAGTGCCAATACACAGATGCTACATAAAGGCCAATGTCTTTTTTTTTAGTTTTTTATTTTATTTTATAATTTAATTTAATTTTACATATCAGCCATGGATTCCCTTGTTCTCCCCCCTCCCACCCCCCCTCCCCTTCCCCCAGCCTACTCCCCATTCCCACCTCCTCCAGGCCAAAGCCTCCCCCGAGGACTGAGATTAACCTGGTAGACTCAGTCCAGGCAGGTCCAGTCCCCTCCTCCCAGGCCTAGCCAAGAGACCCTGCATAAGCCCCAGGTTTCAAACAGCCAACTCATGCAATGAGCAGAGGACCTGGTCCCACTGCCTGGATGCCTCCCAAACAGATCAAGCCAATCAACTGCCTCACCTATTCAGAGGGCCTGATCCAGTTGGGGACCCCTCAGCCATTGGTTCATAGTTCATGTGTTTCCATTCGTTTGGCTATTTGTCCCTGTGCTTTTTCCAATCTTGGTCTCAACAATTCTTGCTCATACAAACCCTCCTCTTTCTCACCAATTGGACTCCTGGAGCTCCACCTGGGGCCTGGCCGTGGATCTCTGCATCCGGTTCCCTCAGTCATTGGGTGAGATTTCTAGCAGGACAATTAGGGTGTTTGGCCAAGTGATTTCCAACCCATCTAAGCTTGTTTCTCCCCTGTATTCACTCATTCAGTGAATGAGTTAGGACTTCATCCTCCATTTCAAATCTAGAAACCCAAGTTCATCCTAGCCTCTTCTTACCCTTACTCCCCTCTCTTCCTCTTTCTGCTTCCTTTAGTGCTATTAAAATCACCACTGGGATAAATAACTAGTTCCTTTCATTACTGGACTTTGCCTCTTGCTGACATGTTCCAACTACTGCCCCTGCCACTCCCCCAACTTCTTACCTTCCTTACAAAACTCATTAGCCCCTCCCTAATGAGCTGTTTGTCTACATGTGCCTATATGCTCTGGACTGTGGTGATATTTTGTTTGTGCTCTAACAAATAAAACTTATCTGGAGATCAGAGTGTGGAGCTAGCCACTAGGAGCCAGGCAGTGGCGGCACACACCTTTAATCCCAGCACTTGGGAAGAGGAAACAGGAAGTGACATGGCTGGGTGTCAAGAGGAAGTGATAAGATGGAGGTCAAGACAGGAGCTCAGCCCTTTCACTCTGAGGATCCTGAGAGTCTTTCTAGTGGCTGGCTGCTCTGCTTCTCTGATCTTTCAGCTGCCATCCTGATATCTGACTCTGGGTGTTTATTATTAAGACCAATTAGAATCTGCACTACACTGGACCAAAAGGGTGCACATTCTAGGTATTCCACCTGCCTTCATTCAATGTTTATTTGATGTTATTTAATTAAAGTTTAGTTCCTCAGTCAAAAAAATAAAAATAAAGGGCCAATGTCTAATGAGCTTGGATATTCTTGCTTACCCTTCTCTTCTGGAAATCACAGTATACACTGGCATCTTGTACCTTTGGTAAATAACAGTATAGAGAAGAATAAATAGAAGGAATCTGTTTGCTAATTTATTTGAAGAAAGAAGTCATGCATAGTCTTTGTGGTTAAGATCTTAAAAGATAGCACGCATCATCTTGAGAAATGCTACATCAGTGGTGCCAAGGAGACTGTGTTGGTTCATTAGGTATCTGTTGTGTTGTAGAAAGTTCTAGAAAGCCAAATATTATTGTTCTGCTAAAGAGAGATAGCAAGAGAATGACTCTTAATGAAATTTTGCTATACTCAGATCTATGTCTTGCTCATCTATCATTAAAGAAGCTTCCTTCTGTAGTACATAACAAGAAATACAGAGACCCACAGCCAGACAATACACAAAGAGAGAGATCTTGAAAAACACAGCTCTAAGAGAGAGATCTTCATCAAATCCCTCTCCTCATGGCTCAGGGAACACTGCAGGAGAGGAGATAGAAAGAGTGTAAGAGCCAGAGGAGAAGGAGAACATTAAGGAAAACAAGGCCTTCTAAACACAGCTCATGAGCAACACACATATGAACTCACAGAGACTGTGGCAGCATACACAGGACCTACATGGCTCTGCACCAGATGAGGTAATAGAGCTAAAAGGTACTAGATATAGACATACTCCCCTATCCCTAACTGAGAAGCTATCTCCAACTGATAGCCACTTGCAAATGGAAAATTAGTTTTCTCTAAGGGAGTCTGTGTGGGGAAACAAAGCATTCTTAAAGGTAGACCAACAACCAGCAGAGAAAATGAACTCAATAGCATCTTTAGAGGTTCTTTGTCTCATAATGTTTAGTTGGGGCATTTTTATTTTAAACCTTACAGGTCCTTTGTGTGTCTTTCAGGGCTTCTGGTTTTATGATCTTATGGGATTCCTATATGTGTGTTTGTATGTGTCTTTGCTTCTATATTTGTTTCTTGGGTGCCCTAAATTTTTTTCTACTATTTGTTTTCTTTTCTATTGTGATTTTGTTGGTTTTATTTTATTTATTTTATTTTGTTATTGTTCCTTGGATGATTTTTTTTTCTAACGAGAGACAGAAAGTGTTTGAATATGCATGGGGGAGGAGTATGGAAGAACTGGGAGGACTAGGGTGAAGAAAAAACATAGTCAGAATATATTGTATGAAAACAAAATTATTTTCAGGAAAGAAGCTCTAGAAAGCATCCTCTAAAGAATTCTAAAATATTCATTACCACAAATGTCAGTCATCAGTGTGTACATTGATGGCATTTGGGCCTATGCAAAGTCTGCTAGATATAAAGATATGCACATGTTTAATTGCTTATGAAACTACATTTCTGAACTGAGACATAGACTTGAAGAGACTCTAAACTGGTTCTATTCTAGAAGCAGATCAGTGCAGATGCTAGTAAAGCCTGGACGCACAGGCACTGTTCTGAGAGATTCTGGTAGAGTAATGTCTTGAGTTTACTATTTAATGCTTCCTTTAGGAATTCTTTTACATAGTCCAATTTGAGAACTTATGATCTTTACCAGTATTTCCAAAGATCTTGTCAGCAACATTTCAATAGACAGTGACACATAAGTCTAAACATGTCTGAGTTTCTGTGTCATTGCTGGGGATTCTCACTTGCACAAATCTAAAATGTAAACAAGAACCAGCAGTTTATATCTGCTTACAAAGTGTCAAGTATTATAACTGCCCTGAATTATTTCATCTAATTGTCACCATAATGCTGAAAAGTAGAAAGTGCTATTGTTCATTTTTATTGGTGTGAAAAATAAAGCATATTGAATTTTAAGAGACCATTATGAATCTGATATCTTGTTTAAATGTTGGATAAGAATTCAAAATAACTTCTCTTATAGTCACCAGAACACAGAAATATTGGCACACATGAGATATCACCAAAATGAAAATAGAGCAAATATTTTAATTTAGTTGAAAAGTTTCCATCTCTTTACAGCCCTGATAGGATATGTTTGACTGATCCACAGACCACTATTATTCGGTTCATGAATGGCTCTATTGATTTTATAGTGTAGAGTAGGGGATTGAGATCAGTGGCATATCACCTATCTAGTGAGTTTGAGGCTATAGACCCAACCTCCACCCCTACAAAAGCAAATTTATAGTCTTCAGATTCAAGAAAAGTTCAATGAACATCAAAATTAGTTACTACCACTATTCACTGGCTGTAAAATTTGTGAGATGGGAGGAGCCTCTCATTTTGCTACATAAAGTACTCCTTATGAACCATTTAATTTAGAAAACTCAGAGTCAATGAGAAAAGCTTCCACTGTTGTGTTTATCAGCACTATATTCAGCAATACCATTTCTTGAAGACAGTGACAGTGATACAGCTCTGGATTTTACTGTCTCCCTCAACTTTCCACTTCTAGAATTTCTGCCATCTCTATGTCCTCAAATCTGTTTCTGAATCCAGAAAAATAGCTTTTTTAAAGCACCTATAGCTGTGCATATCTTTCAGACCTGATTGATTTTACAGTGGTCCAAGTGTCATGCACGCTACATTATATCATCAGGAAAAGACAGAATTGTTACCCATCAGGTACCATGCCAGCTTTGCTCATGCACAGAAGCAACAGCCAGGTGAGTGGAGTCTTCTGCAAAGGGAGACCTATGTGAGGTTAGTCAGCTTTTAAAAACAAGATTAGTATTTCTTCATTCATTCATTAATCCATTCTTGCCTCTAATCACATTACCACAAAATCACAGACAAAACTTGATATAATAAAACTTGTTGAGTTAGCAAATAATCAATGAGTGTCCTGTGGGTTCAGATTGAAACCATTAAGAAGACTCACTTGTAGTGGGTAGCCATTCCAGCTTTGATCTGGAAGTTCCAACCCCTAATGAGGCTTCGGCAACTGTCACACCTACAAGGTGAAGCCAAGGGAGGTGCCTGCAGACCCGAGATCTGGACCTCAAACCCATGACCCTGAGATTAAGAGTCTCATGCTCTACCGACTGAGCTAGATCTCATTACAGATGGTTGTGAGCCACCGTGTGGTTGCTGGGAATTGAACCCGGGTCCTCTGGAAGAGAAGGCAGTGCTCTTAACCACTCAGCCATCTCTCCAGCCCCCCTCTGAGCCCGGCTAGCTCAGCCGGTAGAGCATGAGACTCTTAATCTCAGGGTCGTGGGTTCGAGCCCCACGTTGGGTGCCAGATATTGGTGAAATTATTAAGGCCACTCCACATAGTTAAAAGGAAGATTTATTTAGTGGGTAACTTACAAATGAAGGGATAGCTAGGTCACGGGGTCTGGGGAAGGTGTATCACAGTCCAGCGGTGTTCTCTGGAGCTCTGCTTGGTCAACCTCTATCATCCAGGGTCCCGGAACAGAGCGAGAGCTGGCCTGTCCAGATCTCAGGTCTCCAGGCACCTCCCTTGGCCCCGCCTTGTAGACGTGACAGTTACGGAAGCCTCAATGGGGGTTGGAACTTCCAGATCAAAGCTGGAATGGCTACCCACTACACTCACTGTGTTTTAATTTTTTTCTTTTATAGTTAGATGTAAAGTAAAACATCGCTTAAGTGAAAAAGAACTTTAAGCTTGATGATTTCTGTCTCCTCCCACCTTGAAATGCTCACACTGGTAAAATACACAGCATGAACATACAGAAAGGTGACTAGTGTATTTTAGGTTGAAATCGTTTTTCTAGTTAGGTATGTTCCTTTTCACAGAAACACGCTACCCTCATACTCCCAATTAATGTTTCTGCCAGAATATGTTGTGATATGGGGCTGGAGAGATTGCTTAGAAGTTAAGAGCACTGACTACTCTTACAGAGGTCCTGAGTTCAATTCCAAGAAACTTCATGGTGGCTCACAACCATCTATACTGAGACTTGGTGCCCTCTTTTGGCCTGCAGACATACATGCAGACAGAATACTGTATACATAAGAAATAAATAATCTTAAAAAATATGGTGTGATATGCAAGCTTAGAAGCAACTTGGGGAAACTCAACTTCCTTAACCTGACCAACCAATGAAAAAACCATAATCACCCCCATTTACAAAAAGGTGGTAAAATATCACCTTTAACACAATCATTTCCTCTGATTTTAAAAATAGCATTGTTATGACAATAAGACACTTAAATTCACAGTAGTTTAAAATGATTTTATACATTATTTGAGAATTGCATAGAATATACATGGTCCCCTTTAATCAACCCTCAAAAGCTCCCAGATTTTCCCTCATCTTCTTAGCTGCCCAACTTTATATTTGTTGTATCTATCTATCTATCTATCTATCTATCTATCTATCTATCTATCATCTATCTATTTATGCTTTTCATCTATCTATCACATATATCACCTTACCCTCTTCCACAGATCCAGCTAGTCCAGGTTGTGTTGCTCCTGGGTGTGTGGCCTGCCATGGATTCTAGTAGATGTCATACCATTAAAGAAAAATGACTTTTCCTCTCCTAGCAGCAAACAAATGACAATAGCTCCTGAATTAGCAGTAAGGATTTGTGCCCACCACCTCTCCTTCGTGCTGAGATTTTGTCCACTTGGAACTTGGGCATGATGTCACAATTGCTGGGAGTTCGTATGAGCATATGTGCATCAGTTGTGTCTGGGAAACACTGCTGCTTTGAAGCCATCCACTACCTCTGACTCTTACCATCTTTCTCCCTCCTCTTCTCTATAGATACTTGAGCTTTAAGGGTGTGTGATAGAGACATTCCACTTATCACTTATCACTCTAAAGTTTTATTATTGCCTGAGTTTTGACCAGTTGTGGGTCTCTATGTTAATTTTCTTCTACTGCAAGAAGCTTCTCTGATGAAGGTGAGCAATGTAATGATCTATAGGTATAGCAATTTGCCATTAGAAATTGCTTTATTGCTAGGTTTATTTAGCAGAATAATAGTACTACATTTTCCTCTAGGGGCCATGGTCCATCTATCCCGACATTCTTGGCCTTATTGACAATGTCAGGTATATTCAATATTGTGAGGTGGGCCTTAAGTTCAATTTTAAAAAATGGCTGGTTACTCCCATATCATCAATGCCACTATTGCACCATTAAATTCATAGTATTAAAAAAAAGCAAAACGAAACCAAAAAATCACCTTAGATCCTTGAGAGTGAATGCTGATGTGGATGTACACATGAAACAGAATTTTGTGATTTTAGTGGGAAAGAACTGGAACTTTATGAAAATGGAGACACTAGTTATTGTATTTTTTTTTCAGTTAGACTTAGGGACAGTCATGCAGTCATGCAGCCCCTAGTCATATCAAGAAACAGTTCTAGATTTAGAATTAGATGCTGAAGCTGGGTGGCGGTGGCATATGCCTTTAATCCCAGCACTTGGGCGGCAGATCCAGGCAGATCTCTGTGCCTGGTCTACATAGTGAGATCCAGGACAGGCACCAAAAACAAAAACAAACAAACAAACAAACAAAAACAAAAAAAAGAAAGAAAAAGAAAAAGAAAAAGAAGTAGATGCTGGTGCAGGGTCATTTCTGAAATACCAGCGGCTCCCCTCTTCATCAGGCTGTCTGTCCAAGTTTTCCATTGCTCTCCATGAGTGTATTACTAATTTAACTTCTCAGTAGAGTAAGTTATGTTTTAACTTTAAATGGCCTTCTTGTTACATGTTATTTAAGATTACAAAGCTTATTATAGTCCATATGAGAAAGTTAATGTGCAAAATGACTGCTTTACCTACATGCAACCAATCATGTTTAATAATCAGCACAAAGAAAGCCAAATATGAGCTAATTAGCCAGTCCATGGCAGACAGAATAGAGAAAATTATTTCTTGCAAAAATTGTTAAGAAATAATTCTACTTTCCAGCGAGAGGCCTGAAATTATATAATTTCTTAGAAAAAATGGATGGAAATGGAGATTATTATATTAAATGCAATAAATGAAACTTAAAAACAGAAAAATAACATGTGGTCTCTCATATGCAGACTATATATATAACTATATATATAACTATATATGACTATATATATAACTATATATATAACTATATATATAAAACTATATAACTATATAACTATATAACTATATAACTATATATATATATATATATATATATATATATATATATATATATATATATATATATATATATATATATGACGTGGAAACAGAACCCAGGGAGGTGGGAAAAGGGATGGAAGAGGACAGTAAAGGTGTTAAATATGAGCAATGTTTTATGGTACATAAGTATGAAGATGTCATAATGAAACCCATTATTTTGATTGCCAACTAATTTTTGTTTAATAGTGCAACTTACTTTACTTTGTGTCAAATTTTATATAGTGTATGGTTTTGTGCTAAGTGGAACAAAATTTGTTGAAGGCTACATTACAGTTATCAAATACAAATTTAGAACAAATAAAAATTGTTTTGACAAAGTTCCACAGGAATACATACACTCAATCACAGTAAGTCAAGTTGCATGATATAGGTAGTAATGTAAACCCATAAGACTGGAAATGGAGTCTATCTCAGGAAAAGCACAGCTTGGAAAAGAAAGACTGAACAGTGAATGACTACTGACACTTGCGAGCATTTTGTCTAAAAGGTAGGAAAGGTGGGAGAGGCTGCAGAAGTTTTGACAAATTGCCAAGCAAGTTGGTTACAGTTAGTGAGCAAAGCACAAAGCCACCATGGAGAAAGTGACCTTTGATCTGTACATCTACATAACAGAAATAAGGGTATTAGTGCTACCAAGTTTCGGTGACTATTGGGTGTAAAACTGTGTGGCATTGATATTATAGACTCAATGATCAACATTTTCTTGAAAGAAATATTTGATACCAATGACCAGGAGAAAAAGTCTGTGAAAGGGAGGGAATTATTAAGATAATCCTCAGTAAATGTTATTCACAATGATGATGTAGATTGCATCTATCATCCATCCATCCATCCATCTATCCATCCATCAATTTATTTCTCTGCCTATCTATTTAGTCTATCTCATTGCTCCAAAATAAGAATGCTTAGACTTCTCCAAATGGTAATCTTCTTCCCTTCCTGTTTCCCTTTTCTTCTTCTTTCCCTCTGATCCATCCATCCATTCGTCATCTTTTCTAGTTCCTCTTGTGTTGTCGACTCTCTTAAGCATCTGATGTTCTAACAGGAATGTAATACAAAAATACCTCATCAATTACAGCCCAAACTTACCTGCCATAGATGACTCAATAGTCTGATGGCTCTTGTTAGAAAAAAAAATCTTAGATGAAGTTGGCACTGCTAACCACTGTGATCACTCATATAATCAATATATTTATGGATTCATTTTAATATTTGGTCACGTGTAGAATGAAATGATATCTGAGCAGAAATTAATAGTTATAATTGCTTTCAAGACTTTTTTAACATGGCCTTTAATAAACACAAAGAACTAAGAAATTAGCTCTTCTGCTCTAACCCCCTTGTTCTAATGCTGGTTGGTGTCTCCTGCTGAGCCCATGCCTGGTGGCTGCTGTTTCAAACCTCATTTCTTCTTGGCCTCCGATAACAAACTTGGAATCAGCCAGTTTTCAATCAGTCTTGTTGCATTGTTTACCAGTTTATAAGCCTTTATGCTTATATCAAAAATATTATAGGATGAAAACCATAAAAAGTCACAAATCTGGTCAGTTTCTTCTGTTTTATACAGATTTCAAAAATGTTGCAAAAGTTGCCAACCACTGGATATAGTTGATAGCAGAAAATAGCTCCAACTCTGAAAAAACTACCTACTCACCTGAGTAGCTGGTACCTCTTCCCTGCCTCCTCCCTTCCCCCTTCTTCCCATCTTCTATTCTTCCATCTATTCATCCTCTCTTCTTGTCTCTCTTGTCTGACAACTTTTCTTAAGTTTCTGATAGTATAACATTAACACACAATATGAAAATATCCCATGAATTATAGTTCAAACATACTTGCAATGGGTGATGCAGTAGTGTGACGGCTCACATTAGCAGAACTGACTGTATCCTTAGACAAGCTGCCCCCTGCTGAGCAGAGTGGTCAGAGTGGCACCAAACTTTGCTTACTACAGTTTTCAGTTACATTTTCCAGCATGGGGTTGCTGCACTGCAAAGTCAGAGAAGGATTGGTACTTGTGATGTAAGTTCATTCCTCTTTGCTACCAAGACACCTATGCAAAGGGTTTCCTTAATTAGATCTTTCATTCTATTAACATTCCTTAGTCTGACTTTCTTCTTCAGTACCAGCTGACCTCTACTTTACCTCTTCTCTCACCCTGCTCTGATTGTCACAGAGGTAGCTCCCACTTTGGACTATGAGTGCCTTCAGGCCAGGGACTTCACCATTTATTTACTGTTTCAGATTATACACTTCCAAGCAAAATTCCTGTCATAGAGCGGGTGCTCAAACTGGTGTTTGAATTTGTTGGAAAGTGAATTTCCAATGTTAGAACCACTGATCTAAAGAGGTAAGCACTTACTGAGAAAGTATGCTGTTCCAACATAGGTGAGAAACACTGAGTTAAAAATCACCTTATTTACTGAGCTCATACTATGTCCTATGCACTAGATTTAATGCTATGTAGCATAAATAAGAGTGGATTCATTTTTATTTAACTGAACTCCAAGAGATAAAATGTGTAACAAAAAGCCAACAAATACATAAGGGCAAGGAAAGGAAACCAAGAGAATAAAGAAATACAAACTGATTGGATTTGGGTATTTTATACTCCGAAGTCTTTTCTGATATTTCAACTAAAACATGAAAGAGATGGAGTCAAATGCACAGTAATAGATAATAAGTCAGGCAGCAAGGGCAGTGAGAAAGCATAGGTAGCCACTTGGACTGCTTGCATATAGAAAGGAGGCTACTGAGCATGCGGCCCTGTGAGTGAGAGACAGAGTTGATATCATAGGTGGTATGAAATTAAATAGCATTGTAAAAGCCCAAACTGGTACTAGGCTTTCACTGTAGGAACAATGGAAATGTAAAACAACTGAATTTTTGGCAGTTATACAATAGAAGAGTCTACTTGGGTAACTTCTGCAGCTCTGTGTTGTTGGGAACTATTATTTTAAGGTGTGTTACTTTTGCTTATTTTGCATTTGTTTCACTCTGTGGTACTGTGATACATCTAAAACACCTGATGGTCTAATAAAGAACTGAATAGCCAATAGCAAGGCAGGAGAAAGGATAGGCTGGGCTGGCAGGCAGAAAGAATTAATAGGAGAAATATAAGAAGAGAAAAAGAAGTAGTCAGAGGAGGAAAACCAGGGACCAGCCATCCAGCTACACCGCAAGTCATGGAGTAAGAAACAAAGAAAGATATACACAAATAGAAAAAGGTAAAAGGCCAGAGGCAAAAGATAGATGGGCTAATTTAGGTTAAGGAAAGCTGGCTAGAAATAAGCCAAGCTAAAGCCGGGCATTTATAATTAAGAATACGTCACCCAATGTGGTTTATTTGGGAGCTGGGTGTCAGGCCCCCAAAAGAATAAAAACAAACAACAACACAATGTAATTCGAATGTTCCCTATTATCCCATTTATTCCCTATTTATCCTCAGGGAGGTACAGCATAGCATTAGAAGTAAAGATGTACCAGTTTTAGTCACACCCATTGTTAATCTCTGTACAGGTTACATAACTTTTCTTTGTTTCAATCCATTTATTTCTATAATGGCTATAATTAGAACATCTGATAGTGTGATTTAGGATATAGTGAGGACTAAAGACTGTATCTGGCATACAGTAGGCTCTTAATGTAATATTTGTTCTCATTTTAATGATCATGAAAATCTGCATGTCAATCCCATGTTAAGTGCTTGAAATACATTGTCAAAAGGACAGTTCTCCTCAGAAGACACATGATGTCAATAGAGTAAGTGCTTTGGTAGGACAAGGTCCAGATCTTGAAATATTTACCTCAAATGTAGAAAAATGGCAGATATTAAAGCAAATTGTTTACTACAAAAAGTTTTGCATCTGTTTGTTTTCTGTAAGCTTACAATGCAACACAGAATTTCTCATTAAAATTAACGGGATTCTTCAGATGGTTTTCATTAAAGCTTGAAGAAATCATGTGACTAGAATTATTTCACCATTTTGGAGTCCTATCTTCCCTTTTCAGTGTGCTGCCAATTTAATGGTTTGCAACTCAAGCAAAACACAGGTAATAAATTCTTTGTAGGAGAGAAAGCTGTGGTAAATTCTACAGAAATCAAAGAAGGAACACCATTTTATGTTTTCTTGTTGAGGTTTAGCCCAATGTAAAGACCCTTTTAAGATTTAATACCTTGACATACCCATGCTATTATTTGTTTCCATATGTCTTTCCTAGTGACCTCATGTATTGTGATGATCTGAGTATTATGTATTGATAGAGAATAAATGGAAATGTCTGATTTAGTGTATATACTGCATTGTCAGAAGTTTGGGTCTATTCATCTTTACTAGCTAACCTCAGTGGGGGCCGGTACCATAATAAGGAGATTGTAAATTTCACTCCATTTTATGTATAAGAAGCAGGTTCCAAAACAGGACAGAAATCAGATGTTCCTTTAATAATTTCTATGATGAATATCTTTTTGCAAAATTAATAATTATACTTTAATTTACAGTTATGTTTTTAAGCATATTTTTTTAGGCAGGGTCTCATATACCTTAAGTGGGACTTGAACTCTCTGTAGAGTCAAGAATGGTCTTGAACTCCTCTCTTCTCAGTTCTGTGTCCTCTGTGCTGGAATTACAGAGGCACACCACCATTCATGGCTTGTTATTACAAATTTTAATTTTTCCAGTTGGATTTTTCCAGTACAAAATAAAACTTGGACTGTGTTTCAGATCTAGTCCGTGTAAGAACAAAAATATTTCTTGGAAAAAAATATGTCCAGAGGTCAAAGAAACAAATGTTTTCCCATGGTTCATAACAATGTGTGCCAATAGATCAGCAAAACATGTGCCTGGAACACTGTGAATATGCAGTCGGGTTACAAAGCAAATCCCTGATACAGATGGCAGCCGGAACTGTCCACTGCCCTGGTGCAAACTCCAAGCCATGCATTCTTTATATATTGTGTGCAGTGAACTTTGTGGCAGAAAGTGCTGCACAGAAAACTTCAATTTATAATAGTCATTTGGATTTTGCTTAAAAACAGAAACTCAAAAAGTGCTGTAAAATTAACTAAGGTGTCAGTTTATCCCCAAACTAATTATCTGTAAAGTAACTAATGTCTCTCTAATGTAAATGTCATATGTGATAGTCAATTCTGATATTTATGAGAACAAATTAGTAGTTTAATTATGAGAATTTGATAGAATGAGAATGACTTTAAATAATGATTTGAGTAATAAAATGTATTTCTAATTGTGATATTAGAATTTACAAACCCTGAAAAATGTATCTGTAAGAAAAATGCACCGTTTTCTTTAATTACCTTGAAAGGCTATTCTATTAGTGCTCGTGGGTAGGCAGGATGCATTTAGTCTACTGAGCTTCAGCAAGGCCTGATGTTTTTGGAAGCTGGGGATTTTCATTAATCCTTCATGGTTTTAAAAAATCCCTTTGTGCCATCTGCAAATGCACAAATTACCACTTAAAATATCAGTAACAATAACAAGTGTATATCGTTTCATGCTTTGAAAACCGTGTTTCAGAAAACATTACATTAGACGAGACAAGGATGAAAGGCAATCTCGGCGACAGTGCAACTGGGTGGATGTATCTTGATTTCAAAGAATTGTGATATCTTCCTCCGAGACTAGTATTCTCATTCTATTAATGAAAACAAACAAAATCTGAGATGAAGGCAGTCTGTTTCCCAGTCTAATTAAAGGGATGTTTGATTTTAATGCTTCATTGAATTTACTTTGTCCCTACTCAAACATGCAGTCATAGAAAATGAGCTGCAGGCCATGCTGCCGTTTCCAACTTTTCCCTTCCAACACTTCAGCGAACACATTGCAGAACATTTATTTTTGCTGGTGAAGTTGTAAGGCTAAGTACCTTACTTTTCTAGGCAAAAGTGATAGATAATTTAAAAATACCATGAAAATGGGGGATTATACTAAGACTAGATTGCATGTATAAAATGAATTGAGTTATATTCATTTTTATGTCATAAAACACCAACACAAGACACAAAAGATACTGGCATTTTAGAGTATTTTTCATGAATAATGATTTCAATAGAAGATATTTAAATTAATTAACCTCAATTTCCATTCATTTTGCACTATGTAATTGAAGGCATTTGGAGGGATATAAAGGGATTCTTTATTTAATGTTCCTGTATTTACCTGATTTAGAACCTATGAAACAACACATTTTAGGTACAGAATCCAGGGCTTATCCTAGAATCTTACAGGAGAGTGGCATGGAGGTGCTGCTGGGGTTGGGAGCAGGCAGCTAAACAGAGTCAGGAACTACTCTAAGACTTCCTAGGCTCTGCTAGTGGTGTCCCAAGCTTGGTGATTTCCCCTTTATTTCACTAACAAGTTGTCTATGAGAGGCATTTTTAAAAAAAATAATATGGCGGTATCTAAATATTAGTCAACATTGTCTCCAAATGAATAATACTATATTGATTTAATATCAATTTAACACCCAATAATCAATTTACTTCAAGGAAATAAGAACGAAAGCATGTCAGCAGAAAGAAAGGAAAAGAGAATGTCTTAAGAGACACTGTGAACAACAGCAGCAGAAAAGGAAAATGTATGCACAAAGTAGACAAAAGCAGATTTTTATACCTCAGGAGGATCGTGCTTGGTAACTCTCTACTCAACTAATCCTGCCTTCCATGGTTTTAACATCTGCGGTTTACAGTAGACTACAGGAAGTCATTTGTAGTTCTGCAATTCTCTGCTTTAGATATCCATCACCAATTCTGAGGGCGTCACTTTCAAACAATCTACCCTGGCTAATGTTTGCTCATTTGGAACAAGACAGCCAACAATCTCCAAACAAGTCTCTTTGACTCTGACCTAGCTGATCTGATACTTTTTGATCCTGTGCCACAACTTCAACAACCTTTCAAATGATTGAAAATGAAGTAGCTCTTAAGGTCAAAGTGGTCCCCCCTTTCTTCTCCCAGTGAACCCTGTCTGCCCCCATTTCTTCATCTGACTTGCTGTGTTTACTCTTTTCTGTATTATCTGATTCCTCCCAATGGATTTGATAGTTCACTAATGGCAGGTTACATGTGTGCCTCTGTGTGTGTTCTGATGTGATTCCTGGCTTCTGAAAGACCAATAAGCACATTACAAATGTCAAATAATTTTACAACATAAGTGAAAAATGCAGATTCAACACAGGATTTTATCTAGGAGATAGTAGCAAAGAGTATATCTACAATATAACCAAATACTTCAGGTCCACCATATACAAAGTTGTAACATGGTATTCATTTAGGCCTTGGAATTTTTACCTTAAATTATGTCAATTAAAATTGCTATGTCCTTGAGAGTAGGAAGAGTGAATGGTGTCTAGAATTGTAATTTTACCTGCGTTTAAAGAGCTTTTATTTTGTCTAAATGTGAAGGAAAGTTGAGAGAAGCTACGTCTCCCATCACTTTTATACTTGGACTCAGAGTTCATACCTAACACTTAACAATATCTCTTTGGAACTTATTACAACCATTTCATGCAGCAGAAAATATACACTATACTTTAATTTTCTTCCTTCTGCATAATCCTTTGGTTCAGAAAAACATTTGACTTCTTTAGGTCATGACTAAACTATTTAGAAAAAAAGACCAAATCAATGTGTGTGTGCACTCATATACGAATGACTTTCAAAACAACTAGCCCATCTCCTGTGTAATAGCTGCCAGGACTATATGTGACTCCTTCACTTCACTTTTGGTGAGAGTTCCTTTGCAAGTTAAATACTTGAAAAACCAGTGCTTTGTTTCTTTTGTAGTCCAGAATGTACAAACAGGTGCACTGACAAATGGTATGATTATGTTTGAACCTAATTACCGAAGAAATGCTGACAGTAACCCAACTCCAAATCAGTGGCTATATATAGAATTACTTGGGCTATTGTGAATATATGCTATATGTTAAAACTTCAGTTATTAGTAAGTTATAATATGAAATTGTCCTATCAAATAACTTTGTAGACTATTTCTTATGTTTAGTGACAAAAGCAATGAACAGATTGAATAAGATCAATTTTATCTTTCCTCATCTTCTCCAAAGGTTGAGCACATATTTATGGCAGATCTATAAATGTTGATACGAAAATGACAAAGTTTAATTTTAATACAAAATTCCCTTATACCTTATCACATCCTGTGCACATGTATAAACACAGAAAAAACACTTGTTGTTTATGAAGAACCTCTAATTAACCTCTGAAGGTAATGTGATACTGAAGGTGAATTCTTAGCCTCCCAAACTCATCAGTGTTGAATAGAGAATAATTTTCTGTGGCAATGAGTTCATGTTCATGATAAGGAGAAACAAATGGCAAAGCACTAGGAACTCAAGTACGTTAGTTCCAACTTGATTTTTTAGTTTCTAATTAGCATGTTTTGGTCACAGCATATTTAGATTAAAGTTACCTCACTTCTTCATTATAAGGTATTGGTAGCATTTCTACATAAATTAATGAAAAAGTTATAAAATCTTACAGGATTAAAACTTGAGCCTCCATCTAAAGTCATTTGCAGAAATGTAAGTGTTGAAAAGCTAAAAATGATCACTAGTTAGGGTCCAGGGACAAAGACATGATTAGAAGGAAAAGGGCCAAGGAGTTAAATAATCAGTGAAATTAAGAAAAAAAATAGTCTATTTTTGTTTGCTTGTTTTGTTTTGGAGACAGGATTTCTCCATGTAGCTTTGGTGCCTTTCCTGGAACTCACGCTGTAGCCCAAGCTGGCCTCAAACTCACAGAGATCTACCTGCCTCTGCCTCCTGAGTGCTGGGATTAAAGGCTTGCGCCACTACCACCCAGCTAAGAAAAAAAAATCTTACAAAAACTAGTCTTCTATGGTAAGATAATTAGTCTAACGGAATGTTTTACAATTTTAGTTCCTCTAACAGCAGTCTTAGATAGTCAGAATTGGCAGGTTAACTATGTGTCTTTCCCTGAAAATAATTCCTTGAAAAAAGAGACTCCAAATCAATTTTTATGGCCCTGTTTTATACGATGGGATTTATATAGACATGAGAAGAAAACAGGATTGTATGAGAATTTTGGAAACAAAATAAACAATGCTTTTTGAATAGTTATGTATTTCTTCTTCTGATGTGGCTACTTGTGATTGCTTTTCAGGTCCATCTCTTGATAGGGGATTTACTCTTTGTCTGACTTGCTCCAGGATAAACAAGATCCCCACTAGCAGAGTACTGAGAGGAAGGTTGTATTTTCTTGTTTATGTTAGGTCTTTAAGTATAAAGTATCAGCTTTTTTACAAACAACCTCAAAAGCCCAATTACATGATTTCACTTGTTCAAAATGTAATTTATTGCTAATGGAATCACAGAAGTGTTTTCGCAGTGTATGGAGTACAGAGCCAAGTAAGGCAAATTGCTAGTGAAGAGGAATTATTGATTCTCCTGTTACAATTGGTGCTTTTCAGCTTTGATACATGGCATTGTATTTCTATTGTAACAATAATTTCTATTTAAGCCTCAAGTCTTCTGTGCTACCTTCCTTGGGCAGTGTTGTTTTAACCAGTTCTGACATTTTGCAAGAATTCTGTTGTTCTCTTAAGAACCTTGAATAAATGTTGTGAGATCTGGGATTGAGAAGTTAGGAAAGCACCAGTAACTGTTTACTCAACTTTGGCCAGACTTTTCTTCTTGTCCACTGTTTTCATCTGAATATATAGGACACTAAACAGATGTTGGAAGTTCCATCTTAGCCTTAAAACCTCTGAGATAATGAAGTTAATTTCTTCTTTGTAATTGGTAAAAACTGAACTTCATAAATAACTTTCTTTATAAAATTTAATACTAAGTATATAATAGTTTTCCAGCCAATTTAGTTGATTTACTGTAGCAAAGCTATCAAATGAATGGGTTAGGACGGAAGTATTTTTTTTGTTCTCTGACAATATGTTGTGCTTTCATTGAATATGAGTCTCTTGTAGCTAGAAGTTACAGATGGGTTCTTTGTACATTAATTCTTCCTCATGAGATAGAAAGTCATGCAGGTCAAGGAAGTAAAGCACTCTTCTATACCCCTTTCATTTCCATTTTCAACATAGGTCTAAACAGTGGCCATTTTTTAAGGAATGCTCTTGGTGTCTAATTGACTTCCTTCCAAGAGTTCATGAAGTGGTTATTATTACATGATTTTATGACTGAGAAAAAAAAAATGAAACTTAGAGAGAGTCACCTGCTAGGTTTGAAGTCACTGGAAAGAGGTGATGCTGGGACACTGCCTGGATCTGTGTGATACTGAAGCTAAGATCCTGCTCCTCCGGTGAGTTTTGACATCCAGTAAATCAAGCAACACCTATTGAAGCAAATCCAAAATGTTCTTTCTTCTGGAAACAATGTTTATAAAATCTTCCCCAAACGCAACTATTTTGTTTTAGGACTACAAGAGAAGCAAGGAAAAGCCATTAGATGACTAGTTTTAAACCTGAGCTTTATCAACCTTGCAAATGAGGATCTCATACTGAAATGTTAAATGTAATTATTTATGTAGCATAAAATCATTTATATTCTTGCATCTGAAAAGCTCTCAGTGGTATAAAACTTGTAACCATCATTATTATTATTTAGTATTACTGTTATCTAAAGCACAAAAATGCTTTGAAGGATAGAAATTCTTACCTTTTTTGGTTGGTTCTACTAACATATGACAAGTATCAGAAAAATTCTTTGTAATCGTTTCAAAATCAACATGTTACTATTTTGCAAATGTCTTAATTTTATGTCTTAACATTGAAGAGTTACACTGACTATTCTGAGGGGAAATGTCTCCATTTGTGTAGGGAGGGAAAGAATGAAATTTTAAAGCAGGTTCCTTAGGTCCTTCGTATTTTGTTTTTTTATAATTTGAAATGTCATGATGAACAATTGCATTTATGCTAGTCATATTAATATAGGTCTATGCTAAGCAGTGGAAAAGTTTGGAACTTTGGATTAGAAAAATGTCTGATGTAGGTCTGTTTAGAACAGTATTTGGCATAGGCACACATTGATGACTTTTTTGAAAATAATGCTTAGCATAATGCTAACTCTATGGGATAGCTTTATATCAATTTGACACAAGTATCTGAGAAGAGAGAAACTCAATTGCGAAAATGCCTCCATAAGATCAAGCTGCAGGAGTCTTATAGGATATTTTTTAAATTAGTGATTGAAGTGAGAGAGCCTAGTCCATTTTGGGTGATACCACCAATGGGCTGGTGGTCCTGGGTTCTATAAGAAAGTAGGTGGAACAAGTCAGTAAGCAGCACCCCTCTATAGCCTCTGCATCAGCTCTTGCCTCTGGGTTCCTGCTTTGTTTGAGGACACTTGTCCTGAATTCCTTCAACAATGATTAGTGATATGGAAGTATAAACCAAATAAACCCTTTCCTCTCCAACTTGCTTTTGGTCATGGGCTTTCATCTTAGCAATAATAATCATAACTAAAACATTAACATTCTAGGTTGTAGGTGTAGTTCATACATATTTAGAAAAATACTTGGTTATTATAGCTACCCTGAACATTAGCTAGCATAGTTATAATAACAGAAGATAACAGAGCCAGGACAAATATTCATTGATCCCAAATACAAACTTTGTGTTCTTCCTTTTTTACTAGACTATACTATGAGCAGTAACTTTCTATGAAATTTTGATAAATTATTTGATATTTAAGTAGATGCATTTGGGGTAATTTACACTAAATCATATAACAAAAGGAAATTCAAATATCATGATACTTAAGCTGTTTAGTGGCTTTGGTGTTAAGAAAATGGCAGGTACCTGTTAGATCTGTAAGCATTTCTTATGTGCTTCATAAAGGGTCTGTAATTTTATTTTATTCTTTAAAAAAAGACTAATATCATGAAAGCTAGATAAAGAAGCAGTATATAATACTGAAGAAGAAGTTAAGGTTTCTAGAATTGACTTACTAATATAAAAGGTGAGTTACTGTGTGATACTATACATAGAAAATAAAGTTTGACTTTAGCAGTTCCAGCATATTTTTATTTTGATAAATTGCACCCTGTCATGGTTTTCTCTGCTGCTCACTCTCACAGAATACTCATACATATACATCCAAAGCTCTCTTAGAAACACTTAGGAAATATTCTCTCAGGGTTTTGAAAGACCAAAGAGTCCCAGTTGTTAGTTGAATACTGCTTTCTTAGACTGCTGAGATTTTGAATTAAGGAGACCCTAAGATAACTTCCAAAGATTCTGTCTTTGGCATTTCTCTCTATTAGAGTTCTGAGTCATATGGAAGACATGACTAAAGATTAAAATCTCTGAAAGCCACTGTTAAAGAGAGAGTGAACCATGGGTAACACCCAGCTATTGGTTATCTTCTCAAAAATGTAGCTGGACTACATTTCCCCAAATCCCTCTTAGTTATAAGTAAGATTGGTGCATCGACTGAGTGGCAAGTATACACAAATGGAATCATGCATCATTCAAACATGGTGCTTATGTCTTATGAGTATGCCATGGGTTCTTTATCTTTTCCTCTTTCCTGCCTGTACTTCTCTCTCCTTTCTTTTCTTCTTCCTCTATAAGAAAGTGAGCCCCTAAAGCTTTGCATAAGTTTGTGTCTGGGTAGGTAACAGTTAACATTTTGGTTTTTAAATGGTAATACTTAAGAAATGTTTGTTGTATTAATCTAGCAAAATTTGGGTGTAGGTTATAATAACAGTAATCCTGCTCTAATGTCTTTGTAGTCTCACCAGGGCAAAAGAATTCATCTCAAAGTTAATTTATTACTTTTTCACTATGTTATAATTCTAGATAATGAATAAAATGTATTTCATGCTAATATTTCCTTCAACCACCTACAAATCATCTTTACATAATTAAGAGACAAAGATTCCTGTTCTGCTCAGTGTGTTACAGAGTACAAAAAAAAAATGAATGAAGTACTATATGTAGTTCATGAGCTTGTTTGCACTGATTGTCAATTTGACAGAATCTAGAATCACCTGCATGATGGGCGTCTGCGCATGCCTATAGGGGATTATCTTGGATAGGTTAATTGAGGTGAGAACAACTGTCCATGTAGGTGGCATTATTCCCTGGGTGGGTTCTGTACTTGGTAAAATGAAGAAAGTGAGATGAGCATGTATTTATTGCTCTTTCCTTTCTGAGTGTGGATGTAATGTTATCAGCTGCTTCAAGCTTCTACCACAATAATTTCCTTGACATGATGGAGTACTATGAGCTAAAATAAACCCTTTCTTCTTTAAGTTGCTTTTTTTTCCAGCTTTTTTTTTTTTTTTTTTTTTTTTGGTTTTTTTTTTTCGAGACAGGGTTTCTCTGTGTAGCTTTGCGCCTTTCCTGGAACTCGCTTTGGAGACCAGGCTGGCCTCGAACTCACAGAGATCCGCCTGGCTCTGCCTCCCGAGTGCTGGGATTAAAGGCGTGCGCCACCACCGCCCGGCTTTTTCCAGCTTTTTAATCACATGAATAGGAAATAAAACTTAGAACTCAGTACCAAAAAGTGGGGCAATTGCTGTGATAAAACTGACTCCATGGAGATAGATGTGGACCTTTTGGAAAATAATGGGAAGGGATGGGGTTGAGAAAGCATAATGGGTGGTGAACAAGACCAAAATTCATTGTATGTACTTGTATGAAATTGTCAAAGAATATAAATAGTTAACCAAAGAATAAATAAATCAGTGGTCAGGAATTTTAACTAAATAAGCAGACATTTTTCTGTACTTGGTAATTGTTTAAACTGACTGTTTTACTTGAACATTCTCTTATAATGTTGACTGTATGTTTTAAACAACACAACTAATGCCTGTGGCTTCTAGTAGAAGAAGAAATGGCAACATTTAGCTGAAGGTGCGAGGGGAGTCAGAGTTGCTGACTCCTGTGACAGAGTTGATACTCTGTCAGTTTCTATGTTCTAAGTGGTTTTGTGTGCTCTTTCTGTCCATGATGTCTTCTATCAGGTCTCAACTTTGCTTTTCTTTATTTTGATGTGTGTCCTGCAATGTTGACCCATATGGAGCTACATTATTGGTTTCCTTAATTCTAATTTCCCCAAGTCCTAGGACAAGAAGAGGGAAGACGTGCTTGCCAAGGGCAGCTGTAACTTTCCAAGCTAGGCAGAGCTTCTGTTAACATGCCCTTCATCTTTTTCTTCCTCTGCATTTCGCCATGAGCTCTATTCCATCACTACTTCATGGGTTGGATCCCTTCCTCTCTTCTTTTTATGTTTGAATGGGCTGCTTATTAAATTCCCCTCATTTTCACAATATAGCACACTGTTTCTTTGCCTGTGAGATCTACCAGGTTAGTCATCTCATTTGATGTTTATAGCTACTTTAAAAAATATTTGCTCCATTTTATAGTGGAAATTTTGATACATAGAGAAAATAGCACAAAGCAAACAGTTAGAAACTAGCAATTTTGACTCTTATTATAGTTTTGTCCATACATTTATGCAGCCTGTCTTTACCATACACATTTAATCACTCTAGCCATATTACACTGAATAAATGTTAAACTCGTGTTTTTTTTTTTTTACATATTTATACTTAGAAGCAATGATCAGGAATTAAAATGGAGTCCTTTTAAGTGAGATCCATGGGTACAAATCATTTATGGTAATGAAGATGTGAATCACAGTGATGTTTAAAAGAGTGAATGTTTGATAATGGCATAATTATCAGCCACAGGAGATCATCACAACATGCATCTCTTCAAACATGTTAAATATTGAAAGTTCACTATACCGGGAATTCATCTTCATTGTACATGATGGGAACAAAATCTGTCAAATGATTTGATCATAAATTGTGAATGAACCATTGACCTATCCACCTACAAGGGGATAATTCTTCTAGTCTTTTTTGTGGAAATTATCATAGCTTGAATAGCAACATATTCAACCTCAAAAAGTACTCAACTTAGATAGCTATACCAAAAGACATGAAGTAAAAAAATATGGAATATCTTAATACATATTTGGTTAAGTTTCTTGGAATGAGAAGTGCTCTGAGCAAGGAGTTGTCTTTGTGATAGTAATGTCCCTACAACCACCCCAATGTCTGAGAAACCAGTATAGAGAGATTTTCCCTTCTGTCATTATAGATCTTTACACCACCAACATTAGAAAAAAAAATATCAACTTAAGTGAATAGCAAATGGAGCATCCACTCCAAAAGGCTTGTCTTTGACCTTTCCTCTCAGTGATAAATCCCTGAAACGTTTTAAGGCATGTTATTTGCAAAGCCTTGCTCTGTACCTAAGAGTGATCAAATGGTATCAAGCTACCTAAAGATGATTGACTTCACTTTGGCAATATTTGAAACTATTCCAAAATAGTTTGTTGACCTATACTAAAATGCTTTCAGTGAATTCTGAAATAGTCCATTTGTTATGTCAACTAGGAGTATTACATGACATCTGAAAATTGCATTACAATTTATTGAAGTAATATAAAATATTCTTTATTGGCAATCTGGTAAGACATGAAAACAATATTCTGATTAAAAGCACAAGAATTCTTGGTACCTCATCTTAAAAGAATTCATATCATGCCCTAATCTAAGTGCACTAGTCTACTACTTGAGAAGTTTGTCACATTAAAGATATTCAGACAGGGCTGGGTGGTCTTGGTGCACGCCTTTAATCCCAGCACTCAGGAGGCAAAGCCAGGTGGATCTCTGTGAGTTTGAGGCCAGCCTGGTCTACAGAATGAGATCCAGGACAGGCACCAAAATTACACAGAGAAAGCCTGTCTCACCCCCCCCCCCCCAAAAAAAAAAGATATTCAGAAAGGTTAAGAAATTTACAGTAACATCACCAAACTGAGGTAGAGGTTATATTGGCATCATTTAGTAGCAATGAAATTTGTAGACTCCACAACTTAAAAGAATGTGTTACCAGTGGAACCAGTTTAAAGTTGTTGCTCATACACTTTGTTTTCCTAAGAATTTAAGTGTGGGTCACATGCAACTAAGAAATGCTCAAAGTGGAAGAAAATGTCTTCCCCAGGAAAGAGCACAACAAGGAGTGTATGGAGAGGTTTTGACCTTAAAACATAAAAGAAAGTTTTAACAAGAACCCAAATATGTGTGTGGCTATGAAAGATTTGTATGTTGGCCACAGTGAGTCTATTTATAATTTCTATATCATACACTATGACTCCACTAGGTAATTTGTATGTGTTATTAAATATAGATAGTATTTTTGGAACCATTGTCTATAGAAACACAAGTATATGATAGTAGAAGATAAGTTGTATAGAGAGAATTTCATATGATTATTATGATAATTTTCTTAGGCATAAAAGAAAGGTTTATTGTACACATGTTAGTTGAGTGTGTTTATAACTTAAGATACATAATAATAATCAGATACCTTTGTGTAGTCAAAATATTCTAACAAGTACATTGTCCTCAATATGAAAAAAAGTTCCTGGAATAATAATAAAAACGGTAATTCTTGGAGTGAACCTAAGAAGGATATGAGCTGTAGAGAAATTTGTGTTTATGTCTAGTTTAGGTGTACAGCTAGTTGGCTTTGGTCCTGTGTATCAGATTCCTGGTTAAGGACAAAGACTCAAAGACAAAACTATTTCTCCTTTTCAAGTTTGTAGGAGGCTATGGCGTCAGTTACAGCATTGTTCAGGAAACAGGCAGTACTGCATAATGGATTCAGAACAATTAGCTCCCCACCAAGGAAAGGTAGGTAGTATGATTATATATCAACAACCAGTAAAAACAAGGGGGAAGGTACTAACGGTATTCCATCCTGGAATTGCCATAGAGAGTGGGTTAACTGTACTTCATCTTGTTCTTCATTCATAAGACCTACTAAACATTATTGTAAAAACATCTTACCAATGAGTACTCTTTTATACTATACCGCATATATGGCTTAGAGTGCTTTGTTTAAATGATGGTTTTTGGTTTTGGTACAAGGGCTTGAACCTAGGTCTTATGCATGCTAGGCAAATATTCTATCATAAACTATGTTCCCACACTTTAATATTGGGTTTTGCTAAGCCATTTCCACCAGTCCGAATTCCTTGTGCTGAATTATCGAACTGATCCTGATCATCTTGCTATGGGATCCTATAGTTTAGATATTTTATTCTGTAGTAGCCATATTAAGCTACTGCTTTGCATAGCCAAAATCAAATTTGTTAATTTCTCTTTTATTTAATTCTGCCTTTAAGTTCAATTATATATTTGGTTGTAAGAAGTCAAAACTTTTCAAAACATGATTTATGGCTCATCTATATCTGATCTACCCAGGACATTGTTTTAAAGGCAACATTTGGGACATGCAACTGCTTGAATTAGAATTTGGGGATGAGGCTAAGGATTTGGCAATTTTAATAAGAACCCTAGGTGGTTCTTATGCATATGAAATTGCAGTATAGAGACAATTTTCCTTTAATCAGGACTTTCTATTGTTATGAACAGATCCCTGGAACTAATTTATTTTAGAACTCAAAGGGACCTTCAAGATCACCTCTTTCAACATCTACATGTATAAATGAGATGTGTTTGAAATTCCAAAGATACTTGATACTTTTTCTGAGAAGGCAGCTTTAAAAACTCTGATACAAGTAAAAATAACAACTGTCATTTATAAGGTGCCAAAAACTTGCTTAGCAGCTAACATAGCATTTTTAGTAGTAGAATAATGTTTGGACACAGATGTGCAGATTGGGAAGCATCCCTTATCAGCAAGTGGACTGGTTTTGCCTCTGTGTATCCTTGCTGCAGGTGGACTCTAACATAGCATCAGCTAAGCCCACATGGATCAGCTACCATGCATATGCAGATATTCAGGTTTATTCAGACTCAAATTTTTAAAAAAAATATTTTCTAATTTGTTCTTAAAATTTACAGAATTTTGAATTCTTAATCTCAAATTATACATCTATATTTAATTACTGCCCAACTATTATGCTAAACTGTTAAAATCATGTGTGCTAACATGTCCTTCCATTGGGGGCAATCCTTACTTTCTGTCACTTGGTGCTATGGATTTCGAATTGGTGCTCTAGTCTAGAGTGGTTCTCAATCTGTGGGTTATGACTTCCTTGGAAAACTTCTATCTTTAAAAATATTTACATTACAATTCATAACAGTAGCAAAATTATAGTTATCAAGTAGCAACAAAAATAATTTTATGCTTGAGTGTCCATAAAACATGAAGAACTGTATTAAAGGGTCACAACATTATGAAGCTTGGAAACCACTGCTCTAGTCAGGGTTCAACTTCTCTAGTATTTACAGGAATCTGAAAACTGGACAATCATAAACAATGTTACTCATCAACTGGCTAAACTATTCATTTGAGTAAGCCCTGAGTTCTGGATCTGTAATTTGATAGTAAAATCTTCATGGTGAGTGACCATTATTTGTACATGTTATGCATCAGACACTGATGTACTAGTGATTGATCATTACCTCCATCTAGGGCCAGTGTTGGCCAACTATAACCTAGACATTAAATTCAACCCATAGTAAGATGTTTCAATATCAAGCCAGCAAGGAGAATGGCCCCATACGCTCATTTGTTTGAATACTTAGTCCACATTTGGTGGAACTGTTTGGGAAGGGTTAGGAGGCCTTGTTAGAGGAGGTGTATCCCTGGGAACAGGCTTTGAGGTTACAAATGAATCATGCCACACCCAGTCCTATTTCTCTCAGGGCTGTCTCTCTCTGCCTCAGTTCTTCCTTTGCTCCACCATCATGGTTTCTCTGAAACCAAAAGCTAATTAGATGCTTTCTTTTATAAGCTCTTTTGGTTATGCTGTTTTATCAGAGCAATAAAAAGTAAATAAGATATTAAAATATCTTTTTACGCATATATCTTTTTTAAAATAAGTAAATTGGATTATTAATTGAAAATTTCAAAAGGAAATATCAACTTATTAACTAGTAACATGTTAATGGTCCCTTCATGTCTCATTTCTACATCTGCATGTTACATAATTAGTTTCATGGTTTTAAAAATAGTAAATATTTCCTAAAAAATTAACAGATCATTCATCTGGACAGAATTTTATGTAATATATTTAGAAAAATCTCATAATATGAAAATAATATGATGGTCATAATATAAAAATAATAAGATGCAAGGTCATTTATATACCTCTTAAGGAAGTTAAGCCATCTGACTCCCCACAAAAACACAGACTAATAAAAAACCCCAGTACAAGAAACCTTCCTTTTGAATGGTTTGTCAAAGTAGTCATCGACTCTCTATACGATATAGATTATAGATGTAGCCCTTGGTTGCCTCTCAGGTGTTGAGGGTGGGTTGCTATTGCTGAAGACACCACATTTTGAGTTGAATATGTCCTGAAAGCCTCTTTCCTGAAGTCTACTGTCCATAGTTCCAGAAAATATCGTGCAAGATGCCAAGAGAAGGAACCAATTAAGCAGTCCTACCCAGCTGCAATAGCTATGAAACACGATAATTAACAGTGTAGTAAGATATGCATAAAAGTAAAATAAGTGATGTTCACATGTCAGTGGCAACTAGCAGCTGTCCAACTGGACATGAGACCCACTAAATACATAGGAAATCATGGCTGGTACTGGAAATCTAATCAGTTTTGCAGAGGTAGTGAGGTTATGGACCTTAGAAAAGAATCCACTGCTACAAATTTGTTAGATCACCATATTTCCTTACTACATTCTAAAACTAACCCTTACATCCAAAGATACATGTAGCTACCATCCCCATCAAAGAAGCCTCCATGAACAGAAAATGGGGATCATTATTAAAGTAAACCACAACTAAAGGTAATGCAGAGATTTGCATACTAGGGAGAGCTCTGTTCCAGTGGATACATCTACATCCCAGCTCCTGAATCTATGCTCAAGAACATGGCAGAAGAAGGGGCAGGGAGACTGTAAGAGCCAGAATCCCAGGAATCCTGCTGTGAAACAATGTCTGCTAAACATGGTTGCACAAACAAGACCAACCAATATAAATGGACACATTCTCATGGAAGGTGGAAATTTTTGCAGAGTCTCACCCCTAGACACAAAACTATAGGCAACTAATGATTGTTGGGACAAGGAAATTCAGCCCCTTCCAGGAATGAGCTACCTTATTAGTTGTCTAACACAGAGTCGTCAGCCCTGAACACATATACATAAAACAACAAAAGCATTCAGCAAGTTGCATTCGTGTATAGTTGTCCATTGATTTAAACACACACATTTATGTAACAATCATAAAGAAAATAGTATCAACTTGAGGAAAGGGATTTGAAGGAGGGTAGCTGAGAGGAATTGGAGGGTAGAAGGGGTAAAGGGAAAGTTATTTAATTCTGCTTCAATTTAAAACATAAAACAATTACAAGCCAAAAATCTACACACAAAAAAAAAACCCAGCAGAAAGAAAGGTCTTCTTCTCAATTGTAGTGTCATATGAAAATGATAAGACATTTAAAATCCAGTGGTCATGAGTGATATTTTCTTGGAAGACAGCCATGTGCATTCATTTACTTACTAGATGACTTATTTCATGCTACAATTGGAGACTTCAACAGCTGTTTACCATGAAGATCACATATCCCACAGTGCCTAAAATTTGTCTTTTCTGCCTCTTTACAGAAAATGTTTGTGTGAATTTCTACTGCTTTCAAAGTGTATTCCACATACCAGCAACTTCAGGAACACTGAGAAGTATCTTGCTAGAAATGTAGTCTCCTCACATTTACAGATGTAGGCATTATGGAGGAGAAGCCTTACAGGATGCATCCTCATCTGCCTGGTGTTTTGGTTAGTTTTTGGGCAGGTTCTGATCGCAGCCAAGTTTAAGAACCATGGTCAAGTGAAGGCCTGACATTATTTCTCAATAATAGTAAGCAACAATGATGAAAATGTAAGTTAATATCTGTATAGGAGATCGTGACTTATTTAGCTTTTTTACTAAATTTGTAAAGACATACCAAAAAATAGAGAAGAAAATGATGGTCATTAATGAGCTCTCTTTGTTGCCAGAGAAAACCTTCAGTTAGGTGGGGGAAAGGTCTATTACGCTTTAGGGGTTACTTTAATTTTAGGTTTTGAAAAATCACTTCTGAATTTCTGTGGTACTTAAAAGAGTTTATTACTACATTTATAAAGGAGAAAATGCATTGTATTCAATTATTTAGATGTGAAGTTAAAGAGACAGCCCTATAATGGTATATGGAAATAAAATAGACTTCAACAGAAGAGAAGGAAAAATACTATTTCTGCTTCTTTTTGTAGAACCTACTCCTGGTGTCCAGTTATCCATACATATTTGTTACAAGCACCAAGCACTCAATATTCCCATATGGCTGATACCTCTACATCTACTGCTGATCATGAACTGCATGATCCTAATCTGAACTGCAACTATAGGGACAGATGAGGATGAAGGAAGACACAGTGTCTAATCATTTAAAAATAAACCAACAATCCAACTGAACTGAGGCTATTGCTTTAAAAGGCACACTGAAGAAATCCTTTTAAAAGAGGCTCTTAATGTTGCACTCCCAGGCAATAAATGGCTCAATGAGCCATTCCATTCTCATTCAGTGATATAGATTTCAGGATATTAATGAATATTTAATTTCAGTTCTATTTACCAATACAATAAAACCTGAGGTGATAAAAATAAGAAAATGATATTGTTATTAAAGCTAGCACAAAATGTTGCATTAACAAATGGTGATTGTAATTCAAGAGCACAGTGTTAAAAGGCAGGCTAACACTGCCTAGAGAGACAGAGAACACATTAGACATATTCTGTTTTTTCAAACATTCGAGGCTCCATTTTCAGTCATGAGCCATGCAAAGACGGTCTTGGAATACTTGGCAGTTATGCCTGGGCATCACCTATTACTCACTGGGAGACGAATCTTGGGTGAAATCATCCCCCGCACCTCCATTTCCTGTCTGTCTAACAGAGACTTTGATTACATTGCCTACTTTGTAGAATCCCAGTGAAGATGATGAGAGACATAAAATCTGAACCCTGGGCTTGACATATAGTGAGTACTCAAAGTGTGACTAGTGTTATTGTGGATACAGTGTGTCGCCAATTTGCATGTAGAGGAAGCTGTAAGGCAGTAGAGGGTAGGCAAAGACAATTCTCTCAACAGACTCAGAACCCTTGACACTCAGATCTTGCTGTTCACTGGCATTGTCTTCTCTTCTGGATAATAATCTTGTCAACTTTTTGTGGAAGGTACTTTGGCAATGTATGTATAGTACCTCCACATGAAAAAAAATTCACAGCTACTCATAGAAATGAATTTCTATAACACATATCTCAAGCTATCCACATTATTCAAAATAATATAAATAGGCTGTATTCCTATCCACGTGGGTTACAACTTACAGTTTTCTGAGGAGTAACGTTGTCTCTTTAGAATATTTCCTCATATTTACAATTAAAGCATTGCCACAGCAAGCAACCTTCATACTTTGACCTGTAATGCCATGTCTGCATCCACCTTGGGGTAAGGGACATCTGGATGTTGGTAACTGTCTGTCTGTGCTTATCCTTGGTAAGGCTATAACCTTGAGGCAACTCTTAGCCTGGTCTTGATCTGCTTCCATGAACAAACATATCTACAGAAGTGTCTGAGGACATGGCTGAGTATAAAGCCAAGCTCTTTACCATATATATAGACTCATTTTACCCATTTGTTTTGGAATATGTGCTTCTGCCCATCATCAGAATAACTGTCATTTGAGCCTCAGCTCCATTGATGCTATCAGGCTGAAAAACTCCAGAATACCACCAGGTACATTGGAAACATAAAAATTGTCTTTTCTTATGCCTAGCCATAAGAAGTCCCATCTTGTGCTTCTCAGAGGTTTATTAGTATGATAGCACAACATAACTATTCTGAAGCTTCCTCAAATCTCAACATATACACAGGGATGACTGACCAAGGCTAAGTAATTTGTGCTAGACTAGATATATGGGACAATATACTAGATATAAAAAGCACAGTCATTAAAAACCCAGAGCTCCATTTCTAGTTTAACTTATATTTAAAACAAACACTGGTAAGTATGATATTAAAGTTTCTTTCCCCAAGCAAAGATAGGTAACCTCTTTTAGATATAAGAATAGTTATAGTCTTCATTCCCATCACTACTTTCAGAAAATTTTAACTTTCTTGTCCTGTTACTCTGGATTTTAATTCACTCTAATCCTATAGAGTTATATTTGTTTGGTGGAGTCTGAGTCCTGTGTTTGGGTATTTATTTATTTATTTAATTTTTTTGTGTAAATACTTCTACTCTTTTTTTTAAGGTTTATTTATTTATTATTTATACAGTGTTCTGCTTGTATGCCAGAAGAGGGAACCAGATCTCATTATAGATGGTTGTGAATCACCATGTAGTTGCTGGGAATCGAACTTGGGACCTTTGGAAGAGCAGTCAGTGCTCTCTTCTGAGCCAGTGTTTGGGTATTTCTAATGCTATTTTAATTTGTGCTTTCCACTGCTCACTCCAGATTTAGCAGTTCAGGTTTTGAGGATGCCTCCCTATCCCAGATTCATATGCTTCCTTCATGCCAGGAAATTGATTCTGTCACTGAATTTTATCCTGAGATCAAGAAATGTTGAGACATTTTTTTGAGTGGAAATGAATTGTTGATATATGGCCAGGCCTTCAGGCACACATGTGAAGGGGAGGGTAAAATAACCCTCACAAAAGAGTTGGATTTGAACTTAATTCTGATGAATTTATTATGAAAGAGTTAAAATAATCCATATGGTTTACAAGATAGAGTTAGGGAAAAAATTTAAAAAGCCTAACATAAACTAGAAGAGTTTTTGAAAATATCTTCTGTTTTTTATTTCCTTTGAGGAAACCATCTTGAAAAATTAATTTTAGAAGCTATTAGGGAATATATTTTATGTAAAATGCCTTAGTTGTTGATGAGATGGGGTTTGTTTTTCAGTTCATCAGTAAGATGACACTTTCATAAATCACAGATTGTGCAGTGCCTTAAGAGGCACATTGTGATGATTTTCCTCACAATGTGCTATCAAGAGTCAAATGAAGCGGTGTTCTAGAGCCTACCAGGGCTGGTGAGGCAATGGCGCCCACTGTGATGCTCAGAGGGCTGCTAGGCAGGCTGCCAGTTCTAAAAACTTGTTTGTTCTCTGATCCACTTCTGAGAGTAGCTTTCTATCAATCACTTGAATATGCATTTGATTTAGAGTCATTGCTCATAAACTGTTAATGAATCAGATGTAACATGGACAGCTAGGACCTCTCTTTGACAGGAAATCAGCTGGGTTTCTTTTTGTTGTTGTTGTTGTTGTTGTTTTGTTTTGTTTTTTTCCTTTTTACCTTGTTGACTCAGGTTGAGACTTTTGTATAATACCACTGAGTGACAGTGAAGGTCTGGTCACTGGTACCTTGGCATCATTGTATGCACAGGTTGATACTGACCAGTTCCATGTTTAATCTTGCAACAGAGCTTTTGGCCAAATCATAGATAGAACATAAGGTAGTATACCTCCCTTGACCTCATTTTTCCCTTCATGACACTCAGTTTCTCTACATCTAATATGTTTAACACAGTAGGACTTTGTCCAATGCAACTATATAAAATTTAAATTCTACCATTGGAAGTAAATTCTAAAGTAACTATTGAACAAATTTCATTTTTCAATTTGCTTTTGACTCACAAGAGGAACATTAAGATGGCCACATACTGATTCAGGCAGATTCTAGGATCTCAATGGGTGTGATTTATCCAATATCGATGGTAAAGATGAAAATGCAAATGTAGAATTTAGAACACAGTATGAAATAGTCAACCAAGTTGTCACTGGATGGTTGTGAGTGAGTTCTAAGTGGTGCCAAATAACCACTTTGATTATAATTTTCACCCTTTAAATATTGCTGGTGTACTGTGGAGATGGGTCCAAAAGTAGCTGATCTCATTTGCTCATGCTGGTTTCTTCTGGTCCTCTGGCAAGTAGGACAACACTTATTTTCAAGGCTGACCTCATCTTTTCTGGCTGCTGAGTAGACTTTGCACTTCAGTTGATGAGGGCATATGAGAAATGAACCAGATAAATTGCTTGATTAGAATCTTCATGAACCAGAACTGATGAGAGGGACACACATTTACTTGTGAATTAAGAATCAAATACATCTTTCTGGGCCCAGTACTACACATTTACATCCTCCCTACTGTGTGTGGCTTACACTAATTGCCAACCCTAGGCTATTTCATGTTTCAGAATTTTCATAACACTGTTTGATGTTAGCAGATTTACTACACTTGTTTTGCAAGTCTTATGTTCATATATAAATGGCTGTCTGGTTAGGAGACCACTAACTCTCAACAAATGAGTCAATCCATCCTATCACTCAACTATTCTTTTCTCATTTTCATCAGCTTCTAGGACTAAAACAAACAAGCAAACAAACAAAGCCATTTTAAGTAGATATGGAATAAAAGTGGATTCTGTAGCTTGTTGTCAGGTAAATTTATTAGCTAAAACGGGTAATCTTATATTCTTGGTATTATATAAAACATAACACGCAATATTACAGGTCTCTCTGCATGTGTTTTTTGTGTGTATTTGTTTGAATACACATTTTAGAGAGTGATAGACTGAGATATGACAGTTCTCAAGTATAAATACCTTGCAATTAAAATTTATTTTAAAAATTATCAAAATTTTTAAATGAGATTTTTGTTTTTTTATATACCATAAGACATTGAAATTAATGTTAACTCATTTAAAGAGATGAATATTATTTATTTACCTTACTAATATAAATAGTAATATTAGCTATACAGATAAATGTTTGTTATTATTAATTTTAAATCTTTATCTTCACAAAACACCTATTAATATGAAGTACACTAATCAGGTGTCAAATTTTGAAATTCCTGCAGTTTTCCAGAGCCAGATATCTAACAGAATTTGATGTAGAAAACATACAACTCCAACTCCTCAGATCTCACTTTGCAGTATAATTTTAATACTCACAGTGACCTGCGAAAGCTTAACTGATCAAACTAGTGACTATCAAGGCATGTAATGTTAGTGTTCAGCCAAGTACTCAAGATTCCAACTCTATTCCTTGCCAAAGAATATGCTGTTCTCCACATTGACACTGAATTACGTCTTGCTCTGGCAATGCTATGTGAGATGTGATGTAGGCACTTCTGCAGAGATTTTTGCTGAGCTTGAGGTTTCTGCGTGCACTCTTCAGAAACCTGAAATCTGGTGGATGCTGATCTTATGGATCAAAAGCCTGGATCCTGGAGCAGAATTTGTGAATGAGAACTAAAATAAATGTCTTCATTACAATAAACTGAGATTTTTATGCTTGGCTGTTACGGTCTGCTCATGCTGCGGGAACAAAACAGCACCGTGTGGCTTAAAACCACAGAACTAATTTCTCACATTTCTGAGGCTAGAAAGTTCAGGATTAAAGTCCTTAGTTTGTTTTTCAGTGGACACTTTCTGGGTCACAAACAACTGTTTCTTTCTCTATTGTCACACTGCAATATGTGAGGAAGAAAGGATATGCTCTCACTCTCTGCTCTCTCTACTTGCAAGGACATAACCCTATGAGAAAAGTACCTCTTCACCCTGTGACCTCATGTAGCACAAAGTATCTTTCTAATGTCCTCTTCTTCAAACTTCTAGATGGATGTTGAATTTTGTGAAGACTCAAACAGTTAATGAGAGAGAGCATTTTTACTATGTAACAACCATATCTGTGGCACTTAAGTCTGTCCTTGCTCCCTGAATCATTTCTTTTCTAATACATCAAGGGTATAACCATTTAAAGAGTCTATCCTGGTGTAGAGAAGGAGAACAGTAAAAATCACTTCTGTTTATACAGCCAGTTTGAGTTTTGATTTTACATTATACCTTGTCTTTTTTATTATCAACATGAAGATATTTTATCAGCAGGACATTTTGGCACCATGTAAACTTAGTACATTTTGTTTAAGGAAATCTGGGGCTGGGACTAGGCTTCATGGTAAAGTCATTGCCTACTTGAGGTTCTATTCTCAGAGCTGCAAAAAAGGAGACTTGTGACAACATGTGCCTCTATTAGAGAACAAGGAAGACTTGGCATGCTCTGAGGTGACACAAAAGAAGTTAGAAGAAGAACAAACTAATGCCCCAAGTTAGCAGGAAAGGGCACCAGCAAAGATTAGAGTGTAGAGAAGCCAGACAAAGAGCAGGAAAAAAAGCCATGAGACTACTAAGATTTTTATGCAAAAATAAAACCAATGAGCCGTAAGTGGACTTGTTTAAAAAGGGGGGGGGGGCTCAAATAAAAATCATAAATGAGAGAGAAATACAAATGATAGTAAGAAAGCACAATGCATAACTAAACAGAAATATAAAGAAATGAATGAACTCTAGACACATAAAACTGCCTAGACTGGATTGTAAACAAACAATGGTGAACTGACCGATAATGAATGAGTAAGCACAAATTCTTGAGCAGTAATGGATAGTGCCTGATGACTTCACTTCAGAAATTGACAGAGATCTTAAGGTTGCATTAATTTCAATGGTTCACAAACTTCTAAAGCTCAGAGCGGAGATACTAATTCAAGTTCAGCTAATAGGTAGACATAATTTTAATACTAAATCTACACAAAGATATTGCAAGCAAAGAAAATTACTAACAACTGATAAACATAAATGCAAACGCCCTTAGCAAAATGTTAACAAACTCAATTTGAAGCACATTAATAGAATATTCACCCCAATAAAGTGAAGTTTGTCCTGAGATGAAAGGGTTGTTCAACATACACAAGTCAGTAATGAATTCAAGGATTAAATCCTCCAAGCTGATCTGAAGAGATGTTCCCTTCCCCCATAAAAAAAAAAACCCTGTTTTAAATATATTAGCACACTTGGTAAACAGTTTCAACAGGGACTGAGGAGATAGTTCAGTGGCTATGACCAAGTACTGTTCTTGCAGAGTACATGACTTTGGGTCCCACCTCCCAGGTTGGATGACTCAACCACCTGCAACTCCACCTCCATGGGTACTCCAGTGCCACTGGGCTCTTAAGACATCTTCACTCACATGTATAACACTGCCCCCCATACACATAAGTAAAATGTTTTTTAAATGGCAATAGATTAGAAAAAGAAAGAATGTAGTTCAACATTAAAGGTCATACAATGCAGACTAATAGCTTGCATCACTCTGAGCACTGAAAAATTCTTAAACTTTTCCTATGAAACTAGGGCCAATGCAAGGTGCCTACTTTTCAGTTATTTTCAGCACAGTACTGGAAGTTTTAGCCAGCGCAGTAATGAAAGAGAAAGAAACAAAACAGAATTATAGTAGAGAAAAAAGAGTTACGATTATCTCTGTTAATAATAAGATCTGATGTACGTAAACACCAAAGATTCTACCAAAAAGACTGTTAAAATGGTTTAATGATTTCAGATTAATTATAAAATAAGCATTAATATTCAAAATTAGTAATGTTTCTTTATACTAGCAAGGAAGTATTTGAAAGGAAATTAAAAAAAGAGAATCCCATTCACAAAACAAGAAAAAGTTAAAACGTAATATATTTAGATTCAATTGATTTGAAGCCTGCACACTAAAAGCTATAAAACACAGATGAAAGAAAAGAAAAAAAATTAAATATAGATAACTGCTAAATGTTCAAGCATATAAAGCTGTTTGCAGATTGATAAAATCCTTGCAAAGTTTCCAAAATCATTTTCACACAAATAGAAAAGAAGCCCTTAAACTAATATGGAATCACTAAGCACAATGAATGGATAGAATCAATGGTTAGAAAAAACAAGGCAGGAAAACTATGAAAACATCCAGTGCTGTTATCAACACAGGCACATTAAGCAACAAAACAGGATAGAAAGCCCAGGAATAAGACCATATGTTCATGGTCAGTTCATTCACAACAAACATGCCAAGATTTTAGAATAGGGTAAAACTATTCATTCATATGTAGCTTTGGGAAAACTAGTTACTTGCATGCCAAAAAATGAAACTGGACTCTTGCTTCATGCAATCCAATAGTCAACATGGGATTCATTAAGAACCAAAGTTTAGCCACTATAAACACTAAAGGTGATAGAAAACAGGTACATGGTGTACAACACTTATCTTGGAAATGATTTCTCTTTTTACATATATGACTTTGAAAGTACTACACAAAATAAAAACGGGGAAATGGGTTATTTCAACCAATATAGAAACAATATATGAAACAATATTTCAAAGATTACAGATAACTGAATACAGGGACAAATAGTAACACAGGGGGGAAACTTTTGCAGTAGATAATAAGTGGCTGATATCCAAAATATATAAGAAATCCAAAAGATTGAAAAGTATAACAAGCAAGCAAGCAAACAAAAATCATAAAAGCTGGGAAACTGATCTGAACAGACCTTTCTCAAAGACATATATATGACTAAGAAGTACAGGACAGGAACTCAGCTAACTCAAACAACAATGAGATATCATTTCCTGCCAGTTAGAGTGCAGCTTTTTATCAAAAAAAGTAAATAGTAAATGCCATTGAGGATGCACAGAAAAGAAAGCTGTGTGTACTGTTGGTAGGAATATAAACAAAAAAAACTAGTTATTTTAGAAACATATAGACAAATTCATTTAAAAACTAAACATAGATTCGATGTGATCAAGAAAACCACCTTTCTGGGTATATACCCAAAATAAATGTAAATAGTGTATCAGAATAATATTTATAGCCCTTTTATTGTCATAGCTGCCTTAATCACAATAGCTGGGACATGAATAAATCTGTACTGATTATTATTTTTTGCAGTGATAAAACACAATGGCCAAGGTACCTTGTTGAAGAGTTTATTTGGCTTCTGGTTCTTGAGGGTTAGAGTTCATAGAGATGGAGAGAAAGGAAAATGTCAGGAACAGGAAGCTGAGGGCTCACATCTTGAACCTCAAGCAGGAAGGAGAGATAGTGAACTCCAAATGGTGTGAGTTTTTAAACCCTCAAAGCCCATCTCCAGTAACATACTTCCCCCAACAAGACCACACCTTTTAAACATCCCAAATCTTATCATCAAGTGGGGACCAAGCATTCATATGGACAAGACTTTGGGGGACATTCTCAGGCTAAGTGTTCTTCAAAAGAAGAGCATAGTTTATCTACTCAATATTAAAAAATAAGGAAACAGCATAAAAAGAAGGTACTCAGTCTTAAAAAAGAAGGAAACTAATTTCCATTCACTGTTCTAGGTTAAAAAAAAAAAGCCAGATCTGATGTTGTCGGTGATATGCCTTAACTATGGAATCCAAAAGTGTTGAAGTCACAGAAGCCTAATAGGATGATAGTAACCAGGGGAGAGATAGGGTGAGAGAAAGGGAAACATTGGCCAAGTGATGCAACTTCAAATAGACAAATGGTTTTTAACCTTGTTAAAGCTGCAACATTTTAATTAAGTTCTTCATATTGTGGTGACCTCTAACCATAAAAATTATTTCTGTTGCTACTTCATAGTTATAATTCTGCTACTGTTAGGAATCATAATGTAAATATCTGATATGTAGGATATTTGATATGCTACCTGCCTCTGTGAAATGGTGGTTTGACCCCAAAAGAGTCATGACTCACAGGTTGAGAACTACTCATATAGATAGAAGGAATAAATAAAATGGGATAAATGTTTGTGTAGCATAGTAACCATAGTTAATAAAAATATACTGTGTAATTCAAAAAAACTGAAAGTAAGTTTCAAATATTTCACAGAAAAAAATTAATCAGAAAAGTTTTAGATAATGTTATCAGATTGATTTAGCCATGTCAGCTTGCGTGTATACTAAACAGCAGTCATTACCAGCTTTATAACAGTTTTCCATAAGTGTATAATATTACGAGATCTTTATTCAAACCCTCTTAAAAAACAGAGTTAGTGATCAGAAAATATGACCACAGAGCCCACATCCCATACATAAGGTACTTCACATACTGGTTGGTTTATTTTAATCATAATTAGCGGGTAAAGTGATCAGGAGATGGAAAAAAAGACAATGTGTGGTTCTTATATGGTTCCAAGTCAAATGGCCTAGCAGTAGAGATTTAATTTTTAAGTCTAATTTTAATTAAAATGAGAGGCTAAAGATACAACAAAATTCAGGAAATGGAAATTAAAAAATAAAACCTAATCATGAAGTGGCATCCATTTACAGACACACTCAGTGTTCTGAATGGGAACACCAGCATTCCATGATACTTCACTTACGTCTCTTTGTGATGAAGATATAGATGTGCATTGACATCTGTGATAGAGTTATAGGGAAATTAAAATGTGTTTTAGATAAATAATTATATATACTTTCCTCTGTAAATGGTGAAGTGTGTGATGCCCTGAGTTAACAGGAAGTAACATTACTATAGAAGCTACACATACATATGATTTGCTAAAATTTTCAATTTATCTTTATTTTCACTCAATAGGCTATAGGTCATTTCCAAAAAGAAGAACTTCAGAAGACATTGCATTGTGAATTCCATTTTCTGGAATCCTAAAAGAGCAGCAGGGTGACACAAGGACATAATACATCAAAAGGGAACATCTGAAGGTCCAGCATCTAGCAGAAGAGTTTCACCGGGTTGATGCCCATGAGCAACTCATTCTCTAAAGCCATGGCCTAGAAAATTCCCTATAGTGAGATTTTCAAAGCTTAGTTTTTTACATTTGCCTTGTGTGAGGTGGTATGCATAAGCCATGGTGTGCATATGATATTCACAGGACAACCTGAGGGAATCTGCTCTTTCCTACCACCATGTATGCACTGAGTATTGAACTCAAGAAGTAGAGTTTGGTGGAAGGCAGCTTTACCAACAGAAGTGTCTTGCTGGCCTTTTAATAACATTTTTTCCTTATGCATTAACCAAGGGTGCTAAATGTTTTTGGGAAGTGCTGCAGGATGTTCCAAAAAAGGTACGATTGGTAATACTATATTTGTATGATTGTTAATTTTACCCACACTCACTACAATTCCTCGGACTCCTCATTGCTTTCTATTATACAATGTATTTTCCATTCATTTCAGTTACTATTTCAAACTTTTCCAACTCTCCTCAAATGTTGAACCCATCCACCTTAAAACCTCCATAGCATTTCTTAAAGCCATTGGAGAAAAACAGGCTTTACACATTCCACACTGCAAACTGTGTATGTTTTTTTCTTTATCCTGTTTGCAAGAGGAAGACCACTTTCCATGTACAAAACAGGTCTACACTATTCTCCATCACTGTGGTTCTGGAGATGGAATACAAGCTTCTGAGCATGCTAGGTAAGCTCTACCATGGAGTAACCTTCAGCCCTTGATAAAGTATATAGCTAGACTTTGGGTCCATGCTTTCTGAATTCCTTAAATAATGACATCACTACCACCAACCTGCTTGTATCTTGCTTTTCTTTCTTTATAATTGGATGAGTCTCATTAGAAAAATTTTAATAGTAAAACCACAGAAAGTAATAGTAAGAATGCAATAATAACAAGATTAATACAAAATAAAAATATGAATATTTAACCTTAAGTCCCTCTGGAAATATTTTTCTTTCTCCCTACAGTCAAAATTCTTGAACATGTATATAGTTACAGTCTTGATTTTCTGTACTCACCCAATGGCAAATTTCCCTGTACCATGCCCCTGACCTTGCTCTCACATTGGATTTAGATGCCTATACATTTCAAGACACCTACACTGTTCAGGAATGTTCCTTGAATTCTTGGAAACATTAGAATCCATTGGAATCTTCTCTTTCTGAGTATATGCTTCTTAGCTGTCTGGAGTATAACTCTCTTCACACTTGCCTCATTTTCCTCTGGGCTCTTCTTATTTTTCTTTTCTTTTTTTTTCTTGGAATGGTTCTTTAATTTTTCTATCTCTGTAAAATATTGGTGACTTTCAAGGTACCATTCTTTCTGTTTTACTCTAAGAAATTCATAGATGAATCCATGAAACTTTGGTAACCACATCCACCTCCAAAGTTCCTAGGACTGATATGATAGATGCTATTGTTCAAATTTATTTCCCAAGCCCAAACCTCCTTCCTGGATTTCTGTCTAAATACTTATTGACTTCTTATTGACATTTCATGTGATCATTTCACAGGTATTATGAGCTGAACACCTTAAAATGTCTGCTCATGATCTTTTCTCTCACCTTCCCATACTTAATTTTTCTTTTGCATTCTCTGTCTCAGAAATCCCTCCTCATCTACCCAGGCACCACTTCAGTGAGCAAATGATGAGATCACTTATGCTCGTTTGCCAGATTGTTTTCTGGATATTTCTATTCATTTGTACAGCTACAACCTAAGTCCAAGAAAATGCTATTATAATTCTGAATGATGGATATTTCTTCTTAAGTGGTCTTTCCTTAATATTTTTCTTCTTCTAATTACTTCCCCACAGTGGACCTATGAAAGTATGGTAATAATACGTCCCTGTTAAACTCTCCAAGCCCTCCTGCTGTTCTCGTGATAAAAGTTCAGACTTCCCAGCATGACTCAGCCTCAGCATACTCACCGCTTCATCATGAAACACCATCATTGAGTCCTTCTCTAAAGACTGAGAGCATTTCTTCTAATTCTTGCAGGAAGCTCTTGTTCATCTCTGCCTCCAAGCCTTCATTTTTGTCCTCTAGATTTCTCCACAGGACTTATTTTCAGATCTTAGTTTACCTACCACCTCCTCAGAAAGCCCACTGTGGATGGAGTCTTTGATTAAGTAATGTATTTTACAGACCTATGACTAAAATAGTCATGTATTTCTGATACTTTACTACCACTGTGTTTCTTTCTTCTCTGTTACATTAGTTGTGTGTACACACTAATAACAAACCCCACAGATCTGTTGCTTAAAACTGAACAAGCATGTTATATTCCAGATTTTGCCATGAGAATTCTAAACCAAACAATGTGGCTGCTTCCTTCTGGAACATGAGGGTCAGCCTCACATTTGCAATGTCTAGAAGTCACCTTCTTTTGAGTGTGGTCTCTTCTCTTTGTCTTCAAAGCTAGCACTATGGAAACCTTAATTTTTTTCTCTGCTATCTGTTTTCCCAGTCACATCAAACATTTCAGACTGATACTTTTTACCTTTTTACCTCTGTTTCTCTTTATGAACCTCTGTAATTTCACTAGAATCACCCCAAATCCACAAGAACCTCTGCACTTCCTTAGAGGTCCACAGTTTCCATTGCCATGTAAAATAATATGCTTATAAATTCTGTGAATTGGGATGCAATTGTCTTAGAGAGGGACATTATATTGCATGTCATACTTGTTTAAATATTTTTCTAATTTTTCATAAACCTAATATTATTAGAGTATATAAAATCCACTTTATGGCAAGCAGTGGTGGTATACATCTATAATTCCAGCACTTAGGAGGAAGAGGCAGGCAGATCACTGTGAACTGGAGGCCAGACTGGTCTACAGAACTAGTTCTAGGACAGCCAAGTCTACCAAAGAAACCCTTTCTTAAAAATCAAAACAAAATCTTTATTTTATTCTCAGGTCCAAGAGAGATATTTAATAATATTATAATGAATCATGGAGTCCTGGTTTTTGTTTCAGTTTATACATTCATGCATATAACAGAGTTGATACAGATATCGACACAGCAAACACATGAAACACTGAATGGATATATTACTAAATAATCATGAAACAAACCAACGTAACTGCAAAACAAACTTTCCCTTACTTTATTTTCTCTTTAATTTTTGTTACAATGTCTAGTTTTATCCTGTCCTTCAATGTTAATTTAGGCAAGGGCAATTAAAATTCTGCCCATCTTTAGATACCAAGAAAATCTATGTTGATTTTAAATATAAAATGGAGTTTCAATTCTTTAATTTCAACGTCTCATGTTGTAAATCTATGAAAACTATGGGTTTAACTTCAGGTTAAATTTCCTCTTTCTCATTCATCTTGGCAACCAGTTGAAGTTTCTTCTCTGTTGCTATTGACCTTCTTAGGAGGAGTAAGGCCATTTTGCTGAACTTTTCTGTTCTGTGTGCCTCTAAAGTGGTCTGAAGGAAATACATAGGAATCCAATGTCCTTGTAGTTCTTGGCAGCACCATTAGCACACCCAAGCCAATCTTCCTGTCTGCGGCAGTGGACTTCGTTAGCAAGCTTCTTGCTTGCAGAGTGCTTAGTTTTAGTTCAGACATTACTCCATTATGTCTTATAAATTGTAGGATCCTGAATGCTTCCTTAGTAGTCTTCATAAAGAGACCACCCTTTGGGTGTTTTTTCTTATTTCCCTTGTAAGAGGAGAGGAATATAAAACAGCTCACTTTTACTGAGAAATACAAGGGAATGGATTCACTCCCTAATACTAAAATAAATAAATATATCAAAAATTATTTATGTTAATAGATGGCTTCAGAATCACAGGATTATAGCTAGCTATTTTGAAATTGTCCCTTCAACCTAGCTCCTTACTTTGGAGTATATTCTCTAGTTAATTAAATATTAGGTGCATGTGAAAATGTATTAGGCCTTGTCTTTTTCAATCATTTAAACTCAGAATGAAGCTAATATCACCTTCATCATAAAAAGAAGAAACCAAAGTCCAGACATGTTAAAACATACTGAAGATTATATTGTTGGTGACTAGCAGACCTGATATTTAAGACAAAAGTATCCAAATGCAGAGCTCATGTCTCTTCATGTTATATCTTTCCATCCACTTCTTTCTTGTTTTTAATCATAATCTCTATAGCAATGCTGTCAACTCTATGCATTGTCTTAACACTGACATGGCTCTTGATTTTAAATTGCAATGCAAGATGTCGTGTTTCAGATGCTGTGCAGTGGGTGTGGTGGACATTGGTCAACTCAAGGATGATTATAAACAAGCAAATCAAAATCAATATGTGAACAAAAGGAGACACTAAAATATCAACTACTATTGCTAATCATATGCTAAGATTAATGCTATAACTTCACAAATATTCAGTTAATGGCTTTAGGGAAACTAATCTCCAATTATGAGCAATCATTAGTTTATTATTATTATTGATATTAGGCCAAAGTTAATTTTTACTTAATTTTAAGCTCTTTTTCACAGGTGCTTACAGGACTGTGATCACATACTACTTGTAGCATGTTATTACTTATGAGAAAACTCTTGTAGATGATGCTATCTACTGTGTGTAGTCTACCTTCCTAAACTTCCTTTCTCCTGTTAAGAAAGTGTGTCCACAGAGTTCTGCTGTGTAGTAGACTTTGTCTTAAAATTAGGTTCTTCTTAGAGTTTTGAGGAGAGCCTGGAAGTCAGCACCTGAAGGGATAAAGCTGGGTCTTGAGATGCTCAGTGTAGCACCTGGAGGGCTGAAGCTGGCCTCCTGCCTGTTCTATGAGTAGAGCTTTCTTGTACCACAATCATTTGCATTCTTTTATGATTTGTGTATGGCTCTTGATGGTAATGTGGCAGAGTTGACTAGCTGCTCATCTGAACAGTCTAATTACCTGAAACATTTCTCTTAGGCTTTTGACAGTAAGAGGTTACTTAGCTGTTTTCTAGAAAGCTGAGATTGGCATTTGCTGTTATATAGGCTTTCTCTGAAACACCCACTGCTGTGTTGCCACAATTTTAATATCTTTAACATTTGCATATTATTTTATACCTCATATATTTTACCTTAGTTTTTTAAATTATTGCCTTTTCATATATTTTCAGCAATTTAAAATTTGAACCAATCTTCAAATACTTAAATGGTGTTGGAAATACAACATTAAAATACAATATCCTACTGTGCTGCATAAAACTTTTTTATATTATCTCAAAATTTTGGTGAAATAAAGTTAGATATGCTGAAACAAATTAAATAATTTGAATGATTAAATCCTTGTGTTTCTGATCCAACTTGGATAATTCATTATTTGATTTTCAATCAATAGTGTGAATTCATTTACAACTATATGATGTTTGCATCACTCATTGAAGTTTTTACATCAGAAAAATATCTAACTGAAAAAGCATAATAATTCCACTTTGGGTTTCAGTTTTCTAAGAGAAAAAGAAGAATGTACTCACTTTAAGATAAAGTTGAACACAACTCAATTATCTCTCTAGTGAAACAATTTAACTGTTACCATTTACAATTTAATTTAAATTTTAAATTGAATTTTTAGAATTTTTAGTTTTTATTTGCTTATTTTTCTTTTGTTTATGGATTTTTGTAGGCAGGCAGCCTGAAAATTAATGTTGCCCTTTGTCTCACTGCAACAAAAATCAATTTATTAAATTAGACATGTGCTCTTTCATGAAATTCTATTTATTTAGAATATACAGTTCTGTGATAAAGACAGCTATTACGTACTATGAAATATGAATACAAATCATTTTCAGTGGAAGTCAATATGACTAGAATCATACTGGTCTTAATTGAACATCACCAATTTATCTAATACACAGCTTTCTTAGCAAATCAAATAGAGCCTTGTTTCTACTTTAACTTCTGCCATCCAAAACTTTTGTGGTATTTCTGAAGTCTTACTTCACTTTATGTGACTCAAAAATATCACAGATAATACATGTAAAGGTCACAGTACATTGGAGTCTGCCTTGATATCAAACCACTCTAGGTCATATTAAATTCCTCAGTTTGGGCTATGACAACCTAAAATAACTTAAACATTTTCCATGCTCTTTGAGTTCATAGGAAAGCAATACATGCTTCCAGATTATAGTATGTATATATTCCCTCAATTGCCACAATATAATCCAAAACAAATATGAGATATTTCTACATATCATTTTCCAGTTTAAAAAAAAGATGGGATAAACCTTTACTATAAAAGAAGACTTTTGAGCTGGGTGGTGGTGGCACATGCCTTTATCCCCAGCACTTGAGAGGCAGAGGCAGAGGCAGGCAGATCTCTGTGAGTTTGAGTTCAGCCTGGTCTACAGAGCTAGTTATCGAGTTCTAGGCTAGACAGAGAAACTCTGTCTTGAAAAACAGAGAGAGAGAGAGAGAGAGAGAGAGAGAGAGAGAGAGAGAGAGAGAGAGAGAGAGAGAGATTCTCCATAGACTTCACTGTAAGGTAGATCAAAACATCCCACTCTGAAATTCACATTGTAGTCTGGCTTTCAGAATATCAGATTAGACACATTATGGTAAGTTATGGGTAGTTAGAGGATCAGAGCCTAAGCATGCCAGATCTGAAGACACCAGAACCACAACAGCATTGATCATAGAAACACAACTTTGCAGTGAGCTTAGGCATTCATCCTCACACAGACAGCCCTGCCTAGAACTCCTGACCATGGAGGTACTGCCATATTTAATGGTTCTTCTAGAACATACCAGAGGGTGAATTTATTATTGTTTTGCAAGTCCTATCTGAGTTTTCATTTTTTTAAATATTTGTTTTATTTATTCATATGTGCCTGTGTGCTAGTGTGAGGGTACAAGAATGTGTCTGTGGTGTCTTGGCTTGTGTGTGTTCCAAGGGACTAGAAAACATCCAGTGTTTGCATCCTTTGTCTTTAAACATTGAGGCTGTATGCGGAGGGCCTAGTCCAGTCCTATGGGGGCTCCACAGCCACCAGTCCACAGTTCATGGGCTTCCACTAGTGTGGCCTGTCATCTCTGTACGTCCTCCCATCATGATCTCGACTTCCCTCACCTGCAGTGTCTCTCCTCTTTCTCATCAATTGGATTCCCGGAGCTCAGTCTGGTGCCTGGCCATGGATCTCTGTATCTGCCTCCATCTGTCACTGGACAAAGGGTTTATGATGATAGCTAGGTTATTTGCTAGGCTGGTCACCAGAGTAGACTGGTCCAGGCACCCTCTGGACCACTGCCAGCAGACTAAAGTGGGGTCAACCTTGTGGATTCCTGAGAGCCTCCCCAGCACCCTGCCTCTTCCTATTCCCATGATGTCCTCATCTATCATGATATCTTCCTCCCTGCCCTCCCACTCTGTCCCTGTTCCAGCTTGACTCTCCCATTTCTCTATGTTTTCTTCCCCCACTCCTGGTTCTGTCCCTGAACTTGGGTCTTGAGTTTTCAGTTATCTTGGTAACTGTAAAGTTGATGTCAGCACCTCCCTCAGAACCAGGGTTACAGGTGTTTGCAGAGGGCAACGCTCCTTTATTTGGAAGCTAGAATCTAAATTCAGGTCCTCATGATTTGGAGCATATGATCTTAACTGCTGAGCTGCCTCCTGCATCTCATGTCACATTTAATTTTTAAAAATGCACTTATTAGAAGATTAAGGCAGATTAAGAATATACAAATTGCTGGGCATGGTGGTGCACTTGGGGGGCAGTGGTAGGCGGAGTTCAAGGGCAAGCTACTCTACACAGCGAGTTCCAGGACAGTCAGGGCTGTCACACAGAGAAAACCTGTCTCAAAAAAACAAACAAAAAATGTACATACAAGTTTCCAGAAAATTATTTTAAGACATTGTAAATTAAAAGGTGCTTATTTATTCAAGTAATCCAAATAATAAATATTTTGATATTTAAATACATAAAATTATATCAAGGAATGCCTAATAATGCCAGAAAAGCAATTTTAGGTCATATTGCTTAGATTTCTCAGAACAGTTTGACTTTAAATTGTATTATTTTCTTAAAACTCACACCTAGAATTCGTCAAAATTATGACGATGGATGTTTAGAATTTTTATATCAGATTTCACTGTTGCTGCACTGTTCCCACAGAAACAAGAGAAAGACAATGATGTGATTTTGGGGTAAAAGCTCTCAGAGGAATCTTCAGCTTCCTTGCTCTTTGCTTTGTTAATACTAAATGATGTCAGTCAGTTGAATTTAATAGCTGTGAGTGGTAGTTGGAACTACTGTGGTCAGTTCCAAATTATAGTATTGATTAATTGATTGTCTCTTCCAGTTGTGAATCGTATTAGTGCTGGCTCAGGCAGCTTGGCTTAGGGCCAAAGCCTAATTGTCAATGGGAGGAAACAGACAGCTTTACTGTTTCACGGCTGTGGTTAGGTCGGTGTTCAGAGAACAAAAAGCTTTGGCAAAATGATATGACAGAAAAGACTCTACTACATTTAATAAATATGCAGTTACTCATTGATCCAACAGACAACAGCTAGCAGCAAGAAAGCTCAGGAATCTGTCATTTTCTCTACAACAGACTTCCAAAGCAGTTTAGAAATAATTGGGAATAGGAAGAGAAGGAAGTGATGTGGTCGAGGATCTTGATGATAATGAGCCGACATCTGAAATAAAGAGTTAGTTCATTCAGGACAAAGGTGTGATGACTGTAGTACTTTCCAGATAATTGTAATTTAAAGCAGGTTAAGGGCTCTTATGTCACATGGAAAGAGCTGTCCAAGAAAGCTGGAGCGTTTGTTAAGGTGTTTCCCTCCAGGGCACTGGAATCATCTTAGAAAAATATAAAAAATTCCATGTTTAAAACCAAAGCAAGAAGTGCTGGTTTCTTGTTAACTTTCTGCTTTAATGAGGAACATAAAATGGATGGGTGTGTTTATCGTTGATTCCTGCAGAATGGAAACTCTAAATGGGGCATTGAGAGGTTAATAACTTTCACAGATCTATAACTTTGAGTTTGTTTGTTGCCAGATCAATTCCTTTTCCCTACAAGCAAAAAAATTGGTATGAAATTGAGTCACTCTGATTACAAAATTACACTCACATTAAAATATATTGATAATAATTGTTGGCCTTTCTAATATGAACAAAATTATACTTAATTTCACAGGGACTTAGCGATAACACCCCATTTAGCAATGAAAGTCTGAGGATTTGGTTAGTGTGTGGAATAAATAAGGAAAGTGATTTACAGGTTCTTTAGATCCTAAATCAGGAAATCAAGTGCTTGTACATGACTGATAAAATAAAGATTTCAAGAAATAATAGTAGGTAAAGCACTTGTAAAGTCAAATATCTAGGTAGGCATTGGGATTTTGTTGCAGTATGTGCTATTAAAGATAATACAACAAGTAGATGTACTGATTAAGAAAACACTCTCTTCTACAAGTAGTACTAAGGCAAATTATTAATTGATTTTATTTATAAGAACATCCTTAAGCAATGATGTAAGAGCTTCTTGGCACACACCCTGTAATAAAAATTCCAGAAGATGTAAATGTACTATTTATTTTAGCTGCATCAAAGTAAGATTAGAATTGAGAAACCTTGTTTTTAACAAATAGTATATTATGAACTAGACTAGACTAGATAGGTGCCAAGAGTGCTGAGTGACAACTAAAACAAGTAGCAAGAACTGTGTGTTTAGGACAATCTGCTGAGCAAGTGGTAATTAAGCCAACTTATACAATGGCTGATGTATATCTACTGTACCAGCAATTTGAAAAGAGAAATGCTTATTTTAGTGGATTTAAGTAAGTCCTTAAATCTTAACTTGGAATATAAAACTTAGCTTGTAGATACTCTAGCATAGATCCTAAATATAATTCACCACTACGAATGGCTCAGCACGCAGTTCAGATAATATGCACAATGTATGATCCATAAACAGTTTTGAAAGAAGAAATGATAAGAATATGGACTATGAATCAACTTACTTCTGATGACAAAAGAAGTTATCAGGTATTTTATTTCCCTAAGGAGACATAGCAGAGAACCTTCTGCCAGGCCCTGCTCTACCTCCATCTAACCACAGGTCCACCATTTATGCCACATCTACCACCACACTCGACACCCAGACTTCCCTTGTTCTTTTCTAGGGTCTAACCTGGAGAGTACCCCAACCACCCTATCCTTGTTTTTCTAAAGCCTGCCAGAGTTAGCCCAGGTCCTAAAACTGCCTCAGCATAATCTGCCACCCAAATAGGCCCAGTAGTCACTAGCTATGCCTCCACTCGGACATGCCCTAACTCAACCATCCATAGATCCATTCCGGGATGCTTCTACCATCCAATTTGGTACCCCCGACTCCCCACATCCTTCTCTAGTGTCTAGTCTGGTGAGTAACCCTCACCTATTCATCCATGCTTTTTTGGCAACCCACCAACTTTAACATGAGTCCCACAAACAGGGCACCAGCCTGGTCTGGCCTTGCCTGACTTCACTGAAAGAAACTCTATGCTTGAGTGAAGATTCTTCCAACCTATCTCCCAAACCAAAAGACTCTCCCATGTCATATGCAACCATTGCACACAGACAGATCTACCCCCACACTCCAGGCTTGGAACAGGAAGCACATATCAGCCCATTCCCCTCTGAAAACATTACTAGTCACAGAAGTCATTTCCAATCTCCAGACCTTACCCAGGCCCACATCTTCATTTCTACAGCATTCTGCTCTGTTCACAATAAGCTCAGAACTAACAAGAAAGTCCATATGCCCAGATCTTATTACAATAATAGTACAAACAATATGAAAGATCAAGCCAGTATCTTCTCCCAAAATCCTACTAGTCTGGTAGGAATGTTTGCCAATGAAAATTACCCAGATAAACTCTAGAACACAGAATTTTAAAGAACAATTCTAAACTTTCTCAAAGAATTCAAGGAGTTGAAAGACACAAAGAAAAACCTCAGTGAAATTAAGGAAAAAGAGCTTCCAGAGAATAGATGCCTGAGTGATGCCCAAGAAAACACAAGCATAAAGCTGATGGAAACAATGAAGGCAATCTAAGACTTGAGAATGGAATTCAAATCAAGAAATAGAAACATTGAAAAAGATGCAGACAGCTGACCTGAGCTTGTGGGAGCTCACAGAGGATGGACAGTCAGCCAGGGAGCCTTAATGGGACCTAAGCCCTCTACATCTGGGTGACAGTTGTGTAGCTTTGTCTTTTTGGGGGCTCCTAGCAGTGGGACCAGGACTTATCCCTTATGCATGATACCAGAGACCCCAAAGGATAAATTGAAACGGAGGGACTTTTGGAGGAAGAAGCGGTAGGTCAATGCAGAATAAGGAGGGAAGCGAGTAAAATAACAACAAGGATGTTTGCAAAAGCTGCAAGCATTCAAACTATTTACCTAAAAACCAACCTGTAGTACACACACACACACACACACACACACACACACACACACACACACACACACACTGTTTTAATAAATTTTTCATCTGCTTTGATGGTGCTCCCTCCAACAGCCAAAGACCACCTATCAAAACCCAAAACCAGACATGAGAAACCCTCTTTTGACTTGTCCATAAGACTCCCATAACAAAGAGTCTATTGCCATTGGCTTCAGTTCTTCCCCATAGGTAGAAGGGAAGTCCCTATTGCTAAAGATACCATGCATATCCGAAACAGGGCCCAGAAAACCCTGAGCTGGAACTGACCTGAATACGTATCTACCTGCTCCAGAACTAGCTTTTGTGGTACCAGAAGACACCATGCAAGGATCCAAAGAAGGGAGGCAACCCCAAATTCTATTCAGCTATGTTATCTGTGAGCCACATCAGTCATCAGCATGGAAGGATAACTCTAAGTTTACCGTAGTGGCATGTATATCTTGGCAGTAGACAACAGCTCTCTATTTGGATTTACAGTTGGCTCAATAAGAGGGAAACCATACCCAGTACTGGAAACCTAGCTAACTACTCAGTGCTAGTGAATCTACAAGCACAATTTACTAAACCAGCATAACTCTAATAACATCTATAAACACTTTTCATATATATATATATATATATATATATACGTATATATCATATATATGTCTATATCACACACACACACACACACACACACACACACACACACACACACACACATATATATATCTCCACAGATGGATGTAGTGTTCACCCATCAAGGAAACTTCTCTTTGCAACAGATGGGTATCACTACAGAAAACTACACTCAATCAAAGTGCAGAGTTGTTTGATCTAGTTCCAGTAGATATACTTACAAGATACCTAATGCTCATGGAACTTTGCAGAAGAGGTTCCTGAAAGAGGAACCTCTTCTGCAAAGTTCCCGAAAGAGTCAGAGTGTCAGGAAGTTTGCTGTGAGAATGTGTTTCCTAGTAATGTCATGAACTACAACCATAAAGTCTCACCAACATGACTGCCCAAATGTGAGCTGATCAAGGATAACACTAATGGACATGATAAAGTGGTTGGAGAAAAGGCCTCAACACTATAGGAATTATAGGAAATTGAAGAGAGTGGAAGAGATGGTCTTTCTCAGGGAAGAACAAGCCAATGTGTCGCCCAGTTCCAAACTGTCAGACCTGAAAACATACATATAAATAACTTTATACAGACTGAGAAGGCTATATTCTGGACGATATATGTATATACACATATGTATGTCACTAACTATGAAAAAAGGGGCCATGAGTTTGAAAGAGATAAGAGAGGTGTATATGCGAGTGTTTGTAGAAGGAGAAGGGAAGGGAGAAATATAATTATAATCACAAAAAATAAAGAAGCAACAGCAATAATATTATCAATGAGTTGTTAGTAAATTAAATGTACATGTCTAAGTATAGATTTTTCCCTTATCAGTCAATTCCTCTCCTCATCTGAGAAAATTTGATCAATTCTCTGGATTCAGGCACCATTTTCATTCCTGAAGAAATTATCCCTTGCTCATTGGACTATATCAACCACATTATGTAACCATCTGTACTGTCTTTAAAATATTTGTAGTTTCTTATAATTATTTATTTGGGTCTCCATGCAGATAAATAATGTCACTTTTTCCTTTTTATGCTCCTTAGACTCTGACTATAGATACCATTTTATTCTTTCTGTATATATTACACTTAATTCCTCACTCTCTTTTCCCTCATCTGCTTGATCTGTACTCTCAGGTAGCTTTCCCATAATGCAATGCCAGTCTCCCTACTCTGAGACTGTCTCTGATGGAAACTTGCCTGTGTAAATAGCATGCTGCATCCTAGCATATTTGGCTATAGTACCCATCACTGACCTTGCCGTTGTCCACCCTGAAGCCTAAAGGATTATGTTAACATACATGTCTTGTCATGCCAGTCTTCTGTTTACAACCCCCTGTGAAAGATCACTGCACTCAAATACTTCATCTTCAGTACTCCATTATCTTAAATTCCCTTCTTCATTTTTTCCCTATTAGTGTTGGTTTCAAGTCTGATATTGTTCAGGTAGGATGAACGTCCATTCACTTCTGATGAGCCAGTTATTAGTAAGCTATTAAATATTGTTTACATCAACTTCTGCCATCACCACTGATTCCTCTTTACTGTCTACATTCTGCTCTCAGTGTTGCTGTGGTCTAAGTATTTGAGTCTTTCAGACTCAATAGATTAAAGCTAATCTCCAATGTGATAAAATTAGGAAGTGAGGGTCATTGAAGGTGTTTATATCCTGAACATGGAGACCTCCTGATTATCAGGCTTCTTGTGAAAGAGGGCCATAGAGTTGTGTTGCATTTCCCATCATAGGAAGCTGTCACCAAGCCTGACATGGCCTTGGTATTGGACTTCCAAATTCCCAAATTTTGAGATATAAATTTCTGTTGTTTATAAACAATTTTCAGGTAATAAATACATTTGTTAGACTGGACAAAGTAAACCACACAATTTTTGTAGAATATTATCTGTAGTGGTATCAAAACCACTGCAACAAAATCTAACCTCTAAAATCTTTGTTAATATATTATGTAATGATGATTCAAGTATGACTGCCAATTGTACAAATGATAGTTTCAATACTTCTTACACATATGGGATGACAAATAATAATGTCGATTTTAAGAATGCATGATCCTATTTTATTACTGTCCTTCATATATAATGCTCTTAACTTGGAAAGTATCTGCTATGTCCAGCATAATCTGTCTTAGGCACACTTTTGTTCACTCCATACAGCACATTAGGACACATGTCAGATGCTAGCAAAATTAATGTTGTTTAAAAGTTCAAAGCCACAGGTAATGGGCATAGCTTAATTTCTTAAATCCATAGGTCTCAAAAACCACAACTAATCTCATACACACAGAGAAGGGGGGGGAGGAGAGGGTCACGTGCACACACACACACACATTCACACATTGCAATAGTCTTGCTATGTACAAGCTAGTCTTGAAATTATCATATAGGCCAGGTTTGAATAACCCTCTTGTCATTGCCTCATGAGTCTAAGATTGTTGGCACATATCTTCTGATATATAATTTGTGAATTTAACTTCTGGGTTATCTTTTATATTTGAATCTCCATGTCTCTATTTTCAGACAGCAAATATCCAGCAACCAGTCACCAAAATGTACAAATTAAGCAAACTCAGATTGATTCACCAATTTTTATTTTTCTCACAGTCTATTACCCAGTGAATGATGGAACAGGAGGCAAGTGAACTGTACCACTTACAACTAAGGCTCAGGAAATAGAAGAAGAGGGCAGAAAGATTGTGAGGGACAGAGGACCAAGACACGTGCTGTGAGATAGTGTCTTCTAGACATGACAGGGAAGCTGCACCTATCAAACCTCAACAATGAAGACCTGAATACTGACAACACCAGCTGACATGCCACCATGGAGGAGGGAAATTTTGCAATGTTCATCCTCTAGATGTAGGCAATCAATTACTGCTGAGAGAGGGAGAGTCAGGTTTTTTTTTCAGGGAACAGCACCATAATAGGTCAACCAACTCCAAGTGCTCAGACCTAAACACATGTACATATGAGTAACATATGTACACACACATACACACACACACACACACACACACACACACACACACACACACACCTCATATACACACTGAATTACCTTTTTTGGTTCTTAATTATGAATTGTTAGAGCTGTTGTGATATGTCAGACTCCTCTGTGGTTTAGATACTCACTGTTATCCAAAGGTCTCAGTGGTAAACCTGATCACCAGATTGTGGTGCTTTGTGGCTCTGCTGGAATCTTTATGAGTGGGGCCTAGCAGGAGGAAGTTAGATCCTTGGGGGCATGCAAACCCTTGAAAGGGGATGATGTAACCCTAGATTTTCCCACTTTCTTGCTTTAATTTCCCATGCTACCCTAGGTACAAAGCCACAGGATAAGCCTCTGTAGACTGTAGTCTCCAAGACTATATGCCAAGCAATCTCTTTCTCTCTTAAATTGATTATTTGAAGAATTTTGTTACAGCAGAAGAAAGCTGACTAACCTAGCCTCTAGACAAGTTATTAGATTACACATATTCTCTTATCAAATTGCTAATAATTCATTTTAATGTTTTCTTTAAATGGCATGTAAATAGTGCAAAAGTGTTCATCCTTGCCCTTGAATGAACAAATGCAACTCTCTTAAGCAGAAGTGTTCAGAGAACATCCCACTGATATTTCTTCTTCTGACCACAATAGCCTGCATACTCAATTAACCTTCTCTTAATTAAATTAACTTATCCTTTACCTTAGATTGTAAAATTAGCACTGTAATCAAAGATCTCTATAGAGACTTGAATGTGTCCTTGCTATGTGTAATGTTAATTATTTCTTTACTAAAAATAATAGAAATCAGACTCATGTAATAAGAAGCCTTAGCCAATCTGGTTTAGGCTTCCAAAATAGCACTAATCAGAACTTTATGAACAAGCCTTAAAAACACACAAAGCAACCTTGGTATTTCTGTTTTTTTTAATTGATGGAATTTTGAAGAATCTGCTGCAATTATAGAAGCATACTACTTTGTATGTAAAAAAAAATATAGACACTGGCCATATTAAAATGTGTGCCTTGAAACATACAGCAAAGGGCTATTATAACAAATTAAATTAAGCTTGCTCAAATGAGCTAAACCCTTGGCTACAGACACCACAGTGTTGTCCTCCTCCCTTCTCAGTCTTGTGCGTTTCCAAATTGGACATTGTGACAATGTCTGGCCAGCATGAACTTGATCACATTATCAAAACTGACACTGACAGCTCCATGAAGATGAAAGTTCATTTAAGCAAATTGACTCAAATTGGCCAAGGGCCCCACAACAAAATGTTGTGAACTCCTCTCTGCAGACTAGTTAATTCAAAGCAGTTGAAAGTCATCTTAAAATACAAATTGTATTGGTCCCTCCAGATTTTAACATGGGCTTAGATGCTACAACTATGAGGCACTGGGTCAGATATTTACTTTTCTTTACTTCTCAAGTCCTTCATTTTAACACGGAGATAAATTGTTGACTTCAGAGATGTGCTGTGAAGCGGAAACGCAGCTTGCTCAATGAGCTTCAGACCTAAGACACATATCAAAAATAAGAATGGCACTAGAGAGATGGCTCAGCAATTAAGAATTCTTTGCTACTCTTTCAGAGGACCTGAGTTGGGAATCTGAGTTGGATTCCCAGCACTCACATCCGGAGACTTACAACCATTTGTAACTCCATCTCTAGGATAACCAATGCCCTCTTATGGTCTTCTCTGCTACCAAAACACATGTGGTACATGCACACATGTACATGGGAACCATGGGAACACTTGTGCACACACACACGTAAGGAAAACACACACACACACACACACACACACACACACACACACATATATATATATATATACACACACACACACACACACACACACGGGTTAAGGATATATGTAAACAAATAGCTGTAACTTTCATGGCAAGAATAAGAACTGGAAGATTTTATAACATGTTATAATTAAATGTCTGTATTGTCTACATTCAGGACTGATGTGAAAAATTTATAATTGCAAAGGGAAAGGAGAATGTCTAATTCAATACAACACTAGGGAGTGAGCTTATGATGTCAGACACATGGAAGAGAATAGATGGGAAACACTCTTTAAACAGATTGCCTTAGATATATCAGTATTGGTTTTATGCAACTCTTTGCCAGCATGTCTTGCTATTTTTGTGGACAGTAAGAAGAAGACAGGATTATTATGGGCTTGGCAGATATGACAAGTGTTAGAATAATCACAAAAAAGACATTGTCATGTAAAATGAATATTTAAACATCACTCTTGGGGCTGTTTCAAAGTTCATATTTTTGGTAGAATTGAAGAGTCAGAGTTTGGGCTGGGATTCTCGCTCTAATTCTTTAGTTGTGAAAGACCTTTGTTTCCTTTACTACCACTTCCTTTACCTGTTACAGAAGGTCATTTTAACTCAATTTCATATGGAAAACAACAACAACAAAAAACCCAGGATAGCTAACACAATCCTGTGAAATAAAGGAACTTCCAGAGGTATCGCCACCCCTGACTTCAAACTCTACTGTAGAACTATAGTAATAAAAACAGCTTGGTACTGACATAAAAAGAAACACATGGGTTGGTGGAATCAATCAAAGACCCTGACATAAATCCACACATCTACAAATACCTGATTTTTGACAAAAAAGTCAAAATTATACAATAGAAAAATAAAAGGATTGTCAACAGATAGTACTGGCATAACTGGATGTCAGCATGTAGAAGAATGCAAATAGAATCATATCTATCATTCTGCACAAAACTCAAGTCCAAGTGGATTAAAGACCTCAACATAAATCCAGTTACACTGAACCTGATAGAAGAGAAAGTGGGAAGTAGGTTTGAATGCATTGGCACAGGTGAGAACTTCCTGAATATAACACCAATAGCACAGACACTGAGATCTAATGCAGACTTATGAGTGAGTACATACCATGTTTGTTTTTCTGGGTCTGGCTTACCTCACTCAGAATGATTTTTTTTCTAGTGCCATCCATTTGCCTGAAAATTTCATAAAATCATTTTTTTTAGCTGAGTAATACTCCATTGTGGAAATATGCCACAGTTTCCATATCCATTCTTTGGTTGAGGGGCATCTAGGTTGTTTCCAGGTTCTGGCTATTACAAATAATGCTGCTATGAACATAGATTGTTCATGCTGAGATTGATAGATCAGATCTCCTGAAACTGAAAAGTTGCTGTAAGGCAAAGAACACTGCCAATAAAACAAAATGGCAGCCTACAGAATGGGAAAAGATCTTCACCAATCCCACATCTGACAGAGGGCTGATCTCTAAAATATATAAAGAACTCTAGAAACTAGACATCAAAATACCAAATAATCCAATTAAAAGATGGGATACAGCTCTAAACAGAATTCTCAAAAGAAAACTCTCAAATGGCCGAAATACACTTAAAGAATTGTTCAACATCCTTAGTCATCAGGGAAATACAAATCAAAATGACTTTGAGATACCCTCTTACACCTGTCAGAATGTCTAAGTCCAAACACACTGATGACAACCTATGTTGGAGAGGTTGTGGAGTAAGAACACTCCTCCATTACTGGTGGGAACACAGCCACTTTGGAAATCAGTATGGAGGTTTCTCAGAAAATTGGGAATCAATTTACCTCAAACCTCAATGATACCTCTCTCAGGCATATACCCAAAGGATGCTCAATCATATGACAAGGACACTTACTCAACTATGTTCATAGCAGCATTATTTGTAATAACCAGAACCTGGAAACAACCTAGATGCCCCTCAACCAAAGAATGGATATGGAAACTATGGCATATTTCCACAATGGAGTATTACTCAGCTGAAAAAAAAAATGATCTTATGAAATTTTCAGGCAAATGGATGGCACTAGAAAAAAAAAATCATTCTGAGTGAGGTAAGCCAGACTCAGAAAAACAAACATGGTATGTACTCACTCATAAGTCTGCATTAGGAGTAAAGTATAGGATAAAAAACCTATAATCCACAGTCCCAGAGAGGCTAGATACTAAGGAGGATCCAAAGAGAGACACATGGATTTCCCTGGGAAGGGGAAATAGAAGAGATCTCCTAGGTAAATTGTGGGCAGGGGGCGGGGGAGTGAGGGATGGGAGGATGGGAACTAGAGGGAGCAAGTTGGGTGGGCCAGACTTGGGAGGAAGGTTGGGGATGGGGCGGAGGGGGAAAGTAACAAAAGAGATGTCTTGTGGGGGGGGCATTTTGGGATTAGGGAGAAACCTAGTGCAAGGGAACCTCCCAGCAATCTATAAGAATGACCCCAGCTAAGACCCCTAGCAATAGTGGAGAGGGTGCCTGAACTGGCCATCTACTGTAATCAGATTAGTGACTACCCTAATTGTCACCAGAAAGCCTTTATCCAGTAACTGACGGAAGCAGATGCAGAGATCCACAGCCAAGCACTGGGCCCAGCTCCTGGAATCCTGCTGAAGAAAGGGAGGGGAGATTGTATGAGCCAGAGGGGTCAAGGTCATGATGGGGGAGCATACAGAGACAGCCTACCTGATGTTGTGGGTGCTCATGGACTCTGGACCAACAGTTAGGGAACCTGCGTGGGACCAACCTAGGCCCTCTGCATGTGTGTGACAGTTGTGTGGCTTGGTCCTTTTGTAAGACTCCTAGGAGTGAGATCTGTCCCCAGTACTCAGCTGGCTTTTGGGAATCTGTTCTCCATGCTGGATTGCCTAGCCCAGCCTTGATGCAGGGAGAGGGACTTGGCCCTGCCTCAACTTGATGTGCAATGCTTTGTTCAAGCCCATAGAAAGTCTGCCCCTTTCTGAATAGTGACAGAAGGGGAGGGGGGAGATGGGAATGGAGTGGGGGGAGGGAATGGGAGGAAAGGAGGGAGAGGAAATTGTAGTTTGTATGTAAAATAAATGAAAAAAGTTAAATAAAATAAATTTTAAAAAGAAGGCCATTTTATTATTTGTGTTTATTCATCTTAGAAAACTAGGTAGACGAGGAAAATAATTGAACTGGACAACTAGTCATTTTCTGTCTGGCTCAGGCAGTCAATATTCTATGATTTAGGTGTCCATTCCATCTTCAGAAGATGAATTAAGATGCGTTGTTTATTTTCACTTCCAAATGTGCCCATAAGGGGCAGCTGGCTTCCTGGTGCTCCAGGTTGTAGTGAAAATGACAACATCACCCCTACAGTGGAACTGGACAGCAAGTGTTCTGGAGAATTTTTCACACATGGCTCATTAAATCTTCCCCACAGTCACAGAGGTACTGTCACTATCTCTGTCTCATAGATGACCAATGTCGGGCACACATCTGAGCTGATGGATAAGGCTATAGGTAGAGGGGAAGTCAGGCAAGTCTTGGTCTAGATTTATGAAGTTTACCCTTCAGAATATAAGTGTCAAAACAGAAAGTGTATTTGAAATGATTTTTAAAAGCCCTAGGTTATTCAGAAACCACTCAGAAAGAAAATAAGAACATCACTTGAATGATTAGTTTTAGGGGAATGCATGCTCTGGACTCTCAACAACTGTTTTTTGTTATTTGTTTGTTTTGTGTATGTTTATTTACTTATTTTTCAAAGATCTCTGGAGTATAATGTACTCAGAAAATGGAAATTGTATCCACATGGCTCACGATTATGATAGTATCATAAAAAGAACCATGAACAAAGACTCAGAATTCCTCAGAGTATCCAGATAATTCTGTGTGGGGAGTTGAGTTGAATCTTAATCCATGTAAGTGAAATGATGAGGACCAAGGGGGAAACAGGCTGAAGATCTGAGATAAATGCATCATATATCTCTTGTTTAATTTTTGTCTTGCTTGACTTCCATAGTACCTTGATATATGTAGGACTTTTCCTACTTTTCATTTTATAGATATTTCCTATTTCTAAGTCAAAAGAAACATGAGCCCAGAAAATGAGACAAACAGCAATACAATGATAGGATTTTCTTTAAGCTAAAAATGTAGAGTTTAAGTACTTCAAAACTTGATCAACTTTATAAAGTGTTTTCAGAAATAATAATTCAATCCCTTGAGATTATTTCAGAATTCATTACCTGTCTACCCCTTGGTGGTAATATTTAAATGCTTATCTGAAAGATCAAAGAACATGGGAGTCATTTCTGTCAAAGAACTATCTGTTTTTCTTTAAGACTGGAGGCATTCTATTGAGTTGTAAAGGGTGAAATAAGAGGACATGCTTTAGGATTTGATTAGAAGTATTATGACAGATGATGTCTTCACACGGGGGAAAGCATATGTAAGGTGACAATTCTGCATTAAAGGCATAGATTGTCAATGAGGAACAAGAACCCAACACATCACATGATAAACGGTTATTATTAAAGAGATTAGACTTTCAAAAATTGCTAATTTATTTGCTAATATGTTTTCTCACTTTCTTCACTCATTAACAATAAATACCTTTTTGGCTTTCACAAGACCCAAAATAAACTTCAACTATTGTTGAAGGCCAATAATTTCATATCAGCAGCTACTAAATTCAGTCAACATTTAAATCTATACACATCTGCCACTCTGACTCAAAATTGTAACCTGTTAGATTTCTTCCACACTTGTGCCTATCATTGCCCATGATTCAGAACTGAAAAACAAATCTCTCATTAACAGATCATTTCCTAAATGTTTTGAATATGTTGTAATATTATTTACAAAAATATCAATATCTGCATTGAATAATGAAACTTAGTATATTTTTATGTCTACACCAACTGAGCTAGATGACCTAGTAGCATGTTTTCTTTACCTCTTGATTCTAAAGTGTATTTTTTTGAGTGTGAGCTAGTTATGAGATACTTACCATATTTGGAATATAGTGAATAGTTAAAGCAATGTGGAAATCTGTGATTTTATTCATAAGCTACACAGTAGTGAAATTGACTTTTCTTAAAATGTTGAATTGTGACTATCATCTTCAATATACAGTGGCCACATTTTTTTACTATATTTATTTCATCAATTCCATTAAATCTCAAAAATAATGGATTAAGATGCTCTTTAGACTCACCATGTATGAGCCCTGCAGGATGTTTCAGAAACAGTTCCTGGCCTCAGAATGTTCAGCACCTAGTCAGAAGTACAGAAAATAATCACTGTTAAAACTCTTAACATTAAGTCACTTTTAAGGTACAATTGTGTTTTCTTTTGAGAGAGGATTAAGACAGAAGTAGAAAAGCAACATGATTAATAAGAAGTTGGCAGCAATTTCATAAAACATAATTTTCAAACGATAGTGAACATTTAAAGCAATATGGAAATCTCCTATGATTTTGTCCATAAGCTACAATGTAATGAAATTGACTCTTCTTAAAATGCTGAATTGAAGCTTGAGAGATGGGTTCAAACATTAAAGGCTAAGCTTACAACTAAAATGTTGAATTGAGATCAACATAAAATGGCTACATGGTTTTCTGACCACATTTATTTTATCAAGTCCACTAAATCTTTTGGCTTGTTGCTTTGTAAGTTTTCCTGCCTTTCTGAATATCCATCTTTTGGTTTTTATAGAAGATGTACCCCAATGTTAAGCAATCATTTACAAAGTCTTTCCTATTAGTTGCTATGGCTAATCAGCAGGGAAGAATTCCACATCTTACAGCATTCCATCTGGGTAAAACTCTCCCACTAATTTTTTAAAAGCTGTATCTCTGAGATGCAAGAAAAGTCATTGTCTTAATTCCACAACAGAATCCTTAACAAGCCTTAAACTCTAACCTATGACACTTACTCATTTTGTTTTCAAAGGGCTTCCTTCTCTCTCTAAGCACCTTCTTCTCCACCCTTTATGATGTTCAACCCTTGTTTACCCTGCAGTTCCCAGGCAGTTGTCCTTTTATACAGAGAGCTTCCATGAGACATCCTGTCCTCTCTTCTCCATGTTTCCACCAGATGACTCTGGCTCTAACAGCTCTGTGTGCTTCCCTTTCACCCACACCACATTTCTATGTGCCATAGGGCTGACTGGCTCTCTATCAGATTGCTTCTCCTTTTCTACTTGCTGTAGTCAGGTGCCACTATGTGGTTGTGCTCTCCACAGTGAGGTTTATTCTTCTAAGCACCCCATATATTACCCTCCATTCTGTGATCCCTATGCACATATCAGCTTCCCAAGCGCATAGAGGAAAGAAAGTCTAAAAGACCTAGGGGATGGTATTTTAGCCAGCAGTTTTCAGGGTCACCTTTATTTCTACTATGAGGTCTACTAGAGTTTTTTGTAAATGAGGATTATGTGTCTGTTCTTTAAGTCAACGTATTGGGTGTTTATTAAACAGCATTCAGCCTAACTAGACTGAATGGGTTTGTTCGGTATTCCCTGTTGGAATGCAGTCTATGGTACTTGCCACAGTAACTATTTTTATCATGTTCCAGACTGTATATGACCCTTTCACACAATAATATCATATTGTGACTCTCTCTCTCTCTCTCTCTCTCTCTCTCTCTCTCTCTCTCTCTCTCTCTCTCTCTCTCTCTCTCTCTCATTTCAATAAGTTGTGAATTTTATGTTAGAATAAGCCATGAAATTTTCATAGGTAACATTGTACTGTTAGTAATTAGCCATACTGGAGACAGGAAGAGTTTATTTTGGCATGGACATCAAGATACCTCTGGTTAAATGCCTTAAAGGTAAAATCTGATTTTGCTAAGGAGCTCAGAGCAAACGGTAGCTTCAAATGAGCTTTTTAAATGCTGTGTTGTAGGCTTGTGTTTGCAGGCTGTGTGCTAGATGGTGACGGGAGTGCAGGCCACAGTGAGAAGTAGAAGTCTCTAAAGCTCCTGGCTGCAGTGTGATTATTACGAATGTCCTTCAAACCTTTACTGGAGATTTAGTGCCAACAGAGAGAAAATGAAAGGTAATTTTCTTCCCTTTTCAAAACAATAACCAATCACAGAGCTCAAGACCTTCTGCTCTTCACATATTACAATGAAATAGCTTTTGAAGTTTAGATAAAAATAGACATCTGACTAACATTATCAGCACTCAGTCAGCAAGTTGCCACATATTTATTTCTGACATTCTTTCACCCACTTCCTCTTATAGTAAAAAACCACTCCATCCACTGACTTTTAGGCAACCACCTGTTTGAGGCCACTTCTGAAAGATCTTGGTGTAAGCCAAACTTGCGGGTTTCTAGATTGTCTTTGAATTCCTGCTTAAACTGTTTTGTTTGTTAAAATAATTTTTAAGACATGCTTTTCCTTTCAGTCCTGTGTAACTGAGGAAAATCTAGAGGAGCTGCCCAGCTCTCTCTGTTTCCTTTCTTAGAAATGAAAATGCTTTGGAATCCAGATGTGTAGCTGGCTTTTTTGTTTTTTTAAACATAACTATAGACATGCACATATATTCCATTGACAGTACACATAGTCACAGGGTACAGAGTCGAGTTCTAATCCATGCATATAATATAGATCAAGGTAGTTGTTATATCTGTCATCTTAGATGCATTTTGTTTCTCTCTGTTGGGTACATTCAAATTCTTTCCATTATATCTTCTGAAATGGTCAATGATTATTGCCAAACATCATAGCCCCTAAAAATTGTGGAATACTGGCAGTAGCTCCTCCTAGGAGGCAGCTGCACCCTCTACCTTTAACTATCCTTTTGCTGTCCGGGTACCCACATCCTTCTCACTTGAAATATCAAGCCCTCAGACTCTGCTTCACAGCTTTGAATAGAGGATTTAGGCTGGAGCTCATGGAGCAGTGGCATTTAAATGAAGATTCAATTTGCCAGGTGGAGCCACTCCTTACAGGTTTCCACTGGCATTTAGGAAAACTATTCTGCTCCTCCAATGACCTTAAACCACACTTGGATTTTAGTTTCTAAGTGACACATCATGGTAGCATCTACTTAATGGGATACTGTGTTATTACAACACATTTAATAGATGTAGTCATATAGCGGTCAAATCTGAGTAATTAGTCTTTCTGTATTCTTGTTTTTTTTTTTTTTTTTTTTTTTTTTTTTTTTTTTTTGGTTTTTCGAGACAGAGTTTCTCTGTGTAGCTTTGCGTCTTTCCTGGAACTCGCTTTGTAGACCAGGCTGGCCTCAAACTCACAGAGATCTGCTAGGATTAAAGGCGTATGCCACCACCACCCGGCATCCTTCTGTATTCTTATGAACTCATTCATTCTTTATAAAATATGTAATTACTGTAAACTATGGTCAGCCTGTTGTCAATAGCATACCTTATCCTTCCTATCTGATGTTGTTTTAGCACTTGTACTTTTATTTTCGAAGGTCAGTCCTGATTGCCAATGTGGTTATTTTAAGAAGCAGATAGGAAAGTTGCGAAACATATCTGTGTGTGTGTGTGTGTGTGTGTGTGTGTGTGTGTGTGTGTGTGTGTGTGTGGTGTGATGTGCATGTGTGATGTTTCCAATGTGTGTATGATGTGGGTGTGTGATGAGTGTATGTGATGTTTGTGTGATGTGTGTATAGTGTGTGTGTGTGTGTGTGTGTGTGTGTGTGTGTGTGTGTAGTGTATGTGTGTACATTTTCATGGAGAATGGGAGATCTATCCTGAATAAAGGCAGTGCCATGCCATAGGTGGGGCTTGAATGGGGTAAAAAAAAGCAAGAACCATGAATTACAGGCATGTTTCTCTCTGCTTCCTAGTGGCCATGAGTGAACAGCCTCTGCCACATAGTTTGCCATCAGAATATACAATTACACCACACTCCCAGAAATCTAGAGCCAAGTTACCATGAACTTTGAGAAAAAAAATCAGTAATTCTTCCCTTCCTTCTGTTTCTTAAGTATTGGCTACAATGTGGAAAAAATTAGAAAATTATCTAACCTCCTACTTCCCTTTGTACTCTTCCTGATTGTTCTAACATTATTTCGGTAACCTGACTGTCCTGACTGTCAGGTCACCTGGCCATCCTGACCATTGTGCTGGGCACTTGACCACCCTGATTATCATTGTGATCACCTGACCACCCTGATCATCACTACGGTTGCCTGACTGTCCTGCCACTTATTCTGGTCACTTGACTGTGCTCACCATTTGTTCTGTCACTTGAATGTCCTAACCATCATTCTCTCACCGGACTGTCATGACCATCGTTCTGGTCATCTGAATGTTCTGGCCATTGTTCTGGTCACGTCTATGAGATCACCAATTCAAGAGCTACCTTTCTTTTCAGAGTACAAAAATAAGTTCAATATCTAGTTGGTCAGCTAGAAGATACAGAGGTGTTTTTCGCACTAGCCAGAAACATAAAAAGTCCGATCCCTCTAAATTCAGGCCAATGGCTGTTTATTATGAGGAAAATGTTGCCTTATTAATAACCACCATTTTGTTTTCTTTTCTGAACACTTAGAAAAACATGGTATTGAAAATTCTCAACAGTAAGATACAGTTGCTCTTTTTTCAGCCAGTGATTTACTTCAAGTAGGCTGCCTGCAGTTCTTAACAAAGCCATGCGGTGAGAGAAGGCAAGTCCAGACGGGGGCTGCCTTGATGATAAAGGTTCCTCGATTCTTCTCGATTCTCTGCTGTATGCAAATGGTCTGACTGATAATTGAATCCGAAAGAAGCAAAATCTGTCACATTCAAGGCAGCCTGTCCACTCAGAGGAAAAATCAAGCCAGATAATGCTTATAGCATTCAAATATATACATAAAAAGTTAAAAAGTCTTTGGTATATTCTGGTTTTAATAGTAATATTGTTTCATTTAATATATTTTGTGCCCAATCAACATTGTAATTTTCTTACATGGAGTAAGTCAATTAACGTACAGTTTATATTCTGATATGTAAAATGTTTTGCAATTGTCAGTATAGTTTTACCTATCCTATATAATATTGCTTCTGGTACAACTTCAAAATTCCATGTATCATTAGTTATTTATGACTACTATATATAATGTAGTAATTAAATCACTTCACATTGTAAGAAAGGTACTTGAATGTAAATGCTGGTATTTATTTCATATACAATATTATGATTTCTTCTCTTTCTTATGTTTGAAAAAAATACTTCCAAGAGTTTATTTCTACTGGCAGACATATTTTAAATATCAAAACTCCTTTTGATTATCATAACAGCCTGTGATTTTAAAGCACATTTTACATTAGCACAAACAGCTGTGACCTTTTAAAGTAGTTACAATTACACAGTAAAGACATTTCATCAGGGAGCTTTCGGTCCTTTTTATTTAGATTTGCTTGTCCATGTTTCTGTTAGCTTTGTCTTCACTGTTTTAGAGAGTTGAATATAATAATGACCCCTCGTATTACCTTAAACATTAGATAGAAAAAGTTCCAATAAAAAAATATTGAACAACCTAAAGGTAATACCTTGCAAAATTGCCAAATCTCCTCTTCACAGAAGGTGTCTTTCTTTTTCTCCCTCCGTTTCTCCTTTTTGTTTTGCAATATATTTATTAATTCTTTGAGAATGTTGTTTCACCATAATTAGCCCCTAACTCCCCTTCTTATCGTTCACTCATCTTCCCATCCTGTTACATCTAACTCTAACATTACTTCCTTGTTCCTCTTCGTTTCCCGTCAGGTCCAGTTTATGTTGCTCTGCTTCTCTTGGGATTGGGATATTCCCTGGTGTGTGGTCAGCCTATTAGGAGTCACACCATTAAAGGAAACTCATCCTCCTTCTCCCAGCAGCTTTTGAATGTCAATAGTTCCTCAGATAGTGGTGAGATTATTTATCTACTTTCCCCATTCTATGCTGGTATGTTGTCAGATTGCAAGTTATGAAGGTCTTAAGCATGCTGTCACAATTCCCGTTGTGTCTGGGAAACACTGTTTCCTTTACGTTATCAATGATCTCTGGCTCTCACAAACTTTCCACACTGTCTTATGCAGAGATCTCTGAGCCTTATGGAGAGGAGTGTGATATGAATATCTGACTTGCAATTGAAATCCACTCTCTTTTGTTCTCTGCACATTGACTAGACTGGGGTCTCGGATTGAGTCAGAAAACGGTTGGTGACGCCCATTACATTCATGCCACTATTGCACTCGTGGGCCTATCTTATCAGGCCATCATTCTTGTAGCTAGTAGGGTTCACAAATGGGTGATATCCCAGCTTAATTTTCTCCTCTGACAGTGTGTATAGTATCTTCCAGAACTATGAGCCCGCAGGGATGAAGCTTCCAGGTAAGTATCTGTTTAATGTCTCCATGTTCTAGAACTAAATATGTGTGTCTTCAGCAGTAAATTCTTACCGTTAACTTCTGGAGGGTAGCCAGAAGTATTAGCAATAGCTTGTAAACCCCTGGGGGTCTATATGACCCATTTTTCCAACAACTCAAAAAGAGGTAACCAATTCCTGGTGTTGGGGTTTTATTTGCTAGTATGGACTATCTGGTTGGGGTATTATATCTCCATTTTTGGAGTAACTCCATTCAAATTCTTTTTATATGTGTTTAAGTATATATTTATGAAGCGTCTAGTGTAGTTGGTTTCTGCATTGCTTTTTCAAAATGTCAGTGTTAGATATACCTTCCCACACTTTCTCTTCTACCTTGCTCTCCTATTTCCCATCGCAAATTAACACTTCTTGTTCCATTGTTCCCTCCCAACCCTTTTATATCACTGCTGTTGTTGTTTTTTTTTTTTTCCTCCTTTGAAGGCTCCTACCTCCAAAAGCCCCTTACTAAGTTCCTGACCTCTGGGTATTCCATTTGGAATACATATATCTGAAGGGTCAAAACTACATCTAGAGATGAGAGAAAAAATGGGATGTTGTTTACCGTTTTGTATCTACTATCTCACTCTGAATTGTCTGTGAATTTCATTTTCCTTAACAGCTAAATAATATTCCATGTTATTTAATACATGTAGTATTAATAAATGTGGTAATGAATGCAGCTCTTTTTTATTATTCATTCATCAGTTAATTGATATCTAGGTTGTTTGCAGTTCCTGGCTATTGTGAATGGAGCAACATCTGCACCTGAGGTAAGTCCACACAGAACAGTTGGCAGCTCACCAGGCCTACACTTGGTTCTTCTTACATGCAGACATCCTCCACCACTCCTCCTGACACTTGAACTGTGTGGAGTATAACCAGAATGCCACTGAGCTGTGCAATTTAGATATTCAAAAACAACAAGAGTGTCCCCAGTACCTCAAGATTTAATGCCAACCACTATTCAGCTATTCCATACCATAAGGGGTTGGGGTAATACCAAATAAATATTCAAACAACCATATCAGATATTCACACTAAGGAACACTATGGAAAAACCAGTTCCAGAAGCCTAATATCTAAGAAAACATCACCACACTAAAATAACAGGAATTAGTAAACATTACTGGTTAATAACTCTAAATGTTACCAGTCTCAGTATCAAAACAAAAAAGACAAAGATTAACATATTGGATTAGAAAAACAGAATCCATCTTTTCACTGGCTACAAAAACCACATCTCACCATTAGCCATAGATACCACCTTAGAGTTGAAGGGACAGGAAAGGTGGCCAAGCAAGCTGACCAAAGAAACAAGCAAGTGTGGTTATTCTAACATCTGACAAAATGGGCTTCAAACCAAAACTAGTCAGAAGAGATACAGAAAGATACTACTTACAATCAAAGGAAAAATCTGACAAGAGGACATTACAATTCTAAACATTTTACACATTAAACACAAGGGAATCCAGTTTTATAACAGAAACACTATTAGATCTAAAATCATGAATTGACCCCCAACACAGTGATAGTAGGTGACTTCAATACTTGACTCTAATAGACAGATCATCCAGAAACAAAAACTAAATGGAGAGATTCAGGTTCTAAATGACATCATGAATTCAGTGGACCAAACAGACATCTGCAAAACATTCCACATAAACACTAAAGAATACACATTTTTCCTAGCAGCCCATGGAATGCTTCCCATAACTGACCATATATTATGTCACAATGCAAGTCTCAACAAATATAGAAGTACTGAAATAACATCCTTTATATTATCTGAGCACAAAGTAATAAAGTTAGGTATCAACCATAGAAATGTCAGTAAGAACACAAATTCATGGAAGCTAAATAACACACTGCTGAATGATGATTGGATCAAGAGAAACAATTATGAAGAGCATTTAAGAATTTGTTGAAATCAAATGAAAATTAAAACTTAACATATTGGAATCTGTGGGGCACAAGCAAGAAAGTCTTAACTGTGCCCAGTGATAAGTCTGAACTGGTATGAGTTTTTTTTTTTTAAAAAAAGGAAAGTTTACAGCACCAAGTGCTTACATCCAAAGCTGGAGAAATCTCTTCAGTTAAATACTGAACTTGAAAGTCTCAAAAAATCAAGAATAACACTCAAAAAATGTAGACAAGAAGAGACAATGAATTTTAGAGCTGAAGTTAATGAAATGGAAATGGAAAGCACCATACAAATAAATCAATGAAGCCAAGAGCTGGTTCTTTGAAAAGATTAACAGGATTGACAAACCCTTTGTCCATCTTATAGAAATGTCATTCTTTATTCACAATGACTTTTTTCATGAGATATACCCAGTGATTTGAAACTTGGTTATTTTAAGGACAACAAATAACATCTTACTCTATATTTAAATTGCTTTATTTAACATGAAAACATTTTAATCATGAGATTTAATACAAGAAAAATCTTCAATAATAATGAAAATTACTAGAGTGCAAGGCTTTCATATGTATGACAGTATGTACAAACTATCTTTTTTTAGAAAGCTGAGTCCTTTAAAAATCAAAATTAAAAGGTAGTTCTGAATTGCTAAAAAATGACACATTCATAGAAACACATATATACCAGAAATCACAGGAGCCAATGCCAGGGTAACCAGCATCCATATCAAGAACTATGATATTCCTAGCTCTGCAGACTCCACATCACCTCTCATCCACATTTCTTCCTCTTCTCTAAAGGTAAATGTTACTGTCTTAATCTCCTATCCTAACATTTACAGATAATGTGAACATTGTATAAATATAACTCTATGTGGTTGGCTATGTTAGTAGTGTTTTGTGTTGTTATGCCACGGAACAGTTTAAAGAAAGGAAGGATTCATTCTGGTTCATGGTTTGCGAGTGGATACTCTGTCATCAAAGGGAAAGCAAAGTGGCTGAAGTGGATGATTCCATGGCAGTAGGAGTATGAGGTGGCATGTTCATATATTGTCATATCAAGAAGCAGACAGAGTACCTGGAGGGGCCCTAAACTGGTGCCAAGCTCTAACCAATGAAATCCACTCCTCAGGATTCCCTATCTTTGTGAAAGGCATTATATTCTAAAGCAGTGGTTCACAACTTCTCTAATACTGTGATCATTTAATACTGTGACCTCCAACCATAAAATCATTTTGTTGCTATTTCATAGCTACAATTTTGCTTCTGTTATAAATTATAACGTAAATATCTGATATGCAGGATATCTGATATATGACCCCCAAAGGGGTTGCGACCCACAGGTGGAGAACAGCTGTTCTAAAGTTTCCACAACCTCACAAAGCAACTCAACTAGCTGGAGACTAACTGTTCAAACTTATCAGTCTGTGAGAGACGTTTCATAGTTAAACTATAATATCTGTTGTTTTATATCAAGCTTATTGCCTGAATATCATGGGTAGGTGCATTCCTAGTGTAATTTGTCAAGTATATGCTGATACTACATATGTTATGGATGTACTTCACTGCTGATTGACATTGGATTACTTTTAGTTTAGAGTAATTACAATTAATGTGCTAAATATCCTTATATATTTATAATCACAAGTAGAATTGCTAGGCCATCTGGCATACACAGGCTCGTCATCAATGGATAATGGCAAAGTGGATGTAACAAGTATATCCTTCTCCAAAATTAAAGTGTTCTAGTGCGATGACTCCTTTGCAAATACTTGGTTAGAAGTACTTGCTTTCAACTTCTAAGTTGGACTATGAAGAAAAACAGATTAAAGCCTTGAACTGCTAAAAACTTCACAATATCCAGTGGCTGATAAGATAATTAAAGTTGAACTCTGAGAGAGAAGACTTGATTGTCACTACCAGGTATTTTCCTTAAGAGGAGGCAGATCCATGAAGTGTATGTATTAGGGTGCAGGTAGTGGGACAGAAAGAGCAGCTTTCTATCTATGGAACGGTTGTGGAATAATCTTTTTGTACACTGTGAAGAAATGTCTTTGCCAAAGCACCTTCTTATTGGCTTAAGAGCTGAATGGCCAATAACTAGGCAGGAGAGAATAGGCAGGACTTCTAGGGAGAAAGAAGATCTGGAGATGAATCTAGGCAGGTGAAAGATGCCAGTGAGACTCAGAACAAGTCAGACATACAAAATGGAAGAGAGGTAAAAGCCACATGGCAGAACATAGATTAATAGAAACAGGTTGATTTGAGTTATAAGAGTTAGTTGGGAACAAGTCTAAACTAAAGGCTAAGCTTTCATAAGTAATAATATATCTCCATGTCATTATTTGAGAGCTCATGGTTGACAGGAAAGATTAGTTATATGGAACAATTAGAGTGCAAATCCACTAGACCACAGAATTTCAGTACAAAGCTAAGTGTGTGTGTGTGTGTGTGTATCTGTATGTGTATATATGTGTCTCCCACACTGTTTTTTCCTGTTAATGTACATGTCAAACTATAAAATAGAAAGAGTCTCTTTATATATAGGAATTATGGTAAATTTCTAGGATATTAGATTTAAAATAATAATGGCCCAAAAATGTAGAATTTCTGCCATGAACAAAATATTTCATGTCAGTGTATATTAAAAATTATTGTATACTTTTTATGATTAATTTTGAATATTCTTCATTTCAGAAGCAAGAGAGACTCAGAATCCCTCCAGGTTCATTGTTAACTTCACCTGCTAGTCCCCATTCTTTTTGCTGTGTAGGCCACATAAAACCCCACCTTCCTTTACCAGGATTCTCCCTTCCATAAATGTGCCACAGTTTCTCCAGAAAACACCCAGCTCAGAGGCCTGCTCCATGGTAATAGACCTGTAACAGATTCAGTTGCAGGTCCACTCCTTCCTGTCAGGGACCCTCTATAGGTATCAAGCCCAGGTTACTAGCCCCACCATGAGAGCCACAGCCCTTGGAGCCCTTTAGAGACTCCCTGAAGCTACTCAGCTCCCTGCACTGCCTTGGGACTCTTTAGAGCTACCCATATCATGTCCAGCCCCATCATTTAGTGATTCTTTCAAACTACCCAGCTTGCCAACTGACTTGGGAAATCTGAACTGGTATGATAAAAAATGAGAATAACCTCATATCAAAAGATACAACCAACAATATAATTTGCAGGTTTCATTACAAAATACAAGCAATATGAAAAAAATAAGATTGCATATCTCCTGCAAAGATCTTCAATTCCATAATAATTATCCCCAACAAGAGCAACATTGATACAAGTCAATACACAAAATTGAAACAAAGATTTATAAATGTATTCAGAGTTTGAGGGGTTTAAAGAGAACACCGATAAAAACCTGAATGAATTTGAAAACTGCAAAAAAAACCTTCTAATTGAAGTCCACAAAGACACAACAAAGTCACTGAATGAAATAATGAGGACAACTAAAGAAATGAAAATGAATTTAACAGAGATAGAAGCATGGAAGGAAACTCTAACTAAAATAAAATTAGAATTAAAAACTCAATGTCTTAGAAAATAACTGAGGAAAGCCTCACCAACAGAATGGACTTTGTAAATGACAATATTGGGGCTTGAAGACAAGATAGAGGAATTGGCTCAAAGAAAATGATGAATTAAACAAGCACACATACACACTCAAGAACAGAATGTGAAGGAATTCTGAGACAGCAAGAGAAGACCAAATCTATAAAATTTGAGCATAGAAGAATTCTATGTCAAAAGAATAGAACTTATCTTCAATAAAGTTATAGAAGAAAACTTGCCAAATCTAGGGAAATAGATGCCTATTTAGGTACAAAAAGCATACAGAGCACAACATAGACAGGACCCAAAAAGAAACTTTCTGTGTCATATTACAGGTAAAACACCAGATATACATAACAAAAAAATGACTATTGATACAAAGAGGAGGCTCAAGCTCCATATAAAGGCCAGTCCATTCAGAAGAGTTTAAATCAATATGACTCATGTTCTGAAAGAAAACAGCTGCTGATGTAGTCTATTTCCCTTTGAAAACCATCCAATATAACCAGAAGAGAACAAAAAGCTTCCATGATAAAAGCAGGCTATAGCCCAGTACCAGGTGTGGTACAACTCACCACATGTTTTTGCTCAAGATTGTCCAGAGATCCCCATAAACAATATAAGCTACTGTTATTACACTTGAACCTACCAGAACATTATGGTAAGACTTTGTTGCTGAAGGCTCCACACACTTTGGATACAGGACATGGAGAAATGAAATCAGTTCTGGGAAGCTCCTATTGTGCTGGCTAGCTTTCATTGTATTGTAAAATGCTATGAAGGGTTACTAATAGAGAAAAGTCATCAACTGTATTACCCAGCTGTAAAATCTGGGAATTACAATAACAACAGTTATGGCAAGACATGCCCATGGGTACTATATTCACACCAATGTTATGGAATAAACAATAGATTTCTAAATGGATTTAAGAACCACTCTACAGGAGGTAATGCATGTCTGGTTTTGTAAATCTGGCCAAGAACCCATGGATGGAAGCTCATGTGTCCCAAGGGTAAGCATATTACTATTATTTTCCTAAATGTTCCTAGTATCAAACTGTCCTCTAAATTTGTATATTTCTGTCAATATCTTAGTGCAACTCTCAGACCACATTAGAGAAGTGTAGTGGACAAAAAAAAATCACAACTGGTAAAAGTGCAGAGAATAAGTGACTCCAGAATTATCAAAGCTTAATGTTACATTTGTATTACATTCCTTCCCCCAAAGCTCAGGGGCCATTGCGAAAGAGGAAACAGAAAGATTCCAAGAGTCAAAGGGTAGGGAATAAGTGACCACAGAATTATCAAAGCTTAATGTTACATTTATATTACATTCCTTCCCCCAAAGCTCAGGGACCATTGTGGAAGAGGAAAAAGAAAGATTCCAAGAGTCAAAGGGTAGGAAGGACCGCAGTAAACAAGTGTCTTCAGATGAACATGACGGGATCACTGTATTCACAAACTCACAGCAGCTGTGGTTGGCTGCACAGGATCAAGCCAGTTAATATTCCAGCACTGATGGAGGAGAAACTCAGGAGACCCTCACCTCTAGCTGAACAGCTATTGACAGTTGATAGATTCTAGGTGAGGAGGAGTCAATTCTTTTTAATTGTGTGGTCCCAGGTAGGTTGACCATGTTCCAGTGAATGGACTCACACCCTTGAGTATGTGGGCAACAAAAACTGCCTATTGCCTTCAGCAGACTAAGTTGGGAGGAGGCTGGGATTAGACAGTGGATATGGGAGGAATTAAGGGGAGGACCGGGATGGAGATAAAGATAAAAATACATTGCATGCATATATGGAATTCTCAAAAATAAAAATATTTTATAAAAATCAAACTAAAGTAGTTCATGACCATCAAACCAGTCCTACATAGAACAATGGATGGAATACTTTCATTGGAAGGGAAGAATAAGCACAATTAAGAGACAGATATGCCAGGTAGCACTGAGAAAAGAAGTACCATAAGATCAACAAAATGACTCCAAAGAGGATACATCCTTCCATATGAACTCCAAATGCTAATGGCTTCAATCCCCCAATCAAAGGACACAGGCTAGGAAACTGCATTACAGAACTCAAGCCATTTATTTCTGTCTACAAGAAGTGAAAGGAATGCAATTCCAGTATTTCAAGGCAAGGGTGATTTCCCATAGCTGTGTCTTAAATCATAGCTGATTAATGGCTTTGTATTTTATATATTTTTAATCTAAATAATTAAAACAGTACATATCCCCAGAAAATAGAAACCATTGAAGACAGCATATCCTCTCTGATTCTTCTTTTCTGTAAGTCTATGTCAGACCCTTCCCTACACCTTAACAATTTATAATGGTACATTCTGTAGTTGCCCACATACTTATCCAGAATTTAAGAATGGCATTTTCCTCTGCTTTTGTTTTAGGGTTTTACATAAGCAAATTACATGATAATAAATAATAAATAGTTCCAAAATGGATACAGGAATCAAAGTATGTCCCCTTTAGCACATCCATGAAAGTACATTCTTTATTGTTAATCATTTGGGAATTGTAAAACAAAGTAACATGATCACCGTACTCTAGTTAAAAAGGTTATCAAAATGATGAAAATCAAAATTGGACAAAATAGGGAACAATGCATTGTAGGGAGGTCTTGTACAAGTTAGTAATTCCACCACTGTAGAAGACATGTTAAGGGGTTGGTATAAATTAGTAATTTGACCACTATAGAAGATATGTTAGGGTGTTTGTACAAATTAGTAACTCAGTCATTATGGAAAACAATTTGAAGGTTCCTCCAAAAAGTGAAAATAGATCTATCATATGAGCCACAGAGCCTGCTTCTGGCTATATATCCAGAGGAAATTACTTCAGTACAAAAGACACCTGCATGTCCATGTTTGTTGTTTCACTATTCATAACAGCTAAGATGTGGAATCAAGCTGGAAATCCATTAATACATGAATGTCTAAAGAATCTGTTTAATACATGCAATACAACTTTCTTTAGCCACATCAAAATGAAAGCCTATCATTTTCAACAAAATGCATGGGACTGGAGGACATTATGTTAGGGTACAGCGATTCAGTTGCACAGACAAAGGAGACGTGTTCTCTCTCACAGGTGGATACCAAAAATGATTTCTTTTTGTGGGACAGACAACAGAAATTTTGATTTGCCTAACAAATAGAAACAAGTATAGTTGTCTCATTATTGCTGACTTCCATTTAAAGAATGAGTCATTTTAGTACTGTTTCTGAAAACATCAAAACATGACCCGAGTAATGCAGGGGGAGCATGGAACTAGGGCTGCTAGGGTACTTGAATCTCCTAGATCTATAAATGAGAGGACACCCCCACCTTACAGTATTCACTCATGTCAAGAAGCCAGCACAGTGTCTCCTAAGGAAAGCAGAAAGTTAATATTTATTTTTATAAAACAAAGATGGAAACACTCAAAGATAAAATAATAGTGTTTAGAGAAGGCAAAAGGGAAATTCTCATATGAAAAGATAAACCCAGGAGCTGAATATCCTGCACTAACCATAGTAGTACAATGAAGCAAACCCCAAGTTCCCAAAGGATCATTCTTAGGTGCTTAGCTAATAAGAGACCAGAGAAACAGGCATCTTCGTTATTAAAAGGTTTTTTCATAGTGTTTGAAAGCAACTCGGTTTCAATCCCATTAGGAATTCATAATGAATACTGCACTTTCTGTGGAAGCAGCAATTCATAATTTCCTTTTTTTCTTGTCTGTTACTACAAAGTACTCTTTCTCAGGGGGCTTTGATTAAGGTGATGAGACAAATAAGACAAATAGAGAGCCCATTAAATGTCTGCCTGAAACCAGGGATGCACTACTTAATATGAAAGACTGCTCAAAACCAATAATGAAATAATTATCCTTTCCCACAACTGATAAGAGAGTGATGGCTGGATGTGGATTTGGGGAAACTAATTTGCTTGGAAGGAGGGGAGAAATGAAAGAACAGAAACCCACTGAAATTCAACTGCTACCAAACACCCGGGACTGCAGGGAAGTCACAAGATAAGCACTGCAAATGCTCCTCGAGCTAGAGCAGCAATCATTCTCAGAGAAGGGCTGCTGATAAGGCCCCTCCTTGCCGGCATGCAATCATTCTGCATTTTATATTATTTGAAAAGAGCTTGATTATTTTCCTTTGAATGAAGCCAGATTGATTCACATTTACCTGTCAACAAAATGTTCCATTTCTCTGTTTGCCTTTCTATTTAAAGGCATATGACCTGACTACAAAACTGCATATACAAACCTTTAGTTGGATGTAAATAAATAATGATAGGTGACCAGCTTGTGTTTAAAAAACTTTTTTTGTAGTGCCAAATTATCCTAAATTAAAATCTACAGCCTCATAAATACAACTGATATCTGCAATCATGGATTGATGTCATGAATGTTGTTTTATTTGTGGTCAGATAGAATCATTAAAAATCACATCAAGAGGGGAAAACTGTGCATGAAAATGATAATTATGTCATTTAAGTCTGTTGAAAGGGAAAAACTGTAACATGTCGTCATTTTTGGTTTTTGAAACCTTCCTTACATGTTTAAATACCCTGCCAAGAAGGGATAAGAAACTGCGAAAACAAAGAGTGAGCAGCTAAGCAGCTCCCAACCACATTCACCAGTATGATCTCACATTCTGAAGGAGGAGTTGGGGCCTTAAACCACAGCAAGACAATCATGTACTATTTATTACTAAAGTAGAGAACCGTATTGCTTCTGAGCATCTAAATATTTCTCTTCTAATAGGTCTTGTGACTTATGAAATTTGTATCTATTAAATCAGTCAGACTTGTTTTCCTTTTTAAATTATTTCTTTGAGAATTTCATAAAATGTGTTTTGATCATATGTGTCCTTCTCTTCCAACATCTCCCAAATATAACTCCATGTCCCTACTCAGAAAACTTTGTGTCTTCTTAAAATGAACCTATTAAGTCCCATATGTGCTGCCCATAAATTCTTGGGTATATGACCATCCACTGGAACATGGTTGGCTTACCAAAGTCCATGTCTCTAAAGACAACAGACTCTTCATCTTCTAGCAGCTAAGAATTGGCAACAGCACTTCATCTATGGGTGGGAGTCTTGGCCCACCTCCCACTCCAAACTTGAATAGCATTATTAATGACTAACTCATAGGAATAACCCATATGAATCTCACATATCATAATGATAGTAGATACTATAATTTACTTGTAATGTGCATGCATATATGTACAAATGTATATACATATAAATATATATTTTTAATAGGCATATGAGCTTATATTCTGCTTTAACAAAAATAAAACATCATTATGGGGTGAAGACAATGATAACATTCAAAGGTATGTGAATTATTCCTTTCTTCAGTTTCTATTTTGTGGAATACCTTGAGGACTATTGATGTTAGCTTTTCTTTGTTGATCTGGTAGAATTCTTCACTAAAACCATGTGGCCATGGGCTTTTTTTGACTGGGAAATTTTTAATTATTTCTTCTATTTCTCTAGGGTTTATGGTTATGTTTATTCTACTTATTTCATCTTGCTTTAATTTTGATACATGCACATATCAAGAAATTCATCCAGTTTTTTAGATTTTTCAGTTTGGTGGGATACAGATTCTCTGAAATTTCTCAGTATCAGTTGTAATGTCTCCCCTTTTTTCTCTAATTTTATTAGTTTGGATCTTCTCTCCAGCTTTTGATTAATTTGGCTAAAGATTTGTAGTCTTGTTGATTTTTTTCAAACAACTAACTTTGTTTTATTGATTATTTGTAGTTTTTGTTTCTATTTTGTTGATTTCAATCCCTGAGTTTGATTATTTATTCTCATACACATTTTTTGGGGAATTATTTTTCCTAGAGATTGATAGCATGCCATTAAGTTACTTTTTTATGTAGACAGTGTTATGAAGCTGCATCTTAGAACTACCTTCACAGTGTCCCATGAAACTGGGTATTCTGTTTCTATTTTCATTCAAATATAAGGGTTTTCTTATTTCTTTCTTGACTTCTATCTTGACCTAATTTTCACTCAACAGTGAGTTGTTCATCTTCCATTACTTTATTTAGTTACTATTGTTTCTATTTTTAATTGATGGCTAGATTTGATCTATGATGGTCAGATAGGCTGCAGGGTATTATTTCTATTTTTCTCTATCTGTTGAGAATTGCTTTTCTCCTAATATGTGGTCAGTTTTGCCATAATTTCCATGGGCTTCTGAGAAGAAAGTATATTCTTTAGTGTTTGGGTTGAATGTTTTGTATATGTCTGTTAAATCCCTTTGATTTATGATGTTATTTAAATTCAGAATTCCTCTGTTTTATTTTTGTGTAGATGACCTATCTATTGGTGAGAATGGGGACTTAAGTCACCTCCTGTCACTGTGCTATGCTATGGGATAATGCTCTTGTACACTTGTTTAATAAAATGCTGGTTGGCCAGTAGCCAGGCAGGAAGTTTAGACAGGGCAAGCAGACTAGAGAATTCTGGGAAGAGGAAGGGCAGAGTGAGGAGTTGCCAGCCAGACACAGAGGAAGCAAGATGACAAGGTAGAACAGAGAAAAGGTACCAAGCCATGTGGCTAATCATAGATAAGAATTATGGGTTAATTTAAGTGTAAGAGCTAGTCAGTAATAAACCTGAGCTAATGGCTGAGCAGTTATAAATAATATTAAGCCCCTGAGTGATTATTTTATAAGCAGCTGTGGGACCTCAGAGCTGGGCAGGACTGGAGAAAACCTTTTGACTGAAGTGCTAGGCTCAGTATAGGATTTGCAACTTACTTATGTCATTGAATATGGATATATCAAACTGGTGATTAACTAGAAATCTCATTCTCCTGACTAGCATTTCTGGTGCTAGAAAGTCTTTGAATGTTACTAGAGAAGAAAAGCAATCATCAATTTCACCCACATTAAAACCCTGAAATCTACAACAGAGATCTGCCTGCAAGTTATACTGGTGTAAGAGGGGCACAAGTGTTATCAGAATAACAAATCACTTTTTGATTGAATTGTAGGCCCACTATATGAGATGGAACCAATAGCTGACACTGCTAACGTGGCCAAGAACTTGTCACTAGATATGTCATGGCCCTAGGAGAAAACTATTACTATTATTATGCTAAAGCAACATAGTGATAAAATAACACCTAATGGAATAATGCCATACCTATAGATCAGTGTCTCACTTAATTCTCATAAGAGAAGCTTCTCCTTGCTTTAGTAATTAACAAAATAGTAATTAACAAGGAGATATACCACTGGACAATCTGTGGAGAGTGAGAGTCTTTGACACCTCATCCCTAAATGAGATGTCTTCATCAAACTCCTCAACTTCAGGCTCAGGAATCTATGTGGAAGAGGAGGCAGGGATATTGTAAGAGCCAGAGGTGTGGTTGACTCCAAGGAAACAGCCTCTACACAATAAGACTGATACACATATGAATTTACAGAGATTCTGACAGCATGCGTAAGGTCTGCACAGGCTCAAACCAGATGAAATCTGAGAAATGACAATGAGAATTGGACACAAAGTCCCAAACATAAGCAAGAAGTTGTTTTAGTTGATATCTACTGGGCAAAGGAAAATCATTGTTCTCGTATGGAATACTACTCAAAACATCAGCCAACCTCCAGAGCAGGGCCCACATCCAGGATTCATTGAACAGCATAAAAACAGACTCAATGGTTTTTGGTTTTTTGTTTGTTTGTTTATGTGTGTGCATTTGTGTTTGTTTTCTTTTGGTATTTTGTCATATTAATTTTCTTTTTTTAATTGTCTGTTTTAACTGTCATTTTTAAATTTTTTTAGAGAGAGCAGGGAAAGAAAACATGTTGAGTGGGGTGGGAGGTGGAGAAGAGTTGGGGAAGTGGAAAGAATATGATCAAAATATGGTGTACAAAAATAATTTAAAATAAGATTAAAGTAAACCCCCAAACAAAAATATGAGGTCTTTATCATAAATCTGGAATAAAGAAAGATGGCCTCTATTGAAGCCCAATTCCACAGTGCTGCTAAACCTAAGAATAATTAGTTTTAACCTCATGCTTTTTATATAAGTCAGAGTACTTCTTGTGTGATGTCAAAGCTACTCTTCTCAAACACGGAAAATACCTTGAGTGGCATGAGCTTGGTGTCCCCTAGAACATGTAGGTTAGTCTAGATGCAGGCCACTTAGTACTGTTGCTAGTAAGTAAGTGAGCAGGCACATTTCTTGGAGATTAAACGAGAGCTGTGCTGATCTCTGTCTCAGTATGCTCCTCAGTATGCTAGAACTAATATGGACTTTTGAAATATTTGCATTTCTCATAGAAATATATATTAGGCTCCCTTCAGTTCATTTTACAACATGAAGTGTTTCATTTAAATGGAACATTCATTGCCTTCACGTCCGTAGTGACATTGTGTTTAGACTGATATTTGCAGTTTTCTTCAATAAACTTTATTTAAATGCGAAAACTATGTGCATAAAAGCAATTTTTAAAGTTTACGTGGGCTGTAAACTACGCACAGTGCTTAGAGAGTAGGAAGAGCCAGAAGCTGTCTAAAGCAAGAGAGGAAAATGAACTAAAAGGTCCTGTTGGAAACAGAATTGGGCACGGGTTCATCCTGACTTATTACAAATAGCTCATAGCTGCACAATTCCAAAATTTGCTGTCACTGTCTCACTGTCTTTGGAGAACTGTAACAAAGACTGGCAATTGGGATGATAATCCATTAGAAATAAAGGGGGGAAGTCCAAGATTCTAGCTCACATTTGTCATTACGATTTTCGCTATAGACTTAACATATCTGAATTTCAATGTTTCCATGAAAACTTTCAATATCTACTATTAAGAATATATATTTGAAGTTTATGGTGTAAAAATAACCATATAATTTAAGACATGAATATTTACTGTTGCCAATTTTAAGGCTTCTGCTTATTTCCTGGGTCAGAGTGAAATTATATCAACATATCAAGACCTAGGTTAAGTACAAAATTATTTCATCCATCAATTCCTGCAACCTCCCCTTATGTGGTCACTGTTTATTAAATGCCACTGTAGGTAAATTACTAATTATGTGGCTTTGAGGTTTTCAGAATCTCTGCATGTGCCAGTGTAATGATCATTCTGATTTTCTTTTATAAATATTAACTAATGACATTTACTTAAAAGTCAGAAAGATATAGATTTCTAATTTATTCTCTTATTTTTACAGGGTATGCAATTTTATACAAATAACTTTCTTTTTCTGAGTAGTAATGCCCACTAAAATACTACTACTTCATGAGTGTTATGGATATGAATTAACACCATGCACATAAAATATTTCTTATATTATCTGTCATATAATGTATACACAATAAGTAAATATTAGCTGTTTATTTTTGTGTTTTTCCTAGCTCTATCACATGTGTGTATGCAAGTGTGTGTGCTTGATCACATGTGTGGTACTGGGTATTAGACCCAGGAACTTGACCATGGTAGAAACCATGAGATGCACTCCCAAACCCTATTACCATGAATGGTATGTGCCTCAACCAGAGGAAGAGAAAAGAAAGATGAGATATCTGGGAGTTGAACAGCTGTTCCCATGCAGACTGGTACCCTCTGACCTGGTTCTTGTAGCTAAGATTTATTATTTCTTGCTAAATAGAAAGAATTTAAAGAAGCTTTAATATGAAATTATACTGAATTTTTTTTTTAGTTTGGTGGGTGGATACAAAAAGGAAATCATTCCATGGTCATATCAGAAAGCAGATTATATTAAAAAAGAACACTGTAACAAAATATTGCCCATTTTAGCAAGTATGAGTGATTACAGCTCTTTTATCATGAATTACATTTTACTTTTCCTTTCATTTAGAGATTATCTCTTTCAAAAATTTCATTTCATTTTATTTTGCCTGCACATATATCTACACCACATAACTATCTGGCCCCTGAGAGGCCTGAAGAAGACATTAGATCCCATGGAACTGTAGTTAATAGATGTTTTTGAGGCTCCGTGTGGGTGCTGGGAACCTAACCTGGGTCCTCTGGAAGAGCAGCATGCACCCTTAATGACTGAGCATCTCTACAGATACCCAATTGCAATTAAACTTCTCTCAGACTTTCCTCCTCCAGAGACAGATCCAGTGATTCCCACTGTAGTGTTGTCTCTGCATCATGACACCTTCTAACAGGCATCCCTGTATTTTATCATATTTTGTGTTCTCAGTAGTATTTTAGCTGGTGTGTTTTGGCACCTGAACTGTGTGCTGTCACTATTGTAACTTCATGTCATCCGTTGTCATCCCTCTGAAATAACTTTTCTGTTCGCTCTGGCTTCTGTTTCCTGTCGCCACTGCTTTTCTGTGTTAGATATTCAGATATGCCATGAACTGGTGAGAATGTGTGAATTCCCCTTTCTAACCTACTCACATTTTTACCTTTCTTTTCTCCTTTGCATGCTTTAGCAGTGGTTCTCAACTTGTGAGTCGTGACCCCTTTGGGGGGGGTCACATTTCAGATATCCTGCATATCAAATATTTATATTATGATTCATATCAGTAGCAAAACTATGGTTTGGAAGAAGCAAATGAAATAATTTTATGGTCAGGGGTCACCACAACATAAGGAACTATATTAAAGAGTCATAACATTAGGAAGGTTGAGTACCATTTCTTTAACGAAAGAAATAACTTGTCTGTATAGCATGCAATCAACATGGACTTACACAGCATCAAACTTTCTTATACTGGAGCATTTCTAGGCTTGAGTAGGATTAATTTGAAATAAATAACTCCACTTAGGTGGTGTCAGTGGAAGAATGCAGGACTCTTATAAGCAAATTCTGAGTTTTGACAAAGGAATAAATATGTACATTTAAATTGGCACATGCTTATTAATAAGCTATTTCACATTTTACTTTAACTTTACTTGAATTTGGTTGTTGTTTTCATTTTGTTTAGTCTTGTGGCTTTGTGTTTTTTCAAACTACCATACTTCCTTCTAGGAGATTTTACACTTTAATTGGGTTGACAAAATAGCTTGAATTTAACACAAACAATGTGTAAATTTTGTTAATCTTTTTCCCCTAAGTGACCATTCAAACTTTCATATGAATTTAGATTTCATATGGGCAGTTTTATGGCACTCAATTAAATAGGTCTAAGTTTTTCTTTTGTCTTTCTTTTGCTTACTACTCAACATGGAACCAATTAGAATTTTAATATCTGTTAGGATAGACAAAGTTTCTTGGCAGACACATGGGAAGTGGACATATATCATTTTAATTTTCTCTTGCTCTGAATTGTCACGGTTAAGGATCTCAGTAAACTTCTTCTCCATGAATAGTTTTCATGATCTGATTTGGAATGTCCAGGGCTGAGGATATGGCTGAGTGACAGAGTGCTTGTCTAGTACACATAAAGCCTTGGTTCAGTCTCCAGTGTGTAAAAAGATAAACAGATCACTAGAATTGTGTTATTGCTATATTTCCATAGGATCACAGTCTAGAAATACATAATCAGAAATGAAAATAGATAGAGGTAGTTCTAACTTGGTCTCAGGTTTTCAAATAGAAATGAACTAGAGAGATACCTTATAATCCCCTTACAATATAGAATACACATTCAGTGTCTTACATTAATGGAAAGTGTCTGATCTGCCAATTAAGTTACTGGATATGGTATATCTTCATGTGAGATATAGAATCACCTCTGCTTTTCCTGCCCATTCCAATACAGAGATCTACTTTGATCCTAGGGTTAGATTTCTGACTTTAATTATAGCTTGAATAGTTTTTGAGATAATTTCTCATCCATGACAGGAGATCATAATTGATAACTAATATTTACAAAGCTCTGGGTAGTTTTATCCATAAGGTTTAGATGTGGAAGATCGTTAAGTCATATAGAAATACTGATTAAGAGTACACAAGAAGACATAATATCATTCTTCTAGATAAAAAAAACAAATAGGGATGGTGGCTGTAACTGGAGTAGTTTGTAATGTATATAAACTTAAGTTGATTCTTAAATCAAGAGCTCACATGTTATGTATTTATCAGTGTGGGAGTTGAGACTGAGCTTAGAAGACATGGAAGAACCCTATTCTGCTTCCAAGTATGAAGTCATATTCATTCAATACTGAAAGTGAATTTAACAAGGCAATTGCCATCCTGGACACTCATAGTACACACTCGACAATTGCCAACAAAGACAATGATAACATACAACTAGCAGTTGCCATCTTAGACATGTATGGCATACAGCTGGCTGCCTGTCTTCAAGATTCCAAGTCTATAATGCAGACTCTTTTGTAAAGTCAACACTATGTTTCCCTGCTACAAAACATTGATTGAAGGAATGAAAGCAAGGCCAGATCAAAATTAAACATAAAAACATCCACATCCATTTAAATATAGTAAAAATCTTTAGCTACTAGGTTTGTTTGGGGAACCCCAGGCAGTGGGACCGGACCAGGACTTATCCTCGGTGCGTGAAATGGCTTTTTGGATCAGATTCCCTAGGGTGGGATAGCTTGTTCAGCCTTGACACAGGAGGGAAGGGCTTGGTCCTGCCTCAACTTAGTTTGCCAGACTTTGTTGACCCCCTAAAAGGAGTCTTTACCTTCTCTGAGGAGTGGATGGAGGGTGGGATTGGGGAAAGAAGCTTTATTTGTTGGGTTGATTTGTTTGTAGAACACTGAATTGATATTTAGTATATTTAATCTAATTCAATGCTACAAACTTTCACCTTATAGTTAAGGAAAACAAGGCCCATGCAGTTAAGGAATCTGCCTAAAGCATCAGGAATATCGTTTAAGATTGTGTGGTTGCTAAATGCCATGAGTTCTTATACTATTGTACCCAGTAAGATAGTTCCAAATCTTTCTGGTAAGTTACCTGGCTGGTTGGGATATGCTAAAAATGGATTACTTAAAAGGTATCAGTGAATTCCCAGGAAAATCAGCACAGCTTTTACAGTGAATGAATTGCTGGCTAGATTATGAGGTAGTTCCTTCACACTTCTAACTAAAACTGTAAAACCCTCAAAATGAAGATGTTATTAAAGCTTACACAAAACAAGTATCAAGAACTGATTTTTATGCTCCCATGTAGTTTTCTTCTCTATTGTGGAAATCCTTTCTTAATTCAAAAGAAGCTGTTTTGAAAAAGCCTAGTCTCTTCTCACATGAAGAGTAGTGTGTGCTGGGAATGCCTGAACTATCTCTAAACTCAGTCCCAGTGAAAGGCGAGTCTAATGGGACTATCACCAAGTCAAATAGAAAAGAACAGAGACGCTTCTGAATAAACACAGTGAATTCTTAGCACAGAAAGTGGCTTATTTGGCTACAAACAGTGACATCTTCAGAAAACCATTCTTTACATTCTTTTTGTAAAAAAAACCCATATATCCTCATCAGTTTCTGCCATACATATCAAGAGCTGCGGGGGGAAAAGACAGAAAATGTTGAAAATAGACAGAGTTGAGCAGCAGCAGCGACTTAAGGGAAAGGAAACGGGAAGATAGAAATTACAGACTTGCTCTTGTGTTTACACTTTAGTGGGAGGGCTTTCCTCTTTTGCTCAAGTTGGAGAATATTATTTAGATGACACGTTTGACATATGTGAGTACAGCCAATTTTAACATCATTATGCCTGTTGATCACAAGTCAATGCAGTGCTAGCTAGTATGTCTTCAATAAGATAAAATATTCAACAATGAGTAGAATATAGTGTTGTGGACACTGTGGTTTTTTTTTTTACTTTCAAGAAAAATATTTATGTCCACACAATGATTTTTTTACTTTAAACCTCCAATAAAACAAAGATTAATTTTCAGTGCCTCTTAATCATGAATTCTATTAGAAATTTCTTATTGAATTTCAATTGTTTTTTCTTTTTTTATTTACTTCAATTTTTTTTCATTTTACATACCAACGATAGTTCCCCCTTCCATCCCTCCTCCCTTCCCACCCCCATGCCCCCCACCACTACCTTCACCCACCATGCCCCCATCCACTCTTCTAAAAGGGTAAGGCCTCTCATGGGGAGTCAACAAAGCCTAGAACATTCCCTTGAGACAGGACCAAGCCACTCCCACCTTCATCAAGGCATCATAACATGAGAAATGGGCTCCAAAAAGCCAGTTCATGTGCCAGGGATAGATCCTTATCCCACTGCCAGGGGACCCTCAAACAGACCAAGCGATACAACTGTCTCCCACATGCAGAGGACCTACTTAGGTCCCATGTATGCTCCACAGCCGTTGGTCTAGAGTTTGTGAGTTCCCACGAGCTTGGTTCAGTTGTCTCTGTAGATTTCTTCATTATGATCTTGACTCCCCCTTGCTTGACCCCCCTTGCTCATATAATCCCTCCTCCCTCTCTTCAACTGGACTCCCAGAGCTCAGCCTGGTGCTTAGCTGACACTGTGATATTTTTTTAAAAGGCATTGGTTATTACTATAAGATTATATTCATACACATGTTTCAGAATTCTCTAAAATGCTTTTTTAAAAAAAATATTTAGGGGATTACAAAGAATTAAATGGCCAGATATGATGACTCATACCTGTAATCCTAGCAATTGGGAGGCCAAAGTAGAATAATGACCACAAGTTGAGAATAGCCAGGGCTATAGATATAGAATAAGACACTGTCTCAAAAAATTAACAAGTGCCTTATAAGGTTAGTGGCACATTTAATGGTAAAAATGATGTGCTCATTATAAAACACTATTCCAAATGATTCTTATTAATTTGCTATAAAATGATCATTTATAAAAGGGTACTAATTTTGAAGTGATAACCATATCAGAGTCATTAAATCTTTTTAATGAGACTCACCAAATGTTTATTCTGCATTAACTATAACAACTTAAAACTGGAATTGTGGAGCATGAAAACTTAGAGGGTTTTTAGACTCTGAAATCCCCATGGATAAAAGAAACAGCACGTTGAATGCTCTAGAAGGGACACCCACAGTTTCAGCTTCTCTTACAGGGATGTTCCCTTTCAGCTGTGTGATCAGAAAGGTCTCATGGAAGGGAGACCCAAGTAGCATGAAAAGGCGGCAAAGATATAGGGGAGAGACCCATGTTTGGAAATCCTAGAACATTTTTTCAACTTAGTAGTGAGAGTTGTGGCAAAGCTTCATTCTACGATGCTTGTACTCTATCACAACACAGTGTGATACAGTCACATCTGTTACTGATTTATAAAACTTCCTGCAGATTGGTTGAAGACTTCTGGGTGAAATTCTTAGACACTCACTGTGTATCTCATTAACTCTCCAGGTCTCCTGCTTCAACAGGATCTTCACAACTGGTTGGGCAGAGTGAAACCCCATCAGGGACTGCCTTGAAGCGCCTGTCCTCAGCTGTGAACTGGCAGTGGTACTACCCTTAAAATAGAAGCCCTGGGCAAATCACAGAAGAAGACAGAGCTTGACTAGCACAGAGTAAAGCGAAATGGATGGGGCTGAGCTTAAGGACAGAGCACAGAGGCCTGGATGGGGCTGAGGTGAAGGACAGAGCACAGAGGTCTGGATTGGGCTGAGCTGAAGGACAGAGCACAGAGGCATGGATGAGGCTGAGCTGAAGGACAGAGCACAGAGGCATGGATGGGGCTGAGCTGAAGGACAGAGCACAGAGGCCCGGATGGGACTGAGCTGAAGGACAGAGCACAGAGGCATGGATGAGGCTGAGCTGAAGGACAGAGCACAGAGGTCTGGATTGGGCTGAGCTGAAGGACAGAGCACAGAGGCCTGGATTGGGCTGAGCTGAATGACAGAGCACAGAGGCATGGATGGGACTGAGCTGAATGACAGAGCACAGAGGCCTGGATGGGGCTGAGCTGAAGGACAGAGCACAGAGGCCTGGATGGGGTTGAGCTGAAGGACAGAGCACAGAGGCATGGATGGGGCTGAGTTGAGGCTTAACTAGTTTTCAGACAACAAGGGTTCATTCCTAACTCATTGTCCTTCAACGAGTTTGTTTCTTTTTAGGTGTGTTTTCTCAGTTTCTGTATGATTTTTTTCACACTTCATCGTTGTACAGCTATCTTCTCCAAATCAAAACATTCCCTCCTGAAGGGAGGAAATAAATGAATCTTACAAGTCTTCAGAAATAAAAACTACAAGTACTTGGAAGTTCTTAAAACTTAGAAGGTTAAAAGGACTCTCCCCATAAAAGCAGCAGCAATTTTCTTTGTTGGGATGCAGCTGCCTTTGAGTTAACTATCTTCCTTAGTTAGCATGGTACGCTAAGCTAGACTGGTGTACTGGTTTCTTCAGTCTGTTGTTAGGGATTAGGTATTTATCCATCTCTTTCCAGGAAAAGTCACACAACAACCGGATACTAACACCAATATCACCATTGAGCCTCACATCCCCAGTCTTCATCTCCTTGTTATTTTTTTTTTTTCTATCTCACTTTAGCAACAGAAATCATACTGGCTGCTGAGCACATTATATGTGCAGTCTGGGAACTTTAGTTATCAAATTTATACTTCCAAACAATTCTGAAATAATCAGACAAAAAACTTCTCTTTGAACTGACATTCAGAGAAGCCAGGTCACACATTCAAGGTCACGTGGGTGGCATATGCTAGGATGTAGATTTGATGCTGGTCCACAACCTGATGTGCCAGGACCTCAACTCTTTCCAATGTGCTTTATGACACATATCCAGAAGTCTCATGTTCATTGCTCTTATTACCAGCTATCAGTTCATTCACAGTAGAAAGCCTGGATTTCATCTCTTAAGTATTACTTGACACTTTGTTTGTTGGTTTGTTTTTCAGTCCTATTCTGCTCCTGCAGTTTTGGCTCTGATTGCATCTTTGTTGAGTGCTGCAGAGGACTCACTACTACTTTTCAGAATCTGAAGATTTTTCCTTATTCATTATCTTCATTTCAGGCAGTCATGCTCCCCCTTAAACAAACCTAAACTGGATTACAGATAATTTTCATGTCCTTATTTATTTCTTTTTGAATTTTCTACTGGGTTCAAACAATTCATAATTTAAAATGAGGAAGGTCTTTGGAAATACTAAAAGTTTACCTAGGAAAGTGATTCTTTCCTAAGCATGATTTAATAAAAAATAATTTGGAAATACAGAATAAGAGGGATGACAAGGGAATATAGTCACATGACCTGGTTTTCTGACTCTCTATATACTTATTTTTTATAGTTTGGATGAAGATGTGGATGATATGTTTCAGATTTAGGGATCTGATTGAATTGGGGACACAGAATTTTGCCTTGAGTGATCCAGTGCCTTTCTGGGTCAACTCAGACTAATACTGCAGCATTACTTCTAAAATTAATGCTGTGCACTAGGGAACAGATGTGAGTTAATCATGTGTGTTGAGGAATAGGGACTTCTGACTCCTAATCCAGCCTGATACCCTCATTAGCCTTGAGAAATTGAGTTGATAAATCTGCTTTACAGATATGTGGTTAGAAAATATGCACAGACTTGCTTCATTAGTTAATAGCCCAGTGCTTTCAGTAACCATATTCTCAGCGCAAATTCACCTCTTAAAATAGCTATTGAGACTACACCCACTCTCTAGAATTTTTCCAATTACCACCCAAAATAAAGTTCATAAGTCAATAAATGATGTTAATCTAGTATTAGAAGATAAAATCAACTAGTGATATGGCTCAATGGCAGAATGTTTACTTTGCATAGGCAAGGACCTGGGTTCTGCTGCCAGATGATCATTGTGTCATTGTGTTTGGACAAAACTTCATTGTTACAGTTATAAAACATCCCCAGCCTCTATGCATTACTACAGTGTCAAGTTTCCTAGGCAGTATTATTAGCTGACTTGCTTCAAGCTAGAGGAGGTAAACCCTATAGATATTTCTGCTTTGATGTTTATAAAACTTTCAGAAAAACTTGCATCCTATATGCTTTTTAATATTAAACCAATTAATTATGTGCTTGTATTAAATTGATGATCTTGTTATGTACAATTAGAAAATTAATATGGTTTCTGCTCTAGTATAGTTTATTGAAAATGGATTTTGACACAGGCTATCTGGAAATTATGTTTTAAACTATAATTGTTACAAATAACATACAACCCTTAGAATTTAAGCTCTTTTAAGATGATTTCCTGGTTTTGGTGAAGTGTGCTCATATATATGAGCTCATGTATCTGCGGCACTTTAGAAAAGGTTCTGTGTAGGTAGGCACTGGAGATGCAAATTAATCCAGAGTAGATTTGCAGGTCTCTAGGGGTGGTAATTCAGTCTAATGGAAACTTAATAACTCATATTAAGCACATTACTAATCTGATGCTTTGCTTACAGTAAATTAGAGTGAGTGAAATTATAAATCACTTATTAAAGAAAAAAGAATGTCTTATTGAGGTAAATTTGAATTTTCTCAACTAAGAAACAGCAGGTAGAAAGAATCCTTGTTGCTTCCAAATGAATTCCAGTCAAGTTTTGTAATCATGCAGGAATACTGAGTAAACACATTTAATTCAGACAACACAAACCAATGCCCTCCATGTAATCATGTAGTACTATAAATATGATAAGCCAGATACTTCACTGAAATACACTGAATACATACTGACTTCAATTTCAAATTATTAATTAGGTGGATCACAATTTCATGTTACTAATTCTAGCACAAGGCAATGCTTTCATCTGGATTTAAGTGCAATTGCTCTGAAATCATCATCATCTTCTTCATCATTCAAAATAAACTACATAAATAATGAGACTGCTCCAAAAATTATATTCTTCATAAAATACTGCTCTATATAAACTTGAAAAGTAAGCCATCATTAAAAGATTCTTCATTTTATTTCTTCTTTATTTTATTTTATTTTGGAGAGGAAGTATTATTCAAGTTATATATACCAAAGTTTTCCTTACACTAAATGTACCAAAGTTTTCCTTACACTAAATGCATTTTTTTATGTTTTTGTCGCCATTGGTTTTTATCACTATACTGACTTACATATATTTCTGTTTGCTGTAGTTGTGAAACCCATAAAGCATAGTAAGTATACTAGGTATTCATAAATTCTTTACTCATTCACTTGCTATCAATAAAGTGCCTACTCTGTGACAGGAAGGCTCTAGAAGATTGCATAAATCAGTGAACTACACAAAGTACATATCCCTATGGCTTCCCCCTGGTGAATGAACCACATACCAAACAAGCCATTATGCCATTGCCCTATAAGAATTAGAAGAAAGAGGGCAGATGGGAGTTGGAAGTCAGGCAGTGAAGAGTGACTTTGTCTGGGGCTTTATTTGGAGAAGGCCTTGGAGATCTAGTTAGACACATTATAAACTGTTGGCAAAGATGAGTAAATGACCATTAAAGTATTGGAGGAAGAACAGTTCAAATGTCAAAGATTTGAGGTTAGAGTATGATGAGTTTGCTCAAAAAACTAATAAGATAACCAGTGTTATCAGAAATGAATGAGTACCAGGGCATTCAGTGGAAGGTGTTGTCAGAGAAATGGCAGTTGATGGCTGTAAGACATGACACACAGCTCAGTGTCTACTGATAGGATGTTAGATTTTATAACAGTTTAAGTGTCTAACATATTTTTAAGGCCCACATTGAATGATGCTAAGTCTACAGCAAGGGGAGACTCCAGAGAGTACAGGAGTGTTTCCAATAGGAAGCTAGGATGAAAATTAGGGTCAGAGTTGAGAAATAGACTAGAGCAGAAGGAAGCTTTCGAGTACCGTTTGAAGGTGGAACAATAGCAGCTGCTGACACAGTAAGTGTGTAACAAGCTTTTTGAGTGAAGACAGATCTTAAGTGCTGGGGATACTTTTTATTGCAGTGGAAGAAATTGGCGGGTAGGTAGCTCCATTTGTAACTTGTTGAAATTTCAATACTTAAACAAGTGCATGGGGATATAGAGTGAAGAGTTGGGAATTTGAGTCTTCAGTTACATGCAGAGCTCAGGGCCAGTGATAGGAAGTTGTGATGTACTCATAAATAGACTGTGTTTCTGTAAAAAGTACAACAAATTTCTAAAAATAAGAAAAATGTCACCTCCATATGGAAACATGAGATACAGAAATGAGCAGTTTGCAGAACAAAATATTGCAAATCACCCTTTTTACACTTAAAAAAAATAACATAGTAAGAAAAATAGAAACTCAAGCTATAAGACTGACAAAAATTTTCAGTCTGGGTGGTGTTTTGCAACGACAGTCTTGTGCAGACACTTAATCTCCATAAAAATGTAAACTGTTGGTTGTAGTTGCTGAGATGGTATAGTAGGCAAAAGCATAAATGTGCTTGGTGTGCATGCCTGACAACCTGAGTTTGATCCTGGTTAACACATTATAAAAGCAAGATGCAGTGGTGTTCACTTGTAATCCCATCAATGATATGGTAAAATGGGAGACAGAGACAGGAGAATCAGTCAGAAACTTTCAGGAGAAGTAAGAGACCCCATGTCAGCAAAGTAGGAAAGAACCATCTCACACAAATTGTCATCAGACCTACACAAGTGTGCTGTGACACACACACATACACACACACAAACACACACACACACACACACACACAACTGAATGTACACCCCCACACGAGTAATCTTTTACAAAAGAACTGTTGGTTGTGATCAAAATAGGTAATGTTACAACTCTGCAAGCACTTTCACTTTGGAAGCTGGTAGTCTCAATCCCAGAAAACTGTCTCAAAACATACCATGTGAAACAAACAAACATCCCAAACCAACCAACAAAACAAACCACTCATAAACAAAATTCTAACATGCCCACAATGCTGGTCATGGAAGGATATTTGTTTTAGAAAAAGAGTAAAACAACTCCTGCCCAGCAGTAGAGCAGAGATAGAATAAACTATGATATATCCACAAGACAGGAAGTCATGTGGAATAAGGAATGTCTCTAGAGAGTTCTACGAGAGGAACTTTCTGGTCCATTTTTGAGTAAAAAAAAAAAAAAAAAGATAGGAAGAGATAAATATATCACATGCAATTATTCATTTAAGAAAGGGAGTTGTACCATGATATGTTACATACTTATTTAAAAAAAAAGAGGGCTCTCCTCAGCTGCCTGAGCGGCGCCAGCACCTTCCCTAGGAGCTCGCAGCAGCCGGCTGGCCCCTGCTTCACGGCAACCATGTGCGACCGGAAGGCGGTGATCAAAAATGCAGACATGTCGGAAGAGATGCAACAGGACTCGGTGGAGTGCGCAACCCAGGCGTTGGAGAAGTACAACACAGAGAAGGATATTGCGGCCCATATCAAGAAGGAGTTTGACAAGAAGTACAACCCCACCTGGCACTGCATTGTGGGGCGAAACTTCGATAGTTATGTGACACATGAAACCAAACACTTCATCTACTTCTACCTGTGTCAGGTGGCCATTCTTCTGTTCAAATCTGGTTAAAAGCATTCACCCAGTGATCCATCCAAACACAAGGACTGCATCCTAAATTCCAAATACCAGAGACTGACTCTTCAGCCTTGCTAAGGGAACACCTCGTTTGAATCTGTTGTGTTTTGTACAGGGCATCATCCTCTGCACGAGTTTGTGGTTATAAAATAATTAGTAAAACAGCTTACATTTGTATTTATTTTCTAGTCCATACTTCTGTACCCCATTTTTTTTTCTCCCTTAGGCCATTCCTTTATAAATCTGTTGGAGATGTGTTAAAAAAAAAAAAAGATAAACTTGAAAATATTTATATAGGATATAATGTAAAAAAGAAAACAATTCAATTTTAGGTTTAAAGCCTTAAAGTTCAACCAAGATAAATAACCATTTCACTGTACTTAACAATTGCAGGTTTTATTTAGGAATAAGTAAATATTTCAGGTAATTTTAAAAGTAAATTAAATTTAAAAATCCATACAATTTCTGAATATAGGAAAATAAAGGAGCACACCAGCATTTATCATCTTAGCTTTCTTTTATGGACCAAATACTCTTGAAGGAAAGTTTCTCTATGTTGAGGTTTGATAGGTAATAAATAAATATGAAATGGTGAAATTATTATTTTGTAGACAGATTAGTTAATGGGTCTTGAAATTAAGGACTAATCATCCCAAACAAAAGGGAGAAAAACTCACAGAAAAGGAAAACTTTCAGTGAAAGAACAATGCATTCAAGATGGACTTTACATAAAATGGAAAGGCATAGGAGTGTGAGTTAGCTTCCATTCCCTAACCAGTCACAGAAAACACAGAGAACTGAGATGCATATTAATAGATACAACCAGAAAGCAGCCAACAGAATCCAGACTGTGGACAAGCATCTGCAGTTCTCCAACAAATCGATAACAAAGAATGAAAAGAAGTCTCAGGTACAAGAGTGTGGGAAACAGGAACATCATTCATTTGGCTTTGACTTCATCTGAATTCAGAGAATTAAATTTTCAGAAAGGTGTTTGGGGGCTAGAGTGAGGACTCAGTGGTTAAGCATGCTTGTTCCTTTTACAGAAGACCTCAGATTAGTTTTCAACAGGCATGTTGTGGCTCACAAGCATCTGTAATTCCAATTCCAGGTAATTGGAAGCCCTCTTCTAACCTCAGCAGGAACCAGGCATGCATGAATTGCACACATATACTCAAATGGTTTTTGTTTGTTTGTTTTTAAGATGTTTGTGACAATTGGAAATCTGAGATCCTGCTGTTCATTTGGTTGCATTAGAGAGTTTTTATTAAGTTTAGGTATGCTGATGATACTGTGGTGACTTCTTTTTTAATTGTAGAGATTGTTACAGAGATACTTAAGTAGGAAGTGGTATGATAGCTATAGTCTTCAAAATACTAAAAGCCATCAGTGGAACAAGGCTGCTCATGTGTTGATTCTTGTTAAAGCTCATAAAGACTTTAGAGAGGATTCAGTACACAGTTCTGTTAACTTTTTTTTAAAACTGTCAATATCTAAAGTTAGAAACATATCATGTCTGAAAGTTTACTCTGCTTGTAAATTCAATTTCTCTACCACTGTGGATTCTAAGAAAGGACAGATGATTCCTGGATTACATGGACAGAGCCATGTCCCCAGCATGACACACAGAGGAGCTTTAGGTGTTTGCAACAATTTCTCCCAATCGTAAAATCCCGTGGTGCATGGAAGATGGTCAGGCAGGAGATTTGCTTCCTAAGTTTAGGAAACACAGACCCCACAAATAGTCCCAGGGGAAGGGATTTTTGTTATCATGCTAGAAAGTACGAAAGACTGATTCTTGTTTCAGAAAGACAAATTATTTGTGAAAAAGCCATCTGGAGAAGCTGGAGAGATGGATCAGTGGTTAAGAACGTTTGCTGCTCTTCCAGAGGTCATATTTTCCAATCCCAGCATGCATATGGTGGCTAGTAACTGTATTTAACTCCAGTTCCAGGGGTCCAATGCTCTCCTCTGCCCTTTGCAGCCACTAGGGTGGTGTGTGCTTCACAGACATACATGCAGACCCACATTAAAAGGATGAATAGCAGGTCAGTGGGGCTGCACACCTTTAATCCTAGCTCTCAGGAGGTAAAGGCAGGTGGATCTCTGACCTCGCAGCCAGTCTGGTCTACAAAGAGTGTTCCAGGACAGCCAGGACTACATAGAAGAAACCCTGTCTCAAATCCAAACAAACAAAAAACAAACCACATGAATAAATAAATAAATAGGATGGCTAGTGTTATTTCAACTAGATAAAAGCTAGAGTTATTTTGGAAGAAGCAACTGAATTGAAAGAACATCCCCACCAGACTGATCTGGACACAGTCTGTGGTGCATTTTCTTGGTAGATATCAAATGTAGAAGGGCCCCATTCACTGTTGGAGATGCCATCCCTAGGCTGGCAGTCTCTGGGTGTATAAGAAAGTAGGCTGAGCAAAACAGAAGGGACAGTGAGTAAGCAGAACTCCTCTGTGACTTTTCTATCAGTTCCTGCCTCCTGGTGCCTGTTTTCCTTCTTTCTGTGAGGGACTGTGATGTACAAGTGTAATTAGAATACATCTTTTCCTCCTCAAGTTGATTTGGGTTATGGTGTTTCATCATAGTAAAAGAAGTTCCAAGAAAACAGACAAATGGCTATTTAAAAATAGAAGTTGTTCTGGAAAAGAGGGTCAGAACCTCATCCCTTTAAGTCATGGAACACTGACTACTAATAGTACATATATGGTTTTCAGGAATTAGGGATGTGTTTAAATATCCTAAGCTGAGGTGAATTGGAACCTCAGATAAAAGTGAGAATCATGCCATCTTTGATGTTTTATGCCCCAATGTGCTTCACTTATTTATTTTTTTGAGAATCTTGTTCTTTTATTTATTTCTGGTTATTATATATATATCTGGTTTTTCAAGACAGGGTTTCTCTGTGTAGTTTTAGTGCCTGTCCTGGATTTCACCCTGTAGACCAGGCTGGCCTCGAACTCACAGAGATCTGCTTGGCTCTGCCTCCCAAGTGCTGGGATTAAAGGCTTGTGCCACCACCACCCGGCTTAAAATGTTTTCAGACAATATATTATGGTCATATTCTTTCCCCAACCCGAAGTCCTCCCATATCTTCCCTACCTCCCTACCCACTCCAATTTCATGTTCTAGTCCTCTTTCTCTCTCTAACAAACAGAACCAAAAAAATTAAAACCCAAACAAATAAACACAAAATTTTAGACTCCGGCAGCTGAAATGATGTAGTGAAGGCAGTAGCAGAGGTGGTAGAGTGATGTTGATAATGATGATGATGATGATGATGATGATGATGATGATGATGATGTGTGTGTGTGTGTGTGTGTGTGTGTGTGTGTGTGTGTGTGTGTGTGATATAAAAGAAAAGGATATAAAGCCATGCCCAGCAGTGGATGGGCAACAGAAAACAAACTCAAAGGTATTTTTGGAGGTTATTTTGTTTTCTTTTTCTTTTCTTTCTTCTTTTTTTTTGTCTCACATTGCTTTATTTGGGCGTTGATTTTTACTGCTCTTTTGTTTGTGTATTGTGGTTTGTGATTTTGTGTTTTTTGTGAGGCTTGTGTGTGTGTGTGTGTGTGTGTGTGTCTGCATATGTATGAATTTCTCATGTTCTTTCTTTGTTTCCTTGTTTTTGTTTGCTAGCTTGTTTGTTTTGTTTTATTCTTTTTTTTATTTGTCTGTTTGTTTAAGAGAGGGAAAAAGAAGGTGTAGCATTGGAGGGATTGGAATCTAGGGAGAATTTGGGACAGGAGAAGGGAAGGGAAACTATGATCAGAATGTATTGTATGAAAATAACTATTTTCTGCTTTAGAGAAGTAAAATAAAGAAATATGCACCATGATTACTTTTTTTTGCTAACTAATTGAACATAAGCTTTTCTCATTTTTCTAAGACTCATTTTCCTACTTCTTAATTATTCTTTCTTTTGAGATTTCTTTTTTATTTCTCTTCCATTTATTTTTTTCAGTGATAAATTACACGCATAGCTTCAGGGTTACTAAAAACAGAACAACTGTCTGTCACTGCACATAAAACAGCACACACATGTGTGATTATGTTGCTGTGGATGATGTAAGTTAAACAGCACAGGAGTGTTTGTGCTTCAGTGAATTTGGAGTGGCATTTTTGCGAACTCACATGTCATCCACATAGTCAACCACATCAGGGTAAATCCGACATGCAACTTATTACTTCTGAGACTTCATCATACCACTTAGCATTTTTAAATGTTCCGCTTCCTCATCTTTAAAATGAACATGATAAAGCCCTTATGTTTTCTGTTTCTTGCTCAGAATATATATGTTAGTACATATAAAATACCCATAATACTCTTCAGTGTATTTTACATATTTTCTAAGGATCACTTTTATTGGCTGGTGGATTATTTCTTTTATAACTTATCTCTTTTCTTCTTCTTCTTCTTCTTCTTCTTCTTTACACACACACACACACACACACACACACACACACACATCATTTCCCAATTACCTCCATCACCACATTTACCAAACTGTTTAAACTGTTAGGGTCGAAAATTTTTCATCAACAATATTAAGAAATCAAGTTACAGTTCAATCAAGCCACAAATATATTCCAGGTACCAAAGAATCTTAAAAATTTTATTCTTAACTTGATGTGGCATATTTTGTATAAGAACAATAACCAAAATTATACAGTATTTCATCAAAAGCTGTTTGCTGTGTTGCATGAGTTATCTCCGTTGGTCATGACAATTATCCTAAGCACACATTGTTGATTGAATGAAAAACATCCCCAACAGTGCCTGTGCTTGCACACTTGGTTTCCAGCTTCGAGAATCATTTGAGAGGTAAAGGAAACTTAGAGGCAGTATCTATCAGTCAGTTGGGGGCAGATCTCAAGGGTTTTCTGCATGATCTCAATTCCCATCTCTTTACTGCTTCCTTTTCTACAAAGATGTGTAGTGGGTAGTCATTCCAGCTTTGATCTGGAAGTTCCAACCCCCATCGAGGCTTCGGTAATTGTCAAGCCTACAAGGAGGGCAGAGAGAGGACCCTGAAGACCTGAGATCCGGATGTGCCAGCTCTCTTGGTTCCTGGACCCTGGACACTGGAGGTAGACAGAGCAGAGTTCTCCAGAGAACACTTCCAGACTATGCTACACCTTTCCCAGACCCTGTTACCTATCCCTTCATTTGTGAGTTACCCCAAAAAATAATCCTCCCTTTTAACTACGTGGAGTTGCCTTAATAATTTCACCAATAAAGATGTGATAAGATGAGGAGACCAAGCTGCTCAAGCCAATGTGGAGTTACCTTCCACCATATCTTCTCTGCTATGAAGGACTTTACCTGCTCAAACTCAACCCAAACAGAAAATTGGTTTCTGGAGATGATGATGATTCCTGTAAGTCATTTGCTCAAAGCAGTGAAAAACAGAACTGCCCCAGAAGAAATGAACTTCTGCATCTAGAACTCTGAGAGCTCTCCTTGCAAGCCGATTCAACATCTCACCCTCAGTTGCATAGGTATTTCATGATCGTCACTACCCAGACATTGGGGCCAGTTCTATCTAGTTTTAAAGGTCTGCTTTTCAGTTCCTACCTAAGCTTAGTGAGCCACAACATTTTAGAGGCAAACATGTCTTCTTCTCGAGTGTTCTAGTCAATACAGTTATTTTTTTTTTAAATAAAAGTAACAACAGCAAAGTTAGCCTCAGCCCAGGAAGAAGACAATGATTTGATTGCTTTGCACTAAAAAGGACAAAAAATCACCATCAAGAGGGGAGGACATGCTTCTGTTTTAATAATATTTGCCACAGCTCATTGGTAAATGCCATGTTATGAAAAATATCCTATTGGTACATATGTAATAGGCAATAATGTGAACTAATAGCTGTCATAGCATTGTTACAACAAGGTGGGAAACTGCTAGTAGCATCATTAACACAAGTCATATGTCCCAGCCATCCCAGGCCTCTCTGTGATTTCCCCATGGGCTTGAACTGTCTCTTACTGCTAGCTGTCGTCTCTTCCAAGCACTCTCCACAGACTCTTACTGCTGTCACCTCATGGTTTATTCTGCCTATTTACAATTTGTGATTTTAACATTATTGACGTATTTCCTTGCAAAAAAAGTACTTGGGTTGAATCAATTGAGCAACAAAGTGAATTAACTTGTTTAACTGCTTGCTTATTCCATTTAAAAATAGCCTACATAGTCAATCAATAGCAAGTTGGGAAAAAAAATCAAATAAATAAATAAATAAATAAATAAATAAATAAATAAATAAATAAATAAATAAATAAATAAATAAAATAAAACAAGGAGCAAGGAATTGGCATGTTGAGAGGGAAGTGTTTTGACCACACAGCTAAGGCCTGCTGTGTGGGATTTAACGAGCATGACCTCATGACCATTTGAGGAAATGATGCAGGTGAAGTATTGGGCTCTAGATAATCCCACTGAGAATAGTTGGGAAATGGCACATTTGACAGTTGTCATTTGGGAGTCTCCCTTTTACAATTCTTTTACAGAATACAGGGTTTGGAGTTAGAGTGACTGGAGGTAAAATTATATGATCTGTGACTTCTGTGGCTCTCATTTAAATGGCTATGATCCATCCTTCTAGGTTAGGTAAGAGTTAAATGGTGATGAAAGATTTAATCTTGTATTAATTAATAGATGATGAGGTACCACACAGGAAGTTTCCAACTATGCTGTTAAAATTGTAACATAGGTTCTATCAAGGTGGTTTAAGAAACTATTTAATTGAGTGGATTCATATTTGGTTAGATATTTTGTTACATGATTAACCCTCCTCCCCCGCCTTTCTTTGGAGTTGGACTCCTTAGCTAGTAGAAATAAGCTGTCTTGGGGGGGTCCTTTGAGAATTCTGGTGGGTTGGAAGCAACAAGGAATACCTCCCCATTTTAATATAGAGATGTGGACAGAATTAACACAAAACCCAGTCTCTGATACCATTTGTGCAGTTCTGTGGAAGTGAAATAATTCTCTGCTCCATTAAATGCACTGCATTTTAATTACATTAGACACCTTTTCAAATCATACAGAAGAAACCAAATGCCCTGTCTCCTTTCCCTTTTTGTGAGAAGCCACAGTTGGTCAGGGTCCACAGGATTTGGGATTTGGTGGCTTTTTGGATAGTGTCACAAAGGTATATATTTGAGTGCCTTTGTATTCAAATATACAGACATATCATGCTAAAAGCGCATTCCATATCAAATAGAGTGTCCCCAGTGTTTCTGAATAGTGATTCCACAGACAAGATGATGAAAGGGAAGTGCCAGGCCAGACACACTGAAGAAGAGCTGATGGCTCTCCCATTCACTGTAAACCTTTATATTAAAATATACATAAAATAAAGCACCAGGAGGCAGGCAACAGGTTCCCAGGGTCTCCTTTCCTTTGTTTAGCTTGTTATGTGAACAGATGTACTTTTGTTTGTACTTTTATTTGATGAAGGCCCAGTCCCTTCCCTAGGTCGCTGACTTTGTCTTCTGTTTCTTGGTTTGCAAAGCTGTCAGAACAATTGACAAACACGTGTTCCCCAGCACATGACACCTGCCCTCTGAAACCCAGCAAAATGGCAGCCACGAGACAGCTCTCACTACCAAACTGGTGGATCATTGCCTGCCCCTGCCACCTCAGAAGGGTGAGGGAAGTCCAGGAGAGTTGACGGACATCAGGCCCACTTCAGCTGTCAAAATCACAGCTGTTCGGGTTTCTTGAGTGATCCATGGCACGATGCACTCCAGCCAGCCTGTTCCTTGATGTGGGCCAGTGGAGGGGCTCAGAAGAGCCCAACACTTGGCTTCTAATCGCGAATCCAAAAACAAATTTCACAACAAATTGCAGTTTCCAGAGCTGCCTGATGCCACACGATTGAAGGGACTGAATTTGTTCTGGTCCACTGACTCAGGAGACGCTGGATGGAGCAGCCTCTCCTGACTGTTAAATGCTAAAGCATCAAGGGCAGGTCCCTTAACTTCCTGCCACAAAGCAAGGATGGGGGAGGGGAGCTATTGAGCTTATTAGTGCTACTCAATTAAGAGACAGCAAATCAGCAAATAAGGTCTTTCAGAAATTTTAGTAGTGACAAAACTGTTAGTGACATGTTCCCATGCATTTTTCTACATTTATTTTTAAAACTCTGAGAACAGGGGATGGAAATGCTAATATTTTAATCTAGCATATCTACATTTTTTAATGCTCTGTAAAAAGAACAATGTAAACTAATAATATCGATGGTTTTTTTTTCTCATATAGAACTTCCTCTGTGGTTAGTGCCATGCACACCAATGGCAATGTTTTCAGCATGTCTGTGAGATGTACAAATAGATAGGCCAAGTGGCATTACTAAGAGCTGGGAAACAGCTTGTTGGACCTGAGTCTGCACTCTTGATAAAACACGCACTGCTCTGCTGTTTGTTCACCTGCTTGCTTTCTTCAGAACAGCAGTTGCAAAGCAGAATCAGCTTCACGTCTGATTTGACTATGAAGGAATACAAAGTGCAACCTAGGGGAATTGGTTCAGTTGTACTGGTGAAGGCCCTTTGGACATGTCGGATTCCTGCCTTTCTGGGACTCTGACCCATTGGCTGTGAAAGTCCTGATGGATGGTGCTCAACCCAGGGTTTACCATGGAGTTGTTATATACTAACTTAATGAGAGCTATGGAGCTGTGAGGGCTCTGCCTAGGCCACTCTGTCACTCACTAAGAACCTCTTTCCTGAGCATCTCAGAGAACATCACAATAGCCTTTCTACAGCACTGGTTGCTAAAATCAAATGTGAAAACCCATGAAAATACACTAAAACATATAATGTTATCATGGTGGAAAAATTCAAATGTTCTAGGGCTGGGCAAGCTAGAGGAGATGGGAGGGTCCCTGGACCATATTTAGGTATGTATGTCCACACTCCAGTAGGAACTTGGACCCATGCTGTGCCCCAGAGGTACAGGACAGCAAAACAGAAATGTTTGGGGTGCAATTGTCATGACAATTAGAGGAAAGCCATTCTTTACTAGCACAGGACTTCACTCAGTTGCTCCGTGATTCATTCAATAGTCTTTGCGAAATAATATAAAACATAGCAACAGTTTGATCAATGGAGCCAGTCTGTGCACAGAGACAGAGCAGTACAAATACTCTGTTAGGTTTGAGTCAAGTATTCCACAGATCCTCTTGCAATGCTCCTTTCTCTGCCTTGAGTATTTGTCTGGGGAAATGCAGTGCTACTATTTGGTAAACTATTAAGAACATGAGTTCTGGAATCAGCTTGCCTGGTTTAGAATCCTGATTCCATATTTGTAATTCTCAGTGTTGGAGTAGTGACAGTTTCTTAAATCTCAATACACCCAACCACATCAACATAAAAATAACTCATTTATGCATACACAATTCCTATAAAACATAAGCAGGCAATACTTTTTAAATATTTTAGAAATTAACCATTAACTGACAGTCACCCACTGCCAAGGCTTAGCCACCTGCTCTCTCTGCCTCAGTTTCCCCTTTCATGATATGGTGCTAACAGTAACACCTATCCCACAGGGTAACTGGGAAGAACTAGGACTAAATATGGAATCCTGTACCTGATAATTTTAAACTGCAAAGCTCATGTAGAACCCAACTTTCACTCACCTCTTCTTGCTTCATATCGTCACTCATCCAACCCTAAAGAAAGACCAAGTCTGAGTATTCCTTGGCTCTTCCTCTAAGTTCACACTGATGTCTGACCAGATAAGAGTGGGAAGGAAAGGAAAGTAAGAATAACAAAACAAGGTTAGGGCAAGCCCAACGTTACACTTGAAAATTAGAGTTCTTGTAAACTTTTGCTTTACTAACTAGATCTACAAATTTGTGATTTCTTTTCGTTTTATTATATGATTTAAACCTTGTTTTTCTTCCTCTTCTTAATTTCTTATTTTAAAATAGAATAGAGTATGTTCAGAGCTCAGGGAATCCCTAGAAGAATCAGAATGAGTGTAGTAGCAAGAAGGAATGGGGAGCAGGCACCAAGAAAATAAGGCCTTCTTAATCAACATATCCAGTGCTCATATGAACTCACAGAGACTGACCAGCATGCACAGGACCTGTATAGGTTTGCACCATGTCCCTTTTATGGATATACATTGTGGTTTCCACTTTATTGTGTTTATGGAATTTCTGATTCTTGTGTGCCTTCTCTTGGGCTTTTTCTTCTGTCGATTTGTCTTGTCCAAATTTCATGTGAGCGGTTTTGTTTTATTTTACTATATTTTAATTTGTTATTTTTGTTGATATCTCTTAGAAGCCTGCTCTAATGAGATACTGAAAGTAGAAGGAGAAATGGGGGAGGGGAACTGGGAGGCATAGAGGGAGAAGAAACCATAATCAGGGTATATTATGTTAGAAAATAATCTATTTTCACTAAAAGGAAAAAAGAAAAAAAAAACACCTCATGTTGTTCTATCTGAGGGTACAGGTCTAATACCACCCCCTTGTCTCCCACTGCTCCATTCTAATCTCTGATTGAAGCTTTTGTTACCATCTATTGTTGGTGTAAAAATTACCCTTACCACTGTCTCTCCTACTTTAAATACTTAGATGACTCTTTAGTGAACTAGTTATCAACAGTCCTTAGAAAACAATAGACTTGTACATGTGTTAGATGATTGAAGTTTGCAAACGCTGATTAAAAAAAAAATAGAATGGAGTAATTCGCTCTTATTGGGATAATGGGAACAATGTTAATATAGATAGTTTTAAATTTTTTAAGAGTATTCAGATTAATTAATATGCAAATGGGAATTGATTGCCCTTTGGCCATACAGATTCTTTGGGAAAAAGCTAGAGGCCCCAGTTTAAAGCCTGATGGTTCTGATGAATTATCTCCTTCCTGAGGCTGGGGTTAGGCAAGATGTTCTCATTTGCAAAATTATGGATCTATGCTACCTACCTAATATGTTTCTTTTAAAGATTTATTTTATGCTCAATTATGGAAATTAGTATCTCTGTGTGAGTGTGTGTATGTGAAGATCCATGAATGCCAGAAGTGTTGAATCCCATGCAGCTGGAGTTACAAGCAAGTTGTCTGAGCGTAGTGCTGGGAATAGAACTTGGGTTCTCTGGAAGGGTAGTACGCACTCTTAATTGCTAAACCATCTCTTCAGCCAGTTCATAAAGTTTGGATATGAGAACAGATTGTTTCAATATTTTTAAGATATTTAGGAAGAATATCTGGTGCCTCATCAATTTTTAATATGGGCCAAAAATAATATAATAAAATAAAGTAGCAGTATTTCCTAAATTCACTTTAGCAAATCACTTCCCAAGGACTATTACTCTGTAATCTTATTGCTTAGATTTAGTCCCAGGTCACCCTCATATTTCTGTGTCCACCTGATTCACACAGTCACTGTTGTGGTTGCCCAGCCCCCTTCTATCTTGGAATATGTAGGATACTCTTGATACTTCTTGATGTTGTTGTTTTTAATATATTCAAGGCTCCATCTACATTTGTCTTTCTAAAACACAAACTTGAGTGTGCTCACTTCCTAACGATTTAGTGAAGCCTCAGTCTCTTTTCTTCAGAAGCAGCTTCCATTATGAAAACTTCCCCAGTCTCGCATAATTAATACATAAAGTCTGAAACTCTTGAGTAACGAAAACTCTCTCTTCCTGTTACTAACAAAGTGTAAATTCCAGTGTATCATGGCTACTGCTTACATGTTAGCTCTGTCTACAGCTGAGTTCTCTGAGTTCAGGAAATGAAATACATATGAGGACAGTATGTATTTATGGATTATCTGACTGCAGGCTTAGAACACACAGAACTTATTAAATGTTGATTTGTACTTAAAAAGAAAATAACTATTTTGGGGAAACTACCTCCTTCATTTTCTCACCCCGGTGCCTGTTCATGTTCCTCTCACAGGTTCAAATTTCTGTCACATTTGCCTTCCCTTCTCCTATGTGTAATTTTTCTGATCACATCTATGCACCTCATAGATCCAGGTATAAACAGACCTTGAGCATGTCCTGATGCTCACTTTAACTTTTTTCCCATGGCATCCTTCATTTTTTAGAAGATGTTTCAATGCTAAGACAAGAGTAGAAGCCATCAGTTTGAAATCTCATCATGACATTTAGTCCTGCACCTCTCTTCAGCAGCAATAAAACACAGTCCAATCTCAGTTTGACAAGAAAAATCAAATTCTGTGTCTTTCCAATATGAACAGGTCTGATAATCACAGGTAGAAAAATGACTTCCTCTATGGAAGGCTGTTCCTTCAGACAAACCAAAGTGCCATCCTCTGGCAAACACATAATGGGGAAGGCAAGACTAAGGAGCCTGGTACATGAACCCAGGACTTCCGTCTGCAGTGGGGATGTGAGTTTTGTTTTTCTGGTCTGAGAACCCCAGTAAGGTGTGGCTTTCTCCTCTCTCCTGAAGGCCAGCTAGTCACAACTGAAGTGGTAACTGCACCTATGTACTCATAGGCAATCCTCCTTCTCTAGAGGAACAGTGCAACCTCCCTGGAGTGCTATCCTGCCACACTCCTAATTCAATAAACCAAATGGGCCTTTTATCTGCGTTTCATTTCCCCATCCCAGCTGTTAAGCAGCAGAGTAAAAGGCATAAATGTCAAATGGAAATACTATGAAAAAAAGGGCAGGATATTTCGTGTACAACTTTCCTTCCAAGCAAAATTTCTGTTTTTAATCTTATGTTCAAATTAAGATATATGTCTTTATTGTATTCATAGAAAAATTTGTGACTATCATTTTTTATATTTTAATTTACAGATAGTCAAATATTGGAAAATAAAACTGTTGAAACTTATTGTTCTGATGATATAAGGCATTTGGAGACATATGCAGTTTTCAAAACACAGTCCCAAAAGAATTTTAGGGGAAAGTCTCTTTCTTGATACAGAATAGCTTAATGTTTTTTTCAGGTACCCTTTTGCTTGGAAGAGATAAAGGATTATATCTCAGAAACTGTTTTGTTTAAAATATCAAATTTCACAGATGATTTACTACATAATGACAATGGATATTTTACTCCATGACGATAACACATCTTTTTATGTTTATTAAATCAAATAACTTAATAACTAGGAATCTAATACCAAAACAAAAACAACAACACAATCCTCCCCTTCAAAAAGCAAAAACAAAAACAAAAACAAAACAAAAAAACCTAAAAACCAAAACCAAACAAACTAAAAGCACACATCTTGCACATTTTGGAAGAATGGGCTAAGAGCCAAATATTTTAAAGTCAAAAGCAACTGTTTATATGGAAAGAAGCATAGAGATGAGCTACAAAAATCTCTCCAATGACTGTTTTTCAATAAGCACAGACCAACACATCAAGCCAAGCAAAAGATAGGCACTGTTGATGGGTGTCCTTTGATGGGTCATAATCTGTTATCTGCATAATACCTAGCAATGGTAGACTTGAACATGGAGCACATGTGAACATTTGGGAAAAATTTCCTGTGGTGTGAAGGTAGATGGAAGGAGAATCAGAACTGTAGGACATCCTGCTCCTCCCAGGTCCCAAGGGATAAGACAACACTGCAGTACACATGGCAGAGAGTCAAAACTGGCAGCTGTGTGTTCCAGTTCGTAATTTTCTGCAGGAAATGGGCATCTGCCCCAATTTCAACAAAAGATTGGGATTGTGGTAAAAGAAACTTTTTGTTCTTCATTAACTCAGCATAATATACATTCCAAACTTTTAAAAATTTGTTTAGTAAAGATTTACAAAATTGATATATGAAGATACAGTGTCATAAATAGAGTCGTATTTGACATGCTGTTACACACATAGCTTAGAATATGAAGCAATTGGTTGTAAGAAACTCAAGCAGAGGAAAATGAGGAGAAAAAAAACTTCCCTATACATCTTTTCCAATAGAAAATTAAAATTTACTAGTTGGAAAAAAGATGGGTCAGTGCAGGGCTACGTATGCTAACACTGTGGCTTTTTCCCCCTTTTTCAGAGTATTGCAAGAAACATTCATGCACAAACAACCCCATACTTGTTCACGAGAACACTACCCACAAAGCTACACATTGCAACATGAAAAATTCTTTTGTTTAGAGCTAGAAATTGCTATCAATAAATCTTGCCAAGTGGAGGCCAATACAGCAACTAAATTAGCTCTTGTGCTTAGCATATTTGGCCTCAATAACCCCATTTTAATTTGCCTGCTTTGTGCATAGTACATATGGTCCTTGTAAAAGCTGTTTCTGGAACTTTCTGAAAATAGATTTTTTTTTCTAAAAAGAGGAAAATACTCCATGATCACAGATAACAGCACAATTTTCCATAATGTAAAAAAGCACTGGTATTCATTCACTTATATTTTTTGTAATATTCAAATGCTAATTTATTTAGGATTCCTTCAGCAGAGTCAATTTCATTTGACACCTACTACAAAGCAGTCAGTTTGACCATATGTAACAATTATATGGACCCCTTAAGCAAATTTCTGTTTTTCACAATAGAAATTTTGTCCCCATGGTTTTTGTATTCCTTGTAAAATTCCTAATATATTCTCTATAGTCATGTTTCTCAGTAGATCTCTTCAGCTTGCTTCTACCACAATTTATTTTCTTGGTGCTTGAAGACTGATGACTGGGTCTGGAGTACAAAAGTTCTTGAGGCTGATTGGCAGTGGCCAGGATGGCTGCCTCTATATTTCAAAGGGTGAAAAGTGATAACTGCCTTTAGTTATAGTCCCCTCCCTGGTTAAAGCATAGAGTGGGACGACAGGCAGATTCCCTTGTGCTGAAATAAGGGGTCCACTTGAAATCTCTATTTTTGAATTTAAGAAGCTCCCCCAAATATTGACTTTAACAGGTGTAATATATTAATTAATCGACTTTAAATACCTTCTTTGCAAATAGAAAACCACAATTCTTCTAGTTCAATACAGTAGTATTGATACATAAAACAGAGGCAGCTTTAAAACAACAGCACACCGCAGTGACATTTTATTTGTGTTGAAATGTGGTGATATTTTATTTGTATGTTAATAAATAAAGTTTTCCTGGAGATCAGAGGAAACAGCAAGCTGTTTTAAGTAAACACAAAAGTCAGGCAGTGGTAGCACACACCGTTAATCCAATCACTTGGCAGACAGGGTTTCTTTGTGTTCAAGGCCACACTAGGGAACAGAGCCAAGTGTGGTGACACATGCCTTTAATCCCAACACCAACCATAGAGACCTGGAGGTCTGTACAGACAGGCATTGACAAGGAAGTGAGGTAGCTTGGCTAAGAGCCAATGAGAGGGCCAAGCAGCAAGGCAATAAAAGCCTGGGTAGACAGGAAATCGTGGCACTTTGGAAGCTATGGCAGGGGTGAGGTAAGGTTAGCTGGTGGCTGTTCCGATTCCTCTGATATCTGTTCGGTTTTCACCCTATTTCTGGCTCTGTGTTTTTTCTTTTTCTTTTTTTTTAAATTTTATTTATTTAATAAGACCGCTTAGAAATTCAGCTATAGCAAACATTGCTTCTGACTACACCCACTTTGTTTCCGGTTGACTTGGCTTATTCAGGTGACGTGGGGACTTGAAGAAAACAAAATCCAACCATCTCATTTTGCTTCTGCTGCTATGAAGAAATGCACACTGGCAGCTGAAGCAGCTCAGAGGCATTTCGTCATGTGTCTGGTGTCCAGGGAGCCATGATGATGGTATTGGCTAATTGGGTTTCTGGTGAGAGGTCTCTCCTGGTTTCTAGTGTCTCTGTATTGTGTTCTCAGTGTTGGACAGACAGCTCTCCAGTTTCTCGCCAGATGATTCAGGCTTCTACACATACGATAACATTGAATGAAATTATCTTGATCACGGTCTTATCTCTACATACAGTCGCTGATGCTGACAAGAATGCTGGAGGAAAATATTTCAACCCTCACTAATACCTAAAACATCAAAAGAAAGGACTGATGTGAAATTCTAGCACAATTTAAAACAGGCTTCCAGTAGGCCTCTGTTATTACCTGAGCTCTGGGTTGAAATGCAGATTTTTTTATTTTCATTTTTTAAATTATGTGTATATGCATGTGTGTGAGGCAGGATATACTGATGAATATGCCTATTATGGCCTGCAGAAGCCATTGTATCCCCTGAAACTAGAGTTACAGAAGGATGAAGTTGCCCAACATGGCTCTTGGGAACTGAACTCTAGTCCTCTGCAAGAGGAGAAGGCACACTTAACTCCTGAACCATCTTTCCTGCCCAAGAAATGCAGATTTTTAAGCATCATGTTTAACTCATTACATCTATATTTTAACAAGGTCCCATGTAATTTCTTTTTATAAAAATTTGCAGAATACTGTTGTAGAACGTGTGATAAAAGTAAAGGTTATTTCTGTCCACTGTGTTGAAACATTTTCCCATAATTAAAATAGCCAAAATCATTCACTTTAACAATACTTAACATTCCCAGAATGTCATGGTTAGAAAATTCATTAGTATTATTTTTGTTACTGTAGACAAAAGTAACACATTGATTGAATTTCATGCTTGGCATTTTATTAATATATGCTTTGATAGATCATTATATTCCTTGCCACAAAAATTAAGTAAAGAAAATCTAACTTTGGACATGGACTAAAACTTAGGTTAATTGTACTATTAGCTTAAAACATGCTATTCATCTTTTACAAGAGTTCTGTGAACTGAAATGGCATTATTTTTAAAATAAATAACACTTTAAACTATGCATATATTTTCTACAACATAGGAAGTGTAACATTACTTATAATGGAATTTTCAATTATCCTGCATTTCAAAGCTACTTTAAAAAATTTATTCGATAATGTCAAAACACAGAGCTATGCCCACAAAGCATATGGTTTTGGCACAGCTTTAGAAAAGTATCTAATAAATAAAAACCCCTAAGTATAACTGACATTCATAGGTCCCCACCATATATTTTCTTAATATTATGTCTAAACACTGATACAAATGAAATATACAAGTTTCTTTGACAACATTAAGCAAAAGATATATCCTACTAGCAACTCTAATATCAATAGTTTCAGACAAGTTGAAAATAAAGATAACATGTGTGATAATTTGGAAGGATGTATTTAATGTTAGCATGTATTCTGGATTTTTCTGGTATAATATTCAAATTCATGCATGTATCCTTTTTTAAAAACAATTTCAGCTTTTTATTGGACACATTAACAAAAGAGGTTTAGTCAGAATGACAAAAGCTCATGTCATCATCAGATTCCTCAAATCCTCCATTCTTTGCTTCCATTTACTTCTCAGATGGGTAAACAGTGGTGGAGGGGTCAGGAGTACATGCTGGCATCACTCCAGATGGCTGGAGTGGGCTCATCAGACCCTACATTGCAGATGAGGCTCCCAGTGTTGAAGTTGGCTATGGCTTTGCAAACAAACCATACCATAAAGGTTTATTAACATTGACACCACATGTCTGCATTCTTAATCGATATTTAATTTAAACCAAGCAATATAGAATGATAACAGAACTTTTTAGACATTTAGTAGCTAACTTGAGAAAGTATGGAGTACATATCACTAACCTGGATGTTTCCTTGATCTAACCATGCTTTATAGTTGTTTGCTGTACATCTGAGATACCAGGCAAAGCTATAATAATTTCTCTTTAAAGGTAACAAAGGATACTGTGGTGTGGTCCAGCATCAGCACTATGTCATGGGTCTCCTATTTTTTTTTTTTTACCATGTAGCTCATTTTAGTGTATAATGCTTGAAAGGGTCCACTGAATAACAGAGGAAGAGAGCTGCATGGAGCACATGACTTCAGCAAGTCATCATATGCTGTATATTACGCATAAGACAAAACACCACCTCCTCAAAAGTGTGATTATTTCATGAAAACCACACCCCACTGAGCTGTATTATTGCTGTTATAAAAAAATCTTTATTTGAGGCAGCTCATTTGTGCTATAGGAAAATGAATTCCACACGTTATAATGTTGAACAGCAGCTTCAGTGGAGTGAATGGTTCTCACAGATTACCCTACCCCGCTAGAATATTCATGATCCAATCAGAATGCTTTCTAAGTCTCAGCAATTTTTCCATTGTAAAATAAACTAGGTACATTCTGATGAAACAGCCCATGCTTTGCAAATGCCTTCATTAATTTTTTTAAAGTGTTTTATGGATTCTGTTACTATCAAAGAACATCTCTCTGTGAAAGCAGACACCATTCCACTATAGCAAAATTGGTATTATTGAAAAAACATTGTACTTGAGAAAAACAGGATAAAACTAAAACATTATCAGGCAAAGCGCATTGGCAATGCAAATCAAATGCACATGGTTTAATTATAATTGTGTATTAACTGAAGAACTGAGGATTATAAATGGTGTGTCTCTGGTGAAGAGTTTGGCTGAGCACATTACATATTCATTGGATTTCCATTTTTATTCACTAAATGTCCAGTTCTCCCTCCTACACACTAGGCATTATGACTCCATGCCTGAAATGAATATTGCGAGTTTAGAAGACCATGCTTATACATAAAAATTAACAAAACTAACTATAAATATAACAAATGTTTCCACTAATCTGCCTGGTTTCAACTGATTAGCAGGCAGTGTTGGCTTTGTGAAAGGCCAGGATGTTCTGTAAAATGTGTTCAAAGATTACATCAAGAGGGTATCAAAAATATCCTACACTCACTTTTACTAATGATAAAATGGGGAAAGGGGCTGGGCAGCTCTCAGCAAACCACCAGACCCCACACTCAAATGCTGATATAGTCAGAGTAAGATTCATATTTTAGATCAAGTTTCAAACACAGTGTCATTTTGGAAGCTGGATGCTTGGGAAAGGAGCAAGGGAAAGGTACTCTTTTCCACTTTTAAGTAATTTCTTTTAATTTGGAAGATGGTATTTCTACCACATTATTTTCATTTGACACATTTTTCTCGGATTGACTCTGATTTCCCTTAATTATTAAAATTTAATTGCAGTTTATATTCTTAAATTTGAAAGGGAGGTTAGAAAAAGGGTCATTTGAAGTGTCTCTGCTCTGGCTCAGATATTTAGATAGTCTACTTTCTATTGAAAGTGGGGGAATTCAATTCATTATTAACATATAAATTCATTTATAGTGGCTATATTTTATTATGATAAGACACTCACATTTTCTAACCATACACTAACTGATTTTCATAAGTTTCTTTTTTTAATGAAAATTCATTGTTTTATAACACAATCATTTTCTGGAAGACATGAAATCTATCTTAAGCTAAAAGCTAGTCTTTTTTTTTTTTTTTTTTTTTTTTTTTGGTTTTTCGAGACAGGGTTTCTCTGTGTAGCTTTGCGCCTCTCCTGGAACTCACTTGGTAGCCCAGGCTGGCCTCGAACTCACAGAGATCCGCCTGGCTCTGCCTCCCGAGTGCTGGGATTAAAGGCGTGCGCCACCACCGCCCGGCTTAAAAGCTAGTCTTACATAATAAAAGACACATGGGACTCAAAGATACATTGCTGATGCCTCTACATTGACTGTGAACTAAAATAATTCAAATATTTTTCTTCCTTTCCAAATCAGTTTGATAAATTTGATTGACAGCTTGTTAATATATTTATTATTGATTTCATCTAATGACTCAGTTTAAATCCATTTGTACACATATAGTGACATGAATGGGAATTCACTTGATAGCGAATAATTGTTCATGCTTTAGCTTTCATTCTAGGGATTGTGATGACTAATATAATGATGCTCCTTGGGGTAAAAGTATAGTTATATTAAAAAACATTGGACAGACAGTCAAGGAAGGGGGAAGTAGGCATGAGCTTAAGCCTTCCAGAATGAGGAAGTACTACCTTTTTCTTTTCTTTAAATTTTTTCCATACAGGACATTTTAATTATTCTCCCTTTTCATTCCTCCTTTCACATTCTCCCATATATCCTTGCCCTCTGCCAATTTTATAGCATCTTTTTTCATCAATTGTAGTTACATACATTTATGTATATATATGCTTATCCCTAAATATTACCTGCTCAGTCTGCATAATGCTACTTGTATGTATGCTTTCAAGTTTGACCACTGGATATGTCTTCACCTAAGGCTCAGGGAATTTGGAGGAAGAGGGTGTAGAAGGATTAAAGAGCCAGAGGATCATGGAGTTTGTTGTCAGATTGTGTTTCCTAGTCATGCCAGATACTACACCCATTAAGTCTCATCAACATGATTGTCTAAACATGGGCTGAACAAGTACAACAATAGACATGCTCAAGTGGCCAGAGAAAGCCCAGGAAGCCTCAATTCTACACAAAGGACTACAGGTAGCTAAGAAATGAGCATTAGAACAATAGTCTTCTTCAGGAAAGAGCACACCAATTGCTTGTTCAATACATTTTGGTCATGTTTTCCTCTCCAACTCCTTCCAAATCCTCCCCATTAACCTACCTGCCAAACATTATGCTCTCTCTGCCTCTCAAAAAATAAATTAAAACAAAAACAAAAAGAAAAATCAAATTAAACAAACAAAAATGCTAAGACAAAAAAATGCCAAAACAAAATTCAGCACCATCCCCCGTGCTGTGGGATGTCTTTCTCTACGCTGTGAATATGTCCTGCTCTGATTAGTTGATAAATAAAACACTGATTGGCCAGTAGCCAGACAGGAAGTATAGGTGGGGCAAGCAGACTAGTAGAATTCTGGGAAGAGGAAGGCTGAGTCAGGAGTCACCAGCCAGACACAGGAGGCAAGATGACAAGGCAGAACTGAGAAAAAGCACCAAGCCATGTGGCTAAATATAAAAAAGTATTACAGGTTAATTTAAGTGTAAGAGCTAATCAGTAATAAGCCTGAGCTAATGGCAAAGCAGTTATAAATAATATTAAGCCCCTGTGTGATTATTTTATAAAAGGCCGTGGGCCTGTGAGTGAGAGATTTGTCCTGACCTCGGGTCAGGTGGGACACAGGAAATCTTCTAACTACACACCCCCCTACACACACACTCAAAGTTTCTTTAGGTTGGCTGACTACTCCTAGGTATACAGTCTGCTCTGGAGTGTGGTTGATATACCCAATAGCTCTCCAATGGAGAAAACTGGTTAGCAAGGTTTTTTTTTTATTTATGATTTTTGATTTGTTTGTTTTATTTTGTTTTTGAGACAGGATTTCACTGTGTAGCCCTGGCTGTCCTGGAACTCACACTGTAGAACAGGCTGAACTGGAACTCATAGAGATCCACCTGCCTCTGCCTTCAGAGTGTGGGGATTAAAGGTCTGTGCCTCATGGCCTGGCCAGCAATATAGTTTTTAAATGTTGTGTTTGACTAGCTCATCTGACTCAATATCACCTCAGCTTTGGAGAGTGGTGATGATGTGATACAAGACAATGAGAAAAAAATTGCCTGAACGAGTTAAATGAAACAAATACTACATAAGTTTTTTTCCTATCAACCTGCTACTCAAAGGAATATGAGTATTAAGTGAGTGATAACTCCCTCACATGTGGGAGGAGACCAGATCTTAACATTTTGTTTTAAAGCAGATACTGATGTAAGAATTGGGTCCCCTGTATCTCCTCTCCACACAGCACATCTCACCATACACCACTTGATGCTGTCTCTGTTCTGCACCAAATGCAGTGTTTCCTAGAAATCTGAGCCCCTCCAGCAACCACTGCTTCAGAAACAAACATTGAAAAGTAATCTTTCTGGTTACTGGATGGAGGATTTAAAAATTTAAAAACTCTGGATTCTGGATTTCCAATACTTCTTGTACTAAGAGTATCTTTGATAAGACGACAAGAAGAAAAGAGACCAATGGGAAAGCAAATGCACTTTATTCTCTAGAACACTGAGTGCAGATTACAAGGAGTGGCTATTTGAAGAAGTCACAGGGCAGGGCTTCTCTACGGCTTGCCCTGACAGCCCATCCCCCAGAGGCTCAGGCAGCAGCACATACTCCATGTATGTCCTTCCACCGAGGAGGCTTGTTTCTGAGGAAAATGTGTAGTTCCCTCTTGTGGACTCCAAGATTCTCTCATAGCCAAACAAGTGATAGACCAAGAGTGTCAAATCCGCCCACATCTAAAGTGAGTTGACCTTACTACTCCCAGGTAGTACTTGCAATTCAATGACTGCGTTAAGAAGACAGTTACAGTAAAGGAAGAAAGCTGGTCTGGTTACATGCCATGGAAACTCTGTGCTGAGATTAAAGTATCTTCAGAGAAATCTAGCAGGCAACAGTCACCTTCTGTGCAATGAGCACATTTGGTAGAAAATCCTTGTTGGCCTGAGATTAAAGCTATGGCTCAGATGAAAAAATAAAGGCATTAATGTAAGCATGACTCTAATTAAATAAAAAGCTCATTTAATAAAATGTCTTTTTGAATCCCTAGCTATCTTAGAAGATTCACATATACTTAACTATTATTGTTTTGCTCATACATATTTAATTGTAATATTATTGACATAAATAGAAAAAGAATGGTGAAAGTGGGGGGAGGGGGCCAAGGATGAAATCTATAAGGCAGGTTGAATAAAAAGGGACTCAATAGTGCTAAAAAGAGACCATTATAATGTGAGCAGGCTTTTCTTCCCTCACCAACAGAATGATCAGATCTCAGATCTTAGGCGAGTTCTTTGCAACGAGGTAAAGGCTTTGATCACATTACAGCTCTTAGATGAGGTGACCCTTTATTTGTCCATGTTACCACTATGGTTTTCTTTTTTCATGTTTCTGCCATGTTTTAGATATCTAATAAGTGTCTAGTGATCTAAAGACAGATTTTGTAAGCAAAGAAAAATACAATAACCAACTGTTTGCATTGAGAACTCTGCTCGCAAAGACGTATATCCAAAATGTGTTGCACAGATGCTGAGAGGGCTTCCATTCACAACCAACAAAAAGATGACCCCCCCTAAACATTTATAATTCACGTCCCATAGAATTTTGTTTCTAAAGTAGTATCATCATAAAATCTTTTTCCTCTTAGTTCTCTCAAGTGGATGAAGAAGCTGATATTATCACCCTTTTAAGTGAAGTGAAGTTTATAAAAATGGTGAAGTAGTTTGACTGAAGATGATACCTTTTTTGCTACCATTGCAGTACAATAGTGGTCATGTGTCAATCTTTCTTACATATGTATTTAGGTTCTTGGGATGTGCTTTTCTATTTCTATTTTTATATGTGTCACAGATTTCAAAAGTATTTGCTCCTATTCAGTGGGGACAACACTGTACTATTATTGCATCTTATAGAATAAGTCTAGAATTATTAGTTTATTTTTCTTCAAGGTGAAAATTATGATCTCAACCCTTATCTGGATGGATCCTTAGCATCCCCCTACTGAGTTGGAATGTTATTGTTTGTGACAGATGTATTTTAAAATACATTATGACCATAATCTCTGCAGTATTTCTTTCTTCAAATAGATAGAGGGTGCATAAGCTAAACAAAAAGTTTGCCTTTTAATGAATAAATTACAAGCAAAAGTTGTAAAGTTGAATAGGCCATCAAAATGTATCACAGCTTCTCTCTTGATCATTCTTTCTCTGTCAAATTACTTGCTTAGGGGGAAGCTCTGTCAACAATGCAAAGGCCCAAGTGATACAACAATTTAAGCCTCAAATCTATAGCCAGTAAAGAACTGATGTCTCAGCAGCCCCAGTTGTGGTCCAGCAGGCAAGACTCCTGCAGGCAGCCTTCACCACCACGCTATCCCATCAGACCCTGTAATCTACAAGTCCCACTCTATCCCCCAAGCTCACCCAACTCCTGAGACCACAGCTGCTCCCTGAGACACAGACTCTGCTAGCTCCAATGTGACTAAAAGGTGAGTGACTATTCTCCTAGCCCATCACCCCAGCCTCTAGGCCTTAGGCCCAGGGCCACAACCTGTGCCCCCATCCCTGCAGTGGTATTTGCTCTGCCAGTGACCTTGGGCTATATGACTGAAGGAGGTGGTGCTTCTTGCCATCTTATGCGACCTCTTAAAAGGAAAGGGAGAGGGGTCATGAGGCTCTGCTTCCTGCTTCCTGGTGTGATCAGACTGCCAGGTGGATTCACTCCTTGTCAGAACAGAGGACGACTTCAGCCATTTACATGGTTCTGTATTCATGAGTGTATTTCCTCAAATTATGTCTTAATAAATTCCTATTACCTATTGAATAGAATCACATGGTTGATTATAACAAGTCATTAGAGCATGAGACACTTAATCTCAGGGTCGTGGGTTCATGCCCCATTTTGAGTATCACCTGTTATGATCAACCATATGAGTTAATAATGTACCATGAAATCACCTAAGACTAAAGATTAACATCCTTTTATGTATTCAGCCTATTTGTTTAAACTGCCTTTAAGAAAAAAATGTAACAACCAACTTCACTTGCCTTGGATTTCCTGTGTAATCAACTTTTGCATCCTAAATTAATGCATAGTTCTAATCTTAAATTCTGCCCTCTTCCAGCCTCTGACCCAGAGATTGATGTATGTGTTCGTGTGTATCATATGGTATGTTGAAAACAATAAATATGTTGAAAAACAACCTGAAAAAACAAATATCCACAATTGCTGGAAGCAGCCTTTAGCTCTTTGATACTGTTCGCTTGTTAACTGGGTCAGTTGGGGTGAGTTGAAGTGAGTGACTTAATCCCTTATAAAACTCTGTTAAAGACTTCTGCAAACTATTCCTCACTATTCCTCTTATGATGTTTTCTGTTTTGTTCTACAAATATATAGCAAAAGCCCTTTCTTAGGGATTTTCACACATACACAGAAACAGATTCACAAGGCAATATTCTGACTGGCTCATATTTAGATACATACAACAGACAAATTACAGATAGAAGTTGATGTAAAACATAGGAAAAAAAGGAGTCAAGAATGTGTGAGGAGTCTTTAATGCACATATATAGGGGGTATTCTTAAGTACTGTCAAACACTGTATATGATAAGTACATGGGAAGTTTTTTTTTGTTTGTTTCTTTTATCTGTAGTTGGTTTAATGTAAAGATATAAAACCCACTGAAATAGAAGCCAAACAGTATATTATCTGCAAATAAAACTGACACTGACTAGAGTCATCTGAGAGGAAATACCAATTGAGAAAATGTCTCCATAAGACTGGGCTGCAGGTGGACCTGCAGAGCGTTTTCTTAATTAGTGATTGATGAGGGAGGGCTCAGTCCGTTGTGGGTGGTATCACTTTTGGGATGGTGATTCTGAGTTGTATAAGAAAGCAGACAGAGTAAGTCATGAGGAGCAATTCAGTAAGCTGCATCCATCCATGGCCTCTGCATCAGCTACTGTCTCCTGTTTCCTGCCCTGTTTGAGTTATGGTCCTGACTTCCTCCAATGACAAATAGTGACATGGAAATGTAAGCATAACAAACCTTTCCATCCCCAAAGTGCTTTTAGGAAGGGTGTTTCCACACAACAATGGAAACCCTAACTAAGACAGTAATGTATTATTAAAAAAAATATTTTTGACCTTTGCCCTAAGATCTTGACAGAAGCTTCCTAAAATTCTTGGAATTATTGAAGCACTTTTGGATAAAACTCATCCTAGTTACTTTTTCTGTTGCTATGATAAAATACCATTACAAAAATAATTTAAGGGATTAAGCATTTATTTTGGCTCCTAGTGTAAAGGCATAGTCCATCACAGCAGGGAAGGCGAAGAAGTGAGAACCCGAGCAGCTGACAATATTGCATCCACCATCAGGAAGAATGAGAGTGGTGAGCCCTTGTGCTCAGGCAACGTTCTCATTTTTGTACAGTCCAGAATCTCAGCACAGGAAAAGGTGTAATCTACAATGGGACTGTCTTCCCAACTCAGATAACTTGCTCAGGTTAATTCTTAATAGGCATGTCCATTTCCACCTCCCTACTAACTCCAGATCTCATTAGGGAGACATAAAATTATCTAATGTAAATTTGAGTCTATACTACTGAGGGAAAGTCAGGAAAGCTTCAAAATGAGGCTATTTTTTAAAGGAAGATTCAGGGATTAGGGATTAATATAGAAGACAGAAGGTAAAAGATGAATATTGATTTCTATAAAAATTATTGAACCAGATTTGATAAGCTGCCAGGTTGGTGCACATGTGAAGTACTTGGAATTGACACAGCCAGGAACAACAAAGAGTGATGTGTCCTTGGCCCAGATCTCATCCTATGTGCCTCTCCCATGCTTTTTCTATGGTACAACCCTTGAAGTACAGCTGGGATTATACAATTCTACTCATGAAATATGTAAATAAATTATGTCTGAGGGCTGTGAGCCACTGAAGCAGAATATTGAAATGAAGAAAATGCAACTCCCAATTTAAAGTCAGTTATCAGATGTTTAGGAAGAACAGGCTTGCATTCGGTATCAGAAGTGGGGGCTATCCTTTGGGATGGAGCCTGTTAATTCTTGGAATTTAACAGGAACTACAGGCAGTGCAAGGATTAAATTAAGTTGTCAGACAATCAGCTGTCATCTGGAAAAATGAAGCATTTCTGTGGGACAGTCACTTGTCTGGTCTGAGAATGCTGCATGTACTGAGAAACTGTTTTCACACGCAGGAGCTATGATCAGCTGGCTCATGCTAAAAATAGAACCAATCTGTATCCTCTTTCTCAACAAGGATGATAACCTGATAAATTTTGTCTGAAAGCACTATCTTTTGTTGGATAATCTAATTTAAAGCAATCTAGTCCCAAATAATTACTCTTAGAAGCTAAGAAAAACAGATTTTTATCTTTTTATGGTATATACAAAAATTTAAATCTCACATTTGCTTAAATCTTCCAAGTATCCCCTTAATTACTGTCCAGGGTGCAGTGTCTTTACAAGTCAGGAATACAGGAAAGCACACGGTTTTCTTGTTTTGAAATTTGGCTTATTCATGTGGTCTGTATTAATATTGCTGAGGAAGCCAGTTGAAGAAAGATGCTTTTCTTGTCCATGTTAATTCGTTGTACCTGAGCACATAGATGGACACGCAATTCTATCACCCCAACACTGGCCAAACACTTTGTCAAGTGAGATTTGAATCAATCTACCTTTGTTTGCTCAACTTGATTGGAAGAGCCAAAGTAGAACCATAAGGTCCCACAAACTACTAAGTAGGGTACAGAATGGCTATGGAGGGGATCTCAGGCACAATGAGGATTTTACTGGCCAAGCTCTTAACAGTGAAACTATTAACAGGAAGTAAAGACCTAAGACAACCATATTTTGTTCATTTATATAGACAAACCATAAATTTTACTTTACATGTTTATAAAGACAAATTATATAATTGTTATTAAACCACCAAGACTTTATAATTACTACTTAATGCATTTAAATTATTAACGTGGATAAACAGCAGTCTTCTATATCATGGATATACTTAGGTATGCACTTGCAGTACTCTGCTTTTTCTAGGCACCAATACTACTTGCTATCTCTGTGAAAGCCTAAAAAATATTTCTTTTTTTTTTTTTGTCCTACTCTGGCCTCACATCATTCCTCATCATTTTTCTTGTTCATTCTCATTTTGCCTGCCTTTGTCTGGGAAACTGGTGGCATGGAGTAATGCGTGACTGCCAAAGGTCTAGCTCCACTTCTCATAATTTCATTCCCTTTACATTTCTACTTCACGTTTAAAACAAACATATTGTTCCTGCAATAACACTTTTTATCTGTAAGCTCTTGTGCAGTATAAAAGCATTGTTCGGTAGAAGAAATACCAGGAGAGCCTTTTGTCTGCTGAGCTGCAAAACTAAATTCCTCAGCACATAAAGAGCATTATGTTTCTCTTTGCATTTACACTAAGGAAAAGAGATGTGAGACAGTTGCCCACCAGGAAACATTAAAAATTGACAGGAATGGTGGGACTTTCCAGGAATTCTAGTACCCTGTAAGCTGATGCTGGAGTGTCTTGAATTCAAGTCATCTTGCTCTACATAGTAAAACCCTGAAATAAACAAATAAATAAGCTTGTGCAAAGTCACACCATGTAAGAATTATCAAGAGTTATAACAACGTGCAAGTACCAGAGGACTACAGTCTTAGAAACATTACTTTTGAGCCTTGTGATACTCAATTAGCTCATACATAAATTTAATTCAGTTTTGTTAAATATAATGGCTTTATTCCAATGAAGCCTGTAATTAGAGTTACCTATCAACTGTATAAAGGTCACTATGTGGTAAAATACAGACTTCACACCACGTTATGAGGTTATTGTGCTAAAGCGCAAGTTCTTACTGAGGAAATACATGATCTAGAAGTGCCAGGCAGTGGATTGCACTTGTTGTATGGCACTTTATGTAGGTATATGCATCTGCTATTACTTCTCCTTTCTCTCGTATGACACTTACTGCTCTGTGCAAGGCCAGGTCCTCTCCAAATCGAGGCTTGACACAAACGGTGTCTCTTCTTGGAATCAAACTGTCCTAAGAAGTACCCTCTACTCATTCTCCAGTGGCATGCCATCTATCTTTGGTGACAGAGATATCTTCTGAAGCTACTTAATCAGTCAAGGAGAGCATCTCAATTCTTAAAACTCCTCACAGAAATTTTGATACACATTGACATTTGAGAATGAATGATTACCATATATTTTATTTGCATATCTGATATCTAATCTCAGTTTTGGCTTATAAGTTATTTATACCATACAGTTTGATCTCTTATTAATGATAGCTCTTGAGAACAGAATCTATGCTTTGTATTCTTTTTATTTCTCTTTTTATACCTAATAAGCTTTGAATAAATGTGTTGCAGGAATTTGTTTAGTGAATAGAGAATGAACAAGCCTCTGGGTGATTTTTTTTTTATATCATCAAAGCTTGATTTCATAACTAGCAATTATCTTGTTAACAATGATTTTACATACTGCCTCAATTTTTCTATTAGAGCAACAATTAACAAGCAGTATTGAGGACAGATCTGAGCTAATGTCCATCTGGTGGTCACACAACTAATAGAACTCCACTCTACAACAGGGTCACAGTGAACTTCATGTAATGTGTCATCTCTGACAAGTAGAGGCCCTCCAGAATTTCTGCTGTGGATTCTGAGACTATAGAAAATAATCTTTTACACCAAGTCAAATGTATGCTGCAGTTACAGAATACGTTCTGGGAATGTGCGCTCTCTCATGGTCTTTAAAAGGCTAGTGTGTCCTTGGGCATAACTAAAAGGTAGAGTTACACCAGAGATCACAACATTAAATGTTTTCAGAGACAGTGCAGATGAACGCAAGTAAAGTAGCTCAGAAAGGCAATAGGTAACTGGCCAGTACTGACTAACAAGTCTACGTTAAACTGTCAGATGGGTCTCTTTCACCAGAGGAGTCAGAAAGTAAGAGGCTGAATCTCCTGACTCTAAATGCTGATGGCCAATTACATTTTCAAAGCATCTTGTCTTGGCCAAACTTAAAAGTCTATTCATTATACCTTATTTCATCTCCTGTCTGTTTCTGCCATCCTGCCTCCGGGTTGCTACCCATCTGTCCCCTTCCCTTTGCCCTGCCCCTCTTTCTAGAATTGTATGAATTGAATTGAATCCATTTCTAGGTTTCCGGTTGTGCATTCTTTGTGTGTATTGAGTAAGGTTCCATTTGACTCTTGCCACAAGCGAGCAGCGTCAGTCCACCCTTTACTGGATGCTTGTGCGAAGGCGCTCTCTCATCCGCACCTTGTTAGGGTAAGAAGGTGATATGGCTTTAAAAAGAAGGAACCAAATACTGTTTTTTCATGTCAGCGTTCTCAGGCTGAAAGAAATAATGGTACTTTAGACATTTAAAAATGTTTTATGTTAATAAATGGGATGAAATTAGGAGGAAAAGCATTTTTGAAAAGAAATTTGTAAATATTTAGGATGTGGTATTAGTTGAATAATGACAAGGGAATTTACTTTTAGTGTAACTGTTTTGCTTTGTACTTCTCAAGGCAGTTCCAACATTTATAGATTAGGTGTGTGATATCCTGGAGTGTTTACACCACTATGAAGAACAAGAGGTTAGAGGAGAAAAGATTTGCTGTGGTACATAATTTGAGAGTCTTCAGCCCAAATTCCTGGACTCTCTTGCATATGCATCCAGGCTGAGGTGGGATAACACTGTAGAATGGGGGAGAAGGCTGCTTACCTCATGACAGACGGGAAGTAGAGACAGGAAAAACAAAACAAAACAAAACTACACACCAGATATAGTCCTCAAGTTCATACCCACAGTGGCCTGCTTCCTTAAGCTATGTCACAGCCCCTGAAGTTTCTGCCATCTCCCAAAATAGTGCCACCTGTTGGGTAGCAGGTGTCTTCAGAGGAGATTTCATATTCCAATCCTAACAGTTGACAGCAATGCCCAAGTAGACATTTACTCTGCTTTGCATTAACCTTCTAAAATTCATGCTGAAATTTATTTGCCACTGTAGCAGGGTGGGGAGTTCAGGCCACTGTAGCCCTGTAGCAGGGTAGGGAGTTCAGGCCACTGTAGCCCTGTAGCAGGGTAGGGAGTTCAAGCCACTGTAGCCCTGTAGCAGGGTGGGGAGTTCAGGCCACTGTAGCACTGTAGCAGGGTGGGGAGTTCAGGCCACTGTAGCACTGTAGCAGGGTGGGGAGTTCAGGCTACTGTAGCACTGTAGCAGGGTGGGGAGTTCAGGCCACTGTAGCATTGTAGCTGTGTGGGAAGTTAAGAAGTTAAGGAAATGAAGACTTCCCCTCATCAGTTAATTCCTGTTATATCAGGATGAATAAATTAGTACAGGGATTTAGCTCCATATCCTCCTCCCCTCTCAAACTCCCTCTCCTCTATCTTTCCTCTCCTTGCAGGATCTGGTGCCATGTGATACAATATGATACATATGATGCAGCTGAGACTCACCAGCTGCAATTCTTGCTACTGGAGTTCCGTGACTATGAGCCAAATCAAAGTACACTGCTTATAATTAACCCAGTTACAGTATTAGAAAATGAAGGAAGACAAGATGCTAATGATTATATGAAGTCCAAGGCATTGGCTACAACACAAACAAAAGAAAAAAATAGGCCTGTCTTCCGCCCCTTTTACCAAAAGGCTGTTTTGACCTGTCATGCTGTAGTCCTAATAGAGCTCACTGACCCTAGAGCTAGAGCAGCTCACCTGTGAAGGAGCGCAGGTACTGCTTAAATGTTGTGCGTGCAAATACTAATGCATGTCCTACTTCACTCAGCAGAGCAAAGCTCTGGAGGGTGTAAGTCGGGCAGTTGGACCACACACTGTTATAATTGGGTCAGAGGGGGAATGCAAACATTCTGCCACTGGCCATGTTTCTCAATGCCTCTGATTTGAACACATACCCCCAACTGACCAAAGGTTAACATTTATGACATAGTGTCCATTCCACAGCAGGCAGGGGTGATTTTCATTTTCCTTTAGTTTATTTAAAGATTTCTAATTTATGCTAAAGCAGAAACATGATTTGCATTTCAATATTAGAAAATTAGGACTACCTCATGGATTAACTCAGAAGCTTTAGGGGACTATGCCTTGGGAGAAATGAAAATTGAAAAACAGCAAAATTCAAGGAAAAGCCAAGTCAGAAATAAAGACAAAAATAGGAACAGATATATTACTGGCAAAAGAACCAAAACAAAACAAGACAAAAACAAAAACAAAAACAAAACAAGAATGCTGGTGGGCTTTGTCATTCTCTCTCCCTCTTTCTTTCTCTCTCTTTCCTTGATATTTATTCTTGGACCATATACATGTGAAAACTGAGTAGCACAGAAGAAATATGTTCAGTTTTCCTGGTCAGTCAGTGTGAACTAGTTTAAGAGACGAATTACACTGAGTTTAATTATGCCATATGTCGACAAACTGCTGAAAGCTTATTTCATCCTCTATACTCTCTTTTTTTCTTTTATGAAAATGTTTTTTTCATATGATATATTATGATTATACTCTCCTCTCCCCCAATTCCTCCCAGTTCCTCTTTCCCTCCCCTCCCAACTGGAGCCATATCCTTTCTGTTTCTTGTTAGAAAACAAACAGACTTCATAGGAATAATGATAAAATGAAATAAGATAAAAGAAAAACAATGAAAAGTTGGAATAGGATAAAACAAACAAACAGGAGGAAAAGAGCCAAAGAAAAGTTACGAAAAACACATATGGATGTAAAAACACAAGTGTTAAAAAACACAGGAAGGAGTGGGAATTCCAAACTGGAAGGCCAGGGATAGATTTGAGTTTGCAAGCTTTCAGAGATGTATCAGAATATCAGAATGATTACTGTGGATTCCAGGACTGCAGGTCCTTTTTGGGATCTGTTATTCTGAGCACTGCTGTGGAAAGGTCGCCTCCTGAACCACTGGCATGTGAAAGAACCCCTTCTGGTAACTTCTTTCCCACAGGACACGTTCAAACCCTTGCCACAAAATAAAATTCACTGAAAGCTCATCCTAGGTTTATTTGTCCTTATTACATGCATGGGGCACATATGAATATGTTTTTCTTGTATTTGTTTGTCTTTTGGTTTAAGATAGATAAGCTTCTAGAACCTGCCAGACTAGAAGGAAAAATATTTTACAGTTTCTAGTCTCCATTTTAGAAAGTAACTAAAACATATTAAAATAATTTAAAAAATAAAGATAATATTTAAGAATAGGAAGCCGGGTGTAGTGGCACACACCTTTAATCCCAGGACTCAGGAAGCAGAGGCAGCTGGAATTCTGTGAGTTAGAGGCTAGCCTGGTCTCCACATAGTGAATTCCAAGATAGCCAGAGCTACATGATAAAACCCTGTCTCAAAAAAAAAAAAAAAAGAAAAGAAAAGAAAGAAAAAAAAAGAACTAGTATTCAACTTACTGATTAATGAAAACTAATTAAAAATAATGCAAATTCTATAAAGCAACTATTTTGAAATTTTCACAGTAAGAGATTCAAGAATTTATGGTATCAATGCATCAGACCTTAGATTTCTTTACTCAGACATTGGTGTAAATATTGATTTGATCAAGTCTAAGTGTCTACCTTCTTACACCTGTTCAAAAGTCTGTTACTGGGGGTGATCATAGACATACATTGGAAATGGACTGCTGTTTTTTGTTTGATGAGTGTGATGTAACATTATATTGCCTTCCAAATATGTATGTCTATACTCAGATTTTGTGGCTTCATCAGAGAAGCTAGTTTTTGTTTGTTTGTTTGATTTTTTTTGAAACAGTGGCCAATATTACCTGATAAAAACATCACAGGTCAGCTGCCTTTAATCCCAGCACCCGGGAGGCAGAGCCAAGTGGATCTCTGTGAGTTCAAGGCCAGCCTGGTCTACAGAGCAAGATCCAGGACAGGCACCAAAACTACACAGAGAAACCCTGTCTTCAAAACAAAACAAAACAAAACAAAAAACCCATATATATATATATATATATATATATATATATATATATATATATATATATATAATATAAATATTATACGTATATATGACAGGTCAAAGTGAGGAAGAAAAATAACTTCCGAATGTGCAACCAGAAATGAGACATCTATATTTTAGGAGAGGAATGTTCATGATGCAAAGAGGGCAGGAAGAATTTGAATCAGCAGAGGCAGGAGCAGAGCACCGTGGAACATTATCTCTGGGTATGACACTGTTATTGTGTTCTTGAACTCACAGCAGCTGTAGTTATCTGTATAATACCTGCACAAGATTTGGCCCATCAATATCCATCAACATGCAAGAAAAGAGGCCTCATGAGGCATCATCTGCTTTTGAGTATTCATGGGCAACTAATGGTTGGTGAAGAAAGAAGAGCTGTGCTGCTTTCTTCAGTGGTGTGCCCACTAGCAAGATACTGTGCTCCTACAAAGAACCACTCACTTATGTTCTGGTAAGCAATCTTAAATATTAGGTTACTAAACAAACAGATAAAAACAAAAGTGGAGGGGGGACTAGTTCAGAAGAGGAAAGGAATTATTAGAGTGGTAAAGGGACAGAAAAGAGTAATGGTGATGAATATGGTAAAGAAGGCATTTATACAAGTATCATAGTAAAATTGGTGATGGTTAATATTGATGTCAACTTGCCAGGGTCTAAAATCACTGAATAGAAAAACCTCTGGGCATGTCTGTAAGCAATTTTCCAGCTGAAGTGGAAAGACCAACCCTAAAGGTGGGTAGTACTACACTGTAAGCTGAGATCCCAGACTACACACAAAGTCAAACAGGGCTGAACACCAACATTCATCCTTCTGCTTTCACTCTGAGGATGCGATATGAATAGCATTTTCCTACCTGTCATCATGTATTCTTTACTGTGACAGATTTGATCCTCAGAATATGAGCCAAGATAAATTCTTCATTTTAAGATTCCATTGTCAGGTATTTTATAATGGTAATGAGAAAAGTAACTAATAAAGAAAGTTGGTACCAGAAGTTGGGTTACGGAAAAAACAAAACAAAACAAAACAAAAAAACAAAAACACCTGACCACATAGATTTTAGGTTTGGGAATTTGTTCATGGGAAGACTATGGAAGGGTTTGGAAACCTGGGCTAGAAAAGCCTTGAAATTCTGTAAACAAAGCATTATTCTTGTGGTAACTTGAAAGACAAGGATGTCAAGATTAGTGCATGCAATGGAGTCCCAGCTCACAAAGTTTCAAATGGAAATAAGGACTTTGTCAGGAACTGATTCAGAGGCTTTTCTTGCTATATTATTGCATAGAATGTGCTGCATTTTCCTCATTTTCTTAGTTAGGGTTTCATTGCTGTCAAGAGACAGCATGAACACAGTAACTCTTTTAAAGGAAAACATTTAGTTAGGACAGGCTTAGTTTCAAGGGTTTAGTCCATTACTGTCATAATGGAGTATGCGGGCAGGCAGACATGATAGAGAAGAGGCTTAGATTTTTACATCTTAATCCATATGCAGCAGAAAGAGACTGTGCCACACTGGGCAGTAGCTTGAGCATATGAGACTTCAAATCCTGCCCCTACAGTGAGACACTTCTAAAAACGTCACACCTCCTTCTAGTGCCACTCCCTATGGTCAAGCATTCAAAGTTATGAGTCTGTGGGGCCATACCTATCAAACCACCACACCCCTATCCCAAGAACTTGCATGAGGATGAAATGGAAGGTGATGCACTAATTCTTTGGTGAAGCAAATTTCAAGACAGCAAAGCATCAGGGCTGTGGCTACTGCTCTGTGCTTTTACTTAGATCTACAGTGATAGTCACCAGATAGGAAGGCATGGACTTTGGTGAGGAGAGATGCTCTTGTTGACTAGGGTTCCCTGCCATAATGGACTGAACCTTCAAAGCATGAGCCGGAATAAAGCCTTAAATTGCTTTTGTCATGTATTTTTTTTTCACAGTAACAAGAATAGCAAACTAATTCGAAGCTCATTACTATGCATAAAATATGCTAATAAAATGCATTTTAAAAAGGAAAGCCAGGATTATCATGTCTGACAAATTGCCTTAAGTATGTTTAAATTCTATGACTATTTAGTATGAACTTACTGCTTGGTCAGTTACTGAAGTCTTAATTAATTGACCACTTTTATGTTCTAACTTGCTAGCACTGAATCTAGGAAGTACTGAAGCAATGCTATTCACCCTCTCTCTCTCTCTCCTCGTGTGTGTGTGTGTGTGTGTGTGTGTGTGTGTGTGTGTGTGTGTGTGTGTATATACATATATAAAATATATATTATATATATTTAATATAATAGTGACTCCTACTGAAAGTAATTCTTGAAAGTTAGTATATTTATTATTATTGCATTTTAAAACCTTAGTTATGTGTATTTCTTTACCTAAACACCTCAACATACTTCAATTTGAATAATTTTGATTTCTTTGAGATTTCATTTTATTTTAAAGTTTATTTGAATCTTAACACATTCCAAGCATAAAGGTACCATGAATTTGAATGTGACTATAATTTTATAGTTCTATTCTGCTGGTAAGTATTTCCTATTTTTGTTTAATGTATTTTGTTGCAATCATACTATGCTTATTTCTTAGGACTGATGTTACAATTTGCCATATATCTGACAGCTTAAAATGACAGAAATTTATCCTTTCACAGTTCTAGAGACCAGACGTTCAAAGTCAGGCTGTCAGTAAGCCTCTACCAGAGACTTGGGGGGAAGAATGTTTCCCCATTCTTCCTGCTCTGAGAGCTGCCAGCTTTCCCAGCTGGTGACCACATCTCTTAAATCTGTGGTGTGTCTTCACATCACCTTCTTGTCTCTTTTTCACTTTGGGAAATTTACTGGATCCCTGATGTTGGAATGGGGTCCACTTAGTAAAGTAGGATGCTCTTCTTATCATATGATCTTCAAATTAAATATATCTGTATCTGTGCTTTACCCTCATCCCAAAACAGATGACATTCATATATTGCAGGGCTCAGAATGTGAGAATCTTTTGAAGGGAGTCACAATTCTACCACCATGTATACCTTTCTTAGGGTTTCCTTAAGAATAAAGTACTTCTTTTTAGATACAGCAAATATGCATGATTTTCATATCTTTTAAAATTTTACATAAAATTATTGATATTAATTAAATATATAAGTACACTGATGGGCTATATTTGAGATTAGTTTTAAAAATAAATTCATTTTAGTAAAGAGATTTTTGTTGTTTTATCCCCCTGGTGGTTTATTTAGCTACTTAAGGCAGAGTTTTGATTTATTTACAATTAATTTTATTAGTAGTAGTTAAACACAATTTTAATGTATAAGAATACACTTACTGGAAATTTCTTTTCCATTTCTGCTATAAATTATGTGTCTGTTTATGGAGTATCTTTCATCAGTGAAAGGGAAGAATCCCAAAGACAGAAAGGATGTGGAGGTGGTTGGACTAACATCTGGAAGCATTACAAGTAATTCCAGAAAAATACCACACATGTTTCATGTTGGATAGGTCTCAGTGGAAGAGACATACAGACTTTGGAAAATAATTCAACTTATAAAAAAAATTGAACATGTAAACAAACAAACAAACAAAAACCCAAACAGTACCCTAGATCCCTTCCTTTGCTCATCCCTTTCACTATTTGTTTTTGGATTTGAATTTGTCCAGTGGTGGAACCCTAAACCATTAAATATCCTTGAGAATATCATTTGCACAGTTTCCCTGACTATTGTAAGAATATTTCTGAATTACTATTTTTTTCTGTCAACTCTAAAGTACTTAATACTCAAAAAGCAGGATGCAAAATTGTGACAAAGCTCTCTGTCACTTCAATGCACATCCATGATACAGATGAGCTTTGGTGGTACCAAAAGAAAGACAGCACAGTTCAATTAACTAACGCAACTGCACTAAGTCAACACACAAAGCTCAAGTCAAACACAGACTAAGCTTTGTTGTGTGCGAATAGACCCAGAAGAAAAACAATGAACATCTGTAGTTCAAGCCACCAGAGCATTAATCTGCTTTTAGGTGCTCAAGAAGACTAGAGCTATATTTGCTTTGATCACAGTGATGGCTCTATTCAAATTCAGTTCTCATTATTGCTGATCTATTTGGATTCATCCCAAAGACATCATTTCTACTTGTCATTTCTTTTAAATTCATTTTGCTTATTTGTTTATTCATTTTGAGAACCATTGGCTTTAACCAGGATCATCTGTGTGACCACATGTTTGTGAGTATACATACTAGAGCCCAGTTGGCACTTTAGTGTGTAGGGATCTAACTAAAGAAAATGACTGTCTCTTCCTCAAAAACCATCAGTAGGCAGTAGTGCAGCAGGGATGGGTAGGCCCTATGGGTCTCTCCTCCATTCATGATTGATTATTGATGAGCCCAGTCTTGTTTAGGCACATTGCAAGTAGCTGTAGCTGCTCTGAAGCCATGCCTGCACTGGCTTTGCTTTTTCCAGAAGTCATTGTTTCCCAGCATTTCTTCCTTCTTAGGCTCTTTGTTTCTTCCACTCCCACGTCCATTTTACCAATTCCTCAGTGATCCCTGGATTTAGAGGTTGTGCTACAAATGGCCTGTTTGTGCCTTCTCTTATTCTCAGACTCTGAGTAGGCCTGTATTACCTTTCATTTTACAGAGTCTTCTCTCGTTAAGCTTTGGGAGTAGCATTTGTCTATGGGTATAAACATAGTTAAAGGCAGCTTGGCATCAGGCCAATTCAGCTAACCACCAGCAGTGAGTTTGGCCCCTAGGATCTAAGACTTCCTGACCTTTAGGTTTTCTGACTAGCTTTAAAGTACCAGGTGTGAGCATTTTGCTTCTCAAGTTGATCAGAAAATAATCATTGTGTTTTTTCCTGTTTATAGATCAACTGAAAACAGATATGGCTAAATTTTTTATATATATAATAAAAGGATTTTGATCTAGTTTAAGTAAATGGACAGTGTTCCAATTCTAAGTGTTCTATGGATACTAAAACTCACAATGTTATTTTGATAAAGATAATATACTTAACAATAGGAAACCATCTTCCTTTTTCTATGGTCTTTCCAGTATGATAGCACATTCATACTTCTCAGAGCTCAAGGGTTTGTAAAGAGCAGAGTAAATGCCATAGTAGGATTTATTGGCACAAATTGTGCAAAACATTAAATAGTCTCCATAATGCTCTACAACTCTGTTTTAGGAGTAAAATATTATAATTGATCATAAGATGTGATCTAACTATCTACCACCGACGTAAAGTTCTACAGATCCAAGATCGTTGTACATTGTGCTCTTGACTCTGCTGAACATCTAGCATTATTACTAGTGCCTACTTGAAGATTCAGAGTATAACCAAAATGTTAGATTAACTTGAACTTGAGTGAGGTTGAAGTAAGGTGAGCTTGGTATATTTAGTTTCTGGAATGTAGAAATTGAAGACATTGGGCCGTGGCAAATTTTCTATAGGTAAAAACATGAGGTCTTTAAATACTGGGAGTTTAAAACTTCATTATAATCGCATTTTCACTGTTAAATTTGAGAAAGAAACTGAATTAGATCAGAAATGTAATGTGTGTTTAGTAGTCCTAAGAAAGAGTGACAGCTTAGACATCTCCCTCTCTCCTTGACGTCAAGACCACAAACAGTCCTAAGTAGCCTTAGGAATACTAAGCAAGAAAATCCATTTCAAGGCTGCCTTCTTCCCTGAGCAAAAGCTATAGAACTCTGAAACACCTGTGTACATACATCACACTGTTTCACTTATGTCTCTTCTTCTACTGTCTGCATGTAGGCTCTTGTCCTCTTTTATTTTTTCTTATTCTCCTTCTGATAACCCTAATATTTTACTTAATACACTCACACGCTAAATCTAACCCCTCCCAAACTAATAAAAATTCCTCAATTTTTTTCCCCACAAATACCTTTGAGAGTAAAAATAACTTGCCAAAATGCTTCAACCAATGATTGGCAAACCCAAGACTGGCATAAACTGTCATGTGAAATCCAGGTTAGGTGTTTTCATTGTTGTTATGAAAAAAGTGTCAATGTTTTGATTCATTATAAGAAACCCAAAGATGAAATGATGTTAAAAAATCTTATCCTTCTATATGAAATGTGACAATCTTGCTACAGCCTTGAGACTCTGGCTACTTCTCCATTGAACAGGGTGGTGGTGTGGGCCACAATTTTCTTTGTATAACTTCCATCTAATTACTCTGCTTCTGTGGTTTCCCTTATTTCCTCTTGCAAAGCCAAACCATATTACCCCTGGTATTGCTAGTGCCCTACTTTGTGTAAGAAAACCCATCCTTTAAGGGTCTCTTTATCACTCTAATATATACTAGATATAAAAAATACCCAATTAATACTTGATTAATATACAGACTGTGGGTCATGCACTGTCATTGTAAAAGGGTATCTGTAGCTAGAGTTTTCCTGCCTGGCCCACAGTCAGGACAAATCTCTGTCACCCGCCAGTCCCACAGCGGCTCAAACCCAACCAAGTAAACACGGAGACTTATATTGCTTACAAACTGTATGGCTGTGGCAGGCATCTTGCTAAGTGTTCTTATATCTTAAGTTAATCCATTTCTATAAATCTATACCTTGCCATGTGGCTCGTGGCTTACCAGCATCTTCACATGCTGCTTGTCATGGCAGCGGCTGGCAGTGTCTCCCTCCGCCTTCCTGTTCTCTCAATTTTCCTCTCTGTTAGTCCTGCCTATACTTCCTGCCTGGCCACTGGCCAATCAGTGTTTTATTTATTGACAAATCAGAGCACATTTGACATACAGACCATCCCACAGCAGGTATCTTTGGACTATCTAGCAGAATCACCTCTTTGGAGAAGCAGCAAGCAAAATTCTGCAATGTTAATGACATTACCAAGTTCTAAAACAAGGAAGGCAGAAAAGAGAAAAAAAAAGTTGCCTTGACAGGGCCAGGAGGAGACGAATGGCATGCAATTCTCCTTGCATTTTCATGTGAGTACTTAGCACAATGACTAAATACTTGCTCTGAGGATGGAAGAGTTGGTCCAAATGTCCCAAACCCAAACCCTTGGGCACAAAATATGGCATATACTTAATTTAGAGAGTAATAGAATGCTTTAAAGTCAGGACTTATTTGATATTTAAACATTTCTGTGTCATGGCAAACATAGTACCAGGTCTTTGCAGACCACCAGGGGCATCAAGGATGAATGACCACAAGAAGACTTGTTTTGAAACAAATCTTTGAAACAGATTTTATATCAGCAAAAGAGCATACATGCAAGTTCAGGAGCATTTAGTGCTAACCTTAAAATAGGGATCTTCAGAAGTAGGGAACCAAGCCAAAGTTAGAATAATTTGACTGTTAGTGGCAATGAAAGAATTTCCAAATTAAGAAGGACTATGAGAAATATTAACACACACACACACACACACACACACACACACACACACACACTAAAGCATGCACACAAACACAGTATGCACATACACAGACACAGATATGCACACACAGAGACATGCATACAATAAATGTGCAAACACATGTGCATACTTCTGTGTGCACACACCCACACCCACACCCACACAATGAACTGCACAACTGTGTCAGGCCTCTAGATAAACAAAATAGCTGTAAACATTAGAATGCGTGACAACTGCAAAAATAACTGAAAGTGACAGCAGCCAATATTATACACAGCTGAAGCATGTAATTTACATCTTAGTGAAATTAAACATACTATAATAGTCTAGCTTCCAGGCAGCAGTACTATTAAATTTGCGGTAGTAGATTATGACATCACGTGAAACCCCAGGATACACATTAGGGTCTGCCTATTATGGTTTGTAATCTGTATTGCTGTTCTGGTTAGCTTTTCATTTAATTCATTGCAAGCTTCTGTTTTTAAAAAAGACAAATAACAGCAATTGAAGATGTTGTTCTGTGCAATAGCTGTTAAGCCTCGGGATGCAGTGATGTCACATTGTAGAATCAGTGATGATAGCTTATAACTGAGAAGCATTAAGAAGTCAGAATTGTATTGAACAGTGTAATAACATTAGCCTTTTTATAGCCGGTAAGTATAATTTGAGAAGGTATTCTAACTCACCTTTATTTTTTTAAATGCTTTTCGGCTAACTAATATTGCACAATTCTGGAATAACAATAAAACCTTTTATTTTAGTAGAGAGTTTATATTATACAGCAGCAATCACAGCCTAATGTATTACATTGAAATCATTACAAGTTTCCACTCTTATGGGCATAAGGAAGGAAGATATGCAGGCTGGAAAGAGAACTCTAGCCATGCAAGCAGGGGACTCAAGCTTGTTCCCGAAATCCATGTAAAACAGCTGCACTTGGTATGCACACCTGTAATCTCAACTCTGAGGAGTCAGAGACTGGCAGATCCTGGGAGCTCACTGGGCAGGTAACCTCGTCTAATTGGTGAGCTTCAGGCCTAAAAAGAAACTTCAATACACAAATACACACACAGAAACCAGAATGCTCCTGAGAAGTGATACAAAGTTGTCCATACAAATGGGCACATTTGAGAATATGTGTATATAAACACACACCAGAAAGGGTTAGGTAATTTTGAACATTCTAAAAAAAAAAACATTTCTAGTATTTTATGTATCAAAGAATTTCTTTGGAAGAGTTTATGATTCAGATTTACCATTTCCAAGGGCTCATTTAAAAGAATCATGAACTTCATTTCTTTTGAATCATGGTTCTTGAAAGTTGAGAAGTCATGCTAAGAATCTCTTGTGGTGGCTATTGGAAAGGAACATGATGCTTGAAAGTTGCCATCTCTAGATACTTCTAATGTTGTGTAAAGGTATTTATGAAATTTATGCCCTGCCTGAAACATTGACCCTGTGGAAGTCCTTGTTTCTCATCAAAGGACATTTGAGGACCAAGCTGAGGCAAATAGCTAGACAAAGCTTCTTCAACTAATGGCTGCAGTTCTGGGAAAAGAACCAAGGTTCTTGCTTCATAGATTGGGGCTCTTTTTATCATACGAGACTAAGTGAATCCCAAAGAGGCAGTTCAAATAGACATAGCAGAAAAATACATTTGCTGCATGAAAATACAGTTCACAGGACCACACATCCTCTGTGGAAGATGTGTCAACAGGTTACAGTAGAGCATTTTCTTGAGATGCTTCCCTCTTGTTACAAATAGTCCCTCACCTCATTCAATGAGCCTATCTATGTGTGTTAGCTGTTACACCTTAGAAAACTGAAGTTTAAATGGAGAACCTGAATTACATACTAAGAGTCCTTCTAGCCTGAGACAGGAAACTCTTACAGGCTTAAAATAAAGGAAGAACACACAATAACATATATATATATATGCATATATGTATATATTTCACACGGGGGAAAAGAATTTCTGTTGGTTTTTGGCAGGACTGGGAACTGAACCAAGGGCCTTACACTTGTTAGGCAAGCACTCTATATTGTACTATTCTGTCTGTCTCCAGCATTATGTACTTGTATTTCAAAGGGGGGGTTGGTTGGGGCATGGTTCTTGGGTAAGGTAAGTTCTTCAAGTATCCGTGGACAGTCACTTTTTTCACCTAGCCATTTTTTTTTTTTTGAGAAAAGGTTTCTCTGTGTAGTTTTGGTGCCTGTCCTGGATCTTGCTCTGTAGACCAACTGGCCTTGAACTCACAGAGATCTGCCTGGCTCTGCCTCCCGAGTGCTAGGATTAAAGGTATGTGCCACCGCCGCCCAGCCACCTAGATTATATTAAAACACAGAAGAATTGCCAGCTGTGATGGTCAGTGGATATTATTCTTTCCTTGGGTGTTCATAGCAACGGCTCTATTGACTGACATTGAGGTGGTAATGGCACAGAAGCAGGCTGCGGGGGATGGCATAGCTGATTCTGTGGTGTGTTCTTGCAGCTCTCCTTTCCATTGCAGAATTTATTCATTAATAGCCACCAGTACTGAAACTTGTGCTTGCAAAAGTAAGGGAATTGATTAATAGGTATTTTATACATCTGGTATTTTCTCATAAAAGACTAGAAAACTTATTTCAATTATCATACCACCAACAAGGATGCAATCTGTTCACAAGGCCTGTTTACGAGTGGCTGCTTTGGGTAATGGCTGTTTTCTTAGCATGGGAAATGAAATATAATATTATTAAACAGAGATATGCAGAATGAGGTGTCAACTTATCCATCTTCCTGATGTTTATAGGCTTCACTTTTTAGAATGTTTATTTTATTTTATGGGACATCACGTTAAAATATTTCCTATTTGAAATGATGTAATTTCTTTTATGCTGATTTTAATATCCTTGAGTATTAACATCCTTAAACTTATAAGCAATCAACTAAAGAAACCTGTGGTAGGTACTCTATTAATTCTATCTACATAAGTGTATCATAATGCAGGAGACAATAAAAGTGAATATCTTTGCATGAGGAAAAGAGCTGGGCTTTGCCAGAGGGATAGCATAGCTTAACTTCTAGAGACCACCTACAGTAATGGAGAAAAGGAAGAGTGGTAGATACTGAAGAATGCTTCATAAGCAATGAACTCTTTCTGTCTCTGTCTCTCCCTGTCATCTTTGTCTCTGTGTGTCTGTGAGTTTCTCTCTCTCTCTCTCTCTCTCTCTCTCTCTCTCTCTCTCTCTCTCTCTCTCTCTCTCTCTCTGTGTGTGTGTGTGTGTGTGTGTGTGTGTGTGTGTGTGTGTGTGTGTGCATGCACACAATCAATAGGGAAGGGTTCATTAATAAAGATATACTGGAATCTGGGCATGGTGGTACATGCCTTTAATCCCAGCATTGAAGACAAGAGACAAAAGCAGTTCTCTTTAAGTTTGAGGCTAGTCTGGTCTATAAGGCCAATTTCAAGCCAGCCAATGCTACATGATGGGACCCTACCTCAAAACAAAGCAAACAAAAATAAAAGCAACAAAAGGAGACAAAAAAATCTAGTAGAAGTATGGTGCCTTGGTTTTAGTCTTAGTAAAATCATCGCTGACCCACAATACCTGCTTCTGTCAATGCTGCAGTTCTTGTGGTTTTTTGTTGTTGTTGTTGTTGTTTGTTTGTTTGTTTTTCATTGTTGAGATTTCAATCCCCAACTTCCCCTAAGGATCCTATTGTGAGTGTTTGGTTCTCAAATGGTAGCCCTATTATGGGAGCTCCTGGAAATTTTGGCAAATGAAGCCTTCTCGAAGAAATGTGTCTATGGGATGCTCATGCATGGCTGGTGCTTCCTGTTCTTCTCTTTGCATTCTCTCTACCAGGTGCAAACAGCTCTTCTCTGCTGCGTCACTAGTCATGCCACACTCTCCCCATCACGACGTACTGAAAGCTTTGGGACTTGGAGCCAGAAGGAGCTTTTTAGCTTTTTAAGTTGTCCTGTCAGGTATTTGGAAAAAGTGACATGAAATGGATGAATAAGTTCAGTAATTTTTATTTGTTCCAGGGGTACAAATGATAAAGAATATTTTAAAAGCTAATTATTGCTGCTCGTTTAATTATAATTACTTCCATTTATTTTCCCATGAGCCATGGCATTAATAAGCCTATGTGTAGACAAAAAAAGAAAAGCAAATTACATATCAAAGGAAGCACTAGTGGACAGTATGGACTGTAGGGCTTTACAAAGCTATCTCACAGGAGGTAGGAAATCCTCTCCATATGGAGAATGAATATTAAAAATGCAAAGACAGATGGCATTGCATGGTCAAACAGCACCGCATGATGTGTTTCCTTAGCATGACTTTGAGTGCACTTGAGCAACGAGTAGCTCATGAAAATAAGAATCAGAAAATACTATTTTGTTGCAGCTGTTTAACAAGTAGGCTCTTCGTATGTTGCCCCGATTCCATGCGTCAGCCTCCCAAGTGCTTAGAATACAGACTCTGTGGCTGTACCTGACTTGAATACTCTCTTTCAAAGGTACACTTTCGATTAGTTTTGTCTAGAGTAAATAAAGTAAAAGTCTGATATACAATTTTCCATTTTCTAGTAACAACATTATAAAGAGTAAAATAATGTGTTAAAATTTAAGAGATATATTTTTGTCAATCCCAGCATATCAAACAGCATATTTTCAATATTTAATCAATAAAATATTATTAGTATGACATTTTCATGTTTTTTTCCCACACAGTCTTCAACACTGACTATTTTACTTCACATAGAAGAACAGTTTGGGCTTGTCACATTTTAAGTGCTACTTTGTTGTATGTAATTAGTTGCAACCCTATTGGACAACACAGTGATCAATGGTAGAAAATATGTCATTTCAAAGAGAAATGGACTGTGAAATGGATATCAGTATAACTCAGTGAAAAATTGCCGTAGTATGAATATCAGTGAGTGCATGGAATCATCACTCAAGCAATGGCTTCTCTAACTATGACACACAGAGAAAATATCAGTGGTACTCAGTACAACATCAATTAATGATTGAATTATTTTCATAGTGTACAGACAAAAAGTATTTTTGCTATTGACTAAGATAGATATTATTTTATTGACTGAAATGAAATCTGTCCATTGATAAATTTTTCAGCATTGTAATGACTTCTTTAAGAAACTTAGTAATTGAAGTTCTTAACAACCTTGGTACTATAGATTTAAAACCTCTATGCAAATGCTTAGAATACAGAAACATTTATCCATTTTTCTTATCTTTATATATAAGTATGCAGACACTACTAATTGCTCCTTGAACTCCATCAGGAACCTTCCCAGAAGTGTGTTTGTTTGTTTTAATAATAAAGGCTGAAGTCTCCCAATATTATCTAGGTATGTGAGACTCAAAGATCTCTAATCAGATTCAGTGAAAAGAAGACTTTAACAATATATCTGATAACCAAAATACCCAAAATAAAGGACACAGGGAATTTTGAAAGCAGTACAAGTGACACATCCTAGGTAAAGCACTTATACGAAGCTATCAGATTACCCTCAGCTATCATGCAGGACATTGGATGTTGACTCGAAGTATAGAAAGATAATTAGAAAACCTGCTAGTCAAAAATGTTTTAACCCCTTCAGAAATGGAGAGAGACAAAGATTCTCACACAACCTGAAGCAACAAGTAATCCCATCACTGGGTGGCTGAGTCATGCAGAACCCTGGACTTTGCCACCCAACAAGCCTATTAAAAAAAAAAAAAAGGAGAGTTTTGGATTAGTGAGAGACCTTGCTTCAAATCAGTATGGTAGCAAGCCACAGATCATGGAACCTACATGCCTGGGCCCCTGCACAATCAGGTAAATGCACCTCACACATACATCACTCACATACACAGACACATGCAGAAAATATAAAAATACAAAAGCACAAGAAATATTGAATAATCTCAAAGAAATACATGAATTCCAGGACATATATCCTACCAACACAGAATGAAAATGTGAACACTTAAATAATGAAAAAAAAAAATTGTATCTGTTACAGTCTCCAAGAAGCAAAGTCCCAGACCTTTACTGGTGAATTGTACCAAATACTTAAAGAAAAAAACTTCCACAATATTAAAGATGGAACTGGAACGGTCACTTGTTTTATGAAATAACCATTACCCATCATATTAGATCAATGAGGATGCCAGAAGAAAAGTAAACTACAGATAAATTTCGATGATAAATACAAAATCAAAATACTAGGAAATAAAAATTGCACAGCTGATTAAAATAACCAGACCCTGTGTTAGTTTGAATATAATTGGGTCCCATAATCTCATTGGGAGTGGCACTATTAGGAGGTGTGGCTTTGTTGGAGTGGGTATAGCCTTGTTGGAGGAAATGTGTCACTGTGAAAGTGGGCTTTGAGATTTCCAATGCTCAGGATACCACCCAGTGTTTCAGTTGACTTCCAATTGCCTGCATGATGGAGGGCTCTCAGCTACTTGTCCAGCACCATGTCTGCATGCATACTGCCATGCTTTCAATCATGATGATAATGGACTGAACCTCTGAAACTTTAAGTGAGTCACCCCAATTAAATGTTTCCTTTATAAAAATTGTTGTGGTCATGGTTTTTCTTCAAAGCAATTGAAAACCTAAGACAGAAGTTGGTACCAGGAACTGGCATATTGCTGTGATAGGCCTGACCATGTTTTTGTTTGGAGTAATATGGACTTTGGAAATGTGGGTTAGGAAAGCAGTGGAATGCTTTAAGCACTGCTTAATGGGTCATATTAGTAGAAACGTGGAAAACAGTGGTGCTAAATGTGATCTGATGAACTGTGGTAATCAAGAGGTTTCAGAGGAGAAGAATGTTAGTATGTGGCCTAGAGACTGGACTTGTGATGAAGACCAGTATTTTGGTAAAGAAAATGGCTACCTTTTCCCTTGTCTGAAGAGTCTGCCTGAGGGTAAAGTGAGGAGGTTTGGATTAATTCCATTGGTAGAGGAAATCTCAAAAGAGGCTAGTATAGACTCTGTCATGTGGTAATTAGTGTTCATGCTCATAAGATTTATAATGAAAAGGAAGAGACTGATAACGATAAACTACAAAATGTTAATTTTTAAGAGAAAAAGCACCAGTAAGTGTTATGGAGTCAAGTACTGTGCGAAAAGAGATAAAAGGATTAAGAAATGGAATAAAGAGGGTGGTAGCATCAGGGTAAGATCCCATCCAGCTAAATTTCCAACTTGTGGAAAGAAACTAAAGAACAACTTAGAGTTGGGTGTGGTGGGGCACACCTTTAATCCCAGCACTGGTAAGGCAGAAGCTTGCAGATCTCTGAGTTTGAGGCCAGCCTTGTCTAGATATCTAGTTTCAGGACAGCAAATCTTAGACAGTAAAGGACAGAAAGCTGGTGAAGACATAATTGAAAGAAGGGGCCATGTTCCAGCCCCAGCAAGCAGCTGAACTTGGCAGTTTCAGCCATATGGTTTTGGCTTTAGAGTTAAGGATAAAAGAAACAGACTATGGAATCTGCCCCCACATCTAAAGAAAGCTGCTAAGACCAGGCATGTGTCAGGGGTTATCCCTTAATGGAAGCCTAGTAGAGAGACCATTGTCTGAAGCTGTGAAGCTGAAGCCTGGATTGCATTGGAGAATCCAAGATGTTAGAAATGCCAGTCATGGGATACCTGCCAGGAAGAGTGTTTTTTGTTCTTTTGGGAGGCCTGCCACCCAGCCCCAAAATAGAGTACATATAGAGGCTTATTCTTAATTATAAATGCTCAGCCTTAGTTTGGCTTGTTTCTTGTAAGCTTTTCTTAACTTACCTTATCCTTTCTACCTTTTGCCTCTGGACTTTTCCTGTTTTCTTACTTCTAAAAACCTTACTCTTACTCTGTGGCTTGCTGTGTAGCTGGGTGGTGTGCCATTATATGTTAGAAGTATGTAATCTGCTTTTTTACTTTGATTTTACAGGTGGTTAGAGTTAAGAGATTACATGAGTCTCAGAAGAGACTTTGAACTTTGGATTTTAAAATAATTTTGAGACTATGACAGAGTATGGGGACTTTTGAAGTTGGATTAAATGCATTTTGCATTATGATATTATGCATAAGTTACAAGCTTATGGGTGTCAGGAAGTGTAATGTGCTAGTTTGATTATAATTGGCCTCTATAACCTCATAGGGAGTGTCACTGTTAGGAGGTATAGCTTTGGTGAAGTGAGTATGCCTTGTAGCAGGAAGTGTGTCACCGTGGGGGCAGGCTTTGAAGTTTCCTATGCTCAGATCACTACCCAGTGTCTCAGTAGACTACTTGTTGCATGCAAGATGTAGGATTCTCAGCTACTCCTCCAGCACTGTCTGCCTGCATGCTCCCTGTCATGATGATAATGGGTTGAACCTCTGAAACTATAAGTGAGCCACCCCAATTAAATGCTTTCTTTATAAGAATTGCCATGATCATGTCTCTTCACAGCAATAGAAGTCTGAACTAAGACAGATGCCATAACCAAGTGTTTTTAACATATGCAGATCCAAACCCAAAATACAACAGTATTAAAATCATTATCAGCTCAATAGTACAGAAAGAGTGTTTGACACTCTTTCTTTGATGAAAACTCCAAACAAATTGGTGTAGAAGGGATGAACCTCATCACTTCAAAGTCTATCTAAAAGAAGCTCAGAGCTCACATCATACACAATGATGAAAAACTGGACAATTTTCCTTTAAGATCAACAAGGTCAAAATACATACCTATACTACTTCTATTTGACACAATCCTTGACTTCCTTGAATGCATAATCACATAAGAGAAGAATATATGAAGGTGTCCAAATTGAAAAGAAGCTGCTTCAATGAATGCATTTAGTAAAGCTGGAGGGATCAGTCAGAATAAAAAAAATCAGCTATGTTTCTGTATGCTAGCAATGAATTATCTAAAAAAGAAATAAAGACAGTTATCCAATTTATGAGAACATTAAAATAATTACCTATAAGGAATTTAACCAAGAGGGTGTAGTTTTGCGTAAGTTGAAAACTATACAAACCTTGATAAAAGACATAAATATTTGAAAATTTATCCCATGTCCATAGTTTTCTAGAATTGTTATTGTCAAGATGTCTACACTGCCATGGTATATAAATTCAATGTAATTCCAGTGGGATTTCCCATTTATAGAGACAAGAATAGAAGCAAGAATTATAAATTTACATGGAACAACTAATTACAAACAATAAGTCAAACAACCTTGAAAAAAATGAATAAGTCAAGAAAGCGATAGAAATAAACAGACTAGTGGACAAAAGAAGAGCACTAAGCAAAAAACAAATTGCATGGTGTTACCACCAATTACTTTCGTACACAGTTGCTCTAAGGACCCTAGGAAGGTATCTTATTTAGGATTTCTATTGCTGTGAAGAGATAGCAGGAACATTGAAACTCTTATAATGGAAAACATTTGATTGAGGCTGGCTTACAGTTTTAGAGGTTTAGTCCATTATCATCATAGTGAGAAGCATGGCAGCATGCAGGCAGGCATAATGCTGAAGAGAGAGCTGAGAGTTCTAGATCTTGATCTGCAGGCAGCATAAGGAGACTGACTGTGTTCCAACCTGGGTGTGGCTTGACCATGTATGAGACTTTGAAGCTTGCCTCCACAGTGATGCACTTCTCCAACAATGTCAAGGCCACAACCCTAGTAGTGCCAATCTTTATGGGCCAAGCATTCACACACTTGAGTCTCTGGGGGTCATACCTAATGAAACCACCACAGGGGATGATAACATTAAATAGATGATGCCAGAAAAACTTGAAATCCTTGTATAAGAAAAGATTTCAAAAAATGGAATGTCATAGAACTCTGATAAACAAATTAGAAAATTCAATGTCACGGATCCATTGTATATTTTACATAAGACCATCTAGGCAATAGATTCATAGAAAAACAAGTATAATTACATCAACCAAGAATTTATTCAGCAAAATTAACAAAGAAATACCCATAGAATGAGAATGCTTGTAACCACACAGTTAATAAACAGCAAAAATTCTAAATGAGTAAGGGACTTACAAAATTCAGTTCAAAAAAAGATAGTCTGATTGTTAAATGTATAAGTGATCTGATGAACAAACACTTTTCTAAAAATACATTCAATTGGTTAACATATATGAAAGAGTCATCACTATTTTAAATCACGAGAGAAATGAAAACCAAAACCACAATGAAGTATCACTTTGAAGTAAATATGCTAATCATAAAGACAAGAGACAATCAAGAATGGGAGTTTGTGGAGAAAGGGGAGTGCTTGTGCACTGTTAATGGAAGTGTACAATAGCATAGGCATTATAAGACACATTCTGAGCATTTCTCAAGAGTTCAAAGTGGAATGATCATATGATTCAGCATTCCTACATTCTGACTACAAGCCAGTACACTACAGTACACACAGGTCAAGTTTTATTTACTATAGCACATGCACACACATGATGTCAGTGAGTTCCTCAAGGACTCAAGAATGAACTACCTTTTAAGAGCAAACAGACACACCAGTAGGTGTTCAGATGGGGTGAAGGCCACAGGAATTTGCTAATGCCATATCAACATTTCATTGGCTACTAGATACAGGAAGGGATGTAGAAACATACATAGATTCTCAGAGACTACTTTGAAAGCTTAGAGTCTTGGTGTGAGTAGAAGGCATGAAAGATGGGGAAAGATAAAGAGCCCTTGTCTGTATTTTGCAGATGTGTCAAAGATATTAAGGGTTTGGATTAAGAATCCATTTCATCTGATGAAGTTTATCCTTATTCCAAGTGCAGATTCACAGGACGGCAGGGGTAGGAGTGTTACTAGGACATGTTGCTAATGTGAAGGCCAGGACAAAAAAGGTACTGAGCGTTCTAAACAAATCTGAGTGGTTAGTTATATACCTCAATTCAGAGTAATTCTCTGATTTAATACCTGAAAAACTTGCAAAATTTTCTCTTCAGATGTACTACCCTTATATGTAAAAGAACCTTGGTTGCCTATTCCCCCAGTTTCTCAATATGATGTAATTTGGGAGAACATTTCCATGTCCGTATTTCTAGCTCTCCCTCAGTTTACAAAGTTTTATTTTTATTTCTAAAGCTAAATATTTTCTCTGCTGTGGTCCATCTGAATAGAGGAGAACGATGGCTCACACTTAGAGCTTCACAGAAACATGTAAAAGTGACTGTTAAAATATGCCAGGAGTAAGAATCCAGTGAATCTATCTAAATCTATATAAATAATATATATAATATATTTAGTGAAGATGAAATGCTAATTAAATTATTAAGACATGATTAGCAAGTGGTAATTGAAGACTGTTGTTATGCATGTCTGAGATTTCTAGAAGTATTCTGCAAAATCATAGTGCTTGAAGGTGTGCTTTGTGTCCAGAGCTTCCTCTGTGAAAATGAGTTGCTGATGGTGACATCACATTTAATCCATGGGTTATGAAAAGAACAAATTTGGTTAGGTTTTCTTGTTTCTTTTTATTATCTTTAAATACTAAGTGAGATTAAAAACTCCATAAAAACAAAATTAACAAAGGAAGCCTCATGGATTCCATAGCTGCTGAACAGTTTCTTCATGGTAGAGACAGTATATCAGTTGCACTTCATGGTAGAAACAAATGGATGCAATTGAGCTTTGAAAGTAGGTTTTCTAACTCTAACTTCTGATAGTAAATCCATTTCCTCAGACCCTCAGAGAATTAAAAGTTGGTGGCGTATTCTAAAAGTCTGCACTAGACTGGAGAAAATGAACAAATTTCAGGGTATATTTGAGGTAGACTTTTTTTTTTTTTTGCAAATGGAAAAATTACCCTAATATGAGGCTGATGTGTGGGTACATTTTAATACTAAATGTCTAAGCAGGTACTCAGAGGAAATTAAACTCTCATAGGAAAAATGAAGCTCATAGTTTAACCCCATCTTCTACCATCAATAATATTTCCAGAACCAAAACAACATTATTCATATACAGCAGAATTACTTGGAAATTTACAAAGACATTTCTAACAGAAATACTCTGGGTGAGCTGCAGTAGGGGTAAAGAAAAGTATTTAGGCCAATTTTAGGTGGTGGTAAAAGGAAGGTTTGTGATGTCATTAGATATTCAGGAGTAGGAAAAAGCAGAAAGTGTGTGCCTATGTAAGATAGGCTGTTTGGAAGCTTTCTATAGTTTCTGAACATTTTGTAATTTACAGAATGCACAACTCCAAATTTTTGCTGAGCTCTAGCTCTTGAAGGAGTATAAATATCTCGTGCATTATATGAGTATCTAATCCCCCTATGACAATCTTTTTGATCCTGTGGTACTCCTGCTGTCACTGCCTATTTTGAATCTGTCCCTTCTCTTTGAAGCAACACTTGCAGTTCTTAGAACCATGGTCCCAAAATTCTACGACATGATTCTCTATGGGGCTATAGTGAGCTCACAGAGATACCTTGAAGTATTTAATATTTTCAAAGAAACATAGAAACATTGTAGAAGTTAACAAGCTTGAGAAAATCCATTATGTCAACATCAGAATTACACATCTTTCAAATATGTCGGTAGAGTGTATGAAGCTGTGTCCTCTGTGAGGACCACTAGAAGGCATTTCTTTGGGTCGACTAGCTCTGTGAAGCAATTACTAAGATACTGTGGAGTGGAATTTGGATCCACTGCAGCATGATACAGAAAAAATATAATTTTGTTGCTGAGTCTAAAGATATAAATGAATTGGTAGAATGTTAGCATAGCATGTATGAAAACCTGGGTTTGATCCATAGACTTCATAAATCAACCTTGGTGACATATACATATTTAGCACTTGGAAGATGGAGGCAGAGTGCACAAATTTCAGTGTCATCTTCTGGCACTTAGTACTTAGCAAGTTCCAGGACAGCTGGGCTATGTCAGGGCACAACTTTCAGGAGTTGGTTTTCTCCTTCCTTTGTGGGTTCAGATGATAGAGTTAAAATATGGTAAGCTTGTATGGAAAAGACATTTACATTCTAAGATGTTTAGCTGGCACACTCTGGTTTTGAGATAGTTTCTTATTGGCCTAAAACTTACCAAGTAGGCTAGTGTGTTTCACCAGAGAGCCCCTGACCTTGGGTTTTCTCTGCTTCTTTAGTTCTGGTATTGCAAATGTACATAATCATGTCTGGTGTGTGTGTGTGTGTGTGTGTGTGTGTGTGTGTGTGTGTGTGTGTGTGTGTACACTCAAATACACATGTATTTTTTCTGGAATTTGAAAATATATGTGTCATATATTTACATATATAATTTTTTGAACTTGTAATATATGACCTGTCTTAATTGTGGTCTGTGTGGGATCCTCATGTGTTCATGTCAAACAACTTGCAGACTGTGCTGTTTCCTTAGCTTCCTTTGAATTGATTTGACCATTAAAACCTCTTTATTTGTCCAAGACCTATTAACATTCATGGTCCTCAAATTCAAATTTGGTGAGCATTTACCTGTGATCCACATTAAGTTTTGACTTTACCAATTTCAAATACTGTGGGATGTTTTGTTCCAACAAGTGCTCAACAGAAGACTTTACTTGGACAATAAATTTTGTTTCGGCATGTTTCTTCTCAAGAATGGTCTCGAGGCACATGAAGGAAGAGAAATAGGCTATGGGTTTCAGTGACAGAGGGTATATGAGATAGAGCATGCCTTCAGATCCAGCCAAAGAAGATAAAACTCTGCCCTAGTCTACATTTATCTGCTGTGGCTCCTAGATCTCCCCTAACCCCAATGCTTACCAGTTCACCAGCTTCCATTAGCCAGTGCAGGGTCTTAGGATGCTCAGTTACTCCACAGGACTGGGATGGTCTCATGATTATGTGTTTCAGAAACAGGAAAGACAGAATAAAATATGTTGTCCTTGGTTGTGTTCTTTGCCTTCTTCTAGGCATAATGCCATATGAAGGCCAATCACATGCCATAAACATGCAATAAAATGACCTACCTGTGTCCCTTTCAAGGCATGAATGAGTATAGATATCCATTGATCACCTCTCCTCCTTCAGGACAAATTGTGACAACAGTGAGTGGGACAGCTATGTGTGTGGAGCATATGCATGTATCTGTCTATTTGTTTCTATAAAAGAAGGACTCTCCTACATCAGCATGTCCCTAGGCTGTGAAGGGTCTGAGCTTCACAAACCAACAGTGTCTTATGTGCTGTGGGAAGTGCTCTCCTCAGTTGAATTTAGTATGACAAATCTCCTGGGAAAATAAAAGCCACTGCTTCGACCCCAGAGGAAAAGGAGGTTATAGTTCAGCTTAATGCCTTTGTCTAATGTTGTTTGACCCTCTCTAACATTTTTAAGCCTTAGTGAAGTCTGCCAGTTGCACATTGTAGCCTGTTTAGTAATTTTCTCTGGAACATTGACTGAAGTTTATTTGTGAACCCAGCTGATGAGTACTCACATTAGTCATTTTTAAATTATATATCCTAATGTACTGATCTCATCTATTTCTTTTCCTCCCCTTTCTTTTCATTTCTTTATTTTTTTTCTTTTGGTTTTTTTGAGACAGGATTTCTCTGTGTAGCTTTGCGCCTTTCCTGGAACTCACTTGGTAGCCCAGGCTGGCCTCGAACTCACAGAGATCCACCTGTCTCTGCATCCCGAGTGCTGGGATTAAAGGCATGCACCACCACCACCCGGCCATTTCTTTATTTTTCAAGTGAGAAAGCCAAAGAGGTGATTTATTACATACATATGCCCCTTGGTTATAAGTGAGAACAATGTACTACTAAATGACACAGGTCAAGGGTAGAGACCAATAGCACCTGCTTTGGCATAAGTGGACCTAGCCTTGAGATGCTCTTGGCAACTTGATATATATACAGTTTGGATCCACTGAGAAAGAAGGTCTAGGTAAGTGTATATACCCAAGTCCTACCCAGTTTTCCCAGTAGTTACCTTCCACTTTCTGCTCCTGAGTCTCTGTGGGGCCACACAGTGGGGCCTGACAGGGCCTCTGCTTTGTCTTTGGTTTAGCTACCTCTGTGTTTGACTAAATAGAGCAGAGATTTATAGAATACTGTCCCTAAAACAAAGAGAGCATCCTCTTCCATGGCATGAGGGCAATAGGGTCCACTTCTTGAATGTCTCTAATTCTCTATTTTGAAAATCAGTCCCACCTTACTTCCCTGTCACTGTAAGGAAAAGAGAACAAGTACAAGTTGGTGGTGTACCCTGCTGTCTCATCTAGTTCCTTCTGCCTAGAAGGTTCTTTGTACACATATCAGAAGTGTTTTGTACCTCACTCCACATCTGGAGCTTTTTATAGCATGAAGGGAGACCTGAGTTCTTCAGCTTTGGCCACTACTGTACTCACTTCCTGTTTCTCTTGCTTCATTTAACCAACTTTAATTCTTTTTATGTATTTTCTTTTCTTTTCTTTCCTAAATTCTTAATTAAATTTTACTGATACTTATTTTTAGAATCTATGATAATACCTGTTATAAAATAAGAATTCATGTATATGTGTGTAATTTATTTGAACACATATTCACATTATTGACTCTACATGCTTTTGAATATTTTCTTTCTCTATAATTTAGCATGAATGCATTAAGATACCAGATTATAGAATTAAGCATCTTCAGGTAGGCTTATATATTCAGAAAGTTACATATCACTCTCAGATGGTGATGGAAGTAAGATGTTTTCAAAAACAGACAGTCACATATTTTTTTAACCACTAAAAATTTTTAAATGTACATATAAAACAAAAAAATCTATGTTAATTGAGATATGTTAGAAATATATCCCTAACACTTTTATATGTGACCATTATAGAAGTACATTTTGATGAGTAATAAACAATTAATCTTAATTTATTTACTGTATACAATTATCCACAAACCTCAAAAATAAACTACACCTATAATAAACCATGAGCAACAAAGAACAGTAATGAATGTTTCCCATCTGGAGAAGACCTTGGTCCAGATGGATTTACTAATGAATTTTATAAGATGTTTAACCAAACTTTGAAGACTGTTTCAGACAAGTTGGGTTACTTTAAATTACCAACAATTTGGAACTACCATTCTGAATTCTCAAACTAATCTTTACTAACTGCCAAGAATTGCCAACATCCTGACATGTGTGTTTCTTAAGAACTTACATCTTTCACAAAAATGCCAATAATAAATTCCTTGCAATCTTGAGCCCAGCTCTGGAACATTTTCCCATTGAAAAGATGGTTGATCAACCATGTGAGGGGCGAACTCACATTCATAAGATTATTGTGCATTAACTTTCACTGACTTGTTACTGAGTTTTTAAAACATTAATTGAGGTATGGCATATGCCAATAGAAACAGTAGAATCAAGACAGCTGGCATATGCCTGTATCTCAGCACTTGGGAACCAAAGGAAGGAGGGTCACTCAAAAAAAAGCTGGCCTGGCTACAGAGTGAGGTCCTGTCTGAAAAAAGCAAAATAAAACAAAACAGCATCCATGTACCCTGCTGTCTACTAACATACAATTCACCAAAAATAAGGTGTTTTATTCAAGTGGTTAATAAATGATATATAACAACTAAATTATAACCAACATACTTTGATCCATTAGATACAAGTCCTTGTTTAAGCCATTTACTCTCATGCCTGAAATCTTCAATTTACTTTTTATTACTTTTAATAGAATCTGTGTCTCTAGAATTCCATTGATTTTATGACTGTTGAGTTGAATGACGTACTAATTTCAGCAATACAGATGACTATATTCTTCCATATGGTAGAAAATTCAATATACTGCCTGCTCAATTTTAAGACATTTATGAAAAATAAAATGACATTAGAATGACAGCACATGAAGAACATGTTATTCATAAACAGGAATTTAATAAGGCTTAATACCCAACAGAAAACTACGTGGAATTAGGAATGTGGATTTTTAAATGGGGTGATGGATCTGGGAACACTCAGGAGTGCTGTCAAAGATAAGTGGAACCTCTCTGGGCAGAGACACAGACATGAGATGAGAGAGGGTAGCATCAGATTAAAAGTTGCTCTGCAGAAGGCTGCTCACACACAACCATGAAAGCTCCCACATGCTTCAGCATTAGGCAGACCAGGGATACTCTGGGTTTCCATATCCTCACGTGTAACATGAAGATGGTCACATCTTTCCTCAGAGGATCTATGTGCTGATTAAATTAAATGTGCTTGAGATATAGTACGTGCATCTGACAATAGGATTTTGATTGGAACAGAGAAAGATTTTTGAAAATAATCAGCTAGGTCAGATGCGCTTTGTTCTGCTTGCTCTGTTCTTGGGCATAAAAGCAACTACAGTTGATTTGAACAACATACCATGAAAATGATACATATCCACTGGTGAAGTCAGGGGAATGCATTAGACCCAACAGTTACCAAAGAAATCAATGTTTTGTTTTAAATGGTGTGTGCAGTCGGGTGTGTTGTGTGAGTGCCAGTGCATATAGACCACAGTGCACATTTGGAAGTTAGAGAACAATCTTGGATGTCTGTCCTCACCATCCATCTTGTTTGAGGTAAGATCACATGGTGATTACCTATGTGTCACACCAGGCTACCTGCAAGTTGTGTGGGATTCTCCTGTCTTCACTGATCATCTCCCTGTAAGAGCACAGGGATTACAAATGTGTGCCACTATAGCTGGCATCATGTAAGTTCTGGGGATTCAAGTTCAGATCCTCTGACTTGTGTGGCAAGTGGTTTAACCACTGTGCCATCTCCCCAGAATTAAGGTGATATTCAATACAAAGTTAATTTTGAACCACTCAAAAAGGGAAGATGAAGTTTTGTTTTCAAATGATAGGCTAGTCATAAGATCATTGTGTGTGTGTGTGTGTGTGTGTGTGTGTGTGTGTGTGTGTGCGCGCGCGCGCGCACACGCGCGCATGCTCGCACACGCACGCATGTGTGCATGCATATGCGCATGCGTGTATGTTTGTATGCATGTGTGTGTGATAAAAATATCACTCTTAAGATCAGTAGATAGATAAATAGAAAGATGAATGACAGATGAACATATAGTGGCGGCAATTTATTCTAAAGCCTGTATACCATGCTGTTGGTATAATTATCAAAGAAAATACCAGGGAATTACCCTCCTTTTCTCTTTATTAATGATTTAGTAAATATTTTTTAATTTTATTAAATGTTTTACACACAATATATTTTGCCATATTTTCCCTCTCCAACTCATACAAGATCCTCCCCACCGCCTCCCCACCCAACTTCGTTTTTTCTCTTTCAAAAAAAAGAAAAGTAAAACAACTAAAAACAAAATAACCACAACAAAAAAATCTAAAATCAAATCAAACTAAAGGAAAATCAGTAAGGCAAAAAATACCAAAACAAAATGAAACAAAAAGCATACACACACACATTCAAACACAGAAAATCCATGAGAAAGGAGCAAATGGAGATTATATATATATATATATATATATATATATATATATATATATATATATATATATATATATATATATATTTAAGTGAAAATTTCCCATCTGGGTTGACAATGCTCCCTCCAAGAACAACTAACAAAAGATCCAACATCAGCCATGTGAAAGTCCCTTTCTGAGTTATTGGTCAGAGTTATCTAAGAGAATCCCAGATATTATGGACTATCATTGAAGACACCATACACTTCAGATGCAGGGCCCAGAAGCCTGAGCTGGAACTGACTTGAATGCCTCTTCCCTGAGGACTAGTTTTCATGTTACCAGAAGATACCATTCAACCTTTCAAATAAGGGAAGCAACCAATAGTCCTGTTCAGCTACAATGCCAATGAAACACAACATCCAACCAGTATGACAAGATAATCTTAAGGGTTCAATAGTGGCACATATACATTGTCTGTGAACAAAAGATCTCTAACTGGACTTAAGGATTGGTCAGCAAGTGTATCATAATACTTGGTATTGGAAGCCTAGCCAACTACTTAGGCCTAGTGAAAACATAGTTCTTTAAGGAGAACATGAGACCACAACCAAACCAGTGTAATCTCTAACAACACTATTAATACTTGTCCTTACACACACACACACACACACACACACACACACACACACACCAGTGTTCACCTCTCATCAAGGAAATTCCTCTTTGCAACAGATAGAAGCCATTAGCCAGTACAGAAAACCATAATCAATCAAAATGGAGAGTAGGGGAGCCCAATTCCAATGGATACATCCACAAAACAATTCGCATTCCTAAGGCTCAGGGAACATTGTGGAAGTGGAGCCAGAAAGACTGTAAAAGCCAGAGGATCATGGAGTTTTCTGTAAAATTATATCTTCTAGTAATCTCAAAAGCTATACCCATAAAGTTTCACTAACATGACTGCCTAAACATGAACTGGACAAGGACAACAGCCTACACTCCCAAGTAGATGGGGTATACGCCTCAACCTTGTACAAAGAACTAGAGGGAAAGTGGAAGAAATCATCTTCCCCAGGGAAGAGCACACCAACTGGTTATCTAATAACAAGTGGTCAGCGCTGAAACACACATGCAAGTAAAACTATACAGACTCAACAGTTTATATTTAGGAATATAAATGTGTATACATATATCCATATAACAACAATTAATGAAAAAAGAATCCATATATTTGAACAAGAACAAGGAGGGGTTATTGGAAGGTTTGGAAGAAGGAAAGGAAAGGGGGAAAGGATATAATTATAATCTCAAAAATAAAAGAAAGCAAACAAATAGGCAACCTTGGATTCTGTTTTGTGTGGTCCATTTCTACTGGGCATGGGACGTGCCTTGGAGTGTGGTTGATATACCCAGTGACACTGCACTGGACAAAATGAAGTTTTCTTTCCAAGAGGTTTGATCGCAAATAGCTTCTCGGTTAGGACTGGGACTTTGTTATTTCCCTTGTCAGTGCTGGCAGTTTCTCTGGTTTGAAACTGTGTAGGCCTTGTGCTTACTTTCACAGTGTCTGTGAGTTCAACTGTGTATATGTACTGTTGTGTATTATGCTGGCTAGTTTTATGTCAACATGACACATGGTATAGTCATCAGAGAGAAGGGAGCCTCAATTGAGAAAATGCCTCCATGTGATCAGGTTATAGGCAAGCCTATAGTGCATTTTCCTAATTAATGATTAATGTGGGAGGGTCCAACCAACTGTGATTGGTGCCAACCCTGGACTAGTAGTCCTGGGTTATATAACAAAGCAGACTGAGCAAGTCATGAGGAGGAAGCCAGTATGTAGCACTCTTCTGTGGCTTCTGCATCAGCTCTTGCCTCCCACACTGTTTGAATTTCTGTTTTCACCTCCTTTAAAAATGAACCCTAATGTGGAAGTTATAAACCAAATAAACACCTTTCTCCCTAGTTGCTTTGGTCATAGTGTTTCAACATAATAATAGTAGTAACCTCAACCAGGACATGTCTGGAAGATGCTTTTTCCTTAGAGTCATCTACCACATGTGGGTCTTCATAATAAATATTTTGAAAAGCATAGTATATCCATAAACTTCATTCAAACATGTACTTTTTTAAAAAAATTATATTTCTGTTGACAGCATTGTAAAGAGTGGGTTTTTGCTAAAGTGTAAATGGAAATACCATTAATTGCTTTTCTTCCCACTTGCCCTACCTATGCCTCAGATTGCTGTAATAGTATATAGTAGCAAACCATGGTCATACATTCTACATAAAAATTGCAATCAACTCTTGCTATTTTATTTTAAACAACATGAAAAATGTATAGATTTGCCTCATCCTTGTGTATGTTTTTGTGAATCGCACTTGAATGTGGATTCCAGAGGATAAATTCACATGTCATTCCTGAAGTTCTGTCTATTGCATTCATTTTTTGTACACATAGCCTCCAATTTGTCTTGAACTCAGCAAATAGGCTAGGCTGGCCTGCTAGTAACCCAGTGGTTTTGTTCTGTCTTTTGAGCTAGGATTATAAGCATGAACCACCATGGCCAGCTCTTTCATATGGTTCTGGGGATTTATCTCATGTCCTCATGCTTACAAGTCAAGAATATTTCTAATTGTGTTATATCCTAGTCCTATTTTACTTTTAACAGCTATTTATTTCTTTCAGTGTATAGATGGTTAATGATTTAATTTACTGTTTCTTTCAAGATTATTGGGTTGTTTCCAATACGCCACCATCATGACACATTAACATGGCAGAAAACATTCAAAGATAGGCAGTATTTAAAAGGAGCTGTGCTATGCTCTTAATGGAGCTAAAGGATCTCATATATGAGAGATAGTCTCATGCAACATACATGTCTGTTTTTACTTCAGGAATGGCATTGGGATTTATGCAGAGGACTCATGCTGTGCTTGAACATTCTTGGGATCCAGTTAGAAACTTCCTGACACTGGCTGGATTATGTCCAACAGAAGAATAATCAACAGGGACAGACATAAATCAAGCTAAATGTATAAGACTAATAATTCATAGCGTGCTCAAAATTTATGAAATGGTCATTTTGTCATTGAAATAATAATCAAGAATACAGGATACAAGCTTAATATACAACATTAAATAAACGTTCTAGATCAGCAATGAATATGTATATTTCGAATTTAATATGCAATAATTTACATCAGCACCCTTTCAGAAATGAAACAGTTAAGCATGAACCTAACAAAGCATGTATGTCTACAGGAGGAAAATGAAAGGAAAGGAAAGACAAGAGTTGAATCACTGATAGGAATTCAAATTCATGGAGAAGAAGATGCAGGACTATTAAGACCTAATTCTTCTAAACCTGTTTTAAAGATCCACTGATTTTTAATCAATATATCAAAAGTTATTTTGTAAATTGATTTATGTGGAAAAAAAAAGATTCAAATGACTTAACAAATTGAAAGAGAACAATAAAATCAGTGGCCAGATACTTTCTGACATTAATACTTGCAAGACAGTGTGGTATTATCCAAATGATGGAAAAACAGATCAATAGGACAGATGTGAGAAGAGAGAGGTGATCCATGTAGATTTCAGCACTATATCTTTGATAAAAGAGAAATGTAAAATCATGGAATGCATACAGTCTTGGTACTATGATGTCTGTACAGATACATGGAAAAATATGGCATACACTGTATATGCTCCAAAATAATCAACTCAGAATAGAACACAGACATAAAACACAGAACTATAAAATAGCTTAATGACAACAAAAGAGAAAATTTAAGTGACTTTTAGTATGTGATAATATTTTAGTTGTAACACAAAAGGCAAGATCCATGACAGGAATAACTGATGAACTGCACTTCATTAAAACTGAAACCTTCTGCTCTGAAAAATACACTACCAAGAGAATGAGAAGACAACCACAAACTGTGAGCAAATAGTTGGAAAAGACACATTTGGCAAATTACATGTCCAAAATAGGCAAAGAACATTTGAAACTCAACAGTAAGAAAATGAACAAATTGTTTGTAAGTAGATACTTCATCAATGATATTGGAACATATAAAATATTTTCAATAACAAAAATTTAAACAAATTGAGATGCCACATAAGGTAGAGTGGCCCCAACTCTCAAACCTCAATGCTACATGATGTTACCAAAGATGGGAGCAACTGGGACTTTTACTATAGCAGTTGTGAAGAATGGTACAGCCACTAGGAAGAGAGCATCTGGCCATATTACATGAAACTAAAAGTGCTCTTGGAATAGGATCCAGCAGCCATGTTCCTTAGCGTTTACCCAAGTGAGTTGAAATTTTAGTTTTATATAAAAATGTGCAGTTGAATATTTGTGGAAATAGTACTACAATTTCAAAAGTTTGTGTGCAACCAAAAGTATATCCTTTGGTAGATGAATGGACAAACAAACCGCAGCACATTGTTCAGATAATGAAATGTTTCAACTCCATGAGCAAATGAGCTATGAAACCATGGCAAAATCTGCCATGGAGAGACCTTCAGTATGTACTAATAAGTGAAAGCAAGCCATCTAAAGAGAACACACTTTGTGATTCCAGATGTGTGAGCACCTGACAAAGGCAAACATAGATATTAGGAGGGAAAGAAAAGTAGGTAAAGCATGTAGAACTTTTAGATTGTGAACGTACTCTGTTTGATGTCATGGTAGTGACTGCATTTTCCCACAACTGTAGAAGACACAACACTCAGTAAAATCAGGCCTGTGTTCTGTGTGTCAGGTGGTTGGCAATGCAGGGTGCTCAATGCTACCAACTATCTCAATCAGTGAAGCTGCTGGTACTTGAGAGCAGTGTTTCCATCACTACAAGGGATCACTACATCACTGTAGGTGATATATCTATCTTGTTCTTAGTTTGATCTACAGTAACCCTAACCCAAAACCACAAAATTTCCCTCTAAAAGGTAATTTAGAAATTATTTTGTAAAATACAGAATTTTGAGTGCTAGGAAATATTTAAATATCTTATAGTTTTCTTATAATTTATGTGATCATTTACATTTGATTTTGACTTTACCATGTAATTGAAATTCTAGTCACTTCCTGAAGAGGTAAAATTGATTATCTTATAATTTGTCTTTTAACACATGGCTTCTACTATGTAAGACCAAAATAAGTAACCATGTGGCAGCACATAGATAGAATGAATATATCCAGATAATTATTTGTTTTTCTTTAATAGCTGAAGGTTAAATTTTAAGTGTGAGTTTTGCTGTACTAATACAGTAAATTATATTTGATCTCTGAATAGGCTGTCCAAGATGAAGTGGCATCCAACCTGCAGCAAGGGAGTCACAGAAACTCCGTTAGGCAACATCTTAATGAAGCTTCACTTTTTTTGGAGACAATTGTGATGAGTACTTTTCCATACTTTGGACTTCACCCTTCTTTTTCAGACCTGAGTATAAAGAAACATTCTTCCACAGGAAACACTATCTGCCCTGATGCAACTCTTTATCTTGAGGTCAGAATTAATGGTGTGGATGCATCTCAATCTTCCCCTAAATTTGGTATAATATCCAGAAAACCTATGACATGGAAGAGTACATAGGAAAGCCGTTCCTTCTCTGCTTCATTTCCCTTTTATAATTGGACCTCTGGGCAGTGAAATAAGACAGGACTGCTTGATCTATGCTTTCAATGTGAAGACAGAGTGCAAAACTTCACTTTCTGCTAAGGTTATGCTAATTTTACTTCCAAGACTCAGATAATCCTGTTGTACAATTCGTCTTCTATAGTGAGCAATGTGGTAGATAAACCACATTCCGAATTAATTACCATAAATCAGAAGTACATTCATTGTATTACTGTGAGATCTTTCATTTCCCAGGAGGAAATGTCCCATCTACAAATGAAGCCTTTACAGGTTCAATTATATCTTCTCATTTCTTTTCTCTCTTAAGCTCAGAGAACATCTGTAATTTACTTTTACATTTTCTTCTATAAAAATACTATCCAACAGCTAAGAGGTAAGTCCTCCCACCTCCACCACTAAAGACAGCATTCCCCAAAACAATCTGATCAGTGTAAGTATGCAGGTCCTTTTCTCACGACCATTTGGTTTAAGGGAACTCCATTCGAAACTTCTTATTGAATGAAGAAAAAATGTCACAGTGAGGCTAGAAACAATGGCTTCTAGTTACAAAGAGTCTTGTCTCTGCTTAAGCTCTTCCTAACTGTGCTTGATCAACATAGTAAATGTGTAAGAGGTGTGTCAACGCCGTGCTACATCCACACTGAAGAATTCTTCAGCACCTCCATGCTTGCTCACTATAACACCACAGAAGGAAACTACTGATCAAGCAATTGTCATACTTTTCTTTTCTATATTAAAGTATTCTTAGGGCTTATGACTATTTATAAACAAGTAGTACATGTGAAAAATAATCCAATCATAACATGTATTACTGGTTATGCTAAAACTAGATGGCTTGTACTTTGAAATCTGTGGAATATCTCAGGCAGCAATTAACCGAGATTATCATTCTCAATTTGTCTAATAATGTCAGCATGTATCAGAGGATCTAAACATTCAGTGTAATTAACAGGGCATTTCTGCTTCTCGTGGTTCCATGTTCTGCAGTTCCTGAATCCTCTTGGTCCCTAGAGCTGCATTATAGTTGACCCATAGCTTACTTTACCTCACTGCAGCTTCTGCACTGTCTAGGGAGTATCTAGTTCTGCCGTCCTTTGGATTCTAAGGCACTTTGAACCATTTTTGCTTCTAATGTGATGCCAGAGTCATAAATAGTCGCCTGCCATGGTTACAAGTTCTATTTTTATTCCTTTCAGATGTCTTCAGAACTGAGATGGGAAATGAAAAGATATTAACATGTGCTAGGAAAATTTGCCAGCCTTAGTCATGCACAAAGAACATGTCTGAGATCCATTCCTTCAACAACTCTTACAATCATCACTCTATCAGACTCAGACAAATTCTTTGAAAAATATTGAAGTAATACATTTAATAATTCCCCGTAAGATATTTTCTAAAATTTTAACTTAAAGGTAATGTTGAAAATAAAGTCCATCTTGTGGAGGAAAGTGGCTTGGCAAATAGGAAGCACATGGAAAGCAGAATTCAGATCTTGGCTCTATTTGACTATTTCTTATTAACCGCTGTGAGCCTTGACTTTACTTGCTACTAAGTCTGGTTGCTAATGATCTCTGCAAATGGCTTTTGGGAAATATGACAAACTAAATATGGCATAGAAGAGAAGTTCATCAGGTATTGGTTCTTTATGTGTTGGTTAATTAAGGGTTAGGCACCATTGGTCTGCCACAGCACAAGGTCTGTCAAACCCATTGTTCTTGTCCTTGGGTGGCTGAGAAGACAAGTTTTGACTGACAGTCACAGATGCAATGCCCCACTTTCATTTCCACCACTTAATTTGCCGTGTTTAACCTAATGTACTTGCGATGTTAATTCTTTTATTTAGTGCACAGCCAGCACCATTACTTCCTTGAATTCTTTTACAAAGGAAATCCTTGCGTTCTCACCTTATTTCTGTATTTTCTGCAAACAGGACAGGTCCTGTCAGTTTTCTCTGTTCATAAAGGAAGCCATGCATCATGTTTCTTCACATTGTATCCCAGCACCATGCCTCATAGAGTGCTCTATCAGATTGTCTTTTATTCCCTATAATGCTAAATAATTTATTCTCATTTGATTTCTGTTCAAATGATAAAGGGTGAAGAAGACCTATATCCTCTATTAATATTTTTTTTCCTAACAACCATCTGAGGTTTCCAGACACCCGTTAATCTCAGCAATCTGTCTTCTGTCTCACCCTCTCCTCTACATCTTCCCTGGGTAAGTCATTCACATTTGTGTTTGTGCAAATCCAGTGGTTGTTTTACTCAGCCTCACTCCATTTTTTCTCTAAAGTGTATGACCCCCTTATTCATTCACTCTGCCTTGTCTTCTTTGCCATGGTCATTCCCTGTTTTCCTTACAACCTTCACTACGATGCACTGGGCAATGACTGGTTCTTTTCTCTCTACACCTCACTAGATGAGATGGTGATGGATATTGTTGTTGTTGTTGTTACTTTTGTGGCTGTAATTACTGTTTTTACGTACTCTAGAGTTGTCTGAAATTTCCTTAGAAATTTCTGATGTGGTGCAGGCATTTCAGACTTGACAGGTTCTAACCAAACCCAGACCCAGGGTATAGAATTGTTTTCATTCTTTTTGTGTGTGGCTTTTTAGAGACAGGGTTTCTCTGTGTAGTTTTGGAGCCATCTTCCCCACCCCACCCAACATCCAGTAATTTTAAGATGTTTTCATCAAGACACAATAAAATTAGCTTTTTATTCAATTGTATAATGTACTTGAGAAACAACTTTGACCTATATTTTTACTAAGAATACATTGCTGATTCTGTGATAATAGGTCCATATTTTTTTTCAAAAATGTCTTCAAAAGTATGGTATCCTATTGTTTTTTTTTCTTTTTATGCCAATTTTGACTTTCCACCAGCTTTGCCAAATGCTGAAATGAAATGTTAGGAGATGAAAGACAGCTGCCAGGAAGCCCTGCACTGTTAAAGTGCAGCACAGTCTTCTCTATTAAATTTTAATTTCTACAGGACACTTCACTTTACATGAGGAAACTTGGAAGGTGAAGAACTTAAATAATCTCATTTCTTCCTACCCAGCTTTCTGTTACATAAAAGGAATATTTGGTAGAGTTAGGCAAGTTTTTAGTATTACTTCTTTACAGTTATAGGCCAGGTAACTTCTAAGTGTGAAAGTGTCTTTGTTTGTCTGAGCTGTTTCATATATTCTATGTGCATATTATATTGCATATGTTATGTATCCCATCATTTGGGACTTTCACCCATAACAATTTCTTCATTGTCATTTATGCTTTGCTAAATTTTTGATAAGATTTTCTTTAAATATTTACCATAGAAAAGAGTTTAACTTAATTATGCACAAATCTTAATGCCTATATACTTATTAGCTAGCACTGTGGTAGTAAGAGAACACTGGAGAAATGAGATGTCTAGGTCATTAAAATATTGGATGCACAAGTATGAAGACCTGAATTCAGATCCTTAGTCCTCACATAAAAGCCAGACCTTGCTATATTCCTCTAAAACCTCAGTGCTGAAAAGCTATGGAGAGACAAGTGTAACTCTGAAACTTATTGCCTGACTAGACTAGCAGAGTCAATGTTCCCAAACCCCTGAGAGACCTTGCTTCAGACAATATAGTGATAAGTAATCGGAAGAAGTCATCCAGTGTGGACTTCTGGCCATCATGACGTGGTCACACATGTATTGATGTACTGTTACAGGTGCACACACACCAACAGGAACACATACAAATAACAAACACATAGACATTTGTAAATATTTTTGGACAAAGAAAATTTTAAATAATATAATGTCTACACTTGAACTGTTGATTTAAGTGTCTCAAACATCATAGACAGTGCAAATAAATGACTTAGTGGTGTGTCAAAAGACCTTGGAAAAACAAGAATGAACAACAGCCAAAAAAATAGCTGTGGAAAATAATCAAAGTCAGAACATAATTTAATGAATAGAAATGGCAAAAGTAAACCAAACCATAAAAATCAAATCAATAAAATGAAGAATTTTTTTCTTTGAGAAGACTAACAATACTGACAAACTCTCAACTAAATTAGCCAAAAGAAAAAGGAAAAAGACCCACATTAATAAGAATAGATATGAAATGGGATACATTACAACAAATCCCAATGAAATTCAGAGCATTTCAAGGACATATTTTCAAAATTTTTATCCCATCACAGTATAAAATCAGAAGAAATGGATCAATTTCTTAATGCATATATAATATCGTAGTTAAACCAAAAAAAAACCAAGTAATTTCATCACAAACATTGAATCAATAATGAAACACCATCCTCCCAAACAAGCAGAGGCCCAGAGGGATTTATCACATTATTGTACTAGACCTTAAAGAGGAACTCAAAGTTTCTCCAACTATTACACAAAAAAAATGCCTCTGATGTCTTTTTATGAAGCCATCATTACACTAATATCTAAACCAGATAAAGACACAACAACAACAAAAAGAAAATTGTATACCAGCCTCCCTGATAAACACCGATGCCAACATTCTCAATAATGTATTTCTAAACTTAGTTCAAGAATACACAAAATAAATAATCTACTAAAATAAAGTTGGCTTCATCCCAGAAATGTGAGGATGGTTAAACATACGTAAGTCAGTGTACATAATCCACTACATAAACAGACTCAAGAGCAAAAACTGTACAATCACTTCACCAATACAGAAAAGTTTTCAACAAAATCCAACATCCATTCTTGATAAAAGTACTAGAGAAGCAAGTAGTAAGAGGACATGCATCAATATAACAAAGGTGATATATAAAAACTCACTGTCAATATTATGATAAACAACAACAACAAAACTCAAAACATTCCCACTAAAATCAGGAGCAATGCAAGGATATCCATTTTTCTCTACTCATTTTCAATGTAGTACTTGGGGTCTTAACTTGAGTAATAAGGAAAGTGAGTGATATATAAATAAGAAGAGGTCAAAATATTCTAATTTGCAAATAATATGATTCCAAATACAAAAGACCCTAAAACTCCATAGTTTTCCATCCAACAAAGTAGCAGGATATAAAATTAACACAAAAAAATCAGTACCCTTCCTATATACCACCATTAAATATGCCAAGAAAAATAATCAGGGAAACAATTTCATTTATAATAGCATAAAATATAACCATGAGTAAATCTAACCAAGGTAGTAAAATCTATGTACAACAAAGGCATTAAAATGCTAAAGAGAGGAATTGAGGAAGAGCCTAGAAGATGGAAATACCTCCAATACTCACAGATTAGCAGATTAAAACTGTGTAAATGGCCATCTTACCAGGAGCAATATCCAAATTAAAAGCAATCCTCAACAATTTCTAATGTAATTTTTCAAATAAATAAAAAGAACAATCTTAAATATATATAGTATCACAAAATTCTCAGATGATCAAAATAGTCCTGAAAATAAAAAACACTGCTGGGTATTCCACCATCCCTGATTTCAGGTTATACTATAGAGATAGCAGTCAAACAGCACTGGCATCAAACAGGCATATTGATCAATGGGCTAGAATCAAGGAACCAGATATGAGCCAGTTCTTCTACAGCTACTTTTGTTTGACAATGATGCCAACAATATACATTGGGAAAAGACAGCATTCTCAACAAACATTGTGAGAAAAGCTGGATATTTACATGTAGAAGAACAAAACAAGATCCTTATCTCTCACCCTGCAGAAAACTGAACTCTAAATAAATTAAAGACCTCAACATAAGACCCAATACCCTGAGTCTGATAAAAGAAAAGAGGAAATACACTTCAACTTATAGCCACATGAAATGGCTTTCTGAATAGTAACCTGATAGCACAGTTACTAAGACCAGAAATTAATAAGGGAGTTCTCATAACACTTAGAAGTTTCTGTACATAAAAGAACACTATCACTTGAGTGAAGAGGCAGCCTACAGAACAGTTAAAAAAGGAAAAGTTTAATAATTATACATCTGACAGGAGATTAGTATTCTAGAATATATAAAAAAACTAAAAAAAAATAAACACAATGAAAGCAAATAACAAAATTTAAAAGTGGGGAATGGAACTAAGCAAATAGTTACAAAAATAAAGGAAAGAAAAGAAAAGAAAAACAAATGGATGATTTGCATTTCATGGGTCAGTCCTTAGCCACCATAGAAATGCAAACCAAAACTACCTTAATATTTCATCTTGCCAAAGTCAGAATGTCTAAGATAAACAAGTGACAACAAATGTTGGTGAGGATATATAGAAAGGAAAACACTACTCACTGCTGGTGGAACTGAAAATTGGAAGAGCCACTATGGAAATCAGTGAAGAAGTTATTAAAAAAATTATAACTAGATCTATCATATGATCTTGATAGACCATCACAAAGACTCCATGTCCTACTACAGCGATGTTTGCTCTTTCATGTGTATTGTAGCTCTGTTCAAAATAGTCAGGAAGTGTAATTAACCTAGGAGTCTATTAACAATAAATTGGTAATGAAAATGTGGTACAATTATACAGTGGGATATTAATCAGCAATAAAGAAATTTGAGACTGTGAAATTCGCAGTTAAATGGATGGAGCGGGAAATAATCACTTTACTTCACATTTTGTCTTTTATGTCAAGGCTAGTTTTGAATCTTTAGATATTGAGAAGTCAGAATACTGGTAAGGAGCTATTAAGTGGGGTTTCTTTTGAGAGAAGAGAAATGGAGCACAGGTGTTAGGAAGGAGAAATGAGGAATAATTGGGCAAGAAGTATTAAGTATGGTGAGGAATGAGAAAGAGGAAGTACAGTAAGGGATAACTAATACTAAATATCCTTGAAAACCTCCTATGGAAGCTTATATATATATATATATATATATATATATATATATATATATATATATATATATATATATATATATATAAAAAGAATTTAGGTGGAGCTATCTTATAATAAGGGGACAGTGCCTCTCACAGACACCATAGCCTATCAAATAGAAAGTTTGCTGCCATATTGACTCGTAGCTTTTTAGAGTGGTCAGCCAATGAATGGTCTAACTTGAGACCCACAGAATGAGAGTACATTCCCAACAATCCAGATCAGGAACTGGAAGCTGGATGATGGTTCAGAGACCTAGGACAGAACCAAACACAACTAATCAAAAGAAAAAAAACTCAATGAAATGTTTCTTAATAATATTCTGCTATACTCATAGATGAATGTTTAGCCCAATTATCCTCAAAGACTCCGACCTCCAGCAGCTTATGGGAGCAGATGCAGAGACCCAACATAAAGCAGAAGAGGGGTAGGAAGGATTGCAGGAACCAGAGAGGTGTGGGACAACAGGTGGAAAACACCCACAGAATCAACTAAGCAGGTCTCATAGGTGCTCACAGAGACTGAAGTGGTAATCACAGAGTCTTCATGGGTCTGTACTAAGTCCTCTGCATATAGATAGGCCATGGTTGTTTAGCTTGGGAACTTTGTAGAATTCCTAACTGTAGGAGTAGGGGTGTCTCTGACGCTTTTGCCTGCTTTTGGGATCCTTTTCTTCCTACTGGGTTACCTCATCCAGCCTTGATATAGGGGTTTGTGCCTAGTCTTATTATACCTTGGTATGTCATGTTAGCTGTTAGTTGATACCCATTAGAGGCCTGCTCTTTTCTGAAGGGAAATGGAGGGGCAGTGGATCTGGGAGAGAGAGGTGGTAGGGGTTGGGTGAGAGGATTGGAGGGAGAGGAGGCTGTGGTGGGGATGTATTGTATGGGAGAAGAATAAATTTTAAAATAGAGAGTCTGCTGCTTGGTGTGGGCTAGCTCTTTTTGTTAGACAGTGGGGTCCCATAGAACTCCGAACAATTTAGGCAAGTACCATTTCTCTTCAATACCCTCCAGAACTTGATGGTAGGGCCTTATTGCTGAAGATACCACATACTTGGGTGTTAGAACATGGAGAAACCAAAGCTGGCAGTGATCTAGAGGCTCCGCTCATACTGGCTAGCTTTCAAAGTGCTGAGAAAATTTAAATATGACTCAGCTGTGGATTCTGGAAGCTACAACACTGAGGGGCTGGGCAAGATGTGCTTACCTGTAATAGTGCTAGGAATGCTATGGTAGTAACCAAGTCCTTTCCATTTAAATTTAAACCTCACCACACAAGATAGATCTCATGCCTGGCACTGTTAACCGGGTGAAGAAGCTGTAGTTCATTATGTTATAGCCACCACCAGGGATCCTAATATTGTTCTTTTACATGAACATAGCATTAAAGTACATATCTTTTTTAATAAATATTTTTATTTTATAATTAATTTAATTTTACATATCAGCCACAGATTCCTTTGTCCTCCCTCCTCCCACCTGCCTGCCTTCTCCCCCAATCCACTACTCATTCCCACGTCCTCCAGGGCAAGGTCTCCCCTGGGGATTCAGCCCAGCCTAGTAGATTCAGTTGAGACAGGTCAAGTCCCCTCCTCCCTGCACAAAAGCTGAGCAAAGTGTCTCAGCATAGGCCCTAGGTTCCAAAAAGCCAGTTCATGCACCAAGGACAGGTCCAGTTCCACTGCCTAGGGGCCTCCTAAACATTTCAAACTAATCAACTGTCTCACTTATCCAGAGGGTCTGGTCCAGTTCCATGGGGGCTCCTCAGCTATTGGTTCACAGTTCATGTGTTTCCACTAGTTTGGCTATTTGTCCCTAAAGCATGCATCTTTTAACCCGAAGATTAGTGTAGCTTTCAACCTTCATTGGAGAAGTTTTTGTACCCAAAGAACCATAACTAGTACATGTGTAGAAAATAAAAAAAAAGCTAAAAATGAGACATCCCCATCATACACCCTCCTTAGAAGCCTTGGGGATTATTTTAGAAGAGGAGCAGAAATACTGTGAAGAACCAGAAGTAAGCAGTAGAAGATGACAGTAACTAGGTGTTTTCTTTACGTAACAGTTCAGTTGTACAGATGAACTTGTAGCAGCCATGACTGCATGCATAAGAGCTGTACATGATTACGTCAGACACAATCTCAGCATGGACAAGGGAAGTGGTTATTAAGTCTCTCCTCTACCTGAAGAACTATTGGCAACTACTGGCTTCTGGGAGACCAAGGAGAGGCAGAGCCAGTTTTCTTCTAGGATATGGGCCCTGAAGAGTTACTCCTGCTCTGGTATGTGGCCCTACATTCATGCACATATTAGCAGCACTACACAGACTCAGGGAGTTTTTTAAAAAAAATGATACAGAAATTGGAGGGAGTAGTGGGGTATGGAGTTGAGGGCAGATTGGATGATAGGGAAGTGGGAAGTAGATTTGATTTAAACACATTGTGTACATTTATGAAATTCTGAAATGATGGAAACAATGAAAGCATCAAGGTATTCAATATGATAATTTCACACACCTATACTTCATTTAATGATTACCACAATCAAATTTGTTAGCACCTATCTGTAGCTTCTATGTGCATGTGTTTGTTTGTATATTGACATGTGTGAAAATACATGATATGCAAAGGTACAAAATGGTCATCATACTATGTTTGATATCTCCAGAATTATGTATCTTATTATTTTATATAAAAGCTAGTACCATTTGATCAATATCCCCCTTCTTCGTCAATTTTCCAGATCCCAAAAACCATTTTGAATTGCCAAAATAGTTTATTTAGATTCCATATAAAATTATTTGTCTTTATGTGTCTGACTCATTTTATTTATTCCAGTATCTTTCAAGTTTATGTACATTACTACACATGATTGGATTATCTTCTCTTAAAAGCTAGATAGTATTCTATTGTTTGTGTGTAGAGTAATTTTTTTCTTTCACTTATGCTTCTATGGGGACAAAGTTGTTCTATTTCTTGACTATTGTGAATTGTACTATTTCTTGGCTATTGTGAATTGTACTACCATGGAGATATGCAAGTAGAAACTTCTCTCACATACTGGTTTAAAATTTTTAACTGTAAAATTAGCCGAGGAATGCTAAATCATATGTAGTTCTGTTTCTGACTTTTAGACAAACTTCATAGCGTTTTCTATAATGCCATACTAATTTACATTTTTATCAAGAGTAGGCATGGGTTTATTTTTCCATACCTGTTCCAATTATTTTTATTGCTTGTATTTTTTAAAATAACCATCCTAACAGAGATGATTCTTAATCATGCTTTTGAATTTTTTTGTACTCTTGATGATTAATGGTGTTGAGAACCTTTCCATATGCCTGTTGATTATTTATATGTTATATTTTAAGAAAAGTTTATTCAGGATCTTTTACATTGCTTTATTGGGTTGTATTTTGGTTTTCTTCTTGTTATATTTTTGGATATGAACATGATTCCAGACATAAAGTATAGAAATATTTTTCCCTTCATATATGTCATCTTCTGGTTTTGTTCATTTTTTCCCTATGTAACTGCTTGGCTTGAGGAAGTCTGATTCTCTGATTTTCCTAACCTGTATTTTTGTATCAAATCTGAAGCATCATTGTAAAGACCAATGTCAATTATTTTCCTCCTTTATATTTTCTCATGAGTTTTAAGGTTTCAGATTGATAAGTCTTTAACCTACTAGATCTTTTAAAAGCATATATTAGTCATCATTGTTTTACCATTATGGCCATAATTTATAATACTTGTGTCTCATTTCAGGGGGCTAACTTGGTTAATGATTGCATATAAAACCTCTTGAATTGAAGCATAATGATTAGTATGCATAGTAATCTTAACATTTGGAAATGATTTATGAATGTGATAATTTATTATCTGTTGCTTTCCTAAAACAAATGAGAATGTGTAATACACAAAAAGAAGTTGGTTTGGACTATAGTTTGGTGGGCTGGATATCCAAGAGCCTAACTAGCACTGATATATATGTGATGAGGGCGTTCTTGGTCCATTCTAACAGAGGAGAAGGTATCTAAGAGCCAACTGTGCCAACCCACTTCTGTATCTTTCATTTTTTCTAATGTTACCAACGCTATTAGTAGAGTTTGCCTTCATAACCTCCTCTAGTCATACTGAATTCTTCCAAATTCTGTCTCCAAATACCACTGCCCACATGAGTCTAAGGAATAAATGTTCCAGACATATAGTTCTGAGAACACTTTCCAAAACACAACCAAAACCCATAATAATCAATTGACTGGCATCCTTCATTTAGGTAAGAAGGAAGTTTTATTTTGTATGCCAACACTCTTCTATTCTATAGCTATAGCATATAGACTTTAATAGCAGTGAAATCTCAGCATTCAGTTTGCAAGTGTGAAGTCAGAAACATATAATGGATTGAATTTGTTTCATGTAGAGAAATTAGATGGTAAGCTCCTTAGTTACCCAATATTTGGTCTTAACCTTGTAAGTCAAAGTCCTCTTCAGTTGCAAGATATACTTGTTCTTAAGTTTTATTGGTACTAATTTCTCATAAAATTATGACAACACATTTGATGGTAGGTGATACTGATCCCATTCTGAGGCATATACACTGATCATTGACATTGCCTGTCACTTTGGTATTACTGTAACACTGACAAGATTGGCAGTGCTTACTTTCATTATATAGAATAGATAAACTTTAAGAGAGAAATCATACACTGCTCTCCAAGTTTAGGAATTGCTTCTAAGATATTTGACTCACTTCATTACTTATAATTAAATTCTGATACTCAGATTTGATGTTTTCTGTCCTTGAAGAAGAAACCCCCAACAGAGGAGAAAATAACTTGGTTCCTTGAATAATTAGCAAAACATCTTAACCTTTAGCTGTGGCAGTTCAGTAGAAAATTTGATTAGATTTTAACATAGCAATAACATAAGATACCATTTCTAAGACAGTGTCCTTTAGAAGACCTCAGTTTCTAATGCCATTAATTGGTTAATACCACATTATTAAAATTTGATTATACTTTAGCAGGTGACTATGAAATGAATATATTACTTATATATGTCCTCTGAATGTTCTCTTTTTTTGCTATGGTATATGAAAGGTAACTTGGAATTAACAGTTTCCCAAACATCAGAAAATTTTTATTTTGGGGAAATATTAATACACTTAATGATTCAGATAAATGTACCCAACAGTTGTTATATTTTTAGGTTTTCTATTGGGAGTCTGTCTCAGATGACAGATTTTTACATGAATATGTACATCTGAGTATAATATATATCTAGAACATGTCTAAAGTATATTACATACATACACACATTATATATATATAACAAGTAATATATATTTCATTATTTTAAATTCATATACTTAACTTATTCTATTATTTGTGACTATGTTCTATATTGATATGCCTTGGTAAATTACCTAAAGTAAAATGTGTAAATAATATTCCTATTCTTCCTCTACAGATGATTCAGGCAGCTTGAGAAATCTAGGAAATGAGGGGTCTAGTTATACAGTCCACAGTACATTCAAGAAAACTAAGGCATGCACAAACTTCTAAGCATCCGTCTACTTTTATTCCTGCCCTGAACGTTGTGATTGACTGTCAACTTGGCAGGATCTAGAATAACCTAGGAGACCAGTCTTTGACTATGGATGTAAGGAATTATCTAGATTAGGTTAACGAAGTTGGGAAGACCCGACTTAACTGTTGGACGAATAGAAAGGAGGAGGGGAGCCAAACCTCAGCATTCATCTCTTGCTGCTTCCTGACTGTGGATGCAGTATGGACAACTTCGTTGTGTTCCTGCTATGAAGACTTCCCTGCCATGATGGACTGTACTCTTGAACTGTGAGCCAAAATAAACCCATGATCAAGCTGCTTTTGTCAAGGTATTTTTAACACAGCAAGATGAGCAGTAAACAAAAACAAGTAATATTTGTTTGCTATTTTGCATTTTCACATCTTACTCAGTGTTGCCACATTTCTCCAAATGTGTCCAGGTCAGCTTTATTTTCATTTTGTAATAGAAACCTTCAAGGTCAAAATATTAAAATTATTTAGTGTCAATTTTGTCATTTTTTTTTAGTAGCTAGGAAGCTTTACAATTTACCCAATAGTTTAATAAGGAGATGCTGTTAAGTGCATAGTACAAACTTATTATTTATAAAATTTTCAAAATTACAGAAAAATTGTAAATTTTTACTAATGAAGAGTTTTGTATGCTCACCTCTACTTTTCCTATTAGCATCTTACACTGATAAGGTACATTCATCATAATTAATGAACCAGTACGGATGAAGTGTTATTAACTAAATCCTTTTCCACATTGCTTAGTCATTAGCTAATGTTCTTTTTCTGTTCCAGGATTCATTCCAAGATCTCCCACTGCATTCAGCAGTCAGAACTCCTTTGACTTGTCTTGGTTGCAATGATTTCCAGCCTGACTGTTTTTCTGAGGATACTGATCTGAATTGTTGTCAATTGGAGTCTGTCTTCTGAATGGTTGGGTTATGGACTTCAGGACAATCAGAGGGAAGTGTCAATCTCCTCACATATTAATGACACCACTTGTCAATGCTGGCTTCTACCTGATCATCTGGTTGAGGTGTTTGTTACATTTCTCCACCTTAAAGTTATTTTTCCTCCCCATTTTAGTGTACATTTGAAGCATGTCATTAGTTGCAGATCTTACTAAAAGGGTAAAGAACTGTGCTTCATCTCTTGAGGATATAGTATCAACACAAGTAATTACAACCCCGTGGCATAGGTAACTTGTCTGTGCATTCTTAGTTTATTTTTAAATTACATTAGTATGTATTTGTGAATGTTTTATTTTAAGATTATAATTGAATACTACCTTATTTTGTAGAAAATTGTTTCTATCTTTGGCTATCAAGAACTTTTCTAGCCATTTGTGTGTGTGTGTGTGTGTGTGTGTGTGTGTGTGTGTTTTGTATGTATGCGTTTCTTTAAATACTCAATCACTGTGAGTTTTTACAGCTACTTATTTTTTTAATATTATCAGACACCTCAGCTCATCTTGCATATTTCCTACCATAGTCTTGGAATCACATTTTTTTGCAAGCAGTTTTTTTGTTCTTTGTGTCTTATTTGTTTGGTTTTAATTGAGAAATCCAGGTAGAAACCAAATCTGGAATCTAGGTCTGTGCTCTAATATTGGAGGGTGTTAGTTCTAGGCTTTTTTAGCCCACAAAGGAATTTGTGTATATGTATGTGTGTGTGTGTGTGTGTGTGTGTGTGTGTGTGTGTGTGTGTGCACATTTGTGCGAATTTGTGAATAAATATACATATGCTAATTTGCATATATACACTTTTACAAATATTCTATATGCGATCATTTATATCTATATCGTGGTAAATATAATTTCAGACTTGAAAAGTGTTTTAGTTTAATTTCTGTTGCTGTGACAAGTACTTTAGAAGAATGTGACATAAAGGAGAACAAGGTTTATTCTGCTTACAATTCCAGGTTACAGTTTATCATTGAGAGAAGTCAAGGTAGGAACTTAATGTATTATATCCTACAGTCAAGAGCAGAGAGAAATGAATGCATCCGTTCTGCTTGCTTGTTTGTCTTAGATAGTTCAGGGTGCTATGCCTACAGGATTGTTCTGCTCACAGTGGAGTATTGTTCTCCTTATATTAATTGACAGCCCCTCACAGACATGCATACAGATCAGCCTAATCTAAATAATTCCTCATTAAGATTCTCTTTTCAGGTGATTCTAGGTTGTGTGAAGTTGACAGTAAATGTTAACAGTCATAAAGTTGTAACTTTATGTGGCTGTTTTGTCATGGACTAAATATTTGTATCCTGCATTGCATTCATCAGTATTGAAGCCCTGGTTCCTACCTAATATGAGCATATTTAGACACAGCAGTTCTAAAGAAGCATCAAGTTTAAGTGATACATGGAAGATGGGGCACTGGAGTGGTAGGATTGGGGTTAGGGTAAATAAACACGGAAAAGAGAACACTGCTTTTGCTGTAAAAAGAGGAGATCATTCGAGCACACAAGATAGTTGCTTTAACTCAGCAAAAGTGGGTTTGGGAGTAGTCTCTTTTTTCTGCTGTGATAAAATACTCTGAAAGTTACTTATACCAGAAAGGGTTTGCTCTGGTTCACAGTTCAAGCTGGAGCTCAAAGTTTCTGGTCATATTATATCTCTAGTCTGGAAGCAGATAGACAACAGTGTACAATGGCTCCTCACCTCTCCTACTTAACTTGCACAGTCCAGAATTCCAGCCAGAGATTGTCCCACTGTGGGTTTTTGTACCTCAGTTAAGGAACTTCTGACAATCTCATACATGCATGGCAAGAGGTCCATCTCACAGATGATTCTCACCCATTCTGTTAAGTTGACAATTGATAGTAACAATCACAAACCCTAACTTGTTGGTCTTTAATCCTTGACTTAGCCTCCAGAGCTTTGGAAAAGTAAAATTTTATTATTTAAGAAGCCCAAAAGGGGTATTTTGTGGTGGCTGAATGAGCAAACTGATGAAGTATCTAGGCTTCATTATGTAAGCATAAGCTTCAAAATCATAATAAAGTGAAAGAAATAATGAATTTCAGTGGTCATGCTTTCCAGATTTAACACCACAAACTTTTAAATGAAATATTGCTCAACAGAAAAAAAAAACACAGAAAAGAAAGGTTAGTCTAGTTTATACTTGTATCAGCTAAAAATAAGTACTAAAAAGTACATTATTTAACTTAAATGTGATTTCTTATTATTATACTAAAATTACCATTCCTGCAGTTTTCAGTTCCTCAGAGCATGTGCTGGGATTCAAAACAGAATGCAAGACTGGTGAGAAAAGCAATGGCGGCATTTAATGAGGCAAACTTCCGCTTTATGTAAATAAGTGAGATGAACGCTGACCTTGTGTTAACAGACATTTAGGACATGGATATCTCTTACATGTCTAAAGTTGTAGGTGAAGTTAGAGAAGTAGAGTGCTTATTCCAGAAATAACACCACAGGTAAAAAAAAGTGAATCAAGTCTACACTATGTTTACTATACTTTCTCCTGAAAATAAAATGTTGGATCCCTCAAATATTATTTCAAAGCATTTTTGTATACTTCCAAGAATACAATGTAGGTTAGGTGTTTTAAATTAGCATATTTTGAGAAAAACAATAGTTTTAAGAGTATACAAGCAACAAAATAAAAATAATTTTTTTTTTATTTGCAAGAGTATCTATGCCCCCAAACACAGGTAGATTTCAAAAGACTCATGAAACATGTCTTTCTTGGACTCTGGTAAAGGGAAATCAGGACTTTTGTGGCTAGTTACAGTTATTTGTATATCCTGACAGCATTGTGTGTCATGACATAAACTAGAGAACACGCCTGATTTCATGAGACAGGGGGTCCTTGGGACATGTTGCCTCAGCATCAAGCTTTCAGTATTGACACTTGTCCAGGGATTTCGGTTATTACAGAATCTTGATCCTGGCCAGAGCTTATAAGGAACAGGTCATGTTCTTTCCAGGCTGTTTTCTGGAAATGTTTTCATGTGGTGGTACCCTTCTTATTAACACATTGGTGTTGATGGGTTTTCTACTCATGAGATAAAAGAGAGTTTGGAAGTTAAGTTTTAAAATATTTACAACATTAACCCAATGTGTTCTGGGAATTTTTGTTTGTTTACTTTGGTAATGAGGACTCAGATGACCTCATCTAGCCTATTCTCAGCTTTGAGTTCAATATCCAGGTTATGAGACTACCAATCACCATCAGTTAATGGGGTTTAGAGTTATGAAACAGAATAAATTCTGTGATTAACACAAAGGCTATAAAATCTCTAGACTGCTGGTTCTGCACCATGAACTTGTACTCATATTAGACTCCAGGTTTATATTCTGAGCCTACCATTTGACTTTATATCTCCTTGGGACAAATGTTCCCTCATGACCTTTAATTATTGCACTGCCAGTGGAACTGAGGAAACGGACATCATTAGCAGTCTCGCCTGGATAATTAAGAAATAAGTTCAGAGGGATAATTGCTCCATCATTATTTCTCTTTACTGTCTGACAAATTAGATGTTTTATAATTGAGCTGACCATATGTTCAAATCTATGCAATTAATAGTTCATTATTTTAATTTAGAAATTTATACATGCATACAAACTATGGTCCTTTCCTCTTCTTCCTCCTTTTCTGTTCATCCACCTTGTGCTGATAATGGGGTGAGAAGGGTAGAGTTCTGATGATTTAAGTCTGACTCATGTCAGTGTTATGGATCTATTCTGTATTCATCCCCTGTGACTTATGCCAATGTCAAGGAATCACAAGGATGAGGAGTGGAGAGGATCAAGGCATTCAAATATAGCTCTGATTGTCTTTGACATTTTAAGTAGAGAAGACATTTTTCTGTTATCTCCCTTCTTCCTAACAGACCTGTGGAGATGAATCAAGACAATGCAGAAATGAATTTGAACAAATTTTATATTACCTTTGATTATCCTAGTGGGAGCCCTAAAGCAAATCCCAGACTAAGTGATAAAGGAGGTTCTAGAAGACAGTAGAGCTGAGTCTGAGACAGCTCCATCCAAAGCAATTAGTGCTGAGATGGAAAATCAGTGGCAGTTTAAAGACATTCATACCTGCTCCAACCTCTGCTCTACCAAGCACGCTGACTTTGAGGATGCGTTTCCTCCCGAAATAGCTTTTCAGAAAGTAAGTGCATCGCATTGCATGTGAATTAGTTCCCTCATGCTCAGAACTACAAAGCTATAGCCAGGAAGCCCAAGTCCCTCTGGGAATTACCCTTTCATTTCCATAGTTCCCTACCTTTTTACCCCAAATTCAGAAACTATTAATTTCAGTTCTTCAGTCAGGCTATGATATGAGGTTGGATAAAAATAATAAAATATTTTATGTCATACTTAATGGGAGATAGAGCAGAGATGTAGGCATATGATTTCATGTTGTATAAGTTTCATGAAGGATATTAAGAAGGATGAAAACTCAAAGGAATGTCAAGAGCTTTTGTTACCTGCCTCAGCTGAAATTTACCTGCATCTCACATAACTCTTTGCACCCACAACATGGGCAATAAAGAGGGGAAAACATGCACACAAACAATGTGCATGCATCCCGCTAAAATGGAGTGCTTATTGGACTCACTAAATAATATTGAGTCTCATTCAAAGCCTTCTAGATTGTTAAAATTTGGGGTGGATTCCTCAGAATACAGACAATTAGCACTAACCACAAGAATATTAAACAGAGACTTTCATTTGTAAAAAAGTGTATTTTTGTTTACTCTTTGAGAATTTTATACATGTATACAGTGAGTTTTGATCACATCACCTCCCATGCACTCCAACTTTTCTCAGAACCACCTACCAAATTCTCCCTCTCAACTTCATGTTTTCTGCTTTTGCATCTTATTGAGTCCAATTAGTACTGCACATATGTGCCTGGCGCCATTCACTGGAGCATGCCACCTACCAAGGGTCACATCCCTGAAGAAAACTGACTCTCCCTCCCTCAAGCAGTCATCAATTATCCATGTCTCCTCAGCTAAAGGTGGGTTTTTTTGAGATCCTTCCCTATCCATAGGCAATCATTTTTATTAGCTATACATTATCAAACTATTTCATTATTATAAAATTTAGTAAAACACAATGTTGATCACTAAATTTCATACATGTTTAACTTTTAACTTTTATTTTTAATTTACAAATAATAAATGTGTGTTTATGTAGTATTTTGATGGATAAATACATTACACAGTGGACAATTAAATCAATTAGCATATTGTCTCAAACACTTTCTATTTATTTGTATTAAGGATATTAAAGATCTTGCTTTAGGTCTTCTAAAAAATACCATACGTCAGTATCAGCTGTAGTCACATAATTGCAAGAAGACAGAAGCTGTTCTTTCCTAATAAAACTTTGTGTTCTTGTAAAGCAGCTTGTTCTTCTTCTTTCACTATCCCCTGCAGTCTCTGTGACCATTCTACAGAGTTCTACTTGCTTGGCATTTACATGTAGGAGAGAACATGCTTTAGTTGTCTCTCTGTGCCTCATTCATTTTACCATAGTCCTCTAGGTTTACCTATGCTGCTGAAAATGAGAGGATTGAGTTATTTTTGTAGATGGAAGTATTCTACAATGTATTGTATACCACAGTAAGAAATTCATTCATCAAGAGATCCAGGAGAGGAGAAATAAGAGGCATTAAAGGAGAGGGGCAAGCATGGTAAAAAGAACACATGCAATTTGAAAATGGGAGGGGGCAGTGTGGGTACAATGGTTTAATCAGGATAGAGAGAAGGGAGGTGGGGAAAGGAGAAAGTAGGGGGCATGTCAAGAAAAACTAGTATGTATGAAATGGCATAAGGAAAGCTGATAATCTATAAGCTAATTTTTAAAAATATTGGGCTGTGGTGAATTTTAAAGGGTAAAATGAGTCTCATAACACATGGAAAGCTAAGTTCAAATCCCCAGAAGATACACAAAAGTCAGACATAGTAGTATTCATCAGTCCTCCCAAGTGGCCACACTCACATGTGTACACACACACACATACACACACACACACACACACACACACACACACACACACACACACACACACACACGGTTAACTTTTTAATATCTAAAAAAAATCAACTCACCTGCCAATGGACACAGAGTCTGACTTGTCATTGTTGGCATCTACCATTAATTAAGAATCTTTGTCTTATCTTTGAAGGAAAAGCTTTTTGTTTTCTCTAGTCATTATGTTAGCTGTAGGTTAGGTAGGACAATTTTGAAAGTCTCTTTATTGCTAAGTACATAGGAAGAATATTAGAGAACTCAAAGTACAGAAATGAAGCTAAGGTAAATGCATGAGATAAATGATAAGGTTATCTTAGGATGTTAACCACTGTGAGTTCTGTAGGTGACTGAATCAAAGGTGCTGATTCAGTCACCTTTGAAGTTGAGATTATGCACTGTAAATCATCATATCTTGGCACAGTATAAAGTGAGCACACTTATTTTGAACACCGTAAGAACTACTTTAAAGGAAGCATGGAAAGCTCCTAGCATCAAGCTTGGTATGTAGTAGGTGGCTAGCAAATGAGTAATTTATAATTTAGAATGTAGGAACAACTGAGGAGAAAATTATTTCAAAGCCTCAAGTATTTTCTTTTATTTTTTGTGTTGCTCACAATATAATGAGCATCCATCATAACAAATACATTTGAATTCACATCCACTGATACTTTTGCTTCTCTATGAACCTTCAAAATATATAACTGTTTCATATTCTTTTGCTGGAAACTAGACTTCACACTTTATTCACATTAGATGGTATACATTTAAAAGTGTCAAACATTGTAATAGAGTAAGATAGGATTAAATGGAAAGGGAAAATAACACGACCATTTACTTACAAGATGCTATTGGTCATTTTTATTGACTTTTACAGTAGGTTGCAGAAAGAACTTTAAGCATTTCACAATGTCATCAAGATTATGACAACCAAATCAGTGGAGGAGCATTAAGGACGCTGGAGTATGAGAAAGGTATGTGTTACTTAAGAGAATTCAAGAACATTTAGGAGAATATCCCTTAATGGAGGTTCTCTATATTTAAATCACCTTCTAAATTGTCCTGAATTATTTGCATATTGAATAATTTAAAGACAAACCATTAGCTGATCAATAGAAGTTCATTATAAATTTGTATATAATAAAAATGTATAAAATTGATTAGACCAGAAGGCAGTTATTAATCCTGCTAGCAATACCTACTTAAAAGTGTTTCAATTATAACGAATATGAATTAGGAAGGAGTCTATTTTCCTTAATATAAAAGACTTAAATGTGTTTGCTAATTAATATACTTTGAATAAGCTTCACAGATTCTGTGCCAATTTCATTATTACCCTAATCACTTCAGGTTCGACTCTAATTATAATGTAGATCATGACTATTGGCAGATGAAGATTATGGATGGTGAGAAAAACTAATTTTGTCTCCAGCAAATGTAGGGAGGTGTGCAGCAAATCCAATCAAATAGCAAACTGATTGGTTATATAGTGTGTTAATTTTAATGACTTTAGCATTAATATGTTAGCAACTTTCCTCTCTGCTGAGACAAAATACCTGCAAAACCATCAAGGATGGAAGAGAGGGTTGATTTTGGCTTCTGGATTGAGGGTATTATCTTTTATTACCGAGGAGGAAAGATGGAGAGCCAATGAAGTGGCTCTTTGGTTCCACAGTCACAGTGGGTCCATAGTCAGGCCGCCACATTCACCAATGCTGCATCTCAGCTGGCTTCCTACATTTCTCCCTTTTGTTTAGTCCGAGACTCTAGTCCATGGTATGGTGACATGCATATGCAGTGCCGAATATTCTAAACCACATATCTGGCCTCTGTAAACCACAACTTCCCAGTCTGAAATGTTAGGCTGAGGTAGAGAAACTGACTTCTACCATGCAGTTCTTAAAGTATTTCTCCTTAATTTTGTATTTGTAATTTTTTTTACTTTTAACATTCAATCTTTGATATTTTCATACATGTATATATTTCTTTTGATTGCTTTTGTCCCCCTTTCCCTCCCACCCTTATGTACCCCTTCATCTCTATACAAATCCATTTTCTAGGTCCTTGTGTTTTTGTATCGTTTTGAGACTTTAGTCAGTTTAGTTAAGGCCGTCTGTGTGACTGTGTGTTTGGACTTTTCCATTAGACCCTAGTGGGTTCACCAGTGGTTACACAACTAATGGCAATGTCTCCCCAATTACCAGAATCAATCACTGTCTACTATCTCTGTAGGAAGGGAGCAGGAATCTCTTGATCTTCTCTAAAATTTTTGGTTGGCTGTTGGCAGACCCATCTTACACAGTTGCACCAGGCTCATGACTGGAATGGCTGCCTAATGCTCCCTTTCATCATGTTCTACCCTAACACAAGCCCAAAGGCAACAGAACCAAATGACTATAAACTGGAACTTCAGAAACACTAGGCCAAATAACTTTCTTTCTTCTAAGTTGAGTAAGTAGCTCAGGTACTTTTTCTCGGAGACAGAAAACAAGCGAACTTACTTTACACAGAGTACTTGTATTAACATCTTTATGCAGTTTGTCATTCATATCTTATAACAATAAAGACATTGTTGATCTGTTTGGGAATGAATAATATACTTTCCCCAGGAGACTGTGTGGACATCACGCAGTTTACCTGGACATCATTCCAGATTACCTTTCCTCACCTACTGGTCATTTTATAACTTCTTTTGAGAAATGTCTGTTTAGTGCCATTGGCATTTTAAACGCAGGTCATTTCTTAGTTGTTGAGTTTTTTTGTGTTCCTTATGCATTATGAGTATTACCCACTTTTCATATGCATAACTTGAAAATATTTTCTTCTACATTTTAAGTTACGTCTTCATTCTGTTGTTTTATATCCAATTCAGACATTAAGTTCATATAACACCGTTTGATTATTTTTGCACTTATAGCTTTTGTCTTTGGGGCCTTTACCAGAGTGTTTGCCTATCTCAATGCCCTGATACATTTTCACAAGTTTTTTTCTAGTGTTTTTATATCTTTTCTCATTTAGAGTTGATATTTGCAGTTCTTGAGAGAGAAGTATCTTCATTCATTCATCTGTACTCAGATACCCAGTTTTACCAGCATCATTTATTTAAAAGACTATACTTTTCCCAAGGTGGTGTTTTAACACCTTTGTCTAAAATATTCTTGGTTATGTACACATTGACTTAGTTTTAGACCCTATTATGTTCCACTGGTTATGTCTATATGTCTATTTGTATGTACTGTAGTTTAGGTGTCCATACATGTGTGAGTGTGTGTACTTATATGGGAGTCAAAGGCTAAGCTCAGATATCTGCCTCGACTGCTCTCCATCTTATTTATTTGTGAGAGAGAATCTCACTGAATTTTCTTTGACAAGAATCTCTGACTAGCTTGTTGCAGGGATTCTTCTGTTGACATCTCCCCAACACCAGTGATATAAGCATGTACCACCGTGCCCATTGATGCTTTAGGTCTGAGCAGTTTCTTCTTTTTTTTAAAATTATCTTTATATTCTTTTTCATTTTACATACCAACCACAGATCTCCCTCTCTTTCCTCCTCTTGCCTCGCAGTCTCCTTCCCAACCCCTCCCCCATTCCCTCCTCTGACAAGGTAAGGCCTTCTATGGGGAGTCAGCAGAGCCTGGTACATTCAGTTGGGGCAGGTCCAAGGCACTCTGCCTGCACCAAGGCTGTGCAAGGTGTACAAACATAGGTAGTAGACTCCAAATGCCAGCTCATGAACCAGGGATGGATCTTGATCCTATTGCCGGGGGATGGGGGCTTAAGCAGATCAAGCTTTATCTCACTTATGAAGAGGGCCTAATCCAGTCCCATGGAGGCTCCACAGTTGTTGGTCTAAAGTTCATGAGTTCCCACTAGCTTGGTTTATCCCTGTAGGTTTCCCCATCATGATCATGATTCCCCTCGCTCATAGACTCTCTCTTCTCTCTCTTTGACTGGACTCCCAGAGCTTGGCCTGGTGCTTGGCTAATGGATCTCTGCATTTGTTTCCATCAGTTACTGGATGAAGGCTCTATAATGACAGTTAGGGTATTCACTGATCCGATTACTGGGGTAAGCCAGTTCAGGCAATGGGAAAAGATCTTCACCAACCCCACATCTGACAGAGGGCTGATCTCCAAAATATATAAAGAACTCAAGAAACTAGACATCAAAATACCAAACAATTCAATTAAAAAATGGGCTACAAGAGCTAAACAGATAATTCTCAACAGAATTGCAAATGGCCGAAAGACATTTGTGGAATTGCTCAACATCTTTAGTCATTAGGGAAATGAAAATGAAAATGACTCTGAGATACCATCTTACATCTGTCAGAATGGCTGAGAACGAAAACACTGATGACAGCTTATGTTGGATAGGATTGGGAGCAAGGGGAACACTTCTCCACAGTTGGTGGGAATGCAAACTCATACAGCCACTTTGGAAATCAGTACGGCAGTTTATCAGAAAATTGGGACTCAATCTTCCTTAAGACCCAGCTATACCATTCTTGGGCATACACCCAAGTAATGCTCAATCTTAACACAAGGACACATGCTCAACTATGTTCATATCAGCATTATTCGTAATATCCAGAGCCTGGAAACAACGTAGATGCCCCTCAACCAAAGAATGGATTAAAAAAATGTGGTACATATACATAATGAAGTACTACCTAGCAGTAAAAATTGATGACATTATGAAATTTGCTGGCAAATGGATGGAACTAGAAAATATGAAGACTCAGAAGGACAAACATGGTATGTACTCACTCATAAGTGAATACTAGATGTAAAGCAAAGGATAACCAGACTACAAACTACAGCTCCAGAGAAGCTAGCTAACAAAGAGGACCCTAAGAGGGACACCTGGATTACCCTGGGATGGGGAAATAGATGAGATCTCCATGAGTAAACTGGGAGTGAGGGGGAACAATAGAGGGTAGGGGATGGGGGATGAGAACATAGGAGAATGGGATGGTGGAGCTGGAACAGGGACAGAGTTGGAGAGCAATGAAAGAGATACTATGATAGAAGGAGACATCATGGGGATAGGGAGAAACCGGGTGCTAGGGAAGTTCCCAGGAATCCACAAGGATTACCCCAGCTTAGACTACTAGCAAAACTGAACATAGTTTCTTAATGTTGCTGAGAAACTGCCTGACTGAGCCATTTCCCTACCCTTACATGAGTGCTTTTGATAGCACTGCCATGCTGTTTGGTTATAATAATTTTTGGAGTGTATTAGCTAATACAATGAGTCCCTCTTTGTTCTTTATGTTGTAAGGTTATTTTGACTTTTGTTTTGTTGTGTTTGGAGAGAGCAATATTCTTAAAATATTTACTTTTAGACTTCTAAGATGTGATTATTGAGAATGAACTTATTCTGTATTTCACAATCAAGTATTATGCAAGCAGAAATCATTCAGAAATATAGACAGTGAAGATGTATCCACTTCAAAGATGAGCCATCTTCCTTACAGAAATAGAATACATAGGTAGGGAACTCACACAGTATTTGTGATGGTTCGTTGTAAGTTGTCTGTGCACTTATTTGAATCCATGGGAAAAACATCTATTTGGATTTACTTTGTGACCCTGAATATTTGGTGTCACTAGATTAAAGTGTTTCACACATTTATCTTTGAGTTGTGGTATGTAATTATATAACTGGTTGTTTGAAATGTTAACTTTCATCATCTTTCTGTATCCATAAGAAATGAGCTTTATGAAATGCTACTTTTGTTTAGCACGTCAGTCTACTTCGTTTCAGTTGTTTAACTCACTGAGCAATGTGGTCAGCTATGAGGAGAAAGTTCATCTACCTGGAGAAATGCATGTTAGTCATGGACCTCTCAGTCATTTCAACCAAAGGAAAAGCTACACTTAGCTCCAGATCTTTTCTAGTTATATGGCATATGTCCTCTCAAATTTTTCCCAGTACCTAAATTTCTAAGTAACTTAGAAGTTTTATTCACAGCCATGAAACATTGAGGAGGAAATATCAAGAACTGACAAGAGTCACAGTTGCTTGCCCATGTGCTGTGTTAAATCATTCATTATTTAAGATCTAGCTGCTTTTATGTGAGTCTCATATGGCTGTACCTCAAAGCACATATTTAGCAAATTGATCAATTGTTAATTATTGACCAGTTATAATTATTCTTGCATTCATCCCAAATATCATAAGTCACCTGTATGGTTAGTTCAAACAATGCTATGATATATGGAGGTCATCAAATTGTGATACAGGGCCTTCATAGCAAGTGTTGAGGAGTTCTTCTTAGGCCTCATTTTCTTCCCCAAGATATGGCATGGGGTTTCCTACTGGCATCACCTGCTTTGGAAGACATATGTACCTCTCGTTGCACCCTACGTCATGCACACATACCATGCACACAGCTGTCCCTGAGACAGTTCCCTCAAGGTGCTGTAACCTGCTTCCTCCATCATTTCACTTTGATCTCTCATTATCACTCACTTCTATTTTACTTCCTGCAATATTGATCACATCAGAGACTTTTTTTGTTTATGGTCTGATGTTTTGTGTTCCTTCTTTTGTCTAGACCATTTTCCAATGACTTTCATGTCACTGTTTTTGCTTAACTGGTGAATTGCTATGCACCCTTCCTGACTCAGTTTTGTCACTACTTCTTTGTTTTGAATCCCCCATAGACAATTGAGACAATGCCATAGCCCCAGCTCTAGCACCCAGAGCATATGCTTTAGCTGAATTCCACATACTCTGGAGTTATTTATACAGCCACCCCTCATTTTAGAAGATATCTTACTTAAGGTCATGACCTATTATATTGCTTGACAGTCTATATTCATTGACTTGAGAAGAGTAGACTCCTCAATTTTCATTTAAAAAAACTTGATTTGTAAAGGCATTAGCATAAAAAAATAAGTAATCTTAAAATAAGACAAATTGTAGCTTATTCTCAGAAAAAGGAGACACTCCTGATGGTTTGTCCAAAGCCTTCTTTGGCTATTTCCAAAGACTAATTTGTATTACCAATAATGACAGTGACACCATCATGTGGTGATATATTGTGTACCCTAATAAACTTGCCTGAAGATCAGAGAAGCAGAACAGCCAGCCACTAGTTCAGTGTTTTTGTTTTTTGTTTTAAAGCAGAGAAATTTTATTTTTATTTCCACTTGAAAAGTTACATTTGAATAGAGGTTTACAAATAAGGGCTTTAATTTTGATTTTTTTCTTCATTATAACAAAGTTGACTTGGTGGCATATTATGATGCAATTCTAATTGTTAGTAGGATAGTTAATTGTTAGTATTAAAACCTAATATCTAGCTGCCACCTTGTAGATGTGGACAAATGTCACCAAGCATGTGTCTCATATTTAGTTGCATTGTATGGTACAACTAAGCCAAGGACTCCCAAATATAGTAGATATGTGTAATATTTCTAAAATTCACAAACTAAGATGAGAAACTATTAATGTAGTTTAGTATTTGCTACCTTTACTACATTCCTTTATTATATATATTTAGAGAAGCCATAGGGATTATAAACTCAGTTTAGGTAAAGTTTAAAGCTATATTTTGTGGTAAAGGGCCTTAGATTCAAGATGGCCAAAGTACTGATATTATTTATGTATTTGCTATCAAGAGAATTATAGGTTTTCTTTTTCTTTTTTTTTTGCTAACAAAATAATCTAAGTTTTATCTCTTTTTTATTTAAATATGTTTATTTTATAATTAATTTAATTTTACATATCAGCCACAGATTCCCCTGTCCTCCCTCCTCCCACTCCCAGTCTTCCCCCCAATACACCCCCCCATTCCCACTTCCTCTAGGGCAAGGTCTCCCCTGGGGAGTCAGTCTAGCCTGGTAGATTCAGTTGAGGCAGGTCCAGTCCCCTCCTCCCTACAACAAGGCTGAGCAAAGTGTCTCAGCATAGGCCCTAGGTTCCAAAAAGCCAGTTCATGCACTAAGGACAGGTCCGGTTCCACTGCCTGGGGGCCTCCTAAACATTTCAAGCTATTCAACTATCTCACTTATTCAAAGGGCCTGGTCCAGTTCCATGGTGGCTCCTCAGCTATTGGTTCACAGTTCATGTGTTTCCACTAGTTTCAGCCACTAGTTCTTACCTTTACGAAATCCTCAGCCTAAAGAGTGTGAGTTCCTGTTTCCTTATGCCTTATATACATTTCTCTGCCCAACAGTCACTTCCTGGGATTAAAGGCATGTGTGCTTCCCAGTACTTGGATTAAAGGTGTGTACCACCACTGCCTGGCTCCGTTTCCAATGTGACCTTGAAATCACAGATATCCAAATGGATCTCTGCCTCACAGAAGAGTGATAGGATTAAGGGTGTATGCCACCACGGCCTGACCTCTGTGTCTAATCTAGTGGCCAACTCTGTCCTCTGATCATCAGTTAAGTTTATTAGGGTACATAATATATAACCACACCATCATCCTCATCACTTCAGATTTCCAGTCTGACATCCTCCATACAATGTGATTAATTTCATATAAGATATGCAATGTCAAGAGTAATATGGGTCAGGAGGCTGGAGGGCTCAGTCATTAAGAACTTCAAAGAATCAAAGATTAGTTCCCAGTAGGCAGCTTGCAACCACCTATAACCAATTCCAGTACATCTGAAACCTTCTTCTGGACTCCACAGATACCTGCACTCACACGTGTGTGCACGTGTGTGTGTGTGCACACACCCCACAAATAAATAAATAAATAAATAAAAATAGAAATTATTATTAAAGAAAAGATTCATACAGTAGAAAAATAAATGTGAACATAGTACAATTCTCTGATTATTAAACTATCACATATATCTATGCTAAAATGAATTTTATGTTTCTTATTTTTTCAATAATTAATTCTTAGAACAAAATTATTTATTGATTATAATTCTACAGTAGCTCAATACACTTTTCCGTGCATTAGAAGTCATTTACCAAAAGGAAAAAAGCCCATTGTGGCATGATTATGTGGATTTTCCCAAATGATTTGAATGGGTTTTACTATTTGCAATTAGATTAAAGAAAAATGTGTTTTATTGAAAACACAGAAGTAGACAGTTGAAAACAAGTGTCTATGCCTCCTTAGCACTGGGTTCCCCCCAGTGGATTCCAAAGGAAATCTCAGACATGGGCATCACATCCTTGGTATCAGGTAAGAAGTGAAAATGCTACATGGAATAAATAAGCACACAAATAAACATTAGCTATTTCATTTCCTATGTTTGTCTGTTACCTGATAAATATAATACTTAGTCTCTCTTCTCATTTAATGATTCAATTTAATTTTCCTGAAAGGAACACATTGTAAATAATTCAAAGAACAGATAGTACTAAAGAGTTTGTAGCAATAAATGTGATTCCATTTAATTTCACAACTATAAACCAACAGTCTCAAGCAGGCAAGCCCTTTCAACTATTGTAGCTAATGCTCAACTTCTATCTCTATATTTGAAAATTACCACAACCATTATTCACTTAACAACTGATGAGTCTATTTCAGACACCTTCCTAAACACATAGAATAAATTAACAATTACCAAAGCAAAGACACCAGCCTGTACAGTGTTCACAGTCTGATAAAGTACTCAAACACAATTCACACTATGCTCTACAATGGAGAATTGTTATGAAAAGGAAACAAAGAATTATAAGAAGATGGTGGTGGTTAACAGGAGGGATGGATGGGGTATAAATGTAAATATCTTCTGTAAGAGCACTTGGACTCCACACTAAAGAATGGACTCTGTGCCTGGCACCCTGCTAATACTTTTTTCTGTATTAACCTTTAACTTTAACGCAAACCAAATGGGGACATGAGAGGGAGGACTGTGACACTAAGCAGCCTTGGTGTGTTTGAAACTTCTGATGCACAGTGAGTACATAAGGAGGGAAAAGCATGGGAGACTAGAAGATCACCAGCTCCTGGAAACTCAGAAACAAACCAACACCTGACCAGAGGGCAACAATAAGGTTTGCCAAGTTTGAACGTCTGTATTTACACCCTCTGCATAATATTCTGTCAGATAGCTCTGTAGGATGGTCTGTCTGTCTTCTTGGACTGCTAGCTCTCTAGGATGTTAACCCACTGTCTTCTCAAATTGCCAGTTCTCTGAAGAAAGCTCAAAATGAATATCTATTCCTGTCTCTGCTTGCTGTTTTTTTTTGCTGCTGTTGTTTTTTGTTTGTTTGTTTTTTTTTTTTTTTTTTGTAAAGACATCATGAGCTCTGGTATTCTAGGCACCCTAGAGGAAAGTACAGCTTGCAGTTTGTGTGGATGATCAGGATAAGCAGTCAAGGAACACTCCTCATGAGCAAAGGGTTGAGGGAGATGAGGGAAGCTGCCACTTGCATTTCTTCGTCTCTTACCCTGTACATTTGCCACATTATTCTATATTCCCCCTGACTGGTCCTTTTGGGTTTAAGAGAGAGAAACTAAAAGCATGCTCATGTGTCTTCTCTATGGGCAGTATTTTTTAGTTGTTGGGATTAAATTTACATTGAAAAACTACCAAATTATTGTTTTTAGAAAGGAGGAATTTTTAATTCAGTGCATTATGGAGCATACTTAGATTTCTCCCTACAAATAAAAATGACCCTCTGGAGGGTCATTATGGACACTGGCCCTGCAGTCACTGGGGAACAGCTGACTATAACACAGGACACAAACACACATCTACTTAAGTTTTGCTTTCCAAAGTTCCTAAAGCCCTTGAAGCTAATGATTTTCTCAATGAGCTCTCTGTAATGGCAGGACTGAAGCTACTGAGATGGGAGATGGGACAGTCCCTTGTCACTCTGCAGACTAAGTGCTCGGAGTCTAAGAGCGCCTCAATTGTCAGACTGGCCCACTACACTTTATAACCTCTTCTGTCAGCGTATGTTTTTGCATTATATACCATATCTTAGATCAATTTCCATTTTCCAAAATATTGTTTGTGCAACTGGAGTTTCATGGTCAGTTCTAACTTTGCAGATATTTTGCATTCTGTTGTTTTTGTAGAATGGTGTTGGTAGGGTTTCCATATGGAGCAGAAACAGGCATATAACTGGCATGTTTAAGTTGAAGCCAAATACTCATTCAGTTAATGAATTAGCTGAAGTATTTCTAAGTATATCAACCACACTCCAGGCCAATACATAACAGAATCCATGTGGGGCTGTGGATTTTTTTTGTTTGTTTGTTTTGTTGTTGTTGTTGGGTTTTTTGGTATGCTTTTTGTTTTGTTCTTTTTTTAATGAGCTTTGTTTTTTTATTTTTAGATTGTTTATTTTATTTTGTTTCTGTTCAAGAGAGAGACAGAGAGAAAGAGAGAAATAACATGAAGTTGGGGAGGTAAGGAGGTAAGGAAGATTTGAGAGGAGCTCAGGAACAGAAATGATATGATCAAAATATATGTATGAAATTTTAAATAAAAACTCCATTACAAAAAAATTTGTGGATTCCCTTCCCTGGGCTCCATACTAGGTCCCACAGCTCTGGCAGCTTTACCAGAGGCCAGGCTTGAGATCTTAGATATCCTAGGTAAGACATTGTCCTCTAAACTCTTTTAAGTCTGCCCAACAACTCCAGATTGCACCTCCCTCCCCTGTAGGCCTACAAATTCAGAAGAAGACTTTGGCTCTACCAGTGGCCAGACTGGATCTAGGGACCCCAGGTAAGATACCCCCCGACTGCCTGCTAACACTCCTTAAAGCCTTCCCAGCAAACCCAGACTGTACCCCATTCCCTGGACTCCATATCCCAGCCTGTAGCTTTGTAAGCAGACTTTGGCTTTACCTGAGGCCAAGGCAGACCTAGACCCCAAGCCCCAAGAATCCCAGACTGCACACCTTTCCCTGGGCTTGATATCATGTCCTATAATTTCAGAAGAAGACTTCTGTTTTACCAGAGGCCAGGCCATATCTAGAGACCCCAGGCCCCCAAATCCCCAGTGGAGACACCTTATTGGACCTGAAAACTCACTAGTCACGGGAGCCCTTGACCACTTAGGCCCAAAGACCCGAGAGGAAAGAGAAATTGAGAAACATAACATCCATTCAACAAAGATAAAGTCAGGAATTAACAACTACACCTATAATCATCCCAAATCCAGATGCTGAATGCCAGTGTAAGAATATAATCAATAACAGAAAGGGCAATATGGTACCACCAAAGCCCAGCTATCCAATGACAGCAAGACCTGAATAATCCAATGCAGCTGAATCACAAGAAAATGACCTTAAAATAACTTTATGAAGATGATAGAGGTCCTTAAAGAGGAAATGAAAAAAATCCCTTAAATAAATTGAAGAAAAAACAAACAAAAAATTGGAGGAAATCAATAAATCCCTGAAAGAATATCAAGAGAACCAAGGGGGAAAAAATCAGGTGAAGGAAATAGTTCAAATGGAAATAGAAGCAATAATGAAAATGCAAACAGAGGGAAAACTGGAATTGAAGAATCTAGGTAGGCAAAGAGGAATTATGCAAACATCACCAGAATACAAGTGTTGGAAGGAAGAATCTCAGGCATTGAAGACATGATAGAGCAAATAGATTAATCTGTGAAAGAAAATATTAAATCTAAAAAATTCCTAACACAAAATATTTAGGAAATTTGGAACACTGTGAAGGGACCAAACCTAAGAATAAAGAAATAGAAGAAGGAGAGGAATCGCAGCTCAAAAACCCACAGAATACATTTAACAAAATCCATAGAAGAACAATTTCCCAACCTAAAGAAGGACATACGTATAAAGCTACAAGAAGCTTACAGAACATCAAATAGATTGAATAAGAAAAGAAAATCTCCTCACCATATAATAATGAAAACACTAAACATACCAAAAAAATATTAAAAGCCTCAAAGGAAAAAGGGATGAAGGCTGACCTATTATAGCCACACTCAACTTCTGAACAGAGAAGATAAAATCTAGAAGAATCTAGACTGATATCTTGCAGACTCTAAGCCAGCCCAGACTACTATACCAAGCAAAACAGCCAATCACCATAGATGGAGAAAACAAAATATTTCATGACAAAAACAAATTTAAACAACATCTATCCACAAATCCAGCCCTACAGAGGTACTAGATGGGAAACTCAAACCTCAGGAAGTTAACTACATCCACAAAAACACAGGCAATAGATAATCTCACACCTGCAAACCCAAAGAAGGGATATAAACACACAAACACACAATCAACACCACAGCCAACAAAATAACAGGAATTAACAATCGTTGGTGATTAACATCCCTCAATAACAATGGACTCAATTCACCAATAAAAAGACACAGCCAACAGAATGGACATGAAAACAGGATGCATCATTCTATTGCATACAAGAAACACACCTCAATATCAAAAATAGACATTACCGCGGACTTCCCTTTTGGAAAACTGGTGAGTACCCTTCCTTGCCCCAGACCCCATCCCTGGGCACCAGCCACTCCAGGGAAGACCTGCCCAACTTGGCCCCAGGTTCTGGCCACCGGGCAGGTTCCCTGCTAGCCCCACCGGGAAGGATCCCCTTCTCCAAGACCCCTGGCAGACCCTGCAGTCTCCACGCCCTGCCCCCACTCCCATCCGCCTGAGCCCCAAGCCTCTTCCTGAGACTTAGAGGCTGGCCCCCAGCTCCCATCTTGCTCCGGACTTCCCTTTTGGAAAACTGGTGAGTACCCTTCCTTGCCCCAGACCCCATCCTTGGGCACCAGCCACTCCAGGGAAGACCTACCCAACTTGGCCCCAGGTTCTGGCCACCGGGCAGGTTCCCTGCTAGCCCCACCGGGAAGGATCCCCTTCTCCAAGACCCCTGGCAGGCCCTGCAGTCTCCACGCCCTGCCCCCACGCCCATCCGCCTGAGCCCCAAGCCTCTTCCTGAGACTTAGAGGCCGGCCCCCAGCTCCCATCTTGCTCCGGACTTCCCTTTTGGAACACTGGTCTGGCTGAACCAAGTGTGCGGATAAGGCCAGTAACGAAGCACAAGGAGATGGGCAGACATCAAGGCAGAAACATATACAACAAAATGAATAGCAATACAGCATCACCAGGCCCTAGCCCTCCTCCAACACCTAGACCTGAACATCAGAAATTGGAAGAAGCAGAAGAAAACAGCCTTATGAATGACATCATGAAGAAGCTAGAGGCTAGTGTAGAGGAAAAGACAAAAAAATGTGAAGAACGCTGTAACAACTAGAGGAAAGGGCAAACAAATTAGAAGAAATCAATAAAGTCCTGGAAGAAAACAATAAAATACTGAGAGAAAATCAAGAAAAATCAATGAAACAAATGAAGGAAACAGTCCAAGACCTGAAAAGGGAAATAGAAAAAATGAAGAAGACACAAACAGAGGGAATGCTGGAAATAGAAAATCTGAGAAAACGATTGGGAACTTCAGATGCAAGTATAATCAACAGAATGCAAGAGATGGAAGAGAGGATCTCTAGCGTTGAAGATACAGTAGAAGAAATACATTCATCAGTCAAAGAAAACACTAAAGCCAACAAAGTCATGAACCAAAATGTCCAAGAAATTTGGGACACCATGAAAAGACCAAACCTAAGAATAATAGGGGTCGAAGAAGGAGAAGAATACCAACTCAAGGGCACAGAAAATATATTCAACAAGATCATAGAAGAAAACTTTCCCAACTTAAAGAAGGAAATGCCTATGAAGATACAAGAAGCTTATAGAACACCAAACAGACTAGACCCCCCAAAAAAGTCCCCTCGCCACATAATAGTTAAACAACTAAACGTACAGAATAAAGAAAGAATATTAAGAGCAGCAAAGGAAAAAGGCCAAGTGACATATAAAGGCAAACCCATCAGAATAACACCCGATTTCTCAATGGAGACTTTGAAAGCCAGAAGAACCTGGACAGATGTAATGCAGACACTAAGAGACCATGGATGTCAGCCTAGACTAATATACCCAGCAAAACTTTCAATCACCATAGATGGAGTGAACAAGACATTCCATGACAAAGCCAGATTTAAACAATACTTATCCACAAACCCAGCCCTACAGAAAGCACTAGAAGGAAAATTCCAACCTAAGGAAGTCAGATACACCCTCGAAAACACAGGCAACAGATAAAGCCACAGCAGTAAACCCCAACGTATAGAAGTACCCACACATCACCACCAAAAAATAACAGGAATGAACAATCACTGGTCATTAATTTCCCTCAATATCAATGGACTTAATTCACCTATAAAAAGACATAGGCTTACAGAATGGATACAAAAGCAGGACCCATCTTTCTGCTGCATACAAGAAACACATCTCAAATTCGAAGATAGACACTACCTAAAAATAAAAGGCTGGGAAAAGACTTTCTAATCAAACGGTCTTAAGAAACAAGTGGGTGTAGCCATCCTGATATCCAGCAAATAGACTTCAAACTAAAATCAATCAAAAGAGATCAAGAAGGGCATTACATACTCATCACAGGAAAGATCCACCAAGATGAAGTCTCAATTCTGAATATTTATGCCCCAAACACAAGGGCACCCACATATGTAAAAGAAACATTACTAAAGCTTAAATCACATATAAAACCCCACACATTAATAGTGGGAGACCTCAACACCCCACTTTCACCACTGGACAGATCTCCCAAATTGAAACTTAACAGAGAAATAAAGGACTTAACTGATGTCATGACTCAAATGGACTTAATCGATATCTACAGAACATTCCATCCTAACAAAAAAAAATATACCTTCTTCTCAGCACCCCATGGAACCTTCTCTAAAATTGACCACATACTTGGCCACAAAACAAATCTAAACAGATACAAAAGAATTGGAATAACCTCCTGTGTTCTATCAGACCACCATGGTCTAAAGTTGGATTTCAACAACAACAAAAACTACAGAAAACCTGCAATCTCATGGAAACTGAATAATACCCAACTGAATCACCAATGGGTTAAAGAAGAAATAAAGAAAGAAATTAAAGACTTCCTAGAGATCAATGAAAATGAAGACACCACATATCCAAATTTATGGGACACTATGAAAGCAGTACTAAGAGGGAAATTCATAGCACTAAATGCCCACATAAATAAGTTGGAGAAATCTCACACTAGAGACTTAACAGCATACCTGAAAGCTCTAGAACAAGAAGAAGCACAGTCTCCCAGGAAAAATAGACGCCAGGAAATTATCAAAGTGAGAGCTGAAATCAATAAAATAGAAACAAAGAGAACAATACAAAAAATTAATGAAACAAAGAGTTGGTTCTTTGAGAAAATCAACAAGATAGACAAGCCCTTATCCAAACTAACCAAAAGACAGAGAGAGAGCATCCAAATCAACAAAATCAGAAATGAAAAGGGGGACATAACAACAGACATTGAGGAAATCCAGAGAATCATCAGGTCATACTTCAAAAACCTCTATTCGACAAAACTGGAAAACCTAAAAGAAATGGATAACTTTCTGGATAGGTACCACATACCTAAGTTAAATCAAGACCAGATAAACTATTTAAATAGTCCAATAACCCCTAACGAAATAGAAATAGTCATTAAAAGTCTCCCAACCAAAAAAAGCCCAGGACCAGATGGTTTCAGCGCAGAATTCTACCAGATCTTCAAAGAAGAGTTAATACCAATACTCTCTAAATTGTTCCACACAATAGAAACAGAAGGAACATTACCAAACTCCTTCTACGAGGCTACAATTACCCTAATTCCTAAACCAAACAAGGATACAACAAAGAAAGAGAACTACAGACCGATCTCCCTCATGAACATTGATGCAAAAATACTCAATAAAATACTGGCAAACAGACTCCAAGAACACATCAAAACAATTATCCACCATGATCAAGTAGGATTCATTCCAGGGATGCAAGGGTGGTTCAACATACGAAAGTCCATCAATATAATACACCATATAAACAAACTCAAAGAAAAAAACCATATGATCATCTCACTGGATGCAAAAAAGGCATTTGACAAAATCCAACACCCCTTCATGATAAAGGTATTAGAGCGATCAGGAATACAGGGAACATACCTAAACATAATAAAGGCAATTTACAGCAAGCCAACAGCCAACATCAAATTAAATGGAGAGAAACTCAAAGCAATTCCACTAAAATCAGGAACGAGGCAAGGCTGTCCACTCTCCCCATACTTATTCAATATAGTACTTGAAGTTCTAGCCAGAGCAATAAGACAACATAAGGAGATTAAGGGGATACAAATTGGAAAAGAAGAAGTCAAGCTTTCCCTATTTGCAGATGACATGATAATATACTTGAGCGACCCCAAAGATTCCACCAAGGAACTGATACAGCTTATAAACACCTTCAGCAACATAGCAGGATACAAGATCAACTCAAAAAAATCAGTAGCCCTCCTATATACAATGGACAAAGAAGTGGAGAAGGAAATCAGAGATACATCACCCTTTACTATAGCCACAAATGGCATAAAATACCTTGGGGTAACACTAACCAACCAAGTGAAGGACCTATATGACAAGAACTTTAAGTCCCTGAAAAAAGAAATTGAAGCAGATGTCAGAAAATGGAAAGATCTCCCATGCTCATGGATAGGCAGGACTAACATAGTAAAAATGGCAATCTTACCAAAAGCAATCTACAGATTCAATGCAATCCCCATCAAAATACCAACACAATTCTTCACAGACCTGGAAAGAATAATACTCAACTTCATATGGAAAAACAAAAAACCCAGGATAGCCAAAGGAATCCTGTACAATAACACAACTTCTGGAGGCATCACGATCCCTGACTTCAAGCTCTACTATAGAGCTACAGTAATAAAAACAGCTTGGTACTGGCATAGAAACCGACATGTGGACCAATGGAATCGAATTGAAGACCCTGACATTAATCCGCACACCTATGAACATATAATTTTTGACAAAGAAGCCAAAAGTGCACAATGGAAAAAAGAAAGCATCTTCAACAAATGGTGCTGGCAAAACTGGATATCAACATGTAGAAGGCTGCAAATAGATCCATATCTATCACCGTGCACAAAACTTAAGTCCAAGTGGATCAAGGACCTCAACATAAATCCAGCTACTCTGAACCTGCTAGAAGAGAAAGTAGGAAGTAGTCTTGAACGCATTGACATTGGAGACTACTTCCTAAATAGAACACCAGTAGCACAGACTCTGAGAGAAACAATCAATCAATGGGACCTTTTGAAACTGAGAAGCTTTTGTAGAGCAAAGGATACGGTCAACAAGGCAAAGCGACAGCCTACAGAATGGGAAAAGATCTTCACCAACCCCACATCTGACAGAGGACTGATATCCAGAATATATAAGGAACTCAAGAAATTAGACATCAAAATGCCCAACAGTCCAATTAAGAAATGGGCTATAGAACTAAACAGAGAATTCTCAACAGAGGAAACTCAAATGGCCGAAAGACATTTAAGGAATTGCTCAACATCCCTAATCATCAGGGAAATGCAAATCAAAACAACTCTGAGATACCACCTTACGCCTGTCAGAATGGCTAAGATCAAAAACACTGAAGACACCTTATGCTGGAGAGGATGTGGAGCTAGGGGAACTCTCCTCCACTGCTGGTGGGAATGCAAGCTTGTACAACCACTTTGGAAATCAATATGGTGCTTTCTTAGAAAATTGGGAATCAATCTCCCCCAAGATCCAGCTATACCACTCTTGGGCATATACCCAAGAAATGCTCAACCACACCATAAGAGCACTTGTTCAGCTATGTTCATATCAGCATTGTTTGTAATAGCCAGAACATGGAAACAACCCAGATGCCCTTCAACTGAAGAATGGATAAACAAAATGTGGTACATATACACAATGGAATACTACTCAGCAGAAAAAAACAATGGCATCATGAGGTTTGCAGACAAATGGATGGATCTAGAAAAAATCATCCTGAGTGAGGTAACCCAGACTCAGAAAGACAAACATGGTATGTACTCACTCATAGCAGGATACTAGACATGAAACAAGGATGAATTGTCTGCTACTCACATCACCAGGGAGGCTACCCGGAAAACAGGACCCCAAGAAAGACACAGGGATCGCCCAATGACAGAGAAATGGAATGAGATCTACATGAACAGCCTGGGCATGAGTGGGGGTAATGAAAGGCGAGGGTCGAGGGAAAGAGAGCTTGGGGGAGCGGGAGATCCCAGCTGGATCAACAACAGAGAGGGAGAACAAGGAATAGGAGACCATGGTAAATGAAGACCACATGAGAACAGGAAGAAGCAAAGTGCTAGAGAGGCCCACAGAAATCCACAAAGATACCCACACAACAGACTGCCGGCAATGGTCGAGAGACAGCCTGAACTGACCTACTCTGGTGATGGGATGGCCAAACACCCTAATTGTTGTGCTAGAAACCTCATCCAACTACTGAGGGATCTGGATGCAGAGATCCATGACTAGGCCCTGGGTGGATCTCTGGGAGTCCAATTAACGAGAATGAGGAGGGTTTATATGAGCGAGAATTGTTGAGACCAAGGTTGGATAAAGCACAGGGACAAATAGCCAAATGAATGGAAACACATGAACTATGAACCAATGGCTGAGGGGTCCCCACTGGATCAGGCCCTCCGAATGGGTGAGACAGTTGATTGGCTTGATCTGTTTGGGAGGCATCCAGGCAGTGGGACCAGATCTTGTGCTCATTGCATGAGTTGGCTGTTTGAAACCTGGGGCCTATGCAGGATTGTTTGGCTCGGCCTGGGAGGAGGGGACTAGACCTACCTGGACTGAGTCTACCAGGTTGACCTCAGTCTGTGGGGAAGGCTTTGCCCTGGAGGAGATGGGAATGGGGGGGGGGGCGTTGGGGGGAAGGTGAGGGGGACGGGAGGGGGGAGAACAAGGGAATCCGTGACCGATATGTAGAACTGAATTGTATTGCAAAATAAATTAAAATAAATTAAAAAAAAATATATATACATTACCTCAGAGTAAAGGATTGGAAAATGGTTTTCCAATCAAACAGACCTAAGAAGCAAGGTAGTATATCTTAATATCTAACAAAATAGACTTGAACCAAAATTAGTCAAAAGAGATCGAGAAGGGTATTTTATATTCATCAAAGGAAAATCCACCAAGATGATATCTGAATTCTGACCATCTATGCCCCAAATGTAAGGTCACCCCAATTTGTAAAAGAAATATTACTAAAGTTTAAATCAGACACCTAACCTCACACAATAATAGTGGGAGACATCAACACCCCACTCTCACCAATAGACAGATTGTCCAGACAGAAACTAAACAGAAAAATAACAAACTAACAGACATTATGACCCAAATGAACTCAACAGATATCTACAGCATATTTCTCACCAACACAAAAGAATACATCTTTTTCTCAGCACCTCATGAAACATTTTCCAAAACTGACTGATATACTCAGCTACAAAGCAATCTCAACAGATACAAAAAGAAAAAGAAATAACCCCCCTATTTTATCAGACCACCATGGATTAAAACTGGATTTCAGCAACAACAAACAACAGAAAGCCTACAAACTCACTTTATTGAGTTACCACTGGGTCAAGGAAGAAACAAAGAAATAAATTAAAAATTTCCTAGAATTCAATGAGAAGGAATATAAAACATACCCAAACGTATGGGACACTATGAAAGTGCTGCTGAGAGGAAAGTCATAGCACTAAGTGCCTTTATGAAGAATTTGAACAGATCTCAACCTAGGGACTTACCAGCACTCTGGAAAGCTATAGAACAGAAAGAAACAAACATACTCAAGAGGATTTGAAGGCAGGACATAAACAGAGGGGTAAAATCAATAAAATAGAAACAAAGTGAACAATACAAAGAATCACTGAAACAAAAAATAGGTTAGTTGAGAAAATCAACAAGATAGACAAACCCTTATCCAAACTAACTGAAAGGCAGAGAGAGAATATCCAAATATCCAAAATAAGAAACAAAAGGGGGGACATAACAACAGACTCCAAGGAAATTCATTGACTCATACTTCAAAAACTTGTACTCCATAAAATTGGAAAATCTAAAAGAAAAGGACAAATTTCTAGATAAACACCACTTACCAAATTTAAATCAAGATCAGATAAACAATTTAAATAGACCTATAGCCCCTAAGGAAATAGAAGCAGTTATTAAGTCTCTTAACCCTCCCTCCCCCCAAAAGAAAACCCAGGGCCAGAAAGTTTTAACAAAGAATTCTATCAGACTTTCAAAGAAGAGCTTATACCCATACTCCTAGAATAATTGCACAAAATAGAAACAGAAGGTACATTACAAAGTTCATTCTATGAGGCCACAGTCACCCAAACTACAGAAAGACTCAACAAAGAAAGAGAATTACAGACCACTTCCACTCATGAACATTGATGGAAAAATACTCAATAAAATACTCACAAAATGAATCCCAGATTTCCCTGGGAAATAGAGATTTCGTGAGAGAACTGGGGGTAGGTGGGAATGAGAACATGAGTGATCAGGTTGAGGGGGTGAAGAGGAAGATTACTGAAAAAGACTATTGGAAAGGGGGTCATTTTGGGGTCAGGTAAAAACCTGGCACAAGGGAATCTCCCAGGAATCTACAAGGATGACTCCTAGCATAGTCTGAACTGGCCATCTCCTGTGACCAGGCACTTAAGAAGAAAGAGTGGGAAACCAACACAGCCACATAACTTTTGACCTACAGTCTGTCCTGCCTATGCCATATGCTGGGGTAAGGATGGCCTAGATACTGAGGGATTGACCTACCAATGACAGGTATAGCCTAAAACCAATGTCAGGAGAGTAAGCCCACCCTTGATACTGCCTGGAGCACCAAGACCCACAGGCTGAATGAGCCAGGGACCTAGAATAGAACCAAACCCAATTGAAGGGTGAAAATGTCAATGTATTGAGGCCTAACTATATTCTGCTATACTCATAGATTGGTACCCAGTTATCATCAGAGATGCTTTATCCAGCAACTGATGGAAACAGATACAGACCCACAGCCAAACATTAGGCAGAGTTCAGGAAACCCTGCAGAAGAGGGGTAGAAAGGATGGTAGGAGCCAGAGATTTCAAGGATACTACAAGAAAATCCACAGAATCAACTAACCTGGGCTCCTAAGGGCTCACAGAGACTGAACTGACAACCAGGGAGACTGCATGGGACTGACCTAGATATTCCGCATATGTGTTACAGTTATGCAGCTTGGTCCTCTCGTGGAACTCCTAACAGTGGGATCAAGGGCTATCTCTGACTCTTTTGCTGGCTTTTGGGACCCTACTCTTCATACTGGGTCACCTTGCCCAGTCTTAATACATGGGGAGGTACTTAGTCTTACTGTAAGATGGCATGCCATGTTTTGTTGATATCCATGGGAGACCTGCTCTTTGCTGCACAGAAATGGAGGAGGAGTGGATTGGGGGTGGGGATAGAGGGGAGTATGGGAGAGGGAATGGGAGGGAATAAGGGAGGTAAAACTGTGGCAGTAAAAGAAAGGAAGGAAGGAAGGAAGGAAAGGAAGCAGGGAGGGACAGAGGGACAGAGAGAGGGAAGGAAGGAAGAAAGAGAAAGGAAGAAAGAAAGAAGGAAAGAAAGAAAGAAAATAAAACAAACTATGAACAAAACGGAAAGGGAGAGAGAAGATTTTTAAAAAGTTTGTGAGAGGCTGCAGAGATGGCTAAGCTGTTAAGAGCACTAACTGCTCTTCCAGAGGACCTAGGTTCAATTCCTAGCACCCACATGCCAGCTCACAACTGTCTGTAACTCCAGTTCCAGGGGATCTTATACCTTGTTGCCAATGTACATAAAATAAAGTTAATTTTTTTTGTTTGTGATAATTTTCTGCAATATATTTTGAGCATATTCATGCCCTCTTCCCCTAACTCCTCCTAGGTCCACCTCACACCAATACCACCACTTATTGAGTGTGGGATTATCTACTGAGTATGACCAACTTACCAGGGGGCACTCTCTTAAAAAATAAACTTGACTATCCATTCATCAGAACCCATTAACATCCAATATTCCCTCAATTAGGGCACATGTATCCCTTTCCCCTCTGTTAGAATGCTGAAAGCTTCATGGCACACAGATCTTGTGCAGGTAACCACAGATGCTGTGAGTATGGCCATAGTAAACTGAATATACCTGATCTTGGAAGTTAAGCAGGATAAGGCCTAGTTAGGACTTGGGTGAAAAATAATCTAATATTAACACACGTTTATTTTGAAAGAAAGATATACCTTTACACAACTATTACCAATCCAGGTAAGTACCATCCTGTAAGCTGGGTTTCATAATGTTTCTTTCTTTCAATTTCTCCCTTAAACTTATGTCTATGCAAAAACCATATAATTCAGGAATATTTGAAAATCAGTTGTTTATGGATTTACTCAAGTTAAAATGATGTCATAGATGGTTTGGATTTACCATAATCCATTGGCTAGTATCTTTATCAAAGAAAAGAGAATACATGGATGAAGATCTAATAGAGGGGATGTAGTAATGATAAAGCCAAAAGCCAAATAATGCAATGGCAAAATAAAGAACAGAGGAAGGATAGTCCTAGATCTTTTACAGAGAACATGGCTGTGCTGAAACTTTGACTTTGAATGACTAGCCCCCATAGTGAGTGAGAATAGTTTAATGCTCTGTTAGCCACGTGTTTTCTGCTATTTTGCTATGAAAGCATTGGAAAACCAATACATGTAATACCTCTGCAATATATGACAGGAGAAGAGAGGGAGCACATAACCCTGCGTGTTTCATCACACCCACACAACATGTAGCTGGGCGATGTGAAATATACACCACAGATAAGGACATAGGGATGTGCTAATGTTGAACTCTGTGCTCACCTTTCATCAAGTAGATGATTTACAAGGGAAAAAAAATATGTTCAAACTTGTTAAGGTGTTTGGCACAAACTCTTCTTTATTTAAGAACTGATAATTGCTAAATAAAGATTTGGCTACTTTAAAAATTATACCTTTTCTTAAATATCTTCTGAATACACCTAGACAACTAAGACATATATTTTCAGCATCATGTAAGCATTATTTCAGGGAAAACAATACTTTCATGAGGGTTTCTTTTTTCATGCCTTTTCTTTTAAGTCAATTTAAGTTGCTATTGTCAGGTCCTTTAGTATTTTACATCAGACTTTCTAACTTCATTAACATTGAGGGTAAATCTTAAGGAAATAAGTTACTATTTTACTCCAAATTGCTACCATGAAGATCTTAGCTAAGGCAGGCAGTCATAATGTTTTTTATCATATACATTTGAATGTCTGAGAAGTGGAGATGAATGTCTATGAAATTGAAGTCTAGGAAGCGACAAATCGTATTTGACAATTTCTAAAGTCATTCTCAACAAAATAAAAAGTACTAGTTATGTTAAGATTCAAATCATTAACCTTCATTCAGCAATTATTCTATGAATTACCCAGCTCATCAATACAGAAGAGATGCTCCTGAAACATTGCACATAAGCTTTGCAGTCTTATTTTTTAAAGCTAACCAAAGCTTTTAGGAAGCTAAGCTGGTAAAACCAGCAACAGTTGCAAACACTCAGCAGTTAGCTGAGCATTGTTTGGATGGAGAGGAAAACGACTTCATTCATCACTTCTAAGATCGAATGTTTCCACTTGAGTAGCTCACAATATGTAATAAAAGTTTGGCTCAATTTTTTTTCCTTGGGGGTGAGAAACGTACTAGCAGTGGTTTCTTTCAAGCTTAGAAAGTGAAGAACGCTTCATTTATTTCCTTCCAAAACAAATCTTTAGCTTTTGCTATGGTCTGGATCTGGAACGTGAATCAAGGGCTCACACTCGGAGAGCTTGCTTCCCAGCTTATGGCATTATTTTGAGGGACTGTATAATCCTTAGGAAACAGGGCCCGGCTAGTCAAAGTAGGTGAATAGGGGCAGGTCTGTAAAGGCTACACTTGATCCTGCTCCTCTCTGCTCTCTGCCTTCAGGTGTAGGACCACGTGAGATGCACCCACAGGTTGAGCCCCTGCACGCCAAGATGAAGTGAAATCACTCTGAAACTGTCCTTGAGTTACTGTGGTCATGTATTTTGTCACAGCGATAAGGACATCAGCTAAAGAGCACATCTGCAAAGCTGCCTCTTTCTCTATTCTATACTAGGAGACCCACGGTATCTCAGAAAGCTGAGAATGGTTTGTAGCTGCCACTTAGCAATGACATATTTGTCAAGTCTTTTATTTTGTATTTTTTAATGCTTTTGCCTTTCTTCCTAGCCAGTGTTGTTGTGGGTAGACTTCATTAATACAAATTATTCCAGTGACTCCTCTAGTGGACTCAGTTCTCTATACTATTAGAGAGTGATCATTCTGAGTTACACATCTACCTAGTCGTAGCATGTAGAATGAAAGCCACCACCCTCATCTTAGCAAAAAAAGCCCTTTATGACCTACCAGTTAGTAGTCTAAAATAATTACTTGAACTTCATCTTCCTTTCCCTACTCTAGAAGCACTAAGCCATCAGATCATATGTGGTACACATTCTATCTCTACCATGACATTCCCCACAAGCTTCTCTTTTACAGCATAGACCTTACCTCATACTTATAATTCACGGATATTGTTATCCTGTAAAACTCCATTCATGTGTCTTCTCCTCATGGACTTCTTAACTAATTTTTGTCTACCCAGTTAGCTACCTGATCATTTTAGTCCTTAATTGGGAAGAATACCAGATTAAATGAGTGAAGTACTATGCTGCAAACACTATTCTTACATGGTGTGTCATAATTTGTGTTAGACTGGTATCCAGGCAGTAGTGGTGCATGCCTTCAGTCCCAGTACTTGGGAGGCAGAGGCAAGCAGATCTCTGTGAGTTTGAGGACAGCATAGTCTGCATAAAGAGTTCCAGGACAGCCAGGACTATACAGAGAAACTCTATCTTGAAAAAAAATGGTGTTAGACTGCTTTTAATACAAGTCCAAATACTAAAAATTTAAGAGTATTGCTTCTTGAATTCCATTTAGAAATCTCAGTGTTCCCACTTGCTGACTGTGTGGTTGTAGCTAGTAATCTTCTAAGCTTCACACTGTGATTCAGTAATATTATTAGCTTTTGGTGAAAAATTCATTTGTTTTCTGGCCATTATGATTTTATATATAAATTCCAGAATTATATTTAAAGGAATTGTTTGTACAAACTAACACACAACTGATAACACAGATAATAGTCAAGAAAATATGTAACATGCTTAATGTGTATTATAACCAAACTTGGACAGAAAAATGTATATTGAATTCAGCATCATTTCCTGTGGCCCGTTAAAACACTGCTTCTCTTCAGCCAAATCATTGAGTGAAGAAAGAATTTGTACTAAGATGTTCTATTTGCCAGGAGTGCAGCCAAAGTATATATTAGCTGATATTTGCCACCCAGCATTGCTAGTCACCATCTTGGCTTTATCAATGGAAATCATCCAAAGAATGGGTTGAAACCAGCTTGATTTCCTATTTCCATGCACTTGATTATATATACACATAATTAGAAATGTATTTCTATGTTAAATAGTTATTGAAATATTGTGGAACAATCTTAAACAAGTACCACACAGACAAAATATTTTGTGTTGAATTTTTATTCCATAAATTTATTTTTTAATTACTTTAAAATTCAACATCACTGCTAGTTAATTAGCACTTGAGATTCAAAGTATCATTAGTGTTATTAAAGTAGAGTCTTCAAACTCTTCCAGTAAGATGTATACTTACATATTTTCTGGAAAGATTATTTAATGTTTAAATTAAATACTACTTGAAATTATATGATGTAAATAAATCCAAATCATAAAGTAGACATTTATTTTATTTTTTGTATTTATTGTCTTGAAATATTCTTTTGCAAAATATATTTTGATCATATTTCCCCTTTCTCCCATATTCTCCCACATTCTAGCCACCCAATTATATGTTCTTGCTCTCTCTCTGTAATAATACCCCCAAAACAAAATTTAAAACAAATAAATGAAAAACCAAAGCTTACAAAAATACCAAAAGAGCAAATAAAAAAGCATGCAAAAGTAGTGGAGTTAGTTTTGCAGTGCCAGCTACTCTGAAGCATGGGGCGTGCCCTGAAGTGTGACTGATAAATAGTTATATCTATTATCATGGGGCGTGCCCTGAAGTGTGACTGATAATAGATATATCTATTATCACTATGTTGAGGAAGATTGATTTTCCTTCTCCCAGAAGGTATTCATTGAAGATAGCCTCTTGGGGAGAAGTGGGACTTTGTGCCTACTTATCCTTCTCCATACTCAGATTTTGTCTGACTTTAAACATGTGCAGGTCTTCCTTATGTTGTCACAGTCTCTGTGAGTTCATTTGTGCCTCAACCCTGTTGTTTATGGAAGACACAATTTTCTTGGAGTCATCTACCACCTCAGACTTTTATAATCTTTCTGTCTCCTCCCCAGCATGGACCCCTGATCTTTAAGGGGAGGATGTGATAAGGACATCTCATTTAGAGATGAATAGTCCAAAATCTCTCACTCTCTGTGCATTGTCAAGTTATGGGTATTTGTGTTCATTACCATTTGTTGCAAGAAGATGTTTCTCTGATAAGTGTTGATTGAGGTTATGGTCTATATATATATATAACAATATTTCATTGTGAGTCGTTTCGTTGCTATGTTCCTTATATTATCAGAATAATAGTGGTAGATCTTCCCCTAAGGCCTGTGTCCTATTTAGTCCCAGGTTCTTGGTCACTTTATCAGTGTAAGGAATGGATTCCATCTCATGAAGTGTTCCTTAAATCCCATTTTAAAAAAATGACTGGCTATTCACACAACATTTATGCCACTACTACACCAATATATCTTGTAGGCAAATCACTATTGTGGATTGGGGGTTTATAGATTGGTGAAATTAATTACTATGTTTTCACTCTAAGAGTATGAGTAGTATCTACCAGTACCATGAATGCTAGTGAGTAGGGGTAAAGTGTCTAGTTGGGTACCAGCTCAAATTCTCCATGTTCAAAGACCTAAGTAAGTGGTGTCTTTTGCAACAGGGTTTTTAATATTGAAAGGACAGTTAACACTAAATCATTTTGGATAGTCATATGGAAATCAACTACTATAGAGGCTTTCTAAAATATATACATATATGAAGGAAATTTAAATTGAGTTTCTATATAATGGGGAAGACAATGTCCCAACTAAACATGTTACAATACCAATTAAAATCCACATTCAAATGGGTTACATCTTGCTGAGTCATTTGCAAAAGTCATTCCATAGATTCCCTAAAAGATTTTGGGCTATAACCAATGCTACTGGTCACCATAAAAAGATACTTATTTTAGGTCTTAGCTTCCAAATTCTACAAATCAAAGAAAAACAACAGTTATTTCTTTGAAAGACACCTCTATTTTTCTGTAAATAGCAGTCATTTTTAGTGGGAAGTTCATACTTATAAGACATAGTCATCAGGTGATTTAGTGCCCTGGTATGTTTTCCAACCCTGATATACTTCTTTTCCCAATTCTAAGCCCAAGTCGAATTGTCCAGGTTGGTCACAGTTGTAGATGAGCTCACAATTAACATTGCTTAAGTAACAAACCTGCACGTCACTAACTTCCCAGCCTGAGAGACTGGGAAATTGGTCAACTGATTCTTTGCCATAATGTGGATGAACAGTGTAATGGGAGCCCACAAAGTTAGTATCAGATATCTAACATGTTTAACACTGACTTTTTTTTTTCTTGTGGTTTTGGTTCTGTACTTCGTTAACATTTTGAAAGACAACATTCTATTTGAAAAGTCTCTTACTTTTATTTTTATTTTTATTTCTCTGACAGGACTGTTGAATGAGTCAAATGTTTGAGTTGTAGTTTGTTGGATTTTATATCCCTATTTTGGCAGTCATTCTCAGTGCTACTGTCTTAGTTAGGGTTTCACTTGCTGTGAAAAGGCACTATGACCATTGCAACCCTTATAAGGAAAAAATTTAATTGAGGGGCCTTGCTTACATGTTCAGTAGTTCAGTCTATTATCATCATGATGGGGTGTGTACAGGCAGTCATGGTGCTGGGGGAGTTCCTACATTTTCCAGGCAACAGAAAGTCAACAGAGACACTGGGTGGTATCCTGAGCATAGGAAATCTCAAAGTCCTCCTCACAGTGACACACTTCCTCCAGCAAGGCTATACCCATTCCAACAAAGCCATGCCTCTTAATAGTGACGCTCCCTATGAGATTATGGGGGCCAGTTACATTCAAACTACCACAGTTACCTTTCAAACCTTCCATTTGACCTTCTAATTCCTCTGATATTCACACTTACAAATCTATTTTACTTCACATTTTTTTCTTTCTGAAATAATAAAGGAGTGCTATTTGGTTTGCAAATAAACAAAAAATAGAAACAATAAATAAAACACTTAAGGTAGAAAATACATTCTAATATGAATTATTTGGGAGTTCTCAGAATACCTCTTTTTTTTTTTTTTTTAGTTTTTTGAGACAGGGTTTCTCTGTGTAGCTTTGCGCCTTTCCTGGAACTCGCTTTGGAGACCAGGCTGGCCTCGAACTCACAGAGATCCGCCTGTCTCTGCCTCCCGAGTGCTGGGATTAAAGGCGTGCGCCACCACCGCCCGGCGGAATACCTCTTTTTGGCATCATAGAATTACACTCAGCAATTCTTTAGGACTTGGAACTGAATTAAACTCTTTCTTAGCACACTGAGAATGCCACCTAAAGGAATATATCCCCAACATGCAAAGTAGACTCCAATCTCTGACCTTTCATGCTGCTTTGCCAGTCCCATATCCTAATAGCCAGTCTTTGAAGACTCACTTGGAGTTCTGTTATTTAGCTTGTTACTCTTCCATGTGTTGTTGTGGTTATACCATCTAACATAGTGAGGATTTCACAAGTATATTTGTAGGCAGCAGAATCTTTGTACTTATTTTTTTCTTTCCAATTTGAGGAAAATATCTTCTATAACTTATTGAGTTCCATTTTAATATGAAATTAATTTTAAAGAACCCTGACTCTTTGAGAGGAATCACAAGTTTCCCCTTCTCAATGTTGTGAAGTTTATTTTTTTCCTCTGTAGAATCTACTTTATAATAATATTCTTGGTTTTGAATGTTTTCATAAACTTCTTTTCCTATTCTAGCATTCTGAAAATTTATTTGGAAGATATTATTCTGAAGACAAATTCTTATCTGGAAGACCTCATGGGTATCCTTTCTTCCAGACTGCACATGTTAAGGCAGCAGACTCATACAGGTGGTTACTGATTCTGTTCTGTTGAGTTTGGGTACTAAAACCTGGAGAAGAAAGTAGAAGGATGGAGAAAGCATTCAGACATTTGGTGAAGAAGTACAGCCAAATGTGCCACACAAAGGGCGAGCGTCGGTGAAGCCTGACTCTGGGAACATAGAAAGCACCACGTTTTTCATCTATCTCTTTTCAGCTCTGCCTCCTAGCCAGCCTGCTGACCACAGCACAAGGCTTAGTCATTTGCCTTCCTCCTTGTTCTTTTCCCCATTCTCTCTTGTCTGGCCAGAATTATCTGCAAGTGAAATGTGCTGAGGTCAGCTGCTCCTCAACTGTGTATAGTCTGAGTTTCTTTCCTTCAAATCAATCAGTAAGTCTGATTTGATTATTGTGTCCTTGGCAGAAACACAGAAATAATTTAATTTGAAATCGAGTTAGTGAACAGTGCTACTGGATGACGGCTACATGTGAAGCACTCTCACATGCACTAACAGGTTTAATTCTTACTGGGAGGCCCATGGCTGGAATAAAAACAACCACTCTAAGAAACATCATCACAAATACATGTAAATACTCTAATGGATAACAAACAACAAAATATTGGAATTTAAACCCTGGTCTGAGTCCAAAATGGCTTAGTGAAAAAATAAGCAAATCTGGAAGCTGACCATCACTAGTACTTAGTGGAAGCTGTCCTGGCAGAAGAGAAGATATTCTAAAGAGAGAAACTTGTGCCTTTCCATGTGATAATCTGACTATTAAAACAATGGTTCTCAAAGAATTAGAATTTCTACAAGAATCACATGCTGGGAAAAGCCAGCCAGAGAAACTTATTTCCCAGGAAGAGATTTCATGCAATTCTGACAACTTTTTGGACTACAATTGAGGAGAGAATGGAGCAAGATAATATGGGTGAATATCTCTTAACTAGGACTAATTAGTTATGCAAACTATTATCATCTATTTAATCCTAAATCTTATCTCAGGACCCAGAAGTTGGACTTGAGGGTCACTGGTCCTCTTCTCAATGTGGTCACATTGAATACACCTTCTTCCTCTTTAACTATTTCTTATCTTTTTCAGGTGCCATCTGAAGATGGCTGGCCAAGCCTATCTTGTCAAGACTACCAGGACCCATGCTCTGACCCTAACAACTATAGTAACATTATTTGTTTTCATACAATTACCACAAAAAACATAATGAAGCTGCTTTATTTATAGGTCCTTAGAAAATCTAGTTTTAGTAACATAACATAAGCAATACGAGGCCACAAAGGCAGGGGAAGGAGGACCAGGCATTTCATCACGTGTTAAATACCAACTTATTATGCCGTGTTGTCATATAATCAAAAAATGGAGTACAGGATTTCAAGAGAGGTACACATACTGGACAGTTACTGGCCCATTCAGTATAAACAAAATGAAATACTTACAAATGTTAAACACACTGGGAACATATTCCCAAAGTCTCCTGAAGCTCTTATGGCACTGTTTTCTATACTCTTAGTTTCAAATCCTGAATTACATCAACAACACTCTCCAAAACCTCTGATGCAGAAGAAACAAGTAAGGGTTATTATCATTTTACATCAAGAGAATTTAGAAGACAGATGCTCTTTCTTGCATATGATTTTCTAAACTTACCCTGTAATTAGCTGTGAAAATGAGATTAGAAACTCCTAACTCTCACAACCAAATCATTCCTTAATCTAAGCTGTAATCATAGGCATTTGAAGCTTATATATCCACTATTATTTTAAATAGACTATAGAATCAAAACTCTCATTCTGCATTTGAAAAATCATTTAAACCAATTGACCTGTGCTATGCAAGAATGATGTTCACTGACTGCATCCTATGGAGATAAAAATAGAATGTATAATTAATTAAACTGTAATCAGTAAACAATGTTCCTAACCTTGCACATTAACTTTCTACTCCTGTGTCAATACTAAATTTTAAGAGACATTAGGAATGATAGTCAAATGCAAATGGATCCAATTGTAGTCCAAGACTCACTTATTTGCAGAAATGAAAGAGCTGTACCCTGAAAGTGTGTTTTCAATTTAAAGGTTTTTTTTTTTTATTTTAATCATTAAATTTAATTAGATCCTCAAAGCTCAAAAGCCTTCCATTTGATTTCATTACATCAAAAGCGTTCATTTGATCTCTATAGCATTGGGTAAGAGATTGAGAATCAGCTGCAGTGCACCCATTTAAAGAGTGAGATCAGAGAATAAACAAATAAACTGGTACGGGTGAGATATCAGATGACAATTTAGATACACCATGGGGATGCAAGAACTAACATCAGGAGCATGGCAGCTTAGCAAAGAGGGTAGTCTCCACATTGTATTTGAGAAGAACAACTCATTAAAAAGAACACATGAGAATATGTATATATCTATTCCCACTGGAGCCATAGGGACTGAAAGTCAATCCAGAAGAGGACTCTTTCAGTAAGTACTACATTTTCCCTGTATTATTTTGCATTACTACTAGGTATTATTGGTTCTGCATTATTTTGACTTCACCTGGAAATAACACAGAAATATAATTAATGTACAAGTACAGAGAAGGAAAACTGACCTTGGGCTCACTTAGCAAAGGACTGAAACACCACCTTAAGGACTGTCTTATGATATAATCTATACTCCAGTTGCATCTGTCCCTTGTTGTTCAGACAAGAGCTGAATGCATCTGCCTAGTGCACAATGCCTTCTGTATCTTACAGGGAGAAGAGGTGGGTAGCAACCAGAAATTAACCAGGAGTAATGCTTTGCTTGAGATCCAGTAGGTCTCTGCTGTACTTAGATGATCTTTGGGAGGGCCTCTACTCAAACTACTACCTCAAATGCAGAGACAAAAACAAATGAAAATATAATAATCCACAGCAATAAGCAGTAATTAATCATGTCAAATAACAACAGGCATTTCTGGTAGATTTCTTTACATCTTTAATCATTAAACATATTGAGGTTTGATTTTATATGTTGATATTTGTATGTTAGCACACACACCAACATGATACATGGAAATAAGACATTTATTAATGTCTTTAGCCATTGGCTTTTTCCATTTACTCAATATATTTGAATGTTAAAAATATAGATACATTTTAGCTAGTTAAATGAGGAAAGATGGTGTTTTACTCTAACAAATAAGAGAAAAAAGTTCATTTCTCAATAACATTTCCTGGCTATTGTCAGTGTCACATAATTTCCACCATTATTTGTTTGTTTGAAGGTGGTAGAGATATGAGCATGTGCATTATTAAGATAGTCTGAATATGGTAATTTTCATAATGAGATTTATTGTATACACCTCCTGGAATAAAAAGCAGACTGCTCTATTCTAAAGCATTTAAATGGCTGTAGGATAGTGAGATTCCATTATTTTTAATGGAACAAAATTTGTATTCTGGGTTTATTAGAAACTGAATGAGCTGAAGAAACAAGTTTGTTCTTATATCCCTTATGTAATGAGGTGGCTGGTATATGAAACATTTAGTTTTGTGGTTCCAAATGCCTGGATGGAATTTAAATGATTATAAATTAACACTAAATAGCCAATTGGGATTGCAGGTGATGTTTTTGTTTTTACATTTTTTAGTAGTCAATGATTTCATGGCCAAGGTCCTAGCTTGAGAAATTTTTATCACATGAATATACAGCAGCAGGTAACATCTGAGTTTTAAAGCTGATTTTAATTCATCACTCTGGTGCCTAGTTCAGTGCTTTGTTTTTGATAGAAATGTGGTAAGCTTATTCAACTAAAGCAAAAATAAAAGAAAATGAAGTGCAACAAGGTTGAGCTATATCTTGACAGGAAAGTTTGTCCATAAGATCTGAACCAGAGTCAAAAGGAACAATTTTTTCTTTACTCCCTAATTCAGTAAAAGTACTCTCAAGTCTCTGGACCCATCAACCTTCTCATCCATAATTGTCCAAAAAAGAAGGAAAAAATAATCCCTGTTACTTTACACAAACTAAGCCTGGGATTGAAATCTGGTATTTTTCTTTTTAAATATACTTTTGTGCACTATAGTAACAAACATGTGAGCTATCAAATGACACAAGAAATCAAATCACAGGATGAACTAATAACCCCCAATTGGGGTTGTTTTGACCAATTTCAATAGGTTCATTAATTAGTTTCTCAGGATAATCTTATATAGAGGCAGTTCATGGAATCAAAATAAGGCTCAGCACTATGTGGTTTGTATCAGAGAGTTTTGTGCTTGTCCATAAAAGTCCCAAGAAATCTGTATATATTTAAGCCAATTAAAGTACTTCCACTTATTGTTTTATATCTCTAGGAAGTTCATTTTGTTCATTGATTCCTTCTTTACCTCTTGTCATACTGGGACTTGATTCAGAACTTTGTACATGCTGGGCAAGTGCTCTGCTGATGATATACATTCCTGTGTCTTGAAGCACATTTTGTATGGGATTTTCAGGCTATAAGATTCCTACGTAAATTAACCTTTCTCCTCCCTTCAACACCACCAGCACCATTCTCACTGCCTCTACCATGAATAAGCAGGTACCCAAATATCAACCGGCTCAACCAAGTGCTTTCTACCATATAAAGGCTCTGAAATCCCAGGAGCGATATAAAAATATTTTATACGTAATGTATAGCTTATGAAAAAGTTATTAAGGTAAAAATCGAGACTTTTTATTAAGATCACCCATAGATAAGGTAAACCAGACATTGCTTGACCTAAATAAAGAATTAAAGATATCATTAGCTGCAATGACATGTACACACCACACTGAATTTTACTCTTTCATCCATCTTCTAACATGCTTTGTTCTGGAGAGATAAGTTACCAGCAAACAGCAGAGTTAACTATGCAAATGATCTCCCAATGGTTCTAGCATGAAATGAAGTGAGCAAAGTTGCATGCATGGGACAATGTTCAGCATTCTTGACAGCCACATAACCACAATGTAACATTAAATGAACCATCAAATAAAGTAGCACAATCAATCAAATGGGCATTTACAAAATTATATTCACTGAAAGGTCAATAATTTCCTCAGGGATCCCAGGGTCCTCTAAGGGATCCTTTGCCTTTGCTAAGTGATCTGTGACTCTGCAAATGTTTGCCTCTTACTTTATAAACAACATAGAAGGCATCAAGAATAAACTCTCTCCCTCTACATTAAAAACATGACGAATAGGGGAAACCCTCATGGCCTCTGAAATGCTGACAAAGCAAATGACCTGGCTCAGTTTGCAGAAAATCACTCAACATTGGTCTCTTCTTAGTCACCTATACTGATCTATATCCTAGGCTGGATGTGGCCTTCCTTTCAGAATGTTGATTCAATGTCTGACTCTGCAGCTACAATTTCCTTTCCAATATGTAAGGTATGTTGCTTACATACCCTTTTCAGCTGTCCATCTTCAGATTCCTCCCTCTGCCTACTTTTTGTACAGTTGCTGAGGATGGCGTCATTTATGCTCATGCAACCTAATAGCTTTAAGTCATTCTCCTCATCTAAAATCCCAATTCAGTCAACTATGGTTGATTACCTCCACTCTCTTAGAAGATGCACAGGTGCACCAAGTTCGATATTTCTAACATACAACTTATTATTTTCCCCTCAAATTCTGCTTTTTCTTCTGAAATTGCTACATCAGTGAGTGAACTTCCCAAGGCTTTCAAAAAGGATGTAATCGTCTATGTGTCTCTTTTAAAGCTTTTCACAGTTGAAAATTAGTTCTCTCTATACTGTTCAACATCCCATCTACTTCCTTGTGCACCCTACTCTGGAATACTGCCACTGCCTTTGTCATTTTCAGTCATTAGTTCTTTAATGGGTCTCCTCATTTCAGTCTGACCCTCTACAGCTTATGGCTACAAGGCTGCCAACATTATGTTTGTGGAAAAACAATTTTTAATTATGTTATTCCTCATTCTGAAATCTAACACCTCATCATTTTCTACTGGATAAAGTGACAATTTATTTACCCAGCCATAAGCTCTATATAGTCATATGTCTGCCTCAATCTTTAGTGCCCTTTTTCAAGCAAGATGCCTAGACTTCTAAAGATTCAAGCTGCTTCATGCAGTGTCCAAGGGGATTGGCTGCAAGGAATATATTCAATCAATAATCAAGTACAGCGAAGAAAGCTGTGGCAGAAATAATTAATTTGCCACCAAAATACTTGCTTTCTTGTTTGCGAGCCTAGAGTCATGATTAGAGGAGTCACATTGCTTTTAGTGTGCCCATGTTACAGGTGTTGCCTCATTGAAGGAGAATCTTTATGCCTCACTTTTGAGTTAAGATGTCAAGAGATTCATTTATGCTTTCTTTATATTCTGTCTTTTCTATCTCTTTTTATCAGGTACTGAGAACAATGAGATACTAGGCTCAAGTAAGCCTCGGGAAGAATGCTGAGACACTGCTTGAAGAACATGATCATCTTTGCCCTGACTGTTACCTAACACATGCATGTCTGTACCGTGCTACACTACTGATATTTTAGAGATATAATTACCCAATGCAGTGTAACACAAATAAAGGATATAAAATTGAGTCACACAAAATGAATTCCTTTCATTTGGAAGCCTTCACTTTAACCAAATGATAAAGGGGGCTTATTTTAAGTAAGTCACTCCAGTATTTAATAACTACATTCTCTTAACTTGAGGTGTAGAATCTTCTTTCATTGTAAGGTTTCATTTCAAACTTTTCATCATGATACATAGCAAAAATTAGCTCAGATTAGATGCTTGGTTTCTTCTTCTATGGAATTTCCATAATCTAGCTTCCTTGCAGAAGACTATAGAGCAAAGGTGAAATTTTGATGGATTCAGTCTAATACTGTCATGTTCTCTAGTACAAGGACTTGACTCATAACTTATCTCTAGACAGAGAGGGCAGGTGATTCTAAGGAAACAGTGTCTTCCAAGCACAACAAAACTGATGCACATACAAATTCACAGAGACTGTGGCAGCATGCAGACAGTCTGCACAGATTTAAGTAAGCTGGGGTCCCAGCAATGAGAGCAGAAGTGGTCATGGGTTGTCATCCCTAGGCAAGATGGTAGCTCCAATTGGCACCCTCTTACAAAGAAAAAGTTAGTTTTCTCCAATGGAGTCTAACTGGGTATGTTCTAAGTTTATAGGATTTAATGCAGAATCATCTTTTTCTTTATAAACATAAACATCTAATAAAAAACATGTTGATCTCTAATTATAGTCTATTGTCACCCATGGTGTCTAATTGTTTATTATAGCATGGGATAAATCCTAACAATAGTTCTGTGTGTGAAGAGTTCAGAGTGGAGGTGAGGTCCTTGTCGAATTTCAAATGCAGTGTAATCAGACTGCTCTTCCTCCCACCTGCAGGCTTCTGGATGCATGCATTGATTTATGCCAGCTCAATCTTCCAACTTTTCATCAAGATCTTCAATATTCGGCACCTTCATTATGAGCTATGGTTTTCTCTATCATTAGAGAAACACAGTTAACTAAGCTCTCGTCAAACAGCAGTGATTACTTTCAAGTTCCTGAGCTTGTTGCAGTAGGCTTTAGGACAAGGATAGATTTATTGCTTTTTAAATAGATTCTTAATCTGCAAATCAATAAAAATGCCTCCCTTCAGCAGTGGCACAGGGTGAATGACTCACCCTTGAAAGCAGAATGAACTAAAGCTGCCGTTTTCCTCTTTAACACACTGAGATGAGGGTGTACTTTTCTCTGCTTAGTTTACTACCTAAAGTAAGGAAGTGCCCGTGATTTCAGCCTGTTTTCTCCATAAATAAGCCTGGGACTGAACCTGCCATGGATGCTGTTTCAAAATCCACATTCTGTGTTATGTAGTGAGGAAAATAAGACTCAGTTATCTGCTAGCTGATCAAAAGTAAGATTGAAAGGTGAAAAACCTCAGTGTGGACAATATGTCATACCAAAGATACAAAGATTTTGATAGGTTCTGAATGAGTAGCAAGTTTTGGGATTCAAACTTTGGATAATTGACATAATAAAGACAATAAAATGAAAAAGTGAAATTACAGCTCATAGGCTTATTTTTCCATATTCCATCTCCTCATGCTTACTCTACATACAGCACATTGTAAACACTTCTTGAAGCATTTCAGAAATCTATGATGTACACAGAATGAACTATCTTGACATGGAGCTCATGGGTGGAAGATGTATCTAGAATGCACAAGGTCTTGGGTTTGATCCCTAGAACTAGACAGCAAATAGAATCCTCAGAGAAAATCCTTTAGTCTTTAGTTAGAAAATGTTTCCTTAATTTTTTCTAGGACCAGTGATGAATAAATTAGAGAAACCCAAGAACCATCTAACAATTTGCCCACGTGCTTTAAAAGTTTTGGAAGATTTGTATTTAATGTGATGTCTCCATAGTATATTTTCTTTTCAAATAATTTAAATATAATAGAGGTTAAGGTTTGTATATTCTTTTAAAAATTATGTTGCTGGGTGGCAGTGGCACACACCTTTAATCCCAGCACTCGGGAGGCAGAGCCAAGGTGGATCTTTGTGAGTTCAAGGCCAGCCTGGTCTATAGAGTGAGATCCAGGACAGGCACCAAAACTACACAGAGAAACCCCTGTCTTGGAAAAAAAAAATATGTCAACACAAGTAGTACTTTCATTTGGGTTATACCATTAAGTATTAAAAGGAAATGTTTTAAACAACATTTTTTGGAAAAAAAAAAAACAGTTTTGGAGCAAAAGCACAGTCTGTGTGAAAACTTGAGAAAATGCCTTCATCCTTTAAGAAAACATTTGAGTTGAGAGACAGTAAAAGAAACATTATTCAGTTTAAGTGAATGTCAATGGTTTTCCCTTGTAAAGTGTTTCATTTCGCTCTCCTCTTCCTCTGCTCCTATTTTCTACCAGTTGTAATTAACAGGACACTTGGTGCTAGCCTGCTGCTCTTTTCCCATATGCCATCATCCACAGACACCAAGAAAAAAAAGAGGAGGGAAATTTGGCACTGGGTTCTTATGTGAAGCTGTATTTGGTAGTAGACCTTCCAGTGGGAATAAAAGATATTTTAAAGGCTCAATCTATTTGTAAAAATCATCATTCTAAGAGGGCATGAATTTGAAAGATTGCAAAGAGAGGGGTATGTGGTAGGGTTTGGAGGGAAGAAGGAGAAGGGAGAAGTGATATCCTTATATTGTAATCTCAAAATATAAGAAAGTTATTTAATAAAAAAGAATCTTTATTTAAAAATGTATCTTTTATCTACTAACTCAAATAAAAGGGAGAAGGAAATAAAACCAAATAAATATACTAATTTTTGATCTGGTCCCTTAGCCTGTAGTCCTTTGACATTGACCCTTTATATTGGCCTCCTGAGACATCACTAGCATCGTGCTTCATGTAGTAGAGTCCTAACCTTTTTGCACTAAATAGATATATTAGTTTTCAATGTCCAACTTTAACTGGACCATAAACAATTTTGGAGGGAAGAAGGAGAAGGGAAAAGTGATATCCTTATATTGTAATCTCAAAATATAAGAAAGTTATTTAATAAAAAAGAATCTTTATTTAAAAATGTATCTTTCATCTACTAAGTAAAATAAAAGAGAGAAGGAAATAAAACCAAATAAATATACCAATTTTTGATCTGGTCCCTTAGCCTGTGGTCCTTTGACATTGATCCTTTATATTGGCCTCCTGAGACACCACTAGCATCGTGCTTCATGTAGTAGAGTCCTAACCTTATTGCACTAAATAGATATATTAGTTTTCAATGTCCAACTTTAACTGGACCATAAACAATTCATGATTATATGACCATATTTCAATAAAATGGTGGAAAAGTGGATAATTTACTCCTCATGACACAAACTTTATTGTTTTTGTTATATCATAAGTATCAATGGCTCACCAATTGGTTGATCTGATCCTATCAAGACAGCCACATTGTGATTTGATTGACCACATATTCTGGTTGACTCAACAGGATGGCCAAATTGTGCAATCCTGACTTCTTTACTACATCCTATGTCCCTCCAACCAACACCTCAGAAAGACATTTCCATGATGTTACATCTCTTTACCCCCAAGATTTCTACTTTACATTACTTTTATGTCAGTCATATTTAAAGGAAAAATGAAAACACTCCAGTTCCTCTTAAACTATTGATATTTTAATTTTATTAAGAAGATTAATTGTCTTCAAAACCAGAAGTATTCTGAATAAAAACTTGAGTCTAAGCTACCTAAGCAGGATTCTCCATTAGCAAGAAAGTGAGCAGACTCTTTGTATCGTCAGTGTTTGTCAGAAAACAGCATGGGTCAATGAATGCTTAGAGAGCTGAAGGTAGTGTTTACAGCACCAGTGAGAGAATTTAATGATAATCTCTAAGTGTCCAATCCTAAGTTATACACTGATATCACTGTGGGCAATAGTTTCTTGAGTAACTCTGATATGAAATGAGAGTGTGAAACTCAACCTGTGTTTTCTTCTTGATTTTTCTCATGATTCTGACTATAGGTAGGTAGCCTATACACCAGTTTGGACATAAACTTAAAATCTTTCTCCAGAGACCCAGATTCATTAAAGGAAGCACTTTTTTCTTTCAGAAAAAGCAGATACAAGTATCTGATGTTTCCACTTAATCTTTTTAAAATATTAAACCTTTAGCTGCAGAAACCCTCATTCTAGGAGCTCTACATCAACAGGGATACCTACTTTATCTCTTTCTACACATTTTTGTAATAGGAATAATAGCAGGCCCTATGTCATGTGCTGATTGAGAAGACTAAATGAGACAATTGACACAAGATGCTTATCACACAGAAAACACTAAATCAAGTTTACTATCTTTATGGTAATAGCTAATTAACTTGATTTTGATTGAGGCACTTTATCGTCCTCATTAAAAATATATATTAATCCATTACCTAATATTTATTGGCAAGACACTGTGGTAACTATCATGGCCTTACAAGTATTTGCTATAAATAATTACCAAATCATTGTAAGTTCTGACTACCTGAGGTCTGAATGGCTAAACAGTTATTCTAATCATTCAACACTCTAAGTGTAGATGGATTCATTACCTGGAAAATGGCCATGCTTCAGAGTATAGTTAACAAATGCCAGGAAGCTCAAAGATGTGTCACACACTGCACAAGAAGAGTTCTAACACTTTCATCGTTGAAATCTGTTGCCTTCATATCAAAATGTGATAATACAATAAATGACTACCTGTAAAGTATTTATGTTTATGCTCTATGCACATTTCTGAACTAAACTCACAATCATCCAATGGGAAGAATAGAATCATTACTACACATAAATTGAAAAGGGCCAGCGTTTGTTTAATAATGTCCTCAAGCAACATAGCAGAATGTACAAGGTGATTTTAATTTACACTTAGCCATGTCACCTTTTAAACAGTTGGTCTTACTTAAAGAGGACTATTTATGTTATCTGATATGGCAGCACAGGGCTAGTAGTAACATATGTGCATTGTGTATTGTGATCATGTGACTTAAAAAGCTGTCCTGCTTTATTAAATTAACAAACCTGTATAATGCCAAATGAACATGCTAGGTCATTGGCAAAAGAGCATATAAGCATCCAGCTGTTATATAAAGCCTTGAGGGTCTATGGCATCTGGTAATCTACAGTAAAAATTTGAGTGTGTATCACCGTAGTGGTATGTTAAAATGAGGCACTTAGAAAGTGTTGTGAGCTCTCCAAAACCAGTGTCTTCATCTCGGCTGATTCTACAATAGTTTTTGAATATAGTTACTTAGATCAGTTAACTTTTAAAATTTTCTATTACATTCTATTTTCTGGCTAAAAAAATAATTTTGTCAGGAAAATCAAATACCAATACTGAATCAAAGAAATTACACCCAAAGTCACTCAAAATCTGTACTCAATTTTTGCTGAGCCCCTAAGGTCCATTCCCTTATTCCTGAGATTCACCAATCAAAATTCTTTACTTAGATACTATGTCCAATCAGATTTTACCAATTCACCCTAGTACAGACTCCCTGCTTTTCTCCTTAAAAACTCAGTACTACAAAAACATCTACTTGCTGCTACTGCTGCTGCTGCTTGCTGTCTGCCTTTACCCCACCCCCAACCCCAGCCTGCTTGCCCCTTTGTGATGAGAATTTGGTGTCTGAGTGTGTCCTGTACTGACTCAGAGAGAACTGACTTTCCTTACAAGAAACATAGGCAGTCATAAAACATGTCATGTGGCTTTCCAATTCAAGATTAGAATTCCAGGTTACTATTAGGTCTCACCAGATAACACACGCATTAACTCTCCTTTACCGCAGATTGTGTTCAATAGGCACGTCGCACATGTTCTCGTTGAATCAAAGAAAAAAAAAAGCTGCTGGTTTTGATGGTCTCTTTTACTATTACTTGGCTCTATGAATTGTCCATTAAGTGGGTGATAGTGCAGCATGAACAATTAAGAATGCAGAAATGAACAAAAGTGCTGTCTTTGAAACTTCAGTTCTGGAAATTCTAGTTAAAGAAGCTGCTGATGGTGAAGGAAGGGGAGCTGCTGGAAACACAGAATCACCTGCCCTGATGTCTTCCTGAGGTGGGTGCTCCTCTCAGGAGATTCAGGAGATCACTCTGCCATGGTGCCACTGCAGCTCCTCCAACACTAGGCTCCTTAAGGTGGGCCTAGATTAGCAGGTTTCCATGTGTGAAGAAATTAATATATCCTGACACATCCTAGTTGTGCATCCTTAAATTTATATATCTTCAACATGAATTTCTGTCCTTCACTACAGTTGTTTCAGTGAGGAGTAAGTTAGGAATCTCCTGATTTAGGACATGTATTGCATTATTAGAGGAACCATTATCAAAAGTTGCCCACTCTTCTTATTTTTCACTAGAATGGGGGCAAGGCTTAAAAACTCCCGTCTTTCTCTCCCTCTCCCCCACCGTGTGTGTGTGTGTGTGTGTGTGTGTGTGTGTGTGTGTGTGTGTGTTTTGGAGATTGACATCAGTTTTCTTTCCTCAATCACTTTCTTTGCTCATCTTTGGGACAGGGCTCTCACTGAACTGAAACTCACTGATGGAGCTACACTGGCTAGTTAGTGAGCTTCAGGGATCTGCCTGTCTCTGCCCTCTCAGGGTGGAATTCCAAACACATGTGTTTTGCTTGACTTTTGCTGTGAACTCTGGGATCTGAACTCGGGTCCCTGTGAATGTGACATAAGCATTTAATCAATGGGGCCATCTCCCCAGGCTGAGAACAATTCTGTTTTGTTCTTTATTTTTCAGACTGTCACTCATAATAGTGAACAGTGGCTTTTGGAAAATTCAGCTTTTCTTTTCTCAGAATCTCCCAAAATTGTTTAAGAAAAATGTCAGCCAGATTTAACAACCACAGGGGAGTCCTTCCAACTTGGAATCACAGAGTTAAGGTTGGCAACTTTGTTGTAAGTTCCTGTCAAGAAAGACAAAGTCACAATATCATCACCTCTGAGATAAAACAAGGCTCACTGTTTGATTAAAGTCTCCAGAGCTCATCTCATCTTTTCATATGCCTGAATTTATACAAAAGCTTGCATTATAAAAGCTAACAGAGCTGCATGTGTGCCACTTATCATGAGATAACAGGAGACAGGAAATCATATTAGCCAGCAGATAATACAATGCCTGTTCAACATTTTTGATAACAATATTGAGTGCCTAAGAGAAAATGATACTCTTCTAATTATTGTTATTCAGGATTGCAGAAATGACTCAGTGGTTAAGAGCACTTGCTGCTCTTCTAGACGACACAACTTTGATTCCTCACATCCAGGTTGGGAAATCTTATAACTACTTATAACTCCAGCTCCAGGGAATCTGACAACTCCTGGTCTTTGTAAGCACCTACACTTGTGTGCACATACACACATGCACACATACACATAAATGATAACAAAAGAAACTTTCAGTTATACCAATTACTGCTATTCTATAACTGAATTTACACAGGGAAGTAGGAATAATTTAAGGCCATCCTCCTTAGCCCAAACTCACAGCCTACTGCTGAGAGTAAAAACAAAATGGAACAAACAAATAACAGCAATAAAAACTACCTTTCATCTTCTACTAGAGAGCAAGGAGACCGAAGTAGGACAGTGTCATAATGATACTAATTAGTTTCTAAAGTAACCCAGGTAATTGCCCAGAAATCCTTTATGATTTAAAGGCTCTCTCCTTGTGAGCAGTCAACTACATCTTCAGAATGCATTTGATATTTTACACTTAGATGGCATTAGAACAAATGGGGCATTCATAGAGGTTTTCTTGGCCCTTGGGATGTAGATATGATATTGGCATCCAGTTACTTTTGCCACTTTTAGGCTATTTCTCTCACTGAGAAAGTCCTTGGGTCTAGACCCACTTCTCGCTAATACCCCCTCGTGTGTTCCAGGACATAGGCTTTCCATTATTCCCCTCACCAAGTTTTAAAAAGAAAATTTGCATGCTAAGCAGATCTTGCTGATAGTTTAGCATGGTGGCTCTGTTAACATCACAAAAGCCACAGTGAAGTACTGTGAGCCACACTGTCACCTGCCACCGTTTTGTCTGTCTGCAAGGGTTCACCTACTACTTTTGCCTCTCACACTGCTGGCCCCTTTTCTCTTTAATTTCCTCCTCTCTCCAGCATCCTCTGACACCCAGAGTGCAAGCTCTACTTTATGAGAAACAAATTCTGTATTGCTTTTGCCCAAATCACGTGTAAAATACATATTCCCCATTATAAAATTACTCTAACTATTGTTTTCTTTTTTGAAATTGGGTCTCAATGGTGGTCCAGGATGGCTTTGAATCAATGGCAGTCTAAGTTTCTCACCTTCCCTCCCAAATGCTGGCATTAGAGGGAGGAGATACCACAACCAACTCAAACTATTTCTTTTTTTATTATAAAAAGCTGAATTTCTCAGATGGCAGCTGATATTTTTTTTCTTTTGTAAGAAGGTCTTTCATTTGAATCAAGTATTGTAACCACTAGTGATTTATAGACTTTCCATGTAATTGAAACTCTGACTTCACATCAAGGAACTTTACATATGACTATATTCAGAAGGAAACTGTATTCAATTAAAAAACTAATACTATTATTAAAAATATAGTCAGTAGATATTTAATCTTTAATTGCATAAGTATATGTGAAAGCCATTAATAACATATATTGACACACTTTTATTAAATTTTGACAAAGAATTAATTTTGCCATAAGATAATCAATAGCCTTAAATGGAACAAAACTCATATATGATATTGATTTGGAGACAGGAAAAGTCATTTAAAATGTTGCTTAGAGGAACAAATAAAATTGTAACATGAATATTGAAAAATATTAATTCATTTTTTTCTTGAAAGAAAAAGACATGGGGTATTTCTAATAACATTGATTTATAGATTTTACATAGGAACTTTTTTGGAGGAAAGAAGAACTTTTGATATTATATGGTATGTTAGTAGCAATTAAACGACAGTCATGTCTGTATTGTGTTAAATGTTAGTGAGTCGAGTAAGTTAGGTCTTCTACTTGTATGGAAAAAAAAAAACGCTAAACAAACAGTGGAACAGCACTCTAGGAAAACAAAGACTGGAGCTGTCTGGATACAGTCACATCTGAGACATGTGTGGGACACACAGGAGAAATTGTTCCTGCTAAGGCACTACATAGAGATTTTCCTGTTCTTTTACTGACGTCTAACTTTCCATACATTTCTCCCTCTTCATCTTGCAGGTGTGTCTCAGCCCCACGTCTATTGCAGTCCTCATGTCTTCTGCCCTTGTCCACCTTGCTCTCAACTGAGCTTTGTATCTTCTCATTAACAAATTCTTAAAAAGTACTATGATTTCCTGGCTGTTTGTTCTTTGTTAATTCATAAGTTTCTGTTGGTTTTTGTTTGGAAATTAGTAAGTAGATCATGGACAGGACTATGCATAAACTGCCCTCAGATAACGCAGATATTTTGTCAAAAGGAAGATTTCTCTTGTAGCAGTGTTCTCAGGATAGGTAGAGAAACATCTCAAGGAAGTGTGCATTACTATGGATTGAACTTTCAACTGAGGCATCTTCACAGATCAGAAAGCAGAGAACATCCTCTCCCGCACATTCTTACCTCCACCAAATAACCATGGCTAACTAGCACACTTATAGAATTCTCCTACTGTGCCACCTCCTACTTCTTTCCCACATCCTGTCAGTCACTGAATCCAATCATCATTAGAAGGTGCAGAAGCCCAGCACACACAACAGGGACTGAGCGACATCCATAGCAATTAGTTTGTTTTGATATGCCCAGCATGGTAGCCACCTGGCCTGGGGAGACTGCTGGGGGAGTTTGGGAAATGAATGTGACCTTTATCTGTATGTTGGAGCACACATTCTCCCTCCCTGCTATTCCTGTCGATGGAGGGGATAAAGGCTGTGTTAATTATGAGCATGTTCCCTGTCTGTGGAACACATGCAGACAAGGGGAATGAGTCTGAGGTGGGGAGATTCACTAAGAGCTCACATAGAGCAACATACTCAAGGCGATTCCATGCTAAAGGGCACACTGGTAGGCAGGACATCTTGAAAATAATAAATTGTGTTTAGTCACCAATTTCTTTTTCTTTCTGTTGGATAGTGAAGGCCAATTTGGCAGACGGAGAGGCTGCCAGAGAGTTACCAACTCCAGAAACAACAGGTAGACGTGAATGTTTGTTTGTTTCTCATCTTCACATGCTCACAGTGTGGGTAGCTCGAGGAAATACTTGTTTCTCGGGCAAATATGCTGATTTCTACTGTAAAGTGTAGGTCCTTTTATCTAGGTGCTCTCAATAACCAGTAAATGATCACATAACATATTTATAAGAAGATTTAAGACTTATCTATTATCTCTAGGTAACAAGTATAGAAAATAAACACTGTAGAGGGAGTAAAATAAGCCCTATTTGTGCTGGAAATTAAAACAAAGTAAGAAAATAACATGGAAGAAAAAAAAAGCATTTCTGTACTGAGCCTTGGAGTCTCCCTAGGATTAAGCTCAACATTCTCTCCAATGCTAAGGATAGAAACAACCAGCTGTTGAACTTTGAAGTAATTGGTTCACAGCTGTGCTTATACTGAGATGGAAATATGGAAATACATTTGTACAGGGGAAGAGTTTTTTTTCTTTTTGAGCTATAATGAGAGAGTTGTCAAATTAAACCCAAACTGCTGTAAGTTAAATAAATTACATGTGGAAATTCAGTTTCTGATACGTTCACTGGGTAGATCCATTCGTTATGATTTCCAGAAAGAACTCCTGTGTTAATCATCAAAAGCATGCTTATGTTATGGCCTTATGTTTTTATCAAGGAGGTAAGTGACCTGAAATGATTTCTATGTATTTTTGTATCATAAAATATGTAAGAACAGACTCAATGCAACACAGTGGATTTCAAGCATTTATTCAATACCTGCTCTCATAGAGAGGGACACAAAAGATGTTAAGACCACATTCCCGGCTTTAGATATATTTGAAATATACTCAGGAAGGCAAGATTAGCACATTTGAAAGAGGGTGACATAGAATACAGAGACAATCAGAAAGGAAATCAGTGGGAGTTGAAATAATAAGAAAAGGCTTTGTAGGAGAGAGATAGAATAAGGGTTTAAAATAGTAGGTGTGGAGTAACAGAAAATCAGAGGAAAGCATTTCAGAAGCATAAAGCCATGAAGCAAGAATGTGAGGTGAGAATGCAGGAGATGCATGATGAATTTATGAAGAGTGGTATTGACCCCTCTGAAACCGAAGAATCCATGACCTTGTGCTTAAAGAGATTCACAGGGATAGTTTTGGTCCTATATGGGCTACTCAGGTACACACACAGACACACTCCCAGGAACTCAAAATGGTCATATTATTGGGGTCAAAATTCACTTCAGAATAAATAGAAAACACACTGGTCCAGATGAAGACTTGGAGCTCGATTTTTATCTATGACACTATTACACTATGTAATCTCCAACATGTTACTAGATTCTTGACACTTAATAGACCAATATTTAATTATACATTCATGAGATCAAAATTACATTAGAGGAAAACACTAATTTGTAAGTGTGTTTGAAAAGTGATAGCTGTAATAAAAACAAACAAGCAATTCTTTAAAATATCAATCTATATCTTTTAAAAGAACAATGTCCAGTTAATAAATATATGAACACTTAATGCTGAAGGCTAGGACTGAACTGTCTAGCCTTCTCAAATTCTTAATTTTATTTGATAAGAACCTTTGTGCAAGGTGGGATTGTAACTTAGTCTAGATTCCTAACAATGCTTGATGCACAGACAGTACTTAGAATTTCCCATGTTGGAAGTAATGCCTAAGCTTATATTTCCTGTGTATTGCAATTCAGGCTTCTTTAACAAAATAGAAACATAATCATCTTCAACAGGTAAGACATTGCTTCAACTCACTCCAATACGGCAACTGAATAAATGATGTTTAAAACAAAATAGATATGACCCTGGTAACTACTCTTTGCGAACACAAATGAAGTCAGAGCTCATCTAGACATCAGCCAAGAACCACAACACTATCAGTGGAGATAGTAGGAACTTATTTCAGGATGCTGTAAAGGTCCAAGGCAAGCAAGTAACCAGAGCAAGCTGTTATTTAGCCATAGCTTTATGAAGGTATTCTGCTGATTCACAAGCTGATTTTTCTATTAGATATTTTCTTCTTTGCCTCTGTGTACTTGGTTTGTAAAATGAATCTAACCATGGTGCCTTCCTCATGGCTACACACAAATGATAATATATGTATATCATTGAGCACTCAATCTGATACATAAAGAGTACTCATCACAGCAATATCTATCATCATCATCATCATCATCATCATCATCATCATCATCACCATCTTCCCAACCATGATGTCTTTCTTAGGATTGCAGGAAAATTAGAAATCATTCAAAGTAATTTTTATGATAGGAAAAAAATTAACACTAGATGTGTATTAATTTGTCCATATAAACCAAAAAAGCAAAAAAAAAAAAAATTAAAGTCTTGTGAAGACAGAGTAACCAAAAATGTGCCCCTCTGTTTAGGCTTAGCTAATGAGTAAAATGCATCTACTTCAAACACAGACTCTGTGAGTCTATGAGCTTTACATAGGCGCTTGCCCTGTAGTCAACTGTACCTACTGAGTAACCTCCCCAAATGACCAAATTGTGTTACTTGAAAAGTTGGCTTTTGTCAGATATTCTGCAGTAACTCTGTAATTTTTAAGCCAAATAAGCAGTTTGAAAAGATTTAAAAAGTCATTGTTTTTGCTAATTCAGTTTTCATTACAAGTACCTGTAGAAATTTTTTATCCAGTTGCAACACATTGTGGTGATACATGGTGTACCCTAATAAAGTTTGCCTGAGGATCAGAAGACAGAGCCAGCCACTAGATTAGACATAGAGGTCAGGTAGTGGTGGCACATACTTTTAATGCCAGCACTTGAGATCTCATGCCTTTGCTTGGGAAGCACACAGGCCTTTAATCCCAGGAAGTAATATGGCAGGGTGAAGAAAGGTATAGAAGGCATGAGGAATCATGAACTAAATGCTCTTTCTGGCTGAGGCATTTCAGGTGAGGACTCAGAGGCTTTCAAGATCAGTTGAGGAGTTGGCAAGGTGAGGTAGGGTGTAGCTTGCTCTGATCTTCTGATCTTTCAGCTTTTACCCCAATATCTGGCTCACGGTTTTTTATTAATAAGACTGTTTAAGATTCAAACAACATCCTCCTGTAATTTGACTCTAGTGAAGGACTGACTGTGAATATTAATGCTAGAAAATCAGACAGGAAAAAAACTAGGTAGAAGACAGTTTACTTATCAATCAGTGATTGCAGATATTGGCTTTATAGAAATTTTTCCTTATAAAACATTTTTAGTAGAGATTTTATAATACATTTAAATAAATCCATATTTTCACTTATTATTTAGTAAGTTTCTTCCTAAGTCTCCTGGATAAGGTCTACTCCAGCACAGTCTACCAAACTTGGCACTTGTTTTAAACTAAACAATTAGTACAGAGGTCTTAGATATTTAACACAAATTCAATTAAATTATTTTTGATCATGTATTATACATAAAAATTACAAGGTCATTGTTTCTTTTTTTCCACCTTTTTAAAAAAAGTGTGTGTGTGTGTGCATGCCTGTACACATGCATATAGGGGTCAAAGACTGATGTTTGGGGTCTGACTTAGATCTTAGTGATTTGGCCTCCCCAGCACTGGGATTTCAGGCACATGTAGCAATGTTTATGTGGGCTCTAGGGTCTCTCAAATCCTTATGCTGTGTTGGATGTAATTTACCAAATGAGGCACCTCCTGAACTTTTTACTTTCTCATCGTTACCTCACTTTGTGTGTGTGTGTGTGTGCGTGTGTGTGTGTGTATCAGGTGTGCACGTGTGTGACTGTCATCAAGTGTAGAGGCCACAGGTAGCCATCAGAATATCTCTCTCGATCTCTTCTTCACCTTATGTTTCTCATTGAACCTCTAGCCACCACTTCTGCTAGACTGGCTGGCCATTGAACCTTAGAGGACCTCCTCTCTCTTCTTCATCCCCAGTATTTACATAGACATTAGGTATCTAAACTCTGGTCCTCATATTTGTTTAGGAAGCACTTTACAAATTAAACCATTTCTCCAGCTCCTCATCATTATAATCCACATGGAGGAAAGAGAATTGACTCTTACGTCTTTGACTTCTACGTAAACTATGTATGACATGTAGCTGTGTTCACACAAGTGCAAATACACACACATATATGCAAATAAGTGCCATAAAAAGTTTTTAAATCTTTCATAAAAGATAAATAAAAACAGAAATTCAAAAGAAAAATATTATACAAGCCCATAACATTTAAAATAACATTATTAATTTAACATCATGGTGTCGGCTTAGAATCCAATTTGAAATAATTTAAAGATCAAACCTGAGCTTCCAAAAGGCTGAATGTTTTATGTTTTCTTTTTTAAGTGACAGTAGGAACTAATAGGAAATATGAGTGAGTATATTGATTGCACACATTTGAGAAATAGCATCTCTTGCAATTCCATGACTACAAGAGAAGCATAGGATGTGAGATCTCTAGCGTTGAAAAAAAAATAGCTTCTTCACAACAGCATTCCTAACCTCAGAAACAATATGCACTCAGCGATACACACAGTTGAACCCCAAGAGACTGGCCTTGGCATTGTATGCTCGCTCCTCTAGCAAGAAGGGGAAGCCACGGGTGCACTCAGAAAAGAGGCTTACACAGGAGCAACAGGACAGTCTCATCACTGCAACCCACAGTCTGTTTAATGCCACACGAGAAATTTCCAGTTGCAGCTGTGCCATGCTTGTCTTGCTTGATAGTTATATTCTTGCTTTAAATTAATAAAGTGCAGCTTTATATACAAGTGTGTGTGGGGGTGTGTGTACTGGCTTAATCTGAATCTTCCCTTAAGTTGTGGGAAAGCTGTAAAGTGAAGGCTGAGAAAACCACACCATCTGAGGAACATTCTGGGCAGACAACTGGCTTTCCTCAAGAACAAATGACTCCCTGGGAGATGCATCTTCTCATGCTGGTTGTTCCATGTAAGGCAAGCCTTTGCTTCCATCAAGGCAGAGATGATTTCAGACTTTGTGGTTTTGTCCATAACAAGTAGGAGTTACATGAAAATTGGTAAAGATAAAGTAAAACAGGACCTTGAGAGTTCTACAATGGTTAGAGGTCTTGCTTTTTCCTTCACCGTGACTTTTCTATGCCAAATAAACAAAAAAGCAAAATCAGGACCCACTCAGAACAGACTGTTTTCACTAAAACAGCATCCCATGTGCCAATATACAAGACTCAAATATCTCCCCAAGGAAAGAAACTACTCTGGAGACAACCCCATAAGAGCAGGCAAGGAAAGTTGCTACTTGCCTGTCCATCAGTGTGCCTCAGCAGGATAGAGTAGGCTTTACATTGTTTCAGCTTAGGCTTGGGTGTCTAATTCCTTGCAGTGTCTGTCCAGCAGGCAGAACTTGGAATTGTACAGGCACAGAAGAGTAGAACTCTATTCTCAATATGTAGTACCTCTGACACTGTGTTCTAATCAGTTGGTAGGAAGGTACATATTTGGAACAGATATTAGGAAACTATAATTTCAACAGTCAGACAATTTGCATATTAATGCCTAAACTAGTCAATGAAACTATTTTAGACAACAGCTTTACTTCCTTTGGAATTCTATTTTAGTTTTAGAAGATATATCACATTCACTAGTGTCATTGACTAAACCATTGACTAAAATTGGATAAAGTGAAGTTTTCAAGCATTTTTTAATTTACCTGAACAGGGTTATATTTAAAGCCACTTGTTTGTGTTAAATGTTAACTTGGCATGATCTGGAATCACCTAAAGGCAGGCCTCATTGTACATCTGTGAAGGATACTGAGCTCTGGGCCTGCCTGAAAGGGATTATTTCAGCCCTGGCATGCCTGTGAGGGATTGTGTTGATTAGGTTAACCGAGGGGAAAGACACACACTAAAAGATCACAGTACCCTTTCCTCTGCTTGGGCTCTGGACTGTATAGAAGCCAGAAGATTGGGAGTGGTCATTGTTCTCTACTTTCTGTTTGTGAGTGTGATGTGGCCAGCTCTCTCAGGCTTCTGCTGCCTCGACTTCTTTGCTATTATGTCCTGGGACTGTGAACTGAAAGAGACTCTTTTCTCCCTTGTTGCTTTTTTGGGGTATTTTATCACAGAAACAAGAAAAGAATCTAAGATGCTTTCTTATTAGATTACCTGTTTTCAAAACTTCTAACTCGAGTGTTTTTTCAATGATCAGGGGCAGGTGTCTTGTCACGTTGAAGATAACATGCCACATTGAAGAAAATAATGTTCACTTCTATCAAGCTATAAATGGAAAATACACTTAATTTTCCCCATTGGCAATACTGTAGGCTTTGCTTTCCTGTGATCATGAACAACTTGACATCCTTTGCTGAAATAAATGGAAAGTTCTTGTTAATATTGTCAGCATGTAAAAATCTACATATCAGCAATAGAATATAAAGGAGCATATAGGCAAACAGTCCATATGCAAATAAATGAAAAAATGTTCAGCATCATTTGACAGTGGGGAATCGAAAACGGAAACTACAATGAGTTATTACCACATACCAGTAAGATAATATTTAAGAAATCCCAGAAAAGAAATGGAATTCTCATTCAACCATGCTGGAAAAAGGAGTGGAGTTCTCTCAAAAAACAAAACACAGATCAAATTTGTGTCCCAGCTATAAAACTTTTGGGTATATCCAAAGGAAACAATACTGAAGAAATACCTGAGTATACACATTTATGGTGGTCCTATCCATATTATCTAAGATATGAAATCAACATATCTGTCAATCAAAAGAAGAATGGACAACAAAATATTTATACATGTATATAAGAATACTATTTGGTCATAAACAAGATTACAACAAAATTTGTAGTAAAATGAACAGAGATAATGAGCATTGTATTAGGTAATAAAACCTAGACCTGGACCCAAAGGTGTTGCATGCCTTTAATCCTAGCACTCATAGCACTCAGGAGGCAAGTGGATCTCTGTGAGTTCGAGGCCAACCTTGTCTACAGAGCTAGTTCTAGGACAGCCAAAGCTGTTACACAGAGAATCCCTGTCTAAAACAAACAAACAAACAAACAAGTGAACAAAAATCTAGATATGTGGAGAACCTCGAAAAAGCTGAATTAAAAATAAAATAGTAATTACCAGCTGATAGAAATGTGGTGTGTGTGTGTGTGTGTGTGTGTGTGTGTGTGTGTGTGTGTGTGTGTGTTAAGTAGGTAGCAGATGGACAAAGGACATTAGATTTGATCAATCATATTGTGTGCAAATGTTGGAATATTACAGGGTGTAGCACTCAGTAATTTCACATTAATAAAAATAAAATGATAATGTACTCTGATAATTTGTAACTAAACACTTCCTACATTTAAAAGACCAGTGTTTTACAATATCTCAAACTACCTTAACAAGAGTAGGAAAAATCGTCATTCTATAACCTGACAGGAGTACTAAGGCTCCTCTGAGGATGCATGGAAGGCAGAGTCCTTGGAATGCAGTCTTATTTATTCCTTATCTTTATGCCATGCAGTTAATTATGCTTCATAACTTTATTTCAGAATAATTTTATGTTTTAGGTGAAAAAGTAAAGGTTTCTACAAATGTATTATTTTAAACAACTGCATTTTGATCCTGAAAATAAATGACTTCTAGACTACTCAGAATGCCTGTTAAGCCATTTGATTGAATAGACTAATTTTGATAGCAAACATATGACATGTTTCCAATATATGACAATATTTAATAGATAAGCATTGGGTCAAAAGCCTCTAAGCAGAGCCTCTCATCATTTACTCTGTTCTCATTGTTGTTTCTGTCTCCTTCTGACCTAATTTTTCCTTCTGATCCTTCAATTCCTCCTCATGAAACTTTTTTGAGACCATTGCCAAAGTTCTATGTACTAAACATAATAGTGATCAGTAATTATACATTACACGGCCATTTAAAAAAGTGTTTCCTAACTTATTTTGGAAACTATCAGTCAACAGCAAATACTTTAGACTAGGTAGCTATATGGAAACTTATTTTAAGATGCAAGGAAGGTTGAGAAGTCATAAAAAAATTGGGGGAAGAGAGTCAAGGTAGAGAGAGATGAGTTTGTAACAGAGGTAGGGAGAGACAAGGAGATTATCCAATAGTAAAGATTAAACAAAGAAAATGGAGGTGATTTTTGATAAGTTCTTCTAGAAACTGCTAAAGATAGTCCACAGATGACTGACAGGAATAGAAGAAGGTCAAGGAGCAGTCTTCAGTTCATAGAAAGCTGCCCCTATTCCAGCCAGGAAATCATGGGCTGCACCAGGAAATTCATGCAAATGAGTCAATTAATGACAACAAAGCCAGGCAGATGAAGAAACTGATTTCTCTGAGTATTAAATGTTGCTTTTGAGGAAGGATATGTTATTTTGTGACTCTCCAAATTTTTAACCACTGATTGTACTTAGTTTGCGTGGATTAAATGTCACCAAGCCAGCATGCTGTCAGGAACAGTCAGCCTGGAATAATTTACCCAAAGCTTCTCAACCAAAGGCATCCATCCAGTGCAATGTACTCCGGACTACTGATGTCTTTGTCAGTGTCTTAGTTAGGGTGTCTAATGCTGTGATAAATACCATGATCAAAGGCTATTGTAGAGGAAAGGGTTTATTTTAGCTTATAGTTTACAGTGCATCATGGAGGAACTTCAGGGTGGGAAGACAAGGCAGTGGCCTAGAGGTAGGAGCTAAACGCTAAAGTAGAAGTTATGGAGGAACACTATTGGCTTGTTCCTCGTGGCTTGCTCAGGCTGCTATTTTATACAACTCAGGCCACCTGCCCAGAGGTGGTTCCCCCCTGACTGAGCTGGTTCCTCCCACATAAATTATTAGGAAATGCTTCACAGACATGCTTATAAGCAATCTGGTGGAGGCATTTTCTCCACTGAGGTTCCTTTTCCCAGATAACTCTACCTTGTTTCGAAAAACACCAACCAGGACAGTGGGTGTGTAATCTCACTGGAAATGAACACATAGTATTGTATCCAATATCTGTTAGGACTAGAAAGTTATGAATGAAATAGAACTGACCTCATCAGGAAAGTTATTAAAGAGCTCATGGAGAAAAAAATAATTAGTTCCTTACTAATAGGAATTAAAGACAACTGAATAAACACAAATCTCTTGCAGAAACTCAAAGTAGAAAAAAAAAATCAGTGAAAATAAATATTAAATGTTCTAATGAATAAATGATTGTTTTAAGCTTGTAGGTGGCTGGATAAGAAATACAGTACATTTTTTAAATCTACCTAATCAGGAGAGCAAATCACTAGTTACAAAAATGATGATATTAGGAACAGTGTTTGAGACTAAATAATTACTACCTTCTAGCAGTGTAGAGTCCACAAGCTGCATTCTACACAATACAAACTCAGCTGATGGGTGCAGGCTCTTCTTAACAGAGAGGAATATACTTTCAAAGAAACATTAAATATGCTTTGCCAAACTTTTCAAAGTATAAAGAATAAAATTGTTACAAGTATAGGAATAAATACTAATAGGGGCTTTTGTCCGGCCCACTAGGCATACTTAGTTCCTTGCTGCTATTCAGTTTACCTCTACCTGTGACCTCAGCAGGCCTGAGACCAGGGCTGCTTTCTGTAGAAACCAGTGTCAAAAAAATCTGAGTTTGGTTGCAGCTTGTAGTGAATACTGTGTGCTCACTAGGAGTCTTAGTGTTCCTGTTCCTTATCTGTAATCTATTACTCATACTCAGTGCCCAGTCGAGAATGGTGCATGTCTCTTGACCCATGGAATGATACATCATGCTAGTTTAGACTTTGGTCACTTGTGTTTGAGTACAACCTGACCTTGAACTTTAAAAAAAAAATTGGAGCATTGTAGATGATGATGAGAGAAAGGAACCCCTACCCACTGTTGGTTGAGGTGAAAATTAATAGAGCCATTGTGGAAATCAGTGTGGAGATTTTTCAAAACATTAAAAACAGAACAACCCTGTGATCCTGCTATTTTACTCCTGGGCATCCACCCAGGGAACTCAATACCCTACCACAGAGCTATTTGCACTCCCGTGTTTATTGCTGCTTTACTCACTACAGCAAAGAACTGACATCAACCTTACTTGTCCATCAATAAATGAATGGATCGTGAAAATTTGGTATATATAAAATGCAATACTATTCAGTTCTAAGGAATATTAAAGTTAAAAACTGCCGAAAATGGATGAATTTAGAATTTATAATATTAAGCAAGGTCTTACAATTTCAGATAGAAAAAAAACAGCATGTTCTTTTTCATATGTGGAATCTACCCCCAAAATATACATGTATATGTAAACAAATGTACATGTGGATATAGTATAACATGAAGAAAACAGAAAAGGCTAAATATTAGGGCATGAGGAAGGACTGAGTGCAGGAAGTGGACATGAGAATAATTGTTTTTCTAGTTCTAATTCTGTTACCGAGGTTTTGGTTTGTGTGGTAGATAAGTATATAAACTATATTTGATAGTAAAAGTGTAAAATTTTATGTGAGGCTTCATAGATTCTGTTCTGAATGACTAATCTAACTGTATAGACTATTTTTTGTTTTGTTTTGTTTTTTTGAGTTGTATATACTTTGAGTCTGTATCAATTTTGGTCTGTGATGTTTTTATTCATTTGCAAAGTTTTCATATAATAAAGTTGATCTTACAGATTTGGAACTCGATTCTCAAGACGATAAACTGTTTCCTGTTTGTCCTCACATGAGGCAAACGATAATAACTTGTAGAGAATGGCTGGATTGTCTAAGAGCAGCTGCAGGATTCTTAATCAAGACAGTTTTTCACCAGTATCGAGCTGTGAGGCCTCCTGGGTAGAATCCTTGAAATGAGGACAGGGCATGACAGGTCAGGAGTCAACTACTGCCTGCCATGTTAGGATGTGTTACTAGGTGGTATTTCCCTGGGTCTGTGGCTGTCATGTGACATTTCCCTTCAAGAGGTGAAGACAATGGACATAGAGCTGTAAACTGCTTGTGTTTTATTTTAAGATAGTGGTACAGGTTCAAGGTAAAGCACTGAAGAACACAAACTGGAGGGAAAGCAATACAAAAAATTTTACAGGGTGAGTTTAGGGCACATTTGGGTCTGCGGTTTTATTTTATCATCATCATTATTGTTTTTGTGTGTGGCATTCTCTCAGTGAACTTGGAGCTAATCTTTTGGCTAAATTGCCTAATCTGAAATCCACCCTCCCTGTATTCCATGCTCTGCCCACAGTGGTGTGTTTTCAGGAATGCTCAGTGTTTGACACAGGATATGCAGATCTAGGCTCAGGGCCACCTCTTGTGCAATCATGCACATTACTCACTGAACCATCTCTCTATTTCTATGATTTCTAATTTGGCAAACAGAAGAAAGAGATGGTGAGAAGATACGACAAAATATTTGTGTATGGGAAGAAAAAGACAGACTCATTTGTTGAAAAAGAAAGATTGGGAAGTGGGGTGGACAACAATCCCCGTGGAAAGCAGTGACTAGGAACACTGATGTAATATTTTCTCCTTGATGAGACGTTATTATCTGCATAATCTTTAAGGGAGCTTCACAAATTGCACACCTCTAACTTCTCAAATGATGTTTGAGTGTACAGAACTTAACAAATGAGGCAGCTACAATATAACAGTCTGAAGTATATAATGGATACAATCATTTCATTACAGATTTTATCGTGTGTGTGTGTGTGTGTGTGTGTGTGTGTGTGTGTGTGTGTGTGTGTGTGTGTGAATGCTTTCATGCCACAGTACGAGTGAGTGTGGAAGTCACAGTGCAGGTCCTAGGAGAATTAAGCTCAGGTTGACAGGCTTGTCAGAGTCATCTGACCAGCTCCAAACCACTTTATGTAGTGCCAACAAAATCAGAGAAATGAGTGTAAAACCATGAATGCTGAAGTCAAGGGTTGAAAAGCCTCTCCTCCATATGAGGACTCCAAGTCCATTCTGACAATGAAGGAACAGGAAGCAAACACGTCCTCTTTAAGAGAAGAGGTAAAAATGAGAAGGGAGAATAATGTTTCCTGCCACATTTTTAAATGGACACTATTTTTTTGTATTAATCTCTCATGGCTAAACAGCAAGGAGGAAAAGGCAGGTGACATAAATTCCCTGGAGAATGTCTGACTTTTTTTGGGAAATTAAATCCTTATTATTCTTTCTATTATTGAACTTTTTTCTCTTAGATACTACAGATATTTCTGGATGCCAACTATACTGAAAATGCTCATCTCTCAATTGAGCTAAGATACTAGTTCTTACATTGGTAGCAGACATAAACCAATACATAATGAAAGGAAATGCCTATCTCTAATAAACAGAATAGATGTGTATGTATGTATATATATATATATATATATATATATATATATATATATATATATATATATATATATATATGTACATTCATGCATTTGGAAACTAGATAATATGCTACATTAATTTTGTTCATGAGAAATATCTTTTCAAGAAATAGCTGAGCAAAGCAAAGAGCCAAAGCTTTTATAAACAAACATGTGTTGTTACTAGTCAGAGGACTTGGGAAATAGATGGTTAATAGTTTATGAAGACAGATGCTGCCCTAGAGTTCAGCCACAGCCTACTAAGAACTACAAGCAGCTATTGATTTTCCAGACAGAAAAGTGGTTAATGTGTAAACTACCTCGACACATTTTGGCTCTTGTAGCAGGACTTAGAACTAACTGGAGGTCAAAGGGCTATGTCTGTAAGTCCATCAGAAGCATGTTTCCCTTGTTAAGAACAGCTTGCATGTAGAGATGTACTCTTTCTCAAAAGTTCAAGTACTTAATTTAGTAATTTTGGTTCTTAAATTATTATGTAATGCATTTGCTTTGTCCTCTGCGCAGGTCAGATTTTGCTGCAATGGATCTGAATTAAGCTGATTAGAACAGGCATGGGCCATGAAGCATGGTGCAAAGGCTCACATCCAGATGGAGGCATGCATCAGGAATGGGCCTTTGTTGCTTATTCTGACTTAAAGTTTATTTACTCACAAAACTCTTTTTTAAATTTTCCTAATGCTGTCATTATATAGGTTTTCCTTAAAGTTGCTTCCCTGGAAAATAGGCCATAACTATGGGACTCTGAATTATAAGTGTCCCCATATTATAATCAGTCCATATTGCTAGATTCACCCTGAGGTTAGAACATAATAAACTTTTGAGACTTGTGGATTATATACAAACCCTGACCTGGACACTTCTGTGTATTCTCAGGGTCATTGGTATACTATGCTCCACATGCTTCCTTATCATGAGGCAGACAATAGTAAGACCAACCTCAGATGGCCAGTAGACAAATTGCATTAGTCAGCAAATATAAACTCACAAATACATAACACATCACAGAATCTTCTTTGTGGGTTCTCTGGAAATTGCCTCTGGAATATGCAATCACTTCCTTACTCAAATCTGGTCCTATGTTCATCATATTGAAACTCTTTGTTGAAGTGAAATTCCAGATGAAAGTACAACAAACAAAGGAAATTGATTCTTAAACTGAAGAAAGTAAATTTGTTCCACATTCTGGAAGTTCCTTGTGTATGGTGACAGAATTTTCTGACTCCTCCAAATCTAACTCAGAAAGTTCCTTTGCTAAAACGAAACTTGGCCCACTTGGGTTCACAAGGCAATTAAAAGCAGACTGAACCTTTCATCTCTGCCTGCACTTCGCATGTTCCTTCTTCACTTTAGGCCACTGGTTAACCTCTTGATGGAGGCATGTTGATTGCTAGAGGAGTATCTGTTTAGAAACCAACTGTAACTACCTATTTTATTTCCCTTCAAAAATCAAAGGTGGAAAGATAATAATAACGGAGGCATCTTATTGTCACCTTTTTGCAGTGACCTTGCACATCACACAAGAGGAACATAAAAGTCTCCAGTTATTTTTTTGCATGAAATTGCAGTCATTTTGGATTCTAGGAAGAACAATTATCTATGATGTTGAGGCTTCACTCTGAAGCAGAGGTGACCATCTTATGGAAAGTAGGTTGCTCTCTTCAACCAATGAAGAACCAATTTCTTCCAGGCACCTCCTAGAACCAGAACTGAGACTTACTAGACTCAACTAGACTGCACAATGGCCAGAGGTGCTCAATTATGCACACCTTTTGGTCTTTGCCCTGTTGCTTCTATTTAAGCATTAATCACGTCGATGCAGAAAGTTAAATTTGGCATCATGGAGACCCTTTGTCTATTCTTCTTAACTGAATGTACAAACTGGTTAAATTTGTCTTCTATGCTTTTCAGTATCATGCATCTTTTCAACTGGTATGTTGGGTGGGTAGCTGAACAACCTTTTGGGGGCATCCAGACCAAGTTTTGGCCCTATAACTCTTGAAGCAAGAACATGGGGAGAAGACAATTTACTGGAAGGTGATCTTAAGCATAGCATGTCTTTCCTTCACTATCATTACCTGAGGTGTCTACAGGGGTCTAGGCAGTGTTCTATTAAGTCCATGTTCATATAGATTTGTTTTTCTGATTCTGAGGATTGAACCTATGGCATTTTACAGTCCATCAACCAACTACTGAGCTACATGCTCAATCCAGAAAGGGGAGCTTTCTAAAAGACCTTTTCAGGTGTTAAAGAAAGAATACTGTGCAGCCAACACAGAACAGTAAGTTAGCAATATGGAATGTCAAGATTCATGTCTCACTCCAAGTTCAATTTTGAGGAGAAATAGCTTTTATTAAAGCAACCAAAAATTAATTGAGAAGAATGTGTAAAAACTATATATAGCTATTACCATAATCATTACAAAGACCGATGCCATTAAATAAGTCCATGGTGTAATTATAAGTACTGATTAATTATTGAGGCCTATTTAAAAAACTTGAGAAGATGGATTACTTTTTAAAGCTACACACAATATCACTGAAGGAAAAATCAAAGGTAATATTCATGGAGTCATTTTCTATCTCTAGAAGAATACACCTGAGGTCCATTGCAGTGTGTGGAGAAAAAGAGTAAACTAAATGGAACTTCTGACTTCCTCACTAACTATTCATGTTACTCTGGGGTTCTTTAGAGTTTCAATACTGTGAGGAGCAGCTGTGGAGATTCACTGTCACTGATCTCAGACTTGAAGGCACCCCACAAGTACTGAGAGAATGAAACCTTCATTCCTTGAGAGTTACTGTTGTCATCAAGAGCTCACCAAGTCCCTGGCATGTGTTGTCCCACCAGACCAGCACCAGCAGCCATTCCTGGATATGCTCTGAGAACAGCAAAGGTCACTTCACCTAAGTCTATGCTTGCGTTTCAGTATGCATGATAAAATACACTTTGCTTATGAAAGCACAAAACATGTCAGAATAATGAACCTGGAGAGATGATTGAGTTTGTTCAGGCATTTACACAGTATTACCAATCAGTGGCACATTTGAAATTTGGGGTTTTTTTATCCATAGAACTGAAGCTGCCATTCCACTGAGAACATGTCAGTATTCTGCTCCTCTTTTTTGATGATCTTGGCTTCCTTAAAAAGTCATTTGGTAAGGTACTTGCCACATCTCTGGCTCTGAACATTGTGACTAGAAAATAGTTTTGTACTTTAAAATAAATGTCTTGGCTTTTCTCCAACATTTATTTTCAATAAATGCTGAAGCATTTATCTTGCAGCAGGAGACCATTATCCAGTCACAATGCTCAATTCCTTTGACATTATCTCTTAAGTAAAACAGTAACGTTAAGAAAAAAAGGACGTGTTGATTGAAAGGCTTGGTGCGTGTGCTGGGTATGCGAACAAACACTGTGGGTGAAATCACCCCTTTAATCATCGCAGGAAGTGGGAAAAGCACATGATTTTTTTTCTTTTCAGCACACTGTGTTAATGGGGTTTGGGGACAAGGGTTAGGGTAAAGCAGTTTAGAAAATACAGATTCTAGCATTTTCCTCAGTGAATGGCATGTCCAGTCCCTTTTTCACAGTATTTGGTGACTTGAATATTTCCTGGTAGCATGGCTGGTGACAGTCGTGGCTTCTCTTGAACATTTCCTGGTAGCATGGCTGGGGTTTTCTATGAAGATCTTCACTGACTCTAGCTAAACTGTTCTCTATATGGCTGTCACTCTGTACCAGGACAGCCTATGTCCTGCTTCTCTTTGCCTAGTAATCAATGGGGAGTTTGTTCTTCCTGGATTTTAGTGAGATCAGGGTAGGTGTCATGTTTGAAGTCACTGGTGTACAGGCTCACGATCAGACTTCCTGTCTTTATTTTGTCACCTATGATAACTGTGGGGTGGGTTACCTGACAGTGACCCCAAGAAGGGAGATCAGTCATGAAATAAACAGACCACTGCAGTTGGAAACGCACTTAAGAAAAGAAAAAAACCTTCAGATGCAGGTATGATCAGATGACTTTTCTGTTTAAATATTTCAAGCACTTAATACCTTGCCATCTGTTCAGTATTTTCTGAACTCTTAGATATAAAATGGAAGGGAATAGTCTACTATAGACTAGCATAATACATCACAGGGACCAAACTCTACCAGGCTGTTCCTTCTTGGGGAGGGGATGTCCCTTGGCATCCTCCATTCGGAACACAGATGATGAGCTGGAAGTAAACTGCTATTTCCTAATGGGGGAACTTTGGGAAAGAGATTTATGACAAGTACCTTTGATCCAGGCATGATGGGTCATACCTTCAGTTCCTATAATCAAAAGACTGGGACAAGAGGATCTCAAGTTTGAGGCCAGCTTGGACTGACTACCTAATGAGTCGCAGGGTCTGTCAGAGATATGAGAAAAAGCTTTGTCTTCCAATAAGACAGGTATAGAAATCTCTCTCTCTCTCTCTCTCTCTCTCTCTCTCTCTCTCTCTCTGTGTGTGTGTGTGTGTGTGTATGTGTGTGTGTTTAAGTTTAAAATTATATGCTAAATACAGTGAATTCAATCCTCTCTGGGGTAATCTCTATATTGGATTTTTTTTTTTTTGGAAATATTTTTCTGAGAACCATGCTTCCCAGCTCTGTTCAAACTTATTTACCTACACAGAGATGCTTTTGCTGACCTCCAGTGTAATGATTTTTCCCTTTCCTAATTTAGACTTCAAATTGTTTAGGTCACATAAATAGTATGTGGCCCATGGAGACAGGCCATCATCTCTCAGACTTCAGTGGAGCTGAAGGACTTAGCAGAGGCCCATGCACTGTGTAAGAAGCCATCTCAGGATCACAGAACATGAGGAGGCAGGACTCGTTCTCACACAGGCACATGGAGGTCTCCGTGACCCAGCTTCTCTTGATGATATCAACCTGGTCGATGTAACTGTTCTTTTGATGGTTCTTTTCAGATAAGCAAATCTTTAAAAAGATGAAGGAGGGCCGGGCGGTGGTGGCGCACGCCTTTAATCCCAGCACTCGGGAGGCAGAGCCAGGTGGATCTTTGTGAGTTCCAGGCCAGCCTGGTCTACAGCGCGAGATCCAGGAAAGGCGCAAAGCTACACAGAGAAACCCTGTCTCGAAAAAACCAAAAAAAAAAAAAAAAAAAAAAAAAAAAAAAAAAAAAAAGATGAAGGAGGCCAAAGCAGTGCCACAGCATTGGCAAGGATGCTGTATGAACCAGAAACCCCATGTTCACCCTCATGAGGAGCATGAGGAGTACCTCTTTCTGATCTTAGCATTATGCAAAATGTACTTCTCTTGAGCAAGTTACTTTTTGTCATAATAAAAAATAAATCTTAAGATTGGATTTTTAAGGTGTTTACACATTTGTCCAATTAAAAAGCTCAGGAAAAAAAAAACTTGAGTTGTCTAATTTTACAGGTATAGAGGAAAACAATATGCATATCTGCATACTGATTTTATTTTGGGCCCTATGTTCATACAAAACATCTATGCACATGTTAGAAGTCATGTTCATAGGACTGTAAACAGCTTTCACAGACTTATTGTTATGAAGACAGCTCACATTGCCAAATGACCTCCCTGGAGTCTTGCCCTGAGTACATTCTAAGTTCTAAATTTTGAAAATTGTTTATGTGGATGTACAGGGAAGCCTCATTAACATGCTAAACTTATCTTTTCTTGCTTTAGCATTTTCTGTTTTGGAACTGTTGGCTATATAGCCAGCTCTGATTTCAAAGTCTTGATCCTCTTGTCTGAGCCTTATGTCCTGAGATATCAGAAAACACCATCATACAAGGCCCTGTAACTTAATTTTTTTTCATTTCCTGTGAGAAAACAACACCATGATAATATAACCTATACATTGTAAGCTTTATAAAAGGATAAACATGGAAAAATAATTGTTGTAAAATTATGTTTTGTACCTCCTTATATGAAGACTTCTAAGTCATTTTCTTATCTTACATTTGTAACCACAACTAGCTCACATGTGGAATGCTTTCAAAATACTTTCTTGCATTCTAGTATAAATACATAGACAAAGGTGAGAAGGACTGATATTGAAAGCATACACACACATACATATATACACAAATATTCACATACACATAAACACACATACACACACATCTGCACACATTCTCTCACATGTGCATACACTTATACACATATAACAGCCATTCAATTGCTGACTTCTCTCACAGGTACCCTCTCAAGGTTTTCACACGTAGTAGGGACACAATAAAGGTGAAACCTCTGTGTGAGGATGGGTGTGACATCACTACAAAGGTAGAACAAAAGCCGGCACATGCACAAGTGACATTTTATTTGTTGTTCCTGGGTGGGTCCAAGAGAACACTTCTTTGGAGACTCTCTTTGAAAATGTTTCTAGTGAACTATATGTAACCTAAGGCAAATTTGTTATTAAAGTTTCCTGATACTGAAAAACATTCTAATTGGTTTTGTGTTTTTATGAAATTTTGTATTCTTTGGATCTCAGAGTCAGTCAAGAGAAAACTCTTCTGTGCTGTTGCCTTTACATGAAACAGCTGGATAAATTTTGTTTGAAAATGTCTGTAGGTTTCTATCACATTACAAGAAAAATAAAACCATCTTGGCATCTCTTACCGATCATGTAGGTAAAAAATTCTTATAATCATGGCAGACAAATGGTAATTATAAGTCATGTGAACATGTGAACCTTTACATTAGAGTTCACAGAACACTCTTCATTTTCTCAGTATTTAATAACTAAATTCTTTGAGAGGAATGTGACATGAGGATAGTAAGGGAAAAGGTGAGAGTAAGTCATGCATGCAGAGACCCTGAGGGGATTTTCTCATTAGCTGTCTGATTGTGATTTGAGTGTTCATCCAACTTTTTCATTCTAAGTAGGAAATATATCATAACATTAACCTACACAAAAGCAGGCACATCTTTCTTTGGCTTGGTGATATCTTCTTTCTTCCTCTGAATTCTCACTTCCAGTTACAAAATCTGAATAATTCTTAAGAATGTTAATGCTAGAAGAGATTGTGTGGGTGCCCTCTGGTGGCCAAAGACATTGTTAACCCCTCAACAGAACAGTCCAGGTTTGATGAACCCTTTCTAGGATGGTAAAACTTTATTTTTTCCTAAATTTCATATTGATGTGTTTATAATATACTAATTTAATTGACAGCAGGAAAACTGAAAAATAATGTAATAGCTGCTATTAAACTCCTATTTTTCACATTCAGAAGTCAGTATTTAAGTTGCATGAAAAATATATTTTGACTGGATAAATTGACTGTGGGTAAACTAATAATCCCACTATTTGGGAAAAAGTAAGAGCATCAAAAGTTTGCTGCCAGCCTGGCTTCCGTGGCAAAGCAAAACACAAGCAAAGGACAAACAAGCAAACAGCTGTTGCAATTCCATGTGCACGTGGTTTAGAGCCACGGTAGTTGACTCAGCTATAGCAAGGCTGTGGGACTTTCGAAGCTAACCAGACTTCATTCTAGGTTCAGCGCTTTGCTTATGGATGTAGCACAACTATGGGGAAAATCCAGGCACTAGGATGTCAGCGAATCTGGATAAACAGGGTTACTAATCTTTGTCAGTTTCTTTTATGTATTCCCTTTACATAGGGTTTTCACCTGTGTTCTGGAGTGAGAACTCTAATTGGTCTTAATAATAAAAACCTAGAGTCAGATATCAGGGTAAAATCTGAAAGACTAGAGAAGCGGAGCAGCCAGCCACTAGAAAGACTTCTTACTTCTAGGAATCCTCAGACCGAAAGGGCCAAGCTCCCATCTCTACCCTGCCTTATCACTTCCTCTCTCCTCCCAGCCATATCACTTCTTATTTCCTCCTCCCAAGTGCTGGGATTAAAGAAGTGTGCTACCACTGTCTGGCCTCTAGTGGCTAGCTCCTCACTCTGATCTCTAGGCAAGCTTTATTTGTTAGAGCACAAACAAAATATCACCACATTGTTCACTTTAGCCATTTTTTTTCTTTTTTTAAATTCATCTATTTATTTTACATCCCAGCCATAGCCTCCCCCTCATCCTCCCCTCCCAGTCCTTCTCCCCCATTACTCCCCTCCCAGCCCTCAAAGCCCCTCCTCTTCCGTTTAAACACAGGAAAGGGCACATGTCCTACAAGTAACAATAAAACATGGTACATCAAGATGCAGTAAGACTAAGCACCTCCCCACGTGTTAAGGCTGGGCAAGACAAACCAATATGAGGAGTAGGGTCCCAAAAGCCAGAAAAAGAGTCAGAGACAGCCCCTCTTCCCTCTGTTAGGAGTCTCATAAGAAGACCAAGCTACACAACTCAAACATACATGCAGGGTGCCAAGGTCAGACTCAGGCAGGCTTCCTGGTTGTCTGTTCAGTCTCTGTGAGCCCCTGTGAGCTCAAAGTAAGTTGATTATGTGAGCCTTCCTGTGCTTTTGTTAGTCATGTCTCTTCTTTTTATTGTTGTTGTTGCTACTGCTTCAAAAAGTGTTTTTTTAGACTAAGATATGGTTTATGGTTTAAGTGAGAACAAGAAATTAAAAGTAAACCAAAACAACGGCCAGCAAGATGGCTGAGCCAGGAAAGGCGCTTGCTGCCAGGTGTAATAACCTCAGTTTGATTCTGAAAGCCACACACTAGAGAAAGATAACCAACTCCAACAAGGAATTGTCCACAGGAGTACTGTGATAATCCCGTAAATAAAGCATCTTTAAAATCAAAACAAAACAAGAACTGCATTTTGTTTCTGTTACCACATAATAGCATCTTACAAAGTTAGCACCTGAAAAAACAGCATCTTTTATTAGTTCACAGTATTGCAGGTTATAGTCCAGGCCTTGCTCTACTCTTAGGGAATCACAAGCATGAAACAAAGGTCTTGACTGGGGTCAGATCATGCTGTAGGATCTGAGAAAGCTTGTTTCCACACTCAGGTATTGGTAGAATTCCATTTCTATGCTAGAACTAAGGGCTTTCATGTCTGACCTTTGGATAAACAAAGCTCTCAGTCAATGAGTGCTAAAATAAACTGGAATATATATATATATATATATATATATATATATATATATATGCAAGAATAATTACAAACTCTATTAAATCCTACAGATGGAATGTATGTTAGAGTTGATCAAGGCCAAATATACACACATACATAATTGTATATACGTGTATATATGCATTAATAATTTGTTTATATGTGTTATATATATATATGGATATACACATATGTTATATATATATGATTAGGATAGAACTAATAATAGATTGTTGTGTGCATATTGATATATGTGATTAAGAGTGGCTTTAAGAGCTACTTTGGGGTACAGGTTGAAGTGGTTGAGCCTATGGAGTTACTATTGTCTGAGATAGACTGAGCAAGAAAATTTAGACATTCATTTTTGGATATGTTGCATATGCTACATGTGTAAGTCATATAGGCAGCTAGACATGTAAGTATGAATTCTAAGACAAAGGAGTAACGTGGAGATATACCTTTGAAAGTCACTGGCATGGAAGGGATCCCAGACCAAAAGACAAGATAAGAACACAAAGCAGAGGCAAAGTTAAATGGAAAACCAGTGACTGAGACAGGAGCATTTCGGCATTAAGACATCAGAAGTATGATGAAAAATGAGTAGGCAAGATACTAAAAGAGAAGCAAGAGTGCATGATATCACAGACTCCATGAGAAAAAAATGGATCAAGGAGAAAGGGGTGATCAACTGCATCACATGCCACCACTAAGATGAAATAAAATGGTCCTGAGATGCATCATTAGCTTGTGCAATTTCAGCACATTGGTGACATGAATGAGGGAAGTGCTAGTTGAATGATAGGAGTAAAGGTCTGCATAGAGAAGCTTTAAGATAGAACATGAGAAGAATCACAGAAAACTAGTACAAATAATGTCATGCATTTGCTGTAACGAAGAGCCAAGGAAGGGGGATGGTGTAACTGGCAGAAAAATGTTGGCAACAGGAAATTATGTTCTTTTTAATATTAGAGAAATAAAGCCATGTGCGAATGGTTAGCCAAATAGTCTAGAGACAAGATGAAAAGATGTTGAAGAGACAGAATTGCTAGAAAGACACCTTTGACATGGCAGTTGAAGGGCATTGAGGGAGAGCACTTGTTAGGTAAAATTACTACATGTCTTTCATGCCTACAAACATTGGACCACAACTTAAACAAGCCAAGTGAAACACAAAATCACTTTCAGACTGTCAGATCATTCTCATTATGAAAATGCCACTCATTGCCCACAGAGTTTACTTAACTTCAATATGCCATTTTCTCTGTTTTAAGCATGTTTAAACGAGGCAAGTCTTGGACAGAATGAAGAATTTGTGAATATACACAACATCTAATTGTGTTAGTCTCTTGAGGTGAACAGTGGTTACTGAAGACCCTTGTAACTGGTCAAAGTACTAAGAATATGCTATTGTTGGATGCATATTACTACATGGGACATCTATAAAATCACTTACAAGGTTCCCAGACTATATTGACAGAGGAAACAGAAAGAACGCAGGAGCTGGAAGAAAGGGTGGGCCCCATGGAATGCTTTCTACCCTAACAGCAGTAGCTGATTAATTACATAAGATTTGAATTTGTTAACATCCCATCACAGATGGAAGAGGGGCACATGAAGCTGATTCTTCCCTTAGGAGCTATTAGTTAGGGAAGATGGCATGCCTCTGTAAATAATATCTCTCCTATGCTTCTGAAATCAACCTTGACTAAAATCATCAGATCTCACACACACACACACACACACACACACACACACACACACACACACACACACACACACTACGTATGGAAGAAAAGTGGGGACTAGCTAGGAAGAGAGTGGGGACAGTAGTAGTGCAAGCATATCAGAGTGGGTAATTGCAATTAAATAGCTTATATACATGTGTGAAAATGTCATAATGAAATCTATAATTATGTATAATTCACATATGGCAATTTTACAAAGAAATACATATCACTGAAATAGTTTGTGTCAGAAGATCCTGGTTTGGGATCCATGTAATACTGATGAGCATTTCGTTTTCCCTGAAGGTCTATTGTCATATAATCAAGTGCATTTTGCTGGATCATCTACAAATTCCATTACAATAAATAATAATGAATGCAAGAGAGAGAGAGAGAGAGAGAGAGAGAGAGAGAGAGAGAGAGAGAGAGAGAGAATCTTTAACTTGTTCCTACAAGATGAGATACAAAGTTGGTGTCTTATCATCCATAAGAAAGACGGTTAATAGAAAATGCAAAGGGAAGAAATGTTTGAACTATATCAATGAAGCCAGATGCCTGGATCTCAGAGGCAGCAGTATACCTCTGCTGTCTTTCAAACACATTTCCTAACTCATCTGTAGATTTCCATTCTAAACTCCTTTCTGATTATACCTGACAGGGCTTTGGAATTTAGAGAGTCCCTTGGTTTAGATTTCCCTGTGCATGACTTATTTAGAGCCCACCAGATCTGCTCCATAAATACTATGAACATACAGGTGCACACAGTATGCTTCATTTGGTGGGGATTAGTGGATTTCCACTATTATTAGATAGAAGTTCTTGTATTTCTGGGTGAAATACTGAATTTATAATCAATACAGTTTATTTCATTTTACTAATTTTTTTATCCTAAAGGTTTATGGTCTTTCTGTGACCACAGAGAGCAAATGTTCATGGTATCATTAGGCCTATAATAAGAAAATCTTCAGGGCTTGGTGAGTTCTTCAAATGGCTTTAGTTAAAATGCCGAGAAACCATATATGAATCCTTTTGCCACTTCCAAAAGACCTGAAATGTGGCCAATGACCTTAAAGGACAGTATAAGAATGATGCAACAGTTTAAGTTACAAGTGAAGGAGAGGACAGGGCAGACTTACGGCAGACACAGGTAATACTGTCAGACACTGCAATGTCACAGTGAAATGAAGCTTGCTTCTTGGGGTTTTAAAATGAAAAGAAGAAAACCCACTATCACTCAGGAGGGCAATAGTGGTCTTTTTTATGGACCTTATCCTTCTTTCTTGTTTTTTTTACACTAACTTTCTTTTTAATTGAAGAGTTTTGTACAATATTTTCTGACCACACATTTCCCATCTCCCGACTCTTGCTAGATCCTTCCCATCTACCCTACTCATCCAATTTTCTCTCTCATTTTAACAATAAAACAAAAAAAAAATCAAAGGAAGTCTCTCTGTGACTGTCTCTTCCCCACCCCGCGCCTTACCCTTCTCTCTCACACACACAAACAATACCCCCCCAAAAAAAAACACCTGGAAAAACACAAAATTGGAAACCAAAACAAAATAAACAAGTAAAAGACCAATAGGACAAGCCTGTATTCAGCAACTGGCGTTGTACACACATTAAAAGGCATTAAAAGGGTAAATTTGACAGACATGTCTGTCCTGCACTTTGGGGGCAATATTTGACCCCCCATAACTGTTTCTGTGTCCTGTTTTCTGTTAGCTCTATTCTCAGAGCCTTGGAAATGTGCACCTTCCTAACAAAGAAACTGTTTCATCCGGGTTCGGGTCAACTGAATTCTTCACACAAATTATGCAGAGAAAATTCTAACTTTCTAGAGAGATTTTTAGAAACAAATACTTGAAACCAGTTCCTTAGTGCATCACCTGGAAAAATCTGTCGTCTCAAGAGTTTTCATGTGCTCTGCCACCACTCTTTTCATCCCTGTTTACTGGGACTGAAAACACCGTGGTAGAAATATTAGACATGGTCATTATCCTCCACTTATTTGTAAACCATTTATATCCTGTCTCTTCTCATTTTAATAATATAGATGGAAATAGTCTTTTAGTTTGTTTGTTTTTTAATTATTTATTTTTTATTAAGAAAAAATTTTTATTCATTTTACATAGCAATCACAGATCCCCTCTCTTCTCTCCTCATACCCCTCCAGCCTTCCCAACCCAACCTCCATTTCCCCCTACAAGAAGGTAAGCCCTCCCATGGGGACTCAGCAGAGCCTGTTACATTCAGTAGAGGCAGGTCTTAATAATACAATATACTCATCACTTTCCTAGGTACTCACATGAATTGATTTTAAGCAGTATATATTATTTTTGGTATTCAAATGTAATTGGGTAGTATAATTAGATCATAGTAAAGAATATAGATGTACTGATATTTGTATTTCTATATTTACACTTTAAAGGTTTATTTATTTTATGCATATGAGTATTTTACCTGCTTGCATGTCTGTGCATCATGTGCATGTCTGATGCCAGTAGAGAGCAGAAGAGGATATCAGATCCCCTGGAACTGTAGTTTCAGATGGTTGTGTACCACTGTGTGGGTGTTGGGAACTGAATCCAGGTCCACTGGAAGAGAGGCCAGTGTTCTTAAATTCTGAGCCATCTCTCCAGTTCCTCTACAATTTTTCAATAATCTAAACACATTAGCTTCAGTTCAAACAAGGTGAATTTAGAAAACTGTTTTGACATCCCAATGAGCTCAGAATTGAAATGAATGCCAACTCTTTGCTTTCAAAAAGAACCCTCCCAATTCTCCTTGTGCTTCTGAAAATAGTACCGTGGAACACACTGATTGTCACAAAAGAATTGATTGGTTGAGTTTCCAGAAACCCCATTTATTCATAGGCTTAGTCATTCTCATCCCAAGAGTCCTGGCAGATGCCAGAGGGCCTAAGACCTAAGACGATAACAGGTAGATATAGAAAAAAGCCAGTGCCTGCATCTGACTCAGGCTTTGTGATTAATCCAATGCCTTTGTTCTAAGTACCAATCATTAACACCAGTAAACTGCTCATTCATTAATCGCATCTCTGTGCAAGGAAACTAAGGTAAGCACAAAACAAAACAAAATTCCCTATTTCCTAGAAGCTCACAATCTAAGGTGACTGCTTCCAATCTTACTGCTGCATTTCTATTAACCCACAAGCTGTGTGGGCAGAACACATAAAAAGCTCCATGGTAGGAAACACGTGTCCTTCAGGTTTTGCTGTACTTGCATTTGTTATGAATGTTCTGGAAATGATGAGGTAGAATTGCCAAGGATCCCACTGCAGACAGCCATTATCTCAAACTGTGAATATTGGTTGTCATCTGAGAGTCAACAGATGTCGACCTTAGGGTGGCAACTTTTCCTTCATTGCATGAACCTAATCAACATTGTATCCTCAAGTTTTCTATAAAACACACCATCCAATTAGAAAATAAGCTTTTAAGAAGCGAGGTCTAGGGTTAAAATCTCATTTAAACTGCATTAGTCTAAATGTGGCTTTGGGCTGTTTATATTAGCTGAAGCTATTTATGATTTCTCTAAAGGAGAAGAAAGGACACTTTGGAGACTACAGATAAATTGATTTAATGGCATGCATGACTTCACATTCAATTTCTATAAAAATAGCTTTTGATGGGAGGTTGTGAAGATTTTTGACAAAGATCTCTGTTCATCTCACTCCTGATTCTGTAGCAACACTGTTTGCAAACACACAACTGAAGAAGCGTCCAGAAGCATTGCTGGCATGCAGCAGTTATTATTGCCCAAACTACACTGAATTCAGAACCCACTAAACCTCATCATTATTCACGTGGAAGTGTGGTTTCAATTCCTGGCCCCATTCTACTCTTTAGGGAACTATACAGCTTAGTTTTAAGCTAATTTGCTTCAGATGGCTTTCCTAATCAGAGTGTATTTGATGCTGATTGGATGCCATTATTGGCATTGAACTCAGTTGGAATTTTAGGGTTCCATGCTTTTGTTTACTCAGCAGGTGTACTCAGTGCCTACCAGGGAGAGGTAGTGTGTTGGGTTCCTTTGAGGCCAGGAAGTGACAACGTTTCTTCCTGTCTCTATACCTTATAAACTGTAATGCACAGAATGTTTCGACATCCCATTTGGAGTAGTGATGTTTTGCGCATCTTCTCAGGTAGCCTTTTTTGACAGAGTTTCAACAATCTGTTGTCATTCATTACACTAAGTAAAAATTCTCTGGTTTCACTGTAGCAGTCATATGTCTAACAAAAGTAATAATAATTTTCAAATACAATATTTTTTTTTTTTTTTGGTTTTTCGAGACAGGGTTTCTCTGTGTAGCTTTGCGCCTTTCCTGGAACTCACTTGGTAGTCCAGGCTGGCCTCGAACTCACAGAGATCCGCCTGGCTCTGCCTCCTGAGTGCTGGGATTAAAGGCGTGCGCCACCACCGCCCGGCTCAAATACAATATTTATAGTCAGTTCACAGCATTTAGATTTTAACTCTTTCCTTAATGGAAACAAGTCGAAATATCTGACAGTTTGATATTTCTCATTCTGGATATTGGCTACCTGCAGAAAACCATTTCCTGTAGACTGACAGTTGTGTAATACAGGGGGAAACAGATGATTGGCAAAGCTATACTGGAGAACTGAAAATAGGGCAGCTTTACTCAGTTAAATAAAAATATAATAAAGGGGGGTAGATTGTATTTTTTTAATTAGCTTGAATCTGCAAGTTAGAATCTATTCATATATTTGGAAAATTATTTCTGAGCTGTATTTTCTGAAAATAACTGTTTGAAGTGACTTAGTGATTTCACTAGAGCAAGTGTGTGACTGAGTATGTAGATTTGAGTTCATTGATGCCATCCCTAAAGAGATCAATTGAGAAAACACTTGGGAGAAAGACTGGTAACGTAAAATACTTGACAACAGCCATTTGATGACATTATGAAACGGTGTTAAGTATAAATCAATAAAGGTGTACTGTAGCCACCAGAAATATAACGAGGAGAGGTAGCAGATTAATAAAAACAGTGCCTGGTCTGGATTACAAGGTCCTTTGTTCAGTGCTGCAAATCCCTCAAAGTATGGTGAAGGCTCTGTAGCTAACGCAGCTTTGTTCCTTCAAGATGCATATATGGGTAGGAGAAGGTGACCAAGACTGTTATGTGAGGAAGCATTTGATAAGGCAACATCATTATGATTTTTTAATTGTTCCTCTGCTAAAGAGCATGGTCATCTTACAAGCTGCCTAATAAAATGATGGACACAATAGAATTGCTGTGCAGAATAGACATAACAGAGTTAATAATATTCTGATATATGGGTCAATACCTATATCTATGAAGTCTTCAATTTATTCTGTATATGAAGCACAGATATTTTTTAATACCACATTTATCCATGGTCTGTTTAAATGCCCTTCAATCTTTATGTCTTTAGAAGGACAAGTAATTTGAGAGTTACCATGGGTTGAATGCTTAAAACAAAATCATAATCAAAAATGAAATGCCCACAGCACCCTTTATTCACATACTTTGGCTTTATTCTTAAAGATGACAATGCCAAATGTCCTCATTCAACTTGTATAATGCATTGCTACCAGAGATACTTTTCAAATATATATATATATATATATATATATATATATATATATATATATATATATATATATATATATATATATATATAGTCATGTTTCATCACTGCTTATTGAAATTCCATAGCCTGGATGAAACGGGTCTGGGGAGATGGGTGAGAGCAATGGCTGTATGAGCAATAAGATCTGATTTCCAGTTCTCAACACCAGTGTAAAAGCTAGCCATGGCTGCAACTCTCTGTGGCCCAAGCATTTAGAGGCAGGGAAGGGGAGGTGTCTCAGGAAGTTACAGGCCAGCCAGCCAGGCAAAAAAAAAAAAAAACTAAAAAACTAAAAAATAGTTTTAGATTTAGTGGGAGACTTGGATTCAAAAACTAAAATAAAAAGGGATAGTACAAACACCTGACATTCCCCTCTTGGGTGTGGTTACCCACAAAGAGATGTACAGATTTACCACCAGACTTGGATTCAAAAACTAAAATAAAAAGGGATAGTACAAACACCTGACATTCCCCTCTTGGGTGTGATTACCCACAAAGAGATGTACAGATTTACCACCATCCCCCACACAAATAAAAAATAAATTAACTTAAAAAAGAAAAGATGAATTTGAATTTCCTCCTAAAAGTTATAGCCATTTGCATACCCAACATTTAGTCTTCCCTGGAATACTCAAGTTTTATACCAAATAACTTCTTTTTACATTTTCCTCTAAAACTATATGTTTTATCCACTGCCAATCAAATCCTGGTTTTGATATTGTAACATCAAGCCCAAGTGCAAATATTTTCTCATATCCATTTGTAAGATTTGATTTCTCCTATGGTGCTTTCTTTATAATAACTGTAATGTCAAGTGTTTGTAACAAAACTACTGATATGTGCTCATTACAGGTGTGAAGCTCTTTTAGAAATGAGCACAGAGGAATGAACAAGAATCAAATACTCTGCCTTCATTGATTTTCCTAGAGTGTCTTCAATACTTATCCATTCACCAAAATAATTCACAAATCCCTTTTAGAAGAGGCAACATTAGCCATTCTTGAGACAAATCACGGAAAAATTTATCTATAAACACAATACATGCTCAAATGCTATTTTTGCTTTTGAAGATTGAGTGGAATTAAACTTCAATCATTAAGTGACTTGGAAAATTATTTCACTTTTATAATAAAAAAGGAGAGAGAATACGTAATTGGTAATAACACTTATCATACATTATCTTCTTCAAACTATTTCATAATTGTGAGTCAATATCACCAAATCAATAACTTCAGATTGTGCCTTTAATGTAAATAAATACACAGATATACAAATCACAAGAATGTTGCACTGGGAACTCAAAAAACATATTGATGAATTTTCTTTGTATTTGCAAAGAGACAAAAATATAACCCAACTACAAGTAGCAACACAGCATGAGAGCTGCAGTTCAGGGATGATATGGTTCAAGGATGACATGTATGAGAGGAAGAATGGATTCCCTTGTGATCCTTCACTCTTAACATTGTCAGAAAAACATCAACTAATGTGTCTTGTATGACTTCATTTCCAAAAGATGTGTCTGTATCAGTTGACAAAAAGGGCACACTTTCTGTTCTTGAAATTCACCTCCACCTTTGGTAAAATTGTGGCTGACTTTCAGTGGGCCACATGTATGCACAGCTTGTCAATAAGCTTTGTGAAACCCTGTGCTACTTTTATAATCTATATATAATTATTTTCTTGATAGAATATTAAATAAATGATTAACTATCAAGTTTATTTGTTACAGAATATTAGTGTAACTATGTAAAGATGTGTTACATTTGTTTGTGTTGCAGAATAACTTTTTAACTGTGGAAAGATGTATTGCTTTGTTTATGCTACATTTGTTTAAGTGTATAAAGAAACTGTCCTTGCCTTGACTGCTGATCATCCAAACTAGACATGCAGGACACAAAGGAAAGTGACTGCCGAACTTTGCCAGGACAAGGAGGACAGTCTTTCAAAATTATTGCTTCATAGAAAAGTCTGCCAGATATTCCATGCCTGTAGGCTGAAGATGGATGCCCCAATGTTCCAGAGGAACCTTGGATGACTGTCTAGGCAGGCAGATGTCTTTGTCATTTCTATAGTCTCAGTAGTGGTGTTTACTGCACTTAATATTTGCTCCAGTAATATTATATCATTCTGGGGTCTTTTATGGAATTGAAGATTAAATAGTTATAGTTACAGTTTTCCTTAGTTATGATAGAAGATAAATTAGCTATAAAACCTTGAACTCACCAAGACAGAACAAATAATGGAGTGTTTTCTCTGAATTTGCCAAAAACACATAGACTAGGTATTGCAAATGTAATTCTTACTTGATAATTGCTCTTATTGCATAAGCTTTATTATTTTACAGTTAAAACCTTTCCTTTTTATTTAGACCAAAGGGGGAAATGTTGTGGAATATTAGCTTAACTATGTAAAGATGTGTTACATTTGTTTATGTTGCAGAATAATTGTTTAGCTATATAAAGATGAGTTGCTGTTTTACCTTACCTACCTAAGGCACCTGATTTGTCTAATAAAAAGTGCTGAATGGCCAATAACAAGGCAGAGGAGGGGTAGGCAGGGCTGACAGGGAAAGAGCAAATGGGAGCTAGTCAGTCAGCCAGGGGAGGCAGTTAGCCAGACACAGATTAAGCAGGAAAGCAGGATGGACATTATGTAGATAAGGTAAACGAGGCTTGGGGTAGCATATAGATTCATAGATAGGGTTAATTTAAGTAAAAAAAAAATAACTAGAAACAAACCTAAGCTAAGGACAAGCATTCATAATTAATAAGTCTCCTTGTCACGGTTTGGAGACTGCGGTCTAAGAAAGCCTTCTATCATTAATGTATTGTCTTTTAATGTAACACTACAAATAAGTTATACTTTTTATTTTTTTGTAGAATATACAGTTAAATGAAAAATCATGTAGAATGACTAAGTATAAGAAAATCTCCTGGGTTGTCAAGAAGGCCCAGCAGGCAGTGGTGATGCACACCTTTAATCCCAGTACACAGGAGGCAAAGGTAGACATATCTCTTTGAGTTCAAGGCCATCCTGGTCAACAAAGTAAGTTCTAGGATGAGCTCCTAAGCTACACAGAGAAATCCTGTATCAAAAAACAAAAACCAAAACAAAAAAAAAAATAAGAAGAGACAGGTCTACTCTAGTAAAGGCTATTGACCATTCTCATTCCTGACTCTTTACCTCTGGTGTTCTGGGATCATAATAATGAGCATAAGGATAGTGAGTAAATCATCCTTAAATTCTCTGTTGTTGTCATGCTAGTGGCTGCATTGGTAGATGGGAAGCACATCTTTGTGTTTGCCTCGTGTGTGTGTGTGTGTGTGTGTGTGTGTGTGTGTGTGTGTGTGTGTGTTTAAAATTACAAGATAGTGAATGCTCAATGTTTCCAAAAACTGTCTTAAATAATGCTGAAGCTCCTAACAAATCTGTGTATTGTAGGTAGTCATGATGCTCATGGATAAAGACTCCTCACTTTAAAGCTACATTGTGCACTTACAAAGGGCACAGAATCCTAGACTCAAAGATCTGAAACACATGAAGCTTCTACAGACCCACTCTATCTGTTTTACTGAGAAATCAAATGTACTTTACTAACAGGGCTTCATTTGAAGATCATGGAAAAAGCGTCATGTCAATAACAGATTATGAGGACATTGGTTTTAACTTTTTGGGGGTAGAGTTGACTCTGCTTAAAGTGTAGTTGTCAGAACATGTGATAAAGCAGAATTATATAGAACTTTCCGGTTGAAGGGAGAAGTATTGGCAGGCAGATAGGGTTTAGGGCCTGAAGTGAGATATTCAGCAGCCATTCCAATTCAGACCAATCCAGGTTTCCTGAAGAGGACAGTGAGCCTTTAAAATATCCACAAGCAAAAAATATTAAAAGGCATTGTTATACTACTCATAGAACAGTTGAGAGAACTTTTGTCTAGTGCTAATAAATGACCTGCTTGATGCAAATGCTTAGTTATTCATTATTAATGAGAGTTTTAGGCACTATTGTCCTATTAATTCAACTACAGACAATATCCATTGTAATTCAGTAAATTTTGACCTTGTTTGACACAAGGCCTTTTACGGAAAGTGTCTACTGAAAGCTGTTTATATTTTTTAATTCACATTATCAATATGATGCCGAAATTTTCATGTGCAGCACTTCAGATGAAGCCTAATGTGTCTGTCTTAAGTTGTCCAAAACTTTACATTGATAATTGATATAAAGATTACAAAATAGCAAGCAGATTTTTTTCTGTTGTGGAAAAAAATATATATCTGTGTGCATACAAAGTCTTTGTAAACATGCAGCCATTCATAGCTTATGTGTCAGTCTTTGATACATATATATATATTATATATATATCATATATACATATATAGATAGATAGATTATAGATTATAGAAATAAGACTATCAAAACCATACTCCCTAAAGGCTTTTGGACTCTAAAACAACAAATAACACTATACACATGCAAAACAGAGAAAGAAAAAACTCTTTAGTATTGCTAAATATTGGGGAAGGAAGCATATTCTACTCTATAGGCCATTGTGGTTCTGATGAAAGTAATTGGAAATGACAATTCAAGGGTCATTTGTACAAATTTGTGAAAAATCGCAACAGAATTCCAGTGCTTGTATATACAGCGATGGTGTTCCAGGAAGGATGAGGGAAAGGAACAGGGCAGGGCTGGCAGGTGTTGGGTCAGAAGCACAGTGAGGAGTAGACTTGGTGTAGACAGAAAATGAGAAGTTAATGAATGAGGGAAAGGAAGAGACAGCATACAGTGTCAGAAGGCAGAAGATGAGGAAGAAGAGATGCCCTTGGATATAAGACCATGTAGGCATTAAGGGTTGAGATGAGAATGGATGTGATCAGACTTCACTTTAGAAGATTCTATCTTTGCTGTGAGCAAAATTTGGTATATATGGAACAATAGTAGAATCAAAATTAGGAAGGAGACTGTTTCAATGATCTATTTAAGTCCTGATGGTGGCTTTGAAGAGTGCTGAGAACTAACAAAGGTTGAGGTCCAGATAGATTTTGACTATATAGCTCATGGGGTTCTGATAGACATTGTGACTGGGAGTATTCAAGGGTAACTTGCATCAGGACTGAGAAACAAAAAGGAAGGTTTTGTATATAATATATTAGTGTACACTGAAAAGTATATTTTAAGATTTGGGTAAGTATTCTCAATAGAAAACAAGAAAAGTTACATTGTAGATTTTTTTTTTAAATCCTATAGTATAGAGTAGTTGCCAAGCAATTAGGACTATGCTTCTATCCTCTATAGCCAAAAATACTGACTTAGCCTCGTATTCATTAGTTAAATTTGAAACAAGGCATTAAAATGTCAATTACAAATATTTTATCATTAATCTCTATGTGAATTATCCCCATTGAACACTGAAGATACTTTACACAGCAAAAGGAATAGTGATTTCATCATGTAATGATGTTGTGAAAGGTTGTCTAATTCATGAATTCCCTACTTTTTTTTTTTTTTTGGTTTTTCGAGACAGGGTTTCTCTGTGTAGCTTTGCGCCTTTTCTGGGACTCACTTGGTAGCCCAGGCTGGCCTCGAACTCACAGAGATCCGCCTGGCTCTGCCTCCCGAGTGCTGGGATTAAAGGCGTGCGCCACCACCGCCCGGCCGAATTCCCTACTTTTATTCACTCTGAATGTTAACTGAATTTTAATATTAGTTGAGGCTGTTCTTTGAAGCTCCATTTATTAAAGTGTGGTGTCTATACTACAACCACACACACTGCTGATCACAATGCTTGAAAGATATGGTGATCAAAAGGTCTTCATGGATATCCATGTTTGTTTTCCACAGCAAAGATGATAGAATATTAAACAAGCTGAAAAAGACAGTTTAGGGAAGGATCCACCAAAGGTTTGGACCCTTTCATTTTCTAGTCTGGCACTCTATAGCCTATCCCACTTTCTCAGTGAGTGTCTCAGAAAGACAGCTGTGTAATTGATGGCTTTGTCCCCCAAACCGTAGCTCTTAGAGTGTTTGAACTCTGGGGAAATACCAGATAACTGGAAGGGAATGTGTATAAAGCAGTTCATTCCTAGAAATTTGAAGGCAGAGGTGGGAGGATTGTCACATATTAGAGGCCAATCTTATTTATATAGTGATTTCCAGGTCCAGAGTAGTCAGATATACATAGTGAAGCCCCATCCTCCTCTCTAAACAGAACAAAGCAAAATAACCCAGTTCATTTGATAGGCATAGTGAGACCCTGTCTCAAAAACAAAATAATAACAACCCAGGTTTACTAATTAGAATTATAATAACTGTATAGTTATTATAGTAATGCAGTATGGATCCTTGATGATATTGAGATATAACATTTCTGAAGTACTGATTAAAACAGTGTTCTGGCAAGCACAAAACTGACAACGACTGTGCTGTCAATAACCTGAGGAAATAATTTCTAGGAATAATGTTGCATACAAATTCAAATAGAAAATTGTCCACAGCACAACCACGAGGTTATATTTATGGAAAAACTGAAAAATAATTACAGAATGAATATTTCGCTAACAAATCAAAAGACAAAAGACATCATAGGTTCTATTACTCGTTCTAGAACTTCAGCCTTACATGTTGAGGTGCTTTAAACAGGAATCCTTTTGGGTGAGGATTTATGGGATGTTTTATTTTCTCTTTGAAAAGTATTGATTTTTAAGCCTTATAAATAAACAGCTCTGACCTATCTATTTGTGAATCATTGAGAGCAGGCTGCCCATGGACATCAAATGATTTTCATTTCCTGGAGGTGAATCTTATTGAAGAGAAAGCAAAGGGAACACTTAATTTCTAACACCATGCGCAATTCCGAGAATTTGGCATTTAGAAAGACGGTGTACAGGTATGAGAAAGGAGGGATTTTAGACTTTTAAAGGGAAAGATAGGTTTTAAAATGAACCTAAATAACTAAATTTACAGTACACAGAACCAGCTAACCTGGTCCATACCAACCATATTTTTTATGTAACGGTGACTCTAATATGTAAATTTATACAACTTTAAATAACAAGTTACTGAGAATTTGAAAAATTGCTTCTAGATGAATAAAAATAGATTATGTAGATTATATCAAGAAGTGATAAAACAGGATCTTTTATTTTCAGTAAACAATCATCTAATAAAAATAAAACAGCTAAAATATTAAGGATAAAACCAAATTAAATTGATCTTTAAGTAAAGGGATATTGACTTCTGTTGACTTTTGTATATTTTCTCTATTTACTTCTTAACAATGTGTTAGTGATTTTCAGACATAAAAATAAAAATTATTGTCATGATAATTTTTATTAGACTGGATCCTAAATATGCTCCAAAATTATAAAATAAAACATCACTATAATTCTTTCTCATGGTTTCTAGCAACTTTATGTCTTCTTTCATCCACTTATCTACCTGCTAGTTCAACTTTAGCTGCGTACTTTCCTAATTGGTGGTAAAATGGAAGAAATGTGGAATATAAACAATACATTCCACAACAATGAACTTAATGAAAACAAAAAATATGAATTCTCTGTCCTCTAGAAATAAAGGAAACTGATTTAATAAATGTTACTGTAGAATTATTGTAATTTATGCAGCCTTATATAATTTTATATTTTTATAAGTTGATATCCAAAGTCTCCACTAGAAAGAATTAGAGTTTGCATAAGTTATAGTATGGTAAAATTTGATTAGAAGAAAACAGATATAGCAAACATTATTTCAAGAGTACAATATATTATCTGGTTGTGAAAACAAATTCTCATGTGCCCAAGATTGTCCACATCCTGGTAGCTGGGATTACAGGCCTATGCCACACACCTAGTTTATCAGGTGCTGATGATTGATCTCAGGGCTTCATGTGTACTAGGCAAGCTCTTAAACACCTGAGCTATGTCCCTTGCCCAAGTACATTAGTTTATTTAATAGATTGTAGTAAACAAAAGGACACAAGTACAAAGAACTTTTGAAAAAAATGTGAAAGATTTCCAAATGGTAAAATGGTCAAATTTAGGCATATAGATGTTTTGGTCTAAAATTATTTCTCACATCTCAAATATAAGTTATACTGCCAATTAAATATGAAATTTTAATAACAATTTTGGAAATTTTTACAAATTCTATTTCTCAGTGTAGTCTGTGTTATTCAATAAAATTCTTAAATGTAATGAATTTGAATGACTATCACGGAAACTTTGTTACCAGGACATAACACATGCTGAGAAATTAGATCCTCGGACTTTGCAGAACTGAGCTGTTTCCATTAAAACTGCTAGGAAAGTGTTCAGACAAGAAAAGAGCTATCATTTCTAGATGCAGAGAGGACCTCATGCACTCACATGTATGCAAGCTAACTATAATTTGAGAAGAAAGGAGAAAAGCATGAAATCGCAGTAATAAGAAATGTGACATTTCTATAGCCCAGTCTTCGCATGTATTGGGTTCCTAGCATAGGCTAATAGGGTCTATCTACTTTCTATCTTTCTCCAAGCTGTCATTCAGAGATCTTTGGAATGCTTAACTTTCTAGTATTCCAGATGAGGAATAGGGTGGGACTTACACTAACCTACAGGAAGGTTTGCCTGTGTGATTAAACCATTGAAAATACACACTTGGCCTTTAGAATCTGAAACATACTCAGGATGCCTCCTAGTTCAGTTTGGAAGCATATTTGCCAAACTCTTTGCCAACTTTATTATTTCAACCAAGCAAAACAAAACAGCTGAACAAGGCCCCTAGAGTAAAATTTAGACCTGTGTGTGTATGTCACTCCTCCACTTATTAACTGTGTGTCCTGGTGAGTTTGTTTAACTTACCTGAGCCTTAGCTTCTTCAGTTGTGAAAACTCTGGCTTAAGCTGCATATGACTCTTAGATTGATCTGAACCACAGTGTAATACCACTGCGCAAATCTGGCACAGACAAGCTACCGAGGGCAATCAGTATTAGCTCTCTCATCCTTATTGATTTCTATCTACTGTGATATTCTGAGCAATACTGCTATTTGCTCCTAGGCTGGGCCAGTCATCATGGCAGGTGATTTTCACACAAACTGGCTGAGAACTAAGGCCTCTAGGAAGAAGTGTTAGGACAGTAGAGGAAGGGTGAGAACTTTGAAAATCTTATCCTATATTGGGGGAGCAATAGAAATCACAGTAATGAACTAGCTTGAATTGGTGGTGATCACACTGTGACTAAAGTGTCACCAATGAAGTGTCAGGAAAATGTGCCTTTAGGTATTGCAGCACAGTTGCAGTGAATGTCAGTGAAATGATTTACTGCATACTGTCCATTGGGATAAATCTCAGAATTGCCACACTCCAGGAAGAAACCTCGGCAAGCAATCTCAACCTATGTGACATGGGATCTTGTTTTCCTCCTTACCTTTGGAAATTCTCAACATTACCACACCAGCCAATATTTTCTTCTTATAATCAGCATTGTACTTTATGTTTCTAGCCACAAAGCTATCTTTCTGAAACTACTGCTTCCAGAGTGGTACACAGTACACTGGTCAAAAACAGGACTCAAGACCCACAGTAGCTCAGTGTACCTGATCTACACTAGTCAGGTAATATTGGGTAGTTATATATACTCCCAAGTTTCACAGTTGTGCCAAAACCAGCGTGACAATTTTTTTAAGTTTATTTGGGTTTGGGTAACTTTTTTGTGCATATACACATGTGTGTTCATGTGTGTTCAGTCATGTGTGCACATGTGTATGCATACATGTAGAGGCCAGAAGACAGTCTCTGGTATATACTTTTCTTCTTTTGGGAAAAGGTAGGGTCTCTTACTGGCTGGGAACTTGTTAAGTAGAGTGAGTTGGTTGGCCAGTGAGATCCAGGGATCAGCACTGGGGTCACAGTTTCAGACTAACGCATCTGGCTGAGTGTAGATAATTTTTACACACAGAATATCTCCAGACATTTATAAATTTATAGGACTATTTGTCATTAATGTTTTTGTTTATTTATCTTGGCTTATGCAATATATTATTACACAGTTGGTAGGTAACAACAAGAGAATGAATTGTTTTGTAGATTTTGGTGGTCTGGCATTGAAAGCAAGCTACATAAAGCTACAAAGTGTGAGCAGACCTCTTCCCTCTGGAGGCTCAGAGAGAGAATCCACTCCTTGTTACTCTCAGGTCACAGTATCTGATCCTGTCATCACACTGCCTCTGCTGTTCCCTGCTTAGATCTGCCTCCCTCTGATAAAGAAATGTGTGATGGCATGGAAGGATAATGCTGGGCAATCTCTCTGCTTCAATATATTCAATTACAACTGTAATGATTGTAGAAGTTAAGAGTCACTGATACCAAAGATTATGAAGTGCTTAAATAACTTTGAGGGCTTTACACAGCCCAATACAGCCTCCTAAATTTCATGCTAAAATATTTATAATTCCTCATCTGTTTGTTGACTCTATGTATATTATGAATATAATATTTAATCATTTATAATGCAAATATTTCTCTAAATTGGCATTTTATCTTTAATTGTGCCCATAGCTTGAACCATTGTAAATAGTATCCGAAGGTGACATAAGACAAAGCTGTTTAATGGTAATAAGACAAGGGGAATAATAATGAAGTATTTCAAATGCAATGAATCTTAGGTCTTCATACAACAGAGAGTAGCTTTTATTCCTCCTAACTTAAGAGTCTTAAATTATAGTAGATAGTAGATAATGGATGCCCATTTGGAGTGTTATCAAGATTACCTAAGGTCTTTAAAAGCAATCCCTGTACCCTCAGTAATGCACTTGACCGAGGGAATAGGAAGTCCTATATTGCAGTGAGCATGGCCTGGAGTGTTATCATTCTTCTTTTTTGGATGTCCTTTGTGCTTTCATGGACTTAGGACTAATCATCAAACTGTTGTTACTGACATAAGGCTGTACAATGATCACAGAATAGGCAATAAAGAAATTTGAATGTAATTAGTGTAAAAGATTTCTCAAAGAAATGAATATTTTGAGAAGAATTATTCAATAAAAAGAATAAGTGATGTTTGGAAGGGATGTCCTGGGGTATGTGGGAAGTGGGATGTGAGAGTTAGGAAGATATGATCAAAATACATTGCAAACGTTTATGAAATTGTCAAAGAATGCCGAGCAGTGGTGGCACACACTTTTAATCCCAGCACTCATGAGGCAGAGCCAGGCGGATCTCTGTGAGTTCGAGGCAGCTTGGGCTACAGAGTGAGTTCTAGGAAAAGGCACAAAACTACACAGAGAAACCCTGTCTCGAAAAAGAAAAAAAATGTCAAAGAAAGAGTAAAATATTCCCAAGAATATTAAGTGATAACTTCAATTATTAGAAATTTAAGAAAAAGTAACCCAGATTAAATATGGGTATATGACAATACTTGATTGTGTAGTGAGTGTGTGTGTGTGTGTGTGTGTGTGTGTGTATAAATATATGTCTTTCAAATGAAACCTTTAAGAAATATTTTGCCTATTTTAGAAATTTGCTATATCTTGATGAAGAGAATTTTGCATTTAAAATACATATATGTTCTTTGTACAACCAAAGGTCAAAACGACCCCAGTGGTCTCCATGAATAAATAGAAAGTGGATATATATATATATATATATATATATATATATATATATATATATTCAATGGAGTATTATTGAGCTTAAAAAGGAATACAGTTCTTACAATGGCATTACATATGTGAACTTTCAAAACAATAGGCCGAGTGAAATAAAGAAACAAGAAAGGTTAAATGTTATATAACACTATTTGTCTAAGCCCTACGGAGCAGTCAAATTCATATACAGAAAGCAGGATGGTGGTGGCCAATCATGAGAGGGAAGGATGATTCTGTAATCAGTGTAGAATTCAGTCTGGGCAAGGACAGAGTTCTGGAACTCAGTCATGAGAGGATTGGCACAGTGCTGCTAAAGCGTTCAGTGTCAGTGATTGGAGAATTAAAAGGGTTAAAATGGTGACTTTTATGCTATGTATATTTTGCTACAATAAAATAAAATAGAATGTGACAAGTGAGGGATTTTCCTTGTACAGTGACAGTATTCAATCATTTTCATGATGTGAAGCTTAAGGATACTGAAATTGCTCAAAGATGGCCTTATCATCATTAGATCCTAACATTTTATTATACTGATTCATTTTTATTGTATTACATATTTCAGTGCTGAAATGTCTGAATTCCTCTGTTCAGTGTACAAGCTTGCAAAAAATACTGCATTTAAATTCTCTTTCCTCCAGTAGTCTGTAAGGTGTATAAAACAGCTTGTTTGCCACACAAATGGCTGGAGTACTATGACCGCAGACGTGGTCCATGAAGTTTGTGCTTGTTTTCAGATATAGGCAGTTTTAGCTGGGATTACTAAACACCAGTCTCTCACTTGTCAAGCAAATTATGTTTTAAATTACAAAAATATGTGTGCTAGCATTTCATATGCTATAGTAAATTAAACTGTGAATTAAATTTTACTTATGAAACCAAACCTAATGTAAATTAAAACATATTTGACTGTAAGTATTCAATTACTGGTATACTAAATAAATTGACATTTGATGTAGTGAAACATTTCCCAAACCCCAGAGAACACTGGGATTGGGAGTGAAGGAGCCTCTGTCTTAGAAATTATTCTAGTCTTAAGAGAAGCAAACATTAATAGAGACTTTTCAAAAGCTTTAGGGGTACTCCAAGACTGGAATAGAAACACTTGGGTCCCCTACTAGAAATTGGAATTCACTTGAGTCTTAGCAAAAATAAAAAATAAAAAGACCAGATCCAATGAAAAGTGAAATAATATACAGAGAGTGGAATGGACATTTTTTTTATTTTCAATAAGAAACTCAGTAATTATGTATCATTAAATACCAAGACAATTCACAGTTGTGCACTGAGATCAAATTTCAATCTTTACTGTAAGAAAAACCCAATTTGCAAAAAAAAAAAAAAAAAAGAAAGTCAAAATTTCCTTCCTGATTTAAAAAAAAAATCAGCAAACTAGATATCATAGAGAATTGATGTCAGTCATGTCAGCATGGAGATATTCAAACATTAACATAAACTTGTTTGGAGAACTGATTCAATTGTATAAATGATTCCTACACACATGTGTATATACATTCATATATAGAAACAGATTTGAAATGTTGTGTATAAGTCAAAAGAATAAGAACCACACAAAATGAAGTAGAAATTCCCCATGAATAGGAAATATTTTTCATTTTAATGGGTTCCTGCTTTCAGAGATATTATTAAAAAGAAATGTCTGTGTGACTCTCAGTAAATTGTCCTCATGAAGTGTCTGGTATTAAAATGTTTGTTACCTACTGAGAAGTAGGAAGAACAATGATTATAGCTTTAGTTTGGGGCCTATTAGTGCTGAGAATGTCACTGTAAAGCCTGGGAATTTTATGTCAACATATATTTTTATGCATTCAGCATAGACTCAACTCCTTTAACTGGGCCTTGCTATGTCTTGACCTCAACAGGTAATCGGTATAAAAAGAAATCTAGATTTCCCAGTGACAAAATTGGGAGGTTAGCCCCTCAAAAAAAAAAAAAAAAGTAGTGGTTCATCTCTGGACTACGGATCTTCAGAACAACAATCCTGTGACGGCATTCCAAAACTCAGCTTTCGAAACTGTTGAGCAGTGTACTCAGTAAGACATTCAAGCTCTCGAAACTGTTCCTTTTCAGAATATTCCATCAAGACTCTGTTGTACTTTCTAGTCCTTTCTGACTTTGATAGACCACTGAAAGTTGCTAGATGATATTAACAACTGACTCCTGCCAGAAACAATAGATTTATTTACAAAATCTATATTTAACAAAGCTTGATTTATTATGGCTTTGGCAAGGGAGGGTAAACTTGAATAAAGTGCTTTGAAATGGCACTGCCTACTTCAACAAACCTATTTCAGAACAATCAAGACTCACTTCTTATCACTCTTTACCATGTTTGCACATTTCTTAAAGTTTTGATGAGTATATCAGTAATGTGAACTAATTGGGCCAGGAAAAATATTTTCAATCAGACATTAGCATGTTTTATACACATGGATGCACTATTTTTTTATTAAGAGGTGATTGCAAAATTTGAAGAATTACTTTACTTGTAGTCATTAGTGAGAACATGCTTGTACTCTGCAGTAGCATTTAATTCCAAGTTTCCACAGCCAAGCAGCCAAGTTGTCAGTTCACTACATCCACCAAGAAACATGCAAGACCAACTGCCATGAACCACAGCAGTCACTGTTTTAAAAGGAAGAGAACACTTTGTGTTTTATTTCTGCAACAATAATTAAATACTTGTCCCAGTATAATATCAACCCTTTCTTCATATTGAGTCAGAATTAATCAGAAAGCTCTGGTCATATAAAAAAAGTTTAGTAAATCTATGCCTGGTTATACTTGGCAAACAAATGCAATAGCCTACCAGCCAACTTGACTTCAGACTGTGGTGGATATGAACACATTTGATATACTCTACACATTTCATTCACAGGAGGACGTATTTTCCCCAAAAAGGAAAAAAAAAAAGGAAAGAAACAAAAACAAAAAACTTCACCTATTTCACTATTTTACTTTCCCAAGATAATTCATTGGTATGCAATATGCATACATTTACATTTTATGTGTCTTTAAAGATATAAATAAGTTGTCAAATAAATTTAGGTTTGGTTAGGTTTTTGATAATGATTTTTTGCAATCGTTTGAGAATTTCATACAATATACTGTGATCATATTCACCAACTCTCCCAACTCTGGCACAATTTCCTACCCCATTCACCTAGCACCATATTCTAATTGACTCTTCTTTCCCTCAAACCCTCCACATCTAGAGTACATTAGCCGATTAATCTTGCACATTGGGATTGACATGGAGTGTGGTAGACATACGAGGGGTCACACCATTAAAGGAAATTGACTTTCCTTCTCCCAGTAGGAGTCAAATGACAAGGGCCCATTAACAAGCAGTGAGACTTTGTGCTACATCTCCCCTGAGATCTTGAACTTTTGTCTGGCTTGAACTTGTATAGGTCTTATGCATGCTGTCACAATCTCTGTGAGTTTGTATGTGCATTCACCTTGTGCCTTTTACAAGCCCTGTTTCCTTGAATCTAATCATGACCTCTGTCTCTTACAATCTTTCCATCTTACAGTCACCCCCTCTTCTGCACAGATCAATGACTCTTGAGGGGAGGGTGTAACATAGACTTGCCATTTTTGATCAAAGTCTCTTATTTTTATACTGACCAGTTGCATTCATTGCCATCTATAAGAATAAGCTACTCTGATTGGTCCTGGAATTATCTGGAATTTTTTTTTTTACTTTAAATGCAGCTTATCACAGGATTCTTTGTCCAGTTTACCTCGGGTTTGAAAAATTTTATGCTGGAAGGCGATACTTGAATAAAATCCAGGTGAACAGCCCAATCTGATGGCTTCATTCAACTTGGCCACATTATTTGTATATTCATTGAATCTGCAGTCAAATTCTACTGCATTTCCTTTTACCTTACAAAATACATTGCTTGTAGGATTTGGGAACTTATAATAACATTTCTAACAATTTTCCTCTCTAGTATGTAAATAAGTAGATTCCTTGACATTTTTTAATTGGTTGCTTTTTATAAACAATACTTATTACTATTTCTTGTCATGTTCAGGTGCTGACTGTTGCCAACCCCATACAGTAAATGAGAACTTCATGACTGACTAGGGCCACTGGGACCTGCCATTGTGATGTCTTTTTCACGCTTCAATATATTCAGTCAGATTTTTTAATAATGATGTTTCATTTTGACAACTTGGAAACAGCCAGATTGAAGAAGACACTAAAATGCAAAAATGTCTCTGCAATAATCCTGCATCTCTCACTTAGTTTCTGAAGCTGTTTAAAGCTAGGAATGGGGCTCACTGGTAGATGACTTGCCTAGTATGTGAATGATCCCAAGTTTATCCCCAGCTCTGCAAAAACTAAGCAAAAGAAAAAACAAACACAGTTGTCCATAGTGCTTCCCACAATGTCTTGATTTATAAGAAAAAAATAATCACACAATTTTCCATATGTGGTGTTTCAAATTGTGAAATCTTCATGATTTTTCTTTTGTGTTAGCTAGAAAATACATATTGTGTTGTCTGCGTCTATTTTATAGGTTGAACAACACAATGTCACAATGTAGGCATAATATACCCTGGAAAGAGGATGACCATAACAAATGTTCTCTGTTTGAACACCATCGTTGGACACTTTTACTTGTATTCAGGCATTGTAAAGAATGAGAGGTTTCAGCCAAACCTCCGTGCTAGTCTCCCCCAGGATGACATTTTCACCTCCCTTTGGTGAAGAGCCTTCATGGTCCCAGATAAGATAAAATAGAGAAAAGTGAGAGAAATGATGAAAGAGAAAATCATGTAATGCCTTAGAAGCAGCTTAAAACACTAGTAGTGCCATCCTTGAAGATCAACATAGCACGTCAAATCTTTGACATAGATTTTCAGGAAAGCCTGTGCAGGAAGGTCACTGGTACCTTTAACATCAAAATATTTCATCCTGCTGGCCTTCTAGCTACCATAATATGACTGTATATACAGATGTGCAACCCAGAATGGCCTTTGCCATAGAGAATGCAGGAAAAGGGGAGGGAGATGGCACCCCCTGAAGCACTCACCTTTTGTACATATCGTATACATTAGTTCATTTAATATTCTTAACTTTGAAGTGGATAACACTTTTATTTTCCATTTCAACTTAAAGTGAATGCACCTGAGAATCATGAAAGGCAAAGGTACAGACACTGCTGGAGCATGCATATAATGCAGTTCCTTACTCTCTAAACATTTAAACATTGGCTGTAGCAGAAAGCTACACTAACCATCTCAGTGGTCTCTGCATATATATGCTTGATCTTCTGAAAAGGGTGCTTTGAGCTTTGTGTTCTCCTTGCCTTAGAATAAAATAATCATCTCAGGTAGAAGTTAGGATTTCCAAGTGAGAAACAAAACAAAATTTGCCCACACCTATCTGTCTTGAGCTTAGATGGAACGGATGCTTGGTTACAGTGATAACTTCCAATGTGTGCTTGCAAAGCAGTGGTGCCTTCTAGACCTCCTTTCTTTATCTGTGAGCAACTGGTACAGAGATGAAGACACAGGGCAAACACCAGTGGACACAGACACAACGTGGATATTATATCCCTGGGACAGCAAACCCCTATGCCTCACATGGAGCCAATGAGCTCTGTCACTAGCAGGAGATTTTGTAACCTCTCTAGAACATCTAGCAACATGTTTTAGTAGAGAAAACCAAATGACGAGTGAGATGTTTCCCTGGAAAAAGGAGCACAGACTGTTACAGACCCACTGGAGGCTACAAGAGTACAATGGTAAGATTCTCAGAATTGATTATGATCTCTAAGGAACTGTTCCCCAATATATCAAGACGTTCTTCACGGGAGCATAACATTAGGGAGGTGGATGGAAGACAGTAAATTATTAGGAAAAATGAAAACATCAATTTTCTACAAGTTGAAAGTATTGTGTGTAAATAAAACCATGCCAATATTGTGGTAAGTGTTCCTGTGTTAATTTTCTAGTTAGGACCTTTAAATGAAAAATGGAAAAAAAAAGGCAGAAGCAAGTTTTAGATATCTGAATTCCTAGACAGTTGGCTTTATCTATTTGAAAATTAAGAAAAATCAAGGACTCCCTTAGCCTCCTGAGTACAGCATGGTAGAGAAGATTTCCTTCATGTGATAGAGAAAAGAAGCAACCATTTGTGTCAAATTTGTAGATCTGAGTCTTTAAGAAACTTCTGTCCAACACAGCTTGGCTGGAGAAAGGCATAGACCACTGTGGCTGTGTGCCTGGCCAAGGCCAGGAGGCAGGAAAAATCTTCTTATGATCAAATGGCTATGATTTTGGTTTCTCCTCTAAAAGTGCCACTATGGTCAGCAAAGACTAATCTTTAAAGACATCTAAATACATACACTTCAATGGAACACAGCTGAAATGGACCACAGTGTGAGCTATGATACCTCAGGCTTTCAGTTTGTGTACTCACGTGAGATCCCAGAACTGGAGAAGTATCTGCCATTTTTTTCCTCGCAAGGACTAATTAATTAACTTAGCAACTCAAGATGGTCCTTAAGACTTGTTAAGGGAGTTTCTAGAAAGCACAGTTTAGGACTCCTGTCACACTCACATTGCTGAGCATATGTTATTCCCCCCACTGGATTTTAATTAATTGGCTCATTTTGAAATTAAAGTAAAATTATGAGGGCACTTAATCTTTGATTCCTTTATACATAGGGTATGGAATTTTTTTTCATTTTAAAGCAAAAAGAAAATGTGTTTCTTTCACCTCTGTTTTTTTTTGGAGTGTCTTCAGTGGACATAGCATTCTTGGCTGAAATGCCCTTCTGCTATTTACCCTTTCAGGCTTTTTGTAAATATCTGCTTTAAATAGATGAATATAAAATGTATTGTCTGTGCTGGGCACTTTTGAGAGCAAAAGTTCAAGCTATTGTTAGTAATCTTTCTCTCTATAAAATATGTTAACAATGTACTGGGATATCAGACACATCTTGAGCTCAAGTATCAGTCAGGCACTAAGGGGAACGATGCCCTCAATCATGTACTTGCCCTAATGCAAGTTTATGAGGAAGTATAATTTTTAAAAAATACATTCTGGTGAAAAATTGCCATGGGTTTTAAAATAAATAATTTGTAGTGGTATTAGTCCAAGTGAAGTATATGACACAGTGTAATACAAATTATATTGGTAAATTTCCATGTGCTATTTGTGCTCATTGAGGATACAGTCTGAAAACATGAGACAGTCACCCTGTCCCGCTCCAGCCTCAGTCCAAAGCAGGTTTATTTCAAGTGCCATCCAAAATTCCCTGTCCTGGGGTAGGTTGCCCATTGTCCTTTTACAGGGAAGTAAAGAATTTCAAACAGATAAGGATGTTAAAATCTCGCTCCCTGGAGAATAACTTGAAAGTAAACTATTTCCAGTAGAGGTTATTATTATTTATCCCACAGTAGACAAATGTCTATAGCGGAGATGAGAAATGCTAAGTCCATTTGTGGAGAATCCACTCTGCTCTGCCTGGAAACTCTCAGTCAGAACAGCAGAATATCTGCTTCACCAGGGCTTCCTCAGTCTTTCCTACTCAATGATGGAAGCCCAATCTACTGATGGTATTGATCTATCTGCTACTTGCTATTTGTTCTTTAGCCTTTGCTCCTACATGATTAATAAACTTACACATCCAAAGCCCAAAGTAGATCAGTCCTCACACAGACCGTACACGTTTACTAATACGTTTTTTCCAAAATAATATATCAGAAATAGTAAATTAAAAATGGCTTTCTGAGATAGAGTAAAAAGATTTAATACTGTTATCACTATTTCAGAAAAAAAAGGTCAAGAAAGTGCATATACTCCTGTGTGTGAGTCTGTGTGTGCCTGTGTGTGTTTGTGTATTCAGCTTACAATGGGAGTCTATGGGATTCTCTGTGGCATTAAGCAAGTAATTTAAATATTGATTGCTTCAGCTTTATCATATATGAAGTGGATAAAATGATGGCATTTTCATTATATAATGTTTTTCAGAAAAATTAATATTTCTAAGATGTATAAAGTCAGAACAACATATAGTCAGTCATACAATATGATGTAGATAGCCTTTACATTTTACTGTGATGCTGAAAATAGAACATTGTATTTTCTGATAATTTATTTTTAATAGCATTCACTTTCACTTCTACCTCCCTTGGCTTGGCTTGTATACAGTGACACGTAGCTGTCATTAGCAGACACATGCATTCTTATCTGTATTATTATACTGTGAATAAAACCACTTAGTGCCATACTTAGCATGTAGTCATTCATTCCAGCAACAGCTGAGAAATACATCCTTGCATATCAAACCTACAGTGTTTATTTACTTGCCTTTATCCTTTGATTCTTTATTTATTCATGTAGCCAGTAGTTAACATGCTTTTACTTTGTACCAGGCAGGATCTGGGAACACTGTAGGAAATATTCAAGGCTAAGATGCCACTTTTAGCTTTTTTGCTTTTAGTAAAAATAGTTGAAAACATAAACAGATTTCACAGAGGTTTGGTTGGTAAGAGCTCAAAGGAAAAGAAAAGAGGAAACTCGTAGCTCTAAGAGCATTAAGGGTGAAGGAGGGACATGGTGGTAAAGTCACTGTGCCAGGGTGACCCTGAGCAGTGCCTTGAGGGTTGCTAAGAGAAGACTGCTGATTTGCAGGAAATCTGTGGAGATAGAGAAAACAGACATGGAGGTCCTCAAATCCTCAAGGTTTCTGGGAGCATGGGAAGGCCAGAATACTTTAAAACCTCAAGTAATAAATGAGTAGGAAGGAAGATACCCAGGTCATTTGGAGGCAAAATGATCAAATTAGAGCTGCCATCTGGAGACCAAACAGCCATTGGTTGTAGGGTTGGAACAAAGATGATGTGAACTGGAATAAAGAATTCTACTTTTGCCTTTAGTTATCAGTGGACACAGAGGACAAGTCCAAACTGTACGTGAATCATGCCTGGTTAATGGAGATTCTGCCCTCCTGCTGTGCTGTGCTATATAACCAGCTTTCTGAGATCCTGTAGTTCTCATAGGGGAGTTGGAAGCTAAACAGCTGAGTCAGAGGACAGGGGTGATATGTGTAGGGTTCATTTGTTCAATTAATGAGTATTACTTTGTGTTATGACAGTTTAAAGGAAAAAGAAAGAGGAGGTAATTCTGCATGAATGGTTCTCATCTCAGCATTGCAGGAAATCATGGAAGCTACTCAAATACAGGCCTTTCAAGTTCTGAACTTCCCAGGATTGGAAAACAGTAGCTGTGTGAGTGTGAAAGAATCATGCAATTTGTTTCAGTCTCCTCATTCATAACACAGTAACTACCCACAAGCTGTTTACGTGTGGCTGTTACTTGCACATAGTAAGCCAATAGACGTGTTATTGACAATGAGGTTTGTGATGAAGTATATGGATTGAAGGGTAGAATTTATCAAAATATCTTGACAACTAGATGGTCTTTCTTTGAAATGCCATTCATAGTTGTCTTGATGGCAAATAGATCATTTTAAGTGCACAAATTGATTTACTTTAGAATTGCTAAAATGTTCCTGAAAATAATGGCTAGATGGAGGGCTGACAAGAATACTCTATACATACTACCAGTTTATTTGACTTCCTATTTGGGATGAATGTCCAAATTAAAGGCAATTCAACATACGCTATGTCATATTTTGTAATTGATTCACATAACTAGGTTTCAAAAGAGAGTCTAAAAAGTATTCTGATTTTAAATAATATCTATAAAAGGAGCAAAGTCATCTTTGAAATGACAGCAATGTGATTATTGAAAATAAAGTAGTCTACAATTTTTGGCTAATAGGTAAAACATGAAATCCCCTGTATCAGTCTATTTCTGCCATTAGAGAACCTTAATTAGAAATCTCCAATTATGTATGCACGTGCCAAAATATGAGTACTCCAGCAAATGAAAAATTTACATATACAATGTTTTTAATCAAAGCACCTATTTGATTGTACAATTATCTGTTTTGCAACACAAAATTTGAATTCTGTCTTTGTGATTCTGCATTTACACAGGTGCCCAATTATTTTGTTGGTGCAACTTAGAAATGCCTGCTTGATGTACTATGATGTCAGTTCTCTTCCATTTATGGATGAAATTTTTCTTGACTCATAAAGCAGAACTCATTGGATCAACACAGGAAATGCATCTTCTTTCTACTTATAACAGGAGAATTCTGTTTCACTTCCATTCTCTGCTAAGAAAGCAAGATTATGTTTTTTACGCATACGATTTGTTGCTCTCTCCCTTCTTATTTGGAATTTGCTTCAAATTTTGAAAATGACTCTGGTTCACAGGGAGAAGCCTTCAGTGGCAATAATACTGAGTTCACTCAATTTTCCACATTGTTAGTCCCTAAATGATGGGAGTAGGCTGTTGATCCCTGCCACTTGTAAGCAATAGAGAAACTGTAGAGCTGGGAAAATACCAGATTTATAGTCCTGAAGACAGATGTTCTCTGTGGAGAAGCTGGGAAATGCCTTGAGAAGCAGTGAGGCAGAACTGTATTTCTTTGTGGTCTTTCTGGACAATCAAGATTCTTCTTGGCTCTCTGAGCAAGGTGCAGTAAACTGAGTGACCTGCTCACAGAGACAGAGCTCTAGGTAAGTGGGATGTTGCTCTCTAGTTACATCATACAGGCAGGATAACTGGGATATGGGCTGCTTTAGTTGTGAAATAATTTACCACCTTTTATAGGGGCTCCACATTTTAGATGGGCTATAAGTAACATCGCTGTCTCTTGTCTTCTGGATCTTTCAGAAAAGGATTTTGCTCTATGTCTATTGCACAGTCTCTGAGGATTACATTGAGACATGATGTGACAACAAAAGCACAAAGTCACTGGATTTTCTTCTCCCTACTTGTGAGTAAATGTGTGCAGGAAGAAGTTCCTGAATTAGGCATGGATAGAAAACCAGTTGGTAAATCTCCAGCCTAGCATCTTTGCTTTGACTCCAGAAAGATGTGTAACCAAACTATAAAGGAATCCTTTCAATGCCTCTGGATTCTTTAAATCTAGGCTTCCTTGTCCCTCTCAATATTGAGTTTTCTATAATGTATTTCATCTTGGGTATGAGATGGCGCAATGCTCTTGTCATACGCATAGGTCAAACTATCTGTGGTCTCAGCAATACCCTGCATTCTGCTTTTTGTTTAGCTTTGAGACAGGGATTCTCTATATATCCTGGCTGTCCTGTAACTCACTAGGTAGGACAGGCTGGCCTCAGATTTACAGAAATATTCCCCCCTCCCAAAGAGGTACTCTGCCTATAGAATGCTGGAATGATTCAAGGCATGTACCCATTGCCTGTCTCTGTGTTATTTTTCAGTCTTTGCTTTAAATCCCCCAGGGAGCAAATGCACTATTGTAATAAAAACGACTACTGTCCTAAGCTACCTGCAGGGGCCTGATTTTAAGACCACCTGTGGAAACCAAAACCTACAGACACTCAAGTCATTTAAATGAAATGCAGAGTATTTGCACAAATCATCCTTTATATGATTTACAATGCCTACCAGTGTCAATAACATGAAGTGGTTTGTTCTACTGGATTGTCTAGGGTATGATGACAAAGAAAAATCCTGAATTCCTCCAGGGAAGATACAATCTGTCTTAACTAGTTTCACCCAAACAATAGTCCTCTAGTGCAGCTTCCACAGTTATAGAAGGCTGACCATGTACTGTAAGAGATCAGAGTCAATGGACCTACTGTCAGAATTTGAATCATGTCCCCAGGTAGTCTCGCTCTTGTATAATCTCTCTCTGCATTGATTCTTAGCTCAACTCTGTCACTTAATATGACAAAAGGAGTGGCACTTGCATTAGGTTTGTTCTTTAGGACATTCATGGAAGTGACTTGTGTACTATATGACAGCCAGGCAATTCTTCTAGAAAGATATATCACTTGAAATGCCTCTGGAATATGTCCTACCATGTAGGAAGCAAGGACACATACAGAAAAGTGTCATCTGCAGGGATTTAAATGTGACCTCATGAGGGACCCACCAACATCTGACGAAATAGAGTATTTGCTCATTAAAATGTGCTGTTCTCAGAATCATAAGAATAATGATGTCAGATCATGTTGCTGTGATACTGATAACAGCACATGGGTGTTTGGGTTAGTGCACTGTATAATACTGCTTGATACAACTTGGGTCTATTGCATGCTCTGGTATGCTCATGATATGGACTCTGGTGAATTGTTTATTTATCTCATTTCCATTTTGATAGTCTGAAAAATAATTGTAGTATATCATAGCCCATGGAATGAACTAAGTAAAACAATCAATGTGAAGAATTTAGCACGGTGGTTGAGTCAGAGTAGCACTTGATGAATGATAATAGTTATATTAATTACATTGTCACAGTCATTACTCCCATTATGACAGCTTCCACAACTACCAGGACCAATGCCAACACTAATGCAAGACTACTTATAGGCTAGAGCATTCCAGATGTTCTTAATATCCATCACCACAGAGAAAGTAAATCTACTTACTAGAATACTATTTATTTGTTTGTGTTTTCCCCTTTGATATCTGAAGATGCTGAACAATCAAACTACATCCTTGTCCATTAGCAATTCTATGCAAAACCAAAAGAACTGTGTTGTATTTTAGGGGAAAAGTCAAGTTCATTCTCAAGCACAGCAATGATAATAATGTCTGCTTGGTTACGATCATAGACTCCCTGTGAGCACTGTTTTAACCTTCTATAATTTGTCTATTGCAGTACAATGATGTGAACACCTGTAAATAGGCTGAAGTAAGAACATATGTTTAAATCCCATCTTATATTTCACTCCCTTTAATATCACTGCACTCAATGAAGTTGACTTTTTAGAATCCTTAAGTTTACCCTGGATTAAGTAGAAAGAGAGTGAAAGTGGTCATAACAGAGCTGGTTCATACCCAGGTCCTTCCCAGTGTAGCTTAACCAAAATTGGGTGGTTTACTCTAGTCTAATATAGTTCCTCTCATAATGAAGAAAGAGCACATAAAATATATTTTAAAAAATCAAGTAATGAATCCAAGTGAAATATGTGAATATTAGTGTTCTTAATAGATAGAGGAGGCAAAGGAGAGAGTTATTGGATGTGGCACTTTTTAGTGTGCTCATTAGACCAGTGGCTTTGGCATCATTTAAGAATTAACTGATATCTGGGCTCAGTGTTAGATCCACCTTACCAGAACTGACATTAAGAAAGTTAATTTAGGTGATTCTCATGCTTATTATTATTGAGTTACTCTAATATAATAAAACATTTTCTACATCTATTGTTCCCTAAACCATGTGTCATATAGTGTCCTGTATAGTTGACCTTTATTCCTTTTTCTAACCCAACATTTATGCAGACTTTTTCTTCATCTTATTTTCTTTCTACCCTGCTTCTATTCTGGCCATTCATTTTATATAAAGCAATTTAGGATGAGGAAAGGGAAAGCCTATATAACAGATTCCCACTAATTTTTTCTATGTATTACACTGGTTAAGAGAAAAATTAACCCCTCTTTCTTTCTTTTTTTTTGCTTTCTTTTTAGTTTGTCATTTTACTTTTTTAAAAATATTTTTATTTTATAATTAACTTAATTTCATATATCAGCCATGAATTCCCCTGTCCTCCCTCCTCCCACCCTCCAGCACTCCCCCTTCCAATCCAACCCCCATTCCCACCTCCTCCAAGACACAAAGATACCTCCACTGTAGACTACTGGCAATAGTTGAGAGAGTGCCTGAGGTGACCTGCTCTAGTGTTCAGATGGCCGAACACCCTGGCTGTCATGATAGAACTCTCATCCAGTGTCTGATGGAAGAGGATACAGAGATCCACAGCCAAGACCCAGGTGGAGCTCTGGAAACCCCTCTTTCTTAATCTGTTCTAAACTGGTAAACTCAAGGTAGGAAAGACTAACCATCTAATATAAAGTCTTCTTTTAAGCCCAGTAGTGTGAAGAGAATTCTCAATGCAAGTTCAATTATGTATAGAAGTATAGTAATGCCATGATTCCACAAGGTCACAGACAAAAAGAGCAGCTCCACTGAGATGAATTAAGTTGATACAAATTATGACTCTAATGTTTGATAACTAATTATCTAAATTAGGAAGTAAATAAGTCAAGGTATATAAGATTTTTTTTCTTTATGTCTTATAGATTAGTAGAGATTGTGCTACTAAGTGTTGGGTATTTTGCTATTGATACACACACTACAAATTATTCTGATAGCTTCTCATGGGATACATTAGTTCTCTAATTGAAAGATTTTATATAGCTTCAGTGAATGAAAATTTCTCTGAAAACAACATTCTTTGTTGGCAATCTTGTTTTCCAACTTTGCAAGTCTTATTTTTAAGTGAAAGGGAAAAAAAGACAAAACATAGTACTGTAGAACGCTTTATGGGTTTCTTGCAGGAAAAATCATTTAATAGCATAGCCTCAATTCATACAAACAAATAAAGTTATTTAAATCTTATAAGAAAAAGCATTTCACACCTGTCAGAGGAGGAGAAGAAAGAGGGGAAGAGAAGGAGGAAGCAGAACAAGATGGAGAACAGAAGGAACAACAAGGAGAAGCAGAAGGAGGCACTCACCTCAGTTGTTCAGTTAGTGGACAGGCACCATCATCTGAAAGAAACCAAAAAAATTCATATACTGTGATCATGAATACTATAAAAATGTAATTGTTTAAAATCCATTTTGCTAATCTATAAGAACAAAATTAAACAAGTGAAGAAATAGCTGGTTTGATCTTATTTATGTATTCTATCATCACCATTTTAGAATCAGAATATTTAACCCATTGTTTTCAAAATTATTTTCAGAAACATATCAGGTGCGTGTGTATTATGAAGAAATTTTTATGACACATATGTTTAAAAGGTAAGCACAACCACAGAGATGCCTATATAACAGTATTGGCCAAGGCATGAACATAGTCTTGAAATACCTTAATACACAGCTCTGATGTCATATACATTGCTTTTATAAGTTATGATCCTCACAAAAGATGGCAAAGTAAACAACAGAGTGCTCAGGGTCTTCAGTCACATACATATACTCTAATTTTATAAGATTGTCTCTTTAGAATCTATCTCCCACTATTTTCCACTACACAGTTTCTTAAAACTTCTGTCCTTCCTTCCTTTTATCTTTCCTTTGCTCTTCCTTTCTTCTTTTGTTCCTTCCTTTCTTTGTCCTCCTCCCTTTCTCCCATCAGTCATCTTCTTTCTTTCCTTTTTTCCTTTCCTTTTTTTCTATCTCACTGTTACTTCCCTCCTTTTTTCTTTCACAGTATTTTAGTTCACTTCTTATGCATTCACCCATCGTATAGGGACAAATTAAATGATGTCTTCATGGTGAAGCTTATCTTGATAGCAAGAGAAGAAATACTCTACTTTCAAAGGGTTTTGTCCATACTTTGTACTTTCACTCTACTAATTTGATTGTATCTTGTGTTGTAGACATGGGTATTCATGTCTTGAACATGCTCATCTTTGAAAATCAGAAGAATTCCTAGTATGCTTCTTAAATAGGAGATGCCTTGAGGTACCCGCTGAGTTACAACTCTGGGGTTCTAGATATGTCATGAGGAGTATGTGAGTGGAGTCACCCCAATATGAGTTGAGGTCATGTGTAATAATGTGACACTTAAGCTTTTGAAGGTGTATTTTTAAGTGTGTGTGTGTGTGTGTGTGTGTGTGTGTGTGTGTGTGTGTGTGTGTGTTCCACATGTGTATAGGTACCTACAATACCAGAATATAATATCATATGATCTTTAGCTGGAGTTATATTAACAACTCCAGTGTGAAAGAACTCACTATAAGTAACAGAGACAAAAATTCTGCTACACCCTTTCTCTTCTTCATCATGTTATGTTCTATGGATATTTTCTCCTGTCACAACTAGTCAAATTTAGTTTTCACAGTCCCATTGCTGAATGGGTTAGTCTCAAATGTTCTCTGCCAAATGCTGCCACAGCATGCACAGCTATTCCATAATTTTATAAGGTCCTATATTGATTCAAACAGGGAAATATGAAAATCTCAATCCAAAGAATTCACCTGACTCTTGATTAGGAATAAATGGGTTTGTCTAGATTTTCATCTAGCATTCTGGGTACCTTATGCCTCAAGAATTTGAAGAGCTTTGAACTTTTATCCATTTTCTTCTTTCTTTTATTCACTTTACCTTAGATTTTGAGAATCATGATAGTTAATCTATATATCTCCAATTACTTTCATATCTATCTTACATTATTAAAAAACCTTAATCATGTAATAAATTGAATTAAGCAACAATAGTATAATATTATGAGTTAAAATGAATAAGAGATAATTTTTCAAGACTTCTTTTTATCATTTGTTGAGCAAATACTTTGATTTATTTAAGTATGACAACTAGCCATATCTCCTGTGCTATTCTAGAGATTTCAGAGAAGATGATAACCATGTGTATGTCTCCTACTTCCTATACTATGGTGTGGAGAAGACAAGGAAAGAAGCTACATATTCAGCTAAACACAAGAGAGTGAGATAATTTTAAACAAAGAGAAGGAGATAATTTCAATTACTGAAACAGAAATTTGGCTCAGCAGACAAAGGCTTAAATTGGGCAATTAGTAACCAGATCAGAATGATACAGAGCAAGCCAGCTTTGCAAGATAGAAGTTCACATGTAAGCAACAGAAATAAAACCAAAATGTTATTAGTATCTAGTACATAGAAAAGAGTGATAATTATAAAACTGGGAGGTATGTGGAAACAGAATACAGACTGATGGAAGACCATTGCTATAAAGTTTGCATATTGCTGAAGGGTCTTGAAGAACTACTGGAATGTTTTAAATGATAGGTATATGTCATTTGTGCTTATCTTATAAATAGAAAGTGGTACTCTGTAGGAAATATAGAAAAGTGGCAATGGGAACAGCAGGGTCCATTTTGAAACTTCAAGGCAAAAACTAGTAATGGCTCATAAAACTAGTGAGATGAGATAAGGAGAGTCATTTCATACTCATCAAAGGAACAACCCACCAAGAGAATATTGCAATTCTAGAATATGCACACTAAACACAAGTACACTCAATTTCATATAAGAAATATTATTGGATCTAAAAGGGAAAAAAACTATAGATCAAACCCAAGATAGTGATGGTGAGTGATTTCGTTTTCCTGCTCTGACCAATAGATAAGATATCTGAACAAAAACTCAACAAGGAAACATTGATGTTAAGTGACATCATAAAACAAATGAATCCAACAGACATCTACCGAACATTCCATCCAAACAACTAAAGAATACACATACTTCCAGAAGCTCATGAAAATTTCTCTAATATTGACCACATATGAAGATATAAAACAAGTCTGAATGAATATAGGAAAACTAAAATACAATCCAGTACTCTAACTGACAATATTGGAATCAATCTCTATATCAACAGCAATGGAAAATACAGAAAATATAAAAACTCGTGGAGATTAAAAGTATACTACTGAATTAAAATCAGGAAGAAATCAAGAAAGAAATAAAAAAAACTTTCTAGAAATAAATGGAAATGAAAACACAGTGTACCAAAATCTACAGGAATGAAAGCATCCCTCAGAGCAAAGTCTACAACACTAAGTGCGTACATAAAAACTCTAGAGAGCAGCCGGGAGGCCGTGGCCCACGCCTTTAATCCCAGCACCCAGAAAGGAGAGCCAGGCAGATCTCTGTGAGTTCATGGCCAGGCCCCTCTACAGAGCCTGATCCAGGACAGGCACCCTGTCTCGAACACCACCCCCCCAAAAAAAACAAATAAAAAACAAAAAAACCCTAGAGAGCTCTCATATTAATTACTGTATGTTACAATTGAAGGTCTTGGAAAAAAAGAGTAAACAACACACAATCATGGCAGACAGGAAGACCTGAAAACATCAGGGCTGAAATTAATTAAACAGAAACTAAAGAAAAACAACAGAAAGAATTAAGAGCTGTTTCTTTGAAAAGATTAACAAGACTGGCAAATCTTTAGCTAAATTAACCAACAGAAAAAGAGAGAGTATCCAAATTAATAAAATCAGAGTTGAAAAGAGACATCACAATAGATATTGAGGAAATTTGGAGTTATGAGGACACATTTTAAATTTTATACTCCACTAAACTGGAAAATCTAGAAGAAATGAATGAATTTCTAAAAGCATATGACCTACCAATATTAAAGCAAGATGAAATAAATAATTTAAGCAGAGCCACAGCAACCACTAAAACAGCAGTAGTAATTAAAAACTCTCCCAAAACGAAAAAAGCCTCAGGGCCAGATGTATTCAGCACAAATTCTACCAGACCTTCAAGGAAGAAGTAGTACCAGGACTTTTCAAAATTACCTGTAAAATAGAAGAGAAACAAGCTGCTCCAATTTCTTTTTATGAATCCAAGATTACACTGATACCCGAACCTGATGAAAAAGGTGAATTATCGGCCAATCCCTCTCATGTACACAGACAAAAAAAAAATTCTCAATAAAATATTTGCTAAGAATTCTCAGTACTATTCAATAGCATATGAAAGATCACCCTCCACAATTACATCAGCTTCACCTCACAAATGCAGGGAAAATTCAACATACATAAAGCAATCAATGAAATCCACCGCAGAAGTATGTTCAGTTACAGAAATGACACAAGTATCTCAACAGAACATCAAAGGTCTTTGACAAAGTTCAATATCCTCTAGTAGTAAAAGTTCTGGAAAATCTAGGAACATGAGAGTACACCTCAACATAATAGAGGCAATGTACGATAAGCCAACCGTCAATACTATGCTAAATGGAGAAAAATGCAAAGTGTTTCTATGAAAATCAGCAATAACTCAAGAATATCCACTATTTCCATTCCTCTTCAAAATGGTCCTTGAACACATGGACAGAACAATAAAATGGAGAAAGGGATATGAATATGAAAGAAAGAAATGAAAGTACTCTTGTTTACAAATGATATGATTCTTCTTTTTAATTGAAAATAGATTCTTCTCTCATATAATATATTCTGACTACCATTTCCCCTCCATCCACACCTCCCAGGTCCCCATCCAGCTCCTCAAGATGCATTCCTCCTCAATTTACTCTTCATAAAAGAGCAGGCCTCCAAGAGACTGACAGCCAAACAGGACAAAATAAATACAGTAAGACAAGGTAGAAGCCCTCATATCAAGGCTGGACAAGGCCACCTGAAAGGAGGAAAAGAGTATCAAGCGCAAGCAAAAGAGTCAGAGATACAGAACCTTCCACTGTTAGGAGTCCCACTAAATCACCAAGCTAATGATGCTATATACAGAAAACCATAGAGATTCCACCTGTAATATTGATAAGCACATTCAGCAATGTAGCACAACACAAAATTGACACATAGCAATCAGTAGCCTCCTTGTTTACCAAGAACAAACACACCAAGAACAAACACACCAAGAAAGAAATAAAGGAAACAACGCAATCACAATTGCTTCAGGAAATAAAATCTTGAATGAATCTAACCAACAAAATGAAATGCTTGTAAAATGAAACCTATAAGACATTGAGGAAAGAAATACAAGAAGATACAAGAGGGAAAGACTGCCCATGATTCTAGATTAGTAATTGTATGAAAATGAAACATTCTATTAAATGGAAGCTACAGATTCAATCCAATTCTCATAAAACTTCCAACCCAATTCTTGACAGAAATTGAAAGAATAATATCAAAATTCATATGGTAAAAAAGATGCAGAATAATCAAAAATGGTGAACAATAAAAATACTGCCTGGGTATTATCATCCCAGATTTCAAGTTATATTTCAGGACTATATTAATAAAAATATCATAATTCTAATATTAAAAGCTGATATATTAGATATTAATCTCTCATTCTGCATAAAACTCAATTTCAAATGGATCAAAGACTTCAACATAAGGCCTGATACCTCAGCTCCAATAGAAAGGAAAGTAGGGAACAGATCTAATTTTTAGGCACAGGAAATAACTTTCTGAACAAGACACTGGTAGGACAAGTATTAAGATCAATTGTGATGATATATTGTGTATCCTAATAAACTTTCCTTAGGATCAGAGGACAGAGTCAGCCATGAGATTAGACATAGAGGTCAGGCAGTGGTGGGACAAACCCTTAATCCCAGTACTGAGAAGAACACACACCTTTAATTCCAGGAAGTGATGTCTGGGCAGGGAGAGGTATATAAGGCATGAGGAAAAAAGGAACTCACTCTCTCTAGGCTGAGGATTTCATAGAAGTAAGAACTAGTGGCTGGCTGCTTTGCTTCTCTGATCTTTCAGCTTTCACCCTGATATCTGACTCTCTGCTTTTTAATTAAAAGACCATCTAAGATTCGAACAACAACCAATATTGACAAATGTGACCTCATGAAATGAAAAATCATCTGCAGAACTAAGAACACAATCATTTGTGTGAAGAAGTATCCTACAAAAAGGAAAAAGATCATTACCAGTCATAAACATGGCAGAGAGTTGTGTCTAGAATATATAAAAACCACAAAACCAACCATGATTAAAGTAAACAAGCAAGTTAAAAATTGGGACATGGAACTAAATATAAGGTTCTCAAAATAAAAAAAAATATGACTGAGAAGTTTCTAATTAAAACTACTTTGAGATTGTATCTTAACTCAGTCTGAATGGCTAAGATACTAAAAAAAAATTACAACAAATACTACTACGAATGTGGGAAAAGAAGGCATGCATTCACTGTTGTCGTAATGTAGATTGGTGTGGATGTTCTACAAAAACCTAGAAATAGCTTCCAAATGACAAAGTTATAATACTTATTGGTCTGTTCCCAATCCTGCTATAAAGATACCATCTCAGCTAAGTCTATTGCTCTCTGTTCATAATAGTCAAGAAAATGAAACAGCCTAGATGTCAATTGTAGATGAATCAACAGTAAAAGTGTGGTTCATATATACAATAGAATACTATTCAGCTGTAAAGTAGCATGAAATTCCCCAGTAAATGAAATCACCTGGAAATAATCATCCTGTGTTAAACAACACCTAGAAAAACAAATGTCTCATTCTCTCTCATATGTGGATACTGGCTTTGTATCTTCAGGTATGTGCATTTCAATTGTAGTACTCATAAAAGATAAGGGTTAAATTGAGTTTGGAGGGAAGGGTAGAAAAGAGAGTGTGAGGAAAAAGTAACTAACACTAAAGACCTTTTTAAAATAACATATAGAAACCTACTTCTGTAGGTTTCCTAAAATATGCTCATAAACACATGTAAAGGGGGTTTAAATATAGTTACCCTATAATGAGGAAACAATGCCTCCCTTAGATACCATATGTATGTCAGATAAAAGGCCCAGTGCCAGGCATAAATCACCTCTTTTCTAGTTGCTCTTCAGTGGGGTACAATAAGCCCACCCCCAGATATTACAGGTTATTGCTAATGCTCTTCGTCACCATTTTCATCTCTTCACCATGTTACTGAAGACAGCATGTCCAGTCACAACACATGGACAAATCAAGCTGGTATTAACCTGGACGTTTCAGTCCTACTGGTTAATTTTCATAGTGCTGGAAGACACTGTATGCTTTAACAGAGGAGAAAAGCAATCATCAGTATTAGCCAGCTGTGAACCCTGAGAATTACAATAATGATTGGAGTGGCAAGACATATCCACTGGTGCATTCATGGCCCAAATGGTATGAAAGTAACATTTAAACACTTCTGATTAGACTTAAAGTCTGCCCCACAGAACAAACTCATGCCTTGTACTGTTAAGTATATCCCGAGTCTGAGTCTGACTAGGTCATAGACCCTACAAGAAGATCTATTACTAGTATCCTGCCAAACGCACATAGTATTAAGATGTTCCCTGCATTCTTATCATCATACCTACAGAATAGCACATCTCTCATCACTCATCAGAGGAGCGTCTTTTTGTAGTAGGTGGCAATTAATACAGAAACACATAACCAGTCAATGCCAACATGCAAAGAATAAGAGACCGTGAGAGGCTACTCATGCTCCAGTAGATGACACCACACCCATATGCATACAGAAAGCACTGGATGGATTTAATATATATTAATTTTGAAAAAAGTGAGAGAATTAATTTGGGATAAATTGGTGTGGCAGTTGGGGAGGTAAAGGTGGGTGGATTTGATCAAAACATTATTGTATATATGAATATGAAATAAAAGATTATTAAAGCTAGTGAATGTTTAATTATTGTTTAGATCAAAGTGAAGTTGGCAATGGAAAGAAGTGGATACATCTTGACTATATGTTGAAAATAGAATCAATAGGTCTTTTTGATGAATTAGATGTGTGTAGTGAATTAAAAAAATGAATAATGGATGATTGGTGGTTTGAGATTTTAGTCCCTGAATAGGCATTAGTAACGTTTAAGTGAGGGATCAAGAACATGCACAGAGAAATAGGTTGAATATATCTATGTTACTGCTTACTACATGTCACCTCTACTTTAGCCATGTTAAGGTAGGATGTTTCTTACCTATATGAAAGCAAAGGTCAATGTATAAAGTAAATGAGGAAATCTGTCATTCACTGGGAAATTTGTGGCTGACCTTACACACTGTATACACTGGAAATCATTATCACAAAGATATGCTGCCTTTGGATGTTCATAGTGAGGGAATCCATCTTAGTAAGGAGGAGGGAGCTTAGGCTGGAGCTTAGGAGTCAGCCCACACGGCAGTGCAAACCTGTCATCAGAGCACTATAGAGGCAAACAGGAGATTACGAATTAGGAACTGAAAACTAAGACAAAATTGCAATCTAGTTAGTTGTGTGGCACTGATCAAGATATAAAGATTCCAATCTTAACCAGTTCCCAGTTTCATGCTACAATCTCATGGGTGCCATAATGAACAGAGCTCACTGGCCTACAGTTAGAACTCCATAAAACTATGTTGTTTCTTTGTCATTTCTGGATTATCAACACAGCACGGGCACACTAATGGTGTGCCATCTCTACCTAAATATTCATTATTGTCGGCTGGAAGCATTTCTGAAAGTAGTCACTTGGCCTTCATTTCTATCCAATTCCTTTAAAGTCTTCAAAATCCACAGATTTCTTCTTTACTATGAAAAGAAAATGACATGATGGTGTTTGTTTTTTCTTAGCTGCACATTTCATAAAGAAGAGGTCTAATAATTAACAATGTAGCTGCAGCTTATTATGGTGTGGTTTACCTTTTTTGATCCCCATTTGCATTAGAATTTGGAAAAATTAATGGCTTCTTAATGTAGTGTACTCTCAGGTTCCATAGGGTCCCCACCTCTACAAAAGTGGGTGTACGGAAATAACACAAATTCAATAGGAGTAGAAGAGGCCAGATAAAATAAAGAATGGAGAGGCATCATATACATGGACACTACTAGAAAAAAAACTCACCAAAACCTGAACTCCATGACCCACTTGACAGTATTAGCCAGGACAACACTGCCTCAATTTCAATTAATACATTGTAAATGCAATATCTGTGTCAAAATAAAGTTTCAGTTCAGATTTGTACAATGTAGGAATTCTTTGTTGAGGCTAAATAAAACATGCTTTCTAGAAAACAATATTATTGCTTGTGCAGAATTGAATTTTATGCTGTTTGACTCCAGAGTGACAGTTTACTAGGCTGTATTTTTCCTGTTTTCAGTATTGTCTCATCTAATTTTATTTTTCATTTTCCCAAATCATTTGTATGAGCCTGTGGGAAATGGTGGTGTTTATCCTCTGGCTTCTCTCTCTTCTGAGATAATTTGTAATTTGCTAACACACTGTAAACACTACAGCTTTGCATAACTTCTGAATGGTTAATCTGTTTGTCCTCAAAATTACCAGATTATTCATTTAATTTTGTCATCATTTTCTTTGCACATTAAAAATGTACTCAAGATAATTTTAGTTTGGAATGTGAAGGGCTAATGTAAAAATTACTTTTGTACCCTTTAAAGGAGCAAACAATAATGAAAAAACTGGACAGCTAAGACATGATTTCAAACAGAGTGGTGCATACCTAAGAGGGTAGATACTTTCAATACATATTAAAATTATGCCTGAAAATTGTTGTGGCCAATTATTTAGGCCAATGTTGGATTTGGGCTTAGGGACAACCAAAATCAATCAATCAATCAATCGTTCTCTGTCTCTGTCTCTCTGTCTCTGTCTCTGTCTCTCCCCTTTCTCTCTTTCTTTCATTTGCTTCTAATTAGAAGCCTTAGCATGTAAACTCAAGGTAACCATGGAGCTGTGGTTCTATGTAATGAATAAATGATGGAATGAATAATGAATAGAATGAATAGAAGAGGTAGGAGGAGAGACCATACAGTGGATAAAACATGAGTCTCAAGAAACGCTGGAACCCACCCTCCAACTTCATTCAAACTTTTTCCTATTTCATAAATCAGGGATTCTATTAGAGCACGCATTTGTCTTCCCAGTGGAGGCCAGTCTCCCTTTCTTTAGAGCTCCACACTTGTTACTCACAAGGGGGTGAAGTTGACAAAAGCTTTAGTTTTCAAAACCACCCTTGTAAGGAGAGAGGAAGAAGCCAGTGGCGAGAACATGAAGCAGGAATGAGACAGCACACTTGAGAGGAAAGTGTGTGTGTCAAAGTGTCAAAGCTGTCAGAGGACCTGAGAGAGGCTATTGGAGAGCAGTCTTCTTGGAAAATACATCATATATAAACTCTATCCATGTACAACCCACCTTCACAGCAAATTCTAACTTGAAAACCTAGGGTTACAAGCAACAAGTAACTTACAGAGTAGTTACAAAAAAAGGAGGTGTAGGTTTTTTCTTGACATTTGAAGAAGAGGGTAGCAAACTTATCAAGAGACTGACCATTATAAGACACCATATCCCCAAATATCCATGAACAGAAACTGTAGGACAGTATGTTTAATGTAGAGAAGAAAATATGAGCAACAAGGGGACTGAGTACTGATGGTACCACTGAGCACAGGAACTGAGAGCCGATTGAGCCCTGAAGAGGAACCTGAGTACCAGCTGAGTCACTCCAGTGGGGACTAAGTGTTGACTGAGCTACAGCTAATGTTCTCATACTTTCATTTCGGTGTTCGTTCACAGCATCTTGGCAGAAGAAGAAAAACAATGATTGTGTATGCGAATAGGATGCCTCTTTAAAAATTTGCATCAGGTACAAAATATACTCAACTAAATAAGTAAAACGTTAAAACAAGTGAAATGCTATGTATTCAAAAGCAGCGAAGATAGCTGCTAGCAGACCAAGTTTTCCCCCAGCTACTCTGCTCCTCAGAGGTTCTCCTCTGTGAACTGCTGTACACATGCTCAGTGACAGTCATCCTTGTGCCTACTTGTTCAGAGTCATAGGACCCTGTGTTGGGATGTGAAAGATGCTTGACATAGTTTCAACTTATGGATTCATTTCTGTGAAGAAAAACTTAGTAAGAGAATCTCTATCAGCTTCCAATTTTCTTAAAAATTAATGCTACATAATATTCAACAACAACAACAACAAAAAAAAAACTCTGCTACCTTGATGAATTATACCAGGAAAGAACAGAAATTTGGGATTTTATATAAAATGTAGGCTTGTCTAAATCAACATGACTATCTACTAGTTGTAAGTTTCAACTTTCTTCTTCACTTTAACAAGAGTTCCTTACAAAGAAGATTAAAGCAGATAATGAACATCAGACATCCGTTACTATGCCCATCAGGAGATGAATCCCTCAGTATTTTTAACCATTATGCCTCTTGTCACCTGATTCTTACTATTTTCTTTTAAGGAATAAAAATTCTCCAGTTTAGTATTTTGTCTGACTTTCACGATAGTATTCAATATACTATAAATTATAATAAAAGCTTGTGAATCTATGCTGGTCAAGAAAATAGAAGATGTATTTTGACCAAAACAGATACAAAACTAGAAGAATGCTTGTTTTGTATTGTGTCATTCTGCTCCACAATATCCTCAATTAACAAAGATAGTTGAGTAGCACTCTTACTGAGTTTTCTGGTTTTATCTGTATATTTTATGGAGTGTGTGTGTGTGTGTGTGTGTGTGTGTGTGTGTGTGTGTGTGTGTGAATGTGGGGACATGCGTGACACAGATTGCATGTGAAGGTCATACTATAACACTGAGGTTTGGTCTTCACCTTCCAACTATTTATTTTTTCTCTGTGAGATGGATTCTTTGATGTGTGGTGCTGTGTGAATCAGGGCAGCTAACATGTGTGCTTTGAGGATTCTCTCTTCTTTGATTCTGTCTTGTTTTAGAAGAGTTGAGATTACAGACACATGCTACTGTGCCTGATTTTATTTCAGTTCTAAGAATTCATATCTAAACGTGCATAGTAGGCATTTTACCTATCTCACCAGCACCTTTGTCTGGCTTTAACACAAAGACACATATGACATGTATGCATGAACAGAGCTCATTAGTTCTATAATCAGAACTACGGCATGCTGACACTGCTTTATGCATCTGTCATTTCTACCTGATATGGTGCCCTCAAGCAATGCTCAACAGCAATTATAATAATATTTGCCAATGGACTTTTTATGTTGGATGTAAGTCCTTGAAGACTGAACCTAGGGGCTCATATATGCTGGGCAAGAACTCTATTGCTCAGCTATAATCCCAGCATTGGTTATAGGTTGTTATTAAAAAATGTATTTTAGTTTCACTTTATTTTAAACTTTCCAAATCTTGAATTATGTGCGTGACTCATTAGAAGAACCGTGGAGCCAATGTGGAAATTTTCTAAACTTAAAATATACAGTAATACCGAATATATACATATATATATAATTCATATATATATATATAGTTGAATATGATACATGTAATTGAAATATATAATTGAATTACACACACACACACACACACACACACATACACACACGTGGTGATATATGATGTACTCTAATAAACTTTGTCTGAAGATGATAGGACAGAACAAGCCACTAGATTAATCATAGATGCCAGACAGTGGTGGCACACACCTTTAATCCTAGCATTCAGGAGGCAGAGATCCATCTGGATCTCTGTGAGTTCAAAACCACCCTGGACTACATGAGATTAACTCAGTCAAGGAGAGAAAACAGAGCTGGGCAGTGGTGGCACATACTTTAATCCAAGTACTGGGAAGCACGCATGCCTTTAATCCCAGAAAGTGATAGCTGGACAGAGAAAGTATATAAGGCATGTGGAGACAGGAGCTAAGGCTTTTCGGCAGAAGCATCCCTTCAGCTAGAGGCTCTTTTAGGCTGAGGAGTTGGCGAGGTAAGAGGTGGTGGCTGTGGCTTGTTCCTTTGTCTCTATAATCTTTCAGCAATTACCCTAACATCTGTTTCTGGGTTTTTTATTGAAAGACTACTTTAGAAATTCAAGCAATACACACACACACACACACACACACACACACACACACACACACACACACACACACACACATGACCCCAAGAATCATCATATTAAAACAACTCAAGAAGAGTAACACATTAGTGAGTTATAGAAACAGTTGTGTAGAGCTGGAGAGATGGCTGAGAGGTTAAGAGTACTGGCTGCTCTGGGTCCTGAGGTCAATTCCCAGCAAATGCGTGGTTGCTCACAACATCTATAATGAGATCTGGTGCCCTCTTCTGGCTTGCAGTCATACATGCAGACAGAACACTGTACACGTAATAAATAAATAAATCTTTAAAAAAAGAAGAGGAAGAAGAGAAAAAAGGAACAACTGTGTAAAAGCTCTCAAGGGGGATTCTGATACTCCCATGACACAAAACCTTAACAGGAAAACAAAACAAGCAAAAGCTGCCTGAGATGAGTCCATGCTGTAAAAGTCACAAGCCGCAGGGGTAAAGGAACACATCACATTAGCAGCAACAAGAAACGTAAAAAAAGTGCATTCCAGAAATACCAGAAAACTAAGGACTGATTGCTTCCAAATCCTAATGGAGTCACAGGGGAGTGCTTGAGCCTCAAATTTACTGGATGGCTAGATCACGAAGACTTTATTCCATATAGAAATCTGTACTTGACGTAGATTTTTTTTCCTAAGGTTTCAAATTTTTTTTTCCAGCACCCACTATATAGTTAAATCAAAGAAACATCCTTTCATCTTATATTTGTTCTAAATATTTTATTTCAAAGTATATGAATGTATCCTGTTGACCTGCCTACCAGAGTTTGCTACCTCTAAGAGAAAAATGCAAAACCCATTTTGTATAAAAAAAAAAAAAAATCTGTTCGTCAAACATATTTGTAAGATAATACACCACGAAGGAAATTATAGTAAGGTTCACTAAGCAGCCTTACACAACTTCAATAAGCACTAGATTTCTTTAAAGACATTGCCAGTTGTTCAGATGAATGAAGTGAGCTTCTTGACTAGAGGTTGCTGGCACAAATCAATAGACAGCCATGTGCACTCAGCCCATATCATATTTCAATAACAGGTGCTTAGAATTCAGTACACAGCTCAGCTATAAATCACAGAAAGAAATGATATTAAAAGTTAGATTTGAACTCAGCAATCAATGGAAATGTGCACCAGAGATGAAATACTTCTAGACATACATTGAAAGCAGATTTGTGTCACTGCCATCTGTACTTTGTAGTTTGATTTCCTACAACCATTTTGTAAAAAGAGCAAAATCCAGAGTAGCCAGAGCCTGACTTAGAAATTGCTTAATTTGCTGATTAAAGTAAGGAGGTATGATTTCTGTGGGGCAGGAAAGCTTTCAAACAGGAAGCTGAAAGACTGGTAGTTCAGAAAGACACCATAAAACAACTGCTACTCTGTTTATTTGACACTGTATTTTGGTTTTTTATATATATATATATATATATATATATATATATATATATATATGTCTTCTATGCTTGGATAATGACAATATTTTAGTATTATATACTAAAACTATATGACCACAATGTGGATCATCCAGTGTGCTTGCTTGTGAACACATGTGGCAGAAACACAAATGGCAGACTTCTGCAACCAGTCATGTACTGGAAGAAGCTGCTGTGATGAACAGACTGGGCCATGTTCAGTGACCTAAATTACGGCTTAGAAAAAGTGAGTGTGTTCTTGCCTTTAGCAAAGTAGGACAAGTATGTGTATTTACTTTATTTTCCAACACATCTGCAAAAATCTTTGTGTGAGGTGGGGGTGTGTGTGTGTGTGTGTGTGTGTGTGTGTGTGTGTGTGTGTGTATATGAGAGAGAGAGAGAGAGAGAGAGAGAGAGAGAGAGAGAGAGAGAGAGAGAGAGAAAGAGAGAGAGAGACTCTAAAAGTAATGCACCATTAACCTGAAAAACAAATGAACTGTAAGGTGGATTTCCATCAAAATGGGTTTGAAAAGGATTCTACGTTAAATCTCAGACTGGAGCATACTTTGTGTCCCTTTATGATTTCTAGTAATACATTAGGATGCTCAATACATTCCCTGAGGATACAGGGTGTCATTGCCTGCTGTCCCCATGACAGTCAAGGCAGGGTAAAGAAAAAATTTTGTGTCTGCAACAGTGCTTGCTGACATTACCACCTCAATAGAAAACAAACCCCAAGCTGAAAGGCTATGCTGCTTTTCTTAATAATTATGTGGGCTTGTATTGAAGCGATGTCTGTGACTATAACCATTAACATAATTGACTAACCATGTTGATAGATATTCTTTTTCTTAAAACATAACACAGTGAGATTTGTGCCTGCTACCCTGGTAAACACTGAAATCATTGTATCTGGAGTGGCATTGCCTTCCCTGGCATTGAAACACTGAGAGCTAAATTGCTGCGTGGAGCAAAAGTGGTGACTGTCAACCAATGTCTGAGGAAACGGCTTAAATGGTTAAGTTTCCTTACCACTAGGGTTAGAGGTGAGAGTGCCTGTATTCAACATATTCCACACTCCTCTTCATATTCTAAATTAGCCAAAGAACTCAGCGCAAGGAAGTATACCACTCTGCAGAAATGTGTTCTATGTGCAAAGAGCAAAATATCAAATTTATAGTAAGCCAGTGACACTCAGGAAGAAGGGACACCCATACTCAGCTCTAAGGCAACACTCATTTGACAGGCATAGAAGCTAGGGTTGGGAGTTGGTGAACTATACCACAGAAACAGACACATCCTTCTTTTGTTTTTCTACATTTGCTATTTTCAGGGGACTCTGCCACCACCGTGGCCAGCATAGTAAAGCTCCATGGAGGCAAGAAGGCTGTTCCATTCAGAATGAATAAGCCAGTTTTGGTTCAAACTTTGGGAATATGACCCAGAGTAGTTTATTTTAGGCACATTTAAGCACAGAGCAATTAGGTGAAAACTTTTCTGGTAATAATTAACACAATTCCACATGCACAATAAAGCATACATAAATCTACTTGAGGAGCAATAAGCTAAATAAAGATCAGATATGACTACATTGAAACTCTTTGTAAAGTACATGTGATACCTTCCATAGCAATGGATTCTACAGATTGACTAAGAAAAAAAACTTATGATAAAGATTTGAGGGAATGTCCAGTGTGGTCTCTAAGCCACACAGATAGTGCAAAGGTGGCCAGGCTAGTAACTGTGTCTGTGTGTCTGTTGCCAGTCTTTTGGGGCAGATAATAGATTATGCATTCCTTCCTTTGAAGGAACAACTCTGTGTTTAACATTCCAGGTTGCTCTAGTGCTTATCTATAAACACAAAGAACTCACAGGTAGTGAAATATAGCAGCAGACTGGGTAGTGTCCCAAATGTGACGAAGACTATCAATGCTAGGTGAATTCTTGTGGTTAGTTGGGATGAGAACATCATTTTGAGCAGCTATAAAACATCTCTAAGTATCCACTTTTAAATCACATTTCTCCATTTGATTGGTTATTAGTTTAAAAAAATTATTTGTACAAATAAAAGTAAACAAAATGCTATAATGGGCTATGTTTTCAACTTTTTAGTGTTCAAATGTTTATTCATGGCTGTCTGTAAAACCAAAGTAGAAATCATCCCAAGCATGAACTGTCTGGATAAGGTCTATGGATGCCAAAGCTCCTATTTGTCAATGGGACTTTAGTTGTAATCTTGGTCCTGTGATTTTTAATATCATGGTCACAGAATAGATATCGGATTTCTTTAAGCTCTGCTTTCCTGGTTTGTAAAGTCTATGAGGGATGTTATCGGGAATGAATTTGATAACATTTCTATATTACTAAATGCACTCCCAGGCATGTAATGTTCACCTACTAAATGACAGCTTTTATTTTATTCCCCTGAGCTTGCTCTATCTAACAATCTAACCACTAATACTGTTGCAATTTTGGACTTCAGGAGACAAATCTACATTTTTGAAGAAAAAAGGAAATTTCTAGGGAAAGCAGAATTTTCCATTGTAACCCCCTTTTCTCCTCTTAAAAGTGTTCTGCGTAGCTCTATTGAGAATTCACCTCCTATTATTTAAGACAATCTTTGATTGGATTCAAGCTCCCCTCCTACATCCTCTCAAAGGACAATCCAAACTCTTCAATTATCTTTTTCACATACATCTCAAAAGGTACTTTGAGTGCCTGAAAGGCCATAATTCTTTCTCCCTAAAGTTTTGAATTCCATCTGATGAAATTACCACACTTTGTAGACTAGTGCCATGTCACAGAAACAATAGCGTCAATTAACCTCCCCTGCCTTCAGCCAGGTTCTTTCTTTTCCTTCATAAAAGTTAATTTGGTGCTTTTGAAAGAAGAAAGATTGGAAGATAGAGAATCAGGGTCTTGACGTCACAAAATAGGTACTGACTAGAATGAGTGGCAATATCTTTAAAATTTTTGTCTTCAGAATTTCAGATACATTTAAGGAAGGGTTGTCTTACTTGAGTGGAGGTAATTGAATCTCCCTGGTACATTCAGTCTGTGGAATCACTCTCATAGTGATAATCAGAGCTATTCAACATAGTGAGAGTTAGTTTTTTTAATTAAAAAAAGATTACTGTCATCAATTCTTGGGTGTATTATGTAACAGAAATTTGGAATTATCTTGTCCAATCACATGAAAGAGAGGGTTCTATCAGGATAATGATCCACAAATGTCTCAAAATTTGGTCTTAAAATATCTTTTATTTAATGAACACTTACTCTGGATCTATCATCTGTCAGTCTTGATTTCCTATCAGAAATGGAGACTAATAAGAGCAATCCAGCAATTCATGTGCTCATGAAGGAAAAGTGTGAAACTCAAAACCAGAAAAATGGTAAGATCATTTCTAAGCTGACACTATGGGCACAACCTACCCTTTAGAAGAGCCCCCATACTAAAGTCAATGCTTTTCAGGCATTCTTAGTCATTTATTTTGCTATAAACTGAAATTATGCATTATACAGTCAGTTTTGTTCAGAAAGCTGTGAATACTATTGCAGACACCGCCCCCACCTCCAAGAATGATCTAGAAAAAGCAGAGGTCATGAGTCTTATAGCTACTTTAGACATCATTTAACAAGCCCTTTTTGATGAAGTGAATTACGAGCAAAGAATATATTTGCTCATGTAATAGACTACATTCAACTCCTTAAAAGGAAACTGAGTTTATTTAATCAAATACAACAAACTTTGATTTAGCATCAGTTCTGTATAAGAATCCATAGGAGCACTTTGAGAGATTCACAAAACACAATTTTTGTCTCATAAATTTGAAGTGAGAAATAAGATAGAAGTAGCTCATAAAATGTTCCTTCAGATCTGCTCCAAGATACTAGAACTGCAGAAGTCCTGAAAGACACAAGGAATGTTTGGGAAGTCTTTTAAAGAGGGTCAGTAAATTTCCTTGTTGTCATTAGTAGGACTGGTGTGAAGGAAGATTCTTTTCCAAGGAGGAAGCAGCTGAAGACCAAAGGAAAAAAGCTAAATGGTTTTTTTTGTTTTGTTTTTTTTGCAGTAACCCTTAGTAATACATACATTTAGTTACCAAATGGGATACAGGTGAAAGAGAGTTCAAACAGAAGTGGAAATGAATTCTTACCTCCTGTTTTCCTCACCTCAACCTGATAAGGCACTGGCATTGAGTCAGTCACATAAATGACTCTTGCTTAAGTGTAGTCCTGGCTTTCTTTCAGTCTCTCCAGGTTAGAGGACTCTATGATCTTCCCACCTAGTCTTCTCCACTTAAGCATCTTCTAAAGTGAGCTTTCCTGATTGAAAGTGAAAGTCTTGTTCTGAAATGAAAAACTGATTCTGCAACCACTGGGAGTGAGATCTTCCAGTGTAGTGCTAGGACTGAAGGATTTCTTGCTGCAATCAGGACGGGACTAGAGTCCCATGTCTCCAACTTACAGCTGTGCCATCTAATGAATTTCTTGGCCTCCGTGACTTTTACTTTTCTCAAATGTTTTCTTGATGAAATAAAATGGTGATATAAATAAAATAAATACATAAGATGGTAGGTAGCAATGTCTGATCAAAACAGAATGAGTGCCAGTGCTCAGGGGATAGAAAATTCCATTCTGCTGTGGAGTTGAAGACCAAATTCTTCTCTAGTGTCAAGTTTTCTTTCTTAGAAGGGCTCCTCAGCTACCTGGCATGTTGTCCTTCTCCAGTATCTTAGCATGCTGAGATATCTCTGGAGAAGAACTCTCCACTTATTTGTGTCTATCTGTATAGGCCTCTCCCCTTGTTTGTGACAGTCTCTCAATCTATTACATCATTTCCAATAGATAGAACGAAAACCCAGGCCATGATTGGCCCAATAGATTTTTCAGTTAGCAGGTACACAGCAGAATAAAGCCTGCAATCTGTTTGCTTTGATACAGAACTCATTTCTTATACCCATGGTCTCATTAGTCTTTAATATTCTGCAGGAAGAAATATTTTTCTTTAGCCAATTCAACCACAGTAGCTAAAAATGTGCATTTTTATCTGTTACCCTTGAATTTTCCAATCCTTTCTTTTGGGAACTAACCTGAGTTTCTATTCACAACTTACATATTTCAAGTAAAATCAATGAATTAAATTAACCAATAGCCAAAAACCTAGACAAACATCCTCCTTCCAAAACAACACTTAATTTTTCAAATAATGGGATGTTAGTTATTGGAGGTGACGTGAGATGGTGGCATGTGAGATTGCTCCTAATATAATCTAACAGGACAGCCACAGAAACTGTGATTTTTAAAGTATCTTGGAAAAGCTATCAAAGATAGAAATTAAATTAAATGCTAATCTTCTATAAAGTCTGGCCTAAGTACATTCAGATGGATAAATTTCTATTACAGTAAACGCAATCCCAATTTCACACATAAACAGAAAATGCAAGTAAAAACCTCTGAACTTTGTGTTTTATTACAAACATACTTACTTAGATTGGCTGTAAATCTGAAAACATTTGGAATAGCTATATTCTCAGAACAGCATTATTCAGTTTTGACAAAAAAGCATAAAAATCCAGTTTATAATTCCTATTTAGCCAGAGCATGTGGTTTCCACTGTGATACTCAGGAAGGGAACAAATTCTGAGCTAATCAAAAGTTAGATTAAAGCCTATATCATGCAAATTGATTGAAAACTCAGTATTGAAAGTGGAGGATGTTTGCAATGCTAGATGATAATATGCTGCATTGTTTTGAAGAAATAAATAGATTATAGATATATACATAGACAGGCATTTCATTTCCCCTCTTTCCTGTCCCTTCCATGTGTATGTGTGCATCTGCTAACATGACAAACACTTGAGTATGCACACCTAATCTCACTACAGACAGGACAATATATTTGAACAATTTAAAATTCTTTCAAAATCAATTATGTTATTTCTACACCATACAATAGAAGTATGGGGTTCTAGAATAGTTTATGATCTAGTTGTCTGATCATCTACTATTGATACTCTAATAGACTATTTTAATTAATGACTTACAATTATTTTGAGTTATGTGATAAACAATGCTAATATTATTGTAGCTGTTTCTGAAGTGAAAATCAAGCACATGGACTTGAAACTTCACGAAGCCCACAATTCTGCTTAGTAAATGTATTTAAGAAAAAAAATCCAATATGTATATGCTTAGAAACACGTGCAGCAAAGAGATAACCTGTGGTCATATACAATAAAGAATACTTTCCTAAAGACCACTGCAAGAAAAGTGAAACAGAACCACCATAGCCTTTTGTATTTGAAACCCACTAACACTGCTTGGTGACAGTAAACTTAGGAGAATTGTGTAATGGGAAGGAAAAGCATTTTGCTTTTTTATTTTATTTTATTTTTTTTAAAGTCAATGTTAGGTTAAAAATTCATCTGGGAACTGCCCATCATTGAACCATACTCATTCTGTGAGATTCACCACAAGATTTGCATATATTTCAATGTCCATGGAAAGGAGAGGACACTACTCCCTGTTTAGAAAAATGCTTGAAATATAACTTTGATTACAAGTAATCCAATCTAACCTCATAATAAACATAGTTAATGACTAGAAAATCATATAATCCTTTGAATCTATTTGTAAAATCTAGAGTAGTAAGGATTTCCCTTGCTTTTAGGCAAAAGTGATGTTTTCAAAATTAAATTTAATAGTTAGAAAGTAATTTTTAATTAATATATTTATTTATTTTAAATTCTACCACAACTCCCCTCTCTCGCCTTGTTCTACCCCCCCCCCCCACTCTTTCCCTCCACTCAGAAAGGAGCAGGCCTCCAGGGGCTTCAGCAAAGTATGGCATATTAAGCTATCATAAGACCAAGCACCTCCCCCTGTATTCAGGCTGGGCAAGGCAATCCAGCACGAAGAACAGGTTCCCAAGAGTCAGTCAAAGCACCAGGACAACCCCTGTTCCTGTTGCCAGGAGTCCCACAAATAGAGTAAGCTACACAACATATATGCAGAGAGCCTAGGTCACTCTCATGCTTTGGGGTTCACTTTTCTCTCACGGTCCATTGGTCACCAGTCTGCCAGGACAAAAGGGCAGAAGCGATGACAGAGCTTTGTAAGGCCTGTGAACACATAGAACTAGCCTTCCAGGGTGGGAGACAGCTTCAGCAAGACAGCTCAATTTTATTCCAGAGTGAGGGGAGGTAGAAAGGATGAAGACAGAGACTGGGGCATCACCTAATTTAATCCCAGTACCAACCATAGAGACCTAGAGATCTGTATAGATAGGCAGTGATGAGGAAGTCATGTGGCTAGGCTTAGAGCCAATGAGAAGGCAGAACAAGAAAGCAATAAAAACACAGGTTAGGCAGGAAGAAGCTCTCTTGTGTGGGAAATTATGGCTTGGTTGTAAGCTAAAGGGTAGTCAGTGGCTCTTTGCTAATTCTCTGATCTCTTCAGCTATTACCCCTGTATTTGGCTCTGTGTTTCTTATTGACTAAGACTGTTTAGAAATTCATCTACATCCCTGTTTCCTACAATCCCTCCTGTCCCCTCTTAGCAGGACTCCCAGAGCACAGCCCAGTGTTTAGCCATGGGTCTCTGAGTCTGACTCCCACAGTCACTGGATGAAAGCTCTCTGTTAACAACCTGGGTAGTCACCAATCCCATCACAGGAAATGACAAGCTGAGATTATGCATGATCCTTAGTCATCAGGGAAATGCAAACCAAAACAACTTGGAGATATCATCTTACACTTGTCATAATGGCTAAGATCAAAAGGACAAATGACAGCTTATGCTCAGGAGGCTGTGGAGCAAGGTGAACTCTCCTCTACTGTTGGTGGGAGTGCAAACTTGTACAGCCACTTTGGAAATCAATATGGTGGATTCCCAGAAAATTGGGAATCAATCTACCTCAAGACCCAGGGATATCACTCTTGGGCACATAGCCAGTGGACAATCAGTCATACCACAAGGATACATTCTCAACTATGTTCATAGCAGCTTTATTTGTAATAGCCAGAACCTGGAAACAACCTAGGTGCCCCTCAACTGAAGAATAGATAAAAAAAAATGTGGTACATTAACATAATGTAATATTACTCAGCTGTTAAAAACAATGACATCATGAAATTTGCAGGCAAATGGATGGAGGTAGAAAAAAAATCACCATAAAATATTACTCAGCTGTTAAAAACAATGACACCAGGAAATTTGCAAGCAAATGGATGGAACTAGAAAAAAATCACCCTGGGTGAAGTAACCAAGAATCACAATGACAAAAATGGTTTGTACTCACTTATACGTGGATATTAACTGTAAAAGCTAAACATGCTACAATCTTCAGACTCAGAGAGGCTAGGTAACAAGGAGGGCTCAAGGAGGGACTCATGGATCTCCCTGAGAAAGTGAAATGGAGATCGCCTGGTTGGACTGGGGGATGGTGGGCATGGGAATTTGAGGGATATGGTTGGAGTGGGCAGAGGAGGAATAGTGCTGAGAGAGATGACTGGAAAGGGGGGCTTTAGTGAATTGTAGCAACCTGATACAAGGAAAACATCTATAAGTTTACAAGAATGATCCCAGCTAAGACTCCTGTCAGCAGTAGAAAGTAATTTCAACCTTTAAAAATCCTAAGGGTAATAAAATAGAAACTGATCACCCTTAATGATCTGAGCAAGAAACATGCTGCTTTCCATCATCTCCAGACCTCTTCTTGGTAAGGACCAATCATACTTAGCTAATTATTAAATAGAAAGCATATTTCTTTGTTGCTGAAAATAGAAAACATGGGTTTTAATTTTGTGTTGGTTAACTGATGGAGCCTGCCCCATTTGTCACTGTGACAGATTCTACCACATTTGCCAAGGCTCTTAAAGCAATGCTTCTAGATCAGTGCCGTGCCATCATATCTACAATACCAATCTCATAGTTGGAAAATGCACCCTAATACCTTACAAACTTTGATATCTTGCATTAACTAATTTCACAGTACATTGTGCTGATATGTGTACATGTGTCTTCAATGTCCAGTTTATTATATCACTGGAAATAGGAATGACTTTTTATCCATAGATGAGAAACTGAGCAAGTAGTTTTGAGTGTGTATGCATAGAATGACACACAACACAATTGTGCTTGGAAGGTCCTGCAGTGGTGGTGGCTTGTGCCTTTAATTACAGTTCTTGGGAGGCAGAGGCAGGTGGAGCTCTATGAGTTCAAGGCCATCCTGGTCTACAAAGCAAGTTCTAGGACAACCAGAGCTGTTATACAGAGAAACCATCTCAGAAAAACAAGTAAATAAATAAATAAGAATGAATAAGTTCTTGTTGGTCCTATGTTTCTTTGACCCATAAGTACCAGATTTGGTTGATCACATGTAGTGCGAGGTATGTGGGCAGGAAATACATCAAGATGTATGCTTGCCCCTGGTTGAACCTAAAATATGATGGCCTTATGGGGTTGCCTTTTTTTTTTTTTTTTTTTGGTTTTTCGAGACAGGGTTTCTCTGAGTAGCTTGGCGCCTTTCCTGGGACTCACTTGGTAGCCCAGGCTGGCCTCGAACTCACAGAGATCCGCCTGGCTCTGCCTCCCGAGTGCTGGGATTAAAGGCATGCACCACCACCGCCCGGCTGGGGTTGCCTTTTTAAGTCTCTGCAAGGTGTGATTCATGGCCATTTTCTGGAAACTCAGAGATGGACCTGGCCAGAGCCCAGCAATTTTGCTGGTATTTAATTAAATCTTACTTCAAATTTGTCTTTAAATTATGGTAGTGGTCTTTTCTTGATTGGTGGGTTTAAAAGTAACTCTTAAACATTTTTAGGAAACACAATCTCATAGCCAATTCCCTATTTCTCTGGGTCTTACAATCTTTCCACACTCTTCTGGGATGGATAATATCATTTCTTGATGAAAATATTTATTCAGTGTTATGTAGGACATAAACAAAAGACAGAATAGAGCCAGGCATGGTGGTGTTTGCCTTTGATCCCAGCACTCAGGAGGAAAAGGAAGCGGGATCTCTATGTGTTAGAGACCAGCCCAGTCCACAAAATGAGTTCCAGGCCAGCTAAGGCTAGATGGTGTATGTAGTGAGACCTGGCCAAAAAACAACACAAACAAAGAACACATCAAAGGATGCATTGTGAATGTTAAAACAATAAAACCACTAAACACATTATTTGAGGTTATTTCAGCTTCCCCTTCTCTTACGAACCAAGAGAAGTCTCTAAAACTGGATAAACTTTAAAATATTTCTGAGCATGAGCTAGAAAAGTTGAATTGCTATAAATGTCATTATGTGCTTCACTTGTGGCACTACCAATTTCAAATGCTGCAAAATGTTTTCTCATTCTTTGTTCTTGGTAAAAGATAATCTGAGCTCAGGAATACACCCCACGCTTCTCAGCCAGAAAACCCACTTGGGACTTAATGGTCTTTTTTATAAGCTTTGTCACAGCATTTTACAGTGAACACTGAACTAACCAAAGGTAAAAATGATGCTGCCCAAAAGAAAAGATTTGTGAAATGCAGTCAGCTATGCGTTCCTTAAAGGTTCTTGGGTACTGCAGCTAATTGGAATTGACTCTAGCCAGCCAACAGCTATGCCATATTTTAAGCAACCTGGCAAAAAGACAGGCACTCAAGTATTATACCTTCTTCATAAGAGTTTTCAGATGGTGAAAAAAAGGCACATACACATATGTTCATTGGAAAATAATAATCTAAACCAGATCTAGGAGAATGGTTTAAAAAGAAAAGATTATAGAGAATAGCAGCATTTTTAAAAAAGAAAGAGAAGAAAACATAATGGAATAACTGGGGTTTAGAGAGTTTCAATGTGTGAATATGGTCACACAGCTGACAGTAATGTCTGCAACATTTCCTGAGCACATTGTGGTTTGCACTGAGAATAGAGCATGTTTTCATTGTATTTAACATTCTTCACAATCAACAAGATGAATCAATTTATCTTTATTCTGAAGAAGTGAGAGCTGAAGCGTAAAAACAGGTTAAGTTGCTTGCAGTGGGTCTCAGAGCTTAGTATCCAATGGTATAATGAGATTTTTGGTTCTCAGCTATCATACTTTTATGAAAAAATATTTGGGAGCAAAATTTAAGTTGAATCATTTCCACATCTATCTTGGTTGAGAGGTTTATACCAATCCAAATCTCCTGTTTAGAATAAGTAGAAATTGTTTATAACAATACATGCAATAAAGCATTTGAAGACACTAAACATATTTTCTTTTGTGTATTCTGGGGCTTTAATATGAATAATTTTGGGAGAAGGAACAATTACTGTCAGCCAGACACAAGCTCTACCTTCTTGTTCCTAGGGCATTCAGGAGTATTCTGATAAGTAGCCACCATGTTACAGTTGTGAGAACAAGAAGATACCCCAACCAACAATATCTTTCTGTTCTGTCAAACAGCTAGTAATGCAAAACTTCAGAGTGTGCTAAAAAGGAGGAGAGAAGAGTAATAAAGCTATCCCAGTGTGCTCACTGCTCAGAGTTTTCCTTCTCATCCTTTTGAAGTTCAAAATCTTTATCAAGTCCAAAGTTAGGAAGCCAAACACAGTACCAAGTGAAAAACAAAATGGAGCTGTTGCTAGCATTACCTTGCTAAGAAATTAGTTGTATTTGAAGATCCATTTGGCAGAAGATAACTTGAAAATATGTCAAGCTCTTTGCAGGGGATCTCCAGGGATAAACACAATGTGGGGGGAAGTCAGAGGCAAAACAGGGAAGGTTTACAAAATCGAATCTCAGTTTTCTGGTCTGTAAATCCTGGCTGGAGAAAGCCACCTTGTTCTTACTGCAACTACCTACTAGATGACAGTATAGACATCTCTGCATTTATACAGTTTGATGACATCCACTGGTTGTCTATGAAGTACTAAAAGCTAAACACTCAACCCTCATGGATTAAGATTTGGAGGTAGTACCTTATGGAGGCAATAAGGTTTCAGGGAGAGGAAATGATTTATTAAAATAAAATTATCAGACCCCAAATGACTTTCTTCGCAACATAGAAGGGTTGGTAAGCCCGGGAAAGAGGATGGCTATGGAACCATGTAGGCCAGCATTTTGGACATGGACTTCTTAGTCTCCAGAACTATGATAAGTCTGGTTGTTCAAGCAATATGGTCCATGAAATTTCATTAACAGGAGCCAAAGGTGATAAATGCATTCATTTGTTAAATATGGGAATTAAACAAACAATAGGGTGAACCTTAATATAGATGTAGGAAAAAGCATAAATGAAAATTAAATTAAATTGTTTAAGATGACAATAGAGATAATTCTTTCAGAATGATTAAATATAGTAAAACACTCAAATAAAATTATAAAATACAATAAACATTAAAAAAAAACAGGAGCTAGGGGCTGGAGAGATGGCTCAGTGGTTAAGAGTACCAGCTGCTCTTCCAAAGGTTCTGAGTTCAATTCCCAACAACCACATGGTGGCTCATAACCATCTGTAATGAGATCTGGCATCCAGTCTGGCCTGCAGTCATACATGAAGACAGAACACTGTACATAATTAATAAATCTTTGAAAAAAAACAAGAGCTAAATACATCATTTGAGCAGCAGATAGAAGGCAAGATAGAACTGAAGAAAGAATTGATGGTTTGAGAAGCAAAGATACATAAAATATTTTGATTGATATACAGAAGAAAAAACATAGTAAAAACAAAAGTATAAGAGAGATGTAGAAACAATGACAATATCTGACTGACAGCATACATATAATAAGAATACCTGTGCACTGTATTCTACAGCAAACCTCTGCAGGCAACCAAAAGGAAGCCACTATTTCCTAGTAGTAAAGGTGTTGGCAACTTGAGATTTTCAAAACAAGCTACTTTAGACTTTCAGGGCCAAAGGAAGAACAATTTGTCCAATGTCATGCTCCATTCTGTGAATATATACATGCTTTATTCAAGAACATAAGTATCTTGGCCACTGTAATGCGTTATGTCGTGACTGTAACTCCCTATAGTTGAGTTCTTTGTTACCCTGTCAGTATACTTACACTCCTCCTTCTAACCACTTTTGTTTATTTTTCCTTTCTTCATGCAATAGTGCTACTCCTGGAAGCCCTTCTCAATTCACTGTCTCAGAATATGTTTTTCAGGGACTAAGCTGGTAACAAGAATATCACAAAGATACTGAGACAGAGGTTTGGATTTGGTTGACCTATCAGCTGTTGGGCAGTGAGTTTTACCACTGACAGAAGCCAAGCCCTGCACTGATCAATGCCAATATGGCAAGAAAGTCATTAAACGGGTTCTGACTTCAAACCTTGCATTGATGAGTTCATGCTTGGTAGTGCAATTCCAAATTGGGAAAAAAAAAAAAAGCTACAATGAAGAACAATGGAGCACATGAAGTGAGGGAGAGGTGAATGAGGGGCTAGCACAGCATGTGAGAAACAGACATGATATTTATTCTGTTGAGGATGTTGTGGATTCCAGAAGAACCACAGCAGGTGACATCAAATGTTCTGGAAAAGGGAAAATCAAATGTTCTAAATCTTAAAAAATCTGAACATTCAGGATCATGGATAGAAGTATTATAAGCATCTTTGGGGTCATTTTCAATGTAGCAATATCATATGTCTATATCTATATAGTTCATATTATATGACTGTAACTAATATATTGCAATATATACATCTGAATATGCTGTGTATTATATACGTTCAATAGAGTTTGCGTATGTATATTTATGCATATACACAGATAGCCCTTGAGAACTGTAAGTTCCATATAGTCAACTAACAACCACAGATAGAAAGCATTCAAAGAATAAAACACTGGATTAATATTGAGTATGGAGACATTCCTCAGTCATTATTCCCTAGTCAACTCAACATGACAACTCCTTCTAGAGTGTCATTTTATTTCCTGTTGCTGTGATACTCTGACAAAAGTTACTTATGAGAGAAAACATTTATTCTGGCTCACAGTCCAAAGATAGAATATGCCATTGCAAGAGAGTTAAGGCAGTAGGACCTTGAAAGAGCAGGTCAAATCACATTAATAATCAGGAAGCAGGAGATGATGAGTGCATGCTGTTGTTTAGCTAACTTTTCCACTTAAATAGTTCAAGATGCTGGCAAGGGAATGGGTGCCACCCACAGGTGACAGGTCTTCCCACCTCCATTAGTGCAATCAGACAATCTCCTAGAGTCATCCTCAAAGGCCCATACCTCAGGTGGTTTTAGATTCCGTCAAGTTGACAACATTGAACATCACATATAGCATTTACATTTACATTGAGTTAAGGACTATAACTAAGCTCAACAGGATTGTACAATGTAGGGAAATATGTACATGGATTATATGCAAGCAAATACTATGCCATTTGTCATAAAATGCGAGAATATCTGCAGATTTTTGGTATCCATAGGGTGTCCTGGAACTGAAAAAAAAAAAAAAACTAAATACATACACATATAAACAAATCATGGAATAAATTGTTTACAGACTGATATATTACAAGGAAACATACTTGGACTAAGAGACAGAAATAATAAACCCTGCTGTAAACTTACATTACTGGACTTGTATTTGAAATTACCTTTAAGAGTAAAGTAGATACACAGTACAGGCAACAAGGCTTCCAGAAATACTTCTTTAAGAACACTTAATTTTATCTGGGTCTTTATCTTTAGCCAATAATAAGTCTGGAATTTCTTCAGCACTTACTTTAGAGGAAGATATAAAATGGCACCAAGTTGATTTTTGTGTAGTGTTAAGGTAACGAGAAAATAAACAAAAACTTAAAGTGAGATAAAATAAAGTGACCAACTGAAATAAAGCAGCAATACATGATTGATAATGTGTTGTCTAAGATTCTGAGACATTTTCCAAATCAAAATGGAGTAAAATATGGTAGCCGTCCTGAAATCTAGCATTAGAGAGAAGAAAAGCCTCAGACATAAACTTAGACTTGCCACATCTGATGCAGGTCAGTTCTAATTTATATAGTCTTAATCACTAGTAGTGGACAGTTTTCTTTAAGTTAAAACATAGTTCTAAAATCTAGTTAACATGGTGTGTCAAAAGAGGTAAATGACAAACTTAGGATGCTTAAAGGGTGATTCTCTAGGTACTTGGGCAAATCTGTTACTACCAGCAGCCCAATCCCTCAGTTTGAAAAAGGGCCATATTGATCCAGCAAGAAATAGCTAATTTTGTGATTTACTGCAGCCATTTTTTATTTACTTTGCAGCATTCTCTGAGGATCTTTTGTTCTATTGAAAAGCACTGAAATATAAACCCAACAGTGCAGACCCGTGCCCCTACTTAAGTGGAAAAATGCTTTGTTCAAATAGATATTAGCTACCATGTTTAGGATTTTATAGTGCTGGGTAGTATGTATGGAATTTTAAAATATTCTTAAATGAATGATAAAGCCACATTAATACCTAGGGAAGGAATAAGCCTTCAACATTTCAAAGAATCAATTTAATTTGATTCCTTATATTTCCTGTGGCATAACAAAAAAGGGATTATAGTCAATGCCCAGGAGAGACAAAGAGAGTTTTAGCAAGACCAGGAAATCACTATAATTCCCAGAGTTATAGATAGTGCTTTGCTTTCAAATACTCACTAAGGACAATCTCCAGATTTGAAGGCCACTGAAATGGGAGCTTGAACAGAATAAAAGAAGTAGAATATGTGTGCCCTAGTGCTTGCTCATGTGTTGGGGAGGACAAAGGACAGGAAAGGCAAATGAGAAGCAATGGAGGGCATGGCAAAATGATGAAGAACTTTTAAAGCAAATTCATGCTTGTCTTTTGAGATTTCAAAAAATTTCTAAGCTTCCTGCTGACATTTTTTAAGGACCAAAGAAGCAGACAATTGCTTAGGATAAGTTCAAATGTTATCAAGAACAGTTGAAGCTTAGCAAGTTGTAGATTCTAGATAAGTAGAAAATAAATTTCCCTTCCAGAACTGACCCAGAAAGTTGGAGGAAAATTATTTTGAAAATTTACCACTGACCCACTTTTCAGGGCAATGGTTAAATTTAAGATAACTGTGCTAAGCAGTTTTCCACAGGTCATTCCTTCAAAGGGATTAACAAAGACTCTTTGTAAAATATTATATATATATATATATATATATATATATATATATATATATATATATATATATATATGCTTGCTTCATCTGATTTAGCTTTAAAGAATAATTAAATGGAAAACAGAAATATACATGTAAAAGGAAAATGTACATTGGGTTTGAGTCTTCCTAAACCACAAATGACACCTTTGGTCTATTGTCAAGTTTTGTCCTGTCCTGTTTCCCTCACACCACTTTATGATGTGGAGCTTTCCTAAGAATCAAAAATCCATTGTTACACTTTGAAGAGAACCATAGTATTTCTCCCAAATACCTTCTGACTCACATAACACTCATAACTCTCGTCTTCTTACCATTTTAATTTCAATTCCAAAATAAACACTGTATTTGAGGGCAAAACATCAAATGGAAAATTCCTATTTGAAAATTTAATGTCCATGAAAGTTGAGTCTGATGAAGGCCAACTTGTGACATTCCTGAGAAACTAAATTGTCAAAAGGTTTGGACATTTATTTTTTCTAAAAAGCTCCAAAAGGTTCTCTGCTTACACTTTGACACAGCCCAGTTCATTTAAGAAGAATCACTAGAAAATCTGCCTAACCCAAAGCATTACTTATTATAAAAATCCTAGAAAGCTGCTTCATGGGGACATTTTTAGTTTTTTTATTCTGCACCTACTTAAAGTGCACTCTTAAGAACATTGTGCAAAATTGGTTTTCACCTGGTCCTTGTAGAGCACTGGTTCTCAAGCTTCCTAATGCTGTGGCCCTTTAATACAGTTCCTCATGTTGTGGTGACTCCCAATCATAAAATTATTTTCATTGCTACTTCATAACTGTAATTTTGCTACCGTTATGAATCATAATGTAAATAATCTGTGTTTTCGGATGGTCTTAGGAGACCCCCGTGAAAGGGTTGGTCTACCCCCAAAGCGGTCATGACCCACACATTAAGAAACACTATTATGGAGGCAAAAGAAGATACTTATGTATCTTTTCTAAGCAGCAGGAAGGAGACACCAGATACAGATATGATTTAAACCACAGAGCAAAATTCCAAGTTAGTTCATAACATCAACAACAAATGATCTTTCACTATTATGGGTCCTTTAATCATCCAGTGCTAAGATTCAAAATGGAAAATTAATGTTTTTGCAAATATTGTCTATAATTCTGAGACTCCACATTATCAAAATCAGAACACCTTTAACCTACAAATTTCCTGCTTTTAAAATAATTTCTTGAAAGTTATCAGTGTAAGTAATGTTTGTTGTTTTAACCTCCAATGTTTAATGTTGATTATAAATTTAAATAGATAGAGAATCACTTAGGAAATAAACCTCAATACCTTTCTGAGGGAGTTTCTAGATTGGCTTAGCTAGATGAGAAGATCCATCCTAAATGCATTCTAAATATGGGTGGTACCCATCTAAGTGCTGGGCTTCTGCACTCAATAAAAAGTGCCAATGAAAAAAAAGTACCAACTATTCGCTGCAGAGGCCACACTACAGCTGACCCATGCTCTTGCTGCTGTGCTCCCCTCCTATAATGAACTGTACTCTCCAACTGTGAGTCTGAAGCTGACTTTGTCAAATAGTTTCTCAAAGCACCAAAAAATGTGACAAATGCAGAAAATAGGACAAACAGTGAGACTATTTTATGGTAAACCTAATTATGTAGTTCTTATGCCTTTGGAACTTGTTTGTGGGAGGAATGTGGAATAGTTTGGAATTTTGTGTAAGAAAAGTCCTTTTAAGCTAAGCTTCTTGGGCTGCTAGCAGTTTGGAAGACCAGAATGCTCCAAAAAATATGGACAGTCAAGGCCTAGCTCAGTAGGGATAAAAATTCTGTTAGAAATTGAGATAAAGACAATAGATGTTATATTCTGACAAATAACTATGCTCCTGAGAACTTGAGGCTGAAGTCAGAAGTAATAGACTGATTTGTTCTTGAAAGCACTCAGGTATTACTCATATGTCATGGTTACTACTGACTGTTCTCCTGCAAGAGAGAGAGAACCAACAAAAGCAAAAAGACCAAAAATAAATTCTTGTTGGGGAGGAGAAATGAGGCAGTTTAAAATTGCAGGTATGGCATGTTCTGGAAAAAGAGTAGTAACTGTTACAAAATTACATCATTAAAAAAAAACCTACTTTGTTGGTTTGAATGAAAATGCCTCCCATAAACTCAAATATTTGAATCATTTGTTATCAGAGAATGGAAATGTTTGGGGAAAATTAGGAGCTGTGGCCTTTTTGAAGGAGTTATGGCCTTCTTGGAGAACGTGTGCCACTGGGCTTAGAGGTTTCAAATGCTCAGGACAGGCCTAGTCTCTCTCTTTCTCTCTGTCTGTCTCTGTCTTTCTCTCTGTGTCTCTGTCTCTGTCTGTGTCTCCTCCCTCTGTATCTCTCTGTCTCTGTATCTCTGTCTGTCTATTGTCTTCCAATCAGGATGTTGTTATCTCTCAGTTACTTCCTCAGCACCATGCCTGCCTACATGCTACCACAAAACAGCTAAGATTATAATGGATTTATCCTCTGAAATTGTAAGAAAGCCCTAATTAAATGCTTTCTGTGACAAGTTCTCATCATCATGGTGTTTCACCATAGTGATAGCACAGTAACTAAGATACCTCCCAGTCTAAATTAGGATATAATGGGATTTATATTCAAAATTAGGGGATTGCAGTCTATATCTGTAATAACAACACTTCGAGGTTGAAGTTGCAGATCTCTATGATTTTTAATTCAACATGGTCTACAAGTGAATTCCAGGCTGGTTAGCACTACATTGTCTCAAAAGACAAACAAGAAAATAGTCCTTGGGTCTCCTTAATTTCCTCATGCGATTATTTTTGGGCAACTTGTAATATAATAAAGTGGCGATAAAATACACAAATGACAATAAAAATAACAAAACAAACAACTACTCATTGAACTGTTTCTCCAAGGACATCCTGAAAAGTATGTAATGGCCTTCATGGGCCATTGTGTAAAGCTCAAAGGTGGAACCTAAGCTCCAATGGAGTCCTGTGGTATTGTATTCCCCCAAATATTGCGCATGCTAATAAACTTATTTGTATGTTAATAAATAAAGTTGCCCAGCTAGTTCAGTTGGTAGAGCATGAGACTCTTAATCTCAGGCTTGTGGGTTCGAGGCCCACATTGGGCGCCAAATGTAGATGTAACCAACCATCTTATTAAATAAGAAACACAGAACCAATGCAAAAAAGAAAGCCAAGAGGTCAGAGCTAAGACCTGAAACCTTACACTTCCTCCTCTCCAAAAGAGAGCTACTTCCTGTGTTGAAGTCTTTATAAAGACTTTCGGTTCTGCCTTCTCATTGGTTGTATCATGACCACCTCGTTACTGCCTGTCTGTACAGACCTCCAGGTCTTCTATGGTTGATATTGAGATTAAAGGCATGTGTCTCCAATGCTGGTTGTATCCCTGAACACACAGAGATCTACCTAGCTCTGCCTACCAAGTGCTGGGATTAAAGGCATGCATCACCATCGCCCGGCTTTCCTATGGCTTGCTAATAGCTCTGATCCCCGGGCAACTTTATTTATTAACATACCAATAACATTTTAGTACAAAATAAAATATCACCATAGAGTCCCCAGGATGTAGGACAATGGAATCTTCCCCAGGTAAAATTGCATTCATAGAGTGGAGTTTGATCAACAGAAAAACACAAACAAACAAACTGTATGTGCTGCAGGTTACAAAGATGGAGGTTCAGGGCTGACTTGTAAACCCTCTGGAGTCCAGATGATTCCATCAGAATCCACAAATGCTAAACATGGAGGTCAGGCTTTGGTGAACTCCCTGTTGAATTTTGCCTTGCTTTGTAATGAAATCTCCTTGCTATGCTCGTATCTCTCCCTTTTAAAATGGTAATGTTAACATTGTCCTTCTGGCTAGAAGTGTAAAACTTGGTTTGTGGTACCAAAGGGTTAATTGTTTACCTGAGTCTCAGAGGAGGATATAAGCTCATATTGTGGAGTCTTTTGAAGTTACATTGAATGCACTTTGCATTATGAGAGAGATGTGAATTTATGGGAGGGAAGGATAGAAAGTAAAAACTTAAAAGTCCTATGTTAGAATGTCAAGGTGTTAAGATACAGAACTGTGATTGTTAATGCTGATTGTCAATGTGACACCATACAGTGTCACCCAGGTGACAAAGCTCTGAACATATCTCAGTAAGTCTCTGGAGTGGGTTAATTGAGATGGGAAGACACATCCTGGATGTAGGTAGCACATACGGGCCTGTGGTTTCACACTGAATAAAAAGCACTAATCTGTTTAGACACAAGGATTTCTCACTCTGCTTTCTAACTATAGATGCAGTGTGAGTAGCTGCCTCATGCTCCAGTGGCCTTGCCTTCCCCTTCACTGTTGTTGTCATGATTTTTATCACAGCAACTAGAAACGTAGTTAATCCATACTGCAAACTCAGACTGTAGGTTCACATCAGACAGCTCCAATTTAAAGTAACCCTTACTATCATTAGACTTTGAAAATACGGCCTCATAAAGACAAAGAATAGGACATTTAGTTAAAAATACAATGTAATTAAAGTGCATAATTAGATATAGTATAAATTCATAATTATAGTTAGAGTAATTGAACTATTTTAATCTGTCCTTCCCAATTTTGACTAATGATGGATAAAACTATCTATTTTTATTAACAGACACCATGGTGGTTTGAATGAGAAATGACCCTCTAGCTCTCATATATTTGAATGTTTGTGTCTTAGTTGGTAGACTGTTGAGGAAGTATTAGGAGGTGCAGCCTTGTTGGAGGAAGTGTGTCACTGAGGTTGGGCTTAGAGATTTCAAATACTCATGGTAGTCTTTCTCTCTCTCTCTCTCTCTCTCTCTCTCTCTTTCTCTCTCTCTCTCTCTCTCTCTCTTTCTCTCTCTCTCTCTCCTTCTCTTGGCCTGCTGCCTGCAGATCAGATGTAAGTTCTCTGTTACTGCTCAGTGCCATACCTACTTGCCAGCTGCCATGCTCCTGGCTATAGTGGAAATAGACTCATTCTCTGAAATGGTAAGCAAGCCCTTCAATTAACTTTTTTTTTTTAATAAGTTGCCTTGGTCATGGTAACTCTTCACAGCAATAGAACAGTAACAGAGACAGATGTTAAATGGTAAGGATTTTTTCATTTCACTTCACCTTTGCTCTACTCTTGGACAACTCATTAAAATTTCAAGTATCACTTATAATTATTTTCCAACAAGCTCCTACTTTCTGCAGAATTTATCTATTGTCAACATTTATAAATTATTAGAGGTAAATAAAATAATTAAGAAACAAATTTAATATTAATATTCTCTTTTAACAGTTACAATGTATATTGACTTATTAAACTTGCAATCTGTATTTGGCAATTCGAAGTCCAGCTTGAAAAGTATTTTACCTTCAGAAATTTATTCTGTAAATTAAAAAGGAAACCTAAAAGCTCACATTGAGACCCTCTTAAAACTCCAATGACATGTCAACGAGACTCGTGCTGGTCCTAAGGAAGGAGATCTGGAATGAGGGAGTGGGCTCCACCTTCAGACAGGGCAGTCATTTACTACCTGGTCTCCCAATTTGCATTGGTTCCTGGGCCCTATGTTCCATCCTCACTTTCTTTACATCACATGATGTATCTGGCCATGGAAAGTATGGTTAACAAGGATTTTAATTTCAAAATTGGCTTATATTTCATCTCTGATAGAATTTACTTCTTACATAAAATGTTTTTTTTTAATCAGGGGCCTTTTTCTTTTATTTAACATAGAAAAGGAGTCTCATATCATTTTCCAAAAATTAAAAGAAATCAGATGTTAGGGTAGTCATTGTGGGCCTGCACACACACACAAAAGTCTTTATATGCTAGAAATTACTGTATCTCTGTTCCCAATACACTATTCATGCTCACATTCCATTCCATAGAATAGCTTCCCTAAGGGCTACCCAGAAGCATGCCACCTCAGCTGTTTCTTCAAGGGAGGAGGGATTCGGATTCTCCCATTACTCAAGCATGTCCAGCCTGCAAGCACATATGTGGACACTGGAGTTAGGTATTGAAACCCCTCTTCTGTGCTTTGGGTGAAAAATTCGGAGATGTGTTTAAACCTTGTTTCAGTGCAATAAGACCCAACTGATCAATTCACTGTTCAGTTTGCTTTCAGCCTTCTTGGTTTCACTCGTTTCACTTGTCCTCCAAGCTCCTGTCCCTCATGTTCCCAGGAAAGAGCCTACTCAGAAGCACGTACATTACCCTGTTCTTCATGTGGGGAGGACTAAGACTTTGGATACAATGAACCCTTAATAAAAGCTTACAACCAATGCTGGCTAATGAGAAATTAAGGGTTAAGAATTAAATTCTCAATTGTGTCGTCCTGAATTTTCGAGTTTGTAAAGACATCTTAAAATAATTTCATTTAGTTATCTTGGTAACATGCAGTTATTTTAATAAATTTTCCATTTATAAAGATGTTAATTATGAGAAGTCCTTAAGGATAGCATATATCTGAACTGTTCTGTTCAGATATACTGAATTTCAGAACATTAAGAAGGTCTACATGAAGAAAGCAGAAGTTAGAATATTTTATGAACATTTAAATATTTAGCAGTGTCATTAATTTTACACAGCACATGTGCATACATTTTCAGTGGAGCAAGTCTATGCAGCAGATTTTTCCACACCACTTCCTAGTGTTGAGGCTTGCAAGTCTGCCCCTTGCTGACTGTAAAGCAAATAAATGCAATAAAGCAGGAAGAGCCTGTGCGGGACACATAACTGAGGGCAATAGCAAAGAAAAGGAATGACAGGTACTCTGTGAGTGGTCTGCATCTTTTCTTACATTGTCTGTACTATATATTGTGTGATGCAGATTTGTTTCCTAACATAGGAAATCATGCCTTTCTTAAAGCAAAAATATGAAGTCTAATTTTAGGGAGCCTAAATCATTGCTTTGTTATACTCCACTCATATTCTGCCTTTATTTGTCATAAGATAATGCTAAAACTTAAAGACAAACCTTGAACTCTCAGGGAACAAACTGTTTAACATAATAGATTTTTTTATGTAAGTAAATATTACTTTTTGAAATAATAGATTGGTATTTTATCTGCTCTTATTGGAAATTATTCCAAAGTATATTATGGCTCATACTATTGAAATATTTTCTTCTTTTCTTTATTACTTCTTTTTTGAGATGATAATATGATTACATCATTTTCCCCCTTCCCTGTCTTGCCTCCAAATCTACATTCCTTCTTAGTCTCTTCAAATTCATGGCTTTTTTAAAAACATTAATTGTTACGTGTGTGTGTGTGTGTGTGTGTGTGTGTGTGTGTGTGTGTGTGTGTATGTGTGTGCACATGTATGTGACTGTGTTTATTCCTAAATGCCCTCTGTATAGTGTTACTTGTCTGATTGTTTTCAGGCCTGACCATCTGGTAATGGATAATTAATTACGCTAAATATAATGTATAATGTTTTATGGCTGTATCAGAAGAGATTATTGATTAGATAGTTGTAATCACAAGCATGTCCTCAGGGTTCATGTATGTATGTCACTCCTTTGTCACCCTATCAGAAAGACTCAGAGGTTCTAGGGATATTTTAACCTATGTGTTCTAAGCTTTTATGTTTCCATTTTATTCTTTATTAATTTGGCAGATTTTTCTATTTTAATAGTTATGTTTAAATTTTCTCCATCTTGATAATTATACTCTCACACATTTTAGAATCTTCTGAATCTCCACAATGTAAGATAAACATTCCTGACTCATATTTCTAATAAAAATATATTGTGACATCCCTTTTGACCTGTGATTAAAGGGTAATGTGATGTTGCCCAAGACAGGCCTATTGCTCTAGTGTCAAACTTCATAGTAAACATGAGGTTGGGTGCTGTTACATGAACTTGAAAAACTCCTGTTGGTCAGCAAATGATCATCAATTTACTTATTGCAGGTGCTCTTGCTGATTCTTAGATTTCTCTCTTACTGTGCTACAACTATCAAAGCACCATGAACCAGGAAATTTAACCAACGTAGATCTGTCATCTGAAAGGGTGGAGCCCATCCTGGGCCTTTCTTTCATTCTGCCTTGTGGGTAACTATCTTCAGGTTTACATAGCATGCTTTTTTACGTGTGTCTCTATGTCCATATTTTGTCTAGGTTTCATGCCACCAGCCATGTTAACACCTCAATCCCTTTTTTTTTGGTTATAAACACTCATCTGTCTTAAATTACAACACATCCTAAGGTAATATGAGCTAAAATTTCCACATGCAAATTCTGGTAGTTCATAATTCAACTTATCTCTGGAGCTTAGAGCTAAAGGCTGCTGTTTATTTAACAAATCTTAAAAAGATTAATTTTATTTTGAATTATAGTTATGTATCTGTATGTGTGTATGCATGAGCATGCATGTGCATGTCCTCTGCAAGAGTAGTACATGCTTTTAACTGATGTGCTATTCTCTAGCTTCAACAATTTTTTTAGAAACAATATATTCAAGCATCATCTCAGGGATCATGGACAGGACTAGGAAGACAAATTAAGGAAAAAAAAGTTTCATTCAGTTATTATAGAATACAGAATGGAACAAAGATACTTCTGGCTTTTCTGAGTTTGTATTATTCTAAGATCATAATAATAGCCTTATAATCATAAAAATAAATTATAAGATTTTACATTATATGGTGATATTTCAATTGTGCTGAAATATGACTTTATTTGTATGTTAATAAATAAAGTTTGCCTGGAGATCAGAGGTCATGTAGCAAGGTCACATAGTGAGCCACTAAGCAGTGTTAGACAGTGGTAGCCCATACCTTTAATCCGATCACATGGCAGGCAGAGTCTCTGTGTGGTCAAGGACACAGTCAAGCATGGTGACATGAACCTTTAATCCCAGTACCAACCATAGAGACCTGGAGGTCTGTGTAGATAGGCAGTGACAAATGTGACTGGGCTTAGAGCCAATGAGAAGGCAGAACAGGAAAGCAATAAACACACAAGTCACACAGGAGGAAGGTCTCTCTGGGGAAGCTACTGCTAGTCGTGACTATTGCTCGTATCTCTTTGGCTATTTCCTTTGTATTTAGCTCTGTGTTTCTTATTTACTAAAACTGTTTAGAATTTTGTCCACAATATTATATGAGTTAATTAATACTTTCTTTGGCAATAATTTTTTTCTACTTTCAAGTTTAGAAATTTGATGTGTAGCTTTGTCAAAATGATATTTCATTATACAATATGAATTCTAGATATTCTAAGTTATTATTTTAAAAAATTAAACATTTTCTTTATAGGTCTTCCTAAATTTTTTTTTGAGATAACGATTCATACTGAAGCCAAGGCTAGCCTTAAAACTTGTGGCAATACTTCTAGCATTCATGGTGATAGAACACACTTCGTATGCTACTAGAGAATAAAAGTAATAATTAAATCATCAGCTTCAAACTCTGTGACCTCCAACAGCAACCTACCTGAAAGACGTACTGGTGAGATAGTAACACAAATACTATGGAGCAACCAACCACTTTTTAATTTTTTTTAAATGGTATTTAGTACTTAACTTCCTGAGGTGGAATCCATACTTGACATTGCTAAAGAGGCCAGAAACCTGAAATTAAATAGATCATGGACCCTAAAGGAAAACTAACTTTTATTCTATTTAAGAAACCTAGCAAAAATTACTTCTAATGATATATCAATATACCCATAGATCATTACCTCATTCCAGTCTCATTAGAGAAGCTGCTTCTTGCAGTAGATGGTAGCTAACACAGAGAAACACAACTGGACACAAACTGTGCAGATAGTGAAAGAATTTGCAACACTCAATCTTAGTGGTATGTCTTTATCAAACCCTTTCCTCAAAGCTCAGGGAACTATGTGGGAAGGCAAGAGGAGGTGGAAGGATTGTATGAGCCAGAGGTAGTAGATGATTCTCAGGAAGTTGTCTTCCAGACACAATGGGACTGATACACATATGACCTTCTGGATACTGTGGCAGCATACACAGACCTGCATAGGCTGAAACCAGACAAAACCAGTCATGGAAAAGGAGATGTATACACAAAGTCTTTCATCTAACCAAGAAGCTATTTGTATTTGCTACTTGCTGAGAAAGGGAAACACAGTTTTCTCCAATGGAATTTCACTGGGTCTATCAACCACATTCCAGGGCAGGTGCTACACACAAGCACAGTTGGCCAACACAAAGGGATTGAATTTTTGTGTAGGGGTGCTTTTTGTTTTGTTTTTGTAGTCTTTGACTTAATTATTTTGACTTATTGTTTGGTTAGTTGGTTGGTTGGTTTTGTTTTTGAGAGAGAAAGACAGAGAGAGAACATAAAATTTGGGTGAGTAGGATCTAGGAAGAGTTGGAGGATGGGAAAGAAAATGATCAAAATACAGTATATTGTAGGAAGCATAGCTTAGAGTAAGCATTGAAGAAGCCAGAATTATTAAGCACATAGGCCTGCTTTCTTCAAGGGAAGAAAAATGACATCTGGTCATTCAGGATGCTGGAGTGAAAATGGTCAAATAACCTGGTCATCTTTAGCAAATATACTAGGATCCAGCATCTGCCAGAACTCTCCCCAAATCCTGAGAATTGTTTAGATCCTAAACTTGAGCTTTGTCTCTCAGTGAATAAAACTCACCCTCATGAAAGAGGCTCCATGGCATCTTTCATCATAAGATCCTCTTTATGCTTATAAATTCGTCCTCTAGGCCCTATCCTTGAGCACTGTTTCCCAGTCAATAGAACTCATCCTTATGATAACGACCAAAAATGATGTCCATGAGACAACTAAAATTTTTAAAAAAGAAAGGTCAATATTCCATGTTCATTTCTTCATCTATGTGTGTGGTCTGGGATGTCAGTTGTCATCAATACAACTTTAGGTTGGTTTCTAAAATACATAATGGTTTCAGAAAAGTCAGTAGTAGAAAACTCTTTTTTAAATATTAAATACTCATAAAACTCTGTCTTCAGGTGCAGGGCCCTCTTTCCCAATTGTTGTAGGAGGCAGATGGAGCAGGGGTAGGGTCAGCTCTGCTGCTCTCCCGCCCTCAGGGCTGGCTCACCTGTGACTCCAACAACAGGGTCAGCTCTAGTGTGCTTCCCAGACTGGAAGCAGAAGCTGCACAGGTAAGGGACAGGGCTAGCTCTCCTACTTTTGTGACCTCAGGACCAGCTCTCTCACCTACCTCAGGCGGTAATGAGTAAGGTAGGTGGGGAGGGCATCTTTGCCTCACCCTTGCCATCACATGGCAGACAAGAGGGGGCGGGGTCAGCTCTCCCTCTCTTATGCCCTCGGGGTCCACTCACCTGTTTCCAGGACCACAGGGTCAGCTCTAATGTGCTTCCCAGCTGAGTGCACACCTATGGTGAGGGATAAGGCCATCTTTCCCCATGGGGGAGGTGAGCTCTCCCCTAAGGGGTAGTGTCAGGTCACCTGCTACAATATTCAGTGAGGAGCAGGACAGCCACCCCAGGGCCAGTGAAGGGCAGGGTTTGCTCAGCACAGCATGGTTCCAATGAGCCCTGTGCTAACATGGGCCATAGACATCACCACAGATCCAGCTGCAGCAGGACCACAGCTGGTTCAGTAGCAGCACAGGCTCTGGCGATATGAGTAGGGGGTCCTGGATCCGAGAGCCTGAGAACAGAACTGGCTCCACTTCTTGCTTCAAGCCGCATCAAGTGAGCTCGCTAAGGCAGTGCTGGAAAGCTCACCTGGTGGTGAAGACGAAGAACAGCTAGGGAGCTGACCAACCCAGCTCCAACCCAGGCCTAGAGCCAGGGCTATGTGTTGCACCACTCCAACAACCACCAAATTTATGAACTGTTGGGGGCCTATGAAGGGGATGAACCTACAGATCCAAAACAGCAGAATTTCCTTGACACGTGACAGCAACAGGATAACTAAGAGGAGCCCACCATGGTGGTGTAGCAGAAACCAGAGACCTGGAGCCAGGCCAACGAATCACGGCAAAGAACACTTGCAAGTAAAGATGAATGGACTAAAGGGTAAACTGTGTGTCTCAATGGGCTACACTACGACTTCCACAATAAGATTTTTCCTTTTTGTTTTTGTTTTGTTTTGTTTCTTTGTTTTGTTTATTTTTTGTGTTTTTTTCTTTTAAATTTGGTTTTGTTTTGGGGGGAGGTTGCAAGGGCGGTGGGTGGATGGGAGGGGACAGGGAAGTAAGTCGGATCAGGATGCATGATGTGAAACCCACAATGAATCAATCAAAGTAAAAAAAAAACCACAAAACTCTGTCTTCAGAACATTAATTTCTTCCTTTAACAAGTCATACAGTATTTTCTGAAAATAGAGTAAATACCAGTTTTCTAATGTGAAATAGACACCAAAAAATATCAATACTCAGGTTTTAATCAAAATTATATAGCAAGGGCAAAGTACAATGATTCCTAACTAATTTTTATGCACTGGTTCAGAGTATAGAACATTTCTTAGGGTGTGCTCTGAGTATCAGCTCCCATAACAGGGAAGCAAGGAGTCATGTGTAAAAAAAGGCAAAGTTAACCAGTTATGCAGGCTTGACCTCAGCAGAGTCCCCATACTTACAGGGAACTCTGCTCTGACACTATCCTGCCAAGCTTCTCCTCACTGCCCGAAATGACTGTATCCTTATTCCTTCACCTCCAGCAGACAATGCATATGGTCCTCTTTACTTTGAGGGAAAATCAAACATTCAGTGAAGTAACGCTGCACAGTTACCATGCTACCAGAGATGCTCTCTGCTGATGACTACCTGCTTGTGGGATTCCACATAACTGGAAATAAGTGAGTTCAGTATCCATGAGGGTCAGATACAGGAGGCTATGAGATAACAAAGTCTTAAAGAAAGCAGGGAAACTAGTAGATGTGCTTCCATGAAAAAGGAACTGTTAGAAACAGCTGAAGGAGAGAGAATGCCACAAAAGGAGGGAGTGGAAAATGCTTAAGTGTAGCCCCAGGCAGGAGTGCAGGGGCAGGGCTTCTGATGGCAAGAAGGATGCCTGTGAGGAGCTGCTTGCCCAGTGAAAGGGCTGGTCCCCACAGTCCATCAGAGATAGTTTCTAGAATCAGAAAGCCATTTTGGTAGAGTCTTAATGTCAGCTTTTATACTGAGGTCTGAATCCACGTAAGCCAATAGGGAACAATAGAGAGCACATGTTGAAAAAAAAAAAACCCAAAAAACAAACAAACAAAAAAAACTTTTTCAAAATGGATAAAGTTGGCATGAATGCCCCCTTTGAATAGTTATGTTCATAAAGGGAATCATTACATGTAGTGCTATTAACACCACTCACCATGACAGCAGTCCTTAACGTAATAACAGAATGGTGCTATGTAAAGGAATATTGTTGTAAGTGGCAATCCTTCTGCTAAAGCAACCCATTCATATCATAGTGTTTTAGTAACAGAATGATGTTTTGTTCAGCTTGGAATTGTCCTTACGTATTACCCAAAATAGGTAGTTAGCACATCTCAAGACATAGCTTATTAAACACAGGCTCACTTCCAGCTAAGCTCCGGAGCATATGTGTGCGCTCAGAGTTAGGATTTTGTAATGATACTAGACTCCTGTAATTTTATTGCAGCCACAGTTTCTTTTGCCTCAGCTCATTACAAAGACAAATATCTGTTAGTGACAGGTGACTTTTCATCCTGACGCAGCAGTGCTGCTGGTGTCTGGGCCCCTGAGATATTCTATTTTGCACTTGAAATTAGTTTCTCTGTTACAGCTTTGAACGTGTGATAAGAAAACAGATACAGTAATTTAGATAAACACCACTAAATGTCTTGACTGAAATACAGCACAGATGAAGGTACAAACAGCTGAAATGATTAAGGCTGTCAAGTTATTTGGGGTACTGTTACAGAATAAAAGAGAGGACAGACTATTATTTATCCATGAATGTGAGTTTAATTAAAGATGTCCTATTAGAGTTTTTTTCCAAGCTTATTTGAAACTGTAGATCAAACAGAGAAGGATGCCCCTGACCAATACAGGGATTTATGTGTTGGAAATGCCTTCTTTTAAGGAGCTTCTAATGTTTCAACACAGAATTTTGTCCTTTCTAGGAATATAAAAATGTAATGCATTTATGAACATAAAGGAATCTTATAATTTAGGATTGGTAATCTCATTAATGTATGAGATACTGCTGCCAATACATAGTGTATATGCATACTTATGTATGCATTCATCCATATGTATGCATCTATATTTATACATATACAGACATGCATTTAGCCTGCTTAATGCTTAACAACTATTATTCTTTTTTAAAGTGGCTTTAAATACATCCTTCCCCAACTCAGTGACAAATGGAATTCCTCTTCAAAATCTACACCCTATGGGGCAGGTAAACACAACATATAATGGATTTTCAAACTATTTTTATTTAAAACATTTTAATCCCATTCTTTTTTATAGAAGTTTGACATGCCATCAAAACATGGTATTAATATTATATGGGTTAATATTTCCTTTCAACTCAAATGGCAACAATAAATAAAAAAAGCAGTCCAAGTTTTGAAGGGTTGACTGCTTTGTTTCCTACTTCTAATTCAGTTTGCTACATGTGCATGGCTATTAAATGAAGCCACATATGAGAAAAAACATGTGGTGCCATTTTGTAGAGATCTAAGGATGGGCACAATTGCCTGGAATTCTGTGAAAGGAAATAAGGGGCCAAATTCATTTTGTTTAGAACCCACAGTACCTTTAATGTCTTGGAACAATAGAAAGTATCAGACATGGTGGTTTGCCTGCCCGAGGCCTGGTTTCCACTTTGAGTCATGGAGCCCTGAGATACTATGGAAGAATTCTGCCTATACTATAGAAAGGCCATGTGGAAAAGCCACCTGAAGTTGCTGGGAGCAGCTTAGTTTCTCTGAGCTGCCTCTCTCACTAAGGTACCATCTATATTCCACTGAAGCTAAATGTGGACTAAGCAGAGTACCAGGATATAAGTAGTTCCTAGTTGACCCCATGGAGAAGGACAGACTATGCAGAACTCTTTCTGAGAAATTGGCTTTCAGGATCAAATCACTGGAAAGATGATAAACCAAGTAATTGAGTTTTGCGGTTTTATTACACAGTAACAGAAAACTGGGATAATATTGGATAGAAGACTGAACTTACACCTATGTTAACATTTTTGAACTTATAGTAAATTTTTGTTCCATTTTTCTTTATGAAAATATCTATTTAAAGCTTTAACTATGTAGCTATAAGAGCAAATAGGACCAGAAGAATGGTATCCTCGTTTTATCTTAGGAATTTCACTATGGAAGTTATGATTGTACTGATTTTAAAGTAAGTTGTTTCGTAAAATTTTATAAAATAATCTTGAAATTATTTTTATTTGGTTTTGCTGTTGATATATGAAATGTGCTGCTCAACATCCACTTTAGATAGTATTACATTTTTTTCTGAAAATAACTAATATGAAATAGAATATACTAATGGTTTCATTTATGTGATGTTTTAGTTAATAAAGAAACCCGAGACTATTTAGAAAAAGGTCCAGAAAAATAACAAATTCCCCATATGTGTGTCAGATGTAGTATACATTTTTAATGACTTTCATTTTGTGCTAAATGTGAAATCTTCAGTCCATAGTCTTTTCTACAAGATCCTATATTTAACAGTTAAATCCATTGAATGATGAGATACTATGCCCACAATTACACTTTGGAGTCCAAACATATTAATTAAATTGAAATAATTAATATTTTATGAATATGGCAGCATTTTCCACATTAAAGTATAAGATTTAAGTATTAATTAAAGTATTTGCCCCCTTGGTATTCTCTGCAAGAGATTTTCTGATCCCTAGTAAAAATGGGATAGGAGTTACATATAAACAATGCAATAAGAATCTTTGCCTTTCCCTCACTCAGATACTCCTGGATGCTGCTTTTAGAAGATCCACAAAGGCATCTCAGTCAACATTCCATATAGGCTCTTACACATCCATGTTTCATGTTTATAATAACCAAGAAATGGAACCAAACTAAATTTCCATCACCAGATGAATGGAAAATGAAAATGTGGTTTGAATATACAATTTAATTTTATTTAGCTATAAAGAAGAATAAAATCATATTTGTAAGAAAATGGATGGTACTAAAATCTATACTAAATAAAATAAGACTAGAAAGATCAATATCATGTCATCTCTATTGTGAAATCTGGACTTAAATTTAACTAGGAATACAGTATGTGTGTAAAAATGAAAATGAAAATAGGCAGTGATGGGGAGGATGGGATCTCGGGGAAGAGGGCAGTGGGATACATATGCCTGAAAGCAGAAAGAAGGAGTGTCTGGTAGGAGAGCTCAAGCCTGCAGGAGGGGTGGAGGGACCAGTGAAGGAACAAATAAGAACAGTTAAAATTGTCATAACAAACCCATCAAATTGTTAGCTTAGAAAAGTAACAAAAAACAAGTCAATCCTAGCAATGTGTAGTATTCCCTGCAGGTTATAGTGCATTGATCTTAGCCAAGAAGAAAAGAAAAGAAAATTGAAATGGGGTGGAGGAAATCCACTTGGAAACCACGAAGGAATTCAGTGAAGTCAGACCTTCCATTTTGTGGGCATGCATTCCATGGTGCTGGTTGCAACTTCGGTACGCACTATGAATATTTTAGACCCAGTGATTTGCCATGAATCAGTCCCATCCTCTTCGATGATTGGCAGTACTTCCAGATCTTGGGAGTAAGGGTTCAATTGCCTAGGAGCTGAGTTCACTGTCAAAAGCTAGGCATTTTTGCTTCAATAACTTTGTATTTGACTGGGGATTTGCATGTGATTATCTTTCTACATACAGATTAAATTATTCACATTTATAAAGTATGTTAATTTGGTTATTTTTATGATAGTTGCAGATTATGTCCAATGTAAGCAAGTATTTGATGTGTACAATGTCAGGTTAATAATTTCAGAATGATATGGTAGGAGCAGTGTAAATGCAAGTTGATTATGCTGTTTTTTAACCTTATTCTCTGTTCTCATATTTGTACATTAGGCAAATGATGTTTTACTTTCTCATTTTATTATATACATCTTTAAATATTATTTGAAATTATTTCTGTATCTAAATTAAGTATAAATGTTCGAAAAATGAACAAATACAGAAATAAACTAATGTTTGACACAACAAACTGAAAAGATCCTTCATTTGCACTGTTTTTAATTTCAGTTGATGAATCCTACTTGACATTAGCTTTACAAGTAGAAACTCCTCTGGTTGGTAAATGAATCAGTCACACTGTGGACCCTCCAATTCTGTCTACAGAGCAACTCCAGAGTCATGTGCTCATCTCTTTCCTACAATACATAGTTTGTCTGCCCCACGCTTCTTTCTGCAAATGGACAACTGTAATTGTTACTGCTACATCTGTTACATCATCTGTTCCATGTGTCACTTGGGAATATCTGCTTCTTAAACTTAAACAGTAGTCCTCCATATCTGTATTTATTCCATATGGCTACTTAATCCCTGAGGCAGGACTCTCCTTTGATGTCATCCTGGACCCTTGGAGACTTAACTGAAGACAGGGAAGTACAGGTGGATGCTATTAGTTTTAGCATCAAGAGCCCTTATTTGTCCAAACATGTAAATCAGTAAGAAATGGCCACTTAGTACAAGGATACAGAACAGTCACTAAATAGAAATTAGAAAAATAAGATCAAGGTAGCAGGATTTTCCTTAAAATTAATTCTACAAAATTCGAAAAACTATCTTTTATTTTAAATGATGCCTTTTTTGTTTATATTTATCCATCTATTTTGTGAATAAAATATTGAATATATTCTAAATATTAATATTTAAATGTCAAAATAAAATTCATTGTTATATTTAATTAATATATATTAATGATATATAAATAAGATATTAATTGATGAAAGATATATTGCAAGGGATAATAAAGTAGTATTTGTGTGTGTGTGTGTGTGTCTGTCTGTCTGTCTGTCTGTCTGTCTGTGTGTGCATGTATCTGTGTGTACAATGTTTGAATATGGTATCTCTAAAATAGTCATCCACACTAAAGGAAGCACAATGCTAGAGTTAGAAAGTCAAAGTCTGAGAAAGTCGTTTCGGGTTACATTCAAATCATAGCTGATTTCAAAGTCTTATAGCATTATTATGCATTGCTCTCCCAAGGGTTGAGGCTCTAGTAACAGCATGATGACAATGTCTCTTTTTAGCTAGAGGATAGAAACACATCCTTGTTTCCTATCCATGAGGGAAAAAAACAAAACAAAACAAAAACCCATTTTGAGAATGTTAAGCTGGGTCTGGGGTTCTCCCTCCTTCACACCTACTAAGACTTCCATGAGTTCTTAGCATTAGGAATTGTCGTGTCCTTTGGCAAGGAATGTGATATACAGGAGACTCTACTCTTCATTTACTTACTCACTCAAGAAGAATTGATTGAGAGTTTATTATTGAACTGCTTTCCCATAATGACACTGAGAGGTACATAACATAAAACCGTGATCCTCACAGAGTTATAGTGAAAGGAAACATATGAAACCCATTACAGAAATAAATTATAAGCTGTTTGGTGACAAGTGCTATGGAGAATGGAATTGAATTTTAAATGACTCTCGTGGAAAGCCTCATTGAAAAGGATCCATCTGATCAAACACCAAGGAGCATGAATAGAAAGCCTGGGGGGTGGAGTGGGAAGAAGGTTCCAAGAAAAGCAAAAGATGAGTCTGAAGGAACTGAGGTTAGGACATGTGTAGAATGTGTAAGAAGCAGTGAGTAGGTCAGTGCTTCTGGCACAGAGAAAGGATTGAATGGTGCCAGGTAAGAGCAGGTGAGGCTCATGAGCGCAAGGCTGCGGCAGCTTTCATTCTCAGTTGGGCTGTCATGATAGAGGAGCATATAGCTCATTCACTCCTTTCACCACCCTGTGACTTCAAGAGGAACGAATTGGTGAGAAGGGTGAAGCAGGAATCCTTTGTTGAAATGGCAGTATAATCGGTGCTGTGTGTCTAGAAAGTAAAAGGGTTGAGAACTGTAAGCAAGGTCACAGTGAAACCACCAAACTAGACTGTTCCATGGGTGGAAAGAAAGGTTTACTCTGGATCAAACTGCAAAGGCTATCTCTCAGGGGACAGAGAGAAGAGCAAAATGGTAGGAAAGCAAGCAGATTTTCTGTAGCAGCTGGGTGGGGTCTCTGAGCTGATACAGGCTATTCAGAATGACCAGGAACCAGATGCTTTTCCAGTAAACAGAGACCCACCTTCAGGCTTGTTTATCCAATAACATTCCTTCAGTTCACTCAGCTAAAGTCCTTCTGTTAAGGACACTGTCAACAGCACTGACATTTGGAGGAGGAGTGGGGTTGGGCTTTGGACTTAACAGTAACAAACATGTTTCTAGATGGAGACTGGTTTAAGAGGTAAAGGGTAAATAAAATAGATCATCCTTATGTAAAAAGGTCTGACATCTAGTAGGGTCCACTAAGATCAGGTCAGTGTAAACATTCTCAATGCAGTTCAAAGACGTCTTGAAAATGTCCTCTTTTCATTAGAATGATTCAAAACAGAACACACATTGTCGTAGAGGTTGTGATGTGAAAACACAAACAAACAAACAAATGCCTGGCTAATGACTGAGCCTGCTAATTGTTGCTGCGTCTCCCATCAGCATCTCAGTAAAACGTCAGTGAGGACGGAGGATGTTTTATCTAAAAATGTTAATCATCTGCACAGATGTCTCCTCTTTCTGAAGAATTCCTATTTTCACTTTCAGCTTCGCAAAGCATGTCTCTTTATGGACCATGTTATTAATGAAATGGAAAAGAATGTGCAGGAAAGCCTGCTGTTGTCTGAAATTATCTTTACTTCTATACTGCCACTGGCAATAACTGTCTCTTCTCCAGAATTCCGGAACAGTGAATTCTTTTCTACACCAGATTAAAAGCGAACAATAAAAACAAAACAGAGCAACTACCACAGGGAGAGAATATAACTCACCAATTTGGGATTAAACTTTTGTTCTTATATTTTGAGAGGCACTGATGTGTACAACTCCAGCAATTCAATTTGTTTTTAATAATACAAGATTATTTCAAAGATTACCAAGAGATCATTTGATGATTAAGGCAGTTTTCCTGGGGCTGGTGAGATGGCTAAATGGGGAAAGGGCTTGCTACACAAAGATGAGGAGCTACGCTTGGATCCCACACAGCCACAAAAGAAGGTAAGGATGATGCCACTTGTCTGGAACCCCAGCACTGAGGCCAGGCACCGGGAGGATTCTCAAGGGCTCACCTAGGTTGGCCAAATCATTAAGCTCCATATTCAGGAAAATACCCTATCTGAAAAGATAAAGTAGATTGTAATAAAAGAAGAAATGACATTGGTTCTGGCCTCCACATACAAGTATACTAACACACACACACACACACACACACACACACACACACACACACACACACACACACACACACAGGAGTGGGGGGGAGGGAGGGAGGCAGGGAAGACTTTTCCCAAACTTAATTTAGAGAGTGAGAAATTTTACGTGTCGTAAGCACAGAATTTCAGTGGTCACATGGATTTGGTTCTTATGTGAACTCAGGTGGTGGAATTTGTTGGGTTAGAAGCTCCAGCTCACCTGCCCCTGCACAGTCCTGGACAACCCCATTTCTGTGTGTCTCTCTCTCCAAACCCTATCTGCTCAGAGAGTCTCTGAAAAAAGGTGCCAAGAAGTCCAGTTCCTCATTCTTGGTGATTACTGCAGCTTCCTCCCCTGAAGTACCCACCAGCCTAAGTCCCCGCCTGAGTGGTTTTTGACCATATTTGTGGTGGACACATCATGACCCTCACCATAATATCTCCCTGCTTTCATTTGGGGGAGTGACTTCTCTGCCTTAGATCTCTGGGACCAGAGAACCTGCCTTGGAGTTGCTTTGCTCAAATATACTTGTTGTTATACTTTTTCAATTCTGTTTGATCTGGCTTATTGAAAGGGTGGAAAAACTTGTTACCTATTATGGGGGGAGGAGTGGGGGGACAGAAAACATATTAGAACTATCTTTTCCCCATTGGCTGAGGTACAACCTCATAATCTTGTCTGATTGACTAGTCTGAAGAGAATTGATGCACATGCAAACACACACACACACACACACACACACACACACACACACACACACACACACACCCCAAACAAAACAAAAACAAAAAAAACAACTGAGGTCAATGCTCCAAGGAGAAAAGGGTCACTATTCCAGTCAATCAAATTCCTGGAATGTAGCAGCCTGCCTTTGTATAAACAAAGGTTTTACTAGGTGGGGGATTAAACATTTGCATTAAAGTCTTACAAGGTGGGGGAGGCTAAAAGATGTGAATTTCTGTCCTAATCACAACTTGTATAGTATTTGATAGAAAAGATTCACTTTGTTACAGAACTCTGGGAAATCAAGACAATGAGGGCCCTGTCCTGACCACTCATAAACTCTGAATTGGAGAGAGCCAACCTCAATTCTGTGAGGTGTTCATTTACCTTTAATTTAAAGACGAGTCCTTCCAGTCATAAAGGGTATAAGCAGAGGCATGCTCATCTCTTCATTCACATGTACCTCACATGTACCTAAGGTTAAATGCTTCACGTTTACTTAAATGTTTGCATTCATAATTTTTTGTACGTATATAGAAATTACCTTAAACCATATATTATAGCAATTGTTCTTAATCAAGTATTATAACAGTATAACCAAGTATTACACTTTTGATTAAAAAAGAGAAAAATAAATTCTCATTCTAGACATAGATATTCTTTGATAAATGTACCGTGAGGCCTGAGCATTGATTGCCATTATCAAACTCCGTCAGGAGTTTGTTTCCAGAAGTACACTGAATTTTATAATGTTAATGATTCTCCTAGTAAAATTGTTGAATCTCCATAAAATATCAAAATATATTAATTATATGTAAACATGCATATATACATATATGTACATACACATATGCATATGCATGCAGTTATTTAAGTCATGGACAAGACAAAGAACCCACAGAGGTAAAAATGGAGTATAAGCAAAAATTTTAGACCCTTAGTGAATACCAAAGTCATCTTTATGAAAAGCTTTGTGTCTCCAAATTTTGCTATGAACTTGTGTTTTGATGAGGTGCAGTGCACAGGAGATAAAGACTGATGATCACTATGTAAGGAGTGTATTAGAAGATCCCTGCAAAGCTTGGACCTGAGGGTAACAAGTTTGTAAGCTTTAAAGGAAAGTGAAAGCTTTAAAGACACAGAAACTATGAAGAGGAAAATTGTAATTTTGTACTTTGGAATGAACAGAAAGACAGAAAAAGAAAGCAAATAAGTTAAAGAGACTTCTCCAAATATTAATAGTCTCATGGTGGAACTCATGAAATTGTTCATTTTTTCCCAACACCTAGGTTATGTTCACAAGAGGTATTATGACCCCATTTTGGTGCATTCCATCCATAACTATGAGAACAATGGCAACTTTTTATTCAAGTATGTGGAACTTCAATAAGGCTACCAACTGACTTTCAGATAAACTCTTCCGGAACACATGTTGGTGGTAGAAAAGATCAGAAAGGAAGGCTTCCAGAAGGATGCCAGCAGATGCCAGAGGAAGAAGTCAACAGCAGAGAGCCTAGATGTAGACATTAAGGAGCCCAATTCAGGAGCTGCTTGTGTTTCAGTAAGAGTTGGTATGTGAGCAAGATGCTCGAGAGCCTCAGAACAACAAAGTCTGGTAAACAAGTGGATGGTTTACAATGGGAAAATACATATAATTGGCTTAAGAAATTCAATAGAATGGATTAAAGATGCAGTATAGACACAAGAGAATACATTAGATAAGCAAGAACAGTGTGGCTCAGAGAAGATCCAATGTAAAAGAGTCTGTGATGAGGCTTCAGGGCCTTCTTAAATTCATTTAGAGCTTCAGAAGTTGCAGTAGACAAGAGGAAGAAAAAATACATATGCAATGGAAAATGAGTCTAGAATGTTGAAACATACTGAACTTCATATCCAAATGCTGCCAAATGTCATGGGAGGAAAAACAAATAGAAACTTGCAGCAACCACTTTATAATTGAACTAAAAACCAAAATAGAAAAGGTATCAAGAGCAGCAAAAATATACAAGATGGATCCACAACAATTAAATACTCGCTGTGGTTCAGTAAAACGATGATGGCACAGAAAATATTTTCAACATGACAGTAGAAGACCATTTCCAAACTAGAATTTTATACATGTTAAAAATGCCTTTAACAATGGAAACAAGAACCAGTCAGATTGCTTGCCCAGTGGGGATGCTTGATGTATCCAAGCCTGAAATCCCAAGTTTCATCTCCCATAACTTATTGGTAGAAGGAAAGAACAGTCACACACATGTTGACCCCTGACCTCCACAGATTCACTCATAGACAAAGACATATACAGAGGGAGACACACAGTAAACAAACAAATGTAATACAAAATACAAACAAAACCTTGCCGCAAACATTCCTCAGTAAAATAAATTTCAATCAAAATAAACCAATCCAAATTGAAAGTCCAAAATTCAAGAATGAATGACAGACAAAATATTCATGAATGTACATATACACAAGTAAATATAGAGAAGTAAAAAAATGGCAAAATTTTGGCTAAAATAAAACAAGAGAAGAAATAAAACTGAATATGATAAAAGGTCACTAAATATATAAAGAACGAAAAAAATCATCTTGCAGCAGCAAATTTATCCCTTTTTAAATGGTTGACATTTGTTTATTTATTTATTTATTTATTTATTTATTTATTTATTTATTTATTTATTTATTCTTAGAGTCTCACTACGTATCTCTGGCCGTTCAAGCTGGCCTCAAACTCCAACAGATCTGCCTGCCTCTGCCATCCTAGTGCTGAGATTAAATGCATGCACCACCAAACCCTGCTCACAGTAGTCTTTCTTAAATCCCTTCTCTTTTTATATATTCTTTATTTGGTTCATTTCTTCATCTTTGACTTGCTGAGAATTTACACACAGTTTGACTAAAGTCAAAGGCAGACCTGGAGTATAGGGACCAATGCAGCATAAAGTGTAAAGAATTAAAATTAAATTATTCAAATTGATCTGAAACAAGAACATTTCAAACATTTATTTCAGCTATTTCTTTTAGTGAATCATATAAGGGAATGTAAATCCCTAAAAGGTTTTCAAAAGCAAATTAGGAGAATGGCTTGTGACTACCAGTTGTCTCCATCCTCTACTGTTTCATTTTCAGTATATCCCTCTGTATCAGTGGTTCTCCACCTTCCTAACACTGTAACCCTTCACAGTTCTTCATTCTGTGGTGACTTCCAACCGTATAATTCTTTTTCTTGCTACTCCATAACTGTAAGTTTGCTAATGTTCTGAATCATAATATAAATATCTGTGTTTTCTGAATGTCTTAGGCTACCCCTGTGAAAGCAACCACCAAAGGTATGGTGACCCACAGGCTGAGAGAAGCACTGCTCTACATACTAAGTGCTGCTGTAACTGCCTTCCTATGACTCCATTTGTTTTTATTGTCTGCCTTAATTCTCCAATTCTCTATTATCGGTCATAATTCCGTATCTTCTTTTCCTTCAAATTTCACTAACATTCTCTTGCTATGTTGTTTACCTATTTGTATTTAGAAATTTTCTTTTACATTTATTTTATGGATATGAATGTTTTTCCCTGAGTTCATGTCTGTGCAACAAGTATGTGACTGAAGCCCAGGGAAGCCAGGAAAAAGCATTGGATCTCTTAGAACTGGGGTTTCAGATGGTTATGTGCTTCCATTTGGGTATTGGAAACCAAACCCATGTCCTATGCAAGAACAGTACATGCTTTAACACCTGAGCTGTCACTCCAGTCTCCTTATTTATATTTTCTAAAGGAAAGTTCACAACAGAATATGGCTTCACAAATTGGACTTGGTATTTTTTTTCTTCTTTTTTGGGGGGCAGGTCACAAAGGTGGGGAGGTAGATCTGGGAGGACTGGGAAGAGAATGTGATTGGGATGCATTATGTGAGATTCCCAAATAATCAATAAAAATATTATGTTGGAAAAAAAGTAAAAAAAAAAAAATTGTTACATGAGCCAGCAAGATGGCACAAGATGTAAGGGTACTTTCCAAGTATGACAATGTGAACTTGATCCTCGAAATCTACATGCTAGTTGTCCTTTGCCCTTCTGAGGAATACACACACACACAGAGAGAGAGAGAGAGAGAGAGAGAGAGAGAGAGAGAGAGAGAGAGAGAGAGAGAGAGAGAGAGGAAGGGAGAGAGAGAGAGGAGAGGAGAGAGAGGGAGAGACATGAATGAATAAGGAAAAGGAAAACTTAGATTAATAACATGTACAAAACAATGTTTGTTATCTGGCATATAAAAATGGATGTATTTATTTTCTACAGTATATTGGAACTGAACAATTGCATTATTGTAAATTTGCTGTTGTAAGTTGGCTGCATTTCCCTATTCCCCTTTGGAAATACTCTCTTTGCAGCTGTAGTAAGGCAACCACCATGAGGTCACTGAACATGGAACTGGAAAAAGATGCCAGTAACTATCTTACAGCCAGTGTGAACTGTTTCCAGCACATGATGTCAATGTTTCACATTGAACAGTGATGGTGCTCATTATTACCAGGGTGCTTCAAAAATATGTAAAAAATCAGTTGTTCTATCTTGAGCAAAACCTCATCAAACTATAGAACTTTTTTTTTTTTTTACTAAATTCTCCATTACAGTTGAGAAACCTGGGTTTCCTACTAGTTAAGAATTTTCAAAGCAAATTTTTTCCGAATACAAAAGTTTGAGGAGTCAAGTGAAATTTTTTATGAACTCTAAACAGAAATTTACTTTACACAGTTCTAACCTGTAGATTACACAGAGGTCACAAGCTCATTCTTGACTCTTGTGTGCATGTGTGATTATACATATACATCTGTATACTTACCTTGTATGATAAAAGTGTTGTCAAACTCAACACTTCCATGTTCCATGAAAACTTAATGTAGTACCTACGGTATGTTTGTGCCAATACAAAACAGTGAAGGAAAAGCAGGTGAATCAGATTTCAGTCACATCATAGTCATCTGTGAGTATTTATGCATATGTTACATGCTAGCTAATTTTTCATTATAAAATATGTACAAATCTTGTACAAATAAAATCTGAGTAATCATGGGATAAGTGTGCTTGTTGGTTTTTTATTAACTTGACACAAACCTAAACATATCTGAGAAGAAGGAATCTCTGTTGAGGAACTGCTTCATCAGACTGGCCTGCAGGCAAGTCTGTACGTAATTTTCTAAATTAGTGATTGATGTGCGAGTGCACAGCTCACTGTAGTCCTGGCTTGTATAAGAAAACAAACTGAATAAGCCATGGGAAACAAGCCAATAAGCAGCTTTCTCCCTAGACTCTGCTTCTGTTCCTGCCTTCAGGCTCCTCTGCCTTGATTTCCTTCCCTGACTTCTGGAGATGGACTGTAGTCTCCAAGGTGAAAAGCAAAACATAACAACAATAACAACTGCAACAACAACAACAGAAAACCCCTCTCTTCGAGTTATTTTTGGCTGTATTTTATCACAGCAATAGAAAGAAGACAAGGATAGAACCAGATAGTATACCCAGTCAACTTGCAGTGAAAATTACAACACTGAAAAGTTCATTTATCTCCTTTTGCTAATAAAAGTTTATTTGACAATGTTAAAATACAAGGATATGAAAGTTTAAACATATTTTATCATCACTTGTCCTCACTGTGAAAGCCATAACACCGTTTAGCAATGGTGGAAGTAATTAAATTGGAGCTGACTGTCTATGATAGTTCATGTTGAGCATTAACTTCACAGATTTGAGTGATGCAGAGTTGTGAAACTATCTCTTGCATTCTAAATGACTGGAATGCTTGCTGGACCTCACCATGAAAGTTAATAACATACCTTGAGGTCACTTAAGACTGCTATCCTACAGTGTACTCAGCCTGTTTGTTTAATCTGTCTTTAAAAGAACAAAGTAGCAACTCCTTTACTTACCTTGGATTTCCCAGGTAATCACCTTTTACAGTCTAAGCTGATACATAGCTATAATCTTAAATTATATACTTTTCCATGCCCCTGATCCAGAGAGCAATTGAATATGTGTTTGTTTGTGTGTTAGGATAATCATTTGTTGAAGCAACAAATAGGTTGAAAAACAACATCTGCAATAAATGTTGGAAGCAGTATTTGGATGTTGTTTGATAGTATTTGTTTATTATGTGGGACATAGCTACATGTAATCATAAAGGATTATCTTAATAGTTTAATATTTTTTATTTATAATATCACACATATATATATAGCATACCATCAGGGCATAACATTAAAATTATTCCAAAAGAGAGATTAAATTATGTTGTAGGACTCTAGTTCACTAGAATTACTCTAAATATCTGGAGTTTACTTTTTCCACCTTTTCCAAGAGACTTCTCAAGATCCCTTCCCAGCTGTGGTCACTGGGTGATAGACCATAAAAGCATAAATGAAGACTCATGTGGTTGATTTCAGAATTTGGAGCATTTTCAAAGAAGAAAAGAATCTTCATATGTCTAGATTTTTTCCAACATAAAAGGATAGACATATGGGTGAGCTGCTGAGAAAGGATCAATTCCTTTTTGACTTCAATATATTGGATAATATAAAGTGATAAGCAACTGAGAAAGAATTTCCATAGATTCTAACAGACTAACCATGCAAAACTGGATGCCATCAGAGGGAGAAAAGGAAGAGCAAGGAATGTGGCAAGCCAGGCATAGAGCTTGGCAACAATTTCCCTGAGAGTGACCCTTAGTTTAGTAATATGAAGCCTTCCTGTATTACACAAGTTGTCTCACAAAAACCTAAATCTTGAGAAACACAATAAGCTAAATTTTAAATATATAATGTTTTTTCTTCTTCTAAAGAATAGAATACATTTCATTTTGCATCCAGATCACAGTGAAATGGAGATTTAGTGAGAAGTAGGGAACATTTTACTACGCTGCTAAGAACAGAGCTTTCAGGTTTTGTTTTGGTTTTGGTTTTTGGTTTTCAGTTTTTTTTCTTTTGCCTATTTTATTGTGTCATGATTTCTTCTGTGTTTATTAATTCTTTGTCAATATCAAATTGTGTGCTGCATATGGAATGTTGCTCAGGAGCCCACGTATACACTGCTTCTGAGAGGCACTACCTCGTCCCCAATTTCACCATCAGCACTCTTAGGCACAGTCCAGCTAGGCTACCCCAAGACCACCTGCCTTATCTGGAAAGCTTTTGTTGTCCTGAGCCTTGCATGGATGCCAATGAGAACATAATTCCATTGTAATCATATCTTTAGATAGTGAGACAGCCAACATAGGTACTAATGGAGGGGTCTAACTACTGAAAGCTATGAAGTCATGCCCTCAGATATTTTTCTTGTTAAGATTGTTCAATGTTAGAATTTTCTAGGTTCTGATTGATAAAACATACATAGATTAGAAAAATCATACATTTGCATAATCTAACAATTTAACACAGGGACATTTGGTTCCCCTTAAGAGATAACACAATGGCAGTTGGAAAGAAACCAGCCTCACCCTCCTACTTTATTTAGATGTTCTCTATTCTGACATATTTTCATTGAAAAACCTAAACTCAATGGTGGGAAAACCATAGAGCTTAAAACATGCTACTTACATGTCTCAAGTCTCTCAGAGTCCATCTTTAAGCCTCTCATTGTCTCCTCTCAAAGTCAGCAACTCTGCTGACACCTACTGAGTGCTTATTATGAGCCATACTGTCATAGCTGTCCTTTCTCCTTCCATCCGTACATACAGTACGTGGTAGATGCAATCGATATATTCATTCTATGTATGAGCACACTGGTGAACAAACAACATTAACTGGCTTGCCTATGTTATTCAGCTTCTAAATTCTGGGGTTGGAATTTGAGTGCCTTGGGTATCATTCTAGTCTTGAGCTCTGAACTCGGGATCAGATTATTTTCAAATGAAAAGGGAAAATGAGAGAAAAAGCAAGCTAATCAATAGTACCAAGGAATGACAAGATGATGTATGTTAGAAGTGAGACCTGAGGAGTTTGACACCACTATGGTGCTGTATCTCAGAGCTCTGTGTGTGAGGTTGGGGTGGGCTGTAGAATGTGGAAAAGGAGTCAAATGACAAGGCACTCCTGATCACATAGTACCACAGTCAATTTGGAGATGATGAACTGTTTCCTCCACTGAGAGAGAAAGCCACATCCTCCAGGAGAGCAGTGGTGTGTGAGTTAGAGACTCCCAGGTTTCACAAAGGCAGACAAAGCAGTAGGTGTATTCATTCTTTTCTCTCCCTGCCTTTAATGCTCAATTCTGTTCTGAAAGCATGAGGTGTAAATTCAGACTACTGTAAAGTACAGGAGGCTGAATTGATCAAGTTAAGACTGCATGGCACCTGCAGCCTCTAACTAGAAAACAAACCACATGAATCCAATTTGTCCTGTAACCATGTCTGTCTTTCAAACGCAGTCCTAAAATTTTACAATCTATCATGGTCTTCGATAAAGTATAACTTCTTTGAGATTTCATTAAATAATGATTAAGTAGCTATAAAATGGGGAAAATTTACCTACATTTATTAATATAAAATTTAATTGGTTAAATTAATATAAAGTATTTCTATATTTCATAGTTGGCTTTCATTATAAATACTAGATAATTTCATTACACTATTATTATAAAATTACTAAAAACTATTTCTCATGCTCCAGTCTTGATGATGGCTGAATTCTGATTCTTCTGGTCTCAGTTTAAGTAATACCTCTTCACAGCTTCTTTTACTATCAACTTAAATCTGGACCTTCATAGTATCCCTCTTTGGACCTTAATATTATCCCTCTTTGTATGAATGATTTTTAAGCAAACTATCTTGTTTGAACTATAATGACAGTTACAGTTTATGAGCATTTATCACTCTCATACATGCCCCCTTGAACTGATCATCCGTATCATATATACAATTATATCACAAGTTTCCAAATATAGTAGATCATAATGAATATTCATTGAATTAAACAAATGATTGAGTAGATTCTCAATATCAGATTTATGAAGGACTTTGAAATACCTTCTATTATAACTACCCTTGGGCAATTCTATGAGCACATGGAGTTTAGAAATAGGCCTCAGGAATTTTTGTAATTTCTGGCAGTGAATTATGCAGCAAGAGTGGAACTGGGAGCCATTTGCGATGTGAAGTAATAGCTCCCATTTGTCATAGTCTTGGACATTCAGATTCATGTATTTGTAACTAAAAGATTTAGTAGAAAGGCAATAAATAGTTCACAAGAAGCCATCATCATAAAGTTGTATATTTAAACCGGCTACTGCAAATTTATAATTATTCAGATTTAAGGTATATAGATAAGTTAGAATTTGTTTCAAAAGTTAGTTTAATAAAAAGTAGAAACAACAGCGTCACCCACTATAGAACAAATAAAAACCATGCAGTGATCCTTCAATAGTTCCTTCTGCCAGCTGGCTGCTCTGCAGCTTTTCCCCTGCATTCATGTTCTTTCTTATCTTCCTGGATTCTAATATGCCCAAATGCGCATTTTTTTCAGCTTTTGCCCCCACACACCAATAGGAAAAACCACAGAGTTCATAGCTTTGAGTCCAGCATGTCTTGTGCAGATAATCACCAGGAACAGAGATTTTTCTTGCTTCCCAGGGGTGTGTGAGTTCTCTTTATAGACACCCGCCTTTTCCTCCCAGTGCTTGTCGGTTGTTGCCCAGCAAAGATAAAAGAATGATTGCATCTATTTTCCTTATGATCCTTTGTGTAAATTAAGGGACTTAAATATGATTTCCAGACACTATGCTTTCAGGAACCGACTACTAAAAGAGAAATAGTATTGTTTCTGGCATCTACTTTCCAAACAATTAAATAGGAATAAAAGGCTCTCATGGCCTCCTTGGGTTGACTCACAGGTACTGGAATTAATTCATCTTTCTACCTTGGTTCTTCCAATGGTGAGGTGATTTGGAAGAAGGATTAGCACAACATTTTTTTGAAAAATTTGCTTTAATAATCAGGCAGTAAAGCACAACTGAATCTTTGAAGCTTAAAATTAAAAGACATGTAACAGCAATGGTCACAGCGACAAACAGCACACAGGGGTTCTATGTACAACTCCAGACTTTCACTCTGTGATACATGCTTCTCCTTCCCTTGAATGAGAGCATGGTAATGGTAGTGTTCTCTCTCTCTCTCTCTCTCTCTTTCTCTCTCTCTCTCTCTCTCTCTCTCTCTCTCTCTCTCTCTCTCTCTCTCTCTCTCTTCTTTCCCTTGGGAAAGCAACATAGGTGACTAACACAGACAGACAGACAGACAGACAGACACACACACACACACACACACACACACACATACACACATACACACACACATGTGCACACTGACATAGTAAATGAACAGATTATGTACCTGGTGTAAATAGTAACTTTTCTATCATCTACTTTCTTAATATCCTTAGAGAAGATGGAAAATCCATAATCAAAACCAAACCAAAATAGACTTTGATGAATTCTCTTATAGCCTGCTTTTATTTCTGTTTTTATCAGCTTTGCAAATGTTATTCCATTGATGTAAATAAAATAAAGCTATTAAATTTTGCGTAAGAGCCAGCCCTTATGATTATAAGTTTCTTTGTGTTTATACAATCTGCATGAGAAGCCTCAAGTCGAAAGGAACAGGTATATGCTTATCTATATATTTTATTACTTCAATTTATTAAAACCTCCACGTTACTGTAACTCTTATCTGATCACCTCAACATCAGATGATCTTTTATCTGTTAGCTAATTTCTATATGGGATTACATTAACTAGTCAAATATACAATCAATCTGCAGGAAACATTTTTTTTAAGCAATCAGTTCTTTACTTTTGAAAAACTATTCTTCCATGACTTTTAGCTCTTAAATGGCAGAATGAAGCCTGTACTCCTCTGTTCTTTAAGCTAGCTTTCTGAGCTGTTAACTGAGAATGGACTTACAGGCATCTATACACCTTCCCTACAAGCATCCTGTGCATGTTAAGTCCAAGTATCTTGTGAGGTGATTATATCTTGAAAGTTCTAAATGGTGTTTCCTGTGATATTTATAAAAATGTCGGGCTGGAGAGATGGCTCAGTGGTTAAGAGCACTGCTAATTCTCCCAGAGGTCCTGAGTTCAATTCCCAACAACCACATGGTGGCTCACAACTACCTGTAATGAGATCTGTTACCCTCTTTCGGTCTGCAGATAGAGCACTGTATACATAATAAATAAATATATCTTTAAAAAAAATCACATGCTTCAGAGACCTTTTATCCCAATCAGGTAACACTGGCTCCTGTACTTACTGCCTTCTATGACTTATTCTCTGATCTATGTGACTTCGATTCTAAGGCACACACAGCTGTAAACAAGCTGAAAAATAACTTTAGTGATTATCAGGAAGTCAGGGAAAACTCTTCCTTGCTAGAGGATCCAACCCATCTTCCAAACACACAAAAGTGCAAAGATGTCCAAAATTTTACAACAATCAACAACAAAAAATTTTCTTCAGATATGGAAAACGTACCTGAAATGTCCATCCTAGGCATAAGCAACATGTAAACCCTTCCTGGGCATAAGCAAGATGACTTTTGTAAGGATAATAGATAGACAAGAATGTGGCACACTGAAGCTCAAAGGTGAATGAACAGAAATGCTAGCCTTCACATCCTGCTCTGCTCAGAGAACTCCATGTTACAGGTGTGCAAGGAATCTTGAGATAAAAGATCATAAGAGTGCACTACAAATCAAAGAGAGAAAACATTTTAAAATTGGAGATCCAGGTAACATAATAAAAGAAACAAAATATCCCAATTGCCCCCTCTATGACTGGGTTGAGGGGGTGTGTTCTATTTGCAGGGCAAAGGTGAATCAGCCCCCTGTCTGTGTGGATGCTAGCTATCCTGATTACTGAAAAGCTTTGCCATTCTCATGAGCTTTAAGCAGCCTTCATAATGTACACTAAGCTTGCTTACAATATCCTCCAGCAGCACCCTGCCCCATGTGTTTTGTATCAAGGCGCCATCTTGAGAAGTGAGCTATATCTAGAATTGGGTTGATCTACCACTATTCTCATTTCTTGAACTTCATGGGTCTTTCACAATTCTAACTTTGGAACCAGCTTCCTTCTCAGTCCCTCAGTAGAGGGACTGTGATCTGAGCCTGCTTTTGCCTTGTGGAAGACAATATTTAGATAGGGAAGAGAATAATGGAGGCATACTTCACAAACTAGGGCAGCAGGATTCAGGATGTGGCCATACATATGTGAATGTATGCTAGTACTGGGACTGAAGACAGTTGCCTCCAAAGTTTCTGCTACCCTCATCTATGAGTTTCATTCAGTTGCCTGTGATGGACAGAGAAAGAAAGCCACTGCAAGTCCACTTAGAGTTTATCCTGCCCTTAGAGCTGTGTGGTGGCAAATGGACCTGAAACTGTAGCCATCACCCTGATCTTGAATTGCATAGCTGAAGGAGCTCATGAGTGGGCATTTACCCAGTCTGTGGTTCTTCTCCTTAGGTGGATACTGTCACTAAAGTGGCAACAAGGAACACCAGAGTTCTTCCTGACAGCCCAGCTATTTAGTCCCTGTCTCCTCCCTTCTACTAAAAGTAAGCAATGCTATTAGGACTGGGGGTGAGTAGCATATGGGTGATGGAGTTCTCACCAATACTTTCTCATGTGCAGCATCTGAACCTATACCAGGGACTGACTGAAGGGGAAATGTGTCAGTCCCATTAACTACTGTTGAGGATACCAGTGCTGTGCCATGTGCTCTTGTGTTAATGAAGCTAACATTCATAGTACCTCATAATGTGCCTGTCACTTGATAGAGGCCATAACTGAACACCCCACATCTACTGCAGTCTTAATCATACCTGCCTTAACTATCACAGTGTTACCACTTTTGTATGTACCACACTTTTAATGGGTCCTCTGAATCTGCCGTGACATACAAAGTACTCAAGGATATTTGTCACAGCTATAGCTGCTACACAAAGATTGCTGTAGTATCTAAATGCGGGTAAGGCCAACTGCATACATGAAACTTACACATCAAAGTAGAAAATTGTTTACTAAAAAGGAGCCAATATTTGACCTTCTAGTTACAAAAATCTCATCACAACATAAAATACATGGAAAACAAAATAAAACAATATCTTTCAAATAATATAATTATCTGTAACTACAGGTTATAAGGAGACTCACAGTGATGAAATTTCAGTGAACAGACTCAAAAGAATTATTATAAAGTAGCTCAATAAAAGCCAGGCACAATAATGCACACCTCTAATCTTAGTACTCAGAAAGAAGAATCAGAGGTTTGTTGAGAGTTCCAGGCCAACCTGGTCTATACAGGAGTTCCAGGTCAGTCTGGGCTAGATAGTGATATTATATCTATGAATAAGCAAGTAAACAAATAAATAAATGAGAACCATAGAGATGGCTCAGAAGTTAAAAGTGCTTGCAGCTCTACCAGAGGGGATGTACATTGTATAAAAATCACGTCAGAGGCAGTGGACTTCCCTCTCTTCACAGCACACCTTAGAGTATATTTCCAAATCCTAGATCTCCACTTCCTCTTCTTTCTTTTGGGCTCTGGATGAGAGTAGGTGGGAAAGAAAAATTTGGTTCCCAGTGGCCAAACAACTTCAGTGGATCCTAACCACCTGTAACTCTAGCTTCAGGAGATCAGACACTCTTCTGTCCTCCACAGCACAGTTTCACACATGGGCATACACTCACACATACACATAAATAAAACTGAAATAAGACCATAAAAGTAAATAAGTAAACTGGAGTATTCAGGGCCTGTGGGTACCATTACAAGAGCAAATTCTACAGTTTTAGAGCACCTGAAGGAGAGGAGATAAACTTTAATGACATAAAACTCAAGCCAATGATCAAGTAGCAGAAAACTTCCTTAATCTTTGGGAAAATATCTATATACAGGAGGATTATCATATTTCAAGATGACATGATCAGAGAGATCTTTGTTTTAGATTATTATAGTTAAATTGTCAAAAAGCACAGGGCAAAGAAAGAATTTTTAATCTCTGAAAGGAAAGCATTAGGCTCCATTTACAGTATCCCTTTTAGACTAACACAGCTTCTCAGCAGGCCCATTACAGGTCAAGATGGGAGGATGCTATTTTCCAAGCCCCCAAAGAAAATAACTGCCCTCCATGATTACTATACACAAAGCTATCTTTCCACTAGAGAGATAGAAAACATGTCTTCTAAAATATTAAAACTGACAGAACGGAGATCTAACTTCTGGCAGAAGAGTGGATTCTTAAAAGAAAAATGAAAAGAACCAAGAATTGTTAATACAGCATGCCTTCTGACAATAGAGATCCATGAAGATAAGAAAAGAAATGAATAAAATATTCAAAATAATTAGAATAAATTAGAATAAAATCAATGAAATAATAATCTCTTATCAATTACCCAATTACATGAAAAAATGGGTGAGTATATTGGTGCTGTGTTTGTTTTTAGAGGCAGGATTACACTCTCTAGCCAAAGCTGGCTACAATCCAGACAACCCTCTTCTTGCTCCAGCTACTGAAGTGCTAGGATAACAGGTCTGCGCCAAAGGACCTGACTCACTGTTGATGTGTTTTAAAAGCCCCAACAGTATCTTGTCCTACAAGAAGCTCACTTTACCAGTAAAGATGCACATAGAAAGAAAATGGAAGGGTGGGAAATGATGTTTCAAGCAAACAGAAACTTAAATTGAGTAAAAGTGGAAATACTGACAGATTTTAAAGCAAAAAAAGTGTGAAGAAGCAAAGAATCAAATGATCATTGGAACAAAAAGTTGTAACTATTATAAATCTTTATGCACCTACCAGTCGGGTACCCAACTTTTTAAAACAAACACATCAGTATTCATAGGGAGAATTATGTTCTAATATAGTAACAGTGGGTGGTTTTTCTTCAGGATGACTGAAGTACAGTGAGTACCATGTTTGCTTTCATTATTGTTGGTGAAAACTAGAAAAAATCCACCAGTGACTGGCAGAGACTGGAAACCGTGTAGATGAGAGAGAGTGCAAAAAGGAAGCTGTAATGAAGAAATGCCATATTGAACCCTGCTAGAATATGACATTTGCTAAAAGTGAGAATATAATATTTATATTTCAAAATAATAAAATATTAATTAGTTATAGGGGATGCAAATTGTATAGAAAGCACACCAGAGGCAGTGGACTTCTGGTGTTACTTTTGTTGTTGTTGTTGTTTTACTCTTTTGTGGGGACCACCACCCATCTCCCAAATAAATCACACGCTGTGGCTTATTCTTAATTATGAATGCCTGGTCTTAGCAAGGTTTCTAGCCAGCTTTTCTTAATTTTAAATTATCCCATCTACCTTTTGCCTCTGGGCTTTTTCCGTTCTTTTACTTCTTCAAATCTTACCCTTACTCTGTGGCTTGCTGTGTAGCTGGATGACTGGCCCCTGACATTCTCCTCCTCTACTACAGACTTCCCTCTCTTCATAGGACACCTTAGAGTATATTTTCAAATTCCAGATCCTGTGTGTGATCTCTACTTTCTCTTATTTCCTATCATCTCTGGATGAGAGGGAAAAGTGAGTGCATGGTGGGTCTGAGTCTAGGAGATAACTGTCAAACATGTAAGGGTTGCTTGACAAACTACTATATACATGTTGTATCTTGCTAATGACCACACAATTATATCTTGGATTGGAATTTCCTTCTCAGGAAGTCCAGTCATCTTGCCTTTGGTGGGAGAGTTGGTATCAACAGAGCACTTTGTCTTGTCTAGTTTCTTCTAATACTCCCAACATACCATAACCACTACTATGCAAACTAGCCACAGTGGGTACAAATAGTACTTTCTGGAACATTTTACTGCTAAATGTTAAATTCCATATCATATATAAAATTCCTGACATAACATTTAGATCATCTTCTTCCCAGATGAAATTGTTATAATAATATTAATTATATATCACATTTCTTATAAACACTTATCTGTGATGAAACCATGGAGTAAAAATTAACCATAGAAAAGTTATTTGGGGATGTGTAATTCCAATAAATTTAGTTAAATCAATTATAAAATCAGATGGGATATTTTGTGTAATTGAATAAATCTTTTAAAAATAGAAATCTGGATATTATATACATATATATGTATATACGTATATACGTATATATATATATACATATATATGTATATATATATATATATGTTACATTTTAACAGGCACACACATTTTAAGTGTGAATGCTCCACTGTTCTTCTTGAGAGAAATGATTTGTTAAGATGTAGGGTTGGTATCAACAATATTTATGATCTTCCATTGACACAGTGACTTGGGTAGATGTCTTACATTACACTAAGCAATCACTATTTGATTTTATATTGATATAGGCTTTTTTTTAGCTCATTAAAAAAATTTCCCCATACGTGTTGCTTCTCCTATATTTGTTAAGAAAAATATAAAATTTTTCCTTTAATCAATTAATCTTGTCAGAGAAGATTTAGATTCTGGTGCATATTGGGGTCAGTTAAAACCGATTTTGAAGATTCACTATGAGAAAAGACACTATTTTAAAATATACAGGTAAAGATGAAAGTACACAAAACATATTGTTTTATGTACATCTAAATGTATTAAGCATAGTAAATACACATATTATGTCAAATTCACAGCTTTTTAAATTTAAAAATGCATCTAGTAGAAATTTTTAGTTATGTTGTGACCTACATTGTCTATTAGATAAACAAAGTAGAGTCAGAAAGCAATTGCAACATCATTATCTTCTATGAATCCCACGGAGCAGTGTTTTGAAAAAGAATGACTAACCTGACTTTGCTGATCCATCTCTCCTATTCAGCTGTTAAAAAACATTTAATATATCTTAAAACACTTTATTAATTACTGATGCCAAATAAAATTAGTTTCCCTTTGTTGACAGAGTGGAAAGGGAGCATGTCAGTTAGTGTGGATAGTGATGAACACTGTGCGATGAAGGCAGATGTCCTCCAAAGACTTGACTCCAGCTTGGGGTAAGAATTTCAAATCAAAGAAAAACAAATAAAGCTGCTTTCTCATCTACCCGAGTAAATCACCAGCTAGATTGGACTAGTATTGTAAGGTAGGAATAGAAAACAAATGCTACATTAGCCTAATGGATCATTCATTTAGGGAGACAGGAATCAATGAGACATCACTGTTATCTGTCAAAGGCCAGGTAGTTCATGAGTGAAATTTTATGATTAGGCAAAGGTGAAGAGTCTGCTTAGAGTGTGAAGAACCCAATTCTTCCTTTGCAAATGGTTGGAAGGATGGTCTGATAGAATGTGTTGAGTTGATATGTACTCACAATTTTTTTTTCTATAGACAACAATTTTATGGGTGAGCCATCCAGATTTCCATGGAATATACCACCTTGTTCTCTGCAAGGTTCAAGGTCTGATGTGATATTTACTTGTCTGTTATATTTAAAAGCATTAGGCATGTTTTGTTCGATGTCTCTGTGCTTTTGCTTCTATTTGCATTTTTATTTGAAAAGGAACATGTCTTCACAATAAATATTTCAATTCGCAATTTGGCTCTACTTGTACATGTATAGAATGTACATCCTTAACATATTTGTATTCATGAAAACCAAAGGAAACACGGAGGAATGTTTGAGAATGGACTAGCATGGTGGCTATGGCATCAGGCACATTTTTCCCACAGCAGCTAGCTTATAGCCTTATATTCTATTAACTACTAAGCAGATTCTGAAGGCCTTGATTTCAAATGATAAAATTGTTGACATTTCACCTAAATCAATACTCTTCTCATGTCAAAGAAAAAAAAATGAAGATAACCTGAAATGAATATTAAAGAATTCATTCCTTAAGCAGAAGTGAAACACAATAAAAAAGAAATGTCAAAATTGCTATATTTTACAATTGTCTTGATTCATAGGTCCTGTACTTCTGATAAACTTTTCTAATCTTATTAGATTCTGATTTTTTAAAATTTAATTTTACAAAATGTATTGCTTCCACATACTTATTCTGAACAAGCCAAGTGCATTTGAGACACTTTTCTGTTAGGGTACATGAGAGCAGGTGCAAGCTATATTTCATGCAAAATGCATTTTATTCAGGTAGCAGTATGGCTGTCAGACATTTAGTGTTAAGCATTTAAACTGTCATGTTTTATGTTTTAAAGGGACAAGTATGTCTTGTGATTTACACTTTAATGATATTTTCTTACTGCGGTGTTACTTCTAAAATCCTGTTTCCCATAAATGAAAATATATTACAATTACCAGAAAACTCAATTCATAAAATATTTATGTGTATGCATCAAGTATTTTGTATGCCTATTTGATATATTAGCAGACATAAGTGATCATTTCTTAAATTTAATTAAAAGATTTATCCTACTTCAATATTTCAATTACAAAGTACATGCTACATTTTCAAATTAAATTCTACATGATCATGATAATGTATCTTTATCCATCCTTTACCCACTTTCAGTTTCACACTCTTATTGTAGCCAATGTTAGCTGTTCAGTATGAATCCCTCTGTAAAGTCCCATGGCCTTTTAAGAAAAAAAGATGTATTTTCGTATTAATTAAAATGATGATTCATAAGATTGAATAATACTAGTTGTGATCAATTTTCACTGTAAAGTGAGTGCTAGAGGTCATTTTCCTCACTACTGCAAAGCATCTCATCCTAAGCTCAGTTTTGCGTTGGAAATCCAAAGGCTCATAATTAGCTTACAGTCTTGCAACTGTAATGTTCAGGTGGCTTTTAGCACCCTTGCTCAGTTCTATAATCAGAAGAGAGTTAGACTAGACAATGTAGATGTAATACAGCTTTTCTCCTGTCAGGTTGCTGATAAAAAGGATCCATATTCTCTCCTAAAACATGCTGGGTTCTGTGCTCCACTCAACTCAAGCCATTTGTTTCCTTAACTTATTTTCTACATACTGGATTATAAAGTTTATATTTACTATTTTACTTGTTCAATGTCTAAAGAAGATAAGTAAGAGATACAATAACACAGAACCTGCACTTCATTAAATCTGACACTCAAAATGTTTCATATGGACAATGATCATCCCTGCTCACAAATACTGTATGATAAATCACTGGTCAATAGAAGTCAATAACTGAGTCCTGCTTACCTTTCTTATTTCTGTATACATCTGTATGGCAACAGGGCAGGAATATTTGTGTCAGATATCTTACTTAAATAATCAAAGTAGAATTACTGTTTCTAAATCTGGACTCTGGCTTCCTTCAAATATAATGGGTTCAATGGGAGAGTCAAAGTTTTCAGGATTCAATATTAATCCTTCCCTCATTCTCCCAGTTTTGATTTCCTTCTGCTGGATTCATGCACAGATAGGGTGTTCCTAAGGAGGGGACATAATGATATACATACTTCAATCTCCATTGTGGTCATTCAACACATTACAATTGTCATTTCTGGACTTGAAATATAGCTCAGTGGGAGTGTATTTACCAAGCATGAGCTGAATTCAATTTCCAGTATCTTCAAGCAAATAAATAAACATATAAATGAATAAAAGATTAACATTTTGTGAAGTACTATATAGAAATATGGTAAAATAGAAAGAAATTTGTTATATTTACCAATATGTCAACAGTGCCATTTATGAATAATGAAACTGAAGCTGAGTCTCAAAAGGTAACAGAAACACCTAAATTTTCAATTTCTCTTCAGTCCAGAGTTACATCACTGCCTTAATGCTGTACATGAAGGTAGCCACCAGGAGAGAATCCCTTAGTCAATGATCCTCTCATATGTATAAACTCCTCTACACATATTTTTCTTATGGGAATTTGAGAAAAGTAATAATTAACAAAGGGATATTTTCATCCATTCTGCCCATTTTTCTTTTAAAATTTGAATTTCATGGTATGAACCAGTCCAGCCAGTGTCTTGCCAATTTGGAGAACACAAGTAACATGTAAAAAATATATAGAATAATAAATATTATAGTCAATATTTAGAGAAAATGAATGAGGTGATAAATTAAGGGGATAGCTGAGAGTAGAGGGTATGCCAGTGAACTTTACTTCAGTTTACATCTTTTATCAACTTGACAGGCAGGTTGTTGATAGTAAGGAAATGTTACCTTGTTTTGTCCCCATTAAAATGCAGACTTTGGAATAATGTATATGTTATAAGTGTTTTTGAATTTTCCTCCAACTAGTTTCCTCATAAAAATTCACTATGCTGATGACACTTTGCCATTTTATCTAAGCAAGGGAGTAAGTAATTATAACTATTGCTTTCTTTTTTGATCAGTCTTTTTTACCATTATTTCTGAGCCATGCAAGACAGGCATTATATAAACTCAGACTGGACTCAGGGTGAATTTATGGTCCCAGGTCACAGTTAGCTGAAGAGATAATATCCAAACTCACAACTACCATACTTAACAATTTTCACTTTATCCCCTGAGCCAAATGACTTTGAAGTAAATCCTTAGTGCTTTATCATGGCAGCCTATGAGCCTTTGACAAACAAAGCTTAGTTTGGGTTTATGCAGATATTGTGTCGAGATGAACGGTAGCTGTTTATGGATGTCTTAGATAAAAATAGACCAATTCATCTTACCAACTTGGACTTCCTGAAGGTATACAGAAGAACCATTAGTAATTAATCTGGTCAGAAATTAAATTGAGACTAACTCGGTCAACAAAGGAGGGTATGTTCACCTGCTCAGGGGAAAAGTGACAATAGGTTAAGCTTTTAAAGCTCAGTCTGTTCGTGTTCACTTGTTCTTTGCTTTTCACCTCAATTATGAGTGACTTTGTTTCATCTTGGTTTCAAGGCCGAGGGATATGGGACTCAAAGCTATCCGTGATAGCGATCATCAGTAGAAAGGACTGAAATGCACGTGAGGGTCTCTCATACTATTCTGCATTCACTTAGTACTCAGTCCTGAGTCTTAAATAAAATTAAGTTATTCATTTGTGATATTGGCAGTAGTGTTGTAATGAACACCATTCAGGGATGTTGTCAGAACCGTATGATCTCATTACACATGTGCTTTTAAAATGAGACAACAAGCCAGTTCAGGGAGAAGAACTCTGCCTTTGATGACCCTCAGGTTGTAGTTGATCACTTCCTCTGTATTAACTAATTGTCACAAATTTAGTGTGAAAACTTATCTGTGCTTCTTCTAAAGGTCACCCAGGATTAATAAAGTCTAACAATAATGGAAGCATGACATTTACATTGTGTGTGTTCCTAAAGATTTTCGGGATTATTCAGTTATTATGATTTTGTTTGCTTCAACTGCCTCAAGTAAATTTGAATTCTTATTAATAATGAGCAAATTATTTTGATAATAATGAACAGTCAAAACATATACAGTTGAATCTCTCACATTGAAGGGGTATATGCTGTTAACTACCTGGATAGGTATCTTAGTTACTTTTCTATTTCTGTGAGAAGACACTAGGACCAAGGGAGTTCATAAAAGAAAACAGTAACTTGTCCTAAAGTTTCAGAGAATGAGAGTCCATGATGATGGAGAAAAGGCATGGTGAGAGCATTAGCTGAGAGCTCATATCTTGATCCACTAATAGGATGAGAGAGAGAAGACTAGGAATGTCACGAGTCTTTTGAAACCTTCAATCCCACAACCAGTGACAAATTGCAATAATTACATGAATGCAATCCAGTAAATAGCATAACTTGTTTTAATTTCAAGTTTGATAGCTAATTTCTGATCCCACATTGACTCCTTTTCTCTCAAATCATTAGGACTTTTAAAAATATTATAAAGTATGAAGACTCCGTAATTCTGTGAACTTCTATAATGTCTTAGATTCTAACATTCTGGAAGGTTGATTGCTAAATCATGAAAGACTAAATGTAAAGTTAAACAAATGATTAATAATACTCAAGGAACACAATATATATCAGCCATAGAACTAAGTGCTTTGCAGACAAATTCAAATTTGTATAACTAACTTCCATTTTGAAAATTCAAAGAGTATGGGGAAAGGTTACATAAAATGCAAATGAAATCCGGTAAATAACATATCTTGTTTTAATTTCAAGTTTGACAGCTAATTTCTGACCCCACATTGACTCTTTTTCTCTCAAATCATTAAGACTTTTAAAAATGTTAATAACAACACTTGTTGGGAATAATGTGTTGGGAGATATTGAGATGAAATAATAACTTAGTTTCAAATAATTGTATACAGAAAGACTAGAAAACTCAGAATCCTCTTATCTGTTAAAGGAGGTGGCCCTGGAGTTTCAATGTTTAGGGTTTGCTATTCTAGAAATAGCTCCTGAGCCCAAAAATGCTCTGCTTTTAACATGCAGTACAGCTCACTCCTGTCACAGTAAATGTGATCAGAAAAAGGGTAAATATATGACCATAGATGAGGACTCAGGTTACTTACATGCATGCTTTAAGTTATAGGAAAATTTCTAACACTGGCTCCTGAAAAACATGCTATTCTTTTAGCATCTTTATTGTAGAATATACATAGGTTTTGCTTATTACCTTTAAACCACTTATATGAAAGAAAGTCTAGTCTTTTATGGTGTTTCATATATAGAAGGGATAAACAAGTCTTTCACATATATACACATAAACATCTTTTTGTGAATTAGAATCATAAAACATTTATAACATTTCATTTTATTTAGAAAAAAAAAGATCTCCATCTTTGAGACAATGTGGTAGGTAATAGGATGCTTGTTCTTAGTGGAGTTTGTAAAACCTAAATTGGAATCATAACAATAGTATGATAAGAGGTACACAGCACTTCCTTTTGTCTCAGTGCTACTGATCAAATGCAAGACACAATTTATGATAGGGACATGTCCATCACTGAGCACACTAAAACAGATAACAGAACCAATACTGTAGTGTGTGTGTGTGTGTGTGTGTGTGTGTGTGTGTACATGTGCATGGTATGTATGGACATGTGTGTATGTGCACATGTGTGTGGCAGGCAGAGGTCAACTCTAAGAATCCTCCTTAATTGCTCTCTACCTTGTTTTGGTTTCTTGTGACAGGGTCTCTCAGTGAACTGGTTTGCCAACTTGAAGACCTTCTTGCCTTAGCTTTGCATGCACTGTGACTACAGGTACCTTAACTTCAGTTTCTGGCTTTCATACAAGTGTGCAGGGAATTAAATTCAGACTTTATACTTGGCATTGGATGCACTTTTCTAAGTGAGCTATCTTCCTAGGCACAGAACCCATTCTGTATAATCAAGTCCTCTGATTTTTAGACACAATTAAGAGGTACTTAGTATCTCTATGCCAATTTTATAAGTGCTACAAATATATCCATGATTTTTAATTTTTTCTGCATACATAAATAAAATATTTAATCAATAAGCATTAATGTCTGCAATTCTAAAGAACACAATTTACTTGACTGATAAGTGATGGCAATATCCATGGTTCTTCGGATTGAACATTTTAAGCAAATTGAATCAGTGTCAAATTGGAAAGTAAAGTTTAATTATTCTATTCCCATCCCATAATAATACAGAATACTTGCAAATAACTACAGTTGTAAATATTAAGTAAATATAATGAGAATTTTCTATTGAAAATAATTACAATACTAGACAGATGGATAATACATAGATATGTTATATGTGAATTTTATAATAAAATAAAGTGTAACTGGTGACACAGAAAGATTATCACACCATAAACTGCTACAAATATAAAACGATTTTTTTCCATGAGCAAAAGCAATGATACTGTTTGATGCTAAAGCATTCTAGGATTGATTTTTTCTTCCATATAGTTTTTTTCCTAGCAAATGCAAGGAAGATACCACTTATAGAATTTACTCTTGTCTGTACTCAGCCAATGAAGATATTATTAATTTTCAGGAGTTAAATGCATCCATCCAAAGGTCCATAAATTCAATTTGAAGCATTCCATTTATGGTAAAGGAGATGGTGATTAGTGTTATTCACACCATTCTGAAATCACACTTTGACTCTAAAAGCAGTCTTAATTTTTCTGTTTGAGATATTGATCATGGAGGATAAATGACAGAATTATTCCCATAATACAAATATATGATTAAATTGAAAGTATAGATGACACGTAAAACTCTCTTCAAATTTACAAGGTCAATGGTTAAGAGCACTGACTGATGTTCTGGAGGACCTGGGTTCAATTCCCAGGCTGTCAGGTGTCTGATCACACAGGAAGCAGAAAGGAAAACCTCAGGACCCCCTCTCCTTTCTAGTTAGAGTGTCCCGCCTAACCTTATTCTGCCTCACCACTGGTCAAACAGCTTTATTTATCAATCAATCAGAGCAACACATATTCACAGCATACAGAATGACATCACCTTTCAATATACAAACTAGAACACTATTCATTCGTAAGAAAAATGAAATTAAATTTTCAGGCAAATGAATGGAACTAGAAAAGGTTATGTTGCATGAGATAACCCAGATTAAGAAAGACAAATGCCGGCATGTTCTCTCCCATCTAGGGTTTCTACCTCCAAATCTTCTGATATAAGTGTATCTCTCATCTTTCATCAAGAAGTCTCTTTTTATAGCAAATGGAGTCCATTACAGAAATCCACAACTGGACACAATGAAGAGATCAATGGATCATGTAGAGCCCAGTCCCAAGGGACATCTTCAATACAAAACCTGCACCTAAGGCTCAGAGAATATCTTGAAGAAGGGACAGGAAGTTTGTAAGAGTTATAGTACTTGCTGGGTGGTGGTGACACATGCCTTTAATCCCAGTACTCGGGAGGCAGAGGCAGGCAAATCTCTGTGAGTTCAAGGCCAGCCTGGGCTACAGAGTGAGTTCCAGGAAAGGTGCAAAGCTACACAGAGAAACCCTGTCTCAAACAAACAAACAAAAAAGGAGTTAGAGGACCAGGAAGTGTATTGTGAGGTTGTTTCTTAGAAATAGCTGCCTCAACAAGACCTGAACAATGACAATATCTACAAACATGTTTTTGAGGAAGTGTGTAGGGGGTAATCTCAAGGAGTCCCACTCTTGGACAAATAACCACAGGCAAATAGAGAGGTAGAGTTGTCAGCCTCCTTACCATCAACTCCTCTAATTGGTTATCCAATGCAAAGTAGTCAGCCCTGAAATCATGACACCCACACAAAAAAATGACTCAGAATATTGTATTTATATATTTTCACATATATATGTAAAATAATAATCAAAGCAAAAGAGAACATCCATTTGACAGGGAGACAAGGGGGAAACATAGGAAGGACTGGAGGGAAGGGGCATGGGAGCGGGTGGAGGGAAGGAAATGAAGGGGGAAATAATGTAATTATATATTAAATAAAAATGCTTTCTCAGTAAAAGTATGTAGCAATTAATCTAGCAGGGACATATTGTTTTTATATCAATATTGTTGAAAATTAACTTTTAGTTAATATTCTTCGGAGAATAAAGACCACAAAAGAATACCAGCAAGGGCCTACAAAATTCAGACCAATCTTGGATTTAGGTCTGTTCTTGACACTCTTAGCAGTCGACAGAGAAGGCTGGTGCTGAATCTCAGAAACAAAGTCTGACTGCTGGGCCTCATCTGCTGTCACTGAATCTGACTGGCCTGCTCCTTGCAGTTAGATGAAGAAATACTTCCCTTAGTCAGTTCAGTTTTCACTATGTTCCCCAAACCCCAAATATGAATAATAAAAAATAAAATGTAATTGGTTTATCACAAGCATATTTTAATGTCATTAGTGCCACAAGTGGTTGAGGTCAAAATTTGCATAACACTAAAATATTTAATCCAGAAACTAAAACAGTAAATTATTGCTATAGTAAAAATCCCTATCATGTGCAGACTGAGATGCCCAATATACACTGTGGTCATTAGGTGAGAATGAAGTTTGTCAATGATAACAAATGCACTTGGGTGCAGGATGTAGTTATGGAGAAGAATGTTTATGTTGGGTCCTGGGACACATGTAACCTCTCTATTTTTCATATAATTGTGCTGTCAATTTAAAACTGGTCAAAATAGAAGTCGAAAATAGGCTCTTATGCTTTAGAAAGAAAGCAGGTATGCAGAGTATTGTAAATATATAAACAAGATTTTTTAAAATATTATACTTAGTCACATGGCTTAATCATTCTTTTCCTCTCAAATATCCATCCAGGTGCATTATTAACAAGTACTCTTAAGAAATGTCCATTTCTATTCCTCTCAGTCAGGACTTCAAATCTCCCAAGGGGCTCTGTCCCCCACTGCCTTGCCTCTATTTCATGACACCTTCTTCACCTCCTTTTGGAGACTGCTAGGTAGAGCAGGGTGTACTTGCTGGATCTGACTAAGGCACAGCCTGGTGAGAGCAGCTTCCCAGATCTATTCTTTGGCCCATCTGAAGAACTGTTGCTTTGTTCACTGTTTGGATATGGTGATATTTTATTTGTACTGAAATGTGATTTTATTTGTATGTTAATAAATAAAGTTTCCTGGGGTCAGAGCTAAGAGCAAGCCATAGCAGAAGCTGGGTGGTGGTGGTGCACGCCTTTGATCCCAGCACTTGGGAGGCAGAGCTAGGTGGATCTCTGTGTGTTCAAGGATACAGCCAGCATGGAGACACACACCTTTAATCTCAATATCAACCATAGAAGACCTGGAGGTCTGTACAGACAGGCAGTGATGAGGAGGTCATAAGGTTAGGTTTATAACCAATGAGAAAGCAGAACAGAAAGTCAATAAAAAGGACAACACACAGAAAGTAGGTCTCTTGCTGAGAGGAGAGACAGCAGCGGCAGTAGGGTAAGAAAGGGTTTTTAGCTCTTAGCTATTGCTCTGATCTCTTAGGCTTTTAATTCTGCAATTGACTCTGTGTTTCTTATTTAATAAGATGGTTACATCTACATTTGGCACCCACGTGGCAAGAATTCATTAAAAACCACTTGACTTGGCGGCAGGTCCCATTTCCGGCCTGGCCTAGCAGGCTCCCTAGCTTGGCTTAGGCCCCAGGTCCAACAGACCTTAGCTACAAGCGGTTACCCGCAGCTAGCGCTACTTGCTTAAAGCCCGTGCTATGAACAACTCAGGTCTGCCGGAGCTACCGCTAATTGCAGTGGCTACACACAACTGCAGATAGGCTGCTTTAGGCTGAAAGGCCAATGCATGTGGTTGGAGCTTAAGGAAGCTGGAGCCCAGACTCGACTCGACTCAACTGGGAATATGTGGCTGGATTTAAGCTTTTAGACAGAACTCGTGGCTACACTTTCTTGCTTGTTTGCTTGCTTTCTCTCTCTCTCTCTCTCTCTCTCTCTCTCTCTCTCTCTCTCTCTCTCTCTCTCTCTCTTTGGATTCACTCCTCAGACACTAGGTAGCTGTTTTGAAATGCTTCAGTGCAGGCAGTGCAGGGTGCAGGGACTGGGAGGCTGATACCAAACAGGTAACCATGCTGAGCACAAGACATTTATCTTGATATAGCAAGCCTAATCTTTCCTTACTAGGAAGTAGGACTGAACTACAATGTTTATAGCATATTTATATTTACTTAGAATGTTGAGTCAGCAATGGGAAAAGTAGGCACATCAGGACTTGCTCAACTACTATACAAAGAAGTTTGACTCAAATGCCTCTGAAATTCAGATGGTATTCACTCTAGCTTCTTAAGCAAAACACAAAACAACTGGCTACAGATGAACATGCTGATATATTATATCCAGCTAATAGAAGTGACTTCAAATTCTGCAATTGTGAAATACAGGAAGAAATAAATCTACTGGGCATTTGTAAAAGCTTTTTATGATATTGATGAGTCTTGGGAGCTGCTGTCACCAACTGTAAGATGTGTCCACTAAAGCATCACAGCACAATCAATGCTTCATTGTCTTAGAAATGCTGGACAGGAGGACAGAGAGGCATCTGAGTCAGATCACATTATCTAGACTAATAAAATGGTCCAGGGCAATTTTAATTATTTCTGCCTCCCTGTCAGCTGTCACTAGTGATTTCATACACTAAGCATGTTGCCCTTATGACATTACCAAATACAATTTAGAGTCATTTAGGATGCTTGTTAGATTGACACAGGGTTTCACCTTTTGCAAGAATATATCCAAGGGAGTCAATGGATTTAGTAAATTAGATGCCAATCATTTTGTCACCTAAAGGTTAGGAACAATACGAATAAGGTAATCAGAAACAAGGAAGTTTTCAACATTAATTGTATGAGCACTACTAATATAATTCAGTCTAAAAATAAATTAGGCAAAGGAAGCAGCCTATTGGCTTCGCAAGGAAGATGCTGCAGTTAGAGGACTTACAGACTTCACTGACTGTTATTTATAATGACAATAGCCATGAAGTCACAAAGGTTCTGGATTTCTTGGCCCAATGAATAAGAAACAATTTCTGGAAGTTGGTTGGGATGGAAAAAGAAGAAAGTAAAATTTTTAATCATGACACAATCTGTCTCTGAAGATTTGTTCGCTGTTTGATGTGTATAGACTTATCCTCTTCTCTCAGGTTATACAAACAAACAACAAAAGAAACAAAGGAATCTCTTCGTATGAGGTTTATGCACAAATCCTTTTCTAGAAACACTGAGTAGGTCTTTTGGTTTAAAAACCCAAACCTGAAAGCAAATAAAGACATTTAGTGAATCCACTAAATTTCAGCCCCATTATCAAACTAATGATAGGACGCATTTTGATATTAGAGTAAAAATTATATTAAAGTAGAGGAAACAAATAATGGGTTAAAATAAGACTAAACAGGCAAAGTATTAGCAGGAAAATGAGTTTTTAGATGGTGGTATTTTGAGAGGAAGAAGGCAAAGGGAAATTCTGGGTGTGTGGAGATGACATAGATGTAATTTCTGATTTGACTGGTAGATATATGAATGCATATTAACATGTATGAAGTTATACTGTTTAGATTCGCATATGCTGCTGATTGTAAAGCATACTTCAATAAAAGCACAAGAAAAAAATTATACTGATTAACAATAACATTAATTCAATATTTACATTCATTATTTCGTTTCATCTTCACAATAATCTTACAACCATCATTCTATTATTAGTCACCTTTTTAAAGAAAAAAACTGAGGTAAGGAAATATAAACTTTCCAAGGTCATGACCATTATCAGTATTTTTCAGAATGAAGATCAGGATTTAAGCTTCAGTGTTTCCTGAGCCTGCATGCTTTATTGCCACCCCTGTTATCCCTGCTGATCTGGACTGCACTGCACAGAAAACAATGTTGGGTTTGTGCAGAGAAAAAAGTAGAGGCATCAATGCAATAGAAGTTTAAAATACTACCAAAGTCAGAGAGTTCCTGGGATTTCAACAAGTTTTAGTTCGTGATTTATGGATGTATAATGCTTTTAACAGTAAATACTGCATTGTTCCCCAAAGTGCTTTCAAGATGAGCCATGTGCCTATTGAGGTTTTTGTAAGATCAATGGGTGTCAAAATGTGTCAGTTGTCATTTCCTGACTCTCTCTCCATTTTAAAAATACTCTACAGTATACTACCAGAATACTAATCCATCCTGAAAACACATCCTGTGGGTGAAAACCAAACCACAATCCATTATCTTATATGTAATCTCTCAGCATGACTTAAAAGTAATAAAACATGGCATATCTCAAAACAGAAATGGATTCTGTAAGCTGGGCTACTAATTTTATGAATACTCGTATGCAGTATTCTAAATAAATATTAGGCTCAAGTGCATTCTTCTAAGTCATCATGAATACCCCTTGGTTATTGGTACTACTTTTAAGATCTTTAAATGCACGGCTTTGAGGTGACTTGCATTTTTTAGGAATTTTGGTACATTTTTTAAATTCCATTTGAACTTCATTTCAGCAACATTTTTGGGAGTTCAACACCCTCATGCCTCTTCTACATGGTGCTTAGTACTTTGACACATCTCATTTCAATCTGTGCTCTGGAGTTCCCTGCATTTTGGTTTATATTTTTATAACGGTCCCTGCATTTTCTCCCAAAGTTGTATCTTCTTTGTTTACCCAGCAGAAAATCTAGTCTACTTTTTTCAAAATATGGAAATGAGAAGCAAATTTAGAGCAAGTGTATTTTTTTTTTTAAATTTCTTGCCATAACTCCGTGAAGGTGTTGGCCCCCTCCCCATTGTTTTTTTTTCCTTTCTCCTCTAAAGTGGGGGTCCATTGGATACAAGATTTATTTCTGTAACTAAAATCCAGACCTCTCTAGTCTCCTCCACCCTTTTTTACTTAATTGATTGGCCTAATTGGGTCTTCTAGAAGGCCCATTTTTCTCCCTCAGCTACTTTGTTCTCATCATTTTATTTTAAAACTTCCCTTTGAGTTCAAATCACTGTGTGGCTCCTGCCTACCTGTCATTCTTTCCAAAAAAAATGGTTTTGAAAGAGTAGTAGATATTTCTCTTTCACATCTTCAAACAAGCATATACTTTAGAGGCCAGGGGCAATTATTGCTCATGCAGAAGACCTGTGTTCCGTTGCCACTATTCACATGGTGATTCACTACTATCCCAAACTCTAGTCTTTGAGTATCCAATGCCCTCTTCTGATCTCTGAGAGCACCAGGCAGGCATGTGGTGCACACACATACAGGCAGACAATCACTCTTACACATAAAAATAAGTAAATCCCAAAAATGTTTTGAAAACCATATCAATCTGTTCTCAGTTTTCTTCTCCCTCTTTTTTTCCCCCCACACAGCCCTTCATTGAAAAGACTCTCCTTTTGACAAAAACCAAATTTCTCCTTCCTGCTCCAAGTGAGCACTTTCCATCCAGGCACTTCTGTTTTTCACTAGAGTTGGTGCTGTGGGCTTTGCTGGCAGTCTGTCTTCTCTCAGCTGGAGATTCAGTGCTGTCCTGGAGCACCTCATGCACTTCTGATTGCACCCTCTTCATCCCCTTTGCTACTTCCTGTTCATATTTTCAATCATTTGCATGCCTTTTACAGGTCTCATAACTATTTCTTTATCTACCAATGGACAGTCTATCATTGGATTGCACCTCCATTAAAATCATTTCAGCTTGGTCTTCAGATCTCAGCTTATATACCTTCTAGAAGGGTTTCTCTGAGTCTAGAAATTTCTTGAATTTTTTTTTTTCTGTTAGAATGCTTATCATGTTTTAGGTCCCTATTCAGCCTTTCTCTGAGATTATGTATTTCAGCTTTCTAACTTGTGTGTGTGTGGGGGGGTTGGGGAATATGATACATGTATGTGAGTGTGGTCATGTGTTCCCAGCACATAGGCAGAAGGCAGAGAATTACTTTCAGAATTGAATTCTCTCCCTCAGTCACAGACTCTGGGGCTTAGCGTCAGGTCATCAGGCTATCACTGCAAGCTCCTTTACCTGCTGAACCTTCTCACCAATCCTCAGCTTTCTAAAGCAAAAACCTTGCTTACCTTTTCTTTACAAATGTATCTCATGTACATATCACAGAAACTTGCACATGAAAGGTACTCAAAATGTCAAAAGAAATTTTACTTCCCTGGTGCCAGTATCATAGTACACATGACAGATTAACAATCAAGAAAAGGGAGGTAATTATCCATTTTCAACTGAAAAAAAATTACTTTCTTATGTGTGTTCCTAGATAGGTCTTTGGAAAGGTTTCCATGTTTATCAAACAAAGCCTGAGATTTTAACTGAAAATTCATTACTTCTATAAACTAAACGTGGAACAACTAACATCTGTAGGACAGTGGTAGCTCATTTTCTCACTGATGATTGTGTCTTTCCAGTGATTTATGGCTCTAGTGTGGAACTTAGTATGACCTCATTTCCCTATATTTTTCTTACTCATTTTTTAATGAACATAGTTGCTCTAAAGGAGATTTCTTTTTAATTATGCTTGAAAGTGAGATGCATTGATTGTGCACATAAGAGGTAGCTCTGGGTTTACAAAACATGCTTATTAACACTCAGGGATCATTGAGGAAGAAGGTAGAAAGACTATAAGATCCAGAGGAAGTGGGCGACTAAAAAAGAAAGAGCATCATCCAGACATAGCAAGACAGTGGCACATATGAACCCAGAGCAGTAGAGACAGCCTGCTTAAGGGCTGTGCAAGTCCAAGCCAGACCAGATCCAAACATGGAGAAGGGAGGTGGATACTAAGTCCTACCTCCTAGCTAAGGAGCAATTACTGACAATGGATAGGGAGGAAGAATCAATTATGGAAGAGTGTCTGCACTGATAAGTCAACCACACTCTGGAAGAAGGCCTCACATCCAAGAATATATGGGCAGTAGAAATTAGACCTGATGGATGAAAACCAAAAATCAAACTGATGCGAAAGTAACAACATATAAAGGACACAACGTTGCTGTTGTTAGTGGCGGTGGTCCACATCTGGAAGGAGTTGGGGATGGAATTGATTATGTTTAAAACTTAACTCATATGAAATTTAAAAAAGAAAGAAAGAATGAAACAAATAAATATCCACTAAATAAAGTAAAATATGTGAAATATGTGATTCTTATTGGGAATATGCAAGCTCTGGGGAAGTGACAATGCAGGCTTAAAGCCAAACTTAGTGTTAAGTACAAAATCCTCTCTCAAATGCTGTGTGGTGATAAGCAAAATATTTGATTTTCCTACATCTTACTTCTTCCATGTAAAGCAATATGCAATGCAAGGCATTTATCAGAATATATATATATATATATATATATATATATATATATATATGTGTGTGTGTGTGTGTGTGTGTGTGTGTGTGTGTGTGTATACAAGTATACACACACACACACACACACACACACACACACACACTTAAGCACCAGAAATATAAGGAAGTATTGAAATATGTCAAGAACTGTGAATCTGAAAGTTTTATAGTATATTCATTTGAGATAAGTAATAAAAGCATATGTGTAATAAGTGATGAGCTTGCCTCTTATTACCTCTACTACCCTAATTATTTTATATATTATTATGTTGGGCAGAAATAGAAAATACAATATTTTATAAAAATAGTATTAACAGTTATTAGTTATTATTTTATTGCTGCAATAAAACACCAGGACCAAGGTAACTTATAGAAGAAAGGGTTTATTTTGGTTTACAGTTCCAGAGAGAGAAGAGTTCATCATGGCAGCAAAGCATGGCAGTAAACAGCAGACATTGTATCTGGAGCAGAAGCTGAGTGCTCACATCTTAAACCCCAAGCAAGAAAGCAGAGAAAGTGAACTAGGAATAGTTTTCAGCTTTGGAACCTAAAAGGTTTTAAAACCTCCAGTGACATACTTCTTCCAACAAGGCCACAACTCCTAACAGCACCACCAACTGGGATCCAAGTATTGAAATGTTGAAGATTATGGGGGACATCTCATTCAGACCACCAAAACAGGTAACTATAATTTATACTTGACTTCCGTTGTAAATATCTCTAACTTTTCATCAACACTATCAAATATTGGTTGCATTAGATTGAGTTCTTCAGGAAGCTAACCCTGAGACTAGGATAAAACTGGATAGTTTATCTAAGATGGTGCTTTTCAACATGTGGGTCTCAGCCTTTTCACAGGGGTCCCATATCAGATAGTGTGCATATCAGATACTTATATTATGACTCATAACAATAACAAAATTACAGTGATGAAGTAGCAATGAAAATAATGTTATGGTTGGGGGTCACCACAACACGAGGAACTGTATTAAAGGGTTGCAGCCTTAGGAAGGTTGAGAACCACTGCTCTAAGAGGTAAAGAAACCATAGGTAAGTAGGAAGATATAACTGAAAATAAGAGTTTCTAAATGAGGGCCCATTGCTGTGGATATCATTCTGTATAAATAAAACACTGATTGACCAGTGGCCAAGCAGGAAGTTGGTGGGACAAGGAAAGAGGAGCATTCTGGGAAGTGGAAGGCTGAGTGAGGGAGACACTGCCAGCTGCGCCATGACAAGCAGCATGTGAAGATGCCGGTAAGCCACGAGTCATGTGGCAAGGTATAGATTAATGGAAATGGGTTAATTTAAGATATAAGAACAGTTAGCAAGAAGTCTGCCATGGCCATACAGTTTGTAAATAATATAAGCGTCTGTGTGTTAATTTTATAAGTGGGCTAAGGGACTGGCGGGACTTGGTGGGAGCTGGAGAGAAATTCTCCAGCTACAAACAGGAAGAGAGTTAACAGGGAGATGATTGTAGTTTAATCTTACTGGAGAAGCCAGGGCAGGAAGCCTTACAACTGTTCTACCAGAGAATGGAGAAGCTTGTGTATTTACCCAGTCAGAGGGTTCTGCGGGGGCAGGTGTTCTGATACTAACAGGGCATGAATAGGGGCTGATGGAGTTTCTCATCTGAGGTGTAGCTAGTACTTAATATGTAATGCAGTTACAATAATCTACATGGAGTTTACGCTAACCACACTCAGGAGGCATTCTTCTATCTCTGCATTTTAAACCCTTGGGAAAAAAGCCATATCAACTGAGCACTATATGATTTTCCATGTTTATTAAAATGATTGGAAATTTTATTTGAAAACCTTGTAATGTAGATGTTAGATATTAGATTTGCAATGCAAATATATATATATATATATATATATATATATATATATATATATATAGATGTTACCCTGTCTTCTCAGTGCACTAGAACCCTGAGACTATTTTACATTAAAATATCATTTAAGATGGACATAGAATAGACATTGTGCATGGAGGGGGGCCTGGGAGAGGATAGGAACAGGAGGGATCAAGTTGTGGGAGGATGGAGGGAGAGAGTATTGGGAAAGACAACTGGAGTTGGGGGACATCTTGGGAAATGAGTTAGAAATCTAGTGCACTGGAAAATCTCAAGAATCTATGAGGGTGACCCTGGATAAGACTCCTAGCAATGGGAGATATAAAGCCTGAATTTGCCATCTCTTGTAAACAGTCAAGAATTTTAAGTGGAGGGATTGGGACACAAACCTGCCAACAAATTGTCCTGCCTACCAGATGTGCTAAGGTAACAGTGGCACAGTAATTGTAGAAGTGGCCAATCAATGATTGGTCTAGCTTGAGACCAATGCCATGAGAGGCAGCCCAACCCTGACACTGCCTGGAGGGCCAGGACCCAGAGCCTGGATAGTCCAGAGACCTAGAATAGAACCAAACACAATTGGCAAAAAAAAGAAAATCAATGAAATGATTCCTAATGATATTCTGCTATACTCATAGAATGGTGACTAGCCCAATTGTCATCAAACAGGCTTCATCCAGCCACTGATAGATACAGATGTGGAGATCCAGAGCCAAACATTAGGTGGAGCTCAGGGAATCCTGAAGTAGAGGGAGAAAAGGGATTGTAGGAGACAGCGGAGTCTAGGACACCACAAGAAAGCCCACAGAATCAACTAACCTGGGCTAGTAAGGGCTCACAGAGACTGAACCGACAGACAGGGAGCCTGCCTAGGACTGACCAAATTCCTCTGCATATATGTTACAGTTGTGTAGCTTGGTCTTCTTGTGGGACTCCTAACAGTGGGAACAGGGGTTATCTCTAATGCTTTTCCTAGCTTTTGGGATCCTTTCTTCATACTGGGTACTTTGCCCAGCCTTAATAAGAGGGGAAGTGCCTAGTTTTACTGCAACTTGATATGCCATGTTTGGTGATATCCATGGGAGGCCTGCTCCTTTCTGAGGAGAAACAGAGGAGGAGTGGATCGGGCAGGTGACAGGTTGTACAGGGCAGTGACCGGAAGGAGAGGATGGAAGGGAAACTACAGCTGGGGTGTAAAAAATTAATAATAAAAATGAATAAAAAACAATAATATAAAACAAACAAAAGAGAACATTTAATAAAGTTTGAATGTACTTTATTTAGAATTTTATATATAATAGCTCAAGTAAAGGTTGTATTTAGCTTAAATCATATTTATTCTTACAAAGATAATATAAAATATAGAAAAACAGCTATTGTTCAAAACATTTGCTACTTTGCAGTGTTTGCATGCTGGGCCAGTACAGATGAAACAGTGTCTATATAATATAGCCAAAGTGTAAATGTGATGTTTGTCTTACAATAGAAATCTAAGTGTTTTCTATTAGTGAACCATAATGGCATACTCTGTTTTCATGTTTTCCCAAATAACTATTCATTGTACAAACATTAAAAAATTAAAACACTACTGAAATAACCCATCTCAGTGACATTATTTCATGCTTTGTGCTTAATTTGTTCTTGTTCTTTACAATGTGTGTATAGATTTTCAGGTATCTATTGATTAAAAAAAAACACCTTTTGCCTTTAGTCTTCTTTATGTTCAAATTAAGTGTTGTAGGAGATGATATGTAGTAAGATTCACTATTTGTTATCTAAAGTTAGAATGTTATGTGTGAAATATAGTTTTCTGTGAATTAAAATCAGTCTTTGCCAAAATAGTTTTTTTATGATAAAATAACATCTGAGCAATTTAGAAGTCCTTTCTCATGAGTCAGTTTTGCTTTATACAATGTTATCAACATGGACCTCTGATGTAGGTTTTCAACAGTCTACAGGTTGGTTTGATCCACATTTGTTGTAATCTATACCCTGTAGAAGAAATGGAAACAAGAGGACATTCATAATACCTAACTAGATATTTCGAAGTTTGGATCTTTCAGTACTAAGTTAAGTGTGCATCCAACTCTACTCTAATATACTACATACTATGAGATGTGGCTTATCATCATCGTCCTTCAGTGGCATAAGGTGCTGACCAAGTAGCCCTTTGGAAGTGTCTTTATGACTTAGTGTATTAATGACTTAGGCAACTTCTATGACTCCTGAGAAAAGGTCTAAGATTTAATGTGCTGTTGGTGGCACACTGCTGCACATGTACCTCCCAAGAGTCCCTTGGTCACAATTGAACCCTTTATTTTGGTGTTGTACTTTTTGTTAGAGGATCCAAACTCCCCACAATTCTACTTCCCATGGCTTTGATCATGCACAGACTGCCACAAGTCTGATAATGTTAAATGGAAAACACCAGAAATAAACATTCATGTTTTTAAACTGTGATTTTGTTCTTTGGAGTGTGATAAAATATCACACCATCCTGCTCTGCCACACTAGGATGCAAATCATATGTTTTTCCAGAGTGTCTGAGCAATATACACTGCTTGTTGGCCAGTCATTTATCAGCTGTCTTAGTCACAAATTAAATTTTTTGGTACTACAGAGCTTGGAATCAAACAGCCTTTGTTTTACTCAGTAATGAACTCTGAGTGAAGGGCAGTGGTACAGGAAGTTCAGAGAGGCTGAAGAGACTTACAAAGTGTTCCCATTGAATTAAAGCACAAGCAAAGAGTGTGAAAAACAAGTACATTGTGATCATTAAAGTATTTTATTACCGTTGTAGTTTACTTCTTATGCCTAATTTATGATTTAAGTTTTATCATAGGTATGCATGCATATGAAGAATCATAAGTAGAGGTATGTGGGAACTATATGAAGTTTCCACTTTATGCATCTGCTCAGGATTTTGGACCATGTCTCTCTTGGACAGGGACATATCCCTGTATATTAAGAACTATTGACTGTGGCTTTGCTCTCCACTCAGCAGAATCCGAGAGGCAATGGATAGCATTGCCTCCTCTTCCATAAGTTCTGACTAGCTTCTTGAGTCCAGTGGGACCATAAAATCCCCAAACTTCAATGAATTTACAATCTATGATGTGTGAATTTGACCCACAAAAAGCAGGTTGGTTTTTGTTTGTTTGTGTGTCTTAGTTAAAATAAACTTGAAGGGGATTCTGAGAAGACAGTGAAAGTAGAAGCCTCAAGAGTTTATCTTGTAATTTTGTAGTCCATTTCAATGTTTGTCATGCCTCTGCTGCTTATCCTCTACGATAGCACTGCTATTGTAAGCAGTTTGGAAAGTGTTCCTATACAACTGGCCCATAGCTTGCTTGTTGCAAAAAAGAACCGACCTCTAAATAGCTTAGGGATTGTTTGGTCTTCTGGTTGATGATTTGGCCATGGAAGTATCAAAAAGGAAGGGAAGGGCAGAGTTATTAGGTTCAGAATCTGTGCCCTGGCATCCCTAACAGGTTACTACTTATCCTCAATAATCTAATTAAAGGTATAGTTAATATTGTAAAAACCAATAAAGAAGATATAGCAATTATTTCCACACTGAGAAGAGAGAAAAAGAGATCCAACGACTGCTCTGTCCACCACCAGTCTTTCTTGGTGGTCATACCATGAGATTTATGATTAAGTAGATTAGCAGAGATATGCACAGCTAAGCAGTCCTTTTTGAGGTATGGTCCTGCCCATCACTGATTCAACATTGTCTTGGTCCTATTCTCTGTTGCATGGTGGTCTAAAAATGCAGGAACCGTATGCCATCTCCTTCTTTAAGAAAGTTTTCTCCTCAGAATGGCACCAGGCTTCAGCCTTTTCCACCTTGAGATTCCTGACAATACTACAATTTATCATAGACCATTTTTTAATGTCTGATAGCCAAGGGAAGGGCAAAAGTGCTGTAACATTTTCATTGCTGCTGAGCCAGTTACAGGTTATAGAGCTACATCTTATGTTCATGAGCTGGAAGAATTGATATTTCTATGAGAATAAGAATATTCAGAGTGAAGTAAAAGACTCGGTGTAACCCCTAGCAAAATCCCAATGACATTATACAGAAATACAAAATCCTATCCTAAAATTATGTGACCCCTCAAGGGACCTGGAATAATCCTAGCTACCTTGAAGAGGAAGAAAAGGGCAGGAGGAGTCACACCTCCAGATTTCAAAGTTATTTATAAAGCCACAGAAACAAAGGCAGCATAATTCTGGCATGGAGACAAACATGACCAGAAATAATTTTGACAAGGATGAGAAAACCAGACAATGAAGAAAGGACAGTATGGTGCTGGGGATCGGGATATCCCCATGCAAAACAGATGCTCTAGACCCTAGTTTACAGAAACTCTATGAAGGCTATCATCTTAGCTGTAAAACTAAAAGTTATAAAAGAAAAATGTGGCAAGTGACTCTCGGCTTGGGGTTTGTTAATGATTTCTTGGATATAACATCAAAGACGTAGGCATACCTTGGAAAATTAAAAAAAATATATATGCACCAAGTGATACTATCAACACAGTCAAAAGACAAATGAAAGAATGAGAAAGCATGTATAAAAAAGACCTGTTAAAATTCAACAACAGAAAAAGACACCAAGTAAAAAATGGTCAATGATTTGGGTTTATGGTTCTCTCAGGAAGATATTCAAATGTCTAATCATATAAAAAGATTCTTGACATCACTGAACAGGATACAAATGAAAATCCCAGATGGTGATGATGAGGGAAAGCAGGGTACTGACCAACCCAACTACTACTCAGGCTCAGAACCAGAACTAAGGTGTACCTACCCCAATGGCTATCTCATTTATGAGCTGCTGGAACATGTGAAGGGCTGAACCTGCAGATCTGAAGCTACAGGATCTCCATGACACAAGGCAACAGTATGATATCCAAGAGGAGTCCCACACTGGGTCTAGTATCAATAGAGTATCAGAAGCTAGAGGCTTTGAACAGACCAATGACTCATTGCAATGAACACTTACAAATAAAGATGTATGGACTAAAGGGTATACTGTGTCTCACTGGGCCATACTACAGCTTCCATGCCGAGATTTTTTTTTTTATTTGCTCATGTTTGTTTTACTTTTAAATTTTGTTTTGGGGGAGGTTGCAAGGGCAGAAAGTGGAAGTGAGAGGATGGAGAGATGAGTAGGATAAGGATGCGTGAGGTGAAACCCACAAAGAATCAATAAATTAGTTTGTTTTTTTTTTAAAGAATGGGAAAGTAAAGGAGTGCTATTCATCAGAAATTTTATACAGGAAAATTTGGCTTTAAAGTAGTCACTTGCCTGTAGTGGAAAATCTGTTACAAATAAATATCCCTGAGTTCTAGGTTAATATTAGAATGCGATGAGTGGAACATTATAAAAGTAGATGAGTAGAAGATTATGAAAGGCACCCAAACCAAGAAAACAAAAGAAAAACCTATCTATAAGGTACTATATCACACCCATTAGGATGTCTGCAATCAAAAAATAGCCTAAGTGTTAATGAGGATGTACACAAACTTGGATGCCTTGTGTACTGTCAGTGGGAAAGTGATAACTATCACCAGTATATATTCAACTAAGTTCCTAGGAAGATATTTCAATATCCTTGTTCAGAACAGCACACAATAGCTACAATGTAAAGTCACCTTAAGCTTCCACTGTTAGGTTAATGGATAGTAAAGTGTAGCATACAGACAAAGTAGCATAGATTAGCAGTGATATTGCTATTCCCAATTAAATAAGGCAGTCTCAAAAAGACAAATGAACTTAATATTTAACCTACTCCTAATTGTAAGCCAGGATACAAGTTTGCAAGCTCTACAGGGTTCACAAGATTAATCTCTTAGACTAACTGTCCTATCAAGCTTTTTTATGCTTTCTTGACTTCTAGGGAGCACAGAGAAAAACAAGACACCCTGAACGCTTCACTGACCGAGAGAGTGCCTCAGTTTCTCAGGAATTGAAAGACACATAGTGTCCCAGGTGCCATGGACTCTAACCTAAACACACACACACACACACACACACACACACACACACACACACACACACACACACACACACAACGATGACACATGCCTCTCAAGGCAGCTACATCATGCCAACTCCATGATTCCCCACACCTAATGACATTAAGTCCATAAATCAACACCTCTATATACCACATCGTAGATGTTTCTTTTGCAGTAGATAGTGAGTAACACAGAGACACACAATGATAAAGACACAGAAAATAACAGTCTACAGAATGTTCAGCCCTAAGTGGAGTATTTATATTACACCCCCTCTTTCTAAGGCTCAGGGATTATTGCAGAAGAAGGGGTGGAAAGATTGGTAGAAATATAGGCAATGGATGACTCCAACAAAACAGTGCTTTCTGGACATAGAAATACAGCTGAACATTTGAAGTCACAGTACCGTAACAACCTGCAATATACCTGTGCAAGCCCAAGCTAGAACCAAATCTTAGCATGGAGAGGGGGTTGGAAACGAAGTTGCATTCAGAGTAGTACAGCAACTGACAATTACTAGCTGCTGGGAGAAGGAGAGTCCCTTTTCTTTAAGAATGTTACCATCAGTAAGTTGATCACATTCCAGTGGGAGGCCACATATCCAAGAATAGTTGGGCAGCACATATTGGTCTTAATGTGAGGTAGACATAAAGTTGGGTGCATGGGAAAAGGGAAAGACTTGAGGGTGTGAATATGATAAAAATACAGTGTATGAAATTCTCAAATAACTAATAGCTGGGTTTTTTTGTTTATTTTGTTGTTATTTTTCTGATTCCATTGACATCAGGTAGTGAGGTTAAAAATCAGATGCAGAAAGCAGAACTGGTTGCTGAGGACAGGGTGGAGATTTTTAATGGTTTAAGTGGTTTTGGAGCTACACAGTGGTGTGGGTGGTTACAATGAATTAGAAGATATTTAGCAACACTGAAATATCTTCTTATAAAAGCTTTGTGGTATGCATACTTTACCACAATGAAATTAAAATTTACCCAGGCAGAATTGATCCATTATAAATTGACATAGCCCTCTAGTGTCTAGGGTTTGATTTTCTAATTTATTTTCCTAGTGTATGTTTTAGAGCATGGAAGAGTCTGTTTTGAATGGAGTTGACATGGAATTTCTTTTTCATTGTTATTTTACAATGGCATACTTGGACACAGCAGCTCATTATCACTACCATCAACATGAACAAGAGTGACATAGATTCATGTCAACGGTTTCATTAAATTTATAATCCTAGTTATTTCAGAACTCAAGTATTCTCTCAAACAAGTATTTTTATTTTAACTGATTTTAATGGGGACATTCATCCATTTGTATACTCAGAATACAATTGATAGAAATAGCTTTAAATAGGGTAGGAAGAAGAATATTATCTAATTTGTGAGGAGGCAATTGTGATTTTAATGCCTCTATCACCCAAATTTGTAAAATATAACAAGTCATATGGCATGCTTTTAGTATAGCTTACAATTATCATGGTAATGATAAATTCCATTCAAAAGAGGTGGGGTGTGTGGATAGGAACAGATGAATGGCTCTACATTAGTTTGTCATGTACTATTTTCTTTGCCTCTCAGCCAATCCTTTCTATATCAGCATCTTGGTTCCCTTTACTTTTTGGCAATTTAGAAGTCAATTCTGATAATTTACAGGTGTCTTTCAACACTAGTGTTCCAAGTTTCTGTAAAATGAATAATGCACAGTTCTTATTTAAGATAATGGTTCCCTGGTCTGCACATCTGAAGGGATCTTTGTGTTTACTCGGGTTTATGAAGAACCTGGGAGGCAGCTTACTTAGTAAAAGTAGTTTAGTTTTCTAGATATTGCTTTCAGGCAGCATATGTGTTTGTTCTTTGCTGGTTTAGTATACCGTTTTAAGATTTTTAAATTAAAGAAAGAGGGAACTGCTTAGCAGCACCATGCAGAGGAGAAATGGATATTGCTGAAAATCCCCCTGTATTCCATCCTGAAAGCAAGTATGATTGTTGACACAGGTGATGCACAGAAGAAGTACAGCTTCACAGATATTGCTGAGACTTCTAAAGACCCAGAAACATAAAAAGTAACTGTGGGCTAGAATGTAAATCAAGATTACGAACTTGAACTCCAACTGGGGCTTTTGTTGGATCTGGAAAATAATCATGTTAGCTCAGGGAATTTTTCTTCAGAGTTGTTCTTCCTCTGTCAGTGTAGAGTATTTAAGGAGTGATGTATTTTCTCTTATTTTGCCTATACAGAATAGGGGTGGGGAGACAGACTGATTGGCAAACACACACACACACACACACACACACGATAGAGCGACACACAGAGAAACAGTTAACATATGAAGTATGAAGCAAAATATTTTAAAGTTGCAAAATTATAAATATTTATTGGGACCAATTTTGATATCCCATCAGAGCTGTCACTCAGAAATATTATGCTGCTGATTTGAGCATTAAGATGTTACACAAATAGAATAATGAGCATGGGCATGCTGAAACATAGTAAATAATTGCAAGTAGGAAGAAGTCTTTGCAGTAAATATAAAACAATTAGACAATTGGAACATACCCCAAAGTTACATTTTAAAGTGTCATATATACGTATGTATATACATATACCTATAACAAATTATGATCACAAATATTTTTCAGATACGTAGATGATTTTCTTTATGTAGCTTAGTTTTTATTCACTCTCTTTCCTCCTCTAGCAATTGCTTCCTAGAGCTCTAAAGAATAGATAGTATACTTATTCTTTATGAATTTATGAATGTCAATGAATCCCTTTTTAAGGTAAAAAAAGTAAGAATTAGCTCAACTGAAAGAAAATCCTTGTCTGTCTTCTGTGGTTGCTATGGACGTTCAGATTCTAGAGGACATCACATATGTATTACTGTGCCCACAAAATTGAGTGATGCTGTCAAGGCACATGATACCAATTGCCCTCCCCACTTTTATTAATGACTCAAGGCACAGGTTCTCAGAAATGAAGTGATGGGAAAAAGAACAGCAACAGTTTTTATTTGAAAAATGCTGCACTGAGGGCCTGGAGAGATGGCTCAGTACTTAAGAATGCTTACTGGCCTTGCAGGGGACCTGGGGTTCAGCCCTCAGCAACCACATCAGGTGGCTCACAACCCCACGTAACTCCAGTTCTAAGTGGCCCAATGCCCTCTTCTCTTCTCTAGTGACTCCTACAAGCATGTGGTGCATACCAACACTCAGGCAAGTAAACATTAAATAAACATATACACAAATAAAAATGCTACAAAGAAACTTAATTCTTTGCATGTTAATAAAAGCTGCTAAAATGTATGTTAACAGTAGTGAGAGACAATATCATATAAGTTGATTTGGTATATATTAAAAAGTCATTCTTCTAAGCTTCTTAAATTAATGATTTTATTTATAGTGAAGCTAAGTTAAAATAACATTCAATTGTTGTTCATTAGCTAATGAGAGTTATATGTGGATGAACAGTATACACAAGAGGTACTTATCATAGCATCCTAGCTTTTCTCAAAATATAGGATATAGCTTTAACACAGGAATACCGATGGCCCTAACAAACTCCAGTATCTACCACTTGCCAAACCCACATAGTACTTGGCTTGCTGCTCTTATTTGACACCACCTCATAAATAAAAGACAAGCTATAGCTAAATAATAATAATAAGCTAACAAACCACCATGGAACTTGACCTAGGCAGAGCAGAATGAGTGTTTAGAAGGTGAGAACTGAATGCTAACCACTTCTCTTAGGCTCTCACTTCATTATTAATTCTTAAATGTATTTCATTTTAGAAATATTGAAAAAGTTATTCTTTGTATCTTGTTGTAAAAGTTTTTTAAAACTTACGTTTCCTCCTTTTCTATGATGGTTTTCCACCTTTGATATTTTCTGGAAAGTCTAATTCAGGATCTAGGTTCTATTTTTGTTGTTGTTGATTCAGAGTTTTTTTTGTTGTTGTTGTTCATTTTTTCCCCTTGGTTTGGGGGAATAGTTCTCACTATATAGCCCTGGGGGGGGCCTGGGATTCCCTATATAGATCAAGCCAGCCTTTAACTCACAGAGATTTGCGTGCCTTTGCCCCTCAAGTGCTGGGATGAATGACTTGTAACACCAAGCCAGGCTGAGAAGCAGTTTTTTTTTTTTAATTGTTGTTATTTATTTTATTTTATGATTTGATTTAATTTTACATATCAGCCAGGGATTCCCCTGTCCTCCCTCCTCCCGTCCCCCCTCCCCCTAGCCCACCCTCCATTCCCATCTCCTCCAGGGCAAGGACTCCCCTGGGGATTCAGCTCAGCCTGGTAGATTCAGTCCAGGCAGGTCCAGTCCCCTCCTCCCAGGCTGAGCAAAGTGACCCTGCATAGGCTCCAAGCTCCAAACAGCCAGCTCATGCACTAAAGACAGGTCCCGGTTCCACTGCCTGGGGGCCCAGAGGGCCTGATCCAGTTGGGGGCTCCTCAGCTATTAGTTCATAGGTTCCTGTGTTTCCACTAGTTTGGCTATTTGTCCCTGTGCTTTTTCCAATCTTGGTCTCAACAATTCTCGCTCATATAATCCCTCCTCTTTCTCGCTGATTGGATTCCTGGAGCTCCACCTGGGGCCTGGCCATGGATCTCTGCATCTGCTTCAGAGAAGCAGTTTTGCAATAAATAAAATTTAAAAAAAATCTAAGTTTTAAGTTGAATCTGATGGAGGCTGTAGGCCTCTGGCCTACCCCCTGGTGTAAAGTGGAATAAAGCAAAAGTTTTACAATTCAGGTTCTGTTGATAATGCATTCCATGACCAGAATTTTTTTTTAATTTTTTTTATTTTGCAATACAATTCAGTTCTACATATCAGCCACGGATTCCCTTGTTCTCCCCCTTCCCGCCCCCCATTCCCATCTCCTCCAGGGCAAAGCCTTCTCCGCAGACTGAGATCAACCTGGTAGACTCAGTCCAGGTAGGTCCAGTCCCCTCCTCCCAGGCCGAGCCAAGCGATCCTACATAGGCCCCAGGTTTCAAACAGCCAACTCATGCTATGAGCACAGGACCCGGTCCCACTGCCTGGATGCCTCCCAAACTGATCAAGCCAATCAATTGTCTCACCCACTCAGAGGGCCTGATCCAGTTGGTGATCCCTCAGCCATTGGTTCATAGTTCATGTGTTTCCGTTCATTTGGCTATTTGTCCCTGTGCTTTATCCAACCTTGGTCTCAACAATTCTCACTCATATAAACCCTCCTCATTCTCACTAATTGGACTCCCAGAGATCCACCCGGGGCCTAGTCATGGATCTCTGCATCCAGATCCCTCAGTAGTTGGATGAGGTTTCTAGCACGACAATTAGGGTGTTTGGCCATCCCATCACCAGAGTAGGTCAGTTCGGGCTGTATCTCGACCATTGCCAGCAGTCTGTTGTGTGGGGTATCTTTGTGGATTTCTGTGGGCCTCTCTAGCACTTTGCTTCTTCCTATTCTCATGTAGTCTTCATTTACCATGGTCTCCTATTCCTTGTTCTCCCTCTCTGTTCTTGATCCAGGTGGGATCTCCCACTCCCCCAAGCTCTCTTTCCCTCGACCCTCGCCCTTCACTACCCCCACTCATGTCCAGGTTGTTCATGTAGATCTCATTCCATTTCTCTGTCATTGGGCAATCCCCGTGTCTTTCTTGGGGTCCTGTTTTCCAGGTAGCCTCCCTGGTGATGTGAGTAGCAGACAAGCCATCCTTGTTCTACATCTAGTATCCTGCTATGAGTGAGTACATACCATGTTTGTCTTTCTGAGTCTGGGTTACCTCACTCAGGATGATTTTTTTTCTAGATCCATCCATTTGTCTGCAAACCTCATGATGTCATTGTTTTTCTCTGCTGAGTAGTATTCCATTGTGTATATGTACCACATTTTGTTTATCCATTCTTCAGTTGAAGGGCATCTAGGTTGTTTCCATGTTCTGGCTATTACAAACAATGCCGATATGAACATAGCTGAACAATTGCTCTTGTGGTGTGGTTGAGCATTCCTTGGGTATACGCCCAAGAGTGGTATAGCTGGATCTTGGGGGAGATGGATTCCCAATTTTCTAAGAAAGCGCCATATTGATTTCCAAAGTGGTTATACAAGCTTGCATTCCCACCAGCAGTGGAGGAGAGTTCCCCTAGCTCCACATCCTTTCCAGCATAAGGTGTCTTCAGTGTTTTTGATCTTAGTCAATCTGAGAGGCGTAAGGTGGTATCTCAGAGTTGTTTTGATTTGCATTTCCCTGATGATTAGGGATGTTGAGCAATTCCTTAAATGTCTTTCAGCCATTTGAGTTTCCTCTGTTGAGAATTCTCTGTTTAGTTCTATAGCCCATTTCTTAATTGGACTGTTGGGCATTTTGATGTCTAATTTCTTGAGTTCCTTATATATTCTGGATATCAGTCCTCTGTCAGATGTGGGGTTGGTGAAGATCTTTTCCCATTCTGTAGGCTGACCATATCCTTTGTTCTACAAAAGCTTCTCAGTTTCAAGAGGTCCCATTGATTGATTGTTTCTCTCAGTGCCATGACCAGAAATTTTGAAAATAAACCAAATTAATGAAGTCTAGGTTTTCTTGAGGTTCTTTCTGGAAGAATTTCCCTAACAGAAATGCATCAGGAAAGCAGAGCTCTGGACTGACATTCAAATGTTGCAGTTTGGTGCTGCACAGTTGGTTAGATTTGAGTGGGAAGAGCACTGGATGGAGAGAGCTCTGCAGATGGAAGAGCTGAAGTTTGTTTATAGGTTCACTGTGGGGCACTGAGCTGCATAGAAACAAGCCGACCAACACTGCAAGAAATAGTCAAGGTAACTTGTGAAATAAATAGAAACATCTTCCAGAGACTTCAATCTTTAAGAAGAAACTTAGAAGACTGTAGGTGGTAAGTATGTGGGCAAATGCAGAAGAATGATTGCATTCTTTATTTTCTAAGACACAAACTGTTATTTATAGTAAAAATAATAAACTGGAATATGGAGGGTATTATAATAAGTGAGGAATCACATTTGACCACAGTGGTACTTAGGCTTTTTGTGAGGTAGCTCAGTATTAATTCTAAGTATGTACTGATAAGTTGAGGAAATACAGTTTCATCTTGACAGGGCCCATTAACAAAATATGACAATGCTATGACTAGAAAGCTGCTTAGGAAGGAAAATGCATTGCTAAAAAGTATTCAATTACCAAGCTTACTCTAACAGAAGGAAACACAGTGGTAAGTGACAGCAGAAGAAACTATACCTAGTAAGATAAAAGGCTTAAATGTAACCGTCTAAATAATTCCAGAGAATGTGAATGGATTAAACATTCTAATGAGATGCCAAAGATTATGAAAATACACAAGAAGTATCTTTTAAATAAGTGTATAGTGTACCTAGCAAGAGAGGCAGACAGCAAATGATGGCAAGTATATGCCATACAGCACTGGACAGAACAAGAAGCAGCTGGCTTTAAAACAAAGATGGTTCGAGATAGAATAGAACACTTGGATATACAGCAAACCCATCATAAAGGTACGCAGCTGTAATTCTGTAATCTCATAGCTCTATTTCAATACCTAATAGCTATCATCAGATTAAAATGAGAAACAAATAATTCTTCAATAATAACCAGAGATTCTAAACCTCTTCTTTCAGAGTGAAACAGCTAGACTCAAAGTAATGATTAAACATATAAATTGAACAGCAGTCTAACCACCTTTGTCTAATTGATATATAAAAAATGATGCACGCAACAGCACAAGGAACCCTTTCCAACTGCTTATGACATGTCATCCAAATGACAAAGTAGCAACAACAAAAAGTATACATCTCAGGAAAGACTGAAATTTATGATGCACAGTATAAATAAATAAAAATGAGAATGAGAAAAGATTTAAATATTTGGAGATGAAACAATGTAATTCTACATAACAACAAAATATACAGAGAAAGACTTGTAATGATGGTTCTGAAGTAATAATAATCTAGAATTGGTGGTAAGAAAACTTTCTGTATCTTTTTACTTGATTTTAAATGTGTGTGTGTGTGTGTGTGTGTGTGTGTGTGTGTGTGTGTGTGTGTGTGTAGATATACAGCATACACATATGTGTGTGGAGGACATAGGACAATTTTCAGGAGTTGCTTCTCCCTTTTCCACATGTTGGTCCAGGAGATGAACGTGCATCTATGAAACTTGTCATTACTTTGAACACATGTATCATCCATCCTCAAGGCCACTCTGCTCCCATATACTCTTACTGTGATAAACAATCCTGTCCATCCATCTTGTTATGAATGGCAGCATTTCCTGCTTTTTAAGTCTGAATAATATTCCATTTACATAACTGTATCCCTTTTGGAGTGTTTTCTTTTTATTTTGTTGCATTTTACTCAGTATGAGTTTGTTATTCTACCAATAGACTTTAAGAAAGCAAACTAAAAACATCCTCACAAAGAATTATGTTAGAATGTTTACAGCAACTTCAGTGGAATTAGCACCAAACTATAATCAAACCAAATTTGCACAGGAAAATAATTCCACAATGCAGAGACTACCCATACCACTTTGTGAAAGGAGTCAATTACCAGTACTTAGTACCACACACTTCTGCTAAACATTACACTGAAGAAAAGCAGCTACATAAAAAACAGGCATGAATTATGATTCAATTTCCACAATGTTATTTTTCTCTGTGTGTGTATACATAATATATTATATATTTAATACTGATATATTTGTAATCTAAGTAATAAAGCTTGCTTGAAGATAAGAAGACAGAGCCAGTCACAGGGGTAGCCACAGAGGTCAGGAAGTGGTGGCAAACACCTTTAATCCTACCACATGGGAGGCAGAGATCCCTCTGCATTTCTGTGAGTTTAAGGCCACACTGGGCTACACAAGATTAATCCAGTCTAAAAGAAAAACAGCCAGGCAGTTTCTTGTGCACACACCTTTAATTCCAGCACTTGGGATCACATGCCTTTAATCCCAGCACTAGGAAGATTGAGACAGGAAGTGATATAGCTGAGCAGGGAAAGGAATATAAGGCAGGAGGGGACAGGAATTAGGCCTTTTCAGCTGAGGACTCAGAGGCATTCAATCTGAGGATTTGTGGAGACAGGATCTTCTCTTTTCGGCTGAGGAGTTAGTGAGAAGTGGCTGTGGCTTGTTTCCTCTGATCTTTCAGCATTTACCCCAATATCTGGCTCCAGGTTTTAATTGTAAGACCATTTAGGATTTGTGAAGCATATATACATATCTGTGTGAGTGTGTGTTGTGAGTGTATGTGTCCTTTGAGTCTAGAAGACAGCACTGGATACCATAGAGTTAGAGTTGTAGGCTATTGTGTGCCACTCATCTTGGGTATTGGGAACCGAACATGGGTCCTCTGAAAGAACAGCAAGTATTTTAAATTACTGAGCCATCTCCCCAGCTCACATATGACATTTTCTCATGGTCAAAGCTATAACTAGTAAAAGAACTTAAAACATAAATTCTAATGAATGTGGGAACTCACTTTAAGAGGATGGGGGAGCTCAATGACAGGAACAATTGTATATGTTTGCTAATATCATCAAAATTGAGTCTGTGGGATCTGTCTATCTATCATCTATCTATCTATCCTATCTATCTATCTATCTATCTATCTATCTATCTATCTATCTATCTATCTATCTATGTGTCTAGCTATCTATTTATCTATCATCTATTTATCTATCTGTCTGTCTATCTATCATTTATCTATCTATCTACTTCATTGAATTTGTTGTTATCTAAGATTAAAATAAATGCATATATGAGGTAAAAAGGAGGACTTCTGCCACAGCTGTTTTAAACACATCTTGACAGATCTTTCCTTTTCTAAAGGCTAGTTTCATTGTAGTTATATGTACAGTAGCATTGACTTCGAACTTTGTGTAACTGGTTTCACTTTGTCCTCCTTTACAAAGTATTCCTTTTTCATGCTTTTCTAATTAAAGCTGTTGAAGCACGTTACTAAGTTCCCATTAGGTATTTGGGTTATACTGAGCTAACAGACTGACTAAAATCTTCAAGAGTTTAATGAACAAGATTTATATGTTGGTATTTCATATCCCACATGTCAACAGTAGACATTTACTTGGACATGCAGGGTCTGGACTATGAAAACTTCTCTTTCCTGTGGTATTGTCCTGTTTGCTTAGAGCAAGGCAAGAACAAGGCAGAGACTCCTCAGGTGGAGTTCACAGGTTGCATGAATATTTTCTACTGACAACTCCTAGTTTACAATCAGATACAAAATCTTAGCAGAACCTAAGAAGGGCTGCTGAGAAGTATGCATGTCAATTTTTATTGTGTACTTTCTTTTTCTGGGTTCTTTTAAGTTGTCTTGTAATTACTGCAGGCAGAGACCCAGCTAGACCCAATCACAGCCATCTTGAATCATAGCTACCATAAATACTCTTGGACTCTGGAGTGTTTTCTCAACATAGTTTCTCTGCTCACGTTAAACAAACAAAACCCTTTGAGTGGACTATCAAGCTTTATGTCTGGTTCCTGGTACAAATAGTGCCAGGAATATATCTAACATGTTTGATGTCAACTTAAGATAACCAGGTATATTCTAGACTGTTGGAAGTTCACTGTTCAAGTAAATCCAATTTCACACAGAGATGTGCTGGTCTTGCTACTCTTGAGTAATCTTCTGATCATGACTCCATACCAAGTTGCAGGTGGGACAATCCTGGATCTGTTGAAGTCATTTGCGTGCTCATAGGACATTGTGACCTTTTGTCATAGCAGGAATTGTTTTTCTCAGAACATATTGTATGATTCAGAGGTGGGCTGGCTGCAAGTGCATCAAACATGGAGCTAGGATTATGGGTAGGTAGGTCTAAGACTTGAAAGAGTATAAGGTAAAACTATTTTTCCTTTTTTTATTTTTGTTTGTTTGCTTTATGTACATGATTATACATATATCTGTTTGAATATTCATCTGTGAACCAAATGTGCCTGGTGACCTGGAGCAGAAGAAGGTGGTAGACACTGCAAAAATGGAGTTAACAGACGGTGGTGAGCTTTCATTCAGGTGCCTGAAACTGAACCCTAGTCTTTTGAAGAGCAGAAAACTCACTTAACCTTTGAGCCATTGCTCGAGTCCCAGTAAGGCTCTTTCTTTTTTTATTTTTTTAATTATGGTTTTCATTTATTTTTAAGTATATGAATATTTTGCGTGCATATATGTATGTACACCATACATGTGCCTGGTTCCTTTGGAGGCCAGAAGAAGATGTCTGGTCCCTTGGAACTAGTTACAGACAGTTGTGAACTGCCCCTGGGTACTAGGAACTGAACCTTAGTTACCTGCAAGATCAGCAAATACTCTTAATTGTTGAGCCATCTCTCCAGGCTTGAATTTCAATTTTTTTTAATTTTATAATGTAGTTTAATTTTATATATCGGTCATGGATTCCCCTGTCCTCCCTCCCCCCCCTTGCCCTTCCCCCAGCTCACCCCCCATTCCCATCTCATCCAGGGCAAGGAATCGCCTGGGGATTCAGAGATCCACAGACAGGCCCCGGGTGGAACTCTGGGATTCTAATCGACGAGAAAGAGGAGGGTTTATATGAGCGAGAATTGTTGAGATCATGATTGGAAAAAGCACAGGGACAAATAGCCAAACTAGTGGAAACACATGAACTATGAACCAATAGCTGAGGAGCCCCCAACTGGATCAGGCCCTCTGGATAAGTGAGACAGTTGATTAACTTGAACTGTTTGGGAGGCCCCCAGGCAGTGGGACCAGGACCTGTCCTTAGTGCATGAGCTGTCAGTTTGGAACCTGGGGCCTATTCAGGGACACTTTGCTCAGCCTGGGTGAAGGGAGGAGGGGACTGGACCTGCCTCAACTGAATCTACAAGGCTCTTTCTAATATGTGTGAAAATATATGTTATGGGTCAGATTTCAGTATATAATCTATGAAAAACAGGAAAAAGATACATTTATGGTCAAGTATTTCAGCAAGTATTATGGAAATGATCATATAAGCAAGAAAGAGAATGAATACATTACTTAGTATTGATCATAGAGGAGGCAGATGCACGTACATGCACACACACACACACACACACACACACACACACACACACAAACATACACACAATACACACACACTACCACCACCACCACCACCACCACCACCACCACCACCACCACCACCACCACCACCACCACCGTTACTGGGAGATTCAGGACACCTTGCAGCTAACTTTCTAAGCCTCTCTCCCCAGTGCAGCTATGGCACATATAGTAGGCCATATCTACTGTGCTTTGTTGAATTTCTCTCTGTTTACTTTCTGACATATTTTTTTTTCTAATCAAAGTTTTGTAAGTTTAGTCCAGTTTTGTCTAAGCTCATTGCTCAATTCTAAGTGCTTAGAAACCAATGATCAAATTGCTCATCAGTCTGATTGAATTCTGGGCCCTGAAATAAATGCAATGCCATATTTAATTATCACAGAAATTTGAAGTCATCCTTGTTATTTGAGGCACTCAAACAATCCAACAAATTTCATTTTAGAAATGATTCAAAAGCAAAGGTTTTTTTCTTCATCAAGCTAGTGGCTATACAATCCTATGATGAGTGACAAGGTTCATCCAGGCATGCTTGTTACCACGAGGAAAGTTGGCTGAACGTTTTTATTGTTCATCTCACTCAATATATATATATATATATATATATATATATATATATATATATATATATATTGTAAACAAGATTTTTATGTATGTGTATGTGTGTATTCTAGTTAGTTTTTTTGTTAATCATTGAATCATTTTGGAAGAGGGTCTCTCAATTAAAAAATAATGCCACTGTCCTATGGGTAAATTTGTAAGGCATTTTTTTTTTGACTAATGATTGATGCCCACTGTGGGTTGTGCCATCCCTGGGAAAATGATCATGAGTTTAAAAGAAAACAAGATGAGTGAGTCATGGGGGCAAGTCAGTAATACGTATTTTTTTTATGGCTTCTGCTTTAGTTCCTGCTTCCAGGTTCCTATCTTGAGTTCCTGCTCTTACTTCCCTTACAAATAGAGTGTGACTTGAGAGTTAAAAGGTGAAATAAATCCATTCCTCTTCAAAATGCTTTTGGCCATGGTGTTTTATCAGAGCAATAGTAACCCTATCTAAGACAGTATGTATGTGCCTGTAGTACGTGTGTTAGTGTGTAGCTGAAGAAGTTACAGACAGTCTTGAGCTACCTGACTTGGGTGCCGGAAGCCAGACAGGTCCTCTGCAAGAGCAGAAAGGCTCTTAACCTGAGGAGTCACTGCACTAGTAGCAAATTTAAATGGTGTTAAATGGTGCTTTTTTTATTTTGTATTTTTTTATAGGCTGTAATTGTGACCATCCCTCAGCATTTCCTAGGAATGTCAAGACAGAATCCATTTTGAAAATGAGCTAATATATGTTTTTCTTTCTGTCCTTACCCAAAACAACAACAACAACAACAATGCACTATACTAATAGAATCATTAAGAAACAATCAACTCAAATCTAATATATTTTCACATTTCTAAGTAATTAGAGAAAATAATGAAAGAGGCAGTCTTATAATTTAACGTAAGGTCTTATTATCCAATATTTATGACACAAGACTTCGAAGAAGCAAAATAAGAAAATAAAAAATGGAATTTGTCTCATAAATAGAATGTCTATAAATTAATATATACCAAGCTTAGAGTAAGCTATTCTAGTCAAACTGTGGTCAAGTATGGCTTGAAGTGATCAAATCACCTATGGTATTCAACTATGCAGATTAGCAGTCACATAATAGTTTTTGTAACTGCCTTTATATTCATAATAAATTATTTTATGCAACATATTTTAAAAGTTTCCTGTTTATAATGATAAGGTGGTTGTGTTGGTTTGAATAAAAATGGCCGCCAAAGGCCTATAAGGATTGGCACTACTAGGAGGGATAACCTTACTGGAATAGGTGTGGCCTTGGTGGAGGAAGTGTGTCACTGGACATGGCCTTTGGGGTCTCAGGTGCTCAAGCCATGCTAGTGTGGCAATCATTTCCTGCTGCCTGTGGATCCAGATGTAGAATTCTCAGCTACCTCTCCAGCACCATGTCTGCCTGCATGCCACCATGCTTCCCAACATGATGATAATGGACTAAACTTCTGGACTATAAGCCAGCCCCAATTAAATGTTTTACCTTTTTTTTTTTTGGTTTTTCAAGACAGGGTTTCTCTGTGTAGCTTTGTGCCTTTCCTGGAACTCACTTTGTAGACCAGGCTGGCCTCGAACTCACAGAGATCTGCCTGGCTCTGCCTCCCGAGTGCTGGGATTAAAAGGGTGCGCCACCACTGCCTGGCAATGTTTTTCTTAATCAGAGTTGCTGTGGTCATTGTGTCTCTTCACAGCAATAAAATCCTAACTAAGACAGAAGTATTATTTTATAAAAGGAACACTGAAATCTTTATCATACAAAGAAAACCTTAGAGCAGAAGATCTTATCACACAGTAAAAAAGACTTTTGTGAGAGTCAGACATTTTACTTCTTGGAGATTATTTCCATGAAGATGGGTCACATTAATCCTTATAAGCCCTGCCATTAGGTCTTCCTCCAAGATGTATGGTCTTAACATTCTGTCTCATATTTTTTTAATGTGGAAGAAATGGTACAATTTTTATGTTGATAATATCTAAAAATACCAGTAATGGTTGAGAAATGACTGCATCAAATTGTTCCTTGCATATCCATTCTCAGTATATTACTTTAAAGAAAATATTACCCTTAAACTTTGTAATGTTCAATTGTAGATGACTTTCACTGACCTAGTCAGAAGAAGAAATCCATAAATTATCTGGAGCAATGAAAGACAAAAAATTTCTTGTGTCTTCTTCTAGAGGAAGGTCTGGCAAGTATTTCTCAGCTGAGACTTTAGCAACCCTTTGACATTCAAGGCACAGAAACTATATGAACTGAAATGAAGGCTGTCAGCAAAAAATAAGATTTGAATCATAGGTGATGCTTATTGTAGTAGTATGAATGTAATTGGCTTTCATAATCTCATAGGGAGTGACACTATTAGGAGGTGTGACTTTGTTAGAGTAGGTATGGACTTAGAGGAAGTATGTCACTGTGGAGGCAGGAATTGAGGTCTTATATATGCTCAAGATACTGAACAGTGTCTTAGACCATTGCCTGTTGCCTACAAGTCCAGATGTAGGCCACCCGGCTACATGTCTGCCTACATGCCACCATGTTGCACCATGATGATATTGGACTAAAACTCTGAAAATGTAAGTCACCTCAATTAAATGTTTTTCCTTTATAAAATTGCCATGGTTATGGTGTCTCTTCACAGCAATAGAAACCCCAACTGTGACACATATCTATACAGAAAGGTAGGCCACCCTTTGAACAAATACCCTTGCTATTTGTGGAAGTTGGTCTTAGCTCACTGCTATCTCTAAATACATATGGAAATCTATGGTAGATCAAGTTCCTTATATTACATAGTCAAGCTTTTGGAAATGGTACTTGCAATTCTCCTGCATCTGTAGTTGTAATGCTATATAACAGGGAAAAATCAATAAAAAAAGGGATACATATTTTTAGTGGAGAACCAATTTTACGAATATTTTGATTTGTTATTGGTGGTATTAATGGGTGTAGGATTTGAAGATGTGAATTTCATTGTTAGAAGTTAACCTGAGGCACATACTGAAGTCTTACAGGCAGCAGTGTGTAGTGGGTGGCTGCTTGAGCCATTCCTTGTAGCACTGCCCCTTGAAGTGAGGTAGCAGGTAACTGTCACACCTGCCTATGAACTTGAGGTACATGCCCCTGGGCATGGCCACTAGGGGACTCTTACGACCTGGGATACACATTTGCTCTCTCTCTTCATTGCCTTGTGAAGGAACAGACTAGAGCAGATCTCTCAGGAAAATAGTATTGGACTGTGCTTCACCTTTCCAAGACTCTGTGACAAATTCCTTTATTCTGTCTTCTGAGTTAACCCCCAAATAAATTCCTTTGCTTATTAAATAGACTCCGTGGATTGCGAGAGATATAATCCCAATAGCAGTGCCTGTTTTCATTCCTGCTATGTAACAGTCTCCCAAATGAAACACTATGCATGCCAAACAATCGAGAAATAGCGAACTCAATTGTGGTCTAGCCAGATGACTGAATTTTAGAAAATTATTTTTAAAAAGTATTAAAAAATGACAAGTAGGACTGAAAAGGTAGTTCAGCAGTTAAGAGCAATGGCTGATCTTTCAGAGCACCTGGGTTCAATTTTCAGCACCAACATGATGGCTGGGACTATCTGCCACTCAACTTCCAAGGGATCTGACATCTTGTCACCACCCTGGATATCAGAAACACTTGTGCACAGATATAAATGTGGGAAAAAATACACATAAATAAAACTTAATAAAATAAAAAAAAGCTAAAAACATTGACAAGAAAATAATTGCTATATAGTATTATCTGGTTCAAAGCAGAGTAACAAGCACTCTGATTTTAAAATTCCAACTTTGTGCAAGGAAAAATGACAAGCAATGCACACCCATTTCTCTGTGCAAATGCATAAACACACATACTATAGAACCTGGCATTAAATTTACCATACACGGAAGAGTGCTGTCTGACCAGTAGGATGTTTAGTACTTTTTATTATATTATATTTAATATTTAATATAAATATTAAAGTATTTATATACTTTCTTATATTATCCAAATTATGTACAATAAATATAAGGATTTATTATAAAAGAATAGACAATGGTTTCATAAAAAGATATTTAGCTAAAAAGGATCTGTAAAAAAAATCAAGATTTTGTGAATTATAAAAGAATTAGATCTTCTTCCCCAAGGAAATAGTGATTAGGAGTAAAACTGAGATGATGAAAAAGGAGAAAATTCATGTCTTATATTTCACAGGAATTTATTGTAGTTTTACAATTCTAGAGCTGTGGGTTTAGCAGGGGAAAATCTATCATTAGAAATGACAAATGGGTCACTTGTGCTTCAACAAGGAACAACGAGCGGTTGTAATATAAATAACCTTAGTATATATACCTGTAAGTGGTCCAGATGTGGATAAATGCTGTAAAAGGATTTTAGATATAGATTCATTGCTCAGGTTGCTATGGTAACTATAATCCCAATCATGCCTTCATAAACCAAAGTCTATTTGATTTTTGTCATTCTCGTCTAGGGGATTTCTGTATTCTAAGAATATTTAAAGCTCATTTGGGAAAAGAAGCTAAGCTCTCAAAATCTAGATCCTTTATTGTTTTATCTATGGCCAAAAGCTTCTGCACTAGCACAATGCAATCCTTAATGTATACGTGGTGACTCACTCTTGTACTTTAATTTGTATGGTAATTTAATCATTTATAAGGAGTACCCATTCTGGTTTGTTTACTTGGTCTCTGGCTCTTGCTCTTTCTTTCAGATATATGTGTTTGTTCACTTAGAAAAACAGGACTGAGAAGCCAGCTGTGCTTGTGAAGGCGACTTTCATGTCTGGTTTACAGCACTCTATGCTTTCCTCGGCTAGCAATGCTGCCCTGGCATCAAACGCTGATGGCCAAGAGGCAGGCATCAAAACAAAACAAAACACCAGGAGATAACATAATTCTTCCCAATGCCCCATTTCTTTTGCTTCCCACTCTCAGCAAATGCCTTTTTGGGGAATAAAAATTACACAGCTTTTAAAAGTAATGAAATGGAATGAAGTTCGATTTATGTGTATTTTTGAGAAAACTATAACCATTTAAATCGACTTCCCTTTATAGTCACCCAATCATACTTGTCATCTTGGAGTCTCTGACATTGGCACGTAACTTCTCTGGATTTTCAGGATTTGCTGCAACTTACAGGTTAAAGGGCTAACCTTATGAGCTATGACTTGACTCTGCTACATTTCTGACCACGTTTTTCCGACCTTTTCCAAATCCCACTGCCCCCCCCCCCCACCCCAATAATTTCATGTTGTTGTTTTCAAGTCAAGATTCCATGGCTACTTTTTCCTGGAAGAACTTTACCTGTTTCATCACTTTCTTGTGCCCTTTCCTTGCTGTTTCCAGGATTCCATAGGAAGGAAGCACTTCTGTGAACCTTCCCTGTGACCCTTAAGGACCAACCATGGAGACCAAACCTACGGAACCTCATGCCTCCCTTTTGTTTGCTACCCTCACATTTGGCTTGCTTTATTATTGTGTTAAATATGGCTAGACTTAAACAAATAATTGAAGTTGCCTTTCAAAATAAATTGCCTTTAAATAAAATGTAATTTTTCTCTCCTACTCAGTGACTCCCAGATAAGCTGCCCCTACTCTCTCTACTCTCTACCAGGGAGAAATATATTTTCCTGGGTTTTGAAACTAAGTGACTTCTTGATGGGTAAGTACTTCAAAGCAAGATCAGTGGGAAACACAAATACTCCATCTTATAAGCTTTGCTGGTCATTGCTGCATTTCCTATGTCCTATTTTCTCTTTCTCATGGGACCATGTCTGCCCCGATGGCCTTGCCTCCTTGTTGTTCAATCAAGTCTCTCTTTAAAAAAAAATGTTATTTTATAAGACCTGCTGGAGGCAATACAGTGCACAATATTTCTGCCAAATTTAATAAAGTGGAACAAAACATCCAACCAAAATAAAGCCTTTATGTAAAAGAAGCTCTGAACATAGGCCACGGAAAATACTTGGCAAGGAGAATATGTGTGCTCTAGAGATGCTTTTCATTGGGGGCTCACCAGGGTTCACTAGGTTACATCCTGAAAACTATTAATGACTGTAGAACAGATGAGGCCATTTTTAAATACTGTCACCCACAACAGTTTTAGTGGCCAAGTTGATCACTGCACAGGTCCTACAAAATCAGTAAATTGCAAAGCAAAGCTGTTGGTGTGGTAGGGAATCTAGGACAGAAATCCAGTGTGGCTGCTGTCTGGAAGCACAGTGATGTCAGATCAAAATTACTAAGCCAAATTTTCACCTGCAAATACAAGACTGTTATCTATTTAATGAATAACTAACAGAATGGCAATTTGTTTTCTATCCAAAAAAAGAAAATCAAGTAGGCATTACTAATAGATATTCAAAAGAAAGGAATTTTTTTTAAAGTCACAAGCATCAAAAATCAAATGAATAAGTAAAACTGAATAAATATAGCAACATCAGCAATAGATCTTTGCATTGCTTTATTTAATTCACTATGGGGTGAATCCTCTCAAGGAAAACCATGCATTATATTTTGATGTATTAAGAATTTCCACAAATATTTATTCGTTAAATACTTTGAGATGTGACTGATGTAATTATATTTAATAGAAAAGATTAATTCCATTATTTCAGACATCTCTGTAATGGAGATCAAATCTCAATAACATTAGAAAAGCCAGTGTTTACCATTTCCAATAACTGTCAATTTTCTGCCAGTGAATAGCAATCAAATTTGTCCTGGAGTACATCACAGGTCCTGTCTTTTTCTTGCTTTGGATAGCCCTCTGTGTAAATAACATGTTGACTGGCCAGTAGCCAGGCAGGAAGTATAGGCAGGACAAGCAGAGAAGAGAATTCTGGGAAGTGGAAGGCTGAGTCAGAGAGACTCTGCCAGCCGCCGCCATGAAAAGCGAGATGTAAGGAACCGGTAAGCCACGAGCCACGTTGTAACTTATAGATTAATAGAAATGGGTTAATTTAATATGGAAGATCTAGATAACAAGAAGCCTGCCACGGCCATACAGGTTGTAAGCAATATAAGTCTCTGTGTGTTTACTTGGTTAGGTTTGAGCAGCTGGGGGACTGGTAGGTGAGAGAGATTTGTCCTGACTGTGGGCCAGGCGGGACTGGAGAAAACTCTAGCTACAATTTCTCCCACCCATGTTTTACTTTCAAGAATGTGGTGTACAGTCTGAGTAAAAGTGTGACCTACAAGAAACCCTTGTCTAGGAGAGCAGCTTTTGACACATTTTTTTGAAGCAACTCTTGGTCTAGTTTGTATGGAACCGGAGCTGCCTCTTCCTTCCCTTGCATTTCACTCTAAGTTTAACAAGAGAAGCTGCTAAGAACTTATTGAACTCATGATCACTCTTATTCAAATAGACCCAACAGTGTCTAGGCAAGACATAATTACATGATTAGCTATTGAAAACACAAAAGCCATCCCTTCAATTAGTATGCAAGCATTCTTCTGACAGAATAAATGCAGAAATCAAAGATGATTGAGCAGGTGATTATTTCTATTTTTCTAGGCACATGGATGAGGGGGTAAAAGGTTATTTTTAAAAGGCTTTTTAGTATGAAAAAATATAATTTTTTAAAGAGATAAACTGCCACCCTGAAAAGATACAGGGGTTATTCTCATATAAAGTTATGGTCTTTTAATCAAGACATATACTTTAAAATAAAACGCCACCATTTCTTCTAGTGCATAGAGAATATCTAAAACTTTTCTCTGATAAAAGTGTAATTTCACCACCAATCAAAACAGTTAATAACTACCTTTGATTATCCCATGAACATTCTTTTTGGCAAATGTATACAGTAACAGTAAAAATCACAGTACCCTGAATCAAAGGCAAGTCTTTCTTAAAGTTTCAAATTTTAGGAGATGTATCACCTTTATTGTTTCAATTCCCCTGAGACCATACACAACTAGATTTAAGTCCACAGAAACAACTCAATGGACTTGTCAGCAGTTCCAAAGTATACAAGCTAAACATAAGCCTTGGTTTCTGGGCTCTTATGCTTTTTTTTCCAGAGCAAAGATCTCTTGTCTTCCACAGTAAAGATACAAAATCTGCTAACAACAGTCAATAATAATCATAATCATAATCATAATCATAACTACAAATGGTCTTAGGGAATTCCGTCAATAGTTGTCACAATTCAGGAAATGACTTCTTTTGGCAAATCTTAATCATTTTGAAACGTAAGGTTACTACAAACCATGACATAAGCTACTTACCTTTAATTGGTGGTCCTATAAATTTTATCAAGTGGACTGCTTATAAATGTTATCAAGTAGACTGACCTCCTAACTCACTGACATTAACAAGATAGTATATATCTGATTTAAATCCTAGGAGACAGTATCAGTGATTGACATACATGTATCTATCTATCTATCTGTCTGTCTGTCTATCTATATCTATCTATCTATCTATCTATCTATCTATCTATCTATCTATCTATCTATATATATACATAAAATCCAACAAAAGGTTCAAAATAGTATAAAACAAAGTAATACCTTCCACAAGTAAAATATGGAAGCGCTAAAGTATCTTAAAATTTGGTTCAGTTCCTTCACGTCTTTCTTCTCCCATGTGTGCCTGAATTTGTTATTTTCGTAAGAATTGTCTGACTATGTTGAAGCCACTTAAAGAAAGTGGATTCCACTCTCAATGTTGAGTAAGAGCAGCACCTTAAAATCTTTGTCATATGTCACTTCCTGTTATATACCGATGTTTTGCTTTTCCTTAGAGATATATTTCACCTGCAATCAGTCACTCATAATCTAATAAATACATAAACAAAAAGCTGAAGCTAGAATAAACCAAAGAACTCATTGTCTTACTTCCAGAATATTTGATTTTCCTGAATAACATCACCTCATTTCTTCCCCCAATTCTGTAGTGAAATTTCAGACATACGGACTTATAGCAATAAAAGGTTTAGCTAATAAATAATAAAAATAAACCTATAAAAATGGCATCCACAATAAAAGTAAATAAAATAATAACATTGGGACATCTGGAGTACTTAGAACAAAATACAAAAATGGTTGTGGGTTTTAGGAATTAAACTTCACCTGTTATTTTCACTAGTTTTTACCACCCAAAATAAAAGGGGAGTTGGATAAGTGTCAGCAGCAAATGAGAATACAAAGATCTTGTTGATAAACCCTGAGACATGTGGATAAGCTGGTACCAACGGCTAGGTATAATGAGGCCATATCCATAAAATAATGCTTAATACAGCTGCCTTCTGGAGAGATGTTCTCTCTACTAAGAACAAATCTATGATGAGAAATCCCAAGATATTGTCCCAAATGTCTGTTGGCTACATTCACTAAGTAATTGAAACTGAGATTTAATTTTTGAATTCAGAGGAAAACTTTATCTCCTGGTATACAAATCTCCTCCAGGTGAGGGTCCCAAGTAAACCTCATTACATTTTCACTGTGGCTGACTTTTTACTTTGATGGCTTGTTGTAGAGAGATATGGAACTGAAATGTTTGCTGGCACACAGGAATCCCTGAAGCACAGAGCCTGTGGAGAGGCCCCGGAAGGGGCGGACTGGAAGCTCTCAGCTAGCAGCTAGTGTCTGAACTACAGACAGGAAGATGAAGACAGAAGCAAACTGCCTCCCATTCTACATGCTCATTAAACTGTTCTTCTGGAGGTAGATAAATGAAGTTAAAGTCACCATGGAACATGTCCTATGATCTGGGGACACTAGGTGATAAATGTGAGATCAAGACTGCTAAGTTTCTATCAATTTCCTTATATTCTACTTTTAGAAGATGCTGCCATATTATATAGTCATAAAAAGAATTTCTATATAATTAGCTATTTCAATTTCCATTTTTCAGCTGACACTGACAAGTTAAAAAGTTAAATCCCTCTTCACAACTTTCTAGAGAGTCCCTCTGAGCACTTCCCTTCTCTACACTCCTACAGAAGCCCCACATTCTGGGGCCTCAAGCCCTTTGCATTACCACATAGCATGGATCTCCACTGATCTGTAGGAAAGGCATGCTCTCTCCCTTTCCTGGCTTCAAAGCCAACGATATTGACTCAAATGTAATCAAATATTTGGTTTATAATTTGTCTGTCCAGGGCCTGATTTGGGAATGTTTTATCTGCCAGACCTTCGTCAATTCAAGTGGTCATAAACTATTTTATCATTTTGGAGACTTCATTTCAACACTGCATTTATGCAGTGTGCGAACACCGAAGACAATGCTTAATTTCTCTTTCAGTCATTCTGAGAAATTCCCAATTGTCTCCTTCCCTTGTTCTCACTGAACCAACCAACACAAGTATTTGTTAGGGGATGAAGCAGTTGGGACAGAAGTCTTTGCTGAATTCTACAGCCTAACAGTCCTCAGAGCTTTTGTAATGAGGACTTCTCACATTAAACCTCCTAATTAGTATTTGCCTCCTCTCTCTATGTTTAATATAAGGCCAACATTTTATTGCTTAGATTTTGTGTTGTTAAGCATCTACAAGATTTTAAAACACCTGCCAGATTCTCTATAACTCAATTTGATTTAATGTTCAAGGCAGAATGCCACATGCAGAGAAAGAAGCAAATTATTTTTACTTCTAGGCTCTTTTGTCTTCATAGATCTACATTTAAATATATCATGGGGAGGGAAAACAAAACAGAAATGATCCCAGAATTATGAAGATGGAAGACAAAATTTTGAGGTGGTTGAAAAAGTGGTTAAATAATGTAAACTCTAACATTCTATTTAGAAGATAGAGAGCACTAAGAGGAACTAAGCATTTCAGGTGTAAATCATCTTTAAGTAGCCTTGGGTTCGCTCTCTGCCCACATGTCTAGCAGGGACTCTCTGTGTACCAGACTGGTATGCATCCCATAACCGGCTAATAAGTGTGCATCATGGAATTTAAATAAATAAACTATATCTCTGCTCTACTAATAGTTGGCACACATGTTTATCAAGGATTTCAAGGAAATGTGAGGAAAATGCTTGAAGTTCTAAGGTGGAAACACAATGATTGCTTTTTCTCTTGTTTCTTTTATTTTGTTAAGATGCTTTTAATGAGGTAGTTGAGAGTTAAAGAAAAAAACAATTATCACAGACATTGTTATAACATGAAGTCCTTATACACTGTTATAAATATGTCCTTCAGACGATTGTCAGTGGAAGTTCTATAGAACTTCATTTCATGCCAGGAAAAGCAAACTTTAGGTAAGTAGTTGAAGGCTTCCGTTGTAACTACATACTTCAGCTACTGTGCTGCCCAGCATTTAAGCTCAGCTTGGTCTTAGATGTTCCTTGGATGATCCCAATGATGTTCTACCTCCATATATAATCATAAAATTAAATAGGATTTTCTTCTCAGTCACCTGGACAAACAGCATTTGATCACGTCATTTACACCAGTGAAAACAAAAGGGAGGGTAATTCAGGGTCAGCTACATAACCACACACTCCACACTCACACTCATTTAGCCTAAATTCTGCATTGTAACTACAGCAGTGACATCACTCAACTATGCCCCTCTTTGAGAAACTGACCAATAACGCTTAGAAGACAGACAGTTGCAAACGTCTCCATCAAAGTTGATGAGACATGGAAAATACCTCCCAGAAACCATTCTACTAACCTTAGCAGAAGCTGACTACATGATCTCTGAAAATGAAATTCGAGTTCATTTCATCTATACTAAACAAACAAACAAACAAACAAAAACAAACAAACAAAAGCCAACATAGCTATAGTCTCACACTAACCCAAAGAAACAAACTACCGAATTACCCCATCAATGTGATGGACAAAAGTAATTAAAAAAATAAATAATATCAAAATAAATAAATTTACCCCAACTCAAGATTAATTTCAATAAAGTTAAATTATACTCAACAGACAGTCAGGAACCAAAAAATTTTATAAATTAAAAATGTTTGTTCAATAACTAGATATGATAATAATGTTCATTAAGCATTAATTTATGCAACTTATATTACCCCCAAATACTTGTTCTCATAATACATTAAAACTGCTAGGTGAAGAAAGAAAAGACTGCTAATCCCTACCCAAATCACTTTTCAGTTGAGAAAGGAGAGACAATAAAATACAATTAGGTCATGATTTGTTACATTCAGGGGAAGACGAGTGTACAACTAATGCCAGCTGTAAAGCTTCATAGAGGAATAGTTCCTATGATGACAGGAATAGGAGGTAGACATTTCAGGCAAAATAAGTAGTCTATGCAGAGTCACTGAGATGAGGAAAAGCTGACTGAGTCGAAATGAGCTGTTGATGTTTATGCCTTTAGCTTTTACAATACCCACACTTATTAAAAAGCATGATAGCATTTCTTCCTATAAAAACAGTAACACTGAAAACAAGTTGAATATTACAGTAACACACAGCTTCCAATTTTCACTGAGATATTAGATGTCATTTCCAAAATTGATCAAAAATCACAATGAAATTGAGAAGGGAGAGGCCATTGAGATTATCACCATGTATTATCCCCCAAGTGATATATCAATGAGATCCAAAATTTTTCAAATAACTTGTACATACTATTTCGTAATTTCAAAGTTCAAAACAGGAGTTCCTAATTTTGACAGTGATTCAAAGCACATGAAGACACCAGCTATGCTTATACTATGGATTGAAAGACCAGCTGATAAGTATTTCATCAAATCCCCTTGAATAATTATAAAATTCTTAACCTTTTATATATGTGGAAAATGCTGTAAAATCTATAAAAATTCTATTTGTTTAATATTTCATAAATCACTACTTTTATATTCAATACATAAAATCTATACCTGTATACATTTGTGTTCTTATTTTATAAAGTTTGACACTTTTATAATTATGAGGTATACGTTAGAGAAGGGAACTTCAACAATGATTTTGCTCTGAAAACATCAACGTTTTCATTAAAGGGCTTAATATAAGATTTTTACCTTATTCCAGCAAGTTAGATTATAGTTTCTTCCTAACTGCTATAGTTCTGAATTATGAAGTACATCACAGAGGCAGAGCAGTTAAAAACTTAGCTTTCAAAATCAGTCTAAAAATAATGTTTTCTGTTTATACTTTAAATATTTCCTACATTCATACAATATATTTTGATCGTATGTATACACCACCCTCCAACTCTGACTGGTGTTCCTACCTCCTTCAACTTCATGCACACTCTTTTTTTTGTTTTTGTTTTGCTCTTAATAAACACTTGAGTCCAATTAGTGCTGCTCATATGCATGTGAGTGTGGAGCCATCCACTGAGGCCTAGCTGCCATGTCCCCAAAGGAGAATGATTCCTCTTCCCTCTGCAGCCATCATCTACTAATAGTTCCTCTGCTAAGAGTGGGGTTTCAGTGACTCCTCCCCTACAGATGTTTTTATTTAATGTTAAGTTTAAATATTGTCAGAAGAATGATGAAGAAAATATTTTCTTGTAACACAGATAACATTGTTAATAGGATGTGGTTAAATTCTATTTATACTAGGGAAATCACAGAAGCATTGTAAAGATCTGTTAAGTGAATGCATGGGTATAAGAAGATAAGAATAGATGCTTCACAATTTTAGTTAAATAACAAAATACAGAATGTGTTTATAGAGTAACTGTGATACTTAAAATGTTAATCTTCTGGCCACACAGCCCCTGGGGAGACTATTTCAATGTTGATTCTCTTCTCCTGGGCCCTATGTAATGGAATAGTGAAAATTAGAAAGTGAGAGGGGCATTGAATATTTTCTTTAGGAAATATTTCCTTGGTTATTTTAAATAAGGCCATGTGTATAAAAACTTTTACCATGCTGCCTGCCACTTTAACAGCATACTGCTTTGACAACACAGACCACTCAGGAGGAAGCAAAGCATAGACAATTACTTGCTTTAATGTGGTCATGTAAGATTGACATAGTAGTCAGGTAGTAGCCTCCAATGACCTCCCCCTGCCTTTATGTGACTGCTAGAATAATCTTCATAAAATTTATCGCCTTTGTTCAGTTTGTCATATTGTCTCCATGCTTAATGTAAATACGTATTTTCTCATAATATTCTTTGTATACACTAGTTATTTTTAAATAAAATTTAAAAGACCAATATCACATAAGTTAGCAAGGTTAGTCTAATGAAAAGTAAGTCCAAAATAGTCAGAATGGGTTGCAAATTAGCACATCCCTGTCTTATCCCCAACTTCAAGAGAGAACCACAATCATAAGGGAATAGTAGTTATTATGTTAAATGGCATGAACTCCTATTTACTGGGTATATTAGAGCTTTAAAATATACATTAAAAATAAGGAAGTCTCAAAACTAACAATATTAGCAGCTTTCTGAAGAAAACATAGTGTAATCAGAATAATCTTGGAGAAAGCCTAAGAAAGATAGAAAACATGAAATTAGATGTAAATAAAAAAAGAAGTTGAGGTAGAAGAAGAAAGTTACAGACTTTTTATATAAAATATTTTAAGACTTAAAAAGCCCTGTGAATTCTATCAGCAAATACAAACAGTAAATGTTCATTTAATCAGTAGCAGGAATATGAAGGAGTCATAGTTGTTGAGAACACAGACAGACATCAAGAAGACCACCAATGGATTCTATGGTCAATAGCAAGCAACAAATTTTTTTTTTTTTATTTTACAATACAATTTGGTTCTACATATCAGCCACGGATTCCCTTGTTTTCCCCCCTCCCACCCCTCTCCCCTTCCCCCCAGCCCACCCCCCATTCCCACCTCCTCCAGGGCAAAGCCTCCCCCGAGGACTGAGATCAACCTGGTATTCTCAGTCCAGGCAGGTCCAGTCCCCTCCTCCCAGGCTGAGTCAAGCGACCCTGCATAAGCCCCAGGATTCAAACAGCCAACTCATGCAATGAGCACAGGACCCAGTCCCACTGCCTGGGTGCCTCCCAAACAGATCAAGCCAATCAACTGTTTCACCCATTCAGAGGGCCTGATCTGGGGGTCCCTCAGCCATTGGTACATAGTTCATGTGTTTCCATTCGTTTGGCTATTTGTCTCTGTGCTTTATTCAACCTTGGTTTCAACAATTCTTGCTCATATAAACCCTCCTCTTTCTCACTAATTAGACTCCCAGAGCTCCACCCGGGACCTAGCCATGGATCTCTGCATCCAGATCCCTCAGTAGTTGGATGGGGTTTCTAGCACGACAATTAGGGTGTTTGGCCATCCCATCACCAGACTAGGTCAGTTTGGGCTGTCTCTCGACCATTGCCAGCAGTCTATTGTGGGGGTATCTTTGTGGATTTCTGTGGGCCTCTCTAGCACTTTGCTTCTTCCTATTCTCATGTGGTCTTCATTTACCATGCATGGTCTCCTATTCCTTGTTCTCCCTCTCTGTTGTTGATCCGGCTGGGATCTCCCACTCCCCTAAGCTTTCTTTCCCTCGACCCTTGCCCTTCATTACTCCCACTCATGTCCATGCTGTTCATGTAGATCTCATCCATTTCTCTGTCATTGGGCAATCCCCGTGTCTTTCCTAGGGTCCTGTTTTCCAGGTAGCCTCCCTGGTGATGTGAGTAGCAGTCTAGTCATCCTTGTTCTACATCTAGTATCCTCTTATGAATGAGTGCATACTATGTTTGTCTTGCTGAGTCTGGGTTACCTCACTCAGGATGATTTTTTTCTTGATCCATCCATTTGCCTGCAAATCTCATGATGTCATTGTTTTTCTCTGCTGAGTAGCATTCCATTGTGTATATGTACCACATTTTATTTATCCATTCTTCAATTGAAGGGCATCTAGGTTGTTTCCAGGTTTTGGCTATTACAAACAATGCTGATATGAGCATAGCTGAGCAAGTGCTCTTGTGTTATGATTGAGCATTCCTTGGGTATATGCCCAAGAGTGGTATAGCTGGATCTTGGGGGAGATGGATTCTCAATTTTCTAAGAAAGCACCATATTGATTTCCAAAGTGGTTGTACAAGCTTGCATTCCCACCAGCAGTGGAGGAGAGTGAAAGGACCAAGCAAATGCCATAACAGGCTGCTCAGTCTTCTCTCAGAGATCAGGCCTCAATTTCAGTTTCCTGAGACTTGAGCAAGCAGTTTCTGGGAGGGCCATGAACAAAAGACATAGTCCTTGCAGTAGCTCCCTTTCTGCATGTACTCTGACTGCTCAAAGTTCAGCCAGATGTTTACTCTCTGGGGCCCCTCACCAACTTAAAGTTATGTGCAGTACGTGCTTGGCCAGCCAGCCCCCATGGTGGCTCAAGGACAAAGCCTGGGACTTGTGCTGGACTGCCCCCAAAGTAATAAATTGTAACCACCAACCAGTAAATTCAAAGGTTACATACCCTCACCCAATTAAAAGAGAACAGAGATAAAAATAAACCAATCCAAGTTGCACCTGTGCAAAACTCCCCCAACCCCCCTGAAGGGCTTGTGGATTTTGCCTTTAAAAAGCTAGCCACACAAAGAAAAAGCAAGTTCCTCCTGGCCTCATGGTTACTACGAGTGAGTGCTTTGGATCGAGCTTCCCTGCCCGCGGCTTGTAAAAAGAAATAAACCATGCTTTTGCATTCTGTACCTAAGGTCTTAGGTGGTATCTTTGGGGTCCCAATCTGGGCATAACAGAGAGTTCTCCTAGCTCCACATCCTCTCCAGTATAAGGTGTCTTCAGTGTTTTTGATCTTAGCCATTCTGACAGGCATAAGGTGGTATCTCAGAGCTGTTTTGATTTGCATTTCCCTGATGATTAGGGATGTTGAGCAATTCCTTAAATGTCTTTCAGCCATTTGAGTTTCCTCTGTTGAGAATTCTCTGTTTAGTTCTATAGCCCATTTCTTAATTGGACTGTTGGGCATTTTGATGTCTAATTTCTTGAGTTCCTTATATATTCTGGATATCAGTCCTCTGTTAGATGTGAGGTTGGTAAAGACCTTTTCCCATTCTGTAGGCTGTCGTTTTACCTTGTCGACCATATCCTTTGCTCAACAAAAGCTTCTCAGTTTCAAGAGGTCCCATTGATTGATTGTTTCTCTCAGTGTCTGTGCTACTGGTGTTATAGTTAGGAAGTGATCTCCTATGCCAATGTGTTCAAGACTACTTCCTACTTTCTCTTCTAGCAGGTTCAGAGTAGCTGGATTTATGTTGAGGTCCTTGATCCACTTGGACTTAAGTTTTGTCCATGGTGACAGATATGGATCTATTTGCAGCCTTCTACGTGTTGATATCCAGTTATGCCAGCACCATTTGTTGAAGATGCTTTCTTTTTTCCATTGTACAGTTTTGGCTTCTTTGTCAAAAATTATATGTTCATAGGTGTGCGGATTAATGTCAGGGTCTTCAATTCGATTCCATTGGTCCACATGTCGGTTTTTATGCCAGTACCAAGCTGTTTTTAATACTGTAGCTCTATAGTAGAGCTTGAAGTCAGGGATCGTGATGCACCCAGAGGTTGTTTTATTATACAGGATTCTTTTGGCTATCCTGGGTTTTTTTGTTTTTCCATATAAAGTTGAGTATTATTCTTTCCAGGTCTGGGACGAATTGTGTTGGTATTTTTGATGGGGATTGCATTGAATCTGTAGATTGCTTTTGGTAAAATTGCCATTTTTACTATGTTAGTCCTGCCTATCCATGAGCATGGGAGATCTTTTCCATTTCTGACATCTTCTTCAATTTCTTTTTTCAGGGACTTAAAGTTCTTGTCATATAGGTCCTTCACTTGCTTGAATAGTGTTACCCCATGGTATTTTATGTCATTTTTTGACTATTGTAAAGGGTGATGTATCTCTGATTTCCTTCTCAGCTTCTTTGTCAATTGCATACAGGAGGGCTACTGATTTTTTTGAGTTGATCTTGTATTCTGCTATGTTGCTGAAGGTGTTTATAAGCTGTATCATTTCCTTGGTGGAATCTTTGGGGTCACTCAAGTATACTATCATGTCATCTGCAAATAGGGAAAGCTTGACTTCTTCCTTTCCATTTTGTATCCCCTTAATCTCCTTATGTTGTCTTATTGCTCTGGCTAGAACTTCAAGTACTATATTGAATAAGTATGGGGAGAGTGGACAGCCTTGCCTCATTCCTGATTTTAGTGGAATTGCTTTGAGTTTCTCTCCATTTAATTTGATGTTGGCTGTTGGGCAAGCAATGTAATTTGAGAACTTATATGAAGTAATTTCTTAGAAAAATGTAAAACACCAAATGTAATAATACCTAGGAATAAGTATGTACACAATTACAGAAATAAACATGTAAATATTGAGAAGAATCCATGAACATATATTAAGTGGAATTATATAGGATGGTTCAGGATGGTTCATGGATTGACAGAGTTACTACAATGATGAATGATTTCAAACTGATTGGCAGATTCAATAAATAATCCAACTCCTAAGAAAATATCTTATGAACCTGGACGAGTTGATTCTTTAACCTATAAGGAAATAGAAAGGGCTGTAATAAGTCTTGCAGTAATGATGATTGTATCTTATGAAGGTGTAATTAAAATAATGTGGTATTGGCCTAAGCACAGAGCCTGAATATAAGCTTATTGTCTATAGAGTTAGAATAAAATTGGCACTAAGAAACAGTGGAGGGGTACATTTCTTGATCACATGTCTATCTGAATTAGAGAACAGAGAACAAACCAGTGTCCACAGTATCACAGATGATAGAGTTCTAATTAGAGGCCAAACAAAAAGCCTTCAAAGCTGTCACAAGGACAATGGTTTTAGGACTCAAGGTTTTAGCAACAGATAATTAAACAGAATACAATATGACATGAGAAATGGAACAACTATAAAATATAATATAGTAAAATTAAAATGTTCTTTATTTAGATGACACAATAATAAATGTAGAAAGCTGAAAATATTTTTAAGTATGACCATAAAATAGGTTGGAATTAACTACAAATCAATAGACATTCTAATTTTACTTATTTGTATTTTTATTTATGTGTATGAGTGTGTGTGTGTGTGTGTGTGTGTGTGTGTGTGTGTGTGTGTGTGTGTTGTATATATGTGTGTGTGTGCGAACATGAGTGATATATGTACTACATGTGAATTTGTGCCCAAGGAAGCCAGCCAAGGGCATAATGTCCTCTGGAAACGGAGTTACTGGAAGTTGTGAGAAGCTCACTGTGGGTGCTAGGGAATAAAAAGAACCAACAACTCAAGTCTTCTGGAAGAGTACCAAGTGCTCTTAACTGATGAATCATTCCAATAAGTCCAGAAAGGCAAATATTTAAGAAATAAGGATATCAAATGTTCAAGAAATAAATTTAAAGGGGGTTAATACTATTAGGAATAAGAAAATAACCAACTATAAAACATATATGTATGAGCAACACTAAATAGACTTACCAAGTTACATTTATATATCTATATATAATAATAACAATTAAAGAAAAAAAGAAAAGAATAGAGATAAGACATGTAAGTAAAAGGAAGGCTTTGGGGTAGTGGAAGGGAGAGAGTGGATGAGCAGGAAGAAGTAATGAGGGGTTGAAGGTAATCAAAGTATACTATATACATGCATAAAATATCATAATGAAACCCAGTAGCTTGTACAATTAATTTGTTAATAAAAATGATAAAAAGTATCTAGGTCTGTAAAGTGGTTATAGTATTTGTCTAGAAGAGTAAAACACTGGAGAGTTATAGAGAAATTACTGTCTTTGCCAGAAGTCATCATGATATATATGGTGATATTTTATTTGTATTAAAATGTTATTTGTATGTTAATAAATAAAGTTGCCCGGGGTTCAGAGCTATTAGCAAGCCATAGGAAACCAGGGCAGTGGTAGCGTACGCTTGTAATTCCAACACTTGGTAGGCAGAGCTGGGTAAGTCTCTGTGTGTTCAGGGATACAGCCATTATTGGATACACATGCTTTTAATCTTAATACCAATCATGGAAAACCTGGAGGCCTATACAGACAGGCTGTGAGGAGGCGGTCATGTGGTTGGGTTTAAAACCAATGAGAAGGCAGGACAGGAACTCTATATAAAGACTTTAACACAGGGGTAGCTCTGGTTCGGAGAGGTAGGACCACCGCAGGAGGAAGGGTAAGGTTTTAGCTCTTAGCTCTGACCTCTTGGCTTTCTTCTTTGCATTGGTTCTGTGTTTCTTATTTAATAAGAAGGTTGGATACATCTACATTTGGCACCCAACGTGACAAGAATTCATTAAAAACCGCTTGGCTTGGCTTGGCGGCAGGTCCAGTTTCCAGCCTGGGCAGCCCGGCTGCCTAGCTTGGGCCCAGGCCTGACTGACCGCAGCTGGAGCTATTTGCAACTGCTACAAACAACTCAGACCTGCCCTGCTGAACAGGGCCCCTGCCTGTAAAGCCAAGGCTTGACTCGGCTCAAGCGGCTACACTTTCTCTCTCTCTCTCTCTCTCTCTCTCTCTCTCTCTCTCTCTCTCTCTCTCGCTGGATTCACACCTCGAACACCAGGTGGCTGTGAAATTCCCTGGGATTCTACTGTTCTACCCAGACTTGGTAAATCAATTAACATATCTATTTAAAAGAGAATTTTTTTCTACATTAAAAAAAAAATGGGCTTTATGTGTACATTGGAAGAAAATTGGGCTTTGTTTGAAATTTTAGGCACTCTGACAATGGAACAACTATATGAAAAGATTAATATTGATCGAATTATTCAGTTTATTACTTTTCTTATCCTCATTTTACTATTTAAAAAGATCGTCAATTTAAGTGCCAGGATAACAGTCTTAGAAAAACTTGTTAAACCGGTAAAAATGAATTATAGAGAAATTCAAATTCAGACAGAAGAAATAAATAGTGAAGTTGTTTCAAAATTGGATCGTAAGGTTACAGAAAGAAAGCCAGTTTTCACACAATCACCCTTAATCTATCCAGTAGCCGTACAGCAGCTACCTGATGAAGAGAATGAACAAAATACTTGGGTTCCAGTTGAAATGTTAGACTTACGAAGATTTAAGGAGGCAATAGCATCTTATGGCATGCACTCCCCATATGTAAAGCAAATGTTAAACACCTGGTCAACTTGTAATAGGATTCTACCAAAGGACTGGCGGGAATTGGCACAGGCTGTTCTTGAACCCGGACAAAATCTCCAGTGGAAAATGTGGTTCAGTAATGAGGCTAAAAATATAGAAAGACAATGGAGGGATAGCGGAATACAAGTCTGCCAGGATCAGCTTATTGGCGAAGGCCAATATGCTTCAGTACAAACACAATGTTCATATGATGTCCAAACCCTACTTCTATGTAAAACGGCAGCTTTGAATGCATGGGACAGAGTTGAAGAACCAGGAAAAAAAACTGAGTCATTTACAAAGGTTATACAGGGCCCCAAAGAATCTTTCACAGATTTCTTACAAAGATTGACTTCAGCAGTACAAAAAATGGTCCCGAATTCAGAGGCTAGTCAGATAATAATTGAATCTTTAGCCTTTGAGAATGCAAATGCAGCGTGCAAAAGAATAATTAGGCCGTTAAAGGCAAGATCTGCACCTTTGGAAGATTGGATTAGAGATACAGTTAATGTAGAGGCTTATGACCATGATGATATGTGGGTAGGAAAAGCAATTTCAAAAGGTTTGAGCAATGTTAGAGGTTTTGGATGTGGAAAGCAAGGACATTTGAAAAGGGATTGTAAACAGGTCATTCCTAGAAATAATGTTTCTTCAAGGAACACTGGCAACAGAATGCCCCTTCCTTCTGGAGTATGCAGAAGGTGTGGTAAGGGAAAACATTGGACCAACGAATGTAGATCAACAAGGGACAGACAGGGTAACCCTCTGCCTCGAGCTTCGGGAAACTCCCAGAGGGGCCTCAGGCAGGCCCCCACAGTAAATCCAGTTCAAACCTTTCCTGCAGTTGTAGAGGAAACCCCTACTCAAAGCACCTAAATAACCAAATGTCTATTGGAATAAATCATGTTAGTCGAGATGATGAAACAGAGAAAATAGGAAATACAGGAAAAAACATAAAGAAAATTTTTTGGCAAACTTCTATTAATGAACAAAGACCAAAACTAACAATAAAAATAAATGGTGTTTTGTTGTCTGGTCTGGTAGACACAGGTGCTGACATTACCATAATTGCACCAGAATTTTGGCATCCAACTTGGCCTCTTCAGGAGGTAAACATTCAACTCTTAGGAATTGGGACATTATCTAGAGTGAAACAAAGTGTAAGATGGCTTGAATGTATAGGTCCAGAAGGACAGAAAGGAAAATTAAAACCATATATGGCTAACATAGCTATGAACCTGTGGGGTCGAGACTTGTTACAACAATGGAATACTCAGATTAATATCCCTCCAATCTCAGAAACAAATCATAAATTAGTACATGTTTCTGAGAGAAATATTAAAAGATATTATTCTAATGAGTGCTCACCAGCCATCCATGTCATACAAGAACAGGGCACAACAACTGATAATCTTCCAAAAACATTAATAGCTCTACCTTTAAAATGGTCAACAGACAAGCCTGTATGGGTTCAGCAATGGCCTTTAACAACAGAGAAACTCCAGGCTTTACAAGAGCTGGTGGAAGAACAGTTAAATGCTCATCATATTGAAGAATCAACCAGCCCTTGGAATTCTCCTGTATTTGTTATAAAAAAAAAATCTGGTAAATGGAGAATGGTAACAGACCTTAGAGCAATTAACAAAGTAATTCAGCCAATGGGCTCTTTACAATCTGGAATTCCTTTACCTACTCTGTTACCAAAAGGCTGGCCTCTCATAGTTATTGATTTAAAAGACTTTCTTTTCAATACCCTTACAAGAAAAAGACAGAGAAAGATTTGTTTTCACAGTGCCTACTTATAATAATTCTCAACCGGTTAAAAGATTTCAATGGAGGGTTCTCCCACAGGGAATGTTGAATAGCCCAACTTTGTGCCAATATTTTGTAAAACAGCCATTAGAAGTGGTACGTAAAAAATTTCCTAAATCTATAATTTATCATTATATGGATGACATTTTATTAGCTGATTCAAATGCAGATACTTTAGAAAGAATGTTTGAAAAAGTAAAGAAAATTTTGCCTTGCTGGGGATTACAAATTGCTTTAGAAAAGGTACAAAGAGGAGATTCTATTAATTATTTAGGATATAAAATAGAACTTCAAAAAATTAGACCTCAAAAAATGCAAATTAGGAGAGATCGACTACAGACTCTTAATGACTTTCAAAGATTATTTGGAGACATTTCTCATCTAAGAACTATTGTTGGGGTAAAAAATGATGAACTGAATAATTTGTTTAAAACCTTAGAAGGTGATAAGGACTTAAATAGTCCAAGAGAATTATCACCTGAAGCTGAGAAAGAATTGGCCTTGGTAGAAAAGAAAGTACATGAAGGGCACGTAGATCGTATTGATCCAAAGCTGGATTGCATTTTGGTTATTTTACCTTCTAGGCATTCCCCAACAGGAATATTAATGCAAAGGGAAGATATTATATTGGAATGGATATTTTTACCAAATAAACCAAATAAAAAATTAAAAACTTATGTGGAAAAAATCTCTGACTTGATTTGGAAAGGAAAATTGAGACTTCGTCAATTAGCAGGAATAGACCCAGCAGAAATTGTCGTACCTTTAACTAAGGAGGACATTGAAAAATTATGGATAGAAAATGAAGCTTGGCAAAAAGCTTGTAGTAATTTTTTGGGAGAAATTAACAGCAAATATCCCAAAAGCAATAGAATTGATCTTATAAAGAGAGCTGATTGGATCTTGCCTCGAATTGTGAGGAAAAAACCCATATCTGGAGTTCGTACATTTTATACAGATGCCAACAAACAAGGAAAGGCAGGTTACAAATCAGAAAATTTAAGTAAAGTGGTTCAAAGTCCTTATAATTCAGTTCAAAAATCAGAATTGTATGCTATTCTGTTGGTATTAATGGATTTTTCAGAACCTCTCAATATAGTAACTGACTTTCAGTATGCTGAAAGAGTAGTATTACATATTGAGACTGCAGAATTTATCCACGATGCTTCAGAATTAACTTCATTATTTATTCAATTACAAGATACAATCAGAAAAAGGAGTCATCCTTTATATATAACTCACATCCGATCCCATACTGGTCTGCCAGGCCCTCTAGCACAAGGCAATGATGAGATTGATAAATTATTGATAGGAAATGTGCTGGAGGCCTCAGAATTTCATAAAAAACATCATGTAAATAGTAAAGGTTTAAAAAAGGATTTTTCCATAACCTGGCAACAAGCCAAAGAAATAGTAAAGAAATGTCCTACTTGTTCCTTCTACAATCAAACACCATTACCAACAGGATGTAACCCAAAGGGTACTCAGAGGAATGAAATCTGGCAGATGGACGTGTTTCACTTTGCAGAATTTGGAAAACTGAAATATGTACACCACACTATCGATACTTATTCAGGATTTCAATGGGCAACTGCTTTGAGTTCTGAAAAAGCTGATTCTGTAATCACTCATTTGCTAGAAGTTATGGCCATTATGGGTATACCTGCACAAATCAAATGCTCCATCATATGTCTCTGTTAAAATGAAACAGTCTTTTGCTTATTATAATATAAACCATGTTACAGGTATACCACATAATCCTACAGGTCAAGCAGTTATAGAAAGATCAAACAGAACTCTAAAGGATATGCTAAATAAACAAAAAGGAGTAACAAAAACCCCCAGAAATAGACTACATAATGCTCTATTAACTTTGAATTTTCTCAATGCCAATGAGAAAGGAACAACAGCTGCAGAGAGACATTGGATAATAGAAAAAACTACAGAATTAAATCAACCTATATACTTTAAGGATGTGCTGACCTCAGAATGGAAACCAGGGTATGTGTTACATTGGGGACGAGGTTTTGCTTTTATTTCTACAGGAGAAGATAAGCTGTGGGTACCATCAAAATTGATAAAAGTTCGATTTGAACAAGAGAGACCTCTTAATTAGAGGAGGTGATAGTTCATCAACTATCGTAAACATCCAATTTAAACTAACTTACACCAGTAACACATGCCTTTTCATTTAATCAGATAACTTGTCAAAAAGGAACATCCCCAAAAAACCTTGGGGAAAGGTTTTTGTTTTTGTCTTTTAGGAGAATGAAGGTTAAGGAATTTGAAGAACACTGGACAAATGAGACAACTGAAGAAAAGGGACAAATCATCTATCCTAAGAAACAGAGTGAAATGGCGTATGGGTATGTTATCTAAAAAAATTTTATGTCTTCCTAAATGTTTGTTTCTGCTTTTCTTTAAAGATTTAACACTATTTAACTTCTAATAGTCCCAGTTCAATTAAAATTTAAAGCTGGCTTTGGAGTTGGAGAATGGCTCTCTCCTTCTTTAAACTCAAGCATGTTGTTAAAAGGAAAATGCAAACTCCCTGTATCATGCCAGAAGAGCCATCTTCTGCTATGGGACAGGAGAAAAGCCAAATAAATTAAGGGACTATTCTATTACGAATCTCAACTCTTTGATTCTATTCTGATTCTTTAAACTTTTCTTAAAGTATGAATTTTATATCAAAATTTACAAGATCAATATATATAGATATATATACATTTTAAACTTTGTTAAGATATAAATGGTCATATAGAGTACTAACTAATTCTAAAAAGTCGCATATATAGTCTTTGTGTTCGAGTCTCTTATCAGTTTTTTGCAGGAAATCACGGTTAGGCCTAACATCAACTGAAGTCTCCAGGAAGAAGATGGGGCCCCACAACAACAACAATTCCACGTGGACAATAATAACATCACTAAGCTGACAAACATCATCTACAGATCAGCTTTGAACTACAAAGTGCTCAGAGCAATTTTGAGAAGAGCTAGCTGAGATGATCTAGTCTCAAAGACTACTTGAATAAGGATTTGAGATAAACCCTGAATTTTGGCATTATACACAGACTGGATAACGAAGGATATATTTACCTTTCCTAGAATTTGACAATTAACCTAAAATTTTTCTTTCAGGATAAAGATACCTTCACCCATACCCAGCAGGAAGCAATTTCAAGAATACAACGCCCACATTCCCAAAGAGGTGGTGTGGGGTGGTTGGTTTTTTTTGGTCTTTTAATGGGTTTTGGGTCTGGGATAATTTTCATTGTTTAGGGGGGTTGGTTACAAGTTGTTGTCAAGGGTTAGGAAAAAGCCTAAGCAAAGGAGATTAGATTTAAGGTTCTTATTAAAAAAAAAAAAAGAAAGAAAGAAAGAAAAGAAAAATGTAAATACTTTACATTGGATTGGATTGTTTTATATTGTATACAAATTATATATATTGAAATTGATATTGTTAGAAAATGTTATATATATTTTCCTAATTGTACCGTTCATCTAACAATGTAATGCAATTTTCTGATCCTTGAATGTTATTACCAACTATTAGGATATAAAGAAATGAAAGTTAGTAGTTAGATATTATAATAGAACTTGTAGTTATATTAGGTATGTTTTCAAGATTCAGTAGATATATTTTAGATAGACAGGTTATCTTCAAACCCTTCAGAGATCTACAGAATATGGCATTTAAAATGTTTTAATAACTTAGAAAATTTTTCTTTTTTGTTATGACTATGAGACATGTCGGCTCCTGGCAGTACCAATCTACTTCAGAGAAAATATGGGCATTGAAGAAACTGCATATGGAGTTAACTTTCATTGTGGCAAAAGTTAGCCACTGGACAACAAAGTATCCTCGAATCAACAGGACAAAATGGACAGACAGGACATAAAACAAAGGATTACTGATTCTTGCCAAAACAAGTGTGGTTATGGCTTTATCAAAAGGCATCTTCAGAGGCCAGGACAATATGGCACCATCCCTGAAGTGGCCTTCGCAATTCGAAAAAGGTACAGTGCCCTTTTCTTCGAAGGCAGCTGAACAGGCAGTGGGCCGATGGCCTCTGATGTGCAATGGAACAGCAGCTGAAACAGTTATTCTTGAAGAGTAACTAAGCTCATGCCTCTCAATAGTAGACTGGCATTTGATGGAGGGATATGGAGAAGAATGGGATGCTGAGATGAAGCCATATATACACAGCCAAGAAGAATGGACAGCTGAATTAAAAAACCATCAACAATTTCCAGAATTTAAAATCCTGAATCATGACATGACACTAGTGGAATTCAGGTGTTTCTGGTACATGGACTACTCTCACTCAATGTGAGGTTGAACTGTTGACCTTGTGTACATCCTACTTCACAAATGAGTCTGTCAGATATGCTAAGCCTATAGGCTGAAGATGATGCCCCAGCACTTCGGAGAAACCTCAGGTGACTGTCCAGACAGCTGTCTGTTTCTGTCAACTCACAAATTTTTTGGAAGTTGCTTATGTGCACTTCCTGTTTTTATTTTTGTTAGCTAATATTATTTCCTTCTTGGGTCTCTGAGGGAGTTGAAGATTAGTCAGTTATAGTTGAAGGTTAGTTAGTTATAGTTGAAGATTAATTAGGATACATTTTGGACTTACCAAAATAGGATAGATAATGAAATTATTTTCTCTGAATTTGTCAAATACAAATGGACTAGACATTGTTTAGGTATTTATTACTTGTATATATTGTATATAGTTATTGTACTTTTGTATATAGTTTTTCTTATATTAGTTATAAGCTTTTTCTTTTTCTTCCTTTTTATTAAAATAGAAAAGGGGAAATATGGTGATATTTTATTTGTATTAAAATGTTATTTGTATGTTAATAAATAAAGTTGCCCGGGGGTCAGAGCTATTAGCAAGCCATAGGAAACCAGGGCAGTGGTAGCGTACGCTTGTAATTCCAGCACTTGGTAGGCAGAGCTGGGTAAGTCTCTGTGTGTTCAGGGATACAGCCATTATTGGATACACATGCTTTTAATCTTAATACCAATCATGGAAAACCTGGAGGCCTATACAGACAGGCTGTGAGGAGGCAGTCATGTGGTTGGGTTTACAACCAATGAGAAGGCAGGACAGGAACTCTATATAAAGACTTTAACACAGGGGTAGCTCTGGTTTGGAGAGGTAGGACCACCGCAGGAGGAAGGGTAAGGTTTTAGCTCTTAGCTCTGACCTCTTGGCTTTCTTCTTTGCATTGGTTCTGTGTTTCTTATTTAATAAGAAGGTTGGATACATCTACAGATATATTTAGCATTCAGAATATTGATAGGTAGTTCAGTTGATAATGGACATATACTTCACCATGCTGAAAATAACTCTCGACATGAATACTTAAAATCCTCAGGCTATGAAGAAGACTTTCCCTAGATTATAATAGGCTCACATCACTGCAGAGATCATTGGAGGCTATGGAGAAAAAAGTAGGAAAGAACTGTCTCTCTAGAGAGCAGCAGCTATCACAGGTAGCAAGGTCAAGACTGTCACAAAACCTGATTGTTAATAACAGAAGGACTTCCATGTTCAACCTATGGCCCTTGAGGGTATTTGTCCTTCTTAATTCTTTGAAATTTCATAATGATCCTCACTAAGTCAGTGCCATGGGGTTGAGACTTTTTAACTTCTATAGTACGTGATAGTGATAGTTTTAGTTGCCAATTCAACATAATCCAGCATCTCGGAAGAGAGACTACATGAGGGATTGCACAGACTGGGTTGGCCTGTGGGTAAGGCTATGGGGATTTTCTTACTTGGGTTAATTGAGGTGGATAGACCCACCCTGAATGTGGGCTGCACAATTTCATAGCCTGGGCCCTGAATGAGAAGGAGGGAATCAGCTAAGCACTGGCATGAACATGTTCTTTGCTCAGTTTATGATGGATATAGTATGTCAAGCTTCCTGGAATTTCGGCTACAGGGGCTTCTCTGCTATCATGGACTGTAACCTAGAATTGTGTGCTGAAGTAAACCCTTGGAAACAAATCAGATGTTTTGTCACAGCAACTGGACACACACCCAAGACAATGACTTAAATCTCTGTTGGCTTGAGGAAGCAGGTACTGTGTGATGTTACTGGTGGAGTCTGAATGAAAGCTCCAGTGTACTGGATTTTCAGTTAAAATATAGATAAGGAAACTGCAAACTAAGACCACTTCAAACATGACTATAAGAATGGCAAAAATATTTAAATATGTTTAGGGTTGGCCATTTGTAGTTGGATACCTCACCAAAGAGCTTGACTCTGGAGATAACTTATTCTCTTTTTCTCAGCCTCAATTGCTTGACTGCTGTTCTTCATATCGGGTTGGGGCCTTGTGAAAAAGCTCCCCATTCACATTGACATGTTGACTTGTATGATTATCACACAACCATAATACAGAGGTTTCATGGGTTTAGCTTCTCTGCCATGTCTAGAAGACACTATCTTACAGCAGCATCCTGGTCCTCTGGCTTTTATGATCTTCCAATCCCTCTTCTACCATGTTTTCTAAGCATTAAAATGTAATAAAACTCAAGTTCTTATCTACGAGAAACCATGAAAATCATAAAACACTCCCCACACCTGATTTAGCCATTCTGCAAATTATGTAACATCATGTGCTTGTGTGAACATTTGCATGCCCTGAGAGTCAGTAATCCCTCTCCAAACAATTCTTGTAAGCTTGAGATTATTAAAAGTATGCAAATGTGTTCAAGGTCAAACTAAAAAGTATCAGTACTTTGAACACAGGACTCAGAGGATTCTAGTTGGCTAGTCCTCCATGAGGCCTAGTTTTCATAATATTCAAAGGTGCTCTTCATGCTAACACGAGGGAGTATCAAGAATCCAAACCAGCCGTGATGCCATTGAACTGTAACAATGACTAGTATAGCAAGATACCCAAGAAGTGACATTAACATCTTGGCACTAATCAATAGCTGTCCAGTTGTACTTAAACCCACTAACAGGAGGGAAATCATGTCTGGTGCTGGAAACCCAGCCAGATACCCACCTAGAGTGAGGTCATGGACCTTAAAGGAGAACCTACTACCACCATTTTACTAGACCAGCATAATTTCTAGCTGCCTTCTAAATGGTTACCGTTAATACCAACAGGTAAGTGTCAGCTCTAACTCTCACCAAAGAAGCTTATCTTTACAACAAACAGACCATTACAGAAAACAACTGATTAAAATGTAGAGAACAATTGGTCATGGTATGGCCAGTCCCCGTGTATACTAATGCAGCTGATGCTCAGAGAACATCATGGGTGGTGTGTATGTGAAAGATTATAAGCCAGAGCACTAGGAGATTTACTGTGAGTTTGTGTCTCCTAGGTGTGAAAGGAAAGCTTCAACCACGGTACCTTAAAAACATGGCTTCCTAAAAAGACCCGAAGAAGGAGAATATCAATAAACCTGCTAATATGGAAGGGGAAAAACTCATAAGACATTACCCCTAGACAAACAAGTATAGGCAGATAAGGGATTCGGACAGTGGGAAAAGTAGCCTCTCCCCAGGAAGGAGAACCCTAATCGGCTGTGTGATACCAAGTGGGTAGCCTGAAATCATGTAGTACAACACTGACTAGACTTAGGTTATAACTATACATTTATGAAGTCAACCATATATGGATTCAATGTAATTATATACATTGTACTTTTGAATTTATGAATTCAATATATAGCATATATATGCATATCTGCAACAATTAGAAGGGACAAGCAGGGTGGGCATGGGAGGAATTGGAGGGAAGAAAATGAAAGGAATGAAATGGGGGAAGTTTGCAATCATATTTTAATAAAAATTGTACATAAACAATTCAAAAGCATTGGTGGCATACTGTATCATTAGGAGTAAGAATTGTGTGAGTTTCAATTTTGCATTGATTCTTCTCAGTCATATGACCTTGGGTTACTTACTCAATGTTTCTCAGTTTATTAAGAGTAGTAAACTAAGATCTACAAGTGGGTGAGGAAATGACAACATTTCATAGTAGGCATGTAGGTACTAAGGAAGAATAGGAATATAAAGTACATGCTACAGAAATAGGTACACCAGCACATTCTCAAATGTGGTAGCAACATTTTTGGCAAAAGTTTTGAGTTTTGTACATGTCCCATTTCCTAAACGTAATTGATTTCTCCTTATTCATGATGCTAGTCATTTATCACATTATTTTAAGTATTTCTTGGTTTGTGCCTCACTATAAAAGAGATAAAATTGAAGGATGGTTGCTTTTTCTCACCTCAATCCACCTTATAAGACAGTTATGGTTTTTGTTGAAACTTAATGTTTCACATTTATTTTAAATACAATGCTCTTTACCCCAGAGAACAGAGCTGTTTTACATCTAAGAGTAAAAGTAAATTTGTAAGTATGATATAGAGGGTATAACAAAATTTATCAATATGGGAATAAATTCTTGTACTTGCAAATATGGTGCTTGTTAAACCTTTAAACCTGTGCAGACAAAAAATGCACACAGTTAACATGGGAACAATGGGTTCCCATCAAGTTAAGGGACAGATTTAAAGTCAATGCACGAATCACCACACATCCTGTGTTTTGTTGTATTTCATAGCTGCAAAAAATACTATGTTTTCCTTTCCACTCTGCTGTTTAACATTTCCTGCTTGTTTGCTTGCTACATAAAAACTTTCAAAGGCACAGACTAATTTTGAAGAAATCTGGTCAACAAACAGTTATCAAGATGAAAAATATTTTCCATTTTTGGTGTAGTCTACTCTTTTGAAAGTAATTGGCAGCTGGAAAAATCTTTTATAAGCAAACATGTTCTCTCATTTTAATTAAATGTCAATAAAAATTCAATGTCAGCATGGTTACAGAAATATAGGATTTCATTAAGCCAATCACAAGTGATAAAACCAAGAGTTTATCACCATTTAAACCAATCTCAGCAGGAGCTAGCAGTGTCATGACCTGAGTCAGGGCATCTTAAAATTCAGCAGTGGTAAGTGCAGTCCCATGCCAGCTTGCCAGACTCTCCAAGGAAGCCTATGAAACTATAGATTGGCAGCTGCTGTTGGAATCAGAAGGATTGTAGAATCTACAATTAAGTAAGCTTCCAGCTCATATTTATGCAGATTAATCTTTCATTTCAGAGTCACCTCATCCTTGTACAGCCTGAGTCCTGGAACCCTGACTAAGGTTTCCAGGACTCACACACATGCACATGGGCACACACACACACACACACACACACACACACACACACACACACACACACACAGAGAGAGAGAGAGAGAGAGAGAAAAGCTGGGATCAGGTAGACTAGACTCTCTAATGGGGAAGTCACAGCACTTTTAGGAGCCCAATATGTTACTGTATATGGTTGAATGGGGAGGTGGGGTTATTGCAAACAGCTAAACAAGAAGGTGGGGTTTTTACATATAGAAAAATAAGGAGGCAGGGTTATTATATACAGATGAACAAAGAGATAGATTTAGCTAATCTTAATAGAAGCAGTCTCTGTAGTGCCATAAACATCTGAGGCAAGGAGAACACTACTGTGGACATTCTCTATACACACTGTCAAAATTTGCACTCAGACTCTAAGGAGGCTTTGTTATCCCTTTGAACCTCATCAGGAAAAGGCTTTGCCATCTCAATGGGGCTGAGGCATTGAGGTCCTTTAATGGCTGTGCCCATACCAAACAATACACATTCACTGAGAACCTGAGAGGGGGACTGTGGAGAGATTTATTAAGCAATTAACAGCTGTTTAAAACTAGAAAGTCCCAAACCTGCTCTTTAGTTGTATGAGAATTGTTACTGAGTCAAGTTGTGTTATATCCCCACTCCTGAGCCCCTATGAGTATTCTAAACAACTAAGCCTACTTACGTCAAAATGCTTGGCTGGGCATCATTTCCCATTTGTCAGTACTGCTGAATTTCATGCTTCAGACCCTGTCTCTTACTTGCCCTTCTAACTCTGCCTATAGTGTTAGCCTGTAACTGTTATGTATAACCCAATTATCCTTCTTTTAGTCATTGTGTATAAACTAAACCCTCAGTGATAAAAGTCCCTGAAAAGCAGAGGAAAATGGATCTGGGGTCACTGTCACTTCATAATTTCCCCATCTTTTGTTCCACATCTGAAAGTGGAAGCACTGAATGTTAGTCCCAAGAGTGTACTGGGGAGTATTGCTTCTAGAAAATTCTTTACCCCAAACCTAGGTACTAAGTATGAAATTGCCATTTATATGAAAGGAAAAAGAGCTACAGACAGCAAAGAAGACTTTTCCTCTCAGAAATGAGAGCACTATGTCTCAAACCTGTCACACACAGGCATGGGGAGGAAAGGGACAGCACATTGAAAGTAACTAATCTAAAGATCATGCCTGAGTCTGTGGAAAACCAACTGTGCCAGACTTGTTCAGAGTACCATGAGGCTTATAGCAACTATTATAAAAATAAACCTGTCCAGTGTAATTAATTATCTCTATTAAGAGAACATTGAGGACTATTGGTAGGCCCTGCTGGTCAGAGGTAGCAGTCTATCATAGCCTGGCAGCTTTCTCTAGGATCCACAATATTGACATCTCCCTCCCTCCACAGTAAAGGCTTCCTGCTCTCTGTCTGCCCTTATTTGGAAGCTGTCTCTAAGCATGGATGCCTGACTTATCTCTAGCATGACCCTTGACATAGTTTCCTGCTAGGAGCCTTCCCTCTGCTGTACATATGGTAACTAAGACTTATACTAGGAACTTTCCTATAGGTCCTTACTGCCACATTGAAGCCTTATGATAGGAGTGTGCCACTTAATGTAAATTAGGGTTTGTCCCCAGCTTTCCCAATCTTATATATTTCCTATACTCTAGAATAAAGTTGAAATGATTCACTGAAGTAATCTCCAGAAGGGCCATCTCTGTCACATCCACAGCTATCTGAACCCTGTTCCCCACTTCGACTCTTTCCCACCTCATTGATTGGTAGCCGACAATCCCAAGGAAGAAAGAGAACCACCAAGGACCTTCAAGTCAAAGTTGATAATGTCACTTCAAATATGTGTTTGTCAATTTGCTGTTTCACTAGACTACATATGTGCTAAAGAAAAATTTAGTATGAAGCTGGAACCTGTCATAGGTGGGAAGGGAATTCAAGAATTCTAAAGCAAAATGGGCATGATGGGCATTGTGAAACCATAACCTATTTTATCAAAAGAAAGAAACACAGGTAAGTTCAGCTGCAGCGAGTACATGAAAAAAACACCCCCGAAGTGTTGCCAGGCAACCCCACAAAATATTTAAATCTCACCATCAAACAACATAGGTTCTGTAGAGGTCTTAGAAAATGAAGGATTTTAAACGCTATGCCAATCCCTAAGCAAGAAAGAGAAGCCAAGGGAATCCATTCTCCCTGTTTATGCAATCCATGCCCTCTTCTCTGATGATGACAGCAGTAATAATAAAAAGAATGTCCACTCAATAACAAATTGCTTAAAGTGAAACTAAAATAATGATCTGTTCTGAACCTTGAAGATCTTTAGACATAGGAAAAAACCAAAGTAAGTGGCAGAAAATAACAGTGAAGAGATTTCCCCAGCTGTGCATGTTCTTAAAGATCTGTAGCCTGATGACATAGCTCCTGTGCAAACAAATCTTCAGTAGGGAACACAGATCTTATGGGTACAATATTCTACCTATGGAGCAAGGAAGGTATATGGTAGGAAACACAATTTTTCACTGTGTTTTAAGAGTGAACTAAATTAGCCACATTCTACCTTGTTGTTGAGCCCAGACCTTCACACTCCCATTCTATACCTAAAACACATGGAAAAAAAATATTTTTAAAAAGCTGTAGTTTTTAAAAACTATTTTAGAAAAGCATTTTTTTGGAGAACATTCTATTGTTGTAGAATAATGTCTCTGTAGGTAATTATTACTTTAGACAAATATTATATTTAATTACTTCTGATTTTTCTGAACATCCTAATTGATATCTGTCTTTATGATATCAAACACAGCAGTTACTGTACACATCAGAAGAATCATAAATATCTAGTAATGCAATTTGCTAAGTGCAGTTTGCTAACTAGTAAATAAATGTAGATCGTGGCAAGCTGAATCGTTTGAGTCCTATTTGATCCATCTTTGTTTTTCTCTAACTCTCCAGGTAACGTCCCTGTCTTCATTTTTTCTCAGAATTCTGGCTTCTGCCTTCACTGAAACTGGCCTTGTGAGAGCAATTGACTCTCTGAAGCAAACCTGGAGGATTGTTTTCAGACACATTTCCTCCAGGTACTTGACACTCCTGACTCCTCCCTTCTTAGATTTTTCTTTCACTCTGAGACAACATTCTTTCCAGCCTTCCCCCATTTCTCTAATGTCTGCTTTGGGTTTTGCTGGTTTGTTTATTTCTGGTTTTGTGTTTTACTTTGATGCTGATCTCTCAAATGTTGCTACTTCTAGGAAGAGATTGTCGTCCTTTGCCACTTTTGCCTGTCTTGCTGCTTCGGATCATGTATTTGTGCTTTGCACCCCAATCTGAATCATGCACCTCACATGAGGTCAGAAGTAGGCAGTTGACCCATGGTGGGCCATCTAGAACACTAAACCTACTGTGATCAATCATTCACAGATGGACAAATGACTCAGGACAGTCAAGAAACAAATAGGATGAGAACCTTTCTCACAATTTTGGTTTTTTAAGCCTTGAGAAGTTTTTTTACAGGAAAAAAAAAGGAGATATCTTAAAATGGAGCCAGGGAAGGGAGAGGTCCTGATGAGCAATAGGAAGTATTCATTTCTCAGGTCCATAGAGGTGCCCACAGACATTACGGTCTACAATGTTCCAGGGCTTCTGAAGTCCCATAGCACCCCCCCCCCATCTTTTCTCCATTGGTTCAGTCTCAAAAACTAAAAGCCTATAGCAAATATGTCTGTGTTATCATTAATCACTTCTTTCTTAAGATCTATTTTGTTTATTTAAATGTTCTCATTCTTATTTGCATTTTGGAGTACGTTCTTGCCCAAAGGAAATCTCCAGCAGATTTTTACACATCTTGGAAAACTATATATTCCAAATTGATGTTAATTTTTTCTTTACAACATGCTTGTGTTCTAATCACTATTTTCCTTGACAGTACTATCGACCCAGTTTTCAGACTGAAAATATTCTTGTAAGCAGTGTACTTTTTTGTAGTACTTATTCATATTAAATAAATCCAAATAATATTACAAAATATAATGGTACATATGAATACCAATAATTTTCAGTAAGCTCAAAGTTATATAACTGGTAGCATTAACTACATTAATTTTAGCTTGTTTCATGATTGAAAGGTCACTCCATAAGCTAAATCTTTTAAATTTCACAAGACTGGTCACTTTATATTTATTCAAATTGAGCTGAACTACATTTTTCATTCAGTCAGAGATGTTTGACTATTCCATACTGTGCCTTCAGATTCCTAGAAAATAAATGCCAAATCTGTGTTTTGTGGGGACAGCAGCTCTACTGCTCTTAGAGTCACTTTGTCTTCATTGTATGGGCTTTGATACTGTGCTGCTACTTTAATAGTTTTCTGTTTACAGTGATCTGTAGCTTGTACAGGCTCACAGAAGAACATCAGTCATCTCAATCACTTACCAGTTGTTCAACTTTACATTTGTCTCTGACCTCCAGAAACTTTTATTCCAGAGGCCCAAGTATTAAATGTATGTCTCCAGCGTGACTGCCAGGAGATTATGGAACACGTTTGGTAGTCAGTGACCAAATTTGGGGGGAGGATTTCTTGAAGGGCATTGTGGAATCCATTTATTTCTTCCTTTTCTTACGTAAATTCTCTTCACTGGGTCTGCTCACTGGTCTACAAAATTCTAGAAATTTTGTGACACTACATGTCTAGAGCCACTGGGCAATTGAGTCATGAACCTAGATTTTATGAATATAGAAGCCCAAATAAACTCCTTTGTAGTATAAGTTGACTAATTTAAAGATAAAGAAAAGTAGATTAAAACAAGTCCTTGACTGACCAGAATTGACAGTGTGCTTAAGTATTATACACAGACTGTATTGTCATTGGCCTTTTAAGAAGTAAGTTTCTGTTTCTTTCTGACAATTATCTTCAATTATTTCATACTTATGGATTACCTGTCATTTTTCTGTGGGTCTATATAATTCTTGTATTTGATTATATAAAATGCAAGAATCTCATCTATAGAACTATATTTCAATAAAATTATTAGTCACATCATATATTAACTTCAGTAGACTTGGTCTAGTCACTCTTTTCATAAGATAAACATAGATTACAGATAAATAAGAAAATATAAACCTCCAACATGTAGAGTGATTTTCATGTATTAAATGAAAAATGTACTATTAATAAAGACTATATTTTGACCCCATTATTTTTTAAATGAAAAATTATTCATAGCAAGATATAAAAATAACAAGTGGGGTAAATTGACACAGCTGTGTTCTTAAAACAAATTTTATTTAAATAAAAGGAATTAAATAGAAGATGAATCTGTTCAGAATGTAAAGAGAAATGTTTAACATGTGCAAAGCCAATTATAGAAATGAGGTAGGAAAGTCCAAGTACATATAAACCTATGAACAAGAACTTTAAAGGGTTCTTGACATTAAATATTGTTAGTTCATTGATTTCTGAAACTTTATCAATTGTAAACATTTTGTTATTTCAGAAAGCATGGCTACAGACTAGTGTATCCAAAACAATGTAATTTTTATGAATAATTAGGAGAATGTGTTCATGTAAGCACCAGGTGGTTGTGACCTTGTAGTAGCTTCTACTTTGCTGTAGAAGCTCTCAGGCGGCCCTGTTAAACATCCTTTTCATCATTATCAGAGAATCCATCTTATGGATGCATGATGGTTCTCTGTCTTATTTATGTTGATGCACTTTTGAATGAAGATTTCCATACTGTGAACTTTACAAAATAAATGATATTATATTTATGTCTTGCTGCTTTAGTCCAAATTATATTTGTAAGACACAATTATAATACTGTGGTCTATATTGCTTTATATGGTTTTAAAGACAATAATATAATAAATTATATATTAGATAGGTGATGAACATTTGTCTTTTTCTCCTAATTTAAATTCATGAATTGTAATTGTTTGTTTGTTTGTTGTGACAGGTTTTCTCTATGTAACCTTGATCTCACAAACCCTAGGTTTTGTCTCCAGAATCTTCTGATTATAGATGTGTAACCTTGTAAAGAATGCTTGCTGCTTTTGAAGACGAACAGGGCTTTGTTCCCAGCAACCATAGTGGGTAGCTCACAATCATCTGTACTTCCTGACACAACATATCTAACACCTTCTTCTGGCCTTTGCTGTCACCTGTACTCACATGCACATAACACACAAAGACACTTAAATAAAAGTAAAGTTTAAAATATGATCTAATTAATTATTAAAACTATTTGATAATCCACATTGTGACATTTCCAAATTATTTCAAATGGAATAATAGTTACAGAATAATATTTTCAGTTTTATATGACATTTGATCATTTAAAGAGCAACAATTTAATGCTCCCCAAACCAATAATTTTCAGTATAATTCAGATGGTAAAATTTATGTTTATCATAAAATTTCCTCATCAAACGAACTGTCAGTCAAAGTTAGGTTAGGAATGTATTTTTTAATGTAGAAGAATAATTTTGACTTTGACATTTGCAGTTTTACTTTGATAACTGCCATGTAATATTTAATAGATTTATACTTTGAAATACTTGATGCCTTGATAGCTGATTTAATTTAGCATTAATTCATCAATTTTATATATGAATGTATGAATACATGAAAATGGTGAAATTATCATTCAACATTTTGAGTTTATGATTCTACAAAAATGTAGAGGACCTATGAGTACCGGCATCACAGGTGAACAACATCACACTGGAATAATAAAACTCTTAATTTCAGTATCTGTGGTTAGTTAATGAACAACTGGAAATGTCCCTCATGGCCAGTACATAGGTAAAATGTGATTGTCATGCTGAAAACCAAACTATTTACAATTTGACATACATGTCCATATAACTATTTATTCTTTATCTATGTTTATGCAGTTGAAACAAAACTATATATCCTAGTTTGCTTTCTGTTTTTGTAACAAAACACAATGACCAAAAACAAATATAGGGGAAAAGATTCATTTGATTTAAACTTCCCAATTGTAATACAAGACTGAGAGAAGTCAGGGCAGGAAGATAAGCAGAAGAAGTAGTAGGAACCATGGAGGAAGGCTTCTAACTGGCTTGCTTCTTTTCTTATACTCAGCCAATTTTCTTATCTTAGCCAGTACCTCCAGCCCAGAAGTTGTACTGTCCACAGTGTGCTGCCCCCATACAATTCATTAATCAAAAGAATGCCACACAGACATGGCCACAGGCCAGTCTAATGGAGGAAATTGCTCTAGGTGGTTCACTTTTACCCCCTTGTGTCTCTACTTTGTGACAAATTACCAAAGGAAAAATAAAACTAGCTAGTACACAACATGTTCACATGTTTATGTAGCTAATTTAATACAATGGCTATATTTATTCATATACAATTTATAACTGAACAAGAAATAGTTCTATATCCATACTATATAATTATACTGGATACTCACTAAATAACACATACTCAAGTGTAAGAAAACAGGATACATTTGAAGATGGCAGTGATGCATTCATTTACTTTGCTAAACAACCTGTTGATGGGAATGGAGGGATGATAAATGAAACAGAACAGTTGTCAGTGACTGGAAAAATACTTGCTCCCCTGATGCATGAGATTTTCTTTCATTGGGGGAGCCATTGGAAATAATCATATGATTCAGTTTGATTTTCCTAAATTTGAAGGGGCAGTTATTTCATAGTTCACCAAGTCTTGTAGAATGATTGTGATGATGAAGCAAATTCCTCCATAATATGTGCTCCAAACAATACTTGGAATAGTGTGCCTGCTATAACACAATTCTTTATATTGTCATAAGAAAGCTGAAAATATTTGTCTTCTAGACAGAACTTTCAACCCAGAGTTTGAACATGGGTGAGTGGTTACAATTACCTATTGCAAGACACCTGCAGGCTTTGTCAACCATTCCAAAGGATAGAAGGGAAGTTTTAGCAATTTTCACCTTGCCTGTGTGCCTAGAAAGCTTGCCATCCCTTCCAAACTTCTTGTGCTCTGAGAACTTTGTCACTTGTTCTAGGACCATGTCTGCATTCTGGTAAGATCTGCAGGACTCAGCAGACTCCATGGCTCACTCACAGCATTTGTTTGCTCTTCTCTTTGTGGTGTTCATGAATCTATCATCCACAGCATTAGTTTACACCAATACTGTCTCTTTAGTGGCATAAGTTTGCGTAGCACTAATCATGTTAACTCATAAAAAGTGCAATGATAAAAAAAATCCTATTTATATTGTTTGTTATGATAAAGTTCACTTTTTCAAAGAAATGTTGAATTCCTCATATTTTGTTTAAAAAATCCTTTCTAGTTAATACAAAAAATGAGGGATGCATAAACTATGGATGGCAGCAAATTACATTTGACTAGCAGAATAATTGATTTAGTTTTCATTAATATAGATCATTCAACTATTTCCTTGAGAATTTGATTTAATAAAGCAAGTCATCAAAACGTAACTGGTTACTGTGGAATAATCCTTTTGTACACAGTGAAGATTTATCACTATGATTGGTTTAATAAAGAAGCTGACTGGCCAATAGCTGAACAGGATAAAGTTAGGCAGGAGAGCCAAACTATGAGAATGCTGGGATGAAGAAGGGCAGGGTCAGGAGATATCAGCCAGCTTCTGAGGATGCAGGTCATGTAGAAAATGAGGGAAAAAGCCAGGAGCCACATGCCATAGTGTAAATAAGAAATATGGGTTAATTTAAGTGTAAGAGCTATCTAGTCATGAGCCTGAGCTATTGGCCAAGCATTTACAATTAATATAAGCCTCTGAGTGATTATTTGTAAGTGGCTGCCAGTACAGATAAACTCTGCCTGAGACTGGTAAATATCACTACACAATGTAATCAGAGTTTCAAATATTGCATCTATAAAATCTATGTTTTAAAGATATAACTCTGGTATACATATTATGTTAAAGTAAAATATAACTAACCAAGAATTTACCATGTCAATCATTTTATAGTGCACAATGAGGTAGTATTTAGTGAATTTACAATCCTCTGAAGCCATTACTTCCAGCTCTCAAATATTTTCATTGTTTCCAAAGCAATTGTCCCATGCAACAATTGCCAATTCTCTAAAAAATTACAAGAATTTTTCTATCTCTATGTACAACTTTTATTGCATTATAGGTGACATTTATATGTTCTCTTATTTTTATTTTTAAACATGTATATATATATATATATATATATATTAATAAAAGTTTATTGGGTCATTTTCAGACAAAATTTGGGTGATTCTCCCTAAGCCTGATTTTTTCTCTCATTGCTTTGACCCTCAAGTACCACACCACACCCAGGATTCCAGGATCCACTTTTTATGTTGGTATTTACATGTTTTAATGTGTGTGTGTGTGTGTGTGTGTGAATTAGGGGCTGGATGGATGGTTCCATTGGTTAACTGCTCTCTGATGGACCCAAGCTCATTTCATAACCTCCTGTAGCTCCAGTTTTAGAGGATCCCAAGAACCTTCTGTCCTCCAAGGGCATCTGTACACACACACACACACACACACACACACACACACACACACACACACACTATGTACATGACTTCTTGTCTGGGTACCTGACTTCTTAAAAGGAAAAGGAGAGGGGTCATGTGGGTCCTTCTATTTTTCAGACAGTGGATGGCCTTGGAATTGAACCTGGGTACTCTGGAACATCAGTCAGTGATTTTAACCACTGAGCCATCTCTCTTCCCCTCTCCCCTTTCCTTTTAAGAGGTCAGGTACCCAGGCAAGAAGTCATGTATGCAGGCAGGAGCACCACCTCTTTCAGGCTGGATAGTGCCATGTCATGGGCAGAACAAATACCACTATGCTTAAATATAAAGGAATGTCACAGGTACAGTTGGAAGCTATGAGGTGTTTGGGTTTCTGACCCTGAATTATCTCAATATAATATTTCCCATTCCATCAATTTTTGTGCAAATTTCATAAGTTCATCTTTTCTTTACAGCTGAATAGCATCCCATTATGCATATGAACCACATTTCATTATCTGTTTCCCTAATCATTAGTGTGTCAGTTGATGGACATTTGACTGCTTTCATTTCTTGGGTATTGTGCCTACAACAGCAATGAGCATGGACAAGAAGCTATCACTGTAGTAGAATATCCAGTACTTTGGGAATATGCCCAAGAGTGGTGTAGCTGTTCTATGGCAGATCTGTTTTTATGTTTTTGAGAATTCCTCACATTGATTTCCACAGGGTCTTCAGCAGTTTGCATCCCCATCTGTAGTGAATTAGGGTTCCCCCTGACATTATCAACAGCATTTTTTTTCTCAATGACAGTCATTCACAGTGGGGTGAGATAGAATCTAAAAGTGCTTTTAATTTACATTTACCTGATGGCTAAGGATGGTGAGTATTTCTAAAGATAATTATTGGCCACATGTATTTCTTATTGTAAGAATTGTCTGATTAGCTCATTGGTCCAATTATTGGTTGACAGGATCTTTGTCTTTGTATTCCCCAATATTAGTTCCTTGTGTGAAGTATAAGAAACAGAGACTTCTTTCCATTCTGTATGCTGGTGTTCATTTACTTAATGAACTATGTATATATATTACATGATTTTTATAAATGAATAATATCATCTACAAATGATGTTACATTTAGTTAGTAGTTGGCTAAAAAAAGAGCTGTTTCTTCTTTTTGGTTATTTTGAAATTGCTGCTATAAAGTTTTGTGTTCAAATTGCTTGTAAATACTTGTTTTTAATAGTTTTTCTTTGTTTTGTTTTATTTTCAGACAGAGTCTCCTCTGGACACAGCCTTGGCTATCCTGGAACTCACAATGTAAACCATGCTAGACTCAAACTCACAAAGATCTTCCTGTCTCTGCTTCCTGAATACTGGGATTAAGGGCATGCACCGCCATGCCCAGCCATTTTTAATCTTTGATTATGCACCTAGCAAAATAATTACTGGCTATGTTTAACTAAGTAGAATTTTTTTAAGTAGACACTTTTTTGTTGTATTATTATTTAAATAAAGTGATTTAATATTTTATGTGTTACATTCATACTGACATTAATATCTAATTACAAACCTATTATTGCTACTTAAAAATGTATATGGAAACATTTGTATCATAGATATAGGAAAATATATCAAAATGTTTTTCCAATACTATGGATGATTATTATTAATTATTGCTAGAGGCCAGACCCTACACTGAACACAGATCACATGTTGGCATGAATATAGAAAAATCTTGTATACACTTTCTAATCTTGAAGAACTGACCTACACAAGTGAATGTGGATCATATACAACAGGGCTAGGTAGAAATATAGTGTTAATCTGAATAGATATAGACCATTGGTTTTTATGTGAATGAATTCATAAGATAAATCTATGTGATAGACAAAAATCTGAAGATACTATTCATATGGAGCTAAAGGCTGTGTATTGACCGCTTAGTCTACACAGTCCAAAATGTCCAGATCTGAGGACAATGAAAGTTGGAATGCTTCAGAGCCTGAAATTAAGTGCTCACAGCTTGTCCTTAGTAGTCCAAATTGGCACCTTGCCATAACCTCCCTGCAGTTTAGAACTAGCTTTTGTGCCTGCTAGTTTTCAGCACATAGCCATGCTTTGGATAAGTCCCACACAGCTGCAAGCACAGATGTGGCAAAGGCTAAAAATTTCTAAGGAAGCTTCCTGGAAAATTCAGAAAAGCTAGAGAAAGGCTTCCTATGTCTTTACACCTTTTGTTGGTGATGCTGGTCCCTAAGACCCTTGGAGCCAATATATCTGCTAATTATTGGTTCGGTTGACTTTAAAGATTGGTATATTTATTAAATTTATAATGGAAAAGATAGTTTTATTTCTTTAAAAAACAGCTTCCATGTTGATTTCAATATCAATTTCCCATCTCAGAAGTCCGCATCAGTTTCTTTGGCATTCACAGCATTGCAAAGTGCCTAATCTCTCATTAACAGCTACAAAATGACAGGCAAAGGGTATGTAACTTGATGTTTATGAACAAGGGAAATATCTATGGAAATGTCCATTGGCTGAAAACTTGAATATGGGATTCTCACATTCTCCCTTGGGTTGCTTAAAAGCCTTCAAATAAAAATAATGAAAATAATGCTGAAAGTTCTATAAGTAGTGATGCGGATAGAAAATTCTGAAATATATACATATTAAATAGAACTTAGAGGCATCTTTTATGAGTAGATGGAATTAAAATCACTTATGTTTTTATTCTTCTAAAGAGGGTAAGAAATACTTTGAAGGGATTGTCATCATTATCTTTTTATCCCAAAGAATTCATACACATTAAACCCTCCACAACGCACATGGAGTGAGAGAAGATAAGATTTCTAGGGTTCTGGTGGTTCTTAAGATGGCTCACATTGCTTTTAATTTCTATAGGGCACACTGGGCATAAGAAGCTCTTTCCTACTACATTGCTATTTGGTTTCTGTCAGAAGGGTCAAAGGGATCACAGTTCTCCTGGCTGATATTCTTTTCTTCTTTTCCCCAGTCTGTCTTAATTTGCTCTCTAATTATTGTTGCCCCATTATCATTTGGGTTGTTTTTCCCTTTAACAGATGAATAATGTGTGAAGTGGCCTTTTAATTTTATGGAAAGATATACTTTAAACAACATTTAATTCTATACAAAATGCCATATTTAATTCAATTTTCTTTTTTTTTTTTTTTTTTTTTTTTTTGGTTTTTCGAGACAGGGTTTCTCTGTGTAGCTTTGCGCCTTTCCTGGGACTCACTTGGTAGCCCAGGCTGGCCTCGAACTCACAGAGATCTGCCTGGCTCTGCCTCCCGAGTGCTGGGATTAAAGGCGTGCGCCACCTTTGATTTCTTGCATTTATAAATATAGTGTAATATTGATGATGAAGTTGTTTGCCTGTCCCACATTAACTTTTGGAGATCATGTCAGAACTTTCAGCAAATGATGTGTTCATTTTTTTTAATAATTATGTATATGTGCATGTTTTTCTGTGGCCAAAGGAGTTGGAAGAAGACAACCAGATACAGCGTTTTCTTTCTTAATTAGTATGTCATGAAAAAGAAAAATGACAATTTTTTTACTGTTTCTACTTAATCTAAATCTTGATTCACAATCAATAATCTTTCCATAATGTATTCAAAAGTCATTTTCCTTAAAAATTTGACTTAATTTTTAAATAAACTCATCGTGTAGTCAGAACACAAACTGACACAGGCGTATATATTCACACACTTTAAATTACTGTGAACCATAGTTCAAACCACCAGAGAATTTAAAAATAGAATGAAAGGCAATTGCTTATAAATTGCTGATCTCTTCATCTATCTTGCTGCTGTGTTCCTTATTCTGTCTCATAAGGTGGATCACTATGACAGCTACAACTTGTTAAAGTTTCTTCATGAAATGTGAACGGAAATATTATGGGATATTCTTCAGATCTGTTTGACATTCTAAGGGTACTGTTTATAAAATCTTGAAAGAATGAGGACAGTAGTCACATCCCCTTTATTCACTAAAATTAGTCAACTTCGTTTCTCTTCTTGGTAGCAGCCATGCAGGCTCTCACTTGGCCTCAAAGAAGCAATAGCATTCACTGCTTTACCACCAAGTGCCTGGAAATACAGGTGTAAGAGAAATCAGGTAAGAAAATTTGCTGCTTTTGAGATAGTAGCTGTGTCAAAGAGTTATTACTTACAAAATACATGACTGTGTTGATAGAGGTAGTTAAGGACAAGTGCTCCAATATAAAATTCAGGTTCCAAATGATGCTGTAAGGTAGCATACTTCATTGTGATCAGGATGAGGGACCATTCTTTTAAAAGGCCATAGCTGCAGGGTATAGGGGCACATGAATTAATCCCAGAAGAAGAGAGGTGCAATAGGATTCCTATGAGTTTGAGGCCAGCTTGGTCATCCAGGACTACATAGAGAGACCAGTCCCCTTGTCTCGCAAAAACAATAGTTCATGGCTTAAAGTAAAGGCTGTAACATCCATGATGAGCTTAATGGCAGTTAACAATCATGGTAAAGCAAGAACTGTTATGCTTTCTTGGAAACCTTGTGATTTCTCACTCAGAAGTCAGATCTGTAGTTACTATATCCTCTTTATGTATTTGTTTCTTTTTCAGTGTACATAACTTGACTGTACTTTAAGCCTGACTGTGCTTCTGCTCAACTCCTTCCTCACAATCTGAAAACATTATTTATCAGAAATATATACGTGTTTATTTGTTTATATTTATTTATCATATATATTTATCAGGAATATATATGCATACATATATTTTCCCAGTACTGAGATGTAACTGTAAATGCGATGATCAAGTTCTCACTCTCACAATCTTAGTAGAATGAAGACAGACAAGTCTACTACAAAAGAGAATGTCAATGAGCACATTGTAAATATGCAGAACAGATTCCCTTTCCTTGGTGTCATTGTGCACATGCATTTGGACTGAGGCACTTCTGCCTTGTGGATTTCAGCCACCAGGGAGAGATTCACTGAGGATATGCTTTCAAAGAGATGGCACCCAAACATTTGATTGATCCATTTTTAAAACTTACCATGAAATGCAAATAATTCTTCTACCTCTTTTACTTTTAAGTAAAAGTTGAATATTCAGAATTTTAATGTAGAGAAACCAAGTTAATTGATCAAATATTCTGAAAATATTGTTTAATATAGGGAAGTCAAATGAAATATTATTGAACCCATTACCATTTTCAATTGATTCTTTAAAAAAATATTTCTTTTAGTTTTGAGATTATACTATCCTTTTTTTCTTTCCAAACCTTTCCATATACCCATTCTTGAGCTATCTCAAATTCATTGTCTCTTTTTTCATTAATTGTTATGCCATTATTTTTCTTTATGGTAATATTAACTTTTGGTTTCAAATTAATATAAAAAGTTCTGATTAAAACTCAGAGCAATCCTGTTATGTTGCATGAATACTGACTGAGAGAGGAGTAGGCTTTGGAACCATATCTATAAAGGCTAAGAACACAGCTATAAATTATAAGCAGCAAGTGTTATAGAAATATCATGATTATTTTCATAACACATGTTGTTTTAAACTCTCTCTAGTTATCTGTTACAATATTGATTACAGTTTAACATCTAAAATAGGCTGAAAAGAAAATAAGAACACAATGAAGGTGCTTTCTATCTTTCTATGCAGTAAGGATAAGCAAATGAGAACATGTCTGTCTAGGCAGATAGTTAATGTGTGTGTGTGTGTGTGTGTGTGTGTGTGTGTGTGTGTGTGTGTGTGTGTGTGTGTTTGTGTGTGTGGTGTATGCATGAAGCGTGTATATAATATATATATATATATATATATATATATATATATATATATATATGAGTGTGTGTGTTGTGTATAAATGTGTATTTGCATATGTGTGTATCTGTGTAGTCTGTGTGAGTGTGTGGCCAGCTGAGGACAAAGTGAGGGGAAACAGCAGGGCTGAAAAAATACTAATCTTGCCGGGCGGTGGTGGCGCACGCCTTTAATCCCAGCACTCGGGAGGCAGAGCCAGGCGGATCTCTGTGAGTTCGAGGCCAGCCTGGGCTACCAAGTGAGTCCCAGGAAAGGTGCAAAGCTACACAGAGAAACCCTGTCTCGAAAAACCAAAAAAAAAAAAAAAAAACTAATCTTATTAATTTTTCTCGGAGGCTCATTTAAAACTGACTATTTAGCTGTTCTGTAGAGAAGTCATGTTTCCTCCCTAGAGAAGTAATATCATGCCAACGTGAGTACTGTCATATGTGGGTTTTGCAGACCTGTCATATGTGGGTTTTGCAGACCTGGAAGTGGATAATATCTGGACATGTACTGTTTCTGAAGATCTCTGCTTATAAGATATCAAGGCACTTGTATCCTGTGCTTCAGTAATAGTCTATTCTTGCTACTTTTCTTGATATTTTATTTTATAGTCACTACTTCCTCACACAGTTCTCTGCTAGACATGGAATCTTAGTCTCTCTTTCCATTTCCAGCATTGAACTCAAGTTTGGCAGCAAATTGGCACAGGGAAGACTATATGAATGACTATGCTTATTAACAAACAGTTTAGTCTCTTTGAGAACATTCCTGTTAAAATATTCTTTCTTTAAAGGTTTTCCTCAACAGTAGTTTCACGTTAAAAAGCTAAAATAATTATTATATTAGAATTTTAATTATTTGTTTAGATAATAATCTCTTTGGATGGTATGCTTCTAGTAAAATCATAACTACCCATGCTTTCATTGGAATCCAATCAACTCTACGAAGACTCCAAATTACCATCTTAGTTGTTAAAGTGACTGTAGATTATCCAGGTTACTGGGCTGCTCAGGGCACCAGGTCAGCACCATTGTGTTTGTCCCCAGCTGCAGTTTTGAAGATAGGCAGCGCCTTCATCATTCTGGCACTCTGTTTCAGTCTAAGTTTCCATCAAAAGCCTGCCAGGGCTCAGTGCTGATAACGAAGCACCATTGCTTCTCAAAGTGACAGAGCACTGTGACATATCAACTCGGGGACTTAAACGAAAAGCCCCTTCTAATTTCACTGGGAATCTGCTGAAGCCGTGTTCAGCCCAGCACTCTTGTTTTCAATTAAAACTTTTTTTTTTTGTGGCCAAAGAAAAGTTTGGCATTTCCTTTCCTTTTCAGAAGCAGAAATGGAATGTGGTGAAAGAACACAGTAGACAGTAGAATGGCCCAAGAACACCTGCCTTCACCCAGCCTCTCCATGTACTAATTGTAGTTCCTGTGATTCACAGAAAGCTTGCCCCATGCTTCAAGTTGGTGGAAGAGTCCTTCTCATTATCACGTTACCATTGTTCTTTGGGGAGTATTTCCTCCAACCCCTTTGGATACATTTCAGGAAGCTGTAAAGGGGACAAGCTTTCTAAGTTACTGAGGACTTACTATATGCTGGGCATTATTGGTATGGGAAGTAAACAGCTCTTGTCTGGACAAACTCATTAATTCCTATTCACATATATTATTATAGAGGTAGGGTTATTTTTTATTGATATAGAAAAAATATATGAACAAAGTAATTAAGCAAATTCTATGTAGTTGCACCAAGTAAGTGGTAAACACGTGATATACAATATGAACTCAGTTCATAGCAGTCAGGCTTGACTATTGGCTTCAGCACTGCTGAATTACTGTAGTTCTGGGCATCAAAGTTGAGGTCTTACTCACATATAGCCTGCTACCAGGACTTTACATCCATAGTAAGTGTTGTTAAAGTTTTAGTGTAAACATTGTGTGTGACATTAACAACCCGTATAAATATATAGGCTTATGAAAACCTAAATGATACTTGTAATATTACACTGATCTTATCATGGAATTCCTCAAGCATGCTTATCACATGGTCTTTCTTTTCTGCTTAAGATCATTCCACAATCCTCAGAAAACCAAATTTGGAAATCAAGTCTATGGCTTCCTTTAGAATGTGCTCTATAGAATTTCATCGTGTTGCATGCTCTTTCTCTGAAGCATTGTTTCTGATACTGGCACACGCTCATTGCTGAGCTAGACTAAGAAAGAGTTCAGCGAGGATGTGTCATGTTTATGAAGGCTTCCAGCTGCCAATGATTTTTATTAATTCTTAGTATCACAAAGTTGTATTTTTATTATTTTTAGATATTTTATGTGTATAAGTGTTCTTCCTGTACTGTGTATGTATACTTTGTGAATACACGGTGCCTTCTGAGGTCAGAAGAGGGTATCACATATCCTGGAACTAGAGTTACAGATGGTTGTGAATGGCCATATAGGTGCTGAGAACTAAGCTCTATCTTCTGAAAGACTACGTTCTCTCAACTAAGTCATTTCTACAGCCCCAACATTGTGTTTAAAATGCAATTTGCTTCTATTTATTATTATTGTATATATCTGCCTGTCTGCCTGTCTCTGGCTTTGTCTCTTTCCCTCCCTCTCCTCTCTGAGTGACTGAGTGAGTGAGTGAGTGTGTGTGTGTGTGTGTGTGTGTGTGTGTGTGTGTGTGTGTGTGTGTGTTATAAATGCATATGTGAGCATAGGCACACATGTGCCACAATATGTGCGAGAAGTCAGAATGTAACTATTTAGGAGTCAATTCTCTCCTTCCTCCCTGGGTTCTGAATCAGACTCTGGTTGGCAGGCTCACAGGGCAAGTACATTTACCTGCTCAGCCTTCCGCAGGCCCAAGAGTAAAACTTCTTTAATAATGACTAATAAGAACTATGTATCTCATGAGTGATGTAAACTTATGGCCTAGCTTTCATGCTTTTTTGTTAGGACCCAGCAATTTCAGCGATAGGCCTACTCCTCATTTCCTGGCCTCCTGGTTTGCTTTCCTGGATTAACTTTGTATTTATTTCAGTCTCTTCTATTTATTGCTCTGTATCTTCTTTCTTCTATCTTCATTTCTTCCATGTAATTTTGCATATTTTCCCAGTGGCCTCTGCTGCTTTGGGAAACTGTGTAAGCTATGCACAACTGAGCAGTTTGGACTAAAGTCATAGACAAGGCACAGGCCGGAGTTCTTTGCACACTTTCCAGATGCTGAAATCAGGATCAGAGCATCTTTCACAGCATTTGAGAACATTTTAGAGTCATTTACACATTGCTAAAACACAACAGGACCCGCTTTCTCTCCCTTCTTACTTGTTGGTGTAAACACGGGCTGTGCTGCTACAGGGGATAAAAGCTTTTGCTCTTGGTGATGGAGACTAATTTCAGTCCATCAGCACAGTACCAGTTGAAAATTTAGAAAAAGTGTTTTCATGTAGGCATAAAACAAATTTTGCAGTTTATCTCTGAGATGTCTCTGAGAAAACCATTAAGTATAAAATTTTGCTTTGGGGTGTGTTGTTTTTGTTTGTTTGAGACAGGGTCTCACCAAGTAGCCCTGACTGACCTGGAATTCCATCTGTAGACCAGACTGGCTTCCAACACATAGAGCTTGGCCTGCCTCTGCTTCCTGAGGAATTAGATTAAAGGCATATGCAGCCATGACCAGTCCCCAAAGCACATTTTTATGTAGTTCTGTATTTAGTATAGCTTAATGCACACCTTTCTTTAAGAAAACATTTCAGTAGATTGGCTCTGTATCAAACCTCTTCCTTCTTTAGAAGGCCATGAGTCAGTCTGGCATCATTTGATTGATCAAAACTTGGAACAAAGAAATGCAGCCATATGGCAGCTGAGTCAGTGATGCTGTACTCCAAACTGGCGGATCTTGAACCAGCAGATGCCACGAAGCAAGTGCATAGTAATGTATGAATTAATATAGACAGACAGGGGTGGAAATATTGATGTATTCCTTAATTGACACTGATACATGGTGTCAGTGAATACTTACAGGGTTATGTTAGTTTTTCAGTGAATGGTCTAATATCCAAATAAAGATTATAAAATGTCTTTGGTTAAAAATAGCCATGTAACATGAATTAAGTGCTTAGAGACACAGAATTAACATTGGATAAAGGACTCTAAATTTCATTCCTTCGTTCTGAAAATAAAATCTGATGAAAATAGCCATGTACAATTGGATATGTATTTAAAAATCATACTTTTATCATTTTCTTTTGTAACCCAATAAGTCTGGTATCAGAGATGTCTTATTCACATTATTACTGAGTGCTCCCTAGGGCCATGTACTTGTCCGAGGTCTAATGGCACACAGATGTATGATACAGCATAAAATAAACATAGAACATAAAGCAAAGGGAAACACAGGTAAGTATAGTGTGACAAAATAATGGTTGTGACCTAGAGAATGAGTTATCACATCTGGCCCTTTCTTGAAGATCTGGGTGCTAGAAGTTATGAATATAAGAGGGGAAAATACTATGCAGGGGTGCCAGCGGGTACTCAAGCCCATATTAGAGAAAGCAATTTAGAATGTTTGGACAGGAGAACTTCTGTGGTTATAGCATCCTGTGTGAATAGGAGTGTGCATATAAACCAGAAAAATACCCTTGGACAACAGAGCAGGTGACTGCTGCAAAAACCTTTGCCTCTTAGTCAAGAAGATTGACCTTTCCTAACTATATATTTTCAATCATAAGCCAATATCCGCCATTCCTCCAGCTCTAAAAAAATTAAAATAATTCTTTGAGTGCTAATTAATTTTTGGTAATTCACTCAAAAATGACCCCTCTAAAGGTCCTGGAATACTGTGTAAGCTGGAACAGAAAGAATCTAAGAAGCAGAATATTGGGAGACAGGCTGAGAAATGCTATCTTTAGGGCATGACATATCCATTGAGAAAAGGATCTCAGAACAGCTGCTGTTGCCTGAACTGGGTTTGCATAAGAATGGATCTGTCAGCAGTTAATCAGAGGTGAAGGGAGGTTCAGGGATCCTTACACTTCTACTCACTACTTATGGATTCTAAATAGAGGAAACCATTATCTTTAGTTGTGTACCCATTTGTGAGTCCACCAGACTCCAGTATATATTTCCAAACCCATGGTCAAACAGACTATTGTAGTTAAACTCCATGAGTCACAAAAATCGAAGGACAGAATGTGTGAAAGTGATTTGCAGGGAGGAGGGGCCATGACAGAGATGAGAGGGAGAAAAGAGCTAGGGAGAAAATAGCCAGAATGCATTATAAACATTTATGACATTTTCAAAGGACAAATTTAATAAACTATTTTTGGCCTCTTGAACACATAGTTCTTGACTAAAAGAGTTAAGTCAGTTATGTGTGTTAATGAACTGCATTTTTAAAGCACTAGACAAAAATGTACTTGTAGAGTCAGTTTTCCCAAAGTGCTTATTGCTATTAGCTCAGAGTATTTGCCATATTTAGAAACTGCATTAAATTCTTGTAGGCTGTTAGGATGCTATTCAGTAAACTGCTGTTTTGGTTCAGTGTGTAGGAAGAGCTAAGTATTCTTCTAGTCTGCTGGACTCTAAGCACATGTAAGTGACTATTTAATACTTAAAATCCTATGTTTGTAAATCTATAGAGTCACTCACCTTTCTACTACCACACTGCTCTCATATGCTCCTCATTAGTGACACCCCTCAAGGTGGAACCCATTGTCCTACCAGAGCATTTGCATAATTTGTTCTTTCCTTCTATGGAAGTAATATTTCTCTTCTAATCTTGTCTACTAAAAGTCACTCTTCTAATATTATATTGTACAAATGAATCCACTGCATTAACAAATGCCTTATTTCCCATTGCAGCCCACATAGTTTTGTTCTTGAAACTTTGGTGACTTAACATTTTTCCAGTTTATTGCTTGTCAAATATCTTCCAGGCAGTGTTCTGTGACATGCTGGTATAACAAGATCAAACAAGATCAGATGAAAATGCATTATTCACAAAGCCGCTTAATTTAATATATACATATTGTGTGTGTGTGTGTGTGTGTGTGTGTGTGTGTGTGTGTGTGTGTGTGTATGTGCAAGTGCGTGTGCACTGAGTATTGGGTATGGGCATGGTGCTGAGGACAGATATGTGAGAGAAAGATATGTGATTTTTGTCTCACAGATTCACAGTCTATTATGTGTTTGTATGTTGAGGTACCAGAGGTACTTGTAGAGGTGTTTAAAAGGTGGATGTGATCCACAAAGGAAATGTCTCTGACAGTGAAAGAACTGAATGAAATAGTAATATCAAGAATGGTACCTTACACAGGTTTAAATAAACAGGGAAGTTCATCCAGACAGAAATGGAGGGAAAGTATCAATAGAACAGATAGAGTAAAAATAATAGGATTTACAAAGAAAATGTTAATGAAGGCATATTGGTAAGAAAGCACCTATAGAAGTTAACCCAGATTAGATTGTCAAATTAGATTGTAATGGGTATAAAACTGGAAAAACTATATGCATAGATAAGCATCTACTTATCTATTCATGGTTGATGTTACTGGACTAGGCACTGTAAAGTAAAGGTAAAAAATATTAACTATAAGTACTAGACACTGATTCTGTTGGGAGTTATACATGCAAGTTGCAGCTGAGATTTTTGTTCCTGTACTAATCCTATGACCAATACAGACCATGTTAAATATTTCACCTTTCTTTTTTATATGATAAGATAGCTAAAACTGCGATGGAACAGAAAGACTAAATGGGAAAATAAATACCCCTCTATAGGGTTCAGTAATCTAGTTTTCCATATTACTTGCTGTCATAGAATGAGGAATTTGCCATAACCAGGAAAGAATTAAGAGCACCTTGGTACCCAAAAGTAAATCTATGTTCCTATGTTAGACTGTGACAGGTATGGTCTAGGCGATTTAGAAGTGTAGGTTAAGAAGATACTGAAATGTGCTCGTGGAATCCTTTCTCATTACACTGCCTGTTGGTGTACAGCTGCTAGTACACAAGGAAATTGAAGTTTTACTTCTAAATTGAACAGTCAGATTGAATGCATCACGAGGCATATATATATATAAATATATAAATATAAATGTATATAATATATATTTAATATTATTTTCCTAATATTTTATGACCTCTGTATTCATGATGTATATATACATGACTTATACACATCATGAATATAGAGATCACATTAATATACACAAAATAATATTAAAGCTTCATAAATTGGAAAGGGGCTTCTGTGCTACCAGATGTACTCAGCCATATGGTGACCTTAGCCAACATTATATGGAGCAATTCTGCCTCAAATAGCAGAATCCTGAGAAGTATTAAAGTTTAAGGAACTGTTTAGGGCAATTGCATTATAATAGAAAGTAGATCATTTGAACTCATAAAACCATTTTAATTGCATATCTAGCATTCATGTTGAGTTCAAATCACAAAGAAGTTTAGCTTTCTAACAAATCTAAATCCATCCACAATTTTCTTCACACTCACCTAGCACACAGAAATAGTTTTCCAGTGTGAAGGTTAGGCAATGAGAGTAGACAAAATTCCTAAAGGGAGTTCTTCAGTTAAGTCCAGTGGCCTCTCTGAGGAGTCGTGAGCAGAAGGAACAGACAATGACTCGTATTGTGCTAGACTTTGTTTCCATCAGAGGCAACATTTTGCAAAAGAAGAAAAATCCCAAATGTGTTCTGTATAGAAAGTACCTGAAATAGTAAGGTAAGTAAGTCCAGGAGTGAAAGAACTTGAATACTGATGAAGATGAACACAGGAGCCACCCAGGCAGAAATGAAACAAAAGGGGAGAGAAAACAAAGACAGAAGTGGGCTCTTGGGAAAGGTCAGGAGAATGATTAACTCTGCTTTCTAATCAAGAGAAAGAACACAAAGAAGAAATCAAAACTATAAAGAAAACAGATGAATGTAATGTACCACTATCAGGGAGGAAAAAGGACATCAATGTAAGCCCTACAGATATTAAAAGATTATGAGATCATACCATGACAGTAAATTGTCCAACCATGAAATCACAAATGTTTTTCAAAACACAACCAACTTCTGCCATGCTTTACAGGAAACATTAATTTGAGGTAGATCATTGACCTCAATGAATAAGTTAGAAATAAATAGAATATCTTTCCCTTTGTAGTCAAAGGTTTCTCAGAAATCTTGTAAGACACTGGATATAAAAGAAATGCTGCCCATAAAAATGCTAAATTAAATACTAAAGAAAAATTGATAAAATTAGGAGCTTGATTATCAAGATGTCATTAAAGTGAAAGAACAAATATAGATATTGTGAAAGTGAATTCAGCAAATAAAAGTATAGACAGAGAATATATTTGTAGCATTTTTTTCACACATGGAAGTTTTGTAGAGAAAAGACAAAGAGCTTTGGCAGATCAATAATGAATAAACAAAACGTGAAGGAAAATGGACAATTTAGAAATACGACACAGGAATAGCCATCAATCAAATGAAAAAAAAATTCAACACCTTAAATCATTAGAAAATGCAAATTAACCACACTGGGATGCTATTTGAATTTTTAAATTAAAAGTAGATTTTTAAAAATATACAATACATACTGATGCTGGTTCCCCCTGTCACAAATCCTCCCAGGTCTTCCCTATATCCATGCCTCAAGTGCTAAAACTCACACTAGAATTTTTTTTTCATTTTTCTTTATTAAGAAATTTTCTACTCACTCTACATACCACCCACAGATCCCCCCTCCTTCCTCCTCCCACTCTCTAGCCCTCCGTCCCTAGCCACCCCACATCCCCACATCCCCCAAATCAAGGTCTCCCATGGGGAGTCATGCCAACAAGGATGAGGAACAAGTGAAACTCTTGGACAATGATTTAGTTGTGATTTCCAAAACCACGGGACACCCTCCGATACTGCCTTATTCAGAAAATTTTAGCACTTTTAGCAATTCCATGATAACAATTTCTCCCAATAAGTGAAAATATATATTTAAAATTGTTTATGCTAATATTAATAGCTACTGAAAATACTTCAAATGTTTAAAGGAAAATGGAAAAACATATATTGGATCTTTATAACATAAGCATTCCACGTAGTGATAAAAAGAAGTAGGACCACTGACAAACAAAATATGAAAAAAATATTTAAAAAGCACTGAGTGGATCTAAAGGGACAACAAAGGAAAGAAAACATAACTCTTACTCAGAACTTGATAGAAGAGAAAGTAGGAAGTAGCCTTAAACGCATTGGCACCAGAGATCACTTCCTAAATATAACACCAGTAGCACAGACATTGAGAGCAATAATTAATAAATGGGTAAGGCAAAGGACATGGTCAATAAGACAAAAATATGAGTCTACAGAATGGGAAAAGATCTTTATCTACCACACATCTGACAGAAGGCTGATCTCCAAAATATATAAAGAACTCAAGAAACTAGACATCAAAAAAAAAAAAAAAAAACAACCCAAATAATTCAATTAAAAATAGGCTACAGATATAAACAGAATTCTCAACAGAAGAATCTCAAATGGTTGAAAGACATTTAAGGAAGTGCTCAACATCCTTAGTAATCAGGAAAATTCAAATCAAAATGAAGCTACTCTAGAATTCAGTATGGTGGTATCTCAGAAAGTTGGGAATCTGTAGTGGGTAGCCATTCCAGCTTTGATCTGGAAGTTCCAACCCCCATTGAGACTTCAGCAACTGTCACACCTACAAGGCGGGGCCAAGGGAGGCGCCTGGGGACCCGAGATCTGGATCTGTGGGCACTCTCGTGGTTCTGGGACCCTGGATAGTGGAGGTGGACCAAGCAGAGCTCCAGAGAACACCGCTGGATTGTGATACACCTTCCCCAGACCCCGTGACCTACCTATCCCTTAATTTGTAAGTTATGCCATTAAATAAATCTCCTTTAAAAAAAAAAGAGAAAGAAAAGTAAAAGAAGAAATGGAATGGATAGGTATAAGATATTATGGTAGATTATTGTGTATACTAGTAAACAAATTTAGTAAAATAGCAGCTGTAAATAATTTGCACTGTAATTTGCACTGTTATGGATTCTTATATGTTGATACAAATGTAAACTATTTTTATATTCCTGTTTAAGATAATTTGTATATTGATACAAATACAGAACTATATTTGTTATAATGTACATATATTTCTACTCTTATTTGAAATATTTGATACAAATATTGATACAAATGTAAATTTATATCTGTCATACTTTATGTATGTTCTACTTCTGTTTAGGATATTCAGTATATTGATATACATTTAAGATTATTGTCATATTGCATATCACACTACATACTCCTACCTCTGTTATAAATATTGATATTTATTTAAGATTATTGTCATATTGCATATCGCACTATATACTCCTACCTCTGTTATAACATCTTGTGTGTTGTCACAATTTTGAAGTCATCGTTCTTTACCATACACTTGCTTATAGACTGTTTACCTTGTTTACGTGAAGCCTTAGTCCTTAGGTTATTTCGGTAGATAAGACTTATAGATTTATAGTCACCTATGCTTGTCATCTCTATAGTTACGTTAGTTAGGTTATCCATATTTACAGATACATAGGTCAGATGGACAGGTAATCTTCAAACACTTCATAGACCTAGAGAATATGGCATTTAAATAACTTAGAATTCTGTTGATGTGAGACACAATTGCTCCTGGCTGCACCAATTTGATCCTGAGAGAATGTTGGGCTTCTAAGACATTTCCATTTGGAAGTTTGTCTTCTTGGCACAAAATGGCCTACTGGGCAAAGAACTGCCCTTGCCTTGACGGCTGACAGTACAAATGCAATGCTATCCTTTCTGGACAAGCGGGACACAAGGAAAGTGACCACTGTACTCTGCCAAGACAGGGTAAGATGGTTTTTCAGAATTCCTGCTTCTGAAAATGGTCTGTCAGATACTTTAGGCCTGTAGCCAATTTGAATGCACCAACAATGCTGAGAAACATTAGGTGACTGTCCAGGCTGCCAGCTGTCTCGGTCTACTCTCCCAAGATTCCCGAAAGTTGCTTGCATCCATCTACCATTTCTCAGGTACCATTATATTCCTTCTCAGGTCTTTGATGGGATTGAAGACTAGCAGTTATAGTTACAACTTAGTAGATAGAACATATTAAGTATTAGATTCAGGTTCTTTAGGATAGGACACCTTTTGGAATGATCTTTGTAACATGCCATTTACCTATGCTCTATACTTCTCTGGATTTTAGTATGTGTTTCTTGTTGCTATTGTTTGCATTGGTTGTAGTTCCATCTTATCTAGGTCATTATCCCTCATTATTCCTGGACAATATTTGATAACCATTCCTTTGTATATAGTCTTGTATTAGGTTAGAACTTTCTTATTTAGACAAAAAGGGGGAGATGTAGTGGGTAGCCATTCCAGCATTGATCTGGAAGTTCCAACCCCCATTGAGACTTCGGCAACTGTCACGCCTATAAGGCAGGGCCAAGGGAGGCACCTGGGGACCCGAGATCTGGATCTGCGGGTGCTCTTCGCGGTTCAGGGACCCTGGATAGTGGAGGTGGACCAAGCAGAGCTCCAGAGAACACCGCTGGACTGTGATACACCTTCCCCAGACCCCGTGACCTACCTATCCCTTAATTTGTAAGTTATACCATTAAATAAATCTTTTAACTATGTGGAGTGGCCTTAATAATTACACCAATAGGAATCATCAATTGATTTATATAAATTTATATAAATTGGTATATACCCTAAGATGCTTAACCACATCACAAGGACACTTGCTCAACTATGTTCATAGCAGCATTATTTGTAATAGCCAGAACCTGGAAACAACCTGGATGCCCCTAAATGAAAGAATGGATAAAGAAAATGCATTATATTTACACAATGGAGTATTAAACAGTAGTTAAAAAAATTAATTTCATCATGAAATTTGTAGGCAAATGAATGGAACTAGAAAAATCATCCTGAGTGAGGTAACCTAAACCCAGAAAGACAAACACAGTATGTACTCACTCATAAGTGATTATCAGATGCAAAATGAAGGATAACCAGGCTACAATTCACAACCCCAGAGAAGCGAGGTAAAGAGGAGGACACTAAGAGGGACATGCATGAATCCCCCAGGAAGGGGAAAGTGTTAAGGTCTCCTGGGTAAATTGGGAGCAGGGAGTAAAGGGGTGGAGATGGGGGATGGGAACAGGAGGGTTGGAAATGGCCGAGTTTGAGGGAGGGATGGAGAGAGAGAGAGCAATGAAAAGAGATATCCTGACAGAGTGAGCCAGTATGGGGTTATGGAGAAACCTGGTGCTAGGGAAATTCTCAGGAACCAACAAGGATGTCCCCAGCTACGACTCCTAGTAATAGTGGAGAGGGTACTTGAACTAGCCTTCCCCTGTACTCAGATTGGTGAGTACTCACTCTGTCATCATGAAACCTACATCCAGTGACTGATGCAAGCAGATGAAGAGACCCATCTTACTCAGCCTTGATGCAGCGGGGGAGAAGCTAAGCCCTACCCCAACTTGGTATGCCAGCTTGTATTGACTACTCAAGGGAGGCCCTACCCACTATGAGGAGTGAATGGGAGGGGGAGGTAAGGGGTATGGGAGAAGGGGAGGGAGGGGCAACAGTGATTAGTTTGTAAAATGAAAAAGAATTTAATTTAAAAAAAATTCCATGTATATAAATTGTAAGAACAGACAAAATTATGGGATTAGTAGTGAAAAATCATGTCTGTTGAGGAGTGAACTTAGAGAATTTATTGAAAGGTTGTACAAGAAAATTTTACCAAGGATATAAATATTGACAAACTTTTAGAGATGATTCTGTGTCTACTATCGACAAATAACTAAATCTAATAACTTTGTGCTACAACAATATAATACGTATTGTCACTACATTCAGGTTTATTTGATGTATCTGATATCATAATAGAATTACTCAAATCTCAAATAAGTTTAGTTGGAGACATGATTTGCTTGTTGTTTTTTTTTTAACTAAAGTAGGTTTAATATATAAAAGTTGCACTGTATGAATCCTGCAGGTTTTTTGACACCACCTGAAATAACAGGTTCAAGATGAAAACCACTGACCATGAGAACCACAGGAAACAAGCAACAATGAGAATCGGAATAAAGTAATTAGGCTTTTCCTTTTTAATCCAGTTCCTAACTGTCTAAAAGCTTATTGCTTAAAACATTAAAATAAATGTTTCAGTTGGGTCAGAAACGGTACACATGATTTTAAAATTTGCTTGTGTTTATTAAATGTATATTATTAGAAGCTACCATTTTTCTGAACTTTTAATACAAAATTCTCCTTGAGTCCATATTTTATCAGACAACTGTCAGATTAAAATACTTCCACTTTCAATTTTCTAAGCTTTTCCAAATTTCACTACACTAGACTTAATCTGTTCCCTTGTAGGAAATATATCTAAGTTACTGCACATATCTATGATATACTTTAATACGACCTTGTCTTGACTTATGCTTAAGGATAAATGGCAAGTCTTTAGGAAACTGGCTTTAGGCCAGGCTTCTCCCTACAAACACATTCAACTTATTGGTGTGTGTATATTTTACTGCTTTTATCTAAATATTTTATTACCCTGAATCAAATTTAAGAAGAACAAGTGTCATTCACCATACTTAATACAAATGTCTCTGACACTTTAATCAGTTGAAAATGAATAGTTAAGTTCCTTCATCTGAAAATAATCAACAAATGTTTAAAAGTGATTACTTTATGCAAATATACTAAATCAAACATCATTTTAATGTATGCTCCAATTTCTTATTTTTGTTAAGAAATACACACACATACATATTTAGAAAATATTTCTTTTTTCAATCAATCAATCAATATATATATATTTATAAAAAATTCTTAATTAAAAAATGCCTTAATCAAATTTTGGGATAAAGGAAATATTTCTTATAGATATTCTCCTTTAATGGGAGATATCCTTAACCAATTATGTTGAATCCTTCTGAGTTCTTTTGATATATCTTCAGATCTGTTTTGAAGAACAAACATGTCAGTCACTTAAAGCTGAAATAAATTATCATATTCAAAGTATAGCCATAATATCAATATTACTTTCTGTGGCCCTTTTCAGCCATACAAATAAATATTGCCTTGGATCACACTATAAACCTTTTTTAGATTTCTTAAAAGGAGCTGTGTAAATCACTAAATATTATGCACATTATTATAACTATCTTATACTTTTATCATAGGTGTTTAATTTGTAATTTAATTATATTTAGAAAATTTAAAATATATATTCAGTGAATTTCAGCCAAAAGCTCATATTTCTAGAAAATATCTGAGTATGTTTGTACGCTGATGCTAACCTTTCTTTCATGTTAGTTATTAATAGATTAATTTTAATGAATAGTTTTAGGTTCACAGAACATGTGTAAGAAATTACAAGTGCTTAGGGTGTACTGCCTCACACACATAGACCTGCATTAGAACATTGTCCACAAAAAGGCACATTTGCTATAACTGATGAAAATGCTACTATGCCCAGAGCTGTTAATTTGCATGAGTGATGTACATTGTATAGGTTTGACCAAATGTACACTATCATATCTGCCATTATAGCATCATACAGAACAGTTTCACTGTATCTCTACCCACTACCCTGTCTATGCATCCATCCTTACTCCCCTCTCATTCCTACTACTGATTTTTGATCTGTTTCTATAATTTCACTTCATATAGGTTGGGTTGTATGGCTGGGAACTGTTACAGATTGCCATTTTTCACTTACCCTTGTACATTTAAGTTTCCTCCATGCTAGCATTTCACTGTACAGATGGTTCAAACTTGGTTCATCTACCTGTTGACTCACATCTTGAATGCTTTCAAAGTTGGGCAATTATAGACAGGGATGTTTTGAATAGCTGTGTATAAGTTATCATGTGAAAAAAAGTTTTTATTGGGTAACTATCAAAACTGAGAATGTAGGCTCACATAGTAAGGATATATTTAGTTTTGTCAGAGCTTGCCAGTGTTCTCCTGGTACACTACATTCTTGCCAGTGAGAATTCCCACAGGTCTACATCTCTCTAGCATTTTTCAGTGATAATATTTGAGATGCTGGTGTTATGTCTCATTATTTTTGTTTTTTAAAAAGATATTTAATTTATTTTTGGTATTATAACAGAATTGAATCATTTTCCTCCTCCCCCTCCTTTTCCAAATATTCCCACATATCCCTCCTTGCTCTCTTTCAAATTAATAGCTGCTTTTTTCATTAACTTTTGTACATGAATATATATTATATGTGTGTGTGATATGTGCATATGTCTGTGTGCATATACATTCCTAAATAGAACCTACTCCATCTTCATAATGTTCCTTTCCTGTATAATTTCAGGCCTGACCTGTTTATTTTATATTCTTTTTTGTTTTATTTGATACCTGCTGCTCTAAAACCCAGGATCCTCTTGCTTTAGTTCCCAAGTGTTGCCATTACTGTGGTGCCAACACACCCACCCTACTTATGAACTAATTTGTATTTTGATGACAACATACTGAGGACCATACTGTCACATGATAATTTATAGTATGAATTTTGATGTGGTACCAAGATATTTAATCTATATTTTATTTGGGTTGCTTATTTTCAGTTGAAATTTAAGAGCTCTTGGTATATTTTGGATAATGGTCTTTTATCAGATGCATTTATTACTATTAATTAATTATGTATTTATTACTATTCTGTGTGTATGCATGAGGCATGCAGGGGAAGCACACATGCAACAGTGAACATGTAGAGGTCAGAGGACAATGTTTTAGAGTGGGTTTTCTCCATCCACCTTGGTGTAGGTGCCAGCAATGAAACTCAGATCCTCAGGCTAGTGCTACAAGCACTTTTACCTATGATGCCATCTCACAGGTTCCAGATATGTCTTTTGCAAATATTTTCTCATAGGATTTGGCTTCTGTTTTCATTTTTCTTGACATAATCTTTCACTATTTATGTATTTGTTATTCTTTTTACTTCTAAGGGAGCTGTTCAGGCTACTTTTTATGCCAACTTGACATAAGCTACAGTCATTTTGAATGAAAAAAACCCCAGTTGAGAAAATGCCCCCACCAGATTATCCTCTGGAGAACCTGAAGTGCATTTTCTTGACTGATGATTGATGTGGGAAAAGCTTAGCTTTCTGTGTGTGGCAAACCCTGGGCTGGTGATTCTGAGTACTATAAGAAAACAGATTGAGTAAGGCATCAGAACAAGCCAGGATGACACACTCCTTCTTTGCTCCTACATCAGTTCATTTCTATAGGTTCTTGCCCTGAATTCCTACACTGACTTCCTATAATAATGGACTGTGAAGTGGAAATGTTAGCAGAAATGTATCCTTTCCTCCCAAGTCTTGTTTGTATAATGTTTTACTACAGTGTAGAAACACTAAGAAGGAGCCCAGCTTGCTCATTAATTCCTTCATACTAGACTTTTGAAATAGCATTTACAAAGTTACTCTTTACCCAAGGTCATCCTTATTTTCTTCTGTGTGGTCTTTTAGTATTCCAGGAGTTTTGTGTTTCACATTTAGGTCTATCATTTATTTGAGATGCTTTTCATGAAGGCTGTAAGCTGTGTGTCAGGATTAATATTTTATATCTGGATATTCTACTGTTTCATTACTCTTTGTTGGATTTTGCCTCTGATCAGTTGATCTTTTTGAAAAAGATTTACTGACTTCATTTGCAAGGCGTGTCTTTGGATTCTTCTCTTGCACTGACATTTGTTTACTCTTTTATTTCTATCCCACTATCCTGATTCCTAACTGGGCTCAGTCAGGTAGTCCGGGTTCTTCATGCCTCTTTTCTGGGCCTTGGCTTCTAAAACAAGCTTGAGAATAAATTCAAAATCTTCATGGTAACTCTGAGATTCTGACTGGGACTGTATTGAGCTGATAGGTTAATTTGGAAAGAATAGACATGTTGTTATTACCATCATCCTACCAATTCATATAGAATGCTCCCATTTAGTTCTCTTTCATTTCCTTCATTAGTTTTGAGATTTCCTTGGTATATCTATATATTGTGTTAACTATCCCTGAATATCTCATTATCTTAGTTTAGAATATTGTTTCAAGTTTAAGTTTTCACTTTTTTTTATTAGAAAGTAGGAGAACAACTAATAATCTTTTGATACCTTACATCCTGCAGGCCTGATGTAATTTACTTCCAGGAGGCTTTCTATAGCCTCTTTATGATGTGTTTATACAGATTATGTTATGTCAAACAAGTGAAGTTTTATTTCTTTCTCTGTAGCCTGTATAACTTGTATTTCTTTTAGTTTCTTCCAGTATTTGTTAGAATTTTACATGTTATTTATTGAGCAAAATAGAATCCCACCTCTTTTATTAGCTGAAGAGTTTATCTAATTTATTTCATTTTCTTTAATCGCATATCCATTGGTCAAATTAATTTCTTTGGTGGGGAAAAATATGTGCATGTTCGTGTGTGTATAGGTGGACTCTACTATACAGGTACATGTGGAGATCTGAGCATGATATTGCAAGGTCTTCCTCAGTGCTTAACTGCTGTGGATGATTGATTGGTAAATAAAATGTTGATTGGCCAGTACCCAGGCAGGAAGTATAGGAGGGGCAAAGAGAGAGGAGAATTCTGGGAACAGGAGGGCTGAGGAGGAGACGCTGTCAGCTGCCACCATGAGGAGCAGGATGTAAAGTACTGGTAAGCCAGGAGCCATGTGGCAAGGTATAGATTTATAGAAATGGGTTAATTTAAGTTATAAGAACTAGATAGCAAGTCGCCTGCCACGGACTTACGGTTTATAAGCAATCTAAGTCTCTGTGTGTTTACTTGGGTGCGGGACTGCAGGGTGAGAGAGATTTGTCCTGACCTTGGGCCAGGCAGGACCAGGAAAACTTCAGCTACACTTAATTGATTTTTTTGAGACAGAGCCCCCCACTTAGGCTAATAGTCCGCAGCATCACAGTTTCTACAGATTGGCTGGCCAGTGAGTCTCTGAGATTTCCACATCTACATTTCTACCATCCCCAACTTCTCACTTTAAAAAAAATATCCTAATGATTCAAACTTAGATCCTCATGTGTGTACAGCAAGCTTTACACAGGAAGCTTCTCTGGAGCCATATCATAAAGAGAAAAATACATTTATAGTTTTTCACTTAGATTATTCTAACAAACTCTATATTTTTCTTTAGTTTCATAGTTTGCCATATCTTATGTTGATTTTTAGTATTATCTATTTAGCTCATTGAGAGTATAAATACTCTATTTCTCAGTAGTTGTAAGTTTATGGTATATTATACAAACAGCCTCTTTTATGTTTAAACTATTTGCAACAACATACAAATTTAAAATGTACCTATTTTTACTAATAGAGTCCATGTTCAATGTAATAGTAACCCTAATAATCGCCTTTATTGGCTAATTGTAATGTAATAAGTACAAGACAAAGTACTTTATTCCTTAATGAAAAATAAACCTGGGGAGTAATATAATACTTATAACCAAAATAAATATGACTGAGATACTTGATAATAATTCTTCCTACTTAAGAGCATTAAAAGTACAGAAGGATTATGTGACCTTACTGCAAGGGCAGTGAGGTTGGAACCTCTAACATATATGTAATAAATTTTCTACTTGGGTTCCTAGGCCAGGAGGTAGTAAACAAGTTACTAAGCCTGTTAAACTTTGGTTAGAACAGGAACTTTGTTAGACGGCTTTGTATATAGAACTAAATGCCAGTTGTCTACTTCAGATTGGGTACTCTGAACCAAAGACTGAGTAGGTCATAGTTGTTAACATCTTGCACTGGAACATGTATGTGTCTAGTATGTGATACAAATGAACCTACATATAGTAAAGTACTTTGTCCTCAGTATGATTAATACGCCTGATGATCCAAAACACCACCACACTGTAGACAAGTATTTTCTTCAATTAATATATAGAGTTGATAGAATATTAATTTTAATTTCCCTGAGAAACACAGAACTACGGGGTGACTTGTTTCTTTGTATCTCCTATTTTTACCTTGTTTTGTTATTTACCTAGATATTTAGTTTCCCTAATATTCCTTAATACACGGCAAGAGATTCGGATATGGTATAAGGAAAAACATGGGTTTGCTATCAGTCTGGGCTACACAGCAAGGTCAAGGCCCACTTGGACTACACAGCAAGATGCTACCTAAAACAAGCAAACAAAAGGCAAGTGTCAAGAGACAGATTTGATTAATGTGGTTGTTTTTAGTCTCACGTAAAATAAATTAATATCAATAGCAAATAAATACATCTAGATACTGAAAGAAATGTTATAACTGATAAGCAGACTTTATAGAGCTTATACAGAATTTTACTTATTTGCATGATGTATCTGAAAAATGACCAAGACTTAAAATCTAATAAAAAGTAGAACATAAATGAATAACACCATGTTTGGGGTGGGAGAAGACTGAAGACAGGTGGGGTGGAGGCAGCCGACACAGGCAGGAGAGGAAATGGAGTCTTCATCATCTATGGTGCAGACTAATTTGTGAATAGACTTTGAAGACATTCCAAAAAGGCAAGAAGTTAGGAGTAAGGATTTTTCTGTTATTATAGAGTGAGTTACTCTACACCTATCCAAATAAATTCACTACCTTAGGCTCATAGAATCAAGCTAGTTACTCAAAAATTAACTGGCAACAAAAGTAATTAATCACTAAAAGAAGATGACATATACCATTTTCTTCAGATCATAGCATTCATGCTAAAAGAATACATCACTAGACCTACATCAAAGCAGAAAACCATAGGTTGCATCCAGAAGAAATGAGCAATTCATGGGAACAGGTACCCCAGCACAGTGAACAGAGGACTTTAACACAGACCTAACAGATGTGTTCAGTGATTTCAAACACATATTGAACATACAGATAGGCACAGTTAGCAATGAAATGACTGCAAAACCAAGGGAAAAGCTAAGACTAAATATTAAAATTCAGTGTGAAAAATATTCCAAAGACTCTTAGAAGGACACAGTGTTTTATAGGAGGAATTAAGTGGCATGCATATAGGCAGGGTAGTAGAAAATTCCTGATATGAATGACACAGGGAGACAATGGTCACAAGTGCCCCAGATATATTCATTGACAACTTTGGAGCCTAATAAATATTTACCTGATGTGTCAGGGAAAAAGACAAGACAGTGTTTCAGGACAAAATTAAGTACTTGGTGGATATCAAACAAACTTTCTAATTATTTTCCCAATTTGCTACAAGTATAAAACTACACATCTACAGATGCTCACTAACCTTCTGCATCAAACACACACCAAAATATTAGGCAAAATTCCAAGTCATACTACAACAATGAAAGTTAATAGTTAAACATTATAATAGAACTTGTAGTCTTATTAGTTATGTTTTCAAAATTGAGCAGATATATTTTAGATAGACAGGTCATCTTCAAACCCTTTAGAGATCTACGGAATATGGCATTTAAAACGTTTTAATAACTTATAAATTTTTTCTTTTTGTTATGACTATGAGACATGTTGGTTCTCGGCAGTACCAATCTACTTCAGAGAAAATATGGGCATTGAAAAAACTGCATATGGAGTTAACTTTCATTGTGGCAAAAGTTAGCCACTGGACAACAAAGTATCCTCATGTAGCTGGAGAGCTTTTCTCTCTGGGTCCCACAAAGTCCCCCCAGTCCCGGAGCCCACTTATAAAATAAACACATAGACGCTTACATTATTTAAACTGCTTGGCCATTAGCTCAGGCCTATCATTGTCTAGCTCTTATTCTTATATTTAGCCCATTTCTATTAATCTATACTTTGCCACATGGCTCGTGGCTTACTGGTACCTTACATCTTGCTTGTCCTGGCAGCGGCTCCAGGCAGTCTCTCTCCCTGGCTTTCTGTTCCCTCAATTCTCCTCTCTTTTAGTCACACCTATACTTCCTATCTGGCAACCTGCCAATCGGTGTTTATTTACACAGAGCGATATCCACAGCACTTCCCCTTTTCTTCTTTTTCAAAAAGGAAGGTTTTAACTTTAACATAGTAAAATTACATACAACAAAACAATTATTAAGCAAGAAATACAGTTATAATATTAAAGAAGATATCCTATCTATCTTATATTTGTGAGTCTAATGTTTTATATCTAACCCATATTTTATCATAACTGAGGAAATTATAACTATCTAGTCTTCAACCACATCAAAGAAGGATATAATACTACCTGAGAAATGGGAAAAGGATACAAGCAACTTTTGGGAGTCTTGTAGGGTAGACAGAGACAGCTGGCTGCCTGGACAGTCATCCAAAGTTTTTTTGTAAAGTTGGAGCATGTCTTTAGCCTATCTGGCTACCAGCCAATCAGTGTTTATTTATACAGAGCAATATCCACAGCATCCTCGAATCAATTGCTGACACACAGGACAGACAGGACATGAAACAAAGGACTACCGATTCTTGCCAAAACAAGTGTGGTTATGGCTTTATCAAAAGGCATCTTCTGAGGCCAGAACAATATGGCACCATCCTGGAAGTGGCCTTCGCAGTCCAGAAAAGGTACAGTGCCCTTTTCTTCGAAGGCAGCTGAACAGGCAGTTGGCTGATGGCTTCTGATGTGCAGTGGAATGACAGCTGAAACAGTTATTCTTTTTTTTTTTTTTTGAATTTATTTTAATTTATTTTGCAATACAATTCAGTTCTACATATCGGTCACGGATTCCCTTGTTCTCCCCCCTCCCGTCCCCCTCACCTTCCCCCCAATGCCCCCCCCCCATTCCCATCTCCTCCAGGGCAAAGCCTTCCCCACAGACTGAGGTCAACCTGGTAGACTCAGTCCAGGTAGGTCTAGTCCCCTCCTCCCAGGCCGAGCCAAATAATCCTGCATAGGCCCCAGGTTTCAAACAGCCAACTCATGCAATGAGCACAAGATCTGGTCCCACTGCCTGGATGCCTCCCAAACAGATCAAGCCAATCAACTGTCTCACCCATTCGGAGGGCCTGATCCAGTGTGGACCCCTCAGCCATTGGTTCATAGTTCATGTGTTTCCATTCATTTGGCTATTTGTCCCTGTGCTTTATCCAACCTTGGTCTCAACAATTCTCACTCATATAAACCCTCCTCATTCTCGTTAATTGGACTCCCAGAGATCCACCCAGGGCCTAGTCATGGATCTCTGCATCCAGATCCCTCAGTAGTTGGATGAGGTTTCTAGCACAACAATTAGGGTGTTTGGCCATCCCATCACCAGAGTAGGTGAGTTCGGGCTGTCTCTCGACCATTGCCGGCAGTCTGTTGTGTGGGTATCTTTGTGGATTTCTGTGGGCCTCTCTAGCACTTTGCTTCTTCCTGTTCTCATGTGGTCTTCATTTACCATGGTCTCCTATTCCTTGTTCTCCCTCTCTGTTGTTGATCCAGCTGGGATCTCCCGCTCCCCCAAGCTCTCTTTCCCTCGGGGAACTCTCCTCCACTGCTGGTGGGAATGCAAGCTTGTACAACCACTTTGGAAATCAATATGGCGCTTTCTTAGAAAATTGGGAATCAATCTCCCCCAAGATCCAGCTATACCACTCTTGGGCATATACCCAAGAAATGCTCAACCACACCATAAGAGCACTTGTTCAGCTATGTTCATATCAGCATTGTTTGTAATAGCCAGAACATGGAAACAACCCAGATGCCCTTCAACTGAAGAATGGATAAACAAAATGTGGTACATATACACAATGGAATACTACTCAGCAGAAAAAAACAATGGCATCATGAGGTTTGTAGACAAATGGATGGATCTAGAAAAAATCATCCTGAGTGAGGTAACCCAGACTCAGAAAGACAAACATGGTATGTACTCACTCATAGCAGGATACTAGACATGAAACAAGGATGAATTGTCTGCTACTCACATCACCAGGGAGGCTACCCGGAAAACAGGACCCCAAGAAAGACACAGGGATTGCCCAATGACAGAGAAATGGAATGAGATCTACATGAACAGTTATTCTTGAAGAGTAACTAAACTCACACCTCTCAATAGTAGACTGGCATTTAATAGAAGGATATGGAGAAGAACAGGATGCTGAGATGAAGCCACACACACACATAGCCAAGAAGAATGGACAGCTGAATTAAAAAGAAACATCAACAATTTCCAGAATTTAAAATCCTGAATCATGACAGGACACTAGTGGAATTCAGGTGTTTCTGGTACATGGACTGCTCTCACCCAATGTAAGGTCAAACTATTGCCCTTGTGTACATCCTACTTCACAAATGAGTCTGTCAGATACGCTAAGCCTATAGGCTGAAGATGATGCCCCAACACTTCGGAGAGACCTCAGGTGACTGTCCAGGCAGCTGGCTGTTTCTGTCAACTCACGTGTTTTTTTTTTGGAAGCTGCTTGCATGCACTTCCTGTTTTTATTTTTTATTAGGTAATATTATTTCCTTCTTGGGTCTCTGAGGGTGTTGAAGATTAGTTAGTTAGAGCTGAAGATTAATTAGTTATAGTTGAAGGTTAGTTAGTTATAGTTGAAGATTAGTTAGTTATAGTTGAAGATTAGTTAGGACAGAAAGTGAATTAGGTACATTTTGGACTTACGAAAATAGGATAGATAATGGAATTATTTTCTCTGAATTTGTCAAATACAAATTGACTAGGCATTGTTTAGGTATTTATTAGTTGTATATAAGGTATATAGTTATTGTACTTTTATATATAGTTTTTTATGTTAGTTATAACCTTTTTCCTTTTTTCTTTTTATTAAAATAGGAAAGGGGAAATATGGTGATATTTTATTTGTACTGAAGTGTGATTTTATTTGTATGTTAATAAATAAGGTTGCCTGGGGCTCAGAGCTAATAGCAAGTCATCGCAGAAGCTGGGCGGTGGTGGTACATGCCTTTAATCCCAGCTCTTGGGAGGCAGAGCTAGGCAGATCTCTGTGTGTTCAAGGATACAGCCAGCATGGAGACAACATGCCTTTAATCTCAATACCAACCATAGAAGACCTGGAGGTCTGTACAGACAGGCAGTGACGAGGTGGTCATGTGGTTGGGTTTACAACCAATGAGAAGGCAGAACAGAAAGTCTATATAAAGACAAACACACAGGAAGTAGGTCTCTTGGCTGAAGAGGATAGCTGCAGCAGTGAAGGGTAAGGCTCTTAGCTCTGACTTCTTGGGCTTTCATCTCTGCATTGGCTCTGTGTTTCTTATTTAATAAGACAGTCACTTCTATATTATATGGTTAAAAATGAATGATAATGGGAAGATTTTCAAAGGATCCAAGGAAAAAGCTATTGAATTAAAAACAATGTTGATTTCTTTCCTGACTGTTTTAAGAAAAACAATACCAGAAAAAGGAAACTGAATCTCTCAAGGTCTTGTACAGTAAACACAATTTGCCACTAATGGATGTGCACTTCAGGGAAAGATAAAGGACAGTCTTTAGATTGATTGGAAAAGATACCAGATAGAAGTACAATGCACACAGACCAAGAAGACTACAAATGTGGCCAATATCCAGCAGGTCCAATCAAAAGGAGTAGCAAGGATACAGACCCTACCACATGCATCTGCTGCTATATTGCAAGAAATCAAATAAAAATCTAAGCTGATCATTCACTTAAATGAGCAACATTGCTGGGCATATTGCAAAAACACATCCCAACTATATGCTATCTATGTAAAATAATAGAAAGCTGAAAATATGGTAGAAATTGAAGATAATAAACACTGTTCATAAAAATAGAGAGTATTATGTTGAAATTGTATTTAAGATAAATGTTATCAGAGACATAGGAGGATTTTACTAATTATAAAATAAAGTATTCAAGTAGATATAAATAATCCTAAATGCATATTATATAGAGAAACATTTACAAACAGTTAATGAAAAGATTCAAAAATAAATGAAGCAAATATTAACATTAAAAATTTTTAAGTGCCATAATTATAATAGGCTATTTTTGTACTTCTCTTCAATAAGTCAGGAAATAATTCAAAACCAAAAGAGCATGAAGAATGTGGTTCTGCATCCAGAATGAAACCAGAAGGCTGATGCTGCAGACCCCAGCAGACATGCTCCCTTTCCTTTCATGTAGTTCAACAATGCCCATGACCTAGCAATTCCACTCTTTGTTGTTTATTCTGAAAATTAAAATATAACAAAACACCTAAAATAGACTCCCACAAATCTGTGCATTGATTTTTTTTTTTATGAAAATGCAAGAAAAATACAAAAGAGAGTTGGGATGATGGACATGCAGTAGGTTATAAACTTTATTCTGCAAACCTAACTATGTCAGTCATGCATGACCCTCCAATTGCACCCAATCTGCAGTTTGTAGTTTACTCCAAAGAAATAAAAAAATTAATCCACTCAAAATCTGCATATGAATGCTTCATTGAGCTGGAGCAGAGTGTAAAGGCTCATTTGTAATCATAATCAACATGACCTTTAATAATATTTACAAAATTATTAAGGAAGAATCAGTAAATGTTTAATTGGCAAATCATATACAGCTGCTAAATTGAGGTCAAACCCTTTTAACATTAGCATATATTATTTAAGGTAAAGGTCTGTTATTATCCATTTATTATCAATAGCCTCAGTTAGTGGTCTAGTCTTCACTTTCCAGGACTAACTCTGTGTGATCTTGATTACATTTAACCTTCAAAGATATTTGTGTTTTCTTCCATATATAGTAACACATTAAAGGAACAGCATGAGAAAAACAGTACTCTACAGGGTTTTGTTACTTGTTTTTTTGTTTGTTCACTTTGCACACTTAAGAATTAAACCCAGGGTTTTGCACAGATGAGTTAAGCTCCCCACAACTGACCTGCACCCGAAGGCCAACATGGGGCCTTTTATATATATATATATATATATATATATATATATATATATATATATATATATATATGATATCTGTTGAATGTTGATGTAGTCATGATGTTATAAATGCATAGTAGGCCATAAAATGTATCTTGTATCGATTATCAGAATTATGAGAAGTGTTTCCATGGCAGCAAATGTGACCTTCAAGAGCAAGAGCTATATTGCATTCATCTTTGGCCTAAACTGTCCTCATTCTGTCTTCTGGTTTTCCCTTTCTCTTCTACCCCTTTCTCCCCCTCCTCTTCTTGTCCTTTCTTCTCCTCTTTTGCATTTCATTTCCATCTTCCCTTTCCTTTCCCCATTCTCTTTCTTCCTTATTCTTTCTTCTTCCCTTGCCTTCTAATTCCTTCTTTCTTTCCTTACCATTTCTAGTTTTCCACTCACAACATTTATTATTTTATTTCCTGCTTGCCTTCTTTCCTTTCCTGATGAAGACTGAATACAAGTTCCTGTACACACTAGCCTTGTACTCAACGAGTTATATGCCAACAGTACCTTCTGTTCTTCTTTCCTTAGTTTAGTTTGATTTGATTTATTCATTTTATATTTTTGAATATATTTTTCAGATGAGAGCTCAATATGTAGCTCAGGCTGACCTCAAACCTGCTATCTTCCTGACTTGGCTTCCCAAATACTAGAATTAGAGGCATGTGCTGTCACACTTGGGCCTAGACTCCTCACTGTAATATGGAAGGAGAATATGCCAGCACTGCTGCATAGAGACCATGATAAATGTGAGCTATATAACCCCAGAGATCAAGTGAATTGAACTGGATCAATATATTCATCTGCTAGTGAGCTATAAATTAGTGTACTGTAATCTAGCACCCAAGAGAAAAATAGTGACAAATAGAATGATATAATCATCACCTAGAATTTTGATTTAATATATGAAGGAAGGAAAATGCCAGAGGAAGGGGGAGGAGGAGAAAAGGAAGACAGGGAGGGAGAAGAAGGCAGACAGGGAAGGGAGAGAGAGGAGACCAGACACATGAAACTGAAATAACCAAAGTACAGGAAGTGTAGAGACACACAGCTTACTGTACTGTAGTCAGACCGTTTGTCCATCCTGCCTGGTCCCACCAGGCCCCACATTCCTCTGGCTTGGCAGTCCCCCAGCCACTTATAAAAAAAATAGCTCAGAAGCTTATATTAATTTAAACTGCTCAGCCATTAGCTCAGGCCTACTACTGACTAGCTCTTACACTTAAACTCAGCCCACTTCTGTTGATCTATATGTTGCCACATGTTCTGTGGCTTTACCTGTGTGCCATTACATGCTGCTCCCTGGACAACAGACTGGCATCTCCTGACTCAGCCTTTCTCTTCCCAGAATTTTCCTTGTCTATTTTGCCTATACTTCCTGCCTGGCTATTGGCCAATCAGAGTTTTATTTATCAACCAATCAGAGCAACACATTTACAGCATGCAGAGTGACATCCACAACACTGTATCACCATCCTTCAGGGCCTAGTAGCTGTATAGCCCCTAAGCCAACTTCAGTATATCTTAATCTTGAGAATAATTAACATCCAGATTTTTTTTACCCCTCAGATTATGTGAGTAACACCATCTCACTTTATAAATGAAAATCCTGAGGATTAGAGAGAATAATATGGTCAGAATCTGTGACCTTAAAACAAACATTTCCACTGTCTCATTTCATCCCTTAAACAAAAATGAAATGAAGTGAAACAATGTTCAGGGAAAATGCAAAAAAGTAAAGTTTACAATACAGTCATAGTAATCATGGTTTACGATTATGTTATTATTTTAGTTGACATCCACTTTTCAAATTTGGTTATGTCTTTAGTTACCTCTAAGTTTTCAAAATCTCTAATATTTCATTACTTAGATTAAAGAATGTTCCAGTAAGATCCTTAAAGTCATTGGCTTTAAATAATTTTGCTTAAGTAAGTTGGTATGTTTCATCTAGTTCTGCTTATAAAGTGAATTTGTATAAATGCACACAGCAGTGTGTTAATAGATGCACTATCAAGTGAGAATATAGCAAGTCAAAACACTCAGTTAAATGAACTACCTGTTAGTATTTATACATTGCTTCTTGGAATCAGACTTAGTACTGGAGAGAAGGAAGTAGAACAGGTTCAAGGTTAGCAACTAAGAAGGCTATTGTGTTTTTATGAAGCAAATCACATTGCAACATGGGTTCTTTTCAAAGGTGAATGCTCCATTGGACAGTGTGCTTCAGTTCCTAATACAATTGAAAAGTCATTTGCTGACAGTAAACCAGTGGCAGGTGTGCTTTCGTGTTGACAGCTGGGGCTCGGACATGGATCACAGACAAACTCTGCTGGCAGGGTTAGAACATCTGGAGCATTTGGTCAGCTTTCAAAAGCTAATTTCAGTGGACTGCCTTCTTCCATTTCAGAAAATAAAAAGAACCGTGAACACTGGGACCATATTTGCATCATGATGAGTCAACATTGTATTTATTTCTTATTATTAAATATGTAGACAAAGGCAGGAAAAATATCAACAACTCAAAGTCTAGAAACACAGTTACTCATACAGTTTGCTGCAATTTCTTTCTGGGGTTAGGATTTCTTTTGATATTTTAAAAGCAATTGATTGATAGAAAATAAATTAAAATTTAATCCTTATTAATTTGTTTCTGAGAAGCTGTGGTACTGATTTATACAGAGAAAACATTTATTACTGACTGAACAAGCTAATGAATTAGGTGTGTTTTTTTTCTAATTTTGTATTGTGAATATATCTGACTAGTCTTATTAGATAACATTTCTTCCAACACTGCACAAAACAATATCACTTAATCTTGAGAAATACTCCATGAAGTGATAGCACATGACATCATCCTACTCATAGACAAGGATACTCAGAGCCTAAATCAAGATGATTTCCCAAGCTCCATGATAAAAACAAAACATAACAAAAAATCCAAGAGCAAAACATTTTCCCTCAGGTTAGGATTACAAAGATCTGACTCTCTACTAATATTGCGATCTGACAAGTGGATGCTTAGCTTTTTCAATGTGTGAGGTTGGTAAAGACATCAGACAGCTTGGTCTTCCCATCAATCTAATCCTCCCACACTGGGCCGAGTTATGTATGTTACGAGAATTTTCTCCAATACAAACATATGAGATATTGGAATCTGCAAATGTTTTGAAAAACTGAAACATAAAGTTTAGTTGTGTCTCAAAATACAAACTGTCTATATCTAGATATCAGACTTAATAACAGTCATAATGTTTCAACATCTATCAGTCTTATGATTATTACTTATTATGAGGAAGGAAAGTAGCAGACTGTAGGCAAGCAGTCTGTTAGTGCAGCTCATATACAAGAATTCTGCCTGCTACCGATTCCAGAACATCTTAAGGAAATGAGTGACTTGTTGGGAGCCTGACATCTGAGAATTGATGCTGCTGTGGAACAATTGTTTTGGATAAGTTGGGAAAGTTTAATTCAAACTTCACCTTTCAGCTTTTCAAATTATCCCAAGGAGTAAGTGGGCAAGAATCCAGAAATATTAATTGCAAACTCAATCACTCTACTCATGTGGGCTATGAAATAGAGGAAACACTAACCAGCAATTTGTCTTCAGAGCTGTGCCAGTAAGGACATGGCTTCTTCCAGTACATGTGCTGGAGGATGTCCATTCAAATGAGATTTGAGTATTTTATGGATGAATGTGTGACTAATGGCTAGAGACTAATATATTCTTCTGCCCTCTCATTATAGGACCAGAGTATTTATTTACCAGTGCACACTATGATAAATGGTTCCACCTAAAATTTTTCTCTTGATCCCACTAAATCATTTTTAGATTATACTGGTAGCTGTTTACAAAATGACATTATTTTGGGAGTAGCTTTTCAAAAAAAAAAAAACAGTGTAGTGTTAAATATCTTGAGAGCAATGCATGCTGGCATCACACATGACAAAATGAACAATCATACCCACTCTGGAACCTGAAAATGTTGGTTGATGTTTGGCACCTGAAGAAATTGCCCATGAAATGAACACTTAGGGCTGACTCATTAGAATTTAGTTTTAGTGTTTCAAATGAATAAGAATCTCTATATAGGTACTGAGTAATAGAGAAAAAAAGTACAGGAGAATGTCAATGCTTTCAACTACACAAGAAATGTAGATTTTCAGGAATCTGCTCCTTAACACACACAGTGTCAAGGCAGGACCACAGTTCAATATGGTTATTAATTCCAAGCACAGACAACTATCCAGCCACTCATTAAAATAAAACCTATTGGCAAAATAAAGCTTTGTGTTTAATTTGCTCTCTTATAGCTATACATATTTTACATTATACTTTATTTTATAACTCAGTCAAACATGGGATAAAATTTTATCATGCAAAAGAGGATAACAATTCTAAACATATAGAATATTAAGACTCTGTTCTAAAATTAGGTTTTTTGAAAAGACATAAGGACATAAGCTATAATGATACACATTTCAATGTTTGATTTTTTTTTTTTTTTAGGAAAAGGCACTGAAATATTGTCAAAATTTTTCTTCTATAAATATGATATATCCTTTCTCTGTTAAGGATTCAACATATGGCATTATATATTTCTGATGTTTCTAGAACATTTGCTAACACATTTAACATGTTTTTCTAGGGAAAATAAAGGGCACTATTACTCTTAATATTTATTTTTATTATTTTAAAATTATATATATATATATGTGTGTGTGTGTGTGTGTGTATGTGTGTGTGTGTGTGTATCTATACAGAACTGAATACATGAACCATCTCTCCAATCCCAAGGCTGTATACTTTACATTGATTACCTATGTAACCCAGTATATCCTCCATACTTACTGACCCAGTAAATTTTTGAATAACATTATATATTAATAAAATGATAAACAAAGTTAACAGATATGGAATTGACAAGATCTAAATGTGATGGTTTGATGGTGTGGTCAAAAGTACATGTGTGAGATATCCAATTCTTAGTGTGGTGGTACCAGCGTGGGTATAAACTTTACTAAAAAGAGCATGGTACAAGGTAAGGACATTATTTAAGACATAATCCTTGGAAAAGATGACAATACCATTTTTACAGTGCAAGAGCTGAACCCCATGCTGGAGAAAAGCTTTGCCACTTAGCTGCAGGACAAGCCCTAATCAAGGTAATTCTTGCAGTACCTCAGTCAGTTTCTATGAGAGTGGTAGTTTTTTTTTTTTTTTTTTTGGTTTTTCGAGACAGGGTTTCTCTGTGTAGCTTTGCGCCTTTCCTGGAACTGACCTGGTAGTCCAGGCTGGCCTCGAACTCACAGAGATCCGCCTGGCTCTGCCTCCCGAGTGCTGGGATTAAAGGCGTGCGCCACCACCGCCCAGCCGAGAGTGGTAGTTTTAAAGAGAAGGACTGGCCTCTTCTATCTGGGTTTGTAGCTCATGCTATGATTCATTTTGCATGTGCTATCTCCAGGATGCCATGTGATTCTCATCAGTGGCTGAATCAATGTTGCCACCTAATCTTGAACTTCTACACCACAACACTATATATTAAACAGGCTTTTTCATGTTAAAGAGCTGGATTTGGTTCATACTGTCAGTAACAACCACAGTTTTCCTGAGCATGCAAAGCTTGCTTTCATTTAATCTTCTAAAATGATAGCCCTGCTGTCTCCCCATATAACAGCACAATTGTTTCCAAACGAATTGGACATGAGACACTTGTTATGTATTCATTCACTTACTCATTTAATAAAGTACTGTGGATTGAACCTAGGGACTCACCCATTCTCTACAAATGCTCTACCAAAAGTGAGCTACACACCAGCCCACAGTTCTATTTTTTTTTTTTTTAAAGTTCTAAGAGATAAACCAAGGGCCTTATGCCTTGGTATTCTACTGCTGTCCCATGCAAAGAGTCTACTAGCCACTTGAAGACAGTAAATGACATGGACAGACTGTGTCATAGTTGAGGGGAAAGTTTGAGATATTACTGCTTAATAAGTATTTTTGAGTAATTTTAATACTTAAGGAAGCTTGTGAGCCATAGAACACTATATCTACCTGTAACTCACCTGCGAAGAGAATACATACGGAGTAACAGTTTTCTATCTATCTTACCATGATCCTCTATCAAGTCTTTTAAACCTTAGATAATTAGGCCACACTCACATACTCCCAATTAAGTGCCCAAGATCTTGGTGGGCTCTGCTAAGTATCATCAGCCCAGAAGGGTTGTTTCTTCTGCAGTCCGTTCAACAGATGGATGAGAAGGTTGGCAGGGTTGATGGGGACTCTTGTTTAAAATTCCGAATTTCTAACTCCATCTTAGAGCAGATGAATACACAGACTGAGGGACACACATCCATATTTTCTATTAAGTTTGGCAGAACCTTCTCTTGAGCACTTCTAGTTTTCAACTTAATCTTGTTTTAATTATTTTGAACTTATTTTACTAAAATCTCTGGAGTGGATACTGGGATTCATATTTCTTAAAAACTTTCTCAGTATATTTTCAGAAGTCATTATAATTTTTTTTTTTTTTTGAGACAGGGTTTCTCTGTGTAGCTTTGCGCCTTTCTTGGAACTCACTTTGTAGACCAGGCTGGCCTTGAACTCACAGAGATCCGCCTGGCTCTGCCTCCCAAGTGCTGGGATTAAAGGCATGCGCCGCCGCCGCCGCTGCCACCACCACCACCTGGCCCAAGTCATTATAATTAAGAACATTTCATTAATATGCAACTCTATGTCTCTGTTTCTTTTCAGCATGTCATTCCCCATAATCACAGAACAGCACCTCTCTTTGGACTTGCCAGCACTTAAAAATAAAGATTTGCTGTTAAAAATGTGAATTTTAATTTAAAAGGGATCTTTTTCTTCTTCTAGGAATCCAGACTAAGAAAAATGAAGACATGTCTTTGAGTTATTTAACATGTATCTCCTGAAAGTATGGCCAGCATTTTCTTTCATCAGCTTGATATAGTACAAATTCTTATCCTAATAGTAAAAGGTTTCACTAAAGCTTGCCCAGTGATTGGGTAAAAACAAAACGTATTATAAGCCACAGTCATCCTAGGGTATCCAAACATTAACATGTATCTAATGCAAGTTTTTATGGCGTATGCTGTATTGCTTAAGAACAAATCGATTGAAATTCCATTTAAATTGCAAATGTTGCAAAACCTGTTGTGTCCTATTAACTATCTTAATAATATATAATTTCTAGTAAATTAAACATAAAGGTAATAAAATATTTTATTATAACTTAATAATATTAATAAGTTTTTTAATAAAATGTAAAGTATATTCTATTGGTAATTTTAAAAGATACTTAATTTCATTCTAGCACTTAAAACAAACATTTGAGCTCGACAGGAAGAGGAAGTGATGTAGCTGGATAGAGAGAGCAAAACAGATGGCCAAACAGCAAGACATACAGGCGTGGGTAGACAGGAAGTCACTCGCTTTTGGAAACTGCAGAGTTGGTGAGGTGAGTTCAGTTGTAGCTGTTCCTGTTCCTCTGATCTCTCTCAGGCTTTCACCCCTATATCTGGTTCTGTGTTTTTTTATTATTTATTTATTTATTTAAATAATTTTTTTTTATTAAGAGATTTTCTATTCATTTACATACCAACCACAGATTCCCCTGTACTCCCTCCTTCCTCCCCCCAGCATTCTTCCCCAACCTACCGCCCATTCCCACCTCCTACAAGACAAGGTCTCCCATGGGGAGTCACAGATCTCCATGGTTAACTAGTGTTGGAATTTAAGGTGTGTGACACCAGATCTGGCTCTGTTTCCAGTGTCGCCTTGAACTCACAGAGATCCAGACAGATCCCTGCCTGTCAAGTGATAGGATTAAAGGCATGTGTTACCGGTTGCCTGTCTTTTTTATTTACTTATAATGGCTATTTTTTTTCCTCTGATCTCCAGGCTAGCTTTATTTATTTATTTATTTATTTATTTATTTGGTTTTTTGAGACAGGGTTTCTCTGTGTAGCTTTTTGCCTTTCCTGGATCTTGCTCTGTAGACCAGGCTGGCCTTGAACTCACAAAGATCCACCTGCCTCTGACTCCCGAGTGCTGGGATTAAAGCCGTGTGCCACCACCACCTGGCAGCCTTATTTATTAAAGCACAAATAAAATATCAAAAAAAAAAAAACTTGAGGATTGAGATATAGCTCAGTGGTAGAACACATGCTTAACATACAGAAGGCTGTGTTCAGCTATCAGTACTGAAATAAATAAAAAAAAAACAACCAGTTTTTCTTGTTTTAATTTATTTTTATTTTTTTATATTTTATTATTAAAAATTTTCTATTCATTTTACATATCAACCAAAGATCCCCCACCCTCCCTCCTCCCACCCTCCAGCCTCCCCAGCATTGCATCCCCCATTCCTACCTCCTCCAAGGAAAGGCCTCCTGTGAGGAGTTAGCAGAGCCTGATACACTCAGTTGAGGCAGGTCCAAGCACCTTCCCCTACACCAAGACTGTGTACAGTTTCCCACCATAGGCAATGGGCTCCAAAAAGCCTGCTCATGCTCTAGGAGTGGGTCCTGATCCCACTGCCAGGGGGCCCCTTAAGCAGATCAAGCTACATAACTGTCTAGTCCAGTCCCATGGATGCTCCACAGCTATTAGTCCACAGTTCATGAGTTACCACTAGTTTGGTTTGGTTGTCTCTGTACGTTTCCCCATCATGGTCTTGATGTCCTCTGCTCATAGAATCCTTCTCGCTCTTTGACTGAACTCCTGGAGCTTGGCCTGGTGCTTGGTTGTGGATCTCTGCATCTGCTTCAATCAGTTCCTGGATGAAGGCTCTATTGTGACAGTCATGGTATTCACTAATCTGATTGCCTGGGTAAGCTAGATCAGGTACCCTCTCCACTATTGTCCTGACCTTAAGCTCTACTATTGAGCTATAGAAATAAAAACAGCTTGGTATTGGCATAAAAACCAAAATGTGGACCAATGGAATCAAACTGAAGATCCTGACACAAATTCACATACCTATAAACACCTGATTTTTGACAAAGAAGCAAAAACTGTACAACGGAAAAAAGAAAGTATCTTCAACAAATGGTGATGGCATAACTGGATATCTGCATGTAGAAGAATGCAAATAGATCCATATCTATTGCCACACACAACTCAAGTGCAAATGGATCAACAGCCTCAACATAAATCCAGTTACACTGAACTTGATAGAAGAGAAAGTAGGAAGTAGTCTTGAATGCATTGGCATAGGAGACCACTTCCTAAATATAACACTAGTAGCAAAGGCACTGAGAGCAACAATTAATAAATGGGATCTCCTGAAAATGAGAAGCTTTTGTAAGGCAAAGGACATGGTCAATGAGATAAAATGACAGTCTACAGAATGGGCAAAGATCTCCACCATCTCCACATCTGACAGAGGGGCTGATCTCCAGAATATATAAAGAACTCAAGAAACTAGACATCAAAATACTGAACAATTCAATTAAAAAATGGGCTATAGAGCTTAACAGAGAATTCTCAACAGAACAGTCTCAAAGGGCTAAAAGACATTAAAGGAAGTGCTCAACATCCTTAGTCATCAGGGAAATGCAAATCAAAAAGACACTGAAATACCACCTTTTTTAAAAAAATTATTTTATTATTTAATTTAATTTTACATATCAGCCACAAATTCCCTTGTTCTTTCCCCATTCCCATCTCCTCCAGGGCAGACTCCCCTGAGGATTGAGTTCAACTTGGTAGATTCAGTCCAAGCAGGTCCAGTCCCCTCCTCCCAGGCTGAGCCAAGTGTCCCTGTATAAGCCCTAGGTTCCAAACAGCCAGCTCATGCACTGAGGACAGGTCCCGGTCCCACTGCCTGGATGCCTCCCAAACAGTTGAAGCTAATCAACTGTCTCACTTATCCAGAGGGCCTGATCCAGTTGGGGGCTCCTCAGCTATTGGTTCATAGTTCATGTGTTTCCATTTGCTTGGCTATTTGTCCCTGTGCTTTTTCCAACCTTGGTCTCAACAATTCTCGCTCATACAAACCCTGCTCTTTCTCGCCAATTGGACTCCTGGAGCTTAGAAAACAGGACCCTAAGAAAGACACAGGGATTGCCCAATGACAGAGAAATGGATGAGATCTACATGAACAACCTGGACGAGAGTGGGGGTAATGAAGGGCAAGGGCCGAGGGAAAAAGAGCTTGGGGGAGCGGGAGATCCCAGTTGGATCAAAAGCAGAGAGGGAGAACAAGGAATAAGAGACCATGAAAAATGAAGACCACATGAGAATAGGAAGAAGCAAAGCGCTAGAAAGGTCCCCAGAAATCCACAACGATACTTCCACAAGAGACTACTGGCAATGGTTGAGAGACAGCCCGAACTGACCTACTCTGGTGATAGGATGGCCAAATACCCTAATTGTGGTACTTGAAACCTCATCCAATGACTGAGAGAACTGATGAAATACCATCTTACACCTGTCAGTCTGGCTATGACCAAAACACAGATAAGGGACAGAGTGGGAGAGCAAGGAAAGAGATACCATGATAAATGAAGACATCATGGGAATAGGGAGAAACAGAGAGCTAGGGAAGTTCCCAGGAATCCACAAGGATGACTCCACCTTAGACTACTGGCTACAGCCAAGAGCGTGCCTGAACTGGCCTACTCTGGTGATCACATGGTTAAATACCTTAACTGTCATCATAGAGCCCTTATCAGTGACTGATGGAAGCAGATGCAGAGTTCTGTGGCCAGGCACCCGACTGATCTCCAGGAGTCTAATCGATAAAAGAGAGGAGGAATTCTATGAGCAAGTGACATTAAGATCATGATGGGAAAATGTACAGAGATGGCCAGCTAAACTAGTGGAAACACATGAACTGTGGACCAATAGCTGAGGAGCTCCCATGGTACTGGACTAGGCCCTCTGGATAGGCGAGACAGTTGTTTAGGTTGAACTGTTTAGGGGGCCCCCAAGCAGTGGGATAGGGACCTGTCCCTGGTACATGAGCCAGGTTTTTGGAGCCTAGTGCCTTTGGTGGGACACTTTGCACAGCCTTGATACAGAGATTAGGGGCTTGGACCTGCCTCAACTGAATGTTCCAGGCTCTGCTAATTCCCCACAGGAGACCTTACCTTGGAGGAGGTGGGAATTGGGGGTGGGTTGGGGGAGAATGCTGGGGGGCAGGAGAAGGGAAGAGAGAAGAAACTGTGGTTGTTATGCAAAATGAATAGAAAATTTCTTAGTATTAATAAAAAGAAAGAAAGCAAAAACAAAGACACTGATAACAGCTTTTGTTGGAGAGGATGTGGAGCAAGAGGAACACTCACTCCTCCACTGTTGGGAATTCCAACTTGTACAGCCACTTTGGAAATCAGTATGGTGGTTTCTCAGAAAATTGAAAATCAATCTACTACAGGACCAAGCAATGCCACCCTTGGGCATATACCCAAGGAATGCTCAATCATACCACAATGATGCATGCTCAACTATGCTCATAGTAGCATTGTTTGTAATAGCCAGTACTTGGAAACTACCTAGATGTCCTTCAACTGAAGAATGGATAAAGAAAATGTGGCATATATACACAATGGAACACTACTCAGCAGTGGAAAAGAATGACATCATAAAATTGGCAGGCAAATGGATGGAACTAGATTATATCATCCTGAATGAGATAACTCAGACTCAGATGGACAAACATGGTATGTACTCACTTATAAGCAGATACTAGATGAAAGATAAAGGATAACCAGACTACAACCGAAAGTTCCAGAGAGGCTAGTTAACAAGGAGAACCCCAAGAGGGACATATGGATCACCCTGGGAAGGGGAAATAGATGAGATCTCAATGAGTAGTCTGAGGGTAAGGAGGTACAATGGAGAGTAGGGGATGTAGGAGGAGAAAATAAGGGAATGGGATGGTCAAGCTGGAACAGGGACAGAGTGGAAGAGCAATGAAAGAGATACCATCATAGAGGGAGACATCATGGGGATAGGGGGAGGAAACCCAGTGCTAGGGAAGTTCCCAGGAATCCATAATAATGATTCCACCTTAGACTACTAGCAGTTTTTCTTAAAATTGAAGATTATGCACAAAAGGATACACTATTAATATGAATATAATAAATTTGTTAAATTTAAAATGAGAAAAAACAGCCGGGTGGTGGTGGTGCACGCCTTTAATCCCAGCACTCAGGAGGCAGAGCCAGGCAGATCTCTGTGAGTTCAAGGCAAGCCTGGTCCACAAAGTGAGTTCCAGGAAAGGCGCAAAACTACACAGAGAAACTCTGTCATGAGAAACCAATAAAATAAAATAAAATAAAATGTGAAAAAGCTTACATGTCATGAATATCCATGATTCCAAAGAAATCTGCAAAAGAATTGGCCACTTCCAGATGCTTGGACATATGCACACAAGAATGGCTTTGTATGTACAAAGTGTGAATTTTTCTTTGATTTGACTATTTTCTTTTTAATTTCATTATTAATACCAGATATGCTTATTATTAGTATATAAAAGATATTTTAAAATAATGAAAGTGCTTCTGATACAAATGTCAAAAATAAGCTGTAAGTCTGTTTTAAAAATCACTTTTCACTTTTTTATAATATATTCCCAGAAATTATACTCTACTATTCATTTTTATGCAATTATGAAAACAATCGTACGCCCTTGATGAAAAGGAAACCGAACATTAAACTTTAACCCTGCTCCCTGGGATTCTGAAGACCTTATATGTTAAGCTGACAAGGATGGAATGAAAAAACATTAGATAAATGAACGTGGCCAAATAACCTTCTCTAAGCCCTCAGTTGATGGTGTCATTGATGGTAGGAAATCTATAATTTCATTTTTCTTCCTCCTGATAGACCAGAATGTCAGATGGGTTTATAAATATGCTCTGATGAACATAGAAGGAAGCATTTAAATTCAGCCTGACAACTCAAATACTGTACTCTCTGCACTTAGGTTTGATTTGCTTCCTCCAAGATTCTATCACCTGGTGACTACATCTTGTGTATGTTTTGCCTTTCAGTGCTGGAACTCTTAGTCCATTGATTATGTTTATATGTGGCCAGCACAAATAATTCAATATAGAATGTGCAGTGTAAAATATACAGATGATCAATGAATACTGTTTTTTGAAATGTTAAACATACATATGTATCTTATATAATTTTACTTATGTACATATATGCATATAATGTGTATTTAGATATTGAGTATATAATGAGATGTTATTAACCTGTAAAGAAAAATGAAGTCATAACATTTTCAGGTAATGCATGAGAGATTAAAATGTCCTACTTCAGTTTTTAAGAATATTATGCGCTGTTTGAATAAATTCATTCTACAGAGTGGATAACGTAATAACTTCAACACTGTTAAACATGAGAAACATATTTCCAGCTTTCTCCAACCATAAGCAGTTTTGTCATTTGTTTATCTATGCCAATGAGGAAATTTTTTCTACTCACAACTAAATTGTGAGGCATACTTCCATGAATTTAGAAGTTTTCACACACTGCAATTCTTGTGATATTGGGCACACATTCCTTATCATAAACATGTATCATGTCTTATCCTATTAATCATAAGTTAATGAAAAATATTATTTTTCTTTCCTCTTGTGGATAGTAGACGTTTTGATGGGTGACAAGGGTATATAGATACCCATCTTCATCTTTATAAAATAAAAACAAAAATCAGATATCAATGTCTAACATTCTATCTGAACTCATTCAGTGATCAAGTGATATTTGAACATCAGCATTATAAGAAGAAACACATAATTAATAGCAAAATAGTTTTTATAGGGCATAAAGTACTTAGAGGAAAAAAAGTAGTTCACAAACTTGAGATTTCTTTAAAGAATACATTTTGAGTCTCAAGTTTAAAAAAAGTCACTTCCAAAGATTGGTATCAGGTGATCCCAGTGGCAGTTTATTAATAATCTGTCATGAGAAACTGACACATCGGGAGCTGAATTCTGCTCAGCTTTACAATGAAATTTCTTCCTTTTTTGCTATCAGAATTAAATACATTCTATGGAAAGGTTTTAGGAAGCTTTAATATGCTTTAAACCCCTTTCCTGTCACCACATTTACTGCCTTTCCTAATACCTTGTTATCAACAAGTCAAATCAACAAGTCTAATCTTGATTCTCTCAGATACCCATGGTATACCAAACAGAAGAAAGATAACAAACACATTTTTGTAAAAGTTGATATGCTTGCTTCAGACAAATGGAAAGGCCTTACCAACTAAATTACTTGTTCCTGAAATGGTAGGTGCAGAGGAAAAGCTAGATAGTGTATGGAAATCATAAAGAGTGAGTATTACAGTTAAGCCATGGGGATTCACAGGTGGATGATTTACTTAATCAGAATTATGTTTAAGCTAGTCAGACAGGAACAATCTGCCCAAAGGTGTTAAAAACAGATAATCCATATGTATCCATACTGAATAGTTTATATTACAGACTCTACTGGAAGGAAACACCATAGAATCAGTCTTTTTTAAATACCAGTTAAGTGTTCTGATCAGAAAAAGAATTAAGTTTTCTCTATATGTCAAATATTATGCTACTATCTATCACCTAAAATATTTTGCATGGCATGTATCAATTCCAGGATTTCTAAAGCATATTAGGCATATGAGATGTTAGGGGCAGTGAGGAAAAGGTATATTTAGCAACAAGAAGTTGAATTTTAAGGTATGATTGCAAAACTGGATAAAGTTCACAGAGTTTGATTTAGGTTTTCTACAGCAATTAATGTAACACGTAATAAATTCTCCTACGAACATGCTTAGAATACTAGTTTCTGTGCATCAGACAGACAAAAATATGTTTATTATCTAAGCTCAGATCCATAATATTAGATTTAGTTTTTCTTATTCCATGATTGAATTATTAACCAAATGACAATCAAAATAGTTTTTCACTTTATGATCAAATTCTGTATGTTCCTTCTAATACTATGAAGGCTTCCATGTCACACCTAGCTCACATCTCCCAGATCCTGTGTCTGAAGCATGTAGTTGGTAAATAACTTAGGGCAATGGCAATAATCCATATTGTTTTGGAAATCTCTTGGATCATTCCCTACTTTCAACCATAAGCTCAAAAGGATGTTTTAGTTACCTGGAATGATATTGTGGTTTTTGCTAGAGATAGTCTGTTGGTCTGTGGCTCTTGGGTAATCTCATGTGGTACTCTGTTACATTATACATACATCTGTGTGTGTGTGTGTGTGTGTGTGTGTGTGTGTGTGTGTGTGTGTGTGTGTGTGTGCTTCTTTGTATCTCTGTGTGTGTGTGTACACATGTATTTTTACTTGAGTCTATAAAATTATGTTTCCCTATGGCTTTTTCAAGCACTCTTAGTATTATCTGTCTCTCCTTCCTCTCTTTTCCTCTTTATTGCCCTCTCTCCCTCACCACTTTATGGCCATCTCCCCCTTTTGTAGCATGAATCTTAAAAGTTCTTAACAAAGTCAAACCTGAGCCAGGTAATGGGGTGAACACTGGAAGGTCAGAGAGACAGAGCAAACCACAGCTAACTTCACCTGGCCAACTTCTTGGCTGGTCTTGTTTCCTCAGACTGGAAGCCTCTGTGTCCTCATATCCGAATGGCTCTCAGCTGAACTGCTGCTAGAAAGCCTGAAAGCTTAACCAGCCAAATGCTTAACCAGCCAAATGCTGCTAGTTTCTGGTCCTCACACCTTATAAACCTTTCTGCTTTCTACCACCACTCCCTGGGATTAAAGGCTGCTTTCTGGGATTAAAGACGTGAGTCACCATGCCTGGCTGTTTCCAATGGGGCCTTGAACTCACAGAGATCCAGAGAGATTTCTGTCTCTGGAATGCTAGGATTAAAGGCGTGTGCTAATGTTTTCTAGCCTAAGTATCTTGTGGCTTTTCTGTTCTCTGACCCCAGATAAGTTTATTAAGGTACACACTATTTTGGGGAACACAATACCACCACATCCTTTTCCCCTCTTTCTCCCATTATATCTCCTCTCATAGTATTGGAGAGTTCTATGTAAGTTGCCAAGGTGGGGGAAAACCATCAATCCTCCTACCTGGTTGTAAAGTATGCAAACTACAACAATGACCAATATGGTAAAATGTTTACAAAGGTGCAATAGTGGCCCTTAAATCTTGTGGAAAACAACCAGTGACTGATTAGACTTGTTCAATAACTGGGACTTGATGTCTTATAGTATATATCTAGCTAAGTACCCATGGCAGGAGAAGTTGCCATTCTTAGAGGATAACACACTGCTATCATTTGCCTAAATCAATAAAGTTTCTAACTCTATTTTAAATACTTCCTTTTTTTTTTTGAAACAGGTTTTTTCTGTGTAGCTTTAAAGCCTTTCCTGGAACTCGCTCTGTAGCCCAGGCTGGCCTTGAACTCACAGAGTCAATACTTGTTCTTATATCATCAGATATTCTCAACTCTATGGAAGATTTCTGTTTTTGTTTTTGGTTTTGTTTTTTTTTTTTTTTTTTTTGCTTTTTGTTGTTGTTTGTTTTTCAGCAAATGGAGATTATTACAGATATCCTCAGGAAATCTGTATCAGGAAAAGTTAATGGAAAGTCTGATAAGGCAGATAATAAGAAAATTAGACGAAAGAGAGTGTCTTATAAATATGATAGGGATTCTGATCCATGAACTCTCAAAAGCATGCTTGCTTAAACAGGAACAGAACAATAGCAATACCAGTTAACATGCCAGCATTGATAAGGAAAATTTCAAAAGCCCTCATCTATAGATGTAGAGATATAAGTAGTCAATAGCTGCTAAGAGAAGGGGTATTCAGCTTTCACCACGGACAAGCTACTGGTTATCCAGGCACAAATAGTCAGTCCTAAACACATGTATGCACACACACAATATGCCAAGTTCATTTAGTGTTGTTAGTATATACATGTGTATACAATAATAACTAGGAAAGAAGTTATGAATTCAAGAGGTATTGGGGAGGACACAGGAAGTTTTGGAAGAAGAGGGGGAGAGGTGGCAATAATGTGAATATAGTATTCACATAGGAAATTCTCAAAATGGATATTTAAATGATCATAAAAATCCTACATCTAATATTTTTTATTTAAAATATTCTTTTCCTGTAAAAAGTTAGGTATTTGATGAAATTTCAGTAACTTCTGGAAGCTAATAGCTCATGAGAATTGGGTGGGGATGGGGTCAACTGGTGGTCAACACACACAAGAAAAAGAATTATTGTGGAAAGTAGAGCTCTCTCTGTCTCTGTCTCTCTCTGTCTCTCTCTGTGTCTCTGTCTGTCTCTCTGTCTCTCTGACTCTCTCTCTCTTTCATAATGTAAGTGAACTTTTATTAAAAACAAAAGCCAGTTTTGTGAAGAGGAAAGCACTCAGCTGAGATGGCTCAACTGTGGGTCTTCTGGTTCTGCGATTCCTTCAAAGTAATAAAGCATTCTTTGGAAACCACATAAGGAGTTTCAACTTTTGACGTTTTCTTTAACATGCTTGGTATAACTCTAGATTCTGGGTACAACTGGGCATCCTTCCTATCACCCATGTCATCCCAAAGGTCAACAACTCACCCCTACAGTGTATGGAATTGCTTGATAAACTGTAGTGGCCCACAGGCTAGTTGTACTAACTGTGTATTTGCTTGGAGTATTTTCAATGTATGAGTTTATAGCAACAATAATGACCCTATTTTAAATCGGTGGGCATCTTTAAACTGTTTCCAAGTTAGAGATCTTAAGTTGGAATTATTGGCAATACAAAAATGTAATTCTAGACTTAGAGAAAGCTTGGGGAGCAATAATAGTATCATGAAGATGGCAAATAAATCTACAGTTACTAGTATCTGTATCTATCTAGGTGCTCTTTTTTTACATGAATGTGTAAAATTTTTACATGAATTTCTCTTTTACATGAATGTGGGTTTGTATGTACCTAGGATTCCTATGGTTGGTTGGGGTTTATTACATCTATGATTAGTCTTTTGTTCTCAATGGTATAATTAAAACAAACAAACAGACAAAAATCTGTTAGTTTTCTCCAAGAAGTATTTCTTAAATGATTATATTGTTTTGTTTTATTCTTTATATCTCCTCATGTAATACTGGTGTATTGAAATTATGAGCATCAGTACTAACATGGTGGTATATATAGAAATATTTAAAGTCTTTGAGCCTTAGTATTTCATTGTATGAGTAGTCAGCAATATCTGTCATAGAAACATCTGTGATGAACATTTATGGTGCTATGATTGATAGATGTCTCTTTGGTGGTTTGAATGAGCAATGTCCCCCATACACTAGGACCTTTGAACACTTTGTTCCCAGGTGGTGGCACTGTTTTGAAACATTCAGGTGGTATCACCTTGCTGGAGGAAGTACATCACTGGTGGTGGACTTGGAGATTCCACAGCTTTGTCCCACCTTCTATTGGCTCTATTTGCTGCTTGTGGTTGCTATGAAAGCTCTCAGCTTCCAGCTCCTGCCACTATGCCTGTTGATTGCTTCCATGACACCCTACCTTGAGGATCAGAATCTTCTTATCCTTAATCTGCAAGGCAGAATAAAATTTTCTTTCTATAAATTTCCTTGATCATGGTGTTTTATCGCAGTAACAGAAAAGCAACAATTAGAGTTCCCCATGGGGTGGTGTTTGTGAACACTTGGTCTCCAGTTGTTCTCGGTGTTTAGGCAGTTTTTGGGATCACTAGGAAACAGGACTTGTAAGAATTAAGTCAATGAAGAAAGTCTTTGTGGGTTTATAGCCAGTCCTCACTGAATGTTCCCCTTCTATTTGTTTCCTGTTTACAGGTGAAATGTGATCACTCTGTTTCCTGAATGCCAGGTCAGCCTTACATTCCTTCTATGCCTTTTTCCACCACAATGGACTGTACCCCTCTAGAACTATAGGCCAAAATAAACTCTTTCTTCCTTAAGATGGTTTTAGAGAGACTGTTCTATCAAGGCAATATAAAAGTAATTAATACAGATATTGAACAATTTCCTTTTGCTGAATATCTCCACTACGAGTCTCATGTATTACACTACAACACGAGTTCTTTTGCATTACAATTTCCTGCACAAGATGTCCTCCCCTTTATGTTCATGAAAAGCATTTCTTGTTCTTCATTCCTTTAAAAATAGTTTCCTCAAAGATTCTCTGATGATATGACTTATATTGGAACACTGGTCAAAATGTTCATACTCAACCTTGTGAATGAGTTGCTCTGGTCATCAGACGCAGCTGAGAGTCTGTTTAATGCAGCTTGCTGTGAGAGATGCAGTGTTCCTGGCACATGCAAACTACAGTTCTCTGCATTTGTATGAACAGTGCTTTTAGAAGTTCTGCATAGTTGTGTTACAATACTTTTTGTTCAAGAAAATCTTATTTATAATTGGGAAATTGTCTTCTAAATTAGAGCAAAGGGAGGATGAAGTGAGAATTAAATTCACTTAGAACTGAACTTGAGCAGAGAAAGATAGGAATTAGATCTATAAAATTACAATGGGAGCCAATGGCATTGACATTTGACCTATACTTTTGATTCTTTTTATTCGTTGTTACTCCATGTTAAAGAAATATTTTAATCTTCCTGATTTTCTTCTCATATTAAATCCTAATAAAAAAGGAAAAATACTTTGCATGGTACAAATTTGTACTAGAAGTCTGGTTAAGAGGAAGTTTTTTAGAGTTTTCTGAAAGTATGATCATTTAAATTGACAAGCAACAGGGTAAAATACTTTTCATATTTGCTTGAATTGATAAAGATTCATTCTAAATATCTCTCTTCACCTGTTGTCAAAAATCCTAAAATTCCTGTATATAGCAGAATTAATATAGGACTCATTTCAAATTACAGAGTCTAATGGGTATATAAAACACACACACACACACACACACACACACACACACACACAGGAATTCACGCAACACCCTACATCTAGCTCCAAAAGGATGTGTTTTTTAATAATGTTCTTAGGACCTTATCTTAGTCTTTGGTACATGATTATTTTCTGTAGGAAATGCACAGAGCTTTGAATGAATGAGTAAAAAATTGTTTGCTAAGTAGATTTTAGTACCAGTTTTGTTTTAGCTACATTCATTGAGGCTCTATCAAAGACAATGTATTATCTTTATTTTTCCTGGTTTTCTATTGTTAGAAAATAGGTTACATTCAATTTTTTATTTTGATCAGCTGATTGCAATGCAATATTTAAGAATAAGAAAATGTAATTATTATTTTTTTCCAAGGTAGTTCTGCCAAGTAGCAGTTATTACGCTAAGCAGCTCATTCTTGAATTAAAGTGGAAGGTCAGGAAGGACCATCAAATGAGCTCCTGTGGCCTCATTGTTATTCTGCTGTTGCATCTAGCAAATGTGCTGGCCACTACTAAAGATGTGCTTTGTGTTAGAAAGATTGTCTGCCAGCCTCAAGTGACTAAACCAATAGCACTATAAAATGAACAGACCGCCGTTCTCCTTCCATTTGGTATTTCCTTTTCACTCTTAGATGAATCTTGTTTCATGTGTAATTACTCTGTTGAATAGTTTATATTTAGTTCCTTTATTTATATAAAAAAGAAGTCTTTGGTGTATGACTGAAAATGTTATCATTTTTGTTTTCGGGTATAACTGTATTATTTCTAACCCAAATTTAAAAACTATGCTATCTGTCAAGTCTGTCATAAAACTTAAAAATAAAAAGATCCACTAGTTATGGAATGATTTGTGTTTTCCAGATCATTTCCATTATTTCTTTTATCTGATACAAAAACATGTGGATATATTTTCTTTGATAATTGTTTTGTTTTCTGTGAAAATTCCAGTAATTACTCTTATATGTTATCATCATCAAAGAGCTAGAATTATTTGTAAATAACCTTTGCATTATACTTGCAATCATTTAGTCACATATATTCATGTAATCTCTACAAATACACCAAAATATTCATTCTGGCAAAAAAAAAAAAACCCTCAATATGGTAAATAAGTTGTGTGTACATTTCAGGCCCTCTATTAGGAAACCAACATCTTCTTCTTGCTACTACTATGAGTATTATTTTTGGTAACCTAGTTGTATGGATTACTACTCTACAGATGAATCCGATTATTTATACTCTGAAGTGCATATGTAGCCTTTACTACAAGTGAAACTTTGTACTAAGTGTCTTACACATGTGAACATGGGAATAATTAGGAACCATTTTCCCTTAGAACAAAAGCTAGCCAAGCTAAAGAGAGAGGAAATGCCTTGCTGAGAAGCAAATGGCCAGGCTGTAATATGACCAGAAAGTCTCTGGCTTAAGACATATTTTTTTTTCTGTCTCCATGTTCCTTCCTCTTTTATTTCTTTTCCTTTTATCTTGTTTTTTTCTCTTTTTGAGGCAAAGTCTCATGCAGCCAAGACTCGCTTTGAACTCACTACATGGCTGAGGGTGACCTGATCTTGTCCTCCACCAGCCTTGAGTTCCAAAGTGTTGGGATCACAGGTATGCAACACCAGACCCGAAAAATGATAATTTGTTTCTACTTTATTTCCTAGATGTTGCAGTCTTCTATCCTACAGTTTGGTTGTTCCTGTAACACTCATTCCTCTCATGGAAGCTGTTCATGAACATCAATTCCATTTCTCCACTTAGAGTTATTTAGTATTAGGTCTGTGGTCACAGGTGTCCCCTGTTCATTGTCCCTTCATGCTCATAGGCAATCTCAACACAGAACAATGTCATTCAGTTAATTATTTGATGAATTGCCCTAACATCCGGGATTTTAACTTTTTTTTTCTGAGGCAGGGTTTCTCTGTTTAGGTTTGGCGCCTGGAACCTGTCCTGGAACTCACTCTGTAGACCAGGCTGTCCTCGAACTCAGAGAGATCCACCTGCCTCTGCCTCCCAAGTGCTGTGATTAAAGGCCTGTGCCACCACAACCCAGCTTTAACTATTTTGAACTTAAAATAAACACATATCTACTTCCATACATTGTGCTCTTCTATATGAATCAATCTATAGTTACATAGGCCCTAAGAGCTCAGATCCACCCTTCTAACTTCTTCTTTCAGCCTTTTTTTTTTTGGTCAAAATTCTCCTAAAAGTGAAGAAGGAAATTTTCCACTTTTAAAAATCCCTTCGCTTACAAATGTTGCTTATGTTTTATAAACACAGGTGATATTATGTAACCTTTGAATGGCCTCCATTAGTAACACATGCTGATTCTACTTACTCTGTGGCCAATAATGCAAAGCCCAAGGGAATGTTCACTGTATACTCTGATTGTTTCCTTTGCAGTCTTCTCCACCCCATGGGCTTTTTCTGGGAGGTAAGAAATTTGCTCAAGGCCACCTAACCAGGCAGAGGTATATCAGAAAAGACAGAAGCTTTGAAAAGAGCCTGGAAGACTAGAAAGGATAATGTGAGATAACATTATCTCACAGCATTGCACACCACCTTTCAGGACTAAAATGTCCTAGCTTCTCTTGGCTGTGAAAATCCCTCCAGCAACAACTTGAAAATTTCCCAAGTAACTAGAAAAAAAGTTTAGAGAAAAAGAGAGCAAATACATTCTCCATTTATTACCATCAAAGTTTCCTCAAACTGTCTTTTAAAGGAGGATGATATGTAGACATGCTAGCCCTCTTTGAAGAAAATGTGCTGTTGTATTATTGTGCAGTCTCATGGCAAGCTTGATCTCTGTGATACGAACAGTGTCTACTCAGAAGGCTCATGGTATCCATTTCTCTTAAAAGTGCATCTGTAATCACTGGTAAGTGGGTGAAGCAACATAAAACTTTGAAGCTACAAAACATTCTTCATCATTGCCTATAAATATGCATAGATATAAACCTGGGGCCAGTGGCTTTTACTCTGAGATAGATATCTTATTCTCTTATCTGCACTGCCAATCAAACCTCGTATTCTTTCTTGAATACTAGCATGAACTTACAACATTGTCTTCACGAACACTATAGCATTTTTGTCAGCCTTTCTTCCTTGTGTTCTTCCAGGCTCTTCTCAAAAGTCCTCTTTTTTTGATATAGCTCTCCTTAGTTACGTAACCTTGAGCAATCTTCCCTCAGTAGCAACAGTCTCTCCTTTACTTGACTTACTTTTGAGTGTTCCTAGGCTGACTTATATATTATGTGCTCATGTGTCCTCCTCCTCACTGCTCAGTGTTCCAGTCCACAGCCCAGTACAGAGGACACTGCAGGACCTACAATCTGCATTCAGTTTGTGATGGATGGCAGACCCTAGGAACTGCATGTTCTCACAGGAATGGTGGCAAGTCACTTTGTCCCTCCATGTCCCTGTATGAAGTCTTTGAATTCTTGATGCACTAACTTTTTTTTCCTTTTTCTATTCATTCTTCTCTCATACTACACATCTGAACTATAGCCTCTTCTCCCTTCACTCCTCTTACTCCTCTACCTTCCCTCTCCCCTAGATCCACTGCTTCTATGTTTCCCTTCAGAAAAGAGCAGACCTCTCAGGAATATCAGCCAGCATGACATTACAGAATGCAATAAGACTAGGCACAAACCCTCATATTAAGGATGGATAAGGCAATCCTGTAGGAGGAAATGAGTTACAAGAGCAGGCAAAAGAGTCAGAGACACCCCTACTCCCATTGTTTGGAGTTTAAAAAAAAAACAAAACAAAACAACAACAACAACAAAAAAAAAACAAGCTAGAAAATCACAGCATTATGCAGAGGACCTAGCACAGACCAGTGCAAGCTCTGTGATTGCTGTTTCAGTTCTGTGAGCCTCTATGAGCATCATCTGTGCACTCACTCTTAACCAAAACTGTTTCCAAAGTGAAAATGAAGTACTGAACAAGCCAGTTATCTGGTTATGTGTGCCCTTTGCAAAGTCTAAGTGATTACTGGTTTTGCATTAGAGATTATATTCCTTTCTTGTACTGTAGAGATTGTATGCATTCCTTTCTTGTGAAAAAATAAAACCATGCTAAACATATCAGATTTTATCCTGCATGCAGATTTAACCTTTTCCTGACTCAATGATTTGATATAAAGATTTCCTAGTCATATTTCTACCTCACTTGTAGCCTTTAAAACCATCTGACGGACAGCTTTGCATTACACAGTGTGAATCGGGCTTGAAATCTACATTAGGAGGGAATCTGACTCTGCAACTTAATGATATTCCTTTGAGCTATGGAAGTCCAAATATAACAGTATGAATGATTTGAAAATAAGAATCGTGCTGCAAACATTAGATTAAGAAATGTATTTAAACACGTAAGCAATATATATATATATAATTATATATATTATATATAATTATTTGCAATCTTAAAAATTAAGTTTTAGAAATGAAAGAGAAATCACTGTGCATAACAAAAAATCACATTTCTGTGCTATTTGAAACATAGTCACTCCAAAATGATGCCACCCTACCATATTTTAGTAAGTTCTGTATCCTGGTTGGTGTATACATCCTGTGAATTCAGAAACTAATCAATAAGGTACATTAAAACATTACAATAGACAATGAAGACAATATCACATGGGAATATTGTTTCCATGTATTATTTTTATTCATTTTTACTTCACATGTATGACTGTTTAGCCTGTATGTATGTATGTGCACCATATGTATGCCTGATGCCTTCAGAAATCACAAGAGGCCATCAGAATCCCTGGAACTGAAGTAACTGATGGTTGTGAGCTACCAAGTGAGTGCTAAGAAGGGACCTTGTCTCCCCTGAAAGGACAGTGACTATTTTTATCACCCCAGTCCTTCATGCTATACTTAGTGGTATAAACATGAACAATCACTCCATCTCCACTTACAGTATTTATTAGTATAGACATTCTCAGTTTTTGATTTCACAAACATCACAATAAAAAATTCCTCATGGTTAGTATTTACTGTGTTTATTATTTTCAGGGATTCAAACTCAAGTCAATTCATCTCATGGATACCACATATGGCACAGAAATCTATGCTCTTAGAAAGAGAAATGTCATCGTATCCAGATGATAGACACTCAGACTGTTCAAGGTTTGCTGCATACTACAACTTTCTCTGTCTTCACACACCCAAACAGTCAAACACACATCCCACTTCTGTACCTCCTAAAAATATTCAACAGAATGGAAATATCAATAGAGAAGTTATTAATGGACCTCTTCAAAGTGCCTAGACTTTGGGTGTAATAACATACTTCCCTTAACTTCCTGGGTTTTCCCCACCATTTGTACTACTTCAGCACCTTTTAAAACAATGCCAACAACTGACTACACCCAGCATACCTGCCAAGATCAATTGGGACTCAATTGATGTCTAAGCCATTTAAAAGACACTATTCTAATCTCTTATGAAATGTGCTTATCAGTTAAGATATGCAAGAGCTTACTTTCAGCAGAGAGCAAAGACCTCTCAATTGACTCTAAAATATATTTACCTTTTTGAACAATATGCTTACCCTTTTGAATAAGAAAGGCATTTATCTCTAGAATATCAAAATAAATAAAAAGACTTATACTCTTGAATTTATTATAATATAATAAGGTATTCACTGTTGTATTATGTTTCCTCTTAACCCACCAGTTTGGAATAACAGGCAAGACTTTAAATGAATTCAAAGACAAAATGTTAGCATTTTAAATAATATATATATCAAAATAAACTCACAGAGAATGTGATCATAAAACATAACAATAGATTTCAAATGGCATACTTTATCTTATTTATTTGAATTTTAGATTAAATGTTCAATTTTATAATATAGAGAAGTTGTAATAAAAGCTGTGCTTTTTGTTTCCATTATATATTTTTTTTGCTGTAACTGGCACATATTTTGTTTTTATCCTAGACAAAGAAGAGTCTCTTGAATAATATGCTAAATAATAGTAACCTTTTCCACATCATCTTCCCATGACTGGATGACACATGTAGTGTGCTCAGTCACAGTTAATATCTGCTAGAGAAGGGCATCAGTGGTAGTATTCAACTTACTTTATTCTGGGACAATAAAATGTCTTTTATTTAGGAAAAGGATGACTTGAATTGCATGGGAAAATTTAAAGATCATATTTTTTGTATCAGAAACCATGTGGAACACGATACTGCAGAGAAAGGTAAACAACAGGCTCATTTTCATTTTGTTCTACTGTATAAATTAAAATAGAGAGATAGGCAGGTGCATCTGTGAAGGCAGCCATGCATCCACCAGCAGCTCTCCTTCAGAGAGGAACAGGGGAAAACAGGACAGACATTTTGCTCAAGAAAGAAAATGCTACCGTATAGAATGCCTGTGGAAAGGTAAACAAATGCAGGCAGTATGATTTCATTTCCTCTCTACTAGTGACCCTCAATTTGAGAGATGGGATTTGCAAGAGAAAGCCAAGACGTTTCCAGTGTATGGAGTTTTTTTCCCATTTTTTTCCAGCTTAGTGATCTCTGTCCTCACTTACTTCCCCCTTGACCCTGTAAGTGGCATCAGGAAGAACTCACATTAATGTTTCAGATTCTTTGTGTGCTCAAATGAATGTTTCTAATTGTTTCTGTAAGAGGGATCACCCTTGGCCACCTCTCTTCCAGAAGCTGCCCAGGTTTCACTACAGATTTGCTTTAAAATCCCAAGGATTATGGATATCATGCTATTAAAATACATATTTAATGATGATCTTTTCCATAGAATACTGATGTTCCAATAATTGCCACGTATTTTATAATTTAAATTAAAATCTCCATCTATGTGCACAGACTACAAGCAGGAAGTGAACCCCCACAGAGAATTTTTCCAGGTTGTCTGCAGTTAGTCTTAAGGAACCCTGCGAATATCCACTCTCAAACCCTTTTCTCTGTTCCCAATCTGCTGTTCATCTAAAGTAAGAACTGTAAATCACATGATGACCAGAAAGAGATAAAAGGAATTATTTTGACAGCTTGTGTTTCCCAGTAAAGTTATTGATGGTCCTGTAGGCTAGACTGTCAAGTGCTGGGCTTAGAACCTATGTAAGCTGTCTCTTTCCTCTCTCACTTCCCATATCTGGGCAATTACTGCCTTTTTGGTGCTTTGGCCAAGCAGACTTGTCAGTTTGGTGCAGCAATTCCACTCTAGACCAGGCAGCTGACAACTGCATCCTTCTAGAGACCTTCCTGCTTGCTTCTTGCTTCCCACTACATCATTTTCCATGTAGTGTCTTAATAAATAAAATAAGGTAATTACATACTTCTGTATAAAAGTACCTTGTGGCATTTGTAATTCAATCTGATATATTTAGCATGGTTTACACAATTCACTTTTCCTCTTATCTTTCAGGGTTTCTGACTAGATTTCCTATAACAAAACCCCAAAAAAGAATAGGAATACTATACAAATTATTAAGATCTTTACATACATACCAGCCCTCCTGAAAAGAAACAATGTAAAGAAATACTAATTGTGAATGGTTGTATGTCAGCGTCTCTGAAGCATGAGAAACGTGCAAGTTTGGCCTGCTGTAGAATTCCCCTCCATTGTCTCATACTAGCACAATCCATCCTGTCCTCTGGTGACAGGAAGGTCACCCCTCCCATGCTCTCTAGGACCTGTTTTGGGGACAGGTCTTAGTGCCCTTCTACATGCTGCTTCTCAAGTTCCTTCAGCTCAAATAGTCAGTCTGTCATGGGGCCATATGTTGGGTGGTCTGGCTTGAAGCTCATCAGAGGCCTGCTGCATGTCCAGCACATCTTTTTGCACACTGCTGCTCAGCTTCTTTAATTTTTCCCTCTTCCCAGACAGGACATCTTGGCACATCCCTCTTTGCTCACTCATATAGTGAACTCTATCCACCATCTAGTGTAGAGTCTCAGTTTGAATATCTTCTCCTCAGGGACCTTTCCTGAAGCTAAATACCCCAACACTTTAGGGTATATTTCTTCATAACTTTTTATCAAATCTGAGATCTACTTTGTATATATGAGTTTAATATTTTAAATATTTCTCTGATTAGACTGTAAAATTAATAAAGATGTAAATATTATCTATTCTACCCTCATGTCCACTGTTTTTCCTTTCACACACTAAATACTTTACAAAACAACAAATTTCATTATTAAATAATTTCAACTAATTAATTAATTTTTCCCAACCCAATCACAGTTTCCCCCTCCCTCCCTCCTTCCTTCCAAGTCCTATTAGGTGGAAAATAAACTGTTTAAATGTAATATTTTATAATAAAACTGTTGTGGAATATTAGTTGAAGATGTGTTACATTTGTTTAACATACTATGGAATATTTGTTGAATGATGCAAAGATAGGTTGCATTCTGTGGTGTTGCATTTGTTTAACTCTGTGGAGCTGTCTTGCTTTGCCTGTCTGAAACACCTGATTGATCTAATAAAGAGCTGAATGGCAAATAGCTAGGCAGGAGTCAGGATAGTTTGGACTGGCAGGCAAACAGAATAAATAGGAGAAATCTGGAAAGAGAAGATCAGGGAGCAAAAGGAGAAAGAGAAGAGGACTCCAGGGGCCAGCCACCCAGCTACACCACAAGTCATGGATTAAGAAGTAAAGAAAGGTATATAAAAGGTAAAAGCCCAGAGGCAAAGGCTAGAATAATTTAAGAAAAGCTGGCCAGAAATAAGCCAAGCTAAGGCCAGGACTTCATAGGAAAGAACAAGATTCCATGTGTTTATTTGGGAGCTGGGTGGTGGGCCCCCAAAGAGTAAGGAGAAAAGAGTAAACAGAACAACTTAAACCAATGCAATTTCCAGTAAGCAATAATATGATACAACTATATTTTATTATATCTCTCAAAAATTTTGGTTAATACAGATTCTGTGTGAATGTTTAAACAAAACTGTTATAACAGAAGAAAATCACCTGCAATTCAAATAACATGTATAACAGGTCAATTCAATCTATGGCAAATTTTTGTATAATTGACTCAAAATTTTAATAATTAAATAATAGATTTTGATAACATCCTTCTGATCAGTAACAAAGAAAGTGTATGTTAAACTCCTTTGTTTATCATGGGATGTAATGCACATATCTAATGAGCATAAAATACTTGTTCTCTATAAATTTTTATTTGTTTTTGAAACAGGGTTCCACTGTGTATCCTTGACTAGATTGGAACTCACTATGCAGACCACACTTCCCTTGAACTCATAGATATCTGGCTACCTCTGCCTCCCAAATGTTATGATTAAAGGCATGTGCCAACATGTCTAGCATTAAATATAAATTTTAATCATTTTTAGTATAAAATGAATATATAAATCAGGAGAGATGTAAATTTATTTATTGTACCCATGAAAATTAGCAAGTAGAAATATTCTGCTAAATTAATGAACATAGTTCTGCAATGCCCATTCTAAACTCTACACACTTCAATGATTCATTCCTACTAGCTAGCTTTCATTGTGCCAGAGGGTTTTACTTATTCTACTAAGGGAAAAAAAGAATTCAACAGTCTTATCCAGCTGTGAACTCTGTTAGCCACATTAGTGACTGTACTAGCAAGATATGTACACCAGTGCATAGTGCCATGAATGCTATGATATGATAGGAGCAACCAACCACTTTCTGGATGGATTTAAAGCCTGCTTCATAAGACAGAAATCATGTCTGGTACAGCAAACTAGACACAAATTCATGACTTGCTAGGTCATAAGCCCCATGGGTAAAGCTAATATTATTATTCTGATGAATGGACCTAATATTAATCTGTCTTATATCTTATACTTTATATTCAATTTGTTCTTATCTTTACACTCACATATTAGTATATCTCTCATCTTTCATCATATAACTTTATTTTTCAGTAGATGATATTACTATAGAGACAAATCACTAATCATTGTGCAAAGAATTAGTAGCTGTGGAATACTCAACTCTATATGAGATATCATTTCCTCCAAAACTTCAGAGATCGACACAGAATGTGGATCAGAAAGAGAGATAGGTAGCAGACATGTGCAGAGAACATTATTATATAGAAATGATAGGGTGGTTGCACACACTCACTCACAGCAGCTATGTCTGCATGCACCAGATCAAGCCAATCAATATCCCAGGATTGACAGGGGGAAGGCTAATGAAGTACCACCTCTATTGGAGAAGCTATTTGTATCTGATGGCTACTGGGCAGGAAGAGTCCGTTTTCTTCAGGGATATGACCATAGAGAGGCCACTTGTGTTAGGGTAAACAGTTTCACACCCTTGTACACACACGCAGCACTGAGAGTAGTCAATGGGTTTAAGAGAGAGAGAGAGAGAGAAAGAGAGAGAGAGAGAGAGAGCGAGCATGATTTTGGAAGGGCAAATGTAAGGGTAAGTGAGGAATTGGAAGGGAGGGAGTGGGGTGTATTTGATTAAAATACATTATATGCATGTATGAATTTTCAATTAAAAATCTATGTTATCAAAATAAAACATAAAACTAAATATTTATTAAGCAAAAATATTATATTTAATGAATTTCATAAATATATATGATAAATGCAGTTTAAAGAGCTATCTTTTTAAAATTCTTTTTGTGTATATGTCTGTGCATATGGTATGTGTGGTGTGTATGGGTGTGCTTGTACTTTTGGAAGAATACCCCAAGGATAGCTAAATAACTTATCACAATTCCTCCCATTATTGTAAAAGTCTCTTTGGGGCTAAGGTGGGCATCTGTGTTTCTATAATAATCACTTTAAATATCCCATGTGAAGCGTTTCTTTAAAAATGTAACTAACAGTGCAAGTTAGATGCCTAAAAGCAATGGGATTCTACATCATTTGAGAAACTTTCACGGTATGCTTTAATAATGAAACACACCCAGACATACAGTCTTATTAAATTGCTTCTGTATGCTAAGGCTTTAATTCCCCACAAATACAAAGGTTTATGATACTGGATGCTAACAGTTTGCATTTTACATGCTGATTAGAAGCTGACCATTCTTGTGTTCATTATGAAGATATAGATGAACAGAAAGTTGCCTTGCTAAAAATCAACTTCATTTTCAAAGCACAAATATACACTTGCATATTTTATATGATCAATTATTAGTACATTAAAGATCCACATTTACCAAGTGTTACTTAATGTAATCAGCTAATGCAATTTATAAATAAATAAGGTCTTTTATTTTTTTCTTAGAAAGCATGTATTTTCATATTTTACTTCCATGTCACATACTTTACTTTCAACTTTCTGAAGCTCAAACATTAAGCCTTCATAGAAAAACCCAGTTTGATAAATCTTGACAGGTGATAAAATAAGTTTTACTTTAAATAACTCACTGCCTCTATTCATTGGTATCAAATAGACTTCACTACAAAATTCCTAATATATAAAATTGTCACTCATGTCCAAAGAACTTTCTCCTGTTATCTAAATCTTTTTCTTTACCATATTCTTAAATTCATTGAGAGCCATATGTGAAACTGTATCAAATGGCTCTCTTTGTATAATCCATCCAGCATTAACTTTTTGATAGAAAATATTGCTTATTTTCCTCAAAATTTATGGTAAAATATCCAGTAATTTATCCCAATTTCTTGTTTTAAAAATCTACTCACTAGCAAACAATGAAACAAAAGTAACTAGCTGGAAGATTTCCTGTGTCCTGCCCAGTCCTGCAGCCACTCAGACCCAAGTAAACACACAGAGACTTATATTAATTTAACTACTCGGCCTTTAACTCAGGCTTATTACTGACTAGCTCTTACACTTAAATTAACCCATAATTCTTGTCTACGTTTAGCCACATGTCTTGGTACCTTTTCTCAGTTCTGCCTTGTCATCTTGCTTCCTCTGTGTCTGGCTGGTGATTCCTGACTCAGCCTTCCTCTTCCCAAAATTCTCCTTGTCTGCTTATCCCACCTATACTTCCTGCCTGGCTACTGGCCAACCAGCATTTTACTAAGCCAGTATACAAGGGCATTATTCCACAGCAAGTAACATTATTATTATTATTATTATTATTATTATTATTATTTGCTTTGATTAAAAAGGGACTAAACTTTATTGGATAACTGCTGTAGACACTTTTATATAACGTTAAGCTACCTATTTAGGGAGACTTAAACATGCAGCATTTAATCTTCCAAGAACAAAATGGTGGGAGGGTACAAATCTTTCAGGTCTTTAAATATGTACAAAGTGGATTTTGAATCATTTTTCATTCAGCTGCATTATACCATGTTGAGACATACTTGGCTACCTTGGACACAGCTCAAAGACAACAATGGTCAGTTTAATGAACATCACCAGCTTTTGGTCTCAGTGTCCAAGTGAGATTTTCATGGAGTACAGAAGTTAAGATGGACAAAATACTTTGATGTTTTATATGCTGAAAATTTGATTATTAGTACCTTTATTGAAAAGATGTGTCTAAGATGTAATCTATCAAATTCCATGTGGATGGCCAGCTCCTCTCACCTGTCAATCTTATCCGAACCCTACCCTCCCACCCCCAGGTATCTCTCAATACTTTATGTCTGAGGCTAGATCACCAAACAGACATTGTGAAAATGTCAGTTTTACAAACCTAATTTTGCTGTTGTTTTCAGTCAATTAATAAAAATGGAATCAAGTCTTTAATTCATGAGGATCTTTCATATTAATATTTAACCTTAAGATTCAACCACCACATATTTTCAAAGGAAAGGTTTTTAGAGACATCTGAGCTCAGTTTTACATGGTGGCACCTATTGCCATTAACAGTTTTTTAGATCTTAAAAAATATTATTCTTTTCTTATGATACATATATATGTTACATCCCTACTACAGTTTCCCTTACAACCACTTCTGCCAGTACCCTCATCTCCCCTTTTCTCAAGATCCAATGCTCCTCCATTATCCTGACAGAGAGAGAGAGAGAGAGAGAGAGAGAGAGAGAGAGAGAGAGAGAGAGAGAGAGAGAGAGAGAGAGAGAGAGAGAACCGGCCTGCCAGGGACATTAATTGAACATGGCATAACAAGTTATAAATAAGACTAGGCACAAACTCTCATATCAAGTCTGGACAAGGTGGTCCAGCAGGAAGAAATGAGTCCCAAGTGCAGGCAAAAGTGTTAGCGATAGCCCCACTCCCACAGATAGGATTCCCGCAAGAACACAAAGCTATACAACCATAACACATATGCAGAGGACCTAGCTCAGACCCACACAGGGGCTGTGATTGTTGCTTCAGTCTCCGCGAACCCCTATAAAAATCCCACAGAAACGGGGAAAGGATTTTAGGAATCAGACGGGTCAAGAAAACCACATGACTTTAGATTTTAAGTAGCCCTGAAGTTTGAAAAGTAGCCTAGTTTCCCATTCTGCAGCTGAATTTAGAGGGTTGCCTCAAATCAAAACTAAGACAAAGTCAACACGCTTTTATTTCAGAATCTTTAGGCAAGCAATGCAATTTTTGAAACTACCATGTTTTAATCAACCTCTTTTGTTATTATAAAGATACACTTTACATTGAAATAACAAAGAAAAAATGAGCAAAGTTGTTACTGATTTCTTGTATCCTAGGATTCCTACTGCTTATTCCATACCAGACAAGTAATTGTCTAAGTGTTTTTTTCTTTGTAGTCCCTTTCTTTTCCCACCTTCCTCTATCCTTAACTCTGGCCTCTGGCATCTGTGTGTATAATGTTAAAATGACTTAAAATAGATTTAGGAATAAAAAGCACATTCTAAATCTATGTGTGTAGTAATTATAATCTTACCAACAACTCACAGGTTAGGAGTTCAAATGCAAGTTCACCACCCTGAGACCTAGAAAAATACAATACAAACCATGCTGTTAGTATTGACATGTGATTTTCAATAAACAAAAAACATATTAATGATCCAATGATAAGTGTAATTTTATGAATTATTAATGTACATTTAACTTAATGGTTTTAACTATACTTTTGTCAGAACTAGCATCACTCTACTCACATGAAATTATTGATATTTAACAATCGTTCCTTTAATTTGAACTGTTTAAGGCAGAGATTATAGACAGGCAGAACACCTGTACAGTCTTTCTTCTCATGGGCCTGGGAGAGATGGATACATTTGCACACATCATGCACTCTGCAGATGGGATTCTAGAGGGTAAACACCACTCATTCTTTACCAATGCCAATATGTATGTTTAAATATAGATTCATAGAAAATGTGGCATGCACACCATCAATGTGATTGCAATAATGTAATCCTATTCTACACTTTCTGTTTTAACTGCTGGAGAATATAGAATTCCACATGACTGTAAAAGTATAGTTATAAAATTTCAATCAGATTCTACATTTGCTGTTTTTTGTCTTGTTTTTGTTTCATTATTTGTTTGTTTTGTTTTGTTTTTAGTGAGACAGGGTTTCTCTGCGTAACAGCCTTGAGTATCCTGGAACTCACAGAAATCTACCTACCTGTCTCCCAAGTGCTAGGATGAATGGTGTGCACCACCACCTCCAGGCTTATACAGAGAATATAGAACTCCACATGACTACCAACATTCCATATCATATTTTGAAGATTGTGTTATACTTCATAGTGTGGAAGGTATTTGAAGTCATAGAAATGTATGACCCTATCTAATTTTATTGTATTTAAATCTCTTGGCTATGATCATTCATGGCATTATTTGATAGATGATACAGCCTTTTTAAATGCTTTATTATTTCAATGTAGCTTATTAACTAACAATTATTATTAATTTTTAAAGTTTATTTACTTCCAGGTAGATGCTTTTTGATGAGAATAAAATAAAAATGTAAATTCAATCTCTTCTCAATGAGGAAATGTGTAGTGTTTACAAACTCTTCAGAAATTCAAGAATGTGCTATACATGTGTCTAGTTCACAACAATAAAAGTTGATAAAAAGAGAAACAGTAAAAGAAGCATTGCCACGTTGGCTGCTTAATGGTTAGTATTAGTTTGGAGGATATATTTTCTCCAGGTATTTATGTACTAAGGTGTTAAAGTGCAATACTATAAATGGAACCATTGACTATGACAAATGAGTATTTAGCACTTTAGCAAGGGTTGTCATATGTGAAAATGAGTGTTTCATTGAAAAGAATAATGGGGAAATTTAATAAAATGCCACTATCATGTAGATAAAAATCAACACATCAAAATTTGATTTCTTCTCTCTCTCTGTGTGTGTGTGTGTGTGTGTGTGTGTGTGTGTGTGTGTGTGTATGTGTGTGTACACTCAATGAGTGCACTCAAATGTATATATGTACGTGAAGACTAGAAGTGAACCTAGGATTCCTCAGTTGCCAGAACCCTCTGTTTTTGTTGTTGGTGGTGGTGGTTGTTTCTATGACAAGGTCTCACAATAGACTGGAACTTGCTTCTTAGTTAACCTCAGGGGTACAACTGTCCCTCCTTTCCTGGTGCTGGGATTATAAATGTGCTGGCTAGCACATTGACCATTTTTATGTGAGTTCTGGGGATCAAACTCGGGTCCTCATACTGGCATAGGAACCATTTTTCCTACTAAATAACCTACCTATCTGGCAGCCTTGCTTTCTTATTTTGTAAGGTGAAATGTATATATGGAGTGCAATCCTTAATAACAAGCACTCAGAAAAATCTCAGCTGAGGTCACTGGATAAATTGGGGGCAGAAATAGGAAGTATTCAAAATTTTGATTCCTGATGTACTGTGTTAAACTCCAGTTTCTGGCCTTTGCTATTGGCCTCCCCATTGCCAAATTGGTAGGCTCTGTTCACCAGCATCCCATAGATGCTTTCACCATTATTTCCCTTTACAAGCCACAAAGCACATTAATCTTTTAAATACTACAGACTCATCTTTCAAGTATGACCCCATTGCCACTGCCACTGCAGGAGGAAGAAGCGAGAAAAGCATTGTTGACATATACTTGCTATCGACATTTGTTAAGAAAAATCTTCCCTCTCACAAAAATCCAAATAATAGGAATCAAAGTACTTAACTTCCACAAGTCAACTCTCAGTGGCCTTGCTTCTTGCTCTTCATTTTTACTAGCAGATATAAGTTAAATTTTGGTAACACAATGTCTTCAATTAGGGTTTCTATTGCTGTGATGGAACATCATGACCATAAAGCAAGTTTGGGAGGGAGGGGCTTATTAAGCTTACACTTCCACACTGATGTTCACCACTGAAGGAAGTCAGGACAGGGACTCAAACAGGGCAGGATCCCTGGAGGCAGGAGCTGATGCAGAAGGCATGAAGGGGTACTGCTTACTGGCTTGCATCCCCTGGCTTGCTCAACCTGCTTTCTTATAGAACCCAGGACCATCAGCCCAGGGATAGTACCACCATAATGGGCTAGGACTTCCCCTATTGATCACTAATTGAAAAAATGCCTTACAGCAGGATCTTATGGAGGCATTCCCACAACTGAGGCTTCTTCCTCTCTGATGACTCTAGCCTGTGTCAAGTTGACCCACAGAACCAGCCAGTATACACAATAACCCATTGAGGTGGTAGAATAATCATTTAGCTGAAACCAAATATGATCATGCCTGAATAAACTGAATGATTATACAAATAAAAGAACTGTTATTACTATTTTATTTTTATAAACTGAATGTCAAGCTTTAATATTTGGCATTATAATGAAGAAGTAATAATTCCCTTTTAATGTCATTTAGCAGTATCATATGCTAGATTACTCTTTCAGGCACTGTGTTACATATTTTCAATTTTAAATGGAAGCTTTTAAATGAATAATTGAATTTAAATATAAAAATCACATGAGATTTATGAGCTCTAGCTACATCTAGAATGTGTATTTGAGTTTGAGACACTAATAAAAATCCAAAGGCCATCTTCATCTGTAATACTGACATTGTTATATTGATTAGATACAGGGATGTGCATTGTAAATCACTGCTCAGATTTACATTTAGGGATTCAGAAATAATATCAAAAGCATCTGATAAATTTGTCTTCCAAGGTTAAATCCAAGCCAAAGAAATTGTTTCAAGCATATAAGAAGTCTAATGTCAAAGTGTGGCTCACTCCAAATTTAATTTATATTTTTTAATGATTTGTAGGGTTAGACTCTGACAAAGATATGAAATGCTGTGATGTATTTAAACAGGAAAGAGACAATCTAACATGACATGAATAAATAATTATGTTTAGAAGAAGTATTTGTGAATAAGGACCAGTTATTAAACTAACAGTGCCATTTGTAGAGTTTTATCATTGATGCACTTCAGGAAATTTCATTTCACATAATATTTTAACAATATGACCTTATTATGTACCACTCTCCTTTGAGCTGCTTACATTTGGAAGTCAAGCACTTCACAAAGCACTAGGCTAAAAAATGATTGTCAATTTAAATATATTACTGTAAATTTTATAGACCTAATAACCTAAATCTATCAGGTTAAAGAAGGAATACTTTAGTGTTACTGTGTGACCAAGTAATACAGCCCAGCACTTTAGTTAGTTATTCTAGTTAATATAAACATTCATAGAACACATGAAATTTCCCCAGAAGCATGTATAATATTCCATTCATTCCATCTCATCTCCAAACCATCTTGCTATTTTTAACATCATATGAATAGAAAGGCTAAAGAGGCTAACAAATGTATCCAAGGGCACACAGCCAGTAAGTGATAGAGATAAGTTTCAATCAGAATCTCTCTTAGTACATAATGAGATACAACATTCAGATTAAAAAAAAAAGTGTGTGTGTGTGTGTGTGTGTGTGTGTGTGTGTGTGTATGAATGTGGTTGCTTACAAGAGTGAGAAGAGGTCATCAGATTCCCTGCAGTTGTAGTTAAAGGTAGTAACTAAACTGTGGTCCTCTGGAGGTGGAGAAAGTGCTAAAACACCTCTCTAGCCCTGGATTCTTTTAATGAGGAAGTATGCAATAAAACACAGCTACCATTTTAATCTCTTTAAGAAGAACTTAAATTCACAACTTCAAGAGGCATAGACACTATGAAATACTCTCCAGTGGTCAAAAAAAAAATGAAATCACAACCTTTTCAGGTAAGTTGATGGTAGTAGGAAAAATCATATTGAGAGAGAAAATCCAGAGCCAGAAAGACAAACATACCATGTTCTCCCCAGTCTGTACTTCCTAGGCTTTAAATGTGTTTATTGTAACCTGGAATAACTGTAGCATCAAGGAAAGTAAAGGTGACCAAGAAGAAGGAGCAATAGATAGGGGAAGAGCAGGGTATAATTATTTGAAGGAAAAAATAGGGAAAACAGTGAGGGGGATTTAATTAGGTATGGGGAAGGGGATAAATAAAGGAGAAAGATGGAAGAGGGTAAACTGACAGCAATGAAATCTGGAAAATGCATAAGATACAATATTATCATATATTTCCCTAAAATTACATTATATATATATATATATATATATATAGATAGATAGATAGATAGATAGATAGATAGATAGATATGCATATACATATATAGTTTTAAGAAAAATTTTTATCTGGCCTAACATTGCTCCCTCCAAGAAAAATAAACTATCTAACAAAATCCCAACACCAGGCATGACAAGGCCCCTTTGAGTTATTGATCAAGGTTCTCCAAGAGACTCTCAAAACACAGTCTATGACTATGACCTTTGCTTGCCTCCCAGAACTGGAAGGTATGGCCTATGCACTCAGACACAGGGCCTAGAGGATATAAACTGGAACTGACCTGAAAACCTTCTTCCTAAGGACTAGCTTTTAAATGATATCAGGGAAGGGAAACAAATAATAGTTCTACCCAGCTATAATCCCCATGGACCATATCACCAACCAGCATGACACAATAACCCTAAGGGTGCAATAGAGCCAAACACACTTGGTGGTAACCAGGAGTTCTCTACTCTGACCTAGGGCCTGACCAACAGGAGTGAAATAAGGCCTAGTACTGGAACCCTAGCCAACTGCTAAGTACAAGTGAAATCATGTATCTCAGAGGAGCACCTACAACTGCCACTTGCTAAACCAGCATAATTTCTAACTACATACTAAATTTTTATCTCTATATCCACAATAGAAGTAGGCCATCATCCATCATCAAAGAAGCTTCTCTTTGAAACAGAAGGAGACCATTACAGAAAACCACAGTCAATCAAAATATAGAGAAGAAGACATTCTATGGTTTCCAGTCCCCAATGATCCACCTACAGCACACTTCCTTAATTTAGGACTTGGGGACACTTGTAGAAGAGGGGTGCAAAGATTGTAGAAGCCTAAGAAACAGGAAGTTTGGTATGAGATTGTGTTGACTAGAAATGTCAAGAGGCTACACCCAAAAAGTCTCATTAACATAGTTACCTAAACAAGAACTTAACAATATTGACACCAGTGGACATGTGAATAAGGAAAGGGGAAAGCTCATAGAGAATCACCTCTAGACAATGAAATACAGGCGACTGGGGAATGATGAGAACAGGAATAATCATCTTCTCCAGGGAAAAACCCTTTAATTGGTTATCTAATATCAAGTGCTCAGTCCTGAGATGGTATACATTCAAGTAACATTACATACCCTGAGTAGGCTGTATTTATATCTTTAGGAATATGTGTATATGTAACAGTAAGTTTTTTATTGTTTTTATTTTTTACTAAGAAAATTGTTATTCAATTTACATACCAATCACAGATCCCCCTCCTCCCTCCTCCTGCCTCTCCAGCCTCCCCACAACCTCACTCTGCCCCCCACCTCACTCCCCCCCATCTCCAGCCCACCCCCCTTACTTCCTTCTACAAGAAGGTAAGGCCTCCCATGGAGAGTCAGCAAAGCCTGGTACATTCAGTAGAGGCAAGTCCAAGGCCCTTCCCCTGCCTCAAGGCTGTGTTATGTGTCCCATCATACAGAGAGAGAGCAAGCAGGATACAGGTAAGGAGAGAAATAATCTTTTGCAAAAACAAACAAATAAAACAAAGCAAAAATCAAGTAGAGACATGACTAAACCCCCAATTTCAAAGTAAATCATCAGAAACTGTGGATGAGTTCTAAAGTTTCCAGTTTGAAGTGCTAATACATGATGATAAACTTTAGGGTACGCTGCCCTGTAGTGTCGGACTGGTCAAGTGCCAAATGTACACTATGCATTATTTATCAGACATGTATTAATTTTTAGATTCTGGCAATAAATTTTATAGTGCCTAATATTTTATAAAAGATGTAAATTTTATATATGAATCATTTCGACATGGGTTATCAAAACACTTTCTAAAAATATAAATAATGACTTTAAAACGAAAAACTTTGAAATCTTACTTTCTTCAAGACTGTCAAGCTTATCTCAGAAGCACAGCTCTTTTTATCTTTACAGGCAATGCGTTTGAGAGGAAAGTCAAATGCTACTTTGAAATTCCGCATGTTATAAGTTCTCATTAAATCGCTAATAAATACTTAAATGCTGCAGTGGGAACAATCACTGGATGCAGTCCAAATAGTACAGATGTCCTCCTTCGGGTACTAGATTTTACCAGTGTCCACACTGCCTCAATGTCTTTCCAGAGCAGATCGTTTTGTTTTACAAATCAGGTTTTAGATGCAGGAAAAGTTGGAGTGCTAGGCAATCAACCAAGCCATCTTGTTGTTAATCTGTGTAAATCTGCCTTGGATCTCTCAAATGGTATAGAATGACAATTCAGTAATCATTCAATTACTCAATGAATGCTGACTGATATTTCCTGCTAATAGTACAATATTAGTAAACGTGAGCCTGAAATGTGGATTATACAAGGTATGGTTTGATAGATTTAAAGTTTTGCGATTGATATGTTTAAAGATTTGTGTTCTGATTGCCACCATCAAAAGCTACTAGAATTCTCTTTGCAAAGTGTTTAATATCCCCCATGGATATTAATCTGTCAGGTGTTGTAGAACCTGGTTTAATTTATCTTTGCAGTAATACAACACCTGATTTTAAGAAGCTTTATAGGGTATTGGAATAAAAGAGTGATCCATAGTCTTGTTTTGTGAGATTAGGTTCTGGAAATGGCATTCACATGGAAGTCACAGAATGTGGGAAGTACTGTTCTTATAATCCCTCCCCTGAATGTCTGGCCAGGTTCTAGGTCCTGCTGCCCCTCTATAACATTGTGGCCTTTCAGTCTTGCATAGTTTTATTTTCCCCCTTCAGGGAAAAAGAGGGTTGAGTATAAAAACAGAAAGTACATTGTTTTCATATCTTTTCTTTTTTCTTTTTAGTTTTCAGGACATACAGGGTGACTGACAAGACCAGGATTCCTTGTGTACTCTCTACTCTACATTCTTTCTCTCTCTCCTTTTTCTTCCCTCTTCCTCTCCCACTTTTCTTTGTGTTTGCTTCTCTCTCTTCTGCAGTTCCAAGAATAGAACTCAAGGCCATTGACAAGACTCCAAACTTGTCTATCAGTGAGCTCCAGGGTGTCTTTCTCAAACATAAAAAAATTATTATAAAATTGGGAGATGGAAAGGACTGTACAAGTTTCTGAAAATACAGAGTTGAATGTTTTACCAGTAGCACAAAGGAATGAGTTTTATAATATGAGGATTATATTTCAGTAACAGTATGTTTTTAAAGTGTCTCTATTCACTCTGCTAGTTTGATTTTATTTCTGAAGTAATTTAAGTAAAATTTATTTTTCTAAAAATTAATTGTGATACATATTCTTTAGGAGACTGAAAATTGAATAGGTTAACATCTTACTATATAGTCATGTATTGATACTTATTTTAGAGAAGTATAGATAAATAATAAAATGACAGTCCTTTCTATATTCTAAAATCTACAAGTGAAGAGGTGATACAAATCACGAATCTCTTCAGGCTTTTGGAAGTATTTTAGCAATTAAAAACTCTTCATAAAAGACTATACCTAAAATGCAAGATAAAAACTTTTGGAAGGTGTTGTCTATAAATGTGATAGGCTAATGTTTATATATTAGCTAGTTGCCCATTTGGTGCCTTTGCTGTCCTGACTAGATATCAAATTTTTAACAATGCTCACAAAATTGAAAATTTCAGAACTTCTAAATAACATTTATTTTCATTAATATTATATAGACTGAAATACTAACTAAAAGATAATTGGTGTCAAAATCGTACAAAAACAATAATGAACAATATAGTTTTGGTATGGGGAGTTAATGTCTTAATACAATATGTATACATCCTTTTATGAACAGCTTTTTAATTTACTTTTTTGTTTGGGGACTTTTCTTGGAAATTTTAAGCTGCTCGCTGGAGATATAGTTCTGTGATTAAGAGCATATATATGCTGCTCTGTCAGAGGACCCATTTTGTTTCCCAGCACATTTATCAGGCAGCTTACAACCTCTCTTATCCAAATCCATGGAACCTGATGTTCTGCTCTGGACCTTGTAGATAGCAGCACACACATGGTACTGCAAACATAAATACAGTAAATAGCTATTTTTTTAATTTACCATTATTTTACTAAGAAATGGGTTATCCTAGGGAGTTGTCTTACATATCCCATTTCGGTTGATCCTCTGTCCCTCTCACTTCCCTGCCTCCCTTGTTCCTTCTGTACTCTTTCATCCACAGTATTAACTTTTTGAATTTTGTTCTGTTGTCTTTCCCATTTCTTTCTTTTTTTTTTTTTTTTTTTTTTATTTTTTTAAATTTTTTATTCATTTTGCATACCAACCACAGATCCCCCTCTCATCCCTCCTCCCAACCCCCCACCTTCCCTCCCACCCCTCATCACTTCCTCCAACAGGGTAAGATCTCCCATAGGGGGACAGCTAATCCTGGTACATTCAGTTGAGGCAGGACCAAGCACCTCCCAGCTTTATCAGGGGTGAGCAAGGTGAGCAAAGTGAGCAAGGATCCAGAAAGCAGACTCACACACCAGGGACAAAATCCTGATCACACTGCCAGGGACCCTCAAACAGACACAGCTACACAACTGTCTCCTGTATGCAGAGGGTCTAGTCCAGTTCCATGAAGGTTTCACAGCTGTCGGTCTAAAGGTTGTGAATTTCTTTGTGCTTGGTTCAGTTGTCTCTATAGATTTCTCCATCATAATCTGGACCCCCCCCTTGCTCATGTAATCCCTCTTCCCTCTCTTCTACTGGACTCCCAGAGCTTGGCCTGGTGCATGGTTGTGGATCTCTGCATCTGTTTCCATCATTTACTGTATGAAGGCTCTATGATGACAGTTAAGGTATGTCAAACAAGCAATCAGTGTATATTACAAATGTATACACACACACACACACACACACACACACACACACACACACACACACACTTCTAATCAAACTCACAGTCCCACATATACTAGACAAGCCCTCTACCAACCTGAGCCATATCCCCAGCTCAAATTATCTATCTATCTATCTATCTATCTATCTATCTATCTATCTATATTAATCTACCCCTCAAACATACCCATCCTCTGAGATGACAGCTGCTCCCTGAGACACGGACTCTGCCAGTTCTGATTGGACCAAGAGATCTGATTGGACCAAGAGTTGGACCCTGAGACACAGACACCATTTGCACCAATTGGAGAAAGAGATGGGTAGACACCAGTGTAAGAATACATTCAGTCAATTATTTTTGCTTTTAATGTCAAATCTGCAGGGCTGGGAGATGGCTCAGCCAGCATTGTGTGTGCCTTGAAGATATAAACACCTAAGTTTTTTTTTTTTTTTTTTTTTTTTTTTTTTCAATCTTAAAATTTATTTATTTTTTTTTCCCCTTTTCTATTTTAATAAAAAGGAAAAAAAAGAAAAAGGTTATAACTAACAAAAGAAAAATTATATACAAAAGTACAATGACTATATACAATATATACAAGTAATAAATGTCTAAACAATGTCTAGTCCATTTGTATTTGACAAATTCAGAGAAAATAATTTCATTATCTATCCTATTTTGTTAAGTCCAAAATGTATCTAATTCACTTTCTATCCTAATTAATCTTCAACTATAACTAACTAACCTTCAACTATAACTAACTAATCTTCAACTCCCTCAGAGACCCAAGAAGGAAATAATATTAGCTAACAAAAATAAAAACTGAAAGTGCATGCAAGCAACTTCCAAAAAATTTGTGAGTTGACAGAAACAGCCAGCTGCCTGGACAGTCACCTGAGGTTTCTCCACAGTGTTGGGGCATCATCTTCAGCCTATAGGCTTAGCATATCTGACAGACTCATTTGTGAAGTAGGATGTACACAAGGTCGACAGTTCAACCTCACATTGGGTGAGAGCAGTCCATGTACCAGAAACACCTGAATTCCACTAGTGTCATGTCATGACTCAGGATTTTAAATTCTGGAAATTGTTGTTGATTTTTTAATTCAGCTGTCCATTCTTGGCTGTGTATATATGGCTTCATCTTAACATCCCGTTCTTCTCCACATCCCTCTGTCAAATGCCAGTTTACTATTGCGAGGCGTGAGCTTAGTTACTCTTCAAGAATAACTGTTTCAGCTGCTGTTCCATTGCACATCAGAAGCCATCGGCCCACTGCCTATTCAGCTGCCTTCGAAGAAAAGGGCACTGTAAGCTCCCTACCCCAGTGCTTTACTCTAGGTACAAGGTGCCTTTCTAGTTTTCTGTCCTTTACCAATGTTTACTCAACCTTGGATATGCATATTAACACTTGGAGGCAAAGATATGCAAATGACATGGAACATACAAATTTTGTTTTACTGAGGCAGCATTACCTAGCTTACAATAATTTTTCCAGTTACATCAATGCCTTGCATATTTCATAATGTATTTTTCATCATGGTCTACGTTTTCATGATCTATTTATTTGTTCATGGACATCTAGGTTGATTCTATTTCCTTACTGCTGTGAAAAGAACAGTAATGAACTTAGATAAGCATGTGTCCTTGTAGTAGGATAAGGAAACTTTCCAGCATGTGGACCAGAAGTAGTATAGCTGGTTGCTCTAATCTTAGTTTTTCTTTATTTGTTTTTGAAGAGGGTTTCATACCAATTTCCATAGTGGTTGTACTAGTTTATGCTCTCATAAACCACTACGGTTCCTCTTGCACACATCTGTACCAAGGTTAGTTATTCATTATTTTGATAATAGCCATTCTAACTGGGTGAGATGGGACTTCAAAGCAGTTTTAATTTGCATTTCTTTGTTGACTAGAGTTGTAGTGCACTTTGAAAATTATTCATAGGTACTTTGTATTTCTTCTGTCTAGATCACTGCCCTGATTATTGATTTCCAATTTATTTTCTGTGTTTATTTTTTAGATCTTTATATATTTTAGATATTAAGACCCTGTTCAAAGTAAAGCTGACAGATATATTCTCCCATTCTATAGACTGTCTTTCATTCTATTATTTCTTTGGCTGTGCAGAAGCTTTTTAATTACATACATCAACTCTTGGCATCCTTTGCTGTGCCATTATGATTATATTTAAGAATTTGTTGCCTATATCTGCATGGTATATATTATTTCTCTGTGTTCTCTTTTAGCAGTTTAAATGTTTTCCATTTTAAACTAAAGTCTTTGATCCAGTTTTTGTTTGTTTGCTCAAATGAGAACTATGTGTATTACTCATTCTCCTGGAGACTGACACCTAGCAATGGATAACCAAAATCATTTGTTGCAGTCTGTATTTGTTTTAGTCCATATTTTTGACATGTTTGTCAAAAATGTGATGTCCATAAGTGTGTGGGTTTGTGTATGGGTGTTTTATTACATTCCATTGGTCTATATGTCCATCTATGTGCCAGTATCATGGTTTCTCTGTCAGTAAGGCTCTAGAGAATAGTTTGAGGTCAGGTAACATAATGCATCTGAATGTGTTATTCCTGCCTAGGGTAACTTTGGCTATCTCTTATTGTATACTTGCATAAGATTTTTTTTAATTGTTTAGTTCTGTGGAGATCACTGGAATTTTGATGAATATTGCATTGAATCTCTATATTGTTTCTAGTAGTCTAACCATTTCCACATTAATAATTCTGCAGCTCTGGCAGCATGGAATAACTTTCCATCATCAAGTGTCTCCTCAGTTTCTGCTTTCTTTCCAACATTGAGTGTCTTCTTCAGTTTTTTTTAACAGTGTCCTCAAGTTTTATTTATAGAGGTGTTTTATACCCTTGCTATTCTAAGCTTTTTTTAATTAATTAAATTGTTTCATTTATTTTACATACAGACCACAGTTTCCCCTCCTCCTCTCCTCTCATCCCCCGCCCTCGCCCTGTCTTCCATGTTTCACCCCCCATCTACTCCTCCTCCATCTCCATTCAGACCTCCCATGGTAGTCAACAAAGCATGGCATATCATATTGAGGCAGGACCAAGCTCTTCCATCTGGGCTGGGCAAGGCATCCCAGCATGGGGAACAGGTTCACAAAAGCCAGCTCAAGAACCAGGGATAGTTCCTGATCCCACTTCTAGGAGCCCCACATACAGGCCAAGCTACACAATTGTCACCCTCATGCAGAGGGCCTAGATCTGTCACATGTAGGCTCCCTAGCTGTTGGTCCAGGGTTCTTGAGCTCCCATGAGCTCAGGTCACCTGACTTTGTGGGTTGTCCAAACATGACTTTGACTGTACCCTTGGCTTGTACAATCCCTCCTCCCTGTCTTCAACATGACTTCTGGAGCTAAGCCCAGAGCATCTAGTTCCATCAGTTACTGGATGAAAGGCTCTCTGATGAAAATTGGAGTAGTCCCCAATCTGAATACAGAAGTTCACTTCAGGCACCCTCTCCACTATTGCTAAGAGTCTTATCTGGGGTCATCCTTGTGGATTCCTGGAGTTTCTCTGGCATCAGGTTTCTCCCTAACCCTAAAATACCCTCCATAAAGATATCTCTTTCATTACTCTCCCAGTAAGTACCACCTCCAATCCACCCAACCCAATCTCTTATGTTCCTCTCTAACCCCCACTCCCAGTTTACTTCATCTATTTCAGCTTCCCAGAGAAATCTGGGAAATGTGTCCCTCTTTGGGTCATTCTTGTTTTCTAACTTCTTTGGGGTTGTGGACAAAGAATTCTCAACAGAAGAATCTCAAATGGCTGAAATACACTTAGAGAATTGTTTAGTATCCTTAACCATTAGGGAAATGCAAATTAAAACAACTCTGAGATACCATCTTACACCTGTCAGAATGGCTAAGATCAAAACCACTAATGACAGCCTATGGTGGAGAGGATGTGGAGTAAAGGGAACACTCCATTAGTGGGAGTGTATCTTTTACAGCCACTTTGGAATTTGGTATGGTGGTTTATCAGAAAATTGGGAATCAATCTCCCTCAAGACCCAGTTATACCAATCTCGGGCATACACCCAAAGGATGTTCAATCATACCACAAGGACACTTGCTCAACTATGTTCATGGCAGCATCATTCATAATAGTCAGAAACATGAAACAACCTAGATGCCCCTCAACCGAAAAGTAGATAAAGAAAATGTGGTACATTTACACAATGCAATATTACTCAGTAATAAAAAACAATGACATTTTGAAATTTTCAGGCAAATAGATGAAAGTAGAAAAAAATATCCTGAGTGAGGTAACCCAGACCCAGAAAGACAAGCATGGTATGCATTCACTCATAAGTGAATTTATTATTTTTTTTAAAGAGAGATTTCTCTGTGTAACAACAGCTCTGGCTGTTCTGGAACTTGCTTTGTAGACCAGACTGGCCTAGAGCTCACAGAGATCCACATGTTTTTGTTTGTTTGTTGTTTTGGTTGTTTTTGCTATTCTTATCAATGACTGTTGTTGCTGTTGTATATAAAAACTAGTGTATTGTTTTTAATCATTCTGCTACTTGTTGGAAATATTTATTGAATCAAGATATTTTTCATACAAGCTATGGAGTCCTTTAATAAAGGAATCACAGCATCTACAAATAGGGACAGTTTAATTTCTTCTCTTTTGATATATAATTTTTCTATACCTCTTCCTTGTCCTTTTTTTTGTCTAGTAAGTTGTTGAGTAATATATTGAATAAGAATGGAGAGAGTGATCATCTTTTTCTTATGCCAGATTCCAGAAAAAAAATGTCTTGAGATTTTCCTTATTTGAGATTTTCCTTATTTAATATGTTGTAGACAATAAGTTTCTGTATTGAGGTATATTCTGTCTAGTCTACTTTCTTTGTGAAGAAACTATCTTGAGAGTGTGTTGAATTTTGTCAAATGCCTATTCTTTAATCTCTCACAATATGAGATTTCTGTCCAAATTTCAAAACGTTCTTCCCAGAAACAGAAAAAAAAATTGAAATGCATTTTGAGGCAGAAAGACCCTCAATAACCAAAGAAATCTTGAGAAAAAAATCCTAATGAGGTACAACCACTTCTGATTACAAATATGCTACAGATTCACAACAACAAGAGGAACATAATACTAGCAGAAGAACAGATACACAGACCAATGGAATGAACCAGAAGTTTCAGATAAAAATGAACACAGTTACAGACATCTTATTACGACAAAGATACTAATAGCACAAACCAGAGAAAACACAGTCTTTTAACAAATGATACTGTCAAACTGTCAGAGAATAAAACTCAGTCCATGTTTCTCACTCTGAACAAAAAAATCAACTTCAGATGCATCTCTCTCTCTCCTCTCTCTCTCTCTCTCTCTCTCTCTCTCTCTCTCTCTCTCTCTCTCTCTCTCTCTCTCTCTCTCTCTCTTGTTTTTTTCGAGACAGGGTTTCTCTGTGTTGTTTTGGTGCCTGTCCTGGATCTTGCTCTATAGACCAGGCCGGCCTGGAACTCATAGAGATGCGCCTGGCTCTGCCTGCCGAGTGCTGGGATTAAAGGTGTGTGCCACCATTGCCCAGCTCGCATCAAATATCTTAACGTAATACCTGACCCTGGAAGTGCTTGAAGATCACAGGGGCCAAACACTTGAAGATACAGAAATATATGCAAAAGCCTTTCTGAAATGGACTTTAGTAGCTCAGGAAATAAGGCCAACATTCAACTAAGGTGATGTTATGAATTAAAAAAAATCTTCTGTATGGTAAAGGAAACAGAAATTACAGTGAAGTGATAGCCTGCTGAATGGGAGAAACGCTTTATTTGATACCTATCTGATAGAGGATTAATAACTAAAATATCTACAAACAACTAAAAATTAAACAACAAAATAATCAGAGTTTTAATTATTTTATCTTCTTGCTAATAGCATAAAGGTGCACAAACCACAGGAAATGATGGTAGACAAAAAGGAACCAACTCTTTGTACTACTGGGAGGAAGGAAGGTAAAACAGTCCAGGGTCTGTGGAAATTAATGGACGTTTCTCCAAAAACTAAAAGTAGATATGCTTTATAAATACCTATCATGCCCCTGGGTATTTACCTGAATGACTTCATGTCAGCACTTCACAGACACACTTGCACATCTGTTTATGCAGCACTAGTCACCACAGCTAGGTTTTGGAGTCCAGCCCAGTCCCAGAACAGAGGAATAGTTAAAGTAAAGGTGACGTGCTGTGGGATGTTCTGTATGGCAAATGTGTTGCTGATTAGTCAATAAATAAAACACTGATTGGCCATTGGCTAGGCAGGAAGTGTAGGCGGGACAAGGAGGAGAATAAAGCTGGGAAGTGGAAGGCTGAGTCAGAGAGACACTGCCAGCCGCCACGATGACAAAGAGCAGGTGAAGATGCCGGTAAGCCACGAGCCATGTGGCAAGGTATAGATTAATGGAAATGGATTAATTTAAGCAAGTTAGCAAGAAGCCTGCCACGGCCATACAGTTTGTAAGCAATATAAGTCTCTGTGTTTACTTGGTCGGGTCTGAGCGGCCGTGGGACTGGCAGGTGAGAGAGATTTGTCCTGACTGTGGGCCAGGCAGGAAAACTCTAGCTACAGTGACATGTCTATGCAGTGGAGCTGTGTTTTCATCAGTAAAGATAAGTCATCCAGCTACAGGAAAATGGGTGCAACTACAGATGATTATACTGAGTGAATCACACCAATTTCAGAGTGACAAATATTGTATATATTCTCCATTTGTGGTTCTTACACTTTATGCAGTTCCATACAGTCATTTATGTATGTATTAAATAAAAGTATAATAAAAGTAAAAGTGTTCAGGGGAATGAATTTGGAATGGATGTGGGAGGAGGGAGGAAGAGGGAGGGTAAGTAGATACATGGAGTATGAACATTGTACAATCTACAATTATATGAAAACTTTTTAATTTAATTAATATTTTAAAAATTGATGCTGTATAGACTTTATATGGTTTACAAGAATAACTTCAATTCCAAATGGACAAATTCAAAGGATCCTCCAAAATGATGTAGGTCAAATGATGACACTATCATAATTTTCCTCAGTTGATGTTGTTTCACATCAAATTGTCAAGCTTAAACACAAACAATATTCATCCCCAAAGCTGCCAAGTTATGGATGGCTACTTATTTGATATGAAATTAAGGCAGTATACTGTAACTGTCAGAATTAATGCCTTGCTTGTTTAATTACTGGAAATTGTCATTTTTGGAAACCCTGAAGAAGGTGGACAAGTTCACACAATTGGTTGAACCTGTATGTAAATTAATAATCGGTTACCATGGCAACATTCATCTTCATCTCCTTTCCAGAACTGCACCAGCTGAGCTAAGTGGGGAGATGCCTTTCAGTCACAACCTTAGCTGTAAACCCCTCCCTGCCTAAATATAAGGAGATAACCATGATTGACAGTGTTGCCTACCCATTGTTTATTTTCGGTGATTGGCTACCTTAGTAAAGCCCTGAAAAGTGAGCTCTGTCTGTTCTCTGATGTCTTTGTATTCACCTTACTTTCTTTTTTTTTTTTTTTGGTTTTTCGAGACAGGGTTTCTCTGTGTAGCTTTCCACCTTTCCTGGAACTCCCTTGGTACCCCAGGCTGGCCTTGAACTCACAGAGATTCGCCTGGCTCTGCCTCTCGAGTACCAGGATTAAAGGCGTGCGCCACCACTGTCCAGCACACCTTACTTTCTTATCAACTGTTAAATCATAGGTAAGAGCAAGATACACCTTAATACCTTTCACACTCAAATACATACACAGATAAAATTTTTGCTTTGTTCAAAATACAAATAAAAGTCCCATATAGAAGTTTATTTAAATGTATAGAGTTTGGTCCTGGGCAAGTGTTTGTTTGACTAATGTGCTAATTTAGTGATGAAATGTTTTCATTTGAGAATTCACTACACTAAAATAATCCTTCAATTAAAAAAAAAAGATTACCAATTTTAGTCTTGTGTTTACAGAGATGCAGGTTCTAAGAGACTATCATAGAACATGGTTGAGAATCATTACTTTAACCATATTGGCAAGTTACACAAGTTCTCTCCCTGTATCATCATCCCTAAAATGAGAACATCTCAGGTCATGGGGGTCAAGTACCTTCTTGTTTTGTCTCCTCTTCTGTCTCCCTTCCACTCAATTGCACCTCATCTCAACCAGAAGATGGTTCATAAAATCCATCCTGAGATGTAAAGTTTGGAAATGAAAGATGCTACTTTGTACAATTTCTTAGTTCTAATTTTCTACCATGTTTCAGCAGATGTGAAGTACCCTTGCATCCTCGGGATTTCTTCACAATTGTCCAATATGTTCCTGGCAGCACTCAAGTCAAAAGTTCCTGACTCCATGTCACTGTAGACCTTGTTACTAGTATATTCTTCTTTAAAAAATATTTTATGTGTCTGGGTGTTTTGCCTGAATGTGTGCCTGATACCCACCAGAGGTCAGAAGGGGGCACTGGAGCCCCTGGAAATTGAGTGAAAGTTAGTTGTGAGTCTGCATGTGGGTGTGGGACTTGAACTGGTTCTTCTGGAAGAGCAGTAACTGCTCTGAGATCTTGCACCATCTCTCTAGTCCCTACCTTACATATTTTTTTTAAATTTTGTTTTCATTAATTGATTTGTGTGTTTGTTTACTTATTTACTGCCTTGCTATGGTGTACATATGGAGGTCTGTGGACAACCTGAGAGAGTTCCTTCCTTCCTTATCCCCTGGCCATGTGAGTCCTGTGGATCAAACTTCAATCATTAGGCTTGGTGGCAAGTGTTCATCAAGCCATCTCACCAGCCCTTGTCACACACTGTTATGTAGATGAAAGTTGTGAATGGAAATAATTTCAGTTTTCTATGGTCTCCATTTCTAAAGTACCTGTGCAACATAATCTATTCTTTTTAACTCTTTGTGTCTCTTTCCTTCTTGGATTCTTTCTTTCATCCCTTTCCTTTTCTTTTTCCGAGATCTTTTTCTTTTCTTATAAAAATCTATTTCTATTACTTCACTTGGAAGATTTGAAAGATAATTTTAAGCGTTATTTTCCCGCAAAAATTTTTCCTTTGCCATCCCAACTGCTCAAGCTATCTTCCTTTTTCTTATATTTTTGGTTGTATACCTAGTCTTAATGGTTGAGCCATCTCTCCAGCCCTAAACCATCTCTCAACCCCCATTTTATTGTTAGATGGTCACTCTATTCTTATATTTTCTATGTGGAAGAATTTTCCTCACTAAACAATTTCTAATGATACTCTACTGAAGGTCCGCAATGATGCTGATATCAAAACTCATGTCCTCTCTAGACATAATCTCCCTGGAACATTCAGTATATGCAGACAGTTCTGCAGCCCAGCAGTCCTCAGTAATAGGTAAATTGTCCACAGATACAGCAGTGGTTAGGGATTTGGAAATGATTACAAGAATCAATGTAAGGATGTACCTTTAAATACTATCATTTTTTTTCACATATTCTTACTGGAATAAAGCTTTATGTATTTGTTTTCAATTACCATTGTGACAAGGAATTATATCCAAATACCTGCTTTTAGATCTCAGTTTAATTCTTGGTTCCAATGTTTCTTTCAAAATGTATTGCTTGTTATCTTTACTTACATATTTCAAACTATTTTGAGCTCAAAATATTCTAATGAAAATGTATATATGCGTAGTCAAAACTTATTCTGCTATCTGGATTCTTCACTCTGTTACTGACATTTTTCTCCATGTTTAAAAGTTGTATTTTATCTGTGTAGGTATTTAACCTGCAAGCATGTCTGTGCATCACGTATGTGCATTGCTGGTAAAGGTCAGAGAACATCAGATCCTCTGCTACTGTAGTTATAGAAGGTTGTGGTCCACTACATGGGTGATGGGAATCAAACACCAGACCCCTGGAAGAGAAGCCAGTGGTCTCAATTGCTCAACCATCTCTTCAGTCCCATAGTTAAGAGACTCTGGAATTTTATAGTCATTTGTATATTTTAGAGATTGTAGATATTTTTGAGAGGATTGATTTTTAATGTTTTAAGGAGATAAGATTTTAAATTGTTTTAATTTGTAAAGATTGTAGGACTTTAAAAAGTTGGAATGTTTTATATCGTCATGTTAGTATTAGCAAAACAGTTTGGAGATAAACAGAACAGAAAGATTGTGGTTTAATTGTCATGTATGTGTATGTCGATATGACAAGGAGTTAGTTGTTCTTGCTATCCTTTTGTGAACTTAACACAAGCTAGAGTCATTTGAGAAGAGGGAACCTTACTTGAGAAGGTACCCCCCAACATATTGGCTAATGGTCAAGCTTGTGGTGCATTTTTTATTGATGACTGATGAGAAAGAGCCCAGCTCATTGTGGGTGTTGCCACCTCTTGTCTGCTAGTCTTGGGAGCTATAAGAAAGCAAGATGAGCAAGCCATGGAGAGCAAGTCACTAAGGAGCATTCTCTCATGGCCTCTGCATCATTCAGTTCCTGCCTCCAGGTTCCTGCCTTACATTCCTGCCCTGGTGTCTTTACATGATGGACTGTGATGTGGCAGTATAAGTGAAATAAACCTTTTCCTCCCAAAGTAGCTTTTGGCCATGGTATTTTGTCACAGCAGTAGAAACTGAAACTGAGACACACGGAGAAGACAAAGGAGAGATAAACAGAAATTGTGACATATATGAGGTCATTTGGAAGAGCATGCTTAGATTTATTTGTTTACTTATAAATTGAAGGTGGGAGAAAAACAAGAGAAATCATTGTGCATTGATCTGAAAAATGGCCAGTTGTAAAGTCATTTCCCCCAAATGTTAGTTTTTCATCTTACAGGGATGAAGGGCCCTCCTAGGACTCAAGAAGCTAAAGACTTCACAAGGTTCAGGAAATTAAGAGAGTTTTAAGACTCGCAAGGCTCCACCTCAAGGTTGTAAATTCAGTAAATTGACTTGGAAAGGGTTACTCTCTTCATGCAACTTCTTGGCTATAGTGAAGGAAGATTTCCAGGGATGAGCTTTTGTGAGTTGTCACTCGTGTTGGAAGTGGTATGTTGTGGAGATGCAGCTGCCTTTGAGTCCTCCATGGTCTGCTAAGAAACATCAATGCCCTCCCTGGTTCACCAACCTATTGCTGGTTTGTCATTATGCCTTGTTTGTAGTCAATAGATGTTTGTTCACGAATCTTCAGGAAGTCACAGTCACCCTCACCTGCATGTCTTGAACATCCTGAGCTTATTTTTGCAAAAGCTATGTTTCTGTTTCCGGGATGGTTGCTGTACATTATTTTTCAGATGAAGATTGTCAAATATGTCCTAGTTTTATTTGCTCACAAAATCAGTATTATTCTTCCTACAATAACAGAGCCATTCCTCAACTTAGCCAGTAGTCACATTCAACACTATATTATCTAGTTACTGAGAAAAAATATTTATCTTCTACTCAACCTAAATAATGTTAAAAGCACATAGTTGCAGTGAATATTTGTTAATAAAAAATGTATGGCTGTTATATACAAAGATGGCATTAAGATTTATCTATTTCTTTCTCTTTGTGTGTGTGTGTGTGTGTGTGTGTGTGTGTGTGTGTGAGAGAGAGAGAGAGAGAGAGAGAGAGAGAGAGAGAGAGAGAGAGAGAGTGTGTGTGTGTGTGTGTGTGTGTGTGTGTGTGTGTTTGTTCGTGCACTATTATTCTTACTTCCCAGAAAGGAAGATTACAAAATTCCCCAAAGCAGCAATCAGAGAGTACATCAAGTATAATGGATATACATTAATTAAAGGGCAAATATTTCATCCATTCTCCACCATGGAGAATCCAAGACAACTGACTTCAAGTAAGTATTATGGGGTGTTTCATAACTATGTGGCATGGAACGAACATTCCTCTTTCTTGAAAACCTATGAAAAGGAGGAGTACACTTCAGCTTGTGCATGTGAACTCCTTTCAAAACTATAATTGCTGTCTAGGGCATTAATATTTATTCTGGTAAATCTGTTAGTTAAAGAGCAATCCATTTTGGTGGTGTCTGTCTTGAACCTGGAATCTTACAAAGATTTACTAACATCTAGATGGGTATAATTGAATCACTGCAAAACTTAAAGAGGAAAGGAGTCTTCTAGCTACATTAGATGGGGCAGAAGACAGAGAGATTTAGAGTGAGAGGAGTTACTTGCCATTTCTAGGAGGAAGTACATGGAAAGACTAGAAGGAAGGTAGCAGCATTGATGAGCAAAGACAACCTCAGATGGTAGCCTGCAAAGAATATAGACCTCCTGATCACAGAGACAAGGAAGCGATTAGACCCGAGAGATTAGATAAGCTTAGAAGCTGCTCCATTGCTCTGGTTTCTAGAAAGGAACACAACACAGACTAATACACAGTGTTTGGCTCATGAGACTATACACATAACACATTCGATCTGAGTTGTATTCTGACATCTGACATGCAGAATGTGATTGGACACAATGGTGGTTTTACTTAATTTTTAAGATTATTATTTTAAGTGTATGGGGACTCTATCTTCAAGTATGTGTGACATAGGTGTGCAGTTTCTGTGGAAGCCAGAAGAGAGCACAGGATACCCCAGAACTGGAGTTACAGAGGGCTGTGAGTCACCACAGGACTGGCAATAGAACTCCTGTCTTCCTCAAGAGCATCCAGTATTCTTGCCTGCCAAGCAGGCTCTCCAGTCCACAAGGGTGGTTTTTAAAAAATGTTCATTTTTATTTCATGTGAATGTATGCTCCTAAATATATGTATGTGCACCACATACAAAGGTCAGTAGAGAGACTAGGATACCCTGGAGCTGAAGTTGCAGGAGTTTGTGAACCACCCAATGTGGGGGCTGGGAACCTAGCCAACATTCCTTATAAAGGCAGCAATTATTCTTCATAGCTGAAGCATCTCTTGAACCCCAAAGGGGGTTTTGAATCACGAAATCTGGCACAATTTGTTTGGACAACATTTAAACAAAAACATTAACACATCTCCAATAAACTAAATTTATAACATTGTATTATGTTTTCTCTATATTTTTTCTACTAAATATCTAGTGTTTGAAATTAAGTACATTTTAAAGTCATTTTCAATAAGGACTTAAAATATTTTTTCTCAGAATTAGTCACTGTTATAACACCAGTCATAATATAGTTGGAGAATCTTTTTCACAACTGATTTGAAATGCACCTTAAATTATACAAAATATAAAATCTAATTGTGGCATTTTGAATATAGTATTCTGATCCATGTCTATGCTATGTGTTTGTAGAAATGAGATATACTAAACAACAGTGTAAGGCCAGACAGTATGAGTAAAAAAATATGTGATTTTGACAGCAAAATGTCTCTCATTCAGTATGAGAATTTAGGTATGTATCAATGGTTTGAAATTGTTTCCTTCTAGTCAGTACTCATGGCATTGATATTTCCTTTTCCAGCTACTTCTTCTGTATGTATATTCCTACATACCTGAATATGCACTAACAATTTATCTTTGCTTGTCTTCCTCTGCCAGGGTTGTCATACTGAGCAATCTTTATCCTTGGAGAGCAACAGCCGTTGACGCTGCGGCTTGGGTTTTCTGAGAGGAGATAATGTGTGTGAGGTTGAAGGAAAGATACAGCTCCTTTGAGGAAAACTGTGCCAGTGCAAGAGGGAATTTGGAGGTTGTAAAAACCCTGGATGACAAATAACCAGTCACTGTGAGTGTGAAGTCATCTCCACACAGCATTATAAGAGCTGTAGAAAGCTGCCTGAGAAGGGAGATGGGAGAGGACTCTACTTCATATGGTAGAACTGGGAGAGGGCCAAAATGAAGGTCGCTGATTATATTAATCACTCATCTTTCCCGGATTCTTAATTTTCATTAGAATTAAGAATATGCGTTCACCCAAATGTCACCTAGAGGATTCACAGCTTCTTCAGCATGCTCTTCTGCCCACTGTCTTTACAGGAGTTGTGGCTCACTTTCTGACGTGCTTCAGTACTCTTTTATTATATAAGGAAAACACAATGCTTCCAGAAGACTTCAGGTGAATGTGATCAACAGAAAAGTGGTTGGAGCCTTGGTTACCAAAAGTATAGCCTAGGACAGCACTCAGTACTTCTCCCAAGAGAAGAGACTGTGGCAGATAATGCAGTTTTTACATGCAGTTTGTTCTATAGTGTCTGTGGCATTGACACTGCCAATTCTATATGAATCATTTTGAAATATACAACAACGGGCTGGATAATGTAGAACAAGAATTTATTTTCAGTGAGTATATCAAGATACAGTTCGAGATATTTTCTTGTATACATGTTAAACTGTTTTGTCAGTCCTCAAGAGGGGCTGATGAAAAGTTAGTACAAAACAAACTCCTGTTTGCATCATCACAAAGAATTTTGCTCTTTTCTCTGAGTGAATAATTAGGTAAAATATTCACTCAGGTATAACCAAATTCTCCTCCATGCATATGTAAAGGAAAACAGTACGCTGAATACTTCTTCTTACATTAAAAAGGTAATATTTCATGCATCATATTAATGAGACATGTGGGCCAAATGTCAAGTTAATATTTAAAGTATGTTTAGTGAATATTTTGGATTCAAGAGGGCAGATAATATAGATAGCATGCAAATGACTAATTTCTGGAGAAGTATGTACTTTGCCTGTGTGATCTGCATGCTACTCACATACTTCATATAAACACTGTTTATGTTCAATAGAATACTCAGAGGTTCCTGATAATTTCTTAAAGTTCTTGAGGGGAAATTTCACTGAGTTATTTTTTCATTGCTTGCTGTATAGAAAAATCATATTATTTTCATTAGAGAGGTCAATTGATATTTCCAATACATAAAGATTTTTAAACAGGACTCTCATTCTATAAATAATTTGGGATAATGATTTTATTTTTCTAAGACTAGACAAATGTATAAGAAATGATTGTCAGTGTTCTTTCAGATGACATGGTGACAAAAGGACAGAATCATATAGTCTAAGAAGTGATTAAATGTGAATGACAGGGTGGCTCACTTGTTCAAATACTTATGAATTCTTAGAAAGAACAGAAGATCCGTTCTCAGAAGCAATATTGGGTGGTTTATAACCACCTGATCACCAGTTCCAGTAGATCTGACATCCTATTCTGCCCTCAATGATTTCCTACAAAAATGTAGCATTCATTCACACAATGTCCTAGTTTGCTTCTATGCTGATAAGACATTCTGACCCAAAGAAATTTGGAGAGTATCCTAGGTTTGGGGGTTTATATTTGTTTTATTTTTGTCAATTTGACTCAAACTAGAAACTTTAACTAAGAAAATGCCCCCAAAGAATTGGCTATAGTCAACTCTATCAGGACATTTTCTTGATTAATTGTTGATATGGGATGGCCCAGCCCACTGTGGTCAAAACTATACTTGGATAGGTGGTGCTGTTGTATATATGAAAGCAAAATAGGCAATCCAGTAAACAGTGTTTCTCTATGGCCTCAATTCAATTCCTACTTCCAGGTCCCTGCCTTGAGTTTCTGGCCTGAATCCCCTTAGTGATAGAGTGTGACTTAAGGTTTGGATGCTGGCATAAACACTTTACTCCTTAACCTGCTTTTGGTCATAGGATTTTGTCACAATAGCAGCAACGTAAGACAGGGAGGAAAGGGTTTATTAGGCTTATACTTCCTGATCTCAGTCCATCACTGAGGGAAATACATTCAGGACCAGAGCTTAAGGAAGAATCTGTGGGCAGGAACTGAAACAGGGTTGGCTGTGGAGTACACTGCTTACTGGCTTGCTCAGCTTAACTTGGTTTATAATGCAATGTCCAGAGGCGGTATCATCCACAGTGGAATGGGCTTTCCCACATTAATCATTAATTACAAAAATGCCTTGTGGATCAACCTACAGGCTGACATGAAGGAGGCATTATCTCAATAGAGCCCCATCTTCTAACATGACCTGAGTTTGTATCAAGTTAACAAACAAAAAACCAAACAGTGACAACAACAACAAACCCCACAAAGCTAACAAGCATGCACAGACATAAACTCATACGCAAAAATACAAATAATTAATATACACTTAAATGTGAAAATTGTAGTGTATGAGTTTGTCCGTAATCTTATAAATGGTTTGTAGGGAATCTAATAGGTTTATATGCATATATAAAGAGCCATGATGAACTGCAGTTAGCTTAATATTTCTCTAAATATTTGGTTGTAAAAATATATAAAACATGCTCTTCCTTCAATTTGAAATGTCTTAATGACTATAAACTAGTCTATATTATATTTATAAATCTGACAGTAGAAGCCTGAAGGTGATCACTAATGATATTAAAATCCACTGTTGGAGCACTATTATTCTACTTGGAAATTACTAAATGGATCAGAGGGGTGGGGGTGGGGCAGAGAGGGAAAGAATCCTTCAGTACTAAGGAAGTTATAATTAGTGGGAGTGGGGAACTTCAAGTATAGGGAAGCTTTAAGTGGGTAAGTCCTGGTAAGTCTCTGAGAAAGTCATGGACAGAACTGCTGAGACGGGATAGTTTCATTTGTCTACTCTTTTTCTAACACTGTGGGAATAGGCTGTGATTAATTCATAATCAAAAGAAAAAAAATGTGGGCAAAGAAATAAGAGGACAAACATGTAACCTTCCCATTATAATGTAAGCCAATCCAGGTGAGAAAAGAAAAGCAACTTTACCTCAGAACAAAGATGGAAATCTTAGCTCTATTGATGAGAGAATATTAATTTCACTGAATTAATTATATTTTAATTGAAGATTTATATACATATGCATACAGAAATCTTCTAAACCAATGAACATTAAGACTCTTCAAAGCCTTGTGTCTTCAGGGTCTGGGTTACCTTACTTAGAAAGTTTTTTTATAGTTGTATCCATTATCAGCAAATTTCATGGTGTCAATTATTTTTAACAGCTGAGTAATACTCCCTTGTATAAAAGTACTTCATTTTCTCTATCCATTCTTCAGTTGAGGGACATCTAGGTTGTTTCTGGTTGCTGACTATTATGAATAAAGCTATGATGAACATAGTTGAGCAAGTGTCCTTTTGGTGAGATGGAGCATCCTTTGGGTATATGCCTAAGAGTAGTATAGCTTCGTACTGAGGTAGATTGTTTCCCAGCTTTCTGAGGAACCATTATAGTGATTTCATAGTAGCCACACAAGTTTGCACTCCCAACGGCAATGGAGGAGCAGTGGAACCCCTTGATACACATCCCCTTGCCAGCATGAGCTATCACTTGTGGTTTTGATCTTAGCCATTCTTGCAGGTGTAAGATGGAATCTCAAAGTAATTTTGATTTGCATGTCCCTAATGGCTAAGGATGTTGAACATTTCTTAGTGTTTCTTAGACATTTGAGAGTCCTTTATTGAGAATGCATGCTTAGATCTGTACTCCATTTTTAAATTGTGTTGTTTAGTTTTTGATATCTAGTTTCTTGGGTTCTTTATATATTTTGGATATTAGCCCTCTATTGGATGAAGATTCAGGGAAAATTCTTTCCTATTGTGCAGGATGCTGTTTTGTCCTATTGACAGTGTCCTTTGCCTTAAAGAAGCTTTTCAGTTTCATGAGGTCCCATTTATTAATTGTTGATCTTAGTGCCTGAGTTATTGGTGTTCTGTTTAGGAAACTGTCTTCTGTGTCAATTCATTAAAGGTTATTCCCCACTTTCTCTTCTATCAGGTTCAGTTTATTTGATTTTATGTTGATCCATTTGGCCTTGAGTTTTGTGCAAGGTGTTAAATATGGGTCTGTTTGCATTCTTCTTTGTGCAGACATACAGTTTGATCAGTACCCTCTGTTGAAGATGCTTTCATTTTTCCAGTGTGTATTCCTGGCTTCTTTATCAAAAATCAGGTGTTCACAGCTGTGCAGGTTTATATCTGGATCTTCAATTCAATTCCATTGATCAACTTATCTGTTTTTATGCCAATACCATGCAGTTCTTATTACTATAGCTCTATAGTACAACTTGAAATCAGGGATGGTGATACTGCTAGTTGTTTTATAGTTCAGGATTGTTGTAGTTACCCTGGTATTTTGTTTTTTCCATATGAAGTTGAAAATTGTCCTTTCAAGTTCTGTAAATTGTGTTGGAATTTTCACAGGGTTTGCACTAAATCTGTAGATTGTTTTTGATTAAAAAAATGTTCATTTTACTATTTTAAACCTACCAATCCCTGATGATGTGAGATCTTTCCATTTTTGATGTCTTATTCAATTTCTTTCTTCAAAGATTTGAAATTTTTATCATGCAAGTCTTGCTTGATTAGAGTTACCCTAAGATATATTATATTATTTGTGGCTATTGTAAAGGGTTCGTTCTAATCCAATTGTCATTTGTATATAAGAGGACTACTGAATTTTTTTAGTTAACCCTGTATCTAGTCACCTTGCTGAAAGTGTTTGTCAACTTTAAGAGTTCCCTGGTGGAATTTTTAGGGTCACTTATATATACTATCATATCATCTGCAATAACAATAATTTAACTTTTTTTTGTTTCCAATTTGTATCACCTGACCTCCTTCAGTTGCTTTATTGCTCTATTTAAAACTTCAAGTACTCTATTGAGCAGATATGCAGAGTGGACAACCTTGTCTTGTCCCTGATTTAATGGTATCACTTTGAGTTTCTTTCCATTTAATTTGATATTGGCTCTAGGCTTGCTGTAAATTGTCTTTAATATGTTTGGGTATGTCCCTTATATCTTTAACCTCTTCAGGGCTTTTATGATGAAGGGGTGTTAGGTTTTGTTAAAGGCCTTCATAGCATCGAATGGATGATTTTTTTTCTTTCAGTTTCTTCATATGGTGGATTGCTTTGACTGATTTTCATATGTTCAACTATCCTTGCATCTCTGCAATGAAACCTACTTGGTCACGGTGGATGATCTTTTGATGTGTTCTTGTATTTAGTTTGCAAGTATTGTACTGAGTATTTTTGCATATATATTCATATGTGAAATTGGTCTGTAATTCTCTTTCTATTTGAGTCTTTCTGTGGTTTGGGTATCAGGGTAACTGTGACCTCATAAAATGAATTTGATAATGCTCCTTCTGTTTCTACTTTGTAGAATAATTTGAGAAGCATTGGCATTAACTTTTCCAAAATGAAGAGTTTTTTTTTTTTAAAAAAAAAAACAGGGATTCTTAAGTACTAATGTATCTTAATGTTTCATTAACCATATTAGAAATGCTCCTTCCATAAGATGATAGTGCCTGTAGTCTGATACAGCTTTCCGTTTTTCATAAAAGAATAATGATTCCAATTGTTATTGATTTATTATCTCTCCCCATGAAGAATTCAGAAGTTTAAAAATGACAGGTTTAAATAATTTCTCTAAAAATGTCTCTCACACTCCTGGAGAAAATAACAAGAGTAAGGAAGAGAAGTAGGCTAGGGAGATGACTCAGCATCTCCTGCTGGGCAAGTGTGAACTTGAGTTCGAATTCGCAACATCATGAAAAGTAACAATGAAGGCTCACATACAATTGTAATCCCAGTATGTGGAGAGTGAAGACAGGAGGAGGAACACTTGAGGCTTGCTGGCTGCCAGCCTCACTCCAGGTTCAGTGAGAGACCCTGTGTCATGTGAATACTGCGGAGAGTGGTAGCAAGCAGTGCCTCCTCTGACTTTACACACATGCGTGTTGAGACAACCCTCTCCAGAAATATGGTTAACACAAAAATACATACAACACCCCCCCACACACATATGGGGTGGGATTTGTGAGGGAAAAGGGAGATAGGAGAGACAACAAGAAGGATGAAATATTAGAACTGAACTCTGAAACTTTTTAAGGAAAAAAATTGGGGGAAACTTGTCAAGATTTCTACACAGGCAAGAAATTCTAGAATTAGGTTCTGACTCAGAAAATAATGGTAACCTTTGAGAAGTGGCATTTCATGAAATTAAAAGGTTTGAGGGCCAACAAAATGGCTCAGCAGGTGAAGATGATTACTGTCAAGTTGGAGGACTGTGTTCAATCTCCAAAACCCACATGACAGAAGGAGAGAAAAGATTGCTGAAAATTGTGACTTCCTTGTGCATTCTTTGGGATACACTCATCACCACCATCCCCCATACACAAACAAACTGTAACAACCTTAAAACTTTTACATAGCAAGGGAAATATTTGTTCAAGTAAAAAGATAGCTGACAGAATGAGAAAAAATTTTGATGAATATTAATCTGATAAAAATTAATATGCACAAATTATAAATAATTAAAGAAAAAACTAAAAAGTGAGAAATGAAACAATGAATATACAACAACGCTAGACAATGCCACTTCCACCAGACATAGGTCGCTAAACAAAATCACCAGTGCCAGTTGTGGGATATCTCCTTATAAGTTGTTGGTCAGGGACATCTTAGAGATCTCTAAGATAATGTAGGCTCTTGCCATTCTTCTTGATTTCTCAAAAAAATCTAAATGATAAGACTCTGTTACTGAAGACTTCATACTCGTCATGTGAAAGATACAGATAAATTAAGCATAGTGTCCAATCATGCTATTTAAGCTTCTGAGGGAGTAATGACCTTTGGTTTTACCTTCCTGCTAACCCTATGAATTATAGTACTAACCTTCCAGGCAAAATGCTACCATTGGTACATTGGTGACATGATTATTATGGAGACCCCCCAACTATTGCCTGTTTGAGTTAGAGGCCTATACTACAAGAGGAAATCCATACCTTGTACTGTAAATCCATCCTAAATCTTGGAACCTAAGGGGGAATGTAATACTGCTGCTTAGTTAAATTCAAAGTGCATCAAGTTTCCTTTTATATATTGATGTATACCTGAAAACAAAGGGTACTTTCAGCCTTTAACAGAGAAATCTTTTTAAGTGAATAAATTAAATAAAGATATATGGACCGATGACCACATAAGATGCTGAGAACGTAGAATGGTTGATGGTTAAGCCCTAAATTAGGCATTTACACTATCCCCTTAATTCTCAGATAGCATGCTTAGAGGATGCAAGAATCAGAAGGTAAGGAGAAAGGCTAGAAAATGTCATCTTCTAAGCATGACATAGCCATGGCAACCATGAACTCAAAGCAACTGTTCCTACTGACACTGGGTCTGTAGAAATCAGCTATAGCTGTGTACAGACTTACAAGGTACTATCACTTAGTATTGATAACTGGCAGATTCATGGAGACATAGCCTTACTCCTGGTTGTGTATCCACAAGTGGTCCAGTTGGGCTCTAATGGTTATTTCTAAACTCAATATCAATCTAATGACCCTAGTTAAACTCTGAGGGACAAAAATAAGTATTGAATATGGGAAAAAGATTTGAAAGGGTAAAGGTGAGCTGAGAGGCATGGGAAGGAGAAAGAAGAGAAGATGGGTAGTAGTAGTGCAAACAATATATTAATGTATGTAATAGTCAGAGAACAAAATTAACTAGTAAAAAAATAGTCTAAGGAAATGAATGGAGTTCACAAAACAAGTAATAAAAATGGCAAATGAGCATGTGTAAAAATGTTCAACATTCTTTGCTCTCAGAAAAATGCAACCAAAAACTACATTGAGATTTCATCTCATCCCAATCAAAAAGGCAGACATGAAAAAAGCAAAGGACAAAGGGTCCTTTGTGCACTTCTGGTGGGGACTTAACACAGTCCAGTTTCAAAAATCTACATACTATATGACTTTTGTGACTCTTCTTGGTAATTATACAAAAGACTGCAAGTTAATATACCACAGCGATACTTACATGCCAATGTAAGCACTTTTTACAGTACCTGAGCTATAAGTCAACCTCTGTGTCTATCACCAAAAAAAAGGGTAAGGAAGTTATCATCTACACAGCAGATTTTTTTTCACTCATCCAGAAGAAGGAACCTATTTTCTTTTTACAGGAAAATGAATGCACAACCTGAGATAGCAAGTGAATTAAGTCAGTCTCTGAAGCACAAATACTTTATGTTTCTTTCATTTGCAGGTCTAGATTTTATATAGATATATAAAATGGCACATTTATAGACAGCTTGAAAGGAAAAATGAAAATGTCTTCAGGAAAGGTGACTCATTTTGGGCTTGGGGCAAGAGAAAGAAGGGAAATGGGTATGGGAGATTGTGCCCAAAGCACATTAGATTCTTGGATTAAAATGGCCCAATGTAACCCAACATAATAACAAAATTGAAATATTTTTTAAAAGAGTAAAGGAGGTAGAATGATTAGTTTCTCAAAGAAATGATTCATGGAGTAGATTAGCCTGTGAGTACAATGATTCAGGTAAAATGCATAAAAATATGGTGAAAGAATTTAAAGAGACAATGTCAACATGAAACAAAATTCTTAAGTTGAATGCTTCTGCATGACTAAAAGTGGAGACCAAATGTCTGCTAATATTAAAAACTCAATATCTTTGTGCTGTTCCTTACAGGTAAGGAGTGGTCAAGGAGCTGAGTTCCTCTGCATTCTTCATGGTCACGAGTAGCTAAAATATGACCAGGACAACTTAAGCGCAATAAAACCTAAACATATGGAACACTAAGTGAATCCATAGTTTATACAGGTTCTGTAGCCCTGTTTCAAAGCATTAAGATAGAGTCTCTAGTAGATGCTGAGTGCAGGGTGTTCCCTGAGCCTTTGGTAATAGACAGTTCGTTGGTCATTTTACTACATACAAATTGTAATATTTAACAAAGAAGACAGGTGAGTTATTGATATATGGCCACATTTAGTTTTCTAAGTATCAGAGGGTCATGGACTTTCAGCATTTTAACAAATTTGTTTACATGTTTAAAATATTTTTTTTTTTTTTTATGTTACAGGAAGTTTTCGCATTTTGGCATTCAAGTCATTTCATCTAGAAAGAACACACTGAAAATACTATCTTGCATTTTTAATGGACAATTTTTCACTTGTTCTTTCAATAGCCACAATTGCTACCACAGTTCACATTGCTGAAGTATCATTTATTTAATCCCTGCTCTAGAAATGGAAGCAATCTCCATAAGCTTAGGGGTAAACTCTTAAAAAGCCTATTTTGGGAAGGTCATGTAAGATTAATTTCCATGGTGTAACACTTCCATTCTGATTTTACTGTGCCCTGGTGGTGTATTCCACATAGGGCTACAGTCTTTTGTGTGATGGTTAATCTACATTGTTACTATAGAATTTAGAATCCCTGGAAACCAACATCCAGGGTTGTCTGTGAGGACATCTTCAGGATGGTTTATGGAGACAAGAAGATGGGAAGAGCCATTTAGGCTGTGGGCAGCACCGTTCTGTGGGCTATAGTTTTGAACTGAATTTAACAGTGCACAGAGCAGCAGTGTTTAGCTCTCAGCTTTCCTCTGGGCAATGCAATGTGGCTAGCTATTTCTTAGGCTCCACCTGTCATTCCTTTCCTTTCAAAATAAATCTTCTTTCCTCAGCTATTTCTTGTGAGACATTCTGTTACAGCAACAAGAAAAGTAACTAACATTCTTGATCACCAAGGAAGTCTCATATCTTATTGAAGGAAAAAAAGAGACTATGACTGAAAGTAAAATCTGTAAGAAAACACAGATAAAGGCCTCTACTTGTAAACTTTACAGTTTGGATTCAGCTGTGTAGTCTCTGATGTAAGATGAAATTTTAATGAGCCAGAGTTTATTCTCAATTGTGAGATAACTGTTCTTAAGTTTAGATTGTTCCTTTTTTTCTTAAGCTCTTTGAAAGAATTCTTTTATCTTTTGACTGGTATTTTTACACAACTCACACACTGTAATGATTACAGCATCACTTGCTGGGTCTATGTAGTTTGATATTGCATGTTAGTCTTTCTTTTGTTAAAAGAGTATGTGTATATATATATATATATATATATATATATATATATATATATTCACACACACAATTATTGTGGAAACCTGATTACATATAAAGGACTATTTTATAGAAGAGAAAAGTATCCAGAATAACTCTTCATAATTTTTTTTCTCAGCTATGTTCATTCTTTGACTTTTGGCATCAGTATATTTGAAAGCTATAAATGTGTGTGTGTGTGTGTGTGTGTGTGTGTGTGTGTGTGTGTGTGTGTGTGTTTGGCAAGAGGCTAAGCTTGGCTGTTGTTCCTTAGATCCTGTCCACTTGCTTCTTGAAACAGGATCTCTTATTGATGTACAACTTGGAAATTTTGACAGGCTAGCTGACTAGGATTTGCCTGTCCCAACCTAGGATTACTTAGGTGCTAGGATTACAAAAGCATCACTGTACCTCACACTTTGAGGCAGCTTCTGGGGCACTGAATTATAGTCTTCAAATTTACATGGCACATACTTCAATGATTGAGCTGTATCCTTAGCTTGACATTCACTTTTTAAATGAGAAAGATGTAATAATAAGATCTTGCAAAGAATGAAAGCACTGTTTGCTATCTTGATTGTTACGATGTTTAAAATAAAGTTTTGGTTCAGTTGCATATACATATATATTTTGAAAAGCAATATGCCTTCCTCACCTCTATAGTTGCTACTGATCTGTACATCACCAAGTAGGCAATGAAGCCCCTTGGCAGCATACTTACCCAAGCTACAGCATGAAGTTTGTGTTAGACCATCAGTCTAGAGAAGAACTGACAGCAGAGCAGAATCAGGAAAACTGATTTAAAAGTTATGACAAGAGTGCAGGATCAACTCCTCAAGAATGTGCTATTGTTACTGAGGTTAAGGCTTCAGGCAATTAAACTTCCTTGGATTAGGTGAAAAAGGAACAGTCTAAGATGGATTTCCTACCACAATGGGGTTTGTCATAATCAGAGTCCTTTGTGCTAGCAGTAAAGGCCAAAGTGCAGAGCTAAGCTGCCGCCTGGCTATTTTGCAGTACAATGAGCCTGCTGTCTATTCGAATAATTCTATGCTTAAAATATATTATTATATCAAATTCTTTTAGTGCTACAGAAAACCATCTAAAACTGTTCTCCAATAAGTGTCTTATAAGAGAGGCTTTTCCATGCCAACCAGGATGGATTTTCCTGGATGTAACCTAATTTAAATGCATAAGAATCTCCAACTTGCCATTTGCTGTGTAGATAATAGCTCTAATACAAAAACGTAGATATCATTACCCTTGGTCAAGTTTACTGTTAAGCAACTGACTAATAAAGTTGGGGAATTTCAGACTGTTTGTCACTGCAGATATTGTTACTGATAGTCCCTGGGGCGATTTTCAGAATTTCCTCCTGAAAATCAAAGTATAATATCATTATCTGGTTCTATCACATCATAATTAGTTTTGTCTCAATGCAGGAGCAATTTTGTTAAAGCTTCTGGTACATTCAAATAGAATCCTTGAGATTAAGAAAGCTACACATAACTTTCAGGTATTTACTGTCTGTCACCACCTATGCATTTTCTACTACTAAACTATTTTTCATGTCTAGAAAGATTTCCCTTTATGTGAGACAATGTTTCTGATACTGACAATTGGGGACTTGGGGGTGACAGTCCAGACATTAAGTACAAAGACTCTTTGATCATAAAAATAGTATGAAAAATGCCCTAATACTTGTGATTTTTATGCTGTTTAAATTATGTCCTACCTAGGAAAATCCATCATGGTTGGCATGGAAAAGGTACTCTCAAAAATCACTCACTGGGGGACAGTTTCAGACGGTTTTCTGTAATACTAAAAGATGTTCATGTAATAATACTTTATCATATAATTATACATACTATGTGGGAGAAGACAATGCTCTGAAAAGGACGGCGTCTAACTTCAGGGAAACTCCTGGTCTTTTACTTTGTAAATTTCAGTGCATATATTCATTTTTCATGATACAGTGCTATGTAAAGACATTGTATGTAAATGCATCCTCAATATTGACCTTATTCTGCCTATACACAGCAACCCTGCTCTTTCTTATTCTTCCCACTTTCCATCAGCCCTTTTCAACCCTCTACTCTCATGTAATTTACATACGTTTCATTTTATACAGCTCTATAAAATCTAGGAATCACATAGGAGAGAAACCATGGTATTTGTCTTTCTGACATTGGCCTGATTTGCTTATCTTCAGTTAGACCAACTTCCTGCACATGACATAACTTCATTTTTATGACTGAAAATAAATCCACTGCCCATACTCAGTGCATTTTCATTATTCATATGTCTGATTCCTTAACTATTGTGGACAGTGTTGCAGTCAACACCAATGTGTGGGTATCTCTAGTAGGTCTTGATTTGAAGTCCTTTTGGCAAACACCTAAGAGTAGTATAGCTGGGCATATCTATGTTAAGAGCATATCTATGTTAAGTTGTTTATGAACCCTGAATACTGATTTCTGTATTACTGAGACTCTGTTACACTCACAACAGTGATTTGTAAGGGTTCTCTTTATGTCCTCACCTGTATTTGTCATTCATTTCTTGACTATTGCTATTCTGACTGTAGTGTGTGGGGAATCTCTGAGGTTGAAGACATTTTCACACATTTATTGATAATATATGCTTAATCTTTTGAAATCTCTCTATTATATTGGCCCACTTATTTGATTTGTTTTAAGTTTATAAGTTCCTTATGTGAATGTGTGTGTGTGTGTGTGTGTGTGTGTGTGTGTGTGTGTGTGCGCGCGCGCGCGCGTGCGCGCACACACACACACACGGGTGCAGGTGCCTGCAGAAACCAGAGACATCAGATTCCCTGAAGCTACAGTTACAGGTGGTTGTGAGCCACCAACAGGGGTGCAGAGAAAAGTACTCAGATCCTCTCCCAGAGTTTCTGTGAGAATTCTTAATCTCTGACCCATTTCTCCAGTCTTTGATTTGCCATTATTATTTGTTTTTACTGATAACTTTATATTGACCTTCAGTAGGAAGACTGATCAATACATTCCCTTTGTGTTGTATTTTTTTTTCTGTCTTTGGCACCATATTAGCCCTGGTTTCATGGAGTAGTTTTGTGGTTTCCTTCTGTTAGCATTATATGGACCATTTTGAGAGGGATCCATGTTAGTTGTTTTTTCAAAGGTTGCTGGAATCAGCAGTTAATCCATCTAGGCCTAAATGCATTATAGCTGGGAGATTTATTTTGTTAATGACTTTTATCAGTGCTTGCTACAATCTTTTTTAAATTATTCATCTCATCTCAGATTAATTTTGGTAGATCATTTATGTTTATAAATTCCTCTATTATTTCTGCATTTTTTCAGTTTAATGAAATAAGTTTATAAGTTATGTCTGAGTAGATTTCAAATTTCATATCTTTGTAATGCTTCCCTTTTTGCCTCTAATCTTACTAATTTTGGTTGTGGCTGTCTTTAGTTTGACTAAGTGTTTGTCAATCTGGTTTATCTTTTCAAAGAATCATCGCTGTTTTTTGATTGTTCATGTTGGCTTTTTGGTCATTTCTGTTTCATTTATTTTCTGACCTGATCTTAATTCTTTCTTTTTGTCTTTGGTTTGATATTTGCCTAGTTCTTTTTTTCACCAGGCCTAAAGTACCTCACCCAGATTTTTTTTTTTTTTTGGACAAGTGTAGCTGTACACTTCCTTTGTAGAAGCGTTTTTGTTACATCCCACAGGTTTTAGTATTTTGTGTTTTTGTTTTCATTCAGTGCTAGGATTTTGATTTATTTCCTTCTTGATATTTTTCAAAGATTTATTCATCATTCAGACATGTGTCGTTTAATCTTTGTGAGTTCATAAATGTCTTATAAATTCTTCTTATATTGATTTTAAATTTTTATTATTAGGTAGGTACAAATGTAACTTCAGTTTTGGATTACTAAACTTTGTAATTTGAAACTATAACACATTTTTACACGAATAGTATTATGATATCCATCATTTTAATGCAAGTGTCACTTATTTTTTTGCTAAAGAACCACCATTTGCTGTTATTGCTGTATTTGTCTTATACTATGAAAATGATGCTAGAAAAAAGCTAATTTAGACAACTCTTTCATTCAATTTCAAAATAAGTTGTAAAGTAGTAAGGACAACATGCAACATTAGCAATGCATTAATATACAGCAGTGGCAGCTAGCGAAGCTTCATAAAGGAGAAGAAAGTACTGTAGATGAAGAGCACAGTAGCCAGCTACTGGAAATTGACAATGACCGTCTGAGAGCAATCCCATGTAGTCCTCTTATAACTAACTACATGAGAAGTTGCCAAATATCTAACAAGGGACCATTCAAGTGTTCTATGTCATTTGAAGAAAATTGGAAAAATGAAAAAGCTATGGACTGAGTGCCTCATATGCTGACAGAGAAACAAAATATTCTCAATGTGAATTTTAGTTTTTTCTTATGCTACACAATAATAATGAAACCTTTATTGATTATATTGTGATATGCCATGACAAGAGGATTGTTTAGTGACAAATGATGACTGACTCAGTGTTTGGACAAAGTGAAAGCTCCAGGGCACTTCTCAAAGTCAAACTTGCACCAAAAATTGTCATAGCAGCTGTCTAATGGTTTGTTGTTGGTCTGTTCCACGACAGCTTTCTGGATGTGAGCAACAGTGTTTTATTTGAGAAATGTGCTTTGTAAATGATGGGCTACACCAAGAAAGAATTGGCCAACATATAGGGTCCAACTCATCTTCATCATGTCGAGGTATGTCCACATGTTGAATAAGAAACACTTCAAACTTTGAGTGGATTGGGCTGTGAAGTTTCAGTTGCTCCCTTTACATTCATGTGGTGTCTAGTCAACTAATTATGACTGCTTGCTGTGGGATGGTCTGTATGTCAAGTGTGTTGCTGATTGGTCAATAAATAAATCACTGATTGGTCAGTGGCTAGGCAGGAAGTATAGGCGGGACAAGAAGGAGAATAAAGCTGGGAAGTGGAAGGCTGAGTTAGAGCGTCACTGCCAGCCGCCACAATGACAAACAGCATGTGAAGATGCCGGTAAGCCACGAGCCATGTGACAAGGTATAGATTAATGGAAATGGATTAATTTAAGCTGTAAGAACAGTTAGCAAGAAGCCTGCCACGGCCATACAGTTTGTAACCAATATAAGTCTCTGTGTTTACTTGGTTGGGTCTGAGCAGCTGTGGGACTGGCAGGTGAGAGAGATTTGTCCTGACTGTGGGCCAGGCAGAAAAACTCTAGCTACAACTGCTTCATGACTCTTGACAACCATTTTGGAGGAAAACACACATCATGAAAGATGCAGAAATTGTTTTCCAAGAGTTCGATGCATCCTGAAGCACAGGATTTTATGCTACAGGATTATAATATTTCTCATTGGCTAAAAAGAGCTGACTACAGTGGTTCCTATTTTGAAAGATAAAGTGTTTGAACCTAGTTATAATGAGTTAAAATTAAGTATGCAAAACCATAATTTCCATTGCACCAACATAATACATTATGGAAAGATAGAATTCAAGAAAATATTTCAATGTTCCTATATTTAAGACTTGTTTTATTTCCTATGATATTATGTATTTTAGAGAAAATTATATGGACTGTTAATGAGAATGCATATTCTACAGTGTTTGGACGTTTGCTAGTTTAATTTGATCCCTGATGACATTTGACTCAAATACTTTTCTGTTTACTTTTTGTGACTATAGTGTGGCTATATGGTGACTTTGGGGTATAAACTTGTACAACATCATAGTGTTGAAGTTAACCTGTGTATTTACATCTAGGACCCCCCTCTTTTAACAGTATGGAGTATTCCTGGGTTCTTTATGTATATGCTAAAATTATATTTCTTAAAGATTGATATCCTAATTAATATGAAGTGATCTTTGTGTCTTCTGAATAATTTTGATTTGAATGTTATTTCTTTTTTAAAAAAGTAGAGCAACATCTGCTTGTTTCCTAGTTCTATTTGCTCAGAATGAACTTTTTTCTTATTGTTGATTCTGTCTTCAATGGTAAAATGTACTTCTTTAAGGCAAAATTTAGATATACTATGTTTTAATCCAATATGCTAGTCTGTCATTTTTTTTTACATTTCTTTATTTATTTTGTTTTTGTGTGTAGGCATGTATGTGTGTCATGGTTGACATATTGAGGCCAGAAGACAAGTTATGGGAAACAATCCTTTCCTTCCATCATGTCTGATTAGGGAGTTGAATGAAGGTCATTAAGTGTGGTGACAAGTATTCTTACCAACTAGGCCATTTCCTTGTCTTTGTCTTTTTGTTAAGAAATTTAGACTTTAAAAAAAAGAAATTTAGACTTTAATATTTAGAGTTGTTGTTGAAATAATAATCATCCATCCCTTAATCTCTGATTATTTTTTGGAAGTAAAAGAACACTAGTAGCATAGTACATTAAGATCACAAAGAAAAACGCAGTGTCAGACAATGTTGGATTAGTAGCAAAAATGGAGATAATAGAAAAGTAAATAGAAAAAAAACATAGAACAGAGAACGCTAGTGGAATGAGACAGTTTTGACTTAAGCTAAAAGAAACTCTTGTCTCAGAATTTTGTGTGTCCTTATTAACAGCAAAAATCTCTACTAAATACACAAACTTATAAAGATTATAGGATTTATTACTGAATGATTAATGTGTCAAAGAAGAAATCAAGAAAGAAATAAAAAACTTCCTGGAACTAAATGAAATTGAAAATACAATACAACAAAGTCTCTGAAACACATTGAAAGCATTCCTGTAAGGGAACTTCATTGTCCAATTCCCTACAACAAAAGGCCAGAAAGAGCATAATGACTTAAAGTGCAACTCAAAAGCTGCAAAAACAAGAAAAAACACATCTAAACCTTGTCGATGGCAATAAATAATTTAAATCTGGGCAGAAGTCAGTGAAATTGAAACAAAGAAAAAATTGAAAGAATCAATGGATCTAAGAGGTGGTTCTTTGAGAAGAAAATAAGATTGAGAGACCCTTGCCCAAACCAAGCAAAAGAAATAGAATACCCAAACAGAATCAGAAACAAACCAAGAAACATTACAACAGACACAAAAGAAATCCAGACTATTATAAAGGAATACTTTAAAAGCCTGTACATCATTAAGTTAGAAAACCTGTAAGAAAAAAAATAAATTTCTATATCCAACTGAATCACTAAAATTGAACCAAGAAGGCAACAACATAAACTGACAAAAATATTAAAAATGTAATTAAAAATCCTTCCAACTAAACAAATTTGAGAACCAGGTGGATTCACATGAGAATTCTATCAGACTTTCAAAGAAGATCTATAGCCAATCCTTTAATTATTCAAAACAAAAGAAACATAATAAGCACCCTAAACCTCCTTTTATGATATCAGGATCAAGGTAATGCCAAAACCAGATAAAGACATAGCAAATGAAGAAAGAAAGAACCAAAGAAAGAAAGAAAGAAAGAAAGCTACAGACTAATATCCATGATGAACATAAATTCAAAATTCTCAATAAAATAATTACAAATCCAATACAGAACTACATTAAAAAGAATATCTACCATGACAAAATTGGCTTTATTCCTGAAATGTAGGCCTGGTTCAGCAGAACAAGTCATTAAATATATAAAATATATGAGTGGATTTAAGTCAAAAGTGCAATAATCATTGCAATAGATGCAGGGAAAAGGCTTGACAGAAGTCAACATGCCTTCAAATAAAAGCATTTGAGAGAATGGGACTAGATGGAGCATACCTTGACACAATAAAAGCTATATGTGATAAACCCACAGATAACATCTTTTTAAATGGAGAAAAACTTGAAGAAATTCCACTGAAGTCAGAAAGGGGACATAATTGTCCATTATACCCTTTCCTTTTTCATTTTTGTTTGTTTGTTTTGTTTTTTTGAGACAAGGTTTCTCTGTGTAACAGTCCTGGCTGTTCTGGAACTCACTTTGTAGACCAGGCTAACCTTGAATTCACAGAGATCCACCTGGCTCTGCCTCCCAAGTGCTGGAATTAAAGGCGTGTGGCATCACCACCCGGCACCCCATCCTTTTTCAATATTGTATTCAAGACCCTAGCTGGAACAATAAAGCAAGAGAAGGAAATTAAAGGACTGCAAATAGGAACAGAAGTCCAATTATCCCTATTTGCAGATGACATAACATTATACATTAGATATCCTAAAAATTCTATGAGAAAATTACTATAAGTGATAAATAAAGCAATGTGGTGAGATACAGAATCAACATGTACAGATGAATAGCATTTCTATATGCCAATAAAAGCATACATTGAGATAATGAACACATTCCATTCACAAGAGAGTCAAATAAAAATGAAATATATAGCAATAAATCTAATTAAAGAGGTGAAATATCTTTACAATGGAAATTTAGAGCCTCTGAAGAAAGGGGTAGCAAAAGATACAAGAAATGAGAAAGATGTGCCATGTTTATAGATTAGTATAAATAATATTGTTAGAAATGACCATTTTACCAAAGCCATTTATATTTCAATGGAATCATAATCAAAATCCCATTTCATTTTTACAGAAATAAAGAAAGCATCCTAAAATTTATATGGAACCCAAAATGACCCTAGATAGCCAAAAGAACAAAAGAACATAGTTGAAGGGATTATAATTCCAGAACATAAGGTATATTATAGAGCCAAAATAAAAAAATAGTATGGTATTGGCACAAAATCAGACATACAGACCAATAGAAGAAAATGAAAGAATCAAACAATGGGTACTCATAATATGGTCATCTGATATTTGACAAAGTTGCTGAAAACATACAAGGACAGAAGAATATTTTCAACAAATGGTACTGGGAAAACTGGATGTACACATGCAAAAGAGTGATATTAGAACTGTGTCTGTCACCTTGGACAAAAACTAACTTCAAGTGGATCAAATACCCGAAATGCTGAATCTGATGGAAGAAAATACATGACATATATTTTCATATCATATACTGATATGATATAGGGATAGGGAAAGACTTTCCAAATAGGACTCCATCTGTCAAAGAAGTAAGGCAAAATAAGACTTCATTAACATATAAAGCTAAAGAAACCATCAACCAGATAAACAGTAGACCCACAGACTGAAAGAAAATCCTATTCAGCTATTCATCTGACATAGGAATTATGTCCAGAATATATAAAAAACACAGAAACAAAGTCAAAAAACAAAACAAATACAACAACAAAAAAGACTTAATCAAAAAAATGGACCTAGGACATGAACAGAATGCTCTCAAAGGAAAAAATAGAAATTTCCAAGAAATACTTCAAAAATATTCATCATTCTTAGCAATTAGGGAAATCCAAATCAAAACAACTTTGAGATTTCCTTTTATCCCAATCAGAATGGCAAAGATCAAGATCAATGGAACAACTAACAGCAACTGCCAGAGAGGATTCAAGGAAAGATGTAATTGGTTTTTATTTACTCTTTTACTCTTTGAGGGGCCTGACACCCAGCTCCCAAGTAAATCACATGGAGGCTTATTCTTACTTATAAAAGCCTGTCCTTAGCTTGGCTTGTTTCTTGCCATCTTTTCCTAACTTAAATTATCCCATCTTTTGCCTCTGGGCTTTTACTTTTCTCTATTTCTGTATGTCTTTTCTTTCCTCTCACTCTGTGGCTGGCTGTGGTTACTGGGTGGCTGACCCCTTGAATTCTCCTCTCTTCCTTTTCTCATTCCTTGCTCTTCCCTTCCCAGATTGCTTCTATTTATTCTCTCTGCCTGCCAGCCCTGCCTATACTTTCTCCTGTGTGACTATTGGCTGCTCAGCTCTTTATTAGAGCAATCAAGTGTTTTAGACAGGCAAAGGAACACAGACTCACAGAGTTAAACAAATGCAGCATAAAGGAATGCAGCACATCTTTGCACCATTAAAAAAATGTTTCACAGCTTTAAAAAAATATTTAAAAAAATCTTAAATTAATATTCCACAATAGAAAGGAAATCATCATCCACTATTGGTGTGATTGCAATATTGTCTAGCCACTGTGGAATCAGTGTGAAGAAGTCCCTATAAGCTACAAATAAATATACTATATGGCCCAGCCCTTCTACTCCTTGACATTTGCCCAAAGGACACAAAGTTTTATTTCACAGATACTTGTTCAGCCATGTTTATCACTGCTGATTCACAAGTCTAAGAAATGGAAAAAACTTATGTCCTCAACGGACAAATAGATGTGTGTGGGAGCCCAAAGAGGCCTCCTAGTGAGAACTTACTCAGGGTCAGAAACTCTGAGCATACTTTACCCAGCAGGACTGTACAATGAGATGATTTGGCCATGGGAGTGTTTGCCAGGTGTTTGGAAGGATCAACACTTGGCTGTACAGTGTGCTATGATCTTGCAAGAGGGATGTCTTTTGCCTCTCCCCTTAGCATTTTATAAAAAGCTCTTTTCAAGCCAGGTGCCTGTGGTGGCGCATGTCTTTAGTCCCAGCACTCAGGAGGCAGAGGCAGGCAGATCTCGGTGAGTTCAAGGCCAGCCTGGTCTACAGAGTGAGGTCCAGGACAGCCTCCAAAGCTACACAGAGAAATCCTATCTCAAACAAACAAACAAACAAACAAAAAACCCTTTTCAATAAAGGATGAGGCTGGTGGGTATTGACCCAGGTCCCCACGAAGCTATCCTGTATTTCTGTCTTTCTTCTCTATTTTCTTAAGTCCTCTTTCCTCCACCTAAGAATCCTTCAGGTGGGAGCTGGTCTCCCACGGACCCCCACAGATATGGCACATATATACTGTGGAATACTTCATTTGAAAGAAAAAAAATACAGGAAATTTGCAGTAGACAGATGGAAATAGAAAAGAACATATTAATTGAAGTAACCCAAACCGACAAACATCTCATGTTCCTCTCATCTGTGAGTGCTAGCTCCAAATCTCTAGATATGAGTACATAACTTAGAGAAACTAGAGAATCCAGGACAGTAAAAAGGGGTCATATTATCTGTGGTGAGTTGGGGAAACAATAAAGAGGGAAATAGCACATTATAATAGATTTAAGTTCCAAATGGGAAAAATGGAGGTATTCCAATTAGGAAGTGTGGAGGGAGCTTAAACACAGTGAAAGTAGGAGGGTAAAATAACAGTAAGCATGCCTGAAAAAAGTCGCAAAGAATCTTACTATTAAGTGTCCACCCCAAAATGCCTAAAATAAATGTAAGTTCATACACACATACACACTCACACACACACACACACACATATATATATATATGTGTGTGTGTGTGTGTATACATTAGTATATACATGTGCTTATCATACATATATACATATTATACATATATGTTATACTTATATAAAACACATATAATATACATAATATATGATGTATATAAAATATATACATTTATATATTTCTCTCCATCTGGGCTAACAATGCTCCCTTCAAGAGCAAAACACTGTCTAACAAGAATCCAGCATTCATATATGAACTGGACTTTATTGCTGAAAAGTCTGTGCACTTCAAACACAGGTCCCAGGAGTATCTGAACTGGAAGTCACCTGAACACTCCCTCCCTGAAGACTAGCTTTCATGGTACTAGAAGTTTTCGTGAAACTTCTTAGGGAGGGAAGCAAACAACAATTCTACCTAGCTATGATGTCTATGAACTACAATGGCATGCTGACCCTAACTGCATTCTTAACATTTGTCCTAATATCCACAGAAAAGTGTAGTTCTAACCCGCTAATCACTGAAGCTTCTCTTTGTAACAGACCAAAATCTGTACAGAAGATACAGCAAATCAAAATGCAGAGTGGTGGGACAGCTCATGAGGGCTCAACCATACACAAAGAACTACTGCTCAGTCTGAATAATTCTCTCTCTCTCTCTCTCTCTCTCTCTCTCTCTCTCTCTCTCTCTCTCTCTCTCAAATTCTGATCATTTGGTATGAAATAACTAGTTGGTGTGCTCTTCTCCAGCTCTCATCATTACTTAGTTGTCTGAAGTTCATTGTGCAATGGATACATTTACAAAATAACTCCTATACCTAAGAGTCAGGGATCATTGTGGAAGAGGAGAAAAAAAGACTGTAAGATTCAGAGTTTCCAGAAGTTGGTTGTGAGCTTGTGCCACCTATGAATATAAAAAGCTACACCTACAAAATCTTTCCCACATGACTTCATAAACATGAGCTGAACAAGGATGTTTCCAAAAGACATTCAAATGTGAATGGGGAACAGTTCCTGATGCCTTAGTCCTACACAGAGAACTACAGGCAGCTAAGGAATGTTGAGACCTGGAGAAGAGCATGCCAACTGGCTATTTAACACCAAATGCTCATTATTTAAACATACAGATACATGTGACATTATTCAGATTCCTCAGGTTGTACCTTTGTTTTGAGAAATACATATACATATTTAAGTATGTAACAACAGTAAGTGAAAAAGTAGAATATCAATTTAACAGCAAGGAAGGTATCTGGATGGCAGTGTTTGAAGGGAATATAGGGAAGGGGAAATTATGTAATCACATTATAATCTCCAAACATAAGTGATTTTCAAAAGGGGAAGATAGAAATACAGAGAAAACCCAAAGAGAGAGGGGGAGAAGAAGACAGAATATGACAGATCTGGTCAGCTAAGTTGACATTGGATATTAAACAATGAAGGAATGGATGTGAAGAAGAGAGAGCTGGATGGAGGGTAGAGTCTGAATGCGGTTCCTTGCTTGTTTGCTCATTGAAGCCTTGCCTCTTTCTACATTCCTTCCTAGGTTCCCAGATACTTGTCTTACTCCTGGTATATAACTTTGCAAGATCCTAGTCCTATAAATGGGTAATCCTTCATGCCTGTGGTCACAGGTAGTGGTCACATATCTGGACAGTCTGTTCTTGCCTTTGCCAGATCAAGCTACAGTCAATATTCCCATCAATGGGAATTCCTCAGTATGTCATGTTGCAGACACTGACATACTGAATCTGGGCAGTATTCAAGAAAATGGCTGCAAGTGCTGGCCCCATCCCTGGGCTGCCATTTGGAATCAATTATCTGTTTACCTGAAGACTGCTTCTGAACAGGCTTACACCTCACTGATGACTCCACGGTTTAATTTATTTGAAGTGCATAACAGCACATTTAGTTGGGCCATGACTTCATAAATTTCCCAGAGAGCTAAATTCTTTCTTCAGGTCAAGGGGCTAGAATCTACAGTGGTGGGGAAGTCTTGGTGGCAGGAAGAAGAAAGAGGTAATGGTCACATTACAAGCACAGCAGAGAAGCCGAAATTCTAACTTGGGTTCAAACAGCAGCATATCATCTCTTGATATGGTTTGGCCACTGATGAACTGACACTGTAATCAAGAAACAATAGCATAGAGATAATTAAGAGCAAAAAATAAAGCTCGGGGGCTTCAGATCCTATATTTGTAGAAAGGAGAGTTCAGATGAATGGAGATTCTGGAATTTTAACAGTACTGAATTTGGATTAGGGAATGTGATTCTAACACTACTCCTTCCCAAGCAAAACACCTATACTTAATCATAACGAAATCTGTAGATGTCAGGCTTCCTGACTCCACCATGAGGTGATTAATGTCAAGTATCTACCAGGACATTTGTTCTTCATTTCCATATCCTAAAGTTGTAGGTAATATAGGTTCTGTGTAAGTTCATTAAAGATTAAGTGAAACATGCTGTATGGCTACAAAATAGATGTGTTGATTATGTTTCTCATGAGACTTAGGTACTTTCATCTTTACAATATTGTCATTACACTAAACTTATAAAACTTTTTGATGGTCTATATTAAAGGCATCTGGGACTTGGGATTTGTGCTTTCTTGATACTCTGTCTTCATTAAAACTGTATCCAAAACACTGGACGGAAAGTCTTGAATCAGGTTTCTCAGTTTGGTGGGTTTTCTAATTGTAATGCTAGGTGTGTACAAGTTCAGCATTTTTGCTTTAAACACTTCCTTGCCTTATAAAATAGCCAATGATCCTCCATGCCAGGAAACATCCCTACTAGAAGACTAACTAGTATTTTTAACTTACTTTATAATTTTATGAATGAAACATAGACAAGTGGAAGAATAATATGTCATAACTGAGGTTATTGAAATGAGCAAACATAGCTTCATGCAAACATGAGAATTTTCCAGTTTATTTTTTTGCCTTTCCACCTACTAGAATTGCAACCCTATCCTCAGGTGACAGCTGTCACACTCATACCTACAGGAATTTCTTGCTCTGATTTCTTGTCCAGGGCTTTATTAAGAGTTTTAGATGATATCTACTAGAGTTCTTTTGATGCTTTGCTAGACAATCCTATATATTACTTCTTAAGAATTACTCTTTCCTACCCAGCTGCCTTACTGTCACCAAGATTTACTTTACTGCTCTTTCTTGGCTTAATAAATAGTTTCCCTTTGCTATGACTATTTCCAATTTACTTACAGAATCTTACAAAATTGTGGTTATACCTAGGTTTTCAAATTCAAATTTATTATGCATTGCATTTTCTTTAAAAAATCCAGTTACAGATTGATGAGCATTCAGTCCTTAAGAAGCCAGGGGAGAGAGTGCATGATTTGTGCACATTTACTTAATTTGCCTATATTCTCAACCATGATTATCCATGCCTTTTATGGACCCACAGTAATTCATTATGAAATGAAAGTTTTAAAAGCTCAATGATTTTAAAAGCTAGCATGTACTTAAAATAATGAGCTTAAAATGAAATGATACGATTTAGCATCAATAAACCTGACAATAATTCAGGCTGAGGGCATTTCTGTATACATATTGAATATTAAGAATCTTAAAAAATGTTTCCCCATATAATCAGAAATCCAAAACAAATGGATGTTTCCAGAGGAGTAAAAATAAGTGGTGAAGTGCAAACTTCATAAGCTTGAACTCTCCCTGTAGGAAGGTCAAGTCCATTTATCTGCCTTGTTATGCTGTTCAGTTCACTGTTTAAAAATAATGAGAAAATGTACAGTTAAAAATTAGATTTCTGATTCTTCAAACAATTACAAAGCTCGGGCTAATCATTCCAATATGCAAACTTAGCAAATGAATATTGGCAGTCTCTTGTACTCACAGACTACATTACTATCACACCTGTAGGTCACTACTCAACTCTCTGCCTTTTATATCAGTCTCTTTAGGTACTTGTGTTAGGGCCACAGGCATAAAGATGAAGATGTGTCAAACACTTACCATCAAGCAGGGTGCAAATCTACAGGTTCAGACAGGATCTTTCAAGAGGCTTTTTACTCTACACTGTTGCAATATAAGCTATGATGCAAATGAGCATAATTACCCACTTAGCACTCGAACAACTGCAACATTATGCAGCCATTAAATATATTTTCAAAAAGCATCATATGCAAATATAAAAATGATTTAGTTAAATAACAAAATCAGATATATCACACTGTTGTGGGTAAATGAGGATTGACTTATATTGCAAAGAGAATTTAACTATAAATGCACTGTCAAGGCAGTACTGTCAGTGGATAGATAATCACTCAGAAGTACTATACTAAATTTTGCTAGGGCATGCAATACCAGAACCAAAGATCAATGTTTGCACATTAATTATAATTAATTATGTAGTCATTAAAATATTTTCAGAACAAATTAGAGAGACTAGCATGTTTCTTTGGAATAGAGGAGGAAATAATTATTATGAGTGTCATCTGAAGTTGAGGACTAGAAAAAATGGTTGAATACTTAAATAGAATTGAAGATCATAGTTATGAGACTTGTAAATATTTTATCGATTAAGAACCATTTTGGACAACACAATTACTTTTTTTCATCACACTTAATTCTCATTGTAAGTGATTAGATTATAAAGATACACAGAATTTATTTCTGTCTCATGATGCTACTTTTTACACTTACCAGTATTATCCCCACATACTTTCATAGCATTCTAGCACACAGAGAAACACAGATTTTGACTTTGGAGAATAAGTCGGCTTTAATGATTTCATTTATGGAAATTTAGAAAACTTTAAAAATAGCATAACAAAAATTGATGAAATATATCATATGTTCTGAAACAACAAATGAAAAATAATCCTTTGTAAACTTATTTTAACGTTTAGTTCTGAGGCACAAGTCTATCTATCCTATATTGTTAACTATAAGTCACATGATGATAAGCATACAAAAGTATGTAAGAAAGTTGTACATGTACTCCAAGTTCCTTATTTTTTTTAGTTTGTTGTTTATTCACTGTACAGTGCTTCACTGTACCTCATTCCAAAGTGGAAGGAAAACGCTATTTAAGCTTGTGAAATAAAATTGAAAAACTAGTCTTGATTGAGTACTCAGATGGCAATGGCCCAGCCTGTCACCACCCTCCCTGTTCAAAGAAGCCCTCTGCCCTGACACCCCACGACACAAATCTGGTTGCTGCTGGACATCTTTCAAATTCCGACTCAAGTAAGCAGTGGCAGATGTGTCTGTCTGCAGCTGAGATAGGATCCATCTGGAGCTTGCACCTGTTGTTTTGCTGAGGCCAGAGTGCAGGTGTGAATATAAAAATGGAAAGGGCAAGTCCGCTGCAAACCTCAAAAAGTGTCTTTCCCCCTCTCTTATGATCTGTTTTGTGTTTCTCTTCCTTTTCTTCCACCTCAAGAGTCATCATGCTAATGTGATAACAACCCAAGGCTAGCTTCAAGCAATTACCCTAAGACAGTAGTTATCATAATTTTTATAACTATATTTGAAAATTGGAATATGAGGAAAACAGATTTGAAAGCTGAAAGGGGAAAAAAAGGAGATAAATTATCCTCCAGGGTGGCCTCTGCCTGGACTCCATTGATTCGTGTTGATATAAGAAACGTTTTGCTAGCAGTACAAACTATGGGACTTTCTGATTACATATGCAGCATTTTTTTAAGCATTCAATTAAATATACTTAATGCTGAAATATATATCTTCTTGGGTCTTTGAATGGATAATTGCAACTTAAAAAGCAAGCCTTCTGGAAATCAGTGGTTCTCACACTAAACTGCAACTGGGAGTACTATTGGTATTGCTACATTTACACACCAAGCATCACCTGGGCCTGAGTCTTGAACTTATAACATTTCCCATAATACTTGTTCAGGGAATACCATTTGATAGAAAGTTGGATATTATACATGTAGTATAATTATGGTATATATATGAAATTATTTTGTAAACTAAAAAAGAGAAATTTGGCAAATAAAACTAGGTGTTTAGATGGTTAGGGTTAGATTTTCATAGGCAATAATTGTGGCAAGTTATATCAGTGACAAATAAAATATAACAAATGATTTTCATCTATTTCTAATAGTTTGTGTTTGTTTTCCATGTTCGTAATAAGAGAAGGAAATTGATCTGTGCTGTGTAAATACTGCCTTCATGACCTTGATGCCAGCTGTGATGGATGTGAGAGCATCCTTTTCTTTTTAAAAACTATTCCTTGCCTGTGTTGCCCTTACTGTGAGGCACAGGTGTATGGGAAGGTCTTCTGTTTCCTTTTGCTTTTCAAGAACAGATATTGTAGTACATCTTTAAGGCTAGTGCCTTAATTTGCCTATTCTCATTTTTTTCCATTTTGCTTTATTAAGAAATTTTCTATTCTTTCCACATACCACCCCCAGATCCCACCTCCTCCCTCCTCCCACCCCCAGACCTCCCTCCCAAGCCACCCCATATCCCCACATCCCCCAAATCAAGGTCTCCCATGGGGAGTCAGCAGAGCCTGGCACACTGAGCCTAGGCAGGTCCAAGCACTTCCCTACTGCACCAATACTTTGCAAGGTGTCACAGCGCAGGCACCAGGCTCCCCAAAACCTGCCCATGAACCAGGAATGGATCCTGATCCCCATGCCTGGGTGCCGCCCAAACAGTTTGAGCCAAACAACTGTCTTCCATATCCAGAGGGCATGATTTTCAACAAAGAAGCCAAAACTGTACCATGGAAAAAAGAAAGCATCTTCAACAAATGGTGCTGGCATAACTGGATGTCAACATGCAGAAGATTGCAAATAGATCCGTATCTGTCACCATGCTCAAAACTCAAGTCCAAGTGGATCAAAGATCTCAGCATAAATCCAGTTACACTGAACTTGATTGAAGAGAAAGTAGTAGTCTTGAATGCATTGGCACAGGAGACCACTTCCTAAATATAACACCAGTAGCACAAACACTGAGAGCAACAATTAATAAATGGGATCTCCTGAAACTGAGAAGCTTTTTTAAGGCAAAGGACATGGTCAATGAGATAAAATGACAGCCTACAGAATGGGAAAAGATCTTCACCAACTCGACATCTGACAGAGGGCTGATCTCCAAAATATATAAAGAACACAAAAAGCTAGACTCCAAAATATTGAACAATCCAATTAAAAAATGGATTACAAAGCTTAACAGAGAATTCTCAACAGAAGAATCTCAAAGGACTGAAAGACATTTAAGGAAGTGCTCAACATCCTTAGTCATCAGGGAAACGCAAATCAAAACAACTCTGAGATAGAATCTTACACCTGTCAGAATGTCTAAGATCAAAAACACTGAAGACAGCTTATGTTGGAGAGGATGTGAAGCGAGGGGAACACTTCTCTACTGCTGTTGGGAATGCACACTTGTACAGCCACTCTGGAAGTCAGTGTGGCGGTTTCTCAGAAAATTGGAAATCAATTTTCCTCAAGACCCAACTATACCACCCTTGGGCATATACCCAAGGAATGCCCAATCTTACCACAGGGACACATGCTCAACTATGTTCATATCAGCATTATTCATAATAGCAAGAACCTGGAAACAATCTAGGCGCTCCTCAACTGAAGAATGGATGAAGAAAATGTGGCACATATACACAATGGAGTACTACTCAGCAGTAAAAAAACAATGATATCGTGAAATTTGCAGGCAAATGGATGGAACTAGAAAATATCCTGAGTGAGGTAACCCAGACTCAGAAGGACAAACATAGTATGTACTCACTCATAAGTGGATACTAGATGTGAGGGAAGGGATGTCCAGACTGCAACCCACAGCTCCAGAGAGGGTAGCCAACAGGGAAAGACCCTAGGAGGGACACATGGATGGCCCAGTGAAGAAGAAGTGGATGAGATCTACATGAGTGGACTGGGAGTGGGTGGGTAGCAGAGGGCAAGGAATGGGGGATAAGAGTATAGGGAAATGGGAGGGTTGAGGTGGAACAGGGACAGAGTGGGAGGGCAGGGAAGGAGATACCATGATAGATGAGGACATCAGGGGAATAGGAAAAGGCAGGGTGCTGGGGAGGCTCTCAGGAATCCACAAGGATGACTCCACCTTGGACTGTTGGCAGTAGTCAAGAGGGTGCCTGGACTGGTCTACTCTGGTGTCCGGCCTAGTGAATACCCTAACTATCATCATAGAACCTTTGCCCAGAGACAGATGGAGGCAGATGCAGAGATCCAAGGCCAGGCACCAGTCTGAGCTCCGGGAATTCAATCGATGAGAGAGAGGGGGATTCTGCAGGTGGGGGATGTGGAGATCATGATGGGAAGATGAGTAGAGATGACCGGCCACACTAGTGGAAGCCCATGAACTGTGGACTAGTGGCTGTGGAGCCCCCATGGGACTGTTGAAAATTCTTTAGGAAGAATATAGTATCTTTGTCTTTTCCAAGCACATTTTCTTCTTATCCCTTTGGTTCATAGACTGGCAGTACTGGCACCAAAGTGAGAATCCCAGGCTCCTCCCTGGTATGCTAAGCTAAGTTAGAACCAATATTTTATACAGATCCTCAAGTGTTTTGAATGCACAGAGAAAATTAGCTGCAGACCTCTGGATCAATGCATATGTGATAATAAAGGGTCAGGCTCTATTTTATCCTTGACTTATAATCATGCCTAAAATTGGTGGGAGCTTTGCAGATAGATATTTACCACTTCAAATCAAAGCCATTAGGATTTGAGATGATTCTTTTGAATGGGTAATTCAATATTTTTTCTCACTTTCTTCATTTTTGAAATGCTGAGAATGCTATCTCCATTTCAGACTGTAAGATGGAAATACAAGTACTGTGCACTGAATCTAGCTTAGAGTGAGGTATAGAAACTAGACAAATAAGAGGGAATAGTCATAAAAAAGTCATGAAACTGTAAAAATTGTAGATATGTTTTGCTCACTTGATGACTTGATGACTATTGGGACACATTTTAAAACCATGTCATTTGCCACAATAAAGTAATTCTTAGCAGTTCAAGTAATTTTTATCAGCAAGGATTTCTATTCCCCCCACGCCCTACATCAGAATCAGCATAATATTACTTCTATTTTCTCCAAGAAGTATTTTTAGGAAATGGTGGGGAAAATAAGTCCTCTCTTATCATATATCAAAGTTTTATAAAAGACCATTTAAAATACATTTCTTTGCAAAACCTATTAGATGAATCATTATTTACATGAGGATTTTAGAAGTCATTATGGACTATTGTGCAGATTTTAAACTGACACTTAATAGGTACATTATGTTTAGGGAATTTTCAAGCTTGATTTCTGATGCAATACATCACAACACCTCTTTGATGGGCTATTTTGTAATTCATCAAATTATTTTCAGCATATGCACAGCCATCATGATGCTAATGGATATTCACATTTAAATTATGAATCAAAATTACCTTATACCTAAGTAAGCTGATTTTCATATCAAAAACATAAAACTGAATAAGCTATAAAGAACTCAACATTTGAATGTTGCTCTATGGTAGTGTGATTTTTAGGTCACCATATGCTACTGTTACCCTCAAATTGTGGGTTCTTACATCCCAACACCATTTCAGAGAGAAAAAAAGTAAGACTATTAGTTTGAGTATCTTTCCTATCTTGTTTCATAGAGTGTTGGGAAACATTCACAGTAAGGATGGTAGAGGGAAACCATAGGAGACAGAAGATTCTTGTAATCCTCAGCTGAGACTGGACAAGTGGTGTGGGGACTTCCATGTTATGACCAAGAATTCTGGCAGGTGCCCTGTTCTATAAGTGGTAGTATCAGATCTGCCCTCCATGGGCCAAATCATATTTCTTTAAGGAAATTCTTGGTCTCTTTCAACTTTTGTCCTTATTTTCATCAGATTTAATTATGTTGCTACATAGAACTTGCTCATGATTATAGTTTCAAAAATAAACTCTCTATAAACAACAGAGTAGTTTCTGTCTCTTGATTGGATGCAGTATAACCCAAGACTTCCTACAGTAGGAAGTAAAATTTATCCTGGATAGTTTTGTTTTGTTAAGGGACTGTACTTATTGTACGCTAACTAGGAGCCTGGTTTTTTATATATACATTATCTATTTAATCCAAACAAGTGTCCTACCAAATACATACGATCAACCCAATGTTACAGATAACAATCAGAGATTTAAATCTGAAGCAGCTTACTGAGGACAAATGATAAACTGGATTCAAAGCATTTCTCTTCCACTGCAGTCTGTTTATAGCTATATTCTTATTTTGTGAATGTCTAAAAGAATTTACCTTAAAAATAAATACATCAGACTTTTTTCTAAAATAATTGATAAATATCATAGTTCATATGTTTATTATCTCAACAGAAATTAAAGTACTTGGTGGTGTTTTTAACGCAATATTTACAGGTCTTCATGCTTTTCCCAAATTGATACCATGTAGCACTATTTTTAGCAGAGTCTATAAGATTCAGGGGATAGAATAGGTGCCAAGTAATAAATAACATGCGTTAATATTAATGTTAGAAAAATAATGACTACTGATAAAAACGTTGCATATGACATAGTTACAGAGAAGATGCCCTTTGTTACTGTGTCTGTAACTCCCTGCAACCTGTGATTTTATTTTATTATTGAAGTGCGAGGGGTGCTTGTGCATGTAAACAAACATATTCCTACAATGTCTAGCACATAGAGTTTAAAGGACAAATTTGTGGACTTGTACTTTCCTTCCACCTTTACATGGGTTCTGAGGATCAAACTCAGGTTGTCAGGCTTATATGATAACTGGTTTTACCATGGAGGCATCTCACTAACTCTGCAACCACATCTAGACTGGATTGAGCTGCAAGCAAGATAGTACATCTACTATATCACTCTACATAGAACATTCTTATGCTCTAAGAAGTCTGTATCTGGGCTAGATATATAGTTCAGTGGTTGAATACTTGCTTATTCTACATAGACCCTGAGGCAGTACAGAGAGAAGCAGAGTTAACTAAGAATTCACTCCCAGTCTTCTTTTGTTTCTAGGTATTACATTTTGCTCAGGACAGTGTAATGGAAAGGGCCTGAAGAGAAAAAAGGATGCTCTTAGTTGTTGCCTTCCTCTCCCTGGATGGTATGAAAGACCACAACTGAAATCTAAGAGCTCTTCTTGGTACATGAGACGTGATGGAGAGGGTAGTGTGGAGGAAATAGGGGATCTTGAACACTGTTGTCTAAGCCATCTACAGATGTACCTCAGAATGCTTTTCTTAGATAACTTCTCTTGTAAAAATAAAACAAATTTGCTTTCCTGAGCCCCAGATAATCTTGTTATTCTTATTTGCAAAATTTAACTTAATTTACATGGATAGAATGCCTTATCTGCAAGTGTCTCTATTTTTATCTTTCTGAAATTACTAAAGGGAAAATTACTGAGAAATTAAAGCTCTTGTATGTATCTGTAGAAAAAGACATAAAGCATTTCCTCAAGAGCCAAACAAAATTCTACCAATGTATTCTGTCAGACCTAACTGATACCTCCTGTTGGTCACCATAATATCAGTCTTAGAGAGAAAAGTGGTGATGTGACATCACTATTTCAGGCTGAGATTTAGCAAAATAAGCTAAGTAACTGGCTATTAGTCACTGTTTTTTGTTTGTTTATTTGTTTTTCTCCATACCTGTGGATTCATAAATTTCAACTATTGACAGGTGGTATTTTATTACTAGCTGTGTCAACAGTTAGCTCTGCTCTGTAATCCAGCTGAGAACATGAATGGTGCCAGTGAGGCTACAAGGGACAGAACAGATGGACATCAGAGAAGTAGAGCACTGATCTTGATGTGGTAATGGTGCAGAGAAAGAAAACATTCTAGTGCCTTGAAATTGTTGTGAAGGGGGAACTGTAAGAAAGAACAGGAAGAAGGAGCCTCTTTGAGATGTTTTTAGTACAGGCGGCCACTACATTTGTAATGCAACTGGAAGGAAATACCCAATTTGGTAATATAATTCTGAAATCCAGATGAAACTTTTAGGCAGCAGATGCAGATTTGCCCATGCTGTGGTTTGGATGTTCCTTGAGTGTGTACTCCAAGGACCTGCATGCATGTTGTAAGCTTGGTCCTCAGTTTGGAGATGCTCAGTAGCAGTGGAATAGATAGGAAAAAACTGGTGATGTTCCCTTCAGGAGAAATAAATATGTTTTTTGTGAGACTCCAGTCACATTCCGAAAAGTGAATTAATATAAAAGAATGTGTGACCTTGTTACACATACATGGCCAATAGCAAGTCTGGCTCCCAACTTGCTTCTGGCTTTGTGTTTTACCATTGATCTTGCCTTGTAGTTCTGCTATCATGTCATGTGTTATTATGGGATGGTATGATGGAGCCCTAATGAGAACCAGCACCATGCTGTTTGGAATTGCGGATTCTAAGAGACAAGCTAAATGAGTCACTTGTGTAAGTTATTTACCTAAGGTATTCTGCTACAGAAATAGAAAATAGACTAATACCTGAAGTCATTGTTGCAAGGTGGTTGTAGAAGATAAGATTATAATGGGATGACCAAGGAGGATGTATAGACAGAAAAAATGATAAAAGAAGTACTAGGAAGGTGACTTAGTGGTTAAGAGCACTGACTGGTCTTGCAGAAGAACCGAATTCAATTCTCATTACCCACATTGGGTGGTCCACCTCCATGAGATCTGAGCCATCTGGTCTCCACAGCTACCTGTACTCACATGTACACACACACACACACACACACACACACACACACACACACACACACACCACTAAAAATAGTAAAATACAAATCTTGAAAAAAGAAAAGGGAAAAAAGGTTAAGTAAAAACTGTTTAACTTAATAAACTACAGAAGTATACAGAGAAGTAAAATAATACAGGAGAAGCAATATCCTAGAATGAGATGCCACAAAGCAAAGTAGAATAATGGAAATTGTATGTTTTTGCTTCATTCAGCAACATGGAGCTCGTTGGTGAAAAGAATGGTATGATGCAGAAAAAATTCATGTTACAAAAAAGTGAATCCACAGAATAATAAGGATATATAAATTTTGAGGAAAACAATTCTTTTATGATGCTTGTCAATAAAAGGAAAGGTGGGGTCTAGAGAGAGTTCAGTGGTGAAGAGCAATGGCTGTTCTTTCAGAGAATGTGTGTTCAGTTACCAGCACCCTCATGGTAAGCTCACAGTTGTCAGTAAATCTAGTCCTAGAGGATCTGGTACCTTTTTGTCTCCACAAGCACTGCATGTACATGGTATACAAACATACATTTAGGCAAACATTCCTACACACACACACACATATAAAATCTCAAAAATGTTTAGAAGAATGGGTGTAGATATTAAAGATCAAGGAGATGTTTGGTTACTTTTCTGAAAGGAATGACCTGAAAATGTTGAAATTGAGCTGGAAAATTTTAAGACACAGGGCAAAAATAGTTGATAAAACCCTCATGTAGACAAAAAGAAAAAGGTTTTGAAACATTTTATGAAATAGTTGAAATAAAAGATTCTTAGTCTTGAACTTAAAAAATTTATTCATATTTAGTATTACAGCTTTATTTTTTAATGATGGTGTTTATTCACTCAGTAGTTGAATACTTTTAATTCATTGATATTATTAAAAACTGGTATTAGCATACATTTATTGCATAGGGTAATGGTATTCATGATGATGTTTTTGTTGAAGTGTACCATGTACATGACCATATTCACTCCCATTGTCCTTGACTGTCAATCTTCACCTTTCCTAGTTCATCTTCCAAAAAAGCCTTCCTTCTACATTCACATTATACACATTTAGTAAAATTAGTTTACTCATTGATGTCACATATATTTATATACTTATATATTACTATATCCTAGGTGGTTTAATGATTTTAACACTGAACATATTTGACTCATGAAATCTTGTGTGTGTATGTGTGTGTTTCTGTTGGTTGTGTGTGCATATTAGAGTGTGTGTGTGTGTGTGTATGTGTGTGTGTGTGTGTGTGTGTGTGTGTGTGTGTGTGTGTGTATACAAGGAACAGTAGTAGGTACAATTTGCCATCCACATATAGAGCTGCCATTATGAACCTTGATGGCATTCCTTACCATTAGAGTGGTGCTTTTGAAAAGTTCCACTTGCTCATGAGTCATAGACCTATTCTTTGGAATGTCTGAGTCCGTTTAGTGTATGTTACCCAGGTACCCCAGATCACAGAGGCTGCTGAATACATAGATATGTTTATTGTACAACAGTCCACAGTTAAAAGTCACAGAGAATGAGAGACACAATTCTTTTAGCAAATAATAAATTTGGGCTTACTGTATTCTTTCCTATGCCTTTTAAAATAAGACTTCCATGATATCATTCTCATTTCTCCTAACTAAACTCTTATTCCACCTAGGCAGATAGTCACCAAGTTTGGTAACCATGTTCACTTTGAGACTGTAACTTCCCTAGCATCATTTTCTGTATAAGCTACAGCCATATGAATTATTTTCTTCATATACTAAGCACAAACAACAAAATACTGAAACAAGTCCTTTCTCACTATGAAATATTCTAAGAACATTGCGCATTTCTATAGTTTTCATTTTCTTTCAATCAAACCCTTCATACTCCCTGTAATTTTCAAGTTTGACCTTTCAACGTAAACTTGAATACAATGTCTGAGACTTACCCTTGGGTCATTTCCCCTGACTATTTTGACAAAATTAAAAGAAGTTCTTGCTTCAGAAAAAAATAATATGTTAGTTCTTTGCTTCCTTCTAATTTTAATGACTCAAACGATGAGAGAGTGCCTTGTCGTTGGCTACATCAGCAGTTAGCTTTGCCAAGTGAGGTTGCTATCTCTTCTAAATGCAAATTAAAAGGAAAAAAAAAAGAAGAATGCATTAGCCGACAGCAAAATGATATGGTACATGGCCAGCAAGGTAATGGCCTCTATTGCAAGCCAAGGACTCATATAAAGGGTTATCTTACAAAGAGTGAACTAAAGACCCAGCTTCCATCATGTTGATATCTGTAAAGGTCAGGAGTAGGGATAGAAGGGGCAGTAAAGAAATTAAGGCCTTAAAAAAAAATCAGTATTGTTTATTAACAGCTAGGGGTATGGGGGCTATCTTAAGTCTGTGGAAACATTCATTGTTCAGGCTATGAGGGTAGGAACCAGGAGGTACATCTGTAGTATTTTTCTAAGAACATGTTTTGCAACAAGAAAGAAGCTGCAATGTCCTCTTCATTCCCGAAGGACAGTATGACTATATCTTAGCCAATCATCCATATTAGAAGAACATCTCATATATTTTTAGAGTTTTATTTCATGTTCTAAAAAACATTCCCATTTTTCTCTTCCTGAAGAGTACCACTTGAACAGAAACAGCCATCCCTCATTCCATTTCATTATAGAAACACTCATAACAGCACGGTTTTCTCCTATCAATAAATATGTTTGATGTTCCATAGAAGTTCTATGTAATACATGCAGAACAATGGAGTCAGACTCAGAGATAAATTATTACCAAAACAACTTTAAGTGATGAGCTTGCCTCTGATGCTTCCCTGCGGATGTGATGCGGATGCTCAGTGTGAGAGCAAGATGCACAATAAAGCCTACAAGTAATAATCATAAATCCCAAGCAGGCATTCCCCATTCTTAAGACATTTTTAAACCCTTGAAAAAGGCTATAAGGTGCAATCTGCGTTGAGAGGCATTCTATTTTTCAATACATTTAGTTAAAGTGTGAAGTGGAGCATGTCTTTGCTAGGGTGAAAAGACAGAGTACCCTCATGAAGAGGCTTCATCCAGACTGCAGTGTGAGAGGTGCTTCCTGTCCTGCTGACTGCTTTGATGAGGCCTGAATTTATTCTGGTTATAAAGTTATCATATATTCCCCCCTACAACTCCCCCAAGCCTCTATGCAAAACAAGTGTCTCAAAATGCATAATCGACATGGAGAGTCTTAGGAAATGATAATAATCAGATAGGACTGTTTGCAGAATTGGGAACAAAAAAGAACTGATGTTTTCAAATGAAACTGCTAAGGCTGTGGTGGCATCAGGTTTTGATTCTAGCTGTTTAGCACCCAGTTAAAACAAAATGCAGATGCTGACGGCCAAGATCAATAGCTTTATTTTCTGTGTTGTGTATTTTTCCAATGGTGTTGCAAATACCATGCAATCAAGCAGTAATCAGAGAACTAGCACTATGTGCAGAGACTGCCAGTCTTGATGTGTCTCCAGGAGCAGTCCAGAGGACCTTTGATCAATGTGCAGAAAATTAGAATTCATTCCCTTTTCTCCTCACTTTTCATATCATTTAAATAGTCTGTGATCAAAAACAAGCACCTGAATTGTAAAACAAAGTATTAAACTATTTGCGATTTGTTGCTGTGGGATAATGCTTTTGTACACTGGTTTAATAAAATGCTGATTGGCCAGTAGCCAGACAGGAAGTATAGGTGGGGCAAGCAGATGAGGAGAATTCTGGGAAGAGGAAGACTGAATCAGGAGTCCCCAGCCAGACACAGAGGAAACAAGATGACAATGCAGAACTGAGAAAAGGTACCAAGCCACGTGGCTAAACATAAATAAGAATTATGAGTTAATTTAAGATATAAGAGCTAGCTAACAAGAAGCTTGCTATGGCCATAGTTGAAAATAATATAAGACTCTGTGTATTTACTTGGATCTGAGTGGCTGCAGGACCTGGCAGGACACAGAAAAATTTCCAACTACAACTTGTCAGCTGAATCACCTCACAATTTATCCCTGTCTTTTGATATGCTGAATATTCTATGATGCATAGTTCAATAACTGTGCCCACTATCATGCTGATGAAATTGTTGGAATGTCATTTTTAAAAGGGTCAGACCATTTAATCTTAATATTAGTAAAATATATTTTTTGGTGACTAAATAACCATGGTAAAGTAAATCAAGGGTCTTTATAGGTCACACCACTCCAGAATACACTTCACATGTTTACAAAGGGACCAAACTTGTTCATGACTCTCAGAATAGAGGCCTTAATATTTCAAACAGCTCTCCCAATTCTTAGTAAGTTCTAAAATTTAAAGGATAATCTCAAAGCCTACAGAGAATGGTTTTTGTTTAAAAGTTTGGATCCAACAGATTTTATATGAGGATGTAGGGATAGGTCTACTTCTATGTACATTTGAGATGTTCCATAAAGGGAAAGAAGGTCATCATCTACTAAATCATGCCAAACAAAGCAAGAAGTCTGCCATTCCTATGAAGGAGATTTATAAATCCTACTGCTTGAATATATGTTTTCTGTCAAAATTAATATAACTCCATTGACATGGTCGGAAAGATGTTATTTTACATTTTGTATTGCTGAAATCCCTGTGGTACAGATCAATAAACAGAAGGTTATCAAAGCTGATATTGCATCATCAAAGAAACTTCTCTTTGTGACTGATGGAGAGCATTACAGAAAACTAAAGCCAATCAAAATTCAGAGCTGTGGAGTCAAGGGTCAATGGACACACCTACAAAACATTCCTAACACCTAAGACTCAGGGAATAAGGCAGAAGAGACAGTGGAAAGATAGGAAGAGCTAGAGGATTAGGAACTTTGTTGTGAAATTTTGTTTTCTATGACATCAGAAAGTACACTCATAAAATCTTACCAACATGATTGCCAAAATGTGATCTGAACAAGAATCATACCAATGAACATGCCAAACTGCATGAGGAAAAGCCATGATGCCTCAACCCTACACAAAGAACAACAGGCAATTGATATGGGAACTGGAGAGGAGACCTTTCTTAGGGAATAACACAACATTCATTTATCAGGTGCTTAATGCTCATCTCTGAAAACATACATAAAGGCATCAATATATGGACTGGACAAGTTATAATTTAGAACACATATGTATATACATGTACATATATTCATAGATTAACAATTACTAAGAAGAGTATGGATTTGAAGGAGAGGAGGGAAGGGTATATGGGAGAATATGGGAAAGAAGAAATAGGAATCAAACTATCATCTCCAAAATCATAAATTTTAAAGATAAGTAAAAATCTGGGTTAGTCTTTCAGATAAGGCTGCACAAATATGTTTTGAACTTGGGAATTAATTACCTCTGTAGCTCCTGTCTATTACCACTTCAACAACAAATGGTATTTCTACTTTATCAACTCCTTTCTTAGATTTCATTTTTGTGTGTGTGTCTCTATGTCTCACAGTTTAAAGCATAACACATGCAGTTGAAAGTCTTCTTGTAAAAATAAGGCAATGGATCCTTTAAATGTCATATTTAAGAAGCCATGATTTTTACAATTATACTACAACATTTTTTTCCTATACACTTTCTTCAATTAGCCCAAGGTAAAATTTTAGTGGAGTAGTTGAAAATGAGAGCAACATGTAAGCCTAGATTTCAAAACACAAATAAGAGCAACCTTGAGAACACAACTTGAGAAAAATTACTGATGACACTGAGTATCAGATGGAGCTCAACTAGTCCTGTGGGGCCACAGATCATATGACAGCTATAATTGCACATAAATTTAGAATACTTATTCTTTAGTGGATAAAACAAACCTCAGTTAACTTCCATTCATTATATCTTAATTTTTATATGTCCTTAGTGTCTTAGCTGTACCTTTCATTTTTCTGCAGGTTTATCATTTCTACTTATTATATAGTTTAGTAACTAGTAGTTTTTGACCACTGTAAATGTCAAAGTACATCTTTGTACATCCAAACCCATAGTATAAAAGATAGTTATTTACAGTTATTTACTTTCTCTAACATGTTACAGTAGAATCTACTTAGTACTGAAAAATAATCACATTTGGGGGTCCCTTAGCACTCTCAGTTCCCAGATGTCTAGTCATGTTTTCTTAGGGTCAGCTGTCAAGAGAAAAATGATCTGTTTGTAAACATAAGGATGTCACAGTCAAAAGGCACTGAGCCATATCTGTTGATTATAAAAATGTAGCCTTGTTTGACTTCAGTTCACTTTCCTCTAAAGTTTAGCCAGCTCTCAATTAGAGAATTGTTATAAACAAGGAGGATAAATACCTGCTTTGTGGCTTCTAATTAATATAGCCAAACAGGCTTTGAAATTCACTGTCACGGTGTTTAGTCCTAACAGGTTAGTGGAAGAATAAACTATAGAAGAGAGGTAAAAACTGTGGGCATGTGGAAGTATACAGGGACCTGGAGCCATGGACAGAGCTTCCCTCGTGTAAGGCAGAGGAAGCTGTTTGTACTGGACATTTTTCTGTCAACTTGACACAAGCTAAGGTCATCTTAGAGGAAGAAACCTCAATTGAGAAAATGCCTCCATAAGATCTGCTGTAGGGAGGAAAGCCATGGGGTGCTTTCTTTGTTAGTGATTGATGTGGGGGTGGGTAAAGCCCGTTGTAGATGGGGCCACCACTGGGCAGGTAGACCTGGTTCCTATAAGAAGGCAGACTGAGAAAGCCATGGGGAGCAATCCAATAAGCAACTCTCCTCCGTGGCCTCTGCATCAGCTCTTGCCTCAGACAGATTCCTTAAGTTCCTGTCTTGGTTTCCCTCTATAGACTGTTTAAGGATGTGTGTCAGAACATAGTCAAAAGAATGATGGATAGTGAGCAATGTCTTGGAGGACTGTGAAAGAAGCTCCAGGGAAAAGGCACACTGCCTTTTACCTCAGGCATTTTGTTACCTGGATTTCTCTTGGACATGATTTCATACCTCCTGTCATAAATATTTGCATTCAACTTATAAGGCATGTTTATTCTGGTTGCATGTTGCAACATAGCTATAAAACCCAATCTAGTAAAAGGATATGCTGAATGCTGTCCTCACTGTAATCTGAATCAGGATACGGCCTTCTGCCTTGCTTTTGTGCTTTCCCAGATATAATCTATAGGGCAATTGTGTTTAAACTGGTCTGTCCTGAGAAAGTTCTGGGAAAGGGTTGCTCTGTCAGTACTTACACCTGTTTATTTACATGTCTTCCTGATCAAGTTTTTATGAAATCACACAACCTTCATTGGATTATTTTTTTCCTTGTTACATTCTTGTATAAAAGTACCCTGAGCCGGGCGGTGGTGGCGCACGCCTTTAATCCCAGCACTCGGCAGAGGCAGAGCCAGGCGTATCTCTGTGAGTTCAAGGCCAGCCTGGGCTACCAAGTGAGTTCCAGGAAAGGTGCAAAGCTACACAGAGAAATTCTGTCTCCAAAAACAGAAAAACAAAACAAAAAACAAAAAAAAAGTTCCCTGAACTGAAACTGAAGAAAAACTGTCTAGAGCATTAGACTGTAGTCTGCCTCATTCTTTAAAGTCCTCAAATCCCAATCTCACAGACAGATCTACATAGGTCAGAGAGAGCTGACTGGTATGCAAGCCAAATAAGCCTTTCCTCCCCAAGCTCTTTTGGTGATGGTATTTCATCACAGCAGCAGTATCCCTAACTAACTCACCGTGGACCAGTTTTGAGGGCCTTGTTCCAATTCTGCAGAGCTCTTTCAGCCTGAACTGAACATAGGCCTGGCACAGAAGCCAGAGGCTGTTGGAGCATCTGTCATTTAAACTGAATTCACACCCAGCTTCCCGTTGAGCCATGCCCACATCTGTGACTGAACGACATGTGAGTTTCTGAAAAACTGATGTAATTGTTGCTCTTATTTGCCTGCCAACCCCCCATCCCAAACTCCTTTGTGGCTATGGAGATAGGAGAAATTAAGAGAAACTGGAAACAATGTTTTTGAAAGTCTGAGATTGTTGTGGTGTAGAAGTTTGGATGAGAGTGCCCATCCATAGGCTCATATATTTAAATTCTTGCTCCTGAGTCGGTAGAACAGTTTGGGAGGGCTGAGGAGGTGTGGCCTTATTGGAGAAGGTGAAAACCACACCATTCCTAGTCAGCTTTCTCTGCCTAATGGTTATGTCTCAAGATGTGAACTCTGGGGGGTTGGGGATTTAGCTCAGTGGTAGAGTGCTTGCCTAGCAAGTTCAAGGCCCTGGGTTCTATTCTCAGCTCTGGAAAAAAAAAAAAAAAAGATGTGAGCTCTCAGCTACTGCTCTAGTACCATGCCTACCTGCCTGATGCCATGATCCCTACCATGATGGTCATGGGCTTTAACTGTAGGCAATGCTAAGCCCCAAATTAATACTTTCTTCTATAAATTGCCTTGGTCATGATATTTTATCTGGGCAATGTAAAAGTAAGACACATAGCTTTAGGGTAAAGGAAATCTCAGATTTTTGGGAGAGGCCTGAACCCTTAGTTACACAGAGATCAAAGGAACATACCAGGCAATGAATTTCTTCAAATGAAAAAAAGAGAATAACTTGTATTTTGATGATCATTCAAACAAAGAACAGTTAACTATGAAGAGAAAAGAGTTTACTTAGTATGCTTTAAGATTTTTAGAGAGATGACACAGGATGGATGTTACTGTAAAGATATTTCCACTTAACAGAGGGTTATTCAGGGAAAAAAAAATAAGTGCTTTTGATTTTGCTATTACTGTCCTTCCTTATAACAAGATAAGCAACTGTAAATAATAAGTAAACACATAAATATGGGTGTTTTCTAAGACCAAAGCAGGCAGAGCTTTCCAAGACCTATGATCTATTCATGATTGAGAATACATAATTCACAAAGAGAAAATTCTCACTCTACCTGAGCCTGTGGGGATAGCTGAATTTGTCATTTTCTTTTGTGCAACTCGGAAAACAGCAGCCTGTGGCCACGCCATGCTTGAGTGTACACAGGACGCTTGTGTTATGCTAGCTCTATAACGATGCTTGCAAAGCAGATTGAAAACCAGGGGTCTGTTATACATCTTGCTATTTTTTTTTTATCACCGAATATAGTTCCTAACAACTCATGGAGTTCAGTGAATTTATGAGAGGCAGTTGAACACAGGCAAAATTCATAGTTCATACGTGCTGTGGATTACCTCAAATGGTTTACAATAATCAGCATTGGTGGTTATAATTAAGTTGTTTTATTAGAGGAATATAAACTAGACAAAAAGAAGAGAGTAGGAGTGAAGAAAAGACATACAAAAAGAGAAAGAGAAAGAAGGAAGGAAGAAAGGACAGAGTTAAACATACTTAAAATTCAGTGTTGACAGTCAAATGTGCATGACAATTGAGTAGTTAGTCTATGACATCTAATGATGTAAAGCTGATATTATCTCTGAATAATGGGGACTCTGATTCCCATTGTAGAGAACAGGACAAATTTAAAAAATCCTGAATTAATTGTTCTTATTTAACAATAAATATGGACATAATTTATATATTCTTAACCAAAATCTATTTTTGTCACTGAGGAAATCATAACTATATTGATGTGCAGCAAAAGGAGACAGAGGAATTTATAGGGAGAGGAAATTTAAACAAAATTATCAACATTAAGTATTACCTACATATTAATCTTGACATAATTTAAGAATACTGTAAGGCAGCCAGAGAGCTCCATTCCAATGGCAATGTTAGAGATAGTTGTTTCTTAGGTAATTTCTTCAGCCTAACTTGTTTATATTCAATTTTTGGACATTTGTGTTCATTTATTACTTGGATGATGAGGTGAGAGAGCTGTAAGCATATAAATCAATTTGAGTCTACTTCATTTACAATAATAGGATTTCTTAGCTTGTACAGATCTGCTCAGTAAGATGATTCTGGAGGGTGAGGAAACAGTGAATTTGAAGCCACACCTCACTAGTAACACATTGATCAGCTCATATGCTTATTGAATGGCTGGGCTCCATCAGCCTCATCCAGAGGAGACTATGGGAATAAGTAGGAGGAGAAGTTTTAACAGAAAAGTTAGTTTTATTATTAAAAACCATTTGAACTAAGTTTTCCCCCAGGAAGTCTATTGAATGGATTTGCTTATATATGAAGGCTCTCCTCCTTTATTACAAACTTAATTTGAAACTTTGGGTGTGTTATGCATTATGCTAGATGTTCCAAATAGTACATATAACAGAGATTGGGGAAGTTAAATAGAAAGTCATACTGAGGAGAGGAAATCAACTGATAATTACAAAACAAATCATGATAAAGCATGCTCATTGAGTCTTTCCAATGGAGTTGGGTTCTCCTGAACAAATCCTTCCAAATGTTTAAGAAAATACACTCTGGACTGGAATGGCTCTGTGGTTAAGAGCACTTATTGCTATTGTGGAAGACACAAGTTTAGTTCCCAGCACTCCCATAATCATCTGTAACTACTATTCCATGGGCTTAGGCATCCTCTTCAGGCCTCTTCAAACCTTTATTGTACCAGACAGTCCTATGCTACACAGGTATACATGAGACAAAGCATTAATGCACATATGACATAAAATAAGCAAATTTTACAAAAGAAAAGAAACATTAAGAAACAATTAGATGGGAATGAAAAAAATATTAAGATAGGTATCCAAAAAGAATACAGAGTATATTTGCCTTTAAAATTAGAATCCCTTGGCTGGTTTCCACAGTTACATTCTTTCTCACTAGTCATTAGTCATCCCTTATTAAATCACTAAATACATATAGGCCACAGCTGCCACCCTGTTGTAGTGGGTAGCCATTCCAGCTTTGGTCTGGAAGTTCCAACCCCCATTGAGGCTTTGGTAACTATCACGCCTACAAGGCAGAGCCAAGAGAGGGCATTGAAGACTCCAGATCGGGATGTGCCATGCTCTCTTGGTTCCTGGACCCTGGACACTAAAGGTAGACCTAGGAGAGTTCTCCAGAGAACACCACTGGACTGCGCTGTGTCTTTCCTAGAACCCGCAACCTACCTATCCCTTCATTTGTGTTATGCCACTAAATAAATCTCGCTTTTAACTACGTGGAGTGGCCTTAATAATTTCCCCAATACCCTGTCTTCATTCTTTCTTCATGTAGCCCTTCTCAGCAACCTCAAGAACTTTACCTAGTATTTTTTTATATTATGCTATACTATATTATATCATATCATATTATAATATATTATACCTAGTATGTTTATTAGTATCAGGTCTCATTCCTGGGCAACTCCGATGGTTTTCCCAAATTCTAGTTTGTTTCATGGTAGCCAGTTCTCTTCTCTGCTTCTCACTCTTGTCACTCACAGCTACGGACTATCCTGAGAAGCAGTTCTGTTGGTATCCTAAGCACTATGTAATTCCTGCCCATCAGCTTGTCTTTCGGCTTTGGGGTGTGCAGACAAATGACACACATTCAAAGTTCCTTGGCAATTAAAATTTTCAGTCCTCTTGGTAAAAGCTTTATTATCCCAAGGATATTATAATGTGAAATATTTTTAAACAAAATATAAATAAAAAAACTATAATCATCCTTCAGAAGAAGCACTAAAACAAATGTGATAATCCTTGCTTCCCTTTCTGCAATCTAAGAGGTACATGTTGCTAACTAGTCACTATCCATCTTAACTTTTCCCATTTTATACAGGCTAACCGGCTCTATGAAATTACTATACTTTTACATAAATAAATCACTAAATACATATAGTAATTTATATTACTTTATATATGTATTTATATAATACATATATAATTTCAATGTAAATGTGCACACACAATGGCATAGAGTCCTGGGAATGTATATGCACACACAATATTTGTATATGTGACTGTTTGGGTTTATCTAACTTAACTGTGCATCTAATTTAATTATTTCACTTTATCTAAGCATGTAGCGTTTTGAAAAACTTTAAATACTCTCTTTTATACCAGGATGGTGGTCTTGATTAACAGGAAGCACAGTTGCTGTCTTTCTTTTGAAGAGCCCTCCTAGAATCTATAACATTATCCTTAAAATAGGCTTTAAGTTAAAATTTGGAAGGACTTTCAGACTTGCAGCATGGCTTAGAGATTAGAGGCATGTACTCTGTTACATGCGAACTTCCAATATCCTCTGGCCCTAGGGGCAACCAGTCTGTATAAGACTTGTGGAGGGAAGTGGTTTTAAGGAAAGCCCCCAACAAATTCTCAATCTCAGTTCCCTCTCCCATGCCAGAGGACAAAAAGTGTATGGGAAAGAAAGTTGTTTGGGGTGAGACAGGAATGAGTTACTTCCCTTCATATCCTGTTAGACACCAATGTCTTAAGAGAATTTTGCAGAACAATATTGCAGGAATAGATGGAAGAGGAAGTATGTTCTGTTTCCCTGTGAGCTCTGATTATAGAATGAATGACTTCTTATATAGCCAAAGTGTGGAGAAAATGACAATGGCTGAGACCTGACAAGATGAAGATCTTCTAGTAAAGAGGAAGCTACACTCATGCCTCTCTTCATTTCTAGTTCCTGTAAGGACTACTGTTCCCAAGTGTTCACTGAGAAAGGTTCTGAGGGAGGTTCTAGAAGATTCTGGGGACTGGAGGTACAGTGTTTCTAGGGTAGCCACAGTAAGGAGTGTGAGAACACATGTTAGCAGAGTAAGCAGATTAACTAGAGGCAGTAACCAGGTCTTTTAAGAGGTTACACATACTGAAATTTGAGGAATGACTAGGAGTTAGCTGTCTTCAATGGGCTAGGCTATAGACTGTCACCATTTTTATTTGGGGAACACACAACATGAAGGCATTCATTCTAGATAGCAAAGGAGAATAATTCATCTTGCAAACTATCTAAGAAATTCTTTTGATGATATTTCCTCCCATGCTGAACCTAAATGAGAGGACAGAAGATGGTTTCTCAGATGGACCCTATGTCCTGCCTTTCCCAGACTGTCAACTTCATAACTGAATTGCTACTCCTAGCTTGCAGTGAGGAGGGAGAAATTATACAAATGGGCCTCAAACATTTTAAATAAACAGTGATTAAACTCAAATACTTGGATAAGAAGCCTTTATCAAACCACGTTTGAGGACAGTTTAAGACATTTGAGCAAAATTCCATTAATAAATTACTGATGAATAGAGAGTCAGTCACTGTGTAATAGGGACATGCCACTACCATACTCAAGATAGCAAAGGCATTTTAATTTATTGATTTTATAATGTTCTCATACTACATCATGGTCATCTGCATACAAATGAGTCTAACTCTCTAAAAAGATTATGTTAAGTATTTTAAGGTCAGATATTTAGACACTGAACAGTGTCATTCATATGGAACCAATAGTGTGTGTGTATGTGTAAAACATTAAATGTCTATCAATTAAAAATAAAGAATTAAATATAAATAAATTTGCAAACAAACAAAGTGAAATATAAAATTATAAATGGAGTGGTGCATGTAGCTCCCTTCTGATTTCCAATGTTGTCAATGAAAGAACAGTAGAAACAGCTCTTTCATTATTTAAAAGTAAGAAAACAAGACCTAAGAAATCAAAAAAGAAAAAAAAAAACACTGATGTTAAAAGTTAAGAGACCTGTGTGTGCCCAAGGATGTAACTGGTTCTTCTACTCTATATAGCCCACCCCTTACTCTTAGCTCTGTACTCCTAGAGGAGTCATTTATTCGCTTATTTGTAAAGCATTATCTAATACCTCATTTCACTCACAGGAATAAAGTCTATCAGTTAATAAAATATAATGCAAGCTGTAGCTGAAGGGAAAACCCTCTGTTGTTTAACCAGTCAGTTTCAGTTGGTGTGAATCTACAGCTATGGGTTTCTTATAAGCTTGACGTACCTGGGAAAACAGTAAGCTGCAAAAGTCTCCCATTGAGTCACCCATGCACTTTCCTCCTATAGTTTTCTAAATGTCATTTGCTTCAAGAATCTCTGATTTAAGCTGAAGATAGGACAAGGAGAATTGGCCTCATCCCTATCCCAGTGCAAAGGCCAGGTTATACCGAAGGAGCGTGTTGTCATCCACGTATTCCAAGTGCATCTCCTCCCATCTGTGTTGATGACACAGACACAGTGAAGCATAAAAAGCAATCCTTTAAAACTAGCAGGGAGCACCATTCCACAGCAGAAAAACAATCAGAGCCTCATTTGTACCATGAAAACAAACAGCCAGATTCAGTCATTTGCTGGGTAGTTAGAGTAGACTTTAATTATTAGAAAATATAAGTAATAAGGAAAGACAAATCATTACCTCCATAAAAGCACAATCTCTTTCAAAGCATATCATCAAAACGGTACAAAAGGGGAGTTTGTTAATTCTTATGCTTAATCAGATATAGTTCCAAAATATTTCTCCTATCCTAGCATTTGTGTCTGTACTTGGCTGATAGCATCTTAAATTAGACAGATAAGTCACATCACCTACGGTTCAAGGAACATTGCAGAAGAGAGGACAATAAGAATCTAAAAGCCAGAAGACAGGGAGACACACAGCAAAAAGACGTCTGTACACTGCATCTCTCCTTATCTGTACAAGACTCAAACAAGATTGATCTCCTTTACATTTTATCACAGTAGGGATGAAGGCCCTCTCTGAAGGAGTATTGTTAGTTAAGGGTTGTTGAGAGAGAGAGGTTCTTATTTTCCTCAGTGGTGTAGCCAGAGATAAATTGCCCTTGTTCCAGTAAACAACCTCACAACTAACTGTGCTTGGTGGATCACACACAAAACAACATGGAAGTTTGAGGGGGATTTGTTGAGAAGAAGGATGTAGCAAGAGAGTAAATGGGATGAGAAGGGGAAGGATGGGGTCAAAACAACTAATATTCATTATGTATGTATATAAAAGTGTCAAACAGGCCGGGCGGTGGTGGCGCACGCCTTTAATCCCAGCACTCGGGAGGCAGAGCCAGGCGGATCTCTGTGAGTTCGAGGCCAGCCTGGGCTACCAAGTGAGTTCCAGGACAGGCGCAAAGCTACACAGAGAAACCCTGTGTCGAAAAACAAAACAAAAACAAAACAAAACAAAAAAAAAATGTCAAACAATACAAGTCTTTTTGGTATGATGTAATAACATTTGTCTGTTTTTGCTTTCATGCTTTGTTTCTGGAACCATATTAAACAAATTCAACCCCATTCCTATGTCTTGAAGCATTTTCCCTTCTAATATTTTCATAATTTCTAGTCTTAAATTTAATCATGCAATCCATTTGAGTTGATTCTTTTACATGATGAAAAACAAAGGTCTAATTCTCATTGAATATTTGTTTTCCCTAACAATATTTATTGAAATCACTGTCTATTCCCCAATGTGTTTTTCAAATATTTTTGTTCAAATCACCTGGTAAAATATATAACAGATAAGACTTTATATTATAGTAGAATCCATTATTTTGTACAAGCATTATATTCTACTAAAAAAGTTTTTAAAATGTAAAAGATAATTGCTGGTGATGATAATGAGAAGGAGCACTTAAACTCCATTAGTGATTATATGAATTTGTTTAGGCATTAAGAAAATATTATAAAAGTGTCCCCAAATTAAAAATTAAATTACCTTGTGGCAAAACGGGTCTAGATCATAACAATGGAAATGTTTCTACTTTTATAATTTATATATATCTAACCTACTTGAATATGAATATATATGAAACCCAGGCATATTATGCTGCTATACTATAAATGGAGTATAAAATATGTGAAAACACCTAATGTTGTATTTTGCAATTAATAGCTCATCAGTAAATGTTTTTACTTACTGGTGTCTTGTAAGAGATTAAATGTAGAGTGAATGATTGTTAAAATTAATTTCAGCATCATAAATATTTGTAGAGCCCCAGCAATACACTAATTAAATGTTATAAAAAATACATCTTCTCATCATTTATTACATCACAATAGAGAATATTGATATGGTCTGTGTTTTGTTGTTACAATTGAAGTGATCTTTCAGAATTGCACATATCAGAAGAGAAAGAAAATGCCTGGTTATATTCTTACCTGGTAACATCCTTGTTTCATAATACAACCACCAAAATATGAAAGCACACTAAAATGATGCTTCTCACAGCAGTATTTCCTCATCAAAAGGTATAAGCCAAGTGGAAGCCAATTCTAGAAGCTCAAAAATCCTCATATCTGATTCAAGTAGACTTCTGTGCATTCTGCATATATACTTTCATTTGAATGAGAGCAGAGTTAAGTACATAACTTCACACTGTGTTAATGGGAAATCTAAGTACAGTTCCCACAGAGCAGGGATTATAAGTTGCTTTTCTGTAGAGTACTTGTGCTATTTCAAATGGTAGCTACACTGTGGGGTAACCTGTTAGAGAGGTAAGACTTGTGTAAAGCTGTAAGATGAAGAAAAGAGATTTAATATGAAATGAGGAAATGAGAAACATAGGTGAATGGATGGATTAGAAGTTATTTGATGTTTAACAGTATACAGAGTAAATGATATTTGGTGGTTGAAGAAGTGAACACATTTTACTTTTTTGTGGGATAGAATAGGCAAGCCAACAGTTGTGGCTAAGGTCACCTACACCCCTACAAATTTGAATCAGTATACAAGGATTTTATAAGAAGATCATCTATAGAAAATAGGGGGAAATTATGGTGATATATTATGTCCCCCAATATATTGTGCACCTCAAAAAGGTTATCTGGATATCAGAGGAAAAAGCCAGTCACTATATGAAACATAGAAGTCAGGCAGTGGTAGCACACACCTTTAATCCTAGCATTCCAGAGGCAGAGATCCAACCAGAACTCTGTGAGTTCACGGCCACACTGGGGACAGAAACAGGCATGGTGCCACACGCCTTTAATACCACCACTAACCATAGAGGTCTGGAGGTCTGTACAGACAGACAGGAAGTGATGTAGCTGGGTGGAGAGAGGAAGTGAGAAGGCAGAACAGAGAAGGCATATAGTTCATGAGTATACAGGAAGTAGTTCTCTCTTCGGCTGAGGATTTCTAGCAGTAAGAACATGGCTGGGTTCTTTCTGCTTTCCTGATCTCTCAGTTTTTACCCCAATACCTGGCTCTGGATCTTTTTATTAAGAAGACCATTTAGTCATTCATCTTACATATGCTTTAAAATTTACTGAGAGCCTGCTACATATTAATTTTGTCTGTGAACAATTTGTGACTGTAAGGGTCTTGTAAACAGTGAAAAACCTTGTGTTCTATGAAGTTTTGGTTGATGGTACCTTAAGCCAGCCCTTTTTTTCTATTCATGTTCCAAATTTAACTTCAACAACTGGTGCTATGCATGTAAACAGCTCTGAACGAATATTTACTGAATCTGTTCCAGGGGCTGTGATGAACTGTTTGTGTTGTGCTTCTACCCTTGAGGAAGGACAATTCTTAGATTTTGGAGGCATTGGTATATTCCCTGAAGATAGTCTAGTACTTTTGCAGCCTGTTTCCACTCCTTTTCTGGTATTCCCTTATTTCTTCCCATGTTCTCAGCATAGCCTGCCTCTGTGGCATACCAGTTACTTCAGCAAACCCAAAGCCCATCAGTTGTCAGGTATCATTAATTATGTGTCTATCCTTGAAACATTTCCCTAAACAATATTTAATTCCTCTTTTGTGTATGAGAGTTTCTTTCTCAGCTGATATCATATCAATCTGTTTCTCTACATTTTTACTCCTAAAATCCACATCAAAGCTTATTTTCATATAGAAAAGTTCTTCAACATTCTCTTCTTACTCATTCTGGGTTCTTCTGTTCACTGCAGAAAGGGTAACATTTATAATTTTCCATTCTCAGAAAATGTTATAAAATACAGCTCTGTTATATGCAAGACTTTCCCCAACTTAGTTTAAGTGAAAGTTCTTTTGCTTTTGTGGTGGTTTGAAAGAAAATGCCCCCCCCAAAAGGGAATGGCACTACTAGGAGATGTGGCCTTGTTGGAGAAAGTGTCACTGTGGAGGCAGACTTTGAGGTCTCATATATGCTGAAGCTATGCCCAGTGAGACAGTCTAATTTCTGTTGCCTGCATATCAACACATAGCAGCTCCTTCTCTAGCACCATGTCTGCCTGCATGCCATCATGTTCCCTGCCATGATGATAATGCACTAAACCTCTGAAACTGTAAGGTATCACCTCAATTAAATGTTTTTTTTTTTTTTTAATGAGTTGCTGTGATCATGTGATCACAGCGGGAGAAACCCTTAATTTAAGCCACACTATATTTTCTAGACTCTGTTTTCTGTTTTTCTTAGTGATAAAACATGTTTCATATCCTTGTGTTTCTACATTAAACAGTTTTCTAACCACTTTACCAATTCAAATATTGCTCATTCTCTTGATCTCTGCTAAGGATCCACAGGAAACTCTTCCAGACACTGCATTTTGGTTATAGAGACTTAAACAGATGCTGTAGGATGCTTTTACATTTGTATTGTTTATTTGTTGCTTTAACATACTGGTGCCCCTAGTAGTTGTTTTGGTTTCCTCTTACCACTGAAGTTATAGGTCATTAGTTCAGAGCAACCAGTGTAGTTAATTATTTCTGTCTTCCCAATTGATTGGTAGATTTAAGCATATATTTAAAGATCCAGACACATAGGCACACATTATGAATATAGCCAACAAAATGCAAAAAGAAATCTGATGCAAGACTTAAAATGATTAGGTATCCACTTCCATGAGGTAAAATGAAGGACAGATAGATTTCTATATCCACAAAGCATATTGCATCTATATATGGTACAATTAAGACTATAATCAGCTAATACAAAGATTGGAAAATAGTGAGAAATATTTCAAGTAGGCAGCAATGTCATTTGACTTTGCCTCAGTACACATGTGTTACTGGAACAGAATACCACAGAGCAGGTAATTCGTGAGCAATAGACCTTACCTTCTGCAGGATAGTAGGTCTAAGACCAATTTATTTGTAGGATTTTTTTTTTGACATCTCTAATAAATGTTAACTCTTCATGGAAGAGAAACTCACAGTCCCTCGAATGAAAGCTCTTCCCCAGAAGCATTTATCCATTAATGAGAAGAAAGGCCTTGAGTTTTAGTACTTCTTATAAGGATCCACATTGTTGCATTGAAGATTAAATTAGTAATACATAGGTGTGAGGATTATTCAAACCATAGCAAATCTCAAATCTTATGCAGCACTTGTGTTAATATTTTTACATTTAACATTAATGATCAAACTAGTTTAAGTTTAGCAAGTAAGAGACATATGCATTCTTTAAGTCTGTGCTGCAGTGCCATAGACTACATGCCTCATGAGAGGTGCTCTGGGTTTGCCATCACACTCATCATGCAAGTGCTAGAGTCCAGTACAGTGACTATTATGTGGTTTGTGATCATCAAATATTTGTTGAATTAAAGTATGGCAGATGAATCATAAGCACTTCCTGAAAAAGAAAAAAACAAATTTGGGGATGGTAATTCCTTTTCTGTTTAGTTCAGTCAATTCTTAGGACAAGGCTTTTTAACTTCACCTGGCCCTGTCCATCTCACTATATGCAGACCTTGTTTGTCGTTCTTCCCTAGATTATGTCATTGAGTACTTGTCAAATTTTGTTACCGTTTTCTGGACAGGAGAGAATGGCACATAGATTCCCCGTTTCTATAAAGATCAATGATTACCAACAGAACACATATGAGAATTACTGTGGGTCCTTTGAAAGTTACATATACTTCTCTAAATGTTCCTCTATTCTCAGGGTGACAGATGTTTTGTGGTGGATGTCCAGGTGTTTGACTGTGTAATACTCTAAAACACAGTTTCCTTACGTCAGTGCCACTTCAGTTTGCAATAGTACTTTGGCAAATCTATTACATCAACTCTTCCTCCTAAATTTTTATAGGTTGGGAGAGAAAAAAAAAAACCCATCATTTCTTTGGAATTGGACAGGTTGAAGTCAAAAGAGAAATAACTTCTGTTTTGTAGGATATGGGGATGCAATAATGAAAGGAGGCTTTAAGAAATGAAACTTGGGTGGTGCTTTGAATGAGAACAGCCCATTAGGTTCATTTATTAGAATACCTGGTTCCTGGCTGGGACTGTTTTGGAAATATTGAGAGGAATGGCCTTGTTGGAAGAGGTGTGACCTTGTTGAAGGAGGTGTGTCACTGGTTGTGAGCTTTGGGGTTTGAAAAGCCTAGGTCAGGCCCAGTCTCTCTCTCCTCTCTGCCTTCAATTTGCAGATAAGATATAAGCTCTCAGTTACTGTGCCCATGCCACACCAGCCTGACTGCTGCCATGCTTACCACCATGATGGCCATGGATTCACCCTGTGAAACTGTAAGCAAGCCGCAACCAAATGCTTTCTTTTATAAGTTGCCTTGGTCTTTGTATCTCTTCATACAATAGAACAAGAAGTAAGACAACACATTTGACTTCAAGGACAAAGACATTTTCAACCTTGTTTCCCCTCCTCTCAGGTTCTGAAACTGGATTGTTCCTTGAGACTCTTGGAAGCACTTCCCTCTAATATGGTAAAGCAGAGCTTGAGCAAGTCCTGAACCAAATGCAACTTTGCAGTCTTGTTGCAAAAGAATTAGAGCACCCTGATCTTATTGCTGTAACCCCACGGGCTTGATGGCAAGCACATGCTCTGAATGTTGTCAGGAGGTGAGACTTGATTTTCTTTTCTGCTAATTTTTCATACAGTGACAGGTACTCATTCCTACAGTTTTTGAAGCAGAGCCAGGGAGAGATTCTAAGGTTGGTGCTGTCATTTCGTAAATTTAGGGTGGAAGCCTGTCTGAAAGCACTGTAGCAGAACCAAGATATCATAATGAAGGGACAAGGGCCCAGTGACATTGTATTCTATCTCTATATTCTGTGGGACCAGAAGCCTCTGCACTTTCATCTAATAGGGGTGATAAGTCATCATTTTGCTTAAGCCAGTTTGGATCAAGTTTCCTGTCACCTGTAACAGAGTCTTAGGTTCTACAAAGAGGAAGAGTCTTTTAATTATTAAATGTATTCACATAAAAGTTAAATCACTTGGAATCATAACATTGCTAATCACTGGAAGGAATCATATGCCACGATTAGACAAAACATTCTGACTGTCAGAATGGCAAATGGTGTTGCTGATATCTAGGGAGCCAGGCAGTGGGAAGTGGTTGCAGGTAGCCCTCTGTCAAAAAGAAAGGCATTTTAAGGGGTTGCACTCTGGCCTGGAGCCATTTGTCTGACTCAGTTATTGCTAAGAGGTTGTTGTAAATAATATATGCTTAAGGAAAGCTTGCCAGGCTTTGGAACCACTAAGTGATTTGAATTGAGTGATCTTTTCTGAGTCAATGTAAGCGCAAATCCAACTGGCTTACTGCCAGAATCGCTCTCTACATGCCCAACAGGTTGTAATATTTCACATAGACAATGCTGGGTCAGCAGAAATCACTAATGACTTTGGCAGCTAACTAGCTCCGTGAGGTAATAAGGAATGCTACGTCTTTAAATAGCACAGTGGGAAATGCAATGGGGCAAAAGGGAACTGCAGTGGGCTCCCTGAACTGCTCTGTTGATGTTACTGAGCAAATACAGCTCCTTGAGTTGTTTTCGTTTCATCAAAACCATGATACTCTTGAGTGTTGGCAAGGGAATATCCGGTAATGAGAGTGCAGCGAACATGCCTTCCATCAGCTGAAATCCTTAATTGTAATTGCAGCATGTAATGGTGTAATTAGTTGTCTAAGTGACAGGATAGGCTCAAATCTTTCCTAGCATTTTGTAAAAAGACCATTATGTTCCATACTCCTCCCTTTCCTTTTCAAATGAGATGGCACACAAACACTGGAAAGGTTTTCATTTTTAGGACTATGAATACAGCACGTTTATAACGTGAAACTGTAAGATGCTATATGAAAGTAGAGATCACTACCTCAGAGAAGTGGTGTTTCCATATACACAGAGATACAAAGTACCATATTTTAAACGACTCAAGTTTCCACAGGTACATCTCCACCTAAACCCTAGCTATAACCTTGCAAACACAGTTATTACCATTTCATGCACAAGGCAATTGGAGCACAGAGAGGTTAAATAGTATATTTAGGGTCAAACAACTAGCACACTGAAACACGGAGCTAAAATTTGAAGCAAAGTCCAAATCTGACTATAACAGGCATCAAAGTTCATTATCTTATTTTCAGAAGTTACCTAGAACTACTTTCAAAATGCTGGTTCATAGACACATAGGTACATTTTCTAAAATACGGATTCTCGAGAGATGAGAGATTGAGAAGGATTTGAGCTGATAGGTGATACAAGGCTGGAGCCCTCATTTTAATCTCCCTTAAGGATGTTGAGGCATGTGTTCCTTAGAGCACATCATCTGGACTCTGACATACCTTTAGCAGGGCCAGGGTGACAGAATTGCGGACATTTTTATAAAGGGAAATCCACAGAGAGATTTCCAATTGAACCTTGATAACAAAGACAAGCATATAAGACTGACTCATGCTTAATTGGAACCCATCTTAAAGCCAGTATCTAAGTCCTGCCCTTAGCAGGGGCTAAAAAACAAACAACCAAAAACACCACCAGCAAAACTTGTGCCTTCTCAATCATCAGACTCAAATTGGACTTTTAGCAATAAGCTTTCTAATCTGTGACCTTTTACAATGCAAATGATTCTACAGTGAGCATGCTGAACCCAGGAAGATCTTTTTCGTCACGAAGGAAACAATAGTGCGCCAGACAACTGTGTTTGATGGACGTGACAGTGAATAATATCTCTGTTGTATCCTCACTCTATAAATTTAATACATTCTCTTTCAAACACACTATAAGAAATGGAAAAGATTAGATCAGACAAAACCTACTTTTCCTTTTTATTTTTTTTTCCTTTTATTGAAAATGTTCTTTTCCACATAATATATTCTGATTATAGCTTCTCCTCCCTCTACTCCTCCCAGTTCCTCCCAGATCAAATAGAATCTAGTTCCACTCCCTTTATGTCTCTCACTAGAAAATAGGCCGGCTTCTAAGGGATAACAGTAAAAGATAATGTAATGAAAAAATATAATATAAAACAAATGCTAACACGTTGGAATTGGTTAAAAACAAACAAACAGATGGACAAGAACCCAGAAGAAGGCACAAGAAACAGACCCACTCATTTAAACATACAGGATTCCCATAAAACACTAAATAGGAAACCATAATATATATAAGCCAAGTACCTGGTGAAGATCTACACATGCTGCTTCTGTCTCCTATCTCTGTGTGTTCATATGTGCTTTGATCATGTTGATTTAGAGGGTCTTGTTCTGGTGTCCTCATGTCCTCTGGCTCTTACACTTTTTCTGCCTTTTTCCACAGGGTTACATGAGCCCTGCGGGAGGGATTTGATGCACATATTCCCTGCCATTCTCTGCATAATTTCTGGCTGGGGGGGGGGGTGGTCTCTGTTTTTGTTTCCATCTGCTGCAGGAGAAAGCTTTTCTGATGATGGCTGAGCAAGGTCCTGATCTATAATTTCCTCTTTCTTTCTTTCTTCCTTCCTTCCTTCCTTCCTTCCTTTCTGGATTTGGTTTTACTTTAGTTCCCTGGGTTATCTAGTTATCCAGATTTCAGGTTCTTGATCACCTAAGCAAAGTCAACTTGTTATGGGTTCCCTCTCTCGGAATTGGACTTAAGTTAAAGCAGACATTGGTTGGTTATTCCCACAAGATCTGTGTCACCATTGCACTAACATATCTTGTTGGAAGAACACCATTGTTGATCAAAGGGTTTGGGACTGGGTTGATGTTTATATTTCATTTTCTGGTAATGTACAGATTACCTTCCTGTATCATAGATATTAACACATAGGGATGAAGGATCTGTGTAGGTACCAGCTCAATGTCTCTGTGTTCAGTGAATTGTGTAGGTGCTGTCTCTAGCAATGGGCATTGCCATCAGTTTGTAGAGAGCAACTTAGAGTCTTGGCAACAGTTTGGGTTGTTTAAGGGTTCCCATGGAACACCTTTGACCAACAACTCAATTAGATGTAACCCAATTCTAAAACTGGAAGCATCATTTGGTGATAAGAGACAGCCAGTTGGGTCTCTGCCTTCCCCATTATTTGGCAATTTGAATTAGGGTACCTTATATGTATATATTTTAGGAAGTTTCTTCTGTATTGGTTTCCATACTATCCCTCAAATGGCCCTTAAATTTAGCTGTCTCTCCGTCTTCCCTCCCTCATCCTCCTCTTTCCTCTCCCTCCCTACTTCATGCTTCCCTTCCCAACCTCCACATCTATCCTGAACTATCTATTCTACTTCCCTTTTCTAACTACTTCCCTTTTCCCTAATCCATCACCCCTAATCCCTTATTCTATGCTTAATATCTGTGTTTCTATGGACTGTAGCTTGGTTGTCATTGATCTAATAAAATCTGCAGGTAAATGGATAGAATTAGAAAAAAATCATCCCGAGTGAGGTATCACTGACCCAAAAAGAGAAATACAGTATGTATCCATTTACATTAGCTTTTAAAACGTACTTTTCAAAATGGAAAAGTTCCAGAAAGCATGGCTTCCTTTGTCTATGCTAATATCTCACCACTGGATCAGTGCCAAATCAGACACTAGACAAATGATTATTATGGGAATCACAGTTTCTTTTATCAAATATAAGTCCACTTTCCCCAAACCTCCTCTCATGAGTTTCCAAACACAACAAATTCTACTTTTACAAAATAGATGTCTTATTTTAGAACTAATTTTGTCTTCATCTTAACCATTGTCTGGTTCAGAATTCTGTCAGCAGGAGACTAACATGGCTCTAATATTGAAAACTATTAACACATTGTGAATTTTACTGCCTGCTTGGTAATCACACCAGAGTCATTAATTTTAACAGTAAAATTTATGTATTGAAAGAGTATATCTTTCAAAATCCTGCTTTCTCAAGTAATTTTTCCTGAATGGATGTATTTTACTTTACTCCTGATTATAGTGCCCTTGATAATCACATTTGTTCATGGAAGTAGTCATATAGCTCTTATCGATCCCCCTGGAAGCATATACTATATGTGTTGGCATTTCTCCAACCCTCTTTACATGTGGGACTCTCCTCCAGGAAATAGGGAGATTATCAGCTGTGAGAACTGCTTGGGGTAGGAGGGGCCAGCAAATCCTCCTTTGTCTGGGCTTCTCTGCAGGTTTATGTAAAGCAGAAGAGAATAACAATCCAGTGTGCTCATTGAGGATGTTCCACACAGTCCCTACCATGCCCCTCAAAATACTCATTTCCAGTTACTTGTTTGAATGAAGATTTGGGTTCTGTTTAGGCTTTCCCTGTTTCTTACATCTCTCCTGGGAGCAGAGGGAAATCAAAGTAAGGTTTTATTCTGTGTTACCTATTTTATTTTATTTTTTTCGAGGTGGTGTTTTCTATAGGACCATGGTGTGATTGATGCTCTGTCATGAGGCAGGATGGAGACTGACATTTTCTCATGGAGTGGGGAGCAGAGTTCCTATTCTTAAGACTTCTAGACACAACATGATACAGACTTCTGATAACAGCTTGTTCATAGTAAACTCTCATTTTCTTCTTCACTTAGGAGGATTAACAGGTATTTAATATTTATTTATTATGGAGACCACAAAATAGCTATTTTTTCTCTTTGCTTTACTGAAATTTCAGGTAATCAAAACATTTCTCATAAGCTTTTGAGCATCCTAACTCAAAATCCTGCAGCAGCTGACAGCATGAGCTGCTATGCTTGTGAAGGGTCTTCAAAGCATGAACTTGAGAATAAGCCGAGTCCCCTTCTTGTCTTGATGGCTGTTTTCTGTCTTTCGCTCCACTTCTTATAATTCTTTGAAAATGAAAATCTTCCTTTTTAGCATCTTAGAACTAAGCCTCACTTTTACATATTGACTTTTCTCCTGAACAATATAAGGGTATTAGAAAGTAAGATTTTCCCGTACTTATTCTCCCTCAATACTGTTGGCAAACTTTTGACCACACTTTTATCTACCCCATCCCTTGCCGTCCTGCCTCATAAATGAGACATGACTGTTGTGTGACTCAGAAGCCAGTTCATGTTCACCTGTGTCAAGAAACGTATTGACACTTATCTTTACCTTCTTTGCTACTCTCCATTTTCCACCCACTGTCTGGAGTCCCATGTATTTGCCTAAATCACATATTTAGAATTTCACTTAATGCCTGCTGTTTGTAAGCATAACTTTTGTTTGTCTCCAATCGTTTATTCTGCTCCTGAAAAAGAGGTGTGTGTGTGTGTGTGTGTGTGTGTGTGTGTGTGTGTTGTTATGGTTAAGAAATAGGATTCCGTGGGGGCTCCTCAGCTATTGGTTCATAGTTCATGTGTTTTCACTAGTTTGGCTATTTGTCCCTGTGCTTTTTCCAATCATGGTCTCAATATCTCTTGCTCATATAATCCCTCCTCTCTCTTGCTGATTGGACTCCTGGAGTTCCACCTGGGGCTAGGCCATGGATCTCGGCATCTGCTTCCATCAGTCACTGGATGCCCCCATGGAACTGGATCAGGCCCTCTGGATAAGTGAGACAGTCGATTAGCTTGAACTATTTAGGAGGCCCCCAGGCAGTAGGACTGGGACCTGTCCTTACTGCATGAGTTGGCATTTTGAGGGCCTATGTTGGGATACTTTGCTCAGCCTAGGTGAAGGGAGGAGGGGACTGGACCTGCCTCAATTGAATCTATCAGGCTGAGCTGAATCCCCAGGGGAGTCCTTGCCTTGAAGGAGGTGGGAATGGGGGGTGGATTGGGGGGAGGGCGGGGGTTGGGGTGGGAGGAGGGAGAACAGGGAATCCGTGGCTGATATGTAAAATTAAATTAATTATAAAATTAAAAGAAAACAAAAGGAAAACTATCATCTTCAGTAACGGACAATGAACCCTTTCACACCAGTTTAACACATTTGCTTAAATCTTAATTCCCCCCTAAGTAACAGAAATTATACCAGTTATTATTTTTTATAAAAGCTGCCCATTTTAAAATTAAAAAAAAAAAAAGAAATAGGATTCAAGAGAAACACTAGGCAGATTGTCCTTTGGGGTAAGAGATTTGGGGATTTCTTAATGTCATGGAAAGTCAGCATGGTGAGGAATCTGACTAGCCCCACAGACTAAGAAGGGGTGGTCCTCTCTCACAGGTTCACAGACAGCAGAGAGACTCATGCCATGTAGTTAATGAGTAGCCCATTGTACATGCTTGCAATCAGGTTGCTCCTGATTCCCAAGGGGAAGGGTGAGGTCCAAAGGTTACATTCATCATTTAGTTTCATAGTCTTAGGTAGCCATGGGTTGCTAAACCTCCTGTTGGAAAGAGGGGATTACAGAATAGTAATTGTCAGTTTCCTAAAGTCACAGAGAGTCAGAGTGCCTGCCATTTCTTTTACAGTAGTTTTGTCTGTGTGTTAAGGCTGTTGTGGGTGGACTATGTCTTTCCAAGCTCAAAGCTAATATGGATGTGTGTGTAGTTACTCAGCACATCTACTGAATTACTCCACAATCTTTGAGTTCCCATTGTTGGAAAATGCACCTAACAGTGTACCTCGTGATAGGTTGAACAGACTCCAGTGGAAGAGCACATGTATAAGAATATTTAGACAATGCAGATTGGTCTTAATGGGGCAGAGGCACAAAGTAAAATGGAAAGGAAAGAGAAAATGGGTCTGGCAAAAGTTGGAGGATGGGTATGAACATATTTGAAAACAAACTCAAAACCCTTCAAGAACTAAATAAAAAAGGAGACACGATAAAATGAGCTTTAAACATATGGTCCCACTCGCTGATTTTGGCTTAGGAATCACAATTTTAATTTTTGTATCATTATTAAATTCTTCATGATGATAATAGTATGTTAAAGTTGCTGGGCATAGTGGTTACTGTCTTTCATCCTAGCACTTGGGTGACAGAAGCAGGCATAGCTCTGTGAACTCAAAGCCAGCCTGTTCTGTGTGGTGCATTACAGGCAAGCTGAGACTGCACAGTTGAGACCTTGTCTCAAAAAAGGGGGATGGAGCCTGGACAGATCTGGCAGTAAGTGGTTCAGAACCCATACTGTTCTTTCAGACAACCTGAGTTGAAGTCTCAACACCTGTCGGGTGGCTCAGAACTGCCTGGAACTCCAGCTCTAGAGTAGTCTGAATCTTTGGCCTCTGAGGGCAGTGGCACTCAAATGCACGTAGCATATAACTACACAGAGACACATAATTGAAAATAATAAAAACAATTTTTAAAATATGTGAATGAACTATGAAAGAGGAAACATAAAAACAATCACCATTTCTTTTTAAAAATATTTCACAGGGAAGCTACACAGATTAGTGAGTTAAGAGCACTGACAGCTCTTCCAGAGAATCCAGGTTTGATTGCCAGCACTTACAAGGCAGCTTACAACTACCTAGAACTCCAGTTCTAAAGGATCCAGAGGTCACTTCTGGTCTCCTTAGAAAGCGGGCATTCACCTGGTACATATACATCCATGCAAGTAAAAAATAAAAGTAAATCACACATGCATATCTCTCTCTGTCTCTCTGTTTCTCTTTCCCTGTCTGTCTCTGTCTGCCTGTCTGTCTGTCTGTCTGTCTGTCTGTCTCTCTCTCTCTCTCTCTCTCTCTCTATATATATATATATATATATATATATATATATATATATAATATATATATATTTCCTTTGAAGTACTTCATATAGTAAACTTGTTAAGTGAAGAAAAGTTTAGAGTAAACCTTGCCAAAGTAACATTTTTTTTTTCTTTTCAGGGTGGGCACAGTTTATTTTTATCATCTATTTTCCCTATGCACATTTTAATAATAGAAAATGAACTTTCACAAGATTTCAAACAAACCGAGCAATAAAATGACAAATGAAAAGAATAGTGCATTGAGATTCAATCTTATACCTCAGAACGATAGTTATCAAGAAAAAAATTACAAAAAATACTGGTGAATATACAGTGAGGACACTTATACACAGCTAGTCAGAATATAAATTGGTGGAACTACTGTGGAAATTAGTATGGAGGTACTTCAGAAAACTAAACATTGATTTGCCATATATCACCCAGGTTACGTCTCTCCTCGGTATGTACACAAAGGTCTTCAGCATATCACAGAGATAGATACCTGCATGTCAATGTTTATTGCAGCACTACTCACAATATCTATGAGAGAAAACCAACCTAGATGTCAAAAAGCAGATTTATAGCAATAAACACCAAAATTATGTGATATGAAGGGAAAGATATAACTAAAAATAATTATATTAGACAAAGTAATTCAGTCTCGGAGAGACAAATGCCTTGCTTTCTCTCATTTGTAGGTCCAAGTTTTATAGACATGCACAAAATAAAGTATGCATGTATGGCATGGAATTAGAATCAATCTGTAGACCAGTCATTGCTTGACTATTCCTACAATCTCTGAGCCACCATTGTCCCAGCACATCTTGTAGGCAGGACAAGTTGTAGTTTGAAAGTTTTGTGACTGTGTTGGTGTACCAGTCCCACCACTGGAAGCCTTCTTGCTTGGTTACAGAAGATGGTAGTTTCAGGCTATGTATCCTCCATTACTGGGAGTCCTGGTTTGGCTCACCCTCAAAGGTATAGATATGATATTTATTTTAACAAAATGAACTAGGTTTTAAAAGATGTGTGTGAAGCCTTTAATCCCAGCACTCGGGAGGCAGAGCCAGGCGGATCTCTGTGAGTTCGAGGCCAGCCTGGACTACCAAGTGAGTTCCAGGAAAGGCGCAAAGCTACACAGAGAAACCCTGTCTCGAAAAACCAAAAAAAAAAAAAAAAAAAAAAAGATGTGTGTGAAATATGTAACTTCTCAGGTTAAAAGAAAAGAGTCAACAGACTTCTAATGCTGGATGTAGTGAATATGAAGCATTGTATCAATTACAAATGCTGCTATTTCCACACAGTTTTGGCTAATGCAAAGCCCATCAAAACATTGGGAAAGGTTTCTAACATTGTTGGGGAGGGATTTCTCAGCTTCTTTGCTGGGACTGGAACTGTAAAATCTAACCATGGCCCCAGCTCTGTTTTGTGTCACTTCTGTGGTTATACTTGGCACTTCACTACGAAACATTTTAATCCTTATTTGTAAGATATACATAGTAATGAGTGTCTACAATACAAGAAGCCAAGAAATATGTTAAGTTCCTTTAGTGTGTCATGCTTTTCAAAACACAGTAATATTAATTTTTTTCATATTTATTTTTATACAGATTTATTAGAATGAATTAATAAAAACTGTGTGTCAAGTTAAACAAAAATGAATGTCATACTTTAAAAATCAGGAAATACAATATTTTAAAAAGCCAATTAATTTCGAATGTATAATTAAGTATGACTATAAATGTAAGTGCATTTATCTGTCTCCACATAAACCCAATTATAAACCATGCTATCAGATAAATTCGTTTTTAAAAGTTCATAATATTTAAAAAAAATAAAGCCAAATAGTATTTTTACAATCCCTTTTCTTATGGTCTTGAACATTTTAAAAAGATTTATACTCTTTCATGTGTATATATGTGTGCCTACATGAGTTTATGTGCACCAAGTACATGCTTGGCACCCGAGTAGGCTAGAGGGTGTCAAATCCCCTGGATGAAGTTAGAGGTGGTTATGAGCTGTCTGAAGTAGGTGATAAAAATCAAATTGTCCTTTGGAAGAACAACACATGGTATTAACTGCTGAGACATCTTTCCTGCCCCTCTTGAGTTTTTTTTTTTTTAAATCAGTAACACATTAGTATATAATTAAAAGATATAAAAGTACTACATGTAAATAATTTTAGAAATTGCTACAGCTATGTGTATTTAATATTAGTGTTAATTTAAAAACTATATATGAAACTTTTAAATTTATATAGTAATTGTAACTCTTCCTTATCAACTTGACTGAATTTGGAATCACCTAGGAGGTACAGTTTTAAAACAGAATGGGAGATCCACACTAAAGATGGATGGCACAAACCCATGGCTTGGGGATCCAGACTGAATGACCTGAGAAGGAGAAAAGGCCCGATGAATACCAGTGTTCAAAGCTCTCTCTGCTTTGCAATATTTAGAGATGTGAGTCTGCAACCTCATGGACTTATTGCCGTGTATTCATTTGAGCAGTGTCAACAGTTTGTGAATGTTGAAATGCCCTCCATGTTGTGATCAATGATCGATTATATGCTCAAACCAGGAACTGAAATAAATGTATCCTTCTCAAATGCTTCTTGTCAGATACATGGTCATAGGAATGAAAAAAAAAAAAAAAAAAAAAAAAAAAGACAGCCGGGCGGTGGTGGCGCACGCCTTTAATCCCAGCACTCGGGAGGCAGAGCCAGGCGGATCTCTGTGAGTTCGAGGCCAGCCTGGTCTCCAAAGCGAGTTCCAGGAAAGGCGCAAAGCTACACAGAGAAACCCTGTCTCGAAAAAAACCAAAAAAAAAAAAAAAACCAGAAAAAAAAAAAGACAACAAATGCATACATACTCTTAGAGCTTGTCTGCTGTGGGATGTTCTGTATGGCAAAAGTGTTGCTGATTGGTCAATAAATAAAACACCGATTGGCCATTGGCTAGGCAGGAAGTATAGGCGGGACAAGGAGGAGAATAAAGCTGGGAAGTGAAAGGCTGAGTCAGAGAGACACTGCCAGCCGCCTCAATGACAAACAGCAGGTGAAGATGCCGGTAAGCCACGAGCCATGTGGCAAGGTATAGATTAATGGAAATGGATTAATTTAAGCTGTAAGAACAGTTAGCAAGAAACCTGCCACAGCCATACAGTTTGTAAGCAATATAAGTCTCTGTGTTTACTTGGTTGGGTCTGAGCGGCTGTGGGACTGGCAGGTGAGAGAGAGTTGTCCTGACTGTGGGCCAGGCAGGAAAACTCTAGCTACACTTGTCTATATTACGAACTGTGTTTCCTGCCAGGCTAGCCACTGGGTAAGCAGATACCATGATTTATTTCCTATTATTTAAGATATGGGATATTATTTTAGAATTTCCAGTGACTAAACAAAAAGAAAATCTCAAACTTGACATTTATATGGTTTTCCACATTTATGTTAGCTCTCAATTTGAAATAAAGCCTTGTGTGTCCTATATTGTGACATGGGAAGACATTTGGTTATACCATAGTTAACTTCTATAATTTCAATGAGTTCTAATAACCCCATCATTACCTGACTGGAAAAGAAATGTATTCCAAACCCCTAGAGGGCAATTCAAGGTGTCTTACATTAGTTTTTGTATCCTGATTATTAAAGAATCATTTGACACCTAAATTACTCCGTGTTTATTGCTTCAGTGTGATTCTCTGCACATTGCTGGCTTTATAGTATATATTTTGTGTGGGCTTGACTAATGCTCCTGTTCCATCTTTAAAAGTCTCCCTCCTGGACCACTGATTAAGAGTAGTTGCTACTCATGCAGAGGACATGGCAGTTCACAACCATTTGCAATTCCAGTTCTAGGGGATCCAATGTCTTCTTCTGGCTCACAAGAAAACTGAATGCCTGTGATGCACTTAAATGCAGGCAGGAAAACATATATATAAATTAAAAACACATCTTTTTTTAAAAGTTCCCCTTTTTATCCTATAACTTAAGACAAAGTAATAGCTTAGAGATACTGACTGATCTAGCTCCTGCAGTAAATTAACCAATACAAATCAGGAAGTAAGTATTGCCTCTTCATTTATCTAGGAGCATAAATTAAACCAAACCAGTCAACCACTCCAACCTTCCATCATAAATGGATTTAAAATAGACTGCTCATGTAGTTTATAATTTTGCAACAAATAGCATGGGAGGTGTAATTCAAACCTAGGATATAACTCAGTGGTGGGAAGGAATATCCAAATGAAAGCTTTGAAATGGCAAGTTCAGAGAAACAGAGCAGTGACAAAATTGAGTGCTTGGAATGTTATCAGCATTTTATTCTTTGATACATTTTTTTGGATCCTTTCCCCGAAGGGAGTTGGTTCTGATGAACTATTACCTAAAGATGAAACTGGTTCTGATGAACTATTAACTAAAGATGGAACTACTAAATAGTAGTTGAAGTGATAAAGAGAAATTTTCTTCTTGTTCTTTTATGCAAGTCTTGAATTATACTATTTTCAATAGAAGGCTGATTTAAATTGGGATTTTGGTAGTTTTATTATATAGTATGAACTTTTTATTTTTGCTTTGATGTAGCTTAGACATTACAGACCTCACTTAGGAAATGATGAAAGGAAGGTTGGAGTTACAAAATTGAAATCTCACAAAGCTGGTGTCTCAGATCAAAGACTTCAGATGAAAATAATGGACTGAGTGCTGATAATTCATTCTTACAAAGAGATACACTATTATCCACCCCAGGCTGTATTATGAAACTCATTGCAATATCATGTAACCAGGCAGTTAATAACACTGAAATATTATGATAGCCCTATTGTTACCTGATCATAATATCTGAAGATCAAGAATTTGTAGAAATAATAAAGTGAAACATCTATAACTTCATGAAGAAGGATGACTCATTGAATAGTTTGATTATCAAAAATATAAATATGAAAAAATGATTTAATATGGGTAATTATATTATACATATATATATATGTTTATGCCTATATTTGAAAGTATTGTTATTAAACATACCACACACAATTGTAAGCATTCATAGTACTACCATCAACCTTCTAATTACAAACAAAATTAAGAATATAGAAATACAAGAAAAAATACAGATTTCAAAAATAGCATTTGAGATGCTAGAGAGATGACTTGGCAGTTAAGAGCGTTTGCTGCTTTTTCAGCGGATCAGGTTTTCCAGCAGCACAGAGTGACTCACAATGATCTATAATTCCAGGTCCAGGGTATCTGTTGCTTTCCTCTGGCCTACAGGGGCATCAAACACTTGCATGGTACACAGACATAAATGCAGATAAAACACCCATCCACATAAAATAAATAAATAAAAATTTTAAAATTTCACCTCACCATCATGAATAAAATTTATAATGCAGCTGGGTGGTGGTGGTGCATGCCTTTAATCCCAGCACTCGGGAGGCAGAGGCAGGTGGATCTCTGTGAGTTCGAGGCCAGCCTGGGCTACAGAGTGAGTTCCAGGAAAGGTGCGAAGCTACACAGAGAAACCCTGTCTAGAAAACCCAAAAAAATTAATAAATATAATAAAATAAAATTTATAATGCCCTTTAAATAAAGAATATTACTCATAAGAAAGTTCTGTATTTGCAAGTTTGATTGACTAAAATTTGGGTTCCCAGCAGGTTAAAATAACATGATTCAGAAGCTTAGTAGAAATTCAGTATGTCTAAGTCACAACAAGGCTTGTTGAGTCAACATTCAAATGAACTTGGGCATCCACACAGACACGTCAGGATTCTTCAGAAAGTGACTGACAATTGAACTGAGCCACCTGAAGAGTAAAAGCCATAACCAAATATTGATCCTAGCAATGACTATGAAACATTCTTCAGTTATCCTGTATTTCTGGTTTTCTGCCTAGGCAGAACTATACAAGTTTTTTTTAAAGTATTTTATTTATTCTCATTCTGTGCATAGATGCTTGTGCACAGGACATGTGTGGAGGTTAGAGAACAACTTTTGCTACGGGTTCTCTCTTTCCACTGTGGGTTGCAAAGACAGGAGTCAGACCGAAGCTTTGCGTGCTTTTCTCTGTTGAGCTGTCTTACCAGCCCCCTAGCTAACATTTTAAACCAAAACTTCACATGTGCTGCAGGTATTCCAAAAGTTTTCTCAGGTTTCAGACTGTGGAAAATATTTGCCATAGGTATCTCATCAAAGACTATTATGTGAAAGATACAAAGAAGTCTTAAGAGTCAAAGTTAAATAGTTAGCCAATATCAAAAAATAGTCAATATTAAAAAAAACTCACCATAAAAAGACATATACATGGTAAACTAGTACATGAAAATGTGCCCCATGTAATATACTGTTGGATAACTGGAAATTAAAACAATAATGAGGCACAACTAGGTACCTGCTGGAACAATGATAACCCATAAGTTCAATGGTACCAGAAGTAGGGTAGGATAGTAACACAAGGGGGAAGGTGCCCTTTGGAAGAGAGTGAGGCAATTCTTTCCATGGAACATACCAGAGGGCATATGCAATTGAACACTGTACTAACTCTCCTCACAATAGAATACACAAAAACTAAGACAAAAAGCATGCAAAGCCAACAAATAAATGTAGGTTGTACTAGGCAAAATAGAGTCTAACTAAGTATATAACTCCATTCTATATCCTATTTTCAGAAACTAATATTGCCTTATATGATAAAATGTGATTGTGGTTTGAGAATAAATGTCTTTTAAAATATCCGGGAGTTAATCATAATCTTAATCTTAAGGGAATTCTCAAGACTGAGGACTGAATATTTCTGGGTTTCCATGTACTAAGTGATGTGTGATGCTTCCATCATTTTGGTTCTGAATAATGCAGAGAGCACAGGAGATCCATTACTTGTGTTTAAACAGAAACTTTCAGTAGTTTAGGAACTTGAAGACTGCTGAGCAACTTTAAAGGGAAATAACATTTCATTCAGATAATTATCTAAGTGTCTTCTTTTGTTACTAATGAATAACCACTTAGCCTTTTTGAAAAAAATGAGGATGGTAACATCAGAGAGGAAAAGCCAAGCACTAGTACATTAAACACTTTGCATGAATATGGGAGTCTAATTCAAATGAAAAAAAATGTGCACTACATAGTGTCTATAGAAGGCCATTCAGTTGCATGAAAAAGCATCCTCAAGGAAAGGCTGTCCCTTTTTCACTCTCTTATACAGCATTCTCTAAGTAAGGTTCTTATTTTACATAAGTGATAGTTATAGTAAACACTACCACAAAATTTGTCATCTTAAGAACTACTTCTTTGACCGAAATAAACAAACACTATATTCCTAAAATCAATGTTGTTTTACTTTGGTTTGCTTTACACTTTTCCAGTATTATATGTTGATTCTTTGTGAACAAATAGTGGCTACCGTTTAAAACTTATATGAACTCTGGAGTCTATCCTAGACTGTGGAAAACACTACTATATAAATCTAGCTGCTACATATTAATTTATACAGCACAAGATGTCACTGTTTATATTTGCACCCATAGTCCCAGACACTCCACAAAGACTCGTTCAAATTCTCTGGTCATTCTTCCTCTGGTGCTGGATGTTTTGGTGGTTGGTGTTATTAGAAGTGCTAGGACACTCAGAGAAGAGGTAAGGATGGGGTGACTTTTTTGAGTCATCTAAATATCAATGAAGAAAAAAGGAAGGTAAGAAGAAAGAAGATAAAGGAAGGAGGGGAAAGGGGCAGTGGAAAGGAAAGGACAGGAGCAGTAAGAAGGAAGGAGGTGCTAACTGTGTGGAAACTGAGGGACTGCGTGTTAGTTGTATTGTTCTGAACTCCAATTGTTCTGAGGCAAGCCCACTTGGGTGAAATGGAGAATTTACCTATCTGAACACTTACGTCCTACATAGAATTTCAGGATTTTATTCTAATACAGAGAGCACAGTGCTGACATCACTAAGTCTTAAAGTGTAGTCATCCTTCAGCAACCTCAAGGCATTAATTCCAGTATTTTCACAGATATTAACACCCAGAGGCCCTCAAATTCATTGTGTAATAATATTTGCATGTCTTCCTGGACAATTAAATTATCTCTCTATTGATTAGAATATATAATATCATGTAATTGTTACATTGATCATTCTCATAAAATATTGTTTAAGAATCATGATAAGAAAAAAGTTAGCATGTTCAATGCACATAGAATTTTGTTTGCAAACGTATTTTGATACCATCACTGGTTAAATCCACATACACAGAACTTAAAAATATGGATTCCTAATGATAATTTCATAAATACACTCAAAGTATTTTCAATATATAAATATACATATATTATATGTATATAACAAATTACAAGATGACATTGTTTTGTTTGAAACTAAAGAACCATAGCATTCTTGATAGTTCATATGATTATAAACATCTTGCTTGAGATGCTGGCCAGGCAAGAACTTAGTTCTAGAATTTACATATGTCATTACTGAAACTCTTACTGCTGAGGGTCATATCAAACCTGTTATCTAATTATTATGAGGGTGCCATTCAACTCAGTAGGGAGAGAAAATTGTTCAAATATATACCTTTGGTGACTAAATTGGGAAACTGCAGCCACGTTTCCTGAAAGAATGTAATCACGATCATTTTATTTGCACCATGTAACCGCTACAACAGCAATAGGTTTCGTCTCAAGAGAAAACATTTGGTGCCATAAATAAGCAATAACGTATGGAGAAAACCATCAGCAAGAAGATGAGAGCTGAGTTCTGTTACAATATTCCTTATTATTTTACGCTGTATGAAACAATAATGTTTTTTTCCCCTGTTAAGATAGCTGAATAATGTCAGCGGGAAATGCTAGAAAAACATATTCAATCATCACTTCAGTAGCTTCTCTATGGAAAGAAAACATGCCTAGTTTGAAGGAAGATTCTTACAAAGCCAAAGAAAATCTCCAAAATGCCTAGGGCACATGCATCCATTGTAGGACAGTTCTATTCAGGAGATACACAAAATAATACAGGAGTGGGACTTGTCCATAGCATGGAAAGTATTTTGATGCTGAAGCCCTGTGCTTGACATTCCTACTATTGTAGTGTTAGTTCGTTCTAGTCTTTTTAAATCCCTTAATTTCTGTTAAGATATATACTTACTTTTTATGAGTTTATTAAAATATTTTGTATGCAAACTTCACATATTATATTTCCTATCAAATTTGGTTGCACATAAGTAGAAACTTTCATTTGTTATTACAAAAACTTCAAGCTGGCATGTGTGTTTCCATGCATGTAGATATTTTAACTAGCAATTTTAGGATAATTAAAATGTCAGAACTAAAACTAAATGCCAGAGTGGGTTGGTGTCACTGTTACTTTACTATTGCTGTGAAAACACACCATGACCAAGGCAACTTGTAAAAGTAAGCATTCAATTTGGGGGCTAACTGTTCCAGAGTGTAAGACTACATGTTCCCAGTGGCAGAGAGCATGGCAGCAAGCAGATGGGCATGGCTCTGGAGGAGTAGCCTGGAGCTTACATCTTGGTTGGCAAATTGAGGGGACAGAGAACTAACAGGAAATAGAATGGGCTTTTGAAACCTCAAAGCCCACTCACAGTGACACACATCCTCCAAAAAGGCCACACCTCTTAATGATTTCCAAACAGTTCCACCAACTAGTGGTCAAGTATTCACAAGAGCCTATGGGGACCATTCTCATTCAAACCACCATAGTTGGTATCAAAGAAAGGAAATGTTTTAAGGCAAAATGATAATTAATAACTAAAGATTAACCAATATAAGTATCTACACTAGCCTGAAGGATCATGCATATGTCCTGGTTTGGACACCATTACTGGGAGAAATACTGACTAAAAGCAACTTGGGGAGGAGAAGGTGTGTTTGGCTTACAGATTACAGTCTTTCATTAAGCGATGCTAAGGCAGGAACACAAGATAGGGCCTTAAGGTAGAAACTACTGTTGAGGAATACTGCCTAGTGGCTTGCTACTAGTCTCCTGTTCATCTACCTTTCCCATAAAACCCAGATCAACCTTCATAGTGTTGGCACTGCCCACAGTGGACTGGGCCCTCTATCGTTAATCAGGAAAAGGTCTCACAGACTTAACCACAGGCTATATGAAGGAGGCAATTCATCAATGGGGGTTTGCTCTTTCCAAGTGTGGCAAGTTGACCACTAAAACTATGTATGACAGCATGTAACCATTTCATACTAAGAGTTAGTAACTATTACAACCACATAATTAAATGCATGTTTAAAAATAGCATGGCTATAGAAAGAGACAGAACCCTGAATAGTTAAAATAACTGTTTACTCTAATTGTTTTCTGATAAGCAGGTCAAACACAAGGAAAACAGGATTACCAATCTGACCCTAAGAAATTCCTTCCCCATCTTTCCTACATTAGTAATCTTGTCATCTAACTCACCTGATTAGGTTAATGAGATAATCATGATTATCATTTTTTTCTCCCTTTCTTTTATATTGAGTAACTACAGCCTTATTATGCCTTTACTCATTGGAAAAGCCTCATAAAAAGGGCTTCAGACTGTTTTGTTAATAAATACATGCATGCATTTTCTTCTCATAACTGGACAATAGCCATAGAAAATGACAGAATTCATACTTTTTGAAAAATTAATTGCTTTTATTGTTATTATGCTGTGGGCTGAGGTATTATTTAAGGTAGAAAATTTTAGAAAATCACATAGAAATTTATGTTTCACAATTATATCCTGTATTTCAGGAACAGTGAGTATTTATTTAATTTATTTCATATTATATCACCTAATATACAAATTATATTTTAAATACACTACATGTGTTACAAAATATAATAACTTACACAAATGTGTATGGGAAAAGCATGTTGTATCTGTAAGTGAAAGAAAACTGAATTGGCCATCTTTTCTAGAATCTGTATGTATAATTATAATAAAGAATAGGGGTTGAAGATGCCTCAGTGGTTTTTCAAACTGCTTTTTCAAACATTTGGAGTTCAGTTACCAGCACTCACGTCACAGAGCCCATAAACACCTTGTAATGCCAGCTTCCTGGAATCTGGTACCCACGTCTAGCCTCTGAGGGTACTGCATATATGTTGTGAACATACAGATACTAAAAGACACATGAATACACATAAATAAAAAGTAAAATAAATCTTATTGAAAAAAGAACAAGTATGGATAGTAGCCATTGAAACACTAATTATGATTGATAATAAGAACCTACAGAAGAACAATTGGTACTGTAACATGACTCAAGACAAATCTATAGGACAAAGAAAATGTGCTCCTAAAGGATGAAGCAGCATTGTCTTGGCCATTGTCAAGAACTACTCCTCCTCTCTTACATGAACTCCATTCATGAACTGTGTTATAATTCAATGATCCTAAGAAACTGGATTTGACATATCTGCTTGGACATGCAATTAGATTAGCTCATTTTCTATTTTAATCTTAACACAAGTGTTTCTGATTTAAGCATTCAAACTCAGCTAAACCCTATAAGGTCTGTCAATTTCATCTACAAAGCTCTTTTGTTAGACAGTTCCACCAAATGTTGGACAATTCGTTTTCCTACGAAAAGAACTGATCAGTAGAATGAGTTATATCTTTAATGCATAGACAGATCACTGGATGACTGCTAATGTATTACTAGCCAAGCAGAATCTTTTCTGAAGGAGGCTTGCAGCCCATGGCATAAACTGATTAAAAACCAACGAACGAGTATTTTCTAGATTTCTTGTATATTAATGAGAAAATGATTCTAAAAGCTTTTCTACACTTGTGACCTTCAGCTTCCTGAAACTAGACCAAATTGAAGTAGCCCTGTCAGCCCTTAGCTTAACATTTTATATTTGAAAATGGAGTTATTGCCATTAATTGTAATTTTAAAGTTTTATTGTCTGCTCTCATGCTTGCATCCTTCCACGGGAGGAAGTGGTGAGACAGCATCGCTCTGGGTTTATGTGCATGTGTTTGTCTCTGGAAAGCAGAGTGCTACACAGGCAACAGCTGCCAGAAGAGTAAATAATTACTCAGAAAGTGCCAGCTATAGAAACAGTACTGAATTCAAAACCCTAACTTTGGATAGTCAAATTATCAATATTTGCTAAAACCTTGGAATGCTATTTAAAATAAAAACAGTTGGTACACTTAGACATGAGGCATAAAATACAGCATTTATTAATACTTCAGTATGTTCTTTGGGTTGTATGCAATTAAAAACAGATGCTGCAAGACAACTGCATTAGAAAACATTTTAGAGTACAGAATAAAATAGATTTTTTTTCTTGATATTAAAGATAAATAAAAATGTGGATGGGACATAGAATAAAGAACACCATTTGTCACTTTATGTTTTCTAGATTTCTGAAGTTCTGATATATGGCAGTCCAATTATGCAGTGAGAAAAGTAACCTTCTATGAAGAAAAATACCATAGTCAGAGTTTCTAAGATGTTTTTGGACAATGTCTCAGACCCACAGCTGTGGTGCATGAACACCCATTCTTTCCAAGCTACATCTTCACCTTTCATATGTAAATATTTGAGGATACTTCCATACGAATTTTCAATTCCCTGCTTTCTGACTCACATTACTAAGATTAATGGAGAAACAAAGTTTTCAAAGAAGACTGAGTGCTTTAATAAAGCATCCCTTTGAGACTATTGAGGTAAACTTTGAACTTAAGTAAATGTCCAGGTATCAGATTGCTATGAATTTAATTGGTAATCTGATTGACAGAGCATATCATATTTCTAATGCTTATTTTTCTACATGTTTGAGTAATCGAAGAATGATCTGAAGTACAGGAAGAATGAAAGTATACATTATGATGTAGTCAAATCACCTTCCTGTTCGAAAACTCAAGTCTGGTGCAAAATAAAAAACTAAATAAATGCCATCATCAGGTTGGTCCATGTTTTCAGAAGTTAGGTTCCTGAGTAGCATCCATTTGTCAAGTATGAATGAACTTGGACATCAAAATTCCTCTATAGGCATTTATATAAAATAAAACAAAATGCCCACAAAATAAACACAGAGACCATTATTTGTTGGTCATTGGACTCCCCTGGAGTGTGACTGATAGACCCACTGACATTCCATTGTAGATATTGATTTACCCTTTCCCAGAATGGAGTTGTAATTCTGTGTCCACTCTTCATTTCAGTGTTGGGATTTTGTGTGTTTTGAACATGTGCAGGTCTTGTGCATTCTGGCCACATTCTCGAAATTCTTTCATGTTCATTACTGCTCTATTCATAACAGTCAAAAACTAGAAACACCCTAGATGTCCATAAACTAATGAAGAGATAAATGAAAATGTTGTTCATTTACAATATATCTGCTTCAGTCCAAATCACCACAGAGATTAGATACACAGGAGGGAAGAAGGAATTTTCTAAGGAAGGGAAAATGGAACATAAAGTTATAAAGTGGAAACTAGAAAAGGAGGATGAAATGGGTGGGGGATGATAGAGCAGGGTAAAGGAGAGATTATGGGGAGGGACAATTAATACTAAAGGCCTTTTGAAAAAAATATGGTACTGTGGATATCGTTCTGCATAAATAAAACACTGATTGGCCAGTGGCCAGGCAGGAAGTATAGGCAGGACAAGGAGAGAGGAGAATTCTGGGAAGTGGAAGGCTGAGTCAGGGAGTCACTGCCAGCTGACGCCATGACAAGCAGCATGTGAAGATGCCGGTAAGGCACGAGCCACGTGGCAAGGTATAGATTTATGGAAATGGATTAATTTAAGCTGTAAGAACAGTTAGCAAGAAGCCGGCCACGGCCATACAGTTTGTAAGCAATATAAGTCTCTGTGTTTACTTGGTTGGGTCTGAGCGGCTGTGGGACTGGCGGGTGACAGAGATTTGTCCTGACTGTGGGCAAGGCAGGAAAACTCTAGTTACAATATGGAAACCTAGTTGTAATTTTTTTAACAGGAGGCAAGCAAATATTCACATATGTGTCAAATGTATCTGTGTAGTCATCCAGAAGACAGTGTTCACCCATTTTTACTGTCATGGAGAGAACTGCATGATACAACAGTAAGAAAAGCAGTTTCATTATGAACAAGCTATAAACTGTATCATTTAGGAGGGACAGTGATTCAACTTAGAGGTTATGTGTCTACTGAAGAGTTCCTAGGACTTTCACCTTTTCCTTTACACATAAAAGAAGTAAATGGCTCAGTTATATTAAACAAAAAGGACAAAACATGCAAACAACACACCTACAATAGACTTGTGTTTTAAGACATTGATATTTTATGTAATCAATAGAAACGTTTTATTCTTTTAATTTATAGGTCATTTTCCCTCACTGTTGTAGCTAAAGAATTTACAGTCTTTATACTATCACTGGAGTCCCTTGAGTATGCATTTTCTTTCTCATTTCAATTTAATGAATCCTAGACATAAAATCTCTAAAACTAAGAGCTGGTAGAATTCATACCAGAATCCTCTGTAAGAATATTATAAGCATAACTGTAAATGACCACTTGATTAGTGCTTCACTTGTATTTTTGAATTGTACTTCTCTGTTTCTACAGGCCCACTGCTGTATAGAAATTCACAAGCAAACCATCAGCAACTGCTTACTGGAATAGACAGTTTTAAACATTGTAAAAATTGGACTCTGCCCGAAGTTTCTCTTAAACATATTACTAATTACCTATGAAACAAAAACACTACTCACTAAACCCAACTGTCATCTTTGCATTCTAATGGTCTTCACCAATCAGTCACCAGGCTTCACTGTAGTGCTAATGAATGCCCAGCACCTTCTCTAACTCCCCTCCTACTTCCTTATACTCTTTCCTTTTACAGTGGTGTCTCTTTCCATCATTCTCATCTCTGTCAAAATTTCAAATATTTCCATGGCCTGCTCAGACATGATTCTTTCGCCCAAGCCTTCTGTGACACACATATTTATAACCAGGCCATCCCGTTCTTGCATTTCTGATTCAACATTACACAATTGTAAGTGCCTAGTAATGGCTTAAGTGCTAAATGGGTATATAGCTATGAAGACCACAGCCAGCAACAATCTCTTTCCAACACTGAGTGTTTTTTTCTGAATGTAATGGGTTCTAGCACATGCGTACAGACTTCATAAATTAGATAGAAGTGATAAATGTATCATTTGTTATTATAATTATGCACAGTAGCATTATTGTCTTTAGAGACTGTCTTTATCACTAAAGTAAATCTCTATTGACTTGTCTAGGAAATTGAAATGTGATTTGGATGGTGATAATCCAGGCCACATTACCCAGAAACTGAACAACCAGCCAGTTTGGAGTAATTCCAAATGTCTGGAGAACTGAACTCCAAGCATTAGGGTGCCTCCAAATCAGTTGCACTGCTAATCAAAATGCAGATGTCCGGTTTGCTGAGCAGAAATTTTATTCTAAGATTATGAAGTAGGAGATTGGAGGCCGTCCTTTGTATTTGATCAAATATCTAGATGGTTCATAAACAGTTGTCCCACTTTATAAGACAGTCTCAGCCACACAACACTTGCAAATATTTCTGTAATAATAATAATAATAATAATAATAATAATAACAGTAATAATTAAGTGATGGCATATATAGATTATTGGAACAACCTTCAATGAAGCAAAATTCTTACTGTTTGAGAATTAGTGTTAGAGTTGTACACTTCCCAATACTCCTCAAAGGATGTTTGTTTTTGTTAATATTAACATAACAAAACTGATGTTATATACCTTTGAAAAAGAGACCCTCAGGTCTTACTCAGAAGAAATGGAAGAATTATTTTGAGCTAGAGTTGATTATTAAGGAAGTAAACTCTAGTGTGATTTTCCCCTTATGAAACACTATTGAATAACCATCTGGACTCCATAATTTCTTTCATGAATGGCCTTCAGTACAACTTCAAATTTCCTCTACAGAAATAAAAATTTCAAAAGATTTTGCTTATTAGTGGAAATTTTTGCTAATTGCAGTCTTCAAAGTCTAAATCAGAGCTGATTTTGTTACCCAAAGACATACAGTATTAGAGTATATTGTATTAATCCTTAAATGCCTTCTTAATTATGGCTGCAGTTTTTAGTACATTGTTTAGCTTTTTTTCTTTTAAATGGATCCAATTAAGTTTTGATTGGCCTTTTTTCCCCAGTGAGATTATAAACTAACTCTTATCTTCTTCACTTGTAATAGATTTGTTCAATCAGCATAAAGAAAAATTCAGTTGTACCAATTGCTTAAAACATAAAGTTGCCCCTGGCATTTGTTAACATTCTAAAGGTATTTGCACCTATTTACTTTTATTACTGATTTTACGTTCTTAATTAGTTCTGCTAAATCTTTTTTTTCCTTTCATTTTGTGTTGATATCATTTTTTTTTAAATTCAGGGCACTGTGTCACTAATAGTTCCTCTAAACTGTTTTAATTTTCTCCTGCCTGTGAAACTTCAGTGTTTCTAGAGGTGTCAGGTACGTAAGGCAACTATTGGGATCAGTGCTGAATCTGGGTCCTAAGGAAGGACTTAATCACGCATCCTTTCTAAACCAGCTCTCACTTAGCTACTGTTAGAAGGAAGAACAGGAAACTGGAAATACCCTTAATCTCTATTCTTTTCTGTTGAATGACAGGGGTAGCTATAAATGTTATAGGTGAAATGAATAAGGGGCACAATCAATAGAGATTCTGTTGCTATCATTGATAGTACTTATTATTCCTTATTGATATGAAATTTTATTTTAGGCCAAACACAGGTACACTCATTTCTCTCATTAGAGATTGATATTTTTCAAAAGAGGAAGAACAAAGCATAACTTGGTGGCATCAATTATTCATTTTAAAATCAAATGTAAGTGGTTTGGAAGAAAGCAGAAAGACTACTCTTAAAGCACTATTTTTTTAAAAAAAATTTAAAATAATGATTTTCGTATGTGAATATTTTAAGTACCAAAAATTAATAATATTTTAAAAAATCACACTTGTAGTATCTCTATATTGATTATTAACTTAATATTTTTAAAGTCTACAAATATAGTTGTATATCTGTATCAAAGAATCTAATTCTTTACCTCAATAGATATCCACTGTTACCATATCACTTTCATAGCAAATTATAAATTTCAAACATTGAAATAGAAAGTAATTGTATAAGAACATTAAAAGTTGAGTATATATACATTAAAGCCATAGCCAGTTAAAACATTGAAAGCGCAAACGTTGACAATTGTGGCCACACATTTTGAAAAAATTTACATGTAGCCTAATGCAATAATTAAGTACAAACTTATTAATTAGTTATTTCACTGTTATATTTTATAAAACTCCATTGGGTATTCGAGTGATGGCTCAGAAGTCAAGAGAACAAACTGTTCCTACAGAGGAACTTGTCTGATTCCCAGAATCCATGTTGGGCCCCTCAAAAATGCCAGTAACTCCAGATCCAGGAGAACCTAACACCTTCGTTCCATGGAAACACCAGCATTCCTGTGTAAACATCTACACACAGATCACACACACACACACACACACACACACACACACACACACACACACACATACACACACAATTTAAAAAGTAAGAATTAAAAAAAATTCTATTGGTCCTTTAATTTTATTTTAGATTCTTCTAGTTACTTGTATGAAAGAAATGGGTCTAAAAATATAATCAGTTGGCTGTGAAATAATATTTTGTGCAGGACAAAAAGATGTTTTTGAGTAAAAAATAACTATAGTGAACTGCACAAAATTGTGTTCATCTGTGTGAAAGAAATAGAAGTAATAGGCTAAGGGAGTTGAAGAGACGTTCAGTCTTACGGGGTGCAGCATCACTGCAGAAAACCTGCCTGCCAAGACACTGTCATGGAAGAAATGCAGTGGACATGAAGAAGGAAACTATCAACAAAGGAGCTGGCCTTCCCTACTAATGTAACTACTGTAGAAGTGAGCTGCATCATACTGACTGCTCTTACGAAATTATCCTGGCTGCGTGGTGGTGGCACACACCTTTAACCCCAACACTTGGGAGGCAGAGGCAGGCAGATCTCTGTGAATTTGAGGCCAGCCTGGTCTACAGAGCGAGATCCAGGACAGGCACCAAAACTACATGGAGAAACCCTGTCTCAAAAAACAACAAATAAACAAACAAACAAGCAAAGATGATCCTGTGATCAAGAGCATCACAAGATATAGCCAGAAGAATATCACCATCTCATTATAAAATAAGGATAATATATAGTTTCACCTGATTCTACATTATAATCCCAATATACGTTTCAAAGAGTAGTTAGTTAAAATCCAAGTGTGTACAATTTTAATAAATTCTATCATGACAACTTTTACTAAATTAGGACACTGAGGTAAGATTTATAATGAACAAAGACTGGAAACAAAAATAAATTATTCATATTAGTTAATTATGAGAATGGTATTCCTAACTACACCTAGAAAATGGCTGGTCTATGCTATTTAAGTATCTTATTAAATATTAACTCAGGTAAATTTGAGAACAATCCTATGCAGAATAAACTGTAGCCATCACTCCACATGTGGAAGATACACATCTCACGACCTGTCTAAATCATGTAGCTAATAAATGGTAGAGAAGAACCAGTTTAAAGTTCATTCTTCAGACTGTTATACTTACATAAGGCACAGATGGAGAAGCTTAAAGTGTGTTCTTGAATTTTGCCTGCTGATAAGTCTACCATTAATTTTATCATCTACCTAATGTCAGTGATGAGAAACAAAAGTTCCAAAACATTTAGCAACACAAAATTGTAGGTTGTAAATTTAGTCTAGACATACATCATTAGTCTGAATAGTTCTCATGTTGGAAGACAGAAAATATTTTCTTAAATGGTAAGGCAGTATAAAAAATGGTAGGGTATACCTTTTTGTAATCTGAAATATTCACTGGCATTATGTATAAGCAGAGAGTTAGAGCCTGGTTAGCAGTGGAAAGGTAGTACATATACTGATATGAAGACAAATCTAAGTGATCTGTGAAACTGTAGATTAATCTCACTGGATGTGGGAGGCATGGTCTGTAATCCCCACGGAAAGTTGAAGCAAGAGGATAAAAGGATAATAATTCAGAGCCATCCAAGCCACCCTGGGCTACATGAGATAGGGCCAAAAAGAGAAAAACGTACTGATTCAAGTTCTACAGGAAATTAGAGTTGGGAAGTTAATTTGAGGAAACTATCTATCATTACCATAATATTGAAATCCTTCTTTAAATCTCTTATTAACTAAGCAGTTTGGTTTTGTTTTCTTTCTGGTTAATAATTATTACTCACTTTTAGATAGGTAGAAAAATGTATATTTCATTCATTAAGATAGGTTTACAGCCTATTGAACTAATTGATTCAAAGAAAGTGCTAAAATCTTATTAAGGAAATACTGAGTTGTATACAATGATTTACAAATGCCATCAGAGACCTGGATTCAGTTCCCAGAAACTATATCAGACAGTTCAAAGCCTTCTGTAACTCTAGTTCCAGAGGATATGACATCTTCTTTTGGAATCTGTGGGTTCCTTCACATATACACACATGGGTACTCACACAACCCACAACTACTTAAGAATTTTAAAACTATCATTGGAAAATGATAGGCAATTAAAAAAAAGATAGGCAGTAGCAAGATTGGTGACAATTTGGAGAGAATAAAACCTAAATATACCAGTGGTGAGAATGTAAAATTTATGATCACTATGGAAATCACAAAATCACACAAGTAAACTAAAAGTGGGACCTCCCAATAATATAGTAATAATACTCCTGAGAAGAAATTTGACAGAACAAAGTCAGCTTACTATAGAGGCATCTGTTCACTGATGGTATCATGTCCCTATTCACCACAGTCCAGTTATGGAAAACACCAAGATGTCCATCAACAAAGAAATAGATGCACATGGAGACTTACACAACCATAATGTGCTTTACAAAGAAAAGACCAGCATGAAAGAGAGCGTTAAACTCAATCTAGTTCATGATTCTTGATGCAAGAATTTCAGTCAAAATATTACCACCCAGAACAAGCAATGCATTTGAATAATGGAATGACTATCTGATGTGCTTGTTGATTTCTCTTAGCAATAAAATCTGGAAATATTATTCAGCAAATAAATAGACAAAATTATTACAAGTAAATTATCTCAAAATGTACAGCAAAAGCATTTTATTTATCTTCATATTTTATCTTTAAAGTATTCCAGAAAATTAGGGAAATATGTTTCTATTAGTTATAAAAGGTATCTGATAAAATTGCAGTAAACATCCTCATTAGTAGTGTGACATATTGCAGCATTAATTAGAAAGGCAGTGAATCTTCAAGGTTACATGTCCCTAGTCCTCCACAACCAATACAGAGTAATTAAAGCAGAATCCTCTAAGAGAATGTTCTCTGTGTCACTAGACCACAAAGAGCACTGACTGTAAAACAGCTGCAGACAGAAAAAAAATCAAGCACAGGCTGCTATCTTTCCCTTTCCATGATAAGCCAGAGGGAACTTCAAACCAATAACAGAAAGTCCAATCCAACTCATGGCAACACAAAATCAGAAAATATGATTTCCAGAGAGTAACAGAAACACCATAGTACATATGCTGGACAAGGAGACTGAATACTACAAGCCAAGTTGAGGTAGTCTTCAAACTTAATGAGAAATAAGTCTCAAAAGGAAAGTTACACACTAGGGAATAGTTCTGAAAGTAAAACAAATCAAAGAGTCAGAGTGACACTTGAAAGACATAAGCAACCCTAAATGGCATAAATTATGTCATCTGTTTCTTTTACACACACACACACACACACACACAGAGAGAGAGAGAGAGAGAGAGAGAGAGAGAGAGAGAGAGAGAGAGAGAGAGAGAGAGAGAGAGAGAGAGAGAAAGAGAGAAAGAGAGAGAGAAAGAGAGAGAGAGAGAGAGAGAGAGAGAAAGAGAGAGAGAGAGAGTCACATATATACTATTGTTATCAACGAAGACTATACCATTCATCTAGAAAACCTTGCAACTTGCAAATAAAATAACATGTGTGAGACCAGCAAATCTGTTGAATACATAATTAACCACTAGAATCCTACCCACCTGTAGGAGAAGAAACCTCCCCAAGTCATAGTTTTAAAAATATCAGCTGTGCCAACCTGTGAATGTCTAGGAAATTAAAGCACCAGAAAAGCACAATTAAATGGATCAGCCCTTTTTGTGTAAGTACCAATTTAAAGGGGGATGCTTTAAGCAACATCATAGACTAGAATAAGAAATGCCAATCCAACGAACTTGTGTCAAACACAGACTAAGTCTGCTAAGCAGGGTCTCCTAGGTATTCCAACAAGGTAGTGATTAACAAGAGCAAAAATGTAAAAGTGCAAACTTTTTTAAAATGAGGAAAGTAAAATGACGAAAATCAAGAATTTTTAGTCAATTAGGTTAAATGTCAGTTATTCCAAAACACATTTTCCACAAACCAAAGGAAGAGCTAAGACCCATTTCTTCCACTATTTCTGTCAGTTTTTCAAAACCCAGGAGACAAAATAATAAACAAACACAAATAACAACAACAAACCCAGGAGACTCTGGCGATCATTTTTTGTTCTGTTTTTGTTTATTTGTTTTGTAATGAATTATGACACAAAAGTATAAATGTACTAAACAAACAGCAAAATTGATGAAAGATAAGAAAAACTGTCCCAAGGACATCTCAATACAGGGCTAGATTTTGAATATAAATTTACCTGCTTACCTCAGTTGAGAGCAATATTCTAAAAATACGACTCAACCTGATATTTTCTCAGGTTAAATATGAAATCAAAAATACAATGAATCCTGCAGAGATTCATTCACACTTGACAGCTGTAGGACTCATAATGGTTTCTCATTCCTACAAGGTAACTTATTGGAAGCAGCCCTGTCAAAGTAAATTTTATCAAAACTATCTTCCCACTTAAAATGATAAAATATTTTAGATTCTGTAATTTAAGAAAAGATAAATACATCTTTCTGATTTTCAACATTTGGGTGTCTCCAAGCTGGGACTTCAAAGATCTAATTCTTTTTCAAATATATTGCATGGAATAATCAGAAAGGCTTTCTTTTGGTATCACTTCTGGACTGAGCACTGGCATATGGAAAGATATTATTCATCTTTAAAAGATTATCTCATTCATATGGAATGTTATTCATCTTTAAAAGATGATCTCCTTCATATGGAATGTTACTCATCTTTAAAAGATGATCTCCTTCATTCTACTATTTCTGAAGTTAGAAGCTTATAACACAAATATTTTCTTATAATCATCTAAGAAGATAATTTTAGAGAGAAGTGTGCTTTATTTAGTATCTAAAGTGATAAATTAGAAGATCTAAGAGCTACTTTATATTATGTGTAAATAGGAATAACTATATAATTTCACCTGTGCATGACCTGGTGTGATTTTGTTCTTCATAACCTTTGTAAAAAAATATATGGCACTTATTTCTTTACTGTTGACTAAATATTTTAATGGGAATATTTTATGGCTTGAGAGCCATAATTGGAATCTAATCCTCAGCTGTAACTGGGAATTATTTATTTGGAGGCTGATTATCACCATCTGTAAAATGGCATGAATACTTATGGCGCACATTTTATATAGAGAGCAAAAAAAATGGCAGAAGTTCCAGTCCTGCTGCTGAACTGATGTATTTCTTCCAGTATCCTCCTCTTCTTTATGAACATAAGATCACATTGTATGAAAACCTACTAGTAGTTGGTTCCTACTTCTTCAGACTGGTGGTTCTGAAACTCTCAAGGCCTCACAGCGAAGAGATCAGCATCTCTGGCTAAGCCTGTGTTCTCATGCCACTGCATCTTTACTTTCAAAGGCCTAGGTCATTCATGGGATTGAGTGAAGGGCAGGAAGTGGCTCACCCATACTTCTCCTCACTTGTTCTTTCTGTTTTCTCATCTCATTAACATAACAATAGACGTGTGTTTGATCTGAGCTAACTGAAGCAGAAGCCAGACTTACTATTTCATAAATACTACTTAAAATTTAAGTAAAAACAGAAAGCATGGCATTCTCAAGTGAGACTATTTGAAGTAGCACTTAAATATCAAACATTTTAATGATTTAAAAGCAAATAAAAGACAATAAACTTGTAGAAACAAATGTTTCTATAATTTATGAGATAGATTGTAAGTGAATAAAAGACTATTTTTTCAAAATGACTAAATCTTTGCAAGCTGAGAAGGAATTGCTCCTATTTAGAGCATTTTAGGGGAATAGTGAAAATTTTGGCTTAGGACAGTATTTGGTATACATTGTTTCATTGTAATCTTCAAATACATAAAAGAGTTTACAAAGTAAACAAATGTCAGAGGGCCAAATAAATATGTCTAAGAAATGGAAATACTGTTTAAGGTTTTCTTTAATTCTTTAGAATATGATATATATTGTTTAAATAGCATACAATACAAGAAATATTTACACTTTCAATGAGTTATCAACTAAAATATTAAGTACTATTTGCATATAATCTGGATATGAAGTCATTCCTGTTTCTTACTTTGAAAGATTGTTTGCCTTACAAACTAGATATTTATATATTAGACTACACTATTATCTTAAAGTTAAATGAACAGACAATGAAAATACAACAAATAGACACCATGAAATAAAAATAAATAAATAAATAAATTATATTTCATCTGAAAAAAAAGAAATACTATTCTGTATAAGAAAATTAAATTGATAACCCTAAGGGTGTCACATGTATCTTGGTGGTAATCACCAGCTTTCTTACTGGTTCATAATGAGTGAGGTGACCCAGACCCAGAAAGACAAACTTCCCATGTTCTCTTTCATTGGCATCTTCTAGCTCCAAAACTTCAGATGTGAGTATTCCATAGTAACTAGAAACCAGTAAAGTGAAAGGGACCACTTAAAAACACTCAACAATAAGGAAAACTTCCCCAATACTGGAAACCTAACATTAACTTAGTGTTAGTGAAGTTATGGTTATTGGAGGAGAATCTACAACCACTAATTTATTAAACTAGCATAAACCCTAACAATCTGTAAACATTTGTCTTTATGTGTAAAGGTAAGTGTGCTTTTCACCCCTCATCAGGGACACTGCTCTTTGAAACAGATGAAGACAACTCCAGAAAATCTCAACCAATCAAAATGCAGAGTTGCCAAGCCCAGTTCGAATGGATACATCTACAAATCACCTAAGACTAGGGATACACTGTGGAAGAGAGGGTGGAAAGACTTTAAGAGCCAGAGGATCACGGAGTTTGTTGTGAGATTGTGTCTCCTAGTAATATCAGAAGCCACACCCACAAAGTCTCACCAATGTGAATGCCCAAATGTGAGCTGAACAAGGACTACAAAAATGAACATATCAACATGGACAAGGAAAAGCCCATGAGGCCTCAACTCTATTGAAAGAAATACAGTCAACAACAACTGAGGAAAGTTGGCAGAATTCTGTCCCTGGGGAACACTCAAATTATATTGATATCAATGGCAACATATGACTGAGATTCTTAGCCTACTGAAGCGGTAGTTACTATCCTGTCAGACAGCCTTCAGTGTCAGCCCATGTAATGTTTTTACATTTTGATTTTATTTATTAGTCATAACCTTTGAGAGAAGCAAAGCCTCTATCTAGTTAGAGAGATTACTTCTCTTCCTCATCTTTGAGAAGAAAATTCTTTCATCTATTCTGTACTACCCCAATGTAGCCTACAAGTTATTTGAATGAAAAAATAGATGAATGCTGAAATTGGTGGTTACTTTAACTGACAGATGACTGACTAGCAGAAAGTTAGCTTCTTTGCGAGTTGTTGATGTACAAACAAAAACTAACTGCCACAGAAACCAGCTGAGGGATACCATTCAGAATGCAGATGTCTGAATTTCAGAAAGCCCTAATGTGGTAATCATCAATATTTATATAGGGGATGCTGTATTCATGTCTATCTCTAGAGTTTAGTAAAAACATCACCTTGAAATTACTTCCTCACTCATCTCCACCTTGTTTCTCTGACAACTGGCAAACTTGACAATCTCCTTAAACTGCCAAGTTCACAATGCACAGAGGCAGAACAGGATTCTGGCACTCATTTTGATGGAAATTTTGTTTCCTAAGCCAAGATGATAGCTTTTCACCTACTGACAGTCTGCTGGTCACAATGCAAACCCCGAGGAGGGACTAGACTGAAAGATTCTAGGATTTTGGGATGCCCTTCATCAGGGCATGTCTAGCTCTGTAATAATCATTCACATTCTTATCTCCACTTCCAATGACACACTCTTAATTTTCTAACAATTACCACTGTGTAAATGAACTTCTTAATCGGGACCATTGGCTCCCGGATAATAACATGGAAAATTATTATTAATTATGAAACCTTGGCCAATAGCTTAGGCTTGTTTCTAACTAGCTTTTATAACTTAAATTAATCCATATCTTTTAATGTACTTCTGTTTTCTCCTTGTTTAATATGATTACTTCTTTTTAATAAAATATCAGTTCAATAATGACTTAGAATATGAATTTAAAAGCTTTTTAATATTTCTTTCTAAAGAACAATAACAAAGTTGGGGGATTTGCTGTCACCATTGTTTTATTTTTGGTGGGGTCAATCTTTGTAGACAGGTATGAAAGGAGAAGGAGAGTGTAGAATGTCCTCCAGAGTGACTCACTGTCTGGATGTACCTGGCTTTTCTGAGGCAGAATTTTCCTTTTCATTATCCAAACCTCTTCAGAGCTTTGATGTAAAAACAGCCTATTGAGTTCACAGCACCTCTGTCAGCCCCACATTGCCCTTAGCTCTACCAACACTGCAGTGCCCCCTAAGTCCAGGGCATGTGGTTCAGATCTCTGTGAGGTGATGTGGCAAAGGCTTCTAAGAGGAGCTTCACCTGCTAAATAACATATGAGCAGCTTTAACAGCCTCTGCAACTTATATAAAGCAACATATCCATATCAATGTGAATAAAACCATAGACATTTTGTAAGACAAGAGATGCCAGTGAAAAATAATGCCATGGGCTATTGGCTGTTTTCAACAACCTAACGATAAGCTCCTACTGCTGAAGGCAACATGTAACTTATGCCATTGAACAAGGAGAATTCTAACTGATGCTTAAATAGCAGGATTTCCCTTATTGACTAGTGTAATGGTGATGGAAGCTACTCTGTACTCTACCAAAGAAGAAAAGTAATCATCAATATCATCCAGTTACAAACCATGTGACTTAAACAATGACCTACCTGCAGGATATACTGGTGTATTGGTGGTACAAATGTGAAAGGAGTAATATACAACATTTTTACTAGATTTAAGGGCCACTATGAGACAGAACCCATGCCTGACACTGCTAAAGTGAACAAGAACCTGAGACTATAAATGTCATGGGCTGTCTTAGTAAGGGTTTCTATTGCTCTTGGGAGACACCATGACTATGGCTACTCTTATAAAGGAAAACATTTAAATGGGTCTGGCTTACAGGTTCAGAGGTTTAGTCAATTATCTTCATTGTGGGATCAGGCAAACATAATGCTGGAGACGGATGATGTGAGTTCTACATCTTGATCCTCATGCAGCAGGAAGTGAACTGAGGCACATTTTCTGCAACAATGCCACACCTACTTCAAGGCCATATCTTCTAATAGTGCCATTCCCTATGAGCCTATGGCGGGCCAATTACAGTCAAACTACCACAAGGGCCTAGAAGAAAATCTACTACTATTATTCTGCTAACAGAACATAGCAATATATTTATGCCTAACAACATACGGCTATATCCAGAGATAGGTGTGTCACTCAAGCATCATCAGAGAAGCTTCTTCTTGCAGTAGATGGGAATTAACACAGAGTCCCATACTGGACAATGTGCAGAGATTAAGAGACTTTGGAGTGTCTTTATCAAAACCTTCTCCTCAAGTCTCCGAGATCTATGTGGACAAGAAGGCAGAATGATTGTAAAAGCTAAAAGTGGTGGATGGCTCCAAGGAAACATTACCTTCCAGAAACAGGAATGATATAGATATGAACTCATGGAGACTGTGGCCACATGTATAAGGCTAAACCAAATTCAAACTAGAAAAAAATCTTAGCACTGAGGAAGGGAAATGGTTAAGATATCCTACCTTTAACCAAAAAGCTACTTGCAATTGATACTTGCTAGGGAAAAAATTCAGTTTTCTCCAGTGGAATGTCACGGGGTATATCAACCACACTCCTAGGCAGGACAAAGCACAGGAGTAGTAGGTCAACATGAAATGAACTCCATGCTTTGTTCAGTTCTGCTTTGGTGTGCTCTTCATTTCACCTTGGAGTTTTTTATACTACTATTTTTTTGTTTTGTTTTGCTTTAGTACTTTGTTTTTGTTTTGTTTTGTTTTGTTTTTGAGAAAGAGTGAGAGAGAGAGAGAAAGAGAGAGCCTGCCCAGATGAAGTTGGGTGGGTAGTATCTGAGTTGAAGGAAAAGAAAAGCATAATCAAAATATATGATATAGAAAAAATTAAATAAAAAGTTACAAGAAAATGAATGCTATGGTGAACTTTTCAAGCCTAAGTCTGCTATTCACTTTTCATAGCAATTATTCCTCTTTATCATCTGGTGGAAACATCTAGAAAACTAAATTAGGTGATATCACAAATCAAAAAAGTTTGGCTGTGGATCTCTGCATCTGCTTCCACCAGTTACTGGATGAGGCTCTATGATGACAGTTAGGGTATTCACCAATCTGATTACTGGGGTAAGTCAGTTCAGGCACCCTCTCCACTATTGCTAGTAGCTAAGCACCAGGCCAAGCTCTCGGAGTCCTGTCGAAGGGAGAGAAGAGGGATTCTATGAGCAATGGGCATCAAGATCATAATGGGGAAACCTACAGAGATAACCAAATCAAACTAGTGGGAACTCATGAACTTTAGACCAACAGCTGTGGAGCCTTCATGGGACTGGACTAGGCCCTCTCCATAAGGAGATAATTGTGTAGCTTGATCTGCTTAAGGGGCCCCCTGGAAGTAAGATCAGGATCCATCCTTGGTGCATGAGCTGGCCTTTTGGAGCTCACTACCTATAGTGGGACACCTTGCACAGCCTTGATGCAAGGGGAAGGGCTTGGACCTGCCTCTACTGAATGTACCAGGTTCTGCTGACTCCCCATGAGAGACCATACCTTGTTGGAGGAGGGATTGAGAGGTGTGTTGGTGGGGGAGAGATGTGGGACAAGGGAAAAGAGGAGGATCTGTGGTTGGTATGTAAAACGAATAAAAAATTCCTTAACAAAAAAGAAAGAAAGAAATAAAAAAAAGGTATATTCAGAAGTTAAATGTACCATGGATAATTAAGAAATAGAATTTGAGTATTTAGTGCTTCCTAAATAAAGGAAGGTATAGGAAGAGGAAATTCATCAAGAGTTTGGGGGTAAATTGATTGCCTTGTGAAGTAACATACTACAGAAGTCTGCTAGTGAATGGATAATATGGTTTGTGGCACCATGTGAAATTATGGAAATAGACAGCAGATTACTGGAAAAACTAGTAGGGCAGGTGAAAATCCAGAGAAGAAATTAACAGTAAGAAAATAATGTTTAGTTCATTTTATTTTATAACAGAGGAACTCAGTTAGCAAGAGAACATGTGTCTTAGTTAGAGTTTCTATTGCTGTGAAGAGACACCAAGACCATAGCAACTCATAAAAGAGAACATTTAATTGGGGCTAGCTACAGTTTCAACAGTTTAGTCCATTATCATCATGACAGGACACAGATGCAGGCAGACATGGTGTTGGAGAAGGAGCTGAGAGTTTTGTATCTTGATATACAGGCAACAGAATAAACTGTGTGTCACATTGGATTTATCTTGAATATAGGATACCTCAAAATCTATCCCCCACAGTGGCACACTTCCTCCAACAAGGCCACATCTATTCCAACAGCTCCGAATACTGTCATTCCCTATGGGGGCCATTTTCTTTTAAACAATCACAAAATACAAAGGCAGTGTTTGTGAAGGAGAAGTTATATTTTTAAAAAATTCAAAGAAAACATACTGTAGACTGCAATATAAAAAGCTTAATTGGCCATTAATAGAGCTTTATTTTATTTTATTTATGTATTCATTGATTTTTTTAAAACAGATTTACTGGTATCTTAGTCTGTCTTTGAATATGCTATGTGGCCAAGGATGATCTAGAACTTCTGATCCTCTTGCCTTTACCTCCTAAGTGCTGGATTACAGGCATGCCCCATCATGCCTGTTTGTTCAGGGCTAGAAATTGAACCCAGAGTTTTGTGCTTTCTCTGTAAGTATTTGGCTAGTTGTGCTACATCTCTGGCCTTGCTAATTGAATTTTAGAGACAGATCTTAATAAATATATAATAACACAAACCCAAAATAAAAAAGTATACCTTAAGTAAGAAGTACACAATTAGAGTCTATGATACTATTTCAATAAAGTAGGTGCATTATTACCATATATATGGTAAGAATATATGAATTGTATGTTTTCAGAAAATATATGATAGAAAATTCAAAGATGATTATGCATTTTATCACATTAATAGATTTTTAAAATTATAGACTATCTTCAGTTCTATAATATAGACTATTCTAAATACTAACAGTGACTTTTTGACTACAGTATCCATGCTTTAGACACAAGCATGAACAACAGTGGCATTGTTTGTATTCACTACTTTTCTATTTCTGTGATAATACCCAATAGCCAAGGCAACCTATTAAAAAAAAAGTGTTTTAAATGGGTTTATAGTTCCAGAGGGTTAGAGTCCATAATGATAATGTGAAGGTATGTTGGCAGGAACAACCGAGGGCTCATATCTCAAAACCACAAGCAGAATGCACAGGGCACAATGGAAATGGCACAAGCCTTTTGAAGCTTCAAAGTCCATTGCCAGTGACTCACATCCTTCAACAAGGCCACACCTCCTAATCCTTCCCAAACAGTTCGACAAACTGGACATGAAGTATTCAAACATATGAGTCTAAGATGGCTATTCACATTCAAGCCACCATACTTTTGAATGAGGAAAGTATTCTTTTAAAGTGATAGTGAGGGTCTATGTGCTTAACAGACACAACTCCAATACCACAAAAGTACTGTTCACAGTCAACAAAGTTGAGGAAACCACTTATCTATCTTGTTTAATAAGAAGTCAGTTTGAACAACAATAACAAAAAATCATGTTAGATGTTCTTAGTTATTATTATTACTATTATTATTATTATTATTATTATTATTTGCCTGGTAGTGGTGGTGGTAGTGGTGGTGGTGGTGGTGGTGGTGGTGACACATGCTTTAATCCCAGCACTCAGGAAGCAAAGCCAGGTGGATCTCTGTGAGTTCGAGCCCAGCCTGGTCTATAGAGTGAGATCTAGGACAGGCACCAAAACTACACAGAGAAACCCTATCTCGGAAAAACAAAAAATTAATTCCAATAAAGGACAAACATTTTGTGTCACACTAAGAATCAAGTTCTCTTTCAAATAACAAAGATAATTCAAAACTAATCTTCTCACATTAAAACATTTCTCAGTGAATCTTGTTGAGCTAATTACCATGGCACTGGAATATGTGTGATGTAATCCTTTTCCCTAATCCAGATCTTCTCAGTACAGGACCCATTTTTTTTTTTTAATGAGATACTTGACTGAAGGCACTGGGAACATCAGTTTTTAATTTCCTAGATCAGTTTAACTTGATAAATATCTGTGGAAATTCTCTTAATTTTATTAGTTTTAAATGATCTCAATAAAATAAAGTGTTTGCAACTGTAATTTTTCTCACAGTTTACTTGTCATTTTTTTTTATTTTAATACTCACTTAAATTTTACCACTTTAATATTCTGCCAGACATTCAATATCAAAGATCTGGACCTATTTGAAAACACCAACCAGGTAAGTACACATAGCAGTTTCAGAATCCACACATAACAAAAGCTATTTCTAGCATTTTATTCATTTGTTCCTTTTTTTGTATACTTATGTACTACAGATGGGAAATAATTGCCTTTGAACCTGAAGATTATATCCCAAAGTAAATTTTGCTTCTTATATCACCCTAAAATCATTTATTTCTTTATTGTATTCTCATAAAATGAACCTATGGCTATGATCAAAGGTTAATTTAAAAATGACACTAAAGCCATCAAACAGTAAGGCCTGGATAAGAGAAAGGAAAAATATCACTAGAATAAACTTTGTATTCACCACAGGGAAGAGAACATAAATGCTCACGCAATTCTGGATGAACTCTCTTTGTGTCATCCCTTACTATATTCTTTCTTTGGTGAGTGATAATATATTTCTAAACTTTGGAGACTCTTTCCCCACTAATAAAAATTGTATTTTCCTCACAAAAGTTGAGCAAATTTTATACCTTCCAATTTCCAGAGATATTTTACCCACCAAATATTTTAAAAACAGGATAAATTTATATTTTATTTGCTTGATGACATATCCTGAAAAGTGATAGAAAGACAAGTATATTGTTGGTTACTAAAATAACTGATGAAAACAGTTGGATATGTATGCACATAGAAACACACGTATATTTCATTACACCAAAAGAAAACAACAATGTTGCAATTACTAGATGTCAATTGTATAGAAACATATTAATTTGTCAAGTACAATGTTACTGAAATCTTATGTGGTTAAATGCATGTTATAAAGTATGAATCATCTCAAGTATATCCTGCCTTAGTTTTTAATTGTGACTACCATATAAGGATTACATAGTTTAAGATACCAATTATCCATGGATAATTTATGTTATCTTTATTTCTACCTGTCACTCTTCATCTGAAAACTGTAAAACTAAATTACTCAGTAAAAATTAAATGCAATGTATTGCTTTATAATTATGTATTATATGAATAATTCTTGAAAAATTATTGTAGTTTAAAACAGAGTTGATGTCTAATGTATACGTAATACTTATGACTATCTCTAGAAAGGGGGCAGGAAGACACAGCTATTATGAAGGGGAAAGTGGAAAAAATCAGGGAGCAGAGAGGGAGAGCATTACAGGGGATAAAAAGAAATGATGACTGAAAAAGCTATAGGGAAACAAATTACTTTAAAAGATAGATATTATATATGTATATATACATATGTGTATATACACTCTACATTTATGTGTGTGTTTATATTTTAATGAAGTTATTTCCTTGCAAGGCATGGGAAACCTCTTTTCTGCTTGTTTTTCAGCGGGACCCAATAGATCCTCAAAGCAATGTAGGCTGTTGTAGTTTTCCCTAAATATCCCTTTAGAGTTTGTAGCTACAAACCTGTTGTTGAAGACGCCACACACTTCTGACTCAGGACCTGTAGGAATAGAGCCTGAAGTGACTGGAAAACCTCCTCTTTGAGCACCAGCTGTCATAGCATCCAAAGGTGCTGAGCAAGTTGTGAAGAAAAGCAAACCAATCAATAGTTCTATTCATGTGTAAAGACTTTAAACAACAATGACAAACCCAGAAGGATATTCTCAAGGATGCAATAGTGGCACTTATATCTTGGTAGTAAACACCAGCTGTCTATTTGCACTCAAGGCCCACTCAATAGGAAGAAATTCATGCCTGCTCTTGTAAACCTATCCAACACCTCAGGCTGGTAAGACCATGAAACCTACCAACACTTCCTTAAACCAGTAAGATTTATAACTGCAGTCTAAATATTTACCTTTATTTACTGCTGAGAACAGTAAAAAGTAATGGACTAAAAAGAGAAATTTGATCAATTAGGAAGCCAAAAGTAAAGTCAACTTGTGATTCAATTTCAAACCATAAATTGTTATTTGTTTTTAAATGTATTCTATTTTCTTTGCCTTGGGTTTATTAAAAAGTACAAATCAAACAAATGACAGAAATTGATATCTTATTGCTGTGCTCTGTTCAATTTTAATTAAATATTTCATTGTTACTTTGTTATATGTAATTTTCAGACATGTCCTTAATTCTGTGCTTATCATTTGTGAAAAATGCTGCAATATATATGTCAAAAATCACTTATAATTTGGAATTTAGGTTGTAGCTGTGATTGTCTTAGCATTTTTTCTCATATCTGCATTTTAGTGGTTGTTTCTCTAAAACATGACCAACAGTCGCATTTCTGTCTTACACACACAGCTTCTTCTGAATTCAGTAAGACTGAGAGGGTTTTGTTGTTGGTGTTTTGTTTCATATTGCTCACTTTGTTTTACACTGCAGTACAATTTAAGTGATTTTCTGATAATTATGATATAAATGATTTCTGTTACTTTGAATTATTAAACTCCTTTTACTTTGTCTTCAATAAAAATATGTCTAAAAACTTTGTGGATTCATGTTTAATCTTTAATTTCTTTTGCTTCATTTTCTTTCATGGGAATAAAACAAGTAGAACTAAGGAAGTGGGAATTTCTGGTACCCTACTGGAACCTCTCCTTGGCTCTTTGGAGGTTGTTCACTTAGGAGGATGGGAGGCTCTTTTAACCACCTCAGTGAATGAAAAGTCACAACAGCAAGCTCCTATTGACTAACACCACCACCACCACCACCACCAGCCACACACACACACACACATGCACACATATACACATTCAAATCAGTTTGGCGATTTCTCAGAAAACTGGGAATAAGTCTTCCTCAAGACCCAGCTATACCACTCTTGGGCATATACCCAAGGAATGCTCAATCTTACCACAAGGACACATGCTCAACTATGTTCATAGCAGCATTATTTGTAATAACCAGAACCTGGAAACTACCTAAATGCCCCTCAACTGAAGAATGGATAAATAAAATGTGGTACATAAACACAATGGAGTACGACTCAGCAGAGAAAAACAATGACATCATGAGGTTTGCAGGCACATGGATGGAACTAGAAAAAATCATCCTGAGTGAGGTAACCCAGACTCAGAAAGACAAACATGGTATGTACTCACTCATTAGTGGATACTAGATGTAAAGCAAAGGATAACCAGACTGCAACTCACAATTCCAGGGAGGCTACCTAGTAAAGAGGACCCTAAGAAAGACACAGGGATCGCCCAATGACAAAGAAATGGATGAGATCTACATGAGCAAACTGGGAATGGGGAGAGGGTAATGGAGGGCAAAGATCAGGGGAAAGAGAGCTTAGGGGAGTGGGAGGTCCCAGCTGGATGAGGAGCAGAGTGGGAGAATGAGGAGGGAGATACCATGATGAATTATCCCACTTCTTATGAGATAAGCCTGCATCGAAGTTTGGTTCTGACAAAAGTTAGTATCCTTCACATTCACTGCTTCAAGGAAGTGTTGGTATCCTGTTTTCTACTTTTAAAGAAATGTTTGGAATCTGAACTTGTTAAAGATGACATTCAAAACATGAAATTAGATCCCCTGCAGCACCAGACACCATCAGATACACATACTCACCACCCTGCACCCATTACTAACAGGTAAGGCCCCCATCTCCAGACTGGTCAGCCCAACTCTCTAGACTCTAGGCCCTGGGGGCACATTCCATGTCCCTCCCCCCAAGCCATTACAGCCCTAGAGACACCTCAGCAGCTTCCTCCCACCCCCACCAACTTGCCAACCATCCTGTTCAGCACCAGCAACCACCAGACACATACACCCCCTCCTGGACCTATTGGCATGAAGAGCAACCATAGGAGCCAGAGGTCCCACCTGTGCTAATTGGAAGAAGAGAGACCTAGATAGAGTTCCACCTGTTTGGATTAAAGGAAGAAACAGGTAGATGGCACTGTAAGAAAACATTAAACAACATAAAGAACAATATGGCACCTAGTGATCCTACAACAGCAAGACCTGAACATCCAACCGCAGATGATCCAGAAGAAAATGACCTTAAAAACAATTTCAGGAAGATGATAGAGGCTGTAAAAGAGGAAACAAAAAATTCTGTTAAAGAAAGGGAAGAAGAAACAAACAAAAATTGGAGGAAATCAAGAATTCTCTTAAAGAAAGTTAAGAAACCCAAGAAAAAAACAGTCAAACAGGTGAAGGAAACAGTTCAAGACTTGAAAATTGAAATAGAGCAATAAGGAAAACACAAACTGAGGGAATTCAGGGAAAGGAAAATCTGAGTAAACAAACAGAGACAACAGAGGGAAGCATAACCAACAGAATACAAAAAATGGAAGAGAGACTCTCAGGCATTGAGGATATGATAGAGGAAATAGATTCATCAGTCAAAGAAAATGTTAAATCCAGCAAATTTTTAACACAAAACATCCAGAAAATCCAGGAAACTATGAAAAGACCAAACCTAAGCATAATAGAGATAGAAGAAGAACAACTCCAGCTCAAAGGAACAGAAAATATATGCAACAAAATTATAGAAGAAAACTTTCCCAACCTAATGAAAGACATGGCTATGAAGGTACAAGAAACATACAGAATACCAAACAGATTGGACCACAAAAAAGTCCCCTTGCTGCATAATAGTCAAAACACTAAACATATAGAATACAGACAGAATATTAAGAACAGCAAAGAAAAAAAGGTCAAGTAACATAAAAAGACAGACTTATCAGAATTACGCTTGACTTCTTGATGAAAACTCTGAAAACCAGAAGGCCCTGGACAGACATTTTGCAGATACAAAAAGATCGCAGATGCTGGTCCAGACTATTATACTCAGCAAAGTTTTTAATCACCATAGACAGAGAAAACAAGATACTTCATGACAAAACCAGATTTAAACATTACATATCCACAAATCCAGCCCTACAGAAAGTACTAGAAGGAAAACACCAGCCCAAGGAAGTTAGCTGCAACCAACAAAACACAGGCAATAGATAACGTCACACCAGCAAATTCCAAAGAAGGGAAACACACAGACACTACCACTAAAAAATAACAGGAATTAACAATCACTAGTCATTAATATCCCTTAATATCAATGGACTCAATTCACCTATAAAAAGACACAGGCTAACAGAATGGATATGAAAACAGGATCCATCCTTCTGCTGCATACAAGAAACACACGTGAACCTCAATGACAGGTACTACCTCAGAGTAAAGGATTGAGAAAAAAAAAAAAAACTTTCCAATCAAATAGACCTAAGAAACAAGCTGATGTAGGTGTCCTAATATCTAAAAAAAAAATAGACTTCAAACTACAACAGTCAAAAGAGATGAAGAAAGGCATTTCATATTCACCACAGGAAAAATCCATCAAGATGAAGTCTCAATTCTGAATATCTATACCCCAAATACAAGGGCACCTACATTTGTAAAAGAAACATTGCTAAAGCTCAAATCACACATCAAAACCCACACACTAATAGTGGGAGACTTCAACACCCCTCTCTCACCACTGGACAGATATGCCAGACAGAAAGCTAACAGAGAAATAAGGGCACTAACAGATGTTATAACTCAAATGGACCTAACAGACATGTATAGAACATTTCACCCAAATACAAAAGAATATATATTATTTTCAGCACCCTGTGGAACCTTCTATAAAACTGACCACATACTCAGTAACAAAACAAATCTTAACAGATACAAAAAAAATTGGAATAACCCCCGTATCTTATTGGAAAACCATAGCTTAAAGTTAGAATTCAATGACAATACAAAATGCAGAAAGCCTACAAACTCATGAAAACTGAATAATGCTCAACTGACTCATCACTGGGTCAAGGAAGAAATAAAGAAAGAAATTAAAGACTTCCTAGAATAACGAAAATGAATGCACAACATACCAAAATTTATGGGACACTCTGAAAGCAGTGTTAAGAGAGAAGTTCATAGCACTAAGTGCCTACATAAAGAAGTTGGAGAAATCTCACACTAGTGACTTAACAGCACACCTGAAAGCTATAGAACAAAAAGAAGCAAACTCACCCAGGAGGAGTAGAAGACAGAAAATAATCAAACTGAGGGCTGAAATCAATAAAAGTGAGGGAAAGAGATGGAGAGGGAGGGAGGGAGAGAGAGAGAGAGAGAGAGAGAGAGAGAGAGAGAGAGAGAGAGAGAGCGCAATACAAAGAATCAATGAAACAAAGACTTTGTTCTTTGAGAAAATTAACAAGATAGACAAACCATTATCCAAACTAACCAAAAAGCAGAGAGAGAATATCCAAATTAACAAAATCAGAAATGGAAAGGGGACATAATAACAGACAGTGAGGAAATCCAGAGAACCATTAGGTCATACTTTGAAAATCTGTACTCCACAAAATTGGAAAATCTAAAAAAAAATGGACAATTTTCTGGATAAGTACCACATACCAAAATTTAATCAAGATCAGATAAACAATTTAAGTAGACCTATAACCCCTAAGGAAATAAAAGCAGTTATCAAAAGTTTCCCAATCAAAAAAAGCCCAGGGCCAGATTTCAGTGCAGAATTCTACCAGAATTTCAAAGAAGAGCTAATTCTAATAATATTAAAAAAAAATCATCCACCATGATCAATTAGCTTCATCCCAGAGATGCAGGGATGGTTCCACATATGGCAGTCTGTCAATGTAGTCCACCATATAAACAAACTGAAAGAAAGAAAAAACACATGATCATCTCATTGGATGCTGAAAAAGCCTTTGACAAAAGTCAACACCCCTTCATGATAAAAGGTCTTGGAGATATCAGGGATACATAGAACATACCTAAACATAATTAAGGCAATATATAGCAAGCCAGCAGTCAACATCAAACTGTGCTTTTTCCAATCATGGTCTCAATATCTCTCATTCATACAGTCCCTCCTCTCTTTCGCCGATTGGACTCCCAGAGCTCCACCTGGGGCTTGGCCATGGATCTCTGCATCTGCTTCCATCAGATACTGAATGAGAATTCTATCATGACATCCAGGGTATATAGCCATCAGATCACCAGAACAGGTCAGCTCAGGCATTCTCTTTTTTTTTTTTTAATTTATTTTGCAATACAATTCAGTTCTACATTTCAGCCACGGATTCCCTTGTTCTCCCCCCTCCCGTCCCCCTCACCTTCCCCCCAACCCCCCCCCCCCATTCCCATCTCCTCCAGGGCAAAGCCTTCCCCACAGACTGAGGTCAACCTGGTAGACTCAGTCCAGGTAGGTCTAGTCCCCTCCTCCCAGGCCGAGCCAAACAATCCTGCATAGGCCCCAGGTTTCAAACAACCAACTCATGCAATGAGCACAAGATCTGGTCCCACTGCCTGGATGCCTCCCAAACAGATCAAGCCAATCAACTGTCTCACCCATTCAGAGGGCCTGATCCAGTGGGGACCCCTCAGGCATTGGTTCATAGTTCATGTGTTTCCATTCATTTGGCTATTTGTCCCTGTGCTTTATCCAACCTTGGTCTCAACAATTCTCGCTCATATAAACCCTCCTCATTCTCGCTAATTGGACTCCCAGAGATCCACCCGGGCCTAGTCATGGATCTCTGCATCCAGATCCCTCAGTAGTTGGATGAGGTTTCTAGCACAACAATTAGGGTGTTTGGCCATCCCATCACCAGAGTAGGTCAGTTCTGGCTGTCTCTCGACCATTGCCAGCAGTCTGTTGTGTGGGTATCTTTGTGGATTTCTGTGGGCCTCTCTAGCACTTTGCTTCTTCCTATTCTCATGTGGTCTTCATTTACCTTGGTCTCCTATTCCTTGTTCTCCCTCTCTGTTGTTGATCCAGCTGGGATCTCCCGCTCCCCCAAGCTCTCTTTCCCTCAACCCTCGCCTTTCATTACCCCCACTCATGTCCAGGCTGTTCATGTAGATCTCATTCCATTTCTCTGTCATTGGGCGATCCCTGTGTCTTTCTTGGGGTCCTGTTTTCCAGGTAGCCTCCCTGGTGATGTGAGTAGCAGACAAGTCATCCTTGTTTCATGTCTAGTATCCTGCTATGAGTGAGTACATACCATGTTTGTCTTTCTGAGTCTGGGTTACCTCACTCAGGATAATTTTTTCTAGATCCATCCATTTGTCTGCAAACCTCATGATGCCATTGTTTTTCTCTGCTGAGTAGTATTCCATTGTGTATATGTACCACATTTTGTTTATCCATTCTTCAGTTGAAGGGCATCTGGGTTGTTTCCATGTTCTGGCTATTACAAACAATGCTGATATGAACATAGCTGAACAAGTGCTCTTATGGTGTGGTTGAGCATTTCTTGGGTATATGCCCAAGAGTGGTATAGCTGGATCTTGGGGGAGATTGATTCCCAATTTTCTAAGAAAGTGTCAGGCATTCTCTTAACCCTTGCCAGTAGTCTACAGTAGAAGTATCTTTTGCTCAGTCTTGGTGTAGGGAGGATGGGACTGGACCTGCCTTGGCTGAGTCTACCAGGCTGGGCTCACTCCTCAGGGGAGACCTTGTCTTGGAAGAGGTGGGAATGAGGGGTGGATGGGGGGGAAGGGCTGGAGTGTTTGAGGAGAGAGGACAGGTGAAATCCGTGGCTGATATGTGAAATTAAGTTAATTATAAAATAAAAATACTATTAAAAAAAGACAAGGATGTTCACTCTCTCCATATCTATTCAATGTAGTACTCGAAGTTCTAGCTAGATCAACATGACAACAAAAGAAGATCAAGGGGATACAAATTGGAAAAGAAGAAGTTAAACTTTCACTATTTGCAGATGATATGATAGTATACATAAGTAACCCCAAAAATTCTACCAAGGAACTCCTACAGCTGATAAACATATTCAGTAATGTGGCAAGATACAAGATTAACTCAAAAAGTAAGTAGCCCTCCCATATACAAATGATAAATGGGCTCAGAAAGAAATCAGAGAGATATCATCCTTTACAATAGCCAAATAACATAAAATATCTTGGGTAACTCTAATCAAACAAGTGAAAGTTCTGTATGACAAGAACTTTAAGTCTTTCAAGAAAGAAATTGAAGAAAATATCAGAAAATGGAAAGATCTACCGTGTTTTTTGATAGGCAGGATCAACATAGTAAAAATGGAAATCCTACCAAAAGCAATCTACAGATTCAATGCAATCCCATCAAAATCCCAAAGCAATTCTTCACAGACCTTGAAAGAAAAATACTCAACTTCATATGGAAAAACCAAAAACCCAAGATAGACAAAACAATCCTATATAATAAAGGAACTTCCAAAGGCATCACCATCCCTGACTGCAAGCTCTACTATAGAACTATAATAATAAAAACTGCTTGATATTGGCATAAAAACAGACATTTTGATCAATGGAATCAAATTAAAGACCTTGACATTAATCCACACACCTACAAACACCTGATTTTTGACATAGAAGCCAAAATTATACTATGGAAAAAAGAAAGCATCTGCAACAAATGGTGCTGGCGTAACTGGATATCTGCATGTGGAAGATTGCAAACAGATCTGTATCTGTTGCCATGCACAAAACTCAAGTGCAAGTGGATCAAAGATCTCAACATAAATCCAGCTACACTGAACTGACAGAAGAGAAAGCATGAAGTAGCCTTGAATGTATTGGCACAGGAGACTACTTCTTAAATATAATACCAGTAGGACAGACACAAACAATTAATAAATGGGACCTCCTGAAACTGAGAAGTTTCTCGTAGGCAAAGAACACTGTCAATAAGACAAAAAAAGGCAGCCTACAGAATGGGAAAAGATCTTCACCAACCCCACATCTGACAGAGGGGGGCAATCTCCAGAATATATAAAGAACTCAAGAAACTAGACAACAAAATATCAATTAATCCAATTTAAAAAATGGGCTACAGAGCTAAACAGAATTCTCAATAGAAGAATCTCAAATGGTTGAAAGACATTTAAGGAAGTGCTCAATATCCTTAGTCATCTTGGAAATGTAAATCAAAATGACTCTAAGATACCATCTTATACCTGTCAGAATGGTTAAGATAAAAAACATTGATGACAGCTTATGTTGGAGAGGATGTGGAGAAAGGGGAACTCTCCTCTACTGCTGGTGAGAATGCAATCTTGTATAGCCACTCTGGAAACCAGTATGACGGTATCTCAGAAAATTGGGAATCAACCTACCTCAAGACCCAGAAATACCACTCCTGGGCATATACCCAAAAGATAATCAACCACACCACAAAAAACATTTGCTCAACTATGTTCATAGCAGCATTATTTGTAATAGCCAGAACCTGGAAACAACCTAGATGCCCTTCAACTGAAGAATGGATAAACAAAATGTGGTACGTTTACACAATGGAGTATTACACTGCAGTAAAAAGCAATGACTTCATAAAATTTGCAGGCAAATGGATGCAACTAGAAAAATCATCCTGAGTGAGGTAACTCAGACACAGAAAGACAAACATGGTATGTACTCACTCAAAAGTGAACATTAGATGCAAAGCAAATGATAACCAGGCTACAATCCACAACCCCAGAGAAGTTAGGTGAAGAGAAGTACACTAAGAGGGACACACATGGATCATCCTAAGCAGCAGAAAGGGTTAAGATCCCATGTGTAACGTGGGAGTGGAAAATAGAGGAGAGGGGATTTGAGGTGGGAACATGAGGGCTTGAGATGGCTAAGTTTGGGGAGAGATGGGGAGGGAGAGAAATGAAAGAGATATCTTAACAGAAAATACCGTTTAGGGGATAGGGAGAAATCTACAGCTAGGGAAAACCTCAGGAACTCACAAGATTGTTTGAACTAATCTTCCCCTGTACTGAGATTGGTGGCTGCCCTAATTGTCATCATAGAATCGATGTCCAGTGACTGATGGAAGCAGATGCAGAGACCCACAGCCAAGCACTTTGCCAAGATCTTGAAGTTCAGTCGAAGAGAGGGAAAAAGGATTATGGGAGCAAGGACGGTCAGGATCATGATGGGAAAAGAATCACAGAGATAGCTGACCCAAGCTAGTGGGAGCTCATAGACTGTCAGCTGGGGAGCATGCATGGGACCACACTAGGCCCTCTGAATGTGGATGAAAGTTGAGTGGCTTGATGTGTTTGTGGGTCCCCTGGCAATGAGAACAGGACTTATCCCAGGTACATGAACTGGCATTTTAGAGCCCATTTCCTAAGGTTCCATGCCTTACTCAGCCTTGATGCAGGGGAGAGGAGTTTGATCGGGCCCCAACTTAGTTTGCCAGCCTGTGTTGACTACCCAAGGAAGGCCTTACTCTCTATGAGGAGGGGATGGGGGTGAGATGGGGAGAGGCGGGGCGGGGGGAGCAGAAGGGAAGGGGGGGAACAGGGGTTGGTAAGTACAAATAAGAATTTTTTTTAAATAAAAAAATAAAAACCATGAAATTATTGTTGTGTCACATGTTCACCTAGAACAAATATATTGTATTTGGAATATTATAATATTGCTTTTGGAAATAGCAAATGTTAACACAGAAGGGCAATTGTCTTATAATAAAAATGTCAATATCCTTCTACATATTTATACTTAGTCACAGATTGTAACAGTTTGAAACAGGGAAAGAGACATTGAGTTCATATATAATGAACTACCAGCTTTATACAGAAAACATTTATGCAACTATGTTGTTTTTCTATAATATAGTTAATTCCAATTTATTGAATTTAGATATGCAAGGCATTCTATGGACCTCTGGAAAAGCATATAAACTTACTTGTTGCTCTCAACACCTTCCACTGTAAAGAAAATGAAGTGTTTATATAAATACAATGTAAAGTAGAAAGTGAAATCCTTATTAAAGGAGCAAGGGTAAATAAATGAAAGATCAGATCCTTCCTACAAGGTTCAGAACACATTAAGAATGGAACACAGTTCTACCAGGATGTGGAGAGGTGTGTATGCTCCCTTCTGAGAGGGGTGGTGTGGGGCTTCACACAGTTAAAGAACAGATACACAGAGGAATTAGAAGATAACACTCCAAACTTAATGCAAAGAGAGAGCCATTTAAATGTACCAAGTAGAAAGGATAATTTTTTTTCACCTTTACAACCCTTCTTTATTCAAGTGTGCTGTTGCACTCCTGTGACTCCAGAACTCCCAGGCAGAAATAAGATCTCTGCAAGTTCAAGGAGCATTGTCTACACAGTAATTTTCCTTCTCACCAGGGCTACAGAGGGGGATGGTACCTTGGATGTGGATGGCATGGTCTAATCCAGTCTTCATGACCTAGACTTTATGTTAACAGGTTTAGAGAATGTAACACTGATGAACTTCTGGAAAGAAAGGAACTCTCCCTTATGCACTACTGTGGTAATATATTGGGCACCCCAATGAAACTTATCTGGGGATCATAGGACAGAGTCAGCTACTAGATTAGACATAGAGGCCAGACAGTGGTGGCACACACTCTTAATCCTATCAGTCAGGAGGCAGAGATCCATCTGGATCTCTTATGTTCAAGGCTACACTGGAAACAGAGCCAGGTGTAGTGGCACATGCCTTTAATTCCAGCACTTTAGAGCTCATGCCTTATCTACCAAGTATTTGGGAAGCACACAGGCCTTTAATCCCAGCACGAGGAAGGAAGGAAGATGGCAGGGCACAGAAAGATATATAAGGTGTGTGTAAACAGATTGTCTTGCTCTGGAAGCTGAGGAGTTGCTAATGTGAGATTGGCTGTCGCTTGTTCTGTTTCTCTGATCTTTCAGCTTTCACCCCAATATCTGGCTCTGGATTTTTTTTCAATTAATAATATCATTTAGCAATTTGTGTTGCATCTGATTGCTGTTACACACTACATTAGTCCTTTCCCCACATCATTTCATAATTGCCTATTGTGATCCTGGGATAACAAAACAGTGAAGGTAGCCTTTGAAATGCATGAACAAAGTGTGTCACTACTCACAGCAAAGGGGAACTGCTGAGCTGCAAGAATGGATTCTGCAGATACCTTCTCAGTTCTCACTTTATTAGAAAAAATAAAAATCAGCAAACTTGATATTTGATGCCAAAGTGGGTTGCTGAATTCTGAGGTAGTCTGTGAAAAATCTGGAGATATTATTTAAAAGTAAAAGTAGATGAGGCTTTTCATCTGTCAAGTAGCATTAAGTTAGTTTGTAAAACTCATACTTATTTTACTTTTGTATATGCTTGTGTGTGAATGTTTTGCCTGCATGCATATCTGAGCACCACGTGCATGCTTGGTAATAAGGTCAGAAGCAGGCATTGGGTCCCTAGAATTTGAATTTCAAATGGATGTGAGGCCCCTTGTGGGTGCTGGGAACCAACCCCAAGTGTTCTTAACTACTGAACCATCTCCCTAAGACACAAACTCACATTTCTTAAATTTAGCAGATGGAGGGGGTGTCCTGAGTAACCTATCTGAGACAGTCTTATGGAATTTTATCAACTTTTTGTGACATAAAACAAATGGATAACACCATCTCAGAGCTTTGAAAGAATCCTTTAGGCTTTGTTCACAATATTCCTACCGTAAGTTGATGACAGTGCTGGAGCAGGCCATTACTCTACATCTCCCCAATGTAATAGTCATGATTACAGGATAAATAATTTTCATTTTTAGAAATATAACCCAGTAGCAGGCTTTCTTTGGGTTGCCAAACAGCTCCAAAATCATGACACAGAGACTTACTTTTAGTTATGAATGCTGGGCCTTATCTTATGCTTGATCTTATAGCTTAAATTAACCTCTTTCTCTTCATGTACATTTTGCCTTGGGGCTTTTACCTTTCTTTCATTCTCTATGTCCTACTTTGTGTCTGGCTGTCTGGTGGCTGCCTGGCCCTGGGCATCTCCCACATTTTTTCCATCTTCTCTTCTCCTTTCTCTTCCACTAGTTATTCTTTCTGCCCACCAGCCCTGCCTATCCCTCTGCTGCCTAGCTGTTGGCTGTTCAGCTTTTTTGTTAGACTAACTAGTTGCCTTTGGTAGTCAAGGTAAAACAGCAACACATCTTTACATAATTAAATGCAGCATAAACAAAAGCAATACACCTTTATATAATTAAACAATTACACCATAAACAAATGTAACACATCTTTACATTATTTAAAGTAATATTCAACAACATAACCCTAAGAATTACATTATGTAAATAAAAATCAGAGATATTACAGGGAAAAGTTAGGTGTTGAATTGGAGGGCAGGCATCTGGGATCTGTGGGTTGGGCCAATTGTATTATTTTAGCTGGTGTTTAGAGTTTAAACACTATAGACATCTTAAGTCTCCCCACTTGGATTGCTTAGTATGCTTGGTGTTTGGGAAGGTACTGTGAAAAAATATCTGCATTTTGCCAGCAACAGGAATTCCTAATGATAGAAATGAGGGTAGAAAATGGCAGATATAAGAAAGAACTCTTTTAGGGGAGAGTAAATAAAACTTACGTTGAGAGATTCGATGCTCCTGTTAATGACAAAAGTGATTTTTTTAATGACATCTGGGAGTCTATAAGTGAGGAAACTGGTGTTCCTTGCAGCATCTGTGTGGTCCCCAATTTGGTTCTTGGGGAGCTCAGATTCACCAAAGTATAAATTTGATGGATATGAGCTCAGCATGGTGTCAAGTACACATGGCACCAACTAAGTTCCCTCAGAAGGCAAAGGTGATCTGGCAGGGAAAACTCCAGCTAAGAACAGAAGGAAGGATTGAAGTCCACAAGACAGAATAATTTCCCAAATGAGCCCTATTCAAAACTCAGGACCACAAAAGTCAGAGGTGTGAATAAAGCAATTGTTTGAAGCCACTAAATTTATGGGCAGTTTGGTAAATAACAATATAAATGGATAGGATTCCTCAAGTGACACCTTTTTGACATGCCACTCTATCTTGTGCCTTTCCTGTTTGTAGTGGAATAGATGTGAGCCTGTTTTAATGTTGAGCAGAGTGGATCCTACAGAGCTAGAAATCCATTCTACATACTCCATTGAACCTTTGGTCAAGTACTATTTAGTAAATATTCACAGAATTGCCACTGACAGGTAATATTTCATAAGAGTTCCTTCATTCTTATGCTGGAGGTTTGTTCCGCTGGCTCACTGTAAATGAATTAGGATTCGAGGAGAATTCTGAAATGTAGAATTATACATTTTCCATTATGATTAGTTTAATTAGATGTAAAATTAAACTAAGGAAGTATGCACAGGCTGGAATCCAATATTTTGAAATATGATTATGCTGAAATCAAAAATTAAATTTCTCTTTTTATATTAAGCATTCTCAAGTGGCATTAATATGGCATACAAAGAGTTTTTCTATTTTATTTCACATTTGCCAAAAATGAGATAATCCCTATCTAAAAGAGAAACTGCTGTCTTAAGCACTTGAAGTCTTTGTTCTCCAAGGACTTAGAATATCATAATAAAATAGTAATGATAGTGTCTGCTGATTAAATTATCTTTTTGCTGCTAATGAGCAAGTTTTATATTAAAACATATTTTAGTAGAAATACACCTACTTACACATATTAAAGTTAATTACTATCAGCAGTATCATACATCCTAATACATGAAAGATTGAAGTTTTATCTTTCCTTTGTCTGTGTAGAAGGGATTTCCAATTAACTGTTTTTATCAATTTGCCCTGTTGCTGAGGAAAGCCTGATGGTAGATATAAAGCTAATATTTATCCAGTCACTTTGAAGTTCTGCTATGTTCTCTGATAGCAATTTGAGCACTGTCCCTCAGCAGGATGACTGTTCTGAGCACAGTACCGCAGTTGGGCCCACAGGTCTGAGTCAGCTGCTTCAGCACTTTCAATAAGACATTGTTCAGGTTCAAAATGAACATCCTAGGCCACCACAGAGATTCAGGTGAATCATCTAAAACAAAGCAGCCATTGGCAAAATACTGAACAGCTGCCACTGTTTTCTGTCATGATGTTACTTCTTACAATGACTCATATTTTATTTTAAAGTCCTCCTTTTTGTAGAGGAAATGTAGCTGCATTAGAAGAAAATCATATAACACACTGCTTGTGATAACATTCCAGCAATTACTACATGCCTTGGAAAAAAATCTCTCTAAGACTTCTGCTAATTCTAAAGTACTTCAGAGACATGACCACATTTCTGGCCATCACTAATTTCTTCCTAGTTTCCCTCTAATATACCATCAGATGCCTAAAATGTAAGTATGGGTACTATATTGTTATCAATTGTTTGGTAAATCCTAAGAAAACTTTACTTAGTAAATCCTAAATCTTACTTGCATATTTAGTCAATATACAACGTTGAATAATGAGAGCCTGTCAGAGCAAGAGAGAAGTCATGCTAAAGTCATATGTTGAAGAGGATGAAACAACAACAAAATACACAAAATTAAAACTCATAAAAATTTTCTAATCAAATGACCTTGTGGTTATAACCAGTAACTTGATATTAGCAAGATTAAATCATTGGACTACCTTTAAAACAGCTAGAAATGAGAGAGGACAATGAATGAATTACTTCTCTGTGATTATAAAATGAGGTCTGTTTTTAGTTAAAAATATCAGTTACTAAGAATAATGGTATTTATACATTGGAGCAACATTTCTGAAATAGCTTAAATAAATTTGTGTGTAAATCTGTAATTTTCCAATATGGAATATAAGCATACATCATCCAATAGTTTTAGAGCAATATTGAATATCATATATGCACATATAAATGATATCTGGAAACCAAGATGAGGAATATATCATTTGTGGAAGCTATCACTCTGCTAAGATGGACTGAGTAGTCTTCTGGTGACCTTACTATGCTGAAGCCTATGGAAATCACATACTTCTAACAAACCCTCACTTACACAAACAAGTCACAGATCATCATGTCAAGGATAGACATGATGCCTTTTATTTTTAATCAATTTCTAATTACATTTAGTGGAGTGAAGAAGAGAAGAATGCCTGCCAAATAGATACCGGCATGTGTATGTGTGTGTGTTATACTACTGGAAGCCAAGTCCTTCAATCAATGCTGACATACTAATCAGAGCAGCATGCCATTTCTGTGTGCTCCACTATACATCATGCCATATCCCAAATAGCTCAATAGACTAACATTTTTTATGAAGTCCTCAGAGAAAGAGAGTTTTGTCTTTTAATTGTAGATTGTTACCTCTATAAAAAATAGGCTGGAGGGGTGGAAGGAGGGAAGAGGGGGATCTGTGATTGGTATGGAAAATGAATATAACATTTCTTAATAAATAAAAAAAAGAACTTAAAAAGATACTTAGGCTTTGGGGAGGTTGTTCTCACCATATCTACTTCATTTCAAATCTCTACTATCTACAGATTTATTGCCAAAAGTTAGAAGTCTGCTCATTTTGTAAAATGCCTCTTTATGTGGTGACATGAGAGAAAGTTATATGCTTCTGATGATTTGCTGAACAGAAAGTTTAAATGGCATTCAGAGAGATTTCTCTGTAAGACTTGGCATCAGTAACTGAGGGAATTGCTCTGTTTAGTTAAGGTTTATGCTTACTTCCTTTAGGGTGGCAAAGATACCTGGAAATGCTACATTTACACAAAGTAAAGTACCTACTGGGTCAAACCGTATTAATTTTAGGACACTTTTGTTGCATTCAGATGTGAGTTTTTCTCTGTATTTTACTACCTGTTACTATCCACGTTTTCCCTCAAAATGGCAATTGATGAGGTCACACAGGGTAGGTAAAAAGAATAAGCCTACCTTTATCAGTATATTATTGACCCATGCAAATTTACTTAATGATTTGGTTAAAGCTCCATAAAAATTATCTTTCCAAAAATCTAATTTAGGTTGTTATGGAGTAATGTCTATTTTCTGCATTATGATATTTAGTTGAAGCCTCACTAAAATTTTAAAATCACAGCATGTTGAAAATGAAATTCTATTACACAGAATTGTTTTTCTTCTTCTTGACAGTGGCAGATCTTTGCTGGCGCAACTCCAGGTTGAATTCTGTACCATCAGCTATACAAAAATCCCATCAGAATACCAATTGCTTCCTCAAATTTGTAGCATTTGCCTGACGAAAATTCCCTTGCTCTAAATATAATGGAGTATCACTGGGAAGTGATAACTTACAATTCTGTTGAATACAAACCTTCAAGCTAAGAAATATTAAATAAAAATGTGTTTTTTTTCCATTAATGTTTAGCATTCTCTTATAAATACTTGGACCATAGCTATGTTTTAATTCATCTTTTAGGTTGTATTGTCTACTGGAGAGTGTTTTACTTAGTCAAAGATAATCTAAATATATTTTAGCAAATGTCTTTGATAAGCCATAAACTATCAACTACAGTGACATCCTCCTACTCCCTCAATAACCTCTGTGTCACGCTTCAAATGACAAGATACTGCATCTTCACTTTTCTGCTGTGTTAGAGGTGTACAAGTGACAAAATTTCACAAGGAAACCTACCACAGGTAGTTAACGATAGACCTGCACAATAAAGAACTGGAAATAAAACTGATTTATTACTATTAAACAAGAAATATAAAATGAACAGCTTTGATTTATGGTATTCATTTCCACTTCACCAAAGCAATCTATCTTAATACACACTACAAAACTGTGCATCTGTTTATTAAGTAGTACATTTCACATTCGACTGTTCTGAAAGGGAAAGGCAGGCTGGGGGTAATGTAGCAAAGCATTCCTGTCTACCAGAAGGGATCCAAGACATTTAAAGGGGCAGAAAGAAAAGCAGTTTGTTGTGTGCTACTGACCAAAGTACTGCTATCAACATTTGCAGATGTAGCAGAAAATGATACTTCCAGAGAGCTGGAAACATTTCCCTATTGGTTGAATTCTTTTAATGCACTCATGCATGAGTATGCTTGCTAAAGAATCTTGCTTAAGTGAATCCAATGAATATTTCTCTCTGTTTTGCTTGCATGTATGAGGCTATCTCTTTACCTAGAGTGACTCCGGGTGAGTGACAAGCAATCATAGTGATCACATCCAAAGAGTATCAGCTTTTTCTTATAACATAAACTTTGCTTTTTACTGTGTCAATCATTAGGTCTTTCCTATCACTGTTGTGAATGTCATGTTATTCAACAGAAAACATCCAAGAGAGTTGAGTTTATCTGCATAGCAAATATATTTTGAGCTCTTATTTGATCATTATTTGGGGTTCTTTCCACTAATAGTAATTGTTCTAGGAAAGACATTTTGGTATTTACTAGAAATTCAGAAAGGAATAGCATTTGCATGCTAAAAACTGACTCTATAAAGTAAGAGAAATTTGAGAGTTTTGTTTGTTCCTAGGATCTAGAAAGTATCTCACAGCAATTTGAAATATGGACTCAGGTAAAGAAATGCTATATAAATACTCTTATCACTTTGAAATCCCCTTTTCAGATTAAAATACTGAGCTCTGTACATGGTTCAGCTAGTTAAGTATCAGCCACACTTCTGTGAGGATGTCAGTCTGGAGCCACAGACCCATATATAGATTCTCATGGTGGTTTAAATAAGCTCCAGGTGCAGGGAGGATGGAGGTAGGAAGATCCCACACTTTCTTTGCCAACTAGTCTATCCAAATTGATCAGCATCAGCTTCCATGAGGGGCCTTGTTTCAAAAAATATGTAGAGAGTATTTAAGAAATCTCTGGCCTAAATAAATGTGCATGGACCCACATGCATGTAAAAACATATAAACATACATGTACATGATACAAACATATATTTATAACAAACACAAGGACTATACTATTTTCTTTTGTTTTATGTGAAAGTACTAAGAGAGTTGTCCATTCATGTTATCATGAAAAACAAAAATTAATTGTCATCAATTGGTATCAGAGGATAGGCAAACATATTACATGTTTATACATATACATACACACACTATATATATGGATGCACACACACATACTAGTTGATAATACATGTGCTGCTATTATTTATTTTGTATGCATTGGTAAATATGAAATATTCACAAAAACAATAAAAACAAAGGAAAGAAAATTATGTGCCAAATTACAGCCTACTCATTATCTTGTTTTAGCCTTTGATTTACAGTGATGGGATACTGAGAGAGGCTCTGCAGGGATTACATCCAGGATACCTTGATCCCAGTGGTTCTCAACAAAGGGCCATTTACCCTGCATGTGGTGACATTAAAAATGTCTAGAGATACTAACTAAATGGTAGGAAAATGCAAGGTGCTATTCTATGAAGTCCTTACAAGGCAACAAAGCTTCTACACTCCCTTGCACACAGGGCAGCTGAAATGTCAGCCAAGTGAAGATTAAGGAAGTCTTGTTATTTAAACAGCTCTTTTATTGTGGATTACAAGTGAAAGGGATTCACATGACCTGCATAGTCAGGCATATCTGCTGCAGGATCACAGCATGGTTCCCAATCTCCACAGCTATATCCACCTGCATGAAAGGTTGATCATCGTGAAAATAAACCAGTAAAGAGGTTCCATAGCACAAACCCGTCATTTTGATGCATGAAAGCACATAGTGTTTACATTTGTATTCATTCTAGCATTAGTGCTGTGAGGTTTTACCACAAGCTAACAAAATTCGAAGCTCAAACAAGCTTTTTATTGATTTTAACCTGCAGACTTTAATTTTCAGTTTCTATGGAATTTGATGCCAAATATAAAGTAATAATAATAGAAAATATTTATTGAGATTTTCTTTAACACTTAATTTCAAATTTATTAGTCAGTGTGAAAATTATAACCATCTGGACTGGAAATGGAAATAATAACATTTCTCATTTCTAAAAGAAATCAGTAATAACTATAAGTGCAAAGAAGGAAAATTCATCAAATTTTTTTCCTATTGTTTGAGCCTAGGGACACACTGACAGGCTGACAACTCTGAGATATGAACACAAACTTTGATTGTGATTTAATAAAAAAGCCATTTTATTTTGCCTTTTACTTCAGTTCATTAATATTTTTAATTTGCACACTGCCAAAAGCATGATGCTCTGTTTCAGTTAGAAACAAATTAAACCCTCAGGGAAGGAGCAATACTGTCCCATGAGAAAAGCTTCCTTCCTCAGCTTGTCAAGAAAGGCATTCTGAACTACTAGAGTGGTTGACAGAAATGCCAAGTAACAAACTATACTGTGACGCTCAGCTGTTCTTATGTACAGGGGACACTTCACACCCTAAAATGTCTATTTTACAAATTGAGGTAACAAAAGCTTCCTTTAGTCCATTCATTGGTCCCAGAATAGTGTAAAATTTTTGTTATTGTGAGTACTTGAAACCTGGAAAATTTTATAAAGTAATCTATTACCAAATATAGCTTTCAAAGATGTCCAGAAAATATCATTTATTAGTAGTTATTATTTTCAGAGGCAGGGTAGATGAATGTTCTATTCACAGAAAAAAATGGAGTGATGATGCCTATGGTGGATGAGAAAGATAAAAGATATTGATGATAAACTCATTTGTGGAATTAGCTGCCAGCCATTTAAACTTTATATGCTTCAGCATCTAATGAACATTTCTAAACCTCAGCATGTTTATTTCACATTCAAACTTTCTTTTAGGTCAAATAATTGTGAATATCTATGATTGTTCTACTTATTGCATTGTCTAATGCTCTGATATCCATATTTAGCTCTCTGAAGTTGAAATAATGAAGCTTATTTCTAATCTGATAAATTTAGTTGTTTATTAATATTTTATGCCTATCTTAGGATAAATCTCTAAGGTATATTAATTTCTTGCATTTTGTTGAAATATGACTAAGAAAAATATTAATCAAAGCCTAAAGAAACAAGAGTGAAGTAAGGTAACAATGATTCTGACCAGTCCAAAAAAGGAGGTTAAATCTAGGAAGAAAGTTATCCATCTTTTCTTCTTTCTGGTACAGAATTATAAATGACATGAAAATGTTCTAATCATATGCCAGGTTTTCATTATTATCAGTTATTAGGGGAATATCAGAATCTAGAAAAAAAATCAGATAATACCAAGTGAACAATACAGTGTTCAAATCTTAAATTCATAGCAGTCCAGTCTTAAGAGACTTATTTGTGATATTTTCATACATAGAGCCCCAAAACAATCTGTCCTTTGAAATGTTGGTAAATTTTTAAAAGCCAGATGCAGAGCCTTCTGAATAACCCATTTTGACAGAAGGGATATCGTATTAACAAGTCCATACCTGAGCCTTTCATCACAGGTCAGAGAAGATAAGAGATCATACTGAGAGGAGGAACACATTTTCAGCAACATTTCAAGAGCTACAGCTGATTGCTCCAACTTCATAAAGTGGGTTTGGGTGAGGTTTAGTATAGTGGCCTTCCCAACTGTCACAGCATTTCTGTCTCGAGACCTATATCCATGACAGCATAAGTACTGAGATGTCTGGAAGGAATTTTCAGGAAGGTGGATCATCTGCCTACTTCTAGCCACCAGAAAATTGAGTTTACCTTCAAACCACAGCCTTGTGCCTGAAGTAGTCAATGCTGATATGTAAATGGTATAATGACCCAAATGCATCTTCAAACTAGATGACCACTAGAATGAATGAAGAGTGAGTGCAAATTAGTATGTACAAGTAAGGAACACAGATTGTACCCCTTAAGAACCCTGTGTGCACTAGGCCATGGTGAAACCACATCTGCATTCTTTCTGTTTCTTTTCTGAGTTGCTCTGAGGAGTGAAACCAGGATTTCACACGTTCATCCAACATCCGTCTTGAGCCACATCACCTGTCTATATTTACTACTGACTGATGACTGATATTGGTGTTGCTCTTATGGTGGCAATAAAACATTTGTCTCATAGTCACTTGTCAGTTTAAAAAGTGGAAGGTCACATGGCACTCCAATGCATGAAGGTAGGCTCTCAGGAAATCAAGGGGGCAGAGTCATGCACTAGAGAGGCCTGGTGGTTGGCATGGCCATTTAAGGTTTGTTTCCTGGTCAGAGAATGCTGCATGCATGCAGTAAAGCAAAAGAAAACCTTAAACACGTACAGTAAAAAAAAATGGATATAGACAGACATAGAAAATAAATAGTTCAAAAATAATAGTAAAGTCTTTAAAGAGAAAGTAAAGTAATATAAAACAATATATAATCCATGTAAGGATGGGAAATACACTGGATGCCTGGATCCTGTGTGGTGCTTTGTTCACTTTGAAATTTTTTAATTCTAATGAACAAAAAACAATGGCTGCTGAGAGACACTGTATTATGGAAACTACTAAACTAAACCAACCTATACATTTTTAAAATGTTTTAACTTCAAAATAGAAGTCAGAAAATATGCTGAGTTTGGGGAATGGTTATGTCTTTGTTTCCACAGGAAACAAATAGTTATGGTTCTCTTAAAAATTACTAAAGATCAGATTTGATCATCAGAGGAGACCTCCTGAGGATCTTGGCTACAGATATGAGGGAAAAAGAGAGGAAAGACTACAGGAAAGGTGATGCATATGCTGATCCTTTTTCATGGGAACAGCTCTGAGACTGGATGAAACATGATAAATCTTGTTGGCTACGGCGTCATTAAGTGCTGTAGAATAATTCTGTATACTGTGAATATGTATTACTCTCATTGGTAAATAAGCTGACAGGCCAATAGTTAAGCAGAAAGTATAGGTGGGACAGCCAGAAACAGATGACTCTTGGAAGAAGGTGGTCTCAGAGGAAACATCAATTAGCCACTGAGCAAGCAGGACATGTAGAAAATGAAGCAACAAGCCACGAGCCATGCAGCAAAGCAAAAATAGAAATGTGGGTTAATTTAAATGTAAGAGTTAGCTAAGAACAAGCCTGAGCTGTTGGATGAGCATTTATAAATATTAAATCTCTGTTTGGTAATTTGGAAGCAGTTGCTGGGGCAGAGAGCCTGCAGTCAGGACAGAAAAACTGCTGACTACACTCAAGTCTTATCATTGCATGCCATCTTTGCATATGCCATGGATAGAAATTTATATTACATTTTGGTTATGCAGTCCAAACAGACTTACAAAGTTAACAGGTGCCTTTTATTTGCTCAAACATAAAATAAGATATCATCTTTAGCTGACTTATACACACCAAACATTTTAAGTCTGGGTTATTACAGATATATAGGTTACCTTTAAAAGTTTATATGTTTTCAGAAAAAAGGGACCAGACATGAGTAAAGACAAGTAGCCTAGGTGATCCAGCCTCTCAAAATGCCTCTGTTACAGTTTCCTCAAAATTATACAGCCAGAACAACTTCAAAGGTACTAACTGAGATGGTCCAGCTTCATAGACTACTCCAGTTAGGCTTGAGATAAGCTCTATACTTTCCCATAACACAGAGACTAAACAAAAAATACAGCAAGCTCTCACAGGACTTGACCATTATCCCATTTTTTCTGTGTCCTCTAGAGATTTCGTTGCCTGCCCTCAGAAAACAGGAAGCAGTATAGAGAACATGATGCCCACATTCCCAAGAGGTAGGGTGGGTGGTTTTGGTCATTTGGTAGGTTATGGAAGTTTGTCATCAGTTTGGGAGTTAGCTGTAAGTTGTTACTGGTCATAGTCAGGAAAAAGAAACTGAACAAAGGATATTAGATTCAGGGTTCTTTCTCTGAAGGGAAAAAGGGTGGATATAGTATAGAAATGGTAGGATAAAAGGGTGGATTATTGAGTCATCTTTTGAACAGCCACCAGTCTCAAATAGTTTACATTGGTATAGATTTTTGTATATTGATACAAATTTAAGGTTATTTTTATTATAATGCATATATATTTCTACTCTTGCTTAAGGTATTTTTCCTATGCAGCTCATTTAAAATCATGATGTAAAGTTCTAGTCCTTGAAAGTGATTTAGGATAATAAAGAAATACAGGTTAGTAGTTACTCATCTATAACAATCAAACTTGCAGTCATGTTAGATGTGTTTTCAATGTTAAACAGAGATACATTTTAAATAGATAGTCTTCAAACACTTCAAAGACCTACATCATATGGCATTTAAAATGTTTTAATAACCTAAGGATTTTCATGACAGTGAGACATGTCTGCTCCTGTCAGCACCAATTTACTTCAAAAAGAGATGATGAGAATCAAAGAATCTCCATATGGAATTTGCTTTTATTGTGAAAAAGTTAACCACTGGGAAAGAAAGTGCTGTGCCTCAACTGCTGACAGTATGCTGTCCAAGTTGGACAAACAGGACACAAAAGAAGACAACTTCCGAACTTTGCCACGAAAAAGTAGGAGAGTCCTTCAAAATTCCTGCTTCACAGAAAAGTCTGTCAGATATTCTAGGCCCATGGGCCAAGGATGGATGTCCCAACATTCCAGGGAAACCTTAGGTGACTGTTCGGGAAGCCAGTTGTTTCTGTTGTTTATATAGTTTTAGAAGTTGTTTGCTTTGCACTTCCTGCTTACTCAGGTAATATTATATCCTTCTTGGGTCTCTGAAGGGGACTGAAGACTAGCTGGTAAACAGTTTTCCTTGTTACCAAATTCAGAAGAAAAAAAAACTTACATAAGAGATATAAAGTTTATAAGGTTAAGAAACTGTACTTGTTGTTTTTTTTAGTGTAAACTTGACACAAGTTAGAGTCATTAGACGAAGGAGCCTGGGTTGAGGAAATGCCTAAATGAGATCCATCTGTAAGTCATTTACTCATTTAGTGATGAATGTGGGAGGGCCCAGCCCATGGTGTGTGGTGCCATCGCTGGGCTGCTGGTCCTGGGTTCTATAAGAAGGTGGGCTGAGCAAGTCATAGCAAGGAAGCAAGTCAGTGAGCAGCTCCCCTCTGCAGCCCCTGCATCAGCTCCTGCCTGTGGTATCCTGCCCTGTTTGAGTTCCTCTTCTGAATTCCTTCAGTGATGAACAGCAATACTGAAGTATAAGCCAAATCATCCCAAATAATCCCTCAGCCTGCCTTTTGGTCATGGCATTTTGTCACAACAATTGAAACCTAATTAAAACAGAAATAAAAGCTTAAGTTCTTTATTGAGATGTTTTTAGGTCTACACAGATATTTTTAAGATGGTAATTCAAGATATGGTAAAAACGTTTTAGGTAGAAAATTTTGGATTCACTAAGATAGCATAAAAAATACAGTACTTTTTCTGAATATGCCAAATACCTATGGACTAAACATTGTGAATATAATTCTTACTTGATAATTGTTATTATTACATATAGTTTCCCTTTTTACTTACACAAAAAGGGGGAAATGTTGCAGGATACTGTGCACTGTACACTGTGCAAAGATATATTGCTGTGATTGGTTTAATAAAGAGGTGAATGGCCATTAGGCAAGAGAGATAGGCAGGACTTCTCGGCAGAGAGAGGAAGTAGGAGAAAATAATTGAGATGCAGAGGAGATTCAAAGAAGACATGGAGGGAGTTGGACATACAAAATGAAAGAAAGCTAAGAAGCCACATGGTAAAACCTACATTAATATAAAGAGGTTAATTTAAGTTATAAGAGCTAGTGGGACAAGCCTAAGCTAAAGACAAGCTTTCATAATTAATAATAAGTCCCTGTTTGTTATTTGTGAGCTGGTGGCCCAAAGAAATATCCATCTACAGTCATATATTAACAGATTGTTTTGCAAATAGTCAAAAGAAATTCTCTGTCAAAACATTGGAGATTAGATGGTAACGTGAACCTAACCTGAAACTTTCAAGGACTGACTGAAGTCTGTTCAGAGTCATATAATTCTGGGGAGAGATAAGGACATTTTAAGAAACATTATGGAATAGAATGCATTTTGACATATGAATATAAAAATGAACATTAAAATGACAACAGAAATATTAGTTTCTTAGTACAAATCCAAGAGTAAAATATTGATTATCCAGTAATGTAATTGAGACCATTTGTTAGGTTCCCGCCAATAAAATGAAACCATGTTTCTTTTTCATACCTTGAAGCAAAATTAATTAATTGAAAAAAGCAAAAATTAAAAAAGCACTCTAAAAATACCAAGGGAAGGTAATCAGAGATGATATTGGAGGAGGGGAATATGATCAAAGTATATTACATAGATATTTGAGTGTGTGTGTGTGTGTGTGTGTGTCTGTGTGTGTGTGTGAAATTGTGAAGCAATATAATGTTTGAAGACAAAAAGAAAAATGTAGTTATCTTAGAACCTTGAAATGAATAAAATCATTTTAAATATCATATAAAAATTAGATTATAAACAAATAGATAATAAACTTAACTACATAAGAAATTCTCAGTGAAGAAAATTAAATTTGAAAAATAAGAGGAAAAAATACCCTGAATGTTCTTAAATATACATAGTCAAGTGTATAGAACCTTATACAATTCAGTATAATTTTCTACGTTTCTATTGAAAAGAGGCCAAGGATAAAGATGCTGACGACACTTGCAAATGCACAGCCTTCATCTCTCATGATTACAGCCTCGTGCTAAGTTGGTTTTTCTCTAAAACTCTAAAATAGTTTTGAGCTTTCTGTTTAGTCCATTTTAAACTTATAGCTACAAGACTAAGAACTCAAGAAAACTGTCTAATGATGATTAGGAAGTGTGACGGGGTTATGGAACAGGGGTGGAGATTAGGATTGTTTACAGTACATGCAATCTTCATTGATGGTCTAGATCCATGACCATTTTGTTTTTCATCTTTATTTTTGACAGCTGTTAAAAGAAAAGAGGGTACCAACAAAAATAACTCACTTCATACAGCACTTAGCTGTGAGTAAGAAAAGAAGTTAGCAACCCTAGTTTCATGTGTATTTTCATCACAAGATCTGTGAGACTTTGGGCAAATTGGTTTGCATTAATGAACTCCAGCTTTTCAGAAGTGATGATAGATGTTGCCTGTGAGTACTTGTGATACTGTAACTAATTATTGTTGTCCCTGCTGTATAGGGGGCAATTTGAAGGGAGGCAGGACATTTTATAATGCCAAGTCCCTTAGGGATGGACACCAGCTGGGGATGGACACAAACAGATAATGACTTCTCTGGAAATATTTGCTGAATTATGTTAATTAGTTGACATTTTATTTATTTTTATTTATTTTTTTATAATTTGATTTAATATTACATATCAGCCACGGATTCCCCTGTCCTCCCTCCTCTGCCTCCCTCCCCCCAGCCCACCCCCATTCCCATCTCCTCCAGAGCAAGGACTCCCCTGGTAGATTCAGCTGAGGCAGGTCCAGTCCCCTCCTTCCAGGCTGAGCAAAGTGTCCCTGCATAGGCCCCAGGTTCCAAACAGCCAGCTCATGCTCTAAGGACAGGTCCCTGTCCCACTGCCTCCTGGGTGCCTCCCAAACAGTTCAAGCTGATCAAGTGTCTCACTTATCCAGAGGGTCTGATCCAGTTGGGGGCTCCTCAGCTATTGGTTCATAGTTCATGTGTTTCCACTAGTTTGGCTATTCATCCATGTGCTTTTACCAATCTTGGTCTCAACAATTCTTGCTCATACAATCCCTCCTCTTTCTCACCGATTGGACTCCCGGAGCTCCACCTGTGGCATGGCCATGGATCTCTGTATCTGCTTCCATCAGTCATTGGTTGAGATTTCTAGCATGACAGTTAGGGTGTTTAGCCATCCTATCACCAGAGTAGGTCAGTTCGGGCTTTCTCTCAACCATTGCCAGCAGTCTATTGTGGAGGTATCTTTATGGATTCACTCATCGGAGGATACTAGATGTAAACAAAGGATGACTAGACTCCTATTCACAGCTCCAGGGAGGCTACCTAGAAAACAGGACCCTAAAAAAGACACAGGGATCACCCAATGACAGAGAAATGGATGAGATTGACATGAGCAAACTGGACGTCGGGGGTGGGGGGAAGGGTAATGAAGGGCAAGAGTTGAGGGAAAGAGAGCTTAGCGGAGCAGGAGACCCCAGCTGGATCAAGAACAGAGAGGGAGAACAAGGAAAAAGAGACCATGATAAATGAAGACCCCATGGGAATAGGAAGAAGCAAAGTGCTAGAGAGGTCCCCAGAAACCCATATAGTTGACATTTTAAATCAGCAATGACACATACTAATATTTCTTTCTGAAGGGAGGAGGAAGGCTCCTGAGATGTAAAGAAACCAAACCAGCTCAGAAAAGTCATGAAAGGAACAAGATTCACAAAGTTCCCTCCCGGATTAACATCCTCCATAACCAAAGGCAGCAAAGAAGAAATTCTCCCTGGGTATGGACATTCTTGGTAAGTTACCTGCAATTGGACAGAGAGCTCCAGGGATTCAGGCTTCAGGAGTTATCTCCCATGCTGGAGTGATGCACCTGCTGAAGTAACTCATGATCCTGTAAGTAATTCCTCATTTATATACCCATGAACAATCCTAAACTCTGGTTCACTGAGCAAGAGTTGGATAGAATTGCCTCATTGGTCCATTACCCTATCTGGGTTGAACAAATGCTTCTACTCATTTCTTAAAAATGTCACAGAACTACCTCCTTACCATTCTATAACATTTGTGACTAGCAATCACTTTAGTGCTTTGGTTAGAACTGAGAAATGAAAAAAAAGGAAAATGTTCACATCAAATTTAAGGGAGTGGGGAGTAGATACTTTCAGCTGATTCCTACAAACAGAAGAAAATCAGATAAAAACTAAAGGGGAATATGTAATAATTAAATTTGTGCAAATTCTTAACATCAAGAATGATCTAGAATTGTTCACCATGTGCACCACCCTCCACCCAGCCAGACCCTGTACATCTTTCTTCATTGCCTAGCCAGGAATATCATCTTAATCCTACCCTTCACAAACCTCCCTAACCCAAGATCTAACCAGGCGCCAAATTAAGTGCCTCTGCCTAGTCTGGCCACACCTGCCTGAGCAGTAAACAACTTCTAATATTCTGCCAGGACATGCCCTGCCTACCCTCAACCCACAGGTCTCTACCAAGTCACATACAGTCTCTCCACCCAGCCATGTTCACATACTTCTTCAGAGTCTGGTCCAGTGAGTCTGCCTAATCATCCCCTACTCTGACCCCCACCAACTCCGAGATATAGGCCCAAACTCCTGACTAGGACCAGGATGCACATCCTTCACAAGAGCCTAGTTGACAGTATCCAATGTCTAGGCTCAACATGCAGCATATAGTCTCTTCAGCCCCAAAGTGATCCATTCATAATGAGACACAAAGCAAACAAAGAAAGTTCCATATACACAGACATCGTTGCAAAAATACAAACAATATAAAAGATGGAAAGAGTATCTGTATCTCCAAAAGCTTCACCAATCCTGTTGAAATATTTGCCAGTGAGAATTAACCAAGTCATCTTCAGAATACAGAATTTAAAAGAATATTCATACACTTCAAATACTTCAAGGAGCTTGAAGAAAACACAAAGAAATAGTTCAATATAATTAACAAGAAATAACTTAAAAAGCATAAACCCTAAATGATTCCACAAAAAACCACAAATATAAGGTTGATGTAAATGACAAAGACAATCCAAAATTTGAAAACAGAGTTCAATAACAAGATAGAAACATTTGATGCATCTCAAGCTGAAACCACAAGGGAAATGAAAAACCCAATACCCCAACTACAAAAACCGAAGGAAAGCCTAAAAACCTGAATGAATCTGGCCTATGTGTGACAGAGTGTCAGTTGTCAAAGAAAAAGATTCCATGGTATAAAGAACCTAAAGAATTATATTAAAAAATGAAACCTAAATCAAATTCAGGGAGCAATATTTGGGGCTGAAAAGAGGAATGAACGTAGTCAAGAAACCTGAGGAAGAAAAGTGAAGCTATATTTACAAATTTACTAATTTACAAATTACCAGTGAGACCACAAATAATACAAACAAAAATAAAACACAGAAAGTGACTGGAATCTAGACTCCCTTCAATAATTGTAAAAATTAACAGCCTAAGTTTTTCAAACAAAAAATTACAGAATGGCTGTGTCAAGAAATCAAATCTATGTATATGTTGTCTATAAGAAACACATTTTAGCTTTAAAAGATAGCACTATTTTAGAGTAAAAGGATAGACCAAAGTACTCTAACTGAATGTGACCAGGTAGCAATAAGGTGTCATTTTGTTAATTTATGACAAAATAGACTTTGAACTAAAAGTAGTCAGAAGAGATGAAGAAGGCCACTTCATTTTAATCAATGGAACAGTTAACCAAGAAGACATTACTATCCTAGAAATATATGCACTAAACTCTGGTAAAAACAATCTCATTTAACAAAATGTATTACTGAAAATAAAGACACAGAAAAACATCAATGCGTTAATAGTTGGTGAGTTCTGTGCCCCACTGTCTCCAATAGATGGTCATCTGAACATAAAATAAACAGATAAATGTCACAATTAAATGATATCAAACACCAAATGTACTTAACAAATATCTACAGAGTATTCCTCCTAAGCACTAAAGAATACATATTCTACTCAGCAGTTATGAAAAAGCTTCTCTAAAATAGATTATAACTTGTGAAAAAAAGCCATAAGAATTCAGGAAGATTGAAACAATTCCATATATCCTATATGACTATACTGTAATAAAACTTAAAATGGACAACAACAAATCTTTAATAATCACATTAAACTCTTGGATACTAGACAACTGATTACTGAATGATAGATGAGTCAAAGAAGAAATCAAGTAAGAAAATTTAAAAATTTCTGTAACTAAGTGAAAATGAAAACACAACACAACAAAACCTGTGAGACACCTTGAAAGCAGTTCTACAAGAGAAATTTCTAGCAATAAGTGCTTACATTAAAAAGTCAGAATGAGCCCAAATCAATGATTTAGTGATGCAATTCAAAGCACTGAAAAAAAAAAAATAACTAAACTCAAATCCAGTAGACAGCAAGAAATAATAAAAATTAGAGTAGAAATCAATGAAACAGAAACAAAACAATTTAAAGAATCAAGGAATCTAAGAGCTGGTTCTTTAAGAATTTAAACAAATATTTACAGACCCTTGGGCCAACTAACAAAAATAAAGAGTTGACCCAAAACTAACAGAATCAGAAATGAATAGGGAGGCATTATAACAGATACCAATGAAATTTAAATTATAAGGCATTTTTTAAAAAGTAGTCCATTAAGTTGGAAAATCTAAAAGAGATGGCTGAATTTCTAGAGTCTGTTGAATGACCAAAACTAAACGTAGGAAAGATCAATAGCCAAAACAAATCTGTAACAAATGAGATTAAAGTAGTAATAAAAAACTTTCTAACTACAAAAAGCCATGGGCCAGATGGATCCACCACAGAATTGTACCTGATTGTTCAAAGAAGATCTACAGCTAATCCCTTTTAAATGACAAAAGAAGAAAAAGAAAGGAGGAGGAGGAGGAGGAGGAGGAGGAGGAGGAGGAGGAGGAGGAGGAGGAGGAGAAGGAGAAGGAGAAGGAGAAGGAGAAGGAGAGGAAGATGAAAAATGGGGTTGGGTTTAGGGGTGGAGACTAAGGAAAGAGACAGTAGGAACACTCCCAAATTCATTCTATAGAACTCTAATGCTCAAACTGGGTAAAGACACAACAAAATAAAATGAAACTACAACCTAATATTGTACATGAACATAGATCCAAAACTATTAAAAAACAAGACAAAAACAAGCAAACAAACAAAAAACCTCTTACAAACAGAATACAGAAATGCAACCAAAAGATTATCCACCAGGACCAAGTCGGCTTTATCCTTGAGAGGCAGGTATGAGTCAACATTTCCAAGTCAGTAAATGTAATAAACCACATGAATAGACATAAAGAAAAAAATCACATTTTAACTGCACTCTAAATATTTATCCTTACAGCTATAGATAAGTGTAGTTCTTACATCTCAACAAGGAAACTTCTCTTTGTTACAGATTGATAGCATTATAGAATACCATAGCCAATCAAAATGCAGAGTTGTGGAGCCCAGTTCCAACTTACACATCTACAACACGACTCCTGCATCTAAGACTCAGCAATCATTGCAGTAGAGGGTGGAAGAAAGATTGTAAGATCTAGAGGAACAGGAAGTTTGCTGTAAGATTGTATCTCCTACAAATGTCAGAGAATGAAACTGCAGCAATATGGCTGCCTGACAAGCCAAATTCAGGTGCCTAACACATGAACAAGGAGGACACCAATAAACATGCTCACACTGAAGGGGGAAAGACCAGGAGGCCTCAATCCTAAACAAAAAACTGTGAGCAACTAAGATTTCCAATATAAGTATCCAATAGCAAATTGTTAGTCCAGAAAACACACATACAAGTAACATGTGCACTGAGCAGTTTGCTTTTATGTATTTAGGAGAGAGATGCATATACATACGTAATATTTAAAGGAAAACATGCCATGAATCTGAAAGAGAGCAAGAGGATCACATAGAGGGTTTTGAGCAGCAGTTCTCAACCTGTGGGTCACTAGCTCTTTGGGGTTGAAGGACCCTTTCACAGGTCCTCAGATATCCTGCATATCAGATATTTACATTACAATTCATAATAGTAGCAAAATTACAGTTATGAAGTAGCAATGAATTAATTTCTTGGTTGGAGATCATCACAACATGAGGGACTGTATTCAAGGATCACAGTACTAGGAAGGTTGAGAACCACTGCTTTAGAGGAAAGAAAGGAAAGTGGGAAATTATATAATTATAATCTCAAAAATAAAAAAACTTAAACATTTTAAAACAATAATCTAGAAACTTACAATTGATGTGTGAATAGAGCAAAGCACATAGCACAGTTCTTAGAGAGCATAGTCATTCCTGAGATTTTTCACCTCTGTATTAAAGGGTCCTGTTTTAAAAATTCTTTTCTGATGAGGGGTTAATCAGAGGTGCAGAAAGAAGATCATTGCAACTAGCCAGAGTCTGATTTCCTATATGAAGTAGACTTGTTAATAACCAGGTAGATCTAGTGAGTTACTTAATGGATTCAGAGTAAGAATGCACGAAAATTGTTTGCTATGTGTTTATATGACTTTTATGGGCATTTACACCAGTCTTACAAGATTAGTTTTGAAAATAAAAGAAATAGAAAGAGTGACAAGTGAAATGCTCAATGATTCCAACATAAACCCTCCCCATAGATCTAGAGGGTTGACTTCATAACATCAGTCCTGCAGGTGTCTAGCCCATAAGAGATGAGGGAGAAGTAAGCCAGTGTCCTGCGTATAGGGAATGGAAGCAAGAACTCAGCAAAGCTAACCCTTCATACTGGCTTGCCACTCCCTGCACTTAAAGAAGAATTTAGGGCATAGGAACACTTGGTACTACCAAATACAAAACAGTTATGGCTAGGAAGTTAGAAAATTAATAAAATAATTATAATAGAAGGAATTTAAAGATACATTTTAACAAGGTTATTTGCTTTTATTCTTATGTGAATGGGTGTTTTGTCTGCATGTATGTCTGTGCATCACCTGTGTGCAGTGCTCCAGGAAAATATAAAGGCATTATATTCCTCAAAATTGGAGTTATAGACAGTTGTTAGCTGCCATGTGGGTGCTGGAAACAAAATTTACATCATCTGCAGAGCAGTAAGTGTTCTAAACAACTGAGCCATGTGTCTTGCACCCCAAAAGTAAGCATACATTTTCCCAAAAATGTCTTCTTAAAATGGTGTGTTTAATTGTGGTGAACTGAATGTTGGTGCTAATTATGGCTAGTTTAAAGGTATTTCTCCTTTTCTATTGCACAGATAAAGGGACAGAAGAAAACATACAAAGACCATGAGACATTTCTTTATTTTTCAGAGTAAGTATAAACAAAAAGTAAATAGTTTAGCTATCCTTTAATATTCTTTAGAAAAGCATAACTACTTATTTTCTTTTGCAAGAAGAATAGGACATTGTTGTATGAATGTTAGGCCAGACTAGAAACATTTGACAAAAGGCATCACATTGTTACAAGTAAATATATATCAGCTCTTACGTGAAATTTAGTGAGAATGTCAGACGAGATTCCATTACCAAAATACCAAAACAGGAAAGGGGTGAGACGTTTCATTTAAAAGAGATTTCCAGCACTGGGAATTATTTTTGCATACATGCTTATTTTAAAGATAATAAATCAGAGACATGGAGATATTAAAATGTTCACTGAAAGTTATAGAAGAAACTATTTAGTACACCTGGCCACAGTTAAATCTCAAGGTTTATTAAGATGTTTATATATCTTCTCTTCAGCTTTTTAAATGCACAAACCATAACAAATCAATTCATGTTTTAAATTCTTAATTCTTTAAGGGCATGAAAGGGAAAACCTGAAATCAGGACACATTTTTTTAAAGTTTGGGGATGTACTGGGCATATGTAGAATGACTGTGTGTTGCTTTGAATTGAAATTGATCACACTAACTTTAAATGTTGAACAGAACGTTCATATATAAATTGCTACCATGTAAATCATTCCTACTGAGAAAATCTGGCTTCATTTGCTGCACTGTAACAGTGGGGCATCATGAGCATATGGGAAGTTGCCAGGGAGGATTAAGGACTAGCTTTAAAAATGATATCTGAGAATTTACTTTATAAATTTATCTACTAAATAGAGATAAAAGAAAAATAATGATAACAGAAGTTAGATGTCTTAAAATATGCTTTTCAAATGAAGAAAAATGGTAGGATCATAATATGGATAAAATTATGAGAAAAGTAAATATTTATTCTCAATATCAATCAATCATAGCAAGATCAAGATGCAATAAAGTTGAATTATGTAACTTTACTCTCAAGGAGTATATGTTAGCCCACTAGAGACTTGATTTCTTTTCTATTATCATGGCAGGTTTTTTTTTTAAATGTCAATGTATCATACTTGGTAAGTGGAAAGGGGAAACATTTATTTTTTTTTTAAATTCAGTGATGCTACCAGAAAAGTGGATAGTGCAACTTCATTAATGTCTGTACCAGTCTGACATCAAGATCCTAGAATGATGATGTCATGCTTTGCAATATTCCCATGTAGAATAATAACAATAAGGATACTAATGAAGCATGAGTCGTTGCTACATCCTCAATTGTCTGATGCCATGTCATTGTTGTGCTCTATGTTTGAGGTGAACATTAATAAAATTACTACTAAAATGATGTTACTGAATCTCTTTAAGGTGCTAAGATGCTGAATGAAGTCACCAGTTAGACAGGCAATGATACAAATCTGATATTTTATGTAAATATTTGAATTGTGCATGCCAGGCAATATTTAAACAAATAATTTAGAAATATTTTACTTATTAATAAAGTGGAGCAATATAAAAGTTCCTAGGAGGTACCTTGAAATAGCCTTAAGTTTTAAGTTTAAAATATTCTCTTTACATAATATTTTTTCCTTTTTTTTTTTTTTGGTTTTTCGAGACAGGGTTTCTCTGTGTAGCTTTGTGCCTTTCCTGGAACTCACTTGGTAGCCCAGGCTGGCCTCGAACTCACAAAGATCCGCCTGGCTCTGCCTCCCGAGTGCTGGGATTAAAGGCGTGCGCCACCACATTTTTTATTTCATTTCAAAAATCAATAGTTTTCATAATTATCTACCTACATGTTGATAGACTGAAAATATACTCATGGATTATTTTATTCAAGAAAAAGTATTATTGAGAAGTTTTAACAGTCAACATTTCAGCAGAATTTTTATTACAAACATTAATAGTTCAAGGATCTTTGGTACATTTTTTAAAAGAAAATAATTCATTTGAAATAATAACGAAATTAAAACCAATCCTATCTCCTATAATTGTAACTTTTTGCTAAGCTTGTTCTTATAGGAGATCATTTTAGAAAAGCAGACACATTCAACAGAATTTCACATGAGGTGAGTCAGAAGCTTGACAATTCATGCTGGGGCAATATAATAACTACATGCCTATCAAAGAATAGAGTATCCTTTGATTTTTCAGGAATTAGGTGTGAAAAAGTCAATCCCTACTGTGCCTCATAGATAGTGCACAGCCATTGAACAAAGCATTGATATATCATACAATGCCAAGAACCAGTGTCCTAGAAATATTGTTTTATAGCTTTCTTAGAATTCTCCTTATTCACCGTCCTTGCACCCCTTAGAGTACTGATTCTCAGATCTAAACAATGACTAAATTACTCTCTTTCAAGTACCTTCTATCTCTAGGCACCAGCACAAATTTCTAAGCTATAAAAAGATCTCAGAAACAAGGCGTGTAGATAGCCATAAGCAGGGTAATGTTAAATCCTCCATGAGCTAGGCCACCTGTGACTGAGGAGAGCTTATGGATGAGGCGCCACACAAAACTGCAGATTTACACAAACAATGAGTCACTGTTTGGATGACTAGAATCTATAGTTCTCAAGTGTGAACTTTATGGAATAACATCTTGTTGCAATGTCAAATGATCAACTACAATGTGTACTTCCCTGGAAGCTCATCCCATCGACCTAACTTGCCATTGCTTGATTGTATCTCCAGGAAGACGCTCGAATAGTCTATAGGCTTCCTCATTAATAATTTAAATTATCTGTGTGTCCTAGTATTAAACGTATTTAATATGAGATCAAATGATAAAGTGAGCTAGAAATGTAACTCAGTGAGGCCCTGGGTTCCATTCCCAAACTTGCAAAAACATTAAATAAAATTCAAATGAAAGAAAAACAATCTAAAATGAAGACTGATGATCTTAAAACCTTATCAAGATCAGCAGGAAGAGAATGACAAGTTTAAAGGAATGCAGGCTACACCTGCAGGATTTTTCTTTTATGAGAAACACGTGAGGAGCTCTTAGACAACGGTCCAGTGGAGAAAGGCCTTAAGGGGGAGCGTGTAGCAAAAAGGGCAGGCAAGAACAGACAGAGCCGCTTGAGATTTTCAAAGAAAAGTTATTAGGAGAGTTTTTCTGGTTTTATGAACACTTGGAAAAGATCGGAATGATTTAACACAGAAAGCAAAAAAATTTCACAGGGGATTCCAAGTTCAATTTACTACAGATCTTTCCGTCACTATATTAACAACACAGTAGGTACATCAGTGGATTTGTTAAAATTATTCTCTTTTAGTAAAATTGTTCTTTCATATTCTATGTCAGATGGTGAAATTAAAAAAAAATAGTTTCACTTTGCACAAAAGGAAACTCTTTGATTTCACTCAGATATTGGCAGGCTTCAAATGCATCGTGGGTATTACTAAGTGTGTATATCTATACCATCCTGAAGCGCAGAACACTGACAGGACACAGAGAAATGCTTGCCCAGTGACAGGGAGGTCTATACACATGCTACTCTCCTGCCTAAATAGAATGCGCTGTCTCAGGGACCATTTTTAGATTCCATCCAGACTGTGAAATTGGGTTAACAAGAGAAAAAAAAATGCAGACACTCCCTGGATGAGTTTTCTTGTGGGGATGTGACATCTCAGTCAGAGTGAAACCCTGCTGCAGTAGCTCTGATCATAAAAGAGGAATAAGCACTGGAGAGGTAGCTTTTAACATCCCCTGACTGTTGCAGAGGATGTTAATGATTGACATGATGCTTTATGAGGCATAATTTGTTGTGCCCCTTCCTTAGCAATACATTTAAATCTTTCAGTTCCAGGTAATTGTATACAATTATTTTTGATCTCCAGTCTTATGTGTGAAGGAAAGGGGTTATGTTTAACTAATTAGCTGTTGTAGAAATGACACTCTTTGGACATGTTGGTGGCATTTAAATTAGTATGGCTCTTACAAACAGTACAGAGAAATTTCTACTATAAAAAGCAAAGAGCTAAACACATATGAGGTGGTGTCTTTGCAGGTCATTTGAACAAACACTGTAAACGTGGAGCACGGTGAGATGAACAGCGCACTGAAATCATGTGTCCAGGAAGGGTGACTCTTTTTAACTCAGGAAATGACTGCTAGATTCCTTTAACATGAAATGTTACTGAATGATATTTAAAATTAGTGAACTAAAAGTATTATTACCAAAACACTGGTTTTTTGTTTTGTTTCGTTTTTAAGAAAACTGACCATTTTTTATTGGAGATGGGCTCTCCATATTACCTAGTTCACATGTTCACTCTGGTGAGGGACTAATGCTGAATTTTATCTTAACAGTACCATCAATTTTCTTTAAGAGTTTCGTTGAGGCTTTTAAACTGAGTGCTATGTTCCCCCATATATATATATATGTATGTATGTATGTATGTATGTATGTATGTATGTATGTATGCATATATATCGTACCAACTAAAAGTTTGGTGAGGACCACTAAAAAACTTACTTCAAAACCCAACCAGAATTATAAAACTGTATATCAGGTAGCAGCCGTCTGTACCTGAGCATCACTGCAATGCCGTAGTGACCATCACTCCAGGCCTCTATGGTTAGTGTTAGCGAGCTGTACCCTGCTGACAGACAAAACAAACAAAAGCAACTCCATAGCTTGAGAGGGCAAGTTTTGGTCCTGGCTCCTAAAGCTGGCTATGGAAGTGGGAATCTCCATAGCATCTGTCTTTCATCTCTTCCAATGGCTGTGGCATCCCAGACTAATGTGTTCCTACAAGCTCCACTGTGGCAGAAGATACTACATTATTGCCTACTCTGTTTGCCCACAAATGATAAGCTTCATGTCCATTTGTCCTTGGCCATGTTTAATCCCATCACTCACCTATCTGCAAGGTGGAAAGCAAATGTAATCGTTTGAATATCAAAAAATAAAGGAGAAGTGCTGACGCAGGACTTCCTACTCGACAAAGATGTATTGGCTCAGCCTATACAATCAAGGAAGAAAGGAGATGAGCTAGTGCCTGCATGATCTCACACAACATCATCATGATTTGCATTAACCTGCTACCTCAGCAAAGGACTCCATAAAATGTCCAAGGCAAGTACTCATAATTTTACAAGATAGCAATTAAAAATAGTAACAATTAGTAGTAGAGAGAAGGCTTAGTGGTTTCCATAGGAACTGAGTTCAATTTCCAGGACTCACTAGGTGCTCATGGTGTGAATCTCCAATTTCTGGGGATCTTATGCTCTATTTCGGTCTATTTAGGCACCACTTACACACATTCTGCATGTATATATGCAGACAAAAACCCATACATTTAAAAAGTAAGTTAAATTAAAAAATATTAATAATAAATAAGCAAAGTAATATAATTTTACAGAGGACATAAAGGACCATAAAGTTAGGATCATCTCTAGTGTACTTTTAAATGAAATTTCCCAATCCCTATTCAAATATTTGCACAAGTAATTATTAAATATAGTTTGAAAACATGAGCAAATCCATGAGTACATAAAATATGACTCTTCCCTTTGTTCTAAACACATAGTCTATACTCATAAGATGGTGATCTGCATCAATATTACATACTAACAATGAAAAAAAAACACTTAATACCTATGTGTTAATTTAAAATAGCCAAAGTATTCTCATATGTGTTTACTCACAACTGTAAGATGGGCCTGGTTAGTTCATTTCTTCTAATCTGTATACACAACACAAAACATTTGAAAAGACAGTACAACTTAACACTAAGCTTTTATTTTATCATATTCTCACAGTCTTGAGATTTGAACTCAGGGCTCAAATTTAGAGAAATGCCTGGGAGCTAATGCTACAGTACCTACACAGTTAAGATTTTGAAGGAAGAATTCTCTAAAACATCAAGACATAGTGGCCTAAGGAAAGAAATCTTATTTCAAACTCTTCAGATGAGATACAATACTCAATTCTGGGAAAATGTAATGCTACATTGAATAATTCATGTGATTTGAAGGAAATTTCATGACTAATGCTAACCATATGAATGTGGCTTGAACATTGCCTGCAATATCCTAACAACAACGACAACAACCAAAAAAAGCAAGATGGCCAAACTCATATAAAATGTACATAGAAACCTGAGAGCATGAATGAGAAAAAGAGTTTCTATTAATTACTACCATTTGACTCTGAAGGGATTGTGTTGCCAAGATTTTACTTTACTGATTGCATTGATTAAGTCTGTGGTTTTACATATATAAGCCTATAGATGTATGTTTCAAAACTTGAGAGAGCTGTGGCAATGCTCTTCAGATTTAAAACAAGTTGCCTTCATTTGCCAGCACAGTAAAAGCCCAGTGAGTGAAATCTCACTCTAACCAATCACTTCCTGGCTTTCTCGAGGCTTTGGGGTCAGGGCTGCTTCTGAGGCACCCTGAGGATTAGATTTACTGAGAACCTGGTAGAGGGACATCTTCTTAGTCCTTGGAATGGCAGAGTCAGATTGAATCTCTGCTCTTAATCCATCAGCTCTGTGACTGAAGCAAATAATGGATCCCTTCCACCTTTACCTTCCCATCACTAAGACAGTACAAAATACACTGCTGACAAAATTAGACTAGAGGGAAAAGCCCATCAACCACACCTGATCCCAGCGATGTCTTAAAAAAACACCATTTCAACTGTACACCACTGTGCATGTTATTATTTTGACCTCTTTAAAGGTTCAGTCTCCAGGTGCAGAAAATAAAATTGATGAATTGGAACAAATTACTGTAGTCACACACAAAGACACAAATTCAATGAATCATAAGCTTTAAGTACCTTACCTTACATAAATGAATACTAAAAGGAATTTTTTTTTTCTGATGGTTTGTCCCAGAGTACTGATTATTCTTTAGTTTGAGAACTATACAGTCTGACCAGCTTATTCTAATGTATCCAATTTGTATTATTAGATTCTGTACACACATGTATCTCAGAACTGCTGGGGTTTGTATTTTACAGGTAATGCTGCCCATTTTTACTGCCTTCATGTTGCTGCTTGTATTTGCCAGTCATAACTGGACTGAAGCAAATTTGATGGAAATGAAAGTTCATGGAAATGAAAATTTAAACTTGATGTTTAAAATAAGTTAGTCAATTCATAAAATGTCTTTTGAGGAACTAATAAGCACAGAACAATGTGTTCAGAGTGCTGCACTTAGCAAACAGGGTGCCATAGTTAACTTACTTATCTAGTTTGTGAATTTATTGTGTTAAGAACTGGACACACAATACAAACACTCTGGAATTAGTAATAGTTGAGTTAGATAAAAATGCTGAACTTTGTAATCCCGAAAATAAAAATAATCAGAAAGAGAATGAAACTTCAATATTTACAACTAACAAGTCATCCAGGAAAAATGGAACTTCAATTTGCCTTTAATAATGAATAGGAATGGATATAGGGCTAAACATGGAAGATGGGTCTGTACATAGAAGTAAAACTACTGAAGTTTAGAAAAGAACTGTATGGGAGTATGCAGATTAGAGTTGTTGTAGGCTCTCAATTTTATTAAAAGAGGATTAATTAAGACAAATGAGGTATTAGTAGATCCAGAATAATCCTCATGTTGACCTAGCAACCTGAGAGCTCCTGCATTACATAAATGAAGATGTGGAATTCAGAAGAAAGAACATTGTACATCCCTGCTCTAACTCCTGTGGCTCAGAAAAGGTTTAGGAAAAAAAAATAAAACAACAACAACAACAACAAAAAAAAAAACCCACAAGTTTTCTGCTACTTGCTCTGATGGAAATGGTAAGACAAAGCTTTCTGCTGTCTGTAAGTTGTTACCTCCCAGTAAAGGTTGAAAAAGGTTTTGTACTTGTAGCATATGCTAAGGGAAATCAGGATGTGAGCCTTCATCTTCTTCCCGGGTAAAGACTAGTACCAGGACACTGAAAAACTGGTAAAAATTATACCAACTTACTCTTCATGATATATATTTCTAGTGTAACTTTACACTTAGTATTTTTTTCCTTTTACAATTTTCCAGATAATCCTAATGAAAGAGCATGCAAATTCTACTCATGACCAGTAAACATTGGCACACTGACTGACTAACCTGTTATGGGTAGCAATGACCACCTTACCTTTGCTGTGGACAGAATGAAATGCAGAAAGGATTTTTTTGAATGGGATTTTTTTTTCTTTTACTTATTTTTGAATTTATTTATTTATTATGTGAGCAGTACTCTGTTTGCACATATGCCTGCACAATAGAAGAGGGAGCCAGGTGGAGGCAGATACAGAGATCCACGGCCAGGCACCAGGCTGAGCTCCGGAATCCAATTAATGAGAGAGAGGAGGGATTCTGAAGGCGGAGAATGTTGAGATCATGATGGGAGGACGTGTAGAGATGACCGGCCACACTAGTGGAAGCCCATGAACTGTGGCTGTGGAGCCCCCATGGGACTGGACTAGGCCCTCTGGATACAGAAGACAGTTGTTTGGCTTGAACTGTTTGGGGGGCACTCAGGCAGGGGGATAGGGATCTGTCCCTGGTCTATGGGCAGGCTTCTGGAACCCGGTGCCTGTGGTGTGACACCTTGCACAGCCTTGGTGCAGTGGGAAGGGGCTTGGACCTGCCTAGGCTCAGTGTGCTGGGCTCTGCTGACTCCCCTTGGGAGACCTCGATTTGGGGGATGTGGGGATGCTGGGTGGCTTGGGAAAGAAGGATGGGGGGTGGGAGGAGGGAGGGGGTATCTGTGGATAGTATGTCGAATGAGTAGAAAATTTCTTAATAAAGAAAAATGAAAGGAAAACAATAAATTAAAAAAAAAGAAGAGGGTGCCAGATCTTATTATAGATGATTGTGAGTCACCATGTGGTTGCTGGGAATTGAACTCAGGACCTTTGGAAGAACAGCCAGTGCTCCTAACCACTGAACCACCTCTCCAGCCTGCAAAAAGAATTTTAATGATAATTTATTCATTAATCTCATGAGCTCATAGACAGGAGACAAAGTGGACAGAAATGATTCAAAGCAGGTTTTCCTAGGAAAGGTGCTGATCCCAGTGGGGTAGTCACACATTGGTGTAAAAGAGGAGTGACCAAGCACAGTTCCCTGTGGGAAAACGTGACCCAGAAGCTCTTGGAAGTGATATGATCTCACACATTAGTTGAATTATCTCTCTTGTCACTGTAATTCTCTTTGTTTAGCTTTAAGTGGTGTAGGCTCAACAAGGCTGTCTTGGTGTTTGGGTGGACTTTGAAGACTGGGAACACCACAGAAAAGTCATGGCTAGGTGACTATCTAGATGAACACATGACAGGTGGTCATCTAGAAAGCCTAAAATCATTTCTGAGTGAGAAATAAAGGACCATCACGAAGAGACTGGCCTCCTGGGCTTCTCACTGGAACTCAGCTCCTGGAGGGATAGAACTTGTCCCTGAAACCCAATTGGAAATGCACCTGGCGCTTGGCTCGGTATAGCACAAAGTATCCCTGCAAAAGTGAGGAGAATGAGGGACCCTAGAACACACAGGAATCTGAACAATAGAATTTTCAGAATATTAATGATAAAATACAATACAATATTTTATAATACAATAATATTAAAAAAGTTCAAATTGTGGCAAGGTCTGAGTGTGTATTTGAATGTGAGCATTATTTCAAAAGGCTGCCTGGAGTCAATACAAATACCAAGTTGCTATACAGTTAAACATCCAACTATATAAAAAATACATTAAAACAATTACATTTTTGATGAAACGGAACACCTCTACTTGCCTATAATTGATGTGGTAGGTAAATGCTATAAGAATGGTAAGAGTTTCAGTGTAGAAAAGCATAGTGCTTTCAGTATTTTACAGCTGTACTTTAATATGCAAAACATTTTTAAAGTTTGGTTATTGTCTCACCTTTTTTTTGTGGCTGTATCTTTTTAAATTAATTTGACCTATCTGAAAATTGAAAGATAATCCTGCATAACACTGATCCCTAGAAGAGCTCTCTCCAATCAAAGACTCTCAATAGTGTGTTCTCTTGTTGCCCTTGATTGGGATGCTCTCATGACCTGTGAGGTTAACTGCCAAATATCAAGATTAAGCACATCAGAGTTCCTTTAACATGAAATTGACTTTGGCCTTATAAAATTAAACCTCAGTAAATAAAAATTAGGAAAACTTTTTCTAAAATGATTCAGGCTCTAGTAAGAAGAAAAACATCCTTAAAGATCAGTGGAAAGTGATTAGTATATGAGAAGATTCCCAGAAGAACCAGTGAAACAGAACAGAAGAGAACAAAACTCACCAGACAGTTCAAGTCACCAGACGATCCAGGAGTCCAAGCCTGATGTAAGACAAAAACAAAGAGAAGAAAACAAGGGGCTTTAACAGTCTGTTTTTAAAGGAAAAACAATGTTATAATTCCACGTCATCTTCACAAATAAAGCAAACTAAATGAGTAACTTTGGAAATCATTTCCTGGACAAAAATAAGTTTTCCCTTAAAACGTATTTAATTAATCTAATATTGTCTTGGTCTAGTCAGCAGTGTGAGAAGACAGTCTAGCTAAGGAAAACCTTTTTCAGTTGTTTAAGTGATCATAAAATCATTTGGTAAATGATCAAAAACAGTAAGATTATTATTAAATTCTTTTTAAGTTGGTCAATATTTAGTATACACATTTAATGTCTTGAGTGTGAAACACACCAAGGCTTCATTTACTGAATTCTCTCATATTTTCAGGCCTTTGCTGACTATAGGACACAAATTAGTCACAGCACAGATTTATTTGGGCAAAGTAAATCCGTGGAAGGCATTATAATAAAATAAAATAAAAGTTCTTAAATTTCCAAATGGTATTTAAATCGGCCTCTATTTTTCAAAGGCGTTTGAAGTACAAATAAAAGGCAGTATCCAGGCAGCACCAATTCCCCAGAGAAGGCTTGGCACCTGGTGTGGGTGCAAAGGTTTTATCAATGTTGTCTTGTGTGAAGGAAATGGCAAACAGAGAGCCTTTTGTAAATATGGTTCCCTGCCTCTGTGTTTGAGAAGAAATATTGAACTTCCAGCCATTATTATTACAAAACACAGGAGCTCATTTTTAAAACATTTGATGGGAGCCTTTCCATTTTGCCTTGGAAATCAGTTTGAGTTTAGATATTGAATATTAAGAAAACATATCTGTGAAAGAGAATGGAGGGCACAATATATGTGACAAGGTGTTAACACTGTTTTGCCTGGTTGTATATGTGCAGATGGACATGTGTCTATGTCTTATCAGAAAGATAAAATAAGATTATTTCTATTTTGTCAGAATAACTATTTTAATGTAGATAGCTAAAAAGGTAACCACCAAACGCCAAAGTGAAGCTATTGAGACTTTTCTCAAAACCCACTGGCTTCTGTTTTATACCTGGGCCCACTGAAGGCTCCAGTCTGGTTTTAATGGTATAAAGTGGACAGTCTATGTCCTGTATCATACTGCTTCTCACAAGAAGGTTGTAGAATGTCAGCTTGTTTTTATTTTGTTCTCATATTTTAAATCAGTTATTTTTGTGAATTCTAAGTTGCAATAGATTAATATATATGTACTATGTACATATATGCATTATATATATATATATATATATATATATATATATATATATATATATGCAAGTAATCACACAGTGAGTATCCATGATCACCTCCCATGAGACCTAGAAAAAGGCCAACACAGAAGCCTTTGGCTGGCTCTGTGATAGTGCCACCAGATACAACACGTGATGGATTTGAATGCATTAGATGCACAAGTCCACCATAGTTTCACATAACAAATAGACTATTTATTGTCAAGAAGTGGCAAAACTTAGACTATATCACATAAAGTCACTGAACATAGTAATACACACACTGCATAGACCGTAGATAATATGTTGGTTTGTGTTTGCAGATTTTTTTTTTGCCCTAGTTTTTATCTTCATGTGACTGAAACCAAAGTGTTAATCCAAGGTTAAGTCTCTTTGCCTTCACATATCTGTGAGTGAGATCCGCTAGTTCTTTTGCTCTTGAGTTTCATAACTCTGTCATAGTTCCATGAGTGATTATCAACAATTGCCCTCTGTTGATAAAAGTATGGATTATTTCGGCTTTCTTTGTGAACTATTCTGAAGCAGTATTTTGTTTGTTTGTTTGTTTCTTTTTTTGTTTTAGATTTATTTATTATGTGAATAGTGTTCTGTTTGCATTTATGCCTGCACACCAGAAGACAGCACCAGATCTCATTACAGATGATTGTGAGCCACCATGTGGTTGCTGGAAATTGAACTCAGGACCTCTGGAAGAGTAGTCAATACTCTCAAGCCACCCCTCCAGCCCCAAGCAGCATGCTTTTATTGTGCATTCCTGTTAGACATTCCCCAGGAGGAGAAGCATGAGACAGGACAACATTATCCTGTTGACAAGGTCCCAATGAAAGAGGAGAATTGTCCCTGGGAACCAGACCAGTGCCTTCTTGTGCTTGATTTTAGTTGTCAGTTGGAATGAGTATTTTTAGTTTACATTTCCTTGCTGTTACAGCAGATTTTCATAAATTTGTTAATCATGAGTACTTGTTTAATTGAAAAAGTACTTTTCAATTTTTCCTATTTCCTGCTTTGTCTCATTGACTTGTAGATGTGTATTCTACAATTGAAGCCTCTATTGGTTTTATGTCTTAAATTCTGTGCCCCACACCATGGCTTACTCTGTTACTCATCATATCAACACTTAGTGTCAAAGTATTGAACCATCTTTTTCTTTGAATTTCTTTTAGTATTGTAGCATAAAATAATCACATAGAGTCTTCCCTATTTTCTTCTACAAGAAAAAATACAAAACATGATAATTCTTTCTCCTTGCTACACAACCCAGTCTACCTGACATCGATCCTTTGAACAGTGTGAGTTGTGGTGAAGTTTCATTATTTTCTATTTGGCTCAACAAAATTCACTCAAAATGCCACTCAAAATGTTAATTTGGATCCCTGGGCACCAGCCACTCCAGGGAAGACCTGCCCAACTTGGCCCCAGGTTCTGGCCACAGGGCAGGTTCCCTGCTAGTCCCACCGGGAAGGATCCCCTTCTCCAAGACCCCTGGCAGACCCTGCAGTCTCCACGCCCTGCCCCCACGCCCATCCGCCTGAGCCCCAAGCCTCTTCCTGAGACTTAGAGGCCGGCCCCCAGCTCCCATCTTGCTCCGGACTTCCCTTTTGGAACACTGGTCTGTCTGAACCAAGTGTGCGGATAAGGCCAAGAACGAACCACAAGGAGATGGGCAGACGTCAAGGCAGAAACATATACAACAAAATGAATAACAATACAGCATCACCAGGCCCTAGCCCTCCTCCAACACCTAGACCTGAACATCAGAAATTGGACGAAGCAGAAGAAAACAGCCTTATGAATGACATCATGAAGAAGCTAGAGGCTTGTGTAGAGGAAAAGACAAAAAAATGTGAAGAACGCTGTAAACAACTAGAGGAAAGGGCAAACAAATTAGAAGAAATCAATAAAGTCCTGGAAGAAAACAATAAAGTACTGAGAGAAAATCAAGAAAAATCAATGAAACAAATGAAGGAAACAGTCCAAGACCTGAAAAGGGAAATAGAAAAAATGAAGAAGACACAAACAGAGGGAATGCTAGAAATAGAAAATGTGAGAAAACGATTGGGAACTTCAGATGCAAGTATAATCAACAGAATGCAAGAGATGGAAGAGAGGATCTCTAGCGTTGAAGATACAGTAGAAGAAATACATTCATCAGTCAAAGAAAACACTAAAGCCAACAAAGTCATGAACCAAAATGTCCAAGAAATTTGGGACACCATGAAAAGACCAAACCTAAGAATAATAGGGGTCGAAGAAGGAGAAGAATACCAACTCAAGGGCACAGAAAATATATTCAACAAGATCATAGAAGAAAACTTTCCCAACTTAAAGAAGGAAATGCCTATGAAGATACAAGAAGCTTTTAGAACACCAAACAGACTAGACCCCCAAAAAAATTCCCCTTGCCACATAATAGTTAAACAACTAAACGTACAGAATAAAGAAAGAATATTAAGAGCAGCAAAGGAAAAAGGCCAAGTGACATATAAAGGCAAACCCATCAGAATAACACCCGATTTCTCAATGGAGACTTTGAAAGCCAGAAGAACCTGGACAGATGTAATGCAGACACTAAGAGACCATGGATGTCAGCCTAGACTAATATACCCAGCAAAACTTTCAATCACCATAGATGGAGTGAACAAGACATTCCATGACAAAGCCATATTTAAACAATACTTATCCACAAACCCAGCCCTACAGAAAGCACTAGAAGGAAAATTCCAACCTAAGGAAGTCAGATACACCCTCGAAAACACAGGCAACAGATAAAGCCACAGCAGTAAACCCCAACATATAGAAGTACCCACACATCACCACCAAAAAATAACAGGAATGAACAATCACTGGTCATTAATTTCCCTCAATATCAATGGACTTAATTCACCTATAAAAAGACATAGGCTTACAGAATGGATACGAAAGCAGGACCCATCTTTCTGCTGCATACAAGAAACACATCTCAAATTCAAAGATAGACACTACCTAAAAATAAAAGGCTGGGATAAGACTTTCCAATCAAACGGTCTTAAGAAACAAGCGGGTGTAGCCATCCTGATATCCAGCAAAATAGACTTCAAACTAAAATCAATCAAAAGAGATCAAGAAGGGCATTACATACTCATCACAGGAAAGATCCACCAAGATGAAGTCTCAATTCTGAATATTTATGCCCCAAACACAAGGGCACCCACATATGTAAAAGAAACATTACTAAAGCTTAAATCACATATAAAACCCCACACATTAATAGTGGGAGACCTCAACACCCCACTTTCACCACTGGACAGATCTCCCAAATTGAAACTTAACAGAGAAATAAAGGACTTAACTGATGTCATGACTCAAATGGACTTAATCGATATCTACAGAACATTCCATCCTAACAAAAAAGAATATACCTTCTTCTCAGCACCCCATGGAATCTTCTCTAAAATTGACCACATACTTGGCCACAAAACAAATCTAAACAGATACAAAACAATTGGAATAACCTCCTGTGTTCTATCAGACCACCATGGTCTAAAGTTGGATTTCAACAACAACAAAAACTACAGAAAACCTACAATCTCATGGAAACTGAATAATACCCAACTGAATCACCAATGGGTTAAGGAAGAAATAAAGAAAGAAATTAAAGACTTCCTAGAGATCAATGAAAATGAAGACACCACATATCCAAATTTATGGGACACTATGAAAGCAGTACTAAGAGGGAAATTCATAGCACTAAATGCCCACATAAATAAGTTGGAGAAATCTCACACTAGAGACTTAACAGCACACCTGAAAGCTCTAGAACAAGAAGAAGCACAGTCTCCCAGGAAAAATAGATGCCAGGAAATTATCAAAGTGAGCGCTGAAATCAATAAAATAGAAACAAAGAGAACAATACAAAAAATTAATGAAACAAAGAGTTGGTTCTTTGAGAAAATCAACAAGATAGACAAGCCCTTATCCAAACTAACCAAAAGACAGAGAGAGAGCATCCAAATCAACAAAATCAGAAATGAAAAGGGGGACATAACAACAGACATTGAGGAAATCCAGAGAATCATCAGGTCATACTTCAAAAACCTCTATTCGACAAAACTGGAAAACCTAAAAGAAATGGATAACTTTCTGGATAGGTACCACATACCTAAGTTAAATCAAGACCAGATAAACTATTTAAATAGTCCAATAACCCCTAACGAAATAGAAACAGTCATTAAAAGTCTCCCAACCAAAAAAAGCCCAGGACCAGATGGTTTCAGCACAGAATTCTACCAGATCTTCAAAGAAGAGTTTATACCAATACTCTCTAAATTGTTCCACACAATAGAAACAGAAAGAACATTACCAAACTCCTTCTACGAGGCTACAATTACCCTAATTCCTAAACCAAACAAGGATACAACAAAGAAAGAGAACTACAGACCGATCTCCCTCATGAACATTGATGCAAAAATACTCAATAAAATACTGGCAAACAGACTCCAAGAACACATCAAAACAATTATCCACCATGATCAAGTAGGATTCATTCCAGGGATGCAAGGGTGGTTCAACATACGAAAGTCTCTCAATGTAATACACCATATAAACAAACTCAAAGGAAAAAACCATATGATCATCTCACTGGATGCAGAAAAGGCATTTGACAAAATCCAACACCCCTTCATGATAAAGGTATTGGAGCGATCAGGAATACAGGGAACATACCTAAACATAATAAAGGCAATTTATAGCAAGCCAACAGCCAACATCAAATTAAATGGAGAGAAACTCAAAGCAATTCCACTAAAATCAAAAACGAGGCAAGGCTGCCTGCTCTCCCCATACTTATTCAATATAGTACTTGAAGTTCTAGCCAGAGCAATAAGACAACATAAGGAGATTAAGGGAATACAAATTGGAAAGGAAGAAGTCAAGCTTTCTATTTGCAGATGACATGATAATATACTTGAGCGACCCCAAAGATTCCACCAAGGATCTGATACAGCTTATAAACACCTTCAGCAACATAGCAGGATACAAGATCAACTCAAAAAAATCAGTAGCCCTCCTATATACAATGGACAAAGAAGCAGAGAAGGAAATCAGAGATACATCACCCTTTACTATAGCCACAAATGACATAAAATATCTTGGGGTAACACTAACCAAGCAAGTGAAGGACCTATATGACAAGAACTTTAAGTCCCTGAAAAAAGAAATTGAAGAAGATGTCAGAGAATGGAAAGATCTCCCATGCTCATGGATAGGCAGGACTAACATAGTAAAAATGGCAATCGTACCAAAAGCAATCTACAGATTCAATGCAATCCCCATCAAAATACCAACACAATTCTTCACAGACCTGGAAAGAATAATACTCAACTTCATATGGAAAAACAAAAAACCCAGGATAGCCAAAGGAATCCTGTACAATAACACAACTTCTGGAGGCATCACGATCCCTGACTTCAAGCTCTACTATAGAGCTACAGTAATAAAAACAGCTTGGTACTGGCATAAAAACCGACATGTGGACCAATGGAATCGAATTGAAGACCCTGACATTAATCCGCACACTTATGAACATATAATTTTTGACAAAGAAGCCAAAAGTGTACAATGGAAAAAAGAAAGCATCTTCAACAAATGGTGCTGGCAAAACTGGATATCAACATGTAGAAGGCTGCAAATAGATCCATATCTATCACCGTGCCCAAAACTTAAGTCCAAGTGGATCAAGGACCTCAACATAAATCCAGCTACTCTGAACCTGCTAGAAGAGAAAGTAGGAAGTAGTCTTGAACGCATTGGCATAGGAGACCACTTCCTAAATAGAACACCAGTAGCACAGACTCTGAGAGAAACAATCAATCAATGGGACCTCTTGAAACTGAGAAGCTTTTGTAGAGCAAAGGATACGGTCAACAAGGCAAAGCGACAGCCTACAGAATGGGAAAAGATCTTCACCAACCCCACATCTGACAGAGGACTGATATCCAGAATATATTAGGAACTCAAGAAATTAGACATCAAAATGCCCAACAGTCCAATTAAGAAATGGGCTATAGAACTAAACAGAGAATTCTCAACAGAGGAAACTCAAATGGCTGAAAGACATTTAAGGAATTGCTCAACATCCCTAATCATCAGGGAAATGCAAATCAAAACAACTCTGAGATACCACCTTACGCCTGTCAGAATGGCTAAGATCAAAAACACTGAAGACACCTTATGCTGGAGAGGATGTGGAGCTAGGGGAACTCTCCTCCACTGCTGGTGGGAATGCAAGCTTGTACAACCACTTTGGAAATCAATATGGCGCTTTCTTAGAAAATTGGGAATCCATCTCCCCCAAGATCCAGCTATTCCACTCTTGGGCATATACCCAAGGAATGCTCAACCACACCATAAGAGCACTTGTTCAGCTATGTTCATATCAGCATTGTTTGTAATAGCCAGAACATGGAAACAACCTAGATGCCCTTCAACTGAAGAATGGATAAACAAAATGTGGTACATATACACAATGGAATACTACTCAGCAGAGAAAAACAATGACATCATGAGGTTTGCAGACAAATGGATGGATCTAGAAAAAATCATCCTGAGTGAGGTAACCCAGACTCAGAAAGACAAACATGGTATGTACTCACTCATAGCAGGATACTAGACATGAAACAAGGATGACTTGTCTGCTACTCACATCACCAGGGAGGCTACCTGGAAAACAGGACCCCAAGAAAGACACAGGGATCGCCCAATGACAGAGAAATGGAATGAGATCTACATGAACAGCCTGGACATGAGTGGGGGTAATGAAAGGCGAGGGTTGAGGGAAAGAGAGCTTGGGGGAGCGGGAGATCCCAGCTGGATCAACAACAGAGAGAGAGAACAAGGAATAGGAGACCATGGTAAATGAAGACCACATGAGAATAGGAAGAAGCAAAGTGCTAGAGAGGCCCACAGAAATCCACAAAGACACCCACACAACAGACTGCTGGCAATGGTCGAGAGACAGCCCAAACTGACCTACTCTGGTGATGGGATGGCCAAACACCCTTATTGTTGTGCTAGAAACCTCATCCAACTACTGAGGGATCTGGATGCAGAGATCCATGACAAGGCCCTGGGTGGATCTCTGGGAGTCCAATTAGCGAGAATGAGGAGGATTTATATGAGCGAGAATTGTTGAGACCAAGGTTGGATAAAGCACAGGGACAAATAGCCAAATGAATGGAAACACATGAATTATGAACCAATGCCTGAGGGGTCCCCACTGGATCAGGCCCTCCGAATGGGTAAGACAGTTGATTGGCTTGATCTGTTTGGGAGGCATCCAGGCAGTGGGACCAGATCTTGTGCTCATTGCATGAGTTGGCTGTTTGAAACCTGGGGCCTATGCAGGATTGTTTGGCTCGGCCTGGGAGGAGGGGACTAGACCTACCTGGACTGAGTCTACCAGGTTGACCTCAGTCTGTGGCTGTGGAGAAGGCTTTGCCCTGGAGTAGATGGGAATGGGGGGGGTTGGGGGGAAGGTGAGGGGGACGGGAGGGGGGAGAACAAGGGAATCCGTGGCTGATATGTAGAACTGAATTGTATTGCAAAATAAATTAAAAAAAAATTAAATGACGTAACTTTTACCATTCCAAAAGAAAAAAAAATGTTAATTTGTCCTAAAAATAAAAAAATAAAAAATGTCCAGGAATGCTGTGCTCTGTTCCTAGACCTCGATGCATCCCACTTGACCTCTGTACTGTATTATACCATCTTACAAAATGTAATTTTGAAATATCTTCACATTTAATAAAACCAGACTTAATTTTTTTTTGCAATTTTCTTCATCAAGGATATGTAATTTTTTTATTGTGATATAATTTATATACTATAAAATTCACTATTCAAATAAGTTGTTTGTAGTATGGTTACAATGTTGTGCACGGGTCACTATAAATTCCACAATGTTCTTCAAACGTTAAAAGAAAATGAACTGATTAGAAGTAGACTCCTGCCTCTCCCTCTATTACAGCCTCTAAGATTCCCTGGGCTTTGTGTCTGGCCTCACTCCATGGCAAAAGTCTTACATGATCTGTCAATGGCAGCATGCAGCGACACTTCGTTTCTTTTTATGGTTAAATAATATCCCACTGACTATTACTGCCTGTTCGCTTATCCATTCATTAGAAGAGGGCATTTTGATGGTTTTTGCTCTGGAGCTGTTATGAATATAGCAGCTATGAATAAGTTTTCTATATGTTCAGAATTTCAATCCCCTTGAGTATAAGCTTATGAATAAAATTTAACTATTTGAGGACATGGAAACTTTTCTACAGTAATTGCACGTTTTAAATTTTCACAAGCAATTTATAAGTGGTGCTATTTCTAATACTTTAGCTAGCACTTGTGTCTTTTTAAAAATGTGTATATTATATATATATATATATATATATATATATATATTACAGTGTGCATAACAGCCCATCATTGTTTGCATTCTACATTGATCTAAAGAAAAGTGATAATGAACGATTTTATATTTATTTGCATATATTCCTTAAAGAAATGCATGCTCAAATATAGTTTTGACTCAGATTTTCTGATCATTGTTGTTTGTGTTATTTAGGTATGTGGAGCAGATCGTTAAGCTCTTGCCAGGCATATGACTTCTAGTATTTCTCCATGACTTGCCTATCACTGCTGATCACTCAATGTATCCCAGGAATGTAGTAGAATGTTCTATATGGTCTTTATGGTTTTCAATATATTCACTCCCATGTGAAGTATCATGTCATCAGCCATGACATTTTTATTTTCTGTTTCTCATTGATACATAAAATGCTATTAATTTTTTATTATACTGAGTGACCATGATAAAATCATGTATTAAAGTTTTACTTTTAACATTTATTTGTTTGTTCATTTTTTTTTTTTTTTTCGAGACAGGGTTTCTCTGTGTAGTTTTGTGCCTTTCCTGGAACTTGCTTTGTGGATCAGGCTGGCCTCAAACTCACAGAGATCTGCCTGCCTCTACCTTCCGAGAGCTGGGATTAAAGGCATGCTCCACCACCGCCCAGCTGTTCATTCGTTTTTACATCCCAACCACAGTTTGCCCTCCCTCCTCTCCTCCCAACCACACCCCTTCTGCCTCCCCCTCCCCATCTACTACTCCTTCATTTCTATTCAGTAAACGGAAGGGCTTCTATGGTTATTAACAAAACATGGCATATCACATTGCAGTTAGAGGAACTGCTCCTTGTATTAGGACTGTGCAAGGCACCCCAACATGAGGAAAAGGTTCCCAAAAGCCAGAAGAGAAGTCAGAGACAGCCCTTGCTCCCATGGTTAGGAGTTCCACAAAAAGACCAAGCTACACAACTGTCCCACATATGCAGAGGGTCTAGGTCAGTCCCATGCAGGCTCCCTGGCTGTTGTTTCAGTCTCCTATGAGCCCAGGTTAGTTGAGTCTGTGGGTTTTCTTGTGATATCCTTGACCTCTCTGGCTCCTACAATCCTTCCTCTCTCTTCAGCAGGATTCCCTGAGCTCAGCCTAATGCTCGACTGTGGGTCTCTGCATCTGTTACCACCGCTGCTGAATGAACCTCTCTGATGACTATTGGGATAGGCACCAGTCTATAAGTATAGCAGAATATCATTGTATTTTTATTTAGGTATATGCATGTTTTCATAGGCAATAAGAGGGTGTCAAATTCTTTGGAACAAGAGTTATAGGCAGTTGTAAATTCCCTGATATGGGTGCTGGAACTCAACTCAGGACCTCTACAAAAGCAGAACGTGCTCTTAGCCACTCAGCTATCTCTCAGGCTCCATATGCTAAGATTTTTAAAAATGCACATAGTCTTTTGAATTTATCACCTGCATTGTTATATTATAGGCAAATAATGAAAGTTTTGCCTTCAGTATTCAAATCATTGAACTTTAAAGCATGTCTGTCTGTATGCATGCATGTACGAATGCATACAGGGATATTTATTCATGTAAATGCATGTCTGTTTTGTGTTACTGCCTGCTCAGTACTCTCAGCACTAAGCTATGGGGTACAGTGAGTTTATACCAGCAACTTTGTCTTGATCTTGCAACAAATCATTACACTCAGTCTGGCATTTGTTCAAGGTGTAGCTAGCTGTATTTCAGCACTTTTTTAAAATTACTGTTTCTTGAGGTGTAAGGTTAAAGGTTTCTCATCCATGAAAGTGTCACTTTAATTACCATATGCCTTTTTAAAGATGGGTAATTTTTTCTTGTCAGTACCGTGTTTTCATGAAATTTTATTTGATTCCAAATTTCATTGGCTTTATGGAAAAGATCTAGCAACTTTCAAACATCTTTTGTCCTTGGGACCCAAAAGTCTCTGTTTTACTCCTAAAATTGCCCCTTCATACATTTGTGTTTTAAATTTGGGTGGCTGTATCAAGTTCTGTCACTTTTCCTGTTTATTCAAATAACTAGTTTGGTTAATGCTTAGGACTGGATACAAGGCCTCACAGATGAAGCAAGTGATGCTACAGAACTGTATCCCCTCAGAATGTCATAGCATGCTATGCAGGTCCTCTAGAATTGAAAACTGATAGAATACAGAATGCAACATATTTAATTTTGTTACTGCCTGGGATTTAATATTGATCTTCATTTTTTTGTGTGTCTTGGTTAAATGCATGTGCTCTCTGTAACTTCTTGAGGTACATGCTTATATTGTGCTTCTGCCTCCCCTGTCCCACCTCCATGTGCACAAAGCTCAGGTTTTCTCTCACAATGCTTTTATGTCCTGGAATATTGTATTTAACTTTGTATGTATCTCTATATAATTTCAGGTTGGTGTTTTAAATCTTCTCTGTATTGGGAGAGCTTTTCAGCATAAGTTAATTTTTATATAAACTACACACTAGCCAATTTTCTGAAGTATAATGAGGTTAGTTTTATAGCCCCCAATTTGGTCAATTTTATAAAACATCCACATGCATTTGAAAAATACAAATCTCCTAAAATTGTATGCATTTTTCTAGAAACATAAATTTTATTAAATGTGTTCATCTTGCTCATGAAGGTGTTAGAAGTGATGTTACATGTTGTAATATCCTATTATTACTCAGAATGTTCTGTTTATTTTTTCTTTAGTAATCATTCTTTATAAGTTGTGTAAGCTGGTGATAAATACACAGAAATGTGGAATTTTTAAGGCCCCTTGTTCAATAGAAACTATTATCTTGAAGTGATTACATTTTTCTTCTAGAAGTTACTACCTTTGTTTCTAGGTTCCTTTTGTTTGAAGTTAATGGAAATGTACCATTGTTTCATTGATTGTTGGCAACACAAGAACAAATAATTTTAGTAGAAATAAAAAATGCATAAGCTATAAGCTCATAAGTACTAGCTCTCTGCTTTCTCAGAGATAATCAAGGCCTTCTTCCGAGGAAGAATGTCCATCCTATACAGGATAAACCACAAGTACCACAATGGATGAACATGCCATCTACCAGATCACAGGTTTATGGTGTAAATAAACACGAACATTTGACAAACTTGTGAAGATGAATTTGACAGCAATTTGAAAGATTTGAAACTAGGACATTGTTTTATACTAAGCAATTTGGAAGACATGAAATAAAATAATTTCTCCAATGAGGGTGGTGATGCTGTTAATTTAGGTAAATCATTCTTAGAATTTGCCAGGGCAGTTTGAAGAAGCTAGAGCTTCGCTGGGTCAATTGTCCTTGCCGTCACTTGGACACATACATTTGGAGCTCAAGAGAAAGCTGAGCCTACAGGAACAGATCTAGCACTCCTCATTGTTTAATTGTACACAAAGCATGGGGGAGAAAAAATAACATCCTATCACAAACACATAGGGGATCAGTTAAATCTGATGGTTAGATTAAAAAAAACATAATAAACAAAACTCAATGGTAATTTAAATAAGATGTAAAGTCGGAGACTGTAAAGGAATGTCACACATATTCAGTGTTCTTCAGTGTGCTCCACACTGATGCAAAAAGAAATAGAAATTCACTGTGGCAATTGGTAAGAGACAGGGAGGTAGAGGCTCAGTGTCTGCTGTGAGTATAAGTAGCAACTTAGATATGTAAACAAATGCAAGCTTTTCATGTTTTAGTTCCTTTGAAAGGAAGAAAAGCACAGAAACAAGACTTGAGTACACAGACAGAATTAAGAGTGGGTAACTCTTACGGAGGTAGAGGTTACACAAAAAATGTAAGTTGATCCATATCTATTCCAGTTAGCACTGTACAGACTTACAAGAACAAGGCACCTGCTTCTTCTTTCTCTCACATTAAAATGTAACACAAACCTTTTTCTTCAACAAATAATTCTTCATTTCCACTTGGATCCCTGTTTTCCTCCAGTGTAAGAGCATCTTCACACACCCAGTCTTTCATCCTCATGTCTCAGGTTGGTGCCAGTGATATCTCATCATCAATAAACGCATTATCCTGGTGACTCATATTTAATTTCCTACAGTTCCTACAATATCATAGTAGGTCCAGGCCCCCAAATAGAAAATAAAGAATGGGCATCTCACCAAACAGGTCACACAAAGCCTAATATAGAAACCTATATCTTCATTCTAACATAATGAGAAAGGCACATCTGTCATCTCATCATAGGAAAGGGTAAGGCAGGAATACTGTGAGCTGATGACCAGGTAGGGCATCAGAATGAACCTGAAGTCATCCAGTATCTCATGAGACCCTGAGGTCATTCAGAGTCTCATAGTTAATCTGGGGTCATCCTGGGCCATATAATGACTCCAAGGTCATCTTGTGAAACATAATGATAACTCTAACTCTCTCTCTCTTTTCTCTCTCTCTCTCTCTCTCTCTCTCTCTCTCTCTCTCTCTCTCTCTCTCTCTCTCTTTCTCATAACACTTTATTTTGACTGCCAAGAGAAATAAAATAATCAGGGTTTCAAAGTTAATAATCATGAAGATAAAATGATTCTCAGTGACTTAATATTTGACAAAGCACCAGGGCTGCACAGCATTTTGTTATGACAAAAATCTCTGATACATATTTTGTAGTGATCACATCATCATCTTCATGGTTTGTGTCATTACTACCAAAATAACTCTAATAATCTGTTCCACTTACTTCATTATGCACCATGTTTAGTTCTGTTTGAGGGAAACACTTTAAAAATCCCTTCAACATGCAATTCTGTGCCCATGTTTCTCCAGGCAATTCCATCTGCTGCATGTCTAACACCCTGCACCCTGAGGCTGTTAACAACTTTGGCAGATTTCAGTGTGTATTTGCACTGGGCTAACTCCCCTTAGCACCTGCTATGAAATAGGTACCATGTTATACAGAAAATAATGAGGAAGAGATGCTCTTGTATTTTGTTTCTACATATTTCGTTAAGAATGCACACTGGGAGAACGAGTAATCTTTTTTTTTTAACCTATCCATGAAGAGAGTTCTTGAAAATTCAATGTTTTTATATCTGTGAAAAAAATAGGAATGCAGGTGTCTGGAAGTTCTAGATACATGGAGAAAATAAAATCATGACGCTCTTGATGTTCCAGCCTGCCTTGTGCACAGTGTTGTACAAAGTGATTCATAAATACCTAAATGAGGTGCAAACACTTTTCAGTGAAGTAGCATTCATGGTGACAATCCTGGCAGACAAGGAAGCACTGAAATTGCTCCAAAGGATGATGTTTTACATTTGTAGCATTAATCCACTGTTCTCTTGAGTGAGTCCTGAGAAAATGTTTCAGTTTCTGCTTTCAAAATAGGTAAACATAACCAATTAGATTCATTGTGCTTTTTCTTTGTTCATAGTAAATTATAAAAAATAATGTAAAAAGACTTCAGACCCATCCTGAGGTAAGAAAAAAAAAGGTTTTTGATTGCTAAGTATCCTGTTCCCTGCCATGGTTACCCCTTGGAATTAAACTGTTTGCTGTATTAAGATGTTGGTAGAAGGCTATACATTTCTACTTTTCAGACTTCAAATTGCCATCAGTGATTGTTATGGAATCAAAGAAAATAATTGCTTAATAAACCAGGTTTTATGATAATTGCACTCAATTAAATATTGTGATTGTTTTATTTCTTTATTATCTGACTTCAGTGAGTAAAGCTATATAACAGACCCCAGTCTGTTACATAATCAGATTTCACACTATTATTACCATTGCCCACTTATAGAAAGGGCCCTAAAATAGCACTGAGTTGCTGAACAATGTATTCATAGTCACAGAAAGAACTTGTGGCAGCATGAGGATTTAAACACAGCCTCCAGTTCAATCATGACGTAATAAAGTTTCCTCATGTACTCTAATGAAAAAGAGTTAGGGATGCAACATTGTATTCTATCTCTCATTGATGGAATACAGAGATAGACACCTTGGCAACATGATTGAAACAAAGTTTGCAGAGAACATTAGCTACTTCTGTCACCACTATGAATGCCAGGCCAGACACAACTAGGGCAGGAGGGGTTTATGCTGGCTCACAGCTTAAGGGTACAGTCCATCAAGGCAGGGAAGGCCCAACTTCTAAGAACAGTTCAAGGCTTGGACACAGAAGCTGGAGTCTGCTTTTTTATTCACACCCAGACGTGTGAATCAGGAAACAAAGACTTGGCAGGAGGTGGGACTGGTTATAAAATTCAAGGCTTGCTCCACAGTGAGCCACTGCTCCAGTTAGATCCTACTTTCTAAAGGTTACACTTTCTTTTACAATAGGACAATCTGCAGGAGACAGAGTGTGCAAATACATGCGCTTGTGAGGGACATTCCACTTCACATGATGACACATAGGCTTCCCCTGGAGAGAGTCAGGGTTGCCCTTGTTAGAGGTAAGTGTGCTGAACTAGACCATGGTTCCCATTGGTTGCCTAACAGGAAGCAGCAATTTCCTGCTAAGTAAATAACTGACTTCCTTAAAGAGTTGTCCAAATCACACAGTGCTTAACAGCTTCTATTCTATGTCAGACAAAGCGATTTTCAAGTTCATTTTCTCATTATCCTTGGTGAGTAAATTGTTCTACCAAATATATAATGCAATTAGTGAAATAAGGATATAGTATTCTTGCCTCTATGAATGACTAACTAGTTTACCAAACAGGATTTTAGTTTATACAGGGTCACACAACAATGGAAGCAGATTCAGGTTTTCTAGCCCAGTGGCATGGCTCAATGGGAAAATCCATCCAGATATTGTGAATTTAAATGGTGGGTGCCTAGTCTGACATTCATCAATTAAATCTTTCTTAGCTTTTGAAGCCTCTTCATCTCTCCATTGGAGCACTTGCAACACATATGATAGTTCATTTGATTTTACAAAGATTTCATACAGGTAAGTCTTAGAAGATCTTGAAAGTGCTGAATTTTTTTAGCATTAAGTCCTTTTTATTTTTCAAATTAGCATACATGGTATCAGTTTTTATTGATTCTCTTTCCCCATCTTCTCTTCCATCCCCCAACCTCCCCTCATGCTGTGGGATGTTCTGTACGCTGTGAATGTATTGCTCTGATTGGTTGATAAATAAAACGCTGATTGGCCAGTAGCCAGGCAGGACATATAGGTAAAATAAGCAGACAAGGAGAATTCTGGAGAGGAAAAACAGAACTGTGGAGTAGACTCCAGCCCACCATCCAGGGAGCAGCATGTAATGGCACACAGGTAAAGCCACTGAACACATGGCAACATATAGATGAACAGAAATGGACTGAGTTTAAATTAAGAGCTAGTCAGTGGTAGGCCTGAGCTAATGGCCAAGCAGTTTTAATTAATATAAGCCTCTGTGTGTTTACTTGGGTCTAAGTGGCTGCAGGATTGGTGGGTGAGAGAGATTTGTCCTGACTGAGGGCCAGGTAGGACACAGAAAACCTCTGACTACACCTTCAATCTATTCATTCATAAACAACCCATTTTCCACATTCTTTTCATGTGCATTCTTTTGCCCTTACCCACTTGCCAACATATCTTCTTCCCCCATTAGGGTTTCTGTACTAGTCTCAGCTATTTCCATACTCACCCCCTACATATATGCAGGCATGATAACCTAGGACCTCCATGAGTGTGAACATGTTGTGGAAATGGTTATGTTAGCAAAAAGCAGTATATAGATTCAACGCAATTTCCACCATAATTTCAATGACATTTTTCACAAACTAGACCAAATAAATAATCCAACATTCACATGGAAACACAGGAGACCACAAGGACCAATAGCAATTCATTGCTGAAAGAACATCACCATTTTGACTAACAGAAGAACAATGATAGTGACTGTCACAGAAAAATCCACTGACAGTGTACACTAGAAGAACAGAGAGTAAATAAACTAGAGTGGAAGGAAAAAGTCTACATTTCCTATCTAGATGTCATGATTTGGATATGGTTTGTTCTCATTAGGTTCATATGTTGGAGCCTTGGTTCTCAGTGAAGTAGAAGGACCTTTAAGAGGTGGGGACTATTGGAATATCAAAATCACTAGGAGTGCCATCCCTGGGAGGAATTGAAACCTTCCTGTGGGATTATTATCATCATCTCAGATTTTGACCTCTGGATCAGTTTCTAGCTCTTTTCTGATGACAAAATCACTTACTCTTAAGCACACTCCTACTTTGTTGCTAGAAAGTCTTCATCAGAGTTGAACTAATACCAGCACCATTCCCCAAGTACCCAGAGTTGTGAGCTAAGTCAGCTTCTGTATCCATCCAGAATTGCATGTTATCAGTAAGAAACAAGTTAACAGGATTTGTGTTTTTCATATTTACTTAGCACTTAATAAATAGCGTTCCATAATATTATAAACTGTACCACAGTCAAGTTCTTCATATAGTCTCTATATGATATTATTAGCAACCTTATTTCAAAAGCACTGGCATCACACACACACACACACACACACACACACACACACACACACGGAATATACTTTCTTAAAGCCCATTTCCACAATCAACAAGCTAACTCAAATTCAATTAAAGAAATTATGTAGAATGAAACAGTTTAAATGTTCAAAGAAAAGTAGACTGGTAAAGTGCTTTTAACATGGAAAAGCACTTGGTTATTAAAAGTTACAAAAACAACCCAAAGGATGGAGATTTATATTAAAATTTGAATGTCTTTAAAGCATCAAAATTCACCACATTTTAACTTCTTGAGCAATTGCTTTAATAAAAGCTGTACTTTATGCTTCTCACTTCAGTGTAGTATAGGGTAGAACCACCTCAAATGCTACACAAATGGCTGAATATGACCTTACTTTGAAAAATGAATTTGGTAACTCTGACTGATTTAGTTAATAATCTGTGTCCTTTCATTAGATAAAAAAAAAAAAAAACCAAAAAAAAAAAAAAAAGGACTAGATTTTTAACTAGAAAGGTAATTCGGGCAAGAAAGATTTTCTTCCTTCCACAAAAATAATGGAGGACATGATATGGGAACTTGGGGAAAAATATCCTATTCAATTTCACCATTCTCACTGATATCTCTACTAAAAAACATTTTGGTTGAGTCTGACTTCCTGAGCAATGTCTGGATAGAATTCTATGTGGATGAGAAAAAATTGTATAAAGACAATGCTGAAGCCATGCACGGGAGGAAAGATAGATGCTTTTGGTTCAGGTCCTTCCCTGTGGTTTCCCAAGCAGGGGGAGGCAACTGAGTGCTCTTTTGGGCTAGACTGCCATAATCTTTATTCCAATTTCTGCAAACAAAATTTAGTAGGTAAACCTCTGAAACAGCAGAGTGCCTTGCTGTTGATCTGTCCCACAGCTCATAGTGTATTCTCTAGGTCTACTTTTTTTGGCTTCAATTTCATTACACCCTAGACCTACCAGATACTCTCTCTTTTTAAAGGTAACAATGTCTTTCTTTTCTATGCACAATAGTTTTCATAGATTGTGATGAGGTAGTTCAATCATTGGTTCTCTGTGAGGGTTAGGACTAATCAACCTGACACATCAAGAATTATCTGGGTCATGGGTCTCTGGCCTTGTCTGCAGAGGACTGTATTGATTACACTAGTGGAAGTGGGAAGAAGCGCTCACTCTAAGTGAGACGATTGCCATACTGGGATCCTGAACTGCATAAATGGAGAAAAGTTGCTGAGCAGCATGTGTGCATTGACTTCATTGTTTCTTGATGCTGGCTAATGTGACTGGTTACTTCAAGTTCCCGCTGCATTATGTTACCCACTATATTGGACTGTATCTTGAACAGTGAGCTAAAATAAATTATATTATCCCTGAAATCGTTTTTGTCTGGACATTTTATCATAACAATAAGAAGAGTGTCTAAGACACTCTCTCTCCCATGCTTTATTCTGCTGAGCTGCATTCAAAGAAAGGAACTACAATACGGCAAACATTTTCAGTAGATTATGTGTCAGCTCAACTGAGCCTCCACCATTTATTTAGTCAGAGCATAAACTATAGTTAGATTTGTGAATCAAATAACAAAAGAATAATTTTAATCACAGTATACTATGCTTTAATAGTGATTAAACAAATTAAAATGTAGATACTCATAAAGAAAATAAGTCATCTTCTTTGGCTGAGGCAGAAAATAGACCTCAATAGATTATACAGTTCTTTAAAAAAAGCTTTAAGCATGAATATTTTATTATGAGACATTAGGTTCACTATGATGAACTAAAAGAAAGTCTAGTGTTTTAGAACTGTGCCTCAGAATGAGAATGAAAAGATGAATGAAAAGAAAGAAGATGAATTGAACAAGAAGAAAAAGGTTTTCTAAATAAAGAGGTTGTGATTTTAAAGAATAAGTTAGCATGCAAAAATTAAAAGAGCAAGTAAACCCAGGCCAATCATATCTTTAATTGATTTAGAAAAGAAGATCAATGGAATGGTTACAGGACCATAAAATTGTTTGTGTTCAACTGAAGCAGAGCATAAGACTCCTAAAGATTGGACACATGATAGAGGCACCAGGACAGGTGCAGGTGTGTCAGGGCAGGAATAACCAGCTCATTGGGAAAAATACCTCAGGATTCAGAGCAAAAGTCACATCCAGAATCTAAACAGACCTGAAAGGGAGACAGGAAGAACAGCATAGATTTGTTAAAATTTCATCAACTGAGCATCATAAATTGACATTGTCTCAGTTGTGGTAATTTACAAGATGCCGAATTCAGCCATAAGAAACTCTGAGATGTTGAATAAGAGAGTACTGAGGAGAAGCAGGGGAACAGCACAATACACAGGATCTAACGGCTGGCAGTGCACAATAGGAATCTGCAACTTTGGGAAGAATATCAGGTCAGATTGTGAAGACAGACAAGATGTCTTTGAAAGTACTTTTTTTTTTTTGACAGATGTAGTGTGCATTTATCTTCTCACTGTCAGAAGAAACATCTAGAGAAACATTCTGCCAAAACAAATGTCTGAGGCACAGAGCAAGAGGGGAGGCAAAGGAAACACCACAGTCAAAACCTACAAACTGTCTTGTTTCTCTCCTTCTGCATGAGATGTCTAACAGGTTAAACAGCTAAACATTCAGTGTTAGGCCTCCTAGCAGTCTATAGGGGAATAAGAGAATGAAAGAGACTACAGGGGTCATATCTACTGCTCAGAGAAACAGGAAATAAAAACATTTCTGATGGCCCTAAAGGAGTATCAAGAAAAGAAGAAGAGAACATTCTGGATATTTCACAGTCCACCTGGGGCTTCACATATAAAACTATCAACAGCTGCTGTCCAGGTTCATGATGTTTCCAAACAAGTAAATGAGGAGTTCAAGGAAGAACTGTGTAAGAATGTGCTTTCCTGTGCTTACTCACCCCTAGATTTAGAGTTAGTGGTTTCAGTCAGTGTAACAGAAAACATACTATACCTACTCACAGGTGCATATCATGCCATGAGATACACTGCCTATTCAACACAGTGCTGCCGTTAGAAAACTCAGACCAGATTAAACCTGTGACTGAATCTATCATTTACCCATTTCTAAGGTTAGCAAAATGGTTCAAATGTTTCAAAACAATGGTTTTCAGGAAGGGAGCAGATGTGCAGGTTAGTTTCCTCTAAGACTCAGTCAAAAGAGCCCTGGTTAACTACAGTACAAGGACTACTGCTTGTATTCACAAGTGGAGTTCGGAGACTAGCATGTACTGCTTGACATCTCAACAAGGCTGTCTTCCAAGGAAAACTTTCTTTCTATCTCTCATTGGTGAACCCAGGCTTACTGATGACCATATAGGGTTACCCCGTTTTCTAAACTTGAGTGTGTGAAGATAGTGTGATAATAAAGATGTATGCACTGTTAACATTATGCTTTAAATACTGGGGTCTAGAGAGATGGTTTAACAATTGAGATCTTTTATTGTTGTACTGCTTTCTCGAGGAACCTGAGTTCAGTTCCAAGCATCTACACTGGGCAGTTTACAACCACCTATAACTCCAGCTCCAGGGTTCTCAGGCTCCTGAGGCCTCAGTGAACATCCCCACATAGATATAATTTAAAATAAAGTAATATTAAAATCTTTAAAAATTGTGAGACTCTGATACTTGACTCAGAGTCCTATAGACACCTACTTAGAAGTTGGGGGAGGGACTCATAAGACACCATCACTACCTGAAATTGTCAAAGAATAAATTCCATTGTAATTTTAAAATGATGCAGTGGGGAGGGGCTTGGTCCTACCTCAAATGAATGTACCAGGCTTTGCTGACTCCCCATGGGAGGCCTTACCCTTTTGGAGGAGGGGATGGGGGGTTAGAGGGGGAAGGCTGGGGGATCAGAAGGAGGGATGAGAGGGGGATCTGTGGCTGGCATGTAAAATGAATAAAAAATTTAAATAAAAATTTAAATTAAATAGAGAATAAAAAGGGACGTCGAGATCATGATGGGGGGATGTGCAGAGATGACTGGCCACACTAGTGGAAGCCCATGAACTGTGGACTGGTGGCTGTGGAGCCCCCATGGGACTGGACTAGGCCCCCAGGATACAGAAGACAGTTGTTTGGCTCAAACTGTTTGGGGGGGGAACCCAGGCAGGGGGATCGGGATCTGTCCCTGGTCTATGGGCAGGCTTCTGGAACCCGATGCCTGTGGTGTGACACCTTGCACAGCCTTGGTGCAGTGGGAAGGGGCTTGGACCTTGCTTTGGCTCAGTGTGCTGGGCTCTGCTGACTCGCAATGGGAGACCTTGATTTAGGGGATGTGGGGATGTGGGGTGGCTTGGGAAAGAGGACTGGGAGGTGGGAGGAGGGAGGAGGGGGGATCTGTGGATAGTATGTGGAGTGAGTAGAAAATTTCTTAATAAAGAAAAATGAGGGCTAGAGAGATGGCTCAGAGGTTAAGAGCACTGGCTGTTCTTCTAGAGGTCCTGAGTTCAATTCCCAGCAACCACATGGTGGCTCACAACCATCAAGAAAAATGAAAGAAAAAAAGAAAAAGTGCTTTTAGCAGCTCACAAAATAAATAAATAAATAAAGAATAAAAAATGTGAAAGCCATATATATACACTAAAATAGTATTGTAAATTTGAGTAAATATTTATATACCATAATCACTGCTATTCAAAATCAATTTTAAAAGTACAAAACTCCATAAAGGTGATCAGTAAATTGTACCATGTTCTGACAATGAGCTGTAACAGGAGGTATTCGTGTGGATGCTTTGAACTAAGGCAGTCAAAATCAAGAGCAGCAACAGGAGCCAAAACAGAAGAAGGAACGAACCTCTTAGATGGGGCTCAACTTATGTCATGATGATATGGTAAATAAGAGGGGTGTGTGTGTGGTATGTGTTTGTGTGTGTGTGTGTGTGTGTGTGTGTATGTGTGTGTATTGTGGGGGTGGGTGAGTGTAGGTGTGTGGTGTGTGATGTGTGTGTGTGTGTGGTATATGTGTGTGTGTGTGTGTATGTGTGTGTGTGTGTGTGTGTGTGTGTGTGTGTGTGTGTGTGTAAATAAGGAAACTATGAAGGAAATCAGGGTGGTGTTTACCTCAGCAGAGTGGAGCATGGAGACAGACTGGGAGACTCACAACCTTTTCTCTGAGAGACAGCTACTAACTCACCTGCTGTGGTCAGTAACCAGGGCAGATACTCAGGTGGCCAGCTAAGTAAACAGATGTTAATTTTGGACTACAGAATCATTGGAATCTAATTTAGGAGTTTTTACCTTAGGGCTAATATTCTTTCATATAGGAAGGTGAATTAATGTGAGGTTTTTTTTTTATTAAAAATAATGCAGTTCATATTTGGGACTTTTGATATAAGAGCCATATTTATTTATGAGTAACATTTTAATTATATTTGACATGGACAGGAATAACTTTAGACAGAAGTCAGTACTGTGTTTAGTCCTAACAGGCTAAGAAAATCTCTAGCCAGAAGATGGTGAGCAGAATCACCCATCTGCTCCCTCCTTTATTTTTATTTTTCCTATTAGGATCTCCACTAGAACAACATATCTAGCCTTTCTCCTGTTCCTCCAAGCCAGAGACTGGCAGAGTCCCTGAGTTCAACCAGCTTCACCCTATCTGGCTTCTGCCTCTAAGTTTCTTCCAGTTCTCATCCCTCTGTCAGTATCATTGATACCATTCAGCAGACAAAGGGACAGACTCAATGCTGCTAGACAGAACATTGGCTGTCCAGTTACATTGATGATTAGGCTGGACACTTTGCTTACCTCACTGGTGGTGCACTCAGTCATGATACCCAAACCTTTGAATCTCTATTTTCCAATAATCTTTATAATAAAACTAGCTATTTGACTGCATCATGGGTCTTAATTCTGAATTGATTCCAAGCTCAGGAAGGGAAGAATACGGTATTATTTATTGATTCCTTAAACTCTGAGAGCAGTGACTATAATATAATCCAATACTGGATGTCATTATCAGATGTTATTATCAGATCAATCATTGTTTAATAGTGTTGATTCCTCTATGAATCCATAACAAAGCAATAACCTGCATAGAATCTAGAGTGTACACATCCCAGGGGCAGTAGAGAAGGTCTGACTTTTTAATAAATCATTTCTTTGTTTTCTAAACTCTTCCAAGGAGGGAAGGAACCTGCATTTGAATGTTATAAGGCAACGACTAGGAATGTTATCTCCCTGAGTAGCTCTGGATTTACTTTTTGCTGCCTTGATTCCCCCTTGTCACTAGAGAATAAAGAAGACATAAAGAAGAAGTTGCATTCAGTTGGCATTAGAAAAAGCTAAGAGAAATTCAAGTAACAAGCAAATATGTCTCACTGCCAATATGAAATAAAATGTACTCATAGTAAGTCATGTATGTGAAACTACTCACACAGAACTTCATATGAAACAGCTCTGTGCATTTAGAAATAGGAAATTTTTTTTTTTTTTTTTTTTTTTTTTTTTTTTTTGGTTTTTCGAGACAGGGTTTCTCTGTGTAGCTTTGCGCCTTTCCTGGAACTCGCTTTGGAGACCAGGCTGGCCTCGAACTCACAGAGATCCGCCTGGCTCTGCCTCCCGAGTGCTGGGATTAAAGGCGTGCGCCACCACCGCCCGGCTAGAAATAGGAAATTTAATAGGCAAAGTGGAGTCTTATATGATTAAGTATAAAACTGATTTAGCAATAGTGCCTGGGTATACCAACTGTTATTAATGCAAACTGCAAAGTTTTACGAACATGTCATATCCTTTATCCCTTTCCCTAAGGCAAACTCTAAATGAAATCAAAAGCTATGATTATTGAGAAGTGTAATTTTATTCCTACAATTATATACTCATGTACCTATCATTTTAATGCTCAAAAACAAAACAATATGAGTGACAATCACAGTAACAAAGAAAATGATTTCTTTGCTTTACTTCATCAGCAAACAAATTAAACTATAGTTCCAAATAATGAAATTAAGCTTCTATTCTATGGATTCATTAAAAAGAAAATAATAAGAGTCTCTTGGGTCAGATGTGAACAAATCATGTGAGCAAAACTCTGCTAAGGAAACCTAGTCCCAAGTTCTCCTCTCTGTCCACCCTGTCCTGTATCAAAGACTCCACTTCAGGCACAGTAGACAGTATTGGGAAGGGATTATGTAAGCAGAGCATAAACAAAACTGATTTTCAATAAACTGTGTACTCTCAGGCCCCAAGACTTCCCACAAACATTGGTATTTAAATCACATATGTGTTTCATAACAGCGCTGTGTACCAAAGTATTGAGAATATTGAGTTTGGAACATTTCTGATCATCCAGTAGAAATCTTTAGATGAGAAAATCCACTGGGATGTAAAGACCACTTGTTGGCAGCACCTAAGAACATGTAAGACTCAGAGATCAATGGAGTGTCTCAGTTAGTTCCATCTCTTAAACATGTATATCCCTCTCAATTCCCATCTCTTTCCTCCAAAATCCCAGGTTCTGCCTTATCCTACTTTCAAACCCAGGATATTGAATAGAAATGCTCAGGGTGGAGCCTGCTTGATGAGCAGGTAATCATCATCACCAGCGGCCACTATGAAGAAGGTTAAGAAACATGATAACAGCTTTAAACATGACAACAGCTTTAGAGATAGAGACCTTGGAATTATAATATTTGCTAAATGTGAAGCTGTAGTTCAGTTATTGTATGACTTCAATGTGTTTTGCTCTCTCTCTAAATGCAGTAGAATGACTGTTTCTTGAATGAAAATATAAAACACATATACTTATCTCCACACAATAAAACAACCAAAACATGGCTCTCTAGAGCTGTTATTTAATCTACAGTAAGTAATAGGAAAACACTGAACTAAAAAACAACAACAACAAAAAAAAAAAAAACAGCTTTTTGGAGCCCATTACCTATGCTTGGACTCCTTGCTCAGCCTTGAGGCAGTAGGGTGGGGCTTGGTCTTGTTTCATTTGAATATTCCAGGCTTTGCTGACTCTCCATGGGAGGCCTTACCATACTGTACTGGAGGAGTGAATGGGGAATGGATTAGGGAGGAAGAAGGCTGAGGGCAGAGTGGGAGGAAGGATGAGAGGGGGATCTGTGTTTGGTATGTAAAATGAATTAACAAATTCTTAAAGAAAAAAAAAAAACAAAAGAAACCCTCTTTACAGAGATACTCCATAATTAGACTGCCAAAGAAATAATATATATTATATAATGTATAAATATGTAATATATATTTCACAGGAATTAGATGCATACATCAATATATTTGTTTTCAAGGTGATTTTGAGGTCTAGGTTGGGTTCCCTTATTGTTAACTTTTGAATCTATGCCAGCCTTTGTACACCTTTAAAAATGTTTATGCTTTTAAAATTAGCCTACAATGTGTTAGATGCCATTATGAAACTTTTGAACAAAGTATGTTTTTGTGGTTCTCTTTATTCCCAACTAGCAACCCTGTTTCCTGCTTCTTGCCTGCCCCTATAACCTATTTCATAACCCATGTGTTCTTTTGACAACATTCCATCCTTTATCATCTAATATTACCCTCCCTTGGTCTCATTCCTAGAGTTTTACATATTCCCCACACTTATATATGTCTACATATATCAGAACTTGTTCTGACTTTTTCAATGAATTTTGCTACCTTCCATGAAGCTCAGATGTCATTCAGTGTTGTTGAATATAATATACATCATTAAATTGATCAAACACAGTTTGTCCTGTGTTCCCAGTCTAAGTAGCCTGAAGTCTCATGCTTTTTCTTTTTCTTTTTTTCCTTTGGTAGTGCCACGAAACCCGATGCAGCTTCATTGGCTTTTTTGACTTTAGGTGAATTAATCCACCAAACAAAGAGTTGCCTCATTTGTAATTTGGAAATAATGATTTTTTTTTTTGTAGATTGGATTGCATTACTCTCATAAATGTGTAATTGAAGTCCTAAGCTATTTGGAACCCTATTTGGAAATAAGAACTTACACCAAGATGATCAATTAAAATGGGGTTGTACTGAGTGAAAATAGTATCATACTGAATGAGGGTAGGCCACACAAGTAGGGTAGGGGTCACACTGAAGGAGTGTGGTATCATACTGAAGGAAGGTGTGGTCATACCAAAGGAGGACAGACTCAGCACAATATAACTGTTATTTTTATAAATTTGATATCATGAGAATAACAGAAACCACAGGAAAATTAAAGCAGTCATTAGAATGAGGCATCTATAAGTGAGAGAGTCCCACAAATTGCCAGTAAGCCAGCAGTAACTGGAAGGGAGACTTGAGACTCACCTTCAGAGGCCTGAGAAAGTGCACACTGCTCAGCTGCTCACACTGAGCCCAAGGATCTCCACTATATGTCAATACATTGCTGTTCTGTAAGTCTCTCAGAGGGACAGTGTGGTACAGTAGCCCTGAGAAACTATATTTACCTCACAAGATTTAAGTAAAGTGATTTGTAAATTGCCTGACATGAGATCAGCCCTTAATAAGTACCAATGTTAATAACGGTGATAGAATATTTTGAAGCACAACCTGTTGGCTGTGCTTATAATACAACTTGACTGGTTTTGTTTCTCATTTCTAGTTCTGGAAATTCGTATGTTGAAATATCCAGGATGTGAGGCAGCAGTAGAAACAGGACAAATTACAAAGGAGAGAAATCTCCGGCCAGTCAGTGTCTACTCTCTGTGTGACTCCCCTCCTGATGGTTTGGCAGAGGAGGAGGTTGGAACAGTCAGCTAAATTGAAATTTGGGGATTATCTGTGAATTTAAAGTATCCATGCCATTTTGGCCCCTATTAGCACAAATAATTGAGAGGAGAATCTTGCCAGTTATGCTTTCTGTAAGGCTTAATGCAGGCTTCAATATTTAAGTAACTCATTAGTAGTCTTAACTGGTACCATGGACCAACATTAAAGGACGTAAGAGATAGCTTTGACCTTCATTTTAGAGATGAGCAAATTGAGGCCTATAGAGGTTACAATGAACTCAAGGTTATACAGTTTATGTTGGAAAAGCTGATACTAAATTCTTTTTATCCTAATTTTCTGCAAGTACCAAGCAGGCCTGCCAGGATTCAGTGTTACTTTCAGAATTCAGTGGAGCCTTCTCAGGTCGCAGACCCACACCTTTGCACTTCAAATCCAAGAGCAAAGTTAGTAGGAACGAAGGTCCGAGAGAAAATGTTACCATTACTAAACATTTCAATAAAAACATCCCAAGAGCTTGCATTTGGGGAAGGGGGCAGCAGTGGAAAAGGGGCGATTATTTTTGCACTCAAATTATTAGCTGTATAACACATTTGGAAAAATCCTTTTACACTGTTTATAAGTTCCATTAAGTGTGACCTGGAAGAACCTTTCTAGAATAAGTCATCAAAGCCCTAGATGAGCTTGGCAATGAGGGTCCTCTCAAATTGAATTCATTTGCATGGTATTTAAAGCCATGGGACACTCTGGCCAGCAAGGTCACTGCAGTGGCTGAACTCTGGCATCACACATGATTTTTTTTGCAAACAGAGAGTGTTCTCATCACCCACTTAACAGCTGACCCCACTTATATCAAAGCCGGCAGCCTCCTTCACCTCTGGGTGCTCAGCGCTAAGTAAGCCCTGTGGGAAGAAATATTAGACTTTTAATACAACAAACTTTGTTTCATTCCATTTGCTTCCTACACTTTCGTTGGTTTTGTAAAGGACATTTCCATGTTGCCTGCCTTAAGGACATCCCTACTGTAATTGAGGGCCCAACTTCAAATTTATCCCGAAAGAATCATTCGGGTTCATTTTGTGGCTCCATAGCCTGGAACCAGAGCTTTTTAAAAGACACTCAATAACACCAGTGCAGGGACCCCTCTGGACAACATATCAATTTGTATTATGAAGTGAATTATGGCTGCACCCACTAGAGCTGTTATAGTTAAATGTCTGTCAGTGTTTCCATTAGTTTCTGAGGGGTTCCTACTCGTTGCAAAAACACCCTTTAGGCTGAACCATACCAGGCCAATCTCGGAGATGACTGTTTCCTTTCTGTAGTTTTAGTATTTTAAAATGTTAGCTGCCATTGTATTTGCTTGCATACATTTCTAAATAAAAGTTTAAGTCTTGAAGTGAATTCTCAGAATGATGGTAGATTTAGTGATGGGAGCTCACAGGTTTTAAGGTCACAGGTTTGGATGAGATCCAACCTTTACCTTAGAGGTAGCCAAGGTTTTGAAAATAATGGTCCAGTCATAGGCATTTGTATTCTCCATGGGAGAGAAACTTAGAACTCCTTTGTGCATGTTTCTATCTGTACTTTGAATTCATGTAAATTATGCTCGCCACTCAAAAATAAATCTTGCTCAAATCTCCTGTTTTCTGAGAAGACTCACTGAATTTCTGCAAATAGGTTCCAGGGACTCAGGTTGTCTTCCCATGGACTTGCTTTCCATACAACTCCAACACAGAATTATTATAGTATACATTTGGGTTTTTTTCTGTTTCTTTACTATACTACAGAAATTGAGGACAATGATTATGTACTATTTATTAACACAGTGGTAGATGTATTACATGAGTTCAGTAGATATCTATTACATCCATGAATAGATGAATGGAATAAATAAGAATTATGAAATAAGAATACTGAAAGAGGTTGGAGGAACAAGAAAAGTTCTTTTTTTTGAAAAACGCAGAATCCATGGAGGTGTGGTGGCACTTGCTTGAATCCCAACAGCATAAAAACAGAGGGAGGGAGATCTCTGTGAGTTTGAAGCCATCTTGGTCTACATAACAAATTCCAAGCTAGCCTAAATCATATAGTGAGATCTCACCTCAAAAGAGAGAGAGAGAAAGAAAGGGGGGTATTCTGTAACATAATTACACATTCTAGTTTTCAACCATCTAGTTTTCTAATATGTTGTATATCCTACAATAAATTTCACAGCAGATTTGATATCTTGTAAAGTCTTATAGGATGAGATAAAAGAGGCAGAATAAATATAATCTCTGATTATAGTTCAGAAAATTACTGATTAGAGAGCTGGGTGACAAAGTGTTTGTGCTAACTGACATACTGACTCTGTGACCCTCTTCAAGCCACTTAATGTCTCAGTGATTCAATCTCTCTGCAAATAGTGATAAGTAGTATCAGTTCCTGTGTGCTTCTCAGTAATGTTTGGAGAGAAATCAGTTAGAAGGTCAAAGAGGTATTTACAGAGACAAACCTAAACTATGTTCTATATAATTAAACATTACAGTGTTATTGCCTGCTATACTCTGAATAATTATTTACTGCTTGCAGGTCTATTTGTGAAAAACTATATTAATATCATGAAAGATAAATGGCACATTTAATTCATCATGTTATGAGCATTTAATATCCATTTTATAAATAAAAGAAATGAAACGAAGTTTGTTCAATCATTCTGCATCTGGCAGTTGAGGGTGGTCCCTATGGTTAGTATGATGTGTTGAATTAAAATTCTTGGAAAGAAGCTATGTCTACAGAGACTGCCTGATGAAAACTGCAGTGATGTGCAAAAGTTGGAATGTTGCAGGTCCAGAGGCTAATTAGCTTTTTCTTGGGATAGATTTAGCCCCCTGAATAGCTTTCCCTTGCCCACCTCTGTGGGCAACTAACATCCTATGATTAATAGATAAAAACCTTCTGAAATCTATTAATTTAGCAGACTACTAACTTTCACCAAACCAAAAGCTGAGAATGTCATGAGATAGCTTCTTGGGCCTATAGAAAATATTCTCTCGTTTGCTGTAGCTCTCTTTCTGATGTACCCACCAATGAACTCTAAACTTGCCTTGATTTATGATTCTCTTTGTTCTGTAAAACTGTAAAACTACATGAAATTGCTTCCACATTGGAATGGAACATGGAATCTTGGGTAAACTAAATATGTGTTCACAGACCATAGTCACTCAAAATGGTTCCAGAGTAAGCTATCTCTTACTCTCTTTGAGATGAGAGCTCTGTTATTTGCATTGACCATGAATACGCTGCCATGGCCCAACTGAATCATAGAACACATTTTCTAAGAAAGATACTAACATGTGAAATTAGAAGAAACTGGTTGGGAGAAATCTGTTTTCCATAATCAAAATTATGTATAACAGGCATTAAGGACTCTGACATGTCCAGTGTCTCTCTATCAGCCTTCTATTGCAATGTAACCAGAAAAAACAAAACAAAACAAAACAAAAAAACAGAAATGTGGTGTCACAAATTCCATGATGGACTTAATGACTAAAAATTTATGGGAGATGTCTTAAGGGATAAGAATCATTCAGTTCTAAACAAGACCTTTAGATATTTCTGTGAAAACTCAGGCATGAAAAGAACTGTAAAATTTTTCAGGCTGAGCCAGGACAAAACTGCAAAAGACTAAGAGCCATGAACTGACTACCTAGTGTACCTAGCATAAGGTCTCAGGTTTAAAGTCAAAAAAGACACTAAGGCAAAATATTCTTTTGAGTAAGTTTTATTATAAAAGTTACTAATGCCATGATAGCAGCAATGTCAGGTTCATGAGGCTAAATAGAGTTTCACTGTGTTCAAAGAGAAGGGGATATCTCACACTTTGTAGTTAAATAGTCCAAAGTATAATAGTACAGTGGGTTGTTCTGATTTCTGGGCAACAGAGGACCAGGTAGAGGCTCCACCCTTAAGTTAATGTTTTTTGAGTACACATGATGTGCCACTGTATCCCCAATTGCCTGTAACTAGGCTTACAGACTCTTAATGAGTACCTGACACTTCGTTATGGCATGCGCGAAGGATGAGAAAGTGCCTGCCTGAGTGGCCAGCAGCCCAAACTTACACCAGAGAGTGTTTACCTTTCCTCTCTTTTTACCACCAGTGAGTGTGTTACATTTGGTAAAATGAGTATAAGAATTAGAAATGGATCATTATTGTTTTAAGGGAGAAAAGAAATCTTGGGGAAATTGGGGCAGATTCAACTAAAAGGCCCTGAGAAAGGTATTAACAGCTGGAATTTGCTGAGTGTCAGACCAGTTCAAAAGTCATTTGTATCTGCAGGGGAATTAATGTAGAGCTGTTTTGTTCTTCATTCCTTATTTTAATTTTTTGGACAAATAATCAACTTTTTTTTCCCTGAAATTATCAAGAAAAACTGAATAAAAAAATCTAAATCTAATAATAGAATACTGTTGTACTGTTTCTCTCTTGTCAATGAAAACAACCTCTTTGTTTTGCTTAGGGTATAGTCAGCATCTAATCATATGGAGACTTCAAGAATTATAAAAAAAAATAGAGAAGCAAATGAAAACTGAAAACCCCCAAGTTCTCATTCAGCATCACAATTACTGATCCCATTTTAATGGAAGCTTTTGTAGAGCTATATGCTCACTATAGAATGTGGTCCTTCTTATATATTTATACCTACAGTTAAATTTACATATACTTACATAAATAAATATGAAAACACACTTATAATTTTTGTGTTATATTTTTACATTTTGTTATTTGCTTGCCCATGACAATGACACTTTTTTTAAAAATCTTAATTCCCTAAAGTAGCACCTGGAAAACCATCAGACCTCTGCTACAGCAGCTCATGACTGACTGCCATGTAGCTCCTTTACTCTCACCTGGAAGAAGTGTATTTCCCTCATAGTACCCAAACTCCTCTTGGTTTTGGGCCACAGATACATGGGGTAATATTTCCTTCACTCAACATCCATCTGTTCTGAATTTTAATGCCAATAAGTCACTTTGCCCAAAATCATTATACTTAGAGAAACTCAGATAAACTCAGTTCTAGCTATGAGATTTCTGGTGTTGCAGAGAAACATATGAGGTTCCTTAGAACACAAGTAAGCCAAAGTCCACAGGCTCTTTTCTTTTGTTTCCCATTTCCTGATGATGGATTTTTAAAACTCTGATTCCTTCATATGTCTAGAAGGACCAAATAAATTTAAACATCTTACCATAGTTACTTAAGACTTACACTGCTCCTGAATCTCACAAGCAACTTTAAAAGTCAGCCACTGACTTTGAGTGTCAGTGAGGGTAGGGACAACATCCCAATAATGTACTCAGAAGCAGTCTGACACATGGAAAGGACTACCAGCATTGAGTGTAGAATGTTTCTATTGCATGGTGAAAGTATATTGAAACTAAGTAGAAGATAAGAATATCTATCAATCAATCTATCTATCCACTGGTGAAAGTATATTGAAATTAAATAGAAGATAAGAATATCTATCAATCAATCTATCTATCCACCATCTATTTATTTATCTATAATATAATATAATATAATATAAAGATGCATAAATAGATAGATAGATAGATAGATAGATAGATAGAATGTATACACTCCACTTAATTTTGTTTTGAATATGGTCAATTCTACAGTGAGTAGATTTGATATCAGTAAAGAAAAAAAAAAAGAATTAAACCTAGTTGATTCTAGATCCCATATTCTTAAACAGATAATACTACCTGTCATGTAGTTTTACTGATTCCATATTTTTCAAGATTCAGCATTACTACAGTATTACTACAGAATTCTTAAGTACTTTTGTATTAGATTTATTAAGTGATATTTCTCATGCCCTATTTTCTATGGAATCATTTAAACTGGTTAGTGTCTAGAAGAATATGCTTCATAAAAGATCTTTAAGGAACTAACAAGCAAAAGGACATTTCTTACAGATTCATCTAACTTAGATGGTATACTCCGTGTAGCAACAAGACACCAAAACAATTCAAGTTGTAGTGATGTTTTATTGGTGCTGAAATGTGGTGGTATTTTATTTGTGCTTTAATAAATGAAGCTTGCCTGGAGATTAGAAGAAAAAGTCAGCCACAACACAGAAGTCATGCAGTGTTAGTATATGTCTTTAATCTTATCACTTGGCAGGCAGGATTTCTGTGTGTTCAAGGCCACACTGGAAACAGAGCCAGGTGTGGTGGCATATGCCTTAAATTCCAAAACTAGTTAACCATGGAGGTCAGGAGGTCTGTACAGATAGACAGGAAGTGACAGAGCTGGGTAGGAAGAGGAAGTGATGTAGCTGAATGGTGAGAACAAATCAGATGGCAGAACAGCAAGGCATATAGGAATGGGTAAACAGGAAGACATGGCATTTGGAAGCTGCAGAGTTGGTGAGGTAATGTTAGCTGGTGGCTTTCCCTATTTCCCTGATCTCTCTAAGGCTTTCACCCCTATATTTGGCTCCGTGTTTTTTATTTAATAAGATCATTTAGAAATTCATCTACATCAAGTCCCACAGTAAAGATGGGCTTTGTTTATTTATATTTCTTTTACGATAATTTCCTTAGCAATTGTTCACAAATGAGGATAAACAAATTGACAAAGGAAACTTTCATCTTCCTTTGTGTATATGAAACAATATAATATTTACACTTCATTTGAATTTGTGCAAATGGAAATTCTGCTGCTCAGACATTAAACTATTTAGATTTCATAATAAAAACCAAGTGGTAAGAGAGTGTCCTTTTGGTATCCGCAGCTGTAACAGCAGTTTCTGGACTTAAAATAGCTAATAGAGGCATGAAATATATCTGGAGATACAGACTTTTTAGTGTAAATTTTATGGGTTCATCTTTCATTCAATTGTCTTTGTAGTACAAAAGACAATAATTCCAGAAAGAGTCAAAGTTGAGAATTCAGAGCATAATTTATTATAAAACCATTACCTTCTCCTTGGTCAAAAACAGATTATTGGACAAACTCCTCCTTCCATATATATCTAAAGCTGGTTACTGTAATTTCATAGAAAGAATATGGGTTTGAAGTTAATCACACTTTCTCCTGGTATGTATTTACTGCTATGCTTTATGACCCAGTTTCCCCATTCAACTCTAAACCTTGCCCTCCATTATAATTTCCTGAATAGTACATAAAATAAAAATGTTATAACACATCATTCCATAAATGCATTGTCCAGCCTGCAACCTGTAACCACAATTCTGTCATTCTGTCCTTCCAATCCAAGGCTGTGGCTGTTACCCAGCCTCCTTCCTTTTTGCACAGTTTAGAGCCTGTTTGGAATCACTTCTTGGACACTCATACTTAATTTCTCCAAAATCTGATGTTTGTAAGTTATGATTCTAAGTAACTCGGCAGTGCTTATGTCTGGATAGAGTCTACTTTGGAGTTTGTGGGTAAGCCTCTAGCACTTCTGGGAAATGTTCCAATTTACCCACTAGATGTATCCCTTGTGGTGCCTAATGCCTTAGCCTGTGTTTTAACTACACAGTGTTTACCTCAAGAGAAAACGTGGCACAAAAAGCCATTCTTCTACTTAATGCATCTTGTTCCAAATAATGGCTATACTGTTCTCATACCCACTCATCACTTCCCTGAGAAGACAACAGGCATTATTGCATCAATCTTACTTCTATTCAATTACTTTCTATGGAGTAAGGCTTACATTTTTTGTTTGTTTGATGCATTTATTTTATTGAAAGAAATACGTAAACATGTAGCTTCATTCATGAAGTGTATTCTGCAGTTTCCTGAGACAGAGGCTGATATGGGATGAGATGTGTAGTCAAAGACAAGCCTTAGTCAGAACTACTATGCCATGGGCCTGTTACTTAATGAATCTACCAGATGTGCTCTTCATGCAAGACCACTGAAAACATGGCTGTGAGAGAGGTCCCTTGCAGCACACAACATCTGACACAGAGAGTCAGAGTCAAAGAAGCAGTAACAAGTACTCACTAGCCTAGGTGCACAGACACCTGACAAAAGAAATTAGTGAAATGTTGATGTTCCCATATTATGCCTTACCTAAGCCTAGACAGATGCCACAGGAAAGGAGAAAGGATGTGAAAAAGCAATCTTCCCCATTTCTGCTCCACCACAACCCTTACACACTCTTCCCCATCACACTCGCCTTCATATACCCAGAGCAACCAAGACACTAACTCTAGCCTGTATCTCACAGGGGACACGCTCTGCATTAAGTATAACTATCACTTTTAAATAAAAATATAACAGTTTAGAAATGTTTAAGTGATTTAAGAGCTATATAATTTCAAGTGGGATTAAGGTACCAAGGATATGACTTCGAAGAAAGGAAACCGATTTGTCATAGTGTGATGTTCAAGTAAAAACAAAATGTAACACATATTTTATGGTTTCAATATTTGAACTCTCTAACCAAATATTTTGATGATCTTCAGAGGAAAAATAATTTTGAAACCAACCCATTCTTCTATTTGTGCGTGTCTTTTGTCAATCTTGACAATCATGTCTCTTACTCCTATTTTAGGTGTTTTACTCCTAGCCCGATTCCCTGTGGTGCTATAGTAAGAGGTATCTAGTCTGGGCTGGATTTCAGCCAGTGGGAGTGATACTGGCTGCCAACTAGAGCACTTTACAGTTGATGAATATGCACCGACTGAATCAAACTCTGCTCCTCTTCTCTGCTTTTGTAGATTTTGGCTCCCCTCTAGGCACTCCCACAACTCAGAAATCACAGCACTGATAGAAGCAGACATTTGAGGTGTCTCAGAATCCCTCCTTCCTTGAATGAACTTCTGTGCTCTGCAGCTGGTTAGATTTAAACCATGAGTGTACACTCAGTTTGTGCTTTAAAACTCAGAGAAGTCGGTATTGGCAACTGTCAATGTTTTCCTGAGTGACTACTGTCAGTGGGGTTCCACTATTAAGAAGTCTGCTTCTAGAGTTCCAGATGCCCCAACGCTTTTCTCTTTTCCAGACTATTGTACATTTGTTCATGTTAAGCTCCCCTTGCCAAGTAATACTTTCTGCTTTACTCAAGAGCAGATAATTCTTAGTCCCAGATGTCCCAGAGAAGTGCAATCTTTCTGCATGAACTTAATTTTCTTTCAGTCCTTAAGGGAAGAACTACTTCTGAAGTTTCTATGTATTCTCACAAGTAGCCTGAGTTATGGTTTACAGTTAAATAAATACTCCTGCCATGTTTCTGTAGTACAGACCAAACACACACACACACACACACACACACACACACACACACACACACACACACACACACACACACAGAGTTGCTTTTCTCATGAAAAGTAGTACATTTTAATGAAACTATTTTAATACTATTTAGTATTTATTGTCTACTTATGTTAGAAAATATAACTTTAAACTTCTAGAAATTTTCAGAGAAGCATTATTTCTACAGGTAAAAACTGGAATTAGATGCTCTTTAATGGGCAAACTGTTTCTAACACACACATACTGACACATTCAGCAAACGAGAGAAATATCCAAAAACTTACATTGAGAAAAAAAAAAGCCAATTCTGAAAGATCTCTTTATATATCATTTTTGTTTTTTATTAAGGAATTTTTTGTTCATTCCCCATACCAACCACATTGTACATCCCTCATTAGTGTACAATTATCTCAATAAAAATTGAACTACATTCAAAAATAAAAATAGATCTCTGCATCTGCCTCCATGAGTCACTGGAGAAAGGCTCTATGATGACAGTTAGGTTATTCAGTAGACTGGTCACCAGATTGAGCTCCAGGAATCCAATTGATGAGAGAGAGGAGGGATTCTGCAGGCAGAGGATGTTGAGGTCATGATGGGAGGACGTGCAGAGATGACCGGCCACACTAGTGGAAGCCCATGAACTATGGACTAGTGGCTGTGGAGTCCCCATGGGACTGGACTAGGGCCTCTGGATACGGAAGATGGTTGTTTGGCTGGAACTGTTTGGGGGGCACCCAGGCAGGGTATCAGGATCTGTCCCTGGTACATGGGCAGGCTTCTGTGAATCCAGTGCCTATGGTGTGATGCCTTCCGCAGCCTTGGTGCAGTGGGAAGGGGCTTGAACCTGCCTAGGCTTAGTGTGCCAGACTCTGCTGACTCCCCATGGGAAACCTTGATTTGGGGGATGAGAGGATGCAGGGTGGCTTGGGAGAGAGGGCTGCAGGGAGGAGGTGGGATCTGTGGATGGTATGTAGAGTGAGTAGAAAATTTCTTAATAAAGAAAAATAAAAAAGGTTACTATTGATTCCCAAATTTGACTTCTTTATTTACCTAGTATTTTCACATAAACTGAATAGAATTTGTTACCTAAGACAACAATTGGGATTCATTCTATATCCCTCCCTTTCCTCTGTTCCTATCTTGCTAAATATAGGGCTTTTGTAATTGTTTTATTGGTACAATAGTCTGCACTAATAATGGTTTAAACAGTGTATCAAAAACCAGCAAGAGTTTCCACAGGTGTGAAATCTGAGACATCTAAGACAACGAATATCAGCATATTCCTAAAGTGGTATGGCAAGGGTCCCGTTCCCAAAGCTGCAGAAATATCTTCCTTCATAGTCTTTAGGGTGGACCTGCTTCAAGACTTTGTGTGGAAGTCACATGGCCTGTTGAAACTAAGACAGTGTCACCCTCACTCTTTTGAGTCCACTGGAAGAAAACGAAGGGAAATTATATGAGCAAAGGGGAATCAAGATTATGATGGGGAAATCGACAGAGACAACTGAGTCAAGCCCATAGGAACTGAGGAACTTTAGACCAACAGCTGTACAACCTGCACGGGACAGGACTAGACCCTCTGCATAGGGGAGACAGTTGTGTAGCTTGGTTTGTTTGAGGGGCCATGGGAGTGTGATCAGGATCTGTCCCTGGTGCATGAGCTGGCTTTCTGAATCCCATTACCTATGGTTGGACACCTTGCTCACCCTTGATAAAGCAGGGAGGGGCTTGGACTTGCCTCAACTGAATGCACCAGGCTTTGCTGTCCCCCCATGAGAGGACTTACATTTTTGGGGGAGGGAATTGAGGATGGGTCAGTGAGGAAGGTGTGGGGCAGGGGGAGGAAGGATGAGAGGGGGATCTGTGGTTGGTATGTAAAATGAATAAAAAAAATTAAAAAATCAGTATGTGTGTGTGGCATCACAGAGTTCTGTTGTCCTGGGAAGCCCAAGAAATACAACAGCCAGCTTTCATTTTTTCTACTTCTATGCCTTTACTGAAAATGGGTACAGTTCCTGCTTTGAAATGATATCTATCATGTTTTGGTACTTTTCAAAAAAAAAAAAAAAACACATACTTTCTCATTTCTGTAATACAGGTGGGCAAAATTTTCCCAAATATTTAAGTTTTGGATTTTTGTTTATGCTGAAAAATTCCTTCTTGACCAATAGAACAAGGTCCTGGAAAGCTCCAAATTATTGAAAGCTACTGATAATGCCCTTGGTTGTCCAATCACAAGACCCTATTGTTGAAGTCATCACATACCGGAGCTGAAGGACATTGAGTAATTAAGCGGCATCTGAGCTAGAAGTTTCCTGTCTGTCAGCATTTGGGGTGGGGGGGCGCAAAGTTATCAATTGTCCTATCATGCTGTGGACCCTAGGACATACAATGATCATAATAACAACATGTCTGACAGGTTATGTCCAGTTGGGGCAGTAGTGACAGCACTACTATGGGAGAAACCAATCACTTTTAGCCCTGAGACCTGCTCCATAGGAGAAAATTCATGCCTGATACTGTAAACCTAGGCAAGAACCAGTAATTAGGGAGATCATAGGCCTCAGGTGAGACCCTACTACTGATGTTTTGCTAAATGGAAATGATGCTAAACTGCCTCCCAAAGGTTTATACCCACAGCTTCGTATCACTCTCAGCCTAAACAACAGAGGCTTCTTTTTGTTGTTGTGAGCATTGGTTAATGCAGGCTTATAATCTTGCAGAGTGTGGAAAGTAAGAGACTGTGGAGTACTTAGCTCTAAATGTGGCATCTATCTTATTCCCTCCAGGGCCTAAAGAACATTATACAAGGGGAAATAGAAAAATTGGGAGAGACAGAGTTTGGGCAGGGTGGCTGTGAAACAGTGTCCTCTAGTCTTGACATCACCTTTGTACATACGATCTCAATGCAACTGTGTTTAACCACACAAGACCTTCACAAGACTGGTCCTGTCACCATTTGATTATGCACAATGGAAGAATTCAGGTGGTCCTCGCCCTCACTGAGGCATTATAGGTAGTTAGTTAAAAGGTACTGGGAAAGGTGTATATTAGGTTCTCCAGTGGTATAGCCACTGATAATTTGCCCTTGTTCTAGTAAGTAAACTCTACTCCTGAGAGGATATCAAAAAATTTTAAAAAAGGATACCAAGTTAAGAAAGAACTTGTGGAAAGAAAGTTTTCTCTGGAAGAGAGAGCAGGGTAAGAGAGTGCTAGGGAGAGAAGGTTGGAAATGACAAAATTTCAGTAAACATAGGTAGAACATTGTCAGTGAGTTAAAAAAAATACAGTCCAGTCTTCAACCCATTTTACTTCTTGAGGATGTAGTTGTGACGGTCAAGGATACTTTCAAGACTTTACTTAGAAATATCCTCAGCTAAATGTCTGCTTTCATTGCTCACAAATTCAATCTTCTATAAAAATACATGAACACAATTCAGCCAAGACAAGAGCACATTTCCTCCAGATTCTAAAAAAGCATGCTGAGACTTCATCAAAGTCACACATATTTCCACAGTGCATCTCTAAGCTGCTCAACCTTCTTCCCACCATTAATTTCCAAGGCCCCTCACGCTTTAGGCAGTATTCACAATAGTGCCTCATCTTGATATCAAAGTATGTCTTAGTCCAGGCTGCTGTAATGAAAAGCCATGTCCTGGGTGGTAGAAACAACACAAATTTCTTTCTGACTGATCTGAAGGCTAAACGTCTAAGATCAAAACATAAACAAGATGGATTTCATTCAATGTCTCTTCTTTGGCTTTCAGGTGGCAGAAGAGATCTTTTATTTCCCATATTGGATCCTATCAGAAAGAATTCTATTTTATTTCTTAACTCTGGTCACATCCTAAAAGCCCTTTCTTAAATATAATTAATCTGGCCACAAGTATTCCAATATATAAATTATAGAGAGGCATGAGCTTTCTATGTTGCAAAACAGACTGCTATTGATTTAGTAACTTAAGGTATCCACATTCATCATCTTGTAGATTTATGAGTATGGCCAAGGATGGCTTCTTTGGGTGCTTTGCAAGTCTAAAATCAAGGTGCTACCTAGGCTGGCTCTTATCTGGATTAGGTAGAAATACAACCAGTTCCACTTTTACTTCAGTTGTTGGCAGGGTTTATAGCCTTTTTAATTGTAGGACTAAGGGCCAGGGCCATTCTCAGTATGTGGAAACCACCTCAAGTGTTTCCCTAGTTCATTGCTATGTAATTTTGTCCATAGACCTTCTCACTTCCTGTGATAAGTATTAGAAAATTTCATTTTGGCTTACAGTTACTTGCCCAGGGTTTCATACCTAGTAAGTGACAGCCCTATTTCAAACCTAGAAAGATTCCATTTTGGAACCATGACTCCCAACACCACCCTGAAAGCTTCCTTACACTATGACAGCTCCCTAGAACTTATACTAGAAAACATCCTAGTTTTCAAATTGTTGTCAGAAAGTCATTCCTGAAACTATCAGGAATGGATAATAATAAATAGTCCTGGCAGGCAGACTGAGCCTGATTGTCATACACGAAACTAAGGTTCTTTGCATTGTGCTATTTGTTCCTTATCAAATGTCAGTTCCCTAAAGCCTCTGCCTGATGGAAATTTGTGCCTGAACCCATTCATTCCTCATCTGGCACTGTTCATCAACTGGAAGATTCACTTTAGATAATACAATGTCACATCAACCTCTACATGGTGACTAAAAATGCATTCTGGGAGTAAAGAATGCTTAAAGTTTAAATTTTATTAAACTAATCACATTTTCATTTATAGAATGCTTCATTATTCATAGAAGAGAAACAGGATGAACACATACACTATGTTTTGAGTCAAATTAAATTGCAATAATCTGTACATAATTGCATTTCTTTAAATACTGAGTTTACATAAAAATCTTGTCAAGCATTTAATCATTACTGATGATAACATATAAACACATATTTTCTCACACCTACCAAACAATACCCAGTTGTTGTTTTTTTTTTTCAAAATATAATTGCTTTTAGCCGGGCCATGGTGGCGCATGCCTTTAATCCCAGCACTCGGGAGGCAGAGGCAGGTGGCTACAGAGTGAGTTCCAGAAAAGGCACAAAGCTACACAGAGAAACACTGTCTCGAAAAACAAAACAAAACAAAACAAAAATTCATTTTATTGCAGAATACTGTCTCACCAACTCACTTCTAGGGTTATAACCCGCATGGGTTGTAATGGACTCTGATGATTTTCTGAAACTAGAAAATCTATTTGGTATTTACTCAGATCCAGGAAAAACTTCTTTCTCTACCTTGTCCTAGAACTCACATACACCTGTCCTAGCAAGCTCTAGTTTAAGTAAGTGTTCTCTTGGTATTTTGTTCAGGGCAAAGTACTGAGCCTTGATCGCTCTTGTATGCAATATTCAGTTTTCAATTTCCATCCCTCCCCACCATTGTTCTCAAGTGCATCTTGTCTTGTTCTTCACACACAGGCTTTCCTCTGCATCCATTCTATGAAGCTTCATCTAAATGCATCTTCTGTAGGCTAGAGGTTATCATAGTTGCCTCACATTCTGTCTAAGCATCTCTGGCCTTTTGCCATTGAGACATGGAACTGTCATCTATAAATTTCAAACTCAAAACCATACATTCAAGTTACAAAAAATTCCCATAATGCTTAAACTTTACGATTTGTGTTTAGCCACATTTCCGTGGATTGTGAGTTGAATTCACCCCTGTCTTTGGATCCAGTTACTATATTTCAATCTCCTGGATGGTTCTGATTGTAGTAGTTTGTAAAACTATGTTAGTTTTCCAGTATGGAAGGCTGACACCAGTAACTGGCTTTGCACTACTCCTTGCCTCTCTTATAGTGGTTTATGTACCTTTTACTAAACAGTTGGCTTGCTCAGTTTCTGGAATATTGCAGTTTTTAAACCGATTGATAGTTTTAACTAATTTGTTCACTGAAAATCCAGATACACTTAAGTACTAGTTTCGAGTACATATATTCAATTTCAAATTACATATTACCCAAGTCATTAAAGATATACCTTCTGTGAACCTTGGAACAGTTTCATTGTCATATTGACAGGGAACCCATAGTAACAGCTTGCTAGACTCTGTGAGACTTTGCTAGGGTTTGTGTGGATTAAGACTTTTGACACCTAGGCAACGGTTTTATCTGACAATTAGTTTTCTGATTTTCTCATGCATATATTTTAAAAAATGATAGAGGACATCATATACTATTTTTAATCATATCAGCATCTTTTTAACCATGCACCATTAATATAATTATCAAAAACATTCACTTTGTATACATAGAGATTGTGAATCATACACACCTTCATCCAAGGCACTTTCTGCTGTGGTCTCAGGACAGGAACCTGATGAAAGAAAAAAAAATTCATAAAGATACTATTCAATACCAAGACATAAAACTAAAACATGGTTTAAACCTTTATCCATGATTACAATGTATATCTACCTACATATTATCTACTTAGTAGATATACTAAGTATATCTACTTAAAAAGATATATTATCTTTTGCATTTTTAATTAAAGTTCAATAAGACAAAAGAAGGTGAGCCATGAGTATGCTGAACTACATCTCATTTTGAACCTCTAAGAAACTCTGTTCTTTTATGTCTTAAGCCTTTTTTGCCTCAGGAATAAGTGTTGGAGCAGATACTGATTCACAATTCTGTCAATTTTATGCCAATAATCATACTTCACACTTTTCAAATATGCTATATAATTTATCTTCAGAATACTAGGAAGAAGAAATAGGTCAAACAGATTGAATCATAATAAAAGCCTGACAACATTTGCTCATCAAAAAGTGGCAGTGGAGACCAATTAAAGCTAACTGTGAGTCATTATCATGGTAATAATGCATTCAAGTTTCTCAATGAATCTGGAATAAATGCACAAATAATAGACTTGAATGTGTTTTTTAAATGAATTTGGGCATTTTAGGAAACAAAAGATGAAATAGAACCAAATATCCTCATTTTAATTTTATTATTCTATTACATTTCTAATTTCCAAATATTTTCAAAGACATAATCCATAAAAGCACATATCTAAATCTTAGGACTTTCTTGGCAAATGTGTTGTAACAATTATAAGAACTTTAATGGAATGTGTAAAGAATAAGGGAAAGCCATTATTTTATGCATGTTTTCGTGACTTTTCAGCCTATCAAACCAGATATAATAAATAAATCAATAAATAAAAAAGAAAGAAAGAATAAAAACTTCAGAACACAATATTCTTTGTTATCTGTAACAGTATGTTCAAATGAAAATTTTACATTGAGTGAGAAATAAGAACCATAGAAACAAATAAATTTTTTTCTTTTACATTTCATTGTTTAACAAAACCTTGATAAGACTTTGTTCTTAAAGGTACCTACAAGTCAATTGAATTTAAATGGTAAGTTGGGGGATATACATTTCTGTTTGCAGGAGTTTCTAACAGTGGGAAGAATCCAAGACAGTGAGCATTCTAGAGCGAGGGCAATGCAATCAAGATAAAGATGCACAGGAGAGTATACACATGTATGTACGCACAGACATAAACATCCACAAGTGCACACATCCACACACACTCCCTTAGGAGTTCTTCACAACAGGGGTGATTAGAGGATCAAGAATCATGCTATACATACACAGGTATAAACAGAAGAATATTCTAGATCAAATTATTGGCTTCATAGTCAAAACTAGAATTGGATGCTTTCTGGATTTGGATATTTGTTCTGTATATTATCAGGCAGTTTGGGCTTTATACAATTTATATCATTCTCTGAAACTCATCTCTCACAGTGAGTTGTTTATAAATGTTAAATTATTATCAAAAATAAATTGCTTAGAATAGTTTGTGGGATGCAAGAAGTGACCAAAAGGTGCCATCTCTGAAAAATTGCAAAATGTTGATAAGCCAAAATAACCCCCCAACCAATGTTTTGTGGCTTAGATTTCTTGATGTGCCTTACTCCTCCCATTTCTACTTTACTCTTGGTTTTCAGTGTGAAATTGCTGTTTGTTACTTTTCTTTCTGTTTTGTACAAAATGCCTGAGGAACACAGGCACAGGAGACAAGCTTTCATTTTAGAGAAACTGAAGTTAAAATGGCAGTGCTTTTCACTTATTTTATTTTGTTGGAATGAAGCTTTAAAGTGGAACTTAACAGACATAATTCTAGGTTCAGTTTAGGTGTGGTCTGGCATGACTAGAGGAACAGAAAATCTCTTTAAATGACAGAGATACACTTAATATTCTCCAAGGTCAAGAAAGACAAGAACCCGAAAGTCTAATGCCTGTGGCTGTGGGAGTGAGGCAGCAGGACTGTATAAAAGCATGGAGGTCAGCATCACTACCAAGCTAAAATGAATTATCATGGAAACACATGGCACCACAAAGGCAGAGCTGAGCTTAGAAAGGAAGGATTTAATCAGCCTCTAAACACATTTTTTTTTTTGCTCCCAGAATAGTCACCATATTAGAAATTGTACTAAAGTTGGATGGTCTGGTGTTTGTGGTAGACAGATAAACCTGTAATGGGAACATTTTATTTTAAGTAAGGGAACACCTTTTTTTTTTTTTTCCTGAAGATCAGTTTATTTGAACTGAAAACAAGCAAAAATCTGGTGAATAAAAAATTCTTCAGAGATAAAAAAAAAAAACAAGCAGAATAATAACAATAAAAAGGAGGGAAAGACTGAATAGAAGGACCACAACCCCAATAAGAAGAGTTCTAAATGTCACACTGAAATTCAGACAATGGTTAACCAGCTATTTGCATTCAGTAAGCGGCAGGGAAGTTCTTCCACCCAGTGACTCTCTACCAAGATTGATTTCTTCTCTACTCCTACCCTAAACATTTAACAACTTCTGGGGATGGTTTTGCTTATCACATAACTTTCTCTTTCCCATGCTTCTTCATAAACTTTGTGCTTTCAGTGTTCTCAGCCTCCATGGGACTGCCCATTAGAGAGCATGTTCTTCCCTTTTCTACCTTCCATGGGTCCCCTCAAAGCAGCATTCTCCAGACCTAATGAAAGAGTTAAGGTCTCAAAGACCTTAACTACAGAGAACAGGTTCTTCATGGGCGTGACCTTTGTCTACAACAGTAAATACCTTTTAAAATTAAGTATTTTTTAGAAATTATAGTATAATTACATCATTTTCCTCTTCCTTTTCCTCCCTCCATTCTTTACCATGTATATTCCTTGCCCTCTTTTAATCTCATGGCCTCCTTGCTTTATTAATCTGTGTGTGTGTGTGTGTGTGTGTGTGTGTGTGTGTGTGTGTGTGTGTTCCTAAATTTGTAAGTATACCTGCTTAATACTAAATATATAAATACAACCCACTCATTCCTATAGTGTTGAGTGTATGTATATGTTTTTAGTGGTAATTATTGCTATTGGCTAACTAATTTGTGTGCTCTTCCTGGGAAACAATATTTCTCCAGCTCTCAACATTCCTTGATTTCCTATAGTTCTACGTCTATGGTTGAGGCCTCATGAACTTTGTCTCCTTCACATTAGCATTGTCTATTGGCATTATCCTTGTTCAGATCATTTTTAGACAGCTATGTTGGTGAGACTTCCTAGTATAGTTTCTGACATTTCTAAGATACACAAACTTACAGCTGTGGTAGAATATTATTGTAAGGTGTGTTACTTTTGCTTACATTGCATTTGTTTAACTCTATGAAGCTGTGTTACTGTGCTTGTCCAAAACACCTGGTGGTCTAATAAAGAACTGACCAATAGCATGGCAGGAGAAAGGATAGGCAGGTTGGCAGGCAGAGAGAATATATAGAGGGAGAAATCTGGGTGAAGGAGAAAGAAACAAGATGGAGAATTGAAAAGGAGGAGCCAGAGAAGGAGGAGGACATCAGTGGCCAGCCACTCAGCTAGACAACCAGCAACAGAGTAAGATTTAGAGAAGAGAACGGGAAAAGTCCAGAGGTGAAAGGTTGACAGGGTAATTTAAAGTTAAGTAAAGCTTGCTAGAAAGAAGCCAAGCTAAGGCCGGGGCATTCATAATTAAGAATAAGCCTCCATGTGTGATTTATTTGGGAGCTGGGTGGTGGGGCCCCCAAAAAAGAGTAAAAACAACCAACAACATACAGCTAACTTCCTGTTCCTCTGACTCTTTATTCTTTCTGTGCCCAATTCAGCAATGATATTTGTGCCTTAAGTGTAGGCTAGGAGTGTACATATCTTTTTAATACACTGAGTCTAGTATTAAGAAACAGGCTAGAGGAAATTGTCATCTTGACTGGCAGTGTAGACTGGAACACAATTGGCTAGCATGTTTCAGATTCTGAAAATCTACTTTCTCCCTTTGATCCAGCTCTTTCCCTTCTATATGTTCCTCAAAAGGAATAGTCACAGATGCTCACAAACATTAATATATCAAGCTAATCCACTTAGTACTTGTACTAGATACCTCCTTTATACATAAGCAAGCTAAATATCTCAGGCTGGATGATCTCATATTTCAAAGAAAATACAATATTTTTGTATGTTGGGTAAGCTATGTGTGTGGGGTAAGCCCCCCAAACAATTTATTTGAATGTGGATATTTAGTGTTTATATAATTATCAGTGAAGAGATAAAAGGATTCTAATATATGAAACTTAACCCAAAATGCAAGGAATTCCCTTGACCCTCCACATCTTTCTATATATTTCCCTATATTTGCAGCAATATTGGCATGTATATTTTTGGTGGGTGATATGTGGTGTGTGGTGTCTGTGGGAGGAGTCAGAGGTTGATGTTATCTATATTCTTCATTCCCTTTACACTTTATTTACTTAAGCAGGGTCTCACACCTGAACACAGAGCTCATCTAGCCAGCTCACCCTGGGGATCCCACCAGCTGACTTTCATGTGGGTCTGAAGATCTAAACTCCAGTCCAAACACTTGTATTCCAAGCACTTTATGTACTGAACAATGTCCCATCCTCTAATGTTCCATTCCATAAGTGAGAGAATAAAACACCCCATTTTCTCAGAAGTAGGCATGAGTCACAACTGTTTTTTATAAGAGTCCAAGAGACAAGGAGAAATGCTTTGCTCTAGGTAGGTTTTAAATACACCATGGTAACTGCTCCATTCCTGAAGTGATCTGTCTCTCTTTATTAGGGTCATAGTGATGTGCACTGATAGTATCCAAAAGAAAAAGTTTAATTCCCTCACAGAGACATAGAGTATCTCATGATACAATATATAAAAGTATGTTCTATGCTCTGATCAATTGCCTGTTATATGGTTTATACACTGTTTGATTAAAATATAACAATCTAAACGTTAAATACCATGATCTCCAAGTAAGACTTCAGCAAGTTTAAAGTGTATATTGCACATACTCATGAAAGTCAACTTCTGGTGCTAACTTAGACTGACACCAGGATATTTAGAACATTCCTTCACCTAGTTCTTGTCACAAATGGGTAATGACCAGGAAAGATACTTTTGATATAGCCTTTACAGACTGTATCTTTCAAGAAAACAGATAGAAAGACTTCTATGATTATTCCACACTGGTGTTATTATTTACTGTGTTATCTATTTATTTATCTATTACCTTGTATTTACTCTTAAATAGTGCTATGTATTCTTCCAGAAGATAGTAGTAATTTTCCAATAAATATAATAATTTTGGAGAGCCAACTCAGGCAAATGGATGACTTCTACCTGATGCCTTAAGCTCTGCCTTGTCTAGATCACAATGCTTAAAATGACTTACGATGTCAATGTCATGGACATCATCATTGGGAGTGCCAAGCCATAGTGTATCCTAGAGCCAGCAATATTGAACTCATGTGCTACTGTGGTCAATCAAATGCTTTGAACATTGAATTTTATTTTATTCCCTAAAGGGATTTGCATCTTAAAATTAATTTTTCCAATTAAGAATCTATAGGAGTGGTATAATATGCATCCCAAGAAATGGAGCCCCTTTAAGGACCACTTTACATCCTAATAACAGAGAATCAGTGACATGCAAAGGTATTTGGAACTCTATTATGATGATGATTAGGCTTGGTGTCCCAGGGCCCACAGACCAGTATCTGTGTTCTTTGGTAAACTGTGTGCCCTCACAGGACATGAAAACTATCCAATGAATCCTATAGTGAATATTTTCAAGTTCAAAAGCTAACAAAAAAGCACATATTTCAATAAATACTACACTTGTAACATACTGTTTATATATTTTTTTTATTTTTGAATCTACTCATTTATTCAAATAGGATACTTAGGGATTGAAGAGATGGCTGAGAAGTTAAGAGCAGTGACTGTTTTTCCAGAGAACCAGAACTCTATTCTCAGCACTCACATGTTGGTTGACAATCATCTGTAACTCCTATCTCAGGGAATCTAACATGTTTTTCTGGCTTTTGTGGGTATCACATGACAAGGGACACATACATGCAGGGACAACACTCATATATAATTTTTTAAAAAAGAAAGGAGATACTGAACTTTTCATATTGCAAGCATTCATTCATCAAAAAGTGAGGAAATCCCAACTGTATACAAAGGACCAGCATCAATGCATTTCTTCTGTTCCAGGTTTGTGGATACTGGGGAGTCTACAGTCCTAAAGAAAAGTTAATCGTGATATTCTCTTCCTTGTCTCATAAACACTTGATTTTCCAATTGCCCAGACCTCTGACAACAGAAGACAAAAGAAGACTTGGATGAACGCAGTGCAATCAGCACCATCACTGTGATGCACCTGACAGAAGGCAGGATGGAGGACAAGGGTCTTTGTTATTTCTGAATGCTGGACTCGGGTTCCAGCTCAGAAATCAGAATGTCCCATAATCATCAATCAATACTAGACATTAATGAATCTGTCACCTCACAAGATTATCAACTAATTACATCAATAATCGGATCCCATTTTACTTTGTCTTTTTAATTTTAACCACAGAGACATATCCATGAAGGTCACTTGCTTTATGGTGCTGTTCGCACAGGCACATCATTAATGTACTAGCTAAAATGTTTCTCTGAAGCTGAAGGGCTGAGTCCTTGTGAATTTTGAACCATGTTTTTTTTTGTTGTTGTTGCTGTTATTGTTGTTTGTTTGTTTGTTTGTTTTTAAGGAAGGAGATTAGGCCCCAAAGTCTAGTTTTGTCAGAAATTTTACGGTTTTGAGCAAGTCATTTTGCTTCTTTGGCTTTCATTTTCTTCATTACAAAATGGAATAATTTGAATTCCAATCTGAAGATTCACTCCTTTCTGAATTCTATTCTGATTCTTCATCTAAGTTTTTAGCTGGGGGGAAGTGTGATACCTAAAGTTTCTCATAGTAACCTGAGGCTAGAATTATTATTATTATTATTATTATTATTATTATTATTATTAATTATCATTATGCTGATCCCAATTTCACTTTCATCTCAGCCCACCTTCCATTCCACTATAAGGAAACTACCCAAAAGGATAATTCACTCCAGGCTGTCCTTCTGCTAAAGTCACACCATAGCTTTCTACCTTCTATGCTACTGTATACAGTTCTTGGTCTAGGTATTTTGGAAGTCCCTGGCCCCTATTAAGCTGAACTACCCTTTCTAGGGACACCAGTGAATATGCTATAACTCAATTCTGTATTTTTCACATTACTTTCCAGTTTCTACACTCAAGCATCATTCATCCTTAATCTTGTTACACTCAGCTTAAACCATCCCCTCTTCCAGGCTTTGCCTGGCTTATGTCCCCAGTATGGAGAATTCTGAAATGTCTTCCACTCTGTCTGATAATCTGGAAGTTCAAGTGTTATTTTACTTTCTTTCCTTAAAAATATTTGGAAATTTCTATGCAGAAAGGTTTTGCTTTTATGTCATATCTAGCGCCTAACACAATGCTTAACATACAAAAGACACTCAGAAAATATAAGTTGACTGGAAGCATGAAAGAATAACCAATATGTTTCATGGGCACAAAGTATTATAGTATCTCTTTTCCCATGCACTAAATCCAAAATATTATCTATTAGTTCTTTGTACCTCACAACAGAGAGCCATGCACATGAGCTGAAAAGTGTTGCTGGCTGAAGCATGTCAGAAGTGGCTTCCCAACGGACACTTGAATATTTTAAAATAAGTTTTACTTTCAAGATCTTGAATTAAAAACAAAAAAGTAAGATCAGTGTAGCCTTGCAAGGCACCATTTTTATCCTCTTTCCAACAACTGCTCACTTCCACTTCACAGCACACCGACAGCAAATCTCATTTGTTAACTAAATAATTGCCAGCTAATTTTAAGCACACATTTTCCAAGGAGTCAGAACACACATCCTCCTGTCTTTTCAGTTGAAAGGCATAAATTTGGGAATCCAACCCTAAAAATATTTGTGATGTAGAACATCTGTGAAAGGTTGATCTAGGTACCACTGAAGAGAGCTTTATAAATAAGTAGCTTCCCTCATAATTGTTCACATTTTGAAATCTTTGTGTTTTCCTTACTGACCTATACCAGCACAGGAAGTACAAGGGGGGAAAAACACTCTTACATCTGGACCTCAGACCTTTTTCTGCAAAATTAGATGATGACAATAGATTGTGTTTAGACAAGTGTCAAATGCTTATTTGGAAACAAGAAAAATTCTTAAGAAATATCTGCTGCAGCTTTTATCTGATGTACTGTCCAAACACACAAGAGCATGTACATGTGTGTATACAAACACACAAAGACCTAAAATGTATGCATTTCCTTGGGACATACCCTATTGACTCTGGAACAGAGACTGAACCACTGTGTTCAGCAGGCTTTTCAGCACACATGACTGCTTTTTGTCAGGTCTCAAATTGGATCCCTTTCTTCAGAAGTGGCTTCAGACACCCAGTGGCTGCTTGAGTATTTTTCTTTCAGGAATTTGACAACACAGTAGGCATGATATGTGAAAATGCACCCCAGTAGACATTTGGGATGTCATACAAATAGTGTCTAACATGTACCTTGAGACCATTGTTAAAATGATAATTGACAGGCTGATATGGTGTAGGTTTTCTTAGGGTTTATGATGGTTAATCTTGGTTGTCAGCTTGATTAGAAATGACATCAACCAGAAGGCAAGCCACCCTGTACAGCTCTGAGAAATTTTCATGAACAGGTTATTTGAAGAGGGCAGACCTACCATAAATGCACCTCACACCTTTCAGTGACAGCCCACGAAAAAAGAGGTTGAAGAAATAAGCCTGGGGCTTTTGCATGTTTGCCTTCACTCTTTCTGGCAACTCATCTGCTTTATTACTATTGCCATAGTGGCTGCTGCATTCATTCACTGATAGAAGAACTCAGCTTCTTTGGGCTTCCAAATATGTACTGAAAATCAGTGACTTCCCAATTATCTCCCAACCCTTTACTAAGCAACTACCAACTTCTCTGCCTCTGCTGGATTACCGAGGCTGTATCATGTAAGCCAGTTTAATAAATCTCCTTCAAGGTCCATAACTCCTTCAGACCGCTTGATTAGAATTTGAAATGTTATTATTGCTTACTGACAGCTTACTGAGTGAATATAGATGAATATTTAAAAGACTAATGAGAACCTTGAAATTTTCAAAATGGAGGTAAGTTACAAATCTGTTAATTGAGGAAGCAAAACTGGTACATTCTATAATACTCAGTAGCACACATGGAAGCCTAGATTGGGGAAAGTTTAGGAAGTGCCAGGATTGTGCAGACAATTTGTGAAGACCTAAAAGTAGACCAGTCATCTCAGAATTTCAAGCTCAGTAATTTTCTATAGACTATGCTGCTGTCTGTTGGAAAAAAACTTTTGGAAAAATAGCTTTCTGAATTATACACAAGTACCATGAAGACAAGGACATTTGCCTCATGATCTCTACTTCTTGAACTATACTATCCTATCAGCTGAGATTCTGTCATAAACACTCATTATATAAAAAGTGATTCAGGCTTTGAAATAAACTGCTGCCTCAGAGACTTGGGAAAGCCTCAGAGAACTAGGCTATTTTGTTGGGCTGGTGTCCCACATATCTGTTGCCTTGGAAGTTCTCTAGTTTAACACTGTTTGGCAAGTAAATAATTTATAAATACCTGTTGACTGAATTATATTATGCACAAGCCTGAAAGATGAAGCCAAATAATTTAAGCACATAAAGTTAAACAACCAAATCATCATGAGACTTACTATCCCATGTGTGTAGTCATGTTAAAAGTTTTTTTTAAAATTCCACCCTGCTTAACAGTGATGCTTTTCATTGAAAAAAAAAAAAAACTAAAAGAAAAAGGTGATATTAAATATATTATCCTGGCAACAGCAATTCTTTCAGGTTTCTTGTGGAGGCCTAGCTCTTCATTTTAGAGACTGCATATGTTACATTTCCAAATGATGTTTTTCCCATTATGAGAAATGTGCACCCTGCATATTTCTTTTTACTAACTTTCAAAGCAAGCATATTGCACAGTGTAGTGAGAAACAATTCCAACTTCTCTCTTGCATAAAATATCAGAGCTAATAATTTAACAAGAAGAAATAGAATCTTCTTTTTCTTTTCATTACACTTCCCTTTCAACAAAAGCTTTGTTAGCCCACCGAGTCATGACGAGTAATCCTTTCTGTGCTGGGTACACTGTTCTCACCAAGGACATAGCAAATTAAAATGTAATATGCACCAATGACACTGGGAATACTCAGAAATGGGTACCAGTGTAGGAAAGAATCTATAATTAAACTAAAATGCACATTTTAATTATAATTTCATTAAACAGATAGCAGATAATAAAACGCAGTTGGAAGAATCCAAAGGATCCCTAGTAATGAGTGCAAGCAAAGTATCTCAGTTTGTCCATGGCCCTGCTTTCTGCTGAAGGCTCTTCCCTCAGAGCTTGAGTTTTTGTATATTTCCAAGGATTTGGAAGCAATTAAATAATTTCTTTGCCACTTCATCCTAAACTAAGTTAATTATTCTTCCTTTGTCTTAAACTTCATTGCTCAAGAGTAAAATTGCCCACAGCACTTATCTGTTCACTGAATATACAAGTGAGTATTGAAGGCAGCTGACCAGTCAGCTGTCAGAGGTTTGCAGCAAACCCATGAGTAATTGTAAATAACAGGGAGAAAATTCCTTCTGTCTCTGTTTTAAAGATAAACAATGACCTTGGAAGTCATAAAATACGCTACTGTAATTGGCATTAATATTTCACCAAACATTCACAGCAAGTTAAAATGAGTCCAAAAAATTTAGATATACCTGTGCAGAAATGGAAACTAACAGATTTAGAAGGTTTTCTGTCCAACTCCAAAGCACAGATAAATCAGAGATACAGGTGGATTTTGCAGAATACATTACAGAAAATGTGAAGTGATAAACATCATTAACATTGTATTCTTTAAGCTTGTAAGAGTTTTATGGTTTCTGTGGTATCTATAAACTTTCAATCACAGCATCCACAAAAAAAACTATATTTACAGCATCATGAGAATTTTAATTCTAACCTCCCATTAGAATCACAGTTCATTTAAGACTTTCTTTCCTTCTGTCTGACCCACTTCTTTCCACTTCTTTATGATTAACTTTTATAAGGAAACTCTAACACCAGACCATGAAACTATCATGGCATACATTATTTCAAGAACTTTTAATTAGCAAATCAATGCCCTTATAGACCAGACTCCTCAGAGCAAAATACTAGTGTGTTAGCAGAGCTCTGTGAACTTAAAATAGAAAGAAAATTTTATGTAAAGTGGGATGTTCATGTATATTTCTAGTATTTAAAGATCAGCCATATATGTGAATGCACATATGTAAGCTTTTATCTCATAAATTTTATTGAGAAAATTTTCCCTAGTTTGAGAAATACCTGGCTTGGACAGATTTCAGATGGATGGATCTGTGTTAATGTTTACTGTTGAGTAACATGCATGTCTAGAAAAAGAGTTCTAACATTCTCTAGTTCCAGTTTTGTAAAGCACATCAAGATGTTCCTCGATAATAAATAGGAACAGAAAGGAACCAGCAAACTTGGGGTGCATCTATTGGAAAAAATGACATCATAATAACATTACTGTGTGTAATATGCATCCAAAGTATCTCTCCTGACATATTTATTAGTTACAAAGGAAAATTAGAAATCTACAATTGAGTCTTGATCCAGTCAATGCACCATATCATGTGCCCAGAGACAGACTAGGCACTGTGTCTTCACTGTTCTTGCTAACATGAACACCCGTTTAAAGGAAAACAACTCAAATTCAAATGAGAGTATTCTTCAAATGGAAATAAGGCTATACAACAAGTGTTTCAAGAACATGATTGTATATACTTCTACAAAGAATTTATGTGCTCCTTACCCATGTCCTTAAAGGTAAAAAGGAATAGCCGTAGTAATATTTCCTAGTACAGTGATAAGCAACATTGGTACAATATTATTAAGTAATCTACAGACCTTACTGAAATCTCACCTGATTTATATGGCTATCCCTTTCTTTTTCCAACACCCACATAGCATTCCAGACTTAATCTTTATGTATCATTAGTTTTGTTAATTTCATTTACCTAAAGTGTCCTATCAGTTTTTAACTATTCATATTTTAAATACCAATATAATAAGGCCTAAATTAGGTCATGATATTAATGAAACTAACAAACTCCAAATTCTACCATTCACCTGCCAAGTAATTCCGATATCACCATTTCCATAATTTTACAGAATTCACTATCTCAACTTTCCCCTCCAAACAAATTACTATTGTCTATTTCATTATCAATTTGCCAAAATATGAACAATTATTTATTGGTTGCTACTGAACACCTTTGGATTATGAAGATGTAAAATGATGGTAATACATCTGTGGTAGTTTGAATGTAACTGGCCCCCATAATTTCATAGGGAGTGGCATTATTAGGATGTGTGGTTTTGTTGGAGTGGTTATAGCATTGGTAGAAGTGTGTCACTGTGGGGGTGGGCTTTGAGGTTTCTTATGCTCAAGATACCTCCCAGTGTTTCAGTCAGCTTCCTGTTGCCTGCAAGATGTAGGACTCTCAGCTATTCCTCCAGCACCATGTTTTGTCTGCCTGTATGCTGCCATGCTCCCAGTCATGATGATAATGGACTGAATCTCTGAGACTATAGGCCAGCACCCTCAATTAAATGTTTTCTTTATAAATAAGAGTTTCCAGTCATGGTGTCTCTTCACAGCAATAAAAACCCTAAGACAGCATCTACCTGTGAAAACAAAGGAAATAGAGAAAAACATTTGTGAATTTTATACTGCACATGCCTATTCCAAGCTAGTGAAAGATAAAATTATTTGGCAGGTATGAATATATTTGTTCACATTTCACATTTGCATTCATGGTTGAGAGAAAAGATAACCTATAGAGTTTTTTCAGAAGAGCAGATAAGATTTATCACATAAGCAAGGATTTTGGACTGTGTATTGTCATTGTTTTATCTTCTGGGGAAGATGTCACTGTGTAGCATAGGGTGACACTTAATGATCTTCCTGTCTCTGCCTCCCAAGTGAGAGGATTATAGTTGTGTACAATCAGAATCAACAATAACAAGGATTTTCTAGCTATGAATTTTAAAACAAAGGAAGACATGCCAAAATCCCCCAAAATGTTATAGAGACAGAAGCAAAGTACAGTGGAAACCCAGGCCTAACAGGAGCAATGAGAATGCCTGCCAAAATATCATTTATTTGGCAGGAGACCAAGGGATCCCAATCTTAATACTAATTCTATTAACATTTTAATCACAAAATTTGTGTTTTCTTCGTTTAGCTAAATATATCATTTTATAAAATATTTTATTTCAATAAGAGAACAGATATTATTGTATTGTTTGTGAACACTGATGTCAATAAAATAGTTCCTGGTATACAGGGCCCTTTAGCAAACCTAAAATGTTTATGGGCTCACCACTAAGTGGAAGTGTACTGTGCATATGATATACGGAAGTGAGACTGGTACATAATGACTGTAACTTTTATTTGTACTAAGTTGAACTTACTATGTTGTGACTTTTTTGTATTGTGGATAAATGGCTAAGGATAATGACAGACACATTTAGAAATAAATGTTGAGATCTAGAATTTAAGGAGTTGGGACACTAATTATCTGTGTTAATTTTGTCACAGTTCATTTCAAACTTTCTCTCCTAAATACATACTTTTTGTAAAGAGAAGGCAGTTAGATAACATTTCAGAGAGAAAAAAAAAGATGAAGGGAGATTTTCATTTAAAGTATCAGGTGAACAGGATTGGGACAACCAGTAATATAGGCAAAGAGAGAGTAAAAGAGAGCAATTACAAAGGTCAAAGACAGAGAAAGATCAAAGATGCAAAATAAATGAACATCCAGGAAAAATTTAATTTGAACAATGTATATCACTTTTGCATTACCAATAATCTATAACTAGAATTATAAGGAAACTATAAAATTATAAATCTTAAAAAAATGTCTCTTTCCTTTTTATGATTTTATGTTCATCTCAAAGGCCAGAAGAACAGAAGAATAAAAGCTGGTCATAGTTTCTATCATAAAGAGGTAGCACTAAAATGTTATAACTAATTAAGAAACATTAAGAGGTTGTATTTTAGTCCCATAGATTAAATGGATAAGTTTAATTATGACATAAAAAGCATTTAGTCAAAGATGGAGAAGTTAAAAAAAGAAAGAGTTAAGAGGGCACGGGGTGGGGTCTACTTTGTTTATAGGTAGTGTGATTAACCAAATTTGTCCATGTTTTAAATAATTATCCATTTTTCCACCTCAAAGTCATGTTCAATAACGAGCAGGATTCAGCAACTACTCATCTCTTCTTTCATGTTCTTTACTGGATTCAACATTAGATATAAAATGAAAACCTTAAGGAGAAACTTCACTTGGGTAATGGCTTCACTCAAAAGTCTACAGAATCTCAATAATGCTTTTATGGATTGCTTCACTTCTTGGCTGAATTGATTGTACATTCCATCATTCTGAAGAGACCTGACATGGAATAGGCACCCATGAATATTCTTTCTGTTGGCTGGACCCCATCACTTTCTCAATTTTTCATACATTTAGCCTTCAATAGAACTATTCTGTGTTGTTTAGTCTTTCACAGCACCAGTTCTTGTTGAAAATAAAAAGTGTGTCAACATTGCCAGGGTAGTCCTTATCCTCAGTGGATAAAGTATTCATATAAAGCCAAGGTAAGACTTGTAAAGAAAAATGGGCACCTGTACACAGGAGGGCAACTGTTGGTGTCTTCTAACCCAGCACAGATGTGCACTGGACACCAAACAAGCTCATAGGGTATAATAAACCCAGACAAGTACCTGCTCATTTTAAACCATTTCTCCCTTTTTCAGTTTCTCTCTGTCACATGGCTGAGACTCTTATGGGGGAGGGTGGTTTATCTCAAAAAAGCTTAAACCTCTTTGTGTCTCTATTCGGCTTTTGCTGTTGTTGTTGTTTTGTTTTTGGTTTTTGTGTTTTTTTTCCTTCTCTTGTTTTGTTCTTTGTTTGATTGTTTTAGTTTTCTTTGGGGGTGGGTGCTGCAGGGGTGAGGGGAAGACATGGGAGGGGGAATTCGAGGTGAGTTGAATTAGTATGCATGATGTGAAATTGCCCAAAAATATCAATAAAGAAATTATGTTAAGTAAAAAAAAAAAACTTTTAAAACCAAACAAAGCCTTTGCTGCCCACTACAGGGCAGCAGGGGCATGAACTATCTCCCCAGACTGCCCTTCATTAGTGGCTTTTCTCTCCAGTGCTGGGTATGTTATTTGTTGTTATCAGAAGATACTCACAAATAGAGTTTTTCATCCTGTAAATTCCTATCAGTTTAATATATGTAATTTTGATGAATTATACTCCATTTACAATAGGAAATCAAAGTACTTATGTATATCATTTTTGTTAGACATTAAGACAATATAGATATTGCACAAACTATTTGTCCATCCAATTAGGTTCTAATCTATCTCCTGTTATTTTCTGACAACTGTTTAATGTATCTGCTGAAACTCACTATGTTCTTCAGTTTGGCCTAGAATATTACTAAGTCTTACAGTATGTGATAAGTAAATTTTGTAAGACCAGTAAGTAAACAAATTCTTCTCCTACATGTGGACAACCACTGCCTACCAAGCATACCTCCATTAGTCTCAATGGGTCAGTCTATCCCCAGAAGACTGAGGGCTTACTACACATCATGAATTTAGAAAGGAATGGGAAAACAACAGCTGAATTAAATAGATGCTAAATTTCAACAGTTCATAGTGAGCTGTGTTGCAGAATATTCTACAGAATTTCAACTATAAAATATTATTACAGATTTTTTTTCCTTGGCGGAAGGACTGCATTTTTTTTCTCTCCATGTAGCTCTATTAACACTATATGTTTCCAGAGACCTATAGATTCCCAGCTGAGATTTAAAAGATCTTTATTTTTCTGCTATAAAAATACCTATAGTTGATTGTGATATTTGTGAAGCAGGGTCACAGCTTTACAAATGAACAGCATAGACTGGAGTTCTTGCAATCTGCACACATTTGTTCTAGGAGAGATTCATAAGATCATAGAAGCACAGGCTTTGTGCTTTTTTTTTTAAAGCCCAAATGGACTTTAAAGATGATAAATGTGAGGAGTTTGTTTTGAACCTGTGCAATTACAATAATGACCTTTAATTCTTTCCTAATGGCCTAGATGGAATTAATTGGTTATTTCAATACCGGGACTCATCTTCTCTGGAATTTTAAAAGATTCCCTAATGGGTTCCATCAAGCTTATTTAAAGCAGTCAGAAAGCAGCATTTTAAGAGCCCCGCCATTCTCCATCCTCTCTTCCTTTCATCTTTCCTCTACATTATTTGCAGAGAAGAGCCCAATTTCATATCTTTGCCATTCTGCTCTGGTCAAGCTGTCATTTAGATCTTACTGACAGTCCCTTAACTATGTTTCCTTTATGGAGAAAGCTGTATGCTTGTGAATCCGATATAGTTCCAAAAACAGAGAAACTGGTTTTCACTTACTGGAAGTTCAAAGTCTGCATTTCCTACATCACTGCCATGCTGCCACCTCCTGGCTATCTTGAAAGATCTTTCTTTCTTTCTTTCTTTCTTTCTTTCTTTCTTTCTTTCTTTCTTTCTTTCTTTCTTTTTCTTCCTTCCTTCCTTCCTTCCTTCTTCTCTCTCTCTCTCTCTCTCTCTCTCTCTCTCTCTCTCTCTCTCTCTCTTATTTATTCCTATGATTGCAAACTTGAAAGTATGTATGTTATGATTCATTTTGAAGTATTTTAAAATATATTTCCCAATAGACAACTGTTTGTGATTAATGGCACCAAATCTAACGTTCAGCTGGTCTGAATTCCAAAGCAGATGATAATATAAATATTAAATGGGAATAGGTCAAGATAGACAAAGTAATGCTTTGTATACCATGGTTAGTTAAACTGAGCTCAGTGGAAGATTTCCTGGCATTTTTCTATCATACTTCTATTTACATAATTTTTCTCATACCTTTTCAGTGAAGCAGCAAGATGGTAATTATATTCTCAAGAGATGGGAAGCTTCTAAAACTACATCCCTGCTAACACTAGTATGCTATTGAATTCGGCTACAGCCATACAGCTAGCACTGAGCTACTTGCCAATTTACCAGCTTATGTTCACTTTAAAACTCTTCTAGCATTTCAAGGGGTAGTATAGATCAAAAGTTCACAAAGCACGGGTAGCAGGAAGGAGGGTCTCATTTTAAGGTATCATTAAGACTTCTCTATTCTTCAGGACACTGAAATGTAATGATGCTTTTTGTGAAAATGTCCATTTACTTCACTGATATTCTCATTCTGGTGTGCTGGAGACAAAGCAAAGCAGTCTCTACTTTAAATAAATGGATATCTTACAATAAAAAATCTGGTTTTAAAATATAAGATATATACATTGGTTCAAGTTCAAATGCAGAAGTACAGTCAATGGTGTCAAGTCCTATACAATTGTCCTTCAACGATTATACAGGGTGATAAATCATCATAGCTCTTTGAAAATCAGAATGCAAATGGCCTCAGTAATGTTTAGCAACAGAGGATTTTCTTAACTATTTATTAAGTGCAATCTAAAATGGAAAGCAGCTGAGACAGGTGCTAATTTCATTCCTATTATTAGTAATTAGTGGTGAAATTTAATGGTGTTTGTAAGTAGGTCTGAAGCATTTGCCATATTAACAGGGTTTAGATATAAGAGGCCATTAAAATGTAGTTTTAGAGCTTAATAGACTTGGACAAACAGGTATTTTGAATAATCAACACCTCTGAAAGCATATGCCAAGTTTAAATGGTAAAATTGGCCCATTTACTGTGGGTACATGGATGACCTTTTAAGTGCTGGATATGTGTAGGTGTGTGTGTAATGTGGAACAGTATCCAGATTGCAACTAGCTGCTTACTAAACTGGAAGAAATTGGGATTCCTGTCTTCACTTTGTAAGTGGATTAAATATACACCTTAAATGTTCACATTCAAGAAGTGTGATCCACAGTATGACACTGGTGATCATTAGCTACTTTAAGAAGTGGGACCTAGTCTTAGCTGGAGTCATTCTTGTGGATTCCTGGGTGTAGTGGGTAGCCATTCCAGCTTTGAACTGGAAGTTCCAACCCCCATTGAGGCTTCGGTAATGGTCCCGCCTATAAGGCGGGGCTGAGAGAGGATGCTGAAGACCAGAGTTCCGGATGCAGGGGCTCTCTTGGTTCCTGGACCCTGGACACTGGAGGTAGACCGCGCAGAGTTCTCCAGAGAATACTGCCAGACTGCGATACACCTTTCCCAGACCCTGCAACCTACCTATCCCTTCACTTGTAAGTTACACCACTAAATAAACCTCTCTTTTAACTATGTGGAGTGCCCTTAATAATTTCACCAATACCTGGGAATTTCCCTAGCACTAGGTTCTCCCTAACCTTATAATGTCTCCCTTTATCAAGATATCTTTCATTGCTCTCCCACTCTGTCCCTCCTCCAGATCGACCATCTCATTCCTTCATGTTCTCACCCCCATTCCCTCCCCTTTATTGCTCCTCTAACTCCCAGTTTGCTCATGGAGATTTCATCTATTTCTCCTTTCCAGGGTGATCCATGCATTCCTATTAGCATCTTCCTTGTTACCTAGTTTCTCTGGAGAGGTGGATTGGAGACTGTTTATCCTTTGCTTTATATCTAGTATCTATTCATGAGTGAGAACACACGATGTTTGTCTTTCTGAGTCTGGATTACCTCACTTAGGATATTTTGTAGTTCTATCCATTTGCCTGCAAATTCCATGATGTTGTTTCTGACAGCTGAGTTATACTCCGTTGTGTATATGTACCACATTTTCTTTATTCATTGTTCGGTTGAGGGGTATCTAGATTAGTGGAGAGGGTGCTTGAACTACCTACCCAAGTGATTAAATAGGATACCCATAGAAAAGAAGATGAAAGAGTAAGAGCCATAGGGATGGAGGACACCAGGAGAACAAAGCCCTCTAAAAAAACTGAGCAAATCTCATATGAACTTACAGATATTGAAGCAGCAAGTACAATGTGTTCATGGGTCTTCACTAGGTCCTCTACATAAATATTATAGCTTTCAGTTTAGTAATTTACACTTGATCTTAGCCAAAAGGCCGAGAAGCGATCAGTTTAGTAATTTTATGGGAATCCTGAGTGTGTGAATGAGTGGATCTCTGATTCTAGTGCCTTCTCTTGGGGCTATTTTCCTTGTGTTGGTTTGTCTTGTCCAACTTTGATGTGATGGTTTTTGTTTTGTTTTATTATATTTTATTTTGTTAATAAAATAAACAAATAAATAATACAAATTTCCAAAATAAAATAAATTTATTTTCCATATAAAGGTAATAAAACAGTTAACAAACACACTGCCTACTCTCAATATGTTTAGCAATCCTTAAGGGAATGAGATAGGTATCTATCTGTGTCATGTGTTAAGTGTTCACATGCTTGTGAGATCAGAGACCAAGAAATTACACATTAAACTGGGCCTTAACAGCTGACTAAAGTTTGTCAAATAAAGAAAAATGTATTTGAAAAATAAGAGTCTCATGGCTAAAATAATAGAGATTTAAAGGTTGTTATGTTTAGGGGACTGACAGACCAGCAATGAGTATGTCAATTTGGCCAAAACAGACTGTGGTAAATAAACAATGGAAGACAAAAAGATTAATCAGATAATGCAGATAATTTCTTAAAGGGTAGATGTATCTTGAATACTATATAGTAGTATGTGCAGTCTATTCTACATCAGACCTGATCATCAAAACAGTCAATGGTATTGCCTCATTTTATAGGAAATACAACTAAGGGGTATGGAAGATAAGGTGACTGCATTCTATTGGTGAAATTATTAAGGCCACTCCATGTAGTTAAAAGGAGATTTATTTAATGGCGTAACTTACAAATTAAGGGATAGGTAGGTCGCAGGGTCTGGGGAAAGTGTATTGCAGTCCAGCGGTGTTCTCTGGAGCTCTGCTTGGGCCACCTCCACCATCCAGGGTCCCATCGCGCGCTCCGATCCCAATCTCAGGTCCCCAGGCGCCTCCCTTGGCCCTGTCTTGTAGGTGTGACAGTTGCCGAAGTCTCAATGGGGGTTGGAACTTCCAGATCAAAGCTGGAATGGCTACCTACTACAGCGTTCTCACAAGTCTAAGTGACAGCATTAGAAGTTGACTCTGGTATTCACATTCTTTCAATGTAACTGGATATTAATTGTGAACAGTCATTTTATTGGGTGAGCCAATGAAAACAAGTTAGATAGAAGACAGCCTAAAAAGTAAAGCTGTCAGTTAACATGTTGCAGTATTCTCAACCATAAATATCTCTAGTCTGAATGATAGGGAAGTAGAAGCAGCCAGTAGTTTCAAGACTCAGGTCACTACAAGGACGTTGGGAGGAACAGTGGGCATAGATAGAGCTCATACATGTCGTAAAACAAGCTAATATTTACACCAAAATGGTAAAAGGGACAGACTTTCCCCCATCTTTCTAAATCTTTCACAAATTTTGGAGAGTCTAAATGTTCTTGGAGTTAGAGCAGTGCTGAAGTTTTGGTCCTGTATTTAGGTTAAAATAGTAATATTTGTTTGTGTGATTGTAAAATGCCCCAGCATAAGTTATTTCATGAATGCTCATTGTAAAAAAGGTGGAAGGAATGCTCCACTCCTCATGTATGTGGTAATACACCCAGTTGCAAAATATTAAGTGGTAAGGCTGTAGATCTGATCAAACTTTGCAAGCCATTGCCACCCATCACAGGGGAGAAAATGAAGTTTTGATCTACAGGAATATCCAACCAGTAGCTCACAGGATGCAGCCCAGGATAGCTGTGAATGCAGCCTGACACAACACTGTACACTTAAAACACTATGCAGGAGGGGTTTTTTTTGTTACTTTTCTTTTTTTCTTTGTTTTTTTTTTTTTTTTTTTTTTTTTAGATGCAATACAACTGCAGGTTTCTTGAGCATAAACTCTGTCAATAAAAATATCATGTACAAATGTCACACAAAATAAATGTGTGTTCTTGCTGTTATAGACATGCGTAGCTACAGTTTTACAGTGACATGCTGCTTCCAGGGTGTTATCTTCCAAGTGCAGACAACTGAATTGGCACTACTAGGTATTACATGTGACTTGGCTGGTCAATGGTGGTGATAACCAAAGATTTAACCTATCATTGCAAGCAACAGTCATTTAATGTTACTTAGAAAACAGCTAATGCTTACTATAGATGAGTAATGGTACTTCTGCCACTCAGATGTGCCATATACATCATCATATACACTGTGTTTTGCCTCCATCACTCTTCTTCACACAGCTGAGATGTGAAAGGGCTCACACCCTCCCTTCATTTTTCTTGTCAATTAGTTTTTATAATAAAAGTAAATATAGTTCCTTTTTATATCATTATTACTTAATACCAGAATGGTTAAAACAGAAATCAAGAAAAATTATAGATGAAGGAAGACAGTTCAATAGAAATGGGCAGATGACCATTTTATTGAGGTGAGTAAGGAAGGTAATGCTGCAAAATTCCGTACATAACAAAGACTGTGTTGTCAGGACAAAATAGCACAACTGCAAGTTTGTGTTCTTAACAGTCTTCCCTAAGAGTCAGAATTTGGATTCTATTGTAAAAGTCAGCTATGTGCTAACATATTTTATAATAAAATGTCAAAGCCATTTATTCATAGATTGTTTTTTAAGCATTGTGTTGGAAGTATGGTGTGAGGGGGAGGCTTCTAAAATCAGTTCGGTTTATCAGACTATAACCAGGCAACTCAATAAAATTAGAAAAAATCCATCAGAAGAAGTTTGTACATAGAGTCACTAACTTTAGATTTCATGATTTGGTGAGCAATAACAGCACTGATACTGCAGATATGGCTCCGCTTGCCATTTCTACTAGGGATACTGGTGAATAATGTAGTATTCTGAAGAAATGACTTAGTGTCATTGAAGGACACAAGGGAATCAAGAGATTTATATGAAGTATGAGATATATTAAAGTGGTTTTCTTTGCTTATTACAAACATATCTAGTATAGTTTCTGAAGGTGTCCCAGCAATGATACTTAAGAGAGAAGTGCTTGCAACATCAAAAGGAAATAATGAAATTGCCACCTAAATCCCATACATAGGGGCTGGAGAGATGCCTGAGAAGTTAAGAGTACTGGCTGCTCTTCCAAAGGTCCTGAGTTCAACTCCCAGCAACAACATGGTGGCTCACAACCATCTGTAATGAGATCTGGTGCCCTCTTCTGGCCTGCAGGGATATGTGCAGATGGAACACTATATACATAATAAATAAATAAATCTTAAAAAAAAAAAAATCCCATATGTAACAAAGTACCATTGAACAGCACGTGAAGCACAAGTTTATGTACAAAACATTATAACTGGGTAACTTCACACAAACTGTCATCAAAACTATGAATTTCCTAAGAGCCAAGGGATTAAGTTATCTTCAAATGTAAGCATTCCTTAAAGATCCTGACACCGATTATGGCCAAACTCATTAGTTTTCAGAAAGGAGATGATTAGGCTGAAGCTAGCTGTTAAAAAGATTTTATGATTTCTAACATGTTATCAAGTTGTTTATACTTTGAAAAAGAAAATTTGTTCCAGAGTTTGTAAAGTAAAATTGACAAGAATTTATCATTTTTAGTAGATTTAAGTGCTCATTTCAGTGAGCTAAGCAAGTATGTTGGAGGTGAAAACCAACACAGCAATATGTTTGAATCATGACAAGGTTTCAAATGAGATCAAGATTATGGCAAGCTCAAATTATTCCTTGTGATTTCATGCCCTTTCCCATGTTATCTGGACACAGTCCTATGAACAGTGAAAGCTTGTAGCCTTGATGTTCAGTTGGATACAGAAATTTGAAAACAGTTTCAAGGCTTTAAAAATAGTCAATAATTCAGTTTATGACTCAATTTTCAGTTGACATAAATGTGTTGTACAAAAATTTTCAAATGGAATGTTTCCAGAATCTAACTGAAATAAAACTTTGGCAACCTTATCTTACCATAATTATATGGATCTTTTCTAATCATGCCATTTTCATGTCTTTTGCAGCACCTATGGTTGCAAGCAACTCTTCTCAGAAGGAAGCACATTGAGTGTAAACGTAGAAACCAATAAGTACTAAGTACTGTACCAAAAGAACTCACTGAGAGCTGCTTCCATTGAACCAGATAGTGAGTCAGTGGCTTCCCAAGAACAAAGGTAAATGCCCCACTGCTTTTTTTTTAAGTTTTATAATAAAATACGTTTTTAAAAAATCAATGAGGTTTTACTACTATTATATATTCATATTCTTTATTAATGATAGCAAATTTTGGATTGCTGAACTATTTTTACAGGATTCTTCAAATGGAAACTGTTTAACTGAGATTATGATGTGAGGGCTGGGAAGTTGGCTCAGCAGCAAAAAGCACATGTTTTTGGAGAATACCCAGGTTTGATTCCTAGCACTCACATGGTGGCTCACAACCATCTGTAATTCCAGTCTCAGGGGACACAAAACTTTTTTCTGGCCTCTACCAGCACCAGGCACATATGTCTTACACATGCATAAATGCAGGTAAATACTTACGTGATAAAATATAGAAATCTACAATTAAAATTTAAAGTGTTATTGTGTGAGGTTTTGATTATCTGTGTGGAAGATATCATAAAAACTATGCACAAATACTTGTTCATCAGTGTTTATTATTGTTTATTGAATGTGTGCCCAAAGACAATTCATCTAATGTTGCACAGAAAAATCATAAGGCTGGACACACCTTGTCTAGTATAGATACATCCTTCAGTCTAAATGGAAGAGGACAAAAGGATAAAAAGAAGCTGAGACATCTCAGCTAATATCACAAAGTATACTTGCTAATGCATGCTAGCCCAAATGGCATGTGGCAACAGAGAAAACTCTGTGGTGCCTAGCATGAGGGTTTTGGTAGAATACTGGAGAGTTGTCTAGATTTATATAGGAGACAATTTCTTATGCCTAAGAAATTGGTAATGCATATGAGAAGACATATCCAAGGGGAATAATGAAATAATGGCCCTGAGTTTTGAAGAGAATTGAAAATAGTAACATAAAATGAAAGGAAATAGCATTCTGTTGATAGTTCAAGATAAAAGGGAGAGTTTAGAATGCCATACCAGGTTTTACCTTACTGGAAAAGATGGCTAACCAGTATAATCACTGAAGAGTATTAAATACCAGACAAGGAAGAGGGTTCCAAAGAATACCCAAGATGAGGCAAAAGAGATTCAGAAAGTCTCAATAGGTAGTTGAATTTTAAAGCTGAAATCCTAAAGTCCTTCATAACAACTTTAGCAACAACAAGGTCCTTCAAGTGAATGTGAAATATAACCTGAGCAAAGCACTGTTGGGCAACTGCATGAGAAGAGCTGACATGTGGAAAGCATGGTGAGCTCACAGCCTCGATTGCTGTGTCAGCAGGGGAATCTGCTTCATTGTTCGGTCAAGCAACAGAGATGGAAGTCAGTAATGGGTGGAAACATGAAGTGGCGCACTCTTAGGCACAGCTGAATTCAATTGTGTAATAAATATACAACATATTGATATACTACCTGAACTTATAATGTTATTGCTAGTTTAATTGTCTTCTTCAGTGTGTATTGTGCAAGTTGTCTTTGAAAATAACTTTATTACAAGAAAACATCATAATTATGTATATAGTTTTTAATATACACATGCATATGTATAGTTTTTAAATGCATTTTAAATATAAAAATAAATCACCTTTTTTTTTTGCTTGAATATGAAGCTGAATTTAAAATAGTTTAGACTAAAGAGCAGATGTTAGAAGAGAATTTAAAAAATCAAAGATGAATGAAATAGGAAAAAAGAGAAGCCAAGCCTCAGATGATGAGAATCTGAAGGAGGGGTATATAATGAGTCCAGAGCAGTGATTGACTGTCAGTTAAGGGACAGTCTCCTCTCATACAGCTGAGACAGAGATAAAGACAAAACTAGAAAATAGTGCATTTATGGTGAAATTAAAATGAATTTTAAAATTAAATTTTCTGATCATGAAAGATCTTTATTTTCTATAAAATCCAAGACAGTCATAACCAGGTTGTCATCTCATACAATATCCACAAGAGATCTACAATAAATAAACGATTTTCCAAGTGCACATGAGGACCCAAGTTCAGTTGGATAATGACAAATTATTGTACTAAATTATTATTTTGTTGTTTCCAAAAGCCTTGCAAGACAGAAGTCTTTCTTCACCCATTGCTATGTTCATGGGTGTAGCAACTAAACCACTAAAATATTTAAATGAGAAAAATATATACATTGAGTTTCATATGTAATGGAAACCTCCAGAATGAAAGTGCAAAGCAGTAGGACATCATTTGTGCTTTATGATAAATGTAATGAGTAAGTGGATAACCATGGAGGAGCACGAATGGACCCAGAAGCATTCTATGCAGGTGACTGATACTCAGTGGAAAGGACTGGTCAAGCCTATACCTATATGTCTCCATTAACTAAAATATTCCTGTCCTCTAGGTATAGCACTAGGGTGGCAAATCTCTTGAATGGAACTCTTATGACCTTTGGTGAAATGTAGAAGTCAAAGACTGATGTTCCAGCTTCTGCTGTTTCTTTATTTGCCACTATACCATATTTGGGTATAGTGTCCTGAATTCTGTCAGTAGGCTATAGCCTAGGAACCAAAAGTTGAAGGAAAACACAAACATTTGGAATAAAACACACAGAGAGAGGGCTCAGGGAGATGAGGTGCATAAGTACTTGTCAATGGTATAGATTAAGTGATTGATTAAGGAGCAAAATGGTAGGTACAATCAGGAAAAGTAAGGTCACTCAGAACATCAAAATGTGGATTCAAATTAATCCTGAGAAATACTGAAAACATTGTGTAACCCAACAAAATTAGAAGGCCTTTTCTCACTAAATTCATTTCCAGGGAACTCACAAACCCTAAGAGAAAACCCCAATTTATATAAATTACTGCAGTTTTAAAAATTACATGTAGCCCAAATTTGGGTGATTTAACTGTATAGTTCTATTATATATACTTTCAGAGTAATTACAATTAATTTCTGTATAGGAAATAAATGTGTAAGAAGGCTCTTCAAGTTGAAGAGTTTGTTAAATAATGGTAACTTTAACTGAGGTATAGGTTTTGGACCAGGAATTCAATAGAAAAAATTAAAGATTTTGCATAAACAGTCATTATCTAATGTAATTCTTTAAATTAAATGATCAATAGAATGAAAAGAAGACCATTAGAGTTTAAAACCGTTAAGACATGGAATGGGTCAGTTAGAGGGCATTTGTGGTTCCCAGTCTTCTGACAGCAATAGGGTAGAAAGAAGTACTGAGAAACCAGTACCAAAAAACCCCCAAGAACAAAACAAACCACTGAAAGACCCAGGGACAACAATTGTTGAAAGAATTACAAGACTGATTTCATGGGGGTGAGGGAGTCATATTAAAGGTATGGTTGCTTTAACTGTCTGTGAATTCTAATTTGATTCAACTAACTAGAGACAACAAATGCCAATGACCGAATACTACACAGGATATTTGTGCAAAACTAACTTCAAAAGGGGAGTGGGTGCTGTGGATATCACTCTGTATAAATAAAATGCTGATTGGCCAGTAGCCAGGCAGGAAGAATAGGCAGGACAAGCAGAGAAGTGAATTCTGGGAAGTGAAAGGCTGAGGCAGAGAGATGCTGCCAGCCGCCATGATTAGAAGCAGATGTTAAGATACCAGTAAGTCAAAAGCTACGTGGCAACTTATAGATTAAGAGAAATGGGTTAATTTAAAATATAACAACAGTTAGCAAGAAGCCTGCCATGGCCATACAGTTTATAAGTAATATGTCTCTGTGTTTACTTGGTTGGGTCTGAGTGGCTGCGGGACTGGCGGGTGAGAGAGATTTGTCCTGACTGTGGGCTAGGCAGGACCAGGAAAACTCTAGCTACAAGTGGGCATGCATGAGATGAAGGCAAGGCTTAGGCAGGGGGAAAAAAAAGGTATTTTAGTATATGTAGAAAGTTTTGGTGAAAAGGACTCCATGTTGCATTGCAGAGACATTTGCTCATCTATGTTCCTTGCTGCTTTCTCACAATAGAAAGGAATGGAATTCAGCTAGATACTGATTGCAGATGAGTCGATAAGGAAATGTAGTACATGCACACAGTGGGATTTTATGCAGCTATACAGTAAAATAAAATTGTGAAATTTACAAGAAAATAATGGGATTGAAAATATCATATTATGGGAGGTAATGCAAGTTCAGAAAGATGGACAGCATATTCCCCTGCTCATACAGAACCTACCTTCTTCCCAGTAGATATGCTTCTCTATTGGGAAGGAAGTGCTTCTAAATGCCAGGAAACTAGAAAGGGGCTCATGAGAGGGAAAAGAAAGGCTTTCAGAAAGAGGTCAGGAGGTAAAAGAGCATGTGAAAGTGGAGGGGATTGAGGAAGGGGTTTAACCAGAGAATCAGGGCAGAGGTGGAGAAGTGGAGGGACAGTCAGCCAAATCTAGGTATGTATGGAAATACCATACAAAAGTTTTCAACTTTATAAATGACCAAAATAAAACTAAAGGTTTTTGTGGGGAGAGGGGGAATAATGATGTTCCAATAAAAAAGAAATATTATGAATAAGAACAGAGTGGACCCCAAACCAAGGACAGAGAAAGAATGGAAAGGAAGAATCTAAAATGAGCTGAAATGGGGAAAGATTGGGTGGAGAGATTTTATTTTGAACATCAATTATAAACAAAGACAACAGAAACACAAAAAAGACTTAGAAGCACAGGAAGAATGGACAACCACTTCAAGTTCTGCAAATATCCATTGCAAAGAGAGATCAAAAACTTGAAATCCCAGAGCTGAGAAGAGGACTGGAGTGTAGGGGTGTGTGAAGTGCCCACTGCCTAAGCATGAAGACCTGAGCTTGGATCCCAGTACTCATGTAAAAGCCAGGCATTGTGGGAGCCTATGAAAACAATATTAGGTATGTAGAGACAGGCAATTGATCTTGGAAGCTCATTGGCCAACCAGTCTAGCCCATATGGCGGGCAGCAGGTTCAGTCCCAGACTCTGTCTCAAAAACTAAGTTTGAATGCCATTAAAGAAGACTCCTAAGGCCGATCTCTGACTTCCACATACACACCCAGGCATTGTCTCCCATCCACCTACACCTACATACATATAAATACAATACATACATGGGAGGGGGACTTGAAATTATAAATTCATTTAGAAACACAAAAAAATAAAATGACTTCAGAAAAACATTTCTATTAAATTCCCACAGTAAAATATATTCTGGAGATATGGAATATACCATTCTTCTTGGGTTGTGTTAATGCCTCTTTGTACTATGAAATATCTATGACATCCTTCAATTTAGTAAGAGAAATTCAGTTATACTTTATTTAACAGTTCTAAAACTTCTGTGAAGTACTAGCAATTTGGAGCAGACAGGACTGGCTAGAGTGATCCTAGAGATTTCTTAAAGAAGAAAAAAGTGGCAGTAACAAAATGACAACTGATTAAATGATTAAGTATCTTGAAGTTGTTTATAGCTATAAACTATGAGTCTGAAAAAAAAAAGTGAATGCTCTGAAACTAGATGGGTAAATGTGGAAAGCACCAATTTCTACAGACCATGAGTTCTAAGGAGGAATATAACACTTGTTTACTCTGTATAGTCCAGCCAGCACATATTTAGTAAACATATTTTGATTGAGTGCTTAATAACATTATCTAATTGCACTGTGCCTAGTGTATATAATGACAAGAGGGCCAAGCATATAACCTAAATGCCATGTTCACAGTTAAAGTGTCAGTTAATGACCTCTTCATTTTGAATAAAGTTTAAAAACTGCAAAGCAACAGTAACTGAAAATGCAGTAAAAGCACCTTGAGGGATCTACACCTTCAACATTTACATTTCTAACATGGGATAAATGGTTACTATTTTTTTTTTTTACAACTGCTGGAACATTAATCTCTTAGTTCCACAACAGGAGTTCAGATTACATTTGAATAAGAAAGACACTATAAATGAAAGGGCCACTTCACTGAGTTTTTTCTTTAATAAAAGTACCATGGACTTAGTCATCTTATCAAGAGTATTAAGTGTTTCCATCATCTATTAATGTTGAATTTTAGGTATTTTTAGTGACAAATACAAATGAGATGTTCTGAAAGGTGAGTAACCAGAATACATTTAGAGACAGTGAAATGCTTCAATAAATGCCAGCTGTTTTGAAGAAGAAAACCTACACAATTTAAGCTCAACAGCTTTATGCAAGCTATGGAAGATTTAAAAAAAAATAAAACTTCCTTCTAATGCCAAAGAGGAATGGGATTTCACTGTTCTTAGTTCCCTGATTTGAGGCAGTGTTTCCATAATTTGTGTTTGAAAGCAAGGTAACCTAACAGCAGTATTCATTACATTTCCTTCCTTGTAATTTGAAAGACTGTGGAAGAGCATGTTTATAAAGTAAACAAAGTTCCTTGTGGATGCTGGACAGTTACTCAACAAAACCATTCTTGGAGTAAGAAAAGTAACTTCCGGCAGAACCCTGAGAATGCACTGTCAGTTTATTAACTTACTAGTGAGGGGCTATTTTGAGTTTATAAGCTAATAATTCCACAAGTAGAAAATGTGTTTTAATCTGAAGGTTAAATTCATCAAATAGAATGATAGACACCTATAGAAATGGGCCAGATCACTGAAAGTTCTTTGTATATTTCTTATAAACCAAATGGATACCTTTGTGGCATTTACACCAGAACAAGTGTTAGTTCACAGTGTCATGAGCCAGTCCAAATCATAACTTCAAGGTGAGTGATAAGAGATCCTGAGAGTGGATTCCTCTTTGTAACTGTCACAATGTAAGGGCAAGATTGCTGGGTGCTGAAGTAAAATTTTGTTTTTTCTTTTTCTTCTATATTTTAAATGGAATATGTGTAGTGTGAAGTACCTAATTGCCCTTTAAGTTTCTGGGTATGATGCAGTTTTGTGAACACTGCATTCTGTATTTTCTCCTTTTAGTGCAAGTCTGAGAAGAAGTGATATTGATAACTTGAACTCCCTCTTTGGCTGCTTTTATCTTATCTTTGAAATAGAAATAATGAAGGCAAGGGAAGTCCTAAACTTGGAGTCTGGGGATGGTGGGGTGCCATTATCTTCCTTGATTTTCACCAAAATCTATCTCAAGTCTATTTTTGCAAAGTTACAGATTCAAGGTATCTTCTAGGTCAGCTACAAAATACTATATGTTTTCTGACCCTTAGATATTAATAATGCAGCTCACGGAATCACAGAAGACATGTGCTAACTTAATCTTATTTCCATTTACTTATTTACAATCATTGCTTATAACCTGGAAAAATCCCTTTTGGGTTTTTAGTTAGTGTGTTGTTTTATTTTGTTTTGTTTTGTGCATGCCTGCATACATGTGTGATGTATACATGTAGATATACACAGGATGACACATGCTATTTATGAAGGCATATATATGTGAGAAATATGTTATAATATATTTTGTGTTTACAGTTTCTATAAATATAAACTGATATATATATATATGATATATATCAATGAGAAGCCTAATTTTATAGTAACTCAGCGCACAATAAGAAAACGTATGAAGTACTGTTTAGTTTATCCAATCCTGTGTCCCTGACATTCAGAACAGTCTAGCTTATGGCTGTTTTTATACATATTATACAAACACATCAGATTTTCCACATAACTTTTTTTCTCTTTGAAATGTTAATATATGTTCCCCTACACACACATATACATGGAAGTCAAATGAAATAATCTTTATGGTCTCATTTTCTTTGTATGATACTAATAATGCTAATTGTTTGCTACTCCTGAGTGCCAAATAGTGCTCCAATCATACTTGATCACCTGACCTTTGGAAAGTGATGAACAATGTTACCAAACCATAGAGAGTTCATGTAAAAATTCCAGGTCCATTAAGGTCTTCAATCAAGCATCATGTGTATGCTGCATAGCCCCATCTGTGGATTATTTCAGGATCTGTCATTAGTTGAGTGTGTTGCTAGATAATGCAAGAACTGTAAAGTAGGAAAGATGTGCTAAATCACTTTAAAGTTGAGAGGACTTTTAAGGGAGCAATTAGAGGAAAACACCAATTTTACTGTCACCCCACTTAGCTGGGCTCCTGACAAGGCAAGTAACTAAAACACACAATGGTATTCTTCATTACTGGTAAAAAATGTATTAGTTATACAAATTATTAAATATTTACAAGAAATACAAAGCTTTTAATCACCCTCAGTATGATAGCAGAACTGAAGAGTCACTGTGTTTCCAGTGGACTGGCTTTTAACATCTGCAATTCAGAAATAATTATTTTCTCAGATTAATGGGACATTACCTCCAACAATGGATAAGAGCTTTCTTTCTGTATTTTCTCATTTCAAATATATCAGACATTTTTTTTTCTCATCATAAGGTCTTAAACACATGATATCATGACTGCCAAGGTCACCACTACTTTAAAATTAAGTATCTTAACACTCAATACAACCTTTGCAATGTCACAGATTTCTGCCTAATACATCAATGGTGTCTGTGAAGGGAAAGTGGAATTTTTCACTAATAAATTAAAAGTAACTTTGTTTCATTTTTTTTTCTATCTTTGCTAAAGGAAAGATCATTTCCCTTGTTATTAGGTGGTGTGGTGTAACATTAATGGTGAAAACAAGAAATTTTAAAAGAAGCAAATTTATCATTTAAAGACATATGGATGAGCATCAGAGTCAGAGGCTGGAAGCAGAGATGGACAAAGAGGCTGAAATCATGGTTTTGTAATAAAGTGGAGAACATAGTGGATCTAGGTTTTAGTCAGTGTCATCTCTAAAATTTTTAGACATTTTTCACTCAGTTATTGAGCCTGAGCAATGGAACTATAAGTTTCCAGACAAATGCCTGTTGTGTTCAGTTCTCAAAACTTACATCAGAAATGTAGCATGAGAGTAATTTTGCTAAAACAAGTTATTTTAAGATTTAGCTGTTTTTGAGATGATTGTTTTGTTAGATAGGTCTACATGCCCAGTTTCATTCCTAAAGATTTTCTTAGTCCTATAGGCCAATTTCAACTGACTACAGCTGTGCCGAAGGGACAGGATGGGATAATTAAATGACTATGTAATATTTCAAATCATTACTGCAATCTCACTGGGTTTCCCAACCCTAAAGCCACCAGGAAGAATACAAATTTACATCTCCACAGTCACCAAATACAGTATTAATCAACTACTTGTGTCAGGTTCATTAATCAAAGTTCTATAAATGGAAAATTTGATGTCAGCTGTTGTCCTGAATTCATAAGGATGTTCTAGAATTTCAATAACAAATATATTTTAAAATCAAATAGCATTTAAATGGCATTGCGAAATTTCAACCTCAAAGATACAGTGACCTTCCTTTGACTTCTTTGACAAGATTCTCCCATAGTTTGGAGCATGCAATAAATGCAAACGTGGTGAGGTAAGAAAGTTACACTAAGAAACTTGACAAGATAGCTAATTTTTATGGCTCAAATGTCAAATGTCTACCCCAAATTGTTGTTGTTATTGTTTGTTTGTTTTTATTTTTGTTTTGTTTTTTCTTTGCTGAAAACCAAGGCTTAGCTGTCAAGGTGGCACACTACGTTGTGCTATGGACATTCACAAGGTAAGGGATGAATAGAAAGTTTATATGGATCATTGGGCAATGAAGAAAACTTGGAGACCTGAGTCCATCGGTCTTTTTCTTCTACCTGATAAAGTAAGTGGTTTTCCTACCATCTATTCCTGTGCTTTGTCCTTGCCATAGGCAAAACAGTAAACTACAATAAATGTAGTCTTTATGTTGATTATCTATGTATTTTATAGTAACAGATCACTAATAGAATATTCACAAGTAAAAAGGTAAATAATTTAATTAAAATGAACATTTTCAGCAAAGTGAAAGTTTAGGTTATTGATTTGTAGTTAAAAGACTAGAGAGTCAGTTCACTCCCTGGGCGACAGATAGGGAGCCTTAGAAATGAGTACAGAAATAATGTACTTTTCAAATAAGCATTAAAGATGGCTGAATTCCTGATACTATTCAAGCTCAAAAAGAAAAAAAAAAGACTTAATGGGATTCCCTTCTCCCCATCATAGAGAGAACAGGACTTTCAAATGGAAGGAGGATACTTCTGTGCAAGAACCAATCAGCTTTCCCTTCTTGGTTGGAATTATCCAATTCCCCAAATAGCCCAAACTAGCCAATCCAAATCAGGAAAAAGAACTCACTCCACCTCCAAACATGAAAGCTATGGCTCGGCCAAAAAAACTTGGATTCTCATCTGGAAGCCCTCTTCATTGGAGAAATTAGTTCCTGTTTGTTTTTTTCTCTATATATGTGCTTCTGCTTTCAATAACACCTCACTGAGTGCTGATACCTGGGTTTTCCTGCTTTTTCTTTAAATTGTCAAGGGAAAAAAGAGTTTATTCTTGCAATCCTAGAGGACCTCATCTTGATTGCATCAGTGGGAGCTTCTACTGTAATTCAATAGAAAAAAACAAAATGGAATCACCCATGCTGAAGTTCTATACCACTGTAAAAAACGGTTTTTGTTTTCTTATATGGAAGATAGATAGCTCAGTGTTTTAGTTACTATTCATTATATTGAGACACTATTCATTATAAGAGACATTATGACCAAGAAAAATTATAGAAGAAAGCATTTAATTGGGGGCTTGCTTACGGTTTCATAGATTTAGTATATTATCATTACGGTAGGGAGTGTGGTGATAAGCAGGCAGGCATAGTGCTGGAGCAGTAGCTGAGAGTTCTCATTTGAAGTTGCAGGCCAAGAGAGAGACAATGCACCTAGTGTCAGCTTTTGAAACATAAAGCCTACCTCCAGCAACACATCTCCTCCAATAAGGCTACATCTCCTATTCCTTCACAAACAGTTACATTAAATGGGGACCAAGCATTTAAACATATGAACCAATGGGAGCCATACCCATTCAAACCACCACACTCAGCAAGGACTAATATATCTGGGATCTACTCCTTCATCTTTGTGATGATTAGCCAGTCCATCAGATTGTGAAGTTGAGCTCTTACCAAAAGAGTAAGATTCAATCACTGCCCATGGTCAGAAGATAGAAGCATTCTTGACTCTTGTTTTCTTGCTAGCCTGATTCAGTCTTTGCTTATGTTTCTGCCTGGTCAAGTCCTGGATACTCTTGCTTTTGTTTTAACCTTCCAGTTACAATGACAGAGGCAGGATCAGGAAATTAATGGGATGTTGTCATCTTTCTTCCAGGTTCTTTTAGATAGTACTGCCTTTTATATTCTATATGTTTTATAGTTTAGGGGGGAGGAAAAAATGAAAAAAAATAAAATAAAATAAAATGAAAGAACTATTGACAGTAGGTCCATGGAGAGAACTCTTTGCCAAGAAAACAAAACCAAACAAACAATAAAAAAAATCCTCACAATAATAACTTCAGCCTTGTAATTTTAACAGGGCTTCCTTAGCTGAGTTCTGTTGGATGCTGTAAACATCAGTGTGAAGAGATTTTACTGTGTCCTGCTGCTTTTCTTTATCTGCTACTTTCACTCCTTTAAACCTTAAAGCATGGTTGTGGTAGATCATTCTCTGGACTATACAAATCATCAAAAAGATTTACCTGAGAACTTAAAAAGCTCTAAAGTTTAACAATATTTACACTGGCAATATTTATTGCATTATCCACTGTATATATAGTTTGGATTCGATGTTCTTTTATGAAAGTGATACAGCACAGCATTATGCTATAAGCCAAAAACCTGCCATTTTCATGAGACCAACTATGTCTGCTCAGAAAAGATCATCACAGCAAGGCTTGTTGATTTTTGATGTTCCTTCATAGAAGGATGGTATAATGGCTTATTGAACCCACATCTGGGTATTCAGCCACTCTTCTCAGACATGTGCATGAAATTCTGCCTTAATTGCAAGTGGCCTTTTGGTGCAGGGGAGGAGCTAGAGTATATAGGCTGGAGAAGATTTGGCAGAAGGGGCTATGGCTGTGCAGCTATGGGGATGCCCTCATAAAGACTGGGGGATGACTTTCGGTATGGCTACTGATGGTGAGTTAGGACAGAGGTATATAAAGAAAGTGAAAGTAGACTGGCAGTGATGGTGGCCTTTTGTTTCCAGATGTCTTTGTAAGGAGAAATGGTAGGAAAGCATAGAGGCACATAACTAAAGGAGATCAAAAGAGGAAAGGGGAGGGGCCCAGAGACACTTTAAAATATAAAATCCAGCATTCATTTAGTAGATTTGGCAGCCTTTCCCACATGGAAGGGATAGAGCTATTACTTTCTCTTCCTCTGAAATGTGATCTTCCGTCTTTCTCTTCCTTTCAATTTTTTTGTCTGTGACAGCAATGACTTTGAGGACCCCAGGATGACCAGCTGTTAGAGTTGCTTTGAGGTCACTCACACTTCATCATTAACTTCTCACCCATGCTCTGTAAGTCCAATAAACACATTGGTTCTCCAGGGGGAAATCCACCTGTGGTTTGTTGCTGGGACCTTACAAGGAGAGGATAAACATTGTTTAGTCTCCCTCATCTCCAGGTAGTAAAAGGTTAAAGAATAGTTAATAAATTTATTTTTAGTATTATGTCTCCTGATACTAAGAAATAAAACTCGCCGGGCGGTGGTGGCGCACGCCTTTAATCCCAGCACTCGGGAGGCAGAGGCAGGCGGATCTCCGTGAGTTCGAGGCCAGCCTGGACTACCGAGTGAGTTCCAGGAAAGGCGCAAAGCTACACAGAGAAACCCTGTCTTGAAAAACCAAAAAAAAAAAAAAAAAAAAAAAAAAGAAATAAAACTCATAGATAAAAAAAGTAAGAAGAATGTAAAGATGGAAATATTTTAATGAAGGATTTGTGATGAAGATTAAGATGCCTGGATATTTCCAAAATGGAAAAAAAAAACTAGAAAGATTATGCAAGTTGTGAAGGTCTGAGTAAATTATTTAAGATATGTCAATGACAGGACTTAGAGATGATGTATATAACATTAAAATTTCTAAGGTCAAAGTTCATATATTCATATCTAATATCTGTTTAAATCAGTGGAGTTTCTGGTCTGCTCTTCATAACCATTACCAGGATGGCTTAAAGAAAATGATGTATATCTAATCAAAACTTATTTTAAAATGTTTGGTTATACTTAAGTTTTACTTAAATATTACACAATAGTTAAAAATATCATGTTGGGTTAACTAATTGGATATTCAATAACCATATTGAACCTGTGCCAATGTGATCAGAGGGATTAAAAGGGAGACTGTTTTCCTCCTTGCCCCCTAATGTCAAAAGTCCTAAGGGACTGTGGGGCACATTTTGAAATGTTCTGTAACTGTTGGGAGTCACCTCTTCTCTTGTTCAGGAAGCACACTCGAGACACCATCTGGTACATTGTAAACAGTACCATATACAAAAAGGAAGGTCAAAACAGGAAAAATTTCCCCAGTGTTTTAAAGAGAATCCATGTTCAAGCAAGACCTTTAACTTATTTTCATGTAGATGAAACAACTGGTATGAAGAAGATCAGGAGCCAGAGGCTCCTCTGAAGCCAGAGTGATCCCTGAGGAGCAGAGCTGCAACTAACTGGTCTTGACACTTTAAAAAGAAGGAAAGGAAGGAAGGAAGGAAGGAAAGAAGGAAGGAAGGAAGGAAGGAAGGAAGGAAGGAAGGAAGGAAGGAAGGAAGGAAGGAAGGAAGACATTCAGTAAAAACAGTGGTTAATTTTTGCCATGAGCATGGCTCTCAACATCCAGAAAGAAAGAATAACAAGCAAATTGTTAAAGAGTCCTCCAACCACCAACACCTCCTAAAAAATAATTATTGCTATGTTCAATGGATCACATTCTCTAGCCACTCCCCAGACATTACATTTAAATTCATATTAGATATTATAGACAATTATTTTCTACTAATGATTTCCTTCTAGATAAGGAAAATACTGAATATTATTCTGTTATGCATGTAGCAAATTTTCATTATCCACCCATCTGCTCATGGACAAATGTCTTGATTGGTTCAATTCAACCCTAAAGAAAAATGATATTACAAAATCTGCAAAAAAAAACAGTTGAATTTTGATTGTATAGTATTAAGTTAGGTCATGCAATCGTAGTAAGAATGAAACTTAAAAAAAACCACAGCTATGCATTCTTCCTCTTACATGTATCTTAGCTTGTTATACATATGCACAAAGACATTACATATCCATATGTAAACAACTGTGGATGTGGGTACAGTATAACATGCAGAAAGGAGAACAAGAAAGGCTAAATAGTAGATGTTGAGGAAGGACTGAACACATGTAATTGAAACTTAAGTCATGAATGAGAATATAAGTCTATTTGTTTTTATAATCCTAACACTGTCATGATTTTCCAAATTTTGCTAGTAGATGGGTGCTTAAAAATATATTCACTAGTAACTGTACATTAGTTCATTGAGATAGACTCTGACTCTGGTTAATTTCAAAGTATGATATTTTTTGTAAATTCTTTATAATAAATTTTAACATTAATAGTCTCTTGAAAATCCACATGGGCACCGTGTGTGTGTGTGTGTGTGTGTGTGTGTGTGTGTGTGTGTGTGTGTGTGTAAGGAATATATTGCAATTCAATCAAGTCAATTGCTCAGTCAAGGTACCACTCTTAAGAAGGCTCACTTTAAACTATGCTTAACCTATCACACATTTACTGTAACTAGAGACTTCAAATGATCTACATATGCTGCCAAAGTTTGACCAAAAACCAAACAAAACAAAAGCCAAGACCACTCATTGGTTGGCCTCTCCCACAAGTTCTGTGTCACCATTACCCCAGTGCATCTTTAAGGCAGGACAGATTGTAGGTTGAAGTTTTTGTGGCTGGTTGGTGTGCCAGCCCCATTGCTGGAAACCTTACCTGGTTATAGAAAATGGCCAGTTCAGGCTCTGTATTCCCCATTACTAGGAGTCTTCGCTAGGGTCACTCTAGAATATTCCAGGGAGTTTCAGAATATTCCAGGAAGCTTCCTTTGCACTAGGCTTCCACATGACTTTCTAAATGTCCCCCTCCAATTCCAATTGTCTCTCCCAGTACTCTCTTGGTCCATCCTCCAATCCCTCCTGCTCCCATCTCTACCCACACCACAGTCTACCCATATGTCCCTTTCCCAGAGAGATCCATGCATCGCCCCCTTAAGGCCTCCTTGTTACTTAGCCTTTCAGGGTCTGTGGATTGTAGCATGGTTATCCTTTACTTATCCAGCTAATGTCTACTGAGGCCCATGCCATGAGAAAGAGCCCATGTCTGATACTGTCTTGATGGCCAGAAACTAGAGGCTGGATAATACAGAGAGCCAAGATAGAACCAAACATGACTCAGAGGGGAGAAAGTAATGAAATATTTCCTAATGATATTCTGCTATACTCAACGATCCATGCCCAACCCAAATGTCATCAGAGAGGTGTTATCCAGCAACTGATAGGAGCAGATGCAGAGACCAATAGCCAAATACTGAGGAGCAAGGGCACCCCAGCAGAAAGAGGAGGGTAGGATTGCAGGAGGCAGAGGAGTCAAAGACACCATGAGAACACAGCCCATAGAATCAACTAAGGGGCTCATAGGGGAACACAGAGACTGAAGTGACCATTATAGTCCCTGTATGGGTCTGAGCTAGGTCCTCTGCATATATGTTATGGCTGTATAGCTTGTTCTTGTGAGAATCCTAACAGTGGGAGTGGAGGTTGTCTCTGACTTTTTGCCTGTTCTTGGGATGATTTTCTTCCTACTGGGTTGTCTCGTCCAGTCTTGACATGAGGGTTTGTGCCTAGTCTTATTGTAATTTATTAGCCCACGTTTATTTGATATTTCTGATATTTTTTGAAGAGAAATGGGGGAGTGGATCTTAGGGAGAGGACAGGTGTGGGGGAAGTGGGAAGAGTGGAAGAGTAGAGGAAGGGGAAATTGAGGTCCAGATGTAATGTATAAGAGAAGAATAAAAGAAAACAACAAAAACATAGAAATAGCCAAACAAAATCTGGCTAGAGACAAAGTACTGCCCTGAAAAACAAAACAACAGCAAAGAAAAAAATTCCTCAAAACCTATTTTGGTGCTTAATGCCATTATAGCATGAAGCCCTGGTCTCAGAATAAAGAGAACAAATTCACATAGTCATATGCTTTCTTGAATGAATATACCTACTTTCAAAGTCAAAAAAAAAAAAAAGAAAAGAAAAGAAAAAGGAAGGGAGGAGTGTGAAACTTTTTTCTATCAAAGGCCGAAGGTAGCAAGGGCTTGTGTTGCCTGAACTTTCCCTTTCCTCTTTGAGACAATTAGCCAGTTTCATTAGACTGTGAAGTAGAGCTCCCATCAACAGAATGAGACAAAGTCATCACGTATGTCAGCAGTAAAAGATAGAATGTTGGTCCTAGTGTGCTCACTAGCCAGTTCTGGTTCTAAAGAACTCCTTTTAAAAAAGAACTGACTCTCCAAGCTACTTTCACTTTACTACTATGTTCCTTTGTTCAATATTGAGATTATACTTTGTTGTTAAAAATCAGCAAGAAAGAGAGATATATGTGTGTTGGGGGAGGCACTCAACAGGCCAACTGTAACTGATGTCGTAATGAAGTCCTGCCTGCCATCTTCTTTACAAAAAAGATAACAGAATCAACAGTTGTTCCTACATCCTGTCTTTTTCTTTTTAGAATTACCGCCCTTATGCATAAAGCAATTCTCTGAAACTTCTCTGGTTCTTCCCTAGTCTTTCATCAGAAACCAACAAACAAAATTTTATTTTATATCAATTTTTTCTTTTGTAATTTCTTTTGTATATAAAGTAATTGTAAGGGATGAATAGGGCTTACTTTTAATATGTGACTTGTATGATTATAATTTGTTGTCTCAAAATGGAATTTTGATCTTTCACATAACTTTAACTGTTTTACATAGCCACTTCAAATTTTAACCACATTGAAGAAAACCTTTGACAACAATTATCAAAATTTATTTTTTTGTTTAAATTTAAAAATGATAATCATGCATAAATTATGCTTTAAATATGTAAGAAAATACCTATATTTATTTGTCAGACATTGCACTTTACATAGTGTCATCATGTAACATCTAATATGTAAATCTATCAACATACAGTTAAATTAAAATGTTTCATTTGAGATTCTTTTGTTGACAATTCTCTGTTTAGATCTTTACCCTAGTTTTTAATTGGATATTTGGTATTTTGATGCCTAGTTTCTTGAGTTCTTTACATATTTTGGAGATCAGCCCTCCTTCAATATGGGGTTGGTGAAGATCTTTTCCCATTTTGTAGGCTGCCATTTTGTCTTATTCTCCAATGGCTGAAAGACATTTAAGGAATTACTCAACATCCTTGGTCATCCAGGAAATGCAAATCAAAACAACTCTGAGATATCATCTTACACCTGTCAGAATGGCTAAGATCAAAAGCACTGCAGACAGCTTATGTTGAAGAGGATGTGGAGAAAGAGGAACACACTTCCACTGTGATTGGGAGTGCAAATTTGTACAGCCATTTTAGACATCAGTATGTTGACTTCTCAGGAAATTGGAAATCAATCTACCTCAAGACCCAACAATATATAGCCAAGGAATGCTCAATCATACCACAAGGACATTTGTTCAACTATGTTCATAGCAGCATTATTTGTAATAGACAGAACCTGGAAACAACATAGATGCCCCTCAACCAAAGAATGGATAAAGAAAATGTGGTACATTTACACAATGGAGTATTACACAGCTGTAAAGAACAATAATATGAATTTTGCAGGCAAATAAAACTAGAAAAACAATCATCCTGAGTGAAGAAACCCAGACCCAGAAAGAAAAACGCAGTATGTACTCACTCATAAGTGGATAGCAGATATAAAGCAAATAATAACCAGGCTACAATCCATAGCCTTAGAGAAACTAGGAAACAAGGAGGACTCTAAGAGGGATGCTTGGATCACCCTGGGAAGGGGAAATAGATGATATCACTTGGGTAAACTGGGGGCTTGGGAGGGTAGAGGGGAGGGAATGGGAGATAGGAACATGAGGGAACCAAATTGTTGAGTTGGGAAAGGGACAGTGTGAGAAAGGAAAGACAGAGGTATCTTGATACAGGGGACCATTATGGGTTAGGGAGAAACCTGATGCTAGGGTAACTCCCAGGAATTCACAAGGATGACCCCGCCTAAGACTCCTAGCACTAGTGGAGAAGGTGTCTGAACTGGCCTTCTCCTATAATCAGATTGGTGACTACTCTAATTGTCATCATAGAACTTTATACAGTAACTAATGGGAGCAGATACAGAGATCCACAGCCAAGCACTGGGCCAAGCTCTGGGAGTCCAGCTGAAGTGAGAGAGGAGGAATTATGTAAGCAAGGGGGGGTCAAGATCATGATGGAGAAACCCACAGAGACAGCTGACCTGAGCTCATAGGAGCTCATGGACACTAGACTGACAGCTAGGGAGCCTGCATGGAACACATTGGGCCCTAGGCATGTGGGTGACAGTTGTGTAGCTTGGTCTGTTTGTGGGGCCCATAGCAATGGGACCAGGACCTGACCCTGGTGCATGAGCAAGCTTTTGGGAACCTATTCACTATGGTGGAATGCCTTGCTCAGCCTTGATGCGGGGGGAAAGGAACTTGGTCCTGTCTCAACTCGATATGCCATGCTTTGTTGACTCCCATAGTGGGCCTTACCCTTTCTGAGGAGTGGATGGGGGTTAGGAAAGAGGTTGGAAGAGGGGATGGGAGGAGAGGAGAGAGGAGAAACTGTGGTTGGTATGCAAAATAAATAAATAAATACATAAATAAATGAATGAATGAATGAATGAATGAAGAGAAAAAAGAAGAAATTGTGACTACATCTGTCCATTGAAGTGATGCAACAGAAACTACATAATAACATCCTGTGAAGTATTTTTCTATCAATATCAATGCTCAAAAATAAAGTTTTGAGATAAAATCTCACTTATCTCTAGCTGGCCCTGAACTCAATAAGGATCCAAAGATGACCTCAGACTTCTGATTCTCCTGCATCTACCTCCTGAGAGCTGGGATAACAGATCTGTGCCACTATACCTGGCTTAAATAGTACTGGCTATAGAACTAAGGAAGCATTCTATCAAAAGCTATCCCAAAATACATCTGTTCTCATTTAAAATTTTTTTCAGGTATATATCATAGCATAGAAAATCTGACAGATTCAAGAAGGTGGAGAAGAAAAATGGTATGGTTTCAGGAGTCAGATATATTTTATATATCAATAATGTACAATGGGCAGAGGGTAGAGTCAAGGGTAATGGTTAAATATGTTTAGTCACTAAACATATTTAAATATGTTATGATTAAATATGATTAAAAGATGTGTTATAGTTGTATGAGATTGTCAAGGGATAAAAATATTTTTTTAAAAAGAAAAAAGTATGTTCATTTTTATTTCATATCTCTTTGTGCATCTTTTGTCTTTCTGGCCTTTGGCTTATGTATTACGGTTTTTATTTTGTGTTTTTGTGGGTTTTGCTTTTGTATATATTTCTGTATGTTTCCCCAGTTTTTTTCTTTGTTTATTTTTCTGCTTTTCTATTTGTTGTGTTTGACTTTTGTCTGTTTATTCTCTAAAGAAAGAAATAAAGACTTGGATGGGTAGGGAGGATCTAAGAGGAGTTGGGTTGGACAAAATATAGTCAGAATATATTTTATGAAAACATATTTAAAAATGTGTCTGTTTATATCACTATCCAGTCTAATTCTTTCTTTTTTTTTTAACCTGAAGTGTCCTTTGGTCTCATTGCCACACCTCTGAAAGCTGTGGGTATTCTTACTGTGAAGAGTTTGGATACTAATCCTCTACTGTGTTAGCACAGAGTTATGCAGCATGGCTTCACTTCAGTTCTGTACCAGCTCATTTAAATGAAAATCAAGTCATATGTAAAACTTTGCCATCTGAAGGAGCCTTTTTGATTAATTTTCATAAAACAGAAAAGTATATTTGCATATTTTAAAACCCTTTTCATCTATTCAGACTCAGGGTTTATACATGTTGAAATCTCTTAAAGTATACTTTCATGCGTTCATTATTTGTGCTAGAAAAGCCATTCTTCAGTGAAAACAAGATATAACTTTTCAGCTTAAAAAGCAATCTAGTTACAATGGTACCCAATTACTCCATTCACAGAGGAAGAATGACCTTTAAATATGTGTTTATCAGCTTCCTGCTCATGAACATTAATGTTACTCTTGAACTCACAAGTTTTCTTTTATTGAGTGAAAACAGCTTGGGCGCACCAGTGTCAACAGATTACTATGAAGGAAATGTGAAGGAGAATAAAAGACCCAAAGTAAGAGAGAAGCATGGAGAGGGAAAAGGTTGAATGGAATAGAATTAATGTATTCACTCAGAAAATCCCAGGTAAGTCTACACAGAAGCAATGCTAAAAGGGAAGTAGTCCTTAGCTCTCAAAGGGACCAAAATGTACCAACTATGGTATAAAACATGTCAGTAGTGGAAAGACTAAAAGGAGACACAAAATGCTAGGATACAGAAACTTTATTTAAAGATTGCCAGGAATTACTAAAGGTTTAGTACAAAAGGCTGCCATCTCTGTGATGTGGAGCAAGCATCATTTGTCCAGACTTCCTTTTCCAGTATACCTAACCTATTCTAGGTCCTGTCATCATTAATGCATCACTTTTTAAGTATAGATAAGGATTAACAAGCATTTCCTCCCAAGAAACTGGTAGACAGGGGGTTTAGACCCCATTACTCAAACAAGATGAGAAGGTTGCCAGCAAGTTTATGGGACATTTTCAATGGAAATATACTATTAGGAGACAGAGTCACTATGCCCCGAATTTTCTCCATGTTAAATCAACAATAGCGATTCTCAAGCATCATAGTTCCATATGAAAACAAACCTCAGCTTGTCTAAGCTTCTGTCGATTAGATATTCTCTTTCTTGTGTTCAAAACTGCTTAAACTTACTACATATGCCACAATTCCATGGCTTAGAGGTAATAGAGATTAAAGAGCATTGAGGGGTTGAGTAATTTCACAATGGTTTGTACAGAGTAAAATGTAATTAAAATAACAGTTCAAATGAATCTTGTTACTGGTTCATGGGTAGAGAAATAAGTTTAGAAGCAGTGAGAAAGCAACACTGTAACAGCCAATTAGATGTTGCCTTGGTTGAAAATCACTGACTCCTGAGGAGGCCCATAAGGTAAACCACATTAGAATGAAGGTTGAGCATTCTCTGCCTGCATTTCCCAGCTGTCTCCTTTACTCTGGGGTCAATTGCTTACCTCTGTACATCAGTATATTAATCGCTTAAAGAATGTATGCTTAATAACCAGTTGTACACAACCTATGCCATGCCTCTGCAAGACTGTAGGGAGGTACACAGCAAAGAGTAACTGAGACATCTTGCTGTTAGCTTTTTAATGATTTTCTGTTCTTACCCACAAGATATATATAACTTTCCACAAATGGCAGAACCTTGTAAGACAGGCCACTTCATATGAGGTGTACTTGAAGATGGGGCTGCATCTTGAGCATGGTTGATCATCTCCTGAGAACCAGTTTATCCCGCAAGCAATAACAACTTTACCCAAAAAAAATCAGATGAAAAAGAAAAGCAGAGTAAAGAGAAAAGAAAGAACTTTTTCTACCTCTGGGGTTCAAGATACATTGCTGAACCGTGTGACATGCGGCAAAATAGCGATTTTGATGTTGCATGAGGACTAAGGATGTATTATACTGTTTAGACATTAGGGATGAAGATAGAAAATAATAGATGTATTTACATAGAATTTACAGAAAAGTGGAAATATAGATGAAAATTACATAACTCTATAGACAGAAAGGCAAGAATGAGGGGTCTCAGGAACCATACAACAATAGGGCTAAATGGAAAAGTTCATGAGAGAACAAGAAAACTGCATTTGGCATAGGAGTAGGACTGTGAAAATAAGAAATTGTAAACTCAGATATTTAGGAAACTATCATTTAAAACAAAGGCTGAAAGAAGGGAGGATAGATAATTGTTCTATATTATTGATTAGTTAAAAATATTGCCGGGCGGTGGTGGCACACGCCTTTAATCCCAGCACTCGGGAGGCAGAGCCAGGCGGATCTCTGCCTGGACTACCAAGTGAGTTCCAGGAAAGGCGCAAAGCTACACAGAGAAACCCTGTCTCGAAAAACCAAAATATATATATATATATATATATATATATATATAAAGGGAAACAAGAAAGCCCCAAAACAGTGTATCCACCCAGTTCTAAGCACCAATTTAAAATATGAACATTGAAAACAAACGAATAAAGGGGTTTTAAGAAAAAAAAGTGTTTTGTTTTGTTTTTTTGTTTGTGGGTGTGTGTATGTGGGTGTGTGTGGGTGTGACTGACTGCTGTGTGTATAGGTGCCTGAAGAGACCAGAAGAGGGTGTCAGATTTCCTGAGGCTACATAAGGTTGTGAGCTACTTGACTGCTTGACATGGGCACTGGGTACCAAATCACGTCCTCTGGAAGAGCAGCAAAATGCTAAGCTCTTTTAGTTACTGAGCTTTCTCTGCACATGTACCCCCAGAGGATATTTCAAAACAAAAGTTTGAAGCCATCAGAGAAGTATAAAATATGATATTAGAAAAACTTAAGGGGTATACACAGAACTCTGATCTGAGAGAGACAAGGGGAGGTAAAGACCAGTAACCCAGTGGACAGAGAAGACTGAAAACAAATTTTACAACAGTTACTGATATGGGGTTCTGTGCTATAGATTCACTTAAAATTCAAGCTGTTTCCAGGGAGATTTTGTGTTATCTGGATTGTTCATATTACTAAAATTCTCTACCATTTAATGATTATTAAAGTGGTTAAGGGACATATAAAAATATAAAAATTGCAAAATGAGATTTCATGCCAGTAGAAAATGCTGTTTAGTAGTAAAATGAGGACTGAGACATGACATGAATACAGAACACTGAAAGCTGTGATGCTCTGCAAGTGTAGAATTAATAGAAGCCAGATTAGAGGAAATTAAGAGATGGCACCAGAATTCAGATAACATAGAAAATACATGAATTGAAAATATACTAATAAATATTGATAAGCAGATAAATAGATGACAACTTCAATGAGAGAAACAGTGTTTATAGTTAAATTTATAAGCAAAGGAGGCAACAGGAAGAGCAAGACTGAATAATGAACCAGGGGAGAACCCTCAGCCCTCACTATGCAGCTCACTGCTCAGTAGTCACACAGGGATCATGTGGAAAGGTCACCAACCCAGGACTAGTAGACACAAATGAGAATGACCAAGAGAACAAGAACATCAGGTTATCTGGAAAAAAGAAGCTGATATGCCCTAAAGGCAATCAAGAAGGTCATGAGCAAGTGGCTGATATTGCAAAGGAACCAAGAGGTGATTGAGAGAACTTCTTTGCCAATAATAGCATTTTCTACTGACTATTTATTATTCTAAGTTTCCTAAGAATTATCATGAACATAGCAGATTTAACTACAAGAATGTGAAAAGCTAAACACTTTCTGAAACAAGCAGTGGGACAATAAGGAGACCAACGTGTACTCAACCAGTGCCTTGAGGCAAAGCAAATAAAAACAACACACTAGACCCATGGGATACCACAGAAGCAAGGTTAAGAGAAAAACTTGTGGAAGTAAATACCACATTCTTAAAATGAATGAACCTAGATAAATCCAAGAGTGATACCTCAAGGAACTTGTAAAAGAAAAAGTAATGCCTAAGTTTGCAGAAGGAAGGAAATGAGTAGAGAAAGAATAAATAAAATAGACTAAAAAGACAATGCAAAAGAGTAACAGAAATGTTGGATGTTGTGAAAATATGAAAACTAATCAACTGTTAGCTAGAGTAGTCAAAAGAAGGAAGGGGTCAAGGGAAAGCCCGGAGAGAAAGAAAGGGCTTAAATAAAAGTAATCAGACACAGAGGACACATTATAAATGACAACATAGTGATACAAAGGATCATAAAAGACTATATTAACAAGCAGATCAAGCTAGATAACCTGTAAGCAAAGGCTATATTCTTATAAGTCCACCAGGATTATATCATAATCAAATGTAAATCCAAACAGGTCATAGTAAGTGGATGTTGGGATAGTAACAAACAAAAACAAACAGGACCCCAAGAAAGACACAGGGATCGCCCAATGACAGAGAAATGGAATGAGATCTACATGAACAGCCTGGACATGAGTGGGGGTAATGAAAGGCGAGGGTCGAGGGAAAGAGAGCTTGGGGGAGCGGGAGATCCCAGCTGGATCAACAACAGAGAGGGAGAACAAGGAATAGGAGACCATGGTAAATGAAGACCACATGAGAACAGGAAGAAGCAAAGTGCTAGAGAGGCCCACAGAAATCCACAAAGATACCCACACAACAGACTGCCGGCAATGGTCGAGAGACAGCCCGAACTGACCTACTCTGGTGATGGGATGGCCAAACACCCTAATTGTTGTGCTAGAAACCTCACCCAACTACTGAGGGATCTGGATGCAGAGATCCATGACTAGGCCCTGGGTGGATCTCTGGGAGTCCAATCAACGAGAATGAGGAGGGTTTATATGAGCGAGAATTGTTGAGACCAAGGTTGGATAAAGCACAGGGACAAATAGCCAAATGAATGGAAACACATGAACTATGAACCAATGGCTGAGGGGTCCACACTGGATCAGGCCCTCCGAATGGGTGAGACAGTTGATTGGCTTGATCTGTTTGGGAGGCATCCAGGTAATGGGACCAGATCTTGTGCTCATTGCATGAGTTGGCTGTTTGAAACCTGGGGCCTATGCAGGATTGTTTGGCTTGGCCTGGAAGGAGGGGACTAGACCTACCTGGACTGAGTCTACCAGGTTGACCTCAGTCTGTGGGGAAGGCTTTGCCCTGGAGGAGATGGGAATGGGGGGGGGGCGTTGGGGGGAAGGTGAGGGGGACGGGAGGGGGGAGAACAAGGGAATCCGTGACCGATATGTAGAACTGAATTGTATTGCAAAATAAATTAAAATAAATTTAAAAAAAAAAAAAAAAAAAAAAAAACAAACACAAGCCAGTGCCAGATGGCTTCATACAAAAGTTTTCTCAAATATTTAAGGTGAATTTGCAGAAATTCTTTTTACACATTTCCAGAAATTAGAAGAAAATACTTTCAATTTCATGTCACAAAGCTAGTAGTGACATATACCAAAGCAAAATAAGGATATTATAAGAAAAGAAAATTATAGACCACTGCTACTTATCAACATAGATGCAAAATCTATAACAAACATTAAGACACAGAATTAGTAGTGTAGACAGTGCAGCATTTGGGATAGTGAGGCAGGAGGATTGTGAGTTCAAGGAAGGAAATCTGGAGCAAACAATCTAAGACAAACTCTAAAAAATATAAACAATGCCAAAAATACAGTTTGGTATGTAAGATGTATACCTCAACTCAATAAAAGTCATGTATGGGAAACTCACAGCTAACACTAAAGATCATGGAGAAGAGTTCCTCTAAGATCAGGAATACAAAAATGCCTCTAGCACTTTGATTTAAGTAACACTGGATACTCTGGGGAGAGCAATTAAGGAAGAGAAAGAAACACAAGACATTTAAAGTAGAAATGAGGAAGTGGATCCCCTCTAATGACTCCTCCACCACTGGCAAAAGGACAACTAATCCCAGTTGAAACTAATGAACTCAATAAAGTTACAGAATTAAAAAAAAAGAGTAAACATGAAGTGGCAAGTGATTTGAGGATTATAAAACTCATTTCATGTTGAATGCATGCATCAATTATATTATATAATTTAAATGGAATGTAAATTGTTAAATGTCTGTCAATTATACAATTAACAATGCATTTGCTTGCCCAGTCTATCTGAAGAAGTTGACAAATGCCATGGCTAATAATCCAGCATATTTTGTGCTAACCAAATTTTTCTGTTAAAATATTTAAATCAATACATTTATATTTAGAAAAATGGATATCATCAAGATTTGTTAATGTGTATTACGGCATTAAAACAAACAAAATTTGTCTTTTATTGGAAACATTCTCATTTGAGCCAACATTTTACATACTTAATAGAGACTCCATGTCTGATGGCAGCTGAGCTGTCTAATGCATCGTAATTGCTGCAGTGCCTTGATGCATTCATATAAGCAGCATTATTTGAACAGCATAATGTCTTCCCGTTACATACTTGAAGGAGTTCTTTCCCTGCAAATTTACTGTGAGCTGAAAAAGGATGGAGGTAAAGACCATAAGAGAGCTGAAAAAGGATGGAGGTAAAGACCATAAGAGAGCTCTCAACCCAAGATGCATTAAAGACAGTGAATGGGCACATTCCTTTCTAATAGGTGCTGAACAGGGAACAAGGCTGTATCCATGAGAGGCAGAACCCTACTTCCCTACTCAAGAATGGATCATCACTACCACTCAAAATGTGAAATATGTCTCAGGGCAGGGCATGTGGCATGTACCAGACCCACCACTTTTTACCCACCTGAAGAAAACTGTCAATAGATTTCAATAATAATAACAGAAAAAAATTAGAAGTTGTTCTGTTTGTTGGTGATGATGAATGGGAATTAGAGATTCTAAAATTACTTAACTGTAAATTATTATTTTATGTGAGTAACTACAGCATTAGAGACCTAATCAGGAAACTGTAAATAAGCAAATTACCAGCTGTCAAAAAAATCATAACTATCAAATTAAATGAACTTCCCTCAGATAAGCTAACACTGCTTTTGCCTGAAGCTGGATGAAAAATGAATCATGAGGGAGACACATCGTACAAATACAACAGACTTTTAATTAATTCTGTCTGTGTAAACTGACAAGGTATAAATCTCAAAACTCAAGTGAAGTACTTGCAACAACTAAGTGATTGCAATGATAGCCAAGAACTTCAGGCCACACTAAATATTCTTCACTGGCCTCTGGTCCCTGGTTTTTCAGATGAATGTGATTATACAATGCCCAATCAGCTAGCATGCATGGCATTATTGTATGTAAGTCAAACGAAAATGTGAGTTTCAGCATGGAAAGTGGAAAGTGGTAGTGACTGAAGATTTTTACTCACCTGTAGCCTTGGTAGTACTAAACTATTGAGAGATTCTGATTTGTAGTTCTCTGTGGTGATATTTTATGTGTGCTGAAATGTAGTGATATTTTATTTGTGCTTTAATAAATAAAGCTTGCCTGGAGATCAGAGGAAATAGCAAGCCATTTAAAGTCAACAAAGAAGTCAGGCAACTGGTAGGTAGGACATGCCCTTAATCCTATCCCTTGGCAGGCAGAATCTCTGTGTTTTCAAGGCTACACTGGAAACAGCGCCAGGTGTGGTGGCGCATGCCTTAAATTCAAAAACTAGTTAACCATGGAGGTCAGGAGATCTGTACAGGCAGACAGGAAGTGACAGATCTGGGTAGGAAGAGGAAGTGATGTAGCTGAATGGAGAGAATGAATCAGATGGCAGAACGGCAAGGCATATAGGTATGGGTAAACAGGAAGACAGGGCATCTGGAAGCTGCAGAGTTGGTGAGGTAAGGTTGGCTGGTGGCTTTCCCTATTTCCCTGATCTCTCTAGGGCTTTCATCCCTATATTTGGCTCCGTTTTTTTTTTTTTTTTTTTTTTTTTCAATACAATTCAGTTCTACATATCAGCCACGGATTCCCTTGTTCTTCCGCCTCTCCCCTCCCCTTTCTCCCAGCCCACCCTCGATTCCCACCTCCTCCAGGGCAAAGCCTCCCCCGCGGACTGAGATCAACCTGGTAGACTCAGTCCAGGCAGGTCCAGTCCCCTCCTCCCAGGCCGAGCCAAGTGACCCTGCATAGGCCCCAGGTTTCAAACAGCCAACTCATGCAATGAGCACCGGACCCGTTCCCACTACCTGGATGCCTCCCAAACAGATCAAGCCAATCAACTGTCTCACCCATTCAGAGGGCCTGATCCAGTTGGGGACCCGAGGGGTCCCCAATTTGCTCCGTGTTTTGTATTTAATAAGACCATTTAGAAATTTATCTACAGTTCTCTAGTAGGACTGGGGATGTAATGGTAGAATGCTTGCCTGGTATGTATAGGTCCTTTGATGTCCTTTACAGCCCATATCTTTAATGGGTGTTTCTACTTACTCTATTATGTTCTTTTGTTGTCTGTTTACCAAGATGATTCAGGAATCAAACAAAATACTAACTATAGTTCATCGTATTTTCCTTTCATCTTATTTCATTGTTTTATTCATTCATTTTCAATTGGAATAAAAAGGAATAGGCTTGGGTATTAGGAGACCTCTGATGATTATAGAAAGAAAAGCAAAAAAATTGTCCATATATAAGTTTCCTAGAAAGCACATCAGAGGGTGGTCAGTATAAGTGAAGGTTCTACAGTGGTGTTAAGTAAATTGAAGCTTAATTTATGTCTCAGTGAAAGCAGGAAACTGCTTGTGCCATTGCAGAAGAGTTAAGGAGATCAATGCAGGGGCCAAAGTCACAATTTCTAAGACTCCTATAGGCATTTTAGCTAAGTATCAAGTTAAAAGTTTGATCTTCCATCTAATTCTAAGAGCTGATGTGGGCTAGGGAGCTGGCCACAGTGAAATTGTTTCCTAAGTTTTCTAGGGACTATGGTGGCCCTCTGTCTGACCTATTCCTCAGTTGTCAGTTTCATCTAGTTGCTTTCTAAGTCTCACTGAAGTGGTAAATAAAGATTTAAAACCGACAATAAGTGTCATTTGAAGTTCAATCAATGAATCTTTAAGGGTAAAATACCTGCACCATTGTAGGAGACAATTATAGTTGATAATGCATGATAGGAAGCTCTGCACAACTGCTAGTGTGAGGTCAGCCTTCTCTAGATGTCGGTAAAGGAAAGAAAACCCTGAAGTCATCTGAGCATTGAAGTCACATACTTGACCTACTCATTAATCACCTGGTATGACAGGTTATAGAGCACAAGTCCTGGATATGCTCTTTCATCTTTCAGACATTTGGGGACATTATTTAATTAAAAAAGTAGTGCCATCAGGGAAAACATATATTCATGGAGGAAAGCTAGGAGAAACAATAACCCACATACTTCCTACTATCTATGTGTTTTCTTTTGATGGATCCCAGTTTAATTTGAAGAGCTGAATACAAGGTGAAACATTTTTTCCATGGATACAGTGAATAAGTTCCTCATTGCTTTAAGAAATTAGAAAATTACTTACCATTTTTTGTTTCTTTTATTTTTTCCCTTCTCTCTTCCTTCCTTCCTTCCTTCCTTCCTTCCTTCCTTCCTTCCTTCCTTCCTTCCTTCCCTCCCTCTCTCCCTCCCTCCCTCCCTCCTTTCCTTCTTTCTTTCTTTCTTTCTTTCTTTCTTTCTTTCTTTCTTTCTTTCTTTCTTTCTTTCTTTCTTTTTCTTTCTCTTTTTGATGTTTTAATTTTTCTCTGTGTAGCACTTGCTGTCCTGGAACTTGCTTGGTAGACCAAGCTGGCCTTGAATTGTTTGTTTGTTTCTTAGCAAAGGTGGGGAATGCATTTCAATAGGACTGAAATTATTGACATGAGTTTACCAATGACAATTAGCTTATACTAATTTGGACCTCTATGTGGTTGCAACAGTTTTCTTGGCTGTGTGACAAAAAATACAAACCCATTATGACCCTTACTAAAGGGGAAAGCAATACCAGAAATTACTTGGTGTACATCATAGAGTTATGAGCCTAATAGCTGGGAAAATAGAAATGTGGGAGGTGATTTTTCAATGTTTAATATGCTTATAATGAAGGAACCAGAACATAATGGCAGGAAGAGGGCCAAACCACAAGGAAAGAATAATCCAGTAGTGTCAATGCAGTGTGCTTCTTACAGCCCAGCATGAAGGGGAAAACAGTGTTTGAAAAGAGTTCTGTGATCTCAGTGGAAACAGGTAGGGCTTGAAGAAAAGCACCAGGTATGCAGAGTAGGCAGAAGAGCCAGCTATGCTGAAATGGTTGTATCAGAAGAGGGTATTTGAAGGTATATAATTAATGATGAATTTTAGAACTCAAATAAACAGGTAACCTGCTGAGGTTGTAAGTAGCAAGTACTCTTTTTGGTGACCTGTGTATTAATCATGTATCTTGTATTCCATGTTAAGAGGACCTCCATTTTGGTTATGAAAATCACTATGCTTAGAAAAACATTCTATTCCCCCCCCCTCACCCCCAGTTTGCTCATGTAGATCTCATCAATTTTTCCATCGCTGGAGACACTTTATGCAGCCTTGGTGTAGGGAGGAGGGGATTGGACCTGCCTCAAATGAATGTACTAGGCTCTACTGACTTCCCATGGGATACCTTGCCTTGGAGGAGGTGGGAATTGGGGGGTGGGTTGGGGAGAAGACTGGGGTGGGAGGAAGGAGGACAGGGGAATCTGTGGTTGATATGTAAAATAAACAGAAAATTTCTTAATAAAAAAAGAAGAAAAGAAGAAAAACATTCTACCTCTAAAAAGAAATAGCAGAAAGATATGGCCACTTTTCCATGATTTGAATATAACCTGTTTGAATGATGCCCAGAACTATAGGAGCAATTTGGTGAATAAGCAGCAAGTAGCCTATGGACAAAGATGGTCTGCTGGCAACAGAAAAGATACTCCTTAGTTAGTTTAGAGGAATTGTGAGGCATCTTTTCTCTTGACTCCTCATGGCTTAGACAGTATAACTGATGTTGCTTTATGCTTTAAAATAAATTCTAGATCTGCAAAGCAGAGGTGTGTGTGATTAGGCCTAAGAAGATGAAGAGTTGTGGTTCCTTACACAAACCAGAGCAAACACAAAACTCTAATGAAGAGACTGCATGTTCATGCATTAGTGATATTGCATTCACTGAGACCTTTTCTAGGAGTCGTGGTTCCTTACACAAACCAGAGCAAACACAAAACTCTAATGAAGAGACTGCATGTTCATGCATTAGTGATATTGCATTCACTGAGACCTTTTCTAGGAGTCCTATAGGAGACTTGCAATATTGTTAATTATTATATATCAATTATACAAAGTAATATGTTTAATAATATTATTTGCATATATGGTGTACTTTGATCATATTCATCACCTATTATCTTTCCGTTCCCTTTTCCTCCTCTTTCTCCTAGCACATCTCTAACAGGTTTTTTTTCTCATTTTCTTCCCCTAAGCAGGCAAGAGAAAACACATGTGAAAATTGTCTTTCAGAGACACTTACTTCACATATGATCTCCAGTTTTATCCCTTTTCCTAGAAAATCATTTTTTTTTTCATAATCTGCTATGACAACAGGAGAAAGCCCAATCCTTCCAATGATTATCAGGCAGTGGCTCCTACTTGCACAAGCATTAACTGTTGAGAAACCAGAGCATAAATGAAGTTTTGCCCCAAACGGAGTTCTTAGAGTGCCCAGTGATATTCCCAAGACATCCATGTTTATGATATTTGTTCTCAAATATGCGTTTGAAAAGAAAAAATCAGCAACAAGCAAAATATCTCCATTGGCTGGGTGGATTTCACAGTAATGGGATTTTGGCAGAAAGAAATAAGTAAAGGCTCCTCAACACATTCTCCTAATCTAATTAACAAAAATCAAGGTAGCACCTTAGGGTCTAGCACAGAATTCATAGAGCTGTTCATGTTTTCAGAAATAGGAAGATGACTTCTACTGTGTCCTCCTTTACTTCACTAGTTTGGCTATTGGAGAAATGAATAGCCTTTGAAGGAGGACTAGCATGCATTTAATTGATTAATAATTCCAGTTCCAACTAGAGTTACAGGTACGGTTTACTTCCTTGAGTCAAAACTATAGGACCCAATATCTCTGCCAATAGATATTAATCTATAAAATGGCTTTTATACCCTACCTCCAACTCAAAAGGAGTCAGAAACCATTGGATTTTCCTGTCTGGAAGATGTTTTTATTTTATCTCTGTTCCTTATTGTTAAACATGTCTCTCAATCTGGAATCACAGTATGGTAGATCGTGCTCTTGAATGATCTAAAAGGCATAAGACACTCTATTTCTCAATGAACTCATACTATTTGGAGTAGTAGGTATCCTAGATGTCTCTGTATAGTGTACATGTAGCAGGGCTGGAATGGAATTAAATGATATATATTTATTGCGTAGGCAAGATTCTGGGTTTGATTTCTAAAGCCAACATCTTTAACATCATAATAATGATAATATACATGAGTTAGAATAAAATATCAGCACCTCTTGTTTCAGGGAGCAGTTGGAGGATCCCATGATCTTAGCCCAGTTAGGTAGTATATTCCATGGTGAAGAATGGTAGTGCCCCCGCCTTTAGAAGACAGGTGCAGTGTTTTGATTGAATAGATAATATACAAAGTTACCTTGGGCAATTAATCAATTACATGAATAGATTGCCACTCCTAGAATATGTACTACTAAGGTTTCAATTATACACATGATGTCTTTAACACATCAAGATAGAAAATGCAGAAAAAACAGCCTTGGTAAGAATCATGCAGGAGGCAAATGGGCACTGGAAAACATTCATGTTTTCTTCAGCAAATAATAAATCCCATTTAATAGACAAACCTGACTAGTCCTAAAATTCAATAATGTGAGTAAATAATGATATAAGGAAAGTCATTTGATCTACATCTTCCCAAATTTTAGTGTTGTGAGCACAGAAGCTCTATTGGCACAGAAGTAGTATCAACTAAAATAACTTTTAAAGGTCATGGCTGCCTCCTCCCACATTATACTCCTTCTTTCAGCATCCATTCTACATTCAACTCATATCTTAAAGAGTAGTAGATGAGCATTCAGTGTATATAAATTACCAGAACCCATTTTATAATGCATGCTGAATGATATTCTAGCAGTAGCTTTAAAATTACCACTGTAGCATCATTCCAATATCATAATTCTTAAAAAAAAACTGTGAAAGACATCACTCCATCTGTATGAGGAATGTTATTATCAATATTTTCTTCCGTCTAAATCATTCTAGAAGGTGTGATGACCTGAAATAAAAGTCTATACTAAATTCCAGAAGAAGCTGGAATTGAATGGATTGAATGGTTTGAATGCATGGCTTGGGAAATGACTATAGTAAGTGTCAGTGACTAGCAGCAAGGCAGTTTGGAGATGACAAATGTTGAAGGACCTCCTGGAATAACCCAGAATGTGAGGACAGACTTGTTACATAGAACAGAAAGTAATGGGTCATTTGGAAGCTTCCATTTGCACAAGTTCCTTATATCAGGTAGACAACAAGCCTTGCTCAGTCAAATCAGCTGTCATTATTCTGTAGCTTCTGCTCTTCTGCAATTATACTACCAAAGGAACCTTGGTTATCTTCAAATCATATAGGCAGCACTATGGATGACATCAATGAATTTTATGTTGAGTCCTTTTAATAATATGTCCAAGTTAAAATCCTTATTCTACTACCTATTACCTGCATAAATATGGAAATTTTATTTAAATTATGTTTCCAGAACACTAAAATAACCTGTGCCTCATGGTTGTTATGAGAATTAAATGACTTATCCATGTAAAACACATAATACAATGGCTGATAATTGTTGGGGTATATTATTTTAAGGTATGTTACTTTTGTTTATGTTGCATTTGTTTAACACTGTGAAGTTGTGTTACAGTGCCTGCCTAAAACACCTGATGGTCTAATAAAGAGATGAAAGGTCAATGGTAAGGGAACAGAAAAGATAGGCAGGGCTGACATGCAGAGATAATTCATAGAAGGAGAAATATGGGAGGAGAAAGGAAGGAAGACTGAAAGGAAGGAGGAGGATTTCAGGGATCAAAAACCCAGCTACACAGCAAGACATGGAATAAGAGTAAGATTTATAGAAGTAAGAGAACAGGAAAAGTCCAGAGGCAAAAGGTAGATGGGATAAGATCAAGAAAGCTGGCTAGCAACAACCTAACCTAAGGCTGTTTATATTATATTATATAACCTAAGGACATTTATAATTAAGAATATGCCTCCATGTGTGATTTATTTAGGAGCTGAGTGGTGGGCCCCCTAAAAGAGAAAAAAAAAAAACCAACAACATTTTGGCATTCCAACATGGGCCTGAATTTCCATCTAGGGCTTAAGAAAGCTGAGAGAGAGAGAGAGAGAGAGAGAGAGAGAGAGAGAGAGAGAGAGAGAGAGAGAGAGAGAGAGAGAGAGAAGAGAGAGGATACAGCTTCTTTAAGCATTTCTGCTTGCTGATGAGCCCTTGGGCAGCCAGTCTATTAAGTAGGAACAAAAAGCTAAGTATAAATACCTGTCACAGTGCAAGCATCAGCATTCTAGAGCTCTAGGAAGGTTGAATGCAGTTCTTGTCACCAACCTCCTACTGGGTCATGGATTTTAGGCTTGGCCTTCATGACCCAAGAAGTGGGCAGAGCCATCTGAGAGCCACACACAGAGGATCTAGGTGTAGATAAGCAGTCTAAAGTTTGCTAGTACACTCCAAAAAGACTACAGATATACAGTAAAAGATATCCAGATGGAAAAAAAAAAAACCCTATAAACAGGTTCTAGTGTGTTTTCCAATGTGCAAAGGCCTAAGAAATAAGAAAAGTATGGATAGTCATAGAAAGAAATAGCTTAAAAATAGCAAAATAACATCTTTAAAAAGAGAGTAAAGGAAATATAAAATAAAAAAGCCACACAAGATAGGAAATACATGGAGAGTCTGGATCCTATATAATGTTGTGTTGATTTTGATTTTTTTTTTTGATTGTTAATAAGCAAACTGCTAAGATACATGGAATTGAAAGAGGGACTTTTGAAATAACCCAACCTATATACTTTAGGAATGCCTTAACTTTAAGAAAGTAAAAAAAAATGTATTTTAAAAATGGAAATAAAAAATTCTTTGGAGTTTTGTTCCCACAGGAGGCAGGAGTTGTGGATTCGATTCCTTCAAGAATAATATGGATCAGGTTTGATGGAGACCTCCTGAAACTTGACAGGTGATATCTGTCAGCAAAGATTACTGCTAGTCTTCCCAGGACTTGGTCATTATCTCAAAATTTTCTCTCTGGGACCCTAAAGATGATTCTCCCACACACAGCATGAAGCAGTGTGGAGAAAACTATGCCTGCATTTCCAAGAGTTTGGGGTTATGGATGGTCTTCGATTTTTCTTGGTGGACTATGGATGTTTGTTATATTTAGGGGAATATAAGAATATAGGATAAAAACACAACTGTTAGTCTCAGATATTTTGCATTGGCATGGATTCTAGTATATTGATACAAATTCAAGGTTATTTTTGTTACACTGTATATATACTTCTACTCTTGTTTAAAGGACTTTTGTGTATTAATACAAAATTGAGGTAACTTTTGTTGCAATAAACTGTATATATGTTTCTATTGATAAAAACTTAAGGTTATTTTTGTTACAACATATTTTATGTATGTTTCTATTTTTGCTTAATGTATTGTGCCTATGCAATTCATTTAGAAATATATTGTGAAGTCCTAGTTTTTGAAAGCTATTATTATAACCTATATAGGATAATCAGGAACACAGGTTAGTGGTTAGTCATTTATAACAATAAAAATTGTAGATATGTTAGGTATCCTTTCCAGATCACACACACACACACACACACACACACACACACACACACACACACACACACACACACACACACATATATATATATATATATATATATATATATATATATATATATATATATAAAATAGATAGATGATCTTCAACCTTTCAAAGACCTACAGGCATTTAAAATGTTTTGTTAACTTAGTGCTTTTCATGAAAATGAGACACATCTGCTCCTGACAGCACCAATTTACTTCAGAGATGATGGGCATCAAAGGAACTCCTTAGGGAGTTTGCTTTCAGTGTGACAAGACTAGCCATCTGGGCAAGAAGCTGATCTTGCCTGGATTGCTTGACAGAATGTTGTATAAACTGGACCTGCAGGAACCACAGGAAATTGACTACTGAAATTTGCCAAAACAAGTCAGGATGGTCCTTCAGAGTTCCTGCTTCATAGAAGAAACTGCCAGACATTCTATAAGACACAGAGGAAAGTGACTAACAAATTTTGTCGATGTACTTGGGACAGTCTTTCAAATTTCTTGCTTCATTGAAAAGCCTGACAGATAAGATAGGTCTGTAGGCTAAAGATGGATGCCCCAACATTGGAGAGAAAATTTGGATGACTGTTCAGGAAGTCAGATGTCTCTGTCATTTATAGAGTTTTTGGAAGTTGTTTGCAATGCACTTTTTGTTTCCTTAAATAATATTATATCCTCTGGGTCCTTTGATACAGTTGAAGACTAGATAGTTATACTTGAAGTTTTCCTTAGATATGATAGAAAGTAAATTAGGTATACAATTTTGGATTTACTAAGATAAGATGGATTATGGAGTATTTTCTTTAAAAGTATCAGACACAAATGAATTGGAATTTGGTACATTGTGAATGCAATCTGTACTTGATAATTGTTCTTATTGTATATAATCTTATTATTTTAAAGTTAAAACCTTGTTCATTTTCGTTTAGTAAAAAGGGTAAAATGTGTGGAATATTATTTTAAGGTATGTTACTTTTGTTTTCACTGCATTTATTTAACTCTGTGAAGCTGTGTTACTGTGTCTGTCTAAAACACCTGATGGTCTAAAAAGATCTGAATGGCCAATGACAAGGCAGGAGAAAGGATAGTCGGGGCTGGAGGCAGGGATAATTAATAGGAGAATCTGGGAAGAAAAGGAAAGAAGGAGTGAGAGAGGAAGGAGGAGGATTTCAGGGACCAGATACCCAGACACTCAGCTACACAGCAATCTATGGAGTAAAAGTAAAATTTATAGAAGCAAGAGAACTGGAAAACCCCAGAGGTAAAAGGTAGGCAGAATAAGTTAAGGAAAGCTGGCAAGAAAGAGGCCAAGCTAAGGCTGAGCATTTATACTTAAGAATAAGCCACCATGTATGATTTATTTGGTATCTGGGTGGGTGGCAGGCCCCCCAAAAGAGCAAAAACTAACCAACCACAGATATTAGTAGGCAGCATGTAAGCAATGGTTAGGTAGATGATAGAAACAGCATATGAAGACTACATAAACCAATGTCCAATTGTGAGTAGTTGGTAAATTATTCAATTGAAAATATTCATAGTACAAAATAGTGAGTTTCTGCCATGTCAGAGGACTGAATACCTTGGGCACATTAACGTTTAAAATGCCTCATCCAGCCATTTTGTTGTATTAGTTGAAGGTCAGTAAAACATAAATAGCCAATTGAGGAAAGAAAGCACAAATACTAATTGTAGCTTAATAACCAGTCACAGAAATGTGGTCTAGAGTAGATCAACCCATATTCTTTCCCTGAAAATCACATTTATTGTTTTTACATGTAAATGGTGTCTTCTTTTCCCTTGCTTTCTTCCATATTGATCTCTCATTTCTGTTCATTAAGTATGGACGCAGTAGCTTGCTTTTAGCATAACCACAGCTTTTAGCATAATGAGATAGATCATGGTGATAAAAGGAACCTACAATGTATGGATCTAACATAACTTCCCATCTGATGCTAAATATTAATGAAATCCAATATATTAATAACTGTCTTTTACTATATTTATCATCCATCTTAAATATATGCATACACACATAAGACTGCATGCACTGTGAAAAGCTATTACATCAATATACTAATATATAACTAAGACTGGTGGGATTGTGTGCACATACAAGCATACATGTGTTTTGACTATTCTGAGAAAAGTTGAAGCATGGTAGGCATATGACTTGCTAAATACTGGATTTAATTATTACTTTTTGTACTATCTGTATTGGTTATGCTAGCTATGTTTGTCTTTCTTTAGATATATAGTTCCTGGTGTTAAAGTGAGAAAAATAGTTACATAACCCTGGGGAGGAAATAACCCCCAAAATGCTGCATCCTGATCAGTTGAACAATGTGAGACAACATATTTTATTCAATATTATCTTTATATACTCCTTCTACTGCAATGACATACATGTTAAAACTTGGAGCAGTGATACAATGTTCTTTCGAAAACATTTCATTCATGCCTTCAATATCACCAAGATGGATAAGCTGGGAGGGAGCAGATAAAGACTTACGGTTACGTAAAGTTTTAATTAAAAGTTTGGAACATAATTCAATTTTCATGAATCTTTTCTCAATATTTTTTCCATCTGCTATATATTTCAGATTTTGCAATCTACATATACATACATATTCAATATCCATTTACTAAAAGGATATGCGTGCATGCATGCATCACAGGCTAATTGCTATCATAAATATTTAGAATTTACAAAATCTTGAAAAAAACTGTTGGGTGCCATTTTCAACACATATCCATGTCTTTGGTATGTTGATAAATACATGAAAGTATTCATGTTAAAATGCTTCCTTCATTTTATTTGCTTAAAAGTATGGTAAATATTTAATGTATTTATTAAATACTATATACCTTTAATACTAAAAGCACTTTGCTTATTTTTCCTCCATAATAGTGAATGGAAGATATAATTTTAGATGCTTATTTAATGTACTCATCTATATATTGAATTATGATTTAAATAAAATAGAATAGTGTTTATATGACATTTTCTAAATTGTATTTCTTTTGAATTGACATATCTATGGTTTATCACTCAAAAGAATATTGGGCTGTGACTGAAAACACAAGAATGCAAAATTTAAAATCAGTTATAAGAACAGTGTTTATTGGTATATACACAAAGAAAGAAAACTTTTGGTCTAGTACTCCATACTAGCATTGTAAGATTTTTTTTCCATTTTATTTCTTATCATTTTTTTCTAAGTGAAAAATCATGCTAGAACTGAGAACTGTTAATTAAAGCTGCTAACTCAGATATATGTATGTATTTGATGGTTGGAGTGTGGGGACATTGTGTTCCTGGGGAGGAAACCTAGAGCTTCATAATGCTTCAACACATTCTATCAAATAGGCTGTGTGTGTGTGTGTGTGTGTGTGTGTGTGTGTGTGTGTGTGTGTGTGTATGTGTGTGTCAGTGTGCATGGACTTGTAAACAGACACAAGAACCCAATTTCAGGCACTTTTCTCAAACACCATTGACCTCATATTTTGTGACAATGTGTCTCATTTTGCCTGAAGTTTACCAGTGCATGCTGCTGCTTTGCCTTTTAAGTGGGTGCTGGAGATCTGAACTCAGGCCTTCATGTCTATGAGGCAAGCACTTTGTCAAGAACACCATCTCCAAAGTCCCCAAATTGGTTTTAATTTAAGAAAGAAAATAAGAAGTAAAGGATAAAAGATCTAGCAGCAAATAGATAGGAGACCTAAAACCACAGTAGTTGAAAAATTGGATGCTCTGAATGTGAAGGAAACAATTCCTTGCAGTAACCACCCAAATCAGCAACTTTTCAGAACCTTTGCATTCAGATCATTGCCACATTGACTGAAAGTAATACAGCAGGGATCAGTGGAGCACATCACACAGCAGGTGGAAGACCACTGGTTTTTACTCACATTGTCACAAGACTCTTAACAACAACAAATCCTGGACCTCTTTCACACTAAACAAATATATTAGAACAGACGTTTCCATGACATCCTAAAGTAGGCAAAGTTGTCTGTGAAGGGCACATGTGCACAACAATGTAAGTGAGAGTGTTGTTGAAATGGTTGGAGATCACTAAACTGTCAAGCCAGGGTCAGGCAGTTCCACTTCTCATGTCAGCTGCAGTCTAGCACTTGTTTGCACCAGCAATTTGTTGGAGCACAGTCGTGCTTACTTATTGTCTAAGTGCTTCGGCCCTCTAAAGCAGTTGGTTGCTTTAAGGGCGACCTTATGGTTCACAAAGACTTCTTATCTATCTAGTTACACAAAGAGTTTGTCCATCTGCTCTAGAGAAAAAGGACAGGAATTCAGGTCAAATTTTCTCTGGATAGGGCAAAAATCTTATTATCTATTAGAAACTTGTCTCTAGAATTTATAAATAGTTGTTACACCTTGGAATTTTCTCAGCTACAGGAAAAAAGGTGCCAGGGTATCAACTTTTTTTTCTTACCATAAATGCTAAAGTGCACTTATATCCATTTTCTCAAATTAGGCCATTCAGTTGTTGCTAAAGTATGTGAATGACCTTGGGCAACTTCATTAGGTTGCAAACTTCATTGTATTTATATGCAAAAGGTAAAGCCTGTACTGTCTCGCATGATTTAGTAAAGACAGTAACATTTCCAGGTTCCTCATGTTTAAAAAACACGCATCTAGTATATGACAGCTACTTTGCTTCACATACATTTTTTGCAGGATATATGTAATGTAGGTTGTTGTTATTCGTTTTTACAATATAGATTTTAGTATATGTTTATAAACTCAGTGGTCATATTGCAGTTTCAAGCCTGTGCTGTGCCTCATACATGCTAAACATGAGCAAGCACTGAACTACATCTGCAGCCCCTTATTTCCATTATTAACAGAAAGAAGAAAGCGGATTTTTTATTGTTTTACTGACATGAATTTTATTTTTGGGTTTTCTTGTTTGATTGAACTGATTTTTATAAACATCAGACTGACAAGGTATACATTTGAAGTGTACAGTGTGGTAATTTGATAGCATACATGTGTAGTGAAGGTCACTGTTACATGATTTCTACCCAGTGTTGCTCATGCTGTATATTACATTATAAAAGTCACCTAATTGCTCACTTTTTGAAGAAAATGCATGAAAATAGAATCATGCTAACTTAATGAGTCATATAATTGACATTGCCTTATCATGTTATCTAAATTACCTGTGAAATCTAATAATAATAATAATAATAATAATAATAATAATAATAATAATAATATATTAAATTAGACAATAAGTCTAAAAATAGCATTTATCAGGACATTGATTATAATTTTTCATGAAATTTAACCTTTATGTTCTAATATCTAATAACCAAAATTAAAAACAATATTAAATATTTATATTATAAACAAAACTAAAGGAATTAATATAAAATTATTTTTTGAAGGAATGAGCAAAAAATAATTGAATCCCTTTTAGCTACTATAAATTACTGTCAGGGACAAGGACAGAATCTCTAGTTAGTGGAAAAATACAGACCCCCGATAAGACAGGGAACTAGATCATCTTACAGTCAGGTTGCCTAGCAACAGGACATTGAGTAGAGCCCTTGACCTTTTCACCCTGTAAGCATCCTACACAAACATCCTGTTAGCTTGCCCCACCCTATGCAGATAACAGCTTCTTGCTCCCCCCACCCTGCAGGAACTATATAAACCCTCCTGGAGAAAAATAAAGTTACACCTTGATCAGAATCTTGTCTTGGCGTATTTCCTTTGTGTCTCCTGTCCCTATCATTCCGTCCTTAGGGTGGTCGAGAACCCTTTGAAGCCCTGCTGGCCGGGGCAAATTACTAGAATTGACAATTACATGAGTAGCTTTATGTAATAATAATTTTTAATTTTAAATTCGATATGCTTACAAACAAATCTTACAAATATAAATTTGTTCAAAATGGAAAACTTCACAGAAAAATCTATTGTTCTTAGACTCCTTGGACCTGTTTTGGAAGTGAACACTTGAAATATTTATTATAAAAAGAAAATTTTATAATTTATGTTTTAATTATGTTTTTTAAATGACATAGATTAGTAATGTGGGTTTTGCATCATAGCTTAGAGATCTGTTTTAAAATATACATCACTGACTTTTCACTTTTCTGGTAATGGGTAATTGAACCCAAGTCTCCATGCTGGTAAGCATTCTTCCATAGAATTCTTGCCCCTGACCCTTAAATGTCATCCTTTTAAAATATATTTTTAGCATAACATTAAAATACTAGTGCCTTTCTCTTCTATATTTATAAGCAGTGATCTTGATATTTATATCTGAAAACATTTTTTAGTATTGCCTGTGAATAAGAGAGGAAAAGATAGGTTATAAATGATAAAACTATTTTCTGCTTTACCTTGAATAACCTAGTCATAGGAGCCATTAGTGATAACCCTGAGGTACAGATGCTAAGATGTTAAGGCAAGGGAAGGGGTGACCTTTTGGTTACACAGGTTACAGTTCAAGTGAAGTTAAAAAAATCTGTCCCCAGCAGCTGAATAATACTCCATTGTGTAAATGTGCCATATTTTCTTTATCCATTCTTCAGTCGAGGGGCATCTAAGATGTTCCCAGGTTCTAGCTATTATGAATAAAGCTCCTGTGAACATAGTTGAGCAAGTGTCCTTGTGGTATGATTGATTATCCTTTGTGTATATGCCCAAGACCTAATGCTGGGAACAGGGGCTGTCCCTAATGCTTTGGCTGGCTCTTAGAAACATACTCCTCATACTGGGTTGCCTTGCCCAGCCTTAATACAAAAAAAGGTACTTAGTCTTACTGCAACTTGATATTCCATGCTTTGTCGATATCCATGGGAGGCCTGCCTCTTTCTGATCAGAAACAGAGGAGTAGACAAAGGAGGCGGTGCAGAGGGGAGGTGGGGTGAGGGAATGGGAGGAGAGGAGAAAGAAGAAAATGTGACCAGGGTATAAAATGAATAAATTAAAAAAAATAATCTGTCCCCAGAGCAGCTTCAAACTACAGATGAGCACTTTTCAAAACCAAGTCATGTCCCTATTCAGAATCTTGTCTTGGGTCAAGTTGATGTGGAAGAGCTGCAACTGCAATGTGTATTTCATGTTATCATGTATGAGGCACAGCACAGGGTTAAATCTGCAGGATGGCTACTGAGTTCATAAGCTAAAAATACCTCTGTGCTTTGGGGGAAGTTCTTATCAGGAAAACACGAAGTTAATCATATGAGAGAATATCTCAAGTTTTATGATAAATCAAAAAAGAGACATAAACCAAGCTCATGAGCTGGGTATGCCACCATTAACAGAAGGCTATGATCACACAGGTGTCTTGGTTGTCAACGCCAGGGCTTTTACCAGATCCACCTCCTGAAGGGAGGAACAGAATGGGGAACTCAAAGCAAGAGCCCCAGTGTGAAGCACTTTAACTATGGCACCTGCTAGGGGTTAAAACAGGCAAGAATTGCATCTGTTTGTATCTCAGGAAACTTGAGTTTACAGAGCCAAAAGTTCAGTGGGATAGAAATTAGCTTTCTATTTGTGGTATTTATTATTTTTAAATTATCTTGGTGTTGAAGATATTCATTTCGTTTCTCAGTTTAACTAAGTTAAATCACTCCACTTGAAGATGTCTATCCTTGGGCTTAAAGCATTGCCAAGAGCGAATTGACAATCACAATTGTACTTGTCTTTTCCAATTGTCCACAAAGCTTCCTTTATCCACAGGTAAGAAATCAGACTGTGGAAACAATATTTGATAATCTGTAAAATGAGGAAGTCACAGAAAATATACACCTATTTCCTCTTCAGTCTTCTGCCATAAATATTTTATTTTCTCAATATTTCAAGTGGGTTTTTTAGAATATAGTCTTTGGGGGCAATTTGGCTTCTTGGAGCAAAATGATTTCACACTACCGGATAGTAGTTCTCAAAACTCAGTGAACATGAGAGAAGTTCACAGATGCCCGGGACCATGTCAAGGAGCTCAGAATTACAGTGTGAAGATAAAGCTTTAGTACTTATTTTGAAGCAATCCACCAAGATCATTTCTCTGCTAAACACAAAGAAGGGATGAAAGAAAATTAAGCCGGAAGGGTGTGCGTGCTGATGCTGGGAGGTCCCAGTGGACTTTCAGAGGGCTGGAGGAATTAGCACTTACATGTGATTGACTAAGAGCTGCTGAAACAGTTTACACTCACAGGAGAACGGAAGAGAGAGGGATTGTGACAAAGCTCTTCTCTCTGGCAGAACTGCTTGCGTGTTAGTGCTGTGACATGTGACACTTGCAGGGAGAATATCATGCTGTGGAATGTAACATTTCCTCAGTGTGCGAGAAAAGACACCAGGATGCACATGTTCGGGAAACTGGGTCATTCTTCTAGTTTTTTTTTTTTAACATAATATTAAATTATTGATGGAAAATAACTTTTAACTAACTCCTAAGAAGAAAGAATAACATCTAAACCAGTTTTGCACATTCCTTTTTGAATAGTTAAAAATTAAGCCCAGTTTCTGTGGTCCTTGTATGATTAAAAATTAAATAAATGAAATAATCAAGTTACATTTGACTACTTATGCAGTTCAATGAGACACATATACCACTCATAAGAAATTAGTAATGTGTTCTATGATATTTTGCAAATATATACAATGCATTTTCCTTGTGAGTACCATCTGTAAGATTTTAAGCATGCAAAGTATTTCGGTGCTTTAGGGAATTTTAAATAATTGATAGTATCATTTCTGAGAATAGTCCAAATGACTGATTATAAAATATGCTCCTATTTTAACTACTATTAACTCTTGAAAACAGTTTCTCCATTCCATAACCTATCTGGGCCTTCACTCTTTTACCCTTATCACCTAGAAGAGTTTTCATATTTTCCTGATATTTGATAGGAAAGGAAAAACAAGAATCTTCTGCAGAGTGCAAGGATTTCTAACTAGAACTCCTTGGCCTTTTTTGGAAACAGTATCTCAACACTCTCATCACACCATTCCAGTCTTTCCGCTGGCAAGGCTAAGCTAGGTACTCTTGACCAAGTTTTCTCCTAATTACCCCAGACTTACCTGAGCACTGGGTGCATTTGTGGAAGTAATCCTGGAGGAGCTTGTTCAGCTGTCTGTACAGCTGAGCCCGTGGCCCTGGAACTAAAAATGCTTTGCCTGTTCACTGAATTCACTGAAAAACCTGCCTGTAGGTGATGTACATCACACTTTTAAAAGAGGCATCTCCACGTGATAAAGCCACATCCTGCTAGAGCAGCCCCCAGCAAGAAGTGCCACAAAATGAAAATCGCACGAGGCAGCGGCAGCCCACGTGGTTCACAATCAGCACTGAGGACTTTCTCATATGGAAGGACTTGTGAAAAATCAGATGAGCTGAGAAGTCAAATTGAGCACAGTGGAGGGGGGATGAGTTCAGAAGGGCCTCTGAAAAGCTACACCTCACCTCAGAGTCTTTCTCCTATTTTTAGTCTGAACTTTATACTAAACTCATGAATTAACCCACAGAATTTGCATGGTAATTTCTAAAGGTTCTAGCTGCTGCCTCAGATATTCTCGAGTGCTTTTTCAATGTTATTGGTTATTATCAACACACACCTATAACCTCTTTATCTTAGTGGGGCTTTCAAATGAATTCACAGACATAAGAGAAGGAAACCACATTTTAGAAGGGGGTCAGAAACACATTTCAGAAGTAGAATCAGTTTATGTAAAATATGAAGTTAAATGTGCAGCTATGTAAAAGAAATAGGTATGATACTTATCACGTTAATAAGTATCTGTATAGCATATCCAATTGGCAAGTGATTTATGAGGCAAGTGATGGGACTAAGGCTAGAGAAGACAGTGTCCAATAAGTAACAGTATCTGAGAAGCAGATGGGCACTTCCAACCTCAGATTCCTGTCACAGAAGATCCCACTCTCAACCAATTGTTGCTGAATATTCAGAAACATACTCAAATATTAAGAAGAAATTTTATCACACAAATAGATAATGAAATAGTAAATGAACCTGATACCTTCATGCAATCTGACAGAAAAATATTTTCCAAAATGGAGCTCACATGTTTGTTCTTCTTTCATTTTTTTAAATGAAGGGGACAGAAAAATATGGATATTTTATCTTTGAGGTTCTTAGTTATAAATATGAGTAAATTATCTTAAAACTGACTAAATGTATTTCTGGAAATCAATAAAATTATATTTTGGTAATTACTAGTTGATAGTTCATTTATTAGAAAACCAAATATAGTCATGGATCTCTGCATCCAGATCCCAGGCCCTGGGTGGATCTCTGGGAGTCCAATTAACGAGAATGAGGAGGGTTTATATGAGCGAGAATTGTTGAGACCAAGGTTGGATAAAGCACAGGGACAAATAGCCAAATGAATGGAAACACATGAACTATGAACCAATGGCTGAGGGGTCCACACTGGATCAGGCCCTCCGAATGGGTGAGACAGTTGATTGGCTTGATCTGTTTGGGAGGCATCCAGGCAGTGGGACCAGATCTTGTGCTCATTGCATGAGTTGGCTGTTTGAAACCTGGGGCCTATGCAGGATTGTTTGGCTCGGCCTGGGAGGAGGGGACTAGACCTACCTGGACTGAGTCTACCAGGTTGACCTCAGTCTGTGGGGAAGGCTTTGCCCTGGAGGAGATGGGAATGGGGGGGGGGGGCGTTGGGGGGAAGGTGAGGGGGACGGGAGGGGGGAGAACAAGGGAATCCGTGACCGATATGTAGAACTGAATTGTATTGCAAAATAAATTAAAATAAATTAAAAAAAAAAAAAAAAGAAAACCAAATATATTTTCTAAATTGAAATACAAAAGTATGTGTTTGTCCTATTACCTGAAAAATATGTATCACAAGGCATTTAGTGATGATCACTTAAAGAAAGTAACTGATGAACTCTGGTGAAATATTTAGTGAAAGAATCAGTTGTATAATATTTATGAAGCAAAATGGTTTCCTGAAGTGCTTAGCAGATTCCATTTTGTGCAGATAAAATTTATAGCAGATTTTGTTTTATATAAGAAAGATTCAGGAAATAAAAATTGTTCTGTGTTGTAACAGACACATAAGAAGAGAGAGATGGATAAGAACAGAGGCATTGATATAAAATTAAAAATTAGGATGCTTATGGTAGGCTATGCCCCCACCTAGTTACTGCACAGAAGTTGCTGAGCTTTACCTAAATTAGAATAAAGAGTGAGGACATTAATATCTTAAATTTCCCTTGAAATTTGTATTATAATACTATTATCCATTCTAAACTTTTGAAAAGAATGTCTGTGAGACAGGGAAGAAAAAGACAATGGCAAGCTCTGTGCGAAAACTATTGTGAACCATTCTAGACTTCAAGTAGAAGCACATTATCTCAGGGTTAGTGCCAAGTTCCTAACTTGCATTTTAATGTTTTAGTTCACAATCATCAGAAGTCAGTCTACTACCTTTGTGTTAACTTAAAAGTTGGCTTCTATAACTAATCAACAATCCATCTAAAATCAGCAAGAGGGGAAGAGAAGGTAACAAAGTTAGTAAAGGTAGTACCTGGGCAGCAAGCATGAAGACCTACATTTCAATCCTTCAGGACCCACTTGAAAATCTGGGAATGGTCATTTATTTCTATAACCCCAGGCCTAATGGAAGAGGTAGATACCAGCTAAACCATGATGCTCATTGGCCAGCCAGGTTAGTTGAATAAGTGAGCTCAGAGTTCAGTAAGAGACTGTGTTTTAAAACATAAAGGTAGAGAGCAATTGTGGAAATACATCTCATATCAATCTCTGACCTCTGTAAGCATACACACAAACAAGCACTTATCATACACACACATATATAACACAACATACATACACACACACACACACACACACACACACACACACACACACACACACACACATACAAATCAACAAGCCTTTAAACTGAATTAAAATTTTCAAATGCTTTCTGAGAACACGATAGCATATTGAAACAGTGGTTAGTTACCTTTATGCTTTTAGGCAATGTGTTTATCACCCAGCTTGCTCCAATAGAAGACTAGCTACCGACATAATGTGCGAACAGAGGCAAAAGCAGACAGCTTCTGCATAGTCAGAGCCAGAGCTGCTTCTGTTTCTATGCTGGGATATTTTTCTTTCTAAGACGGTTTTGCAAATACTCACTTGTAGCCCAGACTGGCCTTATGCTTGCTACAGCCCTTTTTCATGCAGAGTGCTGGGATTATAAAGGTGACTCCTAGTTTGTGACCTTTTGTTAATACAGCTAGGCAGATAATGCCAATCAACAATGGTAATTTGTTACAGCCCATCTAGCCCCACCAGGACACTTAGATTTAATTCTGTAGCATAAAGTAGCACTTGGCATACTTAGCACTTCAAAGATATTAAAAGCTCTTCAAAACAGTTGTAAATAGATCAGTTTGATCTTCATATTGATGCTTTGTGGAATCTAGATGTATTTGTGTTGAGACTTGGAAAATCAGATGTCATGATGAAGGTAGATAAGAATCATGTTATGGACAAATATTCAACAAGGAAACAACAATTATTATCATGGCTGCTGTTACCTTGCCTTCTTATTCAATCAACTGACTAGAGGGATTGCCACCAGTCCTGGTGAATTTCAGATACTACATGACTAAAACAGTAATTGAGTTAGTTGAAAAAAGAAAGGCCTGATAGTTTATTTTTATTTATATCTTTAATAAAATTGTAAAGATTTGTATAATGTACCAGGATGGGTTACATTCAATTGAGTTGTTAGCCAGAGGGGTCCCATGGATATCCCCAAAAAACTCAGGTTGTTTTCAAGACAATAGTTTGCTCTCCACTGACAATGCCCTATTGCTGAAGGTAACACCCACAAAGCTCATTGAACACAGTAAGGTCAAAGTTGTACCTGTATAGAACCTTCACCCCTACCTTCTAGTGTCTTTGGTAAGGGAAAGTACTCTGCAGGCTGCCTAAAGAGAAATATAAACACCACCCCAGCCACAAAACCTTTGATCTACAATGCTATCTTTCCTGCATAATATGCTAGGACAATGGTGGCACAAAGCTTGCGAGAATAACAAACAAATGCCTAAATTGACTTAAGGTTAACTCCATTAGAAATAATTTATACCTAACATTGCTTGGGTAATGGAGAACCAGAGACTAGATATCGCAGAGACCTAGGGTAAAACCAAGTACCATTTTTGTTGTTGTTTTTTAAAGTAGTGATAAAATAACTTCTAATGATATTCTGCTGTATTCATAGATCAGTACCTTATTCAGCCATAAGATTCATCAGAGAAACTTCCTCCTGTAGCAGATTGGCAGAAATACAGAGACCCACAGCCAGAGAATATTCAGAGAGAGAGAGAGAGAGAGAGAGAGAGAGAGAGAGAGAGAGAGAGAGAGAGAGGGAGGGAGAGAGAGGGAGGGAGGGAGGGAGGGAGAGAGGGAGAGAGAGAGAGAGAGAGAGAGAGAGAGAGAGAGAGAGAGAGAGAGAGAGAGAGAGAGAGAGCTTGGTGCACTCAGCTCTAATTAAGATACCTTCATCAAATGCTTCCCCTCAGAGCTCACAGAACCCCAAAAAAGAAGAGATAGAAAGACTGTAAGAGCCAGAGGGAATAGAGGGCACAAGGTGAACAAGGCCTTCTACTTCAACTGAGAAAAGCTCATATGAACTCACAGAGACTGAAGCAGCATGAACAGGGTCTACACAAGTCTGCACTAGGTCCTCTGTCCTCTGTATAATATTGCTTTTAGTTTAGAGTTTTTACGGGGCATTTGAGTGGGTCTCTGACTCTTATGTGTTCTTTGGGCTCTTTTATTTTTCTGTTGGCTTGCTTTGTCCAACTTCAATGTGATGGTTTTTGTTTTATTATATTTTATTTTGTTATGTTTGGCTGTTATTTCCTAGAAGCCTGTTCTGTTCTAAGGAGAGACAGAAAGGGAATGGATTTGGATGGGAGGGGAGGTGGTTAGGAACTGGGAGGAGTAGATAGATGGAGGGGAACCTGTAATCAGGATATATTGTATGAGAAAATAATATAAGGGGATAGATAGATAGATAGATGAAATAGATATGGAGGGTAAACTGTAATCAGGGTATATTGTATGAGAAAATAATATAAAAGAATAGAGAGAGAGAGAGAGAGAGAGAGAGAGAAAGAGAGAGAGAGAGGGAGATGAACTATATGTGGAGGAAGGGACTCATAGGCTCTTCCTCACACTTATCTACTGGCAACCAACAAACTCTGGGCAAGGGTGAGGCATAGTATCCAGTTGTACACCTACTCACAAGACAAACAAATTCTGATGATTATCTCTGAGCTCAGAGTCACACAGATGATCTTGGTTAAACACTTTGGGACAACAAATAAAAGCAAAACTAGTAAATAGGGGAAAGCAATTGGTAGGGAAGAAGGACACTCATGGAGATGGGAGGAAAATGGATGGAGAGGTACTGGAAAACATAAACATACATAGTCAGGTTAGAACAAAATGTATTAGTACATATATAAATTAACAATATGTGTGCATTGTAGAATGCTTAAATCCAGATCATTAACATACAATTATTCAATTTAAAATTAATATTTTTGTAGAGAGAACACTGAAGACCTACTCATTCAGCAAGTATCAAGTGTATAGCACATGTTGAATGATAATCACCACCCTGAATAATTGATTTCTTGTATTTAACAAAAATTTTGTATTTTTAACCATCATCTTTCTAAGAACTTCTTTCACCTGACTCTAAGGAAGTTTTATATGTAGGCAAAACCTTTGTGCAGAAGGATTAAATGAACAGAGGCATGGTGATTAGGAGACCTGTTCAGCAAATCAGAAAACCTCAAGCACCATGTGTTAACCATGGGGTAATTTTTATTTCTCACAAAAATGTGAAGACATTACTGCATAGACATAGCTGCTGGGCTTGTCTTTCAGTTGAATCTAACAAATTACTGATCAGAGCTCTCTCCCTAATGTCAATACTGGCTTCCTCACAAAAAGACACAAAATCTATGTGCTACAAACATTCAGTGAAAACATTAATAAACTTCTAATAATTTCTGTAAGTTCTTAATTTCAAAGTCAGTATTAAATTTTCTTTTCCTGGTCAATAGAACAGAAAATATAATTTTTCCTATCCACAGAGTATTTTAGAGACCAGATACAATGGATAAAATGTGTGTGTGTGTGTGTGTGTGTGTGTGTGTGTGTGTGTGTGTGTGTGTGTGAAAGCCATGGAAAGACAGACTTTAAAGCCATTGATAGAATAAATAAAGCAATTCCCCATAAATTAATTTTACAGACAAAAGTAAAAGAATTTTCCTTTGAAAAGAGTTGATGAGAAGGAGACACCAAAAATCAGAATTTTTCGGCACTGTAGGCCAACACAGTAGCAATTATTCTCATCAATAAGGGAGCCATCCAAGCATAAAAGAATGTGAAACCAGGATGAATAGCAGTAGCAGCCAAAGATGATTAAACACTGAGAAACCAAAGAAGAAAAACCTGTGACTATAAGTAGTTTATTCCTCTTTTAAAAGGTCTTTCATGAGAGGAAATTAAAAGTTAAAATAGAACCCTGCTCAGTAAATCATTATATGGAAAGAGGCTTATGCTCACTGTGTGAAAGGGAGATGTAATTATTATCCCCTCCTAAGAATGTGAGAGCTTGCAGTCACCCTTTGTGTTGTCTCATAAGGATTTCTTCCATAATTCTGAGAATGGACATGGCTAGATTTTCTTGGCTACTTTGTGTCAGGCATGATATTGAGTAGAGGAAGATTTCCTTTAGCTCAGGGCTAATCCTTTCAGACAGACACTGTTCTTTTCCTTTTCTCCAGATAATCCAGAAAGGCTAGGGGATATTTATTAAGCACAGATGCTAGCACTTAAGTCTACACAGTTGGTCCTTAAAGCAGAGGCTCTTGTTCACTGGGACATACTTGAGTAAATCAGATATGAGCACAGTAAATATGTGTGACCCTGGCGTCATTTCCATGTGGGACATCACAGGGTTGAATTCTGTGTGATTTGTGGAAGTGCTCAATAGTCAGCTCATGCCACTGTCTGTGCAGACCTCAAGTCTCTGCAGAAAAGTGGGTATATGGTCCCTGAAAACCAGTGAGTAAATATTTTTTAGACTTTTCAGTATATGTTCAAGTAATGTTGATGCTAAGGACTTTCCCACCCACCCACTACCACAAGCACACAAAGTGAAAAAAAATCAATATGTAATCTATTGAGTATTACTTTATCCCAATAAAATTTGTTTATAGACACAAATTCAAGTCTGAAGTAATTTTATCATGTCACAAAACAGTCTTGTTTTTTTTCAAGTATTAATATGCTCAGGAGATCATATAAAACTATATGGTGGTTACTCCAGGTCATACACTCATATTTGAAGATTTGGATCAAGGAACCACCAGGAATGCAAAACAAAGGCAGCATGGGAAGTTACTAGAGAGAGAAACATCAGAATAAAACTCATTAAAAGGGGCAAAAACTGGCGGGATTTTACATTCTTAAATTATTTTTATGTGTATGTTTTTTCCTTATTTTTATATGTATGTTATTTCCTTGACTGTATGACAGTGTACCATATTCATATAGTGCCTGCAGAGACTTAAAGAGTCAAATTCCCTGGGACTGGAGCTGTACATGGTTGTAGATGGAGTTGTAGATAGTAACCATGACATAGGTGCTAGGAATCAAGCTCAGGTCCTCTTGAAGAGCAGCCAGTGATCTTAATTACTAAGTCATCTCTCCAGCCTTTGGAGATATAATTAGAGTAGGGAAGGAGGTCAATGCAGAAGAAGAAAATTGAGGAGGGAAGATAACACTAATAAGGATGTTTGAGAAAGCCATAAGGAATCAGAATTTTTGTTTATCTAAAATTACATTATGTATGTGTGTATATATCTGTATGTACACACATATATGTATGTATATGTACACACATTTGTATATGTGTATTGTGTACTTTATATGCAGTTATGCTACTTGGGCTAACAATGCTGCTTCCCAAAGCCAGAGACTATCTAATAACCAATCCCAGTACCAGAGAAACCTGCTGAGTTGTTAGTCAAGGGAGTCCAAGAGGCTCCCAAAATTAAATAGAATCTATTACTATTCCCCCTCAATTGCTTCGCTAAGGTTGAAGGTAATTCCATTTTGCTGAAGACATTTGGCTTTGTGCACACAAGATTCAGAGGATATGAACTGGATCTGACCTGAAAGCCTTCTTTCTCCCTGAGTACTAGATATCGTAGTACAAAAAGCTGGGGGGTAAGCCGCCAAGGCAGGAAGCAATCAACCCAACTGAGACTTCTATGAACCACAACAATGACCAGAACAGCAAGATATCACTGAGGGTGCAATTGTGGCACTCATATCTTGGCAGTAACTAAGAGCTTTCTAGTTGGACTTAAGGCATTCTCAATAAAAGAGGAATCATGCCTGGTACTGGAATTATGGCCAACTACTTGGGGCTAGTGAGGTCGTAGATCTAGGAGGAGATTCTCCTATCACCACTTATTAAAATAAGCATAGTTCTTTTTTATATAATATTTTTATCCTTTTTATTGGAAATGGTTTCTTCTCCATTATAATATATTCAGAATCCAGTATCCCCTCTCTCTGCTTCTCCCAGTTCTTCCAAATCTATCCTCCCATCCTGATCCATTCCCCTTTCTGTCTCTCATTAGAAAAGAATAGGGTTCTAAAGGATAATAATAAAATTAAGAAAATAAAAACTATCAAATCATATTTGGACAAGAAAAATAAACAGAAAGAAAGTAACTCAAGAAAAGGCACAAGAATCAGAACATTCTAAATACTTATCCTTATACCCACAGATAAGGGTAGCTCTCTCCTCCCATTAAAGTTCAGGTTTGTAACAGAGAGAGATTAATCCAGAATACCATGACTGGTTAAAATGCAGAAAACAGTTGATTGTAGGTACCCAGGCCCAGTGGATAATATCTATAATATGACTTCTTTGTCTGGGTTCAGGGAACATCATGAAAGAGGGATAGGAAGATTGTAAGGGCCAGAGGACCAGGAGTACTGCTGTGAGAGTGTGTCTCCTAGAAATGACAGGGAAGCTGCATCCATGATACCTGAGCACCATGGCTGCCAAAATGTGAGTTGAATAAGTACAACAGCAGCGAACATGCTAACATCTGGGGCATGCTCAATGACGTTACCACTTCCCCAATACGATACCAGGTACAAATCAGGTCTAAAGCAGGAGGATGCTGTAAAACTGAGTCCTACCTTTGTGAATTAAAATTTAAAGTTAGGATATCAGGAAGGAAACTCAATGAAGGCTTGTGAATATTTACTGTGGTAATATTGGAAAGTTTAACAAAGAAGTAGAAATAAAACATTTAATCTTTTCTTGGAAGCCTTGGAATGAAATATGGAAATTTACCTGTCAAAACTTTGTGTAGTTCTCTCTCATATTTTTCTAAACTCAAAAAAAATGCCCTCTCTCTATATTTTATCCCATTTCTAAGTTAAACTAGGTTATCTGGTTTATAATACAGTTTTCAAAAGTCACTTTCAATTTTGTATGTTCTGTAGAGCCTAAATCTCCAGAAAGCAGCAAAAAATAAAAACAGAATGCCTTATCTGCTGCCCATTTTGATAGATGAGGCCAAGTAGCAAGTCATCTTGCGTGTAATTGCACCTTTTGGCATATCTGCAGTAACACTCAAAACTCCCAGGAGCTACCCATTGTATCAACTTTATTTTCTTCAAACAATTGCACTAGTAAATTGAAAATCTAAGGAAATGTCTGCTTTAACCTTTAAAATTAATAGGAGAAACAAATACACATGCTGGTTTCAAATATATAAATGCACACATATATGTGTCTATATGTGTATGTGTTCTTCTAATGTGTTTGTGTTATCCAGATTGTCACATAGTCACAAATCAAGAATCACCAGCAATATAATAAGTTAACTAGCTCTCCTGTTGATAATTACTTCTTTATGTTTGTATGCATGTGTGCAGGTACAGAGGTGTGTGTGTGTGTGTGTGTGTGTGTGTGTGTGTGTGTGTGTGTGTGTGTGTGTGTACGCGAGTTTTGAGGGGTGCTTCTAAAAGCCAGAGCACAATCTCTGGTATCATTCACGGGTCCTATCAACTTTTTTGTTATTAATGTTGAAACAGAACACTCTGTATCCTGGAGCTCAGCAGGAAGGCCAGGCTAGCTGCCCAGGCAGCTGTAGAATCTTCTTGTTACTTCTCCCCAGTAGTAAACTACTGGCACAAACCTTTACACCTAACTTTTTTGTGTGGGTTCTGGGACTGAACTGTGATCCCCATGCTTGCAAGGTCAGCACTTCATTGGCTGATCCATTTCCCCAGTCCAGCTAATTATTTCCTAATCCAGATTATAATTCATTTAAGACTAGGTAGTTCTAATGCATGGTTGCCATGATTTGGGTCCCGGTGGCTTTGATCTCATGTCAAGGCAGCATCTCCTTTCTTTTACAAAAGCAAAGGTATGCAACGTTTTATCATTAACATTCCAGAAGCAAACATGAAGCTTTTAGAGGAATGCAACTTTAAAGGTAACAGTCAGAAAATGGGTGAATCCTTTTTCCAAGGTGCTAGTGTGTTTGTTACATTCCATACACCTGTTTACACCTCACAACTTTGTCCAATTGATTTACGAGGTCTCCCACAAATCAGCAGAACATGTTTTACCACAATGTAGCTAACTGCTGAAAACAACAACAACAAAAGAAAAGGAAGAAGAAGGAGGAGAAGAAGAAGAAGAAGAAGAAGGAGGAGGAGAAGAAGGAGAAGAAGGAGAAGAAGGAGAAGAAGGAGAAGGAGAAGAAGGAGAAGAAGGAGAAGAAGGAGAAGAAGAAGAAGAAGAAGAAGAAGAAGAAGAAGAAGAAGAAGAAGAAGAAGAAGAAGAAGAAGAAGAAGAAGAAGAAGAAGAGGGTTTTTTCCCACAAGGCAATATTTCCAGAAATATCAGAAGATAATCCTTGTTTTTAAAGTATGATGAAAAAAGGCATGTAGTACATGAAACAAGAGTCAACCCTTCATGCTGAAGATTAGTAGAACCTGCAGCATAGAGGATTCAAGGGATGAGAAAGATCCCTGGCACTCTCAGAGAGAGTTAAGTGTAAAAAGAGCATTTAGGATGGAGAAGTAATCTCTAAATTCATTGGTGGGAAATGGTTCTAAGTGCTTTAAGCATCCCTGGAATCTTAGCTGTGCATACTGTGGTGGTAATACCTTTCTCAAGGAATTGCTCTCTTTTCTTCATACAACTTGTTCCACCCATTCTTTCTTGATTGTATACCTTATGGAAAAGGACATCACTAAACAGCATTGGATTGTCTCCACTGATAAGGTAGCTGTGAAGAAAGACAGATCCAGAATGTAAAATAAGTTAGAACAAAATTGCAGTCAGCCACTTGAGAACGGTAGATAGAAGTTGTTGCAATTCCTATGTGACTGTGTCCTCAACCCTCTCATTTGCCAACATTGGCTGTGAGTCTTGGAAGCGGTACTTTGGCTATGATTCAAAAACTTTGTGAAGCACCAGTGTCTTGTAAAGATTTTGGATTCCAATACCTGCCTCCTAGACACTGAAACAGTCTTTTCACAATTTGAGGGGCTATGATATAGGACATTGTCATGTTTTTGTTGTTTTGTTTTATTTTGTTGTCTTTTCCCTAATGATAGTTTTCCCAAGTCTTCCAAATTCTCTGACTCCTTGTTGCCAGCATGGATGGCACCATTTGCTTTTCCCATTTGACTTGCTGTATATTAGAGAGAATGCCAAAAAGGAACGGCAGTTCCTTGAAATTGAACTCAAGTAAGTTAAATGCCTCCTGAATAAATGCATCTCTTTCCCAGGCTGAGGTAATTGCTTTTTTATTTATCTCAAACTATTTTCATCCTTTCCCATAGCCTAATAGAGTCACTCCCTGCACAGTGCATTTCCATCACAGAAGCTCACAGGATACCAGCTTTGCTGATAATAAATAAATAAATAAATAAATAAATAGAACCTCAGAGTCGATATTATAGCTAGTGGAAGCTGAAAGTTTATGTTTATATATTAAATTAAAATTGCTTTCTGCCCATATTATACCAAATGTAAATGGTAGTTCAGTCAGGCAGCAGGCAGGAGTTGGCTACTTTTGAGACAAGATGTCTGAAATTTCTATTTCAGGGCAAACACCCTTCATGAGCCATACATTTATTAAGAAACTAATATGACAGCATCCATTCTAATCACATTTAGTATCTGTCTTGGGCGAGACTGAAAGTCTGAGTGAAGAAAGAGAGCGTTAATACCGTTTAAATGAGCATGGCTGATGAATACTCTACTTAAAGTAAATGAAAAAATTCAAATGGAAGGAAATCATTTTAAGTGACAAAAAGAGAGTAAAGATAAAAAGGGTGCATTATCATTCCACACTGAACCATTATCTATGTCACAAGAATCGCTCCTTAAAACCAGTCAGAACTTGATACTTTTTCTCACAAGTAGACACCCTGGGAACTCTGTGATCTGAAGTCTGCAGTTGTTTCAGTGAACAGACATCCACAGGCCCTGAATGATATACAAAGTCATTTTACCAATGAGAACTCTCTTGTATCACTAAAACATACACCCCTCACAATGTTCCAGAGGCATTATAACTAAGATATCTGCTATTAGTAGACACATATGAGCAATAAGTATGATAGCACAAAATAGTTATGCTTTATTCATATTTAGCTAGGGAAATGGGAATATATTTGATGCTACACAGAGGAACACTTTTCTAGAAAATTGTACCTTTGGCTTCCAAATTACTTCAACCTTCTCTGCTCCCAGACTTGATACTTAATGACTATTCTGGTTAAGCACATACTTGGGGATAGTAATTAATTTAAAGATAAGAAGCAGAAAACATCTGGTAAATGTGTGGCATTCCAACATCCCACAAGCAAACAGACAAAACTAATTGATTATAACACATTTTTTTTTGAGCAAGCCAATATTTAGGCTAAGATGACACAGAGATTAACACAGGATAACAGCTAACCATTGGCCCATGTCTTAATCCCTCAATATTAGGACAAAAGGAGAAAACTTGTGGCTTATAGGACTTTTGCTAAATTAAGGAAGAAATAATGAGGTTTATTTAAGTATGGCTGCAATGCACAGATGTATAAAATCAGAAGCGTTAAGTCATATATCAAATAGAAATACTAAAACAAGAAGGGATCTTAGAGAATATCATTTAATCATAAGTAAACTGGCTCAGGACAAAGGCTTATGAAAGGATGGAGGACAACTATTATACTAAACCTAATCACTCCCATGTTTCCTCAACTGCTGCATTGAAATGGAATCAAAGTTCAGTTTCTCTGGCTGGAAAAGAGACTCAGGCAACTAGTAACAGTTCTAGTTTGGGGAGTTGGTGAGGAACAGAAAAACCTGCTTTATTATTAACCATTTAACCTTCTTCTTCTAAGCTCAGTCATCAAACTGCCATTATGATCATGGTTTGCATTCCCAAACAACCATTGTCTACATTGTAGGAGGGAATTTATGTTGTATGTTTCTATAAATGTCCAAGTTTGTACCAAAACAGTAATTTGAAAGAGAGATAAATTCATGTTCTGATTTAATACCAAAGTCCTATGAACTTAGTGAATATTCCTGAGATCTGCTTTAACTATCCTGACACATTAAAACTTCTAAGACTACAAGTTTCAGGGCCAGGCTCTAGGCTAAGTTTCAGAAAAGTGTTGTGAGTCCATAGCATGGAAAGTCAGGGAATTTTCTCCTAATTACATAACCCTGCCTCTTGATATACTTCCCAGCTGTTTTTCTTCAAATTTTCATTTAATGAATTTTCAATTATTCAGCAAAATGGGCATTCCTGACTTAGAAAATAAATTAGACCATTTCACACAAATGAATTTATAATAAGATGTCTAATAACAGACTCTTGTGTCACCTTTAAAATAAGATTTATTTCTCCTGAGTTTTTTTTAGAAGTGCCTTTTCACAGTAGCAACTAGAAAAGACAAATATTTGGTAAAGACAGTATATGGATTTTATGATATGTAAGTCAAAAGCATATGTGCTTCAAATGATGAGATTATGAAGAGTCCTTATTGGTATCCACACTTACCATTTTATTTCAATAAACTATCTGTAGGAAAGGATTGCAAATTCAGTGAAACAGCTTCATCATAGGTTAACAATTTATACTTAAAACGTCTAGCTGGAACTAAATTGGAAATTTCTTTTCGCACACATATTTATCTATGTGAGAGGGGACATAATTTCTTCATGTGGACAAAGAATAGACAAGACACAGTGCAGCTTCACTTGGCTTTTTATTTATCCTGCATGTATTTATTTGAGAAGATAAAGGTGCTAGGCAACTTTATTAGTGTTACTGAATATTTGCCATTTTTCTGCATCTTTCCACTGGAAATTTTTAAAATTGTCTTCTTTATTTCAGGTTTCAGGAATACTCACTTCTGATGTGACAACTACACTCCCATTTCAAACTGAAATCCAAAAGTAAACATCAAAAAATACCCCTCAAAATATAGATAAAAGGTAAGGTAGACTATAGGAGTATCTATGTATTGTCTAGCCACATGTTCTTAGCTCTATTATCAGTGCCAGATGTAAGTTTCAACTTGTGTTCTGGGCCTTAAATTCAACCAGAATTTGGTTGGTTACTACCATAACATTCACACCTCAAATGAACCAGCAGGCATGTCTTGTCAGGCTGGTCACTGTTGTTGTCTCCCTGGGTTTGAGGATCAAAATGGTGATTGCTTTTCTCTTCTGGTGCATAGCACCATCCAGCACTATGAAAAATAAGCAATAGGGATTAAGGCTCCACACGATTGATTTCTGCACGGTTTTTGACTCAAGTATGTGGTGTCTGCAGCACCAGGGTTTTACTATCAATATTCTGAAGGGCAAAAGAGCATCATCAGTAATGTGTAATGTTGGTGGGTCTTTGGAACATCACCAGACAAATCCAAAAGATTCAACTCATTCTTGGAGTTGGTCTTTTTTAGTTTCTACAGGAGTAGGAAATGCCTTTACTGTTTGTCTTAAAGTTTCTATTGCTGCAACAAAACACCGTGATGAAAAAGCAAGCTGAGAGGAAAGGATTTATTTCACTTTCACTTCCACAACACTTTTCATCACAGAAGGAAGTCAGAACAGGAACTCAACCAGGAAAAAGCCTGGAGGCAGGAGCTGATGCACAGGTTATGAAGGGGTGCTGCTTACTAGCTTGCTCATCATGGCTTGCTCAGCCTGCTTTATTAAAGAACCTGAGACCACCAGCCCAGGGATGGCACTACCCTCAATGAGCTGGTCCCATCCCCATCAATCGCTAATTAAGAAAATGCCCTACACATTTTGTGGTGATATTGTGTCCACCAAAATATTGTGCACCTTAATAAACTTATCTGGGGTCAGAGAACAGAACAGCCACTAGATATAGAGGCCAGAAATTGGTGGCACACACGCCTTTAATCCTAGCATTCCAGAGGCAGAGATCTACCTGGATCTCTGTGAGTTCAAGGCCACACTGGAAACAGCCAGGCATGGTAACAAGAGCCTTTAATCACAGGAAGTGATGTCAGAAAGCAGAAACGTATATAAGGCATGAGGACCAGGAACTAGAGCCTAGTTAAGCTTTTAGGCTTCTAGCAGCAGTTCAGCTGAGATTCATTTGGATGAGGACACAAAGCTTCCAGTCTGAGAAAACAGGATCAGCTGAGGAACTGGTGAGGTGAGGTGACTGTGTCTTGTTCTGCTTCTCTGATCTTCTAGCATTCACCCTAATACCTGGCCCTGGGTTTGATTTCATTAATAAGACCTTTTAAGATTCCTGCTTCAGGCTGGGCTGTGGTGGCACATGCCTTTAATCCCAACACTCGGGAGGCAGAGCCAGTTGGATCTCTGTGAGTTTGAGGCCAGCCTGGGCTACCAAGTGAATTCCAAGAAAGGCACAAAGCTACACGGAGAAAAAGCTACACAGAGAAACCATGTCTCGAAAAAACAAAAAACAAAAAACAAACAAAACAAAACAAAACAAAAAGATTCCTGCTACAATGTTTGCCTAGAGCCAGATCATATGGAGGCATTTTCTTAAGTGAGGTTCCCTCCTCTCAGATGACTTTACCTTCAGTCAAGTTTACGTAAAATTATCCAGCACACTGTAAGTTAAGACTCCTTTACTCTGCCCCCATCCTTTTCCAAATTTAACCATTTCTGTACCATTATATCCTTTAATCCTTTATATCATTGTTTTCTATCTCCATCCCTTATATTTCTCCATGGTTTTGTACTAATTTCCAAATAGAACACAAGTATCTAACTCTATAAAACTAACATCCAGAATGGAAGAAAATATACATTTGTCGTTCTGAGTCTCAGTTACCTCACTCAGACTGAGTGTTTCCTGGTCTATTCACTTAACTGTAAATGTCACAATTTTATTTATCTCAAATGCTGAATAATATTATTTTATGTAAATGCAACCTATTTTATCATCCATTCATTAGTTAATGGACATCTAGGCCACTTCCACTTCCTAGCTATTGTGAGTAGTGCACACACTATGCAGAATAATAGCAGCTCCCATTTTGAAACAAAAGAGGTAGTTCTACAAATACCAACCCTAGTTCTTAATCAAAATATGTTTGGGATTTTTGAAGAAGGTGTCTATAATTCACTAAATCCTCCCATCATTTCCTGTGCATATATATTTAGGTGTTCTTGTGTCTTGATGAAAAATATGGAAAACTATCTTGATGGAAAATCAAAGACATTACCATGTATTTTATAATAATAATTCATAAAATAGTTAATGAAATTTCAACAATTATTTTCAATGACACACACACAAGAGAATGCTATTTATCCACAAAAAGAATGACATATGTATTTAATCAGAAATACCAAGTCAAGGATCAAAGCACATGCACAGAAATTAATGTCAAGAGATACAATGATGTATTGTGAGTGGATCTCACAGATTAGAAGACAGAATGAGGCAAAAGCAAATGATAGATCACAATGAATTTTTTCTGTCTATCTATCTATCTATCTATCTATCTATCTATCTATCTATCTATCTATCTCGCTCTCTGTCTACCTGTGTGTATTCTGATAGAGTTTATCTAATTCTGAACACGTTTTAGGAGAAATGATGAACATTTATGAAATTCCTAATTACCTATGTCTAGACAGGTCATAGGACCAAAAAGAAAAATTACTTCTGTGATATTGCTAAATGGATATATGATTAACGTACCTCTGAATGACTTATCATTGTACACATAGATCAATGTTTCAGTCAACCCTTATCTGAGAAGCTTCTGTGTGAAGTAGATGGTGGTTAGCACAGAGTTCCACAACTAGAAGATGTGGAGAGAATAAGATTGTAGAATACTCAGGCCTAAAAGGAGCATATACCCTGCAAATCAAGTAAATGCACTTTTACTATGTCATGCTTTTATTTTGGGTGAGAGAAAATAAAAGTCTGAATACTCTCCAGACAAGAATTCAATTCATACAACCATTTAAAAGTTCTTACCAGATGAAAGATTAGAACCCAAATAGTTCTAGAAATAAAACAACTTAATGTTTAAGATAAACAATTACAATGGAAAAATAGTAGTTGAATCAATTGGAACTCCAACTGAGCTTAAACACAGATAAAGAATTGTCTTAGTAGAATAGAAAAGTAAGCATAATAAAAGTATAGGTGATATTTCCATGAAAGGTGTTCTTTAAAACTGACAAGTTCTATCTCAGGTAGCTTTATCTTGACCCACCCTTGATTCCTCAGTGTTAACACTTGTGGGTTACTTTACTGTGCAGCCCCATTTTCTCTGTGATTTAGTCTATGAAATGATGAGTGAAACAACAGTAACAAAATGATAGTAGAGCCAAGGAACTGATGTGTTTCTAATTGTAGCTCTTCCATAAGCTGAGAGTAAAGAACCAAAATTCACTGTCTTTCCTCTTTAAAAGAGACTACTGAAAAAGAATCAACAAAGAAGTTAACAAAATAAAAATAAAATAAAGAAACTGGGGCAAATCTGCATATGACTCTCTCAATGATAAGAACACGTGAATCTACATATCCTAAAACAATCAGTGATAATAAAAGCTAAAGATGTTGGGAACTTGAGTTTGTCAGGTATGAGTTAAGCGCTACATGTAATACATGAATTCATGGCTCATATGGAGTGTCTTCCCTCTGTTTTACAGCTGTCCCAGAGAAATAAGTGCCATAGGTAAGGGGTGCTATACCTACTGTGATTATGAGTAGAACAATAACTCATAAGTTTCATACTGCTCACATCTGTGAGTTGGGATATCTAGGTTCCTATAAATAAGACATATCTTTTCTCATGTCTATCTTAGCATAATGACTGAGGAACTAAGCTCTAAAGATATCTAGTCGGCTGTTGAATCCTACCTATTCTATTCAATTATCTTTGTAACCTTCATCAATGTATTTTTTCTGTTGTTGCCAATCTTCTCAGTGGCAACAGCTTCACAAAATGGTAGGGGTGCGTGAACTAGTTAGACAGGTAGACACAATGCCAGGTACCATTAATACGATGGGAACATTTCTTACTCCAGGGCCACCAATTAGTTTTCCAAAAGGTCATTATTGTCCAAAATAAGAAGCTAGCTAAGCAGATGGAGTAGCAGAAACTAAGCAGTGATATTAGCCTTGTATTTAGAAGATTATCTAGATTTAACTATTCACATCACATATGAGCTTAATAAACATTTGTCCGATAATTGAACTTAGCAACCAATATTTATTTTTAAAAATAATCTTTGGATCAAGATTTTATTTATTTATGTTTAAAAGTAGGATTAAAATGGAAATACTGAATCTTTAAGGGTAAAATTGAATCTATTATGAAAAGATGAATAAACAACACAAACCAAACCCTTTATGATCATTCCAAAGAGTGGTATTCTCTCATCAAATGTCCTACCACAGTGAAGAAACATCAGACAGAAGTATTATCAAGGAAAAATATATTTCTAATGTGTTGGAAGTACTCTCTATTTAACATGAAAAAAAACAAACTGTTCCAACCTTTCTTGCAGAAAAAAAATTTTTTTGAAGTCCCAATTTGCTTTTGAGCTCTCTGCTTTCCACTGTGGAAGCTTTAGTCTTAGGTGGCTTATCTGCTCTTCTCCTTCTTATTTTATCCAAAGAATAATTTAAAATTGAAACAATCCTTAAAAGCACAAGACAGTGCCAATATTTCCCATCTGCTTATAAAAAGTAATTATCCAGAAAGTCCTAATCTCTATCTAAATCCAGGGTCTTTCAATCTGTTTATTTCATAAGGAAAGTTATTAAGACATACAACTATAATGACTCTGGGTCATTTACTGGAGTCTCAGGAGCTATGGAGAAGAACACAGACTTGCATAAACAGTAGTTCATCTGCACTAACACTATGCTGAGGGGCATTTAGAAATCTAAGATTTAGTAGAAACTATAGTGAGCTGCTTTAACAAATTATGTAAATACCTCAAACTAGAAGAATACATGATTATTCTTAATTCTTGGTTAATTACAGTATTCCCTCTGTACTCTGAGGATCATATTTCTGAGTAGCTTCCATACAAAGACAATTTAGAAGCATATATTAACACCCTGAGATGATAAGAGTGCTATGGCAATTAAAGTGGTGTTTGAAGCTGGGTATGTTGGCTCACACTGGTAATCCCAGAACTTGTGAGGTAGATGCAAGAGGATTGCAGAGAATTTGAGGCCAACCTTGGCCAGATAATGAGTTACAGGCTAACTAAGCCAGAATGAGACCCTTTTAAAGTACCTAGTCCTTCTGGAATATTTAACAAGTAGTTTAGATGAGGAAAAAGAAAAGCAAAGAAGAAATAAACATAGAGCATTGTTGGAAAAAGCAACAAACATTAGAACCATTGATGTGATGAGTGACACCAATGACTGAAACAGGACCTGAAGAAAGGTAAAGACTAGGTCAGTGCAGAAGTCTTGGTGATGTCAGGATTTTTCCCTGGTACTCTATCAGTTATGATATGAGTCTTCCACTGATTTAAATTATCTACTCCAATATATATTGCTACTATTATAAAGTCTAGTGATGAATTATACCTCTCACCAATAGTGTGAATATATGAGATAGCAATATTGGGAAAATTCGGGTTAGATAGAAAAGGACAATCCAGATAGAGGCAAAGCAAAATCGAAAAAAAGTAGGAAATACAGGAAGTGAAACAAGACTATGTCTTTTATCAATTCACAGAGACACTGAACTATTCCAAGGATGGTTAGCTGAACTGACTTCATCCCAGTTGCCCAGATTCTTATTTCTATTAAACAATAAACAATAAGTAAGCTTTGATTTCTGTCAAACAGAATGTCTGCAGTTTCCTAGCCAAACTTGAAATGATTTTTCGCTTGAAAATATCATGTAACTGATAAATAATCGACATGTACTTGTTGAGACATTTCTGTTAATTTGGAGACTTAGATAGGATACATGTGAACCCTAACACTTTGCAGTAGAAATAGTGCAAAGTTATACTATGCTGAGAGTTGTAGACTAGAAATATAAATTATTTTTAATAATAAAATATGATTCCAAATTTTATAATGGATTTTCTTAAACTCCCTGAAGTGTAATCATTTAAATAAAGGATATATTTTTTGTTTTCTACTGTAAGTCAATATGAGAATAATGAACCAATGGAGTAGGTTTAGTAAATTAAAAACAATTACATTAAATTTACATTTAACATACAGTCATAGAGTAACATAGATAAGGCATCAACAAAGATGTCCATTGATGGATAAAGAAAACACACTATGCTAAAATAATGGAATATCATTAGTCTTTAAAAAGCAAAACTACTACTGTCAGCCAAATGGATGAAATATGAAGCTTAGGGAGCTCATACAGGTGGTTTGGGGCTCTAGGGATTAAATCCAGAACCTAGAACATTCTATGAAACCATGTTACCACTAGACTATAACATCTAGACCTAAATATAAATTGTTTATATGGTAATAAAATTTTTTATTTACTATAATTCTTAAGTATTTTACTTCTACTCAGACCCTACATTTGCTAGTATTTTCTTTGTTTACTCTCTGAACATTTTCATAGAACACTACATTAAACTGGAGCCTCATGAGTAGCTTGGGTTACATGTCTGTACCACCATAAATGCCTATGATCATCTATATAACACATGATTGTGATGAATGCAATCCTGGGCCCTTTATCTTCAAAGGTGAGTGGAGTCACTTTTGTTGTAAAACCTTATGAATCTTTCATAATTTGATTTGCTTTCCTCATTAGAATGAATAAATACCTTTCTTTCTAAATAGAAAGCACGTTATATGAAAAAGAATCACTGTAAATATCTGGAAAAAATATTTTAAAATCTGTTTTCAAAGTAGGACTTCAGAAACAAGCACACATTTAGCAATTTTGCTAACATCTGTGAAATTTCACTTATATTTAACCATAGCTGTGAATGTCTCCCCAGGGCACCTAACATTCTATTTTAATTATGCCACTTTCTAAAAAAAATCCTGTTTTAGCATCTAACAAAGCATACATGATGTGGAAAGACTTGTTAAACCACCTCCACATTTTAACAATAAGTCAAACATGAGATCATTGTACTTCTTTAGGCTTATTAGCAGAGAATTGGTGCAGGGGCATTGTTTGCAGAAACTATTTATATTGATGATCTCCTTTGCCATTAGAGGATGCCTTTCACAAATTTTCTTTACACAAATTCTATGGAGGAATTAGGTTTCATAACCTAAATCTGTATTATATTATTGTGTGACACAAACTTGCTAATTGAGAAATCCAAAACAAATGAATGTCATTCTATCCATTCATATAAGTCATATTTTTTGTGACAAATTTTCAAAACAAAGAAATATATTATAGGTTTTTGCTTATTCTCATCATATAAAAACATCATTTGAATGTATTAATTTAAAGAAACAGGAAAACTTAGTGAATAAATCAGCTGAATTATAGTTACACTGTTCAAGCTATTTATAAGTTTTGCTCTGTTCCACATATAGAAAATTCTATGGGATTCAAACGATGTACCTGTCCTCATACAGTTACACTTACAGAGTTTGAGGGATCACTCAGTCAGTAAAGTGCTTGCCACATGAAGTATGAAAACTTAACTTGGATCCCCAAAATCAGTGTGAAAATGACAGTTGTGTTGGTACATATCTGTAATGCCAACACTATGAGGGCAGAAAAAGCAGATCCCTGGAGTTCACTGGCCACCCAACTTAGCCTAATCACCAAGACCCAGAATCTGTTGAGAGACACTGTCTAATTAAGGGGAGGGTTTTTGTAACCTGAGACCCCCCTTTTCTTTCTGTATAAAACTGTATCAAATCATAATATTACACTGTTACTACACTCTTCCATGGCCTCTGCTTCAGTGTCTGTCTCCAGGTCCTGTCTTGAGTTTCTTCTCTGATTTCCCTCAGTCATGGAGTGTGACCTAAGAATTGTAACTTGAAATAAACCCTTTCCTCCCAAATTGTTTTGCTCATGGTATTTCATCACAGCAATAAAAACCTTAACTCTGGCAGTGGTCCCATTTGATCCCATCTGAATCACATAACAAAAAAAAATGCTAATAAGCAATATCCATATGTTGTTCTCAACAATTATAGTAGATATTCATTTTATAAACTGGCTTTTCAACCTATTTACTGCTTATGGAATTTATTATCATTGTAGTGTGCACATGGATTACTTGTGCGTCAAGGTGTATGGAAGAATAAATAATTTAAAATTGCATGTATGTAAAATAATACATGAAATAATTCATGGAAGAGTGTTTACTGGCTTGATCCCATGACTTGCTCATCCTGATTCCTTAGAGGACCCAGAACCACCAGCCCAGCTTTGGCACTGCCCACAGTGTGCTGAGCCCTCCCATATCTACCATCAATCTAGAAAATGCACCATGGGCTTCCACAGACCAATCTGGTGGGGATATTTTCTCAAATGAGGTTCCTTCTTCCAAAACCATATGAGCTGTGTCAAGTTAACATAAAACTAGTCAGCACAGTCCTTAAAGTTTCATCCCTTGCAAAACCGTTAAAAATTTCTGTAATGGGAGTGGGAGAACAAGGAAAGAGATCCCATGACAAATGAAGACACCACAGGAATAGGAAGAAGCAGAGTGCTAGAAAGGTCCCCAGGAATCCACAAAGATGACTCCACTATAGACTACTGGCAATGGTTGAGAGGGTGCCTGAACTGACCTACTCTGGCGATCGGATGGCCGAACATCCTAACTGTCATGATAGAACCCTCATCGAGTGACTGATAGAAGCAGATTCAGATCTACAGCCAAGCCCCAGGCAGAGCTCCAGAAGTCCAATCAATGAGAGAGAGGAGAGACCATATGAGCAGGAGATATTGAGACCATGATTGGAAAAATTACAGAGACAACTAGCCAAACTAGTGGAAACACATGAACTGTGAACCAATAGCTGAAGAAACCCCATAGAACTGGACTATGCCCTCTGGATAAGTGAGAAAGTTGTTTAACTTGAACTATTTAGGGGGGCCCCAGACAGTGAGACTGATACCTGTCCTTAGTGCATGAGCTGGCTTTTTGGGACCTAGTGCCTATGCTGAGATACTTTGCTCAGCTTTGGTGCAGGGAGGAGGGGATTGGACCTGCCTCAACTGAATGTACCAGGCTCTGCTGACTCCCCACGGGAGACCTTGCCTTGGAGGAGGTGGGAATGGGGAGTGGGTTGAGGGGGAAGGCTGAGAGGTGGGAGGAGGGAGGACAGGGGAATCTGTGGTTTATATGTAAAACAAATAGAAAAATCTCTTAATAAAAAGAAAAAAAAAGATTTCTGTAATAGAATCTTCATTCCTTCCCTCCTGTGATGCTTTCTGTTCAGGACAAGAGAGAAGAAGGCCCTTTGTTAGGAACACACATAGACAGGCACAGAAACTGACCCAGGGACAGACAAATTTGCAAGGCGACAGTAAGGCGGGCACAGATTCGAACTCTTACAGCAGACAGGGAGTGATGGAATGCATTGGGAGAGAGAAGTGGAGAATTCAAAGCTGAGTTCTCATGCTAGGTTAAAGTATTCCAAGGAGAAGTACTTTTCATTTCTTTTCTTCTAGTGACACCATTGCCTTATTGGTGACTGAGCTTATCATTAATGTTTTCAAAATCACACACACACACACACACACACACACACACACACACACACACACACACACACACACACAGCCTGACATAAAAGTAGAGGAGGGAAACCTGGGTAGGATGAGGAATACAACTAATGGAAATGGGTAGGGACAAGGTAAGGATATGTGTGTGTGTGGTGTCTGTGTGTGTATACGTGTATGATTGAAATGCACACACACACACACACACACAAACACACACATATATACATACATATATATATATATATATATATATATAATATAGAACCCTTTAATCCATTATGGATAATTAATATGTGCTTACTACCAAGACCCATTCAACTCAGTATGTCCTCTTATATCCCAGAAAAACCAAATCACTTACTTAGAAAATGATCAAACTACAAAATTTAATTTAAAAAAAATAATTATTTGACATTTCAACAAGTTATAAATTTTTGCCACTCCGTCAGTTGTCCGCTCACATCATCAGTCAAACCAGGAAATTATTGACTGAATTGGGAGACACCTAAGGGAAGCATTACAATTTTTTTGATTCAAAAAGAAGCAACCTCCAGATCAGGAGATGAACATTTCTGAAATGAAAAGATCTCAGAGAGAAACACGATGGAGGAGCTGGAAGCCCCGTGCAGCTATCTGCTGTCAGCTGCATACTCCAGGGCAGCTTCTTTCTAGGCCTTCTTCCTTCAGACAGCCTGGAGACTGAGGGTTACTCTTCACAGTTGGGTTGCTACTGACAGCAAAGTTCTACTGGAAGTTTGAAGCTGTCTATCAAGTTTGTAATTAAAATAAGAAAATACCACCTTTTCTTTTGTCAGAAACCCCAAAGATGATTATTTGAGTAATAGCCAGTTGGCATTGAAGTGTAAAATTTATGTACCATGTGTTAATTGATTTAAATGTTCAGTTTTCAAAATCATATTAATTTTGCCATTCTTACAGATTAAAATTCTAAATAGTCGCAGGATATACATTGATCTTGAGATTAGTATATGAATTTTCTTCCCTCTAATAGCAATCAAATGTATATGTGTTTGTGTATACGTGGTGTGTGTGTTTGTGTGTGTATACACTACATACAGTGACTCAGAGTCTATTGATATTACACACAGACCATATTTATATCTATTCCCCTCTCCCAGTTCGCTCTGGCTCTCCTGTACTTCGTACAACCATTATCAACCATGACCCAGTCTTTGAATTCCTCTCAATTTGATAGCTAGCTGAAGGTTCTAAATGGAAACACTTACTAAAAGCTGAATCGAACCAATGCTGGTACTCCTAGGAACAATCCTGTCATTGTACCTTTGTTCTGCTTGTGTACCACTCCTATTTGCCCAGTACCTAGTCAATGCTGTAATCTAAGAGCAAAGATGAGACATGGATATTCCTACCTTGCTAGCATTGAGAGAAGGAAGAATTGAAAAACTTTCCCCCAAAGCACAGAAAGTATAATTTAGAAGTTCTAGGCATAGAATTTATATTCAACCTAAATTAACTAATGTTTCCTGAAGAAGGCAATGAGGAGTTTTTTGCTATCAGCATTTTCAGTTACAACTGCCCTGTTTATGGCCTTTGTAAGGTATGTACCAGATGATGAACTCTTAATTCAGACCATGAGGGAATTCCTTTGTGTGTCTGCCAGGCTGTGGTTGCTGAGACACTAGCAGATGAAGAGACTAGGGCCCTTACTTAAAGATGTTTGTGATTTCACAGATTAGTAAGAATGGTACTCAAGTTTCCCTTGTTTCTGTGAAACTCTAAACACAAAGTAGGTATTTTCTATTCTACAGCGGTGACTGAAATTTCCTTACCATAAGGCAAATTCAGATATTTACTTATAATCACAACAGACTTTATAAAGAAAAATCCTCTGGAAATTAGTGTCCAAAGGGTACAAACAAGGAGGTCAGGGCTGAATCAAGAGGGAAAAGAGGATGCCTAGCAACAACGGGTGCCTGGAGTACAGAGGTGGGTCACGTCCTTCCCTGCTTTCACCCTCTGGGCTGCCACATCTCTTAATCAATTGTGAATTTTAGGAAGAATGGATCAGTTTTATGAAAAGAATTATACCTGATATCCTGTAAGGGAAGAAAATGCCAGCAATTCCAAAAATATTTCCCTATGCACAGTCACATCACATGAATACTCTGTGTGACCTCTCAGCCACTCTGCATTTCCAGCATTAAAATAAATATCTTTGTCAGTCAGCCATATACTGTGAAGTTTTCCCATCACCTGTTTTTCTCATTTCCAGAGCAAACTTTCCAATACCCAAGGGAAGCAAGTGAAGTAGAACTGTACCTAAGTGCATCTCCAGTGTGGTGCAGCAGAAGTAATGTTCAATGAAATAACTGGTAGTAGTACCTGGGAAGCCAAACTTGATATTCTGTTTACAGTGAGTTTTTCACCTTTGCTCTCTTTTAATTTTCAGTCCTACAAGTTCTATTCATTGTGTTATCCTTAGAGCACATTTACTTGGGAAATGTGTGTTGTCCAGAGTTAACTAATAATATTGACCTGGTAATAGTCTGCTAGAGATTATTCAGTAGTCACAGAGGATAACATGGCTGTGACCCACCAGTCCCTTTCAGCCTTCCTGTCCTCCATCAAATATGAACTGTGGACTTTTCCCAGAGAACCACATGGAACATTGTGGCAAATGAAAAGAGAGGTGATAAAGAATTCAGTCTTTCCAAAGTTACCTCTTTATATTATTCCAGAATTTTGATGCTCTTATGATGATTATACTGCAACCCATCCAAACAACCAAATAGTAATACTCATTCTCTCAACTTTAGTGTGCTAATGTAGAATGGATTCTCATAGCTTTACAGCAAATCCATTTCTGGTGGATTCAGTAATTCCAAATAAACTGTATCACCTCTGGTCAATCAATGGATTAAAATGCTTCTGGGTTCCTGACTGGCAGCATTACTGGGAAGTAACAGGAGCTTTCAGAGGTGGGGAACACATTTGGTGGAACATGCTGGAGGTGTGTTCCTGTCCTGGGCCTCTGTCTCTCATCTTTTCCCTGCCATGAAAGACAATGCTCTGCTCCACTAATCCTCCCACTGTCACACTCAGAAACAAGGAGAGCCAGTCACATTGACCTTAACCTCTGAAACAATGAACCAAAATCAATCTTTATTTTTTTTAAAATGGTTTCTGTCAGATATTTGTCACAGTGATGGACAAGCTAACTCACACAACCCACCAAAGCATCAAACGTGATGTTTCACTGTTTCCTAAAACATATGACCTAGTGCCTATAATTGTGTATCAAGGAGTTGGTGCAGCCTAGAGGATCAGTCCTTTCTGTGGGAGCCTGGTGTCCCTAAAGAATGTCAGGAAAAGCCGGGCGGTGGTGGCGCACGCCTTTAATCCCAGCACTCGGGAGGCAGAGCCAGGCGGATCTCTGTGAGTTCGAGGCCAGCCTGGTCTCCAAAGCGAGTTCCAGGAAAGGCGCAAAGCTACACAGAGAAACCCTGTCTCGAAAAACAAAAACAAAAACAAAAAAACAAAAAAAAAAGAATGTCAGGAAAGATAAAAGAAAAGAAAGGCAAACAGAACAACAACAACAACAACAACAAAACCATTTTTGGACATCAGAAGGAAAGGAGACACTTATAGCGGTAGCAGAACTGGTGCCTGTGAAACATGAAAAATAACAAAATAGCACTAAAGTATGAATGGTAGCACTTAAGAGACCTCAAGATTGCATGGTTTCTCTGTCTGAAAAACAACATGGAAGGTAAGAGACTGCCTTAAAGGGCTAATTATTTAGTTTCTAACCAGAAGTCGGAAATGACTGACTTTTGAGAGTGGCCCAGACAATCATCTCTGCCAGAAAAAAAAAAAATGTTTAATGAAGAAGAATGTGGAGAGAGTTGTGCCTTCAATAGCACCTAACAGAGAACAAAACACTATATGTAATGGTGGGCAGTATAGATGCCTGCTTTCCCATCAGCCTCATGGGGCCGGTGGAGGAATAAACGCAGCTTCCATGGAAAGGTTTTTGGAGTTTGTAAGATAAGCCTCAATTGTCTGGGTGACCTGATGCAACTCCATGGGAAAGAACAAGTCAGGGACTCAGGATTAGAGTAGGAAATGTGGCTCTGCAAGCAGTTTGGAGTGAAGAAGGACCAGGACCCAGGTATGTGGGAAGCCTCTGGTCAAGGTAAGGAATGTGTTGAACTATTTCAGACTTTGATTTTCAAAGCTGCTATGCTGTCTCTGCAACTGTGATTAAGGAAGGTCAGGAATTTGTTAGAGCCTTAATAGGAAACCAGGAAAGTACTTCATATGGAAGAAAAGGGTCTCTGTCAAAGAGATTTGTGGGTGGAGATTTTCTCAGGTTTAGTAGATAACAATCTGATACTCACAGTTGTAAAACAGAAATTCTAAGCTAAAGAAAAAAAGGATATGGTACAAAATAAAGTTTGGGGGCTTCTAAGCTTATATGGAAAGAAACAAGCTGAAAAATGTTCCTATGCAGCAGAAGAAATTGTGCCTTGTAATCTCATTCAAAGAAAGTGTTTATGTTCTCTTTAAAGAATATAAAATTCTGTGATGTGGTAGATTTTAAAAAGGGTTATAATATGGGAGGAGAAGGAAGGGAGGGAGGCTAATGTGCTAACAACTGCAGATGAAATCAACAAGAGACTAAAACCTTATGTGCTGAAACCCTGATTTAAGTTCCACCTTGACTAAATCCCTTGAACCCTGTACCTATTTTTGTATAAGTTTTCAGACTAGTGGGCCAACCAATAAATCTTTCTTGATTTAAGTTGTCTATATCAGTTACTTTGATAACAAATACACTCATTTCAGGACCTGGTCCTTTTTCTTACTAACATCTGTCATGACTCAATAAAATCATTTATTTCAGAGAAATTTCTGTCTCAGCAGATTTGATTGAATAGTTCAGTGTTTGTTGACTTGGTTCCGGAAACTTCTGTGCCAGTAAGTGAGGAAGGAAGATGCATGAATTTTATGGCTCAGTTGGAAAAGGTCCTGTAACCCCAACCTCGCTTGCCTAGACTACTGCTGTCTCAAGTTACTAAACAGCCTAAAGCTGCAATACTTGACAAAGATAATATGAGCCCATGGGAGTATTCTCCCGGGAAATCCCTTAGACAACATAAAATGGCCAACCAGCTGATCCTGTGTGGCCATCCTCTGATGGGTATATCTACATGACTCTTCCCTAATACCTCTAAAATCTTCAACAAAACTCAACATTAACTACTAAGTCCGTTGTTAACAAGTATGTATAGTTATATAGTTAGCTAACTCAATCCTCTTTCCTAGACCCTCAGTACTAGCATGCACTAGTTTCTGCCGATTATACATCAGTGGTGACACTTGTCCTGTGCTTGATGCTTTCTCTCAGGATAACAGTAGAGCTGCACTTCACCTTCAAACCATGGAATATGTCCTTGAGATGATGCTACGGTGCTGAGTAATCATTCTTCACACACTTCTCTCATTTTATTCACTGAAGTATGAAATCTTCAATGAGGAAAGCCTTCCAAGTTTAAATATCCTATTCTGGAAAACATGGAGGATATGTGGAATTGGTATGATTGGTGTTTGTCTGACAAAACACTAACCAACCAACCGAAAACTTCCTTTTAGTTACACAAAAAGAAATGAGGAGAATGTTTATTCCCTTTAAAGGACACACATCCTTATAATGTAGGTAGACATGGTGCTTATGTTACTTTCATTATAGTGCTTAGTTCTAAAGACTGGAGAAAGGATGTTCTCTTTGATTCATCAAATGCCTTCCAGGTGCAATGCAGCTAAAAAGTAAAGACTGCAATGCATGATATCCACATGTCTACATGTTAAAAAGCAACAAGAACTGTGAAGCTCCCTTATCAAGAGACAAATCACATGTGAAATTCCTCATGGGACCAAGTCAAGGACTTTCCCTGTGAACACCACTTAGGACCACTTAGGGCCAGTGTAGGAGGTCATTGTAGTAGACTTGGCTCCTCCAATAGGTACCAACATGGTGTCATTTCTACTTAAGTTCTACATACCACTACAATAATGCTAATCTGCATATCTAACTTTAAAAAAACAAAACAATAAATAAATAAAATAAAGGATGAGAGCGAGAAGAGGCAAGACTCTTCAACTGGCCACTTTCAGCTGAGTGGCAATGAATTCCTAAACTGTGAGATGAGATGTCTGAAGGAATGATTACACATAGTCTGGGGTGAAAGACATAATGGCCACAGAGAACAGCAAATGCCAATCTCTCTCTTTGCTTGGGTCAGAAATTCAGTTGTTTGTGTGCTGCTGATAACTCATTGCTTCTCATCCCCAGCACATATGTCCCATCTATTCCATGGCACTGGAGCAGGACTATAAATATTTCACCTGCCACAACTGGCACACACAGCATTAAACTACTGTATCAGTGGAGAGTTTGGAGTCACATTAAGGTGAAGGATTTCACCTTCTTGACTTCCTTGTGCTCTTTCCAGCAAATGCCCACAAGGAGTAGTTTCTGTTCCTACAGAAACCAGAACTTCCAAAATTCTGTAGTAAATATGGTCTGAGGAACATGGCACCTCCCGGGGCAATTTTCTACAGGATTGGAGGTAAATTACCCTCAGTCTGCCCTTTATAGTACAATTAAACAAATTCCAACCAGTTAACCATGACTAAAACTCTCTATATGCTATTTCTTAATTCTTTTTTGTTTGTTTGGATTTGGGGTTTTTCGAGACAGGTTTCTCTGTGTAGTTTTTGGAGCATGTCCTAGTATTTCTTAATTCTTTCATAGACTTTCCTTGTGTGCATAGTGTGTGTGCATGTGAGAACGCATGTTCACATGTACATTGGCACAATTGTATGTGCAGGTGTTCATGCATGTGTGTGTATGTATACTCATGCACATGTGCATGCACATGCATGTGTGTGTGTATATATATAGTAGAACATCACAGTCTTCAGATGTCTTTCTCCATTGCTCTCCACCATATTTATTGAGGCAGCCTCTCAATTGGACTGAGACTTGTTTTTACAGCTACTCTGGCTAGCTGGCTTGCTTCAAGGATTGCATTTATCCACCTGTCAGGCACTGAAGTTATGTTATGTAGGATTCAAACTCCCAATCCTCAAAGTTGAGTTGAAAGTACTTCATCCACAAAGCCATCACTCGTTCCACTCCTGAAGCAGTAGAGAGTTCTTTACTCCCTAATAGCCAATCACAGTTAGTAGTATCTTCTACTACAGGTAACAATTCTTAATCACAATCTTTTGCAGCTTGAATTACCATGTGATTTCTGCCTCCTGATGGTCCTTGGCTTATGCAATATGTCAGCTATTTCTCTAAAATATTTTCAAGAGGAGTAGAAGAAAAGGCTCAAGCACCAGATTCTAGAAATTAGTCCCAGGACAATGTTATTGAAATGGCCTACAGAGGAGTGACTGTAGAATCAAGAAGGTATGGACACAGTTTCTAGAACTGACCCTGTATAGAGTTGGTATGGAGACTTGATAGACAAGTACTAATGTCCCCTACTTACTGAGTCTTCAGAGAAGCCCAGTATACTGTCCGTGCTCAGGAACTTCTTTTTGTTTCTTCTATCTTGGTTTAATTTTGAGTTGTACAAGAGAAGATTAGAATAGTTGAATTGAAGTTTCTACTCTTAAAAGTAAGCTTAATCTAAGTAATTGTTTGGGGTATTATATCTATATTCCAAGAAGTAGGAAGTAGAAAGGATGAAAAATGTCAAAATGAAAATGGCCATTTATATTTTCTTGTCTGTGATTCCATTGGTTTGAATTACATCTTATTAATGAGAAGCAGCTCTAAGGCTATGCTCTGAATCATTTAGAGTGGCTATGAAAAGGAGAAAACAGGAGCACAAGCACTGGGAGATACAACAGCGTGTGCATCTGAACACGTGTCTCTGCTCCTTCCATCAACCTAGCTAAGCTTTTCATGGGTTTGGGGTGGTGTGCTGGCTAGTTTTTATATCAATTTGGCCCAAACTGGAGTCATTTTGGAAGAGGGACCTCAGTTGAAAATATACCCCCACCAGTATAGCCTATGGAGCATTTTCTTGATTGTCTATTCGTGTTGGATGCCTAGCCTACAGCACATGATCCCAACCCTGGTATGGTAGTCCTGGGTGTTGATAACGGAGCAGCCATGGGGAACTACCCAGTAAAAAGCTTCCCTTAACGGCTTTTGCTGCCTCCCAGCTCCAGTTTGAGTTCATATTTCCCTTCATGATTGACTGGGATTACAACGTGTGTCAGGAAGTAAACCCTTTCCTCACCAAGTTTCTTTTGGTCATGGTGCTTTATCACAGCAATAGAAACTCTAAGGCAGGTAGGGGCAAGATGAACTCTATGGAATGTGCCCCAAACTCCCCATTATTTTAGAATTCTGCTTATTGACTGAGAACTCTTTAGATTGATGGGAGTAAATAAATCTGTGAAGTTTTTAACACAGACTTATAATTCTGGGCCAACTAGGAGCAATCTGCTCTTCATTGCATGTAGAAGTTGCCACTGATCATTTCCTCCTTTACATAACTACTGGGTATATTTTTAATCCTGTTTCTTGACATCAAATTCAGGTTTACTTGAGTGACTTTGAAGCTCATATATCTATTCAACCAATTCAAGTTTATAGTCACAGAGAAGCAAGTGTGTGTGTGTGTGTGTGTGTGTGTGTGTGTGTGTGTGTGTGTGTGTGTGTCCGGGTTTGATCTGGGATTAAACTCATGGTTTGTTCAGACAAGAACAGTACTTACTATTTAATTACATCTCAGCCTAGGAATAAGGTTTACTTTTTAGAGTTTAAAGCATAGGTCACTAGTCAAACGAACAGTATTTGTAGGGTAAGTAAAAAGTAGATATTTCAGGAATAGTATATACCTTTTTGAGTAAAAACAACTGCATGTGTCTAGAAGGCTCCACAGCATTATATTTTCTACATAATTACATAAATAGGATTTAATGAGTTTACAAATTTATTTTTAAAATCAAAACATGTACCTCTTAATTCTGTTATTCACTTTTAGTTCCTCAGATGTATATAGAAATTAGAAATAGCCTTTCTTGCCATTTTATCAGATGAAACAAAGAAGTTGAGACTAAACTGAAATCTACTTTTAATTGCCTCTTTCTGGACATTCATTCATTTAATGAGCATTTATTGAGTGCCTACCCCATTCTAGTCCCAGTAAGTAAACAAGTAATTAAGCCAAAGGTATTTAGTTCAGATGCTGATAAGTTTTCTGAAGAAAAATGAATGAACAAGAGGGGTATGTGGCACAAGGGCAGAAGGGAAGGGGCAGGGAATGAATATTTAAAAAGAAGAGCGACACAGAAGTGATAGAGTGGTCTGCACAGGTACCCAAGTAAGGAAGCCCATCCATGTGAATCAAGGTGTGTGTGTGTGTGTGTGTGTGTGTGTGTGTGTGTGTGTGTGTGTGTGTCTGTGTGTGTGTGTCTGTGTGTGTGTATGTTTGTGTGTATGTTTGTGTGTGTGTGTGTAAAAGTAAAAGCTTGAGGCTGTCTCAGTACCTGGTCTGCTCATGGCATTGGAAGTAGGCCTAAAGTAGGCTCTGCCAGAGACCAAGCAGAGGAAGTCAAATATCTAGTCCCAAATTCACTCACTCAGCACACTGTAAGCACTAGTAACATGCAACACAAAAATCCATGACAGTATGAACATGGCAGAGATGTGACATCATAACCAGAATTTTACAAATTCTAGTCCTTTCTCTTCCTGCCTAAATTTTTGGTGTTAAAAAAGGATGCAGAGGAGCAATTACAAATGAGCATGTTGGGAGACTGTTATCACTAGATGAAAGTGATCACCACAGTGTAAGATGCTAACTTAGGATATGACTTGAAGGTGACACTGTAGGAAGTACAGAGAATCTAGACAACATTCATAGGAATTCAATGTTGGTCTGAGCATATAGTAACATATATTCATCACAGTTTCGGGGGTTCTTTGTTGAAGGAGAGTGGAGGGTTGGAAAAGGTTGTTTTATCATGACTTTGTTAGGAAAAGAAGAAATTTGAAGTGTTCATCAGCTAAACATCTAAATAAATGTGTGGAGTATAAACTGGGGGCAAGAATGTGACATTCAGGAAGGTACCTATGTGTACATATAGGCTATACTTAAAGTTATGTGATGAGTGGAGTCAACAAAGATAGTCTCATCAAGTCTTTCATACCTCAGTCATTCTGTTAATATCCCTCCACATGTAACTTTCACATCAATCCTCACACATATACAAAAATTAAAATTGAGTTTAAAAAGCTTAGTATGTTTATACAAACACATGCATAACATGTAAAAGTCATTATTCTTAGTCTGTCTACTTTAAAATATTTTCTTCCATGCTGTGTAGACAAGTATCTCTCCTTGAACTGAGTGTACTGACTGTTCTCTCTAATCTCACTGTCAAAGCGCTATTCATATGTAGGTATAAACTACACATCAGCCATTTCTGTTTGTTTTATCTTCTGTCATTCTGACTCAGCAATACTTTTCCAGTTTTATCAAATCTTAACATCCTGTATCTTTATTATCTTTCAACCTGGCTCTATTTTCTTAGAAATAGAGATAATTACCCACTGCTTCACTAGGGAAAGTTATCACTAAGCAATCTCAATTGCAGAAGCAACATTTTTGGAAATTTATTGTCATGACTAGCAATTTGAAATAGACTTAAGTTCCTCACATGGCCCAGTACCAGTCCTCTGCTAGAATTTTCACTATAAGAATACGGATCAGTGGCAAGGAAGAGCTTTCTCTCTATTTATGTATTTCTAATGTGGATTGTTTACATAAAAGTAAATGTAGATGAACACTCTCTTACTGGAGTTATGAAGTCAACTGATACTTTACTATGTTATCACTGATAAAACTCATAAGTTTCACAACTTAAAATGCTTGATACATACAACAAAATGTCTTAGTAATAGAGAGTATGAAAACATTTATGATAAGGTTTTAAAAATTTAATTTTCTAGGAGTCAATGGAATTATTTTTGAAGGATTAGCTGGGAGTAAATATGGTTATAAACATGATTTAAAATATAAACATATTTTAAAGGATTATTTCTGATGGTTTTATTTTTCTACATTTGACTAAAGAAAAGGAAGGAATGCATGTCATTGTAAATAAGTCTTCCAAACTGTATTAAGTGCAAATATTTTCATTATTTTGTCTTTCTTGCATCATAACATAGTTTCAGTCAAGGTTCTTCTGTCAAACTTATAGAAAATGTGAATAAAGTTATAAAATATTTGAGACTTGTAGGTCACAGTTTGAGAAAATGTAATATATTTATTTGTTTGTTTGTTTAATTTATTTTATAATTTAATTTAATTTTACATATCAGCCAAGGATTCCTCTGTCCTCCCTACTCCTGTTCCCCCAACCCTGCTGCCACCTCACCAGCCTACCCCACATTCCCATCTCCTCCAGGGTAATGACTCCCCTGGGGATTCAGCTCAGCCTGGTAGATGCAATCAAGGCAGGTCCAGTCCCCTCCTCCCTTTGCCCAGGCTGAGCAAAGTGTCCCTGCATAGGCCCCAGGTTCCAAACAGCCAGCTCATGCACTAAGGACAGGTCCCAGTCCCACTGCCTGGGGGCCTCCCAAACAGTTCAAGTTTATCAACTGTCTCACTTATCCAGAGGCCCTGATCCAGTTGGGGGTTCCTTAGCTAATGGTTCATAGTTCATGTGTTTCCACGAGTTTGGCTATTTGTCCCTGTGCTTTTTCCAATCATCGTCTCAATTCTCGCTTATACAATCCCTCCTCTTTGTTGCCAATTGGACTCCTGGAGCTCCACCTGGGGCCTAGCCATGGATCTCTGCATCTGCTTCCATCAGGCACTGGATGAGAGTTCTAGCACGACAGAGTCTATATCATACTTTCTAATTAAAATATATTAGTCTAAGCATTGTATTATGGTTAAGAAATCATATTCATGTTTAGAGATGTAACTCAGTAGATAGATATTTGCCTTGCATTCATAAAGATCTTGATTTTTTTCCCAATACAATATAAATTTGACTTGGTGGTGAAAATCTGTAATCTTGGAACTCGGGATCTGGAAGCAAGAGGATCAGAAGTTTAAGGACATCTTTGGGTACATAGGCAAGTTTGAGGCAAGCCTGGGCAACATGAGATTCTCTCTAAAAGTAAGTAAGTAAGTAAGTAAGTAAGTAAGTAAATAAATAAATAAATAAATAAATAAATAAATAGTCTAAGTTGTTGTTTTCTCTATATAGGTATGTTTGTCATTGGGAATAATTCATATAGAAACATAATTAAATGTATTTCTTTAATATAAAAGCCTTTTCCTAAATTGTTCTTACTTAGAAATAAATTCAGTAAAAACCATGGCAGAAAACATGTTCACCACATCCAGTTGCCTATCCTTACGCCATCATTATGACTCTAATTACGTTCAAACTGCCAATGCCTCCTCATAATATGTTCAGATCCCCACACTTTACTCTATCAGAAAAGACCATGTGACACAGTTTGGGCCAAAAAAACAAACAAAAAACCCTTTAGGTAGAAAGTTTAAGGAGCAGGACTCCACTGGAATTAGTCAAAGGTGGAAACACAGCTAACACATGTCTTGGTACATCCTACTCTTTATTCATTGACTTTTTCCTCTACAAAAAGATGATGCAATTGGAGGCAAGACAGCTATCTTACAGTCATGAAGCAATGGGTAAGGTGATAGAAGCCATCCATACCAAGATGGCCACTTAAAAATATGGCGTTATACACCTTATAATAACAGGAAGCTGCCATCATCCCAAACCAGCAGGCATCCAGAGTTCTGATTCATGATTATTATTTATCTTTTTCTTTTTGAGACAAGGTCTCTATAGCCCTGACTGATTTATTGATAGAACTTGAAATATACCACACTGGCATAGATCTTATAGCAATCCTCCTGCGTCTTCCTTCTGACTGCTGAGATTACATATGTGTGTCACCATACCAAGCTAAGAATTATTTTTAAATGTGAAAACTAGAACCTTTCTTTCTTTATCACTATTCTCTTATAGCTTAGTTTGTGGCACTTGTGTACCTGTGATTGTCCTGCCAGGGTTTCTCTGTGTAGCTTTGCACCTTTTCCTGAAACTCGCTTTGTAGACCAAGCTGGCCTTGAACTCCCAGAGATCCACCTGCCTCTGCCTCCCGAGTGCTGGGATTAAAGACGTGGGCCACCACTGCCGGATGCTTATAATTTTAATCTAATTACTTATATCCCTTGACTCTCAGGTCTATACCGTTAACTTTCATGTATAGTATCTCTTTAATAATTGGAGGGTAATATGGAAAATAGATAAACTAATATATCTTTTTTATTTATTTTTTTATTTTATAATTAAATTTAATTTTACTTATCAGCTGCAGATTCCTCCTCCCGCCCCTCCCCCCCCACCTTCCCCCCAGTCCAACCCCCATTCCCATCTCTTCCATGGCAAAGACTCCCCTGAGGATTGAGTTCAACTTGGTAGATTCAGTCCAGGCAGGTCCAGTCCCCTCCTCCCAGGCTGAGCCAAGTGTCCCTGTATAAGCCTCAGGTTCCAAACAGTCAGCTCATGCACTGAGGACAGGTCCCAGTCCCACTGCCTGGATGCTTCCCAGACAGATCAAGCTAATCAACTGTCTCACTTATCCAGAGGGCCTGATCCAGTTGGGGGTTCCTCAGAGAAATCCACGGCCGGGCCCCAGGTGGAGCTCTGGGAGTCCAATTGGTGAGAAAGAGGAGGGTTTGTATGAGCGAAAATTGTTGAGACCAAAGTTGGAAAAAGCACAGGGACAAATAGCCAAACGAATGGAAACACATGAACTATGAACTAATATATCTTTTAAGTTTAGGAAAAAATATTTTAGTGTCTGGAACATTATGCTGAAATATTTCTAATACAAAATATTTGTGTTCTCATTGAAAAAATACATGAAATTCCTAACATATCTATATCAAAAGCTAGGTTTAGAAAATAAGCTGTTTTGCACACACACACACACACACACACACACACACACACACACACACACATACACACTATTCAGTTAAGGTTAGGAATTAAATCTCTAATATCAAACAACCAAGCTTTTGTTTCTGGCTTTATGATATAAGAAAATTAAAAATATTTACAATGAGCACAAAAATGTCGTTAGGGTCTTTTCCAAAGACCTTTAAACATATTCAGTTCTCTCCTATCAAAGACAGCAAAGGAAGCTTGGTATTTCAATGGAGCTTTCCTCTTCTATCTTCCACCCCATCTTCTTATACATGATTCCTTTTTTCCTAATACATAGCAAACACTCACTGTATTATAGCCAATATTTATCATTTGTCCTCAACTCCTGCAGCCTTCTGCTGTATGTTTTCACTCACTTACAGATCTCATCAAATCGGTGCTTGAATCCAGCACAGAGACACTATAGAAAATCAATTCAGGTCACATTAACTCCTCATGCTTCAAATCCTTCCATATTCCTCATCTGCATGTACTTTAAAGGATCCCTTAATCATTGTGATCTGTGAGCAGTCTGTGTCCCAATTCAACATCTTCATGATTAACTGACTTCATTGTTTTTCAATCTATTTTCTCTGTCTTGTACTTAATATGTTCTCTCATGCTTCAAGTTTCTTTTTCTCACTTGATCCCCCCTTTTCCCATCTTAGCCCAACCCACTTGTCCTGTTGTATACGTGACCATTGCCTTCAGGGGCTCCTCTAGTGTGCCAGTCCTTCAGTCTGCCATGCATGCTTTTGCAAGAACAGACTTAGTGGCACATACTTCATACATGTTTCAAAATGAGTTAAACATTATAATTTTCATATACAACATATCTCTTGTTACTACAGGTTTACTTTTTACTCTATATTGTAATAAAATGCCTTAATGGACATGGTAATAAATACTGGTGAAATAAATTTGTCTTTGATGTTTCTTATATAATAAAGCCAGAAACATCTTTGGATGTTTGTGTGGCTTTCTCTTGAAAGACAAGAACAGAAAGTAGTAAAAAGATTTCAATTTCTTCCTTGAACCAAAAGAATCATTTTTGCTTTTTTCTTTAAAATCTTGTTAGAAAAGAAAAATTGAGTCTGTAGTTGTCCAATAGGCCAAAACAACACATGTGTATATCTAGATTTTTGTCTCTATGGACAATAGAGATTGGGAAGCGTACTCAACCAAAGGGCTAAGCATGAGGGAATATGGTGGGATAACTGGAAATTGATTTCTTTCTTGCAAATAGCATTCTTATCCCAAAATATCCTTTTGAGACAAGCACAAGGAGAAAGATAGATACAAGTGAGACTCTGGGACTTGGATTATTAATGGTAAGGGGGAAAGGGAAAAAAATATTAAGTAGCAATAATGTAAAAGGGAAAAATTCAACCATAGAACTCCATTTATATTTGAAGAGTCCACTTGAAAGAGTAGCATTTTTCATTTTTGCAAATTATAAAATGAAGAGCTAGTAGCAACTACATTTCAGTTTAGTACTCAGTGTCTGCAGTTTCTTAAACTCTCATTGATTTATACATTTGCTATTCTTTTTATGATTATGATAAATAACTTAAAATTTGAGTCTATCACGATGGAGATGAATAAGGTCACTTTCCATTCCTAATGGAAACCCTGTCTTTCTTGAGGTTACATAGCGCATAGGTAGAAACTGAGACTTACTCATACCATGAATGATGGGCGGCTACAGGGTCTGCTTGTCACAGTTCATCTGCTGTAAAGGAGATGGCTACATGCTTAGGGCCCATCCATTTGTTTACAGAGACAGATTAATTTTTCCTGTCTTTTGTTTTCTCCTTGCAACCTTAGCTTGCAAATTACAGATTATAGAGGCTGAAGTCTTCCTAATACACAGACACAAGTACACACACACACACACACACACACACACACACACACACACACACAGAATATGAAAATATGAGTCTTCTCAAAACACACAGAGACTGAACATTTTCATGGTCCTGTAGATTCAATTATTAGAAATTTGAAGATTTTTGAAATTTCCAAAGATGAAAAATGAATTAAGTTACCAAAAAAAAAATAAGACTCAGAGTGCAAAAGCTTCTGAAATTATACTTTCAGTTTAAAGTCTTTTATTTAGGTGAAGTCTGCACTGATGCACAGTTGAAGTAGCTGAAACAGGAACAAGCCAATCCTGTTTGTTCTTAGCGCTTTGAATTTTAATAGCACAATGTTTGAGAAATGGTCTAGTTCATTTGGATTGCTGAGCATTTTTTTCAAAACAGAATGGGGACATAATAAGCAAGAGAACAACATAAAAATCAAAGGAACATCCACCAAAGAATTAGATCTAAGGAACTCATTTTGAAGAGGATCAGCCTAAGGAGCTAACTGACTTATGGATTATAAAAGAATGTTTTAAACGACACATCAGAAAATGTGGTTGCTTTGGGCATCAATTGAAATATTAGCAATTACCATAATTGAGTACAGTTTCAAAAATAAATATAATGCAAATCTGACATCAGTTGCAATTTATTTGGATTATAATGGGAAACACTTTTAATAACACATTAGAAAAATCATTAACTGGAGATCCATTTACTAAGTGACAATAATAAAAATTGATGAGTGAACGTGAGCAGATTTATATTTGCATACTAAATCTATGTAGCTATTCATAAATAACTCCTGACTAGCAGTGTTTCTCAATATAGGAATTACTTGTACTTGGGTGAGAAATTTTAACTTTTTGAGACTGGCCATATGTAGCAAGACTTCTTAGGTCCTTTCCAAAAGGCTACAGTAAATAGACGAAGAACATGTATGTCTTACACACATGCATACATACCAGATGCTGACTGGCTTTCCAAGTGATGGAAGGAACTGCATGGTTTGGTGAGGACAAAAGACATTAAATGATCTTATTCAGATCTGGGATCTGCACACCGCAACACGGACCTGTCAGGGGAGATGTGTCCTCTGGTACAACAGTGGTGTGACTGCTACATAAGTAACCAGTTTGATTGAATCTGGGGCCTTCTCCATAGGAAGGAACTCATGCGTGGTCAGAAGCCTATGTCTGATGTGATTGTAGACCCTAGATTGGAACCTCTTATTGTCATTTTCGCTAAGTAGTTACGTCAAATTACCTTCTAAATATTTATGGTTTTTGTTCATAGACCTGAGCTGCTATAAATGTTGGTCAGAAAAGCTGCCTTTTGCAGTTGGAAGCAATTAATGCAGATACTCATAGTCAAAATGCTGAGAATAAATGACTTTTACTGCCCAGTTCTAAAAAAAGCATCTTTATCAACTCTCAACCCCAACTAAGGTTCAGGGTAAATAACAGTAGAGGAGACAAAGAATGTAAAAGGTGAAGGATAAGGAGTTTTGTGATGTGTTTTCTTCTATACATGGGATGGCTATTGTATTCATAGACACAATAGCTGTGGTTGTACTTACACAAGATCTGTACAAGATTAAGGTGGCCAAATTTCCAGCAAATCCCCACAAGACCCCACCCTTCCCTAGAATTATTGACAGTTGATAATTGTTGGAGATAGAGAATTGTTTCTTGGGGTTGTGGCCAGTGGTATGTTTCTCATGCTCTAGTTAATGTCTCAATACCCATATGCATATTGGCCCTAGTAAATTAATTTAATGGGTTAATTAAAAAGAGAGGGAATGGGCAAGAATATGAAGTTGGGAGGTGGTAATGGTGTAGAAGTGTTGGGGGTTATTTTGGCTGAAATGGGAGTGTAGATATGATTATATTTCACTGAATACACATATGAAATTAACAATGAATAAGAAAATGTATTTCTATTGCTTTGAATTTTTTCTTGAGACTATAACACTCCTACAGTTTTATGTATGTTTTGAAGGGAAACTAAGTGATAATATTTTAAGGAGTGACACAATAGAGATGCTCATATCATTAGCACATTTGAAATTCTAACATGAATAGACACCAATTTCACTTTAGTTCTTGAAGCAGTGAAGTCTTTGGTGATATATAAACATAACTCATGAACAAGGCATACTTAATTAGCTGTTTAGGTATATGGTAATGATACTTCAATGTGGCGTCATTTAAATATCTATAAAGTGCCCTGCTTACCCTCATTTCCATGAAAACATGCTTCCATTTAAGTTATTTCATTGTATTCCTTTAACCTTGTCTCTTGGAGGAAAAGATACTGAACCAAGAGTATTTCAAATGACTTCATTGAGTTGTAAATGACCTGGGTTTATAGCAATTTAAACATGAAAAATCCTTTGTTTTAAGAGACACAAATTGCAACAAAGTCCTTCAATGTGGTTACTGCCCTGAAGCATTAGCAGCTACCCATGCCACATACTGTCATTGTAAACAGCTGAGAGGGAGGCTGATATTTAGCATAGAGGTTCTCTACTCTCTTATCTATCTTAGGAAATCATGCATTATTATATATATATATCACTAGAGCATTTATTAATCAGTATAGTCTTCCAAAATCCTAAGAAAATCCTTGTGAATCAATAATAATAATAACAATAATAATGATTGGTCTTCATCTTAAATTCACTGAATTAAAATCTTTATCCATATAGATTATACATGTATGTGTTTCCCATATTTATAGTGTGTAAAATCCCAGTAATATTTGCCTGACTAGAATAGAGAGTTAGTACTTTAGGGAATCTTTAAAAAAACATAGAATATTATACTATTATTATAAAGCAACTTTTCTTTAATGGGCCTTCAGCGTCAGACTCCTGGAGTAGTGCTTAGAACTAAAGTGTAATTCATAGAAAACATTTTTATATTTATGAATAAGGTAAAATGCTAAGAATTTTATGTTGGCCAGGCAGTGGTGATACACACCTTTAATCCCAGCACTCAGGAGACAGAGCCAGGCGTATCTCTGTGAGTTCAAGGACAGCCTGGTCTACAGTGCGAAATCCAGGACAGGCACAAAAACTACATAGAGAAACCCTCTCTCGAAAAAACAAAAAAAATTAATAAAAATAATTTATGTGTCAAAGATAACACTTTTCTTAGAGACCTATGACTCTGCTATATTAAACTAATCACTGATTTCTGATATTTGAAACAAATAAAATACTTGGTAATTAATATTTAATTTTAAGTATTAATAACTAAAGTTTAGGATTTCTAAGAATATTCAAATAAGCAAATTCTTGATAAAGAAACAATAGGTATCTGACTTTTTCTTTCTCAAGAACTGCGGTGGTGAGTTCATGAAGAGTTTGCATGTAAAATGTTATAATTATTCTTGGCCAGCAAGTATCTTAATTAGATTTATATTACTTAGGCTTCAAAGACTTTCTTGTACTTGAGTTCATAGCTAACTCATGATGAATGAAATACAAAATATGATACGGGAAGTCATTTTAATGATCATGAAGTTGGAAATGACTTGATATTAAATACACTCCTTTTTTATCAACCATAGGATTTTGTAATGCCATTGTTCAACATGCATCACAGCTTGACTACACTGATTTGACACAATACACATTTTGGAATTGTAGCACTAACAATTCTGTTGAAGATGAGAACAAATTTTGTCCAAACGCTAATGGTTTCACCATTCCACTTAAAGTTAAAAAAAAACTTTAAAAAATAACAGTCAAGCTAATCATCAAAGGGAATGGGTAGAAAAAAACTATTAAAACATGCAGATTTAGATTGCAAGGGAGCATAAAGCAAATAGTATTCACTCATTTATATGCATGCAATCTTTGTGCTGTGTGAGATATGTAATCATTGGAAGAAAATGATTTCATCCAAGAAATTAGTTGCTTCTTCCTCATTTGATGATTTACTCTCTGTCACAAAAAGGTTAAATAAGTATATACATCTGTAGCAGATATATTAGTGCATATGCAAAAACCTTGATATTTACTAAAAATTTAGATATTCTTTACTCAAGAAAAGAATCACATAAACTCTAACCTTGATGAGAAAATTGAGTTCATGATAAATTTTCCTTGGGGAGGAACCCTGTATGAGACATTCACTGTCTTACCTCTCAGATGAACATAGGATATTTGGGCAGAATTAGAATAAGCTACATTTTATTTTTCATTCCAAATCAAGTCCTACTTTCCTTTTACCTAAATGTCCAAATGCATTTCAGACAGAATGCAATGTACTAGAGATGTTTGTGAGAGAAAAATGTCTGTAAGACATCTTCATGTTTCTGAATGTGTCTTTATCTGTGAATCTTCTAACAACCTACATCTGAACTCATCATTGTCCCACTATTTGGAATATACCATCAATAATTACTTCCAAACCCTGCAACCAAGAAAGTAGAGAGGTAAAATGGTCAAATGACCCAAGTTGAAAGGGAATCTTCTAAATATGTCTATGTAAAGTTTAAATACAGAATTCAGATTTAAATACCACAGATCAATAAGCACATATTTCTGTACTGTTATTGTCCTCTAAATGTACCTGATATTCAGTGCAGGACAGTGCTTCAAAATCGAAACACTGGAGGTAGGCATGTAGCTCAGCAGTGAGAATTTGCCTAACTTGTTAGAGTTCCTGGGTTTGATCTCAGCACTAAAAACAAAAGCCAATGTCACTAAAAAAAAGACTAGGAAACTTTAGAGAGTAACTGAAAATAATTGTATATGCCATGCAGGAAAATTGTTTTTCTTTGTTTCAATAGTAATTTTCTCCAAACTAGCTTTCAAAGATGTATAAACTAGAAAGTAGTGAGATAAATAGCATATAAAAGTAGATGGGAAGAAAGAAACATACTACCACATATACAAATGTGTGTACACACAAGCTGATGTTATACAATGAAATAAAGATTGCAGCTGATACAAAATATGTATTATATGAAAACAGGGTACTTGGGAGAAAGGACCTTACCGGTAGCAGTAGAAGAAGCCCTGGCTGTAAGCAGAAAGCTGGCTGTAAGCAATCCATATGGTTTAGTCTCTACTGTTAAACATTAAATATAAAATTATTGAACACACAATCTTAATAAGCCAATTTAGTGAAATAGACATAACAGAGGGGAATGAATAAAGTGTGGTAGGCAAATGAATTTGTGGAGTGAGCCCATGCCTCAAGTCTAACAGCTTTGTTGTGAAACAGATGCAGCAAAAAAATAAGAGCCAGTCATTACCATGAAGAAATTGTCTACCAACACTGTCCTTGTTATCTATAATTGTTCTTCAGAACCTGGCAAGATATGCATCCACATGGGAAGATTATATTTGGGAGTGTGGGGGTTTGACTGAGAATGTCTTCCATAGTCTCAGATGTTTGAATACTTGGCCCCAGTTTAGGAGGTATGGCCTCTCTGGAGGAAATAAATTACTGGATTGTTCTCACTGCTTTCTGCTTGCAGTTTAGAATGGCAGTTCTCAGCTTGCTATACCAGTTGTCATGCCTCTCCTGCTGCAACACTTCCTTGCCATGATGGTAGAGGACTGTTTCTCTCTCTGGAACCATAAGCCCAAATATACCTTTCCTTTTATATGTTGTGTGGGTCATAGTGTTTTATCTCAGCAATAGAAACATAACAAATACAGAAAGTTTCCATGACTTTTACAAAACACACATCTGGAGACAGCATCAAGACTCCAACTTAAGTCCTATTCATTTTCAAAAGAAGCAGAGCCCTTCAATTCAACACCATCTGTGACAAATTGAGCCCTTTTAATTGAGAATTTATTGTAATTGTTATCTAATACTCATAATATGACAGAAATTTTGTTGGGCTCTTCTGTCACTAACACATGAAATTAATGTCTGTATTTAAACTCTATTTCCACAGTCTATGTTCCCATTGACATACTAGTAAAACTGAGAGAAAGACAGAATCAGCTCCATAGTTTATAAGAAAATATTCATAAACCACAAAGATATGAGTGTGGCATAGATCAGAAATCCAGTAAATAATAAATAATTTCTCTTGTGATATACAGTTTGTCTCAATCATTCATATATTTACATAGAATATAAGAGATGATACTTATAGCCCCATAAAATTGGCTTAGAAGAATATAATTAAAAGATAAGAAAACCACGTATAATTAAACTAATAAGCATATTGATCCCTGTGATGAAAGAATTTTCAAATACAGAAAGATTTCATTTGCTTTCCATACGGCCCAACCTGTGCTATCTAAACAGCAAGCAGACCATTAACACTGCCTCTACCCAAGTGAACATGAGAGGTAATTTTGTTCTTAATTACATTGGATTGGAACAAAAACTCCGTTTTCAATATTAAAAACACACCCTGCAGATAACTGAAAAATTAGCCTGTGTCTGGGGTCAAAGTTCATGTTTTTAGGTTGGGGACCTTCAGACAACCCTGAGCTCACTCTGACAAATGGTAGACCCTCAAGTGCATAGAGTACAGAGCCAGCCAGCTATTCGAAGTAGCCTGTTCCATTTCATCATGTAGCTTCCCTGCCCACCTATACGAACTGCTCTTTAGGATACAGGGATGAGCCAGACAGGGTTTACCTATCTGCTAAGTCAGAGAGTAACTTTTCCAAATCTTGAGCTGTTCTGCCTCATCCTTTGCTAAGCTGCAGGAGATGAGATCATTTCGGGTGGTCAGATTTCTTCCAGGTTGTTGGTTGTGTTTGAAATACAACAATGAGTTTGAGAAGTAGGGTAAATTAAAGCACTTGAGATTGGGACAATGAATGAAATAATATGTCTACTATGTCAGTCTCATAATTGAAGTATTTGTACCACTACTTTAATAACTTAGGCTTTTTTTCCCACTTCTTGTTACTAAAGAAATTCTTCTCTATATTTGTGTGTCCAGGTGTATGTAGGTGTGCCACATACATGCTCGAGTCTATGGAAGTTTGAGGTGGACATCATATCCTTTGACACTGGAATTACTGATGTTGTGAGCCACCATGTAAGTGCTGGAAACCAAGCCTTTGTCCTCTAGAAGAGCTGGCTGTACTCTTAAGAACTGAGCTATCTTTCTAGCCCCTGCTTTTGTTATTCTTAATACTTCAATTATAAACACGTCAAAGGTGAATGTAAAGGTTATGCTCAAAACTCTACCACTCTCCATGGTGTGTGCAAGCATCTTAGTTCTCAAGCCTCAGAAAATTTAATTATATTCATATACAAAATGAAAGTAAGGCTCTCTTGGCTTAATTTCCCAAAGGGATAAAATGGAACAACATGGGTGGTGCACTGAAACAGTAAAATGACAGAGAAGTGTGAGGTAAGATAAAAGGCACCTAGGATGAAGGTCAGCATCTCCTATTACTGAGGAAATCTAATGACACATTCAGTTTATCTGGAAAGTAAATGATCTGAACAAAAAAAAAGCTCACTATACAATATTCTTTTTTCAGCCAAGAAAATCAAACTTGGAGAATCATAGGGGAGTGGAATAAAGTGGGGCTTTTAGTTCTGATACTGAGAGTGCCTTTAATCTGCCACACATTTTTATTTAGTTCATTAAAGAATAACATGCATAAACATGGGTTTTAGTGTGCTTAAATCATCTTCCTGAAGATTCACATCACTGAGGCATACATTACCAATGTTCTGTTTAATATTCATTATGAGCTTCTCAGTGGTTCTCCTCCCTAATGAGAGTGCAGCATCTGAATTACTCACCTACTTGTGCTGAACTTAACAAACACAGTTCATTCCTGCATAGCACATATTTTAAAAGCTCTCACTACACTAAACAATTACACATGTGTTCATATAAACTGTCATCAACTTTACAAACATATTACTCTGAATTTAGTATATTGAAAAAAATCAATTTTGTAATAATTCTTTTTTGAGAGAGTTTCACAGTATAACTGAGGCTGACCTAGAACTCACAACCCTCCTTTCTTAGCATCTTGAGTGCTAGGTTACAGTTGTATGCATGCTTCCACAAATGACTTAGTTATGATTTTCAAGAAGTGTATTTCACGTATATTCTTAGTACATTGTTCTGTAACATCAAATATTACATACTAAATGCTTTTTGCTTTTGAGAGAAAGAGAGAGAGGACATTATGTAGCCAAGGTTCATGGTGATTATCCTGCCTCTGCCTTCTAAATTACAGGCATATGCCACCATGCCTAACTTCATAAGCAAATTTAACTTCATTTGTTTATACATTTTAATTCAATCAGTCATATATTCACTGAAATACATTTACTTGTACTGTAAGGCAACACACTCCTATCTGGATTCTTAGAAGACTTTTATGTTTGAGGGCTGAAGAAATGGATGAGGCAGTGAAATGTTTGTCATGCATGGGAACCTGTGTTCTGATGTAGAGCACCCACATAAGCCTAGTGCTATCAAGGCAGACACAGCAAGATTCCTGGGGCCTGCTGGCCAGCCAGCCTGCATACAAATGAAAATGAGCAGTATCTAGTTGGATAAAGGAAAAGTAAATGGATCATAAGGGAACCAAGCTGTCTAACTCCAGGGAAGGAATAAATTTGACTCCTCTCTGGATTGATTGGCTAATGGAACCAGCCTGCCCAAAGTGTTATCAGCTCTAATGTAGCACTGCTGATTATCGGTGGTTATCATATGATTGAAAGTTCTTATAAACAAAGAAAATGTGTCAGGGTTCATACGAGGGAAGTGCAGGAAAGGATGGAGAAGATCCTGGTGCAGGTAGGTCTGTCTCCTGATGTAAGAGGACCAGTGCTCTGGGAAATAAAAGTATCCAAAGCTTCCTAAGACACTTCTCTGTGGGTTTGGAAGGGAAGGGGATTATGCTTACAGGTACCCTCTCCATTGGGAGTATAGTGTTACAGAGGTATAATGCATATACTTTCTCATAAGGCAATCCAGAGTAGAAGTGGAGTGTAAAATATTAGAGGTGAGAGAAATGGTAAATGTTAAGTTCCCTCAATCCTTGCCAAACATGCATATTTTGACTTCCCTTCTTAGTTAATGTTTTCATTCATTTAAAATATCTGCTTTTCTCTTCTTTGACTGCTTATCCCAGGAATAACTAAGAATGTCGGAGGAAGAAAACATATTTTTTAAGAAGTCTATGAAATATAGTGCTGGGAAGTGTATGTAAGTATGTACTGACATGAGCATTGGATCAAAAGAAACAAAACTCCATTATATCATTGGTATCAGAGTTGAGAGTAATATTTGATTTTATGATCAGTTAAATCAAATTATGTACAGAAGGAAGATGCATCCTTGAATTTATGTAAAACAATTTTATAACAAGTAGATATAATTGACTACATCAACATTATATTATCTCCATGTCACTAAGGAAATTCAAAGATTTCCCCATCTTTTTTTTCAAAAATTTCAAAAGCAAATCTAAACAAAAGGCTCAGGTTTTCTCTTTCATTCTGAGGAGGGAGCTGAGATAATGATTTTTTGATTGCTGATACACATATTTGGTCCATCAAAAACCAAATGAAGCGGCATATTTCCACCTGAAATGGCATATTTGTCAATTATATGCTTAGTGTGTATATTTCTCCTCTCATATTATGTTGCTTTAATATGCTGATGAATAGGATTTTAGGCTGAATTTTTAATTTGAAATATTTTAATGCTTTTCTATTAACTAAAAGAACTGCTTGGGGCTTGAAGGCAGCATTAAAAGGATTTTAAAATGCTTACAGATCACTATAAACGCCTGTGTACTAAAATGACAATTGGAAAGCAGTTGTATGGTTATATATAAGCTATAAGCCCTCCACTTAACTATATTAGCATTTAATATATTAAATGTATGTCATTAATATTGTGCCCCATCTTAGACAGTTCTCTAAAATGTTATATAATATCCAAAGCAATTTAATGTAAATAAACATCTCTAAATGTAAAATCACTTTTATAATTTCTCAGTTTGATATTGCCAGCCACGGTCTAAGTCCATTTGTATTTTAATGTATTAATTATGAAACTGACTAAGTTGACTCAAATATACAGAAATGGGAGCCTTTGGGACATTAGTATTTATTGGTTCTTTTTTTTTGGGGGGGTCAGGTCACTAAACAGATTCAACATCTGTTTTTTCCCCTCTAATTCAATTACTTATTTCTCCAAACATGCAGTTATCCTTATAATTGTTTCTTCTATTAGAAAAGTAGCACATATCCCTTGTAGCACATGCAAACAATGGAGAGTCTTTGTATAACAAAGGCAAACTCCTAATCAATCAAAAAAGAAGCCTCTAATGCCATAATATGTATTTTAAGGCAAAAATTATGGTCCCTGGAGCCACTGTGCGTTTGTTCAAGTCCTAGACCAAATGTCTGCTACTGTCTTGATACCCCAGTCAAATTTGTACCTCAGCCTCCACATGTAGGTATAGACAATTGTAGTTTCTCTTTTGGAGTCATTAAGGCAAAGTACTTAGAACAATTTCTGACATAAAGGAAATATAAACCTAAAGAAAAAAACAGTTTTGTATACATTCTTATATACCTATGCTTTCTGATTTATTTGAGACAGGATTTTGCTATACAGCCCAAACTGGTCTCAAACATTTATCATCTTCCCTCAATCTCCAGAGTACTGGGATGACAGCTGTACTATCATGCTTGCTCTCATCCACTGTATATTTTAAACAAAAAAAATTGACAGAGTATATTAATATAGTTCCGTTCTGTGTAATGTGTTGGCGTTTTTTAACTTAAATAGCTTTCATAAAGATATACATTGACAGGTTCTTAAAAGTCTGAATAGCAACTTAGAATGAACACCCACTTGTTTAAACATCCACAGATCTGTTTAGCTGATTGCTCTGGAGAAATCCCTGACAGAAAATACAGATAAAAGATATATATCTATGAAAGATGTTTTGGAATATACACACGCCTCTTAGGAAAATATTATCGAACACTTCCACTTACCCTCAGCAGCACAAAATACTGCCACACACTAAGTTTTAAAGAAAATAAAAAGTTGACCCTTCAATTTATAGTCTGTGAAATTAGGCATAGTCCCATATTTTTTAAATTTTTGGTTTAATAATGTCCATTGCATTTACAGTATACGTGTTTGGTAGCTGGAGAGATGGCTCAGCAGTTAAGAGCACTCACTGTCTGGTCTTCCATAGGACCTGGGTTCCATTCCGAGCACGCACCTGGCAGCTCTCAATCATTTGTAATTCTAGTTCCAGGGAATCTGACATTCTCTTGTGGCCTCTGCAACCACCAAGTACATTTTTGTACATAGATACACATGAACGTAAAACACCCATACACATAAAATACAATACAATAAAATGGGGGAAAGTCTTTCTCTTAATGTTCTCCAAAAAGTCTTCTTATATGAAACATAATTGTTTTAAATTGTTGGTCAAATGAATAAAATAGAGAAACAACCCCACTGCTCTAGAATAAAGCTTTTAAAACTGAAAAGGTTCCATGACCCCTCTAGTGATTTTTATGCAGCTTAGACCTATGCAGACTACTCTGTGGCTTCAAGATCCATAGCCTGTGTTTTGATGAGAACCATTTCCTCATAATCTACTTTGGTTTGATATCTGGTCCCTATTTCAGAGGTTCATCTTTGAATTTGCAGTATGCCTAACTCTTCTCTAGTGGCTTTTTTTTTTTTTTTTTTGTCAATTTTCTGTCTGCTTAGTTCTTAATTCTGGTATTACTCCCACTCTTTGCTCTACTATGTAGATTACATATGGACCCCCTCTGTCAGGTACTCACATTATTATAATAGCTCCTGCTGTTCAAGTCAGAAAAGTAGTTCCTAGTCTGGATACCCACTAATCTGATCTCCTAGATTATTTCTTAGAGTTGAATACATAATCTCTCGCTCATTAAAACATGGCCTCTACACCTGTCACTTCATTCTATGTGACTACAAACCACACTTCCAAACTTACCTGAATACAAATATCTATGGAAATGAACATTGACTACATAGTAAAAAGAGGCAGATAGAGACACTAATGTACATATACACAAATATTAAGTTATATTTGATTTCCTTGTCACAAGAAACCTGAGAAAAATACCACATCATTAGAAATACAGCTCACAGTATAACATCATTTCGATGAAGTTAACATTTTGGAAAATAAAACATTATCTTGTGTCCATGATAGCTAACATTTCACCAAACAATTTCAAAAAGATTATTTTATAGCTTTCATTTAGATATAAATGTTCATGGGCATTTGGCCAAGTAACTGGGCTAAATAACAGCAGGATACAGGAAATAAAAATAATTGAGTTTTATATTCTCACTTTGATATATATATTTTCCAGAATGATAAACAAAACAATTTTAATATGCTAATCCATTTTAAACTTTTCCCATGGAGTTATTGTTTAATAAAATATACTTTTGAAAGCAGAATCTTTAAAAATGACTAAGTCATTTTTATTTGAAATATGCATTACCTGTTTATTCTCTTCAATTTACAGTGTCAGTATACATTGCCCCAATTTACAAAATTTAAAAATAAAATATCATAATGTCCTCTCATGAATGTAAAAATGTCATGCAAGTACAATAAAAAAAAATGCGATCAATTACGTACAGCCTTCTATTATATATACCAGAGAAAAAAGAAATGATACCTACAAATGCAGTCAGTTGCCTTCAGGTATATTTACAAGTAAAAGTGAAAGCACTTATATACACAGACACATTTATCTTTTAGTTCAAAATTTAGCAGGGTAGCCCCTCAGGAAAACCTACCACTTAAACTGGAAAAACAAGGTACTGGTGACTGTTTGTCTCTGAGTTAAAAATGCAAACAACAACTTCAAATAAGACATTTGTTTAAAGTTTAGTGATTGGACTCGTTTATGGTGAGGTAGAGGGCTCCCTTGCCAAACACCAGCTTCAATTTTGCTGTAAATTCTACTTTTTCTCTGGAGCTTTTGGAATCTTTTGCATGCAATAACAATCATTGTACTGAAGGACCACACAAATACTTTCCATTAGCACATGCTCTGCCTTATCACTGTCTATAGCTTCTCTGAAATGGCAGTCCCTAGAGACCTGAGTAATACCAAGCCTTGCAGCAAGCAGCTGGAAGTTAGTGTTCCAGTCATACAGGCAAGTTTCCATCTCCCTCTGGTGGCAAAGAGAAATGGGAGCAGGCAAGTAGGAAATCTCTGGTGATAAAACTGGCAGCCCGAGACTATGGTCCACATATTTGCCCAAGTTATTGTTCTTCCTTTTGTGCATGAATATGATTTAATGTCACTGAAAATAACAGCAAAAAAATGAATCTTTTGAATATTCTAATATCTTCAAGTAGAGGGCATGAAAAGGGGTTACAGTAGATATTATCCTTGCTTCCTGAAGGTTCTTATGTTTACTCACTCCCTTCTGTGTTCTTTCCTTCCTCTCTCCTTCCCTATTTCCCTCCCTTCCTTCCTTTCCTCCCCCTCCCTCTCCTCCTTCCTTCCTTCCTTCTATGTTCTTTCCTTCCTCTCTCCTTCCCATTTTAACTTCTTCCTTCCTTCCTTCCTTCCTTCCTTCCTTCCTACCTTTGTTCCTTTCTTATTTGTCCCTTTCATATTAATACAAATTAAAACAGGTATACTGGAAAACAATGAAATCTAAAGGGGTGTAATTTAAAACATAATTTTGTTTGTTTGAGGCAGGGTCTCCTTATGTAGTCTTGGCTGTCCTGGTACTAACTGTATAGACAAGGCTGGTCTTGAACTCAGAAAGATCCACCTACTTCTGCCTCCTGAGAGCTGAGTGCTGAGATTAAAGTTGTGTGTCACCATGCCTAGCTTGACATAATTTTTTTTTTCAGTTTGCATTGTGCTCAGTTTTATGAGATCATGCAAACATGATCAATTATAAATGCCCCAAATCACTAATGGGTGAAGTGAAAGCATGGCTCTGATTAGAGTAATTTCAAATTAATTTCTAATTGATGCACAAAATCATTTTTTTTTTAGAAGAGCAGAGTTTTTTCCACTTGGTATTTGATGGTTTAATATTAATTTAGCTACAAAGTAAAGCCGGACACAAATTTTTTCTGTGGGACGTCATTTTGTATGCTGTGAATATGTGTTGCTCTGATTGGTTGACAAATAAAATGCTAATTGGCCAGCAGTCAGGCAGGAAGTATAGGCGGGGCAAGCAGAGAGGAGAAATCTGGGAAGAAGTCTAAGTCAGGAGTTGCTAGACAGATACAGTGGAAGCAAGATGACAAGGCAGAACTGAGAAAAGGTACCAAGCCACATGGCTAAACACAAATAAAAATTATGGGTTAAATTAAGTGTAAGAGCTAGTCAGTAATAAGCCTGAGCTAATGGCCATGCAGTTATAATTAATATAAGCCTCTGTGTGTTTACTTGGCAGGTGCAAGTGGGAGAGATTTATCCTGACTGCTGGCCAGTAGGGACACAGGAAAACTTCCAACAACAAATTTCCTTAAAACTTTTCCCATTAAAAGTCTGGTTTTAGTGAAGGGTAATAACAAAACTTATCAATCATCAATATTTCTCAAAGTAAAATAGTAGTCATAAATGAATGACACATTCATCATTGGGTGGGTGTGTTTCAAGACCAAATATGTTGGGCAATAATTCTTTGTTAATCAAATATGCACCATGAATCTTTAAAGGATGAAAATGTATCCACACTATTCACCAAATCAAGTTGCTGTTTGACCACTTCATCAAAGAATGGATTAATACTTCCTATGGCTTATATTTTATAGCATAGAGTTTTAAAATACTATTCTTCTCTTTCAGAAAAGGGCATGATTTCAAAAATTGAAGTTTAGAATTCAATGCCAAGGAGTTTCATTTATCATAGACTTACATATATTGCACTAATATTGTACAAGGGAAATATTTTATGCCCATATAGTGTGGCTTTTGTATACATTAGAGCCTTGTGTATGCCTATCTGCCTGTTCACTCCTTAAGTGTTCCTGGGTATCTAATACATGTCAGCTTCCTAGATGTACCTAAATAGTCCCTGTAAAGTCCACCCTGAGATCCCTCCAAATTCTAGGCTCCACAGATACCAGTGGGAACAATAGATATTTTGAAACAATATTATGTCACCTGATATTTATGGAAAGGTAGAAATGTTTCCCTTTTTCTCTTGGCCTAAATGTTCCCACTAATAAAATGAAATTACAATTGCACAAGTTAGATTTTTTTCTGTGAAAATGAAGAAGTATCAGTGTGTTCCGAATAATGTTGAAAATTAAAAAGAATTCTGTTTCCTTTACATTCCTCATAAGAACTTCTCACTGTGTCATCTATCTATTAAGAGGTTAAATCTCAACTCTCTTCTTCAAGAAATCAGTTACCTTGATGCCTTTCCCATGCCTTTCTGTGTCCTCAATGTCAAAGCCCATGATAAGTCCATTCTGGTTCCACAAAATTATAAGAGATTTGGCCTTGGGGTAAGACTCATGTACAATTCTTTCAAAATGTACTTTCTAGTATTCCAACTGCCCTCTTTCCTTCTTCTGCTCCTCTTTCTTTGAAAATTCTTGAAACTTGTGGGTGTATCCACAAGTCTCAGAGTTGGAGCTAGACATTTCTATTTATACATAAATTTCTGGATACTTTTATTATTTTTATTTCACTGGAAAAAAGTGTTTATATTAAGCTTCCAACAGTTTAATCCACAACCTGAATTGCATGAATATAACTCCTGTTTAGTCCTATATTGTTGATGCTTATGAAAATACTTTTGAAACTATTTAGCAACTACTTTCTTTCAAAAACTAGAAATAATTCCAATAGGGAAAGATCAATTTGATTGATTGATTATTGCAAGTCTTCTGTTTTTTTCCACCACAAATGCCCAACCTATTCCATTTTCACTGTCAATTTCTATCACTTTTTGAGCATAATTTGAAAACCATGCTGTTGTTGGAATTTCAGAATGTGCCACCAGAGGATGTCATGGAGCTGGCAACTTAGTTCAAAAGGTTAGTGTTTCCAGTTATATTCATCTGGTATGTCTCTATAACATTGTCTTTATATAATATATACTTTACATCCATTTCTTTTTGTAATTATTTTTATATATTATTTTTATTTATTTGTATATGTCTATATGAGAGTATGTCATGCACCTGTAGATGCTTTCAATGGCCAGAAGAAGGGGTGGCTCTCTGGAGCTGGAGTTCTCAACAGTTGTGCCCCAGCAGCAGAATTCAGGACCTTTGGAAGAACAGCAAATGATCTTAACCCCTCATTCTTATCCATAGACCCCTACAAATTTTTATGTCTAATAGATGTAATACTTTTTGTGTGTGTGTGAGAAGGTAAAGTTGCATGCTGATTTTTGTATACTTCAGCAGTTTTCAAGCACCAACTATCTCTATGGGGTCTTTTCTCTTTCACGGTATTTTCTCTATTGAATTGCTTCTGTGATTTCTAAAGCTGCATATTGCATGTGCCTGCACACTCGGCAAAAGCTGTTCACTATTGAGAACAAGTTAATTATCTTGCTTAGGGCTCCTAATTAATTCTCTGGTCCTTTTTATATCTTTCCAGTACATATCTAAGCTCTTTGGTGAGTGAGAATGTGTTCTACTATCTTAGTTTCCAGCTGTTCCAACTCATTTTTGTTATAATACAGAGATCAAAAGAAGTCAAAGAGGGACAGAGGGAGGGAATTAAAATTGGGGTGAAATAAAAGTAGGATAAGCTATAAAAAAGCAAAGCCCACCCCCAGTGTCATACTTCCTCCAGCATGGCTCCACCTTCTAAAAGTTCTATGATCTCCCCAAACAGTACCACCAACTGAAGATCCAGTGTTCAAATACCTCAGGTTAATGGAGAGACATTGCTCATTCAAAGCTCCACCACAGTGGACATTTTTAAAACATATTTTTTCCCATCAAAGACATTCTTGTAGCTAGACATGGTGACCAACACCAGTATTTTCAGTGAACCAGTTACCGACAAGCATGAAATTCTTTAGACCCAGGAGTTTGAGACTAGCTAGGTCAGCATAGCCTGACTTTATTTCAGTTCAAAGCAATACAAAAAAGACAAAACCAAAACACAACCTTGCAAGTTTCTTCAGTTCACAGAACTAAATACACTCTTCCCTAGACATATGCTCCTTTGCAAAGCCAATCATCCAGATGTTGCTGCAGTACACTGCAGAAGTCCTCTAACTAAGCACCTTAGGGCGGTGGTCTCTAGTCCTCCCCCAGTTCAGCTTTAGGCTCTAACTTACCATGATTCAAATGAGGAACTTGGCATAATGCCAAAGGCAGTGGTCAGGCAGCTTCTCACTGTCTAAATAGAGGATGGAACATGCAAGAGACACTGTAGCAGGGAATGAGAGAATATTTCTGCAGGTCCCCTTTCTCCATTGACCTGTTGCCTCAAGGTTGAGAGGGGCAAGAGGCAGATGGGTTGACAGAAAGCTTTGGTGGACCATGAGCACAAACAGAGACAGTCCCCAGGGAGACAGATTTCAGTAAATCAGCTCAATTCTATTCCAGAGTATAAGGAATATATAGGACTGGGGAGCCTGGGGATAAACCCTAATTTACATTAACTATCATGATCCTATCACAAGGCTTAGTATGTGGCAGTAGCATCCTTTTCCAGAGCCCCTAGAACAAGTCTTCTCAGCAGGGATCTGTGCCAAAGGTCAAGCTAAAGATGAATCAGGCATCCGGTTTTAGAGACAGCTTTTTAGATAAGATCAATCCTCCAGGCCCAGAAATATTGTCCAGATAAAGGCAGGTAGTGGCAGGAAGCTCTGCTGGAAGGAGAGAAGAGAGCTCCATTTTGCCAAGTTTATTGAGATAAGCTGCTAGACCATGGGGAGGCTTTAACCTCTGACCAGCCAGCCATATCTTTCAACAAGGATTGGGTTTGGGGAGGAAAAAGGTGACAGAAGATAAATATTATACTAAAATGCAGTTGAAGTTGATTGTAATAGCTGAATAAAAGGACAGTGTAGACTTCTGTCAAGGATGAATAAGGTTCACTGAAGGTCAAAGATATAGATGCCAAGTGGGAAGTGGAAACCAATCATCAATATGAGGATTCCTCAACAGTAATCTTCTGTACACAGACAAGAAAGGACGTATGTTCTACCAAACCATAATGTGAGCCTATTTGCTTCTTAGCTTTCTCTTGGAGTATGGCTCAATCAATCACTGAGTCCCCCAGATACCTGTAACACAAATAGTACTGCACTTTTCTATGCCTTTAATCTCAGAAATGTGCACTAAATAATGAAGGCATTCTCAGTTTTCTGAATACTACACTGACTCTTTCAACCCATTTCGGGAATACTAGAAATAGAAAATTACAAGCTTCTCTCTATATATAATGATTTCTTAAGTAAGAAGGTCAGTTAGGAATATAGATAGCTAGATATCCCAAAATGAATACAGGAGTTTTAATTTTTTTTTTAGCTGATCAGGGACATTTTTAAAAAGTAGTGGCAATCTTCCTAAAACCAACCAAATAGAAAAGTCGACTTAAAATTACACAATGTTGTTCCTATTGCTAAGCATAGCCTTGGCTAAGTCCTACCTCCCTGTCCCACCTCCTTTATCTTCAATCTTATGAATGAGTTGCTGGATTAATTTTACTACTATGTTACTTCATAGGGATGGAGCTTGGAGTCTACATTCCTCTTACTGCTGCATGACTGATATTTCTAGGAATAACTGACTCCTGAGAAAGATTAGAAAAAAAAAAATAGCCATACATTCACAGGGTGAAAGTTCAGTAGAGATACCTTTTACTTTGCTCTCTGTTAAAGCGCTGCTAAAGTAGACATTCATGTACCTTATAGGATTCACTCTCAGCTCACTAGTTGCACTTTCAACTCTGTATTCCTCCATAATTTATATATATATATATATATATATATATATATATATATATATATATATAGCCTGTTTTTCTCCTTATAGTACAAAACTGAAATGTAACAATACCTGAAGTTTTTCATCTGGCATGCTGATGTGGTTTGAATGAGAATGGCCCCTAAGGCACCTATATTTGAGTGATTGGAACTATTGGTGAAACTAGAAAGATTAGAAGGCCTTGTTAGAGGAAGTGTGTCACTAGGGATGATATTTGAAGTTTCTCAACACTCATGACATTCCCAGTATGTGTGTGTGTGTGTGTGTGTGTGTGTGTGTGTGTGTGTGTGTGTGTGCGTCTCCTTCTTATGGATCAGGATCATGATTTAAGAGCTAAACTGTTCCAGCCACCATGCCTTGGCTTCAACACCATGGACTACTGAAACCACAATCCTCAAGTTGTCTTGGTCAAGGTGTGTTAGCACAGCAATAGAAAAATAGCTAAGACAAGTACCCACTGTTAGGAATATGCCGTGACTCCAGCTACATGCCAGCAAATGCGCAGTTCAGCAGTTAAGCAAGGGGTCTTGGTCTTACGTCATACGTGTGCTTCGTGATTGTGCACATGTAAGTAGCATTGTCTCACAATTAGCGCATGCATGGCATAGCTCCGTAAACTCACCTGTGTATGTTCACAGGAGTCCTTAAAAAAGCTGGGAACAAACTCCTTCTTACTCCTCTGTGTTCTCTCCTGCCCCCACAATCTCTATCTTTCTCTCTGCTCTCTGCATGAGCTTTCTCCACAGACCTGGTTCTTTTGTTCGCACCCCCTCCTCCTAATAAAGCTCTGATACTGGCTTTTGTTGTGGCAAGTTCATCATGACACTTACATTTTAAAAAACAGCACCCACAATAAACAAGCCAGCTTCAGGAGACAAGAAGTGGGATAATTCAACTGAGGGACATACATTTTCCTTGGGACCTTCCCTTTTTCTTTTTTCGTGTGTGTGTGTGTGTGTGTGTGTGTGTGTGTGTGTGTGTGTGTGTGTGTGTGTGTGAATACAATACAAACTTCACTCTTGATCTAGAGGGTGTTCTCAGAACAGCAAATACAAAGAAACAGGAAGTGCATTTAGTCTACCAAATAGGGTAGTGAATGTGTCTTTTCCCTATTGGCTGAGGTTCAACCTCATAGTCTTATTCAATTGGCTAGTTTCAGAAGAATTGGCACACAGGAAATGAAGAAGGAAGGGGAACTCAATCACTGCTCCAGGCCATCAAATTCCTGGAATGCTGCAGGGAGCCTTCCTGTAAACAAAGGTTTTACTAGCTGAGAGGATTAAAACATTTGCATAAAAGTCTTACAAGGTGGGGAAAGATAAAAAGAGTCAGTTCCTTGTCCTAAACAAGTTTTATAGTATTTGATAGATAAGACTCATATTTCATAACTTACTTAAAAGCTCTTACAAATCTCTGAAAATTTTAAAAAAATTTTTCAAACTCATTAATATGTCAGCTCTCTTGTTCTGATCTTGGAGTAAGAAACTGTAATATGGAAAAGTACCTGTTTAGTAATAGTTGACTCAAATGCCTGAGTTAGGCTCCAAGTACAAAGGATTAATTATTTTCTCTATTTCATTACCATTGTTTTTATCCAGGCCAGAGAGTCTATTCTCTTGACCAGTAGTGTCCATTCTCTGTTTCTGTCTCTCTCAATATAGTTTCTTTACTATAAAAATGTCCTCTTTATTTCTTTTTAATCAATTGGATCATATTGATGACTCAATTATTGAGCCCAAATAGTTCATTGTGTATTATGGACATGAGATTTCAATGTATGTATTTATGAAATGTTTACTGTATATTATGCACACATATGTATGTGCTTGTGATAGCTCCTTTAAGAGTATGGCTTTTAACTTTTTCTTTTCCTTCTTTCTTTTCATAACAAAAGTAATTTATTGAAAATATTTTTTCATTATAATATCTGACTATTGTTTCCTCTCTTCCTACTGCACCTAGATTCTCCTCTCTTCCCTATCCATCCAAAGCCAACCCTTTCTGTCTCTCTCTCTCGTTAGAATACAGACAGACATCTAAAAAAGATAAAATAAGCTACTTTGACATTTCATCTCTCTAAAGAAGTATCCTTAGATTCTCATTATTCTATGGCCTCTATGGTTGGCCTCCAGAATGATGAACCTATAATCTGGTTCTTATAGTGACTGAATCATCTAAAAGTCAATGTAGTGTCTTTCCTATAAAAGCTGATGATATGACTGCTCCATGGCATGGTTAAGGGGAAGGTTTTTCTTGTAGATATGAAAGAGAGGACCACTACAGGCACTTGATAGATTTAAGGCAGAAAGAGAATGTAGTAGACTAAACATGGTCAGTAGACTAGACCTGGCCATAAGAGAAGCAAGAACCGAGCTAAGAGAAACACACACATACACATACACACACACAGAGTGAGAGAGAGAGAGAGAGAGAGAGAGAGAGAGAGAGAGAGAGAGAGAGAGAGAGAGAGAGAGAGAGAGAGAGAGAGAGAGAGAGAGAGAGAGAGAGAGAGAGAGAACAGTTTTAAAAGGAGAATGAGTATCTGGGAGAAGGGAAGCCTGTGAGTCAGAGAAGTTTAGGAACGGAGGGAGCTAAGAAAAAGAGCTTGGATTCTATTATGACTCTGAAATATGTAATAGGTACTTGTGATACCTAGAGAGTCTGAAGGCCAGCATGTGCTTCCATTGCTAAAAGGCATCACAGATAAGTATTTGTCCCTTCTGTCAGTGACTAGGGAAATTATTCCCCCCCCCCCCGAGAGGGGAACTAGCTTCAAACTTTCCTGAGGAATGCTGACTTTTGTCTAACCATCAGAGTTTGAGGAAATGAAGTTTCCTCTGGGTCTGAGTTTCCATATGGTTTGTAGATAAGAAGTGAAGAAGCTGGGTGGTAGTGGCGCACGCCTTTAATCCCAGCACTCAGGAGGCAGAGGCAGGCAGATCTCTGTGAGTTCGCGGCCACCCTGGTCTCCAAAGCGAGTTCCAGGAAAGGCACAAAGCTACACAGAGAAACCCTGTCTCAAAAAAAAAAAAAATATATATATATATATATATATATATATATATATACTTCAATGTATAGTTATTGAACACCCAGAAAATCAGTTATACATATCTGGTACTTTCAATTACTGTATATTTAAAAAAACCAACACACATTTCTAAATAAACTTTTATTAGATATATAGCCAGTCTTTGTAATTGTTCACCTTTGACCTTAGAAACTTTAATACAATATATATCACCTCTAAGCCTCTTCCTTTATGTACCTTATATAACTTAGTCAGACCTTCAGAACTTACAATAGCTCTCTAATCTTCTTTTCTATTCTAGAAACATCTAGCCACCTTAATCTTCACACACACACACACACACACACACACACACACACAACCCCACTTTACTAAAACAACTCCGTTTACTTCAGTCTTACATTTTTTTTTATTTACAGGTTTCCTGTCTTAATATTATGAGATGTACTAGCACAAGTAAGTGGATTTATTATCTGTTGTGAGAATTTCCTCTTCAGATTTGAGAGACTAAGCAATATCTATTCCCTCCTGATATGGTCCCAATGACAAATCAAAGATCAATTTCATCAATATCACACTGGGGAACTAATGAGTTTATTGAGCTTACTTATTGAACATGGGTGAAAGTTTATTGACAGGAGTGTGGGTACCAAGAACAGACACATTGCGAAGTCTTCACCCAAAGTCTGTAATAACTTTCCCACAGCTATGTAAGTAGAGCATCCATTCTTTAGTCTTTCCTGATCTGTATTTCTAGTTTCTCCTCAAAATAGTGAGACTACTTGTGATTAGGACAGAATCACATATATCTGGATGGGAGAGAGGCTGAATATTCAATAGCAAGGTCCAATATCCCTCCTTACTCTCTCCTTCTATGAAAGAACTTAACAATCAACAAGCCCCGCTGAGGTCAAATTTGTAAGCAGGTGCAGCTGGTCTTATGGAGATGGCAGTTGCTTGACTTCGGATAGTGCTGTGCAATACCACCCTAATAAAAGAAAAGTGAATCAAAACTATATACATCTATACAAACTATTAAACTGTGAGGCTTTAAAACTTCCCAGGTAAATATTATAGAAAACACAAAACTGTCTTTATACCGTTCATGGAGTCACTGCCATAACTGCTTTTGGATTTGAATGAGTCTATGTAGGAAATACAGAGAAAAAACAATTAAATCAATAACATCACCAAATTGATGTTCACAACATCTAGCTAAGCTTAACTAAGGAACTCTTGTTAAATCAATTATGTATGGGGCTGATGGGGTAGCCCAGTAGTTAAGAGTACTTGCTGTTACTGCATGGGACCAGGATTTGGTTTCTAAGACCCCATATGGTGATTTATAGGCTTCTGTGACTCCAATTCCAGGGGGATTCTGATACCTCTTTTGACCCCTGTGGGCATCAGGCATGAATGCAGCATACAGACAGACATACAAACAAAACATTCATAATAATAAATAAATCTTTAAAAAAAGTACACATGATGCTAGAGTTACTGCTAAGAGATCTTTAGACAGATGTTCCTCTCTATCATCTCTACGGGTGAGCATCCCATTAGCTGTTTTTACTATAGGAATCTTTATATATCCTGACATAAATAATAGTATACACAAAGAAGTATTATTCCTTTATAAAACTGAACCCACTGGTTTACACGGGACAAGAGAATTGTTGTTGAGTCCAATAATGAGTGGCTAAACCCAAATCACCTATCTTTCTTATAGCCTGTATAAATTTGCCCACATGAGTTTTATTAGCTTTTTGTTACACAGACATAAAACTTGTTTTGAATGGTCAGGCTCTTTATCGTGAGTTAGCAACAGTGACTGAGGAGGATTAAACCAACATAAGTATTTGCCTTTATAAGTGTCCAAACTGGAATCTTCCATGACTAGACTTGGGATGACCGATACCCACAATAATTTTGTAAACAGAAGCAGACAATTGAAAAATCTGATGAGTACCCCCTCCTTTAAAGAGACCAAGTTGTAGAAGAATATAACACTCTGTTATTTTTATATAGAGGCCACATTTTATCCTCTAGTTTATATTCAGGCAAGATCTATATACTGAAAATAGCAGGCATGTCTTGATTAAGGCTTGTGGATGGAGGAGATCCCAATGGGCAAAGATACAGTGAAGGGTATCTTTACTGGTAACAACCCAAATGTAAGACAAAAGAAGACATATTGGAACATCTTCTAGATCTTCTTTGGCTCCCTTTCCAGAGCATCCCCATGGAGAAGTCCTAGCTCTTATTCTTTTTTTTTTCAAATATGACCATAATAAAAGGAGACACCTACCAGATTAGTCACTTTACTAATATGAGCCTGGATATATATATATCCTGTCCTTTTTTAACTATCAGCCATGAAGACAACAGAGTTTGGATTATCCACATGTATAGATGTGACTCTTTCATTTCCTGTGACTTTAATAAACTCTGTTTTGTCTGGTAACTTTAAATGAGTGTATAAGTTGGGTAAGGTTTTGACTCTCTTGTGGGTTAAACTTCCAGTATTTCCATTAACATTCCCTTTGACCCTATTCAAATTGATTATTTGTCAATCCCTATTACATTCTCATTCTAGATAGGAATCAAACATGACAGCAATAGGGGTGAATTCCTCTTTTTAAATATGGCTTTCTGTCTGCCTCCCTGGTTTAGAAAAGCCATAGTATACTCTTCCACTCACAATCTTCAACTAAGATACCTTTCAGTTGGAGAATGTGGGACACAGAAAACATCTAAAATCCCTTGGAAGAAATAATATCAGGATGTTCCTTTTCTCTAGCCTATTTATATCACAGCAACCAGAAAGCAGGAGCCCAGAGAAGAAAGAGGTAGGCAACAAGTATGAAGCAATGGAGTCCTAAGTGTCTTGGAAAAAAACAGGCTTAGAGATTCCAGTCATTAAGACCCAGCATCACCCACACTCCAGCCTTCTACCCAAACAGACTGATGCCACTTTGTTTCTAGTTGTCTGGCAGTGAGCCCTAATCCTTTAAGAGGTCAGAGATTAGGTTCCTGGATGGTTCTTCATTCCATTTATCACACTCCTTTGTTTTAACTTTGAAATGATTCTAAAGTTTTCCTCTCCTCCCACCTTCTCCTTTCAGGACCTTACAGACACTTTAAACTGCAGTTGTGACTTTATAGCCACCTTATCTCCAAAGTCCTCACATCATTCTTTGGAAATAGTTGTTGTGTTTAAGTTTTTATCTAGTACTTTATATTCCCTACCATTCCTCAGTTTTTAGTGAGCAGTGTTCATAATTAACTATTAGCCTCTTATGGTCCATACTCATCAATTTAAGGACTTCTCATCAATTTAATTTATGATAATCCTATTCAGACCCCACCAATGTTCAAAGGAACTTAAAATTTCTTACAAAAAAGTTTAGCCTTCACCTAAGCATTAACTGTGGGCAATGAGGGCTGTTGATGAGACAATTTCTCACCCTGTACTTCGATTGTATCTTTCTTAATAGCTGGACTTCTGAGAAGAATTTAGAAAGATAAGCAATTGCTACGTATTTCAGTAACAGCCTACCTTTTGACTTAAATTGCTAAGAGAGTACAGTCTGCATATTCCTCTGCTGAAAACAAAATGAAGTTAAAGATAATTGTGAGTTATACCTGAGCAGCATATAAATCATATAGTCCAGATTATAAAGGAAAAATTGACGGCTCTACATATGATGGAAAGGAATGCGCTGTGGCTGTAATGGCATGTAGCACTGCTCAGATCTCCAGGACTAGGTGACATCTGAAGAAATTTACTCAGAATTCCACTTTCCTGAAATACTTGTTCACTGGCACAGGGAGATTAAGTTAGTTCTCACTCATCAAGCAGAGGAATTCATCAGCTCTCTGCTTTCTTGCTATTTGAGACTTTCAGACTTAGGGTATTACTGGAACAGTTTAAATTATTTTAGAATCTATTCAATCACTCCTCCATGTTTAAATATGTTGTATATAATAATATTCGTGTGAAAAGTCACACATGAAAAATCCACTGGTAGTCATAGGCACTGGTTCCTTTTTCTAACTGCATCAGTCACTATAACTGCTAATTTTAGTTAGCATAGTGGTTCTTTATCTAATATATTGATGAGAATTCTGGTTTGATAGTCTGAACTACTCACTTGTGGAAATAAAAGTAATTAGTTTTGCAATGTCTGCTGATGGTGATGCTGGAAAGTGACCAATAATTAAAGAATTATGTCTTATTCTAAAAGAGCATTTTAAGGAATTCGTCACATAGCCTACAAAAATCTCTCTGAAAGCTTTAAAAACTTTGAAGTTAGTTAGGATAAAAATTACTTTTTAAATATGTCTTCATGTAATTCATAGAGATTGGAAAGAAACTTCATGGTGAAGACTGGCCAGAAGGTGAAACAAACACTGAAAATAATTAGCAACACTAAGTGGGGATATGAAGCTCACCTCGAGGGTCACCTGAAGTGCTAAGAGGCACACAGATTTTAGAACAGCTCTGCTTCTCTGGAGAGCAGTTTATTCTTAGCAAATTAGAAGACAAGAAAAAAAAAGCAGAGATGTTTGTGTGACTGTCCTCGTTAGAGCAATGTTTCTAATAAAGAAGTGGGAACCACTAACAACACCTCCATCAAAAGTTCAGTGAATCCATGCAAGCAGCTTTTCATCAAACTGTGTAAAACAACCTGTTTTCTGTGTCACAATAGATACAGGAATAAATTAACATAACTGCTAAAAAGCACAATTTATGGAAAGCATGCCAGCCTTGTTAACATTGCCTACACCCAAACTTACTTCTACCCAGTCATGGCCAAAGGGCTTGGAAAGCTGTGTAGCCCTTCTAGATTTCATTTACCATGTACACTGTTGGGGTGACTAATGAACTAAGTGAGCCTATGCTAAGTAAATTTCCTCTGTGCCAATAAAGTAAATGCTACTAGTCTGATGCAAGCACATGCATCCGTGTCCCACAGAGGATGCTTCTGTGGATAAACACCAACTATTACCAGATGTCTTTAAGGTTGTGATAAAAAAAAAAAATTAACAATTAATGTTCCTGTTCTAGAGACTCTCTGAATTTTCTAATTTGGCAAACTGATGTACATGTGTATCATGTTAAAGCTGAATGTTAATGCAGTAAAATAGAAACTTTATAAAGAAAATAATTTAAACAGTACCAATGACTATGTTTTTCACATTTTCTCTAAAAATACGTTAAGATAACTTGCAAAGAACACACTGTCAGCTTATATATTTCCCTAAGGAATTTCTGTTAAAATCAGTCCTCCATTTTCATCATCTTATTAGAATTTCAGTATCTATCAATGTTTTGTACTTATAAATACAACTGAAATGCTCAATATACAATGGTTTCTTGCTCTTGGCTTTAAGTGTCTTGCAGTAAAATGTCACAAAGTAATTGCATTTATGAACATACACATTCACTGACATAATTCTTTTCTTTTAATTGAAAATAGACTTTTTTTATACAGTCTGATTACAGTTTTCTCTTACCTTCCATGACTCTCCACCTATTCTCTCTCTCCTCTGTCTCTGTCTCTCGCTCTTTCTCTGTCTCTCTCTGACTCTCTGTCTCTCTGTCTCTTTCTCTGTCTGTCTGTCTGTCTCTCTTACACACACACACACACACACATACACACACACACACACACACACACACACACACGCATGCACACACATTAGGACATAAACAGACATCTAAAATAATAAATTAATATAAAATGACATATCTCTTAGTGAGGATGGTATTTACTTAGAAACTTCTAAATGGTTCTAAGGAAAGAGCTGTTTAACTTTATTTTCAGAATAGTTCCCATAGCTTGAATTTGCATTGTCTTTTCACATATGTACAATGCAATACACATGGTTTTATATGCTTTTCTCTTCTTCTATGAGTCTGTAGTTCGTTCAGGATGCCTATGGGTTTCCTTTATCTTTGTTGTATTTCCTTCTAATTCTAAGCAAAATTATGCATAATTGTAAATAAATATAACAATTGTATGGCATTGACCATTTTTATTCAGAAAGATAAAATCACCTAGTCTAATCTCCTGTGTGTCCTACACCTTCAACGTGTTGCTTTTGTATCATTTCCCATTTTTTAAGTTATGTTTCCCTTCTTTTCTGTTTTTAAGTGTGGATTGGGATAAATGACATATTTAGGTTAAGATAAGCATATTATATATCACCATTGTTTTGGTAACTTCTATAGTCTTGTGCATGCAGAATTAGTCAAAAGTAAAATGTTTCTTAGCACTGAACTCAGTTAGTAGCACTGTGACTCATGCCTGAATTAATCCTATGTAATGTAATTATTTGGGGGACAACATAACATAGCAGTACTGCCAGCAGCATGCCATTATGATACTGAGGACTTGTCTTAAACAGTGAAAAGACTACAGAAATACAATGAGGAGAAAAACTGTAATACTAAAGAGACAATTAAGAGACCATTTTCTTTCATTTTAAAAGCTGACAAGAAATCTGTCTTCTGACTGAACTTTAGTTGGCAAATTGTATTGGCCAATTATACTGCTCTGTGTACACCTACAATTAACTGTTAAAATTCAGAGAGCATTGACTTGCAGGGAGCCAATTTCTTTTAGCAAGTTGGTAAATTCACACATATGGAATGTGGGGGGGGGGCGGGTAACAAGAAACACACACATCTGCACACACACAGGAGGCCAACCCATCTAGACACACAGAATTTACAATAACAAGATTGTCTTGAGTATTCTCTTATGTTAAAAGTCATGCTGTACTCAATGTTTATCATACAGTTCATATTTAAAGATGTAGTGTGATTATAGAATGATTATACAACTCCAAGCATCAGAACAACAAGAATTCCTACTTTATGTGTATTGGGTGAAATTTTGAAAGAGTTAAAATAACATCATGAGAATGAAACAGAAATTCTTAATATCTTATGAAGCAAAAATAGAATTTATGTCAACTCTAAATACCTTGTATAAATTTGAACAAAATCATTCTCTAAGTGCTTCAGTTGCTAGAATTTTTGTTTCAATGTGCTAGAATTTTTTTTTTAAGAAAATGTGGTTAAAGCTGTTCAAGTGAATACAGAAGATTATGTGGGGTTCAACACTTAGCAGTTTTGTATGTTTGTCTTAAGGTATTTAAACATGATGTACATTATTTGCTTTGTATGTAAAACATGAGCCAAGATAGTTTCTGTACTTTTATTATCTGCTATAAAAAGCAGTGTATGCAGTCCTTAGCAAAGCCTTATGCAGAGGGCACAAAGCCAACACATGCTGTTGCAGACTTTATAATGCCTTAAATGCAGCACATGCTCAGTAGATTTCTGCCTTTGAAGTTTTCTCTTTCCCTGTCCTAGTGATAAGTGATAGGCCTCTCTTTGTCCATGCTGGGTAGTGACGGTGAGCTAGAGCTTCCAGTAAGTAATATGATCAAGAATCATGTGTAAATGACCCAACTCTATAGTGTGAATGCTGTGTTGTGAAGCTATGGCATTTAGTAGTTACATGTAGTAAAGATACTTATGATTATTGGTATTTTCAATATAGAACTGGCTCATCAGCATGTTATCCAATTGCCATGTGAGGGAGATTTGCCTTATTATCATTAGAGTTAGTTTCAGGAGTTGTTGAGCCAAGGTCTCCCTATGTCACCTTTGTCTTCCCTAACAGGTCATTATGTTGAACAAGTTGCCCTTGAACTCATGGCAATCTTCCTACCTCAACCTCCTGAGTGCTGGGATTGCAGCTTTGTGTACCTTGCCTGCTGCTGTTGCTGACACAGATCTTACTCAGTAAATCAATGGAAAATAGATTTGAATAAAACTGCAGTATCCACATCAGTGACAATAATTGATTTACGTGATCATGAACAGCATTCATTTATTTGGGTTTTAATTCTTTTTGTTCTGAATTCTTAGTACTTCACTCCTTATACTATCTTAGTGCCTTTTATATCGTCATATACCATGTATGCATATGTGTGCATGACTCTGTGTGCATGCGAGTGAGTGTGTGTGTGTGTGTGTGTGTGTGTGTGTGTGTGTGTGTGTGTGTATGTGTGCACGATGCCTGTATGTGTAAGGTCAGAGTAAAATCTTTGGTGTCATTCCTCAGGGGCCATATATTTTGTTTCTAGTTTCTAATTTCTGAAACAGAGCCCATAATTGGCTGGGAACTTACATGGCTCTTGCAACATGGGTTCTGAGAAATCAACTGAGGTCTCCATGTTTACACAGTCAATGCTTTACTGACTGAGCTATTTCCATACCTCTTTACATACCATTCTAATTTTAACCTATTTTTTTCTGTATGATCCCAACGTTAAAGTCTCCCTCTCTTTCTTCTAACTAGTTTTAAGATTTTTGTCACCTTGAACCCCAGCCATCTCTCACAAGTCAACTCCATTGACCAGGTTAATGAATCATCATCCCCTAAACTCCATCTCACCCCAATCTCCCTTTCTCCTGGAAAGTCCCTACCCAGAAAGAATGTGTCTCCCAGCACCTGTACCGTTTCAGTCGAAGCTTTTCTGAGCACTCTCACCAGCCAGCTCAGTTTCGAACATTCTAGAGGCTGTGAGCTCCACCTGTGCTACAGTGTGCTCACACCCAGAACCCTTGCAGCCTCATTCTCTACAGGCCCATTGATCTATGTGACTCCCATATCAGCACAAAGTCGTTGTTGCTGGCTGACTGCAACTGATGGAAATGGAAATGACATACTCTGCTAACGCAGGCTATATTACAGCTCAGTGATTTGAAATTTGAAAGTTGGTATTTCTTGTAAATACTAAATGGAAAGGGCAGTGGACTATTGTGTGGGTTCAGGTGCTTGTGTGACCTGGTGTTAATTATCTAACCTGCCTGAGCTTCGTTCTTCATTACTGTAGAATTGTAAGAGTGCTCCACCTGTTTGAGCAGTGATCTTATTAGGATTGCTGTCAGGACTGAATCGCATGATGGTTATAAAAGCCCTTCACAAATAAAAGAGTATGTCACAATGCAATGTGGCTTGCTTCATTAGCAGCAGCTGTATTCCTCTGTCTCTGTCTTGGTCTGGATGTCTATGTTCCCACCCCAAGCAAATGTCCTTTCTTCAAGCTACAATATTTAAAATCTAAAACATAAGCAATTGTATTAGCCGCTTTCAGAAGGACTCTTAAATATGTTTTAAATTTTCACTTTTAAATCATGACAAGCCTTAAGTACTGTATTTGTTGAATTCTCTCTCTTTTAAATTGTGTCATGTCTCAAACACTCACTTTCTGGATGGATACTGGGCAGTCATATTGAAAGATTTTAGGAAATAAAAACCATTTGTCTACTTCAGCGTTTTTTGCATTTTGTATCATTTGCACACTGCTTTTCAAGCTGGTTTATCATGTCTAGATAATCTGTGCTATAGCCATTTCAACTTTGAAATTACTGCAAAGAAGTAATTGATCCTCTGCTTCAATATTCCTGCTGTTTCATTAGCTCTCTTACAATTCGGGAGAAATCTATTTCTCACTGATGTTGTAAAAACATAACAAGGCCACAGCAGGGAGGCACTAGCTTCATTAAAGACCATTATTACAAAAGCAAAATGATCGAGGGCAAATTGTTTCTGGCCTTGTAGTCCTGGTCCTGCAGCCCACATTAATCTGTGCATTTGGAACCACAGTCAATTTGTTATCTTCTCTTTATCACTCACTTCCCGTTGGCAGCCCCTGGTGGTGCGGGGCTTGTCAATCTACCATCCAGCGGATTTCTTCTTCTGTTGATTAAAAACAAGCTAAGCCTCTTTGGAAGTAAGGGCTAAAGTCTGTCAATATCTGAATTAATGTCTGCTTTTCAAAATATCAGAATGCTGGTTTCCAGCATGTGGATGCCAGTATTATTTAAAGAGTGATTGAGCAGAGAAAGCATAGGAATTTTGACCCACTCAGGCTTCCATCTATCATGGGAGACTATAATAAGAGGCTGACAAAGAAGGATTTAAGATAGAGAATCAGTGATTGCTCTATTAATCTAGTTTAACTGATACTAAAATCTGACAGAGCGAATTACAAGTTGCGGGCAGTAACGCTTATCAATTCATTACTACTTTCAAGGCTCTCCCATGCTTTCTTTCTGCCTTCAGCTTCTGGCAAAGGACAGCCTTTTACAGTTCAATTTCTCAGTTTATTTTTGACTGCTTTTAATTAAGTTTGATGGCCTGCTTCTGCACTACTGAAGTTATTGGAGTTGCAAAGCACTTTGCTGTTATAATGATAGCTCCCTTGATGTCTGTTCATTATTAACTGCTTTTCAAAAGTGCTGCTCTCAACTCTCATTTTATAAATATTTAAATAACTGTGAATTTCTATAACATAAATATCCATGCACAAAAGGCCAGGATTCTACTGCCTATTTAATAGGTTAGACAGAATAAAGTAGAAATCTTTTCTGTACTGTCACGTGTGATGTTAACTGGGAATGTTCTCAAATCACCTCAGATAGAGGGCCTTAATCAAATAGCATCAGAATCTCAAAACTAACAATGACCAGATTGGTGACCTAAGAGTTTATAGCAGTCACATATGAATTAATTATAATAAATAGCTCAGAAAAAAAGAATGAATATTTTATATCAATAAATCTTGAATTTTAAAAAGTATTTTAGGAAGTTGTTTTATCTTGGTCTTAGAATAATGAGCATTGAAAGAAATTGGAGTCTGGGCTACAGTATTAGAACACACCTCAAAAAATTAAAATAAACACAGAAAGACTTTAAAAATTAGAGAAAAAAATGTTTCCACTCTAGGAAAAAATTCCAACAGAGAAATTGAGAATTAAAAGCCTCATAGTAAACCAAATCTATTCTAATGATCATAAGAATTAATGTTCTCTCTTCACCTATCCCTCTGTAAAATGTATTTTTTGAAGAAAACAACAACAAAATCTACAAGGACACAGAGGCTGAAGAGCAGATATTAGGAAAAGAGAAATGGTGTTGGCAGTGGAGTTAATAGCAGTTTATGCTGTTTTGAGCATTGTCCTAACTCAGTAGCCAATGTGCTCCTAACATGGTCTCTATTGTATAGTACACAGGAGACAGAGTCATCAAAACAGTATTAAACTGCCTAGGACTCACAAGTTCAATACAGGGTAAGACTAGGACTCAATTCCAGATAGCCTCTGTGATTTCAGAGGTATTGTTCTGCTCATGTAGTCTATGTCTATGAACTGGAGAAGTCTGGAAGTAGAAATAACTGATGTATCTCAGTTGGCACACATGTCAGAGTCAGCAGGTCCCACACGGATGTAGTGCACAGACCTGGGCAGAGAAGAACCATGTGCTTGAAGGCAGAAATAAAAATATGGTTCTCTAAAGGGAAAATCATGACATTTCAATGTAGCTGTTCTCTTTCCCTACATAGCATATATTCCATGTTTCAATTCTCTCCCCCCAGTGAAGCTAAATAATTTATTCTGTGTGGAAAATCTATCTGAAGAAAAAATGGTATCTGGAGAAAAGCAAAAAGCTGACTTATAGAATCAAGGGGCCTGTACTTTTCTTGGTTCTGAGATCATCAGGAATAACTGTAAGTAACTCTGAGTGATAATAATACTGGCAAAGGACTGTGGCTAAACAGTGGTCATCACAGATTCAAACAGGAAAAATGACCTCCTACCAACACTTAAGTGAGAAAATGTATGTGAATTATAAAAAAGCAAAAGAAAGGCAGTTTAAACAGTTCCTAGACACCAAATATATCATGATAAAAAAATTAAGTAGGGGAACCACTTGAAAGAAAAGGGAGGATTTATTTTTGTTCAGAGTTTCAGAGGTGTGGGTCCATGGTCGATTGCTGCATTGTTTCCAGGCCTATGAGTGTCTAGAATCCCAAGGACAAAAGGCTTGGAGCAGCAGAGCCTCTTAGTTCAGGGAAGGAGGAACACAGCATGTTGGCACTCAAGAAGCTTGTCTTTCTTTAATTTTTATTAGTCTAGATGGTGCCACCCATAGTCAAACCATGTTTTCCCTCTTAGATAATTCTCTCAGGAAAAGTCCCCCAACCAACACAGAAACACTTTATTAATCTAGGTGTGCTTGAATCCAATTGGGCTGACCATCAAAACTACCCCACCCAAAGAGCAATCTACTGGGTTCAAGCACTATTTAATAGTAATGATGAAAGACTACGACAGTTGTAGGAAATACAGTTAAAGGAGAGACAGATTTTTTTTCCTCTGCATGCAGAGAAAATAAACCATTCTTCAAAATCAACTTAGTTCTATACCAAGGTATATACATTATCAAGACTTGCAGAATTATACATGCTTCCTACAACAAAATAAGGATAAATAGGAGTCATCCACAAATGAGAAGGCCATTTAGCTAGCATCAGGTGAAAACTTTCTTAACTGTTAGAGAAAATCATTGGCAACCTGCCTTGAAGACCATTATGATAATATATGTGTACCTTTTCAGGTTTCACATTTCCTAGGCATCTTGAAAAAGAGGTTGGGCAAATCCAGGAGATTGAATAAAGAACTAGGAAAGTATAAAATCAGGGATCAGATTCTTAGAAAACCAAAACAGAAGCAAGGAGCATGCGCAAGTCAGAATCAAAAGCAGAAGGTACTGCCCAGTGGATAAGATGTCCATTTTCCTTTCTGTGACAGAATTTGTGAAATTTCAAATGATCAGATATGTCCAGTGTAATCTCAAAATACCCAACAATAGGAGATGGACTAGCAATATTTTTTTAACTTTAGGAACTAATATTTGCTGTTTCTACTTCAGATTACATATATACATGATTTTTGTTATGTATCGTGTTATTTAACTGTTTCAGGAACTTAAAAGAAATTAACACACAACCTACAAACTGTTCACAAAGTGTTATACTATTGATCACTATTCAGTCACGGCTTGATGATTATGTAAAAATGTGAGACAACTGTTTTCATTACATGTGAGATAAAAGCATTTGCTCATTGGACAGAAATTTACATTTTTGTGTAAGAAGAAACCTACATATATTGACTGTGTATCCAGTTATGCTCTGGGCTCTCATTTAGCATCTCATCTCCAGCAGCTAGATCAGATGGCTCAACTGCTGAGATTTTGATATTTGAGGTCTAAAAGTATAATAAACACCATTGAAGAGTCCTATATTAAATAAATACATGAAGATTAGCTTACCTTGTATGATAATTCAAGCAGCACTGATTTTATAGTAATAATTTTAGAACAATTTTTCTTTTCTTAATATTGAGCAGATGAAGGAATGTTTCATCAGTTTCAAAAATTTCAATTCCAAGCACATAATATTGACCATATTCTTTAACATAAATTCTCTTTACCTTAAATTTCTTCCTTCTGATTCTATCTGAGATCATCCCAATTCCCCTTCTTTAATTCTTGCCTTCTAATAGCTGTGTCTTCAAACAAATGTATTTTGAAAGCCATCTCTTTTTGTTGCTTCTGGCAGTTTGTTATATTATGCCAAATAAATGTCTGTAGGAAGGCCATTTAAATCTGTATACCAAGCCCCAACTTCTTCATTCAGTCTTAAACATCTCAATCTACTCCTGAAATGGATTATCAGTAAGGAAATGTGTTAACTGCCCAAGCCAAAATTAACTGATTAAAGTGATAGTTGAAAACTGTGGGAACATTTCTAATTAACGTTATTTTTATTGTTTCTGAGAAGAGGCCCTACCATGTAATCCATGTTGGCTTGGAGTTCTTGATCTTACACAGTACCATAGATGTACTATAGCAGAGCTTGGGGCATCATGCCTTGCTGTTATTGTGAACATAGTTACTATTAGTTCTTTTAGAATTTTCTATAACCTGCTTCGATCATATTCATCCCCCCACCCTGATTTTTCTCAGATAAACATTGTCTTTCTTGTCCAAATTTGTACTTTTTAAAAAAACCATTAAGATCAATTTGTGCTGCCCAAATTTTCTTGGGTTTGTGCAGCATGGTTAACTTACTATGGACTATACTCGCAAAAGTGTCTCTCCTAACTAGGCAGTGGTGGCACAGTCCTTTACCCAGAACTCAGGAAGTAGAGGCAGGTAGATCTCTGTGAGTTTGAGGACAGGGTTGTTTTGGTGCCCAGCTTTCATATAATTGCTGGTATTTGGTCTGTCTAGGGCTCACATATTTTTATGGATGCTGTCATCACCAATGAGAATTCATGTGCACGTCTCCTGCTGTGGTGGTTTGAAAGAAAATGGATCCCAAAGGGAATGACACTATTAGGAGGTGTGGCCTTGTTGGAGGAAGTGTGTCACTGTGAGGGAGGGCCTTGAGGTCTCTTTTGCTCAAGCTTCTCTTAGAGAGACTGTCAGCTGACTTCATGTTGCCTGCAAGATGTAGCACTCTCAGCTCCAGCATGGCATCTGCCTGCACATGCCCATGTTATCCATCAGGATAATGGACTGAACCTCTGAAGCTGTAAGCTAGCCACTCCAATTAAATGTTTTCTTTTTAAGAGTTGTCATAGTCATGGTGTCTCTTCACAGCAATTGAAAACCGTAAGATACCTGCAGCGTCTAGAAGATATAGTTCTCTTAGTTACCCACTACCTCTGGCTCTTACACTCTTTTGGCCCTTTTCTAAAATGATCTTGAATCTTAGGAGGAGGATGTGCAGTATGTATGTTTCATTTACAGGGGAGGATTCTGTAGTCTTTTACTTACATCTCTTCCAATTGTAGGTCTCTGTGTTTATCAGCATCTACTGCAAACAAAAGCATCTCAGATGAGGGCTGAGAGATGCAATGATCAATGTATGTGGTGGTTTAAATAGGAATGGCCCCCATAGACTCATATATTTGAATGCTTGGTTATTTGTGAGTGGTGCTGCTTAAGAGGGATTAGGGGGTGTGGCCTTGTAAAAGTAGGTGCATCACTAGGGGTGGGCTTTGGGGTTTCAAATGCTCAAGCCAGACTCAGAGTCTCTCTTGCCTGTTGCCTGTTGATCTGGATGGAGAACTCTCAACTACTCTCCAGCACCATGTCTGTTTGCATCCTGCCATGTTTTCTACCATGATGACAATGGACTAAACCTCTGAATTGTAAGCAAGCCCCAATTACATGCTTTTCTTTATAAAAGTTGCTGTGGTCATGGTGTCTCTTCATGGCAATAGAATATTTACTAAGACAATGTGTAAAACAATGTCATTAGGAGTCAGTTTAAATAGTAGTAGGTTTTCTCCTATGGCCTATTATCTGTCTAGTTATAGATTCTTGAATGCTAAATTGTGCCAGGTATAGCTTTCATCTTTCATGGAGTAAAATTAAAGACAAATCAGAAAGTGGTTTGTTTACTCCTCTCACGTTCATGCCAGTAAGACACCATTGGGCAGGTCATATATTATTGTAGCTTGTAGGTTTCATAGCTGATTAGGACTGATTTTTCTCTCTTTCATAGTGCTATGAAAACTAGAAAACAGAGACAAACTCCTAGGTCAGTACTAGCTTAATTTCTACATGTTCTGTGACTCAAGTACATGTCTTCAGTAATAGGATCTTATCTACAAGTTGTAGAGGATGACCAAGAACAACAGCAATTGCCTATAACATTTGAGGGTCTATTGGGCTTTATAGGCCAACAACTCCAAAAGAAGTAAGCATTCCTGGCAGTGGCCTTTTTATTTGTTAGCCTCTAGTGTCTAGTAGGGTCAATTTTCCCTATTACAGGGTAATTCCACTTTTTATACTCTCTCTCTTTCGATTTCTGTCTCGCTTTCTCTGTGTAAACTTCTATTATGGTAGATATCTATAGTTATTGTATTAATAGTGTGAAAATGTTATGAAGTTTGATAAAGAAGTTGGTCAAAGTGCTTTGTGAAATCTAAGTTCTGTTTTTTGTTCAGAAAGGTAGAGCAAGTTCCTAAATATTTATGTAATATAACCTTTGCATGTTAATCTACACCTTATTTAGCATTATGTAATATTAAATTTGAATTTTTATTTTTTTACTATAAATGGAAAAATGCTCCCTATAAAATACTGAGATTAATTTTAATGCTTACAAAGGCTCCAGATTTACGACACTGGGATAATTTGTTGTAGAAAACTAAGATGTTTCAATGTTGTAAGAGAAAGAGATTCTTCATTTTATCTTACTTTGTATATCTTAGAAGTTAAATTTACTTGTTCATTCTGTGACATTAAAACACACTGTGTCCTCCACAGATACAGTAAAAGTATTATACATTCAACCATTGTAAAATATCATGTATTTCCACACTTAGAAAAATTTTGTATAAAATTATTCCTACTGGACATTTTGTGAGGCTTTTGTCCAGTATATAAAGCACGTGGATTACTGGAGGAGGCTCAAAACAAAACAAAAAACTCTTTGGAATATAATTCAAGACCCAACAAGAGGGACACATGCTGTTCTTTTTCTTCATTATCCTTTCTTACTTCCTTGCATTACAAATCCTCACTGTCTTTTCCTGTGTCCTTTACATTAAAGTCATTATTTGTGAGCCTATTATTCCCTACATGGTCAGTGTCATTACTTAACCCACACATCTACCCTGTTTGATTTATATCAAATGCAGCTTTCTTCCACAACCTTCTCCGTTGCTTATCACATTCTAGTTCAACAAGGAAAACAACTGACACATCATCTCATTTTGTGTCTTAGCACTTAAAACCAAGATAGTTACTTCAGATTATGTGTATATATTATGTAATACACTACTAGTACTTTTATATATGCTGTATTTGCTATTGTGAGTGATAGATTAATTAAAACATTTTATTGATATCCATATTTTCCACAGATCTAGTGGTGCACAATGTACATAGTAGGTACTAGTATATTTTTAAAGATATTTGCTTTTACTTTTAATTAAATCTGTGGATATGTGCCTGTGTGGGCATACGTGCATGAGAATGCAAGAACCCATGGAATCCAGAAGAGGGCATTAGATTCCCTGGAGCTGGAGTTACAGGTAGTTATGATCCATTTGACAGGGGTGCTGACATCCAAATCTGGGTCATCTGCAAGAGCAGCAAGTGCTCTTTCAAACTGAACCATATCTCCAGGTTATAGTAGGTTTTAGTATGTTTTAATAGATTGCATATTTTTGTTAGCTATTGAAAAACTTCTTGTAAGTGAGTCTCATTTTATCCCCAGGGGATGTTCTGACCACTTATATTTTCTCTATGTGAGTAAAGGACACAGGAAACCCCATCTGAGTTTTGGTTACTAGAACATAATTCACCATAATTGTATTACATGTTACTTGGAAAGCTAAGTGTTTTGAATATGACCAACAACAGATTAACCTTAATTTATTCTACATGTATATTCTTGAATGACTGTTAACACCCACTGTGTGAAAAATATTTCACATCATATGATTTTTTAATATTTTGCTATACTATGCAAAATATTTATATCAAGAAATATAATTCCAAGCTAAAGCTTACTGTTACTGCAATTGTTGTCAACAATGAATAATCTTCACTGCTACATATTAACTGCAGCTGAAATTTGTGATCATGGAGTGATTAATATCTGGCTGGCATTAATTTCAAATCAATGAGTCAATTCCATCTTAACATTCTGTGCCTTTAATTTTCAGATCACAAGTATTTTGTGAATGGATTTTATGAAAATGAATTACTTTATGTCACTTTCCTGGGGTTGTCTGCAGCAATGAATTCCTGTTTCTAAGAGGAGAGAGACATCTTATGAACCATTGATCCTGGCTTACTTAATGGGCAGCCCATGTACATTAAGTGAGAAGGAGGAAAATGTCTCCATAAACACCTTTCTGAAGGGGCTTTACGCTACCATGAAGAGATTTCACTACAGGAAGGAAAACAAAGGCATATAATGCTATAAAATGGGGGGAAAAAAAGGAGAGAAAGAAATGAAAACTTAGAGAATCCTCTGGCTCCTAACCTCATTAGAACAGATAATAACTAAATTCTATTTTACTTTTGAGGCAAGGTCTTATTATGTAGCCCTGCCTGGCCTGGAACTTGCTATGTATAAGTGTTGAACATGGTCTACTTATATCTCTTCAGATGTATGCAGTGGGGAGGATGTGAGTTGGTTTGAATTTCAGTCAATCTATCTCTTGTTCTGCATCGATTTAATATAATATGGGTCGGAATTTTATAGGGGACACAAATTTGATGGAAAGTTTTCATGTTCAAAATCCTCATCAATAGGGACTGAAGAACAGTCCTGAAGAAATAAAACAACATAAGATGTTCTGTGACGGGAAGCATAGAACCCTGAATAAGTCTTCCTAAGAACAAATACATGCACTGAAGAGAACATTTTATTTTGTAAAGAGATCAGCATTGGAGATGGTAAGCTTAAGATACTTGTGATTTGTTAATATTGAGGTAACAAAAAATTAGAGTTTGGTTAGGGTTTTGGAATTGAGAATATGGAATTATTTGGTAAAAGAACAAAATATGCAAAGTAATTTGTAAAATACACAGTGTACACTTCTGAATTTAAGTCAAACATAGAATATAGACAAGAGATAAACAGTAAGATTCCAAAGGGTAAATGGACCTAGACAGCATTGTCCATGGGAAAGACAGGAATGTAGGCATGTAGGAGAGCTAACTACCAGTGTTTTTAGTAATGTCTATCTATGATAATACAGAGGAATGTACACCTGATGTGCCACAATGGAATAAAAAGAAACACAGAAAAACATGCCAACAAAACACAAGTAAACTTCGGAGATTTGATAAGCAACATAGTCAATACTATGATTATTTTTCTTAATAACATAGCAAGAGTTAAATCATATACATGTATGTTGAAATATGATGATGAAACATTATGAAAATATCTTACATTCTAAGAGCCTGGAACTTTTGCTGGACCTTACAGATAAAGTTAATAATACACATTTAGGTCACTTGAAGCTTAAGACTCCTATCTCACTTGCACTTATCCTGTTTGTTTAACCTGTCTTTAAGAGAACAATGCAGCTTGCCCCAGACCCCATCCCTGGGCACCAGCCACTCTGGGGAAGACCTGCCCAACTTGGCCCCAGGTTCTGGCCACCGGGCAGGTTCCCTGCTAGCCCCACCGGGAAGGGTCCCCTTCTCCAAGACACCTGGCAGACCCTGCAGTCTCCGCGCCCTGCCCCCACGCCCATCCGCCTGAGCCCCAAGCCTCTTCCTGAGACCTAGAGGCCTGCCCCCAGCTCCCATCTTGCCCTGGACTTCCCTTCTGGAGAGAGAGAGAGAGAGAGAGAGAGAGAGAGAGAGAGAGAGAGAGAAGTTCTCATCCTGCCCCGGACTTCCAATTTGGACAAGAGAGCTCCCACCTGGACAAGAGAGAGAGACTTCCTGAAACTGTCAGCTCTGTCTGAACCAAGTGTGCGGATAAGGCCAAGAACGAACCACGAGGAGATGGGCAGACGTCAAGGCAGAAACATACACAACAAAATGAATAGCAATACAGCATCACCAGGCCCTAGCCCTCCTCCAACACCTAGACCTGAACATCAGAAATTGGAAGAAGCAGAAGAAAACAGCCTTATGAATGACATCATGAAGAAGCTAGAGGCTTGTGTAGAGGAAAAGACAAAAAAATGTGAAGAACGCTGTAAACAACTAGAGGAAAGGGCAAACAAATTAGAAGAAATCAATAAAGTCCTGGAAGAAAACAATAAAGTACTGAGAGAAAATCAAGAAAAATCAATAAAACAAATGAAGGAAACAGTCCAAGACCTGAAAAGGGAAATAGAAAAAATGAAGAAGACACAAACAGAGGGAATGCTGGAAATAGAAAATCTGAGTAAATGATTGGGAACTTCAGATGCAAGTATAATCAACAGAATGCAAGAGATGGAAGAGAGGATCTCTAGCGTTGAAGATACAGTAGAAGAAATAGATTCATCAGTCAAAGAAAACACTAAAGCCAACAAAGTCATGAACCAAAATGTCCAAGAAATTTGGGACACCATGAAAAGACCAAACCTACGAATAATAGGGGTCGAAGAAGGAGAAGAATACCAACTCAAGGGCACAGAAAATATATTCAACAAGATCATAGAAGAAAACTTTCCCAACTTAAAGAAGGAAATGCCTATGAAGATACAAGAAGCTTATAGAACACCAAACAGCATAGACCCCCAAAAAAAGTCCCCTCGCCACATAATAGTTAAACAACTAAACGTACAGAATAAGGAAAGAATATTAAGAGCAGCAAAGGAAAAAGGCCAAGTGACATATAAAGGCAAACCCATCAGAATAACACCTGATTTCTCAATGGAGACTTTGAAAGCCAAAAGGACCTGGACAGATGTAATGCAGACACTAAGAGACCATGGATGCCAGCCGAGACTAATATACCCAGCAAAACTTTCAATTACCATAGATAGAGTGAACAAAACATTCCATGACAAAGCCAGATTTAAACAACACTTATCCACAAACCCAGCCCTACAGAAAGCACTAGAAGGAAAATTCCAACCTAAGGAAGTCAGATACACCCTCGAAAACACAGGCAATAGATAAAAACACAGCAGTAAACCCCAACAAAAAGAAGTACACACACATCACCACCAAAAAATAACAGGAATGAACAATCACTGGTCATTAATTTCCCTCAATATCAATAGACTTAATTCACCTATAAAAAGACATAGGCTTACAGAATGGATACGAAAGCAGGACCCATCTTTCTGCTGCATACAAGAAACACATCTCAAATTCAAAGATAGACACTACCTAAAAATAAAAGGCTGGGAAAAGACTTTCCAAAAACGGTCTTAAGAAACAAGCGGGTGTAGCCATCCTGATATCCAGCAAAATAGACTTCAAACTAAAATCAATCAAAAGAGATCAAGAAGGGCATTACATACTCATCACAGGAAAGATCCACCAAGATGAAGTTTCAATTCTGAACATTTATGCCCCAAACACAAGGGCACCCACATATGTAAAAGAAACATTACTAAAGCTTAAATCACATACAAAACCCCACACATTAATAGTGGGAGACCTCAACACCCCACTTTCACCACTGGACAGATCTCCCAAATTGAAACTTAGCAGAGAAATAAAGGACTTAACTGATGTCATGACTCAAATGGACTTAATCGATATCTACAGAACATTCCATCCTAACAAAAAAGAATATACCTTCTTCTCAGCACCCCATGGAACCTTCTCTAAAATCGACCACATACTTGACCACAAAACAAATCTAAACAGATACAAAACAATTAGAATAATCTCCTGTGTTCTATCAGACCACCATGGTCTAAAGTTGGATTTCAACAACAACAAAAACTACAGAAAACCTACAATCTCATGGAAACTGAATAATACCCAACTGAATCACCAATGGGTTCAGGAAGAAATAAAGAAAGAAATTAAAGACTTCCTAGAGATCAATGAAAATGAAGACACCACATATCCAAATTTATGGGACACTATGAAAGCAGTACTAAGAGGGAAATTCATAGCACTAAATGCCCACATAAATAAGTTGGAGAAATCTCACACTAGTGACTTAACAGCACACCTGAAAGCTCTAGAACAAGAAGAAGCAAAGTCTCCCAGGAAAAATAGATGCCAGGAAATTATCAAAGTGAGAGCTGAAATCAATAAAATAGAAACAGAGAACAATACAAAAAATTAATGAAACAAAGAGTTGGTTCTTTGAGAAAATCAACAAGATAGACAAGCCCTTAGCCAAACTAACCAAAAGACAGAGAGAGAGCATCCAAATCAACAAAGTCAGAAATGAAAAGGGGGACATAACAACAGACTTTGAGGAAATCCAGAGAATCATCAGGTCATACTTCAAAAACCTCTATTCGACAAAACTGGAAAACCTAAAAGAAATGGATAGCTTTCTGGATAGGTACCACATACCTAAGTTAAATCAAGACCAGATAAACTATTTAAATAGTCCAATAATCCCTAATGAAATAGAAACAGTCATTATAAGACTCCCAAACAAAAAAAGCCCAGGACCAGATGGTTTCAGTGCAGAATTCTACCAGATCTTCAAAGAAGAGTTAATACCAATACTCTCTAAATTGTTCCACACAATAGAAACAGAAGGAACATTACCAAACTCCTTCTACGAGGCTACAATTACCCTGATTCCTAAACCAAACAAGGATACAACAAAGAAAGAGAACTACAGACCGATCTCCCTCATGAACATTGAAGCAAAAATACTCAATAAAATACTGGCAAACAGACTCCAAGAACACATCAAAACAATTATCCACCATGATCAAGTAGGATTCATTCCAGGGATGCAAGGGTGGTTCAACATACGAAAGTCCGTCAATGTAATACACCATATAAACAAACTCAAAGAAAAAAACCACATGATCATCTCACTGGATGCAGAAAAGGCATTTGACAAAATCCAACACCCCTTCATGATAAAGGTCTTGGAGCAATCAGGAATACAGGGAACATACCTAAACATAATAAAGGCAATTTACAGCAAGCCAACAGCCAACATCAAATTAAATGGAGAGAAACTCAAAGCGATTCCACTAAAATCAGGAACGAGGCAAGGCTGTCCGCTCTCCACATACTTATTCAAAGTAGTACTTGAAGTTCTAGCCAGAGCAATAAGACAACATAAGGAGATTAAGGGGATACAAATTGCAAAGGAAGAAGTCAAGCTTTCCCTATTTGCATATGACATGATAGTATACTTGAGCGACCCCAAAGATTCCACCAAGGAACTGATACAGCTTATAAACACCTTCAGCAACATAGCAGGATACAAGATCAACTCAAAAAAAATCAGTAGCCCTCCTATATACAATGGACAAAGAAGTGGAGAAGGAAATCAGAGATACATCACCCTTTACTATAGCCACAAATCACATAAAATACCTTGGGGTAACACTAACCAAGCAAGTGAAGGACCTATATGACAAGAACTTTAAGTCCCTGAAAAAAGAAATTGAAGAAGATGTCAGAAAATGGAAAGATCTCCCATGCTCATGGATAGGCAGGACTAACATAGTAAAAATGGCAATCGTACCAAAAGCAATCTACAGATTCAATGCAATCCCCATCAAAATACCAACACAATTCTTCACAGACCTGGAAAGAATAATACTCAACTTCATATGGAAAAACAAAAAACCCAGGATAGCCAAAGGAATCCTGTACAATAACGCAACCTCTGGAGGCATCACGATCCCTGACTTCAAGCTCTACTATAGAGCTACAGTAATAAAAACAGCTTGGTACTGGCATAAAAACCGACATGTGGACCAATGGAATCGAATTGAAGACCCTGACATTAATCCGCACACCTATGAACATATAATTTTTGACAAAGAAGCCAAAAGTGCACAATGGAAAAAAGAAAGCATCTTCAACAAATGGTGCTGGCAAAACTGGATATCAACATGTAGAAGGTTGCAAATAGATCCATATCTATCACCGTGCACAAAACTTAAGTCCATGTGGATCAAGGACCTTAACATAAATCAAGCTACTCTGAACCTGCTAGAAGAGAAAGTAGGAAGTAGTCTCGAACGCATTGGCATAGGAGACCACTTCCTAAATAGAACACCAGTAGCACAGACTCTGAGAGAAACAATCAATCAATGGGACCTCTTGAAACTGAGAAACTTTTGTAGAGCAAAGGATATATGGTCAACAAGGCAAAGCGACAGCCTACAGAATGGGAAAAAATCTTCACCAACCCCACATCTGACAGAGGACTGATATCCAGAATATATAAGGAACTCAAGAAATTAGACATCAAAATGCCCAACAGTCCTATTAAGAAATGGGCTATAGAACTAAACAGAATTCTCAACAGAGGAAACTCAGATGGTCGAAAGACATTTAAGGAATTGCTCAACATCCCTAATCATCAGGGAAATGCAAATCAAAACAGCTCTGAGATACCACCTTACACCTGTCAGAATGGCTAAGATCAAAAACACTGAAGACACCTTATGCTGGAGAGGATGTGGAGCTAGGGGAACTCTCCTCCACTGCTGGTGGGAATGCAAGCTTGTACAACCACTTTGGAAATCAATATGGTGCTTTCTTAGAAAATTGGGAATCCATCTCCCCCAAGATCCAGCTATACCACTCTTGGGCATATACCCAAGGAATGCTCAACCACACCATAAGAGCACTTGTTCAGCTATGTTCATATCAGCATTGTTTGTAATAGCCAGAACATGGAAACAATCTAGATGCCCTTCAACTGAAGAATGGATAAACAAAATGTGGTACATATACACAATGGAATACTACTCAGCAGAGAAAAACAATGACATCATGAGGTTTGCAGACAAATGGATGGATCTAGAAAAAATCATCCTGAGTGAGGTAACCCAGACTCAGAAAGACAAACATGGTATGTACTCACTCATAGCAGGATACTAGATGTGGAACAAGGATGATTTGTCTGCTACTCACATCACCAGTGAGGCTACCTGGAAAACAAGACCCCAAGAAAGACACAGGGATCGCCCAATGACAGAGAAATGGAATGAGATCTACATGAACAGCCTGGACATGAGTCGAGGTAGTGAAAGGCGAGGGTCGAGGGAAAGAGAGCTTGGGGGAGCGGGAGATCCCAGCTGGATCAACAACAGAGAGGGAGAACAAGGAATAGGAGACCATGGTAAATGAAGACCACATGAGAATAGGAAGAAGCAAAGTGCTAGAGAGGCCCACAGAAATCCACAAAGATACCCACACAACAGACTGCTGGCAATGGTCGAGAGACAGCCCGAACTGACATACTCTCGTGATGGGATGGCCAAACACCCTAATTGTCGTGCTAGAAACCTCATCCAACTACTGAGGGATCTGGATGCAGAGATCCGTGACTAGGCCCTGGGTGGATCTCTGGGAGTCCAATTAGCGAGAATGAGGAGGGTTTATATGAGCGAGAATTGTTGAGACCAAGGTTGGATAAAGCACAGGGACAAATAGCCAAACGAATGGAAACACATGGACTATGAACCAATGGCTGAGGGGTCCCCACTGGATCAGGCCCTCTGAATGGGTGAGACAGTTGATCGGCTTGATCTGTTTGGGAGGCATCCAGGCAGTGGGGCCAGGTCCTGTGCTCATTGCATGAGTTGGCTGTTTGAAACCTGGGGCCTATGCAGGATTGCTTGACTCGGCCTGGGAGGAGGGGACTGGACCTACCTGGACTGAGTCTACCAGGTTGATCTCAGTCTGTGGGGAAGGCTTTGCCCTGGAGGAGATGGGAATGGGGGGCGGCTGGGGGGAAGGTGAGGGGGACGGGAGCGGGGAGAACAAGGGAATCCGTGGCTGATATGTAGAACTGAATTGTATTGCAAAAAAAAAAAAAAAAAAAAAAAAAAAAAAAAAAAAAAAAAAGAGAGAGAACAATGCAATAACCAGCCTTAAATTCATTGGATTTCCCATATAATCAGCTCTTACAACTTAAGCTGAAGCATAGCTGTAATCTTAAAGTATGCACTCTTCCATGCTCCTGTTCCAAGGTTAATGCAGTGTGTTCTGATAATTTGCTGAAAACAGCAAATAAGGGTGAAACCCTTATTTAAGAAACCTTAAAAAAATGAACTTCCAATACAATTGTTGAATGCAACATACAGGTATTGCTTGATAAACAATGATGTTAGAATCCAGTGATATGTGGATCAGTTGGAGTCATTAATTTAACCCCTTGTAATCTCTGTTAAAGATTTCCATTAAGTAACTTTGCCATGTGATGCTTTCTTGGCTGTTCAATAAATACAGAGTAAAGCCTTTTGTTAGGGACAGACACACTCAAAAGGTACACCAGGCAGACAGACAGACAGAAAGTCACACACACACACACACACACACACACACACACACACACACACACACACACAGATTGACTCATAAGACAGCCTTCAGGCAGGCACAGGTTCAAACTTGTACAACACACAGACTTGGAGATGGAAGACACAGGAAAAGTGAAGTAGAGAATTCAAATTTGGGCTGCACCTACACAACATTGGTGACCCTAAGTTTATTATTAATGTCTTTGAACTGACAGCATTTTGATACTTTGTGTGGGAAATCTTTAAGGTGTTTAAACCATGCAGTGAAAAATATTATTTAACACATGAAGTGAAATACTTTATATAAGCTTAAAACATACATTAATATTCAAATTTACACAACAGGTACCACTTATTCTATAAGTTCCCACAAAACAGCAAGTGCACAATATATGTGGGTATAATGTAGATATCACCATTCAATATTTGTAGAATTTACATAATAACTAGATAGCAACTCTTGTTATCACAAAATAGGTTGTTTTTCATATTACAAAATAACATGGACTGTATATTGATTTCATATACAAATATGTCATGTTGCTGCAATTCTTGGAAATCTTTTTAGTGTCTCTGGAAATTAAATTCACTCTTTTCATTATGAATAAGCTTCACATTTGTATTTTCTAAATAAAGAAGCCCTTTGATTTTAGAAAAATATAGATTAGAAAACAAAGTTAATCAATATATTAATTATGTATACAATCACATTATAATTATTAAATATGATTACATATCACTCTACTACACATCATATAGTATAATCATAATATATATACATGTATATATATACACAATTATATCATATATATGGCATTAAATCAATTTACCATGATGACCTCTTTGCAACTCTTTTCTTTTCATACATGGAAAATATTAAAATTCTTATTTTTCTCCTTTATAAAGTACTTTCTTCTTCTCATTGTGGAAGCATTCTTTGAAGGCATGTGTTTTTAATAGTTATATATATTTCTACTACAGAAAAATACCTTCTATAAGTTCTATGTGATCATACTTGAGATTTTCATAATTTTCAATGCCATTAAAACATATAAAGAAACACCCTATCATTTAAATCTTCTTTGATATTCCTAATTATTGCTGGTAGAATTGCTGTGTCAGATGAGAGCGGCATTAAGATACACAGCCTTGATGCAGGGGGAAAGGGCTTGGACCTCCTCAACTGAGTGTACCAGGCTTTGCTGACTCCCCATGGGAGGCCTTCCTTTTCAGAGGAGGGAATGGAGGGTGGGTTGTGGGGGAAGAGTATGTGAGGAGGGAGTAAGAGGAGGGATGAGAGGGAGATCTGTGGTTAGAATGCAAAATGAATAAAAAAATTCTTAATAAAGAAAACAAACAAATAACAAAAGATACTTGATTAACAGACCAAATGCTTACTGTATACTTTTTATTTTTCCATAACCCTGTTCCTAGTATATTTCATTGTCTTTTTTCTTTTCTTTACCCTTAAAAATGTTTAAATCTGAGAATCAATGGGAATTACACACAAAACACAAGAATTTTGAAGACTGCTACATAGGTTTTACAAAGTATATAATGTTTTTAATGAAGTTGTTAATATCAGTCTTCCCTTTCCTACCTCAATAGTCTGTGATCCTAGCTCATGAAAGGCTCATGCTGACACTTTTCTACAATCATATATATTTTAGCTAAGCTAACCATGTATTTAAGCTAATTATATCTAGCTAATGATTAAATGTTTCAGAGTTCAGAACTTTTGTAATTTTAAAATCAGAAAGGAGTCTTTTGAGTCATTCAGCAATTTGCCTGTTTGAATTGTCTATTCTGTGAGTGATAAAATTTGTTGTCTCTGTGGTAATTCAGCCTTATAGCATCTGTTGTTAAGAAGACTGGTGTGCAGATAGGGAACACTGCTAGAAACTGCCACCCCTACTCCTCACCTCTGTGGGTATGTGATCATAACCTTTCCTTGTTGCTCAGACATTTTGACTCTTGCTTTAAAATTAAATCTATGTATTCTACAAATCCTGTCATTTCAAGTTATAAGGGAGAAGCATGCATTAATTTTAGATACATTATGAGATTATAAAAAGATAATTCTTTGTTTTTTGAGAGAGTTTTTAACTATTATTCTTCCTTCATACATTACACCCCAACCTCAGATTCCTCTTCCTCCATTCCTCTAAGCCACCTCCCCTCTTCCTCAGAAAAACTCCTCCTCTGTTTCCCTTAACAAAAAAAGAAAGAAAAAAAAAACAAGAAAAGAAAGAACAGGCCTCCCAGGAATATCCACTAAACATGGCCTAACAAGATACAATAAGACTGGGCACAAAAGCTCATATCGTGGCAACCCAGGAGGAGGATAAGGGTCTCAAGTGCAGGCAAAAGAATCAGAGATGCCCTGAACTCCCGATGAGAAACAAAATATTTATATTTTAAAGTTTAAAATGTGCTTGTGAAACTTCAGTATGAATTCTGTAGAATAAAGATAGAGAGAAGCAACACTGAATCATAGAGACATGGTCATATTCAACACACTCAACTCACCTGGAGCCAAAGCCCATGATGTCCCTCAGCATTAGGGCCAGCATACTGACAGGCGCATCACTGGGGTTTCACAGGCCAGGAACTGCTTGCTTTTTATTTTAAGCTGGAACAAAATATAATGTTAGTCACCTTTTTATTTCCTTTCAAACTTAATAAAATACTCATTATGTTATTTTTCCTGTCATATGAGATGTTCATTTATCAGAATATTCAACACAAAGGGAACAGTGTAAACTCTTGACCTCTATAATTTACACCTCAATGGTTAATACTGTGCCTGTGTCAAGGGACCATATATATTTTATCTTCTATAAAATGACTCTTGTAAAAATTATTACTTCAGTGCAATCATTCATATCCATTTGGTTTAAGTAATTGATATGCTAATTCAAGAAGCCATTTTATATGCATTGTCTTTAAAGACCATAAATCCAAATATATTTTAAACCTCAAAAGAAGCAAGTTTTAAAAATATCATTTACACTTTTGCTATGGAAAGGAATATTAATGATATATACGATATTGTAATGTAATTCCTACAGACTTGTGTCTCTCCTACCCCATGTACCTCATCATGAGAGATACTGAGAAGACTACTATCTCATCAAACGTGCCAGGATGTGGCTGTTGTGAAACTTGTGATGAGCACATGAGGAGATTATAGGAAATGTAAAACCTGTAGGTTGGGTTACCTGTGTGAATGAAATATGTCAGGCAGGATATTCTACTCACACTACTAAACCACCTGACCTTCACTGCATTGAGGCACACACATCTCAGGTGCCATCACAGTGAGGAACACAGAACACACATCAGAGAAAGCAGTAACACATCTGATTTTCCAGAGTGGTTTTTTGTTTGTTTGTTTTTAAATATTTGCCCTCTTCTTGCATTTGTCTCTGATTCTCAGGGGCTTCTAGCTGATATTACTGTTGTTCACTGTCTTCCTACATGCTAAAATACACTCCTGAATGATTTGTTTACAACATTCCCTTACCACATGATGACTGATTTGACACAAATTGGTTGTCTGTGTTACTACCTGATTCTGATACTGCTTTCTGGAATAGAATAATAGAATTCCACATATCTCTACATGTATTCCCTACTTCAAACACTGCCCTCGGGTGGTCATCTAGGGATTGTTTATTTCATTTCCCCTGGTACTGATCATGAAATAATTACTTTTTGGATTTTGTGAAGTGTGGTATCTTTAGAAAGAACTACTTGATTTGTGAAACTCCACTTCAAAATAGACTATTGTTATACTCTTCTGTCTCTCTTTTATAGTGCACGGATATATTTGTGGTTCTTTTTCTCTCTGTCTCTCTCTTTTGAATCATTCTTTCACCTTCTCTCATCCCTTAAGTTATTCCTGTTCCTGTGTTCCTGCCATGGCAGAATTCTATCAATTTCCACCTAGACAATAACAATAACGTTGGCACATTGATTCAGTGTTACATAAAAGCAAAAGGCACTTTCAAATTAAGATAATTTACTGAGAGTCTATTAAAGATCCTGCTTACACAAATATGGCTGTATGAGGGACATTGCCCCTGTGGACGGCCCCTGCCCAGGCTGCATGGGGGGGTAGGGAAGGAGTAACTGCTATTCTAGAATCATGCATAATGTCTATAGGGACATTCTGAAGTGGAGCAGTGGCCTTCGACATAGGGTCACAGGTAGCACAAGATGACAAGGCAGATGGGAGTCCTATCATAAAACACAATCTTAACCCTTCCAACAAGTTTCTTGTGAGGCAACACACTGAGGTCCAAGTGCCAGAGAGGTCAGGAAGTTGCTGATGAGGTCCATGTGTACTAGCATCTGGGTTAGGAAAGGACATCAAAGGGACAGAAAATGAAATGAAAGAGAGCCAGCAACATTTCTATGCATGCTGAAGTGAAGAAGAAAGGAATCAAAAGCAGATCTAGGTTTCCTTTCCGATGTAAAAGTGTGACCTAACAAACTGACGAAATTTTGTAGTTCTGAACGATCACTTGTGTAACGGAAATGATAATGCATGCTTCCGAACTTCCCCCGGTGAGATCTGCAGACACCTCCAAGCACACACTATTAACTGTTTCGCTACATTAGTACTAGTAGCAGAGTGGCTCCCTCAAGTAAGCAGACACAGAAAGCTTTAGAATGCTGAACTCTATAATGTCTTCAATAAACCATGCATTTGCTAACCTTCATTTCCATGAGTTTTCCCTCTGCTAAGGATGATTCATGTCCTGTCATCTCTGGTACACTTTCCTAGAAAGCTCTCACTGTATAGCAATGAAGTCATAATGGATCAGGTGTTCGTCTCATTCTTTCAACAATACACCAGACAACACCAGGTTAAGGAAGGAAGGTTTGTCTGAGCTCAGTAGACCCAGAGTCACATCAGAACTCACAGTCTGTTCAGTCCAACTCCAGAAGTCCCTATAGTCATTAACAGTCCCAAAACTGTTGAAAAGTGCAAAATCCAAGGCTCATTTAAGTCTCAAGAAATCCCTCAACTGTATAATCAAAATGTTACATAATTCCAACACACAGTGGTCCAGAGTAAACATTCCCTTTCCAGTACTGAGGGATGGGGAGATCAGGGGGAAAAGTGGATCAAAGCAATATCCGTACCCTGCAAAGCAAATATGAAATTCTTCAACTCTATGTCACACATCAGAAGTTCATGATAGAATCATTTGGGCTCTGAGGGGATAAGGTAGCCTGGCCTCTCTGGTTGAACTGTCTGTAGCACATTTGGCTTACATCCTGGGCCAACCTCACTGTATAACCTCAATATCGTGGGGTCTCCATTACAATGTAGGATCTTTATCACAGCTTTATTCAACAGCCTCTGAGTACATCTTTGCCTGGACGCAATGCTGCTGCTCACTGCCTGGCTTCAGCTCCCTGAACTGAGGTGCATCAACTTCTATGTGATGAGTTTAGAAGACTCCTTTTAGCAGTTGATTTTGAGGAGCAGGGAAACTGTTCAATGGCAATTTTAGTGTAGGCTCTCTCCTTTCCCAATAATTTGTATTGCCATAAGATGGAATGTTGGGTGGGTGGAGTCTAGAAAACCACAAGGATTCTCTTTAACAGGCACTAAACTACCTAACAATTACAGATGTTTAAATGCCTGCATTCTCCTTATCCTAAACTGTATATTTTCTCACTGATCCTTGCAAAACCACATTTTTCTTATCTTTCTGCGCTCATTTTGCACTGACAGCTGTAGATATGGATGAGAGCAGCAAGCAGCAACCACAGCACACCTTGAATACTGTGATGCTTTGGAAGTTTTCCATCAATAAAATCAATTCATTTGGTTTAAATTCAGCCCCACTCAAACTTTTAAGACATGGGCAGGGTACACTAAATCCTTTGCATAGCTATCACACAAATTTTTTTCAGTCCAGGACCTGATGAAGTCTCTGCTTTCCTCTGAAAGCTTTTAACCCAAGTCTCCACTGGTACACTTCTCTAAGCATCTTCGTATTTTAATATCCCACCCTGATGGTCCAATAAGCTCTGCTAATAGCACTCTAAGATGGTTGTAGCTCAAAGTTTCAAAGTCTTTGATGACGTCTTATGGTGCCTATGGCAGTCTCCTCTGAGACTGAAATATTGTATGCCACAAGGGGGCACTCTAAGCCAGAAGGTGAACACTCAAAATAGCTTTGGGAAGTCCCTGAACCTAGTAGACAAGGCCCTTCCTTCCTAGAGCAAACAGTAAAGGCTTTTGAGAACCACTACCAGGCAAGCCAACCTGCAAAGAAGATTCGGAGACCGTCCTCAGAGCTTCTGGGAAGAGGTTCAGACCAATTGAGTCACTTAGAAAGGACACTCTCTATCTCACGGAGCTGCCTGCCAGCCATGCATCCTGCCTCCGGTTCCCCAGCTTTTCTGAGCTGTCATATAGGTGCTGTGGTGGGCTTTGGGGATACTCCTGTCAGTAACTCCTCACCCGAATTCCTGTAAGAAACCCCAATAAAACCCATTGGCTCATCACGCTGGACTTGGGTGCTATCTGACTTGGGCCTCTCGTGAGCTCCCTCTCTCGGGTGAGCCGTCTTGTGGAATTCTTTCTACAGGAAATGTCTTGTCACAGAGCATGGCTTCCTCAAATTGGTTCCAAAGACCTAAGAACCACATGTTGAGACTTAGAAGAGCAACAGACTCACGCGTGGTACCAATTTTCTACATTATTGTTTGTCTCATTGCTGGGGGAAATATGCAGCAAAAGCAGTTTAAGGAAGCAAGTGTTTTGGCTCACCCTTCATGATGGGGAATGTTAAGGGCAGGAGCAGGAGGCAGCCTGTGGAGAATGTTGCATGTTCCTGCACAGCTAGCTTGTTCCTGTTTCCAGCCAGGGTCTTCCCACCTTAATCAACCTAATCCAGGTAATCCTTCATAGGCATGGCCAGAAGCTTCTCTCCTAGTAATTCTAGAGCCTCACAAGATGTCAGTCAACCAGCATTAACCATTACCCATGGGGAGGCTATCCTTGGCTCTTGAAGAAAGCTGAATACTCTTTACTTTTTCTTCGAGGGAACAAGGAACACTACATAGCAGTTATGATCCTTGAGGAGGCGGCTACCATAGCTAACAGGTGTGTGCTCCAAGGAGGCTGATCACTGTCAGCTTTTCTGTAGATCCCTATTGCTCTACTTCCCAAGTGCTGGGATTACAGGCATGTGCCACCACCCTTGGTTTATATGGTGCTGGGGGACAAATCAAGGGCTCCATGCACATGATACAAGTACTCTTCCAATAAAACTGCATTCCAGCACCAACACACGCTTCTATCCACCTAACGCATTTGTTTGAATTATTTAAAATAATTAAAAGCAGAATTCATAACACTTTTCAATAGCTAAACAAAAGCTTTCCTCCTGTACTAGTTAAAAATACTAATTCTGTTAGGTGGCTAGATAATAAGTTTCTATGATCTACAAATTTAAGGGACACAGAATGGCATAGAGGAGCAAACGTCACTCCCTCCCCAGACTCCAGCTTTGCGTTTTTCTCTTTTTCAACCAAACCAGGACACACCATCTGTGCTCACTTGTAACTTTTCTTGTAGGAATACAAAGACACACACACACACACACACACACACACACACACACACACACACACGCACACACACACACACACACACACGCACACACACACACACGCACGCACACACTCACGCATGCACACACGCACATGCACACGCACATACACGCACATACACACACACACACACACACACACACACACACACACACACATTCCTACCTCTGCTTCTTCTTAAACAATTTTCATGCTTTACTCAAGGAACTTCTTATTTTGCAAAATGCCATTTGAAACATTTATCAGTAGATAAAAAGCATCTTCGTTATCTGACCTCCCTTTGGTTCTCATGTACCAAGAACCCTTTTCTTCCCATTCAATTGATTTTGAATTTTAAGAAATTATAACTTTGAGTGAATGCCATTTTGTATGGAGTATATATGTGGAAAAAATTCCTGTATGTATGTGTGTGTGTGGGGGGGTCAAAGGGCAAAACAAATACATTTTCAATTACTAATATGGCTAGAGTCAGACTTCTTCCATTGAGAACTAAATCAATTTACATTTCTTCCAGCAATTTATCATACTACTAAATAAGAAACTTGCTATATTATATGGATGTAATTTATTAGATGAAAATTATTTCTCAGAGGCATTTTAATTAACATTTAAATATATGACAGAGGTTGAGGATTGTGTTTTAATGGATATTAGTGTATACTTTTTGTGAAATATCTGTATCTTCGCCACTGTTATTCTAATTTTAACCCAAAGGATGTTTTCCTTTTTTTTCCCCCTACATGAAGCAAAGCCATTAACTACATCAGCAAAAATATTTCTTGGTGTTTGAGTTTTGAAAGCCTTTGTTACAAACGTATGATGGAAAGCGCCACATCGTACAGAGGTCCCACAGTGCCCTCTAGTGGCGTTATGCTGTATTGCATATTTCCTGTATTTGTATTCAGGGCAAACATCAGATGACAGAGCTAGATGGAGAGTCTTCCCTGGCTTTTAAGCCTACTCACTCAGTGTCCCTCGGTCCTGGATGATAAGGAAATGCATCCAAAGTAAAGCATTAGGGAAAACATTACCACCACTGTACCATTAAAGGGCTGAATTACTGTCTGCAAATGTTGGGTGTCCCGTTAGAATTTATTTTCTTCTTAGTTACTTTAAACAAATAGATTTGAGATATTTAATCAGCAGGCTGTGGGGCTTTAATTATAGTAGAGAATTAAAATGTTAAATGAGGAATATAAATTACTTACAAATAATATAGCACTAACTGGAAAGGAGAGAAATAAATCAGCAGAAGACTACAAGGAGGGCCTGGAGAGTGGTTGTGCTTTTGATTTTGGAATTAGGTAATTCCTTAGGCCACATGAACAGCAGTTTCTAAAGGTATGTATAGACAATTTTCATTCTTTTCTTCTTTTGGGTGTGTGTCCAGAATGTATGACTATATGCTATTTTTGTGCATATGTTGTTTATATAGGTGCATGTGGTATTTTGTTGTGTAACAGTTTTCTCTGGGACTGAAACATTCCATCTTGCAGTGAAGTTCCTTAAGCAGGAAGGAGAACAACCCAAAACAGCTTCAGGAAGTCCCTGCAACTGCAAGATTCACTAGGTCCCTCCCTGTCAGAGTAAACAATAGAAGCTGAGAGATTCTGTCACATCAAAGGAAGCTGAATTGCAAGAAAGACTCCCAAAATATTAAAGCTGCCATGAAGACTCACAGATCAGATCAGCTGCCTTGAAAATCAGAAAACAGCTGAGCTGCCTCAAGACATTTACAGGAACAATGTACATGGAAAGGACATTCTCCTACCTGTTGAACTGCCTGCAGGCTGTGCAGTGTACTTCAGACTCCTAGCTTCATGAGCTGTCACCCATTTTCCTGTAAGTAACCCCAGTGAAACTTATGGACTTTGGTGGTAGCTGTACTTTGGTCTGTCATGGATTTCCTGTCTGGGGTGCATAGACACGTACATTGCATCTCTAGAGGAAAAGTCTTGTCAAAAAAACATGTAAGTGCACATGTGAACAGACTCAGGTATGTGACAGTAGAGGACCAAAATTAACATCTGGTGCCTTTCTCAATCATTCTCCACTGTGGTGATTTATTGTGTCCCCCAATATATTGTGCATCCTAATAAACTTATCTGGGATCAGAGAACAGAACAGCCACTAGATATAGAGGCCAGAAAATGGTGGCACACACACCTTCAGTCCTAGCATTCTGAAGGCAGAGATCCCTCTGGATCTCTGTGAGTTCAAAGCCACACTGGAAACAGCAGGCATGGTGACACATGCCTTTAATCCCAGGAAGTGATAGCAGAAAGGTATATAAGATGTAAGGACCAGGAACTAGGCCTGGTTAAGCTTTTAGGCTTTTGAGCAGCAGTTCAGCTGAGATTCATTCGGGATGAGGACACAGAGGCTTCCAGTCTGAGGAAACAGGATCAGCTGAGAAGTTGGCCAGGTGAGGTTAGCTGTGGCCTGTTCTGTCTCTCTGATCTTCCAGCATTCACCCCAATACCTGGCTTCAGGTTTGTTTTTATTAATAAGACCCTTTAAGATTCTTGTTACACTCTAGTTTACTATTTTTAGAAAGGGTCTCTTACAAAACATGGAGCTCATGCGACCATGTAAATTTCCTGGCCAGTTATCAAATCCCTGCCTCCCTAGTTCTGAAGTTACTGATTTTTGAATGGATTCTAGATTCCCGTGGAAAGTTCTATGTCAACTGATCCATTCCCAGCCACTAGACTGTGAAACAGTATGGGACTCCCCTGTTGAAGGAATAGCACTAGAGATGAACTGACATGTCAGTAAAAATCACGTGGCTTCTTTGAGAAACTGGAGACATTGATTTTGATTCCAAATGACACTGAAAGTGAATGGGGTGTTTGAACAGAAAACTGACTGGAGATTCTGGGTGGATGTTGAGAGGCAACTTGAAGATGGCAAAAATGAAAAGACAAGAAATAATGAAAAAACTCGACTGCAAGTACGTAGAGGAGACCTGCGGACAGGACTTGGAAGAGAGCAGAAGCATGTGGAATGTAAGTGTCTAGACCATGCTTTGGAAAAATTTGCTGTGAAGTCTCAGGAATGCGAAGTAAAGTATGGTTCTGTCACTGAGCAAATGGAAGCACAGAGTGAAGAAACATTTATGGAAGAAGGGGATTAAGCCAGGGTAATCGAGGGGTGGGGATTAAGAGCCCTTGTGAACTTGCCAATTTCAAGATGCTTGTTTGAGTTCATGTGTAGACATCAGAGAAGTGCATGCAGAAATGAAAATGTCAGATGAAAAATACACACGGAACCACAACTTTGGAAGTCAATAGGGAAGAAAATGCTATCAATAAGGTATGCCAGTTTTGGATTTAAGGACAGAAAGATAAAATAAACAGGGAAGAAAACAGTAGATCTGCTTTTTCTGTGTAGGTAATTGACATAGCAGGGTCCCAAAAGCCACTGAGAACAGTGGCCTAAGACAAGAGTCCCCTGCTGTCAACAGCTGCAGAAGTTAACACACAAGGGTCAGCATGGCCTGCTGTATGCACGATGGAGAAAACACGCTGACCTGACCTGCTTTGATGAGATAGTGTTTGGGGGTGGGGGTGCTGAACTATAGCATCAACAAGATCTAAGGTCAGAAATTCTAGAACAGACCATACTGTTCCCATAAGAAGCAGGATATCATTGATTAGGAACTATGTCTATGTCGAAGAGTGTCTCTCAAAAAATTTCCAAAGATGGAAATCCTACAAACTATGTCCACTAACTGTAATGAAAGAAAATAAAAATTAACTAAAAAAGAGAAGCATGTATACACACACACACACACACACACACACACACACACACACACACACACACAGAGAGAGAGACAGACAGAGAGAGAGAGAGAGAGAGAGAGAGAGAGAGAGAGAGAGAGAGAGAGAGAGAGAGGAATACTCTTTAGTATGAATGGAAGGTAAGAAAACACAACTGAAAATATATTCAAGCAATATGATGGTAGATAAATGTACACTTCACAAAGCATTGTAACTTGTAAAACATCTCAACCCCTTACCCAGACACTGGCATGCTCCACTTCTCATGTTGGGCACCACATGCAGAAGTACACTTGCTCCTTACTGATGAGATGATGTAACTATATGCCAGTATTTCTCACTACTCTGTGAGCTGCTCAAATGCAGGTATTTATACATCATGGTAAATAGTTGGCAAATTAGCATGCACTTGATACTCCACATGTGCCTATTGATTAAAAAAGATAAGATGGATTTTTGGACAACTAATCATATTCAAATCTGAGAAATGGTTATCCAAATGCAGATGCAAGGTTAAAAGTCCCTAACTTAATGAGTGGCATGTGGAATGTCAGTCTTTAAATTGTGCTGAATTAATTACAAAATAAATCCCCTCCTCAAAGATACTACCAATTTAAACTTAAAAAGTGTAATCAACAAAGGTTTTTCAGTTTTCCAAAAGGGTGAGCTTCTAAAGCTAGTATTAATATTTCGGCTTATCCTTACTGAGACACCCCAGAGGTGAAAGAAGGATGCGCTGCTTACAAGGCTATTGCATCCTCAACTCTCTATCAGCTGGCTTCTGGGATTCCAGCTTGATCAGTAGAAAGACTAAAGAGATACACAAACACAGAAATCCAGCCTAAGCAATACTAGTCATCGAAATTCTAAAGTCACAAATGTTTTTCTTCAACCTGTTCCTGGAATATCATCAAGAGATATTTTGCAACAAAATTAAAGCCTACTCAAAGGAGTTCCACTGCCATTTCAAATGTGCTTTAACTGAAGCAGAGCAAGATGTGAGGCAGAACTAGGAATATGTGCTGACTCATTATCATTTTTATAATACAAATGACAGAATGAATAATGATTATATATTAATATCCCTGCTTTGGAAACCATGCATAGAGTTCTATTTGCTTGTGAAGACTAGAGCCTGCCTGAAAAAAAAAAGCTATTTAGTTCAAAAGCCTAAAAGCACCACAAAAGAAATAATCATTTTATAAAACATTACTTGAATGATTTGAAGAGTCCATACTTTCTCCTTTTCAGATATTCTTAAAGACAGAAAGCCTTATTCAATACGGTGGGGATATATGGGTGACTTTTGGAACCCAAATAATTTCCCAGTAAATTTAACGTATGTTCTAGAGATGACAGTTGTCACTAAATACTAAGGTATGGAGGCCTGAAAAGCCAAGTTAGATTTTAGTCTACTTTGTGGTTTAAAAGTGAAAGCCCTGGAAATTAGCTTTTTGGGGGTGACTACTTAATCTTCCAAGGCATCTCTATTTCTATTTCTACTTTTGTCCCCTGTAGTACAAGCAACAAAATAAATAATTTGGCTCTTCTCATTAAGATATTCAGGTAATATATGTAACTGTTATTTTGTGACATGAGGCCTTGGGAGCAATTCTGTCTATATGCATATAGAAAGACAACAGCATAGTGATCATACATGTCCTTGTTAAAGACACTCTGCTATCAAAACTCATTTGTTTTTCTTTCTTCATTTTGAGAATTTGTTTGGAAGAGAATAAGTAGAAAACAAATCCCAGGAAGCCTCAACCCTATAGAGAGAACTACATACAACTAAGGAATGTTATGAGCAGGAAGAAATGGTCTTGTAGCTAGAGTTTTCCTGCCTGGCCCACAGTCAGGGCAAATCTCTCTCACCTGCCAGTCCCACAGCCGTCAGACCCGACCAAGTAAACACAGAGACTTATATTGCTTACAAACTGTATGGCCGTGGCAGGCTTCTTGCTAACTGTTCTTACAGCTTAAATTAATCCATTTCTATAAATCTATACCTTGCCACATGGCTCGTGGCTTACCAGCATCTTCACATGCTGTTCCTCATCGTGGCGGCTGGCAGTGTCTCTCTGACTCAGCCTTCCACTTCCCAGCTTTATTCTCCTTGTCCCGCCTACACTTCCTGCCTAGCCAATGGCCAATCAGTGTTTTATTTATTAACTAATTAGCAACACATTTGCCATACAGAACATTCCACAGTATGGTCTTCTCCACGGAAGAGCACAACAATTCCAAATGGTCAGCCCTGAAAACATGCCAATAACATTATACAGACTGAGAAGATTTGTAGTTAGGCATCTATCTATCTATCTGTATGTATGTATGTATTTATATATGTATGTAACAAAAGTTAATAAAGAAAGAGGTCATGAATTTGAAAGAGAGCAAGGAAGCATGGCATATGGGAAGATTTGGAGAGAAGAAAGGGAAGAGTAAAATGGTATAATTATGTTATAAAAAATTTAAAGAAATAATTTTTTAAAAAAGCAAGAAAGAAATAAATGAGAGATGAGGAGAAAAGAGATAAACTTTGCAGCATGTAGAATAGCAAAACTGCTTGCAGGTAATTCTCAAATGAGTTATTGCCTGTTCATTTTTTGTACAGAGGTTCATTGTCTGAGAACCTGCCCAAAGTTTTTATCTTCATGAAGATGACACTATACTTCTCAAAGCAGCTGCTTTCCTCCTTACTTATGCACAGCACAGACATTCTACATGACTATCCTGACTCAATGTAAACTCTTTAAATGATCTCCCTCATTTGGTTAAGATATTCCAGTGGGATGTACATTCTGTTTTGCTCACACCCTTTGGTGAAATATATCCTCCTCTCCCTCTCAATACCACATCTTGAAAACAGGAACCTGGTTATGATATCGAGTACAATTAAAAAAATGGATTAACCAGTATTTTCCCACCATCAGAGGATACTTGTTGAGTAAGATGTGGCACTTACAAATTTAGCACCACTTTGGAAATGAAATTAACACATTCTATGGAGTTGTCTTAACAAAGGACTGTTACTGGGAAACCACCAGCAGGAGCTTTTGCAGAAGTGGGGATCAGACTCTGGGTTTAGGACAATCAGCTGCTTAGAAAGCACAGTTGTAAGAATAGAGCAGGTGTTTCAAACTGTAGTTCAAACTCAGAGAAGAGATGGAGTCAATGCTATTCTGGTGTTAAATTTTCTCCTCATGGTTTACACCAAACTTTACCTTGTGATGTGTTCCATTGAAGAGTGTTTATGAATGCTTTGATCTTTCTATTTCAGGCAAAGTGCTACTTCTGAGCATTTTCCTAAGATTTTGACAATTGAGATTGAAGTCCAGTAGACATGTTGCAAGGTTGTTTAGCAAAGAATGGATGAAAAGTAGAGGTTATTGAAAGTAGGAAATTAGAATTGGATTAGATATATATGCAAGGAGATATTGTAGAATATTATTTTAAGGTGTGTTACTTTTTTTGTTTTTTTTTTTTTTTTTGAGACAGGTTTTCTCTGTGCAGCTTTGCACTTTTCCTGGATCTCGCTCTGCAGACCAGGCTGGCCTCGAACTCACAAAGATCCACCTGCCTCTGCCTCCGAAGTGCTGGAATTAAAGGCGTGCACCACCACCGCCCGGCCAAGGTGTGTTACTTTTGTTTATGTTGCATTTCTTTAACTCTGTGAAGATGTGTTACTGTGCCTGTCTAAAATATCTGATATTCTAATGAAGAACGGAATGGGCAATAACAAGGCAGAGAGAATATATAGAAGGAGAAATCTGGGAGAGATCAAGGAATGAGAGAGGAAGGAGGAGGAGTCCAGGGGCCAGCCACCCTGTCACACAGCCAGCCATGGAGTAAAAGTAAAATTTACAGAAGTAAGAGAAAGGGAAAAGCCCAGAGGCAAAAGGTAGATGAGATAATTTAAAGTTAAGAAAAGCTGACTAGAAACAAGCCAAGTCTGGGCAACCATAATTAATAATAAGCCTCCATGTGTGATTTATTTGGGGGCTTGGTGGTGGACTCCCCAAAAGAGCAATAAACAAACAAAAACATGGAGAAGTCACCACTTGAGAGCTATGTCCCTAAAAGAGCCGCGATGACCCAACTTTCTATAGGGTGAGGAGGTATATTGATAAAGAAGATATGGCAACACGTGAGAGCTCAATGGGGACATACCACTTACCAGGGTCAATGCTCTTAAGGATGTCAAGAGCCTATGTATTACTTCTAATCACCAAAACAGGGTAGAAGCATGACACAGTGGTTAGTGACATGGTCCTGGCTGCTGTAATGACAAGAGTCACAGACACTTTTGAGAAACACTGGGAAACTGTGATGTTTCTACTGGAGGTTCGTATACAGCTTATGGGCATATATGTTACTCAATAATAAAATTGGGAAATAATAGATGGTAAACATAGAGCTGACTTCACTTATTACAATACAATTTATTTCTCATTTCCAGATTCCATAGTCCAATGAGTAGGTGGTAGGTAGGTTCCTACTGAAAAAGAATTCTACAATAATAAAAATGCGTGGGTATATCTGTATATTTGTGAAAGTATCTGTATGTGCTTGTTTCTTCTTCCAGAGATAATCCTACCATCATTTTGTCAATATAGTTGTCCAACTGGGAAAGAGCAGTGTTTAGAATAAAGACTTCCATGAATAGGCTCTAACACTGAAAATGACTAGTTGAAATGACATCAAGGGCTACCAGCATGAGAGCTTATGGGTGGCAGGGGATCTATAAAAAGTGCTCTAACTTTACAGCATGAGGATTTTATGAGGTAGAAATGACTTCTGTTTGTTGTTTTCCTGAAAACTTCACATGGGTATTCTGTAAATGCTTACATAGGATGACATAATTGATGGAAATAAAAACCCTCATGCTGGCTTTCACACCTGTGAGGTAAAGTACATTATGAGAAGAGATCGTGGAAGGTCCTTATGCAGGTTCCCATTTTATCAGCTTGCGTGGAAAAGATATGCAATAAGAAATTTTATTCCTTATAGAAATTAATGTCACCATCAAGATATAAACAATGGAAATCGTGGTGTGCCTTATGTCTGTCATTCTATTTACCTATTCGGTTCTTGTAAAATTAAAATGGAACAAGGGTCATGATTGTGGTAGTTACAAATATAAAATGATTAGCAAATTTAGAAAATCTATTTTTCATGAATACTAAATGCACATAGAATCCATGAATACTATTAATTATCTAGTTGTTTTTTGCAAAGAATGTTATAATGTGTGTAAGAATGTTCTTATACATAAGAAATAATAGACCCTTACAAGACAAACAGTTGTTGTTTCTCCAATAGTAATGTATGTGTATTTTTAAGAAATGTTATTTGCATGAAGAAATGTGAATTAATCAAGTAACAGATAAATATAATCTTGTCAACAATTTGACACAAATAGAATTTTCTTTCCAAAGACTATTTCAATTAATTAAAAATAAGAATTCAAAGGAATTAGATGAAATGATATATTAATTTAGAATGAGATAACTGTAAAAAAATTTATTTTAATATTAAAATTGTATTACATTTCTTTGGTATGTGTTATAATATTTCCCTGTTTATTTGTGGTTCTGTTAATCTTGGGTTCTTTTTTTTTTTTTTTTTTGGCTAGTTGGCCAATGGTATGCAGATCTTGTATATCTTATCAAAAAAGTCAGCTCTTTGTATTTTTGTTTGTTTGTATTTCATTAATTTCTACTGTTTGCTAGATTTCGGTTTGGTTTGTTCTTTTTCTGCATTTTTGAGTGATATCACTAAACCATTTTTTCATTTAATTGTGCTCTTTCTGACATACCTTTTTAAAAGTAGGAGCTTAGAGTTACAAATATTCTTCTTAGGATTGCTTTTAATGTGTCCCAGAGGTCATGTTGTGCTGTGTTCCTTACACACACACACACACACACACACACACACACACACACACACACACACCGTTTGGATGAAGTTATACTGCTTGAGATGAAAATGTCTCCCCCAAGAGCCATAGACTATTTAACAAAATCCCCAGTACCAGGCAGGAATAAGAAACCTCCCTTTGAGTTGTTGGTCTATTGTAGGCTATTGCTGTTTTCCTTGGTTGCCTTGGTTGAAGCCAGAGTTTGAAGGGTAGGTCCATATTGCTGAAGATACCACACTCTTAGGACATAGGGCTGGGAAGATATAAGCTGGATCTGACCCAGAAGCATCTTCCCTGAAAATTAGCTTTCATCAAACTAGAAGGTAATATGCAATCTGCTAAGAGAGAAACATACTCAATAGTCATCATTGCTGTGACTCAAACCACAACAATGACAAGCATGGAAAGACATATCCAACCATAATAGACGCATATATCTTGGGAATAACCAACAGCTGGCTGATTGGACTAAAGGTCCGTTCAATAGGAAGGAAATCATGCTTAGTACTGTCAACCAAACCAACTGCCAATGGCTGGTAAGGCCATGGAACCTAGTGGAGAACCTACTACTGCTACTTTCAAAAACCAGTATAATCTCTAACTATATTACTAATATGTAACCTTATACCCACAGATAAACATAGCTCTCAGCCATCAGCAAAGAGGCTTCTTTCTGCATCAAATGGAAACAGTTACAGAAAGTCACTATCAGTCAAAATGCTGAGAACAATTGACCATGGGGTGCCCAGCATCAGGTTCAAGGAACCTAGAAGTGGGGGCAGAAAAGTTCTAAATGCAAGAATTCTAGGATGTCTGCTGAAAGATTGTTTCCTCTAGACATGACAGGGGAGCTATTCCCCTGAAATCTCAACAATATAGTAGCTTAAGCAAGATCAAAACATAACAGTACCAGTGGACATGCCAATGTAATGGGAGGAATCTCACAAGAACCTACCCCTAGATGAATAGCTAGAGATAATTAATGACTACTGAGAAAGAAAGAATCAGTCTTCCCTAAGGATGAACTCCCTAACTGGTTATATAATGGTAAGTGGAGAGCCCTAAAAACATATTACCAGCAACAATAATTGGACTCAGCAAGTTATGTATTTATTAATATATAATACATATGCAAAATAACAAGTAAATAAAAAGAATCCATTAATTTGAAAGTGAGTCAGGAGGCACGGGAGACATCAGCAAGATGTGATAGAGGGTAAAAATGATGTAAATATGTTGTACATATGTAAATATATATAATTATTGTTATTAAAAAGAGAACTATTGTTTATTTTGTTGGTCTTTGACATTCTGACTGGCATAAGATAAAATCTCAAAGTTGTTTTGATTTACATTTCCCTAATTGCTAGGGTTGATAAACATTTTTTAAGATATTTCTTAGCCATACTTTTTTCCTTCTGTTGAGAACTCTCTATCTAGGGCCCTGGCCTATTTTTGAACAGTAATTTAGCTTTTGATTCTTTGTTTTTTGAGTTTTTAGGAATATTCTAGTAACTATCTCTACACATATACACATATGCATATACATACACAAACATACATATACACATAAGCAGGCAGTAAAGTGATGAACGAGGCCAGAATTTGAAGGAGAATAGGAAAGAGTATATGGGAGTGTCTGAAGGGAGGAAAGAGAAAAACTAAATGCTATAATTAATGTATATAAATATGAAAAATAAAGAAAATACAAATTGAAAAAGAGAAAACTACTCATTTTTCCTTACTTTATAAATGATTGTGGACAAAATTGTTAAAGTTCCCCTTAAGAAGGGAATATTTCTTAAAGCACCTACTGGGAAGCATGGTTTTAGGGATTGAAGAAGATAAATATGCAACTGCCTTCCCTCACAAATTAGGCACAGTAGCAGCTCAGAGCACCCACAGTCAAGGAAGGGTTCTCTCCTAAATGAGACTGAATGTGAGCAGAGTTCAATTCAAAGAGGACACATGACTGAATGAGTAAGGGGGAATGCAGTGGAGTGAGAAGGCTGTCAACTATGACAATGAAGAGGTAACTTCACAAAGTTGTTCTCTGGTCCCCATAGATGCATCCCTCCAAACACACACACACACACACACACACACACACACACACACACACACACACACACACACATAACACCAATAATAATAATGATGGAAAAGAATAATTAATTGAATTCAAATAACACAGTTATATTCACAGTAACACACACAAAAGATGTCCATATAAGTGAATTTAAATAAAGAGGTGGGTGACTTGTATAATGATATGAAAGCCTGAAGAGAATATATAATAAAAAGACATGGACTATTAGATCTAAGGTTGTTGAAATGCCCATTAACACTCAAGGAAATTTTCAGATCAACACAGTGCCCATTAAACAATGAGGGAGCAGTGAGATGGCTCAGATCATAAAGGAACTTTCAGCAAAGTTTATAACTTTGCTGATAACCTAATTTTGTTTCCTGGGCCACACAGTAGGAGGAGAGAACCAATTTTTACAGCTTGTCCTCTGACCTCAATAAATATGCTATGGCACATAAATGCCCACACAACATGGACCCACATGGAAACATACATATAATTTTAACAACTTTTAGTAAGGACCAATATCATTCTTCACAGAAATTTAAAAGCAAATCCTAAAATGCACATGGCAACACAAAAGACTGAATTGCCAAAGCAAACAGAATGAATAACTCTAGAGGTGTCACAAAACTCAACCTCAAAAGACACTGTAAAACTATAATGATCAAAAATGACGTGGCGTGTATAAAAGTCAACATATAGATCAGTGGAACTGTGAAACAAACCTATGCATTTAGGACAACTTGATCTTTGACAAAGGCATCACAACATACATTGTAGAAAGTACAAAAACTTTAATAAATGAAGTAACTGGATATGCTCATGAGAAAGAATTAGGGTGACTCGTCTCTGTCATTGTACCCTAAGTTCATCTCAAAATGTAAGAGCAGGCATTTTCTACCACAGTCAGAGCCCACTTCCAGACTGGTCATACACATTCAAGTTGGCATTAAACATGTTTAGCTTTTGTGATGCTGTGAGCCAGTCAGCTCCCTTTCTGTGTCTAAGCTGACCAATCTGAAACAAGGGGACAGGATCCATCCCAAGCCAGCAAAAGCACATAAGCCCATCAACTTTCCATTGAGAAAACAGAATTCAGTTTCTAGGCTCCCTTTTTAATTTGTGGGATGTCTTTCTCTCTAGGTGCCTTGCTATGTGTGTTCTTCTTTACATTTAATGGAGTTTCTTACCTGCTTAAGAAAATGTCTCAAAGACTTCAGACTTAAAACACTATAAAGAAACAGGAACATGCTCAAGATATTGTCACACTCAATGACATTTTCAATAAACACTAACAAAAGTAACAATAGGTAAGTGATATCACAAAGGATGATGTGCCAAAGGAATTATACAGGGAGTACTAAGAATGAGAGGAAATACTACAAAACAGTTACCTAACAAGAGAAAATCAGAGTTTATAAGGAAATAATTAAAGCACTCCAACATCATATGATAAAAACCAACACATTAAAGAAAACAAGTCTGGAGATTTATCTGAAAAATATAGTCCTACTTCTGAATATTTATCTCAAAGAAGTCAAGGTAGTATATTCAAGAGGTATCTGTAGTCTTGTTTGATACTGTTGCACTATTTACATCTGTCCACATAAACACAAAAGAAGTCAATCTGAAACCAATTATATAGCAAAAAATAATAAAGGCTACTGAATAAATCAATAGAATATAAACTAAAAGACAACATGCAAACTGTTCTGAAGGCTGAGTATTTACAAAAAGTTAACAATATTTGCAAACAGCCGAACTGATGAGAAGAACAAAGATCCAAATTGTCTAAAGTAGAGATGCAGGAGAGCTGTTACATCAGACCCCATTGTGGCCCAGGAAAAAAAATTAGTTTGTACTTTGTAAAATTATACACCAAAACCTAGAAATAATAGAAGAAATACATGAATTTCTAAATGCATCAGCTCTACCCATATTAAATACAGACAATATGAATAACTTAAGAACTGTTACAAGCAATCATTTTGAAACTACAATCAAATGTGTCCACAAAAAGAAAAGAGCAGGGTTGGATGAATTCAGTGTTGAATTCTATCAGATATTATTTTTTAGATTGGATTTTTAATTTTATTAATTAAAAAAGTTAAGCTATAATTCCATAAATTATTCTTGTTCCTTTTCTTCTTCCAGCCCCTATCATTTCCCCTTGCTCTCCCTTTCAAATTGATAACTTTTTTCTTAATTATCAGACTTTTACGGAAAATCTAATATAAACACTTCTCTACTTGTTCCATATATGAAAGGTGAAGAGATCCTACCAGACTTATTCTATGAGGCCAGTTTCATCCTACTACCCAATCCAGGAGAACACACAGAACAACAGAAAAGAAAGCAGCAGATCAGTTTCCCCAATGAACATAGAGGGAAACATTCTTAACAAAACAGTTGCAACTCAAATTCAAGAACACATTAAGAAGTCATCTAGTATGACCAGTGGGCTTAATCCTGAAAATGCAAAGTTGATTCTACATATAAAAAAAACAAAAAATATAATACAACGTAAAATAAGTACAAGAACAGAGAACCTATTATCATCTTGATAAGTGGGGGGAAAAGATGCCTGGTAAAGACCAAAGTGCCTTTATGATAAAAGTCATGGAGACACTAAAAACGGAAGGATTATGCATCAAATAATAAAGGTCATATATAGTAAACTTATAGCCAGCTGTTTGAGTTTACTTTTTGCTGTGAGAAACACCATGATCAAAATAAACATGGAGAGTAGGGTTTATTACAGCTATCAGGAAGAGCAGGCAGGGCAGGAACTCAAACCAGGGAGCTGGAGTCAGGAACTGAGGCAGAAACCAGAGAAGAACACAGCTAACTAGCTGGTTCTTCATGCCTTGATCAGCCTGCATTCACATATGACCCAGGACAACCTGTCTAGGGGTAGCACTGAGTACAGTGGGCTGGGCCCTCCAATATCAATCATTAATCAAGAAAAGGATCAACAGACTTGCCTATGGGTCATTTGATAGAGACATTTTGTTAATCAAGTTTCTTCTTTCCAGATGGTTCTAGCTTGGTAAAGTTGACAAAAGTCTAACCAGGACAGTTGAATCTTTGTCAACTTGACACAAATATATATCATTATCAAACCATAACCTTCCTTTTTTGTTCATACCAAAGGTCTAATGCTAATATCAATATGACAATATGAAATGGGATGATAAGACTTCCTATACTCCTGGATTGGCAGGATAAGTATGTGAAGATGTCTATATTGCCAAAAGTAGTCTGTAGATTCAATACAACTCACATCATTTTTTTTTCTTTCTTTCTTCATATCACTAGAAGAAAATCTAAGAATTCGTACAATGTGGTGATATTTTAATTGTGCTGAAATGTGACTTCATTTGTATGTTAATAAACAAAGTTTGCCTGGAGATCAGAGGTCATAATGAGCCAGGAACAGAAGTCAGGCAGTGGTAGCCCACACCCTTAATTCGATCACATGGCAGGCAGAGTCTCTGTGTGGTCAAGGACACAGCCAAGCGTGGTGACACGAGCCTTTAATCCCAGTAACAACCATAGAGACCTGGAGGTCTGTATAGACAGGCAGTGAAAAGGTTGGGTTTACAGCCAATGAGAAGGCAGAACAGGAAAGCAATAAAAACATAAGTCACACAGGAAGAAGCTCTCTCTGGGGAAGCAACAGCAGTGAGGTGGTAAAATAAGGTAGTCATTGTTCTTTGCTAGTTCTCTAATCTCTTTGGCTATTACCTCTGTATTTGGCTCTATGTTTCTTATTTAATAAGATTGTTTAGAAATTCGTCTACAATACAAAACCATAAGAGAACATCCAGCACAATCCTAAGGAGAAAGTACAGGGGGAGGAATTATAGGACTACCTAATCTGAAATTATGCTACGGAGTTAGAGTAACAACTGCAGTCTGATCCTTACTCAAAAAGAGACAGATTAAAAAAAATGGACATGTCTTAGTTAGGTTTACTATTATTGTTATTAAATGCTACAACCAAAAGAAACTTGGGGAGGAACAGGTATATTTCACTCACAGTTCTATATAACATCTCATCATTAAAAGCAGTGAGGGCAGAAACTCAAGCAGGTCAGGAACCTGGAGGCAGGAGCTGGTACAGTGGCCATGGAGGGATGCTGCTTACTGGCTTGCTTCTAATAGCTTTCTGTGAAACCCAGGACCAACAGCCTGGGGATGTCACCATCCATAAATGGCTGGGCCTTTCCACATAAATCACCAATTAAGAAAATTCCCTACAGGCTTGCCTACAGCCCAATTTTATGGAGATATTTTCTCAATTGAGGCTTCCTCCATTCTGATGAATCTAACTTGTGTCAAGCTGACATAAAGCTAGCCAATACAACTGATCCCTTGTCAACTTGACACACAAACACATTACTCTTCAATAAAACCTTTCCTTTTTCATTTGTCTTCAAGCTGGTATGTAAATATTAATATTACAATATAAAACATAAATAACTTTAAAAGTTCCATAGTAATTATAAATTCAAACACATAAAAGTTGAAACTCTTTAAAATATCCAATCTCTTTAAAAATCTAAAATAATTTTCAAAATTTCAAAGTGTTTCAGGCCGGGCGGTGGTGGCGCACGCCTTTAATCCCAGCACTCGGGAGGCAGAGGCCGGCGGATCTCTGTGAGTTCGAGGCCAACCTGAGCTACCAAGTGAGTTCCAGGAAAGGCGCAAAGCTACACAGAGAAACCCTGTCTCGAAAAACCAAAAAAAAAAAAAAAAAAACAAAAAAAAAACAAAGTGTTTCAGCTCTGGGCTCCTGTAAAAATTAAAATTAAATTAAATGCTTTCTTCAAGAGGGAAGAACTAGGGCACAGTTACAATCTGAATAAAGCAAAACCAAAGTCTAACAGTATAAATAACACTATTCCAATGATCTGGGATTCACTCACAATCTTCTGGGTTCCTCCAAGGGGCTTTGGTCACTTCTCTAGCTCTGCCCACTACAGCACACACAGCTTGTCTTCTAGTTTCCAGCTGACTTCACTCTACTATGCTTCTGCCCTTGATGGTCATCCCATGGCTCTATCATCTCCGAAACTGTCTGGGTCCCTTGCTGCAACTGCACTGCACTTTCACCAATAGCCTAAATATCTTTAAGACTCCAAGCCTGCTACACAATAAGAAGCCTCAGCTGTTCTCCATGACCACTTCATGCCTTCAAAACCAGTATCACTTGGGTGACTCTTACATTACCAAGTTCACCTACCAATGGCAGGTACAACATTGGCCTCTTCTGGAAGAGAGCTTCTGTATGCTGACTCTCAGGAAGATTTAACCTCAGTGATGCTGATCTCTTTTTAATCACAGCTCATTTCTCAGCTTCATCTGACCAGCACCAAGTATCCCAGCAATACAAAGGTTTCACTTTAGTAGTTCTGGCATATTGTTAATCACAGCTTGTTCTTCAGGCTGTGTTACCTAGAACTGTAGAATCTTAATTCAAAATAACAGTTGTCCCCAATAAAGTCTTTAAACTTCCTTCTGAAACTTCACAAACCAGGACTCCATCTTCTGCATTTCACTCAGCACTCTTATCTTCCAAGCTCCTATGGAACAACTCACCAAGCATTGAACATTCAATGGCTTTCCTAGTCCAAAGTTCCAAAGTCTTTCCACAATCCTTCCCAAAACATGTGCTGAGGTCTTTCACAGCAAAACCCCATTATCCTTGTAACAGCTTGTCTAAGTTAGGGTTTCTATGGCTATGATAAAACACCACAACCAAAAGCAACTTGGGGAGGAAAGGATATATCTCATTCACAGTTCCATATAACAGTTCATCCTTAAAACTAGTGAGGGCAGGAACTCAAGCAGGGCAGGAACCTGGAGGCAAGAGCTGTTGTATAGACTATGGGAGGGGTGCCCTTTACTGGCTTGTTCCTCATGGCTTTAGTTAGCCAGCATTTTGCAAGCCTTATTCAGCCTATAGGACTACCAGCCCAGGGATGGTACCACCCACAATGGGCTTGTACCTCCTCCAACCAATCACTAATTAAGAATATGCCCTGCAGGCTTGTCTACATCCTAATCTAAAGAAGGAATTTTCTAAATTGAGGCTCCCACCTCGCTGATGATTTTAGCTTATGGCAAGTTGACAAAAACTAGCCAGTACATCTGAAACAGAATAGAGGACACAGAAATAAACCAAAACCAAAACAAAACACAAAAAACAACAACAGCAAAAAAAAAAAAAAGAAGAAAGAAAGAACCTAAAACAACCCAATGGCTACCTAACATTTGACAAGGGAATCAAAACCACGCAGTGGAAAAAAGACAGTCCTTTCAACAGATCGTGTTGAAACTACCTACAGGAAAATGATATTATACATACATATGATATATACATACATATACATACATAACAATAGCCCAGGAACTAGCCTCGACAATCAACAAATGGAAGTGCATAAAATTAAAAAGGTTCTACACAGCAAAGGAGCAGGGAAAACAGACAGTCCACACAATGACAAAAATCTATACCAATGACACTTCAAATTGGAACTGATAGCCAGAATTTACGAAGAGCTGTAAACATTAAAACTAAGGAAATGGAACTGCCAATCCGTCACTGGGCTAAGGTGTGAGAAGAGTTCTTAGAGGAAGACTCACAAATGGTGAACAACTTCCTTCCAAAGCATCAGTGCCTCTAGTCATCAGGAAAACGCAAATTGAAATGACTTGAAGACATCATCACACTCTAATCAAAATGACTATCATTAAGAAATGTGACAATAATGCTGGTGATTTCAAGGGAAAGCAGAACCGTTCCTCCCTGCTGGTGGTACTGTGAACTAGCACGGCTGTTGTAGAAATCATTGTGGAAGTTCCTTAAAGAATTTAAAGCAGAAGTATCATGTAACCCAGACATACCACTTCCGGACAGGCACCCAAATGACTCTTTATCTTAGGGCAGAGACACTTGTACATCCATGTCTATTGCTGCCCTACTCACAACAATAATAGGATAGAACCAGACTAGAGGCATGGGTAACGAAAATGTGGTAAAGTTCACAATGGAATTTTATTAAGATGCAAAGGAAAACAAAAATCGTGAAATCTTCAGTAAAATTGATGGATTAGGTAAGAATAATATTGAGTAAGGTCACCAAAACCCAGAAAGACAAAAAACTACTTGCTTTCTCTCATATGCAGATATTAACCTGTCTGTGTGTGTTAAGTGTGAATAAAGCCTAAAATACTAGAGAGAAGACCAAGGAAGGATAAAAGAGATTCCAAGGAAGAGCAGAGGACACAGTGAACATAAAAAAGGAAAAAAAAAAAAAAACAGCCTGTGATAGGAAGTTACAAGTAGGGTTGGGGTTCAGGCAGTAGGGAGACACGAGTTGGGGAAAATTTGATAAATATATTTTGTTTGAAGTTGGCATAAAATATTGAATGCCTTGTTAGCTAATATTGAAAATTTAAAGCTGAAAATAAAAGAAAAAGAAATGTCAATCATTCAACAGGAGTGATCACCAGGCAGACCTCAGAGGATAACGACAGGGGAAGTGAGGACAAGAGAGTTCTTTCTGTGACACGTGCATCCTTCTGTCATAGATAGTACCAGACAGTTTACTCTAAAGCCTCAGCATTGGGAATGAATGAAGGACATCATTCTTTAGAGGTTGTTCAGCCCCATCAGTGTGCAAGCATAGTATAAAACACCAACAATGTCAGCACAGATTATTTTTTCTGTAGTTGATTCTACAATATCTGTGGCCCAGGGAAAAAAAATCCCTATGCCATAAAAGTAATTTTCCCTCAATCTGCCTTAAATAAAATTGCCCAAAGAACTGAATATTAAGGGAAGTATTGCTGATTTGTTTTGTCTCAATAACTCAGTTAGGAAGCTATATGAATGTGGAGAAATGGTAGTTTGTTTTCATAAATATATGTAATTTGTGAAATGCTTTGAAAATGCGATCCAAAACAGAGGCACTTTGCAACTTAAAAGCTTCAACAAAAGCCCTGGGTGAACTGGAATCAATTTGTGTTTTGAGATGAAAATAATCACAATGGAAGAAACCCACAAGAGCAATTTATATAAAGTGTATAGGTAATTTGGATGAATGAGTGCTTTATTCATATTTTGCACTATAATTTACATTTAGTTGCATGGGTAGACACAGGAATCTTGGAGTAAAAGGATAAAAATTCAGGCTTCTCTGTTGAAACTAATTTAATTAGCTAAATTGACTCAGCCTATGATTGCTACACTCTTTCTATATGAAAATGCTGTCTTTCATAGTTCAAAAGAACCTCTATGTTAGGACAGTAGATATTAAACCCATCTAACAATGTGTTTATTATCTCCTTGAGAAATGTTTTTTCTAACTTTTATAGTGGCTATAAAAATAGTCAGTCTTTATAATGTGTAAAAGCTATTCCAAAAAGCAAATCTTTAATAGACACTAATCAGATGGGCTAGGAAGGAGACTAGTCAGATATGGGCACATTGTTCAACATGAGCACTCCTCTTTTCACAGCAATGGATACTTAATATTCATTTCTTCCTATCTGACCTGCTGGACGACAGAAGAATATAAGCATAGAAATCTCAGAATAAAATCTAGAGGAAACATGAGAAATATCTTTAGATAAGGACCTTACATTGAAAACAAGTATGTGGATTATGGAATAACATTATGGATTCTGTAAGCACAATGAAATGAGAAATGTAAGATCAGTGTCCCTCAGTCACTTACCCAGCTGAACTCCCAATATGCTTTGGTGTCCCCAAGTCACTGCTCAGCTATATTACCATGTCCCTTCATGTCCAAGTCACTGCCCAGCTGTATTCTCATGTGTCTGGTCCCCTCATTAAAACCAGAATGTTCTGCTGTGGCCAGACAATCAGCATCTATGTTTGGACTTATTACTAAGCTTCAGTTGTTCCCAAGATGCAATTATGCTAATAGGAAAAAAACATAATTATTTCATTACTCCATTTTTTCACACAAATTTACTGAAGCATTTATAGGCTCAGAAAACAATAAGATGGTAATAATATAGTCTATCCTTTTTTACAGATGTAAACATGAAATCCTGTGTATAAAATAGAATTAGAATAATGTCACATGAGAAAGAGTCCAAAGGCACTCTGGGAAAGACATATACATGAGACAATAGAAAATCATAGATCTTGAAATCCCTCCTTGAGGCCTTAAAACACTAAATTATAGAAAGGTCCTTTACAGTGGAGAAGGGATTGTGGGAAGAATAGAAGCACTATTGGGATGGAAGATAAGACCTATCACTAGCTTAAAGAGGGGGAGACTAGTAATTCCTACATAGATTTTGCAACAAATGATAGAAAATGATGCAAAGAGCCATGTTGCTGACCTTCAGATTAACTCAAGATTGTTAAGTATCTAAATATGAGCACACTTAGACTTGGAAGTAGAATATTATGAATAATAATTTTCTTTTAAGACTTACATGTGTTTTAGCTCCATATGTTTCTCAGCACCTCCACTAGTTGTGGAGTATCATCTTTAAAATGAACATGAACCAGTGACCTGTCTGTATCAAGTACATATATGCTGTGTATACAAAAATGGTGCATTTCAATAAATCTCACAGGCAGATAGATATTCTTTCCTTACAGATATAATTGTTTATAGATAAATATCCATTATAAAAACCTGTACACAGTATATTCAAAACAAAGAATTTGAGAAAAATTAAATACAACTTGATCATCTCCTTTGTGAAGAAGGATAGAAGTACACTGGGATAACATGGTGATACTTCATTGATATTTTTACTTTCCCCACTGATTATGTCCTGAAATCACAGAGCATGAATGATCCCTGCCCTCTGGCTCCTTTCTACACATCCTCTCAAGTGTGCTTCTCTAGGAAAGAACAGGACAATGCTTCAGATGAACTAGAGTACCAATTTCATTAGTGTCTTTTTTTTTCCCTAATCGTTTTCCTTCACTCATTTTCAGAAGCTATCTGAGCTCTTAGAGTACATGATGTGCTCAGTATGCACAGAAATCCTGGAAAGAACTTTGTCCATGACTTGCTTATGTCAATGGCATGTTGGTAAACATCATAAGCTCTTTCTGTTTTGGCATGGAAAGCCATGCCCTTCATATCATAAAAAAATTCTTGTATATTTGCACATATGTGCTCAAACAAATACATTTTCACTTCAGTAAAGACCTAGAGAACATGCACAAGTACTTGTCCTCTGCCTCTTTGTTTTTGTCACTTTGACAAATTATTGAATAAAGGTGGTTCCAGCTGGATGGCTGAAATCACGGTCTTCAATAAATAACTAAACTTGAGAATAAAAGTGCTTTCATACATACCTTTTGTTTTAGAATTTTAGTCACTCAAGGAAAAACATTTGGATGCTCACTTGTAGGAAAGTTTGAATCTTTCAAGGGCAGTATTGATGACTAGTTCAACAAACATAAAATAAAATGAATTTATTACATGTCAAGTATAGTGATACATATTTGGAGGCTAAATCCTGAATGAAATAAGTTTTTCTGGTGATAGTTATGCGATAGAAGAGTTTGGTAAATATTATGATGGGGAGTGGGAGGTAGGAGGTAGGCAAAGCGAAGTTGAAAGATATACTCTCTTACACAACGTGGAAAGCAATTGAGATGACAAATTAAGGCATGTAATAGAGTTTCTCCCATCTAATGACTGATCACAGAAATATAATTAGATTTCTGATCTAATTTAAAATGCAAAATAAAGTTATTACCACCTGTGTATTCTACCACAAATTACAGTACTTAAAAATATAATTGCACATAAAGCATCATATTAATAGAATTAGGTAGAAGAAAACAGTGTCTTAGAAAATAAGTCAAGAGTGTCTCCTGAAATGACCCAAATCCTCAAAAAGAACTTAGGTTCCACATTCAGTGTTCTAGTCCAGTTTAAGAAACCTTGCCTGGGCATTCACAGTCTCTAGGCTTCTGTAAAAAGCACACCCTTAGCCTGGCCATCTCACTGTATCTGCCAGATCTTATTACATAGTATTTATTCAGCCTTCAGACCTAGCTAGTCCTGCATTCTCTGTGGTTTAGCCCTGCCTGGTAAGTCCACCCTATTATCCTCAGGTCTTCTCCCATGCACTCTGATCCTCAGATGGAGCTCAGATCCCACCCATAGTGTTCTGGTCAAGTCTGAGGAGCCTCCTCTATACCTTCTCACCTTTCAAGCCAGGACATACATGCTACACACCAACACATCCTGCTGTGTCCATATCAGGCACAAAAGTTAACAAGTAGTCCATTTGCTAAGATCACAAAATACAAACAATGTGGAAAAGCAAAATAGTATGACTCCCCCAAAATCCACCAGTTCTATAGAAACACTCTCCAAAGAGATTTACCTAGTTGAAACACAGAGCACAGATCTTAAAAGTCAACAATTACAATCATCAAGAAATTAAAGGTATTTAAAGAAGTCACAAATAGCCCAATGAAATTAAAGAGGCCTAAGTCATACTGAAGAAAACACAAACATAAGGCTGAATAAAATAAAACAACAACAAAAAACAAAAACAAAACTAACAAACAAAAAACCAGATAATCCAGGTTTGGAAAACTAAATTTAGTAAAAGTATAGAAATACTGATGAGAACTCAAGCTGAAGGAAGATGGAACTAAAAAACTCAATACCTCAATTTAAAAACTTAACCTAACAAGTAGAACAGATTAAGCAGAAGGTAGAAGATCAGGTCTTGAAGACAAAGAAGAGGGATATATCATACATGCAAATAACATGAACATAGAAAAACCCAGGAAAGGAATATAGAGGAATTATGGGATGCCACTAAATGACCACATCTTCAATTATGGAGATAGGTTCGATGAGGGATTATAATCCCAGCTCAGTGACATAGATCATACAAGGTCATAGAAGAATACTTCCCAAAATGAAAAAAAAAAAAACATACCTAAAGAGATAAAAAAAAAATCACACAGTACACTAAATAGGCAAGACAACAAACAAACACCAACAACAAAATCACCAAAATCCCCCAAGGCATATTATACTCAAAACACTAAATACACAGAAGAAAGAATATTTAAAACTGAAAGATAAAACACACACACACACACACACACACACACACACACACACACACACACACACACAAGAAGTCACTTATAAAAGAATACCAATGAGAACAATAGCTGATTTATCAATAGAAACTTTGAAAGTCAAGAGAGCCTGAGGAAGAATACTTCAAATTACAAAAGACCATGAATGCCAACTTAGGTTATGGTGTCTAGCAAAACTATATGCCATCCTTGAGAAAGAAATAAAACTTCCCAAATATACACAGGCTGAAAGAACCCATCTCCAACAAACCAGCCTTAAGGGAAATACTGAAATTAATGCTTCAGAATACAGAGAGGAAGTGTATAACCAAGGAACTTTAGAAAAAAAAAAACAAATGAAACTATAATTACTGAAACAAAAAGCATGACTAAGAACACAAACAGCAAAACAACAATAAAGTGACTTCAGTCAACACCCATTTTAAAAGACAACTCTAAATATTAATGACCTCAACTCTTCAAATCAGAAGACATAGTCTAGCTGAATGGACTAAGAAATGAAATCTACATTTCTGTTGTCTATAATAATCTTAGCTATAAGGGTATATACCACCCTAAAATAAAAGCTTGAGAAAAGTTATTCCAAGTAAATGGGACCAGGAATCAAGAAAATATTGCCATCCTAATATCTGACAAAATAGACTTCAAGCTAAAACTAATCAGAAGAGATCAAGAATGACACATTGTCAAAGTCAGAGAAACAATTCCCTATGGTGCAATGCCTTACTCAGCTGTGATGCAGGGGGGAGGGGCTTTGTCTGGCCCCAACTTTGTAGCATGAATCTTAACAGTTCTTATTAATAAGATCAAACCCGAGGCAAGTTATTGGGGTCAATGCTGGTAGATCAGAGAGACAGAACAAGCCACAGCTATCTCACCTTGCCAATTCCTCAGCTGGTCCTGCTTCCTCAGACTGGAAGCCTCTGTGTCCTCATCCCAATGGCTCTCAGCTGAACTGCTTCTAGAAGCCTGAATGCTTAACCAGCCAAATGCTTAACCAGACAAATGCTGCTAGCCAAATGCTTCTAGTTTCTGGTCCTCACGCCTTATAAACCTTTCTGCTTCTACCACCACTCCCTGGGATTAAAGGCTGCTTTCTGGGATTAAAGGCGTGAGTCACCATGCCTGGTTGTTTCCAATGCGGCCTTGAACTCACAGAGATCCAGAGGGATTTCTGTCTCTGGAATGCTAGGATTAAAGGCGTGTGCTACCACTGCCTAACCTCTATGTTTAATATTGTGGCTTTTCTCTTCTCTGACCCCAGATAAGTTTATTAGTATACACAATATTTTGGGGAACACAATACTACCACACAACTTTGTATGTCAGCCTGTGTTGACTAACCACGGGAGGCCTTACCACTATGAGGAGGGAATGGGACAGGGGTGGGGGGAGGTGGGGGGCGGGGGAAGGGGAGGGAGGAAGAACAGGGGTTGGTATATAAAATAAAAAAAAATAAAAAACTAAAATTAAAAATAAATAAAACACTACAGTCCTAAATATATATTTTGAATAATCCAGTATATCAAATTTCATAAAAAGCACACTACCAATATTAAAGACACAAAATAACACCAACCCATAGTAGTATATTATTTCAATAGCTCACTTTCTCCACTAGACATGTCTCCACTGGACAAAATAAACAGAGAAACCTAAGAGTAAAGTGATATCATTCAAAAAATGTATTTAACAAATTTCTACAGAATATTCTGCTCAAGTATCAAATAATACACATTTTACTCAGGAGCCCTTAGAAACATCTCTAAAAATGACCACTTTCTGAGACCGAAGAAAAATATTAACAAGTTCAGAGAAAGATGAAGTAATCCATGTATCCTATCTGACCATAATGTAATTAAAATTAAAACTGACAACAAACAAATACACAGTAAGTAAATAAACTCATAGAAAATAAATAGTTCATTACTAAATGGTGAATGATGAATCAAAGAAGAAATAACCCCCATGGTACTGGACTAGGCCCTCTGGATAAGTGAGAGTTGTTGAGCTTGAACTGTCTGGGGAGCTCAAGGCAGTGGGACCAGGACGTGTCCCTAGTTCATGAGCCAGCTTTTTGGAACCTAGTGCCTATGGTGAGACATGTTGCACAACCTTGGCACAGGGAGGAGGGCCTTGGACCTGCCTCAACTGAATGTACCAGGCCCTGCTGACTCCCCAGGGGAGACCTTGCCTTGGAGGAGGTGGGAATGGGAGGTGGGTTTGGGGAGGGGAAGGCTGGGGGTGGGAGGAGGGAGGAGAGGGGAATCTGTGGTTGGTATGTAAAATGAATAGAAAATCTCGTAATAAAAAAAAAGAAAAAGAAAGAAAAAAGGAAAAGAGGCTACAGGATGAAGGCATCCTAAAATGGAGGTTGATGTGTTTCCTCCCTTGGGAATTCTCTGTTTATATCTACACTCCATTTTTAACTGGTTTAAGTGTTTTCTTGATGTCCACTTTGTTTGAATTCTTTGTATATATTTACATATTAGCTCTTTATTGGCTGTGTAGTAGTTAAACTTCTTTTCCTATTCTGTAGGCTGCCACTTTGTCTCAGTGATGGTGTCCTATGCCAAACAGAAACTTTTCAGTTCAATGAGGTCCTATTTGTTAATTGTTGTTCTTAGTACCTGAGCTATTGTGTTCTGTTCAGAAAGTCGTTTCTTGTTCTAAGTGAGTTCAAGGCTATTCCTTGATTTCTCTTCTATCATATTCAAAATATTTTGCTGAGGTCTTTGATTTATTTGGAGTTGAGTTCTGTAGAACATCTCAACATCAATTAAATATTGATGTATTGGAGTCTTCTATATGAAGCCATCTAGTTTGACCTGGTACATTTATCAAAGATGTTGTCTCCATTTTAGTATGTATTTTTCACTTTAAAAATAAAAAAAAATCAGGTATTCATAAGTGTATGAATTTAAAAAAAAGAACAAAAAAACTGGAACTAAATGAAAACTCAAACAACAAAAACAAAGCAGTTCTATAAGGGAAATACATAGCTCTAATATCTACCTTTAAAAATCAGAAATATCACAAATAAATGACTTAATGACACAACACAAGTATTTGAAAAAAACAACAATCAAATTCATATCTAGTAGATAGTAAGAAAAAAATTCATAATTGAAGTTAAAGAAACAGATACAAAGCACACACTACTAAGGATCAATGAATTTAAGAGCTCTTTCTTTGAGAAGATAATCAAGATTGAGAAACTCTTGGCTTAACTAACCAGGAAAAAAAAAGACAACTCAAATCAACAGAATCAGAAATACACAAGGACAATTCTCAGCTTCACATAGAAAAAAAAAAAAAAAAAAAACTTAAGATAGCTGGACAGTGGTGGCGTAAGTCTTTAATCCCAGCACTTGGGAGGCAGAGCCAGGTGGATCTCTGTGAGTTCAAGGCCAGCCTGGGCTACAGAGTGAGTTCCAGGAAAGGTGCAAAGCTACAGAGAAACCCTGTCTCAAAAAATCAAAAACAAACAAACAAACAAAAACCTTAAGATAGCTAAAACAATCCTGAACAGTAAGTAGCTGCTGGAAGTCTCACCATTTCTGATTTCAAATTGTACTACAAAGCCATAGTAATGAAAACAGCATGGATAGGCATACAAAACAGACACATTGATCAATGGAACCAAATCAAAGACCCAGGTATAAATCCATACATCCATGGACACTTGGTTTTTGAAAAAGAAGACAGAAATACACTGCAAAAATGATAGCATCTTCAACAAATGAAGCTGATCAGACCGAATGTTTGCATGCAGAAGAATGCAAACACACACATACTTATCACCCTGCAGAAAACTCAATTCTAAATGGATCAAAGACCTCAACAGGAAACCAAATCCACTGAACCTGATGGAAGAAAAAAATGGGGAATATCCTTGAACTCATTGGCACAGCAGAAGACATTCTGAACAGAACACTGATAATGGAGGCACTAAGGTCAGCAATTAATAAATGGGATCTCGTGAAACTGAGAAGCTTCTTTGTGGCAAAAGATATTTGTCCTTTGGACAAAGCAGCACCTACAAAATGGAAAAGATTTTTACCAACTCCTCATCTGATAAATGACTAATATCCAGAATATATAAAGAACTCAAAAAAACTTTGATATTAAAAAAACCCAAATAACTCATCTAAAAACGGGGTACAGATTTAAACAGAGAATTCTTGGTGGAGTAAACTCAAATGGATGAGAAACACTTAAAGAAATGTTCAGTATCCTTGGCCATCGTAGAAATGCCAATAAAACTTCTTTGAGATTCCAGCTTACATCCGTCAGAATGGCTAAGCTCAATAATACAAGTGATAGCTCATAATAGCGAGACATGAAGCAAGGGGAAAGCTCCTCCATTGTTAGTGAGAGTGCAAGTTTGTACATCCACTATGGAAATTAGTATGATGGCTCCTCAGGAAGATAGGAATTGATCTCAAAATTCAGCTATATCATTCTTTGGCACATACCCAAAGGTTGCTCTGTCCTACTACAGAAACATTTGCTCAACCATATTCATTGCTACTCTATTTATAACAGCCATAATTTGGAATCACCCTGATGCCCCTCAACAGAAGTATGGATAAAAGAAATGTGGTACATTTATACAATGGAGTATTACCCAGTTGTTAATAAAATGACATCATGAAATTTGCAGGCAAATGGATGGAACTAGAAAAAAAAATATCATCCCGAGTGAGGTAACCCAGACCCAGAATGATAAATATGGTATGTATTCACTTACATGTGGATATTAGCTGTTAAATAAATGATAACCTAGCTATAAGAGATTAGGTTATAGACGAAGAGTCTAGGGTTATACATAGATCTATCTCCTTGGGAGGGGGAAATAGAATACATTTTATGGGCAGCTGGGGGAAGGGGGACTAGAATGGGATTATTAGGTGGGAAGGGGAGATGGGATTGAGAGAGAGAATGTAGGAAAAGACAGCTAGAATTGAGGAGCATTTGAGGAATGGTATAGAAACCTAGTGCAGTGGAAACTTCTTAAAATGTATGGAGGTGATCCTAATGAAGTTTACAAGTACTGATGGACACAAAGGCCCAACTAGCCATCTCTTGTCACTAACGAACTCCAGGTACTGAGACTGGGTTACGTCCAATTGAGTTGTTTGCCAAAGGGGTCCCGTGGATATCCCCCAAACAACCTAGGCTGTTACCCAGACAATAGTTTGCTCTCCACAAATTGACAGCAATGTTCCATTGCTGAAGATAATAGCCACACTATTCATTGAACATAGAAGGGTGAGTTGGTGCCTACATAGAACCTTTACCTTTATGTTCTAGTGTCTCTGGTATGGGAAGGTACTCTGTAGGCTACCAAAGAGAAACATACATACCAATTCAGCTACAAAACCTTTGATCTATCATCTGTCCTGCCTGTAAAATATGCTAGAGAAATAGTGGCACAAAGTTTGTGGGAATAACCAACCAATATCTGCTTTGACTTAAGGTGCAGTCCATGATATGATACCCATACCTGATACTGCTTGCATGACTCAAAATCAGAGACTAGATATCCCAGAGATCTAGGTTAAAACAAAATAAAACTGGACTAAACAAAAAAAAATAGTAACAATAAATTGACTCCTACTGATACTTTGATACTTATAGGTGACTCATTCAGCCAGCTTCATAGAGGCTTCCTCCTGCAGCAGATGGGAACAAATAAAGAGACCCACAGACAGATACTATGCACAGAAAGAGACATCGGGAAACTAGGTTCTTAGTGGGATATCTCCATCAAATCCCTTCTGTCAGAGCTCAGAGATCCCTGTGGGAGAGGAGGTAGAAAGATTGTAGAAGTCAGATGGAATGGAGGGCAACATGAGAACAAGATCCTCTAAATCAACTGAGCAATTAGTAGATAAGGGGAAACTATCATCATTATATAGTGTATGAGAAAAGAATCTATTTTTAACAAAATGGGGAAATAAAACAAATAAATGAGAAGGTTAAAGAGAACTGAGAAGATTGGCAGTGTTCTGATGTTTGAATGATCCCAATTAAATCCTGTTAAACATCCTTGTTTTTTGTATTCCAACATACCTTGCATTCATTTAAGATTCTCTGGCTGCATAAAGTGTTGAATGCTAGAAACAGTGGCCCAAGCTTATGATGTGGCTGAGATACTAAACAGTCCTGAAAACCATGAATGGACATAAATGAGGCTTGTGAGACTGAAGAGGAGACCATGTATCCTGAAAACAGGACATGGCTTGATTCTCCATCCTCCAGACACTGCCTTCAACTCAGACCTATTGTTTGGATGTGACTTACTGAATGTAGCCTCAAACTATTGTGCCAGCTAGTTCTTTAAAAAAAATGAATTTATTTATGTATTTTACAATCTGTCCTCAGTTTCTCCTCCCTCCTCTCCTCCCAGTCCTTCTCTCCATGCCCCCCAATCCACTCCTCCCTTTCTGTTTAGGAAAGGGCAGGTGTTCCATGAGTATCAACAAACCATGGCATATAAAGTTATAGTAAAACTAAGCACCTCCCATGTATGAGGCCTAGGCATGGTGACCCAGTATGAGGAGTAGGGTCTCAAAGTCACATAAAAGAGTCAGAGATAGCCCCTGTTGCACTGTTTGGAGTCCCACAAGAGGACCAAGCTATACAACTGTAACATATATGCAGAGTTCCTAGGTCAGTCCCATGAATGCTCCCTGGTTGTTGGTGAGCCTCAGTGAACCCAGGTCAGTCAATTCTGTGAGTTTTCTTGTGGTGTTCTTGACCCCTCTGGCTCCTACAATTTTTCATCCCCCTCTTCTGTAGGATTCCCTGAGGTCTGCCTAATTTTGGCTGTGGGTCTGTATCTGTTACCATCCATTGCTGGATTAAACATCTCTAATGACAATTGAGCTAGTCATCAATCTGGTCACAAGAGATGGCCAGATCAGGCTACATATCTGCTATTGGCAGAATTCTAATCTAGGGCCATCCTTGTAGATTCCTAGGAGACTTCCTTGCAGGGTTTTACCTGCTCCCTGAAGTGCTACCCCTTCCTAGCAGTCTCTTTCAGTATTCTTCCTCTCTGCTCCCCCAACCTGATAAGCTATGTCCCATCCCAACGTGCCCTCAGTCCACTCATGAAATCTCTTCTTTATACCCTTCCCAGGGAGATCTGAGAATTCCCCTATGAACCCTCCTTGTCAGCTAGCCTCTCTGGGTCTGTGGATTATAGAATGTTTGTCCTTTATTTTACAGCTAATATCAACTTATGAGTGAGTACCTGCCATGATTGTATTTCTCAGTCTGGGTTACCTCACTCAGGATGATTTTTTTCTAATTTCATCCATCTGCCTTCAAACTTCCTGGTGTCTTTGTTTTTAACATCTGAGTAATACTCCAGTGTGTAAATGTACCACATTTTCTTTATTCATTTCTCAGTTGAGGGACATCTAGGTTGTTTCCATGTTCTGGTTATTACAAATAGCTACTATGAACATAGATGAGCAAGTGTCCTTGTGGTATGATTGAATATCCTTTGGGAATATGCTCCAAAGTTGTATATCTGGGTCTTGTAGGTTGATTCCCAGTTTTCTGAGAAACAGCCAGACTGACTTCCAAAGTGGCTGTACAAGTTTGCACCCCCACAAGCAATGGGGGAGTGTTCCCTTTGCTCTATATCCTCTCCAGCATGAACTGTCGCATCTATTTTTGACCTTAGCTATTCTAACAGGTGTAAGATGGAATCTCAGAGTAATTTTGATTTTCATTTCCCTGATGGCTAAGGATGTTGAATATCTCCTTCTGTGTTTCTTGGCCATTTCAGGATCTTCTGTTGAGAATTCTACATTTAGATCTACAATTAGATTTTTAATTGAATTATTTGGTTTGTAGATATCTAGTCTCTTGAGTTCTTTATATATTTTGGAAATCAGCATTCTATTGGATGTGAGGTTGGTGAAGATCTTTCCCATTCTGTACCCAAACAACACAAAGACTCAAGAAAGAAAGAGAATTATGAATTAATTTCCCTCATAAACATTGATGCAAAAATATTCAACAAAACACTGGCAAAACAAATCCAAGAACATATCATAAAGTTCATCCACCATGACCAAGTAGGCTTCACCTCAGAGATGCAGGGATGATTCAACATACAAAAATCTGTCAATTTAATTCACCAATGTAAACAAACAGAAAGAAAAAAAAAAACACATGATCATCTCATTAGATGTTGAAATTTCCTTTGACAAAATCCAACACTCCTTTATGATAAAAGACTTGGAGATATCGGGGGTACAAAGGCCATACCTAAACATAATAAAAGCAATATACAGCAAGCTGATTGCCAACATAAAATTAATTAATTAATTGAGAGAAACTTAAGGGATTCCACTAAAATCAGGAACAAGACAAGGTTGTCCACTCTCTTTACACTTATTAAATCTAGTTCTAGTTAGAGCAACAAGACAACTCAAGGAAATTAAGGGAATACAAACTGGAAAAGAAGTCAAAGTATCATTATTCGCAGATGATATGATAGTATACATAAATGACCTCAAAAACACTTCAGGGAACGTCTACAGCTGACAAACCCCTTTAGTCAAGTGGCCAGCTTGTTTTTATGTCATCTTGACACAAGCTAAGTCATCGGACAGAAGGGAACCTCAATTGAGAAAATTTTCCAGTAAGATCAGACTTTAGGGCAATTTCTTAATTAGCGATTGATCTAATTGAGCCCAGCCTTTTGAGTGTGGTGTCATCCCTGGGCTGGTGGTCCTAGATGTCATAAGAAAGCAGGTTGAGCAAGCCATATGGAGCAAACCAGTAAGCAGTACTCTTCCCTGCCCTCTGCTTTAGATCCTTCCTCCAGGTCCCTATCCTGTTTTAGTTTCTATCCTGGCTTACTTCACTTAGTAACAGTTTGTGATGTGAAACTGTAAGATGAAGTAATGACCCCCCCTACACACACACACACACACACACACACCAAAAAAAAAAAAAAAAGATATGTAGGCCAATGGAACAAAATAGAAGATCCAAATGTATACACATACTACAGCCATTTGATATTTGACAAGAAATGAAAAAATAATAATAATCCACACTGGAGAAAAGATAGGATCTTAATAAAATGGTGCTGGGAAAACTGGATGTCTGCACTCAGAAGAATAAAATTATATATCTGTATCTTTGCCCTGAACAAAGCTTATGCAAATGGATCAAAGCCCTCAATTTGATATCTGAAAAACTGAAGCTGTTAAGTAAACAAACAAACAAATATAAACATAACCATTACCCACAGGATAAGTATACAAAAAGACTTTTTGAACACCACTCCATTTGTTCAAGAATCAAAGCCAACTATTGACAAGTGAGACCTTGCAAAACTAGGAATTTTGTAAGAAAACAATTATCTGAGTGAAAAAGAAATCTAGAGTTGGAGATAATCTGTGGTAGCTATGCATCTACCAAGAGGTTTATATTCAGAGTACATAAAGAACCCAAAACGCAAGAGTTAAGAAAAGAATCAATTAAAAAAGATGGGCTCTGGATCTGAAGAGAAAGTTCTCAAAAGGAGAAATAAAAATGGGTAAGAAAAATCTCAAAAAGTATTTATTAGCCTTAGCAATTAGGAAAATGTAAATTGAAATGACTGTAGGGTTTCATCTTACTCCAGTCAGAATGACAAAACAAACACACAAACAAACAACGACAACAAATGTGAGAATTGCAAAATAGTGGAGCTCTATCCCTTTCTTCTTTCCTCCTTCCCTCCCTCCCTCCTTCCCTCCCTCTCTTCTTTCCTTCCTTCCTTTCTGACTTACTACAGTTTTGCTATGTATGCCAAGCTGGCTTTGTATTCCTAATCATCCTATCTCACGATCCTGAGTACTGGGGTTATAGGTATATGCCACCATGGATAACACTACTATATTCTATAAAATCAATACATGTACATTAAATTGGGTTATAATGGGTGGGTGGGGATAGATGTGAAGATCTCATACAAAGGGAAAGGAAACTGAAGTCCTCATGATCTTATCACACTCTGTTTGGTCCATTTCTGTAAATGACTGAAGATGCTTATAAAAATTACAAAGTTTATTATTTAATGCCCATTCTTTTTTACTATGATGCAGTGCCCTTGAGATGGTTGGTTTTGTTTCAGTATGCTTCAAACATGTGATTCCATGAAACAGACTGCCCTTGCTGAACAACTTCTTGATCCAAACGTATGGTGAAGCAGAGCTCTGTGAATCCTGTAATTGATAAAGTGTTGCCAAAGTGCTGAGCTGTTCCATAAAAGCTTTGGCTTCCTAAGCCTAACAGGGCTTTTTTATGCACTCGGCCACGGGTTGTCATAGTAATCTTGCTCTCAAAATAGATGCACACATTCCAAAATACATTCATATTATCACTTTGCCACATGTGCTCTGTAAGCTAAAATAAGCATTCTGCAATTAGTGGTATGCATGGATGTAACAAATTATTTGACAATAAATTGATAAGGTTTACATCTATTTATACTTGAGTACAAGACAATGAATCATTTTTGTTTTCTTAATCTTAATTATATAAAAGTAATGTTTCAGGCAAGTTCTGAGGTGGAAGAGATATCTCAGTGGGTAAAAGATCTGTCATCAAGTGTGAAAATCTGAGTTTCATCCCCAGGACCCACAAAGTGGAAGGAGAAAACAGACTCCTACAAATTGCTTTTTACAGTCATGTGTGCTAGGGAACATGCAACACTAATTTATAAATAATAAATGTAATTAAAATGCATTTTCCTTTCAGGTTCTGTGCATTTCTGGAATTTACACAAAAATTCAGAAGTCATATGCAGGTTTTCTGATACTATGCAGTTTTGGTTCATAACACATGCTTGTGGGAACCCATAAGAAAGATTTCAGAGGTGAGAGTCTCCACGTATTGGAGACTAGCTTTGATTGTAATGTTCTTTTTATAATAATTTTCTGCTTTGGATTAGTTTCCTCTAAAAGAAAGCTTGATCAGGGTACAATTGAAAGTATTATTCTACCAAGTGTAATTTTGCTTGATTTCCAGTTGCAAGCAAACACTTATGGGTTCTAGATTGTCCCTAAAATTAGCTGAATGTGCTACAGTTGGATACATTCCTTTCCCTGGGAATAAATGCTTTAGATGAGCCAGACATAAAATACTGTCAAGCTTTCATTTGTTTCATGCTCTGTAGTGGTTTAAATAAAAATGTCCCTGATAGACTCATAGGGATTGGCATCATTTCATCATTTGAAAGGATTAGAAGATGTGGCCTTGTTGGAGAATTGTGTCCCTGGGTGTGGCCTTTGGGGTTTCAAATGCTCAAGCCATGACTTTTCTCTCTCTCTCTCTCTCTCTCTCTCTCTCTCTCTCTCTCTCTCTCTCTCTCTCTCTCTGTTTTTCTCTCTCTCTTTCTGCCTGCTGAGTGTAAATCCAGATGTAGAACTCTCAGCTACTTCTCCAGCATCATGTCTTCCTGTGTGCCTCCATGCTTCCCACCATGACTTTTATAGTAATGGGCCTTATAAGCCTCTGAATGTAAGCAAGCCCCAATTAAATTTTTTTTGTAAGAGTATCCATGCTCTTGTATCTCTTTATAACAGTAGAAGATTGATTAAGACATGACCCCACTACCCAGACTAGACTTTTTTTTTTTTTTTTTTTTTTTTTTTTTTTTTTTTTTTGGTTTTTCGAGACAGGGTTTCTCTGTGTAGCTTTGCGCCTTTCCTGGAACTCACTTGGTAGTCCAGGCTGGCCTCGAACTCACAGAGATCCGCCTGGCTCTGCCTCCCGAGTGCTGGGATTAAAGGCGTGCGCCACCACCGCCCGGCTCAGACTAGACTTTTATTTTAGAATGGGCCATACTGGAAAATAAATCATTAATTTGGATAATCAGGGCAGCAGAAGTTTCCTCTTTTGAGGTAAAGTTGTAGCAGGAGGGAGGGTCCTACTTGCTAATAGGACTTCCTATGGTTCCCAGAATCCTAGAACGAGCTCTTGCAATCTAATCCTTTTCTAAGCAGCCCTAAGCTGTAGAGTAAACACTCTGTAATAAAAAGTGTCATCCCAAACAACAGGGAGAAAAGATCTTAAGTAATACAATTAAAAAGTTGAAGCTCAAAAGATGACAATGTTTTCTATTTTTTTTTCTTTTTTCGTTATAACCAGCAATGGATATAGATAAATACTGCATAGCACTTGCCCAGTAATCCATGTAGCCACTACTTAAATATGGTTCACAAACAAATATGAACCCAAAACATACATGAATATAGATATGAGGAAGACATAAAAATAACATATTATCCTTAATGCAGTTTTAAGTACAAAGAATTTGTTGTAGTATCATTGATTATTCACTTACTAATCCTCAACTGTGAAAATTACTGTTATTGACTATCAGGCCTAATTTGACTATATGGGTAGATCTGTAATGAAAAGTAGAAGATCTGAGGCACAACTCCATGCTTTTGGGTCATAACACATGTAGTAAGGGGTTCACTCATTTATTCATTAATTTATAGCCATGTTTTTCCCATCAACTTCTCAATTTGCCACTCACAGACAGGACTCTAAGGCTTTATGTATTAATCTATGTTTTGCCATGAGTTCCATGGTTTTATCAGTCTGCTGGCATGTTGTTCCTTGGGCGTCAGCCTGGTGTCTCCTCTCTGCTTCTCCTTTTTTCTTCTTGTCTATCTGCTTAAATTTCCTGTATGCCTCTAAGCTTGCTTGCCATAGGCTAATACAGCTTTATTTATCAACCAATCAGAGCAACACATATTCACAGCATACAGAAAGACATCCTAGAGTAGGCTTATTCTTTTCTTAACATGAAATAAGCCTGTAATAGGAGGGTAGGTATTAAATTAAAACAAGGAATTGAGAAGCAGGCAATAGTAATTGAAGTAGGAATTGGAAAAAAATTGTAAATTGTTATATTCATTTTGTTTCTTATTTTCAAAGAATCGTGGCCATTAGGAAACATTTCTAGAGCAGAGATGAATAAAAATCTAAGCACAGAAAGTATTCACTGAATCCATACCTGTAGGCTCTCACATATGGTATGGTCTGTTTCTCAAGACCAGTAAGATATTTAATCAGGTAAAGTGTGATGTAAAGATAATTAAATCACAGTTCCCTAGCCATTTATACTTCAAAATAGATGATACTCTTTAAGTGTCTTATCCTGCTGGAATACTATAGTGACTTCATATATCCTCCTTTAGGAAGGGTAACATTACAGAAAAAGTCCTTTTAAAGTAACTGCTATGCCAACTCTTAATGTTAAAACAAATGTTAGGCTTTAAGTGTTGAGTAAGCTAGTGCCGGGAAGGATAATAAGTGGGCTTGTAGCCAGTATGAGACTGCCAAGTTGAATAGAAGGGAGGAAGACAGGCCTATAGGGAAAACTGAAGTGTCAGAAGTATAGCTGCTAAAAGAACCTCTGCCCACCCCAGGAGGAGGCCTTCCAATGACCATCTTGGTGTTGACACGAGTCCAAGCCTTCTGATTAAGTCTGGAGCACAGGGGCAATGCTTTGTTGCTGCCACTCAGCTCACTCTGCCTCGAGCTGTGGTCCACTTTTTGCTCTCACTGTTAAGATTCTGCCATTCCTCCAGTTGCATGACCGCACAGTTCAGTAGCTAAGCAAAGGGTCTTACGCCTTCCATCATCTATGTGCTGCGTGATTATGTAATGAGCTCAGCATGGTCACACAATCTGCGCATGCATGGCACAGCTTCATAAACCCACATGCGCATGTGCAGGGAAATCCTTAAAAAGCCCAACACAGACTCTTCCCCTCTCTTCTGCTCTCTCCTCCCGCTTCTCTCCCTGCTCCTCACATGTCTCTTCCACAGGTCTGGACATGCTCTCTTCTGTCCTCCCCCGCCAACAAAACTCTGATTCTGGCTTTTGTCGTGCCTTGTGACCTTTCTCACTCAGTAACAAGTGCCGTTCATTTAAAACCAACACTCACTTTCTTGCTTTTTTTCAACTACTGACTCTAGAGTATCCTGGTGGGAATTCCACCCTCACTGTAACACAAGCAAAAGCTGGATTCAGAAGAAAGGGAGGAGGAAGGATATCCCCATTTATGACATCAGTGATGAGGGAGGTAGGTGGAATGATGAGTAAACATTTAAGACACCCATAATCTAAATAATTGACTAATGACAGATTTACATTTTAGTATGTGTAATTGCAGAGGAGTTTGGCAGGGGGCTGTTGTAGACATTTCTCTTTTGCTACTTCACTAAAAAATTATTATAAAATATATATATGAAAAGGTAACTATGAGTATTTGCCATTAAATAGGACATTTTAGTTTTTATGAAAATAAATACATATTTTGTGCATTATATAGAAAGATTTCATACTCTTTTCCCCTTCCTCAACCTTAGAGTGGAGTCAGTAATTTTGAAAGTAATGTGTAAGCACTGATGAGCAGAACTAGTAACTTGCAGACACTAAAGAATTACTTTACTCTCTGACATTGATTAATTTCATTTAGAGTTTAATAAAGATAGTTATAGGAAACTTAGTTCCAAACTCTTCACTAATTAAAACTTCGTTCTTTATACTTATCCTTATACCCACAGGTGAGTGTAGCTCTGCCACCTCATCTTTTGGCAGAAGAAGGAGACCATAACATAAATCCACAACTGATCAAAGCGAAGAGAACAAGGATGGCAGGGGGCCAAACCACAACTGATATATCCACAGCACAAGTCCTACACAGAAGGTTCATAACGTATTGTTGAGGTAGGCAGAAGAAGTGTGAGAGCCAGAGGACCACGGACTCTGTGATGAGACTGTGCCTTCAGCTATGGCAGAGAAGCTGCAACAATGAAAATCTCAGTAACATGGCTGCCTAAACATAACCTGAACAAAGCCAGCAATATGGATGGGAGAAATCTCACAGGGTCTCACCAACAGAGGAAGCGCTACAAGCAGTTACCAACTATTGAGAAAGGAAGAGTTTCCCCAAGGGTAAAATTAATATAAAGTGGTCAGCCATAGAAACACATATGAAAGCTACACTAAAGAGACACCGCAGGTTGTAGTTACACATTTATTCATGTATATATGTGTAACAGAAATAATTAGAGAAACAGTGGCTGTTAATTTGAGAGAAAGGATAAATTGGGTGTAAGAGGGGTTGGAGGGAATGGAGGGAAGAAAAACTGATGTAAAAAAATAAATACAAAGGATGAGAATCTTGTGTTAGCCCAGCTTGAGGAAAATAGGTTTGTTTGGATGTTGCTAGGTGAGAAAGTTGGCATGGAATGTGATGCACCACATTGAGTTGAGTGGCTTCTCAAGTCAAGTACATTAGAGGTATGCAGACTGATTCTACTTGGCCTGAAATTCTGTGTCTGGAGAATAACTGCAGTCATGAAAAGGTAAAGATCAGCTAGAACTAAGAAAACAGGCAAAAGAGGGTCCAGGTGATTAATATAAGGGTAAGCCACACATGTGCTAAAGTCATGCAGTAGAATATTTGTGTGAATAATTAGCTGTAATATGACATGAATGCAAAAGCTGGAACAACAAAAATATCAATGCCATATTTATTCATGTATAAACACAAAGACACCAAAATAGAATCTCTAGAAATCAGCAGCCTTTCCCCTCTGTTGATATTTGAGAGGATTTACTTTCTCTACAAATATGTATATATTTGCTTATTGGTAAGTGACAGTTCTATAATAATGTAAGAAGTTAGGCTGTGAATAAGACCCAATGGGTAAAATTTCTGCCAAAAATGAACATGAGACCTGAGTGCACATGTTCAGAACTCATGCAAAGCTTGACCTGGTAGTGTTTACTCCTCCTATCCAGAACTCCTATGTGGAGATTGTAGGCAGAAAAAGGAGAATCTCCAGATGATTGCAGGCTAACTAGCCTGAAAAGGGCAGCATAACAAATGAAAAAACAAAAACAGAGACCCTGTCTCAGACAGGATGGAAGTTGAGGACCTACACCTGAGGTTGTCCATTGACTTACATAGATGCATTATAGCAAATACATGTAAGCCTCCACACACAAATGTACACAAATTCAGACATACATACATACTCCATGTACACACTGTGGAAAAAAATAAAAATTTCAAAATATAAATTTTATGGCATGTGAAAACACATCACACAGGTTCTCACATTTACTGACAAAATTTTATCACTGGATAATCCTCTGTGGTGATATATTGTACACCCCAATATATTGTGTACCCTAATAGTGTGCCCTAATAAACTTATCTGGGGATCAGAGAACGGAACAGCCACTAGATTAGACGTAGAAGTCAGGCAGTAGTGGCACACACAGCTTTAATCCTATCACTCGGGAGCAGAGATCTTTCTGGATCTCTTTGAGTTCAAGGCCACATTGGGAAGAGAGTCAGGCTGGTGGCACACATCTTTAATCCCAGCACGATCTCATGTCTTTGCTTGGGATGGACACATGCCTTTAATCCCAGGAAGTAATGACAGGAAGGAGAAAGGTATATAAGGCATGAGGGATAGGAAGTAGAGGCTTTAACAGCTGTTCAGCTGAGATCCACTCAGGTGAGGACTCAAGGCTTTCAGTCTGAGGAGATGGCTAGGTGGTGTTGGCTGTGGCTTGTTCGGTCTCTGATCTTTCAGGTTTCATCCCAAAATCTGGCTCTGGGTTTTTATTAATAAGATTATTTAGCGATTCATCTTACAATCCTCAGTTGCTTTTACATTAAATAATCTCTAGAATTACTGTGTAGTGAGTCTAGAGTTAAAGGAATATTAGTACTAAAGCTTGTTTTTCTGTGTTAGACATAGTTCACAGTATTTGTACTGTATATTTAAAAAGTGATAGCAGGGTAAATTTCATGTTGTATAGTTTGACTGTAATAAAAATATCCCCTAGAGTCCTGAGACTGGGATCTTGATTTATTGTTTTAACAAGGATAGTATTAAACTGAAATCTGCCTTTCGGGTGGAACACTAATAGAAAAAATATAAAAAATTAATCATATGAACAGAGTGACTTGGTGAGGGAGCTTCCTAATAATGACCAAGCAGAGATTAAACTGTAAAGGAGGATACTTCAACAGCATTTCTTCTGTGTAGGGTGAATATTAATAAAATAATAAGCAAAGATAGGTAAACTCCAACCAAGCCTTCAAATACATGATCTATGTATGGAAATTAGCATCAAATGAATAATTTAATAGAAGAGAGTATGCAATTATGAGTAATTACATCTATAATTTAGTTAATGTTATAAGTGTAATGAAGCACTTTTCTTTAATCCACTCAGCTGCTGGGCAGCTTCAGTCAATGCTGAGGGTTAACACTGTTAGGACTGTATTTACTTTCCATGTCATTTGCCAGTGGTGTAGTTGCATATGAGACAGTTTGATTTCCATGGCGGATGTTTCTTTAGTACGCAGATGGCAAACAGGGTAACGAAAACTGCTCTGTTGAAAGTTATCTGTCCTGTGTTCCCAGGAGAAGTGTTATTTACTGTCACAGGTAATGAATCCCATGAGGAAGCTGGAGGGTGACATTAAGCTGACAGAGCTGCAGTAGCAGCAGCTTCATTGCAACCTTCCTGCAGTTTTTGTCTACGAAATGCCCATAACAAGACATTCACACTGTCCTCTGCTTTTACAATAGGTATCTGTGAATTTATAAAATGATATGTTGGGTTGTTTTCTAGAGAAATACAACAGAACTCTTGCTTCCAAAGTAAATTGGCCTTACTGATTACTGTGGTGGTTTGAAAGCAAATGGCCCCCATAAGTCTCATTTGAGTGTTTCTCCTTCTTGTGCTTGTGGCTCTGATATAAGCTTTCAGCTACTACTCTGGCACCATGCCTGCCTGCCTGCTGCTATGCTCCCCACCATGATGGCTATGGACTCACACTCTGAAAGTGTAAACCCCTAATAAAGCCTTTCTTCTATAAGTTGTCTTTGTCCTGGTGTCTGATCACAGAGACTGAAAAGTAAGTAAGAAAATTATACAAACGTAGTGGTTAAAGTCTGCTAGAAAACAGATTCATCTATTGATTAAATATGCTAAAATACTTGAACATAATAATCAACTAATTCTGGAAACTGCATTTTATGGGATTATACTTATTACCCTCAGACACTCCTTCACTGTTACTTTTCCTGTCTCTACCCCTTGTAATGGTAGGGTTATTGATGAGCGTCACCAGGCCCTACTTTTTAAGTGGGTACTGAGGGTCAGAACTCAGGTCCTCATCCTTGCACAATAAATGTTTTCCTGATTGAGTCATTTCCTAGCGTTTACAAATATTTCCTATATCACTTTTGTGTTTCAAGTATAAGAACAATACTCTCTCCTCTTTTTTATAAAGAAAATCTAAATAGAGCCCTCAAGTAGCTCAGCTGGTCAGTGGTCTGAAATTGATTCCTAGTTCTCACCAGGTAGTGGGAACAAACCAAGATCTAAGAGTTGTCCTTTGACCTCTACACATGGACCATCACACACAGAGACATACATACACCCACACCACACAGAGTAAATAAATAAATTTACAAAAACATCAGTGTTATTTAATAACAGAAGATATTATTCCTCATGTCCATGAATAATAGATTTCAGTACATGAATAATCTTAAAAGTATTCTAAGTCACATAGATGCTATTTTCTTAAATCTAAAAGAATTTTTTCCCTTTTTCTTTTCTTTTTGTTTTAATTACAAATGTTCAAGAGTGTTACATTCACAGAAAAGGGAAAAAGCTTCTTGTATTTTCAGTAAGGGGAAAATGAACAATTGATCTTTGAAATCTAGAAAAATAAAGAAAAACCCCAAACTGCCACAATCTAGAGGGCTTGGGACTTGACTTTACTCCAGTGACAGGGAACGATGAATGGCAAACACACAGAAAAGCTGGGACTGGATGGGTCCATTCCTCAGAGGAAGATGCAGCAGATTCATCTGGGAACTCGGCCCATTTATTATATAGAATAAGAACAAGGAGGTGGACAGCAAATCTGGATAGGGTGTATCTGTAGGAGAGGAATGTGAGACTGCAGTCATCCAGGATGATGAAGTTTCTGTCAGTATTTTCTCCACATACTGTCAACATCTGTATTTGGACCAGAGGAAGGCTTTGCCATTCCCCTGGGTCTGAGGCATTGGTATCCTGAATAGGGATATGACCATGTCAACAATACACATCCACTCAATACTTTACCCACTCCCCCACAGAAAATAAAGTCCAATGACCTTCTCAGTGCTGATACCTACATTAGAGAGATGCTGCCAGTGTTCCAAACATGAGGACAGGCTCTCCAGTGACTCCCAGTCTAACCCTAACGTAGGGTCAAAGCATGATGGTACCTCATTCTACACAGGAACAAACAACTATCACACAGGGGAACAAAACCAAGTACCTGTGTGGGACATCTTTCTGTAGGCAGTGAATATGTGTTGCTCCCATTGGCTAATAAATAAAGCTGCTTTGACCTATGGCAAGGCAGGATAGAGCCAGGTGGGAAATCCAAGCAGAGATACAGGAGAAGGACCCAGTGTGGGAGAAGAAAGCCAGCTGTCCATGGAGCAAGTAACCAGCAAGTAGCCAGCAGACCAGTAACACTGTGGCCACATGGCAAAATCTAGAGTAATAGAACTTTAAGTAGTAAGAGCTTGTTAGTAATAAGCCTGAGCCATTTAACCAAGTACTTTGTAATTGATATTAAGCCTCTGATGATTATTTTAGAAGCAGCCATGGGATGGGTTGGGACAGAAAAGCCTCTGCTTGTGGAAGAGAAGTGTCCATGTTCCCTGTACACATTTAAAATGCATCTGTGGATCCTACATTTTCAGTCATGCCTCCTTTACATTTTAGTGTAGGGGAAATGGAACTAATATGAGGAAAATTAAAGAAAATATCACACTAAATGGAGTTTTATATTATATTTATTTCTATAATTGAAGCAATTTGGCTTCCATGATAGGTGCTATTATTTGAAACTTTATTGCTGGAAGCAGAAAAATCACATATTAAAAGTAAACAAATGGGCCCTGTCCCAGGTGTACTGGAAAGAGATCAACCCATTGGGCTGTTCGGAGTGACTCAGTCCAGTGCTAACAGATGAGGACTTCAGACATTCTGCTCAACCTCCCAAAGCTGAAGTCATCCATCTGCAAATTGTAGCCTGTACTGTATTTTGCTGGTTCTGGTCAAAGAAATTATCAAAGAAAAGAACAAAATCCAATTCACATTAAGAATGTAAAAATAATTAAGCATTTCAATATATATTTTAAAAACATAATAATCAAACTTGCTTTTATTCCTTTATTATAATAATAGTTAAATATATTTCAACTTAGTTCCTTAAGTATTAGTTAAATATTTCAACTCCTTCATGAGTATATAGACTCTCTCTTTGCTCTATGATGACACCAAGTGGCCAAGAAAGGGATTCATTTCAGGTAAAATTGAAGTAAAATGAAGAACTTCACATTCTCAAGGTGTTATATATATAATAGGAGAAAACATGTTATATAATAGGAGAAAAAATGACAAACATTTGATGACTGTTCCTGTAGCACATATTACTAAGTGATGGGCTAATGAACTAAGAGCTTCAGCTGGACTGAACAGAACAGGAAAGGCGATGTCACTACCTACACCTGTGGACTGCTCAGTTCCGCTATACTTCTGATAAGAGGATCAACCACCCTCTATGAGTGATATCTACCACCTCAAGAGTTTGGGGGATGCCATCTGAGATGGATCTTTTATCCCAATAGTTCCTTCTCTTCTGTCTTATAGAAGCCCAAGACCCCCATGCCACACACACATGTCTCTACTTTGGCAGAGAGACTATGGCCCTTTGGTGGTTCTGATTAAAGAACAATTATATTTCTGAAGATGCCTGATGGTTTCTTTTGCTTCCACATCACCCCCACCGGTCTTGACCTAAGAGTAAGATTTTTACGATCTGAACTAACCATAAATAAAATAACTGAGTGGGTATCTAATAAACAGATATTTTGGTGAATTAATATAGTTTGCTTTTCTAGATGCTTTCTCCAGTATACCCAGTTCATTTGTTCCTCTGGCTGTAGTTCTCAAAAATTAGATTTCACATCATTCTATTAATAGGGGAGCCTGAGGAGTGAGAGCAAGAGAGCAATTAGAAGGAAATAAGATTAATTTTGTGCAATTTAATTTATTATCTACAGAGTTTATAGATGAATGAATCTTCATGTTATCTTTTCTGTTTTTCATTTTAAGTGGCCAACATAAAAAGATCTTATTATAAGACATGATTCCTTTGCTTAAAATTGCATAGAAATTTATCATCAATGTTCCATAAGACAACAACATCAACAACAACAAAATACTGTTTAAAGTGTAACAACTGAGACATTTTACTGGGCATTATTTGTAGTAAAATTGTAGAAAAAAACATAAAGCAAGGCTTTTATTCCCCTTTCTATTCTGAGTTCTTACACTTTCTTGTGCACACTTTAAGGTTCTACATTAGTTAGATATTGAATTAAATAACACTTTTTAGGAAGTCAGGCATCTATAAATTCTTCCAGACTGATCAAGAATAATCTGTTGTCAATGAAAATTCCTGGAAAAAAGCTGTGTCAGCAAAGACTTATTGATTGATTCAAACTTCATTGGTGAGATGAGACTATTTAACTTATCTTGAGCTAGTTTGGGCACCATGAATACACTATTTGCCCACCTCTGTTGTAAGATTTAACATCTCATGACTAATAGGTAATAACCTTTTGACCACAATTAACTTAGTAGAGCACTGGTTTTCATCCACCCAAATGTTAAGAATGTTATCAGATAGTAGAGGCTTATTGAAATCTCCCTGAAATGTTCTGTAATCAACTCTCTGCTGTACCAATCAATGTATTTTAAACTTGCCTTGACTTGTTCTGTAAAACTGTAAAGCTTCATGAAACTGCTTCCAAATTGCAACATAAAATTTGGGGCAACCTAAATCTTCGTTTCTAGATCATAATCATTCAAAACGGTTCCAGAATGTGAGCTGTGTTTTGTTATTGTTGATATTGTGTGTACTGGTCATATAGTGATCACTAATGTGGCTCCCAAAAATTATAGTTATTTAAAAACTGATTTTTTCCACTTCACTAAAAAAAAAAATCCTTCCAATAAGTCATGGTCCAAAACATGTGTCCACCATCATGTGCTACTAACTGAAGGGTCTGTGTACAGAAAACATAACCCTCTCCCCTTTGGTCACTACTGGATGGAGATTTTCTGTAGATATTTTCAACTCAGTTTGTTTCCCCGTATGTGAGGAAGTCTATCAGAATGACTTGTAAGAGTGATTAGATTCAGTCAGGTATTATATACCCTGTTCACTTACTGCTTCTTTACTTATTGAAAGTTTGTTCTCAACATCCTCAATTATGTGATTTTTTTCTTGTCATTTTTGCTTAATTTAGTTTGGGAGTCCTATTGTTGGATGAATATATTTTACAATTGCATATTAATATAATATGTTGATTCTTTCATCATTATGAAATGTACTTTAAAATAAGAAAAAAATATGCCCACTATGAAGATGAGAAAACTAGAATTCATGAAATATTAGTAAGTTCTCACAACTGTAATTTCATTTTGAACTTTAGATTACCATGTCCAGTTCTATATTCACTTTTCATATTGTATTTTGCAGAGTATTAATTTCATCCACACAACCCAGTAACTGTTGGATGAAACCCAGTAACCCAGCATTCCATATGGATGCTGATCTCAAAATTATTGATGAATTGTGATTTCTGCCATGGAAAATCTTGGAGGCATGATAAAGGTAATTGGTATTTAGGAATAATGTATTGAATTACAAAATTCTATTTTAATCACCTGTCATTCAGAGTTTCAGTACAGAATTACACAGTTGTATTTACTCACATCACTCCCAGTCTCAATGTCTTTCACTAAATGAAAAGGCACAGCTTCAGCAGGAGGAAAATGAAATGAAGAAGTTGACTTCACACACCAACAATGAGACAGGAAATAACAACACAGCAAAGAGAATGCTGTCTTAGAATGAAAAATACATTTTGTATCTCAGTAAAAACTATTTGATGTATGTTTTCACTATTAGTTCTGGCCTCAACTTCCACTGCAATAAAAGCCATTTTCTATGACTAAGTGTGTAGTGATTTCTATACTGAATTTTTTCCTCTGGTAATTCAATAGAATTGCTTTCCTTACTCTGCTTTATGGGTTTGTTAAATTGTGCTTCAGTTAGTACTTCACCCATTGGCTTGTATGGTTTGAGTAACTAAAATGGCTTTGAGACATGAGGTTTGCAAATGATAATAGCCAAATTTCGTTTACTAAATAGTTCTATTGTGCATAATCAAGTTGAAGTTATTCCTGTAGACAGGTGTTTTTCACATATGTATGACATTCTCACCATCTATCTGGACTGCTTTTGAATAATTTACTTCTATGGCTTTTAGTTTCAATTGGATTTTATCAGCCTAATGACTTGGGGAATGGTTATGGTTAACAATAATTCAGAACTGACCTTTTCAGAATTATCCACTTTTTGACTGGATTCGCCAGCAAGACTTCTAATTGAAATTGTCAGCAACAAAAATATGTTCACCATCAGCTGTTGAGTTACATTTTATTACTACTGTTATTACACTAGATAAATATTTAAACAGCTAAGAAAATCACGGCAAGAGAACAAAGTCATCCACAGAAATACGTTATTGTATCCATATAAAAATGTACAAATTAATTATCCTTCTTTTGAAAAAATAAGACTATGGAAAAAAATCTAAAATCACTGTGATGTCACAGGTTCTGGATGAGCTGAGATGTAATAAGAATATAAGAAGGTTTGGATTTTTATATAGAAATTGGAAAAGTCAGCCACAACCTCAACTCTAAAATGTGCTTCCATGTAGGACTTAAATTATGTATCACAAAGTAGTTAAGCCAATGCATGATACCTTCCACATATTATTAGGAGGCGGGGAGGAGAAAGGAAGATGGGATAGGGTGGAGCCTGGGTAAAGGAGGAGGAAGAGCCCATGACAGCAAACAGCAGCTGCAGACACTGGTAAAGGGGTGAAACATTTCTTTCTGTTTAGAAATTGAATGTGTTTTATAATATAAAATACCACAACATTCTTCTGAAACTATTCATTTTGATTCATAAAATGACTGTAATAAATAAAATATTTTAAGAGTGCTTTGTATTATTATATTTTAAGCTCTTATTTCAGTTGCAGACATTGGAAAAGATTGACACCCCCAGTTCCCATCCTGCCCTGGACTTCCCATCTGGACAAGAGGTGACTGCCTGGGCTCAGCCTAGATTCCATCCCTGGACACCAGCCATTCTGGGAAAGACCTGCCCGACTTGGCCCCAGGTTCTGGCCATCGGGCAGGATCCCTTCCACCCCCACCAGGAAGGCTCCCCTTCTCCAAGACCCCTGGCAGACCCTGCAATCTCCATGCCCTGCCCCCATGCCCATCATTGCTGGAGACCCCAGCCACTTCCTGAGACTTAGAGAACAGCCCCCAGCTCCCATCCTTCCCTGGATCTCCCACCTGGACAAGAGGATCCCCTTCTCCAAGAACCCCGGTGGACCCTGCAGTCTCCATGCCCTGCCCCCACGCCCATCATCGCCCGAGACCCCAGCCACTTCCTGAGACTTAGAGACCAGCCCAAGGCTCCCATCCTGTCCTGGACTTCCCATCTGGACAAGAGCTCCCATCCTGCCCTGGACCTCCCATCTGGACAAGAGCTCCCATCCCACCCCAGAGCTCCCATCTGGACAAGAGAGAGAGAGACTTCCTGAATCTATCAGCTCTGTCTGGACCAAGTGCGCTGATAAGACCAAGAACGAAACCACAAGGAGATGGGCAGACGTCAAGGCAGAAGTACATGCAACAAAATGAAGAACAATACAGTATCACCAGAACCTAGCCCTCCTCCAACATCTAGACCTGAACATCAAAAAATAGAAGAAGCAGAAGAAAATAGCCTTATGAATAACATCATGAAGAAGGTAGAGGCTTATATAGAAGGAATCACAAATGTAATTGAGGAAAAGACAAACAAAAATGGGAAGAATACTATAAAAAATTAGAGGAAAGGACAAATAAAGCAGAAGAAAACAATAAAGCCCTGAAAGAAAATCGTGAAAAAGCAATGAAACAGATGAAGGAAACAGTCCAAGACCTGAAAAGGGAAATAGAAAAATGAAGAAGACACAAACAGAGGAAATGCTGGAAATAGAAAATCTGAGTAAACGATCGGGAACTTTAGATGCAAGTATAACCAACAGAATGCAAGAGATGGAAGAGAGGATCTCTGGTGTTGAAGCTACGGTAGAAGAAATAGATTCATCAGTCAAAGAAAACACTAAAGCCAACAAAGTCATGCACCAAAATGTCCAAGAAATTTGGGACACCATGAAAAGACCAAACCTATAAATAATAGGGATAGAGGAAGGAGAAGAATACCAACTCAAAGGCACAGAAAATATATTCAATAAGATCATAGAGGAAAATTTTCCCAACTTAAAGAAGGAAATGCCTATGAAGATACAAGAAGCCTATAGAACACCAAACAGACTAGACCCCCCCCAAAAAAAGTCCCCTCACCACATAATAATTAAACAACTAAATGTACAGAATAAAGAAAGAATATTAAGAGCAGCAAAGGAAAAAGGCCAAGTGACTTATAAAGGCAAACCCATCAGAATAACACCCGATTTCTCAACGGAGACTTTGAAAGCCAAAAGGACATGGACAGATGTAATGCAGACACTAAGAGACCATGGATGCCAGCCTAGACTAATATACCCAGCAAAACTTTCAATCATCATAGACAGAGTGGACAAGACATTCCAAGACAAAGCCAGATTTAAACAATACTTATTCACAAACCCAGCCCTACAGAAAGCACTAGAAGGAAAATTCCAACCTAAGGAATTCAGATACACCCTTGAAAACACAGGCAATAGATAAAGTCACATCAGTAAACCCCAAAGAAGAGAAGTACACACACACTACCACCAAAAATAACAGGAATGAACAATCATTGGTCATTAATGTCCCTTAATATCAATGGACTTAATTCACCTATAACAAGACACAGGCTTACAGAATGGATACAAAAGCAGGACTCATCTTTCTGCTGCATACAAGAAACACACCTCAAATTCAAAGATAGACACTCCCTAAGAACAAAAGGCTGGGAAAAGACTTTCCAATCAAAAGGTCTTAAGAAACAAGCGAGTGTAGCCATCCTAATATCCAGCAAAATAGACTTCAAACTAAAATCAATCAAAAGAGATCAAGAAGGGCATTATATACTCATCACAGGAAGGATCCACCAAGATGAAGTTTCAATTCTGAACATTTTTGCCCCAAACACAAGGGCACCCACATGTGTAAAAGAAACATTAGTAAAGCTTAAACCACATATAAAACCCCACACATTAATAGTGGGAGACTTCAACACCCCACTTTCACCACTGGACAGATCTCCCAAATTGAAACTTAACTGAGAAATATAGGACTTAACTGATGTTATGATTCAAATGGACTTAATCAATATCTACAGAACATTCCATCCTAATAAAAAAGAATATAGCTTCTTCTCAGCACCCCATGGAACCTTTTCTAAAATCGACCACATACTTGGCCAAAAAGCAAATCTCAGCAGATACAAAATTGGAATAACCTCCTGCATTCTATCAGACCACCATGGTTTAAAGTTAGATTTCAACAACAACAAAAACTACAGAAAACCTACAATCACATGGAAACTGAATAATGCTCAACTGAATCATCAACGAGTTAAGGAAGAAATAAAGAAAGAAATTAAAGACTTCCTAGAGATCAACAAAAATGAAGACATCACATACCCACACTTATGGGACACTATGAAAGCAGTGCTAAGAGGGAAATTCATAGCACTAAATGCCCACATAAAGAAGTTGGAGAAATCTCATATTAGTGACTTAACAGCACATCTGAAAGCTCTAGAACAAGAAGAAGCAAAGTCTCCCAGGAAGAATAGATGCCAGGAAAATATCAAAGTGCAAGCTGAAATCAATAAAATAGAAACAAGGAGAACAATACAAAAAATTAATGAAACAAAGAGTTGGTTCTTTGAGAAAATCAACAAGATAGACAAGCCCTTAGCCAAACTAACCAAAAGACAGAGAAAGAGCATCCAAATTAACAAAATCAGAAATGAAAAGGGGGACATAACAACAGACTTTGAGGAAATCCAGAGAATCATCAGGTCATACCTCAAAAACCTCTACTCCACAAAACTGGAAAATCTGAAAGAAATGGATAATTTTTCACATAGCTAAGTTAAATCAAGACCAGGTAAACTATTTAAATAGTCCAATAACCCCTAAGGAAATAGAAACAGTCATTAAAAGTCTCCCAACCAAAAAAAGCCTAGGACCAGATCGTTTCAGCACAGAATTCTACCAGATCTTCAAAGAAGAGTTAATACCAATACTCTTTAAATTGTTCCACACAATAGAAACAGAAGGACCATTACCAAACTCCTTCTATGAGGCTACAATTACCCTGATTCCTAAACCAAACAAGGATACAACAAAGAAAGAGAACTACAGACTGATCTCCCTCATGAACATTGATGCAAAAATACTCAATAAAATACTGGCAAACAGACTCCAAGAACACATCAAAATAATTATCCATCATGATCAAGTAGGCTCCATCCCAGGGATGGAAGGGTGGTTCAACATACGAAAGTCCGTCAATGTAATACACCATATAAACAAACTCAAGGAAAAAAAAACATATGATCATCTTACTAGATGCAGAAAAGGCATTTGACAAAATCCAACACCCCTTCATGATAAAGATCTTGGGGCGATCAGGAATACAGGGAACATAACTAAACATAATAAAGGCAATTTACAGCAAGTCAACAGCCAATATCAAATTAAATGGAGAGAAACTCAAAGTGATTCCACTAAAATCAGGAATGAGGCAAGGCTGTCCACTCTCCCCATACTTATTCAATATAGTACTTGAAGTTTTAGCCAGAGCAATAAGACAACATAAGGAGATTAAGGGGATACAAATTGGAAAAGAAGAAGTCAAACTTTCCCTATTTGCAGATGACATGATAGTATACTTGAGTGACCCCAAAGATTCAACCAAGGAACTGATACAGCTTATAAACACCTTCAGCAACATAGCAGAATATAAGATCAACTAAAAAAAAAATCAGTAGCCCTCCTATATACAATTGACAAACAGGGTGAGAAGAAATCAGAGATACATCACCCTTTACAATAGCCACAAATGACATAAAATACCTTGGGATAACACTAACCAAGCAAATGAAGGACCTATATGACAAGACCTTTAAGTCCCTGAAAAAAGAAATTGAAGAAGATGTCAGAAAATGGAAAGATCTCCCATGCTCATGGATAGGCAGGATTAACACAGTAAAAATGGCAATCTTACCAAAAGCAATCTACAGATTCAATGCAATCCCCATCAAAATATCAACACAATTCTTCACAGACCTGGAAAGAAAAATATTCAACTTCATATGGAAAAACAAAAAACCCAGGATAGCCAAAAGAATCCTGTATAATAAAACAACCTCTGGAGGCATCATGATGCCTGACTTCAAGCTCTACTATAGAGTTACAGTAATAAAAACAGCTTGGTACTGGCATAAAAACTGACATGTGAACCAGTGGGATCGAATTGAAGACCCTGACATTAATCTGCACACCTATGAATATATAATTTTTGACAAAGAAGCCAAAAGTGTACAATGGAAAAAAAAAGCATCTTCAACAAATGGTGCTGGCATAACTGGATATCAACATGTAGAAGGCTGCAAATAGATCCATATCTGTCACCGTGCACAAAACTTAGGTCCAAGTGGATCAAAGACCTCAACATAAATCCAGCTACTCTGAACCTGCTAGAAGAGAAAGTAGGAAATAGTCTTGAACGCATTGGCCTAGGAGATCACTTCCTAAATATAACACCAGTAGCACAGACACTGAGAGAAACAATCAATCAGTGGGACCTCTTGAAACTGAGAAGCTTTTGTAGAGCAAAGGATATGGTCAACAAGGCAAAGCAACAGCCTACAGAATGGGAAAAGGTCTTCACCAACCCCACATCTGACAGAGGACTGATATCCAGAATATATAAAGAACTCAAGAAATTAGACATCAAAATGCCCAATAGTCCAATTAAGAAATGGGCTATAGAACTAAACAGAGAATTCTCAACAGAGGAAATTCAAAGGGCTGAAAGACATTAAGGAATTGTTCAACATCCCTAATCATCAGGGAAATGCAAATCAAAACAACTCTGTGATATCACCTTATGCCTGTCAGAATGGCTAAGATAAAAAACACTGAAGACACCTTATGCTGGAGAAGATGTGGAGCTAGGAGAATTCTCCTCCACTGCTGGTGGGAATGCAAGCTTGTACAACCACTTTGGAAATCAATATGGTGCTTTCTTAGAAAATTGGGAATCAATCTCCCCCAAGATCCAGCTATACCACTCTTGGGCATATACCCAAGGAATGCTCAATCATACCACAAGGGCACTTGCTCAGCTGTGTTCATATCAGCATTGTTTGTAATATCTAGAACCTGGAAACAACCTAGATGCCCTTCAACTGAAGAATGGATAAATAAAATGTGGTACATATACACAGTGGAATACTACTCAGCAGAGAAAAACAATGGCATCATGAGGTTTGCAGGCAAATGGATGGATCTATAAAAAAATCATCCTGAATGAGGTAATCCAGACTCAGAAAGACAAACATGGTATGTACTCACTCATAGGAGGATACTTGATATAAAACAAAGATAACTAGACTGCTACTCACAACTCCAGGGAGGCTACCTAGAAATCAGAACCCCAAGAAAGACACAGGTATCACCCAATGATGGAGAAATGGATGAGATCTACATGAACAACATGGACGTGAGTGGGGGTAATGAAGGGCAAGGATCGAGAGAAAGAGAGCTTAGGGGAGCGGGAGATCCCAGTTGGATCAAGAACAGAGAAGGAGAACAAGGAATAAAAGACCATGATAAATGAAGACCACATGAGAATAGGAAGAAGCAAAGTGCTAGAGAGGCCCCCAGAAATCCACAAAGATACCCCCACAATAGACTTTTGGCAATGGTCGAGAGACAGCCCGAACTGACCTACTCTGGTGATAGGATGGCCAAACACCCTAATTGTCGTGCTAAAAATCCCATCCAATGACTGTGGGAACCGGATGCAGAGATCCACGGCCAGGCCCCAGTTGGAGCTCCAGGAGTCCAATTGGCAAGAAAGAGGAGGGTTTATATGAGCGAGAATTGTTGAGGCCAAAGTTGGATAAAGCACAGGGACAAAGAGCCAAACGAATGGAAACACATGTTCTATGAACCAATAGCTGAGGAGACCCCAACTGGATCGGGTCCTCTGGATAAGTGAGACAGTTGTTTAGTTTGATCTGTTTGGGAGGCATCCAGGCAGTGGGACTGGGCCCTGTACTCAGTGCATGGGTTGACTGTTTGAAACCTGGGGCTTATACAGGGACACTTGGCTCAGCCTGGGAGGAGGGAACAGAACCTGCTTGGACTGAATCTACCAGGTTGAACTCAATCCTCAGGGGAGTCTTTGCCCTGGAGGAGATAGGAATGGGAGGTGGGCTGGGGGGAAAGTGGTGTCGGGGGAGGGGGAAGAACAAGGGAATCCTTGGCTGATATTTAGAATTAAATTAAATTATAAAATAAAAAAGAAAAAGATTGGCTATTAATTCATTTTTATTATTTGAAAAGTCAAATATGTATTGTTAGCAAACATAAACATCTTTTTATGAAATATGAGCTAATTTAATTCAATTTTTAAAAAAGAATATGCCTGCTTTATTTGAGTATTTTACCCTCTGGTTCATCAGTTGTTTTTGAGGTTGTGTTATTAAAATCCGGTCTTGAGCATCTGTGGCATGTGTTATACCACTGAGTAACATAACTCGCCCAATGCCCTCTACTTAAAATGAACTTTGTATGGTGGGCATACTTAGGACATGCTGGCCAATACTCCTTATTTTCTCATTTCCTAGGCACTAGAGTGTGATGATACCATGTTCCCCAAAATATTATGCACCCTGGGGTCAGAGAACAGAACAGCCACTAGACACAGTGGCCAGAAAATGGTGGCTTACACACCTTTAATCCTAGCATTCCGAAGGCAGAGATCCATCCTGATCTCTGAGTTCAAAGCCATACTGGAAACAGCCAGGCATTGTGACTCACACCTTTAATTCCAGGAAGTGATGGCAGAAAGCAGAAAAGTATATTAAGGCATGAAAACCAGGAACTAGAGCTGGTTAAACTTCAGGCTTTTGAGAAGCAGTTCAGCTGAGATCCAATTGGATAAGGACTCAGAGGCTTCCAGTCTGAGGAAACAGGATCAGCTGAGGAACTGGCGAGGTGAGGTAGCTGTAGCTTGTTCTGCTTCTCTGATATTCCAGCATTCACCCCAATACCTTGCTCCAGGTTTGTTTTTTATTAATAAGACCTTCTAAGATTCCTGCTACATCTGGCGCCCAACGTTCGTGGTACGAATTCACGAAAAAGCAACTTGCCTGTGGCCTTGTGGGTCCCAGCTCAGACCCAAGCTACTTGTTGCTGGTTGTGGTGGCATACTGGTAGGATTTGCTGAAGGAGGCAGAGGCAAGAGGATCTGGAGTTTGAGGCTGGCCTAGCAGGCTTGCTAAGGAGAAGCTTCGGCCGGGACCGAGCCACAAAAGGTGGTAGGACCATGGAGGCAGTGGCTGCTGCTCTGAGTTGCTGGCTGTTTCTCATCATGTTGGTGACTGCGGTGATGCTGCTACCTGGGAAAAAGGGTTTACTGCTGCTTGTTCAGAGAAGAATTGCCAGGACCATCATGTTACAAGAAAGCATTGGCAAAGGTCAATTTGGAAAAGTTTGGCAAGACAAATGGTGGGGAGAAATTGCTGTGAAAATTTTCTCTTCTAGGGAAGAACGTTCATGGTTCCGAGAGACAGACATTTATCTGACTGTGATTGCTCCAAACCACAGAGGAGGCACAAAAAAAAAAAAAAATTCTGCAGGGAACCATGACTATGCCTAACAGCAACTTTGAAATCTTCAAAAGGATGATGGGACTCCACAAAGATGATTCTACATGGACTATGGTAAAGCCATTAAACTGATTAACACCACAGAAAGATTGGCTTTGGACTACAAACTACTCAGGACAATTTTGACATGGCTAGCTGAGATGATCCAGCCTGACAGACTACTTGAGCAAGGACTTGAGGCAAGCCCTACACTTTCTCATTATGCAGCGACTGTACAACAAATGGTACAGCTACCTCTCCCAGGACTTGACAATTAACCCAAAAAATTTCTTTTCAGGATTCCCTAAAGATGTCTTTACCCCCAGAAAGCAGGAAGTAATTTTAAGAAAACGACTTCCACATTCCCAAGATGTGGGATGGGAGGTTTTGGTTGTTTAATAAGTTTTGGATATTGCCATTGTTTACAATGGTTGGTTACAAGTTGTTAATTGTTAATGGTCAGGAATAAAGCTGAACATGGAGATTAGATTCAGAGGTTTTGTTCAAAATAAAAAGGAAAAAGAAAGAAGAGATTATAGATATGAGGTAGATCATTGACTCTACTCTAATAAAAAAGATAAAGAAATAATAGGATAAATGGGTAGATTATTGAATCTACTCTAAAAAGAAAAAGGGGAAGATATAAAAATGACAAAAGTAGATTATTGAATCTATTATGAAAAGAAAAAAGAGAATATGGATATGGTAAGATAAAAAGATAAATTATTAAATCTACTTTTAAAAAGGAACTACTTGTTTTAAATAGAAATTTCATCTGAACTTGTCAAATATTAATGTACTAAACATTGTTAATGTAATTCTTGACTGTATATATTGTATATACTTATTGGATAGTTTTTCTTGTATTAGTTATAAGATTTTTTTAATTTAGACAAAAAAGGGGAAATGTGGTGGTTTTGTGTTCCCCAAAATATTGTGCACCCTAATAAACTAATCTGGGGTCAGAGAACAGAACAGCCACTAGATACAGAGGCTAGAAAATGGTGGCACACACGCCTTTAATCCTAGCATTCCAGAGGCAGAGATCTACCTGGATCTCTGTGTTTTGAATACAGCCAAGCATGGTGACTCATGCCTTTAATCCCAGAAAGTGAGCCTTTAATCCCAGGGAGTGATGGCAGAAAGCAGAAAGGTATATAAGGCATGAAGACCAGAATCTAGAAGCTTTTAGCTGGTTAAGCTTTTAGACTTTTGAGCAGCACAGTTCAGCTGAGAGGCACCCAGTCTGAGGAAACAGGATCACCTGAGGAATTGGCAAGGTGAGAAAGCTGTAGCTTGTTCTGCTTCTCTGATCTTCCAGCATTCACCCCAATAACTGGCCCCAGGTTTGTTCTTATTAATAAGACTTTTTTTTTTAATTTATTTTAATTTATTTTGCAATACAATTCAGTTCTACATATCGGTCACGGATCCCCTTGTTCTCCCCCCTCCCGTCCCCCTCACCTTCCCCCCAACGCCCCCCCCATTCCCATCTCCTCCAGGGCAAAGCCTTCCCCACAGACTGAGGTCAACCTGGTAGACTCAGTCCAGGTAGGTCTAGTCCCCTCCTCCCAGGCCAAGCCAAACAATCCTGCATAGGCCCCAGGTTTCAAACAGCCAACTCATGCAATGAGCACAAGATCTGGTCCCACTGCCTGGATACCTCCCAAACAGATCAAGCCAATCAACTGTCTCACCCATTCAGAGGGCCTGATCCAGTGTGGACCCCTCAGCCATTGGTTCATAGTTCATGTGTTTCCATTCATTTGGCTATTTGTCCCTGTGCTTTATCCAACCTTGGTCTCAACAATTCTCGCTCATATAAACCCTCCTCATTCTCGTTGATTGGACTCCCAGAGATCCACCCAGGGCCTAGTCATGGATCTCTGCGTCCAGATCCCTCAGTAGTTGGATGAGGTTTCTAGCACAACAATTAGGGTGTTTGGCCATCCCATCACCAGAGTAGGTCAGTTCGGGCTGTCTCTTGACCATTGCCGGCAGTCTGTTGTGTGGGTATCTTTGTGGATTTCTGTGGGCCTCTCTAGCACTTTGCTTCTTCCTGTTCTCATGTGGTCTTCATTTACCATGGTCTCCTATTCCTTGTTCTCCCTCTCTGTTATTGATCCAGCTGGGATCTCCCGCTCCCCCAAGCTCTCTTTCCCTCGACCCTCGCCTTTCATTACCCCCACTCATGTCCAGGCTGTTCATGTAGATCTCATTCCATTTCTCTGTCATTGGGCGATCCCTGTGTCTTTCTTGGGGTCCTGTTTTCTGGGTAGCCTCCCTGGTGATGTGAGTAGCAGACAAGTCATCCTTGTTTCATGTCTAGTATCCTGCTATGAGTGAGTACATACCATGTTTGTCTTTCTGAGTCTGGGTTACCTCACTCAGGATGATTTTTTCTAGATCCATCCATTTGTCTGCAAACCTCATGATGCCATTGTTTTTTTCTGCTGAGTAGTATTCCATTGTGTATATGTACCACATTTTGTTTATCCATTCTTCAGTTGAAGGGCATCTGGGTTGTTTCCATGTTCTGGCTATTACAAACAATGCTGATATGAACATAGCTGAACAAGTGCTCTTATGGTGTGGTTGAGCATTTCTTGGGTATATGCCCAAGAGTGGTATAGCTGGATCTTGGGGGAGATTGATTCCCAATTTTCTAAGAAAGCGCCATATAGTTAATAAGACTTTTTAAGATTCATGCTACACAAGAGAATTATAAGATTTAGACACTGCCCACTTTGCATCTATGTACCTAGAAAACATTCTTTACACTTTGAAATCTGATGCTTTATGTGAAAACTCTTACTCATCCATCCTCTTATGGCAAGTATTTCTCCTGTGAAGAGTTACTGATCTGATACAGATGGGCTCTTTTCAAACTCCACCATACACAGATATTTTTGCCTCTTGAAGCAGATGTTACTATCAACATATGTGACGATACTTTTTTTCCCTAAAAATCCCTCTTGCCATCAAAGAGACTGAACTTTGGCCTGACTTTGCAGCCAAACTAATAAGATTCTTTGTGATGGATAGTTGTATGTCATCTTGACACAAGCTAAAGTCCATCTGAGAGAAGAGAACCTTAGTTGAGAAAATGCCTCCCTAAGATCAGCCTGTAGAAAAGGATGTAGGTTATTTTCTTAGTTAGTGATTGATGGGGAAGAGCTCAGCCCACTGTGGGTGGGGTCAATCCTGGGCTGGTGATCCTGGGTTTTATAAGAACACAGACTTAGCAAACCATGAGGAGCAAGACAGTAAGCAGCACCCCTCCATGGTCTCTGCATCAGCTCCTGACTTCAAGTTTCTGCCCTGTTTGACCCTCTGCCCAGGTTTCCTTCAACTGATGGCCAGCCAGCAGGCACGATGATTTTTAAGTATGGTGTTTCACAGCAATAGACACCCCAACTAAGACATGTCTTGATATCACTGAAGATTGTATACTCAATCTACCATCCTACTGTCTACTCAGCCAATTTTAAATTTCATCTCACTTTCAGAATGACTTGGATTTCCCAAGTAATCATCTTTTACAACCTAAGAGAAATCTTAAATTATGTAATATTCTGTGCCCCTGGGCCCATAAACTACAGACAGGAAGATGACACAGGAGAGAAGTGCTGAATGTATATTTGAGCTTGCTCTTGTTCTAAGCTATGCAAGAGAAAGTCTCTTTCTTCACTCCTTAGGGTGACATATCATCAACAGGACAATCAATCTCATGTCCCTAATACACACACTACTTTCTAATAGATTCAGATCTTCCTATGCCACCACAGAATGTGAAAATCCAAGAAAATTGCATAAAGCTGGTTTGGAAACGTGACAGATGATATTTGAGAACATTTCCTGATGGTGGATGTCTGGTGTGAAGAAGGTAACAGGTATGAGAAAATCAGGCATTCACAAAAAATGGTGTGTATGGCAGTTACCTGGAATAATTTCATGACTGAGCAGTATACTTGGGATAGAAACCTAGAGATAACAGAACTACAAGATGGAGTCTCACTCATCTTTCTCATGCTAGGATTAACCAAACCTGGAGCCTGTTTGATGACAGAACTGGGTAGTACTAATCCGGTGTGTCTAACTTCTTTCCCAAATACAAATTTCCCAATCCCAGCATGCTAACTCACCAGCACACCCAGAGAACAACAAATGCACCCTTGCTGCATTGAAGCCACTGTGAATCACTGTCCTTTGCATGCAGATATGATCTGACAATGCTACTGCCTTAGGAAGTAACTGAAGGGAAATGAGGCACAAATTAAAAGCCAACGAACACAAGTTGTGCACAGTGGGTATTTCATTATAAATTATGAGAAAAACCATTAAGCTAATTTACTGCACTTTATGTAGATTGGGTAGCTGTTGAGATTTACTTTGGCCAAGTTTTATTTTAGCTACTGGAATGAATAAAATGCCATAAATGGGAGCCAAAACCCTGAATTCCCATTTAAAAATGATTTCTTCTGCTAATTGTTTTCATGTTCTCAATAATTCACCACTATAAAGCAGTGAGCCCACTGAATTATACAGATGTAATTAGGTTGTTCCTTTAAAATATTTTATGACTCAGTATTTTTATGACTCCAAAAACCTTTATATTGGTTTTCTATAAATCTGCCCTTGGATGAGATTGCATTGTATCTCAGAAAATGAAATTGCACTAAAAGTATATATTCTTTTCCCAAGTTTAAAAGTTAAAATGAAAATGATACTTTATCATTTAATCAGTTTTTATAAGGTACAAAACCAGAATGATTTTTGAAAACGACTGACTATATGTGGACTGTCAATGCCTGTAACACTATCATGATTAATTAAACTAGGAAAATTGCTGTAAATATAGATAATAGACATTTCTAAAATTTTCTGGAAACCGCAGTGTTTCAAATACTATCATAAAAAATTTAAATATATCTGGGCATGATAGCTCGTGCCTTTAAATCTTAGTATTCTGGAGACAGAGCTGGGTGAATCTTTTCAAGTCCAGCCTGGTCTACTTAATGAGTTCCAGAACAGCCAAGACTATACAGTGAGATCCTATGCCTAAACAAACAAACAGATAAACAAACAATTTTAAATGTCATTACATACTGCAAACATTATACATACATGCCATTCAAAGTAGATTCTCAAATCATCTCTTTTGGTTTCCATATAGTAAAGCTACATCTCTGTTCTATTCCAGGTTCTTCCAAATGTTTCCAGCACAGGAGGCATCAAAGCATCCTTAAGGAACGAATTGTGGGTAGGTGTTCCTTATAATTGGTTCTGCAGCCTTAAAAGCAAGGACTCCTGTCCATCCCCAGTCAAAACAAAGCCACTTTGCATAAAACTTCTTCTACAAACTTGGGAAAAGGAAAACTACATATTTTCTCCAAATGAATCTAATGCCTGTGCTTTTTAACTTGTTGGCATCTCACATATTGTTGTATCTACGGTTATTCTTTCCCATATTCTCTCCAGATGATCAGGAACACACATGCATTTTGCCAGACCACCAGCTTAGCACCTCTTACATTCAGATAAAGTGTGAGACTCATGACAGAATCATGTAAAATTAACTTTCTCAATTTTATTAAATCCTCTGTTGTCTTTCTTACCAACCACAGCAACTCAATCACCATGTTTCATTGCAAGTTAAAGCCAAAGTAAAAATTATTTCAAATTCTTCAGACTCTAAATAAATACAGCCTGGACTGACAAAAGTCAATTTAACAAAAAGTAGGGCATTTGTTTGTTAATGACGTTGATACCCATGCTTATAGGTTTGGGTCTCAATGACACAGCTGTGAATTGTTTCAAAATGCACATTTCTATATCAGGAGCTTTAATTGGTATTAGCTCACTATTTTGTATTCAGAATTTTGTGAATTATTTCAATAATAGCTATTTCCTGTATTTTATGATAGTGATATATCTTCTACCATTTAAATAAGTAATTTCAAATGTTCTATGACTGTACTCTTTACTTTTTGGATGTCATAAAATGGATTTAATACAAGATAACAAACAGTTTACAATGTGTAAATTATGATAATCATTTGTCATTTTAATTTCCTCTGTAATAACCTTGCATGTTATTTTATAAATAGAGTCATGTAGATTTCCACTCTTTTGACAAGGTAGTGTTCCTTTGACAACCATTTCTGTGTGTTGTCTCTTATGGTTTGCTGCTCAATTTGAGAGTCTGGTGTCTTGAGGGGAAAAATCCTATAGACTGTAAACCCTTTATGATGACAATCTCCCAGAATCGTCATTGTAAGTGTATAATGAACTCTCATAAGGCAATACTTCAAAGAAAAGATAAAACTCCATGTTCTGTTCCACATTGTAAGCAGACCCTGCAGCTCCCTTTCCCCAAGTGTTTTAGCACTGATCCTACAAATTTGCAGGTTTTCAAATCCTTCAAGGGATTTTGAGAAGTATTATTACCATTAAGCAATTTTATCTGAGGATAATATATATGAAAGTATAAGCATTTGAAATAAGCATAATAGCAATTTTTTCACATCCACATGTATTGTAGGTTTATTAGATTCTTAGCAATGTTAGTGATGGGAGAATTCTCATTTCCTTTAAATGTTCTCAATGATCAAAGAGATATATAAAACTTAAGTATCTTTTAAATCCCTCACCTACTTTGAGGAAATAAGAAATTGGATGTCTGAAGACTTTCCTGGAGAGGGAATTGTGCTAAAAGAGTGTTCTACTGACTTAAAGAATTTGAAGGCTGGTGCATGCATCTCCATACAAGAGTGAAGCAGAATGAGAAGGGATGGTAGATTAAAAAAAATTGTTAAATTTGGTGTGGAATTTCAATATCACTCTGATAAATGCAAAGGGTGCAAAGAACCTTAACAAAAGGTCAGGCAGACAAGATACCTCAAGAAAAAGAATATAGGAGTGAGGCAGAGGTGAGGCATGGGTGAGGCATGATGTGCTTGCTAGGGAACTGTTAAACAGAGGGTTCTGAGTGTTTCCCACTTACATGACCAACACTGCCACATCTCTAGAGAGTGATGGTGTTTCTGGAGAATCCTGCACTGATAAGAAATACCAGCTTTAAATGCCTACAGGTCCTGGCCAAGAGTATCACCTAAAAACCTTACTGCACACCATGCTACTTTTCACCATGACTCAACACTCTGAAGCAGGACAGGAGAGTAGAGAGATGGGAAAGAACCTGGTTGCTTTGTACTTGTGGACTGTTACAGAATCTGACCCACATGGGCAGGCAGGGAAGACAGGCCTTAACATGGAATAACCAGAGCCTTAATGGGAATTCACATTGTTTTAAATACTAAAAATTATGATGGACATTTTTAATGCTTTAAAAATTAAATAAAAAGTTCTGGATCCTCTTTAAGTTTCTCAAAGAAGTAGAGGAAAATCTGTTATCAAAGAGTGAACTCAAAATGGATGTAGAACAAAACTAAACTCACTATTTTGTCTCTCAGTCTATGCTCAGTTTTACAAAATTATAGTAATAGTCCTGTCTCACCAGAGGGCAACAATTTCACAACAGCACCTGTCTGAGCTGCCCACATTTTCAGAGAATCTGACATTATTTGCTACAGGCTTGACATAACCAATGTGGTGTGGTTTTGATTCCAGGTACATTACACATTTACAAGAATTCATTCCTCAGAAAAAGGAAGCTGTGGTCTCATAAGCATGGAAGACATTTGGTTTAGTGATGCCAAATTTTAAAACAGATGTGAGAAGGATACAAAACAGTAGCACACCACAAAACCTACAGTCATTCTCAGGTGACAGAGAAATAGTCCCAATCGATGTTAACATCCCATTAAGGCAGCCAGCAACCCAGAGAATGCATTGTCTGCAATATGAAGCACTCCTCTAGAGACTTGGCCTTGGTAGAATAAATAAAAGGGGGTAAATCCTTCTATTAATTCAGTTCCCTCAGACCATTGATAGGAATTGTAAAGTCAGTTTCCTGAAAATAACAAGAACTTTGAAAAGCAGTCTCTTGTAGATGAATCAATGCAATGCGCTGCAATGATTAGTTTTAGTAAATTATGTATATGGAGGAAAGTAAACTAATTAGTGTCCAGAGTGAATTGACAAGAATTTCTGTTATGAATTCAAAACAGTTGTTTCAGATGAAAACAAGAATTAAATCTGGAGGGGAAGAGTGGCAGATAGTATGTGGCTTTCTTTAAGGATACAATGCAAAATGAGTCCCTAGTTTATAACTATAGACCAGCACTCCAGAGAGAAGCACTATGTATCATTCATGGCACATTTTGGTCATGATAAATTTCTGTGCAAATGTGCCAAAATACACTGACTAAGTATGTCATTAGATTTTAAAATTATTAGGAGAATATAATATTTCATTTACTCATGGAAGCATTATATACAATGCTTATGGATCTGTTATCACGGATATTACCATATGTTGGAACATATACAACATGAGCTTTTCAGGGTTATGGGATACAATGCACTAGTTCTGTTTCCTTAGTATAGGCTGCAGGATCTCTTGTGGATACCACAACCTATCAATGCTGAAACACTTTATAAAAGTAAACTGTGTGTAGTGTGCATAGAGTCTGTACACGCTACCCTCTATACTATCAAGAATCAAGAATCTCTGGATTACTTTTAATTCTAATTTCAGTTAAAGTGCTATGTAAATTGTTACACTAAATTGTTTAGAGAATGAAAAATGACAAGGAAGAGATTTTTATGTGTTCTGTGTAGAAACATTTTTTTTTTCTAAATTTCAGTCCATGGTTAGTCGAATCAGTATAGTCTATGGATGCTGACTGTTAAATGCACATTTGCTGGGAAGCAAACGCTGACCCTTGGGAGGGATATCTTGGACAAGAAAAAACTCAGGAGCAAATGAAGGCTTAAATACATTAAGTGCATCTGTGCGAGAGAAAAGAAGAGTTCCCATGGATTTCCTCATACTCAGAAAATCCTGACAGGGACTAGAGAGATGGCTTAGTGGTTAAGTGTACTTGCTGCTATTGTAGACAACCTACCTGGGTTCCATTCCTATCACCCATATCTGAAGACATAGGTCCTCTGTAGATGCAGCAATTGCTCTTAACTGCTGAGCCGTCTGTCCAGGTTCATGAATGATTATTATGGCTGTGCTATCTGGTTTGAGGTGGATTGCTTCTTCAGACCTTGAACAATGCTGTTTAAACTGCCATTATGTTCCAGAAGGGTGATAAACTAACTTGCTGTTAGATAGCACATTTGTGCATGTGGTTAATAATAGACAGCTCAAACAACTTCGTTACTGAGAATACTGAACAGGAAAGTGTTTTCGCAAAGTGAAGTAATAAAATTGATGAATCTGTTAGTCTGTTTAGATGAAGGTCATGAAAGGCCATTTCTATCACTACAGAAAAAAAACATATTTCAAGATAATATTTTTAATATACACTAGAGAGCATGTGTTCTAACTTGGTAATAAAGATATTGACTCCTGAAATGATAGACTTTAGATGATCCATCTGTGTGCAGGAGATTAGGAAGTATGAGTGTCTACAGACTCAAAGGATTATTCTAGGATAATTTTATTGTTATGTTTGATAAAGCAATATCATGGAGAAAATATATCTGCATTTCAGTGAAGTATGAGATTTCTGAAGGTATGAGATGGAAAATTCATTTCTGGGTAAGAAATTATTGAAATAGATTTCAAATTGTTTTAGCAATCTTTAGCTCTGAATTAAAGGAAGCCTAAGAGAAATAAAATGAATAACCAGTAATGGTGTATAGATTGTCTGGAGTGTTCTGAATGTATCATTTAATATCAAAACTGCCTCTTTTAGACTTGGGTGGGGGCTTGACACATGAAATGTGAGCTCCTGCTGTAAGAGGTAAGACTAGGGAAACCATGACAATGCCCAGAAGACAGGATCTGCTGCCCTGTGAGAACCAACTCAGGCACACTTCTACTTCCATGTGTGTAAAGACCCTGGTGAAAGCAATTCTTACTAGACTCTCCTGATATTAATGCCTTGTCTTTACAGTGTAACATCTGTTAGTTCCCCATTAAAGATAAAATTGAAAAAGAAAAGAAACAACAACAGTACTGAACTAATTTCACTAAGGAATCTTACCACACAATAGCAGTAGTATAGATCCACAGATTGATTTAGACAGGTATTTTGGAGATAGTCCTGTGATATCAGGTTTCTTAATCATTTGGCTATTTGATTTTCTGTAATAACAACTTTAGAATTCTCCTACTCTGTCAACTTCCCTGAAGTGATATATTGAAATATGCTTACTAAGTACTGCTTCAAGGCTCTTCAAACTTCCATCCACAACAACCATATCCATATGGTTTTATATATATATATATATATATATATATATATATATATATATATATATATATATGTGTGTGTGTGTGTGTGTGTGTGTGTGTGTGTGTGTGTGTGTGTATATATATATATATATATATATATATACACATATATATCCCCTACCACAGCATGTGTTATATCAATATCAATTAAATTTAATTTTCAATGGTATTTACACATATGTGTGTACATGATTTGCTGGTGGGTAGGTGCACATGTGTGGGTTTGCAAATATAAGTATGTGTACACATGCATGGACGTCTAAGGTGAGTGTCAGGAATCATCCTCAATCACTCTTTCACATTACTCATTGAGGCAGGGTCTCTCAGTCAAATCCATAGCTTGCCCATATGGTTCTTCTTGCTAATGAACTTTTTCTGGGGATCACCTGTTGTTGAGAGGCCCTGCTGGTCAGAAGTTTCAGTCTACCATGGCCTGGCAACTTTCTTCAAGCTAGGCAACATGAAGGACTCCCTCCCCAGCGAGGCTTCCTGCTCTCTATCTGCCCTTATTTGGAGGATGTCTCTATGTCCAGATGCCTGACTTATCTCAACAATGACCCTTGATATAGTTCCCCATAAACGCTCTTCCCCTGGTGCCCACATGATAATCATATTAATGTTCTCACCATTTTGATAGAGCCCTGCTTCCACTAATACAGCTGTATGATAGAAGCATGCCACTTAATGCAAATTAGGGTTTGTCCCCAGGCTTCCCAATCCTATACATTTCCTATACTCTGGAAGAAAGTTGAGTTGTCTCACTGAAGTCATCTCCTGGAGGGCTATCTCCATTGTATTCATAGCTGTCTGAACCTTGTTTCTCGTTTCTGCTCCCTCCATCCTCATGGAATGGTGGCCAACAATCCCAAGGAAGAAGAGAACCAGAGAACCACAACCTGTCTTTCTTTCTTTTTTTTTTTTTCTGCAGTTAGAGTTATAGGCAGGGCCACCAAGACCACCTAATATCTGTGTGAGTGCTGATGATACAAACTCTGGTGTCCACACTTGTCTAGCAAGCATTTCAATTCTGCAGGCCACTTTCTGGTCCCCAGGCTTTGCTTTGATAGCAGATGGGTACATCTCTTCAAGTTTCCAGTGATTATGGCATAAGAGGTAGCTAAATGTTTGAGAGAGCATACTGCTTTGCAAAAACCCCAGTTCCATTCCTAGTACTCATGTTAGGTGATGTATAACTGCCTGTAATTAGAGCTTCTGGTGTGATGCCCACTTTGAGACTCCTTAGGCATTCACACTTCCATGTGCACATACCTATACACACATATACACATAGTTAAACATCAGATTATACTTTTACAAAAAAAGGTTGCTGGAGGTTGGGGAGATGGCTCAGTGATTAAGATCATTGGCTGGTCTTCCAGAGGACTTGCCTTCAATTCCCAGCACCCACATGGCAGCTCACAGCTGTCTGTAACTCCAATTCAAGGTTATCCATACACTCATATGGACATACATGCAGGCAAAAATACCAATCACATGAAAAAAGGGGTAAAAATGTTTCTGCTGATAAAAGGAAGGCACAGTGCTGTATACCTTGGGTTCCTGCATTCAGAGGCTGAGTTAGGAGGATTACAAGTTCAAGGCCAGCCTGAGATACACTGTCAGACACTGTCTTGAAAATAAAACAAAATTATGTGAGTTAAAACATGCCCAGGGGGTGGCGGTGGCGCACACCTTTAATCCCAGCACTCCGGAGGCAGAGCCAGGTGGATCTCTGTGAGTTCAAGGTCAGCCTGGGCTACAGAGTGAGTTCCAGGAAAGTCTCCAAAGCTACACAGAGAAAACCCTGTCTCAAAAAAAAAAAAAAAAAAAAAAAAACCAAACAAACAAAAAACAACAACAACAACAACAAAAAACAAAAACATGCCCAGGACTGCTGTTTAGATAATTTAAGTAATGGCATCCAGAATGTGATAAGCATGACATGACACCTGAAGAAGAATGTGAATGTGACTCAAGCTTTAGCCCTCTTCAAGGATGTTTTTTCCACAGTTGCTTACAATCTAAGGTATTTGTGAATATACTATTTAAAGAAAAGTGATCAACAAAGATAGCATAATTCTAGAATCAGAAAGTTAGCAGTATCTATTCTAGCATATAATTTTAATTTTACAACTGCAGGTTTCAAAAGCACTTTTATTAGAATAGTTGAAAATAGTAGTAAAGCTATCATCTCCCATTAAACATAATGCTGCAATTAGTGAATGATCTTGACGTCTCTATTTCTGCTCTGGTTTAAGATAGACAGGCAGATTGTACTAAACTAAATTCACAAAGAGAAATATGTAAGACTTACCAAGGAAGAGCATCCCCTGAAGGGGAGTGGAGACTGGGGGATGAAAAGTGCAAAACTCCTCAAGATTCCCCTGAAGAAGAAAATGGGGACACCTTTAATCCACATCAATGAGGACTATGTATTCCAAGTCTAAATGAATAATTACATTAATTGGGCGTATTTACAGACTAATGAAATTGATAAATTGTTGTTAATAACTCATAGTATATAATGTGAGTCTGTCTTAGTTACTTAATGTGAGGTAATACAACTCACAATATTGAAAGATTATGCATTATCCTTAAATATTTCTCTGTTCTATACTGCCATGCTATAAGACAAGAATTTCTTGAGTGACTATAAAACTATTTTCTTTCACTGAAAAATAATGTAATTTGTTAAAACATACTTTGAGCTTTCTGTGTGAGCTTTGGAAATCTGTTGTTGATTTTCTGGATTTCAATGGGAAGTAAAGATGTCAGACTTTCCCCTAATATTTGCCATTGAGTATCCAGAAGCTTTCTCCCTGAAACATGAAGCATTCATCCATCAAATTGTGATGATTATCTGCAGACTTCTAGTTCCATACTCAATTTATTGCAATATATTTGGAAAGTTGACCCCTTCTATGGTAACAGTATAAAACATTGAGGCCACAGCCTAAGTCAACAATGTGTATAGAAAGTCCTTCATGCATATGAAGAAAACACATGCAAATCAGTGCCTGAATATTTATCAAATAAGCAAAGAAAAATCATCTACAATTCAACAAGCTTACAGAATATGCTATATTTAATGGCAGAAGGTCAAACTGAATGGCAGAGGTAGTCAGAACAAGATAATCACTCAGGCTGGCCATTTGCATCTGAATGCAAAAATACTTTGGACAGTTTCTACCCATCTCTGAGCATGAAGTTCAGGCCTCCATCATGACTGGCCCATGTTATTCATCACCATGCACACCTAAACCTCTTGCATTTTTTCTTCTAGAAGTTTCTCTCTCTGTGAAACTGTTCCTCCTTCACTATCTCTAAGGACCCAGTCTAACCTTGTGGGAGCCAACAGAAGTTCTGGGTGTGTTGATCACACCAGTTTATTTTTTACTAACATGTATTTCATCTGTTTTTCAGTTCTCATATGTTATGAGCCTTATTTCTTCTACAAATTTAGTCCAGCTATTTCTTTCCATTTTCTGTGTGAGCTCAAACTTTTGTCAAACTTGGATCGTGAATTCAAACTCCACTACATATGAGTTTTAGGCCGCTCCTCCATTGCCTGTGGGAGTGCAAACATGCTGCATTCTTTTATGTTGTATTTGTTTAAATCTGTGAAGCTGTGTTACTTTGACTGTCTAAAACACATGATTGGTCAAATCTAGAGGTGAACTGCCAATATCTAGGCAGGAGAAAGGGTAGACGGGGCTGTCAGGAGAGAGAATAAATAGAAGGAGAAAAAGAAGAAGGAGGAATGAGAAAGGAAGGAGAGAGGACACCAGATTCCATCCACCCAGCTATCAAGCTAAGGCTGGACATTCATAAGAAACAGTAAGTCTCTGTGTGATTTATTTGGGAGCTGGGTAGTGGGCTCCCCAGGGAGTAAAGAGTAAAAAAAAAAAAAAACAACAACAAAAATGCTTATTAAGTTGAATTCTCATGTCTATTTTGAACAGCTGAAGCATATGAACACAGCATAGTCCACATATGTGTGAATAGATGAGTTCAGTAAATCTCGAGAGTAGTTTGAGTACTTTTGTGATATAAAAATCACATTTCCCTAATCCAGCCCTTTGTGTTTCGGGAAATGAAATACTATGTAGTGATGGTCATAGGTAAATTTATGCATGGTTTATCCTAACCATTTCTTTTTGGAGGGCCAGTAACAACTTTTCAGATTACTGAGGAAACAAGCATTGTTCAGATTTGCAGCCCTCAATTTTTAGATAGAGGGAGCTGATAGTACCTTTGATTTTTAGGGCTTAAAAAACAATGACTCTCAAGCAGATGAAATACTGTACAATGTTACACAACCAACCTTAAGAATTTCCATTGCTTTCCTCTGCTCTTTGTGACTGTCTTCACTGTGCTTTATTTTATTTTATTTTTTTTATTTTCTGCCTTGTTACATTGTTTACATCTTCTGGCAATTTTTATTTATTTGTTTAATTTTAGCTTTCCTTAATGCCAGACGCTTATAGACACACAAGCAAGCATATGTGTTAAGAAACACTTTGTAGCCTGGCGGTGGTGGCACACGCCTTTAATCCCAGCACTCGGGAGACAGAGGCAGGCAGATCTCTGTGAGTTTGAGGCTAGCCTAGTCTATAGATCAAGATCCAGGAAAGGCGCAAAGCTACACAGAGAAACCCTATCTCTAAAAACCAAAAAAAAAAAAAAAAAAGAAAAAAGAAACACTTTGTTAACCTTATTATTTTCATAAGTCATTACTGTTACAGATTCAGAAGCCAGTTCATCATTCTTCATACACACTAGCTATTTGAAAAGAAAATTGCCAAGAGGATTAAGGTTATAAATTTAGTTTTATCCCATGTGTCCCAATTAACTGTCACTGTCAAAGTAGAGGTAGCCAAGAGTCACCTGAGAATGCAGTCTTAGTTAGGGGATGGTCATGATCAGATTGACCTGTGAGAATGTCTCTGGGGGACGGTCTTGATTGATAACTGAAATGGGTGAGGGAAAAATCAAAGAATGATGTGAACAGATATTAAATGTGTATTATCTAATAAATCCTACAATAAAAGTTATGCATGATTTTATGTTTTTATGAGTGTAAGGCCACATGGTTCATGGTTAGTTCACTGGTGGTGCTACACTGTTATAGTACTGTCACAGACTCCTATCTCATGATCTCACCTTTACTCATTCCTCAGAATTGTTTCTCTTCCCTCTTTCCTGTTCAACAGATGGCCACGTTGAACCTAGATGTGTATCTCAAATACTCTCAAATCTGAATCCTGTTGTCTCAAGCCTCTTCCAGACTCACTATTCCACCAATTGTCAATTCTAGATCACCTACTAGTTCATTTCTTCCATTATAAATTTTTCCCAACTTGGTCAACTTGACTTCGTTATGAACGAATTCCTAATTTATGGGCTTTTTACTATCACTTTTGACCTGTGCCATCATTGACCTGCGCCATCATTTGTGTTTCAAAGGCAGGGGGCAAATGTGTCTGTTTAAATCATCACCTGGAACAGGCTTCACTTTGCTCATCATCTTTTCAGAATTCCTCCGGCCTGCTGCCCTTCAGAGGAATTCAGCACAAATCTGACAGTGCACCATGGCTGTTCACCAACCCCTAAATACACGTGGTAATAGTATTTTGAAGAAGGACACTAATTTCCTAATTGTTTTGGTAAGAACCAGGGCAAGTTCAGGCTGACAGTATGTGTGGATTAGTGACATCTGTTTCCTAAGGCCTCTTCGGAAGGCTTTCTCCTTAACATCTTTGACTTAAAAATAGTAGCTTGTTGACAGCTAAAGGGTAATCAGTGTGTTAACTCACTGCACTTTTTTTCTCAGTAAGCTTGGATGAACATTCTAAGGGCCATCAACTTACTGAGCACACATTTACCAGCTATCAGAGGGAGTGTGCTAGCCCATCATCAAATGGACAGAACACTTAGGTGTCGTACAGGATTAGGAAACACATGTACCCTGAACATGCATGAGCACTGGCAGGATTCTACCAACTGCCAAAATATGTATCTAAATGGAAAACTGATATATTCACTTAAAAATTTAGGGGTGATTCACTCAACCAAGTTTGCCTTAGGATTTGACTAATGTTTGTAACAATTTTATCTCTGTTGGCAACCCAGTCACTTGTCTTATGAAAACATACAGCATTGAACTTTAGCTTTAGTATCTAAATTCCCTTCAAAGAAAATTTGAAATATATTTTAATACATCATCTTAAAATAATAATTATAGCAAGGTGATATATACAGCCCTGAAGTCATAATCATATTTATACAAGGAATACTAATAGGACTTGGCAAGTTGGAATATATGATAAAATGGAATAGAAAATGTGAGTGAAATTATCACCTTCATTCTTTGGAAAAACCTTATCAAAAAAAAAAAACAACAACTCAGAGTAGTGGAAAAAATGAAATGACTATTTTTGGTTCAATTGTTAGTTACAAATGAATGTATTACTGACCAGAGCATGTTGAGAATCTTGCATTAGGAATTCAGTAAGGTAGGTTTTATGCATTGAGGATGTACTTTCAATTCAATAGGCAATCCTTCTAACATTAGTCCAATGTTTTATATATAGTAATAGAGCAGACATGGTTCTAATCTCTTACTCATTATTCCTAGGATGCACATAGACAAATCACTGCAACCTAATTGCCATTAAGGAGATTGTGGGATGCAATCCCTGCTCACCCATCCTTCTTTGTTCCAAAATAAACTTTAGGAACCATTTAGTCCAGCACTGTTTGCAGAACCAACAGGTAGTGATTCAGCTGCCAGAGGGTACAAATTTGGGCACACACTTCAAGGTCTTTTAAGAGAGAAAATAGTTTTCTCAGTAGGTTAATAAACTACCTTTTGGGACCTAAAAAGGTAATTACAAAGATAAGCATGTTGAATTTTATAATAACTTGTTCAAGTCCTTGGACTCCTACTTTCTAAGACGGGGATGTGGAAGGAACACATTCCTTCAGTGCCTTCTTATTATTACAGAATTCTCCAATAGTGAGAAATAGGTGGAAAACTTTAATTTGTTTATGCACTCACAAAGTAAGCTTTTTGTGAGGTAGTCATGGGGCAAAATGACTTTAGCATTTTTTTCTAGTGCAAGGAAATTCTCTTTTAAAGATAATAGGAAAAAATGAGAAAAAGAATCTTATAAAGAAAGTATTAAATGAAAACTGTAATTGAGCTCTGACAGCCCTCAGTGTTAAACATGTTTAATCAAATTGAAATGGATTCTTCCATCTCAGTTTCACACAAAGTGCAAAATGCACTGTGGGAAAATTAGATAATCCCTTTAAAACCTATTACTGTACAACTCCATCTTCTTGCAAACCACATTTACTGCAGCATGGGTGAGACTGATTTTCTTTCACAATTTCTGTTTGTTTTGAAGAGTGGGGCCTTTAAAAGCATTTTCTTTTTAGTAGATATATAGCAACCTTTCTGAAAATTAAGAATGCAAAAAAATACAGCTCCTTTTCACAATAAATGCCTTTTCTTTGGAGAAAAAATATATTTAAACAATTCACAAAATCATATTGCATAACTGTGGAAAGAGCATAGCTTTGAAAAACAGCTATTGTAAGTTATATTTATTCTATCTTACCCTCACAAAAAAATTGTGGCTTGCAAATAATGTGGTTATATCTAAAGATACTGAAAATATATGAAAGCCTATCGTCGAACAGTTTCCAGTATTAATTTGAAATGTGCTAAAAATAAAATAAATAGATATGTGAAACTTATGGAATTAGAAAACGCCAGCCAAAGAGAACCGGCTTCTCAATCTTATCTATAGAAAATAGTTCTGCCAGGTCAATAAGCCACTTATGGACTTCAAATAAGGTAATTGCAAAGACAAGCATGCTATATTTCAGAACAACTATTTCAAGTCCTTGATTTACTACTGCCTAAAATTGAAGAGTGAGAAACAAATATTTCTAACCTTTGTTACTTGCTAAAGATTTAATGTGACCAAAAATTGTAAATTGAATTACATCTAAACTCTGGGTGTCACTAATATGGATATGTTGTCATCAACTTTACTTCACTGAAACTATACATTTTTCTTTGCTAGAGGATATGCATGAAATGATTGAACAATTTAAATACAATTTTGACACTCAAGGCAAGAAGTTTTTTTTTTTTTTTTTTTTTTATGATTCTGTAACTAAATCTAGACGGTAACTCATTAGCAGCTACCTTCCATGAGAATCCTAAATATATTGGATAACCTCATCTGTTCACTGCAAGATCATATCCGCTTTAAAAGCACATCCCCAATGACAGCATTTTTACTGGAACGTCTTGCGAGCTAAAGTAAAGCAGCGTCTGCAGGATTGCACACAGTCCTCAGAAGTATTTCTGCTTAGAAGCAGAGTGACAATGAATAATGGGAAGACACAGGGCAATACTCTCCCGGGATCCCGGTAGCAGAGGCTGCAAAACGCTTAAACTTCCTACTGCTTTTTCCAGAGATTTAAACACCAGCAAATAAGGCCCTGTGGGCACATAAAAGATAAGTGCAAATTTAACCCCCTTTTCACCTGCTCACCTGGCACTGGGTCATTTTTCTGGTGTAATTCAAAGCTTGTTCCATTTCTACCCCACTGCCAAACGCTTGTGAGCAATCAGCATAAAGAGACACGGGTAGATGGAAGCCTGAGATACATCTTCAAGGTTGATTAATCTATTAAACAGTATCTATTCCAGCATCTTAGATTGCCCAATTTGTTAAAGAGAGATTATAAAACAGCAGTGGAAGAAGCTGATGGTACAGACCATTTTCTGACAACCCAGGATACTCTGTTGCTCACTCAAGGGTAGAGTTCTTAACTCTGCACTGATGTTTGGATCATTATCACAGCCTCGAGGGAAAGAACAGGCAGAACTATTATAAGCAGGACCACTGTATGTTAGTACTGATGAAGGAACTTATGGAGAAGTAGCTGTTTTTGCAAGATCAGATACAGAAAATGGAGATTCCAGATGAGAGAAAATTAAACAGCAGGAACCCTGAGTGTTGGACAAGCGAACCTCTAGGTGTGCTAAACTCAGAAACTGAGGCCAAAGCAAACTGCCTTTGTGCGTACAACCTTATGCAAGACAGCATGAAAGTTACATTCTTATCAGGAATTCGAAACGCTTGATGACATTTATTTTATTTTATTTTTTTGGTTTTTTGAGACAGGGTTTCTCTGTGTAGCATTGCGCCTTTCCTGGAACTCACTTGGTAGCCCAGGCTGGCCTCGAACTCACAGAGATCCGCCTGGCTCTGCCTCCCGAGTGCTGGGATTAAAGGCGTGTGCCACCACCACCCGGCTTGGTGATGACATTTTATAAAAAACAGAAATCAAGTTTATGAGAGACCATAGTTTTACTTATTATGGACATTATTCAGGAAGATTTTGGACCCAACTTCATTTCCCTCACATCTCAAAAATGTAGGGAGGTGGGAGTTTGGGGGGAATTGGGGAAGGGGAAAGAGTATGATGGAATTATATTGTATGAAATTAATGAATAAAGAAACCATGGATTTGAAATAGAGCAAGGATGGATATATAGATAGTCTGGAGAGAAGAAAGGGAATAGAGAAACAATGTAATTATATATAATCTCAAATACGAAAGATAAAAATGTAAAAAAGTAACTACTCATATGTTAATAAACTAGATTGATACTATCTGGGCAAAAAAGTTATTGTATTAAAATAAACTTCAAATTAAATAAAACAGAAAAGATAGATTTTGGATCCCCACAGCATATAAACAGTTGACATGCTTAGCAGACTAGGAAAGAGAAGACATTGAGTCTAAACTGAGGATATTTAAAACCTAACTTTGGAATTAGCATAAATCAATACAATTACTTAGTAGATACTTCTGGAACCCAGTTAACTTTTCTTCCCTCAAATACTAGAAAAAAGTTAACCTTCAAGTTATTACACAATTTTAGAAGCATGGGACTACAGAAAATACAAAGGTTTCTGGCTGCAGATTAAAGACAATATTAGTAATTAATTTTACTGTTTTTAATTTTAGTATAAAAATTATTGTCCATGATGGCATTCTCATATATAATCTGATCTGATAATTTTCCACTCTTCTCCCACCTGTCAAACAGATGCTGGCCACATGTTCCTGCGCTTCCTCATTCTCCAGGACCATAAGACAAACAAACTTATGTTATTTTTAAAATTAGCTTAAAAAGCAGTTTTTCTAGAATTTCCATATATATTTAATCTTGGTAGACCCTCCTCTCTGCTTTCTTTTTCCCAAGCCTCTGTCCAGTCCTGGCTTATACATTTATACTTTTTGATATTTCTCCTTTTAATTTCCTATCACATACATTGTATTACCCTCCACAGCCTCTTTCCTTAAAGCCTTGTTCTTCTCCTCTCATGAACCCTTTTATTTTTATTTTCCTGGAAAATTTCATATATATATATATATTCACTCCTACACATAGACACTTAGAAATTAGTATCCAAACACATAAGAGAGAGAATGCAATGTCTGTATTTTTTAGCCTGTGTTATCTCACTTGTTTCCTGAAATTTTTATAGTCTCAATTTTCTTTAAGGCTGAGTAAAATTCCATGTGCATATATAATACATTTTTATTTTCCACGCATGTGCTGATGTACACCTACCTGGTTCTGTTTCCATCTGGAGGAGAACATAAATTGTGATCCTAGTTCTCTGATGGAGTTATGCACCAGATTAATCACAGAACCAGCAACTTCAGGTAAAGTCAGTATATACCACTCACACAAAATGCCTCCTTTTTTCTCCCAAGGAGTTTCCATGTTATTGAAAGTCCTTTAAAAATGATAGCATGAACTTTAATGACTGAGGGGAGAGTAAATTCCAGTAGTAAAGGAATTTTATCTCCTGCCAATGTACCTTCCTGTATTCAAGGGTTAACAAGAGTTTTCATGAACCTCTAAAAGTCTGCATAATGTTGTTCAAAATGCATGAGTGCATTTTTATAAAATGTTTTTGTCACTTCGATTTGCAATTCATAATGTCTCATGATATCACATGAGAAAATGTGGTAATGCTGTTCATTTGAATAGTAACAAGTCATAAAGAGACCAGAATAGATGCCACGGGTGCCTGAAGGAGGTATCTTAAGTAAGATTAGAAACACCACTGCAGAGCCTTCCTTCCTCATCCTGATTGGATCCATCTGCATACATCTGCAAAATTTTAAGGTTCATTTTGCCTTTAGTAAGACAAATATCAAATGTTTTTGTACACACAATGAACGGTGCTTTTAAAACACAACTATGCATAGTGTAATGGCAGGCAGGAACATGTCCTAAGAAATGCACCATTGCATAGTTTCATGATAGAGTGTGTTTGTGTTAAACAGAGTAGTTTAAATGACCCCCATATCCTTGTAGAAAGACAGTATGTGCAGTCTGATATATACCATAATATACTTATGGAGTAAATAGCTGTATTTTGACCAGAAGGTATGAAAGTTGTGATTTAAATTATCTTTTTGTTTGGTTTACTGGTTATTTTCATACTTTGTAAAACAGGAACAAAATATCAGATTTTTAATAAAAAGCTTATGTCTCTTCAGACAACCCTTAAAATGAAAGTGAGGTGGTCAGTCCCAGAAATGCCAAGAAAGGTGGGAGGAATGTGTCTTCCCACTTTTCAGACATCTTTAATACACCAGAACTGTGTGTGTTAGGGGAAAAAAGTGTGTTCAAAATTTTTTAATAAAATAATGTTATGATTGTATAGTAAAGATGGTATAATAAATATATCATGTGATAATATTTTATTTGTGCTGAAATGTGGTGATATTTTATTTGTGCTTTAATAAATAAAGCTTGTCTAGAGAGTCAGAGGAAAAAGAAAGCCATTTTAGGTAAACAAAGAAGCCAGGCAATGGCAGCACACACCCTTAATCCTATCACTTAGCAGGCAGGATCTCTGTGCATTCACAGTCACACTAGGGAACAGATCCAAGCATGTTGACATGCCTTTAATTCCAGTTCCAACCATAGAGGTCTGGAGGTCTGTACAGACAGACAGAAAGTAACAGAGCTCTGTAGGAAGAGGAAGTGATGTAGCTAGACAGAGAGCAAATCAGATGGCAGAACAGAAAGGCATATAAACCTGGGTAAACAGGAAGTTACTGGAAGCTGTGGAGTTGGTGAGGTAAGGTTAGCTCCTGGTTTGTCCTATCCCTCGGATCTTTCTCTCAGGCTTTAACCCAAATTTCTGGCTCTGTGTTTTTTATTTATTAAGTCCATGTAGAAATTGGTCTACAAAATCATCAAATTTAAGGTATATAAATTATATCATTGAAATTTTCTTCTAACTAAAAGAAACAGATAAAGAAGTTACTGCTAAAATTGTTTATATTGTCTCCGGATCACAAGAGAATGAGTAAAGACATAAAAATGGGACCCGACTTGATACGCTATTTCCATGCAGAAACAGAATCAGTGGGAATATTCAAGTCACTGCTATGTGAAGAACAGCAGCAAGGAAAATAGCCAAAAATGCAAACTGAGAATCTAGAACTTGGAATAATAAAAGGATTTGTCGCCATTTTCTGTTTTTCAATATGTGTAAACTTTATTTCATTTAGCATCAGTAGACTTGTATCAGAACACTGAAATGTTAGCCAGTACATGCATTAGGAAATTAAACACAGGAAAACTGCAAACTTTTCCAAAGTTGCAATGTTAATAGTCAATAGTTCTGCATCTATAATGCAATCTTAAATAAATTATAACTTTCCCCCATAGATCAACACTGACTTCCAGGAGTCAGAGGCCATGTATGTCACTTCCCCGGGACGAACACAGTTTTAAATCACTCTGACTTATCCACCACACATATCTGAGCATTCAGTATTCTATCTCTTTTGCTACCAAAAGGAGTCATTTCATTTAAACAACTGCACCCCAGTATATCCAGCTATGCCAGAGTGGAGTCTCGTTCTCCACTGCTCCATGGGGAATGGGAAGTCCAAACAGGAAGCCAGAAAATTACTCAGGGTTTAGAAGCCAAAATGAAGGCATCCATCATCCCTTAATCAATTCTATTGTCCTTTCTGTTCACAGTACTAGGGGGTGCTTGTACAAACACTTGCAACTTTTCTTTAGCCCAAAAGTATTCTTTTCTTTTCAGATGGCTTTGTCCAGAAACCTCCTAAATAATAGGTATTGCTTAGATAAACATTTTAACATTTGAAAAGAAGTACTTAAAATAAGGGAACTAACATTTAAATATTAAAAGAAACTCATAAAGTGGATTCATATATAGTCTTAAAAAAGCCTGTTGGTGTCTATGAAATGTAGCCATGGAATCATCTCTGCTTCTCTGTGTGCTAACTAAGGAAATCGGTGCTTGTAGGTTATTAGATACAGTGACTTTGAAAACAACAATACACATACACAGAATATTCATATCAGCAATACATTCTTCAGTTTTCTGCTGAAGCACTTATGTGTTTACTTTTTCACTAATCATTTTGAAGATATCTTCTTAGCAGTATGGAATAAGTGCAAATAAAAATTGATTAAAAACTTGGATAATTATCATTAAATTATATGAGGTTATCATATTTATTATTTAAATGTGTAATTTCAAAATTCATATTACTACCTTAGACATCTGAGAAAACATCCAACAGTTGCTACAATCCAGTGGCCACTAGTCTGTGCTGTTGTGCAAGAAATGTTTATATATTGCACATTATCTCTAAAAGAAACTTGCTTCACTTATCTGGTTAAGAATTACAAGTTTATGTCTCTATTTTATGGGAGAGAGGCTAAGTCAATATGGAGTGAATGTGACTGTCAATTGTTCCTTTTTCTAAGTACAAGAAAACAGCATTTCATTCCTACTGAATTGATCCTTTCCACAATATGAAAATATTAAGCTACAAAATAACCTAAATTGTTTATATTACATAAAATTATTCAATAGATAGATTTTTGGTAATCATCAGATAATTAATTTCACTTGGTACTAATAATTCATGTGCTAAAGCACATATTTATGGTGTTTAACATTTTATTTAATACAATAGATTTGCAGTTTCATACATTAAAATTTATTGTTAAGTTTTTCTAGTTGTAATGCGGTTGCATCTTATAAATTTTAATTTTTTTTGCCTATTAGATTTTGAGACATTGTCTCTCTGTGTTGCTCAGGTTACCCTTGAACTTACTATGGCCGCCAAAACTGGATTCCTTCTGCCTCGAACTCCTCCACAGTTGTGGGTTTGCAAGCACAGGCCACATGCCTGGTTTGTGTTTTCACTTCTTATGGTAGTCAAGTTTCTTAGACTTCACCAAAGAACTTAAGGAGATATTGTTACAAGTACAGCATCAAAACTTATTTCGGGATTTGGAAAATATACAGTGTTTTGAATTAATCTAAAATGATTTTTCTAACTGCATGACTCTGAATATTACAACAGAAAAGCATACGAATAAAGCTGAAATTCTTTGGAATGCTTCTTCAGTGTTTCTGAGAAATGTGTTTCAAAGTTTCCTCTTATGTATTTGAAATTGTGTAAGAGAAAAAAAATGTAACCAAATATGCACCACTTATCAGAAATGATACAACGGTGATTGCATTCAGAGAACAGCTTTTGCTCCCCACTCAATTAGTAAAGATGAATAAGAAGATAGCATTATTCTGGGTAGTTCTTCTGGTGAAGGCAAATTAAAGTAGCCAAGTATCTATTTTATTTCAAATGGAAATATGAAAAACTATGTAAATCTTATGACTCCTCTACTCCTATCATATAACATTTCTTTTTATACATTCCAGAGATAACTATAGACATCTAAACTAGAGTGTAGACAGAAAAGAATGTAATCTACTTTTAAGTGCCATGAGGAATATTGTTCCTAGGTCTGTTACTACTCAAACTTCCTTTGCAATGTTTTATACCAAAGGATGTTCCTTATAAACGAGCACAAATCAAGTTTGAGTATTGCTGACCATGAAATAAAAATTAAGGATGTATATATCAGTAAGAAATTACAGTGTCAGAAGATTAGACTTCAATGGAAGGACACCCTTGTGTGAGCCACTGCCCTGTAAGTACAGAGGATTACACTGGAAATCTTCAGTTTCATCTCCACATCATTAACCTGTTCATTTGATTCTGAGAATCAGAAATAACATCCAGCTGCCCACAGGCATTTCTTCCGCTTTACTTAACCACAGCTTACCACCTTCAAAAAGATTTCTCCCAAGCTCATAATTCTTACAAGCAAGGCCAAATGGACTTGCTCAGGTACAAAACCTAGCACAGAAATGTTACCTCTTTACCGCCACCCCATATCCTAATTACCATGTGCTTTTTCAGCAGAATTGCTAACCCATCCTCATTTCTGACAGTTCCCATCACAGCCTGGTGGAGTTCCCAGTTTCCTAGTGAAGCATTAGCTGACTGGGAGCTGTGTGTTTTCTTCTGCTCTTAAATCTTGCCTTCTGTTCTTTGCTGCAAAGAACATAAAAGCTTTCCTGTGAGACAAACCATCGCCACATTTTTTTTTTTCTGCTGTATTTTCTACTAAGTTGGTGTGTTCTAGCCTTTGACCTATGTTTTACGTTTCTTTTAACCTCAGCTCTCTTATTCTTCGAGCTATTTTTTCTGAGTTTCTTGTCCTTCTTCTTAAACTCGTACACTCTTCATGCTTCTAGCCAAAAAGGAATTTGATTCTCCAGTCTCTGGTAGGTCGAGCCAGTGCTCTGCTCCTTGCCTAGTTTAGAGCCTTGGTTACACAGACATTGGGGCTGCTAGCTCATGCTACCTTGACCTGTGGGTTCAGCCTGCCCTTCACACAAGGTGCCCTTGGTCTAGCTTTATTTTTGCCTTTGTATTTACTGATTAAGTTTTGACTCCAGTTTGATTCTATATGTCAAGTCTGGTATTGCTTGCTTCGAAACTATTCTGCAACAGCTCCATTACTCCTCATCATTAAATAGCCCTGAAAACTTGTGGAAATTTTTCTATAGGAAGGCAGGATTTATGACCATCAGTATTTATAATGGCAAGAAAGGAGTTTCTCATAATCTTCAGTTTGTGTGTGTAATGCCCCTCAACTCTTTGTCCTTGGAGGCAAAGTACTCAGATTAATTGTCACAGCTTCTGCAAGTGAATTCTGTTTACTGGTGTTTCTTTCAATTCAATTCTAAGAAGTTATGTTAAGGTAAACCTCACCAACTTGATTTTTAATAGGAATGAAGATTCAGAAAGAACATCCAAAAACCAGACAGTTGATAATGAGATGATCAGGAAGGACACTTTCCAGTGACTGCAGAGCAGATCTGATGTAAGGATAAAGAGCAGCCCTGAGCTCTGATCCTTCACTGAATAGGGAGGAGGATTGAGAACAAGTTTGAAGTGCACGTATAAGTAGCAGGAAAGACATGAGAAAAGCAAAGCTCAGTAGAGAAAAGCAGTGATGTCAGTGCAGGGCACAGCATCCCAGTACTCCCACAGGGATGTGTGGAGAACCTCATGGAGCACAGGCCTGGAAAGCCTCTTTGCAGTCACCTAGTATGGCCTCCTCCTTTTCCCCTGGATTTTAAGAATACATCATGTTTTTCCTGCCTCTTGTACACCATACTTAGAAAGTTTGGCTCTGCATGTTCAACACTTTCATAAATAGTATCTGCCTCAGAACAGTCTGAACTGGATTAAAAGAAGAATCTGCTTCCCTGGGGGAAAGGGATGACAAAAGCGGCGTTGCTGTCCTACATGGGGGTGCAGCTCATGCTTTGCATCTGCTCTGCTTTCCACTTTTAGTTGGGCTCTTCCCTTTTGTAATAGAGCGGCTGACGTAATGCTGCTGAAGCTTCAGGTCAGTGTTAACAACTTTACAGGAAAACCATTTTAAAGTGAAGGACCAGCAACTCCACACTGTGCAAGAGCTACTCTGTTTTTTCACAGTAGGTCTATTGCTCAAGAGAGATACCAAAAATACTATAATAGAGAGGAGAGGACCCTGTACACCTTGTAGGGTAGGTTTTATTTTAAGTCTCTCTCTCTCTCTCTCTCTCTCTCTCTCTCTCTCACACACACACACACACACACACACACATACACACACACACACACACACACACACACACACACACACACACACACATACACACACACACACGTGCTACTTGTAAACACCCTAGCAAGAACTTCATACTATAGGGAGAGACTTTTTCAGCAAGCCTGTGTATTTACATAAAGCAGCAAAATATTTACACTTAGCAATTCCTCTGGAGTGAACCGGTTAGTCATGCTTCATATGCTTGTGCATGACTTCTCTCAGAACCCAGTACTTTCTTTTGACACTAACAGAGTCTGATCATGACACATAACATAGTCCGACAGTGCATTGCTTGTGTATATTTGCTTTTTTAATATAATGTAACTACAAGGAAATGAGCTCTCGCTGACAGATTACTTCTCAAGAAAAGTAATCTGCATTACTATTGAGGAAAGGGCCAGGGAAAGCTTGAGAAGATTGCAGCACGAGCTGGTGCCCACTAAAGGAGGGGAAAGGTCAGAAGAGGAGCAAACAATGAGACATCTGGGACATCTTGGAGTGCTTGGGCACATTAAAGATCCCTATGATGTGAAAAAAAGCAAGACCCTATGATGCTATAAAATCTAAGTATCTTCATACAGCAAACCAAGCAAGAAATAAAGGTTCTAATAAGTAAAGTTATAAATGAGGAAATAATAAAATTGTGATGTAAGTAGCCAATAAGAAGAAAAAAGCCATCACAAAACCCTCTTGACAGTATCTTAATTTTACTGAAGCTTCTTGCTTGAAGTTTTGGGGCTCAACAAATAGTGAAGCATGGAAGGTACTCTGTACAATCATTTATTAGAAAATTACAGAAAGTCAAATGCTATTTTCCTATGCAAACTCTATGAAAAGGGAAAATCAATAGAATGTTGCTTTTTCATAATTATTAAAACTTCTTAAGCCCATGTAAAACATACACTACTCCTTGCCAAGACACGTGCACCTGAGGCATAATAATAACAATAAAAAACTTGCTATATTCTCACTGCAGATTTGACACCCACATAACACCGGAAAAAAAAAAAAAACACATATGCCACTGAGTTCTGTGAACCTAGCACAATATTTTCTATAAGCATGAAGTGACATCATTTTTATTTTTAAGCAAAGAGTTCATTTGCTACATTAGGGAAGAACAAGAGAAAAATTGTCACAGTTTTGAGGAGTGTTTTGTTCAGAGAGACGGGTATAATTTAGCAATGGTTGTTCTTGAAGATTTCCTTGAAAGTATTAGAAACATTAACCAGGACCCACCCTTTCCCCCACTATGAAAACTCTTACATTCACTAATACATCTTCTACAGTTGTTGGTCATAGTGTAATTCTTTTCCCTCCACGATGTCAATGATGAAAGAAGCCTCCTCTTCTTGTGTCAAAGAACCTTTGTCCTCTTGTGAGCCTCTAGTGTTTCCCCTAGTAAACAAACAGAAGTTTTCCTTCTTGAATGCATAACTATTAACTTAGCTACTCTTTCAAATATTTTTTAAATCTGTAAGTAGTGCAAAGATAATATAATCTCAAAATCGCATATTATTTAAGGAAGTACCACAATGGCTGACATTTTTACCTTACTAATTATTGTGATGTGCACAGTGCAATCCAACCTTCTGATGGGATGGCACTGCTCTCTGTGCTCCTCCTGGCTTGGAAAATGGCAAAATACTAAGGAATGCAAGGAGAAAACTTTCTCTAAAGATGAGCTCATCGAGGTTAAAAAAGGCATCTGCTCAGTGGTAAACTCTGAAAAGCAGCAGCACAGGAGGGGGATGTGCTAAGAGCTGGAACTGTGTCATTCTCCACCTTCGAATCATCTGTTCCACTGGAACTTGAAAAACACTGAAAGCCTGCATCTCAAGGTAAAATCAGGCCAAGGTATGCAAAAGAAAAGATGCTGACATCTGTGGAGCACTGTTTATATTCCAGGTACTGGGGAATTAGGCATTTTTCATACATTATTTGGTTTAATTCCCAAAACAAGGTGTCTATTATCCACTGTTAAAAAAAAAAAAAAAAAAAAAAAAAAAAAACTAGGAAAAGACTAAGGCTAGGTTATACAGTTTACAAGATCCAGGCCCAAGAACAGATGTTTCTCATCCAAAGTCTGCTTTTCCTAATGGAATACCACCAACTCCTACTTTCCACCCAGTTCTTCCTTCCTTTCAAGTCTATTAATTGAACTATCCACATCACCCCTTCTTTTCCCCCTCTCCTTCTGTCCTCAGAGCCCTTCATCTAGAAAGCAGACATTTAGCATCTGTAATGTACAAGGTGACACATTAGATATTCAGCAACAACCACAAGGAACATATTTTGATTTTATCCTACATTTAATAATACATGAATTTGTTTCTAAATAACTAGGTATAATTTATTTCATTGTGATATTTGCACAAAACCCATAATGATTAAAACACACACACATATACACATGAACACACATATAATCTTTCTGAGCAAAACAGATATGACAAACTGCATAGTTCCTAGTGAATGGTGAAGTACTTGGACTCCATATTCTGGGGCCTGAACATGCATTGTTATTTATGGTCGAATTAGAGCAGTGATGAGGTTTAGAGGGAATTATGAGGGCTGTGTCACCCTGATTGCATTAATGTCATTGCGAGAAGAGAAGAGAAGCTTGGGCTCTTGTTCGTTGCCATTTGAGAGCACAGTGAGCTGTGTCCTTTCCAGAAACTAAATGGTGCCTTGATGATCTTGGGCTTGCTTGCTTCCAGAGCAAGACAGATGCCTAGTTTTTGTGCCAGCTAACCTCTGGTATTCTGTACTTGCCTCTTTCTCTGGTCTGCTGCAGCTTTCTTTCACACCAGCTGCATTAATGTGCTTCTACTGATGGACTAAAATTGACATGTACAGATGTGCATACATTAATTATTAATTACATACTTGCTAATGTCTCAGTTTTGCCAAAGCTTTCTTTTAAGCTCCTCCTCCCATCCATGCTCTAAAGAAGTACTTCGGCATTTGGGTGGGAGGAGTGGGACTCTGAGATTTGAACTAACCTGTCTTAAGTGACAGATCCAGCAGGTCACAGATGTAAATAAGAAAAGTAAGAAATGTGTTTCTAATGCCATCACTATTATTTCCTTCCCAGTGTTGCTGGCATGGCAAGACTATGAGTTTCTGAGATTTGATCCAACTGGCTGACATCAGTCAGACAGTTTTACTGTCTCATAAATATCTGATGTACACAGCATAATAGATTTGATTTATATAAGTGGTTCTGTGTAGTTCATATAAATATGGATAAATAAGTGTCTAATGTATGTTATACACTGTAATGTATGTTCTGACCTCCAAGAAGTGTTTATTAAATTATCATTCACTAAACATCGCTATTTTATTAGAGAATCTGACTTTCTGAGGGCTGTAGGTGAGGAAATATTTACAAAAACAAAGCTGCCTTGTAAGATACTTTCTTTCATCAGCTTCTGCAGAAAGATCACTGACTAAAACTTCTTTAGTCTTACTCTTGTCATTTTGTTTTCAAAGCTTCCAAACAAATCCCCTCTCTTAATATTTCCTACTGTTTCAGTATTTGTAAAAATATTAATCAGTCAGTTTTTAAACACAGTTAGAGTGAGCATAGGTATTATGAAATCAGTAAAGCTCCTGAACAGAATTGGAGGAACAAGAAGTTCTATGTATCTATCATCTATCTTTAGAGAATGTTTTCACCCAGAAGGAATCACTAGTGTCTTCCAGAGTAGAATTGATTCAGAGAAGTCCAGAGGAACAGAATATCAACCCCATAGTGTCCTTCTCTATGGGGAGCCTCCAAAAGGAACTTAATAAGTCACATTTTTTCTCTGTGCATGAAACATATTCAGGTTATTAATTATGCTCTTATGAAAGCTGATTAACTGTTTAGGATCACTTGAGTATTATTGAATGTACTCAGCAGTGTCTCAGAATCTTTCTCAAAATTTGTAAATCATTGAACCTTGAAACTTTTGTGTAGTTATTCATTTCTCTGGTGATAAAAAATAGGTGAAGTTGTAGCAAATGGAAAAGCTTAAGCATAAGCAGAATTGTAATCTTTATGAAGTATGAGGCAATGAAGATATAAAAAGGCACTACACTGGGAGTAGGGAAAGTTGTTTCCTTGTCCCAAATCCAGACACAGAAAAAGATCTCTCAGGTGTCTCCAGGTTCACTTTCTTTTCTCCTATGTGTTATTGTTTTTCTCAAGTTTCCAAAAGGCTAGACAATAATTACCCATTCACATTCAGCATAACCTAAAGCCATTATTTACAGTAATGTTCTACTCTACTGATCTGAGTCCAGTAAGAATCAGGGGCATGGAAGAGATGGCAGAGAAAGTCTAATATAGGAAGTGAACACAAGGAGATGGAAGGTGAGGCACCAGTGGGTGGGAGGAACCCCTAGCTCGATATCAGCAGCTGTTTGGTCCAGACATTAGTTATAATGGACCTCTAGGTATACTCACTCCTTTGTTATTTTAAGAGAAGAAGCAAAGGAGGAATCTTCTCTAAGAAGTAATTTAGGATTGTTATTTTTATGTTCTTCTTTTCTTAGAAAGACATATGATCTAAGATTGGAAACTGAGCTGACTTCTGCCTAATAGCCAAGTTTGACTCAGAGACCTCAGAGTTCAAGATGGAGGACTAGTTGGAAGCAAGATTTATTTAGATTTCATGCTTAGAGCCTTTAAAGTGACCTCAGAAGACCTGGATATTTATGCTACATTAAATGTTCATGGAAGACACTCATACTGTGGAACACATTCAATAATTATGTGTACATGTTCTAGAGTCTATTTGATAGAAAGGATGGAATGGAGTGTGTATCCTGTGATTATCTCCCTTCCTTCCTAAAATGAGCATTGGCCTTCTCTGTTACAACCTACTTCCTGCAAAACACTCCTAATTCTGGATGTTGAGTAAATGCCTGAGGTTCTAATAAACCTAAGATATTAATATCAACCTCTCCATATCCAGAATGGTAAATCCACATTCACCAGTAGTTTCTTACATATCAAGGCTTATGGCAGTCAGCACTTATCTCCCAGGATACATAATAAAGGCTGGTCACATAAACATAAGTTCTCATTATACCATATGTATAAGAATTTTCTAAAAAAAGAAAGAAAGGAAGCAAGAAAGAACTTTCTTGTCTTACTGGGGTGAAAACGAACTGCTTTTGAGATGATCTCTTGACTATATGAGAGCAGCCTGAAAATGTTAAGGTGATACATCAAAAAGGGAAGTAATAAGACATTGGCAGAAAAATGGCAGAAGACCTCTAGTTACAATGTTCAGATGCCATGTACACATTTGAATAACAACTGACTCAAAACAGTAGAAATTTAGGGTTTCATGGATATGAAAGAGAAACCCCAAATCAAGGGTTTGGTCAGCTCAAACTCCTTGTAGGCTAAGCCTCCATTAATCTGTTTCTACACTCCACCCCACAACACACATACATACTGGTCACTAATATACTCAGATATTCTTCGTTTTCTTTTCCTTCCTATTTTTGACTCTTCAAACTACCATATCTCTGCTCTTGTCTATTTTATATCACAATTTCTTGTTCTTTTAAAGAAGGAAATTACTCATACTCTGATTAGAGCACATGCTTATTTCATTTCATCTTATTTTAAATTGATAAACTCTGTAAAGAAAAAAAAAATCATTTCCAAATAAGGCCAGATTCTGAGAGAGTAGGGCTCCCGATGTCAACATCCCATTTCCAGGGCACACAATTGTAATCTTAACTCATTCCAGTATCCCTTGGGATTTCCTTTTATGCAATGAATACATCTGGTCTTTCAGTTTCATACAGCACGAAGTCCTACAATTAATACAAAGACATGAAGCTAGCTTACAAAATGGACTCTTGTGAACAACAGTTAAATGCTCACAATTCTGCTTAGAGAATCAATAGCAAAGATATGTAGTCATGTTCAGTTGCTGAAGGCAATTACAAGTGTCCCTGTTTGGGTCATTGATTCATTCAGGACCAAAGTGTTTGGTTATGCACTTGAGATTCTCTGGTTCTCATATTCAGTGCTGGGAAAAACATCAAGCATCATGTGCAAAAATGATGAAGTCATGGTCAAAATGTATTTTAAAAAATAATACCTATTGTAAGACACTCTGTAGTACACTTGTGAGCAGGATCGCAGCATTCTGAACTGAACAATGCCTTTAGGTGATGGCTTTGATGCTAATTTTTCTTTAAATATTTAAGTATTACACATCAATTGTGTATTACAAATTAAACAACAAAATGATTACAACAATTCAAGACTTTAGTAACTATACTAGTGTCACATGGCAGTGACCTAGATAATAAGTTTGTCTTACATTGAAATTTTTATTGGGGTGCTATGGAAGATAATGGCATTTTGTTGAAAGTGACTACTCTTAATATTTAAACACATGGGTATGCCTATAGTGCTGAGAAATTAGAAGCAAGAGGCTAATTGGCATTTAAAGTTTTGACTACTTAACACCTTTTCTCCTGATGACTTTCTTCCATTTTCACTCATGTTTCCAGGTGATTTCCATCAACCTCTATGGTATAGCTACTGCTGTCAACCTCACCATATTGACTAGGCTACATGGATAGTGTTTAACGCAATGTGACTGTGATAACCTCTGGGAGGAATCTGAAATATTTCTAGAGCCCAGGATTCTTAGGATAGTTACTTAGTGGATCTTTTGACACCCCTGCTCAACTGCAGTTCCTGTGGTCTGCAGGTATTCCTGCTTAACCCCTACTTGCAGTCTGTGAGCTCTTCCAGCATCCACTTCTCTTTTGTTCCACATTTTAACATTTTTGCTTACTTATGTTGCTTGAAATGAAAATACTTCCATTGAAAACATTTATCTTTATCCTTAGAATCCATTGGTACCCTTTTTATAAGTGTCTGTATGAAGTTAATTTACAGTACAAAAAATAATACATTCAAACAGATTCATTTATGTTTAATTGGTGTGTGTATACTTACCTAAATTTAAGAAATTTTGTTGTGAGTCCTTCAGAGAAAATGAATGGAATTAAATATTTCAGCCTGGTTTTCTTTGCTAGATACACCAAGTATTGTCCTAATACAGTCAATCCAAACATAAGATTACTAAATATTAATTGAGCCTCAAAAGTGAGCTAGAACCAAGTAGACGGTGAGATTAGAAATGCCTCACACAAGCTCATGTTCTGTAGCCTGCCAATTCTCTAGACATCCATTCTGGAGAACGCCTGAAAGACTTCTACCAATTGGGAAAATTTAAGGGAAACACACGGCTGCACGGACTCTTAGGAAGCCAAAGTTAAAATTGTGGGCATCTATTGAGGATACTCCCTCACGTAAGGCAGTTTTTGCTGGAAGCATTAGTTATAACAATATGTAAGACTCTAAGCCACTTAAATGTGTGAATTTTTTCTTGCAGGCTCAACTCGTTTTATAACAAAGGTTCAAGCAAAATAGGCTTAATCATGGATCATTATATTATTTGGTAGAAAAATCAAGGGCTAATATTTACTATTTTTGGCCATCAATATAACATCAGAAATGAGGATAAACAAATTATTGACTCTCAGTACCGCATAATTTGTAAGTAATATAAATGTGAAATAATACTTTATCTGTGTTTGACCACGAAATAATGCTCAAGAAATCAAGATTTAAAAAAAGCCCTAAAGTTCCCATATGAATATTTTTATGAGTATTTGCTATACTATAATCATTTGCAGACATTCCAAACACTGCATAAATCACTAATGTGAAATTTAGACCAACAGAAGCAAACATCTTAGTTTCAAAATATCACTGGCATTCAGAAAGAAAAAAGCACCTATGCACAATAACCACATTGCATGTGGACTTTTACTTCTCATGATTGGAGCATTGGGTATTGACCAGTTAAAAGCGTTTATGAATTTCTGGGTGAGATGCTTCTGGTATGCCAGTTACCAGACAGTTCCAGGACCATGAAGAGATATGGCTGGAAGGCTGGTGGTAAATAATTTCCATGCCACAGAAAAAGAACTCTGTCATACCTTTAAAAATCGACCACTGTAACAAAATAAATTACATTCTAAGCATTCAAGTTCAAATTCTATGCTCATGTTAAGATGAGGAATTGAGGGATTGTACATTAAAAGAAAAGGGAAGAAAAATAAAGAACAGAATGGCAAGAGAAGAGACCTGCTTTCTAAATGCAAATCAGCTTCGTGCTATTGTCCCATTCACAATGGGACAATCAATAACATATAATCCCTTAAAATAACACATAGTCTCCTACTTACTGCAAAGTAGCATTACTAATCGTTTATTTAAATTAAATGCGGTTCAAATTGTGTGTATAAAATTTTGAAAACCTTATAGATATATGATGTGCAACCTTAATTTTTCATTTTGGCCACTAGAGTGCAACATTGTAATCTCATAGATTCCTAGGAATGTGTTGTGCTTTTAATGTACACAAAAGAGAAATACAGTGTTAAAAGCAAATTGCATTTCTTAATTGCCACCAAACTCTAAATACATGACAAATCACATGCAAATTAGATTTAATTTACCTTATGTTTTATGAGTTCACAAAAGGCTTTAAAGTATTTGAAAGTTCTGGGTCTATTTTTCCCATTATTAGCATCCTGACAACAGATCTTGCTTTTCTCCCTATCTCTTTACATGGACTGTAAAGATGCAGAAGGAAAACAACCCTCTCACCTTTACATCAGGTATATAATATCCATGCATGGGTAAAAGATTTTCCTTTTGCTTTAATAAACAGGACATGATTGTCCATTTTAATAATCTAGAGTGCTATCCTCCTCTCTTATACTGGAAATGCAATTGAATTCTATGGAGACAATAGGGAAAGATAATGCATATCCTGTAACAGGAAACAGGGAAGAAGAAAAAGATACTGCTTGTCCCAGTGAGCAAGCCAATCATAGAAATTAGAATGGGATGGGCCTATTATGCAGAGAATATTGGAACTTAGGGTAGCAGGCTACCACTTATGTTTATTTCAGATCACATTGCTCAGCATCTGCATTCTTTTCTCTCTCCACGCTTACTTCACACACATCCTGCATTTGTCTAGTAACGTTTTCCTCAGCTCAAATGACATTGCTCTGAAGGCTAAGTTTACACATTAGAGTAATTAGCTACATAATTAGTCTAAAGTGAATCTTATTCTGCTTTCTATGATACTTTTCAATTCCCTGCCACGCCACTTGATAGAGACTGCCACTATTTCTAATCCCCAAGTAGGGAGATTTAGGAGACTATTTTAAGCAGCTATAAAGGAAAAGCCAAAAGGACTATTTACTTCTTTTCACATAGAGACCTGAAAAGAAGTGGAAGATTGAAGATTAGTTCTTAAACTGAATATCTTTTTCCTGATCTAAAAAGGAAGGATTTGAGGCACGATCAGCCTCAGTGACTGCAGTTTCTACCACTGAATCCAGCCATATGGTCTCTGAACCTGCAGCATAGTTCCTATCTGGAACTTGCTAGAAGAGCCATTTCTTGGTCTCCTTCCAGGAATATTGAATCACAAACTCTAGAAGTAGAGCCAAGTGAGGTACAATTCATCACATTCTCCATGGAATTATAATGCACACTAAGATTTTAGACTCATTACAAATAGTGTCAATATATTTAAGTGACAAAAATCACTACTCTGATACAACCCTAAAAATCTTGTGTCAGCTTATGTAACTAATTAATTAATAGTGAATGATACTATAGTGAACTTAAGGAGAGTCAAGTAACTACATATCTGAGCAGTAAAAATACTGAGATAAATTCAGGAAAGATGGAAGACTTCTCTCTCCATGGGGCAATAATCATTTGCATTCTAGCAGACACTATCCACTTGCTTTTCTATGGATCATTTGTAATCTTACTGGTTTTCTACAGTCAGTTTTCTATAAGAGAGTTGTAAAGTAGCCATTTCAGAATATTTCACAGTGTTTTTCCTGACAATCTATTCAACTTATGTTCCCCAAAGGTTTAACAGCTTTCATCTTGGGACTTCTGAGTCATGTCATCTCCACATTCTTATTTTCAAGCCTCACCTCAGGCCTATTTCTAGCTTACCCCTCATCCATCTTTTAATTCTGAGATAACACAGAAATGAGAGACACAGCAATACAGTTTCTTTTCATTACCCTGTAAGAATACTTCTTGCCTCTAGACTGAATATATCAAGAGAAGACAGTGGGAGAAGATTCTCTCCATCTCAAAGCTTTAGTGCAGCAAATAAATTGATGCCATCCTTAGATGGTCTTCAGGGAAGCAAAATTCTGCTAAACTTGCATAGGAATCTACCATATGAGGCAATCTGTGCTACTGAAAAAAGCAAGTGTCCTGATATGCTGTGTGTGTAAGAAGGTTGAGCTCTCCAAAAACAGTGTGCACGTTCAGCAAAAATTCAAGTGTTCCACTTCTGTCAGTCTCAACCAAATGATGCTGCCATAAGCATTCAAGCTATAAAGTGTGAACCTGTCCAGTGGAAAAGAAAACAAATTCCCTATCCTATGTTTCAAGGTTTGTCTCCTTTAATATGAGTTGCCAATGCCGACCTTTGTTTAATGATATCAAGGCACCTTTGAACAAGGGAACATTAAGGAATATTATAGCAAGAATAACAAGGGAACATTAAGGAATATTATAGCAAGAATAACACATTATGAAAAGCCAAATAATAATTGAATTGTGTCAGATGCATTGGTAACTAGTATGGCAAACTTTAAAAATAATTTTCCTCTCAGTCTTCATCTCTATATTCTTTGCTTTGTGGAGAGGGTCTCATGCAATAAATATACTATTTTTAGAACATTTTCCAGTTTTCTCTTAATTCCAACTGCATAATCTATAACCAATGACTGTTTTGGAAACAAAACGTCTTAAACATAAAGTTTAAAATCTGCTTTGTAAAAATGCATATCCCGTGAATAATAAAATATACAAATAAATAACAGAAGGCATTGGCATGTCTCATGCCCTCAGCCTAACATAATTTAAAACATCGGAAACACTTTCTTTCAGCCTTCAGAAAGACAGCCTACATTTCTTTTAAGGCACAACTAGATACATGAAAGCTACAAGCCTTGTAGATAATAATTTATCAAGTTTCAGGTATGAATAATTAAGTTCATAGAATGGAATCCTATTGTTTTATCAAGCATGCAGTATTCTGCCATATTATAGAGACCAATTGGTTTAGAAAATAAAATTACAGACCTCAACACCGATGGCTCAGGAACAACAACAAAGCATCTTTCTAGCTGTCTTAAAAGCTGCATGCCATACTTTATTTTCTGAACCAATTGTTCTCTATAATACGGCAGAATACTGCATGCTTAATAAAACAATAGGATTCCATTCTATGAACTTAATTATTCATACCTGAAACTTGATTAATTATTATCTACAAGGCTTGTAGCTTCCATGTGTCAAACTTGCTAGATGCTGATATTGAAAGCTGGTTGAAAATTCCACTGTATTCTTATGGTGTAGAAATAGAATCCAATCAAGAGAAAATGTGAGTGCCAATAAACTATCAGATGTAGCAGAAAAACCTTTGAATCTTCCACTTTCAGTGGGTAATCTTAAATTTACAATATTATGAACAAAGGTTTCTCTCACAGTTGTTAAACAACAGTGTGCTAGAAACCCTCCAAATGTGCTCTCCAAACTTTCACAAACTTTCTGGATATTTTCCGTCAGGGGTTTTTCTTATCTTGAAATGAATGTTCATTCCTTACCCTTCACTTACTTTATTTTTTTTTTATTTCACTTACTTAATTACTTTATTTATTTATTTTTATTGGAAATATTTTTTAAGCAAAATATAATGATCACAATTTCCCCTTCCCCCACCTCTTTCCAGATCCTCCCCACATACTCATCTATCTAACTCTACACTTCCTTTCATTCTCTCTTTATAAAACAAACAGGCAAAAACAACAGCAGCAGCAACAAAAAAGCACAAGAATCCCTCCCCTCCCACACACACAAAGATAAAAAACCAACCAAATTGGTTGTTATATAGAGATATTACATAATATTATATATTATACGTAATATATAATACACAAAAACACAATATACAAGCAAAAAAACTTGAAAGATTATAACATTGTAATAGAAAGCAATATGAGACAAAAATATCCACAGTTACTATTGAGTTCATACTGTGTTGTCTGTCTATCACTTGGGATGGGGCCTGCCATTCAATGTGGTTTGAATCCATTGAAGAAAACTAAATTTTATTCTGCAAGTGGTTTTCAATTGGAGATAGCTTCTTGCTTAGTGACGGGAACTTGTGTTCACTTCCTCCGCTCATTGATGGGACTTTGTTTGGCATGAACCTGTGCAGACCCTATGCTTATTGTCACAGTCTCTGTGAGTTCATTGTGAGGGTCAATTTTGTTGTGTTTGAAAGATACGGTTTCTATGGTGTCAACCATCCTCTCTGGCTATTACCATCTTCTGCCTCAGCATAGTTTCCTGAATGGTGAGGGGAGGGATTTTATAGAGACATCCCATCTAGGCCTGAGTTCCCCATAGTCTCTCATGTTCTGCCTATTGTCCATTTGTGAGTCTCTGTATTAGTTCTCATCAACTTCAAATGAAGCTTCTCTAATGATGACTGATAGAGACTCTGATCTAGGGATATAGCAGATTATCCTAGCCAAAGAGGTCCCATGGAACATAGCAAGAAAATGACTCTTGAAATGACTCAAGTTCTTTTTTATCTTCATTTATATTTTAGCCACTATTTTTATCACTACTTTGAGAGTTTTGTACACTGTATTTTTTAAATTAAAGATTTTTTTTATTCATTTTACATACCAACCACAGATTCCCCTCTCTCTTCCTCCCTCCTGCCCCTCCAGCCTTCCTCTGCAACTCTCCCTCATTCCTCCCTGCTGTGGGATGTTCTGTATGGCAAATGTGTTGCTGATTAGTCAATAAATAAAACACTGATTGGCTATTGGCTAGGCAGGAAGTGTAGGCGGGACAAGGAGGAGAATAAAGCTGGGAAGTGGAAGGCTGAGTCAGAGAGACACTGCCGCCATGATGAGAAACAGCATGTGAAGATGCCGGTAAGCCACGAGCCACGTGGCAATATATAGATTAATGGAAATGGATTAATTTCTCTTCAGTATTTTATTATCATTATTATTTAAGGTTGCTAGGGATTGCACCTAGAGTCCCACTTATAACAAACAATCACCCTACCTCTAAGTAACACTCTAAGCCCTCATTTTAGTCTCTGTGACTAATATCTCACTTTCCTGAGGAGCTGGGATTGGAGCTTTGTGTCACTAGACTCAGCTCTCTTCCAACTTTTGAAAACTTTTTGCTTACTTTTATTTAATTAGGTCTTGTACAACAGAGAATTGTTTAAACATTTATTAATTCTTTTCTACTGTAAGCTTTGGGGGGAAGGGATACTGTATTCTTACACCAGTGCTCAACTGGGGATTTAACTAATCAGTTGTATAACAAATGTTTGCTAAACTTGAGTAATCAATACTCTAAAATCCAGGTGACCTAAAATAATTACTAAAACTGTGATAAAGTGGGATGTCAAATGTTTGTAAATGTTTTATGCTGTGGAATACTCCCTTTGTACACTGTAAAGACTTGTCATTTGAATTGGTTTAATAAAATGCTAACTGGCTGGTAGCCAGGCAAAAAGAATAGGTGGGGTGATCAAACTGAGGATGCTGGGAAGAAGAGGGGTGGAGTCTGAGAGATGATAGTCAGTTGCCAAGGAAGCAGGACATGTAGAAAGTAAGGTAACATGCCATGAGCCACATGGCAAAGCAGAGATAAGACTTATGGCTTAATTTGAATGTAAGAGTTAGATCGTAAGGATTCTGAGCTATCAGTCAAGCATTTGTAATTAATATTAAGCTTCTGATTGATTATTTGAGAGGTCAGGACAGGGAACCTTCTGCCATCAGTTTTATGCCTTCATGTCTCTGAGGAGGAGGAGAGAGTATGTTCTCTAATATATGTAATGTTTTACTTTCATAGAATTCACATGATTCATTAAGCTTAGCTTTCTCCAAAATATAGATTTTTCTCATTATTTCCAAAGTATTTTTCCTTTTACAGAAAGGAAGATGAATTTCAGAGATATTAAGCAACTATATCATAAGAACCAAAGTACAAAGTCAGAGATGCTATTTCGTAGTCTCAGTCAGCATTGTATATATTAAAGCATATGTTAACCTGGAATCACATCTCTACCCCAGATTGTCTTCCCCTTAACAGCTTATGCACCCAGGAGCTGACCTGAATTGTAACATTTAATTAAGAATCAGAAAATTCCAATTGAGTATGAAATAAAATTGTTTCCCAATACACACAGAAATGAGCCTTTTCTAGAATGCTGCACTGTTTTGGGAATTTTCAAATTATTTTGTCCCCCAATTCTGCTGTGAAGTAGGTATATATTTTTAAAATGCTTTGCAGGGAGCCAGAGACTCATCATTTTCCAGTATGCACACACTTACTGCTTGAGAACACAGCCCTAATCCACAGTAGCTGGTGCAGAGTTGCACATGGTCAGTTGGACCCATGGTTGCTTTCTGTCATTGTCTACCAATCATATATAACATAGAATTTTTCACCACAGACAGAAAGAAGAGAAAATTCACAAAATAACATGCAGCTTTGTCATGGGCAGATGGTTTCACTTTTCCTGCTTTGAAGCAAAAAATCCATTAGCTTTTCCAGCAGTGTCTGCTTTATTTGTTTGCACCACCAGACCATTTAATTTTTTTCATAATTCTTAATCATGTTCACTGCAAACACCCTCCCCTACACCTTTCTGGTGCTTGGGATGATACCCAGGGCCTCTTCTCTGCTGTGTCAAGGCTCCACTGATGAGCCACATTTCCAGCCTAAAATCATATATTTGGTCTGATATATTTGTGTCCCTTTTGGTCTATGGGAAACATGCTTTCAATGGATTTGCAGATTTCTATAGTTGTGAAGGTAAGCTGCTAACACCTACCAATACCTGGGAATACTGATATATGGGAAAGGTAAAAGGATAGCAAGGATTACAAAACTAACTCAGATACCAAACAATGTGGCAATGTTTGTAAATCTTTTATTTTCTTTTTTTTATTTTTTATTTTTTTATTTTTTGGTTTTTCGAGACAGGGTTTCTCCGTGTAGCTTTGCGCCTTTTCCTGGAACTCACTTGGTAGCCCAGGCTGGCCTCGAACTCACAGAGATCCGCCTGCCTCTGCCTCCCGAGTGCTGGGATTAAAGGCGTGCGCCACCAACGCCCGGCCGTAAATCTTTTAAAATGGTTTACTAGAAAAGAAAAAGGCTTTGTATGCGATCAAGAAATTAGGGAAATTACAACTGAGGAGCGAAGAAAACTATTCTCCATTGATAAGTACTGCCTATTTCTCACTATTCATTTGAGGTTATCATGTCACAAAACTAATGAAGAATTTCCCCAACCCACTACTTTGGAGATTCCACAGAGTAATGTGTCATGAGCCAAAATATTTAAGCTTTTTGTTGCTAATGTCTCCAAGCAAAACTGTCATTTCTCTTGAAATTTAGAGTGAAATGCTGTTCTCAGTTAAGTGAACAGTCTATTAAATGGACTACTGGCATCTCTGTTAATTTTAAGGGTTATAGTTTTGGAAGGCAACTGCTAATATTGTTAAGGCTCCTGAAGAATATTTTATTACCAGCACATTTGCAGATTCAAAAACATTGTCCAATAGGAATACTTTCCTTCCATATGCAAAAGAAGCACAGCTACACTGAACATCTATTTCAATGGCTTCCAGATGCACAACCACAGTTCCTTCCTTGAAGAGAGATCCATTAATTATATTTTTATTACCATGTTTCAAAAATATGTACATGTCATGGGTATGTCTCACTTTGACATGGTTAGTATTCAGCTGTTCATTATGTGCAGTTAATTTGAGATAACACAAAGCTATAGTTTTCAACATGAAATCATCATCCATGGAGAACTTCCCATGGATGGTTGGTTCTTTCCAGCATGAACATACATTGGCATTCCTCTACATCCCTTTAATGTAATGTATCTGAGTAACAAATCAACCCAGTCACATTTCCCAGCATTACATGAACCTATTTGAAAATTTTAATAATTAAGTACGAGTTTTCATCATTTTCTTTTGTTTTGGTGCATGTTTTTTTTTTTCTACCAAGCTGTTGCTGGTTTAAATGTAAGTATTATTTATGGCCTTGTGAATTCCTGAATATTTCCTAGTATTTATATGCCAACATGTTCTTTGTATTTCTAAATGTTGTAATAAAACATCTCCTATGAAAATTTTATTCCTAAACTTTCATCTCAGTGTAAAGATGGGCAGTTCTCTTAAAAGAAACTGTATTGTGGTGTCATAGCTGTTCTTTGCAATATATTCTTCAAACAGGCAAAAGAAGTTTGGATTCTTGGCAGTGCTTATGAGGACGCAGTTGGTGGCACTATTCTCTCCAAGCAAGTATTGAATGGATGCCCCAGGATAAAATTAGGACTGCAGAGCTTGGCACTGCAAATCATAGGAAACAGAAAAAAAAGAAAAAGCAAAACCCTGTGCTTCTGTGCTTCCAACAATTTATAAATCTATGGATTCTTTGGAGGGGAGCATTACCATTTACCTCCTGTTACTTCAATTTGGCAAAAGTAGCACTCTCTTAGCTGGGTTTTCTACAGTGTTGTATTATGTAGTAACAGGAAATGGCTAGAATTACAATGGTACCTGTTTCTAAAGGCCCTAACTTTTTTTTCTTTAAATCTGGATTGTGAACTATTTTTCTAATGCCGCCCATCTTCCAAAGACTAATGTGAGTGAACCTTCACTCATGTAGAAAATTAGAAACAAAAGGGAAAAAAAGTAGGTGAGGCTGCCTTTATAACCTTACCATCAATATCTAGTTCCCAGTTTTACGTCAGCACTTAGAAATGTGATACTAAAATGTTGACATACAAGTCAGTAAGGTTAGTTGACTATAGTAAGTAACGAAAACCCAAAGCAGAGCCAGTGACACCACAGACAATAATACAGTGTTAGTCAGATTTCAAAACAAGTCTTTTTCACTTCCTACCTCTAATCTTTTTTTTGGTATTGTTTATGTTTATGTTTTTGTTTTTTGTTTTGTTTTTCAAGACAGGGTTTCTCTGTGTAGTTTTGGTGCCTGTCCTGGATCTCGCTCTATAGGCCAGGCTGGTCTTGAACTTACAGAGATCTGCCTGGCTTTGCCTTCCAAGTGCTTGAATCAAAGGGGTGTGCCACCACCGCCTGGCTTTCCTACCTCTAATCTTGACACCATTAATTTCATAGATAAAGTGATAATCTCGTACATGTTTAAAAACGATCTCTGTGTATAGTATTCCAACTTCTCTGGTGTAAATACATATGTCATAGTCAATTCAAACCATCAATGTGATACCACTGATTGTGGAGCTACGAAGTGATGCATATTGTGATTTAGTTGTTCAACAATAGTACCAGACCCCAATTCAAAATCTTCTTCTGTATTTCAGACCTAATCCTATTTTAATTTTTTTGGTATGTGAGTATATGTATGCATGCACATGTGACTTATGCATATGATATGCATGTAGCATATGTATGTGCACATGGAAGCCAGAAGAATATTTAAGGTGTTCTGTGCTTTCACTTTCTGCCTTACCACCTTTAAAGAGGCTTCTCCATTGAACCTGGAGTTAGGCTGACAATCATCATGTACTGGGGATCCTCTTGCCACATCCCTCCCAGTACTAAGTTAAGGCATGTGAAACAATGTGTGTTTTTTTAACATAAGCACATGAGCTTTGAACTCTTGTTCTCATGAAAATTAAACATGCACTCTTACCCAGTGAGCTCTAGTCCACCCTCCCCCCCCCACACACACACAACTCTGGGTGCCTTTGCAAGGAACTGATTTAATTAGTCCACAGGTTAGCAGCAACTCCTAGAAACACATTCAATTTACAGATTCTTTCTGTTTTATGGGAAACTCAATCCAACATAGCAGAAAACACATCAGATAAAGAATATGAACTAATTTGCCATTTACTCTCTGACAAAGTGTGGGGAAGATAATGGGAAATTACTACCTTTCTTGACTTTTGCTTTATAATCATTAAAGAATAAAATGTAAACCCATTCTGTTTGCCTTTAAGGTAAATAGCACCAAAGATAATACATTCTGAGTTGTTTTATAAATTACGTGTTAGCGATAAAATTTACAACTGGCATAAGAATCTTCTCCTGCTGCTTTGAATTGTCATACCACAAATTCCATGCCTTTCCATACCAACATTTAAATTTCATTTGATAATGTGAGTGTGTGCCAGAGGTGATGTTGGTGCTGCAGTTCCAGGCCAGAATAAAGGGACTTTTAGATGCAAAGTCATGTTTCTTTGCTCTTTTCATATTCTCTAGGTCAATACTTGGCACCTGACGGGACTATCAAATTTGGTAACGAAAACTCTACCCTTGTGCCTATTATGTCTGCTAGGGTTGAATAACGTTTTTGTTACCATGCTGGAGCAGGTTGAAAGGCCAGCAACAGTGGAAACAGCATGAAATGTAAGAAGAATGTGATCAGAGATGAGTTCCCATTTTATGCCTTGTGCACCATGCATTTGATCCATTTGGCATTTGAAGCATCTCCGTAAAGAAGAATAGTAGCCATAATTAAAGTTATTTTGCCCCTCTCTGGTCCATCTTCAATCTTATTTCAGCTTTGTTTTATTCTTATTAATCAGCTTGTTTACCACTATAATCTTTTACAACCAACAAAATGAGTTTCTTGGTCCTGTTCAGACTGCCAGTTTTCATTTAGCCCTTTCCATTTGGCAGTTTGGTTTTGTTTCATGCCCACAGTGCTTTTGTGACAAGGCTTTCAGTGTCCTTGTTAGGCCTGTGGCATTCTTCAACCTCCATTAATATGAGCTAGCAGGGAGATAATCCATCTGCCTTAACTTCCAAGTGCTAGTAGGCTGGAGATGGTAACTTATTAGAAAGCAAACTGCACTATAAGAAGACAAGGTCACCAGAACCTCACAGTAAACAAAGTGCCAGCAAGGAGCCACCTGCTTTGTGACACACAATTACAATTCCAGAATGTTAGTACATGCAGGACTCATGCCATGAACATTAGCCCCTTCCTGGTTTGGGATATGCTGCCTTGCCAGGCTCTCAACTGGAGTTGGATTGTCCCCTCTGCATACCTTTCCAACTCCTTGACAATTTGTCAGTTGTGAATAGCTCTAGTGGAGATGCTCCCAGAATTTCTTTTGAGAGAATCATATTTCCCCCATTCTCACAAAAGCAGATGCAGTTATTCAGAATTATGCCATTCTGGCAGGCATTAGAACTATATCTACCCATGCACTAAGACTTTGCATTCAACTCTGAAAAGGAAGATTTCAATTAGAAAAATAAATACATACTAGGTTTGCATGAGAAAATGATCCTGTTTAGAACACAAAAATGAAAACAGTAATAATCAATAAATTGAAATCATACTCCTTGACAAATGTGGAATTTCTTGAGGAAATATATAAGTTGATACATTCATCTCTCTTGTTGGTTGTGTTTTTACATATTAGAAATCAGTCTGATGATTTTTATTGTGTAAATGAAAGTGTGAATAATTGTCATTGGGTATATTGATATAAAAACACCTAGCATGCAATAGGCTCATGGTAAGAATGATCCTTTAGTAAACCAGTGGAAAATTTTTCTCACTGTCCATTCTGGCATTTGTTCAAGTATATATTTCTAAGGTGTAATCAAGACCTAATGAGACAAAACTTTTGATATGAAGCTCGGGAATATACAATAACAACAAAAGCGATTGCTCTGCTTAATAAAAAGTCAAACTCTAGCTCTGGGTGTAGTATACAGGCAGACTGCCAACAAGGAGCAAACAGTTTGCCCGGGTCCTCCACCTCAGCTGCACACTCTTTGTTCTACTTGCTTACTCTTCGCAACAGTTTTGCCAGTTGCACCTATTTTTCGTTCCTCCTCTATAGCTTTTGAAACACTTTTATTCCCTTACCTCTATTTATATAAAGAATAATTCAAAGGAACGAAGAGGTCAAGGAAACAGGATGCTGAGTATTTTTCAATCTTTATATATACCTCTTACTTCAGAAAATTTATTATAGATTGTACTTCAAGTTGAGATCAGCATCTCTGTCATAACACAGATAAAATATGGCATGATGTGAGCATCTAGATGAGGGATTTTCCTTCTTTATGTAGGAAAGCTATGGTAGAAAGTAAATACCAAGAAGAGTGAAAAATACATAATGTACAATAACGCATCTTCTCAAGAATCCACAACAGCACAAGACAGGTAAAGAGTAAAAAGAAAAAAAATACAAGTGTTGTTAAAGAAAATATTTTACTTATGATTTTCCAAATGAAGAATAAAGTTAGTGTTTACATTAATGTTTCTTCAGTAATATTTTGTCATTATTTACATGAATTTTTTTCAGTAAACTTTTAATTAGAGTTAGTAAATTTTCACTAGGTGTGAGATCCTGTGCTAGTCACAGCCATATGTATCACAGTCTTAAAGCTACATTTATTCCTCTAATTTGAGAGATTAAAAAGTAAGTCATGAATCTCTGAAATCCACAGTATCTAGTATGTGAATGTGGATAGATAAAAAACATATTGACAAGATGGTAAAATTATATTCCTGCAAAGGAGGAATTAATAAGTTACATTTAAAAAGCAAAAAAAAAGAATATATTGTCACAGGAATATGAAATCCATATTCTCAAAGATTAGGTGCAGGTTCTATATAAGAAAAAAAATTCTTGCATGAAAGAAACTATTCAAATAGGTAGATATTCTATGTTCAAAGGTTAGGTAATCTGTATTGCCAAGATACAATTCTTTTAAATGTGATCTAAAAATGTAATTAATTTTATTACGAACTTTAGAAAATTCTTTTGTAGATTTTGGCAAACAGATTCAAAAATTTACTCAGAAACACAAAGAATGGGCCTAGACAGAGATTTCAGTGAGGGAAGTGCTTGAGGTGTAAGACCTGAGTCACATAAGCAGTACCTTCAACAATAGCCAGGACCTGAGTCCCATGTGCAGCATCCATGCAAAAAGCCAGGACTTAAGTCTAATGTTCCATGTAAAAGTTAGGACATGAGTTAATCCATGGCTTTAATGAAAAATGCCAGAACTTGAGTTTCATTCTCAGTACTCATATGAAAAGGCAGGAAATGGCATGTGCTGCCACACAGGACTGAAAGGCTGAGGCAAGTTGATCCCATAAGCAACTGATCTGTTTAATCAGATGTAATCTAATGCAATCAGAAAAACCTATCTGTGAGTCCCAGGTCCTGGTAAAAGATGTGATCTCAAAAAATAAACTCCACAGCTCTAGCAGACCTCTGACCTCAATATGTGGTCCCACACACAGGCATAGTAACAGATATATGCACACACACACACACACACACACACACACACACACACACACACATTCACACACAAACATTTCAGAGGACACATTATAGCTAAAATAATATCAAACAAGGAGAAATTTGGATGTTTTCTATTCTTAACTGAAGAGAATACAAACTTTTGATGTTCATGTCAGTGGGATATTGGTGAGAGAATATACATGTATCAATGTAACAAAGTAGAGTTTAGTAATGGACTAACACAGATATGGTCTAGTTATATTTAAAACAAAAGCAAATCCCTTGGATGGAGAAAGGTATATATAACATGGAAAAAAATGTTTTAGGTACAACACAAAATTATATGGGAATAATGGACCTACTTGATTTTAAATTAATCTATTATGATCCATGAAAGACACTCAGGAAGATAGAAATAAGAATAAAATGGGAAAAATTGTTTGCAGCATACTTTTCACATAAATGATTTATATTTAAAATCATGAAGAATTTTACAGCTCTATAATAACAAAAGAAAGATTCAATAAACAGCTAGCATCTGAAGAGACATGATCAAGAAGATAGAGAGGTAGCAAACAAGAATATGATGATATGCTTAACATTTTTCATTGTAACAATGTAAATTAAAGTAATTGTGAGTCATCACTTCATAGCAGCCAGAACGGCTTAAACCTAAATATCTTAAATAACAATTATTAGCAAGGATAACAAAAAAAGATAAACATATTTTTCTAATGGAATTTCATTTTGAAAAGCATTTTGATGTTTTTCTACAATGATACATGAAGTCTTACAATATAATTTATTTATCAAAATTGCATTATTATAGAAATTTTGTATGAAAACATGCTTCAAAAAATTTTTGAAAAAAATTTCACTGAAAGGAATTAGGAGTCTGTGTGTGTATGTGAAGGAAATTATAGAAAATTTTTTATTTCCTAAAACTAAAGACAAAGAAATTCCATATGATCCTTGTACTATGATTGAGAAGTTCATTTCCTGAAGTGGTATAAAAAACAGTATCAGAATATTTGTATAAGAATGTATTTAACAAACTTTTGCTGAATAGTGGCAATCAGATATCTCCTAAAGAGGATTAGGAGATGACAGCTGTCGTCAACTCCTTACCTTAGTGAAGATTCAGGTGAGGACACACAGAAAATGGCTGTAAGATTCTACAGAATGTGGTATACTTATCTATAGCTGCTGTGGGATGTTCTGTATGTCAAATGTGTTGCTCTGATTGGTTAATAAATAAAACACTGATTGGCCAGTAGCCAGGCAGGAGGAAGTATAGGCGGGACAAGGAGGAGAGAATTCTGGGAAGTAGAAGGCTGAGTCAGAGAGACTGCCAGCCGCCACCATGACAAAAAGCATGTGAAGATGCTGGTAAGCCATGAGTCACGTGGCAAGGTATGGATTTATAGAAATGGGTTAATGTAAGATATGAGAACAGTTAGCAAGAAGCCTGCCATACAGTTTGTAAGCAATATAAGTCTCTGTGTTTACTTGGTTGGGTCTGAGCGGCTGTGGGAGATAGAGATTTGTCCTGACTGTGGGCCAGGCAGGAAAACTCTAGCTATACTATAGGCCCTTGTTCTGTCCGCAGAGTGAGCATAGAATCAACAGCTACTTAGTTACAAGAAATAATTCCAATATCCAACCTGACTAAATAAATATATAAGTATAGGAGAAGAGAAAAAAATTCTCGTGATAATTTCTCAAATAATATACATAAACTCTTTTAACATAATGAAGAGTAATTCTCCTCACTTATATGCGAGTTATGCAAAAAAAAAAATTCCCTCATCAATAGTAAAGCATAGGAAATGGAACAGTGAATAAACTTTGTAATGGAATCATCTGCAAATGCTCCCATAGCCAACTAGTCAAGAATAATATCACCCATTATTGTTGGTAATATGCACTTTAGAAACAACTGATACAAATTAGAGTCCTGTGAACATCCTAAAAATGTGAATCTAATCTAAGGATAATATAATCTTCTGATGCATGCCAAATGAGGGATATTTTACAGAATAGATTGAGTAGCATTCCTTAATTTGTTAAGATGACCACAATCAAGATCTAAGAATCTGTCCCAGCTAAGAGAGTGATTCTGTGAAGACTTAGTTAGTTGTGTTACTTTGCGTGGAATTGTAAGACACAGAAAGGCCATTGGGCAATGTTTAAATATGTCAAAATAAGCAAGTGCTGAAGTCAATGAAAAGTAAGATCGAAATTACAAAATATTTATACGATTTGTCCCTAGCCCTTTGTCTGAGTGGTGACTGATCTCTGTGGAGCCTAGTATCTGATGCTGAGCTCCACAAATAAAGAAGACACATCAACCTGGAGCTGACAGTGTCAGATTTCGAGGGATTGGAGTTGCATACATATGTGGAAATAAAAGGTGTTTTAATGGTAAGAGAGATCATTCGGTTAGATTTTATTAAGTGTGCACTCTATTTCTTTTGTTGTAGTCAAGGGGTCAGGTAGCAATAAAACACTATATTGGGTTCACATGATTTTTAAATTATTTTTCAAGTGAATAATTTTCTAAAATATGTTAGTACTTTGTGACTTTTATGGGATAATATGTTTTTAGAGCAACATTGCTTAAAATGGGAAAATAAAATTCTATGACTATTTTTACACATAAGTATACATAAGTACAGTGATATTTGAATCCATTCTTATTCATTCAAATACATATCATCTGGAATCAAACTTGACCTTGTTCTCATAGGATTTAGAGAACTTATGTCAGAGCACACTGTCAAGGCTTCACTAATTCAGTGCAATTTAAGCACTTAGGTGACCTACTTGAATCTCTACTAAATGTTTAATGGATTGAACTATGGCTTCAGAACGCATCAGGTTCCTCTCACTGGCCTGCTTATACCCCCAACTTGGTATTATTGGAGAGTTGGCTTCTATCTCATTCTCTCTGTTTCTCTTTAGTCTGAGACTACTTAGATAGTTACAATGTCCACAGTAAATATCGTGCAGTTATTCAGACAAAATCCAAAATTCCCTGCTTGATTACAAAAGAAAAAGAAAGGAGGAAATAAAGAAAAGAGGAAAGGAAAGAAGGAAGGAAGGAAGGAAGGTATGCAGGCAGGCTCCAGGACATTTCAGACCCTCCATGTGTGTAAATCTACTCATAATGCTGATTCTGTCTGGGTGCTTGGAACTTCTGAATGAACAGAGAAGTAGTATTTTAACCTTTTTATTGTTGTGGACCTCGGGGAATCTGATGAACTGATGGATGGATGATGCTGTTTATGAGGAAAGAATGTGCAGACATACTGTGTTCTCATTTAATGTCTTGGCATTCTCCTCTGAGAACAAAGCCTGTGGATATAAAGTTAAGCCACTAAATTCTAGGGGTATGTTGTCCTCCATCACAACTGCATGTCTGCTGCCCCAGCTCTTGGGAGGTGAAAACAGAAGGATATAGGGCTTGAAGCCTTGTAAATGACAAGGACATAGACCTTGTCATGTACAAAGCATGAATCTTAAAGAAGACTTTCTATACAGTGTTGTTTCTGATACAGTGTAGTGTGAGGGATCTTCCCATAACAGTAACATTCTGAAGTCCTATGAACAGTTGTGATACATGCACTGCTCAAGCTCTCCAATATAGATGGGGAATTGCTTCTTGAAAATACTTTATGTTGGTCTTCATTTTTCCAAGAGTTATTGCTTCTTTTTTTTTTTAAACAGAGATACTGGTTTAACTTCCACTTACATTCTTCCCACAAATGAGGAAATAGACATGGGAAATGTGATAAAGTACTGAAAAAAAGTTTAAGCCTGTAAATTCATTCTCTCAATGCAGAGTAGACTTACTGGAGAAATAGCCCATCAATGCAAGTGTCATCATGGAGATGGTATGAATTTCCCATAGAAGTAGAGTACCCACTGAATCTTACGCTAGGAAGAAACACTATGAACTCTAAGTACACTTTTTTTCTTAAAATACTTGTAGCAACTTATATTTGATTTATATCTGAAGATGCATTTATTAGAGAATAGAGCTCTGAACATAAGCAATAATTAGTCAGAATTCAAAAAAAATGGATAAATAAGTAAACCAGTTATTTGAAATGTCTTTGCACACTTCATTTTCTTCAGTCTCCATGAGAACATTAAAGTTTTAGAAAATTTAAAAGCAAATATGAGCCCATGACAAAAGTAACTTGCAAGGGTTTGAATTTTACTGCATAAGATCATTCACTATTTGTGGCACTTGGAGATTTATATTACACAAATATTTAACCTCTTTTTGTGTTCATAAGGGTTTTGTATGACTTTATTTACTTATAAGTCAGTTTGTGGATGCATGCAAAGGACTTGATGCATAAAGATTCAATAAATACCTGTTTGATAAATAAGTTAATTATTTTATCTTGTCTTACTTGGTTGGAATGTGGGAGGGTGGTTGTCTGTGGAGAAAGATGAAATTATATTAAGGTAATTGATTATAATAATTTAATAAAATTAGGCTTCTGGGTTTATAATAAACTTTATCCATATTAATTTAACAGTAAATAATTTGTCATTCAGATAAAATGATTCTTATCTATTTCAGGTGACTATTTCAATATCCATAAACTGTGCATTGCTTGTTTCCATCTACAAAACTCTTTCAAATCCTCACAGTTATCTCTGCGTGGAGTGGGAATGACACTTTCCTTCATTGTTTATGCTGCCCTGGCCTGCATAGTCACGTGATCTGCTCTAGGTTCCAGCAAAGGGCATTTTATTCTGTCCTCATCCCCTCCAGAATATGTGTGTTTTAGTTTCTTTCCATTTCCATTTCCAGGATCTTCCTAGTCCTATCCATTTGCATTTCAAGGTGCTTCTTCATGTCTTCAGACTATGTCAGGGCATATCTCACAGATTTTGCCACCTCTGTCTGCCTTGTCTCCAGTTAATTTCCAGTACTTGATCATATTTATTGCAAACTATTCTTGAGTCTGGGTACTCATTGTGATCTTCCACTGATCAGTACATCAGGAGAGGATCAATGAGAAACCAGAGTTGTTTGGGGATTTACCTTCTTCAGCATTTTTTGGAAATTAATAGATGGGACTGTGTTACCAAGCAAAATTTGATTAGTGAAGGACGGATGTACTGGGAGTTCCCGATGGGCAATTCTGTATGACTATACAGACCACAAAGTTAAATATCTCCAAAGTCTACAAAACCATGCTATAAAATGTCTTTGTCATCTCCTGTAGTGTTTTTTAAAATAAAATAAACAGACAAACAAAACCATAGTCCTTAGGTAAGCTTATGGATTTTCATGTACATTGGGATTACCTGCATCCACCCATGTGGTCTCAATCCTCATAGCTGAACTCATTTCTGTATGGCCCATTGAAAGAATGCTCACTAAATACCTACTTAATTGAGTAATCTTTTCATGTTTGCTCTTTCATCTGTGATATCCTATTGTAGTTAAATAAGTTTCATAAACATTACAATACGTAACTATCTGTGAGTTTAAACAAGATCAGGGTTTCACATATAGGATTGATCCCACACCATCAATGAATTTAACATTGCCTACCTATGCAACCTAGGAAATGTCCAATCTGACCTCGACATTATTTCTCTTCAACCTATCAAACCAATTTCAACAGCCATAACTTTAAGTAAAACACATTATAGCCAGACAAATCATCATAACACAAAATAAACTTATGATCAGAATAAACATTGCATTCATTTTTTATAACATCTACATCTTACATACAGTGTTTGACAGAATGTTAGGCCACATTTCTGTGAATAAATTATTTACAGAGAGACACCTGTGCCCTTTTCTTTAAATTTCTTTTCATCTTCTACCTTAATCTTCTCTCCTTACCATCCATATCTAAATACATCACTATTCCATGGAATCATTCAAACTTTTTATATATTCTATGTAATGCAGGCAAATGTGCTTTCTAGCTTCTTCATTCATAGACCTCAAAATTCACTATGTTTAACATTCACTTATGAAGCATTTAGGAATATTCTGTCCCTCAACTTTATCTTTAGATTCTAAAACCAGAGCAGTGCTAGAGCCCAACAGTTTTAAACAGCTGGCTTATCTCTGTCTGATAGTATAGCTGCGCTTCCATAACTAACAATACCTGCACACTGACATGTGGACAGCCTATTTTGTATCTCTTCTACTCTTTACACTTACTGTCAATTTATAGATCTCAATTTTTACTTGAATAAAATATCTATGGATGAATACTTGAATATAAAATAATTCAAAGAAATTGACAAATATTAGGAATTTCCTTAGTGAGTGGCTTTAAAACAAGGGAAAAAACTAAATACAAAGAACATTTCTAAATATCATTATTTTGTAGAATCAAAGAATTTCAGATTTAAAAAGAAATCTACACATCCTTATCCGGCCTTCTGTTTAGTGTTCACACCATTTAAATCAAGGAACTAATTATTGCTCTAGTTCTTTTTCCATTTTACAATAATAAATTAAAATTCTTCTTTACCTACCTCATAAAATACTTTCATAAGTTATCTCTCTAGAATTCCCTTTTGCTTAGGAATTTTTGTTGTTCTTCCTTGTTCTTTCTTCTATAAAATATCTGTTTCCTCTTCCAGGTGATAATTCTTTAAATATTTGAGAGATGTTTTTAGTGTGTTCCCCCTACACATTTCCTTCTGACAACATTAAACATAAGACATGATTTTTCAATTCCACACCATCTGGTTGTCTTTTACTGATTCTATTCTGGTTTTAAAAATATCCATTTTAAATCTACTTCCACTCCCCAACATGAACAGGAACATTGTTTTAATTGATAAAATTATTTGCATCCAATTTCAGTTTCTTGTTTTTTGACCTATTTTCACCTGCGTTCTAAACCCTAACATGGATTATAAATGCCAATTTGAGAGAGGGAAAGTGGGATAAGCAAGCTCCTGACACTGTATTTCCCAATTAAGGCTGAGTTTTACTGTCTGATAATAAATGATGTAATCTAGATATACAGGCTGTTATAGCTATTCTGATGGCCTTACTCTTCTGGGCAGAAAATTCACCCTTGGCCCTGTGTGCAATGTATGCATTAAAGGAAATCCTAATATGTAGCTAGAGTTTTCCTGCCTGGCCCACAGTCAGGACAAATCTCTCTCACCTGCCAGTCCCACAGCTGCTCAGACTCAATCAAGTAAACACAGAGACTTATATTGGTTACAAACTGTATGGCCGTGGCAGGCTTCTTGCTAACTGTTCTTACAGCTTAAATTAATCCATTTCTATAAATCTATACCTTGCCACATGGCTCGTGGCTTACCGGCATCTTTACATGCTTTTTGTCATCGTGGCGGCTGGCAGTGTCTCTCTCTCAGCCTTCCACTTCCCAGCTTTATTCTCCTCCTTGTCACGCCTATACGTCCTGCCTGGCCACTGGCCAATCAGTGATTTATATATTGACCAATCAGCAACACACTTGACATGCAGACCATCCCACAGCACTTCCCCTTTTCTTTTCTTTTCTTTTTCTTTTTTTTTCAAAAAGGAAGGTTTTAACCTTAACAAAGTAAAATTACATATAATTTGGGAATTTGGGCATAGCTTCTCTTACTACTTCCTGCTGGAGGGGAGCGCTGTATCTTATGGGGACACAAAGAAAATTTTAGAATTATGGAATAGTCCATGAGGCTGTATTGTCTGGGCCAGTTGCCTTCAAACCATTCTGGATGTTGGATCCTCTGGGCCATGGTGTCATCGGAGACCTTTCAGGGGGTCTTGGCTGGTCAAACCTGATGTATCTTAATCTGGAACAAATCCATAACCTTTGGCTTTCTGTGGGAACAAAAGCAGAGTCTCCTTTCCAAAGCAACACATCCTTACATCCAAACCTTCCTTTTTGAAAAAAAAAAAAAAAAAGAAAGAAAAGAAAAGGGGAAGTGCTGTGGGATGATCTGTATGTCAAGTGTGTTGCTGATTGGTCAATAAATAAATCACTTATTGGCCAGTGGCCAGGCAGGACGTATAGGCGGGACAAGGAGGAGAATAAAGCTGGGAAGTGGAAGGCTGAGAGAGAGAGAAAGACACTGCCAGCCACCATGGTAAGCCACGAGCCACATGGCAAGGTATAGATTTATAGAAATGGATTAATTAAAGCTGTAATAACAGTTAGCAAGATGCCTGCCATGGCCATACAGTTTGTAACCAATATAAGTCTCTGTCTTTACTTGGTTGGGTCTGAGTGGCTGTGGGGCTGGCAGATGAGAAAGATTTGTCCTCACTGTGGGCCAGGCAGGAAAACTCTAGCTACACTAATATGCCTTTTAAATGCAACTGTGCACCAGTGAGAATGCTGTCTTGTTCCTACTCTTCTTGTTTTCTTTCCCTGAGTATTCAGGCTAGGCATACTTCAGAATCAAAATTTCATTCTTATACCACATCAGGAGTTTTTCACATCACTTTTCCCCACCTAACCACTGCACTGCTATGTGTTTAAACACAAGCATCAGGATTGGTATTTGGATTTTTCTGTCATCAGTGTTAGTGTTGTGGTCTAATATTGAATGTAATCCCAAGATGGTTACCCTGCCTTCCCATGCCTCAGTTATTAAACTGAAAGATCTCTTACAACTCAGAGTCTTTGTGCTGTTCCTCAGCTCCTCTGGGAGGTGTCTTCAGCAAATGCAGTCCTCCTGAATCCAACTGCAAATTAGTTAGTCTGTGGTATTAATCCCGAAGGACATTGAGTGCACACCCTTGGGTGTTTTCTATAAGTAGTTGGTGATGAATTCATGAATAAATCAGAGGTTGGAAGGTAATTCAATACTCTTTTTTTTCTTCTCAAGCTTGGTGTGCACAACCCTCTTTCCAAACTATGACACTGCCAAATGTGAGGGCAACACAAACAAGGAGCTGTGTGACAGAAAGGGTACTACTTAGGAGCAAGAAAACACAAATACAGAAGGAGAAAGTTCCACTAATGGTCCAAGTAAAGCACAAATGCAAGGAAGAGGGTATACATTTAAATGATTTGGAAGCTCGCTGCAACAGCCTGAGAGCACATCCTCTGAAGGATGCTAGTTACAAATCATCACCATTACAGCTGGTGACACAGAATAGCAAAGTAGTTCCCAGTGAAGGAAAATCAGACAGGAGCAGGAAACCCAAAATAGAAATAATGACAATTTTACCGCAGGACATAATGCTGTAGCTCCTTTATTAGACTAAAGCTGAGTGTTAGCAATCATATGCAGAGTAGATATTATAATAGGAGCCACTGGCATTCAAATCACTTGTCATAGCCACACTTTAATCCAATCATGCCACAAAGACAGAAGTAGAGAAATTAAGAGTGCACTAAAAGAAACAGGCAGTAGGGAGGGTGAAGAATGACATGCTCAAACTGCTTAAACTGGTGATTCTCACATTGCAAAGAACTCATGTTGGAAACTGTGGAGGGTACATGTCCTACATACAAATCACACACTGGATAGAACAAGAGGCTTTGTCCTGTCACAGTACAAAATGTCAGAAAAATGTTTATTATTACACAACAAACATACACATTTAAAATCTAATAACCATAGTTCTTGATTTTATAATTCTTAATCCTTAATAGGAAAGCATGGATCAAAGATTATAACATCTGACAACTATGAAACTTCCAACTTACAAATGCATTTCTAAGTGCTAAGCACATCCTGTTTGGTGTCAATGCTCTAAGTATGTTACAAAGCTATAGAAATGTATGATGAGACTAATAACCAAATAAGTGAATGCTGCCCTGCACAAGTTTTCTCCATGACTCTTATTTTCCGAGAAATGCTGTTTCTTTATTTTGAGTGGTTGATTTTTTAATCTTTTTAATACTTATTTATTAATCATTTATTTATGTAGTACATGTATGTGTACATATGTACAAAAGCACACATGTGGTGGTCAAAGGACAATTTCATGTATTCTCTCCTACCATGTGGCCACCAAGGGTCAAACACAGACCATGAGCCTTGTTGGCAAACACCTTTGCCTGATGAGTTCTTTTCTGGAGGTTTTGCTTTTTTTTATTTTGTTTCTCTAGAGGTGATGTTTCACTGTGTAGGCCTATCATCTGGGCTAGCACCTGGTATGTGGTATGCTCAGACTAGTTTCAAACTCATGGTCAACCTCTGCCCTTCATCTCTTAAGTGCTAGGGTCATAGGCATGCACCATCATATCTGACTTACATTTTTGAAATAAACTATAATTAATATTCCTTAACCTGGAACAGTCATATAATTTTATGTAATATACACTAGTTATTTTGCTTTCAAATTGTTTCCTAATGATTGATAAATATTTAAATCAATGAAAAAGAAAGGAAATGAGGTCATGATTGCCTTAAGTCAGTGGTTCTCAACGTTACTAATGCTGTGACCATTTAATACAATTCATGTTGTTATGACACTCAATCATAAAATTTTTCTGTTGTTACATCATAACTGTAATTTTGCTACTGTTATGAATTGTAATGTCAATATTTGATTTGCAAAATATCTGATATGAACCCCCCATGAAAGGTTCATTTGACCCCTATAAGCGGTCATGATCCACAGGTTAAGAACCACTTTCTTAAATGCTGTGTCCCCTTAGCATTCACATTTAGATTTCCACCTCTGAAGTGATAATGTTATCCTTTGGGAGTAAAGTCATGAAAGCATTGACCTCTTAAAAGTTAGTGATCTTATGATATGGTCCCCAGATCGATCTTTGGGACCATGTTCATGAAGTGAAATGGCAGCATTGTGCAAATCAGAGCCTGCCATGATTCATCCTGAACTCAGAGATTTATTAATAGTAAATAGTTGAGTTAATGTTAATTATGGATAGATTTTGCTCAGAGCATCCATTGTTTTTAGAATCTTCTGGGTGTAGTTTCATGGGGGTTAAGCTATGCTATGGTTATTCCAAGGACACTTTCCAGTATGCTTACCTTGTTACAACTTGTCTCCTCTCATAAACTTAGTTATTATATTATGTATTTAGGTTTATATTTATTTAATTGGAGGAGGATGATGGGTGGTGTGTGTGTACTTCATTGCACTATTCAATTAAGCTCTCTGTTCCTAATTTACTACTAAATCCTCCTTTGTCCTTTAGATTTCAAAAAGGGTGTCATAATGTTCTGTATGCCTGTTGCTTTATTTGGCACCTGATTCATGATAGTGACAAAACTCAGCTGTAGGACCAGAAGTGTTATAGTCAGCCTAGCAGTGCACCTAAAACATCTGTTTGATAGCAGCTGACAAAATGTCACACATTAGTGAGCAATCACGAGAAAAACAGATGATGACAGATCCTCAATAAATGTAGTAACAGCAATATGCAAAGACTCTTAGATTTAAGTATTGAGCAGCATTTCATCCTTCCTAAATTTGTCATTTAAAACTTTTAGTAGAAAAGTCCAAACATACTAAAATGAGTACATGGGTCAAGTGAGAGAAGGCTTGGACAAGGCAGATGTCAAAAGATCACACTTGAAAATCCTCATACACTGAATGGAGAGGGGTTGTGGGCTCCAACCCTTAATCGATAAGCTATCTGCAACTGACATCTTGTTGCAAAGGAAAAGTTGCTTATATCCAGTAGAGTATCACAAAGTATAGTAAATATAAGGGTAGGTGCCATCCCAAAGAGCAGATGGCCAGTACAAAATGAACTCAATGACATTTCTGGAGATTTTTTTGTCTCATATTTCTTTGTTTGGGTCTTTTTTTAATCTTACTATTCTTCTGCTTGCATATTGTGGCTTTTGATTTTGTGTTTTTATGGTGAATGAGTGAGTGAGTGAGTGTGTGTGTGTGTGTGTGTGTGTGTGTGTGTGTGTGTGTGTGTATGAAGGGGTGAAATAGATCTAAAGAGAGGGAGATGGGATGACAAAGGAAGGTGATGAAATACCGGTGACATGAAAACAGAGGAAGAGGACTGCAAGAAGGGCTGGGGGGATGAGGGCAATGGAGAGCAAATAAGGGCAAAGCATAATAATGTGTGTGCAAAAAAAATGTCACAATAAAACTCAGTTCTTTATGCATGAATAAAGAGTGAATTGAAAATATTAAGATGATATCTTGTCACAAGACAGCAAATTATTATTATAAAAGCTATCATGGAGAAGTTAATACCATATATCCTAAAATAAAAGCATTATTTATGTATGCACCTCCATTAAGAAAAAGTTCTTAACCTATATAAGTAGATTCCACATCTGAATTTTATTTATTCATCTACTTTTTGATTTTCCCTATATCCTATATAATCTATCCTGTTCTGGAAGTATTTCATTTTAAAAAAAACTTTCAGGAAACCTTTATTCTCACTAAAATTCTCATTAATTAAAAGTATGCATTCTCTATGAGCCTGTGAAACTTAAAATAATACATGATTATTCTTATTACTTGATGTTTAAAGTAGACAATATGTCAGGGCATACCATAAACTCCATTTCTAATTCCCTGCACTCCTCTTTGTGTGCAGTCAAGTCTTCCTGGTCTCTTCCTCCTACAGAACTCAAACTCCCATCGAACTTTCCAGATCCTGCAAAATCTGGTTCCTGCCTCCTTCTTTAACTCAATTTCTCTATTAGTTGTCATTTTGAGCTAGAGAGATATCAGCTACTATGCAAATTCAAAGAAATGTCAGAATAAATGTAGGTTTTCAAATGATTAAGTGTAAATAGTTGAAATATTATTTTCTCGTTGAAAATTGAATTTTGTTATATGATGACCTTATAAAATATTACATTTTAAAACTGCTCCCAAAATCAAGTTTTGCTTAGAAAGTAAAAATAACATACAAATGTTTAATAAAAGGGAAGCACTACTTGATTTCTGATTATCAGAACATTTTAAAAACATAGGCAACCTACATATTATTGGTTCATGTGCATGAACTTTTGATCAATTTTTAACTAAGTTTGTTCCAAAACCATGTCACCTGTATCATGTCACTTGCATTTTTCTTTTTTTTCTTTTAATTTATTTTTAAATAATTTATTCATTTTACATACCAACCACAAATCTCCCTCTCATCCCTCCTTCCACTTACCCTAGCCTCCCCTGCCCCAGCCCATTCCTATCCCTCCTCTAAAAGGGAGTCAGCAAAACCTGGCACATTCAGTTGAGGCAGGATCAAGCCCCTCCCCATTACATCAAGGTTGAGTAAGGTGTCCCACCATAGGTAATGGGCTCCAAAAAGCTACCTCATGCACCAGGGATAGATCCTGATCCCATTGCCAGGGGACCCTCAAACAGATTATGTTACACAACTGTCTCCTGTATGCAGAGGAACTAGTCCGTCCCATGCAAGTGCCAAAACCATAGGTCTAAAATTTGTGAATTTCTACAAGCTCGGTTCAGTTGTATCTGTAGATTTCCCCATCATGATCTTGATCCCCCTTGCTCATATAATCCCTCTTCCCTCTTGTCAGCTGGATTCCCAGAGCTCAGCCTGGTGCTTGGTTGTGGTTCTCTGCATCTGCTTCCATGAGTTATTGGATGAAGGCCCTATGATGACAGTATTCACCAATTTGATTACCAGGGTAGGCCAGTTCAGGCAACCTCTCCACTATTGCTAGTAGTCTAATCTGGGATCATCCTTGTGGATTGCTGGGAATTTCCCTAGCACCAGGTTTCTCCCTTACCCCATAATGTCTCCCTCTGTCAAGATTTATTTTTTCATTTTTTCTATGAAATTGTCATCTGAAACATTCTTTAAAATGAAAAAGATGAGCACATCTGAAATAATTTCAATTTTTTTATTAAAGAATAATATTTATTTATTTTTTTAATTTTTATTTTACAATATAATTTAATTCTACATATCAGCCATGGATTCCCTTGTTCTCCCCCTCCCACCCCCCTCCCCTTCACCCCCCCCATTCCCATCTCCTCCAGGGCAAAGACTCACCCGAGGATTGAGATCCACCTGGTAGACTCAGTCCAGGCAGGTCTAGTCCCCTCCTTCCAGGCTGAGCCAAGCGTCCCTGCATAAGCCCCAGGTTTCAAACAGCCAACTCATGCACTGAGCACAGGACCGGGTCCCACTGCCTGGATGCCTCCCAAACAGATCAAGCCAATCAATTGTCTCACCTATTCAGAGGGCCTGATCCAGTTGGGGGCCCCTCAGCCATTGGTTCATAGTTCATGTGTTTCCATTCATTTGGCTATTTGTCCCTGTGCTTTATCCAACCTTGGTCTCAACAATTCTCACTCATATAAACCCTCCTCTTTCTCGCCAATTGGACTTCCAGAGCTCCACCTGGGGCCTAGCCGTGGATCTCTGCATCAGGTTCCCTCAGTCATTGGATGGGGATTCTAGCATGACAATTAGGGTGTTTGGCCATCCTATCATAAAATTTTGTTGGGGATATTCCATCACACTGTGAACCCCGAGTTTGCATTTTTGTTAATTAAATAAAATTGACTTTGGGTCAGCAGACTGAGTTAGCAACTAGTAGACAGAAAGTAATCATAGAGCATCAGCAGGAATCTGGAAGCAGCAGACACACAGGAAGTAGCCAGAGGGATTTGGAGTGGCCTGGCTTTTCTTGCTTTGGCAGAGCAGAAGGATGCTCTCTTTCAGAGACACCAGCACAGAGAGAGGGTCAGCTAGTTACTACTCTACCTCTCTGAGCTCACAGGGTTTCATCCCAGCCCTTGAATCTCAAGACTTATTTATAAATAGAACAATAGAGATTTAGTTAAAGCTACCTTAAAGGCTGTGGTCTGAATGGCCAAGCTGCTGCCAAAAAAGCAGGTCATTAACTACATAGTCACAATACTACTGAAATAGCAGTAGATTAAGGCACAGCCACTGTGATGAAGTTAAAACAACAGAATTTTTTATGTGATTATATTTTTTTTATTAGAAAAGCTTCCTCTCCTGAACTGGAAATATTTCTTGACCTTGTGAACCCATAGAAATTGTTCTTTTCTGGTTCCTGAAAATACATCCTGTCCAGTTCATCCACTGTATGACAACTGAGGATAACAGTTTGTCTTTTGATAACAGATTGAATTTGGTCTCAAAATGGTTTAGAAGTTTCTTGGATTCAGACACCCATTTTTACTCAAAACACTACAGAAAATAAAAAAAAAAATCACAAAGGAGTGAAGCAAAACCAAGCAACAAAACCCTAAAAATTTTACATACATAATTGTCCTTCCTGATGTACTGAAAACATGCACAAAGATAAAAGCATTCTTTTCCATTATGGTAAAATAAGCTTAAGATAATGTCAGGCACTTGACTGAAATCTTTGTTGGTACATTCTAAAAAATAAGGCAAACAGATTACATCTCTTTTTATTTATGAAGCAAAAGAAAATACAGAAAAATATATATTACAAATGGAAATATTGGAAAAGTTCAGATTTCTCGTAAATGTTAAAAAAAAATTATGTATGCCTTTTTGTATGCCAGTCTGTGTACATGAGTACAGTGGCTTCAGAAGCAAGAAGTGGGCCTCAGATTCCCTGAAACTGGAATTACTAGAAATGGTGAACTTCCCTATATGATGCCAGAAATTGAACTGTCCTATGCAAGAGCCATGAATTCTCTGAACACAGGTGTCATCTGTCCATCCCTCGTTTCACATTTTTGTTGCTCACTTACTCAGTTATCATACAGAGTCATAATCTACTTAATCATTTTTCCCTGATAGCTATGTTTATTGGTGGTCTTAGAAACGATACGAATTTACTTTTAAGTATTATGTACTAGGCACAATGCTTATTCAAGGATTTGCAAACACTTTCTGTAAGGGTGTAGATAATAAATTATGTTTGAAACGAACACAATCACATAACAACTGCTCAACTCAATCCTATGGCCTACGGTATGATAGTAGATTCAGATGGTGGATAAAATGTAGATATGGGTATGATACAGTAAACTTTGTTTACAGACCTCTGTCACAGTCTACCATTGGTTCATGATCTATAGTTGCTGTCCTTATTTATTTTAACCTAGAATATTCAGACTATAAACACACAACTCTCTGGAACCTTGCCCATAATCAATCTTAATAAAAACCACAGCTTTCCTTAATAAAAACCCAGAGGACAATGTCATCAGGTATATAGACTCAAAGCAAGTCATGATGTGGAATAGATTAACGAAATTGGAATCTATTGTAGGATTTCTAATATATGATATTTTATTTTTTTTCAATTACTTTTGACATTGTATTTATGTATATGAGATGGCGTATAAATATATTAGTGCAAGACTTGCAGAATTACACATAATTACAATATCTATGTAACTTGTCAATAACAATATATTCATTTTGAGAATGTGCATTCAATTTTTGTAATTGATATGGCAGGGAATGAAACACTGGTTGTAATGGAGCTAAGAAAAACAGCTAATTCAAGTTCCTGATTACTTTGAATAGCACGTCCATTGATATCATGGTAAATAGGGTTGAAACAGTTTTGAGTGATGAGACTTTCTTCATGTGAAAGGCATTGTCCTTTTTATAACTAGGGATGCTGTTTAAGCACTCTAAAATAGGAATAGCACTCTGTACTTAAGCCTGTCAACAAAGAATGGAGCTCTTCATGGATAGCCAGTAATCTTTGTTTATTTGATTGTTTGTGGTTGGTGGTGGTGGTGGTAGTAGTGGTGATTTTCATCTTCTTGAGGAAGAGATTCCAGGCTGTAAAGTATGTCTTCAGATGCAAGTAAAACTAGAGAAACTGTGCTGTTAAAGAGTGAGGATTCATGAAAAAGAAAAGTAGACAGGACTGATAATGAGTAATTGGTTTATGCTCCTGTATATCCCCTTTACCTTATGCATATACACCACACATATACACCTTCATAGGTACACTGTGCCGTCTTTTCTTAACTGCGAACTCCAGCTGGGAACCAGTTAGTCAGTGATTTCGTGAAACTGCAGTCAAATTGTCTAGCAAGGATATTCCATTGTATCAGTTTCTTTACTTGGTTTCTGTTTTGGAAACATGTTCCATGGAAGTTTCATGCATTGTTGAACTCTATGCTCATGAAGTCTGTGTTTTAAGAAACCCAAGACAAGATCAAGTGTATGATTTTAAAATGTTATGAAATTCCAATAGCATATTAGCTACAAATATGGCTAGTTTATGTTCATATGACCAATTCAATTCAGTATAGTAAATTCAGTTACTAAGACAGAAGAAAATATATAAGCTGAATTAACTGTGATTGTATAAGACTAAGGCAGAATGCATGGGGCCTGCATCAGGTACTTTAAGTATATATTATGACTTCCAGCTTGGTGGTTTTTTTTTTTTTTTGTCAGGGGATTGCTGTAAGTGATCTAGTGGGTCTCTGTTGTTTCTTCTCTTGGGTTCTTTTCTTTGTTTTTCTTTGCTTTGTCCAACTCGATGTGTATATTTTTTAATCCTACATTGTTACTGTGATGATGTATTATGTCCCCAAAATACTGTGTCTCCCAATAAAATTTACTTGAGGACTAGAAGAAAAAGCCAGCCACTATATTAACATAGAAGTCAGGCAATAGTAGAACATTCCTTTAATCCTGTCACTTGGGAGACAGAGATCTGTCTGGATCTCTGTGAGTTCAAGGGCACACTGGGAACAGAGCCAGGCAGGGTGATACATGCCTTTATCTCAGCACTAACCATAGATGTCTGGAAGTCTGTACAAACAGACAGGAAGTGACAGAGCTGTGCAGGAAGAGGAAGTGATGTAGCTGGTCTGAGAGAGCAAATGAGAGAACAGAACAGAAAGGCATATAGATGTGGGTAGACAGGAAGTAGTTCACTTTGGAAGCTGCGGAGTTGGTGAGGTTAGGTTAGCTATGACTTTTCCTATTCCTCTGATCTCTCTCAGGCTTTAACTCAAATTTCTGGCTCTGAGTTTTTATTAATAAGACCAATTAGCAATTCATCTACATATTACTATTCCTTGGAAGCCTATTTGTGAGACAGAAAGGGAGTGGATCCAGATGGGAGGGAAGGTGGAAAGAAACTGTGATAAGAGGAAATAATAATCAGGATATATTATGTGAGAAAAAAATCCATTTTCAATAAAAGAGAAAAAAGAATTGGGAAATTATTTAAGTTCTTTGGATATGTAAAAGAATTAAAAGCAGTGACTGTTTCAGGTAAAGAGAAAAGATCTATCAATAAAAATGTGCAAATGTATCATTTAGAAAAAATGGATGACATAGCCTTCTTGCAATTTTTGTAACATATCATCCTTTGTTGGAAAATGGCTGATGACTGGTCCACTGTCAGTACTATCATAGGGAACACTATCTGATGCTTTACTTCCCTCAGTATGTTTGAACTTGTTTAACAATCTAGCCACCTTCTCTTTTTCAGTCTCTCTGATTGACACTAATGGAACTTCCCTTATTCTAGGTCTCAGTCATTTAAATGGTAGTTCAAACTATTGCCTGTCTCAGTGATACAAAACTGAAACAAATTTATTTCAGATTACTTACTTGTGCTTGGCTGGAAACCTCTGTTTTCCCATTTGTCTCAAGGTTGCAAAGTACTTTTAAATGCTGTGACTCTTATTTTGGGCAAGTACAGAGTACCTTGAAGGCTGTGAGGGTTGCAGCTGCGTTTATTAACTCAGATGTTGTCTAACAGCAGATTGTTGTAAAGACCAGCTGCAGCCCTGCCTAGAGTGCCTGTCTGTGCACTCCATGCCATCTCATGGAAGGCCAGTATCATGAAGGTGAATATAATCTAGCTGTTGCAACATTTCTTTTTGATAATATGGTTTCATTTTAAGAAACTAGGTTCACATTTCTGTTTTATTCTTTATAAGGTAATGCCTCTTGTGGATAATTATATACATCCGTAAAATGGGCTTCATTATAAAATTGAATGAGTTATATATTTTTTAAAAGAAACAACTAGCATTATACTATTTAGCAAATGCAAGTGTGATCTTTGGAAGCATAACTTAGATCTAAGAAGTATCATTTGTTTGTTATTGAAACAGTCTTCCATCAGCTACTTTAATGTTACCAGAAGATACATTTTTAAGTAAAAGTCAACCAACAAAAGAAGGATGGTTCCTTTTTCTTCAGAAACTCTTCAGAGGCATTCTGTTAAGAAATTGAAAGTTGTGCACATATTAAGAAATTAGCCAAACAGTCACACTTTAGCTAAATCTTATGAACACATGTATACCTGCGTCATTTCTTTTATTAGTAAAATTCTTCTCCCAAATGTAAAGACTTCTCATTACTGTGAAATAAAGATAAAATTAGGATTGAGTTTAAGCTACTAAAATTTTAAATTTGCATTACAGTGTTACATACAAGTAGTCTTACTTGATGTCCCAATATTGCTAAGTATTTCTTTTACAAGATCTATAAAGATATGGGCATTTTTTTCTGGATATTGATCCTTTAGAGTGCAGTTTATACAAGCTATTTCTACAAGGGAAGGCTCTTTTAAAATCAGGGAATAGGAAGAAATCTAGAGAGACTAATACTATAATTATGTATCATCTAGAATAGCTTGAGAACTCTCCAAAATTATCTCTTCACAGAGGACCCAAAGGAAATTAAGTGTTCTTAGTACTTTGTAGGTAGAAATAGATGATTCAACATTTTATAAATGAATATGCTAATAGATAATGACTGCTTAGTATCGCACAATTATTTTGAGAGAAGCACTGTGTACAACTATAAAAACAAAAAAGAATTCATTGTAAAGGTAAATAGGTAGTAGTATCGTGGTACCTCTATATAAAGTGTGCTTCAAGAAAAGTTTATGAAATTGAGATTTTAATATAATTCCTTTTTATTTAAGTATAATATTTTGTAGACTAAAAATGCATACTTCTTTTGGTAAAGTATACATTTATTTTTAGTAACATTGAGACACATTTTATTTACACATCCTAAGGTGAATTTTTTTAAAGATAGTACAGTTAGTTTCCTGGTGTGGAATATTGTTTAACAAAGCAAAGATGAGTTACATTTGTTTATGATGCATAATGTTACTTTAACTGTGTAATGGTGTGTAACTTTAGTTTAGGCTGCATTTGTTTAACTATGTAAGGATGTGTGTTTAATTATGGAAAGGTGTTGCATTTGTTTCACCTTGCCTGCCTAAGGCACCTGATTGAGCTAATAAAGAGTTGATCATCAAATAGCTAGGCAGGAGAAAGGATAGGAGGGGCTGGCAGGCATAGGGAATAAATAAGAGGGGGAAATATAGGCTAAAAGAAGAAAGGAACAAGAAGGAAGAGGAGAGATCCAGAAAGACACATGGGGCCAGAAACCAGGCAGCTATAAGCCAGCCAGACAAAGAGACAGCAAGAAAGTTAAAAAACAAACAAACAAACAAAAAAACAAGCCCTGAGGCAAAAGGTAGATGAAGAGAAACAGAAAACAGGTTAATTTAAGTCAAAAGACCTGGCCACAATGATGCCTGAGTCTGAGCACTCAGAACTAATAGTAAGTCTCTGTGTCATGATTTGGGAGTTAGTTGGTGTCCTAAAAAAACAAGCCTGACACATTTTCTTACTTACGAATTATATATTTTCTAGCCATTAGTTTTTGTCTTCAACTAATGTAAGTTAAGTAACTTGTAATTCCTCACATAAAGACATCACATTCAATGTCACCAGCCAGCAATATCTTTCACATTCTCTCCAGGGTCTAGCCCAGTGACACTGTCTGGTTCTTTCCTCCATGAGCCCTCCCTAACATACTAGATTTAGATTCAAGTCACATATCTAGGGCCCTGTAATAGTCTGACCACCCCTGTCTGTGCAAACAAACCTCCAGGATTCCATCAGAATCCACTCTCCCTGTTTCCCAATTCATAGGCCCATTCCAAGCCACATCCAAACTATACCCAGATAGATATATCCCCACACCCTAGGCATAAAACAGGATGTACATCCCCCATACTAGCTCTGTCCCCTCTACTAACCCGATTTATTTATACCTAAGATAACCACACATCTTCTTCCCCAACCTGCTCTGTCCATAAAAAACTGAGAACTAGCAAAATAAATCTAGACTTCACTGAAAAAAACAAAAACAAAAACAAACAATATGAAAGATGAGGATAGTGTTTCCCTTCAAAGCCAAATACTACTATAGACATTTTTGCAAATGGAAATTACCTAGATAAATCCTAGGAAAAAGAATCTAAAATAACAATTATAAATTTCATCAAAGAATTCAAGGAGTTTAAAAAAGAGAAAAAAAGAAATAGCTTAAAAATTTAAGAAGAAAGTATTTAAGGACAATTAATACTCAAGTGATGCCCACAAAAACACAGACATATGACTTATAGAAATGGCAAAGGTAATCTAGGAGTTGAAAATTGAATTCAATAAAGATATGAAAATATTTAGGAAGAGTCAAGCAGAAACAAAGATGGAATTGAAAGACCCAATAGTCTAAGTAGAAAATTCACATGAAAGCTTTATAATTAGAATCAATGAAGGACAAGATGGAATATCAAGAAGCAAAGATAAAGTAGAGGATCTAGACCACATGGGCAAGGGATATGAAAAACTTTTGTAAACACAGGAAAAGAAGAAGAAATATGGGACATCATGAAAAGATAAACCTTCAAATTATATGCATAGATAAGGGAGAACACAACTCAATGTCATAGACCAGATCTTCAACAAGATTACAAAAAAGAAAAAATAAAGCTAAAGAATAACATAATCATATAGATACAAGAAGCACTTATAACATGAAATGGTTGAGAAGAGAAAAGGAAATACCCATAGCATATCATGTTTAACCACTAAATATGCAGATCAACAAAGTATACTGAAAGCTGCAAGAGAGAAAGTACAAGTTACATATAAAAGTAAACTCATCAGAATGACTGATTTCTCAATAGAAACGTTGAAAGACAGAAGATTCTAGAACAATTTGTTCCATGCCATAAAAGAATGTGATGGCCAAACTAGATCAATATCCCCAGCAAAACTATCCACGATAGTTGAAGGAGAAAAAAATCTTTCCATGACATAAATAGTTCAAAAAAATCATATCCCACAAACCAAACCTAAAGAAAATACAGTATGCAATATTTTCAGCTTATGAGATGAATTAACATATCCAAGATATACTTCTTGTGAAAAGAAATATAAAACCATGATTACTAGAATACTAAGTACCACTAAGAACACAAAAATAACAAAAGTCATTACGTTGTTGAACACAACACACATGCTTCAATAATATTTTTAAATTTTCAATTCTCCAACCCAAAGTGACACGGTAACTAAATGGATCAAGAAACAAAATATTTCTTTTGTGTGGAAGAAACACATCTTACCTTTAAATATAGCTATGACTTTAGAGCAAATGGATGTAAAAAGTACTTCAGATACATAGGACCAGAAAGCAAGCACACATTGCTTTCCTGTTATCTGACATAACAGATATCAATCTAAAATTAATCACTCCATCTAATCAAAGAAACAGTTTACCAGAAAGAGATACTTTACATGTTTCTTTTCTTTTCTTTCTTTTTTTTTTTTCAAAGAAGAAAGCCAAGAGGTCAGAGCTAAGAGCTAAAGCCTTATCCTTCCTCCTGCGGTGGTCCTACCTCTCTGAAAGAGAGCTACTTCCTGTGTTAAAGTCTTTATAAAGACTTTCGGTTCTGCCTTCTCCTTAGTTGTAAAACCAACCACATGACCTCCTCGTCACTGCCTGTCTGTACAGACCTCCAGGTCTTCTATGGTTGGTATTGAGATTAAAGGCCTGTGTCTCCAATGCTAGCTGTATCCCTGAACACACAGAGATCTACCTAGCTCTTCCTACCAAGTGCTGGGATTAAAGGCATGCACCACTACAGCCTGGTTTTCCTATGGCTTGCTAATAGCTCTGACCCCCGGGCAACTTTATTTATTAACATACAAATAACATTTTAGTACAAAATAAAATAACACCATAAAGAGATACTTCTTTAAGAAGATAATCAAGATTGAAAGAGCCTTGACTCAACTAATCAAAAGAAAGAGGAGGACCCAAATAATGAGAATCAGAAACATGAGAAAAACATTATAACAGACACCAATGAAGTTCAGAATGCCATAAAGAATACTGTACACTATTAAATTGTAAAACCTCACAGATATCAATTATTTTCCAGATTCAGTCAAACAGCCAAAATTTAACCAATAAGAAAACCACCTAAATAAACCCATAGCAAATGAGGAGATTGAAATAGTAAATGAAGCTCAACTCAAGAGGTTTCAGAGAGGAACACCATTAGGAAACTGAACTAGAAACTATTCTTGTTATATTTTGTCAAATAATTTGGCTACTTTTGGCTCGTCCTAAGAATCTGTCTGGGGCTAATGAAGAGTTTTGGATTTGTTTCATTAGCAGAGACGATTTCAAGACATACTAATATTGAGAGTGTCACATGGTTGTTAGTGATCACCTTTATTTAGATCTCCAGTGAAAAAGAAGCAGGGAAATAAAAAGAAAGGCAGATCATGCAGTCTGAGAAGAAAAGGAGCACCAGGATGTTTAATGTTGGAGCTATAGCTTATTATGAAAGAGAAAAGGATAAAGGAAGTAAAGGGAGAGGTGCTCTCAGGGTGAGACACCCACCTACTTAATCATGCAACCTATCAAAAGAAAGGTCTAAGGAATTATCTGTTGCTAGAAAGCAATAACAAAACAAAGCTTATGCAAGTATGATTTAACATGTGGGCAGGGTCCCTCCCAAGAAGGCAGGAGAAATTTGGAGCATCTGCCACGTGATTATGGCCTTGGGGTCATGAAGGATACAGGAATAAAGGTGTTATGCAATCTTCCTCCATGGTTAAGAAAAGCACCTCAGGGCCAGGCACATGTCACAGGAGTTCTTGCATGAAGACCTTGTGAAACCATTTCATGAAGCTGTGAAAGTCAAACATCAATTTCCCTGGAGACCCTCCATGTGCTGGAGATGCCACAACTGTGAAACATCTGCCCAGGAGAGCTTCATATAGAGGGTAAAACCTGTCCAAGAGCATGAAGTGTGTTTCAGGCAGCAAAGCTGGAAGAGAAGAGCTTCTTATCCCTTTGACATTAGACATGGAACCAGAGGATTTGATATTTGCCCTGCTGTGTCTCTGTCTTGGTTTGGTCCAGTATTTCCTTATAAAGCCTTCATTTCTACATTTGGTAGTGATAATAGATACTTGTGCCATTTTATGTTGGAGGTATGTAATTTGATTTTTGACTTTACAGGAGGTTACAACTTAACAATTGCCTTGAGTCTCAGAAGAAGGCTTTGAAACTGTGAGAGACTGAAAGATGACTGGGTACTTTTAAACTGGAGTAAATGCATTTTGCATTACTATGGTCACAAATATGGAAGCCAGGAAGTGGGACATGGTGGTTTGAATAAGAATGGCCCCTGTAGGCTCTTACTTTAAATGTTTGGTCCCCAAATGGTGGAACTTTTGGGGAAGGATTAAAGTTGAGGCCTTGTTGGAGGAGTTGTGTCCCTGAAGGAGAGATTTGAGGGTTTCAAAAGTCCATGCTATTCCAAGGATCTCCCTCTTTTTTTTTTTCTCAACATGCAATCTGTCTCCAACTTATGCAGTGCCAGACCTGCCTGTCTGCTGCCATGCCTTCTGCCATGATGGTCATGGACTCCAATTCTCTGAAACAGTGAGATCCAAAATCAAGTGCTTTCTTTCATAAGTTGTCGTAGTCATGGCACTTTGACACAACAATAGGAAAATTAACTAAGACAACCCATATCTATTACTTTATGCAACAGCTAACTCCAATAGACCAAAAACCTAAATGTGAAGCTTGAAAGACTGAAATGACTAGGAGAAAACATAGGAAGTACCCTATGTGATACAGTTGGAGAAAACGACTTTCAGACTAGGACTCCATTTGACAAAGAATTGAGGCCAGCAACTGATAATTAGTACCTCAGGAAACCAACAAGCTTCTTCCCAGGATGGGAGAGAATATTTGCCAGTTGTACATTTGACAGAGGATTAATATCCAGAAAATATAAAGAACTAAAACAAAAATAAATAATTCATTCCAAAATGGGTCTTGGATTTGAATATAGAGTTCTCAAGATATGGTTTCTCTGTGTAGTTTTTGGTGCCTGTCCTGGATCCTACTCTGTAGATCAGACTGGCCTCGAATTTGCAGAGATCCACCTGGCTCTGCCTCCCCAGTGCTGGAATTAAAGGCGTGTGACACCACCACCCAGCTAGAAATATTTCAAAACATGTTCATTATCCCTAACAATTAGGGAAATGCAAATTAAAACAACTCTGAGATTTCATTTCACACCAGTCAGAACGTCAGTGATCAACAAAACAACCAACACCAAATGCTGGAGGTGATGAGAATAAGAGAACACTCACGCACTCTCCATAGGATTGAAACCTGATGCACCCACTCTGGAAGTCAGTGTGGAGAGTTTTCAAAAAGCTAAAATGAAATCTATCATAAGACCCAGCTAAACCACTCCCTGACATATGCCCAAAGAATTCATGTCTTACTCCAGAGATGCTTGCTCTGCCATGTTTAAAGAACACGACACAGCATAAGACAATTAGGACAATTGCCAGGCAAAGGACATGTAAACTGAGGTGTAGCTATGAACAGGTAGGTGTACTGTGTCTTTTGTGGGTGATGAATCTGGTTCTAGCTCTAAAGGTCATATAGTTTTGTAAATAGAGTAAAAACCACTGAACTGTACACTTTATTGAACTGCATAGTTCACAATGATTAATTTCATTTTGTGCAAACTTTACAGTTTATTTTTTCTCAGTTTGAAAATGGTTGTCTGTGATTTTTTGTGTTATATTGCATATTAGTAAATGCAAAATATATTGTATATATAATTGGCCTATTTTATCTCTTTCCTGTCTTTTAAAAACATTATTTTGCTTCTAAACTAGACATAGTGACTCAGATTTCTAATCCACAAGATTGAGAAACCAGATTGCTATGAATTGAGGCTATCCTGTACTACATAATGACTATTTTGCCCAAGTGGGCTACAGAGCAAAACCTTGTCTCAGGAACACAAACAAAATTCAGCATATAATGTATGTGTGTATATAAAGATGATTTACATACTATTAACACATCGTCTTAATTTGTTTTAATCTACTATGTGATGTGGGTGGGTGGACTTAGCATAAGGAAGGATGAGTAATGAAAGATGAAAAAATCAATTAACACTATTTTAGGCTGTGATTTTATGATTTAAGTAATCAAGTATATTCATATATGTCTAAAAATGGGTATACTGAAGAATCATCAAAGAGGGTTAGTTATGAGATTCTATCTACTTGAGGCACAACTAATGAAGTAGGCACTGGGAAACAGGCAGCTGAATCTTTCCAATTATTTGGAGTTCACATTTCTCTCGGCCAGCTAGTTCTTTGTGTATATTAGCTGAAATACATTTGATTAAGTAGAGAGGTTGAATATGACTTTTTTTTTCTATTGCTCAATCAAAGCGTACAACTTACAAACTTCTTAAAATGTGATCATGAAATTCTTGATCTTTTCTGTTTCTTCAGTGCTGAGGACATCATAGTCTCAATTCGGATTATTGTGTTGGATTATAAAGGGGCTTTCTTTTTCAGTGCATTGAGAACAACAGTGAAGGTGCTACCCAGTGCTATACTTGTGGATTAATCACAAAATCTCTAGCTACTTGTACCAAAACTCAAAAGTTTGATAGGAGGGGTATGACATGACATTCCTTCATAGCTGCAGACTCCAAAGTTTCTCACTCCCTCCATGTTGTCCAATTCTTTTTGGAAGAGCAGGCAGAATGATTTTCCAAGGCAGAGGTGGAGGATGACTTCAAGAAAATAGAATTATTCATCTACACCAGGGCAGATGCACATATGACCTCAGACTGTGACAGCATACACACACCTGCACATTTCAAGCCAGACAAAACCTATCATCATCAGGGAAAGGATGTGAGCACAAATCCCATCCCTAGCCAAGAAGCTATTCAGAATTTATAGCTGCTGGGAGAGGGAAAATCAGTTTTCTTTCATGCTATGACATTGTGGGTATAACAACCACACTATAGGACAAGTCCCACACCCAGGGATAACTGATCAGAGCAAAATGGACTCCACTGTTTTCTATTGTTTCTTTATTTTGTTTTGTCTTGTTTTTGAGAGAAAGAATATCAATTGAATGGGTAAGGAGGTGATGGAGCATCTGGGAGAAACTAGGGGAGGGGAAATACTATGATCAAACTGTATGAAATTACCAAAGAATGAACTAAGACATTGGAAACATTTAAAGAATATTTTTATGTGACAGAACTGGTTACAAGCAGAGTACCCTTCCTAGACCAGAACCACCTACAGCATCCTTTGAGAGATACAGAGCTTATTCATTTTAAAAAGAACACTAATTGGGGCCAAAGTATAGCAAGAAAAATAATTCACGAAAGTATTTTAATCTGTGCCACTAGGTATATTGTTGTTCCTGGACATTAGATAAAGGAGGTTGGATGTCTTTAATCTCTTTCCAACTTTGAAGAAAAATGAAAGAAATTCTTTTTCAGTCTAACACTTGGCAAGGCTTGTGAGGACTCAGTGAAATTTGCTACTTCAAGGGAAGAGCCATTGTACTTTCAACTTTGTGAGCTACTGACCTATTTCAAAACAAAATCTCCTGAAATGTTCTGGGAAAACACTAAAAATTAAAAGTCATAGAGAAAAAAAACCCCCATCCCAACTTGGTATATGTGTAGTGTGTTCATTTCCCTCAAAAGTGAAGGTCAATGACTAAAAGTCTTGAAACTGCATAATCATGGACAGTGAGACTACAAGGACAGTTCAAGAAAAACATATCTCATTAAATCTGTCTGTATCTTTTGTGTATAGCAGGACTTCCAAACTCAATATCTCTTAATTTACTCTCTATTTTTTGTTTTACTTTTCACATATGGAAAATTTTGGGGTTTATTTTATTAGATAGTTGAAATATAAACTCAGAAGAAAATAATTTTTTCACCCCATTATCAAAAAACAGAGATTTGGAATTAAATTAAAAAATATGCTACCAAGCATTTTATATCATTCAATGAAATCTGATCAACAACAATGAGGAATTATTATGATATTATAATAGATACCAATTTCTACAGCAGATACTTTATATTGAGCCAATGCATTTTAATTTTTTCCATTTTTTTTATTTATGAGGAGGTTCCAGGTGTTCCACATGCCACATACAGAGGTCTGAAGACATCTTTTGTAAGCAGTTCACACCTTCCACCATGTGGGTTCCCAGGATTGAACTCAGGTCATAAAGGTTGACAGTAAGCACCCTTACTGGCAAAGCTATCTCACTGGCCCAGTCCAAGGTAATTTTTAGAGAGCAAAACCTGCACTGATGATCCTTTAATATCTCTGGGGAAAATCCACCGATGTACCATGCTTCTTATAAAAGCCTTTATTTATTTTTTTAAAGATTTTTATATTCTGTATGTGAGTCCTCTATCTGCATGTACAACTTTATGCTAGCAGAGGATGTCAGATCCCACTCTAGGTTGGGAGCCACCATGTGGTTGCTGGGAATTGAACTCAGGACCTCTGGAAGAGCAGCCAGTGCTCTTAATCACTGAGCCATCTCTCCAGCCCCAAGCAATACCCCCTTCTTTTAAATTTGTTTTCAGGTAATAATTTTCACTTGATAGTGAAACAGTTGTGAGCAGTTTGAAATTATTTGCCAGTAGCCCATATATTAGTGCAAAATTCTACCAGGGGACTCATACAGCTGATAAACACCTTCAGTGATGTGGCAGGATACAAGATTAACTCAAACAAAAATCAATAGCCCTCCTTTATACACATGATAAATGGGCCAAAAGAGAAATCAGAGAAATATCAGCCTTTACAATAGCCACAAATAATATCAAATACCTTGGGATAACTCTAACTAATCAAGTGAAAAACCTGTGTGACAAGAACTTTAAGTCTCTGAAGAAAGAAATTGAAGAAGATATCAGAAAATGGAAAGATCTCCCATGCTCATGGATAGGAAGGATTTACATAGTAAAAATGGCAATCTTACCAAAAGCAATCTACAGATTCAATGCAATCCCCATCAAAATCTGAACACAATCCTTCACGGACCTGGAAAGAACAATACTCAACTTCATTTGGAAAAACAAAAAACCCAGGATAGCTAAAAGAATCCTGTACAACTGAGCCACCTCTGGAGGCATCAGCATCGTTGACATCAAGCTCTACTATAGAGCTACAGTAATAAAAACAGCTTAGTATTGGCATAAAACTGACATGTGAACCAATGGAATAGATTTTAAGACCCTGATATTAACCCACACACCTATGAACACCTGATTTTTGACAAAGAAGTCAAAACTATACAATGGAGAAAAGAAAGCATCTTCAACAAATAGTACTGGTATAACTGGTTGTCAACATGTAGAAGACTGCAAATTGATCCTTATCTGTTGCCTTGCACAAAACTCAAGTCCAAGTGGATCAAAGACCTCAATTTAAAACCAGTTACACTGAACCTGATAGAAGAGAAAGTAGGAAATAGTCATGAGCACATTGGAACAGGAGACCACTTCCTAAATATAACACCAATAGCACAGATACTGAGAACAACAATTAATAAATGGGACCTCCTGAAACTGAGACGCTTCTGTAAGGCAAAGGACACAGTAAATAAGACAAAACAACAGCCTACAGAATGGGAAAAGATTTTCACCAACCTCACATCTGACAGAGGGCTGATCTCCAAAATATATAAAGAACACAAAAAACTAGACAGCAAAATAACAAACAATCCAATTTAAAAATGGGTAATAGAGCTAAACAGAGAATTCTCAAAGGAAGAATTTCAAATAGCCAGAAGATATTTAAGGTATTGCTCAACATCCTTAATAAACAGGGAGATGCACATCAAAATGACTCTGAGATACCATCTTACACATGTCAGAATGGCTAGTATCAAAAGCACTGCAGACAGCTTATGTTGGAGAGGATGTGGAGCAAGGGGAACATTCCTCCACTGTTGGTGGGAATGCAAACTGGTACAGCCACTTTGGAAAGCAGTATGGAGGTTTCTCAGAAAATTGGAAATCAATCTACCTCAAGACCCAGCTATACCACTTTTGGACATATACCCAAGGAATACTCAATCATACCACAAGGACATATGCTCAACTGTGTTCATAGCAGCATTATTCACAATAGCCAGAACCTGGAAACAGCCTAGATGTTCCTCTACTGAAGAATGTATTAAGAAAATGTGATACATATACACAGTGGAGTACTACTCAGCTGATAAAAACAATGACATCATGAAATTTGCAGGCAAATGGATGGAACTAGAAAATATCATTCTGAGTGAGGTAACCCAGACTCAGAAAGACAAACATGGTTTGTACCCACTCATAAGTAGAAACTAGATATAAAACAAAGGGTAGTCAGGCAGCAACCCACAACTCCAGAGAAGCTAACTAACAGGGAAGACCCAAAGAGGAATGCATGGACCACCCTGGTAAGGGGAAATAGATGAGATTGTCATGAGTAAAGTGGGGATGAGGGGTTTTCAATGGAGTGTAGTGGATAGGCATGAGAACAAATGGGAATGGGATGGTTGAGCTAGAACAGGGAGGGAGGGGGAAAGCAATGAAAGAGATACCATGATACAGAGAGACATCATGGGGATAGAGAAAAAGCCAGTGCTAGGGACGTTGCCAGGAATTCCTAGGGATGCCCCTAGCCTGGGCTACTAGCAATAGTGCAGAGGGTGCCTGAACGGAACTGGCTTGCCCCAGAGATCAGACCAGTGAGTACCCTAACTATCATCACAGAACTTTTCTCCAATATAATTTTCTGAAATAGGTCAGAGAAAACTGTTACCTAATTTCCTATTTCTGACATTGGTCAATTCTCTCACACTTAGCCCAATCAAGAGAGGGTAGAGCCTTGTCTCTCTATGGAAAACATTCCAAGAGTCACAGTAATGTATATACACACCACAAAAATACATAGAGACAGAAACTGGACTTTAGGATTTATGGGAGGTGTTAGGAGTCATTATTATGTACTGTCTAATATTAGATAAATAGTTAAATCAATTTCTCTTTAAATAGAAGCAATCATTTTTATTTATGTGTAAAATTGAGGTATCTCAACTGTAAATTGAAAATTGCAAAATGTTTAATCAAGGAAGGTTGATTAATTTAGTTAAAGTTCTTAAAATTTATCTATCTACTGACCCACTTGGAGCTGGAGTACTCAGTGCTAGAAGCTGGCTATGAACTTATTGTGAAGATATTGGGAAGTAGATTAATACAGAAAGTTCAGTGTAGGTTTGCAGGTAAGATTGTGCTTCTTTCTGAGGCAGATGTGTAAAGCCCATGTTTCCTAGACACATCTGGTACACCTTATATCCTAAATGCTTGCAAATTCATTGAAGGCAACTGTAATTTGAACATGTCAAACATTATTAATTAAAGAGAATATTTACCAAAATGATTATTCTTAAAATATTAACTTGAAGATTTTCTAGTAGTCACTAGAAATCATTGCCATTTATTATTATGATTTCCACAGATCAAGATTATAACTTCTTCATAAAAGGGAATTTTTATCTTATTTTCTGAAATTAGTGGAAGTCATTCCAACTTGTTAAAGGCAAATTATCACTAGGAAACATGCTCCAAAGAAGGTTTTAGCAGAGCTGTTCTTTGTCCTTACTGAAAGTGATCATTCCCTTAAGAGTGTATTCTGAATGACATCGCTTTAGGGTTGTATTATAGTACCAGCTTTGTTTGGGCTGAATAGCCTGGTTTCATGAACTTTGTTCTATACTCTGAAATGAGGCAACACACCAGGAAATGCTGAAGAACAGAAAACATTATCTATTGCATTTTTTCATAACCCCCTTCAAAGAAGCACGGACGGTATGTTGGAATGGCCCAGTCAACTGTCCACCTGCTCTCATAAAAACATTAACCTCAGAAAAAGTCTTGTAATTTGTTCAGTAATAAATCCAGGTGCTTGTCAGAATAAAAAGACAGTGTGATACAAATGGCTTGTACCTAGTTTCTCAGGTGAATTGCAAACACCTGTATGTGCTGTGTTTCTATTCAGAAAAGGTAGTAATGCATCTGGTAAGAAATTATACAAGCATACCTACACCCTTCTCAAACTCATGACTGCCAGGTTGTCTGTGAGGAAAGGACTGTGCTGAGTTCAAGTTATGGGATACCTGGAAACACTGGCATTTGTCAAATGATGTCCTGTGAAAACAGAAATGGTTCAATTTTAGCTAAATGGTTTTCCAAAGCCTCCAGAAGTATAAGATTGGGTAGTGTGATTTTAACATTTCATCATAAGTACTATCTCATTTTTCCTATTAATTTTTAAAATTTCTCCTCTTTCCTTATTTTACCAGTGTTCACAGGGAATTCTAACCCTTGAAAAATATTTATGTTTTTAACATAAAATTACAGTGAAAGTGGGGTCACTAGATGTTGAGTTAAAGGAACTCCTTAATCTAAACTGACAAGATTTTCTCTATTCCTAGAACAATTTCAGGTTAAGGCACTGAAAATAAATCCCATGCTTGTTCTCACCTGAATACTCGTGCATGCTCCCACTAGTCCATGTAAGAAAGCACATTCAGAGTAGAATAATGAAAACTAAATCAATGGCACTAATTTTTTTTTCTAGACATGTCAGCATAACTATCAAGAGTTGCACACCTCATTTTCCATCTCTGACGATGGGCACAGCTGTCCCATAAAGACACACTGTAAGTGTTATCATGCTTAGTTTCTGTAAAACAAGAAGCATCCAGAATTTAACTCAATAGGAATTGCAGAAAGAGATTAAAATAATGGCTTTCGTGGCAAAAGACTGCTGTGATGACAGTTAGCTAATTTTCCAGGCCTGAGAATTTCAAAAAAATGTTTTGACAACCAACAGTGAAAAGCTTTCATCTTTGTTTCACTCTTACACCAAGTGCCAGGTTTGCATGAATTTGTAATCAGGATTTCCTCAGATGCACGCAGATTAGCATCTCTGATTTGTTTTCCATTATCACATGAAGTCTCCTCACACTTTGAGTGTCCTACACTGTTTTAAAGTTCTTTGGAATGATAATAAACTAATCAAAACACCACAAGCATTATGGCATCTGCACAGAAAATTGAAGAATATATAAAACATTGCAAAAGTAAGGAAGAAATAGGCACAGATGAAGAATTCTGTTGTTTTAGGTTTTCTAAATTAGATCACATGTGAAGGGATACACTGTGATGTCAAAAAAGGGGGAGAGCTTCTTCTTTACTCTGTTGAACTTGGTATGTTTGCTCTCCTTATTTTTCTTTTTCTTTTTGCACTAAATCTGCAAAAGTTCCAGAGAAGTTTGTGTCTAATTTCACATACATGGAGTGAAACACAATTATAGAGCTTTCCCTAGAATCTGTAAATCTACAAATGTCTGTGTTTTTCTTCAAAACCCACAAAATAGTATATATGTGATACTTTGTTGCTTGTAATACAACACAGCAAAGGCTTCTGGGCCCAAATTACAGGAATACAATATCGTCTCTCTTCACTATTCATAATTATCCTCTGAAATTCAGTAAGAAATTACAACATTTTTGCTTTTTCTGAATCCCAGGCTACCTGTACACAGATCTTTTACATGGAATATATTAAAGCCAAGTGTTATGAGTATTTTTTAGCATATTTATTCTCTTGAATTTACATGTTGACATTTATGGGTCACCTCACTGCTTTGCATTTTTTTTTAAATTTGTTTATTATGTATACAGTGTTCTGCTTGCGTATATCCCTTCAGGCCAGAAGAGGAAGCCAGATCTCATTTCAGATGGTTGTGAGCCACCATGTGGTTGCTGGGAATTGAACTCAGGACCTCTGGAAGAACAGCCAGTGCTCTTAACCTCTGAGCCATCTCTCCAGCCCTGCTTTGCATTTTTTTTTTGTGGTTCTAGTATGCCATTCTCATTTGTGTTCATACATTAGGGGCCAAGGGCCAATATAGATCAACAGGAGGCTTCTTTTAATGGGATTATGGGCAGATCATTCTGATTAATGCCTAAACAATATCGTGGCGAAGGAGATGTGTAATGAATTGTTGAGCTCTGAAATTACTTTGATTTTATTTGTAGTTTGATACTAGTGAAAAGAGAAATTTAAAAAATGAAAAATAAATACACATGCTTGACAGTAAATCAGAGGATAATAAAGAATATACATTTGCATATATCATCTATCTCCCTGACACGTCCAATTCTTTGGTGACATTAAGTGCATCATATCTACCCAATGATCCTGAAAGCTAGAGATTATCAATATTTTGTAATAAATAAATTAAGCCCTTTGATTATTAAAATTACCCATAGTTCAATTAAAAGTGAAAAGGTGCCTGTTCAACTCCAGTGAGACATATTGTGAAGTTTTCCTGATAAAACTGCCTAGTAAAGTAGGGTATATTGAAAACTGCTTGACTCATGGGTATGAGGAATCCACAGGAACAAAACAGATCTTAACTGCAAAGCAAGCCAAAGAACACCTGATTGTAGAAAGTGAGGGACAGGCATAAGAGAAGACTTACATAGACAAATAACAAAAAAACAAAATCCAGCCTCCTCGGGCAGAGAAAGCAGACAGACGGGCACCCAATTTAGGGGAACATGAATTACAGCATGACGGATGGTCCTTTCCTTGTAGCTAATACATCCTCCCAGAAGGTACTGCCAGGCACTCTCAGGAAAAGAGCACCAAGGCTTATTCCCAGCATCATTCACTGTTAGGTGCTTTTGAATAAGCATCCACCAGACAATGGTAAGTGATGAGTGTATACAAGAAGACCAGATTTAAGATTAGACCCACAAGCATCCTTTGACACTTCTGTTCAGGTCTCATAGTCGGCTTCCTGCTAAGAGGCTTTGCATATGTTTGGTCATTCTCCCCGTGTAGCATAATTTGACTGTTAAAGTAACCATGGAAAAATAAAATGAACATTGGAAAACATCAAGCAATGGCAAGAATGGCCTTAAGTGTGCTCAGTAATAATTGTATAAAATCATAAATCCTACAAACAGCCATTGTGAATCCAAAATACAGATTGCATCAATAAATAATCAAAAATCCACTTGGGCACAGTACTGATGACCTGGATTCTGGTGCTCTGAGAAGCCACATTGGAGGCTTACATTACAGAAGTCCACAAGGTTACTGGGTCTTTTTGCCAGTAGCCACATGCTATCTAATAGATATTCAAAAAAGAAAACAGCTTTATAATTCATCCTAATGCTAATTAATCACAGATATATTGAATAGTTGACTCAGTCTGATTTAATAAATTCAAGTTTGTAGAACAATATACCTTAGAGCTGTTTTTAAATTGTGTCTTTCCCCTACACTAATTACATGACAAGCTTGCTTTTTATGCTTTATATAATCCTCACTTGCGTTCTCCCTCTGTAATTTTGTAATACTCATTATTTTCTGAAACTCACACTGGATGAAGCTTTTTCATCTAAAGTTCACCATAGATCCTTCAATATATTTTGATGCCTTAGGTACTGAATTTGATGAAACACTCCCCGTGAGTAGAAAACAAAACAAGTGTAAACAAAAACCAGACACAGAAAGCTTCAGCTTATTGCTAGGAGGATGTCAATATAAACAGAACACTAAAATTATTAATAAAAAAATCCCTAAGTCAATACTTATGTTATTTTGCTTCTTTATCTCAAGTTGACAAAAAAGGACTCAAAAAGTACTTCTTTTTTTATTATTATATGTACTTGTATTAACAAATCACCCATTATAAATTATAATTAAAATTCCAAATTGAAGAAGTCCTGTAGTTGGCATTATTATTAATACTCAATTAATAACTTTCAATATGGTAAAACAAATGTGATGTGTTTACTTCAGGAATGCTTAAAAATAGGTTTCTAGGCTATTTACTAAAAACCATTCAAAATGATTTATATCAGAAATTATAATATACATGTGCATATTCTAAATTTAAACTTCACTTCCTCCTCTTGCATACATGCATTCACACAGACAATACATCTTCACTGTATTACGTCAACAACAGTGCTACAAAGTTCATGTCTTGAGCCAATTTTATAAGGTATGTAATATCCTTTATGTAAGTCATTATACTTGAATTATGAAAATAACTACAATGTGACCTTTCAGTCAGAGCCCTTGTGAACATAATCTTATCGCATTATAATGCAGTTTTTAGTAATACATTTGATCATAGTCATGCATGCCATTTCAAAGGTATTGTTGTATAAACATGAATACTTAAAAGTTAGATTAACACATCTATATGAATCTTTATTTTGTAGTCAGTGTCAAAGTCACCACAATTGCTAGTTCAAATGTAGTTTTATTAGAAGTCACCCAAAGTACTTAAAAACCAGAACCTGCCCATGAATTCTTGGTTACTGCATTCTCCTGCTCCTTTCTCAGCCATGGTTGTTTTTCAACAGCTGCCTCATGTAGGCCAGTTCTCATTGACTGTGCACACCCCAGGGCTTCTGGGCACATTTTCTCCCCTTACATAGCTTATACAATCTCCTAGTGTGCTCCAAATGCCAGCTCAGCTTGATTCACTTTGGATTCTTTTCCTGAGAGAGCCGCTCTATACTCTACACCCATAGAAACCTTGCCATATCAATATGCAACGGCAACATTTATTATACATTCATTGTTTTGTGATGGAAGTCTTTTCTTAGCACTTCCCAAGAATAAGCACTCTTATAAGTATCGTCACCACAAGTGTACAGTAGTGCTCACTGATGGATTTCTCTTCTCTAACTGAAACAATGTACTTTGACCAACATCTAACTTTCTCTTAGTCCTATCCCTTGGTACTACTTTTTTCTTTTAATCTATTTATAGGTATTTGACCCTTTTCAGATTCTCTATATAGATAAGATCCTCAAAATATAAAGAAATTTAAAAAAAAAGACAGAAAGGGAGGGAGGAAGGGAGCTAGCTGTTCGACAACCAGGTAATCCTTTGTGGGTACCTTCCCAAAAGGTATGAAGACAGTTCCTTGAGGAGGTTCCTGTGTCATGTTCACTGCAGCATTGTACGCAACAACAGAAATGTTGAAACAAGAGTCTCCATTAACAGATGAATGGATAAAGAATGTATGCTATACATATGTACGGTGACATACTTTTCAGCATTAACAAGGTAAGAAATCCTACCACGTATGATAGAATCAATGAACTTGGAGGATGATATGTAAAGCAAATTAAGCCAGGCACAGATGAATATTTTCTGTTGCTTCATTATGACTTATTTAGTTCCTACTAATTTATTCAACCTGCCGCTGAGACTCCTTCACAGCTTCACTAGCTGTAACACCTCAGCACCTTCAGTCTGATGGGATTAGCATATCATTTGTATTTTTACACTTTAAAGATGAAGAAAGATGCTACAATAGATGGCTGTACAGAAACTGGTGTAAAAATGAATAAAGGTAGAAAGCAAACATATTGCCGTATTCTGTAAGGAATCAGCAAAGCTGATCCCTTAAGAAATTAAACAGAAGGATAAAAAGAGATTTTTCTCCAAGAAACCATGTTCCTATTATATTTCTGTTGCTGGCCTCTGAAAACTAAAATGTCTGAGAAAAGATTGCTATGATTTCAGTGAGCTATAAGGAAGCATTCTGGTAAAATAAACAAACAAACAAAAACCACCAAATTAAAATTGCCTTAAGTAAGGGTTGAATTATAGACACATTGTGGTAGACATAACACTTTTATTAATAAAAATTTTTAATATGAAATGAAATGTGGAATGAAATCATGTCTCATGTAATTTAAATGCAACTACATTCAATACATGGCCTATGAAATATCCGTGTACATTCAATAAATGTCCTATGAAATAATCATGTATTATACATAGATTCCTTCAGAACTAATTCTTGACCAACTGTGAAAATGTTAACTAAGGCATGTACTAAATCTGCCTTCACTTAAACCCCTTCATTTCAGATTCTTTCAGGTGCTAATTAGCTAACTCTTACTGTGGTCATTTTCTTTGGTCCCTATTGCATTTATGTGGATGTGTTCACTGCTGTTATTGGTACCTGACAAGGAACTGACTGACAGAGTGTCAGATAGTATCTCCATGGAGGTGTTACTCATGGTTGATACAGCCAGGCCTCTAGAGTCCAATTTCTTAAAACTCATGGGGAAAAATAGGAGCTGAAAAAGGTACTACCTCCTTACATTTTTTTTTTTATTGTTGCAAGGAGATTATTTTCAAGAATGACTGTGACAGGAATAAAGAGACAAGGACATGCAGCCCCCAAACTGTCAAATTGCCGGAATCTTTGCAGCTGCTTCCTGATATATGTCAATGTCTTTTGTCAAAGGGGAAGGTAAGAGTTGAGGGCGGGGAAACGATAACATATTTGGTGTACTCTGTAAAGTATAACACAAATATTCCTGTTTATTGTTGGTTTGTTTCTAATTGTAAGGACTGATCGTTTTCCCATAGATCAGAACATCTTGAGACAACTTTTTACTAAATCCATTCTGACCCAAATAAGTAAGAACAGGCAACTACTCCCTTCTATCTGCACTGTTTGACCAAATTAATAAGAAATGTGCAGATTTCAGGCTGCAGACTCTAGTTTCATAGAACCTGAATTTTTTTCTCTTTGCTGCCTCCCAGTGAAGCAGTCACTGTCACTGTCAATTCTTCAGATGAGAAGATTGTATTTCTGAGAGGTTTGGTCCCATGGTAACAACCATGACTTTGAAGTGGTGTCATTGTGTTCTTAGACATCATTTTACCTTAACTGAGAAGTGCATGTGCTTTTGATTGAGCCTAGGCCTTTCCATTCGTCCATCCCAATCCGAATTCAATTGGGAAAAAGAGATAAAATGGAAAGTATATAAGAGAAAGAAAGAAAATATGTGAAAAGGTCTGCCTTCCTATTTTTTTTTTACTGGAAAGATTAGCAATTGTATCCCAATTTGTCACATTAATTCAAGTGAATGAGTAGCTGTATCTTGCTATAAGATAGCTTACTGATTGGGCATTAGACCATTTAGTAAAAGGTTGATGAAATTAAAGGGGGAATGATACTTGATATCAAAACTTTTTAAAAGAAATTAATTGATCAAGAAACTTGATCAAGAAACCAAGAGAAAATGCAGTTAGAAAGGCTTGCCAAGTTGCTTGCTTTCTTGTTTTCTTTTTTCCTTCTCAACAAGATATTACTACATATCTCAGGCAGCTATGGAATGTGTAATCATTGGACCTTTAATTTCCAAGTACCAAGTATACCATGCTTTGTCTTTGGAGCTACCAACCAGCCCCCAAATCATGAAATGAAGACATCTTATTCATTATGAATGCTCAGTCTAGCTTGAGCTCATTTCTGGCTAGCTCTTTTAAATTAATCTAACCTGTTTCTTTTTATCTACTTTTGCTTCCAGGCTTTTTACCTTTTTCTTTCTGTGTGTCTTATTTACCTGCTTCCTCCCGTGTCTGTCTTTCTGGAGGCTGCCTGGCTTCTGGCTCCAAATTTGTCCCTCTTTTTCTCCCTCGTTCTTTCCTCTTTCTTCTCTTCTCTCTCTTGAGCCTATATTTCCTCTCCTACTTATTCTTTCTGCCTGCTAGCCCTCCCTACATTTTCTCTGCCTAGCTATTGGCTATTCAGCTTTTTATTAGACCTATCAGGTGCCTTAGGCAGGCAAGGTGAAATAAATGCAACACATCTTTACATAATTAAACAAATACAGCACAAACAAATGTAACACATCTTCACATAGTTAAAATAATGTTCCAGAACAACCATGGGTTAAAGATAGGTGATACTTTAACTAATTCCATGGATAGTTTGACTTCAAGATATTGTATGTGGCTGATTTTAAGCTAGCTAACTTTAGTCATGTATTTAATGAAATGTTTTAATTACACGTATGTACTGCATTGCTATCCATTCAGAAAATGGCCCTTTTTTCTTTGTTCTGTTACGGTATTTGCTTTGTTAGTCAGACTTTCCATCTTTGTCACAAAATACTTGACATAAACTACTTATTGAGAGCTTAAGGTCTCAGATGATTTGTTCACAGCCTTTGGGTACATAGGTTCTGGTGAAGAAATGGAACTGAACATCATAGCAGCAGGTCTGTGTCTAAAGGCTGATAATTTCATGGTAGGCAAGAAGTAGAGATAGAGAAAGAGACTAGGGAACAGATGAAACTTCCAAAACCAGTCTCTCACTGGCCTACTTATTATAGCAGGGCTCCACCTCTTATAGTTTCTACTATTTCCAAAATTAATACCAGAACCTAGGAACCAAATAGTCAATCCATGAGCTTTGGGAACCTTCCATATTCAAGCCATAATATTCAGGTCCTGATCACCAAAGGCTCATGTCCTTCTCATTATGTAAGATCCTCAAGCAGTCTCAAAGTTTTAACAATCCCCACATTCTTTAAAAGTTCAAATCTACAATCTCTTCTGAGATTCAAAGATAACTCCTATTGTAAGCCTTTGTAAAATTAAAAAATAAAAGGAAACTCATGTACTTCCAAGAGATAATGTTTTCATCCCAAAAGAAAGGACAAGAAGAACGGTAAAGAAGGATCAACCAATCACGGCTGAAAACTGTCAGGGAAAACACAAAATTGAGCAGCTCAGTTTCTGACATGTGGAACATGTGGTGTTTTGATGTAAACTACAACATGCTTGGGCAATGCTGTTACTCTCCAACATGGCCTTTTGGGCTGCTTTTCTTTGACAAATTGTTTCACATTTCTGGAGTCTTCAACCTTCTAGGGTCTCAGTTCAAATTTGGTTTCACCATGACAGCTTCTCACATCACTGTCTTAAGGACTCTGTCTCTGTTACAATTTTTTTCCTGGCCTCTGAGGATGTCCTTAGGGAGAGAAGCATTCAAGAACCTGTGGTTGCTGCATTGCACATGCCTGAAAAGCTAGTATCATGTGGATTATTAACATGTCCAACCAGGCTCAGGGATAATGGAGGCTCCTTGAGCCATGGCTGAAGTAGCATGTGAGTACCAAGTTCTTAAAATGGAATGTGCACTTGAGCTTGGAGACAGCAAACTTACAGAGATTATATAAGGTCTATCTTATTTTCTCAAGGCAAAATACTAATGTCTCCAGAAGCCATGCCTTAGTCCCAACTTTTTACAAGCTTTTCTTTTCAAACTGCATGTTTTTAAGTCTTTGTTCTCTGCTTTATGATCCAGATTCTCACTATTATCATTGCCCAAAATAGCTAGCAATAGCCATGCTAAAGTTCTGGTATTGGAATGTCTTACATTTTCCTCAACAAGTTATTTATTCTATTGCCTTCAATCTCAGCTTTCTTCACTTTTACACTCTTGGGTATGTGATGTGGCAATGCTGTTTGTTTGGGTGTTATTTTTGTTTTGTTTGACAGCATATTACATGGATGGCCTTGTATCAGCTTCTTTTCCCTTTGATGTGATTGAATACTCTGACAAAAGCAATGTAAGGGATAGAGCGTTTGTCCTCATTCGGAGTTCTAGAAGGCAGTCATTATGATGAAGTAGTCAAGAAATCAGGAGCTTGAAGCAGCTGGTCACATTGTTTACACATTCATGAACAAAGAGAATGCTCACTTTCTCCATATGTACACCCTAAGTCTTGTTTATAATTAAAATGAGTCTTCCCACATCAGTTAACATAGTCAAGGAAATTTCCTACATGCATGAGCAAGATGCTCACTTTCTCCATATGTACACCCTAAGTCTTGTTTATAATTAAGATGGGTCTTCCCACATCAGTTAACATAGTCAAGGAAATCTCCTACATGCATGAGCAAGAAGTTCATCTCCCAGGTGATTGTAGATTCTGTTAAGCTTACAACTAACATTAATCATCATAAGCCTTGGGTCCATTGTCCAGTAAAGTATCCATTCCATCTGAAACCTCATATTCACAGTTATTGTTACCAATATAATCTGAGTCCCATCATAGTCACTAACTAAACTCTGCTTACACTATAGTAGGCTTTTTCTAACCCACATCTCCAAAAATTTCCTAATGTTTCCCACAGTTGAGTTCCAGAGGCTTAAAGCCTACGTGGTCAGGATTGGATACATCCATCACTCTACCTCCCTGGGGACCAATATTCTGTGTTACTTAAATTGTAATTTTGAGAAAACAATAAACAAAAAGCATAAGAGAGTTATAAATTTATTTTAGTTTCAATGATTTCAATGGTTTAACATGTGGGGTAGACATGGCACATGGATTACCTCACTCATGGGAGCCAGGAAACAAAGAGAACGTTCATACTTGCTGGTAATTTTTTCTTTCCTACTTTTTATCCCCTCTGGGCTCTTACCCTACGGGAGGTACTGCCCCATTCAGAGTAGATCGTACCCCCTTAGAGAACTCACTTTGAATGTATACATATTAGAAATGTCTTCATAGATACACTCTAAGACATGCCTTGCTGATCTAGGTACTTGTGAATTCAGTGATGTTGATAATCAAAATTAATCATTACAGTTGGTGTGCTGTGCTCAACACACGGGGGCTGTGGTTGCTAAAGCTTTCTGATTATTGTATGGCTTTATGTAAGCACACTCCTTGAGTTTATATACTTCATTTAGCATATCTACAGAATGGAAGTATATTAGTCAGACTTTCTATTGACATGATAAAATACTTGACAGAAACAAAAATACTTGACAAAAGCAAAAGGAGGGTGAATGGCTTAGCTCATATTTTCAGAAGTGTTAGTTCAGTGTCACCTGCCTGTGTTTTCCTGGAACTATAAAGACATATTTGTCAAGGTGGTATGGTGGCTGAGAAGAGACTGGGTGTCAAACACAACCCCCAAGAGAATGCTCCCATTATATTTACAAAAGCAAGGCATCAATTTTTAAGGTGTCTTTTGTATCTTAAGCTAGGATTACCAGCTGGGTACCACACACTCAACTCATGAGCCCATGAATTACATTTTATATTCAAAAAACAGCAGGTAGGGACACAATGTTCTGAGGTTCTGTGATGGTCAAATAAACATTTCACAGTTTTGTGAATATTATGCCAATAACAGTGGTGATTATAATCTGTACCTTTCTAGTATGACTTCTTTCATCAATACAGCTAAATGTATTATTATAATAACTAATTGCTTATTGTCTTGATTTTTTTGACTTTTTGTAATCTACTGACACTACTTCCACAGTTGCAGTTTTGAAATTTGAATGGGTAGGACTTTGTGGGGTTTCAAGTTTTCTTGACAATTTATTATAATAGAAAGGTCATGAACAGAAAGTTGATAGTTTTTCAATCAAGGGTGGAAAATACATCCTTCCCTTTGCTATTTCCTACCTGTGTGATGATGGACAATTCCCTTATAATCTCCTAATTTCTTCATTTATAAAGCAGGAGCATGAGAATTCAGCTTGTGTGTAAATGCCATAGTATTTCCAATTAAATTGCCCATCTTTCCCTTTGTCTCTAGAAAATCTATAATTCAGCCAAGTCTTCAGATGTAACTTCTACTTCTTAAATTTCACTATAGAAGCTTGATTGATTGAAGTTATTTAAGACAGTTGTAAGTAAAATATGATGTAAATATGCAGCTAATACTGAAGAAGGAGATTTGGTGTTGTTTTCTCTAGAATCTTCTAGAGATTCTGTTAGTGTATCTGAGGGCTGAGATTTTACATCTGAGAAGCCCCAGATTAGGATGGTGTTGCTGTTACACAGCAAGGCTTTTGGTATGGGCTCTGCTATCCACAATCTGGGGTTCAATCATAATCTTGGAATTTTGATAAGCAAAATAACCACTTCTGATATGTATAAGAAATTCAGCCGGGCGGCAGTGGCACACGCCTTTAATCCCAGTGCTGGGAGGCAGAGCCAGGCAGATCTCTGTGAGTTCGAGGCCAGCCTGGTCTACAGAGCGAGATCCAGGACAGGCACCAAAACTATACAGAGAAACCCTGTCTGGAAATAAAAAAAAAAAGAAAAGAAAAGAAAAGAAAAAAGGCCATAAATAAAGAAATTCAGATGCAAGCTAAAGAGTTGACTCAGTGGTTAAGCACAATTGCTACTTTTGCAAAAGACCCAGGTTCCCTTCTCAGTACTTGCACGGTAGCTCACAAACATCTGTAACTCTAGTTACAGGTGATCCGACACCCTTTTCAGACCTCTGTAGGAATCAAGCATGCAAATGGCATGCAAACACACATGCGGGCAAACACTCATGCACATAAAATGAAATAAATAAATCTAAAAGAAGTTAAAAATAAGAGAAATGTAGATTCAAGAGTCTCAGAGATATTGATTTGTCAGAACAGTGGTAGTTACTAATAGAATAGTTTTATTTATAAAGTAAAATTTAATTTTTTTTTAAATTAAAAAGTCCATTTTAAACAGCCAACTCATGCAATGAGCACAGGACCTGGTCCCACTGCCTGGGTGCCTCCCAAACAGATCAAGCCAATCAACTGTCTCACCCATTCAGAGGGCCTGATCCAGTTGGTGACCCCTCAGCCATTGGTTCATAGTTCATGTGTTTCCATTTGTTTGGCTATTTGTCCCTGTGCTTTATCCAACCTTGGTCTCAACAATTCTTGCTCATATAAACCCTCCTCTTTCTCGCTAATTGGACTCCCAGAGATCCACCCAGGGCCTTGTCATGGATCTCTGCATCCAGATACCTCAGTATTTGGATGGGGTTTCTAGCACGACAATTAGGGTGTTTGGCCATCCCATCACCAGAGTAGGTCAGTTCGGGCTGTCTCTCAACCATTGCCAGCAGTCTGTTGTGGGGGTATCTTTGTGGATTTCTGTGGGCCTCTCTAGCATTTTGCTTCTTCCTATTCTCATGTGGTCTTCATTTACCATGGTCTCCTATTCCTTGTTCTCCCTCTCTGTTTTTGATCCAGCTGGGATCTCCCGCTCCCCCAAGCTCTCTTTCTCTCAACCCTTGCCCTTCATTACCCCCACTCATTCCAGGCTGTTCATGTAGATCTCTTCCATTTCTCCATCATTGGGCGATCCCTGTGTCTTTCTTGGGGTCCTGTTTTCCAGGTAGCCTCCCTGGTGATATGAGTAGCAGTCCAGTCATCCTTGTTCCACATCTAGTATCCTTCTATGAGTGAGCACATATCATGTTTGTCTTTCTGAGTCTGGGTTACCTCACTCAGGATGATTTTTTTCTAGATCCATCCATTTGTCTGCAAACCTCATGATGTCATTGTTTTTCTCTGCTGTGTAGTATTCCATTGTGTATATGTACCACATTTTGTTTATCCATTCTTCAGTTGAAGGGCATCTAGGTTGTTTCCATGTTCTGGCTATTACAAGTCCTGTGCTCATTGCATGAGTTGGCTGTTTGAAACCTGGGGCCTATGCAGGATCGCTTGGCTTGGCCTGGGAGGAGCGGACTGGACCTACCTGGACTGAGTCTACCAGGTTGATCTCAGTCCACTGGAGAGGCTTTGCCCTGGAGGAGGTGGGAATGGGGGGTGGGCTGGGGGGAAGGTGAGGGGGCCATAGGGGGGAGAACAAGGGAATCCATGGCTGATATGTAGAACTGAATTGTATTGCAGAATAAAAATACAAATAAAAAAATCCATTTTAAAAATTATTTAATTTTATGCATATAGTATTTTACACTTCATGTACCTGTGTACCACTTGTATAACTGGTGCCCAATTGCCCAAGTTAGGGCCTTGGAGCCCTTCAAACTGAAGTTACAGAAGTGGTTAACTACTGTGGATGCAGGGAATTTAACCCAAATCTTCTGGAAGAGAAGTCAGTATTATGAACCACTGAGCCATCTCTACAGTTCCAGTAATCTACCTTTAAAGCAAGAAATTCCAAGTGACTTCATTCTGATAGAGACAGTTCTCAGTCCAAATTTCCACTGACAACCCCTGAAAATGCTGTGGAAATCAAGCACTCTATGGGTGGCAAGGGCAGCAGCATGTCATTATATAGTCATTCAAACCCTTGGTTTTACCATCCACAACCTACAGAGAACAACGTGTCTTTATGGAGTGTTAGGATAAAATGAAATAAGACATGAAAGTGAAGTGCCACTCAGCCATTATCAAAGGGGTCAAAGAAAATAGGATAGTATCTAGCAAACAACCACTTTCGGTCAAAGACCAGAAAAGCATTCTTGTATTTTTCTGATTCTTGGACTATAAAGGCAATTTACAAAATTACTACATTCATTCTGTTCCCTCACTATCTAGATAGGACCGCTGATTGCCTATTATCAATGATAGAGTCTCACTTCTGCTCTTTATGTCTTGTTTTTTCTTTTCCCTGCCCATCTCCTTTCTCTTTCTCCATAGATAAATTTAAGATATATGAATTCATCAACATATTTGTTTCTATCCCACAAATTATGAATATGTGTATGAATTAGTGTGTGCATACATGGTTGCAGATATAGAATATATGTGTATACAGATATGAAAATAAACACATATGTGTATGTATCTAGATTTTATAGTTCTTAGTAAACTAAGAATATGTAACACAGTTAACCTTTAAAACAATGGTAATGTAGCTTTTATGATATGACATTTTAACTCCTTTTAATAATGCATGTTCTTAAATGCTAAGTTGATTCATATGTTATTGTCTCAATGTTTTGATCTAAGTTTCTATTTAGAATCTCGAGAGGAATATAGAAAGATTCAGATTTTTATTATAGACTTTTCTAAGCATTATAGTGGCAGTTATTACCACTGTGCTTTTCTCAGCTTGGGAGTTTATTACATTTAAAGGGAGGGGGCTCAGTCTCTTCCTCAGACCATGCCTTATTGGATTGAAAAAAGGAAACTTCCAAAGTTCCATTTTTCACAGCCTGTGGCAAGGACAAGACTTAGGTCAATGCCTATTACAGAGGCAGTAAAAGGAAAAAAAAAACAAAACTGTAGATTCAAAGGAAAACCCCATATGATATTTCCTTTGCTCTATCTAGGAATTTTAAATGTGAATTAGGCACACAAAAATACAGTAAGTAAGAAAAAGTCTCAACTGAGTGCTTCTATTTCCATGTGTTAATGTCCTGCACTTAATGCAAAGCCATTTTGTGAACATCCTTTTAGATGGCAGTTATTCACCGTTTCTCGTCATATGAAGTCTAAGTCATATTGTGCTGTACATTATGAGAATGAGCTATTTGGATATAATGTTTAAAAATCCTGTTGTCTATAGTTAATTTTTAGCCTAAATGATCTGGATATTATGAGTCATATTATAAGATTTCATAAGTAGACTTTTTACCTGTTCACAACATACAAGAAAAATTGAAAATATACTGCAAACTTTCTTTACTGTAAGGTACTGAACTGTGTACATATTAAATATAAGGTACTTGAAGACCTATGTAGTAAGACACACAAAGCTATATTGTGGTTATTAAATTTTCAAGAGTTTTTTAAAAGACTTCTTTCTGAGGAAACATATTGAGTACAAATTTGTGTGGATGTGGTTCCTTTGAAAAATGGATTGCTTCAACTGGGTTATAATTAAAATGGTGTGCCACAAATAGTATTAGTGAAAATGCTTATATTGAATGACTATTGTTTGTCAGTGACTTTTAGATATAGGAGACTGAGAATGTATCAGAAATTGGTTAACAAAATAAATTAGTACAGTGTGAGGGCGTGTATGTATGAATGTGTGTATCACCGATAAACATGTTCTTGGGTAAAATGGAATAATCTTCATATATACATAGTATATAGTATATATCATATCAACACACACACACACATGCGCACACACATAAAATCTGAACAATGGCTATTAAACAATTTAATGCACGATTTAAATTACTAGACCAACATAATTCCTAATTGCATTCTAATTTCTTCATTATATCCACAGATAAATGTGCTCATACCCCTCCTCAAAGAAGCTTTACTTTAGAGCAAATGGAAGACATTATATAGAAGCAAAGCAGCACAAAATACAGCTGTCATTGGATCATGTGGAGCCCATCCCCAAAAAATACACTCAGCACAGACTTTGCACATGGGGCTCAGGGAACATCATGGAAAAGGGGGCAGAAAGATTGTAAGAACCATAGGATCAGGAACTCTGCTTTGGGATTGTATCTCCTAATATTGAGAGGGAAGCTACACACATGATATACCAATAATACGGCTGCTGAACAAGACTTGAACAATAGTATCAATGGGCATGTTAATACAGAAAGGGAAAATCTCAAAGAGTTCCACCCTCCAGAAAATGAACTATGGACAACTAGTGACTGATAAGAGAGAAAGAATTAGTCTTCTCCAGGGATAGCCCCCTAATTGGTTACCCAATACAAATTGATCATCCCTGATACAACTCTGATGCCTGCTTCTTCATAACTAGGCCTACTGATGGAAGTCCAATAGAAAAAGAGGTGAATGAGGGAGAAATGTCCACATGAAATGTACTCATTGTTCCATTATAGGATAAACTCATAGTTATAAAACTGTAAATGTGTTTTCTCTTTCCAATATTTGAACAATAAGACCACAAGACTTTAATATTAAGTGGTAAAATAGCCATATCACCATGAAAAATTCATATATTCTAACTAGTAGATATCAATAAGAATTAAATCATAAATTATATGGATAATTAGTGTTTATGATTGTAATCTCAACATACAACCTTAATATAAACAATGATTGTTAACCTCATACAAGTGTGCCATGTATTTTAATAATACTCAACTATCACTACACCAATTCCTCCTAATAATTCCCTGCCCTACAAACCATGTCTTCCCTCCAACTTCATCTCTTCTTTAGGGATATATTGTTCTTTTTATTTGGATCTCTGTGTGAATGCCACACATATTGTGTGTACCTGATAAAACCAGAAGAGGGTATTAGATCCCTTGGAGTTAAGGTAGTTGAAAGCCATCTTATGAAGATGTTGGGAACTGAACTCTTGTTCCCTGGAAGTGTAGCTAAGTCACCTCTCCAGTTCCCATGCTTTCTTCTTTTTTCTATAATCTAATAAGACTAATTATTGTAGAAAAATCATGGCATATGGACACCAGACATTTAAGCACAGGCAACCTACCAGAGGCCACATTTCTAAGGACTCAGATACTGGATCGCTCAGATACCTAGGAAAGAGCCAAACATGACAGCAGAAAAAAAAATGTCAATGTAACGATGCCTAATGATACTTTGCTAATACTTGTAGATTGGTGCCTAGCCCAATTGTCATCAGAGAGACTTTATCTAGCAGCTAAAGGAAACAGATGCAGAGACCCACAGCCAAACATCAGGCCAAGTTCAGGGAATCCTGCTGAAGAATTGTAGGAGCCAGAGGGGTCAAGAACATTACATGAAAAACCAAAAAATCAATAAACCTGGGCTCATAGATATTTACAGAGACTGAACTGACAACCACGGAGACTGCATAGGATTGACCTAGGCCCTCTACATATATGTGACAATTATATAGGTTGGTGTACTTGTGGGACTCCTAACACTCAGAGTAGGGGCAGTCTTTGGCTCTTTTGCTGACTTTTGGAATCCTCTTCCTCATAATTGATTGCTTTGCCCTACCTTATACAAGGGAATGTGCTTAGTCTTACTGCAACTTGATAGGTCACATTTTATTATGCCCTTGGGAGGTATGCCCTTTTCTGAATAGAAACGGAGGAGGAGAGGGTTGGGGGAGGCTGGGCAGAGGTGCAGGGGAGAGATTGGGAGGAGAGGAGGGAGGAGAAACTGTGATCAGGATGTAAAATGTCATTTTTTTAAAAAGACTATTTCCTGTAGCAGTAATCAATTGCTTATAATTCCTCTGGTAATGGTGGGCTTCATGAATCTCTCCCACACCCATATTGGCATGTTGATTGGCTTGATCTTCTGTAGGGAAACCACAATCCTTTGGTTCTCACCATCATTGGCATGGTCTCATTCTGCATTATTAGGACATCCAGTCTTCACACCAGCTCATTACCCTTTCTCTAGCCAAGAATTGTTGCCTGGAAATGTTTATGTTGTAAGACTTGTAAGACATTTTGTACATAATCATATTCCTTCATACAACTCTGAATTTGTATACTGATAAACACACTACAAATTTACTTCAGTGTCTTTGTCTACTCCCCTATAGTATATAAACTCCATGCATAGCAAAGACTTGGTGAGAATCATAACATATTTTAGATGCTCAGTAAATTTTGTATAGTGGAAAAAGGATATAAAAATGAAATGAAGTTGGAACTTGGGCAAAAAGTTTTGGTGACAAAATTTTCTTCAGGAGGTAAGATGAGAAATGATCCTATTTTTTTCTGCAAAGAATATGGCTCATGATATTTCCCCAGAGTGGGAGGATTTGTTCTTCCCAGTACTTTTCAATGGCTCTTTGCTCCAGGAAACCTTCTGATTGACTTTAGGTGTTTTTGTTTGTTTGTGTATTTGGTTTTGTTTGCTTTTATTTTATTTTTATTTGTTCTTCTCCTCCCTCCTCTCATCCCAGTCCCCCTCCAATCATCCTTTCCTCTTCTGTTTCCTTTCAGAAAAGGGCAGGTGTCCCTGTGATATCAATCAAACATGGCATATCAAGTTGCAATAAGACTAGGCACCTCCCCTCATTTTAAGGCTAGAAGAAACAACCCAGTAGAAGGAAAAGTATCCCAAACACAGGCAAAAGAGTCAGAGACAGCACCCACATGCACTGTTAGGAGTTCCACAAGAAGAACGACTACACAACTATAACATACATGCAGAGGAACTAAGTCAGACCCATAGGCTCTCTGATTGTGGTTCATTCTCTTTGAGCCCCTGTGAACCCAGGTTAGTTGATTCTGGGGATAATATTCTTGTAGCATCCTTGACTCCTCTGGCTCCTACAATCCTTCTTCCCCTTCTTCAGCAGGATTCTCCAAGCTCAACCAACTATTTGGCTATGGGTTTCTGCATGTTTCCATTTGTTGCTAGATGAAGCCTCTCTGATGACGATGCTATTAGGCTCCCATCTATGAGTAGAGCAGAATCTCACTGACTTTGAAACAAACGAAGTACTTGTCATGAATTAATATACACACTCAGAGTTCTGAAACTTTGACATCTAGAAATAAAATTTCAAAAATATGTTTAATGAATGCATGTCACTTTCTTTTTCTGGAGCAATATTTCAGTTGTAGAATGCCACAGGGAAAATCACCCACCTATGGGATTTCCAGTGGTCATGTTAAAAAAGACTGAATGAAAGTATATAAACCAAGGCTGAGAGACTCTTAAAACATTTAGTCAGTAAACCTCTGAAATGTTTCACTTCCTACTTGGTAAAAGGAAGTAGTAAGTCCTTTACTTGGTCATCTAAGTCAATGCAGGTATCTGCTTTAGAGGGCTGTTTTAAGTGAAAAATGATAAAATAAGTCCAGAGCACTTCACCACGTGCCACCTTCTAGCAGGTATTCTACATTCTCCCTTGCACTGACTATCACTACTTCAAAATGGGACATGCAAATCTCTTTAAGGTTCAGAATATGAACATAGTAGTAGTCACTAAAGAAAGAAAAGTTAAAAAAAAAAGCTTAAAACTTGTAGTCAGTTTATTTCAAAACAGACCCAGATTACCCAAAAAGACAATAACAAAATCAGTGAATCATGTACATTCTGGACTAATTTCTGCAACCTCTCCCTTGCTCAAGGGAAGATTAACACTCCATTTTAGTCCAGACCACAGCTAGAATTCAGCAGTGAGTGCCAGCCTCAGGATTTGGAGGGTGACCTTCACAGGCTACAGGACAAATAGGAAAGCAAGGAAGCTGTAAATACACTTTGTGAAAAAAGATGAAGGCGGGGAGCATATTTCGCCTGAAGACAACAGTAAGAATAAAAGCGTCGGCTGTAATTTTTTTTTTTAAACTGAATGATGATCATGTGGATAATCATAAAATAAAAGCTAACCGAGTAAAACAGACGATCAGGCCAGGACAAGTAAGATACAAGGAGTAAGACCAGCACTGCACGGAAGCAATGCCTTCCAGTGTCAGCACTGTTGAGCAGCGAAATGAGCTACTTTGTCAGACACTGAGCTTTGTAATGACGAGAGCTGCTGATCATCAGAGAGCTTGGCACAGAACTAGCAGCCTTCTTCCACTCTTGCAATCAATCCCCTGGGTAATCCTCTGAGGCAGAGGTTATTATCTCCATTTCCTGGAAGAGGAAATATAAGCCATTTGCTCATGGCCACACAAGTAGAAACGCTAAACTTATTATTTTAACCGCATTCACAGACTTGGCCTTCTATGACACACTGAGCTGAGCACAACAGTTAGGAATCTTTTAAAAGGCTATGATGTATCCTGAGGATGTATATCTGACTTTTAAATGGGATACATGAAAAATGCTTGCAAGAGTTCTGCTAGAAAGAGCAGCTAAAATGTATTGCATGTAAAAGGATAAATTTTAGAAAAGTGTATAATCACAACACTCATGGATATAAATGAGCATGTATCAAATGTTTTATTTGTCTCATTAATTAGTTCTGGGGCCAGGAAAATATAACTCCCCAGCACATATGAGCCCACCACAAACACAAAAATAATGAAATGAATTGATAGACCTAAACATGTATTCCAAAGAGGAGAAACAAAGTCAATGCATCTTATTAGTTCTAAATTTCTATTTTCGTGTCTATGGAAAATGATCCTTTTGTATGACTATTAATTATCTCCAGTGTTTGATGTCTGCAAATAGCTCTAAGACAATGAGAAGTACTGATATTTCTTCAACACAGCAAAACATCTTACAAAACTTCTGGATTTTCTTTGAGTATATCAATTTTGACCCATTTCAATATCACTCATCAGGCTCTATGGCAATGTGCTTGTCTAGTACACTTGCAACCCTGGAATCTTCCTCCAGTGTCACGTAACAAATGAATAAATGAATGAATAATAAGTCCCATTGTTTCCTTCAGATATATACTACATGGTTGAAAAGTGCACATACATTTCAACTAGCAGCAGAGTGACAGGAGTCAAGCTCTGTTTCAATGAACAGTGATGACAGGCTCTAGTAAACCAGCTTTACCTATTTCAGTGAAACCAAATAAATCTGAAATTATTGGAGAGCTATCACCTTTGATACTATAGATTTTGTACTTCATAACAATAATTACTGTTAGTCTTCAGTGTAAATGTAAAGGCTTTCTCTGCAGATATGATCTTTCTTACTAGTCAGAATAATAATACAAAAGCAAAGCATCTGTAAAAGTTGCATCATTTCTCCTCTTTACATACAGTGGCATTTAGAACTCATATAGTTGGACTCTGCACTGTTTATATTAATCTTAATCACTGATGATATTAATCCCCTTTTCAGTTCCACTTTATTGGTGAACAAATTGAGGCTTACTTTTCAATTAATTTTCTAAGTTCATCTAAGTCATTAATTTTCTCTGAATACAAAGTCTGTGATGGTAATTATTATACCACAAAACTAAGCCAAACTGAGCTGTCACTGAATATAATGCCAATATATTTCCAACCAAACTCATGAGAATAGAAAATAATTTCTACATAATGGCCTTATACAGAAAAAAAATCAAACACCTTAGATCTTCAAAATCTCTATAGTGTTAAAGAGTTTTCAATTACTTTATATATTTGTTCAAAGAAGTAATTTAATTTTATCCCATAATGAAACATAAAATTTCCAGTTATGAAACCCAACTGAAAGACTTACAGATGAAGGTGCAAAGGTGGTGTATTCTGAATCATCTATCTTATATAGTACTTGCAGCAGCTGACATACCCTGGTTCCTTCTTTCACTCCTCCCATGAATTCCTCCAACTAATTCACACAGTTTGAGAGAGAACAAGGAAAATATAGAGAAGAGATGAAGGTTGTTTCTTTTTCTGGCTATTACAAATAACGCTGCTCAGAACATTGTTGAGCAAGGGTCTTTGTGGTATGATTGAACATCCTTTGGGTATAAGCCCAAGAGTGGTATAGGAGGCTCTTGAGGTAGATTAATTCTCAATTTTTAGAGAAACCACCATACTGATTTCCAAAGTGGCTGTAAAGTTTGCACTCCCACCAGCAGTGGAGGAGTGTTCCCCTTACTCCACGTCCTCTCTAACATACGCTCTCATTAGTGTTTTTATTTTAGCCATTTGCCAGTGTAAGATGGTATCTCAGAGTTGTTTTGATTTGCATTTCCCTGATCACTAAGATGTTGAGCAATTTCTTCAGTGACAGGGAAACCCACAGAGATAGCTGACCTGAGCTCCTGGTATCTCATGGACTGACAGCTGGGGAGGCTGCATGGGACCGAACTTGACCCTCTGCATGTGAGTGACAGTTACGTGGCTTGGTTTGTTTAAGGGGCCCATGGTGTTTGTTTAAGGAACTATCCCTGGTGTATGAGCTAGATTTTTGGAGCCCCTTTCTTATGGTGGGATGCCTTGCTCAGCCTTGATGCAGTGGGACGGGCTTGGTCCTACCTCAACTTGATGTGCCAGGCTTAGCTGACTTCCCATGGGAGACCTTAACCTTTCTATGGAGTGGATGGGGAATGGGGGTGGAGAAGAGATGAAGAGGGGAGCAGGAGCAGGGGAGGGATGAGGAACTGTCATTGATATGTAAAATGAATAAAAAAAGTTACAAAAAAAGCAAGAGATGAAGATAGCAGAGGGAGTCAAAATTTATTTCCCAAAATAAATGGTTATACTTATTTGATAAACTATTTTCAGTATTTTATTGACTGAGTAGGACTGTAGAATTTTGTTTTGTTAGTTAATAATAAACCTTCTAAGAGGTTGCAGGTTAAACATACCAAAGCACCCTTAGTATTTTCAATATTCTTCTTTAATCTTGATTATATGGTATTATGTAACAGAATTTTGTTTATAGAAGATTAATTTAACTCAACCCATGTCTTAGTGATTAAGCATGTCAAATTTATAGAGATGGTGTTGTAAATTATCTCTGTCTAGCCATGTAATTGGAAGGGAGTAGGGATGTGAATAATCCTAAATGCTAATTGACTGCAAAATTATTTAGGATTAGATTTAGGATGCAACATACACAGGAGCAATATTCATTTTTTAGTTACATTTTGCTATCTTAAAGTAAAAATTGGCAAACAATACTTAATAAGGAAATGATGTAGCTCTAAGTGTTGAGTTTACAGAGAAGACACCAGATTGAGTTGCATTCTCTATTTGGAATAACTAAATGATGTCAATGGCAAAAAAAAGATATGCAGAGGAAATGTATAGCATATCCAGAAATGTCTAATGTGTGGCAGCATTTAGTAGGGCCAAATCATCCTCAATTGCTCTATGTTTTGGTATTAAAGCCCATAAAAACCTTTGTTTGCATTGTTGCACCTTTGTTGAATGTTATAAAAATCTTTTTAAATTATTTGAGAATTTCATATATGCATATAATATATTTGATCAAACTACCTTCCATTACCTCTTCTCAAATTCTTCCCTTACTCTTTCCTCATTTTCTCTCAACCTCACGTGTGTTGTTATTGTTGTTTTAAACTCAGGGGCTACTTCCTGTTGCCTCTATGAGCATGTAGGTCAATCCACTATAGCATATGTAGCATTTTAAGGACCATCAAGTCCCTGAAGAAAACTGACTCCTTTCCTCAAATAGGGATGGAATTTCATGAGCCCTTCTGCGGTCCATGCTGGGATTTTTCCTTGCTTTAGCTGGTGCATGTCTTCCACAAGCTGTCCCAGCCACTGTGAGTTTATGTTTGCAATATTGCTGTCATGTCCAGCAAATAATTTCACACTAAACATGTCTACTATCTATGGCTCTTTCAAGCTATTCACCCCATTCGATGATGATCTATAAGCCTTGGGAGAAAGGCATGTGATATAGATGACCCGTTTAGAACTGAACACTCCATAGTCTTTTATTCTCTGCAAGCTGAGCAAGTGTGTAGTTCCATATTAATTGCCACCTACTTCAAAAAGAATCTTTTCTGCTGAGGGTTGAGGAATACACTAATTTAAGGGTATAATGATAAAAACTTAGGCTTATTTATTCTATGTTCATTTAGCACAGTGGTTCTAACCTTTCCTAATGATGCTATCCTTTAATATAGTTCTTCATGTTGTGGTGACCCCAACCATAAAACATTTTCAATGCTACTTCATAACTGTAATTTTGCTATTATTTTGAATCATAATGTAAATATCTGTGTTTTCCGATGGTCTTAGGCAACTCCTGTGAAAGGGCCATTCAACTCCTAAAGTGGTCAAAACCCATAGGTTGAGAAACTCTGATTCAGCAGATTAGTGTTTCTAGGCCCTTCCCTTGTGGGTTTTGAGTCCATTTACCATTGGTAGGAATGTGCTCTGTCTTGTGGATTGGCCTTTAAAGCCAATCAGAAAGTGATTTTTTACTCCCATAACACCAGTGCCTATATTGTATTAATGCACATATCTGTCCAAGCCAGCCATTATTGTAGCTTACTGGGTTTACAGTTGGAAAAGGCAGTTGGTTTTTCTTTTCCAGTAGTAAACACAGTACCTTTCAGCATTATGAAAGTTAGCCAGTAGAGATGAAGATTCCAGGATGGTACTAGCTTGATTTCTTCACATTACACGACTCAAATATATGATGTCTTCAACAATAAAGTCTTAGCATCAAGCTATTGAGAGTAATTAAGAACAGCAGCAATAGACTGTGATGTTTGGGAATTCTGTAGGACTCCAATGTTCAAGAACTCAAAAGTGATAAACCAAGGTTTACACAATATTTGAAAGTATACTTAAAGTCCCACATCTTTCATTGAAAAATAAACCTACTATTAGTACTGAGTACTTACTTTTAGTACTTAGTATCAACGCTGAACCTATCTAGATGTCTACTGCTTGCAGAGAGAACTCCAACAGTAATTTCCTTTTCTTTCTGGTAAGTAACACAGAGGAAGAATGGTAGCATCCTCTTTTCATATCCTAGAACTTCTTGTACTCTGAATTTGAAGTCTATACTATAGCTTCTGTAACACCAAGGGACATAGGCACCTCAGTAAGATACTGAGTCTGCACTTCAAGTAGTCTGTGCATCTAAAAGCAGAGACTTTATTACTCTAACTGTGGATGAAATAGTGAAGGAAGTATGGTATTATGGAGGATTGTTTTACTTTTTGTTTTCTTTTGTGGGAACAAGAAATCCATCCACAGAACAGATATAGTTATGTTCTAGCATAAAATATAAGCAAAAGTGAAACTTAGTAGCACATAACAATAACTATTCCTACTGTTGCCTCCTACTTAACTTGACAGCATACTCTCCATTTTTAAGTGTTTATCATGTATGTATTGTAGTTGTTTCTGTAAAATTCTTTGTCTCATGAAAGAGATGTGATGAGATTGAGACAAGTGTACTTAGCCATTCAGCACACTTAAAAGCTAAAACTATAGAATTAGTTCCTCGTAGATAGCTTTGCAAGGGCTTAGGGAATCTTGGAATTCGGAAAGAGAGGCACAGATGACTGGAAAGCCCCAAGGAATAAGTAAAATCTGAAAGAAGCTGATAAAACAGCATCAGGGGTTCTCTGCAAAGGATTCAACATGCTGGAAGCAAATCATTCATAATTCTCTATTCTTTTTCTTGCAGATATACATAGCTGCATTAATTTCAAGTCATAAAATATCAGGATCTGTATCTATCATAGACTTTTTTCTGTCCTAAAATGGTTCTCACTGAGTTTCGTAAACCGTGACACAGTGTGGTGCTTAGTACAACTGTCTCCTATTAGTGATTAAACTTGGAAGACCAGGCTCTGGCAATTATCTGGAAATAAGAGTGTGGTAATTGTGTAATTATAAGATAGTAAGCTCAAGCATATGACATACTGTAGCCATTATGAAGACATTAAAGTGTATAATAATAAATCCAAGTATAATCATTTGTTTTCAAATGGATATAGAAATTATCAGTTATCAAAGGATGAATGTTGGAAAGTGCAGGTTTACTGAAATTGGTTGAAAAAAAAGAAGATGAAGGAAAAGACAAGAAGCTTTTGAAGAATAAAAGTAGAAATAATTTTCCATGATTAATATCAGTATATCAATGGAGCCTTGGTTCTGATAGCAGACATTCAAAATAGTTGATTATGTGGTAATGAGAACTTCAGTTCTCTGGACCAACTTTTAAAAAACTTATATTCATGTTGTATATGCAGTTTGCAATACTGTAATGTTATAGAGGCATAATAGCCAGGTATTCATAGAGAAAGAGCCTGAAGATTCACTAGCCATACCCACAAAAGAAATCTTAAAAAAATGTGTTCGAACTCTTCCACTTTGCTGGATAGTTGTACGCAAATTTTACACAAGCTACTGTCATCTGAGAGGAGAGAATCTAAATTTTAAAAAAAAAAAAGTCTCCATAAGATTTAGCTACAAGCAAGCCTGTAGGGCATTTTCTTAATTAGTGATTGATGGGGGAGGACCTAGGCTGTTGTGAGTGGTGCCATCCCTGGGCTGGTGATCCTGGATTTTGTAAGACAGCAGGATGAGCAAAGCAGAGGGAACAAGCCAGTCAGCACCACTCCATTATGTCCTCTGCCTCCAGGCTCCTGCCTTGTGTGAGTTCTTTTCCTGACTTCCTTCAGTGATGAATAGTGGGTTGGAAGTACAAACGGAATAAACCATTTCCTCTCCAAGTTGCTTTGTATATGGTGTTTCATCACAACAGTGATAAACCTAACTAGGACATCCACTGACTAGACATTGCCTGCAATTGGCTAGCCACAGATATTTTTTAAAATAGAATCCAGTGGTAGAAATATTTTTTCTTGTCTGAGGTGGCCTGAAAGGAATATGCTGTAGACACTGTGGCAGATGTCAGCTGGCAGGGCTGCCTCATGCATCTCTCTTGCTACCAAATGTACTCTTAATTTATATGTGTATTTAGCTACCTCAAGTTGCTGGAGTCCAGGCAGTAGAACTAGAAGAAAAAAACACAGGATTCAACTGTGTCCCCTCTGGTCTAGGCAAAGCATCATAAAAGCTAGACATTTAGAACAATAAAAAGCAAAGGTAAATCCCGGAGGACATTATTGCTAAGAAGAGAAATTTTCTCCAAAAACAATCCTGAGAAAGTTTGTAGTGAATTGAAGCTACATAGGTGTGACTTCCTATTCTGTACATTTGTACTGTCATGGATGTGACCACCTCAAGATCAAATTTAATTTTAAAATCTTAGTATAAAAATTACCTCTTGAAATTAATGATTCATCAGAAATTGCCAGTATGTGTTCTATGGGGTGACAAAACATTTAAAATTCTTGGTGACCATATTTGTCTCTTAATATCTTCCCCACAATCATGTGTACAAAGATTTGAATTACAGAAATCAGTATTTGAATTAATGTGTTTCTTAGATCCAGAAAATATTAGTGAAGAGATGTCTTAGAAGTAGACTGTTCATTTATTAAGTCTCCAAAGCCTTTCTCAATGACTGTATTTGATAGTCATTTCTATTCTTCACACACAGTTCTTATACAACTACTGTCAAAAAATTATTTAACCAACTCATGGTCTTTGAAAATTAAGAGACAAATATTCAGACAGGTTAAGAAAAGAATATTGTTTCAGTAGCTAGCACTGGAGAAAAATAATGTCAGTCAACTTGGGCAAAAAGAATATACTTGAGCTATTAAACTCTGTAGTACTGTCAATACTGTGTTTTAATTACACAGGATAGTAACTGCTCTGTGGGCTAGCTGGAGGACTAACATCCTGTGTAACACAGTGCTCCATCCTTAGTTCCAAGGGCGTAGTAGATATCTGGTGAATGTTGGTGAACCTGAACCTCTATCTGTGTTATTAAGAAACTCATCTTTCTTCTAACAAGTTACTGTTGTGGAGCAGTTGAATTTCAAATATGAGGTAGAAAGCCTACAGAGATCATCTGTAATATATGACTACTATATATTTGAATGCACCCAAGATACAGCTGGATTGACATTTGGTCCAGAAACAACAGTTAGCTATTGTGTCCTTTGAATAAAATTGGCCCCATAGGCTCATATATTTGAAAGCTTAGTCACCAGTAAGTGAAACTGCTTGAAATGATTAGAAGCATTAGGGGGTGTGGACTTGTTGGAGGAAGTATGTCACTGAGACTGGGCTTTGAGGTTTTAAAAACCCATTCCAGGACGAGTTTCTATCTCTTTGCTTGTTGCCTGAAGATCAGGGTGTAAAGATGTCAGCTACTTCTTCAGCACCACTTCCACTTGCATGTGGCCATACTCCTTGCCATCAAGATGACTGACTAACCATTGGAAACTATAAGCAAGTCCCCAGTTAAATGTTTTATAAGAGTTGCCAGGACATGGTGTCTTTTCATAGCAATAGAACACTAACAAAGACAGCTACCAAAGTCAACAACTCATTTGAAGAAAGCTTTCCAGTAGCCATTGACCTTGATTTGATAAAGTAGGAAGGTTCTAACAAACTAAGTGGCAATAAAATTTGCAAATTCATTCGTGATGATGAAACTAATAACTGATAGAAAATATAGTTTAGAAACCACTGTTTTAATATACATTTCTCTAGTAAGAATTAGTTCATATACATTTAGAAACTATAACAACTTTGGCTACTAAGGATTGCCTTTGACAACAAAGTACATAATGTTGGTAAATGCAACAGGATCTAGATGAATATGCAACATGTTTACCATTACCACCTCTTATTACCATTTTGGTAGAGTATAGCCACATGCTCTGAATTTACAAGAGCTTAATTTTATTTCTCTAAAATCTCTGGAATTTACCCCTGTAATCCATAACTGAGATATTGTAGACCTTATTCAAATCAGTTACTACCAAGATATGTATCCCTTCTGCTCTGTAAAGACATTTTCACATACTGTAAATATCATTAGTTTTTAATCACTTTCCAAATGTGTTATCTTTTTTGTAATCATTATTGTTTTATTTTTCTAGTTATGATTTCTTAGTGAAGTTTTGAATATTTTGCTCTTTAGTGTTTTATCTGTTAAATTTAGTTATTAAGATAACTGAACATTATTGGAGAAATGATCATGTCACCAGATAATATTGGTCTCACAAAACCCATGTTCAGTAGTGGTAGACTCTAATACGTGTCTATGTAGTCAAACTACTCATTATAAAGAAAGACACATGATCAGAGTACTTGAGTATCCTCATGGAGAAGGGGAAGGTTGTAAACAGTTAGTCTGGCTTTGGAACAGGTTTGGAGCTCATTTGAAACACAGGTGAATTTTCTGAAGCAGAACGGTTTTGAAGGGAACTGGTGCTTCTAGCTTCTAAGGCTAGGAGCCTCCATGATAGGTATCTTCAAATGCCTTGTTACGCTGTTACCTCATCACTGTGCCTTCTACCTTTGATAAATAAACTTTTATTCAACTTTTAAATTAAAACCAAACCACATCATATTAGCTTAGTAAATATGAGCAAGTAGTATACATTTTGACATGACAAGGAAAATTAATATATTATAAATATTCATTAACAATGGTATTGATAAAAGTGTTACATTCTCTTCCCTCAGCAGTTCAGATACAGCTTACCAACTACTACATAAGCTGTACACATCACATTAACGTCACCAACTTTCTCACTGATACTGTCCCAATCTGGTTTCATTTTCTCATTTTTTAAGCTATTGTAACAATTATCTATGCTTTCCTCTTCTGCCTGTTTTTTGGGAGCAGGGGTTGAAGCAGAAGCCACAGAGGAATGCTGTTTGTTCCTTATGACTTGTTCAAATTGCTTGTTTTTATACCCCCTAGCACCGTCTGTGCAAGCGTGGCACCAATAATGAATTGGGCCTTCATATATCAAATATTAATCCAAAATGTCCCACAGATATGCCTGCAGATAAGCCTGGTGGGAGCATTTTCTTCACTGAAGGCACCTTTTCCCAAATGATTATAACTTGTGTCAAGTTGACAAGAACTTACTAGGAAAAAGTTATAACTCTCAGGTCTACGAAATGTGACCTAAGTAGAACTAGACTGCTGAAGATATTGTTACTTCACAATAGTCTAAAATGAGTGAGACGCAGTTCCATGTGGCTGATATGCTTATTTAAACAAAATAAAGCAGAGAAATGAGGACAAAAGTGGGCATACAGGGAACACACCAATGCAATGAATGCTGTGGTAAGAGCCAGGCACGCAGCACAAGAACCCCAGATAGGCCAGCCACAAGCCACAAGCAGGTGGAAATATCCCATTTTCCCCCGTGCCTGTATCAGAAGGAACTAACCCTGTAGACATCTTTCTCTTAAGACTCCAAACCTGCGAAGCAACAAATCCTTTTGGTTTTGGTCACTAGGTTTGAGCTATTTCTTAGATCAGTTCCAACAGCCTAATAGTGTCTACAGCCCCTTGTCCATTTCAGAGAGCTTGCTTTTCTTGCAGTGTTTTCACTGGAGACAATCTCCCATTTTAACACCTAACGCAACTTTCTTAACTTCCATTGTTTTTAATTGCTTTCACTCTCAGTAAAACTTTTTATTATTATTATTTTTTTTTTTTGCAATCTGGTAGCACTTCATAAGTCTATGAAAAACAATCTTCACTTAATAGAAATTGAAGTTATATAAAACATATTGTATATATGTATGTATATAATCATTCTCATCAATGTATCCATTGCATGCATTAATTTAGGGAATACACAAAGATAAGAGGCATATGAAGATAAGACAACACTTGACATCCCCAAGGCTGGGAAAGTACTCTGTGACTGAATGCATTTAAGCTCCTGATATCAATTGACACAAACAATGATTTGACCTTTCTCCTGTGTACTATTTTTGGTAATATTCATCTTACTTCTTTATGGATTACTTTTTGTTTCACTGGTAAAGGAGAATTACATTTGACAGACCTCGTGAAGTCTGTGCATACTAATCGATGCACAGATTTTCAAGTGCTCTTGGGAACCCTTTCTGTAATCATTCAATTTACAGAATATCCTTCTTAATGCTCTCAATGACTTCTTAATCTAAATATCTAATATCCTGTTTCCATTGCCATCTCTACTTGACATCAAATGTGTTGAGATTGTTGACCACTATGTTTCATGTTTCTCTCTCTGTTGGGCTCTTTCCCTTCCCTCTGGTTCTAACTTGCTCAACCTTTATTCTCTATTGTTTGTTTCCACCCTCACTGTCTCTCATCTCACCATATCTCAAGGGACCACCTACCAAAGAAATGCTGTGAGAACCTCTAGTTTCAGCTTCAGGCTGTACCTCTATTTCCAGCAGTTTCCTGCTTGTGACAAAACTAATAAATTATAGTCATTGTCTTATGTGTAGCTAAGAAAATTATTTTCTATATACAATGTAAATTATCTCCATTGCCACTAAATATTGTACTTTGAATCACTAAGACTGACCTAATTCACTTATTGACATTATGTGCAGTTATATCTATTTCTTTGAAATGCTATAACTTCATTCTTCTTTATGGTGGAAAGACATCCCATTGCTCATCTACACCACATTTTCTCCTCCATTCTTCTGCTGTTGGACACTATGGTGGTTTCAATGTGAAGCTCCCCATAGGCTCAAGATTTGAACAGTTGGTTTGCATGGTGCTGTTGAGGAGTTTAGGAGGTGTGGCCTTGCTGGAAGAATTATGACACTGTAGGCAGGATTTAAGATGCTTCTAGTTCACTCTTTCTGATTTGTGCTTAAAATTCAAGAAGTAAGATATCAGCTTGATATTCTAACCTATATACCTGTTGCTTGCCTGACATGACTGACCTAACCCTCTGGAACCATAAGTCCAAACACACTCTTTCTTCCAAATCTTCCTTGGTCATTCTGTTTCATCACAGCAGTAAAATGGTAACTGATATAGGTATCTAAGTTAACTCTAAAATAGGCTGTTTCTACAACTTATCTGTCATGGTGGGCTGCAGTTGTAGCTCCATGGGAGAATGGATCAGTAACATGTGTAAGACCATAGGTTCAGTTTTAAGTATGGGAAATTGAGAAGGGTTGTTGTGAATAATGTTGCAGTGAGCGTAAATGTACAAGTATCTATGTAATATTCTAACTTCGAATCATCTAAATACACAGAGGGTAGTATATATAGCTTTAAGTTGATTTCACTAATGGTTAGTAAGATTGAACTTTTCTCACATTACTAGCATTTTGTGTTTTATCCTATGTAGACATGTACACCATTTTCATTATGTCTTATATAAATTGGCATACTTGATTGTTCATTTGATTGATTTTAAAATACTTTTACCAATTCTCTGAAATTTTATACACTTATTCAATGTATTTTGATCATATCTATTTATTATTATCTTCCTCCAACTCCCTCTAGGCCATCTCACTGTCACCCTCCTCAATTCATGTCTTCTTTTAAGCTATTATAACTCCTTGAGACCAATTAGCATCTTCTATATGTGCATGGAAGTGTGGCCATCCACACTTGAATGCTTGGACTACTTAGTATTTGCAGTGTGCTCAATGGTGGGTGATTCTCCTTCCTTCAGCAACAATAAATTGCCAATAGTCCTAATATAGAAGTTAGATAAATTACTTCTAATGGGATTGATGTTATATAAATTTTGTGCGGATAACCACTTCTGTGAATTGATGTGTGCAACAGCAAAGCCATATCTAAAAATTAGCATTTCACTGCTCTCTCCACATTAGCTTTTGCATTCTTTATTCCCTTTTCTTTCATAATATTACTGCAGCCAAACCTAGAGGTAAGTTGATATAGAGGACTCATCCTCAGCTGAACAAACACGTATACTTATACTTGGCATTTTCATATGGTATGTCTATGCATTAGCTACTACCCATTGTAAAATGAATATTCTCTGACCAAATTTGAGAGCAGCACAATATATAGGTATAAAATAAGTATTTAGAAGACAGATTGACATCATGTCTGTTTAGCAAAATTAGCAGTAAATTTCTTTCCTAGGGCCTAGGTTTCTTGTCTCATGGGCTTTTGACCAGGTTATAATACCAAACATAAAATCCTTCCTATTCAGCAGAAATCATATTCAATTAGAAAGTCATTGATCATCCATATGGTGACATGCCACTATTGTACTAGTGGGTATATTTTGCCAGGAAGGTCTGTATTGTAGCATGCAAGTTTCAAGTGCTGGGTGATACCATTGATATCTTTTCCTCCTCAGCAACTTCAATAGCAACAACTGGCACTATGTTAGCTAGCCCAAAGGGTTTCCTAGGCAGTGCAAGGTTTATTTTTCTATGTTCTGCATCCAAAATGAATGCTGTCTTCAACAATAGGGTCTTAGCAACTAGTTACGATGGGAAAATAAGAGCAATGACAACAACCTATGTTTTGGGGGTTAACCTTTGGACCTCTCTGACCAATAACTCATATGATGGTATCCCATGCCTAACACTAAGATTTTAATTTAATAAGCCAAGTCTTCTTGAATGAGCATTGTCCATCCATGTAGAGAAATTCTATTCAATGTTTTAACATAAATTTAATTTTAAATTGTCTTTTAGCTAGTGGATTTCTTTAATTTCCATTTATTTCTATGACATTTAAAATTTCCTTCTTAATCTCTTTGATGGCCCTTTTATCAATTAATATTATTTTGTTCAATATCCTGGATCTGTGCATGTTACACAGTTCCTATTACTGATGATTTCAATTTTTACTTTTCTGTGGTCTATATTTTATATAAAATACAAAAACCTCTTCCTTTCAGTTTACCCAGGTTTGTTAAGAGTTTCTTTGTGTCTTATGTGATCTGTTTCAAAGAAAATTCCAAGCAATGCTGAGATGAATGTATGTATATTCTGCAGTGTTTGGGTGTAATATTCTGCAGACGTCCATTAGTCTTATTTTATCTATGATGTCACTTAATTCAAATGTTTCTCAAGCTTATGCTGAGATGACTTGACAATTGGTGAAAGAAGGTTACTGAATTCAACCATGGTTATCTTGTTGGGGTTAATCTATAACTTTACATATAGCAGTGTTTGTTTTATGAAATTGTGTGCACCAGTGTTCAGTGCCTATATGCTTAAAATTATATATTTCAAGGTTAGCTTGAGGTTTATTTTCTCAGATATTAGAACAGTGACTCCCAGTGGCTTCTTGGTTCAATTTTCTTGTATCATCTTTGCTTATCTGTCTGTGTGGGTAGCATTTGTTGTTGGTGGAATGTTATATTTCTTAGTAGAGAACAATAAATGGATCCTGTTTTTGTTGTTTTGTTTTATTTATTTTGTATTAGATCCAACCCCAATAATCTCTAATTGGGGAATCAGGACCACTAATATTCAGATATATTATCTAAAGTTATCCAGTAATTCTTATATAGTGTTTGATGTCTTCTTAGTCTGCTTTTGTTTAACTACTGTTCTTTCTAGAAGCATCTTGGAAGGCATTATGATTCTCTGCACTCCAAACAATCCCTTACAGATTCTTTCATAGCACTTCCTTAGTGGTTGTGAGATCTTCTAGCCTTTTTTTATTGTGGATTTTTTTTTTCACTTTTGCCAGTGATAGTTTTTCTGAATATAGGAATTTCTGCTGGTCGACAGTTGAGATTCAGAGATTGAAATATATCACTGAAAGCCATCCTACTATATTTTTAAAGATACAGTTGAGAAATATGTTGTTGTCCTGATCTGAATTGGTGTTATTTTTACTTTCAATACATCTTCCTTATCTTGGAGTCTGTGTCCTTGTTATCCTGTGGACTGTGGCTCAGATCATGTTTCTACTTCATTGACTTCTGCATCATTTTACTGCAAAATTTCTTCTCCACAGTCTACAGTTATTCTTAACATGTGATTTCAATGTATGGTCCTATGGAACATGCTATGAAGTTTCCAAGACTGTGGTTCACAGAGATCTAGGACCATCACAGATCTTTTTAAATGGCATCTCTATTCTGCTCAGGGGATGATGAAAGGATGGGGTTTGCCAAACGTTCCTTCTTACTTGGCTACAGTCCCACATAATTCTCTCTCTCTCTCTCTCTCTCTCTCTCTCTCTCTCTCTCTATATATATATATATATATATATATATATATATATATATATATATATATATATGTCCTCTATCCTTGCTGTTCTTTACCAATGTCTATTACCCAAAATACCCTGCTGACATTCTAAGCCTCTTTCTTACCTGTACCTCTGATTGCATGCTGTACTTCCTTTCAGTGTGAGGAGAGAGCCCCTCAAACCTTGCTGATCCTTGTAGAATGAACTTTGAACTTTCTCTTGCTCTGCTCCATATGCATTCCCATTTAACTTCGCTATTTAAACTTCCTCTTTTGGCTTATCTCTAACTTCTTCTATTAGCTGTTATCCAACTTACACTGGCCTGTTCATCAGAGATTCTAAAATAGTGTGCTTGTGTGTCATCTAGCATCTTCCAATCCAAACACACTAAATTATTTAAAAGTCCATCATCATTGAACAAACTAAATAATAAACATTATATATACATATGCACATATATTTCTTGTTTAGCTTTGTGGTGGATGTAACCCAAGAGTTTTTACAAACACTTTGCTTTGGTGGCATGATTTTCTGATGCTAACTTGCAAATGATATTGCAGAAATTCATTTTTAAAAGTACATTAATACATTTTTCTTGGATTCTGGTGAAGCTATATTATTAAAAAACTTTCAGTGGTTCTTTGTTACTTTTGTATACATCTGAATCTTCAACTAGCATTTATAGCCTTATATCCAATTTTAACTTTTCAACTCTTTCTCCTCTACTAGGTCATATTGCTTCTGTTCCTACTGTACTAACTCAGAAGTCATTCATAAACAGATCTGATTTTAGTGTCTGACTTCAGTGTTTATGGTCATTTCCTAAGATTTCTCTCCCATATGTAGTAGCTTCCATATTCTGTTTCTATCATTAAATTCCAAGATCTTTAGCACAAAGGCCAATTCTACAACAATATTTTCCTCTTTGTCTAAGTGATATTTTCCTCTGTTTGAAGGGTAATAATAGCATTTCTCTAGTTTGCTATCATGGGTATAGTGCTTTCCTTGAGTTTCTTGAAGTCAGAAATCCACACTCACTTGACGTTACCAACTGCAAGGTGGGACACAAATGCAGCACCTATTCACAGAACGCAGTTGCAGTTGCCAACAAAGATTGCTGTTCTGTGCCACAGTTGCAAAATTCAAAATAGGACTGAATCCTTAGTGATTAAAAATAAATATTCAGCCACTAAATATTTCCTGAGTGGCAGAAATAGTACAAATAATAATGCTTCTGACTAAGAATGGAGAGAAAAATGAGAAAGATGAAAGGAAAAGAAATCCTAAGCCACAAAGAGCTGATATGCTCCTTGTTTCAGAGCCAAAGCAGACTTTAGAGCAGGCAGGGGAACTAGACCTGGGAAATGAGACTCCCAGACTTGCCTTTATAAAGCACTGTCCAAAGTAGGTCAGTACTTTTCGAAAAGAAGAGACTAGGAGCACAGACATTCAGAAAAGAATGGGAAGAACAAACCCCTTCAAGCTTTGTTAGCTGCCATCTAATGCAGGGGAAAAGGACAGGAGAGGGGAAAGTAATGTCAAGAGGCACAAACAAGGGCAAGCAGAACCCATTTGTTGTGACTAGGCTGCAGTGGAGGTTACACAATGCTTGCTGTGCTAACTATGAGGAAAACAGAGCAGGGATAGAACAAAGCTCTCAGTGAAGCTGTGGCTGTATTTTAATTTTGATCATCTGCTGCTAGTGTCTGATGGCATTTAGAACCATTGCTTTGAGGTAAAAGATGAGTAGGTTTATCTTCAAGCTCAGTGTCCCCCATGGAGCATAGATGAAACAGGATGAACTTGTTTGTGCTTCATGTGACTTCTGTGTATGATACAAATAATAGCAGCATTTACATCTAGGTATCACTAAAAGAACACAAATTAGAACATTTAGGCATTTAGCAGAAAATCTGCCTTGTTAAGTGTTTGATAGGCATTAGCTATTATTTTTGGTCTTTAAATATGCTATGCTTGAGACACTCTAGGTAGGGTTTTGTGCCCACAGATACGTGAGTTATCATTGTATATCAGTTACCTACTGTTCTTCCATAAGTAATATAAAAAAGGATGTAATTTGTCAGTTATCCACTTTCAGCCTCAATACTCTTCATAAAAAAATTTGATCTACTATGCAATAGAAATCTTTCTGTGTGGAAGAGTCAAGTAAAGAATGTAGCTAGAGTTTTTCTCTCAGTGTACTGCCAATCCCCAGCAGTCCCGTAGCCCACTTATAAAATAAACATACAGATGCTTATATTATTTAAACTATTTGGCCTAATGGCTCAGGCTTCTAGCTATCTAGTTCTTACGTCTTAAATTAACCCATTTCTATAAATCTATACCTTGCCACATGGCTCGTGGCTTACCAGTATCTTACATGTTGGTACTCATGGTGGCAGCTGGCAGCATCTCCTCCAGACTTCCACCTCCCAGCCTCTCCTTTCTGTTTGTCCCGCCTATCCAATACTTCCTGCCTGGCTACTGGCTAATCAGCATTTTATTTATTCACAACATACAGGACATCCCATAGCAAAAGAATGGTGAAGAATAGGAGACTCACAGTAGGAAGGGGCAAGCAGCAAACTGCTTCTTAATGTTGCTAAAACTAGTTTCAGGCAGTAAGCACCCCCATCATTAACCCAGTAATTATAGCTTCTTCAGACTATTTCCATAGTTTGTATAACACCAAAATGCAGAGGAGCAATTGAAATTTCAAATGTGCTGAGACAGCATTATGCTATATTTAAAAATAATCAATGGAGAAAAGTGATTTTGCTCTATGCTCCCTTCTTATCATGTATACTGTTCTATTCACCAGTTTTATGACTACATTGATTATGGGAGGCAGGATAACACAGATTTAGAAAAAAAGAGTCAAATGTCATACTGAGAAGGTTCATAATAGCAATCGGCAGTTAGAACTGTTAGTGCTTATTCATAAGACATTAGATGAGTAGTCCTTTCTACATTATGAAATAAAAACAAAGTGTACATAAGATTCATACCATAAGATAGTGAAATCACACATTTTGTGACAAAATAAAATTAACATGGTAACATTTTGAGTGTTTTAAAACAGTGCAGGCACTGTTATAAGTACCTTTTAAGAGGTAACATACAATTGTTTCCTTTTTGCCAATTAAGAAAAAAAACCACTGAGTTCATGTTCCTCCTAAAGGATCATACATATTTGTAAGTGGTAAACTGAGTTAAGTCAGACTCTTTCATGTATATGTCTTTAAGCATACTGATGTCTTAGGTAAAATTTTCACTTTCCTACTTAGCAATGAGAAAATCTCCAATCTGGTAAAATTGGACACACATCCACAAACTAAAAACTAACGTATGTTATTGATCTTATGCATTCGATTGCCCCTTCCTATACTACAGATAAGCAGATAGCTGTATACTTTTAACAAGTTTGATATCTCCACAAAAATACCAATTCTATCAGAACTGATAAAGATCGTCTAACTCATATCCATTCTTTGTAAGGCATTTGAAACTCAAGAGACGAAAACAAGTCCTTTAATGGATTCCAGGACAGAATTGTTATGTTAAATAAAAGGAAAAGGATAGTTCGCAAACAGGAAAGAAAAAAAGAAAAAAAAAAGAAAACAAAAGCCAGAAGAAATCAAAATGTATGCAGCTTTCTAAGGCAAGATGAAGAGCTATTGCAACTCCGGTGGGCTCAGGTGCTGGTCAGATCTGTGCTGTATTCATTCCTGTCTTTCTATTCATGTGCTGTGCTGAGGAGCTTGCTGCATTCCTCCTGCTATTAGATATGATGAATAAAAGGCAACCCACACTGCCTAAAAATAGCCCTCAGTCTACTTTAGCAAAGCACTTCATCCACAGCTCTCGGCTACCAGACTCTGACTAAACCAGCGGAGACGTCAGCATCATCTGTCTCCTTTCTATTGGAGAGTTTGTGAGGCTGCTCTATTTTGACCTGTCTCCACTGTAAAGGAAGGATTTGATTTGTAAAAAGACACAGGACTGTCTTCCACAGAGATTAATGAATCAGCAATGGAAGCCCTCATATGGCTGTAGAGAAGCCTGTCAGCATTTCCATTATAACTTTGCACTTCTAATGGATTGGACTATGCTTGCAAAAAGCCCACTGCAGAATGAAATTTGACACAAGATCTATTCATTTCTAAGGTGATCCTGATTAGTTTTTCTTTACATTAATCACTACCACCAAATTCAAAATCAGCGTTTTAACTACAGTGCCATGCCAAAACCTGATGAAAATGATATTACAAAATAAGAATAATCAGGACACCTACAAAAACTCCATTTTTTGTAGGAAAATGTGGAAATAAACATGTCTATTTAAACAAAATATATTTTTGTTTGATGTATATGAAATTCTTCCATCAAAACAGTATCTACAAAATCTACATGGAGAAAAGAATAAGAGAGGATTTTTGATCATACTTTAAAACTCTTTTAAAGATGTCTTTAATAACTAATATCCAAGTTTCAAAATGATTTCATTTAGTTACAACTCAATTTATTCATGAAAACTTCATAAAACTTGAAGGTGAATGTAAATGTTGTACCTGCATGTGCGTGGTTGTATGTTATTGTAATGTGCTTTGTTCTTATCTATTACGCAAGATGAAATATAACCATAGTGGAAAAATCTACAAAGAATAATACAAGGATGGTAAAATAAAAATGATTCAAATATCATCCAAATATAACATTTTGTCCATATTTTAAATTGTTAAATCTACAAAGATACTTGCAAAAAATAGTATAGATATATGTGAATTTTATGTTCAAATATCCAAACTTTACAATTTATTTAATATCTTATCAAATAACAGTTTTCACAGGAGACTTCTTTGGTTTTGAAATCTGCTCAATTTCATTTCTCATTCCATATATCACCTTTATTTAGTTTTTTTCCACTATCACTGAAAAGCTAATGAAGTTATTCATATAACCACCCAGATGCCATTTATGTATATGTATGGCTGTAGATGCTTAAATAAACATTCATACATAAATATATACATCTGTCTATGTATAAATATTTATGTATGTGTATAGAAAGAATAATTTAATTGTACTAACTATGCAAATGATAAAGTGACATGTCTTAATAAAACATCTATAAGACTGATAAAATTCTGTATCTTGGTTATTTAAAATTTTTGGAGGGGAGAGAAAACTACTAAGCAAAGAACTAAAAATCACTTGAAATAAAGGCATTTACTCTGAAAGCCGTTGTGTTTGAACAGGTTGACATTATGACCTGAGGGAAAGACAAGGCAGGATTGGCCTACAACTCAGGAATCTTAGATATGTTTTATGCATGTAAGAATTATTTAGAATGCTGTATGTGCATGGATTAGTGTCTGGGAGATATACCAGAGTTCTTTGTGTTGGAGTTTCCTGAGCTCAAGCTCCTGGATCCTAACTCAATGGGTGGAGAAAAGTCTGCAGAGGAACACAAATATTTCAAGTCCCCCTTACTCAGCCTTAGTGGATTCTGAAGAGAAAGAAAGGCTTAGGAGTTTGGAGAAATATAAGAATTACAGTTCTTGGTATCCACTAATTCTTTGCTTAGAACACTTGTTCTGAGAACCAAGAAGTCCTTACAAGTAGCCAAAACATGTGGGGAATTCTAAGAGCAATGGAAGCATATATAGAAAGTAGTTTTCTCTCTCTCTCTTTCTTCTTTCTTTCTTCCTTCTTCCCTTCCTTCCTTTCTTTTCTTTCCTTCCTTCCTTCCTTTCTTCCTCTTTCTCTCTCTCTTTCTTACTTCCTTTTTTAATATTTATTTTTTGTGGATGGGATCATACATTCTGATCCCATTAATCTCCCTCTCTCTTCCCTTCTACCCTCTGCCCTTGTAACCTCCCTCTCCAAAAACAAAATTTTAAAGGAAAACCAAAAGAGAAATACAACAACAACAAAACAATAATATTTCATAATTGGTACCACCACCAATGCCAAGAAATAACCTCATTAGTGTCATCACAGGAGCAAATATGTGGATGACCCCAGAAAGGTTATAAATTCTGTGCTGTGTTGTCCCTGCAGGGGACATACGTTGCCTATAAAAAGGAATACTAGAAGACTGGAAAGATTAAAGATTGTGTTCTTAAATCTAAGACTGAGGGAGTCACATTAACAAATACTTAAATTTATTGAGTCAGACAGAGTTCTGTTATTTAACACCTTTTGGTCAGAAAAAAAGGTCCAGGGAGAAGATGAGATATATAAGTTTCAGACCTATGTCTGCTTTACACATGTGAATAAAATACCAGTAAGTAGTAAGCCCATTAACATGATTAAAGTGGGTGGTCAGGTGCTTTGCCACAAGTTGTATTTGTTAGGTATTTTCAGATATGTGGAGGTAAAGAGAGACACAATTTCTCAAATAGCATTATTCTGCCCTGTGTCCCAAGTTTTTCACTTGCAGTTTCAAAGACAAGGATGGGCATGAATATCAGAGAAGAACATAACACTGCAAATATCAAATAGAGGAGAGGCTCCTCGTATCTTCTATTCTCCAGTTTCCACAATTTTCAAAAAAAGACTGAACTCACAGTTCTGTCTATTCTTTACCTAGTTTCATTTTGCCATCTATGGGATACAAATGAGCCCAGTGACATTTCTCTACAGGCTCTGCATGTCTCTCAGGATGCTAACTACAGGTAATAGAGATGGATATATCCACTTCAAAGGGATTGTAATTTAGAAAACGAAGGAGATAGAAGCCACACTTCACCTCTTCACACTTGATGAGTCAGTATCTTATTTGGGGTTACTATTGCTATGGCAAAGCTCTCTGACCAATAGCAAAGGATTTATTTCACTTGTGAAGCAAAGGATTTATTTCACTAACAGTTCCACATAATGGTTCATCATCAAAAGCAGTGAGGGCAGGAACTCACAAATTGGCAAGAACCTGGAGGCAGAGGCTGATGCAGAGGCCATGGAAGAGTGCTGCTTACTGGCTGACTTCTAACGACTTGCTATAGAACCCAGGACCACCAGCCCAGGGATGGCAACCACCTAAATTGGCCTGGGCCCTCCTCTATCAATCACTAATTAAGAAAATACCCTACGTACTTGCCTACAGCCTGATCTTTTGGAGGCATTTTCTTAATTTGATGTTTCCTCCTCCTCTCAGACGACTTCAGCTTGTGTTAAGTTGACATAAAACTATCTAGCACAGATATCAGTTTTGCAAATAAGTGTGTCTAAGTAGCTATCAACTACTTCTTAAGAAAGCTGAATAAAAACAGTAATGCAGAATATTGCTTAGAAAAAATATAATACATAGATGCTACCTTTAAACTGGTATTTTACATCAGATGCTATATTGTGAATCACATCTTAGATCAGAGGTTCTCAGCCCGGGTTGAAGGCTACAACCACAAGGAGGGCATTATACAAGCACGATTCCTGGCCACAACACAACCATTTAAATCCTAACCTTGATGGTAGTAACCTGGTCTCTGCAGATATTAAAACTCCATGAGGACCTTCGTATGCAGAACAGTCTGGACACTTTAGCCTCAGATATAACTCAAAGATGTTTTCATTATTGTGTGTGTATAAACTTTAAAAATGTAGTTCTATGTTTAGCTCCTTTATATACCACTAGGACTAAGTAGGAAGAGACTGGTAGGTGATGACAGAAATGTGGTTTCAGAATAAGTTAGTGGTTTTCAGTGTACTTCCTGTAGGTGGCTGACAAAAACACTTCATTCATAGAATGGAAGGAGAATGTAAGACTTGTTCACAATGAGCAGAGGTATCCTTCTATTATGACCACACAACAAGGACAAGTCAGCAGCTGTGTATGCGTGCTATACGCAGAAGTAGGAAAATGAACAAAAATGAACAGACACTAGCATTATTCTGATGAAAACATACAGTCCAAGCACTGATGCTGCAACTTCACCTACTGTCAACAACTTTTCTAAGATTTTATTAAAACGCAATGTGTCAGAAACTTTGCTATGTGAGGAAACAAACTTGGGGACTCTGGACCAGATTTGCTCAGGAGATGATTTTCTTTTGTGCATATACACTTTAAGGATATGAGGATGCCAATCATGCATAACACACACACACACACACACACACACACAAACACACTCTATGTTCCAGGATGGGCAAGTGTCTGTACATGGCAGGAACTCTCTTTAGTAAATAACAAGTGATACACTCAGGCAATGTGCTGTGCCCACCTTGCACCTGACTTGTCTCCTTGAATATTTGACTTCACCCTCTCTGGAATCTTAATTCTAGTCTCAGACTCAGGGACATTTACTCAGTTGATTGTGATTCCACCTGACTATGATATGGGTGATTGTAGACACTTTGTATAGACAATATTTGTAAATTGGCAATGCAAGCTCTTGTGTATATTCTAATTATTAAAATTCATCATGGAAACACACCTGAGTAACGATGAGCCCATAAACAGAGTTCAGGAATTATAGTCTCTAAATAAAATCAAGAGATTCAGACTTGAAGTAATATTTACAATGTGAATATTACTTCAATATAATGAAGGATATAGTTACCTTTCCTAGAATTTGACAAATAACCTAAAATTTTTCTTTCAGGATAAAGATAACTTCGCCCATACCCAGCAGGAAGCAATTTTAAGAATACTATGCTCACATTCCCAAAGAGGTGGTGTGGGGCGAGTGGTTTCTTGGTCTTTTTTAATGGATTTTGGGTCTGGGATAATTTTCATTGTTTAGGGAGGTTGGTTACAAGTTGTTGTCAAGGGTTAGGAAAAAGGCTAAGCAAAGGAGATTAGATTTAAGGTTCTTGTTTTAAAAAAAAAGAGAAAGAAAGAAAAGAAAAGAAAAAGACAATTACTAGTTTTAAATACTTTACATTGGATTGGATTGTTTTATATTGTATACAAATTATATATATTGAAATTGATATTGTTAGAAAATCTATGTGTATATTTCTAATTGTAATTATACCGTTCATTTAACAATGCAATTTTCTGATCCTTGAATGTTATTATTACCAACTATTAGGATATAAAGAAATGAAAGTTAGTAGTTAGACATTACAATAGAACTTGTAGTCATATAAGATATGTTTTAAAAATTGAGCAGATATATTTTAGACAAGTTATCTTCAAACCCTTCAGAGATCTACAGAATATGGCATTTAAAATGTTTTAATAACTTAGAAAATTTTTCTTTTTTGAGACATGTCGGCTCCTGGCAGTACCAATCTACTTCAGAGAAAATATGGGCATTGAAGAAACTGCATATGGAGTTAACTTTCATTGTGGCAAAAGTTAGCCACTGGACAACAAAGTATACTCGAATCAACAGAACCAAATGGACAGACAGGACATGAAACAAAGGACTACTGATTCTTGCCAAAACAAGTGTGGTTATGGCTTTATCAAAAGGCATCTTCTGAGGCTAGGACAATATGGCACCTACCCTGAAGTGGCCTTCGCAATTCGGAAAAGGTACAGTACCCTTTTCTTCGAAGGCAGCTGTACAGGCAGTGGGCCGATGGCTTCTGACGTGCAATGGAACAGCAGCTGAAACAGTTATTCTTGAAGAGTAACTAAGCTCACGCCTCTCAATAGTAGACTGGCATTTGATAGAGGGATGTGGAGAATGGGATGCTGAGATGAAGCCATATATACACAGCCAAGAAGAATGGTCAGCTGAATTAAAAAACCATCAACAATTTCCAGAATTTAAAATCCTGAATCATGACATGACACTAGTGGAATTCAGGTGTTTCTGGTACATGCACTGCTCTCACCCAATGTGAGGTTGAACTGTTGACCTTGTGTACATCCTACTTCACAAATGAGTCTGTCAGATACGCTAAGCCTATAGGCTGAAGATGATGCCCCAGCACTGCAGAGAAACCTCAGGTGACTGTCCAGGCAGCTGACTGTTTCTGTCAACTCACAAATGTTTTGGAAGTTGCTTGCATGCACTTCCTGTTTTTATTTTTGTTAGCTAATATTATTTCCTTCTTGGGTCTCTGAGGGAGTTGAAGATTAGTTACTTATAGTTGAAGACTAGTTAGGATAGAAAGCGAATTAGGTACATTTTGGACTTACCAAAATAGGATAGATAATGGAATTATTTTCTCTGAATTTGTCAAATAAAAATGGACTAGACATTGTTTAGGTATTTATTACTTGTATATATTGTATATAGTTATTGTACTTTTGTATATAGTTTATCTTCTGTTAGTTATAACCTTTTTCTTTTTTTCTTTTTGTTAAAATAAAAAAGGGGAAATATGGTGGTATTTTATTTGTACTGAAATGTGATTTTAATTGTATGTTAATAAATAAAGTTGCCCGGGGGTCAGAGCTATTAGAGCCATAGCAAGAGCATGGCGGTGGTGGTGCACGCCTTTGATCCCAGCACTTGGTAGACAGAGCTAGGTAGATCTCTGTGTGTTCAAGGATGCAGCATTGGAGACACACGCCTTTAATCTCAATACCAACCATAGAAGACCTGGAAGTCTCGACAGAAAGGCAGTGATGAGGCAGTCATGTGTTTGGGTTTACAACTAATGAGAAGGCAGAACAGGAAGACTATATAAAGACATACACACAGGAAGTAGGCCCCTTTCAGAGAGCTCTCTTGGCTGAAGCAGGAAGGGTAAGGCTCTTAGTTCTGACCTCTTGGCTTTCTTCTCTGAATCGGCTCTGTGTTTCTTATTTAATAACATGGTTGGTTACATCTACAGGAAGGAGTCTGGTGGAAGATCCACCTCAACTTCCCTCCCCATTTCTTTCCCTAAACCGACCCCTTTAAAGCCTGCTAAACTCAGCTCCTCCCCAAACCTGCCCCTTCAAAGCCCACCAAGCACAGCTCCTCCCCCAGAGAGGTTCAAGACTACACCCACAGGGTATATAAGCTGCATCCCCGAAAATAGACACGCAATTCTTCAGGTCTCATGTCCCGTCTCTTCTATGTGGAGAGGGGTTCAGGGTGCAAAAGACTTAACATCTAGAGGTTCCACTGAGCGGGGGTTGAATGTTCTCCACTGGGCCAGGGCCACTTGGTGAGAAAACACCCCTCTCCCTCACACCTGCTCTCCACCAGACTAAGAGCAGCTCTCGGATGGGTAAGTTGCCATTTCCAAGTCCTTGCCTAGGAGGCCCAGGGACTCTTTGTTTTTCAAGGTGTCTTGCCAGAGACACAGCCACTCCAGGTCCCTGACCAGTTCTGGAGCACAGGGCTGCCTTTGCTCCACCCCAACCTGTACTGGTACAAAGGGCTGCCTTTGTTCCATGGGACCTCTTCCCCAGAAGACATTCTGTTGAAGGGAATTTCCCCCAGCCCTACCCCTGTTTTTGACCCAAGACTTACCACAGTGGACGCATTATGCTAGGCTTCAAGTCCCTGGGATAGCCTTGAGAAATGGCACTTGCCATTCAAAGCCTGATCCCCAAATGCCCCTGTGGGATCTTTTACAAAATCTATTCAAATTGGGACTATCTGATATAACTGGACAGAACTGCCCTACATCCATGGTTTTTGGGTTCTGTGTTCCCCGCCCTCCCTAACGGGGCCAATGTCTCACAGCACTGGTCCATTCAATACAGGAGATACTGACCCCTCCCTCACTTCCCCCAAACTCTACCTACCCAAACCCCTCCTCTGGGGCCACAAATCTAAGATCAAATTCCTCCTCATTACCCTCCTTCCTGTCCTTCCCTCCCCTCACTGCTCCTCCCATCTCCCAATACCTCAGCCTATACACTGGCCTAACACCCCCAAATCTTCCCCAGTTTCTTCTTATACTCAGTCTCACCAGACTTCTACTTTCCCACCCATTTCATTTTTCAGTCAGCGCTACATATTAGAAAAAAAGAAAAAGAAAAGAAAAGAAAAAGGCTGAGGAGTTTCCCCAAACTCCCCTAAAGGAATAGGTGAAAATGGCTTTTAAAGTTTTTAATGCTTGAGAATGACAGCCGAGTCAACCTGACAGACAAGGCTGCAACAGAATACACTCCAAGCCCAAGCCTTAGCAGCTGCTCTGAGGCCACCAGGGCCCCCACAAGGGTTACAAGAGAAATCAGCCACAAGACTCTATCCCACCAGAGCTCAGCCCAAGTCAACTCCACCAAAAACTTGCTTCAAATAGGGCAATCAGGGACACTGGTCACAGTATTGCCCTGACCCCCAGGCACCCAGGAGGCCATGCCCTGTCTGCCGACAGCCTGGGCACTAGAAATTGGAATGCTCCCATGCAGGCCCATCCTCTATGCCATGCCATGGAGGTCCAGCCTCACCAACACTGGCAACTGAGAACTCCTAAGCCTGGCAGAGAAGTGACACAGACTAGACCTGCTGACTCCCATTGCCTTCTCCGAGCCTATGGTGACTCTGCAGGTAGTGGGTATGTCCACTGACTTTCTTTTGGGCACAGGAGCTACCTATTCTGTTTTGGCATCTCACTCAGGTCCTATAGTCCCCTCACTAATTTCTGTCACTGGGTGGACAGGATCCCTTCCTTCCCAATGAAGACCCTGACACTTCCCTGCATTTTTGCAGGGCAATTCTTCTTACACTCTTTTTCTGGTCATACCTGTTTGCCCCGCACCTCTGCTTGGTTGCAATGTTCTTAGCCTTTTTAGGGCCACAGTCACCGTATCCCCCACACTCTCCTGAGTATTTCACAGGTCCATTTACAGATATGTCAGCCTCTGCACCAGCTTCAATGACACTAACTAGGTGAGGATTGGCAGGTGGACTTCACTCACATACCCACACCTAAAGAACTTCATTACCTCATAACTATGGTAGACACCTTTATCTTCAAAAAAGGTTGAGAAGGCCAATGAACTCATCAAACAACAGCTCACCGAGCTCTCCATTGATCTCAGGTTATCTTGGCCCTCTCTTCTCCCCATTGCCCTTACTCACCTCCAGGCCACTCCACACTCTCTTACAAGTAAGTTTGAGCCCTTTTGAACTCTTTTATGGAAGGCTGTTCCTCCTCAATCACCACCTCCCAGTCCAAACTCCCCCACTGACTGGGTACCTCTACTACCTCTCTCTTTATTTGAACCGGCATCCCTATACCCAAAAAGTCTGGAATATTTGTGTGGGAGCTCCACCTTAACCCCTGACAACCTGGCTTCCCTATATCCAAAGAGTCTGGAATATTTGGAAGGAGTCTGGTAGAAGATCCACCTCAACTCCCCTCCCCATTTCTTTCCCTAAACCTGCCCCTTCAAAGCCCTCCAAACACAGCTCCTCCCCCAGAGAGGCTCAAGACCACTCCACAGGGTATATAAGCTGCATCCTTGAAAACAGACACATAGTTCTTCTGGTCTTGCTTCCTGTCTCCTCTCTGCAGGCCAGGGAATCGCCCGGGAGCACTTTACCCATTAAACCTGGGCTTTTCTAATTTGATCTGATTCAGTTTGTTGGGAAGGCAGAGAGGTCTTCAGGGTGCAAAAGATTTATCACATAACACTAAGGAAGGAAAGAAAAATTAGCACAGAACACTCATTGTAAACATGATTCCTTGCAGACAGCAAGATAATGTTTAGAAAGAATGTCAAAAATTCAAAAAGTCTAATGACTATTTGACAACATCATGATATTGTTTTAAACGTTTTATGTTTGCTTCTGAAAGAGAGATAATCACATGCTTGACATTATACAGCCATCAATACTGAATCATTAAAGTGATTATATATATAGTAATGATATATAGTAATATATATATATATATCACTATTTTATCCTTATATGTCTTTTCTAGAATACATTCTTATTAAAGTATCTCCTTTTGTTGTAGAAATAAGTTTAAATTCATACACGGAACACTTATATGTCATTTTTATATCTTTATTGTCTGATTAAACATGCTGCTGTTTTATAATTGGATCATTTGTTTTTAATTTTAAATTTTAAGTCTGTGTATATATTTTGAGTATAAATAATTCATTACACATGTGATTTCCAAATATTTTCTTTGTTTTTATCTTAAATTTACTAAAGACTTTTTAAATAAATATGGTGTCTGAAAATAGAGAAATGGTACTGAAACTCAGAGGGCAGTAATTTGTACAACTCATGACAGTCTTGAATCTGGCATGACTGTTTCTTTTGCAAAAGCAAATGAAAATTTGTTTCCTTAAAATCATTTAAAAAACATTGATCTGGGCTGTGAGGGCACACAGCTTTAGTCTCGTCTGTGCTTGGGAGGCAGAGGCAAGCAGATTTCTATGAATTCAAGGCCACTCTGGTCTACAAAGCTAGTTCCAGGACAGCCAACTGTTACACAGTAAAACCCTCTCTCAAAAATCCAAAAGCAAAACAAACAAACAAACAACAGAAAAAAAGCTTTAAAAAGTAATATATATATATATATATATATATATATATATATATATTTATTTATTTATTTATTTATTTATATATAATTTTAAGAACCAGATGATCAGGAAATCTCCTGTGAGATTGTATCAACTAGAAGTTACATTGAAGCCGGGCGGTGGTGGCGCACGCCTTTAATCCCAGCACTCGGGAGGCAGAGGCAGGCGGATCTCTGTGAGTTCGAGGCCAGCCTGGTCTACAGCGCGAGATCCAGGAAAGGCACAAAGCTACACAGAGAAACCCTGTCTCGAAAAACCAAAAAAAAAAAAAAAAAAAAAAAAAAAAAAGAAGTTACATTGAAGCTTCACCCACGAAGTTTCTCAACAGTGTGGCTGCCAAAAGAAGACCGGAACAAGTACACCACCAAGAGACATACCAACATCCAAGGTGGAAATCTCCCAGGGCCCCGGCCCTAATATTAAAGAACTCCAGGCAACTAATTAATTCTCAGAGTGCTGAGAACAGGAGAACAGTCTTCCCTAGAGATGAGGCCCTGACTTGGTTATCCAATAGCAAGAAATCAGCCCTGAAATTTTTTTAAAATTTTATAATTTAATTTAATTTTACTTATCAGCTGCGGATTCCCCTGTCCTACTTCCTCCCGCTGCCCCCCCTTCCCCAGGCAACCCCCCATTCCCATCTCCTCCAGGGCAAGGACTCCCCTGGGGATTCAGCTCAGCCTGGTAGATTCAGTGGAGGCAGGCCCAGTCCCCTCCTCCCTTCACCCAGGCTGAGCAAAGTGTTCCTGCATGGGCCCCAGGTTCCAAACAGCCAGCTCATGCACTAAGGATAGGTTCCAGTCCCACTACCTGGGGGCCTCCCAAACAGTTCAAGTTAATCAATTGTCTCACTTATCCAGAGGGCCTGATCCGGTTGGGGGCCTCCTCAGCTATTGGTTCATAGTTCATGTGTTTCCACTAGTTTGGCTATTTGTCCCTGTGCTTTCTCCAATCATGGTCTCAACATCTCTTGCTCATACAATCGCTCCTCTTTCTCGCCCATTGGACTCCCAGAGCTCCACCTGGTGCCTGGCCATGGGTCTCTGCATCCACTTCCATCAGTCAGTGGATGAGAGTTCTACCACGACAGTTAGGGTGTTTGGGCATCCGATCACCAGAGTAGGTCAGTTTGGGCTGTCTCTCGACCATTGCCAGTGGTCTATTGTGAAGGTATCTTTGTGGATTTCTGTGGACCTCTCTAGCACTTTGCTTCTTCCTATTCCCATGGGGTCTTCATTTATCATGGTCACTTTTACCTTTTTCTCCCTCTCTGTTCTTGATCCAGCTGGGATCTCCCACTCCCATAAGCTCTCTTTCCCTCAACCCTTGCCCTTCATTACCCCCATCATGTCCAGGTTGTTCATGTAGATCTCATCCATTTCTCTGTCTTTGGGAGATCCCTGTGCCTTTCTTAGGGTCCTCTTTTCTAGGTAGCCTCCCTGGAGTTGTGAGTAGCAGTCTTGAATGAATTGGCACAGGAGATCACTTCCTAAATATAAAACTAGTAGCACAGACACTGAGAGAAACAATAAATCAATGGGACCTCTTGAAACTGAGAAGCTTTTGTAGAGCAAAGGACAAGGTCAAGGACAAGACAAAGCAACAGCCTACAGAATGGGAAAAGATCTTCACCAACCCCACTTCTGACAAAGGGTTGATATAGAGAATATATAAAGAACTCAAGAAATTAGACATCAAAATGCCCAACAGTCCAATTAAGAAATGGGCTATAGAGCTAAACAGAGAATTCTCAACAGAGGAAGCTCAAATTGCTGAAAGACATTTAAGGAATTGTTCAACATCCCTAATCATCAGGAAAATGCAAATCAAAATGACTCTGAGATACCACCTTACACCTGTCCAAATGGCTAAGATCAAAAACACTGAAGACACCTTATGCTGGAGAGGATGTGGAGCTAGGGGAACTCTCCTCCACTGCTGGTGGGAATGCAAGCTTGTACAACCACTTTGGAAATCAATATGGCACTTTCTTAGAAAATTGGGAATCAATCTCCCCCAAGATCCAGCTATACCACTCTTGGGCATATTCCCAAGGAATACTCAATCATACCACAAGGGCACATGTTCAGCTATGTTCATAGCAGCATTATTTGTAACAGCCAGAACCTGGAAACAACCTAGATGCCCTTCAACTGAAGAATGGATAAATAAAATGTGGTACATATACATAATGAAGTGTTACTCAGCAGAGGAAAACAATGACATCATGAGATTTGTAGGCAAAAGGATGGATCTAGAAAAAATCATCCTGAGTGAGGTACCCAGACTCAGAAAGACAGACATGGTATGTACTCACTCATAGGTGGTTACTAGATTGCTGTGGAATATTCTGTATGTTAAATGTGTTACTCTGGTTAATAAATATAACACTGATTGGCCAGTACCCAGGCAAGAAGTATAGGCAGGACAAGCAGAGAAGAGAATTCTGGGAACAGGAAGGCTGGGTGGGAGAGACACTGCCAGGCACAGCCATGACAAGCGAGATGTAAGGTACTGGTAAGCCATGAGCCACATGGCAACTTATAGATTAATAGAAATGGGTTAATTTAAGATAGAAGAACTAGATAACAAGAAGCTGGCTGCGGCCATACAGTTTGTAAGCAATATAAGTCTCTGTATGTTTATTTGGTTGGGTCTGAGCAGCTCAGGACTGGCAGGTGAGAGAGATTTGTCCTGACCATGGGCCAGGCAGGACCAGAAAAACTCTAGCTACACTGGATGTAAAACAAAGGCCCTGAAATCTTATATGTCCAAGTAACAGTAAATATATGGAGTGTTCTGTATTTGTGTGTGTGTGTGTGTGTGTGTGTGTGTGTGTGTGTGTGTGTGTGTGTAACAATAACAGTTGAAGAAAAAGAATCCATGGCTTTGAGAGCAGCTGGTGTCAAAGGGCTGAAAGAGGTTGGAAGAAGGCAAGGAAGGGGGTGATGATGATGGTGTAATTAGGTTTTAATTTCTTAAAATGTAAATGAGGAAGAGTGCGCATGAGAGAGATAAATTAGTGGGTAGAGGTACTTGCCACCAAGCCTGTGGAATGGAGTTGGATCTCAAGAACCCACCTGGTGGAAGATGGGAACTGAGTTCTGCTTTTTGTCCCATGACCTTGATATGTTTGCACATGTGATGCTTGTGCCCAAAAATATATGCACATACACAAATAAATAAATACAGAAAATATCAAGGCTATTATACATTTGTATTTCTGTGTAAAATTTCAAATTTATTTGTTAATCGTTTTAGAAAGAATCCCTTTAGAATTACATTTCAATTGAATACGTGGATTGGAGATTACAATTCTTAATACATTTTCTATCAGTGATGAATTTATTTCATTTTATATTTTGATGTTAAGATCAATTTTTGCTACACAATCTTGTAAATAATTCATTAGATTCACACAGATTATATTTACCTTGGGTGATCTTCAAACTAATCTGAGGTATAGTATTTTACAATTTTACTTGTATATTATATATTGCTAATATATAGAGATACAATCAGATTTTGAGTTTTGTCCTGTACCATTCAGCATATTAAACTTCAATGATTACATTTCTTACTGTGGGTGTCTAGTTTTGGGGATTTTATAAAAGGGAAATCAGACCATCACTTCTTCTAAATTGTCTGTTCTATGTTTATGTGATTTATGGTATATTAGAAGCCCTGTTATAATATTAAGTAAGAACAATATGAGGAGGCTTCTTTGTTTATATTCTAATCTTAGGTTCAAACATCAATTTATATTACTTAAGATGACAGTTGTGTATTTTTGTAGATGACTTTGTAAATTTAAGGTTTTTTTTTTCTTTCCCAGTTTGTTAATAGGTATTATGACTAGATAATTGGATTTAGTAAAAAATATTTTCTTAGAACTGAGGTATTTATATGGTTTTGTTTCTTGATATAAATTACAGTAATTAATTTAAGTAATATTTAACCAGTATTACATTTTTAACAGCATACATATTACTAAATATACATATGGATCATTAACTAAATACAAATATTTTTGTAATTGTTATGATTTCTCCTGTAAGATCTTAGACAAATATATCATGAAACTAACTGGACATGGGAATATGTTTAGTAGTTCATTATACAGTTTCTTCTTGGATGTGTTTCTCTTCTTACTTCTCAGGGAATCTATTCAGTTGTACTAAATAGTGAGATTTGCTTAAAGTTGCTTAGTGATATTTTTATTGATGATCTTGGTTAATTTGTGGCTTACATTCATTTTTTTTCCTTTATCAACTTGTCTAAATTTTTAAACATTTTTATGGATATTTTCCTTCTCTGGGTATTTGTTTGTATATTAATTTTCTATGTATTCAGATTTTATTAAATACTTCCTCATATATATGAACTTTTGATTGATTCTATTTTAATCACACATAAGCTACATTAGGACTAGGAATAGAAAAGTCATTGACAGAAAAGATATATTTAAAGATAATGATTTCTTCAGAGACTGCTCTTTTTGTTTAAGATTAAATTTAAATAAAAGTTTAGTTTTATCATAAATGTTACTTAGAGAATATTTGCAATTAAGACACAAAGACACAAACTGGGAACAAGACAGGATATATCAGTAGGAGCTCTAATATGTGCACAGCAGGTGTGTAGGGACAGTTGGTCCTCTGGTGACTGTTTTACTTACTTGAGTCCTGAAGCCCTTATGTAGACAGAATACAAAGTTCATGGGGAGCCTCAATCCACAAATAATAAAACTTGAAAAAATGTCTATGTTTTATGTAGTCCATGGTCTCTGAATTCACAAGACTCTTAATTGCAACAGTAGAGAGCAATACATGCTCCATGCTGAAATTAATTCACTTATTTTAAATTCCAATTCAACATCTCAAAATTCAAGTTATAAACTTGAGTAGTGAAGTGATTTTGATATTACTGAATAACTCTCTAATCAAAACTTTTAAGCAATCCAAAAAAACCCAAATAAAGTCTTAATATAAAATTCAAATTTTTAAGTACCTTGATTTAAAAAAAACTTTGAATAAATTATATAATGAGCATTCACTATTACCTATCCAGATTATGCAAATGAGCATGAATCAAATAACTAATTTCTTTTGGTTAGCCAATCAAGAGGTAAGCCATTGGGACATCTCTATTTCACCTATTCATTTGCCTTTCTGATGCTCAAAACTTTATGAATACATAAGTCTTCGTATGAGTCTGATAAATTGTCAGCTTTTGTGTTGATTTATATGACTACAGTGACGACTCTCCTGAGGGAATATTAGACTGGCTCCTGCCTACAATCTCAGAGTTGGTATTGCCACTTCAGATTCCAGCATGCTGGCTCTCTTGATCCCGTTTTCTTTGTCTGTTGAAAAACCCATTTAGGTCCTTTTCCTTCATATCTTTTTCTGTCCTCTGAACTTTCCCTGTCTCTTGTTAAGAAGATATCACTCCATGCTGCTGCCCTTTCCAGCTCCTATTCAGACTTACTCTGCTATTTTTAACTCCCAGAAATAGCTTCTTCCCCACTGAACCAATTCCAACAATGTTCTATGGTAGTTTATTTCCCTTAACTCAAAAATACTAATGTTCAGCCCCCATATAACTGCAAAATGGAAGAAAAGACATTTACCAAACCAACCAAGTATGTAGCCTAATAGTTAATTACCTTTCTTTAATAAGGTTCACACTGTTTATTAAATAGTTTTCATTATTTAAATTGGAAATACTTGTTTCAGTTGGCAAAATTATGTTTCCAGGATTATGAAACACATGCTGAGGCCTGACAATCATGTCTGTTTACTAACAGACACTTGTATTGAGCACTTCTTACATGTCAGGCCAGACACATTGACTCTGATGGTCACCCATGGCCCTTTGAAGAAAGCTCTATATTTGTCACTAGGTCATTGTCTTAAGCTTCATTGATGGGCAAAATAAAGTATTTCAAAAAAATATTCAGAAAGTGAGATTTTATTATTCAAGTCCAACAAGAATGTTGGACCTTAGTAATGTTTAATATCATACATTATGGCTTCATTAGTCTCTATTAAATGTACACTTGTTTATGTGTGTGCACATATATCAATGTGTGTGTAAAACATTATATATACAATATTTATATTATTTTATTTTATTATTATATTTTATATTACACACACACATATATATATAATGCTTATAGCCTTTCCTTCATTGGCCATTTCTTAGGAGAAATATAAGCTTCATGCATTAGTAAATGTCAAAAATTATTTGAGCTCCAAAGTGAGAAATTAATGTAAAAAATGCTACCATCAGTATAGCAGTTGTATTCAGGGGGAAGGAAGAGAAAAGGAAAAGGAAACTAAAGTAAGAAAAAAATAAACGTGATCATTTTATCATGTTTAATAAAAATAATTCACTTTCTATTGAATGTTATTATTTAACTCTTGTGCAATTTAAAATCATTTTCACTTTTTTGTTTACTTGCTTGTTATTTGAATTTTTCATGCAGACTAGTGAATCTGCCATGCATTTTAATTGATTTTAAATACTATCTTTGAAACGTCCTGCATATGATTTTGAATATATTTTTATCACCCTTGTGATGTATGTGAAGAGAGACATAATTTAACTCTTATGCTATTTTAAAACATTCACAGTAGAATTTATTTGTATCTGAATGTATTTTGAATTTCTGAGCTGACTAGAACAAATATACTTTCTTCAGCTAAAATTCCATTAAGTTTGGTTATAGTGTTGTGTGCTAAAAACGTATTTTTCATTTTACCATACATTTCAATGGAAGTAGTTTATACTTAATATATAGAACAAAATGTAAGATTGAAAATCAACTCACTGTGTTTCAAGTGGCACAAAATTTATAACAATTCCTCCAAATATTAACCAAGGTGAGTATCCCAATGTGCAATACATTCTTGAGGCATAGTCTTCAAAATAATACTTTTAAAAATAATATAAAATCAAGCCAGTGCACATATTGTTACTCTGACACTGGGTAATGTCAAACTATCTAGTAATCACACAGACACATACACACACACATGCACACACGCAGACACACACACACACACACACACACACACACACACACACACACACACATACACACCATACAAACACACCACACACACACACACACACACACACACACACACAATGCATGTATGCATGTGCACATAAATTTTTAAAAAAATAGATGCACACACCTTTAATCTCAGCACTCAGAAGGCAGAAGCATGCAAATATCTGAGTTTGAAGCCAGCCTCAGAACTAGTTGCAGGACAGTTAAGGCTGCACAGAGAAACCCTGTCTTAAAAAAAAAAAAAAAAAAAAAAAAAAAAAAAACCTAAAACAACAAAACAAAACAAAGATAGCTAGGCCTGATGCAAAGGACAAAAGAATGGTATCACTATTCTTCCAAGAGCTGAATAACAGTGATTAACTGATATGTGTGTCTTAGTGCATGGGATAACTGTATTATTATTCAAGAACATTGAGGGATTATACAGTACAAAAAGGGAAATTTTATATTGACATTTAGGCATTCATTTCTATAAAACTTAAATCTATGTTTATCCCATTCATTAAGTATCTTCCAGGGGCTCATAAACTCAAACACTTTAGAAATGGAAATGACACCTTCAATTAGTTACTTAGGATTTTTTCAGATGAAATGACTTACAGTTTATAGTCATGAATTTTCAAGCTGGCAGTTTTGTGTTCTGATACACAAATTTTGCCATCAGTATATCACCTTTTGTGTTTTCTTGTTAAGATGGTTTGGAGCAGTCCCAGAAATCTCATTTTACAGAGAGCTGTGATAAGACATATGACTGATACATTCTAGGAAAACAGCAATCTTGTCATATTAGTTTTGAAGTTGTGTTGTGACTTGAGTAAGATACAATAGAAAATCCTACATATGATATCCTTGGGGTTCATAAATCAAAATCATCCAATCAGCAAGATTTTCTCCACATTAAGAGATCATGAAATTTTAACCAAATTGTGATATTCAAATAAAAGTATGCTGTAACATGTTTCCACATTTGAAACTTCTTTATATGAAAAACAATCACATTTAGCATACCATAATTTCTTCAGATGTGAAAATGTGGCTAGTAGAATGCTTTGCTTTCCAGCTAGTCATATATTAGCTTCTTAAAGAACTCAGTTCTTCCAAATGAGTACCAAATGCTGTTAAAAGTATTGTCACAAATAACATTAAGAATCCTCAATACATGTAGTATACATAAGATGTATTTAAATTATTTTATACAGGCAATCTTTTCAGAATATTTATAAAAATACTTTCTATAAAATACAGTAAAAACACATTGAAATGATTATGCCAGTCTAGACACAATATTTTCTATTCTTGTAGAATCATGAACTTTTAAAGGGACAAACTCTAAATGTATATGAAATTTAAGTACATGCCTACACTTAGCATATATATGTTTAAATACACATAGCATGCTCTTTCTGTCTTTGCCTCTTTTTCTCTCTAGGAATGTCCAAACTTGCAACATTGTTTATGTAGATACTGCATGTTTAAGTTACTTAAAATGGAAGAAATAAAAAATTGCTCACATTATTGAAAGAAATGTGTGAGAAAGCCTATATCTGTGTGTATATCACATCACCCTGTCATGACAGGACAAAGCTCAGGCTCTCTTTGTTTGGAAGGTAATGTAACTTTTTTGTTTGTTTTCCTGAAATAGTCATTTTCACAGATCTGCTGGGAAGAAGCTTTGTTGTCCAGTGCAGTAATGGTTTTATTAATTCAGCTAGTCATCAGGTGCAATTCATCAACTGCACAGCCCTTTGTGTTCTATTTTTTGCTAAATGCTTCTTTGGAATTTAAATTATGAAGAAAAAGTGGCTGACTAATCTGAATTTCTCAATTTATTCATGTTCAATGAAAAGCTATTCATCAGCGTAAACTCTGCTGTGAGTTCAAATCAAATTTAAGTCACCTGGGAGTAAACAGAATTGTTCTTCCCTAGCACTTGGAAGAAGATAAAAATAACACATTTTCAAGAAACGGATGGTGCTAATGTGTTCAACTAAAATAAAGTGTGATGAGAGCATGCGGTCCTTTACTGTGTCAGAACCTTTATCCATACACTAATAGACTCTGATGTAATATTTTAACAGTTTCATTTTCATAATATAAGTCTGATTTCATTTATACTTTATAAGTATGAAATCATCAGTTTTCTCAGTACCTGACACGCTCATAAAATCTCTAACACTGTAGTTTTACTCCTTTACTTTTAAAAGAAACTATGAAATTGAAGTTGAAACCAATTATTCACTTTCAGAATACTCATTAGGCACCTAAATCTAAGAGTCCTGTGGATCTACATCACCGATTTACCTGATATTTAGATTTTGCTCTTTCTTAGTCTTATACCTTGAGATATTATTCATAAGAAACACAGGGCTAAGAAATATAAAAAGTGGGAAGGAGGCAGACAGGGATTTCAGTGACATCCGAGGTGTCCAAAGGTTGCTACCAGGAACTCAACCTCACTGTTTAGAGCACACATGGCAATGTGTGGTTATCCATAATGCTACAGAGTTTTGAAACCATAAATGTTCATCTAAACAAGAGTGCGCTGAAATGGTAATTCATTCTATTTTACTAATTTTTAAAAGTTATTTCAGGAACAGTGACTGATATCAGGGATCTTAGTCATGCCGGTCTAGTACTCAGCCACTTAGCTAAGTCTTCAGCCCTCACAGGGTCTCACTAGTTACTTTGGCTGGCCTTGAACTTACTCTGTAGCCCAGGCAGGCTTTAAACTTGTGATATTCCATAGAATCTAGGACCATAGGTGTGCACCAAGAGTCAATCATTTTCACAGGTTTTTATTGGTGATTCAAGGATATATCTACAAAATCTACATACGTATTATGGAAGGTAGATAAACCTCAGTGGTTAAGCATCCAGAAAACTATTTTTTTTCCTAAAATGGAGCTAAAGGGAACCCAAGTTCTTATACTATAGCAGTCCTTACTAGACAAAGGCACTCATTACTTGAGTCCTCCTCTGTTAAAACATCTTTACAGAAAAACTGACTATTGTAAAATTAAATTTCAGCAATGCAATTTTTTAAAAAATGTATTTTTACATAACATTCATAATTCCCATTCAAAATTATCATTAGCAGGCCTAAAAGTGTGTAAATTGCAAAAAAAAAGACCTAAAAAAGATAGAATTGAATGATGATCTGGTAACAGCAGCCAATGTTGGCTTCATAAATGGACTGTTAACATATCTGTAAAAAAAAGAAGACTATTCAGAGATTCACACACATATCAGAAATAATGTAAATAATCCCAGGTATTGCCTTTAAGACACTACCTAACAAAGACTTTTTAATTATGGTTTTAGGGAAACAGAATTCCTATTAATAACTTCTAATTTTAGGAAAACATGGTGCTTACAAGTTAACCTTTGTGTCAGCTTGAATAGGCTAGGTGCAAAAAAATGATCAAGTTATGATATTTTAAATTTAGATTTCATTCTTAGTATCTCTCCAAATCACCTATTAAATTTGCTTCTGATGGAACTGGATAAAGTCCAAAACTCACCTCCTGAAATATTTGTATGAGTTTTATGGAAATGATAACAGTGGTCACAATTTGATAGTCATAAAACCAAAAGAAGCTGCAGAAGACATTCTGTGGCAAGAGTGACTGACCTGGACCAGCTTGGCTCATGGAGCCTTTAAAGGCTCATCTCCCAGGATATGGAGGCAGGCAGTGGAAGCAAAAAATTCTATTTTTGTATTTGAAAGAAAGAAATATTAATCAGTAAAAAACATATGAAAATATCATTGCATGTGCCATAGGAGAACACGAGTCACATCTAACATTATAATAAAATGTGTAGTAAAAGACTATACTTGCATTTGATCATTTCACCCACATTCAGACAAATATTAAACCATGAATTTTATGATATAGATCTTGAGATTATAAAATATCATCTATTACTTATTATTCTTTAAACCTACAGGGTTCATTAAACTGGGCAGTGCTATTTAAAATATCTGTGTAATAATCTACTCTCTTGTCTGCAGGGGACATTGTGTTTCCACTGCTGTTGGAGTCAGCCATGTCCTTTATGAGGTCTTCCGCTGCATGGGTTCTTCTTTCTAACACTTGCCTTTCAAACACTCTGTAGAGATCTAACAGTAAAATCACAAGAACGGCGTCTTTTGTGCTTCTCCCTCTCTTGCAATGCTGCAGCAGCAGTGTGTCTTCCACATTTAAAAAAAGAAAAGAAAGAAAAGCCTCTAATCTTTCATTTTACAATATAAAGTGTTTTAGTTAAAGGTATTTATTAAAAGAAAACAGACCCTTCACACACTAATTCAGTGGCTAACTATAAAAGTTTGAAACTTTTCATTTCAGACAAAAGTAACACTGACTGTAAATTTCAGCCCTGACTCAAAGAGATGGAGGTCTAGAATTTAAATCTCAAAATGATTAGCTTATCCGTATTTACAGGAAGATTAATATAAAATGCAGTGCAATTAACATCACACATTTATACTTTTTCCTCTAAAGGTTGCCAGGTTTACCAGACTGGAAAAACCAATCATTTCAGAAATTACAGGCATAAGAATAACAGTGGATGCTGACCAATAGCTCATCCTAAATATTGTGTGCAATAGCTTGATTCAAATAGATAGATTTCAGAGATAAGAACAGAACAGTGGTTGACCCCACACTACCACAGCCATTGATGTATTCATGCCTTCTATTTAAGAAAGAAAAATGTCTGAATTAAAAGAAAACAGTAGGAAGATTTGTTTTTATAGTAGAAGGGTGAAATGGATGTCCTTTTAAAAAACACTAATAAATTGAACAAAAGAAATTCAAGCAAATTCAACTATATAAAGCTACTATTACCAGAGGGACAGTTCTTCCTATAAGGGTACAGTCATTGTTACACAGCTTTCTAGCTGCATTATGCACCCAAATAAAACATCACAGTTTTTCGAGTTAAAGGTGCCACAGTCAAAAGTCCATGTCGGAAGCTTATTAGACACACTTACTCTCTATCCCCATGATGTCTCTTTCTATCATGGTATCTCTTTCATTGCTTTCCCCCTCCCTCCCAGTTGCAGCTCAACTATCCCATTCCCTCATGTTCTCATCCCCTATCCCCTACCCTCCATTGTGCACCCCTCATCCCCAGTTTACTCATGGAGATCTCATCTATTTCCCCTTCCCAGGGTGGACCATTCATCCCTCTTTGGTTCTTCCCTGTTAGTTAGCTTCTCTGGAGTTGTGGGTTGTTGTTGCCTGATTACCCTTTGCTTTATATCTAGTATCTACTTATGAGTGGGTACATACCATATTTGTCCTTCAGAGTCGGGGCTACCTCACTAAAGATGATATTTTCTAGTTCCATCCATTTGCCTGCAAGTTTCATGATGTCCTTAGGGAAGTTGCCAGGAATCCCCAAGAATTACCACAGCCTGGGCTACTAGCAAAAATGGAGAGGGTGCCTGAACTGAACTGGCTTGCCCCAGAGATCAGACTGGTGAACACCCTAACTGTCATCACAGAACTTTTCTCCAATGACTGATGGAAGCAAATGCAGAGATCCACAACCAATCACTAGACAGAGCTCCAGAGTCCAATCAAAGAGAGAGAAGAGGGATTCTATGAGCAAGTGCATCAGGATCATGATGGGGAAACATGCAGGGACAACTAAACCAAACTAGAGGGAACTCATGAAAGTTGGATCAATGGCTGTGGAGCCTACATGGGACTGGACTAGGCCCTTTGCATGGAAAGACAGTTGTGTAGCTTGATCTGCTTGAGGAGTTCCCTGGCAGTAGGATCAGAATCCATCGCTGGTGCATGAGTAGGCTTTACCTATGATGGGACGTGTCTTGCAGCCTTGAGGCAGGGGGAGGGGCTTGGACTTGCCTCTACTGAATGTGCCTCCCCATGGGAGGCCTTGCTTTCTGGTGGATGGGAGTGGGGGATGGGTTGGGAGGGGGAGACTGGGGGGCAGGAGGAGGGAAGAGGGGGATCTTTGATTGATGTGTAAAATGAATGGAAAAATATTCTTAATAAACACACACACACACATTATAGTGCCAGGTTTTCTGGGTAGATTAGTAGACATTCAAGTAAGTATGATCCTTATTCTAAATACTCAAGAGAAAATGGCTCCCAGTGGTCCTTGATACTCAATTTAGATTGTAAAACTTCAAAGCACCTAGACATACATTCAAATAAGGGTTAAAAAAACCAACTATGCTCAACAGATTAAAGAAATATGTTAGCAATATAATGTTCCTACACTACAAATGCCAGAGAAACATTCTTCAACCTCAGCATATGACAGAACACAGAGGAACTTTGGTGTGTGGAGAATTAAAGAATGTTAAGGAACATAAGAGTTTCATGTTTTCTGGTTCATTTTTCCATTCTGGCAACAATAGCCTGATGCCATCTAGGCTCTCATCTGTTAGAGAAAACTCTATTGAGAAATTGGACAAGTATTTTCATTGACACAAGGCCTCTTTCCAAAGTGATCACTAAAAGCAAATTTATATCAATGTCTCATTTGGCATTATCAACCTTTCTGTCAACATATATTCATAGGCTCAACGGACAATGATGGTTATAGGGTAACCTCCTCTTTCAGAGTAGATATGCAGCCTGATCCATGGAAGGGATCTCATGTTTGTGATATGACTGGAGAGATCATATGTTATATTTAATAGTCATATTGGTAAACTGTGTTCAAAACATTTGTATGATGCCAAAGATTTGTGTTGCTTTCAATTTGTTCAGAGAAACTTACTTTTTCACATTGGGTGGTAGTTGATGAAGAGACTCAACTTTTCAATGTGTCAAGTAGACATCCCAGTGAGTACTCAGCTGAGGATGAATCATCTGTATTTCCTTTCCCTATCCAGGGATCAGGGATGTGAAAATCAGACTTCTGGACATGACGTGACAGCTGCACACATCAACTTAGTACTGTTGTTAACTCCATAAGATCTGCACAACACCAACAGTCAAATTCTCAGCACAAATGGAGGAGGGGACTATGAGGTCCCCCCTTTGTCAAAGGAGCTAGTAGCATTTAATAGCTGTGAGGGAGGGATCCACTGTTTGTTGGGGACTTTGCCACTGGAAGGTCACCCCTATCCAGTGGATGGTCCCACAATCATTTACATGTGGACGCAGGGGTATATTGATGCAACAAAAATAACAAAAAAGAGCATGAAGTTGAGAGAGTGATGGGATAGGGACACCAGGAGGAGTTGGAGGGAAGTAATGTTGGACATGAGCAAAATACATATACAAATATGAATTTTTAATAATAAAGTAGAAGTGTTATTTTAAAAGAATAGAATCAAAACAAAACAGCCTTAACATCATTCATATTCTACACACTGTCCTCAAGTTTTCAGTTATCATAGATTTCTTTTACCATTCCCAATTAAAAATAGTTTTAACTTTCTGGGGCAATGTTTTGTTTTGTTTTGTTTTTCACACAAAATGATTTTATTTAGTACTTAAAGGAGAAAAATATCATACAAAAAAAGGAGAAAACCTCATAGAAAGAAATGTGCCATTGTGGGGCAGCTGTCCCATCTGTATCTCTAGGCCTCATTCATGCTTCTGGCTTTCATGGAACACAAGATTGGAGGCTGAGTCTGAGGGCATTCACAAATAATGACCAACCTGGAGCTTTGTAGTTTCATATGGATAGGGAAATGCATGCTAAATTTAAGATAGCAAATATCTGTCTTAGCACTCTGATCGTGCTGGAAGAACAAACTCTGCTAAGATTCTGGGAAGTTTGTCTGTACTACTAACTAAAGACTGAAGTCATGTACATATATAAAGGCAAGTATATGTATATACATATTTTATATACATTATATGGACATAAAAAGCGAGTACTCTGGCCAGGCTGTGGTGGCACACACCTTTAGTCCCAGCACTTGGAGGCAGAGGCAGACTGATCTCTGTGAGTTTGAGGCCAGCCTGATCTAAAAATCAAGTTCCAGGACAGCCAGGGCTGTTACACAAAGAACCCTTATCTTGAAAAACAAAGCAAAACAAAACAACAACAACAAAGCAAGTGCTTTATTTAGAAGGACATTTCTGAGCAATAAGTGACTTTTATTTAGTATCGCTTACTAAATGAGGAGACTGTCTCTAAGGTGGCAAGAGTGAGGGTTGAAAATTTCACATATAATTTGTTCTTTTGATTATCATATAGAATATAGGGTTTTGTTTTCTTTCAGTTTTCTTCTTAAAGGTTAAACATTTATGACCAATTTAGTTAAAGGTTTGATTACATACCAGGCATGATATTAACAACCTATTGCTAAATACATCACATATTTAAGTCTTAAAATTCAGAGAAATAAAATAGGTACTGACCTGGAAACATCATCCCTAGTGGCTAGCTTCCATAGTACTGGAATGTGCTATGCACACTATCAGGAAAAAAGTAGTCCTCAATGACTTTCAGCTGCTAACCATGTGAGCTACAATGGTGACTTTCCTGACAAGATGTACTGGCTGACAAAATAGTGACATGAACTCTATGGGAATAATCTCTACTTTTTGAGTGGATTGAAGGTACCCTCCATGAGATGGAGCCCCTATCTTCCATTGTTGTTGGGGCAAAGAACTTGTGTGCCAAGACTGGTCATAGGCTCTAGGAAAGAACCTATTATTATTATCCTGCTAAACAGACATAATATCAAAATGGCAGAGACCCACAGCCAGACAATATGCAGAGAGCGAGAGACATTAGAACATTCATTCCCAAAAGGGATGTCTCTACAAAATCCCTTACCTCAGGACTCAAGAAACTCTTCAGAAGAAGAGGTGGAAAAGTGTAAGAGCAAAAGGGGATGGAGGACACCAAGGAAATAAGACCTTCTAAATCAACTTGATGGGTGCACATAGGAACTCAGAGAGGCTGTGGCAGCATCCCCAGGGCCTTTATGGATCTGCATAAGATGGGGAACTAGAGATGAAAAAAGAAATGGACACATGCCCCCATTCCTCACCCAGAAGCTATTTCCAATTGATTACTATTTGCAAATGAAAATTTAGTTTTATCTAAGAAAGTCTCATTGGGGAAACAAACTACTTTTAAGAGTAAGCTGCATCCCCAGCAGTAGATGGCTGAAAGAAAATGAACTCAATGGCATCTTTGGAAATTCCTTGTTTCATAAAATCATATCATGGCTTTTCATTTTTTTAATTTAATTTAATTTTTATATTTTTTTATTCAACAGAATTATTTGATATGAATTTTTGATTGTAAAATATTCTTAAAAGCAATCTATTAAATTACGATATATGAAAAAATATATAGCCTTGATTTAAAATGGTTTTTAGAATTATGCCGGGCGGCGGTGGCGCACGCCTTTAATCCCAGCACTCGGGAGACAGAGCCAGGCGGATCTCTGTGAGTTCGAGGCCAGCCTGGGCTACCAAGCGAGTTCCAGGAAAGGCGCAAAGCTACACAGGGAAACCCTGTCTCAAAAAAAAAAAAAACAAAACAAAACAAAACAAAAAAAGAATTAATATTATATATATATTTGTAACTTCATTTGGGAAAAAAGAGGGAAAGGGAGCAAAAATAAAATGAAGGAAAATCTCAACATGGATAATGTAAAGTATGATTAAAGGTGGTTTTATTAGCATTCAACAATGTCCATTTATGCATTGGGCTGCAAAATAGAGTAGCAAAACCTGTAAAACTAAGCTGCAAATGGCTTGTTATTGTTCCTCCTAAATGCAATGCATTACAAACAAAATTTGTCAAGGAGCTTTTCTTTCATTTGGAAGTAAAGGCCACAAAAACAAGGACTTTTCTTTTAGGAATAGGATTTGTATTACTTTAAATACTCCTTTCTTAAGATAACAGAATTGTTTGTATCAATTTGAATATAATATGTAAATCTAGTATTTTATTTAAACCCCTTTGTATATGTGAATAACAATTTCTATGTAAAACTTTTCAACTCAAGGTCAAAACTCTTCAATGAGTTTTTTTTTTTTTTTTATTCTATTGACAATTTGGTAGAAGCTTAAATCATACTTTCAGAATATCAAATTCTAGCCACGTTATAGACAATGGAGCCCAATCTAAGTATAGAAGTCTATCAGTTCATTGGCTCAAGTAGAAGGTAAAGAGAATCATTATATTCAGAAAGGTGTTACAGAAGAACGATGGCTGAGTACCCCAGGACATAGGAACATCATTAAAAACCTTTCAACAATCCAAACCACATTTCGGATTACTCACAAAATTGGTCAGAACATAGAGAACTGGCAAAATTACACACACACACACACACACACACACACACACACACACACACACCCCATATATATATATATATATATATATATATATATATATATATATATATATCATCTATCTATATCTAAACTATATCTATATGTTCAATGTAATTATTAGACCTGTAAGTTAACCAGGAGAGAATCCAGGAAGAAAGAAATAGACATCAAACTCAGGGTTTTTTTGACAGTAACATAATAAAAGTGATTGGAAGGGGTAACCTTGAATAAAGGTTCTCACAAACACATAAATCATACAAGTAATTATCTTTGCATAGTGACAGGGCTTTGGAAGTGAGCTGTTTTAAGAGTGGCCTCCAGAGATCTTTAGCCATGTTTATGAGCAGCAGCCACTTCTGTAAATGACAAGCTCCAAGGAAATCTGTTTTTCTTCTTCATTTTCTGAAGCTCATTCTTGTAAAGAGAAAGCGCAGCCAGCATAGGTTGTTTGCTTTGTCCACACAATCAATAATGGCTCTGTTGATACATAGTTCTTCCACTCTTGTGCACTCTGACAACACAGCCATGGCAGGGCCATATTAGGCACTTGGGAATCCGGGGATACTGAGTTTTTGGCCTTCATAAACTTATACTCTACAAGAAGACAGGTGAAAATAGAGGTAGAAAGGTGCCTCATACTGGGATGTATACCATAAAGGGAAGGTATAATTGATTGCGGAGTTCTTCCTACCTTTGAAGTCAGACGCGGAGGCCAAGATTACCACAGGAAGTGGGAGAGAAGCAAAGTATTCAAGGACAGGCATATAAATAATAATGTTCAGAGAAGAAAATAAGAAGTTGAAAAGAATACAAAGGTAAGAAGTAGGAGACTTCAAGGATTCTAGAAGGAGGTATTACAGACAAACCATATTCCAGAACAGAGGCGCATCATTAAAAGCTTTTACAACAGAACATCACGATGGAACTTTTAGATTAGATCTCACACCTTGGACTGCAGATAGAGCTCAGTTGGTGTAGTACTTGGATGGTATGCAGGAAGCTCTTCTTTAGATACCCACTTCACAGGAAACAAATGTGTTGCTGTATGTTTGTAAATTCAGGATGTGGGAGGTAGAAGGAAAAGGCTTATACACTTAAGGTCATCCTCTGGCTGGGATACATGAGATCTTGCCTCAAAAGTAATAAGTAAAATTAAAATAACAAGAATATTTTAGTGTCACTGTGGTACTTTGAGTAAGAATGGCCTCCAAAGCCTCATATATTTGAATGGTTGCTTAGTTACCAGGGAGCAGAACTGCTTGAAAGAATTAGGATTAGGAGGTATGACTTTCTTAGAAGGAGTGTGTCACTGGTGGTGGGCATTGAGGTTTCAAAGTCTGTGCCTGTGTCTCTGTCTCTCTCTGTCCCTCTCTCTGTCTCTCTCTGTGTGTGTATCTCTGTCTCTCTGTCTCTCTGTCTCTGTCTCTCTCTGTCTCTCTCTGTCTCTCTCTCTCTCTCTCTCTGTCTCTCTCTCTCTCTCTCTCTCTCTCTCTCTGCTTGTGGCTCAGGATATAACTGGCAGCTACTTTTCCAGCACCTCTCCTGCTTGATACCATACTTCCTACTGTGATGATAATGGACTAAGCTACTGAAACTATAAGCAAGCTCCCAATGAAATGCTTTCCTTTGTAAGAGTTGCCTTGGTCTTGGTATCTCTTTAAAGAAATAGAACAGTTGCCGGGCGATGGTGGCACACGCCTTTAATCCCAGCACTCGGGAGGCAGAGCCAGGCGGATCTCTGTGAGTTCGAGGCCAGCCTGGACTACCAAGTGAGTTCCAGGAAAGGCGCAAAGCTACACAGAGAAACCCTGTCTCGAAAGACCAAAAAAAAAAAAAAAAAAAAAAAAAAAAAAGAAATAGAACAGTGACAAAAACAGGTACTGTGAAAACAAAGGGATTAGCAAGACCCGCAGAGAAAGAATAAAGTAGATCCCCTGATACAGATAAAAATATGATAAAAAAAATTGGGTTTAATATCCATGGAATAAAAAAAAAATAAATTGGAAGTTTTTTCATTATTTTATTTTATGTGCATGTATGTTTTGCTCTACTGTATTTTTGTGTCTAACTTGCACTCCTGGTGCTGGGGGAGATCAGAAGAAGGTGCAGGGTCCTGTGGAAATGGAGCTGTGGATGGCTGTGAACCTATATGCAGTGCCAGGAATCAAATGGAGGCCCTATGAATGAACCAGGGCTCTTAACCACGGAGCTATTCTCCAGCCCTGAAAATATGTTTGCAAGTATAGAATGAAGAAGACTTAATAGCTGAGGATCGGGAGTGTGCTACGACTTGCAGCACTCATTTCTTTCTTTAGCTCTGTCTTTTATAACAAGGGATCAGATTTAAATATTGTCATATCTTTCACTTTCAAGCCTGCAGGTCTCAATTTTGCAACTTTTTTTAAAGCAATTTCATCTACTATGGTTAAAATAATGATTATCTCTGGTATATTCAGGATAGCAGATACTGCAAATTGCCAACCAAAATGGTAGAGGACTGGGGGTTAGGGGTGGTGAGGTGAGCTGGAGGAGATCATTCTTGGCATGAACTTTTTGTTTCCCCAATCACTGGATCATTATTTGATCTGTTATGTTCAATACAGGGTGTCCAAGTTCCTAAGTATTCCCTCCTTATTGAACTAATACTAACTCTATTAATGAGTGGTTAGAAGAGGAACATCCACCAGAGGAATTCTTTTGATAGAAACAGTATAATTCGTCAAGCTGTAGGAAACACTGGTCTTAAATGAGAGTTGGGCACAGGAAGGACTGTTCACATTGGAGAGAAAAATACAGTCTACACCTGGTCCCTATACACTTCAGTCAGCATAGGATATAGGAGGCTAGGAATCTCATTCTGAAAGAAAAATCATATTAAAGAAAGGCAAAGCATTAAGAATACCATGAGCACTTTAATTTCTGAAAAAGAATAAGAAAACTGTACTTTAAATATTTAAACTTACAAAAATAGAATTCATAATGTTGAAGTACAAGAGCTGTGGTGAGGCATTCACTTTCAGTGTAGTAAGTGAGGTTGACACGGTAATGCAATTTAGTGTGAAAAGCCTAAGAACACATGCATACTATAATAGGTCTTTTTGAAATAGCCCTTAGAAGGTATGATCAGCATGGAAAGGAATCACTCTAGGAGGGAGCAGGAAGATATAAATATAAAATAAGGAATCCACAAAATTTATTAAACTTATTGCTTTATAAAAGAATAACAGTGATGATAAAGTATATTACTATATAGGATGAAAATTTAAAGTTACTCTAACATAGTCCTTCTCCCCATGATGCATTGAGAGAGGACTGTTTCAAAGAACAGATATTAGGAGTGTAGGTTATTAAGTATAATGTGCTGTTTCTGAATTATTGTATCAATAGCTCCCATGTAGTATGTGTTTACTACATGAAATGCACCAGTGAAAATGTACTGCCTGCAATTTAACTTGTGTAGTCCTAAGAAAAAACTATGAGGTGGTCGATAATATTGTTCTTCATTTGAAATTGAGAAAATGAGGCAAAAAAGTCCAAATCCTTTGCCCTGTGTCCCAGGATTAAGATCTAACCCATGAATATGGTTACTAAACCCACACTCCAGCAATAAACCTACAAGTAACCAGGAAAGGCAGCTATTAATTAGCTTCAGATGATGACTGGAAACATAAATAAGTGCTACCAAAATAAATGAAATAATTCAGAACATCTAATCAAAGCAAAAGATAGGAATAAAATTGAAAATATACAAATGTATGAAGAAGGTCTGTGGGAGGGGACAATGATGGAATAAATGTTACAATGCTAAATTCGCTGCACAGAAGACAGAAATTCACATCTAATTTATAGAACCAAATCATGGGAAGATTACATCATTAAAGATAAAATATCATTCAAGAAAGATAGGGGATACTTGAAAATAAGAGGATTTTGAAAATAAAAAAACCCTTGAATATCAAATAATATTTGTTCTGACAATTCATTTCAGATAAAGAAATTTTTAAGTTAAAATAGCATAATACACACATATTTTTATGATATAGTTTGCAAAAGGAACACCTGGCCAAGGAAAAAAGGCCAATTCTCAATGAGAAAAGAGTTTGAGGCCATCCTGCTCTACTACAAAACAAGTACAAAGCAAGTTCCAGGACAGTCAGGTCTACACAGAGAAACCTCATCTCAAAACTCAAAAGAAAGAAAGAAAGAAAGAAAGAAAGAAAGAAAGAAAGAAAGAAAGAAAGAAAGGAAAGAAGGAAGGAAGAAAGGTAGCTTAGAAATGGAGAAATCAGTGTATTAATTAAATAATATTTCAAATTATAAAAGAAAAAAATGGAGAAGCATTCATAATGATACATACTTTATACCAGAAATGCAAGTTTTGCTCATATTAGAATATACACAAGTGTAAATATTTATACTAATAGCCCAAATTATGCCAATAAGACAATCTTATCATATGTGCAGAAAAAATTGGATTTGTAAACTTAAAATATATTTTCAATTTAAAAAGAGAATTATATGACTAATGTATAAATTTCTGCACTTTGGGTTAAAGTAATAGAAAGTCAATTTGTTATACTCAACGGATACATTATAGAAGGTCTGGTAAGATCAACAAGAACTCATATTTGTCCCATACCATCAGGAGCCTAAACTCATAGGCTCCCCAACACATACTGTATTTTCACATAGTAGCTTTTGTGGCTGACAAAGTTATATCATTCTTTTTGCAGCAAAGAAAGCAAAAAATGATAGATCGAGTTAATCACAATAATGATAAAATTAAAAGAAGAATATTTGCTTCATAATTGTTACATGCTTGAACTATGAATTTCCAAGTTATGACCCAATACACAAGAATTGCTGGATTGGTGTTCATTATTTTCAAAGTAATATGCACTTTGTCATCCCTAAATGGAGAGATAATATTCTAAATACATTAGAGTGGGTGCCTCTAAAAAGTCAGGAAAAGCATAGCAATGACACATTGTGGGAATAATGTTTCATAAAGAAGGGTTCTGATCAAACTGCATACATGCAACTGCACTTAAGAGCAACAAAGGAAAAGAATTATAATTGGATGAGTAAAGTGCAAATGTAAATCTTTTGGAAAAAAACAAATTTCTTCTTCTGTGGAGTGTTTAAAAATAACTAAATTGGGAGCCAGCGCCCTACAGGTTGCCCCTTTTATTAAAAATGAGCTTCTGACTTAGGTTGCATTAGACATCAGCAGATCACCTTACCCGTCATGGAGACACCTGCCCAGGCCACACAGGCGCTCTGTCTTAGGTTGGTGAGCGCCCCCAGGAATTACTCGTCTCTGAATACTCATTATCATACAGGCTCAATTGTGTGTGAGCCACAGAGTTAACTGCTGCCAAAGATCTCAAAGTGGCACTGGGCTTGCAATCTGTATGTTTGACATAGAAAAGACCAACAGAAGTCCTAACCCACCCATAGCCAGTAGGCTAAAGGCAACTGAGCCATTCCCTTCCTTAACGAGCTTTACTGCAAATTGGAGTCTTTGTAAGATGGTATTCCAAAAGCAAATGGTATTTGAGTTTATAAATTTATAACTTTCAAAGCCAATCGAAATGTATGTAACTATTGAATTAAATTTATCATGCCCAATAGAATGAAAGATTAACTAACTGTGGTAGCTACTTTTGCTGCCAGGGTCTCCACTGTGCTAACTGTAATAACCAATTATGAAATAGTAATCCCAGAAACAGTAGCAGCAGTGGCCACCACTGCTATAACAGCAACAACGGCAGCAGCGATGTCAAATTCTTTTCTGGAGTGTGTGGGCATCCACTGGCATGGACACAACTCCAGGAACACGAACCGCCAAGGCCCATTTTTCTTGATCCCAGAATGACTTAAGCTCTGCAAAAGAACAACTAAGAACCATAAAGAAAAAAACAGGCAGCTCACAAGGAGCAGAACTAATGGTCTCATAATGGCTACATTTAGGCTCACAAATTTTAAGGTATCTTCAAAGGGGGCTAAATGAATTTCAGGAGGCCAATAAATGTTGCACAGAGCCATTCCTGAAAAGTAGGTACTACACCAGTTTGAAGAGGATTGTGAAAATGAAAAGGCTTAGCTGGCATGCTACTGTTAACAAATGGAGGTCAGTGACCTTTAGGGTTACCCTTAATTTCCAAGGTGTCTGGGTGACACGTTCTCAAACATACTTGAAAAAGAAGTTACCATACACTACCTTCTGGAGAATCCAACTGCATGGCTACAATTCTTATGTTAATATTTGCCAAAGCTGGCCATATTGGGCTCTCAATCCCCACTGGCATCAGAAGGGGAGAGTTTTTCACAAAGGCCCAATAGATCTCTGCCTGACTCCCCTTTTGGGTAACTGTCACCTTGCTTGCTGAACTTGACCTTGATATCCTCCCTATGCTAATTCCCTGCTGGGTTCCACCCTCCTGAATGCTTAAGGGAAGTTCCTTGTCTGTGTATCCTGCATATTGTGCGTTAACAGCTTAGATGCAATATTGTAAAACTTCAGTAGAGAACTTCTGCCCTTCAGGGGTTCTTCCATAGTGCTGTAAGCCTGTATTTAAGACCTCTTCCCTCCTTCAATAAACAGCATTTGGCATTCAAAAAAAAAAGAGAGAATAAGGAAGAACAAAGAACTTGAATAATATGAGAGTCCACTTATATTAGTATAATAAAATAAAAGAGACAGGGTGATTTATAAATATGGAGATTTGTTGAAAAAAATAAAAAAAATAAAAATAACTAAATCAGCACCACCCATGATTTAAAGGATGACAGATAATATAAGCAGAGGAAGCATTGCTGAAACTATTTGGTTTATTTGCTGTCCTGCCTTTCCTCAAGGACTCAGCAAAAGCCAGTATATAGGCTTGTGTGAAAGGAGAATAGTGACAAAGAGATGAAAAATGAAGGGATAAATGAAGGTGACAGAGACAGGACACAGGAAGAAGTCACAGAGTTATTTTAAGACAGAAGAAAATAGAGAAAAGTTCAAAATGATTAGTCTTGTTTCACTATCATAAGCAGACTACAAAATGCTCGGGCAGCATCATTGTAGAGCAACTGTAAGCTGTGCAGTGAGGATGATCATCATAACTGTGCTCCCTGTAAGTGTTCATAATGAAGTGGACTAACTCTCCACTCACTTGAACTAATGTGGTACACTCTCAAATAGTTTTATTTCATTCTTAATCATTTGAATATATTCTGGCATATGCATATATCTATCTCTTAGAAATTTGTTGCCATTTCATTATTTGGCAAAATAATGGGAGGGGAGCAATGGAGGAACTGGGAAGAGTAGAGGGAGGGGAAACGTTAATCAGGATTTATTGTATGAGAAAAGAATCTATTTTCAATAGAAAGGGAAAAATAAAATAATTCTCTCCTATTTGACACATATGTTAGTTAGCATTAAAATTGCACAATTAAGGACTTCAAAGATACATGATCAAGCCTTTGCTCTTAATGTATTGGTTTATAGATTAAACAGTTGCAATCTCATTTACTTGGGCCCAAAGTATGAAAGAGGTTATTCTGAAACTTTCTAATAATAAATAGTTCACCAGCTTAAAAAGGAAATCACTCATTTGTTTTTTAGCTATCTTAAAAGTCATAAGTTTCCATATTCCTTTTTTCTACTTTAAAACATTTGTTTTAGTAAAACCTCCCTTCCCTTTCATTGCCCCCATCCCTGTATCCCCATGCTTGGGCAAATCTAGAGACCATGTGTACTAAGACAACATTAATAATGTACCAATAAAAAAAAAAAAAACTATGTTGAAACATACTTGTTCTTTTGTGTCTACCAGGTCTTCTGTAACACTGTTATCTAAATAGCATTAAAAATGCCATCACTCTTGGTCTTCACAAAATTTGTATTTCTATGTAAGAGCTTCAAGGTTTTCATTTATTTTGACAGGCTCTATGCATTGGAAGGGTGAACAGGATAGTTTTTAATTGCCAAATATGCTTAAGACCAAAGAAAAGGCACTGAATATGGGAGGCAGTAATTTACATGGTAGTTTTAGTTTGGAAAAATGCATAATCTTCCACTATAATAGGAAATTTCCTTTCTGTCTGTGACTCCTGAAGGAAAAGAAAAAAGTAGTATCAGATGCTGTAGATGTAACCAACGGTCTTATTAAATAAGAAATACAGAGCCGATTCAGAGAAGAAAGCCAAGAGGTCAGAGCTAAGAGCCTCACCCTTCCTGATTCAGGGATCCTCTTCAGCCAAGAGAGCTCTCCGAAAGGGACCTACTTCCTGTGTGTATGTCTTTATATAGTCTAGCTGTTCTGCCTTCTCATTGGTTGTAAACCCAAACATGTGACTGCCTCGTCACTGCCTGAATGTACCGCCCTCCAGGTCCTTAAAGGCGTGCGCCACCGCTGCCACGCACTTGCTATGGCTCTAATAGCTCTGACCCCCAGACAACTTTATTTATTAACATACAATTAAAATCACATTTCAGTACAAGTAAAATACCACCACAAGATGCCCTCTTCTATGACTCTATAGCTAGATATCTTATAGATCTCCATTATCACAGTCAGTCCTCATACAAACCTCTTTGGGATGACTGATAATTTTTTTTTGTTATACAAACAACTTAGAGAATTATAACTCAATTATGGTTATATAGCTAATATTTAGAAAGCAAGAGCTGGAAAAAATAACTACTTTAAAATATATGCTTTATAATTCTCTTCTTATCTACATATCAGATGGCAATTATAGATGAAAAATTGAAAAATATGTATTTTGAGTAGAAATTCAAGAACACTTGAAAGTAGATACATATAGATGCCATTTGAACTGTAGAAGTTTTCCTTCCTTATTGTTCCTATTAACTGATGCCTAATACGTAAGCTATGGGCAGAGTCATCAGCTAATATTTGAAGAGGATGGTGGAGTAGAGGCTTAACTGTCATGTCAATTCACAGTAGAGAGACAAGTGTCCAGCAATGGTTTCCAAGATGATTTCTACTGGAACCCTGAATTTGCATGCTCCTTCTTCAAATAATGATTTCAGTTTGACAGGTGCTAATAGTTTTATTAGAGTGTCATTGCTAGCAAATGTACACTGGTAGGAGACAGGTGACCTGCAAGTGAACAATATATCTTCTTAGTGATGAGAAGATCAGAGAGAATTTCTTCAACCAAGCTTCTAATCAATTCATGCTAGCAGAACAGTAAAAGGGTTGAATCCACTCTGAGAGTCAGGCATTCTCTCCTATTTGACCTGTATGTTAGTTAGCATTAAAATTGTCTGCACAATTAAAGACTTCAAAGATATATGATCAAGCCTTTGCTTTTAATGTATTGGTTTATAGATTAAACAGTTGCAATCTCATTTACTTGGGCCCAATTTTCTCATTTGATTTCAGTTCTTAAATGACTAAAAGAAAAGCTAAGGAGAAAGCATTTTATCACATTAATGCAACACTTGCAATTTGATTTACCAGTATGATAGATGAAAGGAAGAGGCTATTACATCATGATACATTTATCATTTTACACAAATCCTCTCCTAAACAAAATTAACTCTGAACTATTTCCAGCAAGGTTTCTAAAATGACTAGCCTTGCCAAGATAGGTTTTTGATTCATAAATAACACTGGTAGAAAAAAAAAAAACACTAAATGCTATACAAACTCAGCATCAGATTCACTTAAATGTGAAATATTAAGAACAAGCTTGAAAAGGCACCCTCAGATATGTAAAGCATTCATATGCATGCCAGTGCTTAGTCTAACATCACAAGTAATGGGCTGTTCAGATTATTTTCATACCTGAGCAAGAGAGCAGAAAAGAAAGGGCTAAGAAACAAACGTGCATGTTAAGCAGCAGCAGCATCATTAGGGGCTCTGCTGCCTTCTTGCTGTCTCTAAGAATGCTCATGATCAATGCTCATGAGAAGAAGAAGAGTCTTCACATTTCCATCTAATGATCAGTGTAAAGAAAGATTTAACAACCTTGATCAACTTATGTACTTTTTCTTCCTAATAATCTATAAATCTCCACAGTTAGCAAGACTGGATTCAGCATCACTGGATTTCGAAAGTGCTTCGAGAATGGCAACTGCAGAGGGAACATCTACCCTAAGTGTAGATGAGACCAAACAGTGACCCCTGCCTGACTAAAAGGAGAAAACAAACTTAGTAGCAGCATTCATCTGTCTCTGTTTCCATACTCTGAATGCAATGTGATGAGCTGACTCTCCCTCCTTCCCCCATGCCTCCCCTGCCAGGATAAATTCTATCCTCTCCAAGGCTAAACTAAAATAAACGCCTCTTTTAGGTTGTTTCTTGTCAGGTATGTGATCACATCAAGGAGAAAAGTAACCAATACAGCAAACAAGGAGTAAATGGGACAGAATGCTTTCTCTGCTAAAGGAGCAGCAAGATGAGCCTGAAGGCCAGTAACATTACACAGATTGAAAGAGAAACGAACACATGTGCCTTGTGAAGAGGATCCTAAGGTAGAGCCAAGTGATTTTTAAAAGGATGCCAGAATCCAAAGAACAACAACTGACATCATGTTCTAGAATTTCATTCTGAGAACCCCAGTACCATAGGGACAGTTTTGTTTTTTTTTTTTTTTTTAAATCAAGGTGATACTCAGATTGCAGCTTAGAAAAACAACTGAAGCCTTGGAATGGAGCTCTAACAAGTGGACTCTTTTTTTTTTAAAGAGATAAATTTGCTTTTATTAAGAAGATAAATTATTTTTGAACAGTATTTTTTTTGTTTTTGTTTTTTTGAGACAGGGTTTCTCTGTGTAGCTTTGGTGGCTGTTCTGGATCTCACTCTGTAGCTCAGGTTGGCCTGGAACTCACAGAGATCCTCCTGCCTCTGCCTCACAAGTGGACTCTTAACAAGAGTTCACAATTGGAAGAATTATCTAGAAGGTGTGAGGTTCACATGTGGCCAGTAGCCTTACTGTCTAGCATAAACTTTAATTTAGGAAACAGTTCACTGTTGTTTTAAGAATAGGAAATTGCGGGATATGAAATCATCTTGTTTAGTCAACAGAAGAAAAGGTGAACGATGATCAGTCCTGGAGAAAATGTCCAAGGAGACTGTATAAGTATACTTGCTAGGTTTTCTGATTCTGGAAACTGCAAACAACTCTAAGACTCAGACTACCAGCAACAGCAAATGTCTATGTGGCCACTTTTCATGAGTTATACTAAGCTGAAAGGAAGGGAGAACTTGCATTATGGATTTAGAAAACTGATATTAAAATTAAACTGGAAATACATTAAATTATACTGAGCAAGGTAAGCCAAAAAAGACAAACATTGCATGTTTTCTTTCATATGTGAGTGATAGCTTTTAAACTTTAAATGTGTGTTTCAATCATAATAACCACAGAAGTTAAGTAGCTAGTAAAGGACGAGGGAGGGGGAGAGGATCTTCCAAGGGAGGTGAAATAGGGTATAATGTGATACAGAGATAAAGGGGGAACTAGAATAGGAGGACTAAGTGGGAAGAGCAAGGGAGGATGGGGTAATGGAGGGAACAGGGAGAGAGACAACTAATACAAGAGGCCTTTTGAGAACCCATGAGCACTAACTGTAGGATTTCTGTAGTAGCTTCTTAAAATATATACATATATGAAAGGAATTTAAAGGCAGTCACAATAAAATGGAGGAGAAAAAATGTTCCAATTAGACATCTTATGCCACCAAGTAAACCCCCCAGTGCCAGTAATTGGTTTCATTTTGCTGAGTTGTTGTCACAAGGAGTCCCATAGTAAACCCCTCACACACACCAGGCCTCACAGGCAATTTCCTAAATGATTAGTTACTTTCTGTAACCTGATGGTAAGGTCCTATTGCTGAAGACACCACTTACTTATGTCATCAAACATGGAGAATCTGAGCTGATACCTAACTAGAAGCTTCGTCCTTACTGACCAGCATTCATAACGCACACTACCAGAGAGAGGAAATAAAAAACCGTCAATATCATCTAGCTATAAACCCTACAACGTACAATACTAGCCATCCTGCAAGATATACTGGTGCAATAGTAATAAAAATGTTCCGAGAGTAAGCCACCACTTTTAAAAATTGTATTTAAGGCCCATTCCATGAGATGGAACCCAAACCTGAAACCTAACGTGGCCAAAAACCAGAGGGAAGATAGGTTATGAACCCTACAAATATCTACCATTATTCTGCTAAAGGAACATAGCAATACAATGACTCCTAATGACATTTCTAGACACATACAGCAGTGCTCAATCCTTATGAGAGAAGCTTGTTTTTACACTAGATGGTAAATAACTGAGAGGCACATAACTAGACAGTGTGCAAAGTGAAGGCTTTGGAGCACTAGTTCTAAAAGAGATGTCTTTATCAAACCCTTCCATCAAGGCTCAGGGATCAATGCAGAAGGGGAGCCAGAAAAATTGTCAGAACCAAGGGTGGTGAATGACTCCAAGAAAGAAGAGTTCTTTGGATAAAAGGGCTGATACACATTTGAACTCAGAAATTGACAGTAAGATCTAACTAGACAAAACCCCAACATGGAGAAAGGGAAGCATATAAGAAGTCCCACTCCTACCAACAAGCTCTTTACCACTGATGCCTTCCTGGAAAGGGAAAAATAATTTTTCTTCAATGGAATATCACTAGATGTATCAGACACATTTCAGGGCAGGCCCTATCTCCTGGAGTAGATATGCAACACCAAGCATATTTCATTTTTGTGTGTGTTTGCATTTTTATTTTTTGTAACTTTTGTCTTATTGTGTTTTTTCTGTAATTTGTTTTGATTTTAGGTTTTTGTTTTCTCTAGTTTTAGTTGAGAGATAAGAAAGGGAGAGGAAAGAGAGAGAAAGGAAGAGGAGAAGGAAGAAGAGGAAAAAGAAGAGGAAGAGGAAGAAAGGAGAAGAAGAAGAAGGAGAAGAAGAAGAAAAAGTTGGATGTACAATGATATAGTGTAGATCTGAGAGGAGTTGGGGAGGGGAGAGAATATTTGATCAAAATGTACCATATTTTTTTTTAATTAAAAACCTTATGAATAGGCATTTTTTTTTTTTTTTTTTGGTTTTTCGAGACAGGGTTTCTCTGTGTAGCTTTGCGCCTTTCCTGGGACTCACTTGGTAGCCCAGGCTGGCCTCGAACTCACAGAGATCCGCCTGGCTCTGCCTCCCGAGTGCTGGGATTAAAGGCGTGCGCCACCACCGCCCGGCTGAATAGGCATATTTTATGCACCATCTACCATCTTACAAACATCTAAATACCAGTAAATTTATCTTCTTCAAAATATAGAAAAATATGCACACTTGCTATTATTTTTATGAAAAATATAAGACTGGAAGGCACAAATATGAATAAATATCAATTACTACTATGCTACTGCTGATATAGCATTTATATGCATTTAGAGAAGCAATACTATTTTAAGGTTTTAAAACTGAGGAAATGGAAAGAATGAATGAACTGAGTAAAACACCAAATAATAATTACACCTTCTGTTTTCCATAGCCCCCTACAGCAGACTCTGAGATCTACTACTCTAATAAAATTGAATCTACAGGCACTGACAGTTTTCATATAGCTCTTAGCCCCTCTCTTCCTGACTGGTCTACCAGTTTATACATGGTTAGAAGTTGGCTTAGTTATCCTTGCAGTTCCCATTACCTGATGCGTTGTCTTCCTTCTCTGGATGGCCTGGGTGTTGTACTTCATGTTCTACTGTATTACCATTACCCCACTGCTCTGTAGGTACATCTTCCTTCTTAATTTCAAATCTGTGTGACACATTCAGTACTAAATTCTTTTATCTAATGGGTTGCTGAGAGTAATGTGAAAACACAAGTAAATGAAAAGACATTGCACTGTGTGTCCTCCATGTGGAAGCTCCTGGTTAGAAAACCATAGAAGGTCATTTGGTTATTATCCAGTAGTAAGAGAATGGATGAACAAGGAAAGAATATTACTTAGGTAAGGTCTACAGCATAATCCACTCTAACTGGAAGTCCTATGCATCTGGAAAAAGGTTTGTGCAAAATATCCAGGGGAAGGGTGACTTAATTTGAATATGCCAGTATGAATGTCAAGGTTTTCACTACTAGACTAAGAAATAAAAATCTGTGCAACTTCTGAGTGAACACAGCTTGTGTTGTGGCCTGGGACTTTGTTTTACAAATTCTGCATTTCATATTGTTGATTCAGTTAGTTATAACAACATTTTTCTATACATTTCTTGAGGCCATAATTTGAATGGATATTATTGGAATAAAGTCAATGTGATGGAAAGGTGATGACGGAGGAAAAAACCCCACAGACCAACACAACATTCCACATCTTAATATCTGCAGTTTTCCTCAGGTAAAGGTTTCTATAACATACCATCCATTTAGTGAATTCAATATCAAAAGGGTGATGTCTAGACCAACTGTTCCATGCTTTGTATAAGTGTCTGTGTCCTCACACTGAGTAAAATAGACTTCAGGAAATCCTAAACACTGAATTTGCTGTTCGGCTTCCAACAACCACCCTTGGACCCAGTCAATAAAACAACTGCTATGAAAGTATCACAGCTACAGGCAGATGAGCATGTTTTATGGACCCCAGTAGATAGAAACAAGCATAGTCAAAATGCAACGCTAATGACAGCACTTCAGAATAACACGAACAAAACTATCGCAGGGAACTATGAGGCTCCATTTTAGATCCCAGAATCAGGAGCCTAAACATCTATCTTATTTCTTAAAAGTTCCAAGGACCCAGTCTCCTAAATTGCCGTGTAAACCTTTGACTTTGACTTTCCTTTTTTTCCATAGACAATACTAAATCCCCCTTACTACAGACAGATCAGCTTTTGTGTCTTCTCCATCAGCTTAGTGCTGCCCAAATAACATTGGCTATTTCTATCATCCAATTGCTTCTCCTTCCTCTGCTATCCAGCTTGCCTGTTAAATAGCCTCTCTGTTTTAGAGACTATAGTTTGTTTCCTAATTTACTTACACATTCTTTTTCTTTTTCTTTTTTAGCTAGGAACTCACGCGCAGGCTTGCCTGGTCTTCAGGACATAGGCCAGGCTGAAGTCAAACATACAGTCCTCCCTCACCATTAAGAGTACTGATTCTAGCAGGGAACCAGCATGCTTGCTTTAACATTTACTTTTAAAACATTGAATTAATCCACATGGACACTTTCCTAGAATAATTTAATTTATATATTTGGCTTAAAATTTTTGTCAATAAAAAAAAAAAAAAACACTGCTGCCTAGACACCCTCTGGCCAAATTTAACATCTTGTCTATCTGTATGTATCTGGCTTGGAAGAATGCAGAGCAGGTCTGTTTACCATGTTCAAACTTTCAGATTGCCTGGGAGAGGAAAATAATTAAACAGAGAAATATCATGGGAATGAAGTAATTGCCTAAAGGCAAATAATGTAAAAGCAGAGGAAAAAAATAGCACATTCCCATATTGGCAGCATTTTGTGAACTGATACAGGACTGGAGGATGTTCCCAAATTTAAAATGTCAAGAAGTAGTATTTATGAACACATTTCAATGTGGATGCCAGTGAAGAATTTATTCTTAAAATTCTATTACTATTCTTGCAGCAGAGGGTATCTTCTTTGGAGTAATATGCATAATAGATTGAATAAACTTTAAGGAAATAATTTCTTGAATATTTCACATCTATAAAAAAATTTTCCCACTGATTTAAAAATAATCAGTAGCTTGAGAGTATTATGGACACCATAGTGGGGAAAATCAGAAGAAAAAATACCATTTGCTTAATCCAGTAATGAGAGATTTATTATTGTTCAGGCCATCAGGAAGGAATGAGAAGAACAGGGGGCAGAAATTTTCAGGAACTGGAGTGTGGGGACATCTGAAGATTCTAGTCCTAGATTTGCCCTGGAAGGAGGCTAACAGTGCCAGAAAGTGGCTTTTCCTCCTGCTCTTCTGGAATCTTATTGTTCTGATTCCCCTTTTATACCATAAAAGGAAAATATGTCACTGCCTGGAAGCTACACATGAGGATGGGTCAAAAGTGAGAGAAGACACCTGAACACCACAGGCAGACAGGACCGACTGACCCCCATGCCAAGCCTCACCCAACATCCTGCACCTGGACACTACAGATGGGCTGATTGACTGACTGCCACTTTCAGGAGAAGCTTCAGGGGAAGTAGAGGCCTGAAGGGTTAGAGGGTGCAGCGTAGTAGTCTGAGACATACACTGACTATAAGCAGAAATCTGTAGGGCAGACCTAGTAGGCCAAGATATAAACGGGTAAAGAAGAAAAAAATGACAGAAAATCAGAATGAAAACAACAAACAAACAAACAAGCATCCCATTGGGCAAAACCCCCAAATAACATATGGTAGACCTGGCGGAATGGGAGTGTGCCATGAGAATAACACTTAAAGATTCTACAAAATACGGCTTTCCTCCAGGTAAATTCTAGTTTGATTTCTCCAACCCTTGTGGTCAATTTCATGCCGTCATCCATAGCAGGGGTTTCCTGGAGGCAACCAAGGGCAACAGTGTTATCTTATATTGTTTTTCCCCTGACCAACAATCAAAGGGAGATTTCCTATAACTGGTACTGGGGTATTGTTAGAATGGTCATAACTCTTGGGTGAAGAATTATCATCCCAAATGGTCATATGGTCATTTAATCATCCCTCATCACTCTCTCTCTCTCTTCTCTCTCTCTCTCTCTCTCTCTCTCTCTCTCTCTCTCTCTCTCTCTCTCTCTCATTGTGTGTGTGACACACACATGCACACATATTACACATAAAGTTGTAAGCAAACATACAATAGTATGTGTCCATGTGGTTTCTTCACACATCCTTAGTGGTATTTATCCCCCCATCTCCCTCTGAATTAACTACCATATCATCTGAAGGTAGTAGGTAATCTGCCAAAGGAGGAAAATTATCCATAATCAGACCAAGCTGTAAAGCCTATGAATCACAACAGTGACCAGCCCAGCGAGTTATCCCAAGTTGTGTAACAATGACGCTTATATTTCTGAAGTAAGCAACAACTGGCTAATTTGACTTAAGGTTCTGTGAATAAGAGATGATGCATGCCTGATACTATACACCTAGCCATCTAATGGACTCCAGAGTAGAACCTATTAATTCTGCTTTTCCCAGTCTAGTATAATTTTTAATTGTATTCAAAGTATTTATCCAATTATACACTGATAGGTATAGCTCTCATACCTCACCAAAATAGCTTCTTTTTAAAGCAGACTGAAACCATTGCAGGAATCCGCAGCAGGTCAAAATGTAGAGAATAACTGACTATATGGTACCCAGCACCACCTAAGACTCAGGAAACACTGTGAACAAGATGGTAGAAATATCATAAGAGCCCAAAGAATAGATCACCTTCTATGAGATAGAGTCTTCTAGATATAATATGGAAGCTGCACCCAAGAAGACATGTATAATGACAACATCAATTGATATGTCAACATGGATCGGGGAAATCTCACATCGTCCCACCCCTAGATGGAGAGTTAGAGACAAATAATGGTGCTGAGAAGGAAAATCAACCTTCTCCTGGAAATGAGCCCCCTGATAAGTTATTCATCCCTTAGTGATCAACGTGATACACATACACACACATACCAGCATCACTAAATGGACTCATCAGGTTGGATTTTTATTTGCATACATGCACGTGTGCATGTGTGTGTTTGTGTGTATGTGTGTATAACACAGTGGTACATAAAGAAAGATAATCAATTTGAAAGGGAGTGAGGGGGCACAGGAAAAGTCAGTGTGGAAAGGAAGATATAGAAATGATGTGAATGTAGTAGTCATGCATGAAATTTAAATAAAGAGATAGAGTAATACAAAGAAAAAGAAACACCTATGCCTGTGCATATGCATCTCGAAATTCATTTGTATGGTGACATGATTCATTCCTCAAGTACATAAAAGATTTATGTTTCTGATATGCAATTGAAACAAATTAGTCAATCAAATGGGATTGATCTTTCTCTCAAAATATATCTTTATCATTTTCATACTTATACACATTGCTTTTATTAAACTGAAAAGTAACTTTGTAAAAATTAAAGCTAATGCAAAGAAATAATGACAGCAAGAAAAGCAACTCTCAGATGTGTTTGGCTGCACAATGAGGGAACCAATAGTTCCAGTAAGATGAGATCAAACATTGTGGTACTGATTGTTTGGTTATGTGGGGGAGCAGAATATGCAGTGGTCAGGTGTGGACTAACCATCTGTAAGGAAAAGAGAGCCAAGCAGCTCCTACTACCACAGCAGGAGGGAGCAACGGTAACAAACGGACGGCAGTAATAGAAGCTGAAAGATGTAATGATTGCCTAAAGAGGTGAGTCAGGATAAGATTTAGAGGACACTTGGTGCCTAAGGGCATTATCATCATGGGCATAATTGGAAAAAATGGGTATTAGGAGCCACTGCAGCCAAGGGAAGAACAAAGACACCATCTAAAGGGCACAATGAGAGCTCACTTGGCTTGGAACCACATAACAACTTGATACCAGGTAGAGAAATGGATGCCGAAACAGTGGAAGTAAATTATGTGACAGCTTTATATCCCATGACAAATTTTTTCTATGATATAGTGTCTTTCTTTTTACAAAGTTGGCTTGGATATCCAAATGTTGCAAATGCATAAAATCTGAAATTGCCTGGCTTTTCTGGCTCATTCTTGAAACCCCAACTCGTGGGAGGCTGAGGCAGAAGGAACAACATGATTTTTTTGGTCAGCTTGGGTAACATAGTGAATTCCAAGCCATCCTGGGATAAAAAGTAAAACAAAACAAGAACAAAATAATCACTCACAAAATTTATGTTCCTTTGAATATTTTACATGAGTTGGCAACCCAGAGATATGTGATTAAGTTCCCCAGGTGACATTTTTCCTGATCTGGTTAAGAAAGCATTTTTGGATATCAGTCCTCTGTCAGATGTGGGGTTGGTGAAGATCTTTTCCCATTCTGTAGGCTGTCGCTTTGCCTTGTTGACCGTATCCTTTGCTCTACAAAAGCTTCTCAGTTTCAAGAGGTCCCATTGATTGATTGTTTGTCTCAGAGTCTGTGCTACTGGTGTTCTATTTAGGAAGTAGTCTCCTATGCCAATGCGTTCAAGACTACTTCCTACTTTCTCTTCTAGCAGGTTCAGAGTAGCTGGATTTATGTTGAGATCCTTGATCCACTTGGACTTAAGTTTTGTGCACGGTGATAGATATGGATCTATTTGCAGCCTTCTACATGTTGATATCCAGTTTTGCCAGCACCATTTGTTGAAGATGCTTTCTTTTTTCCATTGTGCACTTTTGGCTTCTTTGTCAAAAATTATATGTTCATAGGTGTGTGGATTAATGTCAGGGTCTTCAATTCGATTCCATTGGTCCACATGTCGGTTTTTATGCCAGTACCAAGCTGTTTTTATTACTGTAGCTCTATAGTAGAGCTTGAAGTCAGGGATCGTGATGCCTCCAGAAGTTGTGTTATTGTACAGGATTCCTTTGGCTATCCTGGGTTTTTTGTTTTTCCATATGAAGTTGAGTATTATTTTTTCCAGGTCTGTGAAGAATTGTGTTGGTATTTTGATGGGGATTGCATTGAATCTGTAGATTGCTTTTGGTAGGATTGCCATTTTTGCTATGTTAGTCCTGCCTATCCATGAGCATGGGAGATCTTTCCATTTTCTGACATCTTCTTCAATTTCTTTTTTCAGGGACTTAAAGTTCTTGTCATATAGGTCCTTCACTTGCTTGGTTAGTGTTACCCCAAGGTATTTTATGTCATTTGTGGCTATAGTAAAGGGTGATGTATCTCTGATTTCCTTCTCCGCTTCTTTGTCCATTGTATATAGGAGGGCTACTGATTTTTTTGAGTTGATCTTGTATCCTGCTATGTTGCTGAAGGTGTTTATAAGCTGTATCAGTTCCTTGGTGGAATCTTTGGGGTCGCTCAAGTATACTATCATGTCATCTGCAAATAGGGAAAGCTTGACTTCTTCCTTTCCAATTTGTATCCCTTTAATCTCCTTATGTTGTCTTATTGCTCTGGCTAGAACTTCAAGTACTATATTGAATAAGTATGGGGAGAGCGGACAGCCTTGCCTCGTTCCATCAAAATGCCCAACAGTCCAATTAAGAAATGGGCTATAGAGCTAAACAGAGAATTCTCAACAGAGGAAACTCAAATGGCCGAAAGACATTTAAGGAACTGCTCAACATCCCTAATCATCAGGGAAATGCAAATCAAAACAACTCTGAGATACCACCTTACGCCTGTCAGAATGGCTAAGATCAAAAACACTGAAGACACCTTATGCTGGAGAGGATGTGGAGCTAGGGGAACTCTCCTCCACTGCTGGTGGGAATGCAAGCTTGTACAACCACTTTGGAAATCAATATGGCGCTTTCTTAGAAAATTGGGAATCAATCTCCCCCAAGATCCAGCTATACCACTCTTGGGCATATACCCAAGAAATGCTCAACCACACCATAAGAGCACTTGTTCAGTTATGTTCATATCAACATTGTTTGTAATAGCCAGAACATGGAAACAACCCAGATGCCCTTCAACTGAAGAATGGATAAACAAAATGTGGTACATATACACAATGGAATACTACTCAGCAGAGAAAAACAATGGCATCATGAGGTTTACAGACAAATGGATGGATCTAGAAAAAATCATCCTGAGTGAGGTAACCCAGACTCAGAAAGACAAACATGGTATGTACTCACTCATAGCAAGATACTAGACATGAAACAAGGATGACTTGTCTGCTACTCACATCACCAGGGAGGCTACCTGGAAAACAGGACCCCAAGAAAGACACAGGGATCACCCAATGACAGAGAAATGGAATGAGATCTACATGAACAGCCTGGACATGAGTGGGGGTAATGAAAGGCGAGGGTTGAGGGAAAGAGAGCTTGGGGGAGCGGGAGATCCCAGCTGGATCAACAACAGAGAGGGAGAACAAGGAATAGGAGACCATGGTAAATAAAGACCACATGAGACTAGGAAGAAGCAAAGTGCTAGAGAGCCCCACAGAAATCCACAAAGATACCCACACAACAGACTGCTGGCAGTGGTCGAGAGACAGCCCGAACTGACCTACTCTGGTGATGGGATGGCCAAACACCCTAATTGTTGTGCTAGAAACCTCATCCAACTACTGAGGGATCTGGATGCAGAGATCCATGACTAGGCCCCGAGTGGATCTCTGGGAGTCCAATTAGCGAGAATGAGGAGGGTTTATATGAGCGAGAATTGTTGAGACCAAGGTTGGATAAAGCACAGGGACAAATAGCCAAATGAATGGAAACACATGAACTATGAACCAATGGCTGAGGGGTCCCCACTGGATCAGGCCCTCTGAATGGATGAGACAGTTGATTGGCTTGATCTGTTTGGGAGGCATCCAGGCAGTGGGACCAGATCTTGTGCTCATTGCATGAGTTGGCTGTTTGAAACCTGGGGCCTATGCAGGATTGTTTGGCTCGGCCTGGGAGGAGGGGACTAGACCTACCTGGACTGAGTCTACCAGGTTGACCTCAGTCTGTGGGGAAGGCTTTGCCCTGGAGGAGATGGGAATGGGGGGGGGGGGGTCGGGGGGAAGGTGAGGGGGACGGGAGGGGGAAGAACAAGGGAATCCGTGGCTGATATGTAGAACTGAATTGTATTGCAAAATAAATTAATAATAATTAAAAAAAAAAAAAAAGAAAGCATTTTTGATAAATAATATTTAGAATTAAGAGAAAACAACCCATTACCGTAAAGTAAAATATCTACACAGGCATTCTCTCCGAGATTCTTTTCATCATCTGATTTTTCTGCCAGCACTTGAACCCTCCCTTGTCAATAGCAGTTCCATGATGTGCTGTTTTTAACATGCTCTAACTGAACTAATTGTTTCATAGCCCCAAGAGCTTTTCGTTGTGCATTTGTTAAAGTCACAGTATAGTCTCAGGCACTCTACTTTTTTACTACATTTGCTTAATGTATAATTAATTTTTCTCACATGTGCTAATTATCGCCATGAGATTAGAATTTTACCACATGTCATGGCAGCAAGTCTTTTTAGGGTCAAGCCTTGAGACAGATGGTGCTGGGACTCTTGTTCACATCTCTTACCTATTTTGCTAGGAAGCTTCAGCATCAGTCCACATTGCTTTATTGTCTAGTTAGGGAGAGAATGGTGAATAAAAATGGAGTGCACCACAAATCACTCCAGGCAGTGGGTAAGAATTCTTCACATGCAATGTTGCCTTGTCTGGTCATCTAGGAATTTAATCGCTCTATTGTCCTCATTCTCTGAGTTGGGCAAGTATCCTTTATTACAGTCAGGCATGGTGTCACACATCTTTAATTCCATCACTGGGGGAGGGATGGGGCTGAGGCAGGAGGACCTCTATGAGTTTGGTGCCAACCTTGTCTACTAACAAGTTTCAGGACAGCAAGTGCTGCATAGAGAGGCCTCCTTTGTTTTCTGTCAAAAATAAATCGAGGAAGCAAAATATAAAAGTACAAACTGAGGTCAGTGAGGAGCAGCTCTGTAATCCCAACCCTGCAATGTCTCCACAGGTCCTTGGTGAGAGCTGCAAGACCACTTGCACAGCTCCTCTGCTGTCTGAACAGCTTGTTCCCTTCTTGTCCTCCGGTTTCCCCTTCCTCTTTCCTTCCATGTGTCCTTTCCTTCCTTAATTATTTAGGTATTTAATTCTAACATCCCCTCCTTTACTTATCCATATAGCTTTTGACATTAGCTGCAGGGTATTTAATTATAGACCTGAAATATTATGGATGCTTCACCATGGAAAAGCTGCCTGTGGCTCACCATGTACATGGGAAATACTAGCAAGAGTGAGAAATAACATCAGGTAGGTAATTAAGAACTAGTACTTACAGTCTGGCTTTTATGTCTTAATATCATCAAGATTAATTTAATACCATCTCTTTCTGGGGAAAAGTTATGTGCTCTGCATATATTCAAAGACTTTCCAAAAATAGCACCATTGCTATTAAAACAGGAAATCTTCCAAAGCAACATCCCATTGCTACAACCTGAAACATTTCTACACACTATTTGGCAACCTAATGAATAATTAATGATAAACATGACTTAAGTTTAATTTAAAAATATAGAGTGTACAAATTGTCATTTCAAGATTTCTTCTATCAAGAACCTAAACAGTCATAATCCACTTTTATGGCATTCAATGTATAATTCTGAGCCCTCATACTTATCTCCTAAGTTTTTGTTTTGTTTTATTTTGTTGGTAATTTATGTTTTGTCATTGTGCTGTGTAAGAATGGAAAGAAACCATCGTCCATCTATCTATAATCTTTTATCTTGTCTGTTAACCATCTATCCACCTTTTTCAAAATATTTCTATAGAATGATGACCTAACAGGCATCTCTAGATCACTGATTCCCAGTTGAGGACTTTTTTTTTTCCCAGGATCACTTGGTTTGTCTGGAGACATTTTTCTTTCATTGGCACATGCTGGTGAAAGAGAGGATGCTGCTGGGATTTCTAGAGGTCGGTAATGCTGACAAGCACCTCATATGGCGTAGAATAGTCCAAATTGTCAGACCTTGGATCACAGTGATGAAAGTGGGAAATATAAATTGCATAGACATTTTAGGGCAAAAGAACTCAAAAGTTCGAAGTTTTTCTTTGGTTTAAAGTTGGAAATGACCTTGGACTATACCAGAAAAACGCCCGAGCCTGTGATTTTTTTTCTTCTTTATCTTTTATCTTAAAGGAGTACCCTTTTCCTACATGTGACTGAAATAGTGGGGTACCTCCACACTTGGGGGTGGAAACAGGAAAAAGCCACTCCCCCCTCAGCCTCCATCCACCAGGTGAGGCCCCTGTTGGTCAGCAGTTCTGTGGGGTTTTTTTTTGTTTGTTTGGTTTTGGTTTTGGTTTTGGTTTTCTCTTAAGCTTTCTATAACAAAATATATGTCACACTTTGTGGTTTGTGGATTTCATTTTCTGAACTTGTGAGATGGGAACTTGAGGACCACTGATTCTATGGAAGTTTTGTGCAGTAGTGAGAATCTGGCATGCCAACTCTTGAGTTTAAAGCTTGCACAAGAGCTGAGAAAGGCTTCATTACTGTCAAAGAACATCCCAAATTTCCTGTATTAATGGTAGTGTTGTTATAAAGAAGAGAACTCTGGGTCGTATTTAAGATAAATAAGGCAGTGTGGCTCCTTCATAGATATCTACATATCAAAACAAATGACACAGGTTAACAAAGGCTAAGAGAAACACCAGTCAGCAAGAGCACAAGACCTAATTCTAAGAGAACTTTGCTGCAGAGGGACTGAGACCCCAATAGATACCTGCAAGGGAAGTGGGTAAGCAAGGCTGTGCTGAATATGCCAAGACACTGCTACTTAGTTTTTCCATTTATTAACAGAATTGGGCATGAGAAAAAAGAAACAATAAATTGATTATAACCATATATATTTAGCAAATTTTCAAAGGGGCTGGCTGCCAAAGTCTAAGAAAAACCAAGAGATCACCAGTCACCAGTCTCAATAAACTTCCCTTTGAGCTTATATTGGACTTCAGTGAATAAATGCTAGTACATCTGGTTAGCTGTCAATGATAGGCATCTAGAAAAGAAAGATGAAAAGTACTCAAACAGCTAGCTGGGGAGGTGATGATTAGAGTTGTTGTAAATGATAAGGAATAGTTACATCATGATGCACTTGAGAGCAGTTTGTTCATCACATGCTTGTCAGAGGCTTGGTGTTCAGTGTGTGAATGTTGAACAGTGAGACTCCAGGATGTGCAGCACAACAAAAGGCACATTAAGAATGGGGTTTCCCTAATAAGGAAGTATGGGCCAAAGTGGAATTGCAATGGGCTTATTTCACAATAAGTTTTCAAGAAACAGAAAGACTAACTTCTCCCTACTCTCTGGCCTCAAACTATGATGCCAAAAGCATCTTCCCAAGACAGGGAAATAAACACATCACCCTGTCGACCCATTCCCTTCCCAACTTCAAGACTAAGGCATATGCTACAACAATAGCCTATCAGATAGTCAGCAAAGATTTTATCCCAGAGGTAAGGCTAAGGTGGAGAGCAAAGCCAATTCCAAACAGAGTTTTGGATTTGTACCTAGAACATGTGAAAAACATAGTGCTGTTTTTGAGAAGATGAATTTAGGTGACATTGCTGGAATATCTTATAGCTACTGACAATAAAAAGGTAAATATCAGAAAATCACACAGGCTTGGAATGGAAAAGTGTTTGAAGCTACAAACACCAGCACAGGTGAAGGCAAATCTCACCCTTGCTTGGGGAAGTAAAGGAATGTTTCAAGGAAAACAAGATATGATACAACACTCTCATTGAGGAAAATGGCTTTCATAATGGAAAACCTGGAGAAAACATGAATACTAAAAGCTATAAATCTCTTAATAATAACAATAATACAAATTATTGTTAAATATGAATACAAAGATGTTAGTCAAAGCATTATTTTTAATAGTAAAACTGTTGAAAAAGTGTCAGAAACAGAATAATTTACTTATAGTCCACTCAACACTAGTAAATGCTTAATGTGTTAATGTCACATATATAAAACTAGTTGAAATGAATATTTGAAAAATAAAGCCATTCTGGGTTAAAATATGAAGTATTATATTTTGATACATAGAGAAACATAGAATTTCTGTAAAGAAGCATAGAGAAATTTAGAATATCCTTTCTAAAGGTTGAATATTTGAAAGGCCATACTGTGGGTGGTTCTGTGTATTAGCCATTGTTAATAATGAAGATCGATAGTTATGTCCATTAACTTTGTTCAGTAATTCTATAATACAAATTCTATAAATACAAAACCATAATATACATGGTACCCCATACGTATACAAAACCATTTTATCAGTTATTAACAAAATTTAAAGAAAGAAGGAAATAGAAAAAAACATTAAAATTCATCAGTTGTTCAATTTAAAAGGTGAAATGTTGAATTAATTTTGTAAGCTTCGTACCTGCTTCAAATCCCTATCCTTTACTGGTGTTTTCTGCATTGCCATACCTCATTTGAATTATTATTGTCATTAAATTGGGTATTTTGGCCAACTGTGTTTACAGGTGTAACAATCAGGAACAGTGAGGAAGCCGAACTGGCTTTCAAATGCTGGGGATGGGAGCATCCTTCTAGTGTCTGCAGTAGTCATATGTGCAGGAACTCAGGGAAGCATGTTTGCTGAAGGCCAAGGAAGGACTTGGACTTTCTACAGAGAGACAACTCCAGTTTACATAACCACCTTATCCTGGACTTTCTTGGTGAACATGATTCCTACCACCAGTTTCCACCAGCAGATCCTGTTGACCATAGGCTGGCTAGCGAACTGAGCAGACTTCAGCTTTTGGTGGGTGTTGAATCTAAATCTCCAAGGCCTCATCCCCAAAGCAGCCTGACACTATGGTAAGCACCCAGACAAACTAGGAAAGATACTCACTGAAATGAGGAGGCCACTGGCAACTTCACTGAGTTGCTTTGCCCATTTTCACTGTACGACTAGTAAATACGTCTTGTCAGACTACCCTGTCATTCATGATCCTAGTTGTCATTTGAGGTGTTAAAAGGAATGCTTTATGGAATAGGTCAAATGTCAAAGTAAAAAATACATTGTTGTTGTTCCAAAGAAATGGCTCTTAAGAGTATTTGAAGCTCTTAGGACCTGGATTTGCTTCCTAGCATCCACATGGTGTCTTACAATCACCTGTAACTGCAGTTTCCGGGATTCATTGCCCTCTTCTGGCCTCCTCCAGCACAAGACACATATGTGATTCACTTATATACATGCAGGCAAAATGTCATACACATAAAGTTCAACTAAAAAAAAATTTTCAAAATCAAGATAAATCAAAATTTTAAAATCTAGATAAATGAAAATACTAGTGTGTTAATCACATAAATTCCTTGCTACTATATGATGAAATGTGAATTCTTCAATGTTAATTCAAAAGTGGATGAAGAATTGTGCACCTGTACATATATGTGTGTGTGTGTGTGTGTGTGTGTGTGTGTGTGTGTGTGTGTGTATAACTGTACATAACTTTAGAAACTTAGAGATCATATAGAGTGTAATTAGGTCACATATGCTCTGTGTGTGTGAGAGAGGGGAGGGAGAAGACACACACACATACATACACACAGATTAAATAACAAATGTTGAATCTATATGAATTAAGTGAGTGTTCCTAAAGAAGTGTGAGAACAGACAATAAATCTACCAGAACCTTGATCTGGGACTTGGCAACTTCCAAAACTATGGGACTCTCACCTCTCATGTTTAAGTTACACAGTCTATCATATTCCATCATAACAGCCCAAATTCAGATATGTAGAGGTAGGTGTACTTTTAATCTGCTTAACACACCAGGGCAGAGGGGTCTATGAATTCCAATCCAGTGAGTTCCTTTGACTCTTGTTACCATTCATCAATTTCCCTTTTCTCTAGGTGGAGGCTGTATTTCTGGACTGCAGTGCCAATATATTGCTGATGTTTCCTGACAGATGACCATCCAGCACACAGGAAACACTCAATACATCATTAATGAAGAAATTGAAAGCAGCTTAAAGTTAACTAGCTTTCCTGGAGTTTAAAAGGAAGAAAGCCTTTCTCTTAGAGCAACTGCATGGGTATTTTATATTATAGCTGCTAGTCATTCATCCTTAGTAGAGGATAGACCACCATTAACGAAAAGGTCATAACATAATTCTAAAGCAAAAACATCTTAAGTGGACCTTAAAACATCTGTATTTTAATGTGATTTATCAAAACACTGTTAACAATACAGTTTGAGAAGCACTTTATTGACAGGTATTTGCTAGTAAACAATGAGCTGGAAACACTCTAGGAGCTCAGGTGTTAATATTTCAACTGACGTATGGCACTGCTGTGACAGATATTGCTTGTCATACCAACACATAACAGAGAAACACAAATGATCTAGTGCATGCCAGTAGTAAATACAGAAACAGCCTACTATTAAAGTATTGTTTTATCCCGATAATAACATAATTTTAGCCTGGTAATAACATACAATTACAACATCAGTTCTCAATTTTAGTTATCCGAACACAATGGAATTCTGCTCATGAAGTAATCAAAGACTCAGAAAAATGAAGGAAGACCAAACGGGTAAATCTGCCACTCAGTCTCTACCTCAATTGTTCAGACAAAGGTAAAAGCTATGATTTCAATTTTACTCCCCTTTTCCCCAACCTATTAGAAATTTGAAGAAAAAAAATAAAAGCTTCTAGTTTGGGGTGATGACAGAGCCCCACTGGCAAGCTGTGTTTGCTGCTGAACAGCTTTCTCAAAGCTCTACTATGCAGGAGTTGTTCAGAATGAGGTTGGAAGCTCTTCCTTACTGTCACCCTTGCCATCTGATGTGTCAGAATTCCCCGAAGCTGGGAGCTCTCCCCTACAAATGGAGATGTCTTTGTATTGGCTCATTGTCCTGTAATATTGTCCCACATACAATATTGTCCAGCTCGATCCTGGTCAATTCACTTTCAGTCACAGTACTTCACCTTGTCTGTTGAGGTTCCTATTAGGTCCTTTACTTCTGGACTTGGATGAAACTGATCCTTCAGAAAAACAAAACTAATCAAGGTTCCCATCATCCTTTTGTTTCTCCTCACAATAATGCTGCCCCTGTCTTGTTTGCTTCTAAGCACATGCATTCTGTTTAAGACACAATCAAAACTTCATACCTCTTTACACACAACAGCATGCCTGAATTAGAAACTCTGGTAAAATGCAGGATAGATGTTACCATACCATACTGAATCATCTGCCTCCCAAAACAAGGAACTCCAAAAACTGGTTCTTTGCTGCGTTATAGTTCCCTCAACTGGATTTTGTTGTCAAGATGGCTAGCATTAAACATTTGTTGGGTGGTCACATGAAAATTATAATTTTGGTATAATAAATAGAAAGAATTTAACATTTTTACTGATTCTCCTATTTAGATCTCAACTTTCCCTTGCTTAGTAATGTCATGCACGAATATGGTCCAGGGAGATGATGGTCTGAAAGGGAGTGGACCTCAGGGCTGTCTCACAACAGGAAGATCTACAGCCAAACTAGAATGAAACAAACATTTAGCACAACAAATAACCAATGCATTTACTTATATCATAAAGCCTGTGTTCAAATTATAAGCATATCTCTAGATTCAAATAAAACATTTTAGTCATAAAGGAGCAAGTAGCTACAGTTATTCTACAAGTACATAGTTTGTCCCCAAATTATTTATTTTTAAAACCTTAGTATATGAAATACGAATTCTAATATGATTTCAGTAGAGAAGGTTGTTTTTAATACTGGGTTTTTCAGAACAAACTAAGAGGATGGTGAGTACAGTTGTATTTTCCTCTGACAAACTCCACCTCTCTGCGTGGCTCTAAAGAGGCCTCAAACTTAGAGCATAAATCCTATAGTCATGAGCTAGATTCACTCAGGTTGGATTTATAATTTCTTTTTTTTTGGTTTTTCGATACACGGTTTCTCCGTGTAGTTTTGGTGTGTGTCTTGGATCTTGCTCCATAGACCAGGCTGGTCTTGAACTCACAGATTCACCTGGTTCTGCCTCCCAAGTGCTAGGATTAAAGGCATGTGCCACAGCCACCCAGCAGATTTATAAATTCTATGTGCATCAAACTACAACTCCATCAAGTTTGAAACTTTTAATCTTGAATTTTGGCCATCAATCTCATAGAATTCACGTTTTAGGATTTTATTTTATTTTGAAAGATATCAAATTGTAATTTTAATAAAGAAACTATGAGAACTTACAAAAGCAAGAGAGTTTATAATACTGTCATGAAATATTCCTTTTTATAGTCACATTTTTGCTTTACAGTAAAAAGGAAACATAACTCATTGACACAAATTATAAAAAAAACTATTATTTTGTTTAATGTAGGAATTTATGACAATCCAACTAATAAATTTTTCTTGTAATAATTTTAGATAAATGACATTTACATACAGTTATGCTTTGTTCAGTCTTTAACTTATTGCATGGATAAAGATTGCGTGGCTGGTGTCTTTCCTTTGCTAGGTATTGGGCAAGCAAAGAGTTTCTAAACTGGTAAAGAAGTTGGACTTATAAACTATGACTTCTGCTAATAGCTTTATGTAAAAGACAAAATAATAACTCAGTGAAGCTAAGGATTCCATAAAGAGGTATGAAGTTTTGATTGTGTCTTAAAAAGAATGCATGTGCTTACAAGCAAAAAAGACAAGGGCATTCTTGTGAAGACAAATAAAGAGGTAAGGGGAACCTTGATTAGTTTAGCTTTGTTTTTCTGAAGTATCAGTCTCATGTAAGTTCAGGAGCAAAAGGACCTACCAAGGTAAGTAGATATCAGACCATGAAGGGTATGTCTCTGGAGATGTATGTTAAGAATCCCTGTTTTCTTCTCTAGAAGTCCTAGATCCCCTTCTGAAATTCTCCAGCAAATGCCCCTTCTAGTCTATACTGCTTTAAAGAGAATATATCTGTTGGTATATACAGAAGATTAGAGGAAAGCAGGACTAACCGGATTGAGGCAGTTCAACTACTTGTGAATCAGAGCAAATTCGGTCCAAAGGAAGCAATGGAAGTGACTTGCTTTGAGAAAACCATACAACTTGGAAGGCCATTGACTATGTCAGTCAAGGAAAGAGTGACTCCAGTGACAATTGTCTCTGTTCTTCCTGATAACCATGAAGAATTAGAACTCAGAGACCAAAGGAAAGGCAAGAAACGTATTTGATGAGGGAAAGATTATGAAAACAGTTTGAATTGGAGTGTATGTATGCTATCCAGAGAGTAGTGTTTATCAGTTTGTTAGACCCAAGTCTCTCATCAAGGAGAGCACCCAGCATAGACTTAGAAGCTGTTAGTACCCACATAGATTTTAAATTAGGTATAAGATGATTAATTTATTTTTTATGATAAGACCTAGAAAAGACACACAAATATATTTGCAAGTACTCTAGATTTTAAGAATCAAAAATACAGCTTAATCTTTTTCTGATTTTTTTTAGTTGATTTTTCAGTTAAAACCAATATTGTAAAATTTTTTTATAGCTGAATATGACTTGTATTCTAATAAAATTGTAGTTAAACTAAATTACTGCTTGATTTAAAAAATACATCTTTAGAAGTATTTAAAGTGTTTATTTTTATATTTATTTCTGAATATACACATGTGTCTGTGTGTATATGTACATATATGTATAAGTGCCCATGGAGGCCATAAAAAGTCTTCAGATTCCCTGGAGCTGGAGTTTCAGGTGGATGTAAGCTGCCTTAACAGAGGTGCTGGAATCAAATTCAGGTCCTCTGAAAGATTGGCAAGTAGTCTTAAGCATTGAGCCATCTCCATCTCTCTCCATCCCTATTTGTAGTAGTTTCTTAACTTTCTTTTCACAAATTAATTTTTGTTAGAGAACAACTAACATATTTATACCAGCTTCTCTTTTATTTGGTCTAAGTAATAATACATACTTAAGACTGATAGATCTTTGAGTTCTATGCAAAAGAATAGAAAACAGGAAAGAAATATTTCAGAGTAAATATTTATAAATATGTATGTCTTATACAGAAGCAAAATGAAACTGGTTTATAAAAAGGCAGTAATAGTTTACCTGTGTTGCTGTAGTCAACAGCTCCCCAGGCCCACATGTTTGAATTGGGTCCTTGGAGAGAATCTGCATGATTACCATTGTTCCTGCCTGACTTGGATATGCACATCTCAAACAGAGCATCAGGAATTGTCAATCATAAACTTAAATATAGCTTCAGGCTGTCAAGCCCAGGGTTCCCAGGAGTGACAACAACAAAGCCTGGTTAATGGGGCCTTTCCTATTAAAGTCTTTCTAGGAAGCAACTGTGTGATCTTATAATTTATCACAAACTTTAGCTTTTTGATTCCCTGCATCTGGTAGCATAGTAAAAATAAAATGACTTGAACAAGAGCAGACACGGGAATGAGGAAAATGCGCTATATTCATTGTAATTGCATCCACATGGAATGTTATTTTTAATTTTTAGAATGCCCAGTCTCTTTGAAACTGTCTCTTCCCTCTCTCCTCCCCTTCCTCCCTCGTGCCCTCCCTCTCTTCCTCACCTACCTCCCTCTCCTTCCTTCCTTTTCCTTTTTCTTTAAAACAATCATCCGTGAAGTTATGTTTGGGAAGAAAAATGAGTGAAAATATTTCTGAATTATTATACATGGATAAAAAATTAAAATTATAAAGTAAAGTCATTACTGTGACTAACTTGTTAACTAGATATGCTTTAACAGATTTGATGGAAGACATTAGCATATCAAGACATGTGGCTCAGGCTGGGAGGGAAGCAACTCTTTTCTCACAGCATTGCTGACTGTATCACAGACATTTGCTGGGCTAGGAAAGTTTTCAACACACACGAAAGTGAGAGGAAGAGCAAAGGTTTCAGTTTTCCAAACTTTGACTAGCTTGGTTTTACCTATTTCATATTTTATGGAATGATCTGAATTTCATGTCTAGCTTTCCTATGGATGCTACAGCTCATGACAGTTTTTTTCTCTGCTAGAAACTGTTTGACTAAAATACTGTTTATGAAGTTCTGTTGGATACAATATGCCAAGAAGATAGACAGCTCTTCTGTAAGCCTTGAACCTGCATTTATGAATACTTGATAACTGCAGGAATTTGGTGTAAAAGTAAAAGATCTAGATACAGGAGACCCATGAAGACGAAAGTGCACCAATTTTAACTTATATCAATTCAATGTAACAATAACATTTGCAAATGAAATACAAACTTTAAAAGATTTCTTGTATAGCACCATGATGGGCACTCCATTCTGTTCTCAGTTTCTACTTGTGCTCACATTAAGGGAAATGTCTTCACTACGACAATTTGATAATGGGTCATTGGGGCAGCCCAATCAATTCAAACATTTATTTTTCCTTGTTGACTCTCCCCTCATATAAAACTAGAGAAAAATAACATTGATTTACAGTTGATCCTTTGTCTCTCAAGTTTTATATTAACATATAATGTTCTCAGGGTTTTTACATTGTGTGCCATGTGATTGTTTTTAGATTTAATTTTGAAGTAGTACAAAGTCATTAATCTCACATATTTCTTTAACCTTACTTATTTCAAAACTATTTAAATAAGAAAATTTCCCTTTAGACATAGTGACAAAAATGCAGAAACATAATGAGAAACTATATAAAAAAAACTTACGCATAAATCAGTAATGAGGAATGTACCTGGTACATATAGATTAATCATGAGGAAAACAGAATTGGCTACCACCTAGGTGTTGGGGAGTGGGAAATCACACTGTAGAGGGCTCATCGTATATTCTTCAGCCATTTCCTCTATCAAGAAGCAGCCATGGAAATCATGTAGAATTTCAGTGGTTACAAAGGTAGTATTCAGAAACCCTCGTTTTCAACCCTCTATTTATATGTTATAAAACTACCCCAGCTCTCTGACTAAACTCAGGGCTTGAGTTGTTGGATTCTTTCAGGTTGGTAAGTTAGTAAAAGCAATGTATAATCAGTAGCAGATAAAAAAACAAAAGGTTATATTTGTGGCCAAATAAGTGGAAATATACTTGAAAGACACCTTGTACATCTTTAAATTTTAAGAATATAATTATCTCTATACTTCATGTAGCTTAGAAGAAAAAGGAGAAGAATAAATGTGGGAAATGGAAACAGTTGATGCTTTGGACTAAGGTATTTCCTTTACTTGTTTTATGGTGCCATCTGTGGAGTAGGAGAAGTTCATAGTAATGTAAATGACACTTTGATTTAAGTGTCTGAAGAGTTCTTCAAAAGCATAAAGTAAAATTCTAAAACAAACAAACAAACAAACATACAAAAGACAACTCATTTTCAAGGACAAATGTGTTTAAGGACATGTCTACAATAATGAAAAATTTCATGCATGACCTAAGGCTAAAGAAGTCAAGAAATTTAGGGAAGCTGCCCTGGAGCTGCAGCTCTCAGATGGACATCTCGGAAGAAGCAGTAAGCCATCCCATGCTCATACAATCCTGTGTCACTCAATGAATACACTGAAAGGAATGCACATATGGGCTATGTGTCTCATAGCCCTCCCTTTCTGCTACAGATGACGATGACGTAGGACAGACGGGGTGGGGGGCACCTTCTCAAAGATTTTTCAGCTTCCTTGGGCAGCTGTTGAAAGTGGGAATAATTTTAAGAGAAGATGCACCTTTCTAAGACTAAATATGACTCAGAGCACATCAAATCATGGAGTGGCCTTTTCTATTCCATCTTTTCTAAGCTAGAGCATAGTTTATACTTGATACAGTTCTCCCACTCATAACTTCAGGGGCTTTCAGTGGGCTGATGCACACTTAATACAATCATAGTTCAACGCAGCTTCTTAGAAGAACATAAGAACAGCTTGTTTGTACAGGAAAAAGCAATAAAAGACTGGAGAAATGAGGCCATAAAGGAATGCAACAAATGGAAACTGACATCAGGATTTATTAGTTAGTGGATAGCGAATGAACATGCATGGACAAAATCTCTACTAAGAAATAAACTGGGGGTTGGGGAAGGCTGATGGTACAGAGGAAGTGAGCACACCCTGCTCTTCCTGCAGCCCTGCACTTAGATCCCAGTGCTCATACTGAGTGGCTCACAACCACCTGTGACTTCAGTGCCAGAGGTCCTGACACCCTCTTTGGTCTTCTGGAAACTTCATTTATGTGAAACCTCCCTACACACAAACATATACACATAAGTTCAATGAATATAAAGTAATATCAAAAAGAAGTAGGGCATGGGGTAAAATCCTATTACAACTATGAAATAAAATACTAAAGTTCTACATAATTAAGCAAGTATGAGGACCATGTTATAGATAAAATTTAAGATGATTGCATTATTTTATCTTGAAAGGAAATATTGGTTAACCAGGAATGTGGTCCTAGTGAGCCTAATAAAAGTGAGGAGTTTAAACAGTCTAGATATGTATTAAAAATAATTTGATACAGCACTATTATTCATTGCATGAAAATGAGTATTTAACTTTGGATTATCATGTAGGTTTGTGCTGTTATCATTTCACTATGATCTACTCACCTCTGACATCTTACCTTCAAAAGACTTTACCATTCTCTTTCTGTCGAGAGACAGTCATTTCACAGCAGAACTTTCCAGAAAGTCCTACAAGGTTTTACCCTGAGGAAAAGGCTACTTTTTTTAACCCACTCTTTCTTTCCCACATGGCTTGAGTGATGGTATTCTGTGGCCATTAGGGAATGCCAGCAGATGTGTATGACAGAGCTCTTTATCTCAGACAGGGCTATCGCTAGGATGCTGTATAAAATACATGCAAACCACCATTTTATAGTAGTCACCATGAATAGCATTGTCTGGCATATAAGAAGCCACTGAATGCATAACAGAGATCAGGAGGCAGAGGCAGGCAGATCTCTGTCAGTTTGAGCCCAGCTTGGGCTACAGAGTGAGTTCCAGGAAAGGCACAACGCTACAGAGAGAAACCCTGTCTCAAAAAACAAAAATAAATAAATAAAATAAAATGAAAAACAGAGATATATTTAAGTGAAACGGCAGCTTTGCCACCATAAAAGTGTAAATTCAGTAGAGCATGAAAAGTGTACTCACATCTTTGCTGTTTTAAACACAAGATTTCACTTGGATTTCTCTATTATATTCACTAGATGGCACCATGAAGGTACTTCTAAGTCCATAACTTCTCTAAGATACCTTGCGAAATTTAAAAATAGTTTTAAATTTCAATGTATTTCAAAAATGCATAACACCCAACTTATCTCTTGAACATGGACTTTAAAAATGTTTTTGAAGTAGCAAAGATGTCACAAGTTCGCTTTCAGGACCGCAAATCCAGAAGCTGAGGTCGGCACTTTTGGTTCAGTCACTTTTTTTCGTGTACTTTAGAAGATCTCTGTTTAAGGGATTTTAAATAAATTGTCGTGGATTAAGCCATGTGTATATATCATCTTCTCCAATTAACAACACCTCCAGAGACAATAGATTCGAAATAGCCTCGCTGACAAGGCGTTTTCTTTCCTAATGGGGTGAGGTAGCACTGTGTATGTTGAGTGAGAGTAGAGACATTTAGGGAATCAGAGGTGGCAAACAAACAAAAAATCCTCCTGAAAACATTAGAAATACTTTAAGTTTTTGCTCAATTATTTTCTATCTAATAATCTTGTATTTAATTTTTATAACAGAGTCTAATTTCTATGCACTTCAAATTTGGTCAACATATCTTGTAAAAATTGAACAGTACCTGAGTTCTGACCTTCATTCTCTGTCATTAAAGTGCCTAGAGCAAAATCTTAAAAGTCTTTTATGATGGGTAGAATATACATATATTATATATACTAAAATCAATTATAATTCAATTTCAAATTGTTACATGTATATGTTCATGTGTGAGTGCATATGTGTGTTTGTGTAATGAATGTACAAGTATGTGTGCTTACCCATGTAAGCCATGTAATGTGAGAGGTTGGAGTCAGGTGTTGTTTTCACTTTCATTTTTTAAGGTGTGGTCACTCTCTGGGCCTTGAACTCTTCTCACTTAGACTATTTTGGCTAGTAGGTCAGCAGAATTTTCTGTCTTGTGGCCGAGTTCCAGGATTACTGGCACTCACTTGCACAGCAACATTTTACTTGTGCATTGGGGATCTGAATTTAGGTTCTATTTTAACCCTCATAGCTATTTTCATGGCAGTTTTTCATTTGTTTTTGTGTTTTTGCCAAAGGAAGAGATCAAAGTGGATGTTATGGGGAATGAACCTAGGAATGCTAAGTCTGAGGACAGAGTAAGCAAATCTTTTGGAGCAACATGATGAAGTAGAGTTAGGAGCAGAGTGCAATTGGAATACTGAGGATGGTATCACAGAGGGAAAATGCAATCATTAAATGCTTTAGAGAGAACCTGAGATTTGTTAGGAGAGTCTCCTGTGTTCTTTCCAAACTAGACCTTCCAGGAACGCTTCTCCATGTTTTATTCCCCCTGTTTGACAGAAGCATGTAGTGGATCTGAAAAGTGGAAAAATTCAAGAGTAGGGAAGTGTGGTTGTCAAACTGAGGAAGGTCACTTATAGCACCAATATGCAGTGAGCAAGATATTATTACATTCTTTTATTATGCTGTACAAATTCTTAAGCTTATTTGCTGAATCAGCTTGCTTCTCCCTAATGAAACTGCTTAATGTTTATATTCTTTATAGAGAATAGCATGTTTGTTTTCCTCCTATTTTAGATACTGCTTTATTTAACCAAGTCATTCCTACTTTGAAATAATGAGCCAGGGCAGAACAAATGTTCATAAATTTTGTTATTACCAAAGTCCAAGTCCAGCTCTGACACCTTGGTGCTTAACATCTCCTTCAAAAACAATTATGAATTCCTAATTATTCTCTCCATTGTTAATTCACCATGTTAGAATATTTATTGAGGTTGTATAAACTATGGTTTGCATTCCTTTCTTGTGTTTACTTTCTGAATGTTGCCAGTGTGGGGATTCTATCTTGTGGGCAAACCTATCTTTTCTTACTTCAGTCCATGAATACCACCAACTATAAATGTTTATCTTCATCAAATTATTTTGGATGTCTCATATGTGCCAAAGGGGGAACAACTTACAGCTACATCCTATTGCTAGTTTAATGAAATTTAATGTGGATATTTTATTTGATTTACAACTACTGCAATGATTTTATTAGAATGTATAGCCTATATAATTAAATGCTAAGGGAATTTGTAGAGTTCCATCTACAGATTAATACCATCTTTAGTCCCCTTGATGTACTCTTTGTCTTTATTGGTAAAGTTGTGTCTGTTTACCAAAATGAGTGGTGGTCTTAGTTATTTGTGGAGTTGTAATCACACTGATCACCACATATATCCCACTCACATTAAACCCTGAGTTCTGCTTTATAAGCACAGATTTTTATGACAAATTAAAATAGGCAACATTGTTCATTAAGATTTCCTTTACTGTGATTTTCCAGTTGGTCTCTTTGCTAATATGTAGGCAAAATATGAGACCTGGTATGTTCTCCTTAGGCAAGATTAGTGTAAATGCTTCTGCACTGCATATGAAGGACTCAGTTCAGATGCCTCACTAAGTGGATATTCATTCTGTTATTTATTTCAAAATATCCACTGGAATTTGTGTTTTGGACCACTGGGAAAGCAAGCAATTATTGAATGAGATCTTTTAGACAAGAGCATGGGATACCATGATTCATATTCTGAGAAGAAGCAAATTCAAAATTCTAGCTTTAAAACATATAGTGTCATCTATCCCTAATGTTTTCTTGTGTCCAAACACCATGCTTTCTTCCCCAGATTTGAACGTATTTCTCTCCCAGAGGATTTGTAGGTAACAATACAGGGGGCATATGTGAAAATGAGTTTTCAACAACCCATGGATGAAATTTTCAGCATCTTCACTTTTATTATAAGCATTCTGTTTGATACTTAACAATGGCATATAGATAAAAGTATAATCCACATTGACTATATTGAAAAATAGATTCTATGAAACTGAACAAATAAAATATCAGAAACATTAATATTAAAATGGAGAGACAGTTGTGTAGCTTGGTCTGTTTGAGGGGCTACCGGGAGTGTGATCAGGATCTATTCCTGGTACATGAGCTGGCTTTCTGGAGCCCATTACCTATGATCTGATTCCCTGCTCACCCTTGATGCAGGAGGGAGGAGCTTCGTCCTGCCTCACCTAAATGTATCAGGTTTTGCTGACTCCCCAAGGGAGGCCTTATCATTTTGGAAGAGAGGATGGGGGTGTTCAGGGGAGAGGTCTGAGGGGGAGTGGGAGGAGGGATGAGAGGGGAATCTGTGGTTGGCTTGTAAAATGAATTTAAAACTTAAAAAAAAAAAAAAACCTAGTACATTCAGTTGAGGCAGGTCCAAGCCCTTTCCCCCTGCATCAAGGCTGAGCAAGGCGTCCCACCATACATAATGGGCTCTAAAAAGCCAGCTCATTCACCAATGATAGGTCTTGATTCTACTGTCAGGAAACCATTTAAACAGACCAGACTATACAACCTTCTCACTTATGCAGAGGGCCTAACACAGTCCCATGTAGGCTCCATAGCATTGGTCTAAAGTTCATGAGTTCCCACTAGCTTGGTTCGGTTGTATCTGTAGGTTTCCCCATCAGGATCTTGATGCCCTTTGCTCATAGAATCCCTCTTCCCTCTTTTCAGCTGGACTCTTGGAGCTTGGCCTGGTGCTTTTCAGAGGAGGGGATGGAGGGTGGGTTGTGGGAGAAAGGCTGGGTGGGGAATGGGAGGAGAAATGAGAGAGGGATCTGTGGTTGGTATGTAAAATGGATGAAACTGTCTTAATAAAAAAATAAAAATAAAATGAAATAATAATCACGTTGAAAAGAATAAATAAAATAAAAAATAAATAAAATAGAAAAATATTAACATTCATATTACATTACTTTTATTTTAAACATTTTTGAGTATTCATATATATGTACCTACATGCATATATTTATATGAATGATAGTCACTGTGGGAGTTTTTATGCTATTGAGGAAAATGGATGAAAGGGAAAGAAGGAAATGAATTTATCAGTGCCTTATTATGTAATGATGATGTCACCTGTATATATGTCATCCCAATTTACCTTTATGCGACTCCTTCCTACAGGCTTTTTAAGATCTCTCTCTCTGTCCCTCTCTGTCTCTCTGTGTCTCTGTGTCTCTGTCTGTCTGTCTGTCTGTCTGTCTGTCTGTCTCTCTCTCTCTCTCTCTCTCTCTCTCTCTGTGTGTGTGTGTGTGTGTGTGTGTGTGTGTGTGTGTGTGTGTGGAGGGTTTGGGGGGATTTATATGGTTGTATGTTTCTGTCCAAGTTTTACTGGCAATAAAACTAAATGGTTAATTCCTGGGTAACAATATACACTCATTTATAAGTGACTGGATAGTGTCAAACTTAGAAGATGCCACCATGAAGAAAGAGGATTTGGTTTTCCTTAAATTCACCAATTTTAAAATATTTATAGAATTTATTCTCCTCCCAACAGACTATTCTTATGCAGATAGAAATATATGATAGAAATTCATTCCGACATAGGCTTACCAATACATGAGTCCAAGAAAGTAATGACACCCTTTCCTCTATTTCATTATCAAAATTCTACAGCCATCTCTTCCCTTAGAAACACAGAAGTCTTTCATCCTTTGAACTTAGGCCTGCAAGGAGGATGTTCATTCCAGCCATAGTCTTGCAATCTTCCTTCCACCAAGTGAAAACATGAAAATTTTGGATAAACTCATTTTATTGTATTTCTTCATTGTCATTACCATCATGTGATTTAACCTTTATAATTAGGAAATGTGATACTAAAATTTATAGTAGACTTGTTTCCTTTTCTCTTATTAACCTTTCTTGGTCTTCAATTTTATAAAAGGCACCTGTGCTATCAAAAGAATTTCTATTACTGAAATTTGCTTTATAAAGTATTATGTGTCAGGCCAAGTGTAATACAAGCTATAATTGCTTCTGGAAGTTTTTTAAATGGTTTAGATTCAAGTTGTACTTGACCTAAACTGTTTCTGGCAACATATTTTATTGTCTTCTTTAAGCCCAAACACACATATGCACATACATATGCACACACACACACACACACACACACACACACACACACACACACACACACAGATTAGCTTCTGAGACCTATAAGAAAATGAAAAACTAAAGCAATCCTATTTCTGAACTTCAAGGCAAGCAAGTAATCATTCATTTTGAACTTGTGAAGCTGAAAGTGCACACACTGAAAGCAAATCTATTCCTTTCTTGGCATCATAAACACTGAAAATGGATCACAGCACCTTTCCTACGTCCATTAAAAAGGGCATCAACATGATTCTGAAAAAAAAAATTACTGCAAGGTGCCACTACCAATACCAGTTTGGGGGTTGACACAAGCCCAATTGCTTCCTATGACCAAAAAAGAAATCAGGGCTCACTCAACTTAGACTGAGCAGATTCCCTCACAGAAAACATCAACTCTACCCAACGTTCATATGTAAGTAATTCAACTACATCCTAGTGTGTAGTCCACTGCATGTTTCATGTCAATTAGCAACACAGAGTTCCATGGAGAAGCTAGAAAGGAACACTCATTGCGGGGAGAAGATATGACATTGAGTAAGCAACTTTGCAAGTTTTCAAGATACTATACCTTTGGACATTCTTTCACAAAATCAGCTCTATTTCAGACAAGTTGATGGGGAATCAACTCTCTGGTAGGACCAGGCCAGCACATACAAATGTTGGTGGTTTCCAGCTGAAATTTTTGATTTTTTTTTTTTTAATTTATTTTAATTTATTTTGCAATACAATTCAGTTCTACATATCGGTCACGGATTCCCTTGTTCTCCCCCCTCCCGTCCCCCTCACCTTCCCCCCAACGCCCCCCCCCCCATTCCCATCTCCTCCAGGGCAAAGCCTTCCCCACAGACTGAGGTCAACCTGGTAGACTCAGTCCAGGTAGGTCTAGTCCCCTCCTCCCAGGCCGAGCCAAACAATCCTGCATAGGCCCCAGGTTTCAAACAGCCAACTCATGCAATGAGCACAAGATCTGGTCCCACTGCCTGGATGCCTCCCAAACAGATCAAGCCAATCAACTGTCTCACCCATTCGGAGGGCCTGATCCAGTGTGGACCCCTCAGCCATTGGTTCATAGTTCATGTGTTTCCATTCATTTGGCTATTTGTCCCTGTGCTTTATCCAACCTTGGTCTCAACAATTCTCGCTCATATAAACCCTCCTCATTCTCGTTAATTGGACTCCCAGAGATCCACCCAGGGCCTAGTCATGGATCTCTGCATCCAGATCCCTCAGTAGTTGGATGAGGTTTCTAGCACAACAATTAGGGTGTTTGGCCATCCCATCACCAGAGTAGGTCAGTTCGGGCTGTCTCTCGACCATTGCCGGCAGTCTGTTGTGTGGGTATCTTTGTGGATTTCTGTGGGCCTCTCTAGCACTTTGCTTCTTCCTATTCTCATGTGGTCTTCATTTACCATGGTCTCGCTATACCACTCTTGGGCATATACCCAAGAAATGCTCAACCACACCATAAGAGCACTTGTTCAGCTATGTTCATATCAGCATTGTTTGTAATAGCCAGAACATGGAAACAACCCAGATGCCCTTCAACTGAAGAATGGATAAACAAAATGTGGTACATATACACAATGGAATACTACTCAGCAGAAAAAAACAATGGCATCATGAGGTTTGCAGACAAATGGATGGATCTAGAAAAAATCATCCTGAGTGAGGTAACCCAGACTCAGAAAGACAAACATGGTATGTACTCACTCATAGCAGGATACTAGACATGAAACAAGGATGAATTGTCTGCTACTCACATCACCAGGGAGGCTACCCGGAAAACAGGACCCCAAGAAAGACACAGGGATCGCCCAATGACAGAGAAATGGAATGAGATCTACATGAACAGCCTGCACATGAGTGGGGGTAATGAAAGGCGAGGGTCGAGGGAAAGAGAGCTTGGGGGAGCGGGAGATCCCAGCTGGATCAACAACAGAGAGGGAGAACAAGAAATTTTTGATTTTTAAAACTGAGTCTCACTATATAACTTTGGCTACCCTGGAAATGGCTATGTAGAACAGGCTAGACTCAAACTCATGAGAATACTCCTTCCTCTGGCAAAGACACAAATCCAAAGCCCAAACAGAAAAGTCTGCTTTTGTCTTATCATATCTACATTGTTTTAAGTCTTCAGAACCCATGGGGCTTGAAGAAAATGTTTGTTACTTTAAAAATGAACTGAAGTTGACTCAGCCCCCACTGATATGTGTATAATGAATTCCCTACACCTAAGGCTCAGGATGTGTCTAGGAGAGGAGACAGAGATGATAAGAGTCAAAGGACCAGACACCTTCTCTGAGATTGTGACTTCTATATATTATAGGGCAGATATACCCATAAAAGCTCAACAGTATCACAGTATAAATAAGACCTGGAGAACAGCAACACATTGATATGCCAACATGGATGGGGACAACCTTACACAGCCCCAGTCCTAGATGAAGAGCTACAGGAAATTAATGACTGCTGAAAGAGAGAAAATCAGTCTTCCATGGGGTTGAGCCTCCTGATTGGTTGTAACACCAAGTGATCATCCTTGGAAATGTATATATATTGAAATACCCTAACCCTTCAGGCTTACACCCCCCAAGCCCCAGGAGAATAAGGAACTAAAAAGAAAACTAGTTCCAAGAACAACCTGACTCAGCCATTATTCAACCACCCCTGCCACAATGTAACAATGTAAAGAGATCTCTGTTAAGAGATGCACTCAACTGTGACTAGGATAATTGCAAGTGTTCCAGGAAAGACTACTGTGACCTTTGTGTAAACTCCACTCCCGCCCTGATACCCCCCCTTGAGGTTTCAGGAAGAATGTGCATGTGGACGTGACTGTACCCACTTTGTGATCACTCTGTGATCAGACCATGATCTTATTAAATTAGCCTCTAGACATAAATCAATTGAAACGAAATTGTATGGGAATTGTAATCTTGTGGCTTTTGTGGGTTTTTCCTTTAAAAGTACCCATGTGATTGCAATAGGCGCGACTCTTGCTCTTTGGAGCTGAGTTAGCCCCTCTGTACAGTCGCTTCAATAAACCTCGTGATGTTGCATCAACTGGACCGGAGTCTGGGTTCTTGGGGTGCCCACTTGAGACCCTAGATTTTGGGGTCTATCAATATAAGCAACATTAAATGAAATCAGAGGTTGTATTTTTATTTTTATGTGTGCTGTAATAATATTTAAAGAGAAAGAAGCCATGAATTTGAGGGGGAGCAGAGAGGGGGCCATTGGAGGTGTTGGAGAGCAGACGAAAACCATGAATGATATAAATACACTTCACATGTATGGAACCAAAATAAATAAATAAACAAATTGGAGTTAAATAACCAGTTATGTTAAAGTAGATATATTTCTCATGAAATGGCTTAAAATTTTCTATTTAAACTTGTAACTTTTATTTAATCAGGTCATGAATTCAATAAAACCAATTAAATATAAATGACATGTTAAAGATCTTCACAGTCAGTTTGTTGTCTAAATGAATTTTCAGCTACATAGACTCTTCATTGATGTATACAGACTCATGGTCAGGGCAATTTAAGATGGAAGCATTTAAAACAACCCATCCTCTATTCCATCCACGCTTACCAAGCACTGCTGCTGTGAGATCTAACCTGGATGTGGTCTTCATGCTTACCTGTTCTTACAGCTCTTTTCTTGGCCTATGCTTTTTGCAGACTGTCTTCTCAGGGAAGGATGTGGGAGCTGATTTTATGTATCCTGAAATCACTGGCGTTAATTGTTTACAACTTTCTGTCTACCATGTCAGCAATGTAGTTACTGAAGGAAGAGAGGCTTGTTGGGATAGAGTTTCCTCCTTCAGTGGAAAAAGAAGAAGGTCCCTATAGATCATACCAACAGTTATCAGTAGAGATTTTCCAATTTTTTTCTAGATTCTCATTATCAGAGTGATTTCTGATTTAATACTTAATTTTAAAGTACTAATTTCATATGAAAATTTCACAAATTATCCCTAGGCTATGTTTTATAGTGGCTTACTGTATCATAAAAAGAACTATTGTAACATTAACTTAGAAATTTTATTTCACTTTCCTCATTTTAATCTTTTATAACTAATATTACCAGGAGCACAAAGATAGCAAAACTAGAATGGAACATGAAGCTTTGAATGTGGCCAAAGAAAAACATCTTGATGCCTACTCTAGAGGAAGTATGACCTGTGAAGTACCAAGAGTTACTAGAAAATAATGCTGAAGAATCCATGCTGAATGAGCCAATGCTGTTCATTTCAGAGTTTCTTTTATCTGCACAGAAAACTTTCTAAGCATACATCATTATTGAAGTCCTGGTGGCACAGGAGTTGTAAAACTATTGGCTTCCCACCCTGCTGTGTTTCTAGTGCTTACCTAAACAGTCAGTTCTCTCTAAATCCATGAAGAGGCCACATTCTAGTTCCCTTCCATGACTATTATCACTCTATCTGCCCCCAAAACTGTATTATTTATTGTGATGCAATGTTACATACCTTAATTATTGTAATTCTTTTCTATACAGTTTTTATACTTGACTGTGAACTCCTGGAGAAAGGATCTATGTTCATCACCTGGGAATTCTTCATTTTACTATAAAAGAATATGAGTGGTAGAAATGGGATTCATTTTTTTCTCAAATAATTGACTATGAGTAAATGTATTAAAATAACCTAACTAATTGCAGAGTTGACTGACTTTTAAGTTTCAGGGACCAAATTACAGTGACACTCAGAAGCCATGTTCAACATCATCATCAAAGCATATCTTTCATCAGTAGAATGACAGCAACTGGCTTTGGCCAGCTACTTTATACAGGATTGGTCTATGGAAGAATATGATGTTTGCTAAGGTCATGTAGTCATTAGTCTAAAACTGTCCATTTTCCCATTTTATCAGTGAGTACTAATCCAGTTCAGATGAGGTATGATATATAGACCCACCCAGGCACTAGCAGAAATATAACACTTTTATTTTGCCTGATTTGACACAGATATAAATGTGTTCTAAAATATAAGGTTGAGAAAATAGAAGTTATCTCAAGGAGTTTACATGAGTAAAATTAAATCATTATAATACTGACTTAAAAAATAGAAATACTGAAATATTCTATATAAGTTAACTTCTAAATTTTTAATATAAACTAATTTCTAAACTTCAGCAATAAAATTAAGGTGGGTTTTCAACTCAGAAAGATGGTCTCATGAAGTGCCCAAAGTAGACATATTGCAATTTGTCCTTTATATATCATTTAGTATAGCTTTAATTCTGTATATTACTATTTTATGGTATTATTCAGAAACTTTAAAACATTCATGAACTATTTGACACTACTAATGATTTTCCACAACTTTTTAAATTGGCAAACCCAGGTTTGATTTGAACTGACAGCAATGCTCCTGCCTCAGCTGTGTAAGTGAACTAGAACTTCTACACCATTTTTTCTCCTGTGTCACTTACTCATGTTATTTACATTCTATGTGCACATTACTATTTTATTACCTATTGAAAATCAAGCAATTCAGAAAAATATACTAGACTTGTGTCTGGCTGATAGAATTTTTTAATTTTCTTTTCTTTCCTGGATTATATTACAAAGTATGTATTAATGTTGCATTACTGTGTGTCACATCAACTCAGACACTGCATGCCTTTGTTAGAAAATATAAAAGGCTGGATTTGGCCTTTCTTGATAAAAATATTAAAAAGATACTAAGGAAAACATTCTGAAAATTAAATACAAGGCACAATCCTTGTACAATTAAGAACACAATAGACTATATTCACAGAAATAATCTTCAGTGATTTTAAACTAATATAAATATTCTTCATAGTTATGAAAACACACCACAAAGATCAGATTCCAAATAGTTTTGGATGAATTATCAATGTGCAGGCCATAAAGATAAACTGTAGAGCATTTCATACTATTTGATCAACACTGATTTTTATTTAGATAGAAGTGCTATTTATTTTCCTTATTGATCATCATAAAGCCTTCCATTTAAGTATAAAGAGCTACTGTTTTGCTGGATGAACACTTGTACACACAGGGTGCAACTATTACCTCTATATGTTAATTACAGAAGACTGTAAACAAGACTCTATTGAAGTGATGTGAAATGTCACAGACCTCAGATAGAGCAAGCTGCTCTAAGGCATTCATCTAGGATCACACAGTAGCACTAGGACTGAAAAGAAAGTTGAAAGATGGTGACATGAACTCCAGTTCCCACCCTCTGTGACACAGCTGGGGAGGGAAGGTCTTGAAATCACTTCAAAACCAAATGCATACAAGAGCACAATTTCTCATTATAGATGAGGAATGTTAATGGCCAATTGCTCTTCAATACTCATGTATACAATTATATGTATGTAATATATCTTGTGTGTTCAAGAGACATGTGATGTTTTAAGGATTCATAACAAAATTTATGATTCTTTGTGAAAGAACATACATAATTTTTCATTATAAAATATATATTATATGTTGTATGCTCTATGTGTAATATTTATATGCTTATGAACATTCTAAAGTTATCTAGTATCTAGTATGTGCATTTCCATTTATTCATTATGGAAATCTGTAAAATGGAATTTTGATGTTCATACTTGGAAAGTCTGATATGCAGGCAGTGGGAAATATAAATAAGGGAGAAATTTTAGAACCACAAAGAAGCAGTGGGCATACAAATTTTTAAGTGGTGCCTTATATTCATCTTTGATAGTTTTTAGCTAATTGTTTTTCTTTTGCAAAAGAAAACACAGTAAACAAGTTACTTTGCTAGTTCTCAAACTGACATTATTTATCTCACTCCACCCACTGCCCATCTGCTATGTTAGTAGAATTCTTGTTATTTCAAACCCAGGTATTGAATACTAGGACCATAAATGCCGTATGTTACCTTGATCTAAAAACATTCTTTTTTTAATGATTAAACTTGGAAATAATCATATAAAAACACAATTAGAGAGCCTAATATTGTTTTCAATCAGCACAATCTTGTCATTAATAGCAGAGGCAAAAATAGTGGACAAAAATGAATATTAATCAATCAAATTACAGAAATGACATTTGTCCATTATAGTAATGTATTACCAGGGCTTATAAATGTCTATGGATTTCATTTAATACTAGAACTAAATGTTTTTGAGAATTACATAAATGAGCTTGTATTTGCATAAAATTATTTTTAATTTAAACATTTCTTTCTAATAATTTTCTCTACTACAAAAAACCACACTTCCTACAATATCTTCTTTTAAAAAGTTTGGATTTATTCATTTAACTTTATGTATATGAGTCTTTTACCTGCATGTTTGTGTGTCCACCATGTATGTGTCCGGTGTTCTTGGAGGTCAGAAGAAGGCATCAGATCCCTTGGAACTAAAGTGACAGGGAGTTGTAAGCCACTATATGGGTGCTGGACCCTAACCCAGACTTCTGCAAGAACATGTGCTCTTACCCTTTGAACTATCTCTCCAGACACCAAGAATCTTCTCATATAAAGCTACTTCCTACTTTTGTTTGCTGTATTCATTATTTTATTTTATTTTTTTCCCCAGAGCTGAGGACTGAACCCAGGGCCTTGCGCTTGCTAGGAAAGCGCTCTACCGCTGAGCTAAATCCCCACCCAACCCCTGCTGTATTCATTATTATGAAAACATTTTATCCTGATTCTGTTTTATACAGAAAATTAATGGACATTTAGGTTTGTTTATTGTATTGGTACTCATATTAACTAATTGTGCCACCTCATGCTACTGTGTGTAAATAAAACAATTAGAGCAGTATTTTGATCAATTAAGCATGTATAATAGCAGATGCCATCTTAGTTACTGGTCTGTAGTCACAAGTCCAACAATATCAAAGTGTTGTAAAATGTTAGCAGGAGTCCCTGGAAATAGCATACAAATTAGATGGATGTCCCTGGTTTCATCCTTCAGAGTTCTGCCAATATCCTTCACTTACTCTCTAGAAACTCACAGCACAGAACATAGAAATATCAAATATGCAAATATTAGCTAACACGACATTTCTGGTTTTTAATGAGCTTTGTTCTTTAGTATGAAATTAAGCAGATTAGGGCAGAAAATATAGTCAGGGCAGCTATTTATTACTATTAGATGCTCATTCACCAAAGCATTGGACATAAGGGAAGCTATTGCCTTGTGTGTATTTGATGTGGGCAGCAATAGCAGAGTATGGAACAGATATCTAAAAGCTGGAGGGAAATAGAAAAAGGAATGGACTCAGAAAAGAACAAGAATTTTAAGAGGAACAAGAGGATCATCTTTATTCAGTAAAATTTCAGTATTCATGAGTTTAAACCTATTTCATCAATTTCTGATTTGTTCTGCTAACTTTTCATTTTGTAATTTTGATTATTTTGAATAAATCCCCATCTATTTTCCCCTATGTGTGCCCACATTCTGATACTATCCTAATACTAGATATGTAACTACCTAGTCTTGTTAACCTAAGTTGCAAGTATTAATACAGTCTGTTTTATAAAAACAAGTAACAATAAATCTATGACTAATGTAAAAAGTAGTTGCAATACTATCATATTAATAAGTACACTTTCATATAGAAACAAGAATATTACAAATATTTGTAAGAAAGCAACTAAATCTGTACATAGTAGCTATGGGAAAATATAATGTACACACTAATCATAAGCACTGTAAATCTCCATTGAATTAGACATCCTGAGACTTTGCCTTCCAGGATCTACTATAAAAACCCATTAGCATATGTCAAAAAGGGAGGATCATTTGAATATCTTGGTTTAGACTATATCTTATGAAACAAAGTGACAATTTATAACAAAAATTCTTATAAAATGTAATAACATCAACACAGCGAAATAGTAGAAGAAAATAAAGTCATGTAAGTCATTCTATTTGCTGAATCCTTACCTTATACCACAAAGTACATACTTAATAATTATCCTTTGTTGATATTACAGATACATATTACATTCAAATCCAATTTGTGCTATATTTCACACATTATGTTAAAAAACTGGAGGACAGAATTCCCCTGCAAAATGAGCAACAGAGCTATTTCTTATTTGTAAAAAGGAGAAAGCATCAATATTAATATCCATGATACAGATTTACTTCAAATTGTCAAATGATAGTGTTTACTTCTATATTTATTGAAAAAACAAAATTCTTCCAAGTCTTTGTGTTTCTGACATATAAAAATTGAGGACTACTTAACCATTTATCATACAAAAAGCTATTTTTATTAAGTTGGTAGTTTTTTTAAAATTACATCTATAATCACACACACACACACACACACACACACACACACACACATATATAAAACAAAATAACAAAATGTTCACAGTTGCCACACATAAATTTAAGTATATTATTAAAGTCAAAGGAGCTATGTTATATCTTAGAGATGTTGAATATCATAGTTTATTTCCATTTAATTTATGCAGCCTTAAGCAACATATGGAGTTGTTACTAATTAGAGGCCTTCTAATAAGCATTCTAGAGGCATTAAACTAATTAAGAGCAAGCTTATAATTTGCTGTGTGGGCTGGGCACTATGCAATGGAATATATAAAAAGACTGAATTACAATATGTAAGCCTAGTTGGCCAGTAGAACCAAGACTAGATTCAATTCCTTATCGCTACCTTATGCTAATGAGGTTGAACATAGGAGCGTAGGTGAAAGAAAACCATATTATAAGAATGTATAGTTCTTGCAATGAACTATATATTCACATTGAAAATGAATTCCTCTGTTGCAAGAAAATTTTCTTACATATCAATTCTAAATCCAACAAAAAAATCAAACATCCTTTTTAAGAGGTAATTCATAATTTTAAATTTAGGTAACAGATGGGAATGGCTCAGTGTAGCCTGGAAAAAAGTGGTTTCATATTCATTCACAGATGTGTGTGATTTAGTCAATGGGGCTGATTTTTAAAAATGGGGACTTCGAGGAGCAGTGACTACATCAGAGCTCTGTTTCCTCGGCAGCAGCTTATGCTAGCATTTGTGAATGTCCCGATCACTTCCCACTGTAATTTTAGGTTTTTAACAACTTCTATTCAATGTCTGCTATGGAATTTTTATGTTCCAGTAAGAAATTAAATTATGGGACTCTGGCTAGGCTGGGCTGGGGAAATCAATGTCCTCTTCCCTATATCCTGACACTTCATTCCAAGGTAGATGGATCACCACACAGAGGTCTCATCTTCCTTTAGGGAACTATTCTGTACCTGGATGAGGTTAGCAAAGAGAACTCTGCCAGCAACTGGGCTCTTATGCAGAAGATTGATCACAGTCCTGACCTCCTCTAAAACACTATGTACAATATGACCAGCCATGTAAGCCCTGCATCACTGTGCAGGCCCCCATTGAGAAAATAAAAGCCAGATTTCTCTTCTGCTGCAGTCACAGGGGGAAAAAAACTGTTAACAGTAACAGGGAAACCAAGAGAAGAGAAGGCTGGATATAGGAGAGGTTGCTAAGCAGCAACTCTAGGTCTTAGGGAACAAACTGAGTGAAGGAAGTAGACAGGTATGTAAATGAGGCACCTGAAACACGGGGTCTTCTCCATTTCATTTGCTAATCAAAAAATAAAACCATTATGAATCGTAAGATGACCACTTAAATACAGTAAAACCAAGTGCTAAATGTGTGACTGTTGTGACTGCACAGTTAACCTGACCATAAACTCTTGTCCCCACTTCAGAGATGAAGGTGTGTACAGTCATACTTTTCCCCATGCTAAATACCAGTCACAAAATTACCAGAACACTTTGAACATTATGTTCCTTATTTTCTCAAATAATTGGGGTGAAAAGGAGAAAGTCAAATAATAAAGAAATGAAAGCTGCCCTTTTGGCTCTTTGCTATGAAAGCTTAATGATGATCCAAGCTCAATTCCTAGAACCAATGTGAAAATGAATACCTGGCTGGGTTGTGGCTCTATACCCTTGCACTCCTAGAACTGTGGAGCAGAGGGCAAGTGGATCCCTGTAACTTGCCTCCAGGCTTTTTTGGTGAGTTCTGGAACAGTGAGGAACGTTGTCTCAAAAATTCGTCTAGACAGGTTCTGAGTAACTTATACTTGAGTCTGACCTCTGGGTTCAACATGTACATATTTACATATGCATGCAAACCTATCCACTTACATGTCTGTAAGCATACACTTATGAACATACACATGCATATACAGCAAATATATAAAATGAATATATGATTTGGTGTAGAAGTCTATTAAAATATAAATATACTTCAGAACTTATCCAACCATTCAAAATCTATCCCATTAGCAAATAGAATGTAGCAAGATTTACATATGTTTGCATATGTTATTGAAATCAACATTGACACTTGATGAATTTACAGTAAATTTTATAAATGGAAGTTGATATTCTTATATGTCAAAAATACTTTCCATCTCACATATATTTTTCCTGTAGTAAAAGTTCATCTATCGGGCTGGAGAGATGGCTCAGCGGTTAAGAGCACTGGCTGTTCTTCCAGAGGTCCTGAGTTCAATTCCCAGCAACCACATGGTGGCTGACAACTATCTGTAATGAGATCTAGCGCCCTCTTCTGGCCTGCAGGCGTACACGCAGGCAGAACATTGTATACATAATAAATAAATAAATCTTTAAAAAAAAAAAAAAAAGTTCATCTATCTAAACTTATTTGCTATTACCATCATTGTGGGTCTAGTGTGATTTTGAAAGGATATAAAATTACATGTCAAAATCTAGTCCATACTGAATGATATTGGAAGCAGGGAGTGATAGCTTCTCCAAAGGGAGTCATTAACATAATGAAAGGCCAGAGAGGACATTGTATTAAAATCACACCACAGGGGATTCAACAAACACCAGATACAATGGCCAGACAGGCTTCAGAGGAACAAAACACAATGGGTGTCACTTAAATCTATTATTTGTTTTAATTCTAAAAGATAATCTTTCTTTCTCAAGTAAACTTACAGTTCCTACACAACCTCTCATGGTTAAGCTAAATATTTTCTGACTCAAAACTCACTTTTTTTTTTAAACTGGCTAAATATATTTCTCGACTTGCAGACTAGGAGAGGCAACCCCCTTTAGTGTGACCTTGAATTTCCTGGGCATCCCTTACCTGCCTTAGTGCCAAACTGTTCACAACCTAGCACCTTAGTCCTCAGACAGAGACCTTCAGAGAAGATGATGGATCTTTGCTTTTCTTTAGCTGTCTTTGTTTTCATTGCTTCCATGGTTCCCAGCATGCCTAATAAAAGCTAAACACTCCTTGAACATCAAATTAATGAAGAAGAGGGTGGGTTTAATTTTTGCCTGAGGTCAGAATCAATATTTGCTTTGTGCACAATGAGAGTAACCAACCCTCCTTCCTGGTTGAGGACATACTTTCCAGATGTATTTTCAGAACTTTATGATCCATAATGAAGACAATCCAGTCATTCAGAATTTTCTAGAAATTATTTACTTTAACAAGCTAGAGACTAAAGTAAGAGTCCCAAGTCTAACATCGTCACTTGCTCTATTTTTAAGGTTGTTATAGTAGACTTAATTCATGTGGCCTAAAACTTAACTACTTAAAACTTATGAAACAATCCAGAAAAGCATTCCCAGCTCTCGAGAACTAACTTTCCTCTGAAATCTTGGCATGTGACTTACTTGTAGAAGGAAATTTGTGGAAATTACTGTCCATTTGAATCAAATAAAATTTAATGCTGGAATAGCACTTCAAAATTTTGTATTTAGTCAATTAGAGAAGGCTCATTAAGGACAGAGATGTGCGTAAGTTAAACAGCATCACTGAACATGCATTGACTGCTATGTGGGTAACAGGAAATTAGTCTAGCGATTATCATAGAACTTGTGTCTATGAAGCATCTCTGAGGCAGAAGGAACATTAGAGCAACCTAAGGAGTGCAGTGGTTATTTGCATTGACTTCTTATTCTCTGACAAGCTATATTTCATTTTGTAAACAAAAGGGACATGAGATCTGATTAGACATATCCCCCACCAATTGAGGCTTTTTGGAAAGCTTTGGGATGTGTAGCATTGTTAGAATAAGGATGCCTCTGGGGGCAGACTTTGGGAGTTCATAGACTTGCCCTACATTCAATTTACCTTCTCTGTGTCATATGTGCTGTGAAAAATTGATCTCTCAGATTCCTACCTCTGCTGCCATGCCATCCATTTGGTGTTATGCTCCCCTACCCCATGTTGGACTCTTATCCCTGTAGATCTATAGACAGAAATAAACTCTTTGTTCTGTAAGCTGCTTAGGTCATGATATTTTATCACAGGATTAGGAATGTAACTAATACATACAATGTGTAGTTTTTTTTTTTTTAAATAAGCAGGTTAAACTATAAAGGGAATGTATATCCAATATGTAGATTATAAATGTTTCATAGGCCATTCTATTGTATATAAATATACAAAAATGTGTATCATATGTTACTTATATTATTATATATAAATACAATTTTATTCTCTAATATCGATATTTAAATAATAAAGTAGTAAATTAATGTTATGTTTGTCAATAGTTTCAAATGGTAATTGTATTTGTTTTTCATTTTGTATGTATGAGTCTTTGTCTATATATATATATGTGCACCTGCATACCTGGCACTTGCGGAGAGCAGAAGAGGTTGTTAGGTCCTCTGGAACTGGAATTACAGATGGTTGTGTGACACAAATACACATGATGGGAATTTAAACACTGAGCCATGTCTCTAGCCCTGATACTGTAATTAGTATCCTGTGGGAAAGTGACCCTGTTAACAGAGGCAAAGTTTCATATGGAACTTCTCATAGATTAACATTTAAGGAGGATGATCAATACCCACCAGCTTTGAGTGATGATTCTATTATCAGAAAAAAATAACAAGATACTTTTGATTGTACTCCGGAAACTTTTATACTGCTTAATTAATTTATGTGGATGTCTTCATTTTTAATTTACCCATGAACGAGCCAAGATTTTATGTTTATGTTGCATTTAAATATTCATTTGTTTTTTATGTTAATACACCAAGTGAATAATCTTATGGTAAGATTGCTCATGGGTTCAACTACAATGGCAGAGTTGGATGCAGAGGAATGATTAAGACTAAGAGCATGAATGCTTGACTGGCCATATGGAAACCTATGTGTGCTTTAATTTGCCCTTTATAATCCTGTATTAATTAACCCATAACTCCACAGACTGTGACTTTATTTGGAGCGTAGTTGTTGCAGTGTGGGAGGCTTACCAATTTCTCTGTGGGTGGTCTGCTCTCACTTTTTCCCCAGGGTACTCTTGAGGAGGGAAGAGTGAGAAATATTTAGATAGAAGGATAAAGGGGATAGAAAAAGATAGAAACACAGGATAGCCTTGGAAGGGCCTGGATTATTATCCACTGGCCCCTTCTGTCTCTTCTAAAGGGCTTTTAAAGGAATGACAATGGGTGGAGCAAAAGACCTGCCCCTAGCACAGCCAAGTGCAGACCCTTCCAATCACCTGGTAACCAAGCAATACTCTCATGCAGCGCTGCTGGGTAAAGCAAGCTCTGATCTCACTAGGATACCTCAGTGGGCCTCCAGATTGCAGAAGCATAAGAAAGATGAAAACTTGCTGGAATAGATTATGACCCTAATTAAACATGACAGGTGTTCTTATAGAGTAAATGTGGGCATAGGAATATACATATAGAGAGCATGTGAGTACTATGATAGAGATCAGGGTGATGCAGCACTCAAAAGGTGTCATCTGACCCCACAGAATGTACAAGCAGAATAGAACAAATTTCTACCTCACCCTTAAGAAGGAACCGGTTTTCTCAACCTTTTGATCTTGGAGTCTTAATTTATCTGAAACAAATGTATCTTTGTCATTCAGGTTTAGGTTATTCCTTTTGGCAGGCCTTACAAATTAATGCAAAGGGTAACTTTGAAAATGTCCTAAATTTTGTCCTTCTTGGCCAGGATACTCAAGTGTATGAGTGTGGTGGTATTGTGTTACCCAAAATATTGTACACCCTAATAAACTTATCTGGGGTCAAAGAACAGAACAGCCACTAGATACAGAAGCTAGAAAATGGTGGCACTCACACCTTTAATCCTAGCATTCCAGAGGCAGAAATCCCTCTGGATCTCTGTGAGTTCAAGGCCACATTGGAAACAGGCAGGCAAGGTGACACACGCCTTTAATCCCAAGAAGTGAGCCTTTAATCCCAGGGGTGATGGCAGAAAGCAGAAAGGTATGTAAGGTGTGCTTGAAGTCAGGGATCGTGATGACTCTAGAGGTTGTGTTATTGTACAGGATTCGTTTGGCTATCCTGGGTTTTTTGTTTTTCCATATGAAGTTGAGTATTATTCTTTCCAGGTCTGTGAAGAATTGTGTTGGTATTTTGATGGGGATTGCATTGAATCTGTAGCTTGCTTTTGGTCAAGCTCTACTATAGAGCTACAGTAATAAAAACAGCTTGGTACTGGCATAAAAACTGACATGTGGACCAATGGAATTGAATTGAAGACCCTGACATTAATTCACACACCTATGAACATATAATTTTTGACAAAGAAGCCAAAAGTGCACAATGGAAAAAAGAAAGCATCTTCAACAAATGGTGCTGGCAAAACTGGTTATCATCTTGCAGAAGGCTGCAAATAGATTCATATCTATCACCGTGCACAAAACTTAAGTCCAAGTGGATCAAGGACCTCAACATAAATCCAGGTACTCTGAACCTGCTAGAAGAGAAAGTAGGAAGTAGTCTTGAACGCATTGGCATAGGAGACCACTTCCTAAATAGAACACCAGTAGCACAGACACTGAGAAAAACAATCAGTCAATGGAACCTCTTGAAACTGAGAAACTTTTATAGAGCAAACGATACAGTCAACAAGGCAAAGCGACAGCCTACAGAATGGGAAAAGATCTTCACCAACCCCATATCTGACAGAGGACTGATATCCAGAATATATAAGGAACTCAAGAAATTAGACATCAAAATGCCCAACAGTCCAATTAAGAAATGGGCTATAGAACTAAACAGAGAATTCTCAACAGAAGAAACTCAAATGGCTGAAAGACATTTAAGGAATTGCTCAACATCCCTAATCATCAGGGAAATGCAAATCAAAACAACTCTGAGATACCACCTTACACCTGTCAGAATGGCTAAGATCAAAAACACTGAAGACACCTTATGCTGGAGAGGATGTGGAGCTAGGGGAACTCTCCTCCACTGCTGGTGGGAATGCAAGCTTGTACAACCACTTTGGAAATCAATATGGCGCTTTCTTAGAAAATTGGGAATCCATCTGCCCCAAGATCCAGCTATACCACTCTTGGGCATATACCCAAGGAATGCTCAACCACACCATAAGAGCACTTGTTCAGCTATGTTCATATCAGCATTGTTTGTAATAGCCAGAACATGGAAACAACCTAGATGCCCTTCAACTGAAGAATGGATAAATAAAATGTGGTACACAATGGAATACTACTCAACAGAGAAAAACAATGACATCATGAGGTTTGCAGGCAAGTGGATGGATCTAGAAAAAATCATCCTGAGTGAGGAAACCCAGACTCAGAAAGACAAACATGGTATGTACTCACTCATAGCAGGATACTAGATGTGGAACAAGGATGACTGGACTGCTACTCACATCACCAGGGAGGCTACCTGGAAAACAGGACCCCAAGAAAGACACAGGGATTGCCCAATGACAGAGAAATGGAATGAGATCTACATGAACAGCCTGGACATGAGTGGGGGTAGTGAAGGGTGAGGTTCGAGGGAAAGAGAGCTTGGGGGAGCGGGAGATCCCAGCTGGATCAACAACAGAGAGGGAGAACAAGGAATAGGAGACCATGGTAAATGAAGACCACATGAGAATAGGAAGAAGCAAAGTGCTAGAGAGGCCCACAGAAATCCACAAAGATACCCCCACAACAGACTGCTGGCAATGGTCGAGAGACAGCCTGAACTGACCTACTCTGGTGATGGGATGGCCAAACACCCTAATTGTCGTGCTAGAAACCTCATCCAACTAATGAGGGATCTGGATGCAGAGATACATGGCTAGGCCCCGGGTGGATCTCTGGGAGTCCAATTAGCAAGAATGAGGAGGGTTTATATGAGCGAGAATTGTTGAGACCAAGGTTGGATAAAGCACAGGGACAAATAGCCAAACGAACGGAAACACATGAACTATGAACCAATGGCTGAGGGGCCCCCAACTGGATCAGGCCCTCTGAGTGGGTGAGACAGTTGATTGGCTTGATCTGTTTGGGAGGCATCCAGGCAGTGGGACCGGGTCCTGTGCTCATTGCATGAGTTGGCTGTTTGAAACCTGGGGCCTATGCAGGGTCGCTTGGCTCGGCCTGGGAGGAGGGGACTGGACCTACCTGGACTGAGTCTACCAGGTTGATCTCAGTCTGCGGGGAAGGCTTTGCCCTGGAGGAGGTGGGAATGGGGGGCTGGCTGGGGGGAAGGTGAGGGAATCCGTGGAGGGGGAGAACAAGGGAATCCGTGGCTGATATGTAGAACTGAATTGTATTGCAAAATAAAATTAAAAAAAATAAAAAATAAAATAAACAGAGATGTGTTATAGTATAAAAAAAAAAAAAAAAAAAAGGTATGTAAGGTGTGAAGACCAGGAACTAGAAGCTTTGGGCTGGTTAAGCTTTAAGGTTTTCAAGCAGCAGTTCAGCTAAGATTAAATCTGGATGAAGACTCAGAGGCTTCCAGTCTGAGGAAACAGAATCAGCTGAGGAACTGGCGAGGTGAGGTAGCTGTGGCTTGTTCTGCTTCTCTGATCTTCCAGAATTGACCCCAATAACTGGCCTCAGGTTTGATTTTTACTAATAAGACCTTCTAAGATTCTTGCAACATGTGAGTTCTGTCACAAGCTTTCATTCAAATTTTCTGTTTGTTTTTAATTTTAGTTTTCAGTTAAGAAAGAGGATACAAAAGCATTTTCAGTATAAGCACCAAAACACACAGTAGCATCCATTCAGCACTGTCTAACCTGTGTATTTGACAACTGCAACTATTATACAGATTCATGCTAATTATCCCGTGCATCAGGGAAGGTTGGAGGGTCACGTCAAGAATTATATGGTTGGGATTCCACTGAGTCTCTGTCTAGAGTCTGGAGAGTGTGGTTGGTATCAATTTTCAAAGCTTTCTGGGGGCTGTGATCCAGCAAGATCGGGATTACTTGGTAAGTGCAGTCTACTCTGTCCAGAGGCTCTTATCAGGACCAGCAATGCATCATAAGGAACTGTCAACTCTTTCCCAGCTTTTGGAGACTGTTGTGACTTAGAAATAGTTTATGTGTCATAAAGAAGGAAAAAAATGAAGATTAACATAAGAAATGAAGAGGAGGAAGGAAACAAAGCCAACTAATAGCAAGTAAGATTGATAACCCATGACAGGGAATACATGTCAGAAAAAGGAATCAAGAACATTCAAAGGTACAATTTAAGAGTTTTGTATAATTCTGTTTGTTTGTTTTTGCACAAAATCAAAAGTCCAATGAGTTTTGTTTTGGATGGTTTGGTTTATTTTTGTTAGTTTGTGTTACATAGAAGAAGATGTATGTTATCACTCTGATTCTATGTTTTAGAGATTATTTTATATTGTCTGCTGATTTCACTAGTGAGTTTGGGATGTTTGGAGCTGAGGGAAGAACGTTACGCTCACAATCATGTGAGAGCCTGTCTGTTCAGCTCCAAATCTTCAAGATTTAAGAAAATTGCTAATGATTCAAACAGTAAGCACTTGATAAATAGTGGTATTGTCCTTCATTCTAAAGAAAATTTGGAGTTAATTTTAGAAAAGATTTTAATCATGACTGAGAGAGAGAAAGGTAGAAATTTGGTTTTGTTGTTGTTGTTGCTGTTTTGTTTTGTTTTTGTTTCTTTTTTCCGGCAGCCAAAGCCAGAATCTAAGATGGCTTCCCATAGTAAAGCATTCCTATCAGAGCTTCTTAGATAGATGGTCTGTGGTTGCCAATTCAGAGTAACTGCATTTGTAATAATGATCAGAAGAAATATTTTAAAAGAGATAAAAGGAACTGCTACAAATCAGAAATAACATTCTTTCCTAAAGAGTTATTTTACAGAAGAGAACATGATAGTAGGGCTGTATGAGGTGAACTCTCTTTTGAGCTCTTTCCTGAAGATTCTGCTTTAGAAACAGACATCTGAATTCATCCAGAGCAAGCCTGACACTCAAGTGAAGGAACTGTACAGTTATCACTTCCAAATCATTCTGCCTCTCTGTAAGGTCCCACAGGGTTGGGAAAGACACTTACTCACAACAGATGGCATTTTGCATGGGTAATAAATGTTTCCATCTTCAGAATCTTGTAACTACCTTAAGAATTGTCAAAGGAAAAAAAATCACTGAAGGAGCATTGCAAAATCCTCTGCTCCCCACCTTTTAAGGTCCCTTTTCCTAGTCTGTCTCTCATTTCAATTATCACTGCTCTCTGAAGATCACAGATAGCTGGCCTAGGACAGTGGTTGGTATTGGAGAAGCCATTTAAATTTCCTGCTAAGAATGAAGTTCAACTCACAAAATAGGGCCAGGCTTTTCCATTTGTTCTTCCAGTCTCAATTGTCAACTCCGTCTTACATTACATGATTTAAAAGACCATAAATGAAAACTCAAAGACCACAAATGAAAAACATCTTAATCACCTCATTCTGTCTCACAACTATTTTACCCACTAAATTATAATATATTTTAATATCATTTGCATTTGACCAACTAAAAACAAACCAATAATCAGAAATGTGTTAAAGTTTTTCTTTAGAAACTAGTCTACTGTATGTGAAGCAGGATGTATTCAGTCAAATTCATTGACAATGTTATGTGTTAAGTTACTGGAAATTTTTCAAAATTCTTGACTACAAATCACATGGCACATGAACAGTGTGGCTAGTATTTTGATTTTTTTCATTTGCATATCAATTAGAATTCTGTTGATTTCTTAGAAGTGAGTGATAGAGGTCTAAGAAGGAGAATGATGGGTTTAGGTATGTACATGGGTCACCTAAATTCCCTCAGTGTGCATGCCAACATTTCAAATTCTTTTCTTCAGTTGGCTCAGCCATCTCTCATTATTTTGTGTCCTCCGAGGCAGTATTATGGAAGCCTGAATAGCTCTAAAGAGGTGGATGTTTTGGATCCTCATCCAACATTTCTTTTTTTCATTTTTGTATAAAGCAATTCTCTGCCAAAATTTCAAACCCAACAGCTTGAGATCTCTGTCTCTTTTCCTTTTTGGTTTCACTGTTTTTTTTTCTTTCTTTTTAAATCAAATTAAATAAAATATGAACTTCTTTTTGTTCAAGACAGCCAAGTATGTGCAATAATTTAGTAAGAAATGGGCAGATTTTTTTCTCATCATATTTTTACTTACCATTTATAATTATGTAACCCAGCTAATCAACAGACAGACATCCTCATCCTCTAACAAATAAGAAGGACATTGAGATAATGGGAAATAAGTTTTCAGATGATGTCATATATAATAGCAGGATTTCTACATCAAAACAGTAACTTTTGTAATTTTAGATTCTTTTAAATTTAAAAATAGCATCAATTTAGAAAAATATACCAATATATCTCAATGAGATACTACACCTTTACCTGGATCATGTCTCTGTCTACGTCATTCTTAGCAAACTTGAGGGTATAAACGACATGAGGACAGAATCTAGTGTGACTTTCATTACCTTAGTAAATAGTCTTCTATATAAAGGTGGGCTCATAGCAAGCATTTTCTCTGTAAGGTTAGGGATTAATTACTAAAATTCTATCTGGAAATTTTATAATAGCAGTAGAGGTCCATTCAGGGAAACAATTCCCTGGTCAGAACAGATCACTAAGGCAGGACAGGTCACAAACACAGGTCAGAATCCTGGCTAAGAGTGGTGTCCTATATACCCTAAGCCACGCTAAAGAGATTGGAGGAATACTTATGCAACCCTTCAATAAGATAACAAAGTTCCTTCCCAGAATCCTTGCTCTTTGTGCTGTCCTTAACCAGTTCGGTTGCGTCACCTTGCCTGATTCAGAAAGGTTTGGCTTTCCTTTTTTCTTCTCTTCTATCTCTAAAATTCTTTACTCTATTCCTTGGTGATTTTTCTCACTCTTTCTTGGAGCCTTCCTCCCACTCTGTGTCTGCTTACAAACAGTATTTCTGTTGCTTTTCCTGCCCCATATCTCTCCTCAGAGCAGCTGCTGAGACTTAAGAGTGCTCCTGCTCTAGACTATACAACTGCCCTTGAGTTTCTTTTTAGTCCCTTTTTAAAATTCTTTTCTTAAGACTAAGTCCCCTAAGAGGGGAACTTGACTTCCCCAAGTGACACGGTGACTCCTCAGGGACACCCTAAAGTTTCAGATAATACTATTTTATTTATACTTCTTTTTCTAATGAGCCCCATTCTTTTGATATTCTTTCTCTAAACCCTGGAGAGAAGCTGTCATCCTTCCTTGTTCTGCTCATGTCTTTTTCTCTTCTGGAACACTTGGTCTTGTCATTATACTTCAGAATGGGATTCACTTTTTTGTTTTGTTTTGCTTTGTTTTCTGTTTTTATTTTTGGTTTTTTCTTTCTTTTTTTTCTTTTTCTTTCTTTTTTTTTTTTCGAGACAGTCTTTCTCTGTGTAGTTTTGGTGAATCTTGCTCTGTAGACCAGGCTGGCCTTGAACTCACAGAGATCCACCTGCTCTGCCTCCTGAGTGCTGGGATTAAAGGCGTGTGCCACCACTGGCCGACTGGGACTCACTTCTTAAGGCCAAGTGTCTTAGTTTAAATAGCATTGTCCTCCTACAGCAATCCATTGGTGAACATGAGTTTCTCCTCTTTTGCATTCACACACTGTAAATTCTTCCCTTGTAAAACATCACATGTTCTTTCATACTGGAAACTGGTGCCTGTGTGTTTCAATGTGCAAGTTTTTAACGAATGGATATGGCATGTCCACTTCATAGTATAAGGTTATGTTACGCCTAGACCACACTTAAGCATACTTAAGAATTATGTCTCGTAGGTTTTATTGCTGCATTCCAGCTTCCATGTTTCTGAGTCAGTAGGTCTAGTGTTATTGCCAGCATTTGCATTTTTCATATGTACACACTTGATGGCAGTGGTACTGGTTCACGTTCTTCACTCCTAACAGCATTGTTATAAGATAAGGAATATTTGATATATCACAGTTAGAAATATCACAGTTCGAGGTGTACGTGTGCTGATTTTGTCAATTGACTGAACCTAGTAGAGAAAAAGCACATCTAAAGATTACTTTACTGAAGGTCCCACACAACATATTTATTATGATGTCCCTTCACCTATTAACTACATCAAATATTTGGGTCTAAAGACTAGTCTTCTACAACAACAATAAAACAGCCAAGAAATATGATAGCACAATAATATTTTCTATATTAATAATAATTGTATTTCCAATGTAGCTCTAAGACATGGAAAACACTCAGTAAATGTTCATAAGTGCAGAGTGAATAAAATCAAGTTCATTAACATTGAAATATATGACAGAAATAATAATAACAATAAACAAAGGCTATATGAAATTGGGCACTATTGTTTTACAAATTTGATAGGAAGAGATGCAAAGTTGAAACTTTTTGCTGGGTTGGATATTTCAACTATTTTTCTGCCAAGATAAGTTTCTGCATTTTTACACATGTTGAGTAACAGCTAGAGACTGTGGTAGTGCATGCCTTTAATCCCGGCACTCGGGAGACAGAGCCAGGCAGATCTCTGTGAGTTCAAGGCCAGTCTGATCTACAGAGATCCAGGACAAGCATCAAAACTGTACGGAGAAACCCTGTCTCAAAAAACCAAAAACCAAAAAACCAAAAACAAAAACAAAAAAACAAAACAAACAAAAAACCTAGAGACATATTTATGGTAAACACAAACACAATGCTTCCATTGGAAAAAGTATTAATTCTGCTGAGGGTGGAAGTCTATGTCAATTATCTCAGCACTTGGGAGAATGAAAGAGCCGACTGGTAGGTTGGAGGCCAGGCTGAATCACATAGACCATAGTTCAGAACAACAGTAAAGCATATTGATCTTCTTGCCACACAGTTTTTAAAAAATTATCTTATAAAACCAATTTAAATGATCTTGTTTAGGACATATGTAGAGATCTCCAGAGTACAGACTTGAGAAATATGTAGATGATTTAGCTAATGTATCATTCCAACATTTGATTAGATTTTTCTAAGACTTCTCCTGTCTTAGGTTGGGTCTCTATTGCTGTGAAGATACAGCATGAACCTTGAAATTCTTATAAAGAAAAACATTTATTTATGGTTTGTTATGATTATGAGACATGTCGGCTCCTGGCAGTACCAATCTACTTCAGAGAAAATATGGGCATTGAAGAAACTGCATATGGAGTTAACTTTCATTGTGGCAAAAGTTAGCCACTGGACAACAAAGTATCCTCGAATCAACTGCTGACAAAATGGACAGACAGGACATGAAACAAAGGACTACTGATTCTTGCCAAAACAAGTGTGGTTATGGCTTTATCAAAAGGCATCTTCTGAGGCCAGGACAATATGGCACCATCCCTGAAGTGGCCTTCGCAATTCGAAAAAGGTACAGTGCCCTTTTCTTCGAAGGTAGCTGAACAGGCAGTGGGCCGATGGCTTCTGATGAGCAATGGAACAGCAGCTGAAACAGTTATTCTTGAAGAGTAACTAAGCTCATGCCTCTCAATAGTAGACTGGCATTTGATAGAGGGATGTGGAGAAGAATGGGATGCTGAGATGAAGCCATATATACACAGCTAAGAAGAATGGACAGCTGAATTAAAAAAACATCAAAATTTCCAGAATTTAAAATCCTGAATCATGACATGACACTAGTGGAATTCAGGTGTTTCTGGTACATGGACTGCTCTCACCCAATGTGAGGTTGAACTGTTGACCTTGTGTACATCCTACTTCACAAATGAGTCTGTCAGATATGCTAAGCCTATAGGCTGAAGATGATGCCCCAGCATTGTGGAGAAACCTCAGGTGACTGTCCAGGCAGCTGGCTGTTTCTGTCAACTCACAAATTTTTTGGAAGTTGCTTGTATGCACTTCCTGTTTTTATTTTTGTTAACTAATATTATTTCCTTCTTGGGTCTCTGAGGGAGTTGAAGATTAGTTAGCTATAGTTGAAGATTAATTAGCTATAGTTGAAGGTTAGTTAGTTATAGTTGAAGATTAATTAGGATAGAAAGTGAATTAGATACATTTTGGACTTAACAAAATAGGATAGATAATGAAATTATTTTCTCTGAATTTGTCAAATACAAATGGACTAGACATTGTTTAGACATTTATTACTTGTATATATTGTATATAGTTATTGTACTTTTGTATATAGTTTTTCTTTTGTTAGTTATAACCTTTTTCTTTTTTTTCCTTTTTATTAAAATAGAAAAGGGGAAATGTGGTGGTATTTTACTTGTACTGAAATGTGATTTTAATTGTATGTTAATAAATAAAGTTGCCTGGGGGTCAGAGCTATTAGAGCCATAGCAAATGCGTGGCGACAGTGGCGCACGCCTTTAAGGACCTGGAGGGCGGTACATTCAGGCAGTGACGAGGCAGTCACATGTTTGGGTTTACAACCAATGAGAAGGCAGAACAGCTAGACTATATAAAGACATACACGCCGGGCGGTGGTGGTACACGCCTTTAATCCCAGCACTCGGGAGGCAGAGCCAGGCGGATCTCTGTGAGTTCGAGGCCAGCCTGAGCTACCAAGTGAGTTCCAGGAAAAGGCGCAAAGCTACACAGAGAAACCCTGTCTCGAAAAACCAAAAAAAAAAAAAAAAAAAAGACATACACACAGGAAGTAGCCCCCTTTCGGAGAGCTCTCTTGGCTGAAGAGGATCCCTGAATCAGGAAGGGTGAGGCTCTTAGCTCTGACCTCTTGGCTTTCTTCTCTGAATCGGCTCTGTGTTTCTTATTTAATAAGACCGTTGGTTACATCTACAATGGTTGGCTTATAGTTTCAAAGGTTTAGTCCATTATTTTCATGGCGGCATACAGACAGACTTGGTGCTGGAGAAGGAGGGAGCTGAGAGTTCTACATCTTGATTCACAAGGAGCAGAAGCAACTGTGTCCCACACTGGACATATCATAAGTATATATAAGACATCAGAGCCCATCCCCACAATGACACACTTCCTCCATCAAGGACAGACCTACTCCAATAAAACGACACCTTCTAGCAGTGCACTCCCTATGAGCCAAGCACTCAAACACATGAATCTATGGAGAGTATACCTATTCAAACCACCACAATGTATATTTCCATGAACTAGTATATTATACATGGTGTAAGTTTTATTTAGTTCATTTATTTAGTTGATGTAAGGGCTAAAAGATTAGCCCTTAGATGATGGGAGAAATTTATGCCTATTTTATTTATATACCTGAATTTTAAACATATAACCACTGTTAACTAGTAGTTCTTCAGAATATTTTGACTATTGATTTAAAATGCATTTATTGTTTAAAGTTAAAAAAAATCAAAATTCTTTTTTTACTGCTTATGTCAAGATGCATTTCCAAGGAGATTTTATTGGGTAAAAATTGCTTAGTTCAAATATTTCAGCAATCACAACAGAATTTTAAATATATCTTTTCATTTCAAATGTCTGAAAGTCTTATTGTAATGATCTTTAATATATTACTATACACATACACACTTAAAAACATACATACTTACCACTAATTTGCATTCAATTTTTTAAATTTTAAGTTTTGAGAATTACAGTGATTTGAATATCCTGTGACAGTTTTGGTTTGCCTAATTTGCTTTAACAAAAAACATGCATTATTTTATTTTGAAAGGTCAAGAAGTACAAAGACCAATTTAATCAATAGCAGATTAGTAGTCACACATTCCAACTTAACATATTGACTTTTTTTTTAAATCTGAAGCCTCTGAATTTCTATAACCATAGTTTAATATACAACATAAAGGCAATGTTAGATTTAGTATAAAATCACAAAGATGAAGCAAAATGCACTGGATCTACTTACAGTCATCACTGTGGTTCATTTACTAATAAGAAACTCAGTGCTACGCACTGAAATGCCTCAGCACATTAAGAAGTGCAGTTTGCTGTTCATATATAAATGGGAAGAACTTGGGAGGTTATGATACACCATTTGACTATTAACTATCATATTTTGTGAGGAAATCTAAAATTAAAAGGAACTTGGGGATATCACTTGGGGATATGACTATTTCTGGTCTGCTATTCAAAAGCAAATGATGGGAAAAGGAACCTGCCAAACAACAACTGGTGTGATGCTCCCCATTTGAGATCCAGAGTTTCATAACTTGTCTTCTATGTGAGAAAATCAATTGTCATTAAACTCTCCTATCAACTAGCTATTTTACTTTACAGGTTACATGAGATTAAAATCATCCTAAGAGTATACACATGCTTAAGTACTTAATGAGTTATTGATTGCAAATTTTTAATGTGAAAAAGACCCATTAGGAAGTCACTTAAACGATAAGTGGAAATATCCTAGTATTAGTAGACAGAGTTGTGTATCTTGTTCAGTGTGTGAGACACAGTCCTTTGATGTCTGAAACAGCCAGGTACACTCTCAGTTCTCAGAGTCTGTGTTTGCTCTCAAATATACTTAAGTCTAGTAGCTAGCCTAACAAGAATGAGAGCTGTAACTCCATGACAGGTTCCACTGAAAACTCTGAGTAATTGCCTGACACCTTCCTTAAAGAACAGACTTTCCAGGATGCCAGAGTTTCCGAACACCCACAGTCTAATTCATGTCATGATCACTGCGTATCTGGCAAATAGATATGCCTGTACTCTGCAAAGAATTTCAAGAAAGAAAGTCATTGCCAAGGCTATGGAAGAGATTGAATTGGCTCAAGTTTGATGCATGTTTAACAAACAAATGAATCTGACTTTATTGCTGTTCTTGGTCTGTTCTTTGGCCTTTTTCACTCATATAGAGCAGGGAAAGAATATGACTTACCAAGAATGCTTTAAAAAAATTCCTGTCTTCATGGTTTGGCTTCAAAAAAAAAAAACAGTAGGAAAACTTGGAAAATAATCATTTGCTTCCTTTCATCAATTCCATGTTATCCCAAGGGTTCGTGCAACATATGGACATAATTTGTATACTTGACTACTAGATTCCTTAATTTCATTTTCCTGCATACATAACCAATTGTACTTACAATCTATTAGATTGCTCTCACAATTTCACTCTGAAAAATATAAACAACATATAAATAGTTACAGTTTCTATGTACTAGACATCTCTGCAAAATCTAGCTCTTGGCTGTTTTAGCACTAAATATATACTGGAAACCAGTCACTGCATTATGAGTGCAAGTGTAGCATTAATCCAATTGAATATATTTAATAATTTTAGTAATACACCTTTGTGACTCATTTAGAAAGATTTCATAGTATATGTTACAAGATTCTTGTAATGGGATAACAGTGGCAAACATCACAATATTTAAATGTTAATGTTTTGCCAAACTGATCTTCTTATAAGTGCCCTTAGATCATTTCATGTGAAAAAGTTAAGGACTACAGGGAACAGCAGTCTCAAGGTGCAGCATTGGGAGTGATGTGTGCCCTGCATAGCACTGTCCTGACATACACAGGTCTATGCTTCTGTCAAAATGGTACAACACCTTATAGCCCCAACCATGGTCCCTGGATGATTGCATGTCTCAGGCAGACGCATAAAAAAAAGCAAATGCACTGCTTTGATGTTGTGGGAAGTTAATAGCGGGGGAACAATACATGTGTGGGGCCAGGGTTTGTGTGTGGGAACTCTTTACCATCCTGGCAGACTTGCTGTGAAAGTAGTCTTGAAAAATCTTTAAATTCAGAAGAAGAATTTCAGACCACTATTTGCAGTTACTATTTATTTATCTTTAATTTTTACTATGTAAAATTTCATATAGTATATCTCGATCACATTCTTTCCCTGCCTTCATGGCTACAGATCTTTCATACCCATTGTAATTGTTCTTTTTTTTCAAAAGGAGAAACAAACAAACAAAAACAAACAAACAACAATAACCTCCTGGGGTTGAAACTACAACAAAAGAGCATGTAGAAAAATTGGAAGTTCATTTGTGTGGGTCACATACTCCTGAGCATGAGACCTACATTGAAGTGTGATTAATATAACTAATGTTCCTGTATTGGATAAAAATCATTGTCTCTCTCCCAGTAGGTATCAATTTTGCAAGCAGCTTTTTGGATAGGGGTAGGATTTTTATCCCCTTCTCCATTCTTGGATTTTTGTCAGGCTTGAATTTATGCAGGTCTCTTCATGTTCTCAAAGTTTTTGTGAGTTCATATACATTAGTTCTGTTGTGTCTGGAAGATGTCATTTCCTTTGAGTCATCCACCAGGTCTGGCACTTGCAATGTTTCATCTCCTCTTCAGAAAATATATACTTTTACTATGCTCTCTGGTTATCACATAAAAACAATAGACAATTGATCAATTTTGTATTCTTTCACTACACATAGAACTGTGTATTATCTACTCTGTATGCATCCCCATCATGATCTTGATGCCCCTTGCTCACAGACTCCCTCTTCTTTCTCTTCAACTGGACTCCCAGAGCTTGGCCTGGTGCTTGGCTGTGGATCTCTATATCAGCTTTCATCAGTTACTAGAGGAAGGCTCTATGATGACAGTTAGGGTATTCACCAATCTGGTTACTAGAGTAGGCCAGTTCAGGCACCCTCTCCACTATTGCTAGTAGTCTAAGGTGGGGTCATCTTTGTGGATTCCTGGGAACTTCCCTAGCACCCTGTTTCTCCCTATTCCCATGATGTCTCCCCTTTATCATAGTATCACTTTCTTTGCTCTCTCACTCTGTCCCTGTTCCAGCTCAACTATCCCATTCCAACCTGTGGGCCAATAGCTGTGGAGCCTCTATGGGACTGGAGTAGGCCCTCTGCATATGTGAGACAGCTGTTTAGCTTGACCTGTTTAATCCCCCTGTCAGGGGGATCAGGATTTGTCCTTGGTGCATAAGCAGACTTTTTGGAGCCTAGTGCCTATGGAGGGACCCCTTATACAGCCTTGTGCAAGGGGAGGGGCTTAGACCTGCCTCAACTGAATGTACCAGGCTCTGTTGACTCCCCTTGGGAGACCTTGACTTGGAGGAGGTAGCAATGGGGGGTGGGTTGGGAGGGGAAAGCTGGGGGATGGGAGGAGGGAGAGGATGAGATCTGTGTTTGATATGTAAAATGAATAGAAAATTTCTTAATAATAAAAAAAGAAAAAAGATATCTACTATTTTCTCTAATTTTAGCAAGTATGCTACCTTGCATTTATCCACATTCTTTTAAATTCATGGAGATAACATATACATTTAAATCCATATATCAAAATCATAGATAATGCATAGAAAGCTTTTTTTGTATTTAGAAATAATTGAATAATTTGAGCTTTTTAAAATTTAAAGATTCTAGCTATCAAGATAAGAAATACAAAAAATGCTAAAGATGTAAAAGTTGAAAGTAAAAGATAGACTGTATAATAAAAAAACTTAAAAGTGTAGTAAATCTAAGTGAATTCAGAAAGGCTTCAGGGTACATCATCAATATAGAAAAAAAATCACTTTTTGTTTCTATGGAAAAATGAACAGAAATGAACTGTGAATAAAAACTTTTTTAAAAAAATCAAATACTCAAAATGTAATATAAGACTTTCCTACTGAGGACTGTAAAATGAAAGTTAAAATTTCAAAAGAAATTCTAACTAAGGGAAACACCTTATGTTCAAAAGATAAAAAAAAAGTCAATTCATATTAATTTATCTTCAGTTATTTCCCTCAAAAATTCTACTATATTTAAATAAAAATTAACAAATCATCTCTAGAATTTATACAGAATTGCCAAATATAGACATGTCAATTTCAGTTTTGAAGGAAATTAAACAAATTTAGAAATCTCCACTGACTGTACCTGTAAACTATATATAGCAAAAACCTTGAAATTAAAGTTTATAAGGATAAAAACACGTAAGTAGAGCTGTAGAGTATTTTCATCTGTAGAGTACCTTCCATACAAGCAAGATGACCTAAATTTGGATCTCTAGAACCCATTTACAAAGCCAGATTCAGCTGTACACCTCTGTACCAGCACTGAGTAAATTCATGCACAAGGACCACTGGAGTTGCTGGCTAGTCAAGCTAGCAGATAAGCTATACATTCACTGAGAGTCTATATGAAAGTACATTGGAGGAACTGGAGAGACGATTCAGTTAAGAGAATTTGCTGTTCTTAAAGAGTACCTAGGTTTCATTTCCAATACTCAATGGCAACTTCATAAACACCTGTATCTCCAGCTACAGGGGGAACTGAGAACTGATGCCTTCTTCTGACATCCATGGGCACTACATAAATGTGGTACTCAGATATATGCAGGCAAAACATTTATACACATAAAATAAAATAAATAAAAATCTTAAAAAGTAATAAGGTATAGTTGGAAGTTTTCCTGTGTCACACTTAGTCTGCAGCTGCTCAGATCCAAATAAACACACAGAGACTTATATTAATTATGAACTGTATGTCCATTACCTCAGGCTTATTATTGACTAGCTTTTACACTTAAATTAACCCATAATTCTTATCTATGTTTAGCCACATGGCTTGGTACCTTTTCTCAGTTCTGCCTTGTCATCTTGCTTCCTCTGTGTCTGGCTGGGGACTCCTGACTCAGCTTTCCTCTTCCCTGAATTCTCCTCATGTGCTCGTCTCACCTATACTTCCTGCCTGGCTATTGAGCAATCAGTGTTTTGTTTATCAACCAATCAGAGCAACTCATATTTATGGCATATAGAATGACATCCCATAGTTATAAGGTGGTTAAGCAGCTAAAGGAGACTCTAGATTTCAAACACAGGCCTTTGAGCTTACATGTGAACACCAGTTACCCTCCAAGGAAAAAAAGAGGAAGAAAGGAACAGAGTATTTGAAAAGATACTGTCCCAAAGAAAACATACAGACACTAAATAAGCTCATAGAAAACATTCAGTAAATAAATGCAAATTAAAGCTATGATTAAGTTATCACTTCAAAGTTTGGATTGGTGAAAGTGGGGTTAATGATCATGGAAACTGTAATAAGAACTTGATGACCTGGAACCCATATATATATATATATATATATATATATATATATATATATATATATATATATATATATATATATATATATATATATATATATAAATATAAAATCACACAGACAATTTGGGAAATTTTGGCAGTTTCATTAAAATTAAAAAAAAAAAACATACCTACCAGAAACACTGTGCATTCCCATGCTGGATACTTTCCCAGGAGAAATAAAAAAAATGCAGTCATGCAAGGGCTCATCAGTGAAGTATCATAGCAACCATGGGCGATGATAGTCACAATCTAAGCTCCAAGTATCCTTGGAAAAGTCAATGGATAATTTCATGTGCCAATACATAGTGTGTCATACAGTATAAGCTACTATATATATCAGAAAGAAACCAGTTCTACAGAAAGACAACCTGGGATGTCAAAATAAAGATGGTAATTGAAAGAAATCAAGCAGAGAGGGCGTATACTTCACAATTTCATTTGTTGAACTTCTATAAAATGCAACTTATTCTTTTGAACAAACAGTTTGAAAGAGATTTGAAAAGAAAATTCCTACAGGGTGCAAAGAAAAATGCAGGGTTATTGTGTGTTTTTATTACTGCAAAGGAGGCATGGCTTTGCTGTTTGTATTCTTAGGCTAATACATTAATTTTAGACATAAAAGAATATATCATTATTTATATACACTGCAGTAAAAATACAAAATTGACCATTAATTACTATAAGGTGATAACAGGTCACCTATTCAAAATAACCAAGGTTGAGTGAAACCAAGTCTTAATTTCTCATATGTGAATTGACTCACCTGGCTGCAAATTTATTTAAACACTAAGACTTTCTTTGCTACACTGAAGCAAAAGTTTGAAGAAACTAGTGAGAGAGAAACAGCAAGCCAAGAGCTGTGGGTTATATATGTCAGTGAGAAAATCTGAACCAGATATAATATAAAAGCCCAGTCAATCTAGGGCAGAAATCATCACTGTCACTAGCTTTCAGTCTGAATCTGTTTCCAGAAACCTTCTGGCAGTTTCTGTAAAACTAGGGCAAGGGCCAGCCTAATTGCTAGTTCACCAAGTTTTTCATGAAAATCAGCTTTATGAAACAATGTTTTTAAAACCCCATGTAAATTTCATTGCAACTAATAATGAAGGTTGAAATGCGCATGTTGCCTGTTCCAGTCCTAGTGGTAGGTGCAATGGGAATGGTGACAATTTTTTTAGATACTTCTACAAATAACTAATTAATAATCAAAGAATTTTTGATATGTTATATAATTCAAATAACCTAAGTCATTAGAACAACACAGCCCAATCCTTCTTATACTCTATATCTTTCAACATTATGAAGAAATGAAGCTATATCATTGAGTAAAAACTAAGCATGGATTTTGCACTCTCATTCTTTCAAAAGACAATATTTTTCTTAATTATATGATAATTTGAATAATATATCCAATATACTTTCATATTATCCCCCATATCCCCTTAACTCTTGCCAGTCACCTATTCACTAACCCTTCCTGTCTTCTTGTCCTTTTTCTAATATTTATTTTTTATAATGCACTAAAACCAATTTGTGGCAACCATATACATGGGTGTGGGGCATCCATTGGAGTATGGTTCACCTGCCAGGGGCTACACTCTTAACAGAAACTGACTATCCTTTTCTCATAAACTATCAACTGTCAATAATTCTTTGGCGAGGGCCCTGGGTTCATGAGCCCATCCTCTCCATGGTGGAATGTTAACTGGCTTGATCTTGTGCAGGTCTCATGCCAGCAACGACTGCTACTATGAGTTCATGTGAGCAGCCCTTTGTCATGTTCAGAAGACACTGTCTCACTTTCAGTCCTCCCTGTTGTCAGACCCAAACAATCTATTTATCTCTTCTTCTGTGATGATCCCTGAGCATTCAAGTGGGGGTTAAAATATAGAAATCCCATCTGTCATTGTGCAGTTAAAGCAGAATATCATGGGGAAATTTTGAGAGTGCCTTAATTCCACAGAAATTGGTCCTTGAACTTGATTGGTAGTTTGTTCCTACTTTAACTGTTGGTCATTGCACAAAGATCTTCTCAGAAGTTTAAGAGAAATGCTACCCAGAATATAGACACATTAATTTGTGGACAACATGATATTATGTTCATTTAGCAAAATAATGGTAAAAAATGTGATATATGGCCTTCTCACAACATGCTTGTCAGCAAAAATGAGCCACAGCTGCCAGATAGCAAGGTGATCAGGAAGGTAATGATCGGGACTCTACAGTGTACTCTTTTGCTATGCTTGGTAGATAGGTATATTACTTTCAATTAGGATATTTTAAATTTATGTCACAGTCATGAGGCTGGAGCCTAGTGAAAGATACAGAGGATCCACTTACTCAAGTAACAGAAATACATGCATCCTTACTCCATACCACACACCCTGCTGGTAGATAAAATGCTAGAGTTGACACAAATTATCATGTCTGTAATAACAAACAAAAATCCAAAATTGCAAAATGTTACCATTTCTATTATGATACTGAGAGAAAAGAAGAAGCTAGGGAGAAAGGAAGAGAGAAAATGGCATAAAGAAAGACAGTGAGGGAAGGTGGGAGAAATGGAGGGAGGGGAAAGTGAATATTTTCTTCAAAAATAGAAAGTACAAAAGTAAAATTAACCTCTAGATTAGGACTTCTCTGTCCACAGCTTGATGTTGTGCAATGATCTTTTTATACACTGTGAAGATTTGTCACTCACATCGGTTTAATAAAAAGCAGAATGGCCAATAGCTAGGCAGGATTTTTGGGGTAGAGAGAACACTGGAAAGAAGAAGGGTGGGGGCACAGGAAGTCACCAGGAGGTACATGGAAGACATGAGCATTGCAGAGTAAAGGTAACTGAGACACATAGAAGAATGTACATGATAAGATAAAGGTTAAGTTATAAGAGCTAGTGAAAAACCAGCCAAAGCTATTCTTATAATTAATAAGAAGTCTCTGTGTGGTTATTTGGGTGCCAGCTGGTTGGACAGAAAAATCTGCCTACAAATGTTACCTAATATCTTGCCACATATATCCACATGAGACCTGAGGAAGATTTTAAAAAGGTTCTAAACACAGAAAAATGGAGCCAAATGTGGTTTCTAGTCTAATGTCTCTCATGCTGATCACAGTACAGAGACATATCTCCTCAAAGCTGCCTGCATGCTTGAGCTGCCAGTGCGTCAGGAGCTAAGCCATGTGGATGGCTTAAGGTTTTGCTTTTGCAGACAGAAAAGATGCACAGTAAAGCAGGTTCAGCCAGAAAAAAACTTCCAAACAAGTTATAGTATGTTTAACAATGTGTGTAAGCTTAAGAAATTAAATGGGTATAGACAGTCATAGGAAAAATAGTTTAAAAATAATGTAAAGTTTAAAGAGAGTAATGTAATAAAAAATAAGCCACATAAGGATGGAAATTACACAGTGAGTCTGGATCCCATATGGTGTCTTGTTAACTTTGAATTTTTTAAATACTAATGTACAAGAAACAATAGTTTCTGAGAGACATTGGATTATGGAAACTGCTAAATTATACCAACCTATATATATTTAAAAATGTCTTAACTTCAAAATGGAAGTCAGACAATGTGTTGTGTTGAGGGAAAGGTGATGCTTTTGTTTCCACAGGAAACAAAGGGCTGTGGATTCCTTCCAGACTAACAGAGGTCAGATTTGACTGGGGGAGACCTCCTGAGTATTTTAGCTACAGACATGGGGGTGGAAGCCAAAATGACTACAGGACAGGTGACATGTAAGCTGGTTCCTTAACCTGGAAACAACTCTGAGATGAGATCAAACATGATAAATCTTGTCAACTATAGAATCCTCATAACTTATTATTACATATCATCCTTTCATATGTCATGAATAAAAATTTATATTACAGTTTGATTATAGAGTCAAACAGATTTATAAAGTTGACAGTTGCTTTTTACCTGCTCAAACATAAAACAAAAAAAAATCTTTAACTGACTTGTACACACTGCATATTCTATACTTATGTTAATGCAGATATGTATGTTACCTTTGAAAGCTTATGTGTTTTCAGAGCAAGGGGACCTGACCCCAAAACAAACAAATAAACAAACTAAGGCAGGAGGCTTAGGTGATACAGCCTCTCATAGAGTTCTGCATCTAGAAGAGTTTCAAAGCTGCTGGCTGGCTGAGGCCAACAATTTAGATAGGCATTGAACTTTTCCATTGCTCAGAGACTGGACAACAAATAATCCAGCTAATTTTCCCAGGACTTGACCATTATCCCAATTTTCCCAGTTTTCTAAAGATGCCTGTTCCCTCAGACATTAGGAAGCAGTCTAGAGTACACAGCACTCATATTCCCAAGGGGTAGGTTGGATTATTTTTGGTCATTTGAAGGGATACAGATGTTTGTCATAATTTACAGGGGCTGATTACAAGTTGTCATTGATCATGATCAGGAAAAAAGCTAAACAAAGGAGTTAGATTCAAGGAATCTTTCTGAAGGAAAAAGGGGGATATAGTACAGAAATGATGAGATAAAAGTATAGATTGTTGCATCTGCTTTTAAATAACCACTAGTCTCAAGTATTTTACATTATTATGTATTTTTGTATATTGATAGAAATTTAAGGGTTTTTTTATACTGTATATATGTTTATATTCTTGTTTAAGGTGTTGTACCTATGTATCTCATTTACAAAGATTAAAGTTTTAGTCTTGGAAAGCTATTAGGATAATAAATACAGGTTAATAGTCATCTACAACTATCAAACTTATGATCAAGTTAGTTATGTTTTCAAAGTCATATATATATATATATGACCTTATCTACCATATATATATATATATATATATATATATATATATATATATATATATATATATATGTATATGTATATGATCTTTAAACACTTTAGAGATCTACAGAATATGGCATTTAAAAATGTTTTAATAACATAATGTTTTCTTGACAACATCAAAGAATCTCCATATGGAGTTTGCTTTTTTTATAGCAAAAGCCAGTCATTTGTGCAAGAAACTTCCCTTGCCTCAACTGCTAACAGTATGCATTCCAAACTGGACCAACAGGACAGAAAGAAAAGTGACTGCTGAACTTTGCCAAGACAAGGTAGGACAATCCTTCAAAAATTCCTGCTTCACCAAAAAGTCTTTCAGATATTCTAAGACAATAGGCTGAATATGAATGTCCCAATATTGCAAAGGAAGCTTGGGTGACTGTCCAGGCAGCCATTTGTTTCTGTCATTCCTTTAAGTTTTGGAAGTTGCTTGCTCTGTACTTCCTGTTCACTAAGGTAATATTATATTCTCTGGTGACTTTGAGGGAGTTGAAGACTAGGTAGTCATAGTTATAGTTTTCCTTAATTATGATAGAAAGTAAATTAGGTAGAGGTTTGGACTCATCAAGATAGAATATGTTCTTCAAATATACCAAATACAAATGGACTGGACATTGTAAATTCATTTGTTACCTAATAATTTTTCTTATTGTTTATAGTTTTAGTATGTTATAATTAAAAACCTTTTCCTCTTTACTTAGACAAAAGTGGGAAATATTGTAGAATAATCTTTTTGTACACTGTGAAGATTTGACATTAAAAACAGAATGGCCAATAGTTAGACAGGATTGTTAAGGCAGACAGGATGCTGGGAAGGAGAAGGAAGGACATATGGGGAGTCGCTAGTGAGATGCAGAGGAAACAACATGGGCATTATAAAGTAAAGGTAACCGAACCACAATAAACAATGAAGATTAAAAGATATGGGTTAATTTAAGTTATAAGTGCTAGTTAAAAAGAAGCCTAAGCTATTGGTTGAACTTTCATAATTAATAAGGAGTCACCATGTGGTTATTTGGGAGTTATCTGGTGGGACAGAAAAATCTGACTACAGCTTGAGGCAACTTGACCTCCACTTCCCATTACATTTTTTTTTTTTTTTTTTTGGTTTTTTGAGACAGGGTTTCTCTGTGTAGCTTTGCACCTTTCCTGGAACTCGCTTTGGAGACCAGGCTGGCCTCGAACTCACAGAGATCCGCCTGGCTCTGCCTCCCGAGTGCTGGGATTAAAGGCGTGCGCCACCACCGCCCGACCCCATTACATTTTATATACAGTTTTACCTGACTCTTGTAAAAAATCCAAGAAAGTTCACTCTTGTGGAGGAAATTGCTTATTTCTTCTTGGTTTTTCAGTTCTAAGAATAACAGGTTCCTTTAATTGGGAAAAGTGCCATGATTTCCACATTTATTTCCTGTCTCCTCTAAACTTTGGCCACAAATGAAATGGCTAGAGCTTCTGAGACTGCATCAATTTTCTTTCCATATTAAGTACTAATATTTCTTCTGTTAGAACTTTCTTTAACATGTATATTACAGATTTTCTTCTTGACTATAGATGTTTGATTATGATACAGTTTATTAGCCAGATATTATCTTCAGTAATAAGGCTATAGTTGCCCTCTGTTCTGACTGTTTACCTGTGGTTTCCAAACTGTCCACCACAATGACTCTTTCTTTACAGATTCCCATATGCATCACTGTAAGATCACCTTTTACACTGATACAATATCATAGGTTCTCAAATATGTATGATTATCTAAATAACACATATTCTCTCTTTTTAGAAAGCTAAATTTATAGTTATACCACAACTACTGATACCTGATTCTTAAATTTTTTTACAAGCTTGATCCTAACTCAAAACCCTAATCCTTTTTCACTGCCACATTGACCAGACTTCCACCCTTTGACCACATATCCTTTCATGTAAGTTTGCTGTACATCCTTAATTGTTTCTCATTTTTCTGCTTAGAATCAGGTCTTTCGATCACACTGCTCAATTAACATTGAGGTGAGTCACATAGTATGTGGCAACAAGCAAATTGGCTTCCCATAGTTTGTGTATTTCTGAATAGAATCAAAGCTTTAAAGTGGTAACATATAAAAAGTGCTTAGCAGAAGTTTGGCATATGAACACCTTCAGTCATCATTGAACTCATTTTTTTTTGTTGTCCACATATTTCCATTTAGTAGTATTGGGTTCACTTTAGACTCTAAGCTCCAAATGATGAGCAGCCTCCCTGTGAATAACTACTTGCACCCATTTAAAGACAGTAATTCTGCTGTACACTGGAGGAGTACTTGGACATGAACTTTAACCATTTCTGACTGTCTTCTAGTATTTGTGTGAAAGTGCTCCTCCTGAGAGCAGACATACTCATCTCTTCAGCTGAAATCTCTGGAAAAAATTACTATCTTTAGTAGATGGTTAATGGATGCTGTTAGATAGGAGCTGCAGGAGACAGTTACAAATATGGCGATGTGCATGGCATGACACTAAGAAATTTCTCTAGGCACTGAAGAGGAACAAATTCAGGGTGGAGTATACAGTGGATCTGGATTTTCCATTTCATATTGGAGCTAGTAATTAGACTGAATGGGGATAACAATTCTACTTTAAATCTAGAGATGAATAGGAAATCACCTTACTAAATGAGAAAATTCATGCTCAAACTAGTTAAAATAATAAAACGCTGTTGAAAATACAATGGCCCACATGGGAAAGGCTGGCTGAAGGGATGAAGCACATTGGTTTTTAAATAAGAAGGGAACCAATGTGCTGTTTCTTTAATGGATAAATGATGTTGTGAGGTTTGTTTCTCTTATCAGACTTAATTTTTATTGCATTTAGAAAATAATACATGACAGAAATGATTTATACAGATGGGAATGGTGTGTTATTTCACATGTGTCTGTTTCTTCTGTTAAGCAGAAAAAAACTTGAATAGCATCGGTATACATTTGTTAAGTGTCTGAACAAATGTGCAAATGAATTGAAGGAAGGACAAATCACATTATAAGACAGTATCATTATATCAGAATAATTTAATGTGCATTTGTGCACACATGGGAGAGTGCATATGTACAGAGAGAGGCTAGCAAGAGGAGGCAAACAGTTGGGAAGAATATAAAGGGTATACAATTCAATAAGCTCTCATATGGGAGAAACCACATGGAGTCAGAAAGTCAAAGAAGCCTTCAAGGATAACATGATGTATGAGATCATTTGAACAATTAGATTTTGATGGATAATATAGGACAATTCAATGCTAGAATATTTGATATAAAAAGAAAACACTAAGAATAAAAAAAAAGTGCACACCAGACTAGGACTGAAAATGTCCTGTGTTGTTTCCATTTGTTCCCTAAGTAAACTACTCTCTGTTCCTGACATCTAACACTTCTGATGACCAGGAGTCTCAAACACCAACTAAACAAACAGTCTCAGTTTGAAATGGAAGTATGAAATTTACTAGGTATATAAAGTTGGTAAATTTAATTTTTCTAAGTACAGTGTTTTCATTACAATATAATACCAATAGTTAACTTATCTTGTTCATTTAAGATTTATATGGAAAAAATACATGAACAATAGTAGACTAAGATAAGTATCATCATCATCATCCTTGTCATCATCATCATATAACCATCTTCTTGTGTCAAGCACTCCTATATTTGCAGTCTATAGAAGTTAATCAGAAGGTAGTGCCATTTAAAAACACATTTCCCATGACAGTAAATACCTTTCGATTTACTGTGAATACAAAACAAGCAGTCATTAGCTATCTGAGGACTCTGTAGAGAGACAGTCATGTTCTAAGGAAAGAAGATTTTCATGATTAAAATATAACAGCAATGCTATTAGAAAACATTTTAAAAGTCTTTAATGAAAAAAAATTTCATAAATTAAAAGATGTCTCATTATTCATTATTGTTAATTATCCCTGCTAATGACAGATCTATGGTGATATCCCTAAAGTTAGACTTTATAAACCATGTGAATTATCAGAAGTGATTAAACCTCCTCCCTAAGGACTAGCTCTGATAGTATCAGAAGGTGTTATGCAAAATTCCAAAGGAGAAAAGAAAGCCATAGTTTTAACCCACCTTGAAGACTATGAACCACAAGTCTGGCAAGCGTGAAAAGATAGCTATGGAGAAATGGTGGCATTTTTATGATGGGTATAACCAACAATTGCCTAACTGGAATTAAGGTCAGCTCAATGAGAAGGGATTTATGCCTGGGACTGCAAATGTAGTCAGCTTCCAATATCTGGAGAGGACATAAACCCAAGAGGAGAACCCACTTCTGCTATTTTTTTCTCAACCAATCTAATTTGTATTTGTATTCTAAAAACTTATCCTTACAACTACATATAAACACAGCTCTTGGTGCACATCAAAGAACATTCTTTCTGTATCAGATGGAGACTAGGATATGGATCAACTGCCCAAATACAGAGAATAAATGACTGTGGGATGCCAACTCCAGATGGTACAACTGCAGAATAACCCTATACCTAAGGCTCAGGGACCACCATGGACAAGGCATCAGAAATATTGTAAGAACCACAGGACCTAGATATCTGGTGGGAAATACTGTCCTCTAGACATAAATTGGGACCTGTATGTCTGTATGTTTGAAACTAAAATCAGATGGTTGACTACAAAAGGCTTGCAGGGCAACACCACCAGTCAACATTCCCATGTGGATGTGAGAAATTTCACTAAGCCCTACCCCTACATGAAGAGTTATAGTCAATCAATGGTTGCCGAGAGAGGGAAAAGTCTGTTCTTTCCAGGGAGATTCTGAATACTTCTCCTGATCTCAGGTACTGATCCCTAAACACATACATATATGGTACACATTAAATGGCATCAATACGTTATATGTATATGCACATGTCTATACATATTTATATGCTAAGAATAAAAAAGAAGAGATCATTAATTGAGAGAATTGGGGCACTAAAGGATTGGAGTGGAGAAAAAGACAGGAGAAAATGATGTAAATACAGTAGCCAAATATGAAATTCTTAAAAAAATGAGTAAGTAAAGTTTTGTCCTTCAGAAAACTTTCAGAATAGCTATGCATATTTTCTTTCCATATAAATTAAAATTATAATATCCTTATTAAAAGTCTATTCCTTTTCAGAAAAGTTAATCCCAAACAATATTAAGTTCAGGGACAAAGTATTTCTCTGAAGTAATTTTAAAAATGTTTTATTGGAATTTTTATTTTCATAATTTATATACACATTACCATACACTCCAAACATTTTATGATCAACATTTTACAGATCTGACATTATTTCCATTTATAGATGCTGTCACATTTGTGTAACTTCATATTTCCTTCTAAATCTCTGACACTATTTGTGCATTAATACTGGTTTAGGGGATTATAGAAAGTGTAGTAAATATTATATACTTCATTGTTTCTTATGTATTTGCATTCTCTTTTGGTTGTCTTCCTTGGAAGCCAGGGGAGACAGAGGATTGTGCTTTAGATAGCAGGAGAAAAAAAAAATCTAAAGACACAGAGAAGTATTAGGAAGTAATCCCTATCAGAGTTCAGTAATACAAGTAAAGATGTGACAGGAGATGGATTTCCTGAGTCGGTGGCTCTTGGGTGATTTTAAGTGATTTCTAAACTGGTTATGTCTCATGCTCAACAGTATACATAAAGCTCTAGCGTACTACAGCCTGTGTTTCTGTGTTTAGAAATTATACAGACAACACAAACCAGTTATTGAAAACCAGCTTGGGAAACAAATTACGAGGTAGTACTAAGCTAATAAACAGAGGAGGAAATGCCATTTCCCCTACATAAATCACAGCAAACACTAGCTAAATACATACCAAAGAGTGCTTCCATAAAACAAAGCAAATAATAGCCTCTTCAAAATTACTTTGGAGATCTCAGGTTAAGTGGTACCATACTTCTTTAAAAAGAAATTCTGAGAATTATTTTAAGTAGATAGAATTCTCCATTCAACAATGAAGGCCTTTGTGAGAACTGAGTTGTCTGGAACATACTCTGGGCCATGCTGCCTTTATACTCAGGGCATATTCTTACTCCATGTAGTGAGGAAATGTTTGAGATAATCATCTAAATTATGTGCATAGGTGGGAGTATGGCTAAAGGACAGGGAACTTGAAAGAAAAGGACTATGAAGTGAGAAGGTAGAGTTTTAAAGGATGAGGGTGGAGAGGGTAAAGAACACACACAATATGAATGTGGAAGGATAGTGTGACTGAATGATGCAATTGAGGATAGAGTTGGGGGTGGAATTAGGGTACAGGGAGGCGGGGAGAGGATTGTGAGAATGGGGAGGGTCAAACAAAACTAAGAATTATAAAAGCACCATAAAGATGGCTGTTACTAACATAACATTCTTTATATAGTATTTTTAAAAAAGGAAAAATTCAAAAGATGATTACAGTTTGACCCTTGCACATGAGAAGCTATTGAACTTCACGACACACTGTTCCCATTCAGATGGCATTCTGCAGTCCGGTAGTATAGTTTGTACTTGTAAGGGTGCAGTAAGACAAAACAGGCCAGAAACCTCGTTCCTTTAGACCATCAATGTCTACTTTTCTTTGATTCCTTCTTTGTTACGTAAAGATGTTGCTTCTTCCAATCTTATATATCCCATGTCATCACATTTGACATGCATATCAAACTCCTAAGTTATTAAAAGTGATTTCACGACCTCTCTAATTCTAACTTTGTCTCCCCACTGTGGCTGTCCTGTGAGTTGTGCTGTGACTTCACACCATTAGCTACTGCCGAGAAGATCAAGTGACTGTTTCCATGTGCAAAGGAAATCCAGCTCCCTCCATGTCTCGGTCAGCATGCTCTCTGCAGCACACAGGATATTTCTGTACTTGACTTGTTTCCATTAACAGTTGTGAGAGTTCTCAATTTTTAACATGATCAGAGACAGAAATGGAAGTCAATATGCCCCTTCTTCAATGGTGGTTTTATATCATCAGACATGGAAAACATAACTAATGGCTCTATCAACAGGCACAGATACTTGAAAATTGGACATGAAGCAATCTAGAAACTACTGAAATTCACCTGAAATCCTACTCCCAACCCAAAATTAGGTAGCAGTACAGCATTATTTTCACTTTAAACTCATTGATTTCTTTTGTAAATATTATAATCTGTTTGTCTTGTTCTTATTTCAAACAGAAGTACACACACACAAATTTGTGTATATATATATATATATATATATATATATATATATATATGCATGCAAATGCAGTTTTCTTCTGTATTCGAGACTGGTAATAAACATCATGTGAAGCTACCACTGAATTCACATATTTTTAGGAGCCAGCATCAGAAAGTATTGCTAACAGAGACTGCATGCAAAAAAAAAAAAGAATAGAATTTATTGTTTTCAGATGAGAAGTTAAGAATTGAATATTTCCTCTAAACCTGGGAGTATATTACAGAATCTACAACACTATTACTCTTGATTATTTTGGGACACTATAAAATACTGGGTTGCTTCTCCAGCCTTGATATGAGGGTATATGACTAGTCTTATTGCATCTTGTTAAGGAGAGTTCAGTTGATATCACTGGGAGTCATGTTCTTTTCTGAAGGGAAACAGAGGAGCAGTGAATGTAGGGGAGAGGAAAGGGGGGTGAAGGAGGAGAGGGAGGGGAGGCTGTGACTGGGATGTATTGTATGAGAGAAGAATAAATAAAATAAAGTAATAAAATAAAAAAGAAAATAGGCACCTTAAATCTAACAGATTAGTCTCAAAAGATTATACTTGGTAGTGAAAGTCAGCTCTCTGTAGCTACAAATCTTGCAACACTCTACTTAGATGGAAGTACTTTGTGTCTACTTGAGGGTGACTATAGTTTCACCTCCATATGAAGTGAATATTCACTGTTTTAAGACATCTATTTTAAGAGATGAAAAAGGATGATTCTAATAAAAGAGATTACTAAAAAAGTGAAAAGGGGAAGTCATTTTCTTCAAGGTTCATGGTTAGTCTAATAAAATTCATGCCATGTGTGTTTTTTGACCCCTCTGTCATTTATATAACCAAATTTAAATTAACCTCAATAATTTTATAAGGCAACTGAACATTTCCTACATTTTTGGATTCCTGCCAAGGTAAGATGTACTGGAACCAAACATCACAATGTCAAAAGGCTCAGGGTGTCTTTCTAAGGTTTAGATAGCTATCAGATCAAAATTGGAGTCTTAGGTGGGGCTAGTTTGTTTTCAAGTTTCCATCCAAAGAATATTTAGCAAGAGTCCATTAAGCCTTAATCCTCTGTTAAGCTTAATCTCAGATCTGAAGTCTTCTGGCCAATCAACAAACATTTACTGAACATATAGCATTTTAATTACACAAAAATAAGTCTAAAGTAAAAAATGAGAACATTCAGCCATGTGATTGTAGCACGTACTTTTAATCTCAGCACTGGGGAGGCAGAGGCAGACTGATCTCTGTGAGGTCGAGGCCAGCCTGGGCTACAGAGTGAGTTCCTGGAAAGGTGCCAAAGTTACACAGAGAAACTCAGTCTCAGGAAAAAAAAAAAAAGAACATTCACCATCTTTAAGTCAGGCAGATTCTACTAGAGAAACACAGGTCATATGATGATCATTTCCCCAAATTTTTGCTCCAGACAGTAAAAGGGAGCGATTGCAGACAGTTTTTATATTTTAAAGTACACACTTACATACAAAGATGTATATTTTATAACTAAAATATGTAATTGCATGTATTAGTTTGTTTGCAATATATTATTAGACAATACTAGCATTAATTAGTCATATAATAAACAGTATGTAATTATAGTAACTAATATATATACTTAAATGTAAATATTTTCTGAAAATATTTTATTACACCACAGCCTATCATTTCAAATTTTTGTGCTACAAAAATATTTTTCAGTTATCTAAATTAATATGATTAAATGGGAATTTTCAACCTACTACTAAGATTTATTAATACTTCATTAATTGCCATTATTGAGTAGTTTAAAATTAAAAGGAAAATATAATTTATTAAAGATCATTTATTCAGGTTTTCTGTTTTGGACAGTAAACACCTGGTGATTAAAATGCTAGGTTCTTTGATCTGGAAATTGGGTTTAACAATGTTTCTGTAATTCCACTGTCATTGTCTGAAACTTTGGATTGGCCCTTTTGATTCAAAGATGGAAAACAAGTAAATCAAGCTCATATGGCTAAAGAGAGGGCTGTGAATTGAGAGGCTGAATTTTTCCAAGTTTACCCCTGTTCTCTGGTGAGATACACAGGACACAGGTTTAGAGACTGCTGGATAAAAGAAAACTTTCATTTCAGTAGCAAAGACAGATTAATGTAGAATACAATCAGAGCCTGTAAGAGGTATGCTATGGGATGGTCTTTCTGTATGCTGTGAATATGTGTTGCTAGCATTGGTGAATAAAGCTGCTCTGACCTATGGCAAGACAGGTTATAGCCAGGTGGGAAATCTAAGGAAAGATACAGAGAGAAGAAGGGCAGAGTCAGGGCAGATGCCAGCCCACCACCCAAGGAGCAACATGCCAGCAGATTGGAATGCTATGTCCATGTGGCAAAATATAGATGAATAGAAATGAGTTAATTTAAAATGTAAGAGATAGCTAGAAAGAAGCCTGAGCCATAGATCAAACAATTTGTAGTTAATATAAGCCTCTGAGTGATTATTTTATAAACTGCGTCAGGCCAGGCAGGACACAGGAAAACTTCAGTCTACAGACATGTACATTAAATCTCACATGAGTCACCAGGGACTCCCTCTGCTATCTTCATCCAGTCTCTGTGGCTTATTAGGTTTCTGTACAATGTCCTTCAAAACAGTCCACCGGCTTATTGTTCACATGACATTTCCTCCTACCTGTGTCATGAACTCACATGTGGAAGTGCTAGAAGTTGAAACCGTAGAACAGAATCGTACTTTCAGAGGCTGGGTTAGTGACAGGAAATGTTCAGAGGTTTCAGAAAGAAACAGGAATAATCTCAGATGGTGTACTACATAGCAAGTTCATGTAATTAGGTAATACTGCATATTTCATAGATATGCTGAAAGAATGGGTTTCAAAATTCTCACTACAAAGAAATGATAAGATTGTAAAATGATGGGTATATTAACTTGTGGTAATATTATATTTGTGCACCCCAATAACGCTTATCTGGGGATCAGCGGAAAAAAAAAACAGGAAATATATTAAACCTAGAGGTCAGGTAGTGGTAGTACACACCTTTAATCCTAGCATTCAGGAGGCAGAGATCCATCTAGATCTCTGTGAATTCAAGGCCACACTGGAAACAGAGCCAGGCATGGTGGCACATGCCTTTAATCCCAGCACTTGAGATCTCATTGCTTTGCTACCAAGAATTTGGGAAGCACACATGCCTTTAATCCCAGAACTAGGAATGAAGGAAAATGGCAGGGCACAGAAAGGTATAAGGTCTGAGTAAACAGGAAGTCTCTCTCTCAGAGATTAAGGATTTCAGTCAGAGGGTTCATGGAGTTGGTAAGGTAATAGCTGGTGGCTGTGGCTTGTTCTATCCCTCTGATCTGCCAGCTTTCATCCCAATATCTCACTCCTATTTTTTAGTATTTTTTTTTAATTTTTTAAAATTTATTTTATTAATGAGATCATTGTAGAAATTCATCTTACATCTGATGCCCAACATGGGACTCAAAACCATTACCCTGAGATTAAGAGTCTCATGCTCTACCGACTGAGCTAGCTGGGCTCAGATGGTTTAGCAATTCATCTTACATTAACTAGCCTAATTTGTCCACAGTACAATACCCAACTAAAAAGTATAAAATAAAATAAAAAGTTAACAGAATATATGTCTTTTTTCTTTAAAGCTGTGTGAAACATAATGAAAATGAATTTGTGGAATTTTAAAAGTTCCATAAGGAGCTGTGGCTAAGTAATCTGCCTCCATGACTCCTTTATATTAAATGATGTCAGTGTGCTGAGAAGCTGTACAGGCCATAGACAGAGTCACTGAGCAAAGATTCAAGCCAGCAGCCCAGCCAACAGCCAGCAGCTGGGAGGACAGTGAGTGAGAAAACCACAGGAATAACACTAGCCCCCTCAGGTGCCTTGTTCTACTTCTATGAGAATCCCTGAGGGAAAGCCTACTAATCAATCCTTACTTGCCCAGGAAGCTGAGGACTCTGAGGTGATATGCTTCTTTATTGACCAGTTTTATGTCAACTTGACACAAACTAGAGTCACTGGGCAGGAGGAAGCCTCAATTGAGAAAATGTCTCCCTAAGACTGGGATGTAGGCAAGCCTGTCGGACATTTTCTTCACTGGTAAATTATGTTGAGTGGGTAACCCATTGGGGCACAGGACACCCCTGGGCAGTTTCTGAATTTCTATAAGAAATTTCTGAGTTCCATAAGAAGGCAGGTTGAGGAAGCCATGGAAAGCAAGCTGGAAACCAGTATTCTGACATAGTTCTGCATCAGTTCCTGCTCCAGTTCCCTGCCCTGTTTGAGTTCTTGTCCTGACTTCCTTCAGTGATGGACTATCGATGTGGAAGTATAAGTTAAAGAAACCCTTTCCTCCTCAACTTGCTTTTGGACATGGTGCGTCATCATAGTAATCGTAAGACAACTACATTCCAAAAACAACCACAGCTACCCAAGTTTGCTTTTTCTTATTTTTCACTATAAAACAGTAGTTAAAATATATTCCTGAATTTTTATTTAAATCTATCTATCTGTCTATCTATCTGCCTATCTATCTATCTGTCTGTCTGTCTATTCATCTTTCTATTTATCTATTTATCTAGGCATATTTACTTTGTGTTTACTAAAAATATAGATATTGAGATTTGCAAATAAATTGAACAATTTGTTCCTTTCACCTGACTTAACACTACTCAGAGCAAGGTTATGAATGAAAAGTGCAGATCCATGTATGAGAGACGACTGGCTGCCCTTTAAATTGTGTCCTTGCCACTAAGGTCAAGGGAAGACTAGAATTTCAAGTAGCAACTGGATTTTGTATTTGTCACTTATGGTGCCAGGTGAGGATGGGTGAGGAAGACTGGGCCTGCACATGTATGAGGGTCTATAATCAAGTTGTTAACTATAGTTTAATTGTTCCCCTTAGTTCTATATCTAAAGGTTAGGGTCCTTAGCCATTTTGATAAAAATTTTGGATAATAAAGAAAATCTCCCAGGAAACAAATTTCTTGAGTAAACTTAGTCCACAAAAGTCAATTTTTTTTCAAGGGGACACTTACTGTTTTAAGTATATTGATGATACACACAAAAAATAATTCATTGAATAATCTATCCCCAAGGTAAACCCTGTAATTTTTACAAATAATAAAATAGTTCTTTTTCTTCTCTAAAAATAAGGAGCTTTTCATATTTCAGGGAATATGCCAAGGCACTCTATTTATTTACTTTTTATCTTTCTATTTATTTATTTAACTAATTAGCTATTTATTCAACTATTTTTATGTATGTATGTATGTATGTATGTATGTATGTATGTATGTATGTATTTATTCGGTAGTCTGCCTCTGAATGTGTGGTATATGGATGTGTGCCCATATACGACAAGATGCTGACACCAGCTATCTTCCTCAGTTCTGCTCCAGTTATGTTTGAGGCAAGATCTCTCACTCAACCTAGATCTTCACACTTCAAATAGAATGAATGATCAGTGAGCCTCTGAAATCCACTTATTTCTGTGCCCGATCATGTTCTTACATATTTTTCCATTCCTGAATTTAACATGCATGATGGTGATCTGACATCAGGTCCTCATGCTTGATCAGGAAGTACTTTATCCATGGAGCCATCTCCTGAAGCCCATCTGTCTTTTTCTTTAAAATTAAGTAATCTTTACAGTATTGCACCTTGAGACCAGAATCACATACATGCGGAACAAAATGCTACCTCTGAATTATAACCCTGACCTTCAACATAGTTTTTTTACTTTTTAAGAGAATGTCAAAGGAAAAAAATACAATTTTAAAATAAAGTAGCCCTAATTACACAGTTAATGAAATGTAGTTATTTTGAAGATAAAAATATGTTGCTATTTTTATTTAAAGTTAAAGAAGGCATCTATTTGAGCAAAATGGAAGAATGTATGCTGTCTATAATCTTTATAGCATCAACTGAAAAAGTTCAGTTCTAAATCATATACACATCTCCCTTGATGATGAAAATAAGATTTTTTTATACGGTGGCAAATCATTGTGTGTGTGCTTAAGCACAAGTGGCTAAATATGTAAAACAGTTCATTTAAATTTCAAAGCAGAACCTATAATGTTTTGGGGGTCAAATATGCTCAGTGGTATTTTGAACCTTTCCCCTGGTGATCAACAACATGACTTACATAATGAAATGCTTTTTGTTTAATTTTTGAGCCAACTCCTTTATTATTCAGGATTACTGTTCCAATTTGTCAAATAGCCAAGGCATTATCTTTTTTTTTTTTTTTTTTTTTTTTTACTGTTGCCAGGCTAATGGCCATTACCTGTATTGTAACATCTTCACTATATGGCAACTGAAAAAAAATGTATTATAATATCTTCACTATATGGCAACTGAAAAAAAAACCAACCTTAAGAATGATTTACACCATCAGTTTTCTATTTAAAGGAACCCTCTACTTGGTGATAATTAGTATGAAGGAACACTTTTGATTTATTTTTTCTGTATTTTTATTATGATTAAAGTAAAAGATTCCCCAAAGGACACTGCTATTTTTGAATGCCAGATGTAGGAAGCAAAGAATGAGATGAGAGATATTCTTCTGAAGAGAAATTGAGACCATTTTTTTTCTCTTGCTCAAGTGGTATCAAAGACATGTGTTTGCTATGGGTGGTGTCTTTTTCTGAGGAGATGCGTAATGAGAATTTATTGCTGTCTCTAGCAGTCCAAGGGACAAAGGCTGTTATAACATAGCAGAAACTTCAAACATGCATTAATATCTTTTGCTTACTCTTCATATATTCCATGACACTCTCCACTTATTCAAATCCACATAACTCTGATATAGTTTGAGAAATCACTGCTTGATATGATGCAGAGAGTTAGAAAGAGAAATAGCTGAGAGCCTTTCATTTGAATGATGCACAAAGTCCTTTGGGGACAGACTTTCTTACCTCAAGGTTTTGCCCTTCTAAGTGAGATGATTTTAGCTAACTCTGTCAAGTGGGTTCATCATTTCCTCCATTCAGCCCTTGCCTCACATTTTGTGCTAGTCCTAAGAGAACTTTACTTTCTATGTTACCTGGTAACTAACCCAATTTCCTTTTCCAAACATCACTGCACATGCCACTTCCCCAGGAATTTGCCTGCCTCAACCTTTTCCTGGAAAGGTGTTAATTTACATACCAAATGAAACCAGATCCTCACAACTCAGCTCCATTATTTCTGATACCCTTCTTTCCAAATCACATTCAATTGAAATAAATGTCTCAGGTCATTATTCATCCTCACATTAAAATATATCCATAGTCAGAATGCTTAAGACGAACAAAAGAACTAACCATAATTTGCTGTTGAATGTGTGCAGAAAAGGGAGCCCTCATTCACTGTTCATGGGATTGTGAAGCGGTACAGTCACACTGGAATTCAGTATGAAGAATTCTCAAAAATCTAAAAATAACTGTACCATATGACCCAGCTATACCCTTCTTGGCTTATGTCCAAAGGACTTGACATCTTACTCCATGGGTATGTGCTCAGAAATGTCTGTGGTATTCTATTAATAGCTAGGAAATGGAAACAATCTAAAAGTCTTCCCATTAATGAATGGATGATGACAATGTGATATATATATATATATATATATATATATATATATATATATATATATCACAATGTGTATGTGTGGTGGTGCCCATGGAATTCTATTTGACCATAAAGAAAATGAAATAGTGAATTTTGTACATAAATGGATAGAACTAGAACATATTATATTGAGTGAGGGAGCCAGGACCCAGAAAAACAAAAGTTTCATGTTCCCTTATGGATCATAGATTTAATTTCCCAGATGTGAATATATAACTTGGAGTAACTGCAGAAACCAGGAAAGTGAAAGGGGACCATGTCAGGTTGTCTGGAAAGGAAAATAACTGATACAGGTAAATGTGAAGAAGAGAATGAGAGAAAAAAACATAGATGGAAGCTTTAATTGGGACTGAGGCAGGAGAATAATGAAGAATGAATGGAGGAGAGTAACAATACATAGTGCTAAAGATGTTGAAAACCCATTGGGAATCATATTGTTTATATTTAACTAAAATTACAAATAATACCTATAAGTGCAATGTATACATGCCTGTGTATGTTAGTGTGTTGTTTAAATGAAACTATATTACTTGGAATGATAATTCTACTCCCAAGAGCCATAGGCTATTTAACAAAATTCCTAGTAACAGGCATGAGAAACCTCCTTTACAGTTGTTGATCAAGGGAGTCCAAGAGACTCTCTAAATAGCATAGGTTATTACTATTATTCTTGGCTATCTCCAAGAAGTTGAAAAATAATTTCCCATTACTTAAGATACCATGTAATTTAAACTTAGGACTTAGAGTGTTTGAGCTGGAACTGACCCCAAAGACTTCTCCCTGAGAACAAGCTTTCATAATATCAGAAGGAAACAAGCTGCTAATAGAGGAGGGCAATCAACAATCCCACCTAACTGTGATAACTCTGAACCGCTACAGTGACCAGCATGGCAAGATATCCCTGAAGGTGTAATAGTGGCACTTATATTTGGGTGGTAACACTAACTATGTAATTGCCCAAAGTCCCACTTAATGGGAGGGAAATCATGCTTGCTGCTCTCAACCTAGCCAACAACGTAACCTGTTTCTATCTAAACCAATATAATTACTAATTGCACTATAAATGCTTCTCTTTATATCTAAAGATTTGTGTAGCTCTCAGCCCTCATCAAACAAGCTTCTTTTTGAACCAGAAGGAAACAATTACAGAAAGCCACAACCAGCCAAAATGTAGAGAACATTTGATTACGGGGTAGTCAGCCCCAAGTGTTACATCAACAATACAACCCCTGCACCTTAGCCTCAGGAACATCACAGAAGAGGGAGTAGAAAAATGTTAAGATGCAGAGGACCAGGAAATCTGATGTGAGATTGTGCCTCATAGATAAAACAGGGAAGACACACCCATGAAATCTCACAGCCTGGCTGCCGAAACAAGACCTGAACAATTCTAGCAATAGTTGACATTCCAATTTAGATTGAGGAAATCGCACATTGCCCCACCTCTAGATAAAGAGCTACAAGCAATGAACAGCTGCTGGAGCAGGGAGAATTAACTTTTGTCAGGAATGAGCCCCCTGATTCCTTATCCAACACCTACCGGTCAGCCCTAGAAACATAAATGCAGACAACACTGGATGAACTCAGAAGACTGTATTTATATATTTATTCATTTACATGTATATGTAACAACAATGGATAAAGAAGAGGAAGTCATGAGTATGGGAGGTGGGGAGGATATGGAAGAGGAAGGAGGGAGAGGAGGAAGAGGGGACAATGATGAAATTATATTTTAATTAAGTAAAAATACAAAATACTAGAAACATAATAATTCAAATACCTTTGAGGACATGTATTTACATGTCTATTGGTTGGATTTGTCTTCTCAAGTCTAAGAGCTGCTTATTGAAACTCGGGTAAAGCATGAAATTTATTGTACCCAGTAGAATCCATGGCCTAATAATCAATGGATGTTATTAGATCATATGATAAATTTATGCCTAAAGAAGTTATAAATACACTAGCTTAAACAGGGTTAGCTGCGCAAAAGGAGAGATTTCCTGTCTCTTACCATTTGTTTATGTCTGACCGAAACCACTGTGTTACTTTTCTGGCTTCAACTACATCTTTAAGAGATGAGATAATAACCATCCAATTGAGGGGTTTCCAAGGAGAGAAAGTTCCAGGAACAAACCAGGTGCAGCCTTCAAGGAAAAACAATTACAGAGTGGCAAAGAGAAGAGCTCACAGGAAGAAAATTGCATGTGTTACATCTCATTTCCTAGATGAGCACAGGAGAAAAAAAAAGAGAGACCTAGTCCATGTATAACAAAGATGTATGCCTGGAACAATATCTGAGTTGTGTACTTAAGTAACAGCATTTTCATAGTGTCAGAGCACAGTATCCCCTTCTTCTGTTACTCTTTACCAGAATAGCTATGAGATCTGAGTGGAGAGAGCTTTGACCTCAGCATTTGTACTCACAACCTACTCAGACTGAACTGGGTGTGAGATGGTCACGTGACCCAAGCCAGGTCAATCTAAATCCTCCAATGGAAGAGCAAAAGCAAGATAAGGTTAATTGAATAACTAATTAAAAATCAACTAAAATGTTAAGATATTAATAGTCATATATGCTCATGTTATGTCCTAATTTGCCTCTCTATTGTCATTGATTAAAATCAACTTCTGGAGAAAAAGGTTTATTTGGCTTATTTGGCTATAATAGTCTATAATCAAGTGAAAACAAGGAATTCAAGCAAGGCTGGAACCTGGAAGAGAAACTGAAGCAGAGACCATGGAGGAACAGAGCTTACTACAGAGACCGTGGAGGAACATTGCCTACTACTGAGTCCATGGGGAACACTGCTACTGCTGAGTCCCTGGAGGAACACTGTTTACTGCTGACACATTGGAGGAAAACTGCTTACTGCTTAGTCCATGGAGGAACACTGATAATTGATTTCCTCCTAAGCTCACATTCAGCTACCTTTCTCTTTTAAAATGACTTATTTTAATTTTTGAGATAATACACCTCCCCCATACACTTCTTCATGCCCTCCTTCAAAAGCCATGGCCCTTTGTTCCCTCCATTGATTGCTACATGCATATAATGGAAATTTATATATTTCTAAATACAAACCACTCAGTCTACACTTGCCCAGAAATGACACCATACACCATGGGCTAGGACCTAGTACATCAATTAGCCATCAAGAAAATACTGCACAGACATGTCCACTTACACTTCCATATTTCTATACTAAATTCACACAATGTTTACCAAAGGTAATAGAGTTTGCCTTTAGTATTATCTCAACGTATTTTTGAGACAATATGAAGAAACTAATAGTCCCTAAAACCACCAGATGGTGATGCCTACAAACTCACAATCTTTCTCTATGATTCTTTTGAAATATGTGATAAGGTTTTTGAGTGAATTTTGAGATTTTTGAGATAAATTTTGAGTGAATAATAAAAGTTTGTAGCTACATTAATTTTTTCAAAACATATATATTACATATATATGTATCACATTTTCTAGTAGAAAATAACAAAACAGTTATTGGAGGAGCAAGAGAGATAAAGAATGAATGTGAATATGAATCAGGTAATTATATGGTAGATAATGATTTCTTTCTGTTAAAACCAGTCATGGTAAAGTTGGTCCCATGTCTTCCTTCCCCATGAACTGGATATGTAAAATCAATATAACTCCTTGCTTAATTCTCATAGTTAGTTTAAGAGGGTAAGAATAATAAACTTGCTCATTATTTGATGAGAGAGATTCATTATTCGGGCTGTGATAAATCTTTTCTTAGAGAACACTTCTGATTGGTTCTCTATGCATATTTTGTGGGGTCAATGGTTTTTTTAATTTTGGAAGCTGACTATATTTCTGTCAATCAGAAATGTGAGAAAGCATGACAGTTGATTGTTATTCCTTATAAGAGCAGAGGGATACAGGCTTGCAGGAGGTGGTTTTACTTGAATACTGCAGAAGTCTGGCTATTGATAATGTGCTTAGATTGCCATGAAACTGGCTGTAATTTATGTAAGCAATCCAGGTGCTCTTACATGTATACTTTCATTATTAATGCTTATAAAACCAGCAATAAAGAAAGAAATGATTTTAATCACTATTGGCAAGATGAAGGGTCAGTGAGTAGTCACTTTCACATAACCACTTGCACTTCCATATTTCTATACCAAATTTGCCTGGTGTTTACCAAAGGTAATAGAGTGTGCCTTTAGTATTATCTCAACCTATTTTTGAGACAATATGAAGAAATTAACAGTCCCTAAAACACTAGATCATGATACCCACCAACTCAAAATCTTTATCTATGATTCTTTTGAAATGTGTGGTAATTTTTATTGAGCTAATAAAAGTTTGTATCTGCAATAGGTTTTCAAAAATACACCTCTTCATTTAGTTACAAATGAGAAATATTTTAGTTTGATCACCAATCTGGTTCCTATTAACTCGCTTTTCCAGACACTTGCTCTTATTGTCCCAAATTCCAGCCTAGGAATCTACTGTGTGACGTCATAATCCAGATACACCCTACTCTGTAACAGCACTTATCCAAGTATGGCTTACTATATGACAAGATATCCATGTATGATCAATATCCAGGTATGATCAACCTGTGACACTACAAATCCAGGTATGCCCTGCTGTATGACATCACATGTAAATTATGGTGTGATCACTCATATCCACTTTTGGTCTAGTTTTTTCTCACAGTGGCCCACATAACGAAACACACAACAACACTAGGTGCTTCCCAACCTTATTTCCTTGGTCAAGGGAGATGAATGGATCACTACAGGCTACATATGATCTACACTACCTATTCACATTTTCTAAAAGTCTTTGTGGTAGAGATTCTACAGTCCTGATATTAAAGCTATCTCTTTTTTTTTTTTTTTTTTTTTGGTTTTTCGAGACAGGGTTTCTCTGTGTAGCTTTGCGCCTTTCCTGGAACTCACTTGGTAGCCCAGGCTGGCCTCGAACTCACAGAGATCCGCCTGCCTCTGCCTCCCGAATGCTGGGATTAAAGGCGTGCGCCACCACCGCCCGGCTTAAAGCTATCTCTTTTTAATATAAGAAGTATCATCAGGGAAAAAAAAAACTATGATGAAAATCTAATGATCTAATATCATCTTTAACTATGTGTTAGTGCTTTTATATGTTAATGAAGTAATAATAACTATAATCCATTTACTAGGCTTGGTTGTTTCTAAGAAATCTAGATCCAGAATGAGGACGAGCACCAGAAAAACAGACTATCATGAGTAAACTTAGCTTTATCCAGCCAAGGAGGCATTGTAGTCTTCTACCAGACTCTCCAGTCTCGTCCTGGTTGGGCTTTCTTGTCACTAGATTGTACTGAAATTGTATAGAAGGTTCTACCACAGATCTCAGGTTGTTTCATTTTCATCAATAGCTATGTAGCTTTGACGAGGTCCTTCCAAAAGCATCTTCCAAATTTAAATTCTATGTTTTTCATCTGAGACAAGCCTTTCCCTTAAATAGTCCCCTTGGTGCCTTATGTGAGCCAAAGTCCTGCTTCCATTATTAGCATTCAGGCTTATTATGCAAGCTGAAGCCCCATATCTTTACTTTTCATTCCACCCAAAACAGTCCCATACCTGAAGGAAAGTGCTTGGTAAAATGTTTGCTATGTATGTGTAAGGACCTGAATTTAACCCTTTGAAATCACATTAAAAAAAAAAAAGCCAGACATAGTGTTTTATGGTTGTAACCCCAGCCTAGAGAGGCAGAGATAGTCATGGTTGGGTCGGGAAGCTATTTTCCCAGCCAGTTTAAACTATTGGTACATACCAGTTCAGTGAGAGATCTTATCTCAGATAACTAATGGAAAACACATAAAGAACAACACCTAAGTTTGATCTCTAGCATCACATAAATATATATGTACTTCACACACATATGCTATATTCACATGGATTCTAAAGGCCCCATGCATACATACAACACACAATTGTTTCTTAAGTGAATTTGGATTTCCCCTATGTGCGATAAACACGTTTACCTCAGCTTCACAGGAGACTGAAGAATGAAAACTAAAAGTATGTTAAAGACCTGCTTGTATAACCTAGCAAGACACTGTTGCGAGAGAGAGAGAGAGAGAGAGAGAGAGAGAGAGAGAGAGAGAGAGAGAGAGAGAGAGAGAGAAGGAAGGAGGAAAGAAAGAGAGAAAAAGAGAAAGAGAAAGGAAGGAAGGAAGAAAGAAAGATGAAGGTGGCTTGGGGAAGTTATTCATTGCAAGGGGGCCTGTCTAGTATGTATGAAGCGAGGCTCTGGGTAGAATTCCACTAACCAAGCTCTTAAAAAAAAACATGGAGCTATGTCTGTGAATGTCACCGGAAGGCAGCACTTAACCTGATAACATGTTTATATTCTGCTGTCTCCAGATTTCCATATTATAGAAAAAAGAAAAGCATTTTAGCTCTTGGTAAAATAATTATAAAGAGGGAGCTTGTGCTTCACAGGGAACTTCCTTAGTATGTGGCACTATCTTGTGTATGATTATAAGTCTGTACTAAAAGCCTGGTCCCTTGGCAGCAGTTCAGAAAAGAAAGTAAAATTTAAGTATGATCCTTTGATACTCATTTTAATCCTTAGGCATTTATGGGAATGCTACTTAGGGAATCCATATGGTCATTTTCCTAAATAATCCACAGCCTCTGCTATTAAAATAAAAACATCATTAAATAATTCTTCAAAGAGATTAAACTAACACAAAATGAAAATTTAGAGAATTTTAAAGTTATGAGAAGCCATTCAATTCATTGGCTGGTCTTGAAATTTGAAAGACAAATATGCAGCTTCGTGGAATTAATATATCTAACAAATAATGTCTTCCATGCAGAAAGTGCCCACAGTGAAGCTGAGGTGTTCAAAGGTCTCAGTATAACACCATTGCATACCAGATAGGATGCCTTTTCATATCATACTCAAGCATCTACCTGAAAACTAGAATCTGATGAGGATGAAAATCATTTGAGAAATGTGCTTGAGGAAACTGAAAATAAAAACCAAATTATTTTTGGATCTTGTCATAAATAGTGAAAACTATTTAAATAAGCATGCATTTGATACTAAGAAGGCACACAGACATTGGGCATGAGACTCTATCACTGAGTGCATCTGGCTTTCCTGAGAGCTGGCATGTACTTGGTATTACTGTAATACCCTATAGAGTTGATATCATTCATAAGGAATACCTATGAGATAGTCTCATTATTTCTATGTGACAAGAGAGGCACATGTTAAGAAGGTATACTCACTTGTTTGAAATTACTTAAAAAGTCATGAAGTGAAGATGAAAACTGAGATCAGAGATGCAAATTCAGAGTATCAGCTACTGAACTGTATCAGTGTTTACTTATGGCAAATAAAGTACACATAGAAGAAGAAAACAAATTGATTCATTGATTTTGGTAATTAGAGGAGTCTCAATCATGCACAGTCTTACAGGGATGTGCTAACTGTAAGGCACAGAGAAGTATTATTTCTCTGAGCCTGATTTTTCTCACATCCCTAAAATTAGAAAGCAGTTGTAGTTTTGCAACAATACACTTCGGTTTGTTCATGCCTCTGTGTGTTTACTATGCCTCTGTATAAAGCCTCTGGATACTGATATCTGGCCTGGCTGAGACCTACTTTGACCAACAGAACAATATGGTAGACATTTGAGAGCTTCTGCTCACTGGAGTTTATCTTTTCTTGCATGTCTGGGAATCCTGCAACAGTAACTCAAGGAATAAGTCTAGACAAATTTGCAGAAAACATGTGCCCCAGTCCCTTGATACCGAATAAGCAGTATCTACCAATCTCCAGCACTTTTCCTACACTAGTGGGGGTACCTGTGGTGATACTGTGTTCACTAAAATATTGTGCACCCTTATAAACTTATCTGTGGTCAGAGAACATAACAGCCACTAAATATAGAGGACAGAAAATGGTGGCACACATGCCTTTAATCCTAGCATTCTAGAGGCAGAGATCCATCTGAGTTCAAAGCCACAATGGGAACAGCTAGATGAGGTAACAAGAGCCTTCAATCCTAGGAAGTGATGTCAGGAAAAAGAAAGATATTTAAGGCATGAGGATGAGGAACTAGAGCCTGGTTATGCTTTTAGGCTTTTGAGCAACAGTTCAGCTGAGATTCATTCTGGATGAGGACTGAGAGGCTTCCAGTCTGAGGAAACAGGATCAGCTGAGGAATTGGCAATGTGAGGTGGCTGTGGCTTGTTCTGCTTCTCTGATCTTCCAGCGTTGACCCCAATACATGCCCTCAGGTTTGATTCTAATAATAAGACCTTTTAAGATTCGTGCTACAGCTACCTGTGTGAGTTCAGGAAAATAACATAATGGCTGAGCAAGGTCCATGATATTGACAAGATTGTAAGCTAAGAGTAATTACAGTCAATACTGGGAAGGTCCATGTCCTTAGAACATTTGCTTGCAAAAATGATAGCACAGAAAGTAAACTGGAAATAGCTGAGTCTGCACTGTGGGGGATAGTTTGCCAACACTTGTTTTAAACCAATAAGCATTAGGATGATGAAAGTTAGGAAATCAATCCTACTATTAGAAGTTGCTTGTACATTAAATTAGCATTATATTAACAAATTAGAGTTGGTCACAAACATACTTCATCATCTCTGAATATAATCACAGATGCCTGACTTTTTTTCACATTACTTTTTGAAGTCAAGCAATTGTTCAAAATGTTGGTTATTGTATAATCACCATACTAACCAGAATATGACTGTTGCCTCATCCAGTATCACATCCATGGTCCTAAGAAGTGAACTATCATGTCCTAAGAAGTGAACTATCATGTGCACACCTATGCATGTGTATACAACAAAGATTGAAACAAAACCTTAAAATAGTTTTTTTAGAAGCCCAGTTGCTAAGTGCTTACTGCAGGATGGTAAAGCTCAGGGTTCCAGTCCCCAGCACCACATATACAGTGAGTAGATATGGTAGCCCACCTCTAATCTGAGTACTTGTAAGGCAAGACTGGTGATCCTGGGAAAAGGCTGACTAGCTGCTGGACTAGTCTCCTCAGTAAGGACTGGGTTCAACTGAGATACTCTGTCTTGATGAATAACAGAAATATTGATCAAGGAAGATACCCAGCTTTCACAATGCATGTTTACATATGTACTCTCCCACACATGCAAACATATACTCCCACTTTCATAGCCATAACACAAATTCACATGTATGGAAAAAACATAATTATTAACCACAATTAAAACTCATAAATATGCTACATATTACAATTACCCTTGGTAAATAAACATTTCTAAGTATCTGATCATGTTTACAATGCCCATTATTTAATACAAAGGACAAAATTTGATCCTTCATATGATGTGCCACTTACAAAAGTTTTTATAAGATATGAAAGTGAAGAAATATATTAAAGAGAATAGATAATGTTAAGGACTGTGGCTGATCTAAAAGACTTGTGTGCCAATACATATCAAATAAGGGTAATTTTGACCTAAATATTTTACATTTAACGTAAGTTTAATAAATGTAAAAAGAAACCCAGTTAATGTTATTAAGCGAGTGAAACATTTATCTGTGAGAGTGAAGTGGTAACAATGAGGGTGTGGAGAACGAGGGGAGGATGTGGGAAGGTGGAAGTGTGCAGTGTGCAGTGTGCAGTGTGCAGTGTGCAGTGCAGCAGACAGACTGCTTAGCCAAGAGTACTCTGTGAACTGGTACAAATGGAGACGAGAGAAAACTTCAACACAGGCAAAGACAGAACAGCTATGTGTTACAGGCTAATTTTATTCCTCAAAATCCACTTGAGGTAAGTTATTCCTACAACTTATCTGGACTAAAAGAAATTCAGAGCGTAAAGGCAATTATGAGCATTCTTGAAACTGTCAAATTGATGTCAAGAAAATTCAAGACAAAAGATAGGGAATATTTTCTGCTTCTATGTGTTGTCAGGGGTGGTTAGAGGAACTTACCCTAAAACATTAGAAAGCAGACTGAGTATAAATAAAAACAGACAAGCCAATGATGGGCATTCATTATATACTGAAGCACTGACATCTTGGAACAGGAGTCAAAGTCTGTCTTTTAAACAAGCAGGGATGTTTGATATGAACTCTTCATAAGCTGGCCTTTTTGTGATGCTGTGTTATGGGAGCAAATCGATTCAGAATTAAGGTTTTAAGTGTTTCAGATACAAATAGCACATCATTGAAAACTAGTAGCAAATACAGGAAAGGAAGAGAAAAAATGTTCCTTATTTACAAATTACTTAAGTTTTATTGGGAGGCATCCAGGCAGTGGGACCAGGTCCTGTGCTCATTGCATGAGTCAGTTGTTTGAAACCTGGGGCCTAGGCAGAATCCCTTGGCTCGGCCTGGGAGGAGGGATCTGGACCTACCTGGACTGAGTCTACCAGGTTGATCTCAGTCTGTGGGGAAGGCTTTGCCCTGGAGGAGATGGGAATGGGCGGCGGGCTGGGGGGAAGGTGAGGGGGCGGGAGGGGGGAGAACAAGGGAATTCGTGGCTGATATGTAGAACTGAATTGTATTGCAAAATAAAAAAAAAAGAATAAATTAAAGCCACTTTTGAACTGGGGGAAAGGATTATAAAATGTACACAATGTCTCTTAAAACATTTTCATATCAACTATGGAGTGTTTTCATTGTGTATATGTTTGATATATCTATTATAATAAATAGTACATTATAGACATAAATATACTCAATAGATTCATATTTAATTTTAATTTAGATAGTGGAAAGTCCAAGTTATAAGATGATTGAATAAGTCATGGTGTATGTACCTAATGAAACTGTGATCATTTAAATTCTGCATAGTCTCAATACCAAAAGAATATGAGAAAAGAAAATGTCACATATATACACAATAATCTTTTATATATAAGATATTTATTTGCAGAGAAAAGTATCAGAAAATAAGATAAAATAATAGCAACACCAGGTGATAGCATTTTCTCCACTATATTTTAAAAGGTTCTAAAATTTCAACTATGAGCTAATAGTGTATAAAGGTTTAATGTGAGATATTAGAAAATACTCTTCCATCCAACTCAAACACTTTTGTCATTCAGGGGTCATAGTCGGCATGGCTCCTTCTTTGATAACACAGTGGCCTTTTTCTGTCTCCAGTCCACCTCTTCTCCTCCCATTTATCTAGACCCTGTCCCCTTACTGTGTCTTACAGGTTTGAAAGCTTTCCTAGCATTGACTCCCACTTTCTGTTCAAAAATCAATTTTCCATCTGTGAACAAGAAACTCAAATTTAATCATCTTTTCCAAAAGGGGCAAGAAAGAAAATGAAGTTTGGTTAGATCTAGTCTTTCATGCAGAGATTTTAAACTTCATTACATGCCATATAATATTACATGTTAACATGTAATTGTAAATGCATGCCATGTTCTGGAAAATGCCCTGGCTTCTACTCTTTGTGTGTCAACATTGTCCCTCAGTGTCACAACCAACATTTCTGAAGTTGTAGCTATCTCCCTGACACAAAATATTCCAGACAATAACCACTAAGTTAGGAAGAAATATAATGATCCTAAACATTAAAAGATGATTCGTGAACATCTGTCCATCTACTCAAAAGGCAAGTATTCCTTCCAGGCTGATTTTTGACAGCTCCAGGTTGCAAACCTCCCAATTAAACACCTATAGGCAAGTAATCACTGCTCAAATGATAACTCAGGCCAGAAGTCTACTGTGGCAAGCATATGTGAATATTGAGACATGTCAGGCCTGACATATACACACCCCCTGCCTTGAAGGGTTGTAGTTGGCATCAACCAACCCCCTTTAAGAGGAAAAGGCCAGATTCAAAGGAGAGTGTCTTGCTTATCCTTAGATTATTTCTTCTCTGCTGACAAGACAATAAACTGATTACCATTAAACCATGCGATTTAAGCATTATTTATCCACCCACCGCTCCCAGAGCACTAGCTTGTAGAAAGTTCAAGAACTGCAGACTCCTGAAAGACAGCATAACTTCCTGAGACTTCTAAAACACCAAGAACAAACTGTTCTCAGTCTGAATCTTACCCAAGTAAATTTACAAGTCTGTGACAATTTTCTGAAAAATGTGAAACTATGTGTGTTCTGTGATGTTTAAATATTAAAAAGTATCTGCCGGAAGCCTTGCTGCTGACGGGTTCAATGACCTGGGACGAATGTGTAAGGTTGGCACCAAGAAGAAACTGTGACCACCTGTTTTTCAAACAAACCGCCCAGATAGCCTGAACCATTTTTATTTATACAGTTTCAATTATTTGCATAGTTTTACAATCAGTTTTACTTCCCAAGTTTCTTAAAATGGTTACAATAATTACCAGTTTGTTCTTTGCTCTTTTCCCTTTACCTCTCCCAGCTCTCCCACTACCAGCCATTACCTTTTGATATACAGCTCTACTGTTAGAAGCATAAACAGTGTTGCAAGCCACAAAGGACGTTTTCTAACTAAGCACATCTACAGGTAGAACAGTGTGCCCAGTTGGCAGCACATGTGGTTACAGCATCATTCAGGGTAAGAGAGTTTTGTCTCTTGTGGTTAATATTTACATCTGGTAGAGTCTGGGGTCTCACAATCAACTCACCAGCCAAAGTTGGATCAATCCATACTACATTTTGTATTATTCTATTTCCTCTAGGGGCATATGCGTGTGATGTTTTGATCATGTTCTGACAAACAAAGCTTACTTGGAGTCAGAGGGCAGAGATAGCCATTAGCCGACCAAAATTAACCACAAAGGTTTTGGGGGACTTAGGATAGGATAAGAAGTAGTAAGGCAGAGGAGAGAGGGATCTCATTCTTTTTGGATGGAGGGATGGAGCAGGTAGGAGAAGAGTGGTAGTTCCTCTGATCTTTCATGTTCTTACACCAATATCTGACTCCTGAACTTTTATTGATAAAGAATAATTAGATTAATGCTTCAGGTACACCAGATTTCTTCATTTATACTATAGGCAATATAACATGAAAACATATCTTAATAGTTGGCACTGCTTATCCCTTGTTCTTATGTTTAGTTCTCTTACTTCTTAGGGTAATGGCACAGCTATTAGAAATGAGAGAACTGATTTGCATTTCCCTGATGATTAGGGATGTTGAGCAATTCCTTCTGGTGATGGGATGGCCAAACACCCTAATTGTCGTGCTAGAAACCCCATCCAACTACTGAGGGATCTGGATGCAGAGATCCATGACAAGGCCCTGGGTGGATCTCTGGGAGTCCAATTAGCGAGAATGAGGAGGGTTTATATGAGCGAGAATTGTTGAGACCAAGGTTGGATAAAGCACAGGGACAAATAGCCAAACGAATGGAAACACATGAACTATGAACCAATGGCTGAGGGGTCACCAACTGGATCAGGCCCTCTGAATGGGTGAAACAGTTGATTGGCTTGATCTGTTTGGGAGGCATCCAGGCAGTGGGACCGGGTCCTGTGCTCATTGCATGAGTCGGTTGTTTGAAACCTGGGGCCTATGCAGGATCCCTTGGCTTGGCCTGGGAGGAGGAGACTGGACCTACCTGGACTGAGTCTACCAGGTTGATCTCAGTCTGTGGGGAAGGCTTTGCCCTGGAGGAGGTGGGAATGGGGGGCGGGCTGGAGGGAAAGTGAGGGGGGCGGGAGCGGGGAGAACAAGGGAATCCGTGGCTGATATGTAGAACTGAATTGTATTGCAAAATAAAAATTAAAAAAAAAGAAATAAAAAAAAGAAATGAGAGAACTGTGGATTTCTATGATTCTGATTCATTTGCTGTCTCTAAATAGTTCCCATTAACTCTTGATATCATTTATTTAATAACATTTCTTTAAAACTCTTATGGTTAAAAATCATTCTTTCCAGAAGTTATGCAAATTTGTAACATTAAACTTCAAGACCTCCTGTGACTTTATTCAGGCCGTCAGTATGGCTAGCATAGTAAAAGCAAGGAGAGCACATAGCACACCCACTCCCAGGATCGTGCTCAGAATCATGCAGTGAACTCTCCACAGTTCTTGCCAAGTGGGTCAGGGTTTCCAGGGTCTTGCCACAAGGAGAGCCATTTGTGCTAAAATCAGGCCTTGTTCCCCAAAGGAGTCATATGGCTCCTGCCAAGTTTCTTTTCAAGAATAAATAGGCTGCTTTGATATTTATTAATTTTCTTCTGTTCAGTGATATTAAATTTGCCATTTAGATATAAAGCAGAAACTGTAGTACACAGCAAGAAAGCAAAACAAAGTATGGAATAGAAGAACCATGTGCTAAATATGGCTAGCAATGTGGGAGAGCATCAAGTACTAATTTTGTGTCCATGGGTGTAAGCAGGCATTCTGTATGTATGTGGATAGATATTCATATATGTGTAAGTGAGAATCTGTATGTGTGTGAGTAGGTATTCAGCATGTCTGTGAGTGGGCATCCTCTATGTGTCTGAATGGGTATTCTGTCTTTGTGTGAGTATTTTGTTTCAAATAGGAATGTCTTAAATACATAAGTACATGGATAATTTCATAATTGTGTGTAAAATTTTCAAATCTTCAATCTTCCTTTCATCAATTATCAAAAGGCATATTACCCCATTGCCTTTAAAAGAATGACTGTATAGGCTCTTTTCAGACTTGAAAATCTTTTATTCCAACACAGTCTTCACTTTACATCAGATGAGTAAAAGTAGGATGTGGCAGCTGATGGATTCTTGGGTGAGAGCACTGGGCTCAAGTCAAGGGAACACAATTTCAAAATTGTATTTTAAAGAGTTTGAAAGCAAAGTAAATGAGCCTTGTGGTAGATATTTTTTGCTTCCTATAATTTTTTGCAAAGCAATTTTTATCTGTCAGAGAGGGTTGTAGCAGATACTGAGAAAAATCTAATTTGAATAAGATGTAAAATGCAGAACCGCCACAGAGAACCAAAATAAGAGCCTGTCCTCCATACTAACATGTTATTTGATCTTCAACTCACTGGGAAACTTTTCAAGTGAAGTAATGGCAATTAAATCTACACTGAAGGTTTTCTGAGTATAAAATGTTGTATTTTGTGAATAATGTATACATCATAAACATTCTTTGAAATGTACAACTAGAATGTAAACTACCTTAGATCTTATAAAAAGTTACATGAAATTTATGTTGTGATATAGTCCTAAAGTTACTCAAATATTTGATCTAATATTTTAACAGATAAAACAAACCTTAACAGTATTAAGCCATTCATTTTAGACCTATACTTTAGCTTCTTTAATATATATTATTTTTATTCACATAAAATATAACTAAGAATATCATAAATATTTAGGGGCAATAAAACAATTTTATGTTCCTTTTTTGCATGATTATCAATATTATTCATCACTAAGTACATCCAAAAGTACATTTCATGTGATATTTGAATCTTTGAAATGTAAGAAGCAGCTTAATACGAGCCACTGTTGCCTCCTGGAAAGATAATGCTTCTGTGATCACTAAGGTTCATAAAAAGAATGAAGACAAACTCCACTTCCTCATTTGCATGTTCTCACAACTAGCAATTGCTACTTGGTACTCAGGAATTCAGTGTTTTTAGTCTGTTTCTGCTTCTCAGTGTGTAAATTCTTCAAGTCTATTTTCTAGATATTGCTTGATACACTGTGGTGTAATTCACATATCAAACCATCCATCGATTTAAGGCAGAAGATCCAATGTTTTATATTACATTCAAGGTTTTGTGTAATCATTACAATTGCTTTTATAATGTTTTCATCTTCCCTGACTTAAGTTCTCTGCCGTTTACCATCACTCATCATTCTCCTACACCCTCCTTATAAAGAGACAACTATTAGTTCTGTCTCTTTCTGTTTCTGCCTGTTCTCCACATTTGGCACAGATAAATCTCCCCATGTAATCTCCCTGTGACTGGTTATCTCCGTTTAGTACACAATGTTTTGAAGACTCATATATATTACAATATGTATCAGTACTTCACCCCTTACCATTCAAAGTGGTATCTGAGTTTGTGGATATAACATTTAGCTCTTTTATTTATTTATTGAAATGTTTTATCATACCTTTCCCTTTTTCTGTTGTAAATTGTGCATTTGTGAACATTTATGAACAGCGTTGGTGTAGATACATTTTTTTCACTTTTCTTGAGTACATACACTTGTTTTTAGAAAACAGAAGAACTTAATCTTTTTGTATCCCATTTTTTTCAAGTAACTTCCATTTTCTTTCAGTTTAACAATATTTTTTTCAACAGATAGTATTTCATTGCATCGCTGTGATTTTGAAAAATGTTATTTCAAACTGCAACTTTTCCTTCCTGCTTCATAAATCCTGTGCGTATTTGAACTCACATAAGTAATGGTTTGCTTCCTGTTTCTTTGTGAGAGCCTGTTTTAAAGAATCAGTAAATTATATAAACTGCTATTCAACCTAGTATTTCTCTGTGAGCAGAAGAATATGGCTATTTAAAATTCTAGTACATGCTTAAGAGAACTGAGGGAATATGACGCCTCATGTGAATCCCCTGAAGTCTCTCTTGCTTAGCTTCTAATAAGCGTCATTCTCACATGGAGCATTCAGTGGAAATGTTTCCATCGTTCCTCTGTTTCAATTCAGTAGAAATGAAAAGTGCCTGATGTCCCTGTCAAACACACTCAGAAGGTTTGATGCGCAAGCCTGAAGGAAACACTGTCTTTTCACAGAATTGCTGTGATAATTGGCACAATCTGTGTGCAGATGTTTTCTTTTAATTTTCAATTCTGATATTCAGAGAACTTATCTGTCTCAGTCAGTGTACTCATCATGAAACTACACGGAGAGCATCACAAGGGAATTCCGACACATATAAAACCTTAAGACTGTCCTTTTGGACAAAATACAGATCTAGAACTAGGCCCTTTTTTTTGGTTCTTCATTGTTTTGCGTCTTGATAATTTAATATCACCATATCACAGGACATATTAAATATTTATTGAATAGATAAAGCAACACTATATAGGATATATTTTGTACAATACTACAAGAAAATTGTTTTAGCATTATGATAGCAATTAGGACTTCTCACATCACAAATTGTATGAGGTATACATGTTAGAGTCACACATAGGTTAACAAAGTAGAAGAAATCTAACCCTTATTTGACTGAGGCTAAGTTAGTTCATCTGAAATGGTTAAAAAATAAAGTCTTATGAGAAATGTCCTCATGTGACTTCTGAATGCACAGCATTTATATTTTCAAGGCCATGATATTTACAATGCCTGGTTCATTACAAGGTTGTCTATTGAATTGGTTGAGATATGGGAAAATGGCTTCATGCAAAGTACCACTATGATGGATTAATGCTCCAACTTGCAACAAAAATGCTGATTCTGACTAATGAGGGAGTATAAATGGTCCTCATTGAATTTTTTGATAGCAGAGATGATGGGGAATAGTAACATATTTTGAAGGCTGAAACAAGACCAGTGTTTCCATTTTGATGAATTTTATTAAGATAACAGAATACTAGCGTCAGTGGGATGGTTCAAAAGTTAAGAGCTCTTACCTATCATGAAAAGGACCAGAAGTCCGCACCCAGGTCAGGCACCTCACAGTCACCTGTAACTCCAGGGAATCTTAGGAACTGCCCTGCACTCTGCCGGCACCTGAACTCTTTGACACATACCCACGCACACATACTAACAACTAACAATTAAATTGAAAGATAACGGTGTATTAATGCAGCCATAATTATTACACTTATTTACTTAAAATATATTGTGCTTCTTTTCAAGGTCAAAACCAGCCTTTCCTTGACTTAGTGTAACAAAAATTACATTATATAATAAACACTAATCCTTATGTTTCAGCTCTATTTCTACCTGCATTTTCCCACCAGAACTTCCTCCTCAAGAAATTCATTTAGTGACTGTGTTTCTATTCCCTTAACTGTAAATGAAAAATCTGGCACCATGAACCTCTACAGTTCCTTCCAACTCTGATTCTCCCATCGCATGAAGTTCACAGTCCAAAGGAAGGATGTTTTGCATCCTGAATTACAACTTGATTGTTTCAGGTAGACAGATATGCAATTAGAGAAGTTAATTATCTTTGCCTATATGGTCAATAGGAAATAGAAACATACAAACTGAATGCAATATCCCCTGGAGGTAACTGTTATTTGATGGTAAGTGTGAATCAGAACACATTGACAATGGAAGGCTTTTCTAAACTTGGTGCCTCTAAACTAGCATTTTCCCAATACTTCCTTGCTGGTGAATTCTTCCAGCAAAAAGAGGAGTGTGTGTTTGTTTTAGCAGGTTACATGTAAATTGACACTCAGTTTTGCAGTTACTTTTTATTTCAAGAAGCATGTTTGTGACAGAAAGAGCTAATCACAAACACATCCAATCACTGAAGACTGAGACTATATTTATGGCCTTTCAAAACTTACTGTCTTCAGTTAGTTCACAGCTACAAATGACCAGTACTTACAGGGAAATGAAAGTTGATTTTCTGTAACCTTTGTCCTACTTTGTGATTTATTTCAGAAAAATAAAAGTTACTGAATATGCCGGGCGGTGGTGGCGCACGCCTTTAATCCCAGCACTTGGGAGGCAGAGCCAGGCGGATCTCTGTGAGTTCGAGGCCAGCCTGGGCTACCAAGCGAGTTCCAGGAGAGGCGCAAAGCTACACAGAGAAACCCTGTCTCGGAAAAAAAAAAAAAAAAAAAAAAAGGAAAAAAGTTACTGAATGTAAAGAGTTTTTTTAAAATAACCCAAGAGACAGATTAACATTTCTTCATAGCTTCATGTGTTTTCTGTCATTCCATTTTCTGAAGTTACGCTTTATCTCAGTCTGTTTAGTAGTTAGTGAGGAACAGTGTGAAGGTGGGGTAAGTAGAGAAGAACAGAAGGTAACTGTGTGATGTCATGACCAGATGAGGCAGAAAGCACTGGGCAGTCTTACCCAGTGTGTGTGTGTGTGTGTGTGTGTGTGTGTGTGTGTGTGTGTGTGTGTGTGTGTGTTATAGCTAGATTTTGCATGCGCTATCTGGCTTATACCACAGTTAACAGAAGGACACGGGACAAAGAATGGATATTCTCATACCCGTTAGAGCTGATTGTGTATATCCGTCCATAAACAAAGCATAGCACAGCTTAAAGTGACTTTATTTATGTCAAAATAGACACCTCAATTATAATAACATGCCCTTGTAGATGGCAGTGAGATGTTTTTCCTTTGAAGAAGGAAATCTTCAAATCTTAAAATCTCTTAATTTTCCAGAAGAATTTTGAGTAAAAGGAAAATTTTAATCATACAAAAATACCATAGGGACTAAAATAATCCAGCACCTGAGATATATTCTTTTCAGAAAGTAAATCTTTATTCAGGTTTGAAATTACTTTTATTCTTGACTAGAAAAAGACACCTAATAGCTTATTGATGTGTTTGAAGATTCAATCATATCACATGTACACATGCAGAACCCATAAATGACAGTATATATTTTAGTAAATGTAAACGGTAGTAAATATACTTTAAGCAATACTAATATTTGTCATAATTTAAGGCATAGAGAGAAAGAAGAATCAGTTCAACTGTAGGGGCAGACAGACATGAAGACAACATCCCTTCTCTCTTCTTTGTGATCATAGAGGAAGTAGACCTTGTCAAGATTCTTGTCCCAGAATTCTAGGAAATGACTATCAGTGGAACCAAAGTGTATCTTGATATTAAGTAAAAGATGTGCAGCATAGAGTCAGTATGGACAGAATATAGTAAAGGCTTATAGAAAGAGGTGCTTATCATCATGATGCACAAAGAGTAGATGTATCAGGCACTCTGGCATTTAGTGTGTCTACCTTTAGCATGCGCTGTCCCCGAGCCTAGGCTCTCCTGAAAGCAAAGCATTGAGCCCCATCACCGGCTTCAGGCTTTTAGCTGCCCTGACCCCTGCTTGACTGCCTTGTTAATTTCAAACCCAGAAGGAGACCCAGCAACAGCTTGTATAATGTGTGGACAGGATCCCAGGTTGTGTTAAGGCAGAGTGGGTTGATGAGCCCTGTCTGTCTTCTATGGTCATCCTCAGTTTTTTTTTGTTTTGTTTTGTTTTGTTTTTGTTTTGTTTTGTTTTGTTTTTCTCAACAGACTCCTGATGGACACACAGAGGCTATTGCACTTCCTGGGTGCTGGGAACTTTCCATTTCTTCTCCTGAGGGTAAAGACATAACATTGTTCTGTGCGATCAGAAATCAGAGTGTCAAGCCCAGATTTTGTTCAATTTCTGTAGGTGTGTTAACTTTCAGAATTAAAAAAAAATTAAATTATCTATCATAACATCCAAAACAGAATAAAACTGATGTCACGCTTGATGTTGACAATGGTTGCATGTGGCCAAACCTTCAAAGATAAACTTTTTTACCTAAAAGAAAAGAAAAGAAAGAGGTGCTTATATAGGTGTATATTTAGTACAGCCCAAGAGGACAGTCCTGAAGGGCAGTGCAAGGAGAGTAGAGAGTCACAAGATCTCTATGGCATGTGGAGCTCTGGGGCCACTGTGATTTTAGGGATATTGAGGGGTTGTGAGTCTAGCCTTTAATGGCTGAACCACGTCCCCAGGCAAGATATTAGGAATTTTTAGTATAAGAGGCTCATTTTGTAATTTAGGCTACAGAGATGGAGATATTCTCAAACATTTGACTATTTTTAGCTATTTTTTGTCATTTTGGCTGAAACCTAGTGACTTCCTATCAATGTGCAGCACAGACTTGCTAAGAACCTGTAACTTTATAAATAACTGTTTACTATGATGCCATCTGGATGAGTAGTAACCATGAAAGATAGATATTTGAAACAATCATTTTAAAAATTATTTCTATGAATGGTCTTAGGTTAAACATATGGAAAGTCTTTAATTCTGCCATCAATTTCATCCTATTTTTCATTTTGAAATGTCATGAATTCAGCTCATTAATGAATATATGCCCTGAATACACAATCCCCTACTTTTCTCCATTTCTTTGATGCCCTTAAGACTCACCTCTGGGGAGAGTGCACGAAGAGAATATCTAATTTTCTTATTAAAGAGAACATAGGTGAAAATGATAATGGGTTCTCGACTAAGTATGCATAGCATTTCAATACACCGAGGCAAAGTCATTAAAATTATTGTAAAATATTCATTTGAGCAACCAATTTTTAGACATATTCATGGCATTGCCCTCTAGGTACTGCTATGATCTACTATAAAACACTGTAGCAGATAAAAGATGTAATGTAAGTCTATAAAATCATCCTTTTAATATCACACATCTGCCTAATTGATTAAAAGGCAAATATATTGCACCTGGCATATGCTGGGAGAATGAAGTATCCTTATGGTGGGTAGAATACTGCTACTTCTTTAAGAGCAGGAAGGCATGCAGGAGAAAACTAATATATTTTCATTCTTGGAAACTGCAGGTTTGTTTTTCTTTAACTGTGTGGAGAAAACCAAGGTTATACTTATTGGGTTGATTTTCTCAAAGAAACAAACAAAACAATTTGATTTAATAAGAATCTACATGGAATATAGGAATATGCCAGTGGGATTTGATAGAAGTTAACCAAATTATTCCACTAGACAATTCTGTTATGGAATGCTCCAAAGAGGGAAAGGAACGAAGGGAACCACAACAGCCATCCATCCAACTGAGCATTACTTCGAGCCTCCACTTAATTGTATTTCTCTTGTGACTGCCTAGGATCTTAACATCTCATTCAATATCATCCTTCAAGTATTATATACTTGATCTTCAAGTATTTATTTAAATCTTAAAACACAACTACAACAATTTCAGAATTACAAACAAATGGGGTCATCTAAAATATGGAAGTTTCTCTGAATTTCACAGAGGAACTTCAGTCTACATCCCAGAAGTTTGGTACAATGTGTTTCGCTGCTTAATCCACTAGGTATTTCTTTATATTAAATTAACTGTCTACAAGCTTTAGCAATGGAATTAGAGCTCCTTTGAGGCAAATGTTTGCATAGTGTTCTGAACCTTTATCATGAATCCATGTTCCACATTTCCTAAAATAATCTTTCATTAAAATTCAAAGTTTCAGGAGATAGAAATTTACAGTAATTAACACCACTGATCTGGTGTCTCAGCACATCCTCTATTACATCAATTGTGTGACTTAAGAAAGGAAATTCATATTCTGCTCTAAGTTCAAATCTTATCATTTGGAGATAGGTAATAATAGTACAATCTATTATGCAGGGTAAGTTTATGTTAATTACATACACAAATTAGCTAAGTGTCTAGTGCAATTCATATTCAGTGATATGAGGATCATATCTGGAAGGTGAACTTCCTGCTTCTCTTTTAAGTATTCTGACTTTTATTTCCACAGCAGGGAAATCATTTTGATTAGACTATGATGCATTCTTTCATTCTTTCTGTATATTTGGGCTTAGTTGTCACAGAATCAGCTTATGAGGACATTACATGAAATCACATCCCCTTTCCTCCTAAGAGACATTCTGGCTTCTGACAGATAGATTTACAAGTACTCTGTCTGTGTTCTCCACTCATCTTTTGCTCCTTGTATTTAATGTAAATGAATCTACTAGAAAATATATGTGACAAATAAATGATAACCATTCACTATTTCTCAGATTTCTTATACTAACGTAAGGTGGGTAGGACATTATTATGTATGTCACTGACCTATGGGAATGAAGACTTCCCTGGACTCCTGAGATCCTTGTGTACAGAGGAAGTGTTGCAGAAGGAACTGAGGGTGAGTGGGAGGGGAGCACAATGGGCTCATATTCCTACTTCCTTCAGTCTGTAATCAGATGACATTCACTTCTGATTTTCATCTAATAAATAACATTATAGTTAAATTCCACAATCAAGTAGAAAGGGCAGTGTGTGTGTGTGTGTGTGTGTGTGTGTGTGTGTGTGTATGTGTGTATGTGTGTGCATGCACATGTCCGTGTGTGTGCCTTGTGCATGTGTGCACCAGTTTGTAAGTGTGTGTGCATGTGTATGTGTGTATATGTGTATATGTATGTGCATGTGTATGCCTATGTGTGCAATCATTTATGTGCTGGTGAGTTTGCATATGTGTGAGCATGTGAATGCACGTGTGTGCATTTGTATGTGTATATTTACATGTCTGTGATTGTGTATGTTTGTTCATACATGTGTGGACTTTATGTATTCTGCCTTTTTCTGGACTTCATACTTTTCCCCACATAGTACCTATATATGCACTATAGTTCTTAAAGTTTCTATGTTTTATTTTATGCCACCTGTAGGTTTGAACATCATATATATATATATATATGTATATATATATATTATATACACATATATGTGTGTGTGTATGTGTGTGTGTATCTATCTTATGTTTGAACACAAATATAGCTAAATCCACATATATATGTGTATATACACACATAATTATCTTCATATGTCAATAAATAATTTACTTTAACCCATTTATATCATACTTCATGGAAAATCATACTCTCACCATTACCAATATACACTGTCTTATGATAGGTAGTTTGAGCATATAACAAAGATGCTTCACAGGCATATAATCATCCACATACAATGTAGCTGGAATTTTTAAAGTTAAGAAATTTCCAGACATGGTCATAATAAAAGCAGAAGTGTTGTTTATTATGTTTGAGGTAAAGTTTTGCTGATTTAAAACATGAAACAGGAATGCACAACACTATTCTGCCCATAGATCTCAGCTATCCTGTAAGATTTTGTTTGTTGCAGTAGTCTCTGTATGCTTTTCTGGTTTCTTTTCCTTCCTTGTGTGATCTTGTTGATACATCTGCATGCTCACAATATAATATGCCTTTGATCACTTTACTGATAACACCTATGGGAAGCTATCAGAATGCTTCTGCTGCCTGTCAATATCCTCATGCTTGAGCTAGTTACAAATTTCTACTCACTCCTCATTTGGTGTTCAGTCTTACTTATTAGGAATCTACTATGTGCCAGTGACTGCCATAGCTGTTTACCATCTGGCTGCAAAAGAGGGAAAATGACTTTGCTCTAAAGAAAGACGTTCACAAAGTTCAATCTTTCCAACCATGCAAATAGTCTTGAGTGTGACAATCAAAACTGGTAATTTACCATGTGCACTCTTCATTATTTGCTCCTATTTTGGCATCCTTTATGCTTATCTTTATAATATTATTTCCTGTTTTTAGAGGCAACCTAGTGTAGCCTCAAACTGGCCCTGAATGTACTGTGTAGTGAAGAAGGACCTTGAACTCCTCATCCTTCTGTCTCCACTCTCCTAGTACTGTTACTATAGGTGTGCACCTGCATGCCTAGTTTCCAGTGTGGTGCTATGGTTCAAACTCCAGTCGTTGTACATATTAGGCCAGCACTATATCAATTGAGCATCATCTGCAGTTAAAAAAAAAATGTTTACTACCTTTTTAAAAGTTAAAAGCTTTGTTACTTGTATGTTTCAAAACAACTCTAGTATGCATTTTGATCTTGATTATTCATTTATTTAAACTTTTATTTTTAGTGATGTGTATGTGTGGAGAGAAGGATATGTGCAAATGAACAAACTTGTCTATGGAGGCCAGAAGAGAGCGTTAGATTGTCTGGAGCTGGAGTTATAAGTAGTTGTAAGATACCTAATGTGGGTGCTGGGAACTGAATTTCAGTCCTCTAAAAGAGCAGTATATGCTCTTAACAGCTAAGACATCACATTAGCCCAAATAATCAAACTTTAATGTCCTACATCAAATGAAAATTGTACTGTACATGTAGAACAATTTTATTGACACATGTTGATATGTTTAATTATATAGAAATACTGCTTGAAAATGATAGATTACTTTTTTTCTCTATTTGTCGCTGCACCTAGGAATTAATACAATTCCATTCAGAATTCTTCAAGAAGTATTGATAATAAAGGGTAAATTTAAAGTCATTGGTGATAAATTCATTTCAATTTGGATGTTTTCCTGACGTTCAGCAAGAGTCAGGAGGAGAAGAGAATTACCCAGCAGAAAACATGTGTTCTGAGATGTCTCAACATAAAACAAAGCTTAGTTATGGCAGAATACTGATGGTGAGAAAACATGTTCAGAATACAATAAAGTACAGAAGATGTCTCCACGCCTCAACTTCAGAGGTTACTGAGTTCCCAGAGAAAAGCCTGTGCCTGAGTTTCTTATTCACAGATCACCCCCACCCCAGAAATCTGTATTGTTACTAAGTGTCCTAATGCCCTGATTCTACTGGCTCAGAAATCATTTTTGAGAACACTGTACGAAATGGAAACACATACTGAAACAATAATCCATTCATTTTATATGGTTTACTCCATTTACACACTCGATTTCCCAGGTAAATTACATATCCTTTGAAACTTTCAACTCTGTAAGATAGTGTTCTCACTGAGAAAGAGTGAGAGGAAGGACTGTAGGAACCAGAGGGTTTGTGGACATCAGGAGAACATGGCCCACAGATTCCACTAAGCAGGGCTCATACGGGCTCACAGAGACTGAAGTGCCAATCATAGAGTCTGCAGAGACTGAAGTGCCAATCATAGAGTCTGCATGGGTCTGCTCTAGGTTCTCTGCATATGTTGTAGTTGTTTAGCTGGGTGTTCTTGTGAGAATCCTAACAGTGGGATTGGAGTTATCTCCGACTCTTTTTCCTGCTCTTTTGGACTCTTTTCCTCCTACTGTGTTGCCTCCTCCAGCTTTGATATGAGGTTATGTGCCTAGTCTTATTGGAACCTGTTTTGCTAGGTCCACTTGATATCCCTGGGAGGCCTGCTCTTTTCTGAAGGGAAAAAGAGGATGATGTAATACATGAGAAAAGAAAAGAAAAGAAGAAGAAGAAGAAGAAGAAGAAGAAGAAGAAGAAGAAGAAGAAGAAGAAGAAGAAGAAGAAGAAGAAGAAGAAGAAAGTAAAATAAAATGTATTCATGGGATTTAAAAATAAAGTAAGGTATGTATCAGAACAGAAATTTTGATAATCACTTAGGAAGGACACTATTTTTTTTTTGTTATTTGTACTCACTGGGGGCTTTGATAATCATTGTCTTATTTACCAGCTATGTCTAATGTGGCCCTACGGTTCCTGAGATGGCTCAGCATTTGCCCTTTATAGCACTCACTAAATGGAACAGAGTTATGAGTGTATATATGTATATACCGTATATGCACAAATACACATTAACTGTGCCGAACCATGTATGTGTTTATAGGTGTTATGCATTTGTGTCCATACTTTAAAATAATAATGTAAAAGGCAACTACCAAAATTAGTGTTCTGATGGATAATTATTGAATCAACACCTGAAAATGTCTACAAACAAGTCAGTTCACTGATGGACTAAAGATTTTTTGAAGGAAAGAGTGTTCCAGTTAGATGGTGACTGAACTCTAGGCACAATTTAGATATCGATAACTATTCCTTTTTGTTTTTCTTCATATGGCACATATGCAGTAGTAATGTGTACAAGAACAATCCTGCAGTTGTGTTCCATGGCCTTCAGGGACATGGTAAGGCAGGAAGCAACCAGAGCTCCTTGAACTCTGCTTTGAGGCAGTCTCTAAGCTTCACCCAATTCCCAGGTGTTAGGGAGGCTCTTGTATATTCTTGTATATTGCAGGCACTCATCAAAAAAAAAAAGGCTGAGAGAACAGAGTTTTGAACCTTTTAGATTATATTATTTTTTTCTGACAGTTCTTAAAAAAATAGATACAATCTTGATTGAATTTTAGACTTCAGAGAAGTGCAAATTTAGCCAAGCTAGTCATCATCCATACATATGTAACGAGTTCTGCTCTTATACTAAAATTGTTGAATCCTTTGCAATATTCAGAATTAAATTGACTATGATATAAAAGCTCATCCTCATTAAATTTTGAACAAACCTGTTTAACACTCACTAAAGGTCAGGATTACAATTTAAAACATGGCTCAAAGTAATTTTCAACTGAACATTTTGAAATTTTCTAGAACAAGGTAAGAAGTCCATTGCATTTATTGTAAAATAAAGAGTATTTTCAAACTATATTTTAATCAAATGAAACTCTTGAGTAAGGCTTTATTATTATCATCCACATCTAAATATATTGGGCATGTGGGCTGAGGAGATGTTTCAATGATTAAGAGTACTGGCTGGAAAGTCTGAGAATCTTGAATCTCCAGCATACATGTAAATTCAAACATAGCCACTGTTCTTATAACCACTACATTAGTGGGAGGACAAGGGAGCATCCCAAGAACTTGCAGGGGGAATGAGTTTCCAGTTCAGTGAGAGACACTGTGTTAAGGCATTTTATAGTTAAGACACAGGAAGATGCCCAACGTCTTGCTCTATGCATAGGCATAGCCTTCAAAGTCACATACACCTGCACATCCAAGTACATGTAACATAAAACACATAATACTCACACCCATTAAACATATTGATGATCTATGTAATTAATTTTTATGAAAAGTTTCAAAAAAGACCTCTGATCTAAGGCTGTATGAATCTTATCATTTTAAACATCTGTAGATAAAGTTATGAAGCCACCCATGGAATGACTATAAATTTCTAACCATATACGGCTGAGCTTGAATTATGGCTACACCAAATATTTGCCCCATGATTTGTGGAATTTATTCACTCCTTAAAATGGAAATTATAAAAACAGTAGCATAGGTCCAATTATTAACTTAACTGAGGACAGTATTTAGATATAATGGAAGCTAAGATGTATTTTTGGTGGTGTTTATATATTCAAAAGGAAGTTAACTGCTTTGTTTATCACTTTGTATGTAGACTATGATTAAAATAGTTTGAAGTCAGAAGGAACAAGAATGCCACTTCTCATATAAATAACTGAGGTGAGACACAACTTCACTGTCATTATTTATGTAGTTTAGGGTCATTAAGGGATTCTAAGGTACTATATTATTATGCTACTATTTTAGTCTAAACTGGTACACTAAGAAATTATCAATAACAAACATCTGGTTCTTGTAGCAGGTACATTACTTTAATCTTAGCTAAGAAATAAAGGCTGTGGCTTTTAATCCTGACTCTGAATTAGACTTAACTGAGCCTCTTTAAAATTTATTAACATGCCAATATTTAAATTTGAACTGTTTATGGGCATGGATAGGTACTAGAGTTTATTTAACCCTGAAGATACTGACTATAGCCAGGGTTGTGAACCACCAAGGTAGAGAACTACCATCAAAGGGAACCTTAGCAGAAGTTCAGAGCAGGGCTAGCAGACTCCAACTATCACCAGCCAACATGCCCTGAGTCAGGCTTGCTTCTCACAGTGCTAGGATTTTCCCTCAAATTCTGTTTTCTTCTTACACAGTTTAGTTTTTTTTTTTTTTTACCTTTGTGCATGTCACATACCTTCAACTCAATTTCTTCACAGTCAAAATAATTTTCAATCTGTCATGTGTATTCTTTAGCATTTATACGAAAAATGCCCCCCTTTCTCCACTTTCCCAAAAGAAAATCACAGAAACTTGGAGATTCTTCTATCATTATTTGACACCTATAAACATAAACAGACACACATGTGTGCATGCACGCTCACGTGTGTATGTGCATGTGCACGCGCGCGCACAGACACACACATTCTTCTTGGCCTACAATAAGGTTGTATTTCAATGAGCTCCTCAGACATTGAAAATAATTTAAGGCAGAAAGTCTTTAATAAATATAGCCTATTGAATCTTTTAGTCCAATAATACAATACTTCCACAGTATCCTCAAGGCAAAATAGCCAAAGCTGAAACAGTAAAGTTCAAGAAACATTTGTACATTTCAATTTATATTTTATATTAAACTCATATACTCACTAAGCCAAAGATTCCTCCAAACTATGTCCCATACTGCAATGTTTGGGATCATGTTCCCCTGTCATTGCATTTATAGAATATATTGTAGGCAGTGGTGCTGTGATGTTTGGGATCATGTTCCCCTGTCACTGCATTTATAGAATATAATGTAGGTAGTGGAGAAAGCCCCAAGTCAAGTCCTAAGTGGATATATGTTGTTGACATGAACCGGCCATGTCAAAGACCACCGAGCCTCAGATCCATGGAGGAATGGCAAAACCTTACCCCTGGGGTGACGCTCAGAGGTATGCCAAAGCCTTCCTCTGGTCCAAGTGTGGATGTTAACAGCAGGTGCAGACAATTTCCACTATACTTTTCTCCCTCTGGCTATTTATAGCCTGAAGACTGCTTCTGAAATGCTGAGGTTTCTCCAGCAGAGAGCCTAGACCACCCAACACCAGATTTCTGTCTTGTGTCTCTCTGTCTTTTATACATTCCCTCACGACCCTCAGAGAGCTCCACATCCCTGGATCTATGCAAGGAACTGGCAGAACATAGTTTTAGTCGTGGATTTAACTGTATTATTGTTTCGTACTTATTGCTGCACTGGAATATGAAGTGTTTGTGAAGATAACAGGAACACTACTTTTGCTATTTCCCCTCAAATCACAGAAAGTACCAATGAGCTGCATGGACTTTTAAAATGTTTGTTGAATGAGATAATAAAAAGGTATGTTCTTATTCTTGTTCTTATTTAATTTCTGCTAAGCCAAAGCTGCTTCCTGTATCTATTGACGCAGTTCTTGCCATTTGTGAATTAGTTCCTGTATTGGAGAGCCCTCTTGTTTATATGCTACTCGTGGAGGACACAGATTCTCAGTTGACACAGGTAAATTTGGAATGTTTATTTAGTGTGAAATTGTGCATTTAATCATGAAAAACAAGCATACAGGATAAAAATACTTAGCTATGGCCTGAATTCTTTAGTCTTATACACGATAATTTACTTTCTTTCTGATTTAAAAAATGAAATGTTGGTTTATGTACTTGTTTCTGGAATTTATTGGTAGGATTCTGCCTACATCCACAAAATTTTTATTCCAGATCATGATAGAGTTGGGTCTCATTTCATGGCTTCCCATTCCAGCTTCCTCTGTAATATGTAGTGTGGCCCAAGGGCATAAAACTAGATCTACTAGGCTCTGCCTCTTTCTGATAATCTATGCTTATTAGAGAGATTGAGACTGTACTTTTACATAACAATATAAGCTCTGATTGTTACTATTCATGCATCTTAGAGACTGCATGCATGTTATGAAATATCAACAAAAGTAGAAGAGATATATTATAGTCATTTTTTAAAGTTTTGAGATAAAACATAATCACTTTAGTTTGACCTTCTGTTTCCTCTCTCCAAACTCTCCCACATACTGTCCCTATTCTGTTTTGAACTCCATGTTTTATTTTTCTTTAATTGTTGTTACCCAGAATGGTGGTTTTGTCTTCTCTGGAGAGGGACTCTGCTTCCAATTGCTATTTAATTTGTTTTGCTCATATACTCTATAATGCACATACTGAGAAATGTGGACAGCCTATCTGCCTCAAATTCAGCATTAACTATAGTCTGAGGTAAGAAAAATACATATGAAACAATGAAGAATCAAATAACTTACAAGTATTTTTAACAATTTGACAACAAACCATTATGGAAGATATTGAAATACAGAACTAATTTCAAAAGAACTTTTTAGAGAGAGAGGGTTAGTAGTTAATTTTGCTTTAATTGCTTTAAACTTTGAGTATCGAAAAGACAAAATCATAGTAACAGCTCTGGAAAAGAAAGGCAATGCATCCTTGTGTTTTAAATTAAATTAACTAACAAGAAATGTTAGTTATTGTTTCTAATGTTTCAATTATCTGCTGGATTATCATTTACAAATAGTTCTTCCCTTCTCTTAAAAAAATGTTATAAATTTCTAAGGATTCCTTCTGTCTCTTTCAGAGAATTTGACATGAGATTCTTTCTGTTAGCCTAACCCCTCAACATGAGAAGCATTCTCACCTATCTTTGATTTTTAGAAATATAGGCTAAAATCTGCTTTTTGTCAAAGACAAGACATAGGAAAAAAATCTACACTTTATTAATGTCCATTCCAAATAAAATAAGATGCTCAGAATCGTTCAGAATCTAGGATAGAACAGAGTTGGGGAAGGGGTTTTCACACAAGACATAATTCTTATCCCAGTTATTGAAAAATTAGGTGAAAAGTAAAGGTTGGCAGTAGGGACAGACTTTGGAGTAAAATGCCTTTGACTTGGGCAGTTCATCACTGCCTTGGTTACATATGCTATTACACCATGCACCATGCTATTGCTTTCATGAGTCTTTCAAAGGACAAAAAGTCTAAGTTTGGCAAAATTATGTGTAAGATTTGATAAGGGGTAGGGCATAAATAATCAAGTGTAAATATCTATTTATTCCCTTTGTCTTGGTGAAATTTAAAAACTGGCAATCTTGTAAAATGTGAGGTATCCAAAATGATTATCAAAGAAAAGAACCACAAAGCAAGAGTGTTCAGTTAACTCATCTTTCTGATAAGGTGACTATGATACTAAGCTTTTTGTTTTCAATTGATTACCAAGACACATCTACAAAGCTGTAGTAGACAGAGTTCTGGCTGGTTCTGCCAGAAAATTATGAATCAGTTTATTAAATGCCGAAAAACTGCTGGCATTTCAATATAGGCAAGGGGTCAGGTTTCCACTTCTCCTTCACACTTCTTTTTACTTATACAAAATAGTTTGGATATTTTTTACAGAAGTGTGGATACAGTATATCTTAAGTTGACTGCTTTGCTGTTTTCACAGTGGAATGATCTACAGGAGGTACTGATGCAGGCATCAGTTCATAAATCAGCTCTATGAAGAGTGAAGACAGCAGACATGGGCTGTGGTGACTACAGCAGATCAGGAAGAAGATGTGGCTGCACCACAGTGCATCTGAGTTTTGCAAAATACACCTTTCTTTTTTCCCATATGTTTAAAATGATAGGTTCCAATAATATACAGTATAAAATGTAAATGTAACAAAACAGCAAGAGTTTATATTATTGACTACATTGGATTGGTGTTTTTAACACTCCAACAATATTTTACTTGTGTTTCAAACAATAGCCACATTATTGAAATCATGTTCAAACTGTATCCACACTATCTGACATGTATTCAGCTTAGAATCAAACAAAAGGAAGTACTCCCCAGATTATAAAGGGAAATGGGTAAGAGTTAAGGACATAAAGAGTCAGGGCAGTTAGGAAGGAAGAAGAGTCAACTAATGACAGTATTAAACGATAAATTATCTCTACAAGAGAAATCAAATAAAAACAAAAAATTATACATATGCTTTTTATGAAATGAATATTATTTGACTAGAAATGTTAAGCTAATTGTTGAGAACAATCAGTTGAGTATTGGCTGTTTAATACTGACATCTCCTAAGGACTCATCCTTCCGTATCTCATGGTGTTATATCTATTCAAAAAGGAACATGTAATGAGACTTTTAACATATGAAGTTGGCACTTGCTGAGAGGAGTTTCTAGGAAGTACTGATTGGTGACAGGAAGATTTTGGCAAGTTTTGTCCTTTGGACACCAGAGCGTTAATGTACTTTCAGACTGTTCAGCCATCCTGCGGGCAGCATGAATGGTAGCCAAGGAAGAATGTAACTAGCTGAGGAACATTGTGTAGAGGGACAGTGTAGGCCTAAGTGCATACACATTCCAATCCTGGTAGTCTTTGATTAGTATCCAATTTGTGAAAAGACTTTGCGTGTGTTGTTAAAAATAAGGTTATGAGAAGATGAGCTTGGATTTTCTGGGTACTATCTGCTCATGTGTGTCTTTTTAACAGGGGAGTGGCAGATCCGCCTTCCCAGAGAAGAGACTCTTGTGATGAAAGCAGAGAACTTGAGGTAATGCTTTACTGGCATTGAATATGAGGCGATCATAAGTCAAATAATGCAATTCCTTTGTATGAAAAGCTAGAGCAAAGAAAACCACATTTTGTGTGTGTATGTGAGAAAGCAAGACAAGTCCATAAACATCCTCATTTCACCTGCTGAAGCAAATTACCGAGCTCTGCCCTCCAGAACTTGATGGGTATAATCGTGTGTAAAGATATACACATATTTAAAATGTTTTCTAGAATCCATAGGAAACTCACCTGTATGGAAAAACATCTGAATGAACTACCTTTAGTTTGCCTTGGAATGACCTGACTACAGTGCTAAGTGGAAGAAGAGAGGACTCTGTGACTGGATTGGTGGATAACTGTGTCATTAATAAATGTTCATTTATAAATTTATAATATTAATAAATGACATTAATAAATTTTCATAAACATCTAATCCCTAATATTCAATGATAGACCGTATATAATGAGAAGTGCTAAAGCACTCTGAAGACAAAAGATTTTTTAGAAATGTATTGTAATTATTTCTTTCAGCTATTTACGAAAAATCGAATCACATTTTTCATATCACACATGAATGATACTTTGGAGCTAGCTTGAACTAACTATCTCTGTCCAGACCTCACATGTAACCCTTAAAGGCAGCCTTTGACTGAGCAATCATCATATATAGAGTATTGTCCTTCTGTCTTCATCATAGGCATCCTAGTCCAGAATACCTTGTCAATAACACTGCACTTTATGAATTATCACACTAATTCGTACATGTAGGAATAAGTGCCTAACAGTGATCAATACTAGTCACTTGTATATACCGAATAACCCTGTCTATGTTAAAATGGTCATTGTTGAGTGAATGAACAATCTTTCTCAAGTTGAAAAAATACCTTACAGACAAAAATTAAAAATTATAAACCGTGCTAGAAACATTACTTACAGAGTACTTTATGTGTTAGAATGTAAGTGGGGTTGCCAAAACACAATGTGAGAATTGGGATCACTATTAAAAATCTCTTACCTCAGATTTTTTACTTATCATTTCTAAACCAAAATGTTACAACTAGATACCTGAAGATTTTGTGAGAGCTGGGTGCAATAAAATTGAGATTCTATACTTTTTGATTTATCTTGTAATTCACGATTAACTTATAGTCTTTGTCCATGTGAGCTTAGTATTTTCAACTTGATAGAGTTGAGAAATACATAAGAAATCAGGAAAGTCACTTCTGTGTTTGTCTGTAATCCCTTTCCTCAAATGATAGTATCTGAAAAGACACCTTAATGTGCATAGAATCACCCAACAAGCTGGGAGCCACATGAAGCAAATATAAGAGGAAGCTTGCGAGCACCGGGTGGTTTCATCTTCTCCTGGATTTAGCTTCCTTGGTGGAAACCAATTCTGATATTCTCTCTTTTCTGTCTTATCTGCATCCCATACAATGGAGTCAACTGATCATGTATTGAAATCATTGCAACTTTAAGTTGTTTATGTCCAGTATTTTTCCACACTGATACAGATGTCAGTCTTTTATAGGTCAACAAAAAATGAAAGTTGATAATATTTCAGGATATATATTATATATGTATATATGTGTATACATGTATATATGTGTATGTGTATATGTGTGTGTGTGTGTGTGTGTGTGTGTGTGTGTGTGTGTGTGTGTGTGTGTGTGTTTTAGAGACGTGGACAGCACTTATCAAGCTACTTAGTTTGGGTTCTAAACACAGGAAGAAACAAAGCCAGAAATAAAGAAGACTAGAAGAATATTAATTCATGCTGAATGTCATTCCCACATGCTAAATCATTAAACTAGATGCAATGAGAGCTCAGAAATAATATTTCATCACAAATTGGACTGTGGTTATGTGATTCTCTTTTCGTCAGAGAGCAAACATGAAAATATGCATTTTGTCCAACGTTTAGAAATAATTTTCCATCTTCTGATGTCTTTGCCAATTTCTGTCTTAAAAGACTTGAAGTATTTGTCATACAGGTCTTTTACTTGCTTGGTTAGAGTTACAAGGGAATATTTTATATTATTTGTGTCTATTGTGAAGGGTACTCTTTCCCTGATTTCTTTCTCAGTCTGCTCATTGTTTATATTTAGGAGGGCTACTGATGTTTTTGAGTTAATCTTGTATCCAACCACTTCACCAAAGGTGCTTATCAGCTGTAGGCATTCCTTGATAGAATTTTTGTGGTCCCTTATGTATACTATCACATCATCTGCAAATAATGATACTTTGAATCCTTCTATCTATCTTTGACAATTTCTATCACTTTGATCTCCTTTACTTGTCTTATTGCCTTATCTGGAACTTCAAGTACTATATTGAATAGATATGAAGAGAGTGGATAGCCTTATCTTTTTCTGATTTTAGTGGAATTTCTTTGTGTTTCTCTCCATTTAATTTGAGGTAGCTATCAGCTTGCTGTATAGTGCTTTTATTATGTTTAGGTATATCCCTGTATCTTTCTAATCTCTCCAAGACTTTTATTATAAAGGGGTTTTGAATTTTGTCAAAGGATTTTTCATCATCTAATGAGATGACCATGTGTTTTTTTTTCTTTTCAGTTTGTTTATATGGTGTGTTACATTGACAGATTTTTGTATGTTGAACCATCCCTGTGTGGGAAGACATTGCTGGCTGGTGGAGGTTTCATTCTGCCATAATTCTAGCACCTTTATCTCTAAGCTCAACAACATGGAACTCCCTCCCTCCCCAGCAAGTCTTCCTGTTCTCTACCTACCTTTATCTGTAGAATATCTCTAGACCTGGAGGTCTAGCCTTATCTAAAAGCTGTCTCTAAAACCAGATGCCTGATTCATCTTTAGCTTGACCTTTGGCACAGAAGACTTGTGCTAGGGGTTCTGTTTAAGGACTCTACTGCCACATACTAAACCTTGTGATATGAGCATGTCACTTAATGCCAATAGGTTTTGTCTCCAGGCTCCCCAGTCCTATATATTCCTCATAATCTGGAATAAAATACAGTTGATTTACTGAAATCTGTCTCCCAGAAGGCTGTCTCCATTCATACTCATGAGCTACCAAAGCTTTCTATCACTCCATCTGCCTCTTTCCCCTCTCAATCTGGTGTCCAACAGGCCCAAGGAGAAAGAGGACCCCCACATCCCTGCATCTCTGGGATGAAGCCTACTTGATCATGGTGGATACTCTTTTTAATGCATTCTTGGATTCACTTTATGAGTATTTTATTGAATACTTTTGCATCAATGTTCACAAGGAAATTTTTCTTTTGTAATTCTAGGATTAACATAGTAAAAATGGCCATCTTAGCAAAAGCAATCTACAGATTCAATGAAATCTCCCATTAAAATCCCAACACAATTCTTACAGATCTTGAAAAAAACAATACTCAACTTCATATGAAAAAACAAAAACACCCAGAATGGCTAAAATAATACTGTACAACAAATGAATTTCTTGAGGTATCACCGTCCCTGATTTCAATCTCTACAACAGAGCTATAGTAATAAACACCACATAGTACTGGCATAAAAACATACAGGTGGATCAATGGAATCAAATCGAAGACTCAGTTGTAAATTCACACACCTATGAACACCTGATTTTTGACAAAGAGGTCAAAATTATATAATCGAAAAAGAAAGCATCTTCAAAAAATTGTGTGGTATAACTAAATGGATATTGGCATGTAGAAGAATGCACATAGATCCATAGCTGTCACTCTGAACAAAACTCAAGTACAAACAGATTAAAGACCTCAACATAAATACAGATACACTGAAAGGGATCAAAGAGAAAGTGGGAAGCAGCCTTGAAAGCACTGGCAAAGGAGACAACTTCCTGAATAGAACACCAATAGTGTAGACACTAAGACTGACAATTATTAAGTGGGACCTCATGAAACTGAAAATCTTCTGTAAGGCAAAGGACTCCATAAAGAGAAGAAAATTGCAGTTGACAGACTGGGAAAGGATCGTCACCAACCCCACATCTGACAGAAGGCTGATTTCCAAGATTAAAAAAAAAAAAAACAAAACAAACAAAAAAACAAAAACAAAAAACAAGAAACCAGACAGGTGTAAGATGGAGTTGCTTTTCCCTGATGGCTAAAGATGTTGAACATTTTTTGAGTGATTCTCTGACATTTGAGATTCTTCTGTTGAGAATTCTCTGTTTAGATCTGTATCCCATTTTTAAATTGAATTATTTGGTTTAAGATGTCCCAGGAATCTATAAGGATGACCCCAGCTAAGACACCTAGCAAGGGGATATATAAGTTGAACTAGCCATTGCCTGTGACCAGGAAAGACTTCCAGTAGAGGTAGCAGGACACCAACACAGCCACATAATCTTCAACCTATAGTCTGTCCTGCCTATGGGATGTGCTGGGGTAAGAATGGCACAGATGTGGGAGTAGCCAACCAATTACTGGTCCAGCCTGAGACCTATGCCATGAGGGTGAGACCACCCCTGACACTGCCTGGAGCCTTAGGAGCCAGAAGTGAGATGGTCCAGAGGCCTAGGAGAGAAATAACCACAACTGGGAAAAATGTCAATATAATTTTGTTTAAAAATATTCTGCTGTCATCATAGATTTGTGTTTAACCCAATCATCATCACAGTGGTCTCACTCAGCAATTGATGGAAACAGATACAGAGATCCACAGCCAAACATTAGGCCATGCTCAAGGAATCCTGATGAAGAAAGGAATGAAGGATTATAGGAGCCAAAGGGGTCAAGAATAAAAGCCACAGAATCAACTAACCTGGACTCACAGGAGCTCAAAGAGACTGAACCAATAACCAGGGAGCCTACATGGAACTAATATAAGCCCTCTGCATATATGAGACAGATTTGTAGCTTGGTCTTCTTGTGGGACTTTGAACAATAGGAGCAGGTGTGGTCTCTGACTCTTTTGCTGGTTTCCAGGCTCATATTCCTCATACTGGGTCACTATGCCCAGCCTTACTACAAGGGAGGTTCTTGGTCTTACTGCAACTTGATATGCCATGTTTTGTTGATGTCCATGGGATGCATGCCCCTTTATAAATAGAAACTGAGGAGGAGTGGATTGGGAGGGGAGGGGAGAGGTGGGGAGAAGGACTAGGAGAGAATAGGGAGGGGAAACTGCAGCCGGGATGTAAAATAAATTTTAAAAAAGTTTAGAAATAATTTTCTGATGTTATGGTACTTCAAAATGTTTCAAAGCCAGAATGATTTAAGAAACACACATACACACACACACACACACACACACACACACACACACAAACACACCACACATTCATACACAAACAAAAAACAGTGAGTTAGAGAAAAAAATGGTGTACCCCAAATACCTCTGGTTTTATGTTGTTGAAATTGAAACAATATCAAGGTGAAACAAGTTACTAAGACAATGGACTGATCTGGATGGGGCCTAGAATACTAGGAACAGCATGGCATTAGTAAGGGGAAGTATCTTTTTGCTTTTATTATGATTACTTATTTAGTGATCTATAGTCCATAAAACCACAATTTTACAACATCATAGACTGTCACTGAATTTCCATTGCTTCTATTCTATTCTATAATAACTATTAAGTGCAACAAGTGATAAGGAATCCCATAAAAATCTCTCATTTTTTGTAAAATATATAAAATATTTATACAGAATTTGTTGTGCTGATTGTAAATAGAACATATCTCATTTTTATAGTGTTTCAATAAACACTATCCAATAACATCTTACCCCCTAATTTCCCAAGTTTATCAGGAAAAAATAGGAGAGATACCATTCAGGCAAAACCTCAAATGAATTGATAATGTTCAGTGGTTGAAAATACAAAGAGATGTTCATCTATTGGAAATACAGTTAGGAAAAAACCCATTAAGATAAAGTTTCTAATTTGAAAACAGAAGAAGATAGCGGAAATCACATTATTGGGTGTTTGCAAGTTAAAGGATAAAAACCATTAAAGACAATTACTATCTTTGTTTTCCACAGCCTGTGAAGTGCCTGTAAGTCAAGGCAAACCAGAAACAACATTTTCTGGAAAATATTTTCAATTTTTAAGTCAGAAATATTTAAATCAGAAACCTTTGATGTCAATTTGCTTTTACTTAGTGTATGTGTTTCTCTGGGAATTTTATGACCTCATACATTTCTAAATGCCAATGCTAGGAAAATACTTTAAGTAGTGTACAACCCAATTGTTTACTTATTAGATGCCAACAAATATTTTCAGTTCATTTAAGAGGTAAAATTTGCTATTAAATTGCATAAAAATGTGATAAGTTTGACTTTCTAATTTTTAATTTAAATGTTCAATACTTCTACCAGTTGAATTAATGTTTACAAACCAAGTGATAGATTATATTTGTATGCTCTAATCTAAAATTAATTTGTAAAGATGAAAATTATGTTTTGCAACCAAGTGAGTTTTTTGTATAATTATTCCATTTATTTTCTTTCTTAATATATCAATGAGAAGAGGCAATATATTCTAGTAAGAATAATGTTACCTAATAAACAATTGATTTAGTGTTCTGATCAAAGAGAAAACCTTCATTGTTTCAAAGTTTAATAATTACATTGTTGCTGGGTGGTGGTGGCGCACGCCTTTAATCCCAGCACTCGGGAGGCAGAGCCAGGCGGATCTCTGTGAGTTCGAGGCCAGCCTGGGCTACCAAGAGAGTCCCAGGAAAGGTGCAAAGCTACACAGAGAAACCCTGTCTTGAAAAACCAAAAAAAAAAAAAAAATTACATTGTTAAAAATCTTCATCATAGTAGAAGCCTTTAAAGCAATATATTATTATTATTAAAGTATTGGACTAAACAGTAGTATATTCATAACTGTCTATGGAAATATCAAGTTTAGTTTTATGCATATATATATATATGTGTGTGTGTGTGTGTGTGTGTGTGTGTGTGTGTGTGTGTGTGTGTATGAATACTTCTGTGTGTAAGATTTTTATATGTACATGTAGGAAGACCATGGAGACACTTGAGTATGAAGGTCAAGATCAAACTCAGTTGTCATCTTCAGGAAGACTTACAACCTTCTTTTAGACTGGAGCTCTCATTGGCCTGGAGCCCACCAATTAAGTTAGACTGGCTGGAAAGTGAACCCCAAAGAACCTCTCATATCAGTCTCCCCAGGACTGGGTTCATAAAAATGGCACCATGCTCAACATTTACCAGGATGCTGAAGATCAAACACAAGTCTTCACACTTAGGAGACAAGTGCATTACCACCTAAGCTATCTCCTTGGTCGATAGGGTATTATTTTAGCTTCTAAATTCCAGGATATCATTCTGGATACTATGTATGTGCATGCCAAGTGTTTATTTCAATTAAAATCAAAGAACATCAAAGTAATTTTTGACATTTGAATATTTGCATATTTAATTAAATATATACAATTTATCTCAGTGTAAAAAGATCACGTTATATGCTCCACTTTTGCCTAAGCACTGTGGCTACTAGTTCACTAAAAAGACAACTGTCTGTACCATAATAACAAATTACAAAGAAATTATACACTTCCCTCCACTACTATAAGGAAGAAATGTTGGTCAATTATTTTTGTAAAATCAAACCAAACTAGTATCTGGCTACCACATCAACTAAAATCCACTCTTTATTGGGATCTTTGAATGATTAGAATCAACCCTTACTAACACACAATCTTGCATGAATTTGTAAGTATAAAACTGACCTTCTGTTTTTTTCTGATCACCAGATAAAACTGAAGGTTATTCTTTTTATCTATTTTCATCATTTGACTCTGAATGTTTAAGCTTATTTCTGTGCATGGGTGTATTACAATTGCTTTTTCTATGGCTTCACTGCCTTTGCATGTTTTTATTAAAGAACTTGTTTACACCGGGCGGTGGTGACCCACGCCTTTAATCCCAACACTCGGGAGGCAGAGGCAGGTGGATCTCTGTGAGTTCGAGGCCAGCCTGGGCTACCAAGTGAGTTCCAGGAAAAAAAAAAAAAGAACTTGTTTACATTGACATTTTGCTTAGTAATATGGTCCTTGATTTGTGGACTTATGTGCTACAATTTATGGGAAAGGGATTTGGCAGTATAATTAAATTTGAGCCTTGTAATGTTATAATACCTTTACCTATTCGAGTTCAATCTCATGAGCATTTAAAGACAGAGCTTCTTCTGGCTCAAAAAGAGTAGATGTGGCAGGAGAAAAGGAATTTAAAGTATGAGTGCTGTTTTGCGCAGTAGTGTTTAGAAGATACCAGACTTTGTTGACTACCCAAGGGAGACCTTACCCCCTTACATCCACTGAGGAGTGGCTGGGGGGAGGGGATGGAGAGAGGAGGGGCCAGAAAAAGGGGGGAGGGAGAATTAACTGGGGATGGTATATAAAATGAAAAAAAAATAAATTAAAAAAAAGATGTAGGGGGCAGTGTAAGGAAGAACACTCGTGGCATTCAAAAGCTGAGAGACTGGGTTCTGTTATTGGTCTTGCACTCTGCTACTTTGCTGAGAGTGTTTATCAATTCCAAGCATTTTCTGGAGGGTAGAGCATAGGGTTTCTTACATATAGGATCATATATTCTGCAAGCAGATAATTTGACCCAACTTTTTCATGTTTGTATCTCTTTTATTTATGTCTTTTCCTTCAGTGCTCTAGCTTCAAGCATTCTACAAAATAAGGAGGTGGAAGGAACTGAATACCTTGGTCTCTTTCCTGGTTATACTGAGAATTCTTTGACTTATTCTCAATTTGATGTAATGTTGGCTATAGGTTTGTTATGTCTAGCCTTTACTATGATGAAGCATGTTCCTTTTGTTCCCAGTTTCTTCATGTTTTCCTTACAATGAAGAACCATTGGACTCCGCTGAATCTCTTCATATGATCACATTATTTCTGTCCTTGATCATACCTCATGATGTATTACAGTTATTGTTTTGAGTGTATTTGACCATCTTGCATCCCTGAAATAAAAGCACCTTAATCATACTGAATAATTATTTTGGTAAGCTGCTGAGTTCAATTTGTAAATACCTTACTGAGAGTTTTTTCATGCATATTCATAAAGATAAGTCTATTATAATTTTTTATTTATATTATTTTTTATTTATATTATTGCTTTGTAATCAGGGAAAATTTAGCTTTTTAAAATGAATCAGGTATTAGTCAATTCATTTCTGTTTTATGGAAAAGTTTGAGTCCTGAGTATATCTTCCAAAGACTTTCAATCAATATATCCTAGAGGTACATACACATCTGTTTACTTCAGAAATAGTCACAGTACACAAATTATTGAATTGGGTTAGGTGACCAAATTAACAAATAAAGAATATGTGGTATATATAAACAATGAAGTTTAATTTTCTTTGAAAATCATAGTATTGCATTTACGTGACAATTAATTGCAATCAACATTTCAGCATGGAGGGATAAGAGGCATTAGCGCCTCCACTCCTGAGTAGCTATTGACTATTGATGGTCGCTACAGGAGGGAAAGTCTGATTCTTTAGGTGTGTGGTTCTTGGCAAGGTCAAAAATGTTCCAGTGGATGGTCACACACCCTTGAATATATGGGCAGCACAAATTGGACTCAATAGGTTATTATCAAATAGCTCATGAAATTATTATATTATGAAATATATCTAAATGAGCATCAAAGAGAGTTCTTCACCATAGTACCCTGAGGAGAGATCCAAAAAGATAAGTTATTGGGTTTGACATTTCAATACCCAAAGAAAAGCAGACTTGCTTAGACTTGCTAGGACCAATAAACTTTTGAAAAATAAATTGTTATTGTTTTTTTGGTTTTTTTTAATTTTTATTTTTATTTTGCAATACAATTCAGATCTCAGTCCATGGGGGAGGCTTTGCCCGGGAGGAGGTGGGAATGGAATTGTTATTGTTCTAAGTCAGTAACTTTGTGAAATTTTTATTTTACCATAGTATTAAATATATTATTAAATGTAATTATATCTATATCTTCTTGGGTAGGGATTTCTTGCTCTTGATTCTACCCTGGGTTTTACTGTCTTTCAGTCATGAAATAATGAACTGTCTTGATCAAATAGACAGCTCTATCCTTTTATATTTTTGATCCTGTAATGAGATAATTCATATTTAATCTATTTTGAAGAATTATATGAGAATTTATGATAAAAGAAATGTAAACTAAGATCTCCAAGCAAAATCAAACAAAACCTACAAAACCACACAAGTAGGATGGCAAGGAATGGTATCGCTATAGTTTGGTGTGGCAAGTTAAAATATTTGCACACAAAAAGAACTGAGCATTTCTGCCAGACAAAATAAAGAAAAGCCGTGATTCCTTAAGTAGGGCTCATATCTAGAAGTATGAAATGATACAATCATCAAAAAGTGTCTATTCACATAATTTTTACTTTAGGAAGTATTGAAAGTTATTATAAAATTCCCTTGTGAGGAGAGTAGAGGTACTGCATCTATTGCTATTACTCATATCAGGTCTCTGTCATTAGTAAACACATTGCTATGTTAAGTATGTATTTTTTTTGATTATTTGAAGATTTTATTTTATTCATCTATTTATTTTACATCCTGGCCACAGCCTCCCCTCATCCTCCCTTCTCAGCTCCATCTCTCCATTCCCCTCCCACCTCACAATCTCCTCCTCTTTCATCTCCATCCAGAAAAGGGCAGCTCTCCTTCCTATAAGTATCAATAAAACATGGCATATCAAATTTCAGTAAGACTAAGCTCCTCCCTATGTATTTAGAATGGGCAAGGCAACCCAGTATGAGAGGGTACATATTTTATATACACATACACAAAAGGAGGCCAGAGTAGTTTGACTTTATTTATTTTGCAAATGTTATAAAATTAATTAGCATACTAAGCATAATAATAAATATACTAAGATAATTCATTGCTGTGTTAACTTGCCTAAGTCACCTCACTTGGAGTTTGACTGGGCAGATAGAACAATTAAATTCTAGCTCAAATCACCACCTGCCAACATTAACAGTAGTAATCTGAGATGTATCCACTCAACTCCATCTCTAGGTAACTAAACAAATATGCTGCCACGCGAGAGATTTAAAAACAAGTTTGCATATCTCTGGATAAAATATGATTGAAGTACTTGAGGGTGAACTATTTTCTCTCAAATGTCATGCTTGTAAAAAACAGACACATTGACTAAAGGAATGAAAATGACGACACTGATATAAACCCATACATTTATGGACATCTGCTTTTGCGTTTTTTTTTTAATAAATAGGCCAGAAATAAATACACACTGAAAAAAAGACAGTATGTTCAACAAAGATTCTGGTCAACTTGGATGCTTTCACGTAGAAGAACTCAAACACATCCATACTTACCGCCCTGCAGAAATTTCAACTCCAACTCAATCAAAGATCTCAACATAAAACCAGGTACACTGAATCAGATAGAAGGGAGAAAATTCTTGAACACCGTGGCACAGGAAAAGGCCTTCTGAAAAACACACTGCTAGCACATGCAGTAACAGCAGCAACTAATAAGTGGGACCTCTTGAAACTAAAGATTCCGTATGACAAAGGGCACCATCACTAAGACAAAGAGGCAGCCTACAGAATGGGAAAAGAGTTTACCAGCTTCCCATTTGATAGAAGGCTAATATCCAAAAAAGTAGATGTACAAAAAAATCTGGTACAGATCTAAACAGAATCATCAGGAGGAAACTCAAATAGCTGAGAAACACTTAAAGAAATGTTCAAAGTCTTTAGAAATCAGAGAAATGCAAATCAAAATTACTTTGAGATTTCATATTATTCCTGTCAGAATGTCTAAGACTAATAAAATAAATGACAGTTCATTCTGATGAGGATGTAGAGTAAGAGGAACACTCAACTGTTGCCATATGGGAGTGCAAACATGTACAACCACTACAGAAATCAATGTGGCAGTTCCTCAGGAAGGTGGAATATAATCTACCTAAGGATCCAACTGTACCACTCTTGGGCATATACACAAAGGATGCTTCATCTTACTGTGTTCATTGCTGCTCTACTAGTAATAGAAATTAGAAACAACTTAATGTGATATATTATTTACACAATAGAATATCACTCTACCACAAAAAATTGAAATCATGAAATTTGCAGGTAAATGGATGGAACTAGAAAAAATATTAAGTAAGGTAATTCAAATTCAGAAAGGCAAATAAAGCATATATTTGTTTATATGTAGATAATAGCTGTTAAGTTAAAGATAACCAAGATATAAACCATAGACCCACAGAGGTGAGATATAAAGACTAAATGAAGACAGATAATTATCTCTAGGTAGGGGAAATAAAAGTTATTTATGAATGAGGAGGAGGCTAGAACAGGAGGATCAAGTGGTTAGGGGGATGAAACGGGATGAGGGAGGGAATGCGGGGTGAGGAGACAGTTACAAATAACAGCCAATTGAGGGGTAGTATGACATCCTTACAGTAAAAACTTAAACAATTTTTTGTAAATATATATATATATATATATATATATATATATATATATGAATATCTAAATAAAATCCCCAAATAATAGGGGATAGAGAGGTCCAACTTGCTCTCTCTTGTAACTAATACTAGTATTGGGCTACATGTAGTTGAGTTGATGTCCTAAGGGTATCAAATGATAACCCACAAACAACTCTGTTGTTTCAAAGATTGTAGGTTACTCTCCATATACTTATGGTAAGGCCCAATTGCTGAAGACAACACTTACATTACTCAATGATCATGGAGAAGTAGAGCTTGTATATACACAGAGTCTTCACCCCTATGTGCTAGCATTTTTTGGTACATGAAGATCTGCATGCTACCAAAGGTAAACTGTGAACATCAGCCCAGTCACAAAAACTTTGATCAAAGAATGGTGTCCTGCCTGCAAGATAATGCTAGTAGAATGATGGCACAAGCCTTGTACCTAACCAATATCTGATTTGATTTAAGTCTTACTCCATGAGATGGAACTTATACTTGACACTGTTTGGGTGACCATGAGGTTGAGTCTAGATAACCCAACTAACTAGGTTAAAACCAAATATTACTTTCTGCTAAATTAACTGAACTGAGCAATAAAATGACGTTCTACTATATTTATAGTTCAATGTCTTATTCAGTCATCATCAGAGAAGATTCCTTCTGAATCAGATGGGAAAAAAACTGGAGATCACAAAAAATATTATGCAGGGAATGAGTGAACTTGGAACACTCAGCCCCCCAAAAGGCTCTGTCCCTCAAATCCCTCCCCTCATGACTCAGGGAACTCTGAGAAAGAGGAAGTAAAAAATGTAAGAGCCAGAGGGGAAGAAAGGACACCAAGAAAACTAGGTCCTTTAAATCTCAATTAACAGGATCACTGCACATATGAACTCACAGAGACTGTAGAAGCATGCACAGGACCTGCATGGGTCTGTATCAGACTGGTTACTAGAGTTAAAAGAAGTGGACACACGCCCCCATCCTAAACCCTTAAGCTATCTCCAATTGATTATTATACTGAAATGAAAACTACCTGTGGTAATTTAAATAGGTTAGACTCAAACTCTTGTGTTTGAATGCTTGTCCCATTGGAAGTGTCATGATTAGGAGGTATGGCCTTGTTGGAATAGGTGTGATCTTGTTGGAGGAAATGTGTCACTGTGGGGGCAGACTTTTAAGATCTTATATATGCTCAAGCTATGCCCAGTAAGTCTCTCTTTCTGCTGCCAGTAGATCAAGATGCAGAATTCTCAATTTTTTCTCCAGCACCATGTTTGCCTGCAAGCCACCACATCCCACAATGATGATAATGGACTGAAGCTCAGAAACTGTAAGCCAGGTCCAACTAAATGTTTGTCTTTATAAGAGCTGCCATGGTCATGGTGTCTCTTCACAGCAATAGAAATTCTAGCTAAAACACTATGTTTTCTCCAAGGGACTCTTACTGGAGACACAAACTACTCTTAAGGATAGGCTGCATACCCAGCAATAGATGGCCAAAAGAATATGAATTTAAAGGGCATTTTTGGAGTTTCCTTGTCTCATAGTGCTATGTCAGGGCTATTCCTTTATAAACTATATAATTTTTAAAATTATATATATATATATATATAAAATATACATATGTATATATACATATACATATACACTCACCTTCAGTTTAATTAAAAATCACACATACACACACATATTTTTTTACTCGTGGCTATTTCCAATTTCAATAGTGCAGTAATGAGCATGGTTGAGCAAGTGTCTCTGTGGCAAGATGAAGCATTCTTTGGGTATATACCCAAGAGTGGTATAGATGAATCTTGAGGAAGAATGATTCTTATCTTCTGAGGATATTTTTTTCTCCCTTTTTAGTCTACAGGCCCCTAAGGCGTATAGTATGACTTCAAGTGGTACCAGCAATGGTCTGGTGGTCCTAGTCGATCAATCTGTCCAAGCCATGAGGGGCAAGCCAGAAGGTGCTTTGCTTCATGCCCTCTGCATCAGGTCCTGCATCCAGGTTCCTGCCCTGCTTGAGTTCCTGTCTTTACTTCCTTTGATGATGAACTGTGATAAGGAAGTCTAAGCAAAATAAACCCTCTCCTCCTCCACATGTTGCTTTATGTCATAGTGCTTCATCACAGCAACAGTAACCCTACCTCACTCAAACCTACCTAGCACGGAGGTGTTCACTTGGACATTCCACGTGGATCAAGTTCTCTCCTGCAGAAAACATTTACTCATCAAGAAAATATGAGGTCAATAAAAGTGTGTTGAGAGTTTGAAGATGGCCACTTCTGAAAGTACTTGCTTTTTTGCATTTGTTTGTCTAAAAGTAAAAAATTGCTGATATATACTTCATATTAAGTCAATGCATACACTAATAAATCACTAACAATTTAGCAGTAGGCAGTATATCAATTCTTGGCAGTGTGCTGTGGGTAAAGTAAGGATTTGTAACTTTAGCACCCTCATCCAAGTGGCTTAGAAAATAACGTGACAAATATCTACTTGAATTCGTACTTCTGTGAGTTCTACTGCAAAGATGTGGAAACATCTAAAACACGGAAATACAGCATTTCCAAAGAGCCTTTCACAGTGGAAGGCTCTACTAGTACAGCTGTCATTTCTGATGGCAGAATTCCAAAGCCAGCAGGGCCAGAGAGGGCCTGCATAGATGGATGCAATGATCCAGAACATCATGCAAGAAGGAGAACTTCCAAGCATTCCAGAATATATGCAAAACTTGGAAAATGACAGTCTAAGTGTGACCTTTAAATTTGGAGGGACTGCGCTAAAAAGAAAGTAATAAAAATCTCATGTATTTAAATTTTCATCCTTCTTAACCAGCAACATTTTATTTTTTCTGTGATATTTCTCAATAGTCTGTTAGTCAAGAAAACAAAGTAATTGCTCATGGTCTACAACATGCATCGGTTTGTATATTCTGAAAACTTAAACTTAGTAACAGGTTGCAGATTCCGATACTCACATAGTGCAGAAGAGCCACTGCTAATGAGTGAAGCCCATTTGCCAAGTTAGAGTTCAAGGATTCCAATTATATTGCAGATGCCCTGTTTGCCAATGCCAAGAATTCAATTTCCAGTAACAATAAAGGGGTATGTTGGAGTTACGGGTAGAACTTTTAAAGTTTCTCAACTTTCAGTGCATGCACATTCACTCATTTTCTACTCTTAATTGCCGTTATTTTCAGGCAGCAGTAGTTAGCTTTTGTTGTGGAATGATAAATAGGACAGATGATTCAGACACAATTCAGGGAAGACCCACTTCCTGTAAATACGATACTGTTTTGCAAGCAAAGTTAACAATGAAAATTATAATGACACATGAGTACAGTCCTAATGACATACCACACAGTGATGTGCCACTGTGACTGCAAGGCTCTCTCTCCCGTTGACTCTCTCTCTCCTCATCTAATGTTAGCCATGTATTAAAGACTACTGTATATTTAACAACTGAAAGTAGATTAATATTTTAACCAATTTTGGGGGGAATAGTGGAGACAGATTTTCTCTGTGGAGCCCTGGCAGCCCTGCAACTTGATTTTTAGACCAGGCTGGCCTCCAACTCAGAGATCCACCTGACTCTGCCTCCAGACTGCTGGGACTTAAAGTATGTGCCACCACCCCCAGCATTAACCAAACTTTTGACCACTTTCTTGATTATAAATCACCTTGGTATTTTCTGTGGTTTGCCTTATTCATTTGTAGATCAAATATTAAACAGAATGTACCCGAGTGTTTAAAATTAATTAAATTATTATTACATGCAGTGGTGAATGTGGAATAGTGATAAGAAGTGCATGTTTAATAAATATTTTATGATAACATTTTGTGGACTATTTATTCATTATTAATATTATATAATTTTTATTTATTTGTTTAATGTATATGATGTTTTGCCAGCATGTATGTTCATGTACCATGTGTATGTTTTGTGCTGGGAGAGGTGAGAACAGGGCATCAGATCTACTGGAAATGGAGTTACAGATAGGTGTAAGCTGCCATGTGGGTGCTGAGAATCAACCCAATTTCTCTGGAAAATCAGCCTTTGCTGTTGACCACCGAGTCATCTCTCCAGGCTCAATATTTATAGTTTAATGTGATTCTCTTTATAACTTATATAATAATCTTGTGATAAGATGTATACTTTTGTGATCATCTACAGCAACTAATCTTTGAGAATGTATTTACTGCTCAGTGACTTGAACATTGTCAGAAATCAAAATCATGTGGGGTGAGGGTGCCAGAATGTATATGACAAAGAACTTTTTTGTAGAGCTAAACATGGGGATGTTGAATGGTATTTGGACACACTGTGACACCTGAGACTGGGTTGATAAAGTTAACCTTGATGGGGGCAGCACCAGTGACTAGTTGACAAGAATTAGTCCTAGAGAATACAGAGAACCCAGGATACAGAGATGCACAGGAAGTAGTGGGGAGGTACTTGGAGATCGGGTGGTGTTTCTTCAGCCTTCTTTGTCTAGGAAGTGTGGAGAGAAGTTCAGTTGGTCACTCCTCTATGTCTTCATTGATCTATCAGGTTTTAACCCCAATATTTGACTCCAGAATCTTTATTGATAACAGGACATACATAGAAAAAAACACAATGGGGATGCTAATTTCAGGATTTCCGGAGACCATTAGGGCATTATGAAACAAAATGTTGACCCCTCTAGAATTTACAAACCCCAGATATGCAAAGAAGACCTTGAATAAACAATTACCTACAGAATTATGTGTAGGAGGGTTGTGTGAAGCCTAATGTTTGAAAGGAAGACTGACTTACTAATGATGAATTTTATATCTAAATGTTAAACAAACTTCACATTTTCCGAAATATTGTATTCCTACCATAGTATCAAACAGCCCCATTAAGTAACTAAGGGGAAGGCTGTGCATGAGGTTTGGAATCGTGTCAGGGCAATAGCAGCTGCTTTGGACAGCTGGGGGTAAATCACTTCAGGACAGACCATAGTCAAGGAGAACAACTGTTGCATCAGAATGGTGGAAATGTAGCCCAGTGGGTTTTCGTACATGTGCACTCTTGTAGTTTAACCCTATCATTGATGACATCTTACTATTTGTTTATTAATATTTAAGTTACTAATTACTAAATAGCACCAGCCACCATCGATGTTTTATTATAAATCATTTAGCATAAATCTATTTGTCCAATATTTATAACATAATTCTAGGGGAACAACCTAAGGCATATTATGCTCTGCTAATTAGTTATAATCTCAGAAACTACACCAATTTTAAAGCTTTATAAGTCTAAGTGTTTTAATTCCATCATCTGTGTCAGCAGCTGGCTAATCACCCAGTAAACAAAACTATCTATAAAATTATACAAAAACATATTCATGACAGTTAAATTTCTAATGAAAAGGTATGACTTTAATTTGGAAAATCAGTCTCTATATTTTTTCCTGTCAGTCCAACATAACTTTAAAATATGTGATGTGTATGTAGAAAGTAAGGTAATAAATACAGTTAAGCCAAATAACTAAATTTTAAACATCCCTTAAGTAACACTTCATAAAATTCAAGTTAATTAATGAGCAAGTTCATAAGCATTTTATAATAATATTTTGTGTTCTGTATATCAATCCAGAGTCTCAAAATAGTGTCTCCTGTCACAAGTTAACTTGCTCAATTTATCAGTGTTTCACTGTGATACAATATGTGGATTAATTCAGTTAGCCACAGCATTGTTTTAAATATTAGTATTGTCTATTCATAGCATGCATAAATCTATGGTTATTCATGTTATCTACAATAAACTGAGTTTTCAAAATACAAATAAAACCATCTGTTGTATATAAAACTTGTTTTATTCTTTTTAGCAGACACATTTTTCTTTGAAACAGCAAAAATGCTTTAATCAGTTATCTGTGTTTAGACTATGAGATTATTTTCTGATTTTTCTTTTCTGTTTTTGTTGCTGTTGGTATTTTGTCATGAGATAGGGTCTGAAATATCTGAAGTTAACCTCAGTCTTGATGTGCAGCCAAGGACCATGACTTTCACATTATTCTGCCTCTGCTTCACAAATGTTGGGGTTATAGACATGTGTTTCTTATTTTTCACTACATGAAAGTCCTACATGAGTGAATCAATTATCACAAAGTTGAAATATTTCTCTAAATTAATTTTAAAGGGAAGGAATTAAAGTAAGTATGACATGTTTTGGGGACTACTGAATATTTGAGAACTTTGTTTGGAATTTTGTTGAGAACTTAACATCAAGGATGTTTGATTTGATCAACCTCCGCCTCCCAAAATGCAAGGTGCCACAAATCTTTTGATTAACTATTACATCAATAACATTTTATTAAGATAATCAATAACAAATTATTGAATAAATAACAAATAGAATATAAAATTGAGTTTAGATTCACATAGCAATTTAGAAAACATCAATGAAAGGTAAATACTGTTCACTAATAGGTAGTAAAATTAATATGATATATACTTCTTTCCCATGCCTTGCTGATACAAAAAATAGAAAGAAAATATATTCTGTATATAGAGATTCTTATGAAAAGTAATAAGCCAAGTCAATTCTTTCAAATAAACACAAAATCTATTAAAGTTTCACAAAAAAAATGCAGATAAGTTACGGCTTAACACATATGCTGATAAAGAGAGTGGTATTTGTAAAGGAAATGGGTAAGAAAGCAGAATTAAAAATACTCTGTGGTTGCTTTAGAACGGGAGAAGAATAATGGAATTTGGGCCTTCCCTAGAGTTCAGAAGAAGCATGGCTGCCGGTCCCAGGGGGCTCTGTAGTGTGGGCTGAAGTGCAAAGCTCTGCTATTTGTCAATAAGCCTTTGGCTATTTGTGCATTGTAAGCAGATGTTCTTATAATGCTATATTCAAGTAAAAAAAGACTACTAGAATTTTTATAAGTTTCAGCAGTCCTTTAACACAAGGTTCTGAAAAGTTAATGTCTTTTTTTTTTTTTTTTTTTGAGACAGGGTTTCTCTGTGTAGCTTTGCGCCTTTCCTGGAACTCACTTGGTAGTCCAGGCTGGCCTCGAACTCACAGAGATCCGCCTGGCTCTGCCTCCCGAGTGCTGGGATTAAAGGCGTGCGCCACCACCGCCCGGCTAAGTTAATGTCTTTTTAAAATAAATGTTTATTTATCTATTTTACATCCCAGTCACAGTTTCCCCTCCCTCCTCTCATGCCAGTGCCCCCCAACCTTGCTCTGTTCCCACCCTCCAATCCACTCCTCCTCCGTTTATGTTTAGGAAAGGGCAAGATTTCTTCGTTTATATTTTATTACCCTGGTCATAGCACAGCTAAGTCCAAGACAGAGAACTAAGAATAAGTTGCTTGTCACGCATGTGGTAAACCTTACCTTTCAAAGTCGTGTTACAGAAGGTGCATGTGTAGCCAATGGGAACTAATACTGGCTGTTCAGTGTATCTGACTCTTGTCCATGAAAGAGGGTGGAAGATCCAGTGTTTGGCATGGAGAGTCCACGGGCAGAAACTGCTGTGCACAAAGCATACATGCTTGCGTTTGCTCCTGATTTTTGTTTTAGTTGTGTGTTATATGTGTGGTTGCTTTTTTATATTTGGTATTTAACCTTTAGGCTTCCCTTTCTCTCCACATTCCCCTTCAAATGCTAGTTTTTCTGGTTCCCCTGATACTGTCTTGTTTTTATTTTCTTTTCCTTCTTAACATTCTAAACCCAGAGGAAAATCATTTAGCCTCCACGCACCTTCCTTCCAGCTCAAGGCAATCCTTCATATTGATTATGAAAGAACTGAAGATATGCATAATTATATGCACCTGAGTGAAAAATGGCAGGTTGCAAAGCTAGCGAAAGTCTTAACATAGATGCAACATGCTCTAGCAGTCATGAACCTGAGCATTGCATCTGGCTCTATTACTTACTTTGCAAAGTAATCATTGGAAAATCCTTACCTTACTCTGAAATTCAATTTCCACTTTCACAAAATCAAGAAAAATGTAGTTCTATTCCCTGTTTCATTGGGGTTTTGTGCACTCATTCAGTCCTTCATTTATACATTTATTATTTGTTTATTTATTGAGTGCTGCTTGTTATACACCAGGCTGTTGTAAGAGCCAAATAAAAACTAAATATATAAAGTACTTAAAACCGAAAATCTGGTGCATACTGTACTATTTTCAGGTTGTTGATTCTCATGGTGCAGTAATGTCCTTGCACCTAGGCAGAAGAAGTCTGGAGAATCAGTTCTGTAATAATACAGTGTCAACTAGGCTGGCAATACTGCTCTGTGTTCCATTCACAGTGATTCTTATGGCATGCAGTGTGTTTTCAGGGTAGCTTTCTGTGGGAGAGATGAGTCAAGTTGTCAGGACTGGGTGCTGGAGAAGAGCCATAGCATTTGATCCATTTCCTTCCTTCATTTTTTTTGCCTTTCCACCTTGAAAATTCTCAGATACGTCTACTTCTGGCACCTTCTTATCCAAATATCTTACAACGAGCAACAAAAGATGCTCTCTCATCTCACTGTGAACCTGCACCGCTGACAGTTGTTCCAGCTTAAAGGAAATAAAAATAACCAGGGTCTAATTAGACGGAATACAGCCAGTAGGCAGATTCTACTTTGCACTGTCATTTGATAAAAGAAACCTCAAAGTGCTATTCTGAAAATCTTATTATAATTGAACTTCATTACATACTTTGGTGCCAACTTTGGTGTCAAAAGGCAAAGTCAATCATTTCCACGTGTTTGGGCTAGTCCTCTTTCTCTTCTGTGTGAGGACTTTGATGAGAACCTTTATCTCTTTAAGACTGACTTTATTATAAAAAAAAATACTTAATATATTAAAAATCCATAATAATACTAAAATAATGTTCTAGCATTGTAAAGATAGAAATATTGGTTACTATTAATCTGAATTGGAATATGTGTCTACTTTCTAATTTTATCTGAGTAAAAATGATTTTTATATAGAGAATGCTAATGATATTTTTTTTAAATTCTTGGAATTAAAAGTTTAAAAACCTACAAGCTAAAATTTTAAAATGGTTTTAAGACAACTAGTCATATATAGAAAGAGAATCATGATAACATACAGGTTCAAAGTTTTTATAACTAGCTAGTACATGTTTCCTATCCCTACAACATATGTTTTATGTATCAAATAATAACAAACATTATGAATCATGAAAGACAAAAACATGAAACTGAGGTAGACAATCAAATCACCAATTAATTTGGCTAAATGTATCAAAAGTTGTTATTTCACTAACCCTGCAAACAGCTGTGCTGTCACATTTGTGCTAAAGCTAAGAATAAATATAAAATATTTGGGATAAATTTTATAAAATCTATTGTCATATTTATTGCTTTTGGGATAAGGATGAACATCCTCCTGTGAACTATAGATGCACATATAGTGAGGTGTACGTCTATTTTAATGTCAGTTTGTTTTAATAATTGACACATGGTAATAGTACCACATGTACTAATAATGTATGCCCTTCCTAGCCTACCTGACAAATGATTCAGAACAGAAACAATTTTGATTATCCCTCATCAGATATGAAGGAAGACTTACAGAGCAGATAAAATCATTATTAATAATTAATAGAGAGTTTGGATCTAGATGAATAAAAATGTGTCAAAGGCAAGTATGCAAGTAAGTTAAGACTGGGTGAGGGGAAATTGATCATGAGTTTTGATATTTCATATAAAGTTTGAACTGATGCTACTACAAGTCACTGGCAGGACCTAGCCAAATTAGAAATGCATTCATTGAGTTAGAGGAGATATCAATGGCTGAGGTATGTATTTCATAGTAGGGTTATGACAGTTAAAATCTTAGCTGAGAGGAATTGATTTGAAGCAGCTGTAAAGGACAAATAACATCAACTTGACATTAAAATGTATGCATATGCACTTAATTTTCATATTGAGAAAATGTATAATTATGAATCATTTATATATGAGAGGCCAGAATAAACATCTTTGATGATGTTTGTGTTAAGTTTTGTCACTTCAGATTTAATCCAGGTATGTTGTTTTTAAAATAAGGTCAATTATAGATTCCATGATTGCGAAGTTTGCTGTAAGGCATGCATACACATTTAGTATGATAAACCAAAATGACAAGTAGGAAATATTTATCTTATTTTTGTGAACTCAGATGCCTAGCATTATAAATACCCTATGCCCATGAGAATCATCAATACCCTTACCTCTTCTGAAATCACAATGAATTTATGAAACAATAAAATATGGACATGAACAAAGTAATTAGATTATCAATCAACAGTAGCTTGCTTTTGTTGTCAATGTTTTCTGTTTATCAAATAGAATACACTGAGAATTCTCAATCAGTTTCCTGTAAATCCAAACCCTATGCCTGTACTTTATTTCTCCATCTGGTTTATTGTTTAAATTTTACCATTATAATGCTCATTAACACTAATTTTTTCTTAAAAATTTCTCTAGGGTAAACCAAAGAGCTTGTGTGAGCAAACAATAAAAGTCTTGCTACATTACCCCTTTAGAGTTCAGAAACCAGTCCCACAGAACCATAGAAAAGAATCAGGCTTTCTCCTGCAGCCTCTACCGATTTTGCACTCAAGCTGCTTGATCCCCAGAGAGTGGCCCAGCAGTTAGCTGGTGGCTTATACCATTTATAGAAGTGTATTGACAGAGCAGTTCCTTCCCCAGACGATTTCATTCTGTCTCCAATCATAATATTTTCCTCGAACTTTATGACACTGTTATTAGAAATTTTTGGATCTAGATAAGCTACTTTGAAATTTGTAAGAAAGTAAAAAATGGCTTAAGACATCAAGTGTGCTTGAGGTTTTGAATACATGATGGATGGTGATATGCTTTGTAACTGCTTAGCATATAATAATCACATTCTTTAATTGTTTCATATAATTGATTTCTGAAGTAAGTGCTATATTGAGAAAAGAAATGAATACCCAATTAGCATATTTCTCTACAAGTTATTGAGAAACCTTACTAAATTTTGTAAGGGGACACTCTAGTAAGTTCTCAAAATTGCAGAGAAAATGGAAGAAAAAGAGAGAGAGAGAGAGAGAGAGAGAGAGAGAGAGAGAGAGAGAGAGAGAGAGAGAGAGATTAACTACCACAGCCATATATTCATGAGGCAGATATGTTTAATAGATACCACTGTGCTCTATTTTATAAGTTAAAAATGTTTTCAATCATTTAGCAAACACATTTTTGTTGTAAGTAGAGGGTGTCTGTCATTGGGAGACATAACACTATGGAGAAAGTAATGGCAAGTAAACCTGACACAGAATAGATGAGCAACAAGGCAATGTGGCCCTTATAGCATGTTTACAACTGTAAATCCACAAGTAAAGAGCTCAAATGAATATTTCAAACAAATTTACAATTATTATTGTGAAAGATTTTATTTGATCTATCTTTTTCAGAAAGTTCACAGTTATTTTAAGGAAAAAGCTAGATTCCTCTTAGGTCCATGAAATTCCCAAATTGTAAGTCAGACACTTGCTTCATGTCCCTTGCCACAGACAGAAAATATAAAAATATGAACCACTTTACTATAAACATATTAAGTTCTATAATTATATTTAGAAAGTTTTTAAAAGGAGCAAAAATTAGTTTTCATAGGTGAATTAGAGACTGACAACCTGGACTCTATATTCAACACAGATCTCAAACATAGTCTGTATGTCCTTTTCATCTTTCTCTTAACAGAGAAATAAAGAAAACAGAACTGCCACATTCCTTCATACAGTAAGACCACTCTAGTCTGTGTTCGGAGACTCCTGTTAGTTTATCAATGCACAATTTCAGAGTGTAATTCCACACACAGTGGGTTTATTCCCCTGGAGAGAGTAGCTGCTGAGCTTCCCAGTTGGATTATACAGAAAGCTAATGGGAAAGTCTAGGCTAAGTTCTTTCTCCAGGAGAAGCAAAAAAGTAACTAAAAAGAAACAAAAATTAGAAGGGAGAACATTCTTGCCAATACTATATAACTTTACCAGCTAATTAGGGTTTTAAGGTATCATTTGCTAATAGATTTGAATTAGTTTCTACATTTTTATGATAATGAAACTCAATGAAGATGAAACTATTAAGACATTTCAGGTTTTCTCATGGGTCAAATCTACAATGTTAAATGCTTAAATTGCTGTCATTGCTAGACCTTATTAAAATTCATAATAACACTTAACAGATAGCTTTATATTACATTGTTTCCTTATCTAAGAATGTTTGTTCAAACATGGTATCAAGGTCCTAGTATATAAAAGTCAAATAGTCTTTGTGAAATTTGTTTTCAATTATTGATGCAAATACTAGCAATTAAAGAGATATTAAATATGCTATCAGTGAAGCCCTTTCAGCACAGACTGACAGTGCTTCTATTCATTTCTGAATAAGATGTATAGTTAATTCCTACCCACTCCTGAAAACTGCCTTCCATTTAGGTTTATGGGCAAAAATATTATGAATGTAGTAAACAATTTTTTTAGTCTAGGAAACATAGAGATTATGAAAAAATAATAATCTACTATGGGTTCTATCATCATGAAATACCTCTTTCATTGTTTCCATATGAACATTTACGTATTTGAATATATTACAATATTTCTCTTATTTCTTATTAGAAACTTGTATGCTATAAAATTTCATTAAGTGGTTTTTTTTGCTTTTACTTTACAATGCCTTTTTTTAAACAACTTCACATTTATGATCATGAATGTAGTGTTAGTAAGATGAGTCTTCTAAAACAATGCCCTTTCTTTTTGAGTGTAAAATGTCTTTGCCACAAAAAGGAACTAAAGGGATCAGAATCATCAATAAGCACTTTGCTAGAAACATCTGCAGATCAGACAATCTATGTTCAATAACTGCAGAGTTGTCTGTAGCTGTAAATAACATTATTAACTTGAATGAATAATTAACTGTTTGTCTCCTAGGAAATTCATTAGGAACTGTAGATAAGCAAACATGGATATGAAAACATATCAGATACCCTCTATATAAACAGACTACAGACATTTCTGCATGTCTAACACAATTTACTTTTATATATTAACAATTCAATTAATTGTATACATTACTAATTCAGTAGACAATGAAGATGGAAGAAAATTACTTTTCTTAGAATGAATTGAACATTTGCCCCTTAAATAGGCTGCTGAGCCATACTTGTGGCATGGATTGCTCTTATGAAAAGGGCCTAATCTAGCTGGGCGGTGGTGGCGCACACCTTTAATCCCAGCACTCGGGAGGCAGAGGCAGGCGGATCTCTGTGAGTTTGAGGCCAACCTGGTCTATAGAGCAAGATCCAGGAAAGGTGCAAAGCTACACAGAGAAACTCTGTCTCAAAAAATAAAAAAAAAAAAAGAAAGAAAAAGAAAAAAAGAAAAGGGCCTGATCACACTGACCTTTGGATATGAACTTAAGTCAATAGGATGCATGCTACTGCATGTCTTCTACAACTTTCCAATGAAGGCAAGAAGTAGTATTATTTCCATATACTATATGTGTATTTACCAAATATACTGAATGGAATTTATAGCCATTTTTTAGTAATTTCTATAGTTCACAACACTAACTTATTTGGACTCCTTTTGCTGCACAGACATTATTCCATGAAGTAACACAACATTTCAAAACCTTTCTTAGAGACTTTTGAAATAGAAGAAAATAAATCCATTGGCCAAAGTACAAGAAATTTACTAGAGGTGCTATGAAAATGGTTCCCCTTTTCCAAATCTCCCCGGGAAGTACACAGACGTAATTGATCATTTTCTGGTTCTTTGTGTCAGTACATGAGTTTATAGAATTCAAACTCATGCCTGGCTTGTCAACTGAGTGCAATGTGATGATTGTGCTATGCCCCTGGGGCTCCTGTAGAGACACATGTCCACTCTGACATTTTCAAAACAACTCTTGGGTCTTTACAACATGGAACTCCCTATCTTCCACTACAATTTTTAGAAGCTTTACAAAAAAAATTCTTTGGCCTCTAGCTTGAACTACATCATTATAAAGACAGAACTCGCTCTATATTTTCTGACATAAACTTAGTCTCCTGATGATAAGGGTCTGTCTTAATATCAAATCAACACTAAACAAGCCTAACTGTATTCAGATTAAATTAGCTCTACAATGATCAGGAAAACTATTAAATCCTAAGAAAATTTGAGAGATATTTGTGTTTGTATATGTGCCTGTGTGTGTGTGTGTGTGTGTGTGTGTGTGTGTGTGTGTGTGTGTGTGTTTACAAGAGTGCACACATATGCATATGTACATGTGGGTGCTCATGGGTGGAAGGTATATGTCAATATCCGTACTCTTCCCTAATCACTTCAGTAAGTGAATGTCAAGAGCTGACGGTGACAGCCCCACAGGGAAGGGAGAAAGGTTAACTGTGGGTTACCCCAAGATCCTTTCACGGCACGGTGTACATTCCAGATCTTGGGTGTTACAAGAAAATTGGGAACTTTATATTTTATAGGAATATTTGTTTATTGACTAATTTGTTTCCCATATTTTCAGACTGGAGTGTCTAAACCCTAAAAAACTTACCATATCCTCAATGGAAAACAATTTTTTAAGGATCTTGTGGCACATTGCTCTATGTTGACATTTTGTGAGTATGTATGTATATGTGGTGGCAGTTCAACTTGGGGGGATCTCCATCAGTGTTTCCTATAATTTATATTTTTATAATTTAATTTCCAGTTATCTTGGCCACAAGGAAATATACACATAATTTGGCAAGTATGAAACTATAGTCATTTTTACTCTCTAGTGGAAAAAGGCAGTAACAGAATTCAGGTTTCAGACAGACTCCACATACTCTTAGCTCACTGGGTCACTTTATTGGAATAAGGACATCACTGGGACAAATAATTCCTTAGCCTCATGCTCACTGTCTGCTTTAAGGACTCCTAAGGCAGAGCCAGGGTAGTATTTTCAGGATGCTGTGCTGTCAGGATTGGTGGTGAAACAAACGCTAGCATCACTGCATCTTCACCACTGTCATCGCTAGTTCTGGTTTTATACCTGTTCTCAGCCACTTCATAACACCAAAGTCAAAGTCGAAGTCTCATGTGAACCATGATTTCCACAAAGTTCTCATTCCTATAAAGCCCTACCTCTACAAATGAATCTTTTATATTTAGTGATTCTGTTTCTATCAGCAAATATTAAGTAACTGAGTTTCTGGCAAATACTATGAGTGTGTCTGAAATGAAAATTCCAGGTTTGGATTGCCTAGATCCATGTGGCAATGCCTGTGGATACAGGCCATATGAGCAATCTAAGAATCTACTAAGAGGACTATTAGCAGAGCCTTTTCTATGCTGATGTAGTCCCTGAGGAGTTCTAACACAGTTCATCTCCTACCTGAATTGTCCCTCTGAGTGTGGGACATTTTGGAGCAGAGGCTGTGATAGTTAGAGAACATTTCCCATAGTACAGATGTTTGAAAACTTGGTTCTCAGTTAGCCATGCTCTTTGGTAATGTTATGGAAATTTTGAGGAGCACAGCCATTAACAAGAAATTTCATAACTCAAGGTGTGCTTTGAGGGTTTATAGTCTCATTTTACTTCAAGTTTGATCACCCTGCTTCATGTTGGGTGTTGAGTACATGGGTTTTTGGCTTTCTGTTCTGGCCACCATACTTGCCTGCTACCACAACTCTTCACCAAGAGGAACCTATATCTCTCTAGTATTAGAAGTCAAAACAAACTCTGCCTTCCATAAGTCCCTTTTGGTCATGCCATATTATCACAGCAACAGAAAATACCTAACTAATCCTATATATAAGAAATAAAGTTTAAAGTTCCGCATAAACTCATACTGACATCTCAAATATGATTTTACTAAACCCTAACTATGTTTATGTAATTTTAAAAGAGAAAGGCCCAGAGATGAAAGATTAAAACCACCTTTCATTTGAAATTTTCTCAAAACATAAGCCTATTTCTTTTATTTCAAAACATTATGTAATTGTTCTTAAAGCCATTCCATACAGAAGCTAGACAAGGAGAGGACTATGAATAATTCCTCAGGTTCTTAGAATTGCCTAGAAGCAACAAACAGACCTAAACAGTAGACTACACAATTAATTGATTCCAAAGGGAATCTTCACAATTAAATCATCTTAAAATCAAGGCATATCATATAATGTATGGGTGTATTTCACATTAGAGTAGATTTCTTTTCTTTTTTAAAAATTGTTATTGAGGCTGGGAGGTGGTGGTGCACGCGTTTAATCCCTGCACTTGGGAGGCAGAGGCAGGCAGATCTCTGTGAGTTCGAGGCCAGCCTGGGCTACAGAGTGAGTTCCAGGAAAGGCACAAAGCTACACAGAGAAACCCTGTCTCAAAAAAATAAAACAAAACAAAACAAAACAAATTGTTATTGAAATAATAATGTGGTCTTCCTCAACCATGATGTCCTAGGAAGGCAGAAAACAATGTTGACAAGGTCAGGAAAAGTGCTGGAGACTTGGTGGCTTTTGCCAGGTAATGTTATAAAAGAATACTTCAAAAAATGTTAATGGTTTAAAGTTGAGAAATAGAGAGTAGTGACATTTAATAGTGATCTGTGAGGCTTTGGTCAATGTCTGTCAGGACAGTACTTCTGAACTGTAAAGGACATCTTCATATTCTAGACCATACATTAAGATTATTGAACATGGAAAAATTAACTGAGCTTTCAAACTAATGGGTCATGAAATTGGTGTGCACATTATGTTCTGAGTAAAACAAAAAAAAAAAAAAAAAAAAAGCAATATTGAGGGACTCCATGCACTGCCATTACACAGTGCTACTATGCAAACAGTTATCAAAGTCCTTTAGCCAGGAAACTGCAAGAAGTACCACAGGCTCCCTGCTCAGCGACTAGAGATCTACACCTGGGAGACAGAACTACACGTCCTGATGTTACACAGCTGATGTGAGAGGCTGGAGTGCAGAACCAGGAAGCTGAAGCCTGCCCCTCCCCACAGCATGCAGCATTCCCTACTAAATCTTCTGCCACGCAATTTAAAATTGTAACTCTCTTAATTATTTATTTCTTTTCCCATCTCTACATAGAATTTTTAAATACTACATATTGAAAGATTTATTTTACCCATATATTTTGCTCTCTGTTTCTACCACTTCCAAGTAACTGAACAGCAGGATTTTATAGTTTTTGTTCATGAAATTACTTTAAAAGCAAAGTATTGTGCCTACAACAAGGCAGGCGTTCAGCTTCATTTGTTGAAGGAATAAATAAATAGTTTTTTGTGAGTGTCATTTTTTTTTATTTGTAAGTGGGGGGAGAATGTTGTATTTGATGAAAGCACAGCAACTGTAGAGGAACCACAGTGGAGTGGGAGGTGCGTTCTGAAGCAGTGTGTAGTGCAGTTTGCCTAAGGCTTCCAGTGGGAGAAGTCACTGAGCACAGCTCTTCCTGGCAGGGTGAGACTGCCACAGTTCCACCCCAGCCTTTGCATCGCTCCCTCCCATTTTGTTTATAGCTAGTTCAGCAGTAGACACTGGGAAGCAGGTCAGGAAGACATCAAAGTAGCTGCACCGTTCATATTCTGTTCTCCCTTTGGCAGCTCTCGGCCCTGCTTCCTGCTGACACTACAATTTCAGCAATTTAATGAAACCATTGTTTCTGAAAATGACACAGAAACAGACACCTCTAGCCACTTAATTGGGGGCCCTGATAAAGTAGAATCTGCTGTTTTCTAATGCCCTGTTTTTTGAGGGTGTGAAATGGTGAGATGGGGAAAGAGGTTTACTTCTGTTTAAGAGGGTGAACTTGTACAGAACAACTTTAAACTCAGGCTACATTATTACAGTCTGCTATTTCTATGGCACAAACTAAGAGGCCCATCAGAAGCTCACTTTTAATCACTGCAAAGATGTTAATAAAATTATTAGTCTCAGGTTTATGTTGCCCTTAGGTCAATGCAATTTCACTTTCCATAGCAATTCTATATCATACTATGCCATTTATTGCTAAGTGTTCTTCTGTTCCAAATAAGTTTATAAAAGTCAGTTCCTATTTGTTTTTTAGATCCTGTTCTATCTGCCTGTGCCAATAGAGCTGTAGCAGCCTTACAACAATTAAAGTGTCTCAAATACAGTTATAGTTGTCTATGCTTTTATTTAAGGAAATTTCTGTCAACCTGACAAATGCTAATCAAGATGATTGCAAATTTTCTTCATTTTAATTCTGAACGTGCAAAATGATACTGAGATTTCTGTAAAGTCTAGTTTACATGGAGATACATGCAAATGTACTTACAGTATTATGGTACTAAAGCCAAGGCATTAACAAGCTGTGTATTATACACAGAGTGCTGGTAAACTTAAGATATGGAGAGCCCTGATCACAGTGCTTCAACTGAGAAGAGTAGACTATTAAAATATGTTTATGGGATGATAGGTTAATAATGCTAAATCAAACTCTAATATCTAACTTTCCTCCATCATGTCAACATACTAAGGATGGAATTACATGACCACATGATATACACTGAAAACATGCGATAAGTACAGAAACACATTAATGGTGAAATCTCTGTATGAATCATGTATACATGGACACTTCTTCCTGGTTAAAAAAAATATTCAATAGAAAGCTATAACTAAGAGAACACATAATAGACAGGAGCTGGTACACTTCCTTCTAACATCCTGAAGAATGTGAGGAAGTTCTTGCCCACAACTCCTTTCTAATCATGCTGATAGTACTTGCTAATGAAATAATATTTTTAAAAAGAATTAAAGAAAGGGATAAGGGAAGCTGTGTTTGCATGTAGGTAACTAAAACATCTCTGTGAAAATATAAAGGAATAATCATCAACAATTACAGTAAAACTCCAGAAACTGATTAGCAATTATGACAAGGTTTCAGGATAAAAAACTGGAAAACAAGTCAAACATCATTCTATATAACATAAATAAACAAATTTAACTTACATTAAAAACAAAACATAATTTACATTAGTGCACAACCTAACTGCATGATTACCCATCAGTCAAAATATGAATAGAAACTATGAAACTGTTATAGAATTTGAAAATAATGGTTGTGGACATAATCCATGTACAAAATAGGAAGTTATAATATTATTAAGATGAGACTTTTCATGAAATTGATCTATTATCATATCTAAAACTCCTGAGAGTTCATTGCTTAACCCTCAGCAGAGAAGATTCTTCTTGAAGTAGATGGTAATTAACGCAGAGATCCACAACTGGACAACATGAAGTGAGTGAGAGCCTTTGGAGCACTCAGCCATAAATGGGATGTCTTTATCAAATCCCTCCACTCAAAGAGCAGGGATCTATGAGAAAAAGGGGGTGGAAAGATTATAAGAGCCTGAAGTTGCAGATAACTCCACGGAAACAGCAATTTCTGTACATAACAAGACTGTTGTACATATGAACTCACCGAGACTGTGACAGCATGCACAAGCCCAGCTGCAAACACTCAAGTAAAGAACTATCCAGCACAAAGGAGGGAAACTTGTCACAATGGCTATCCCTAACCTAGACTCTGTTTGCAGCTGATAAAGACTGGGAGAGGGAAAACACATCTTCTTCAGGGGAGTGATACTGGTTATACCAACCAAAGTCCAGGGCAGGCTGATGCTCAGAAGTAGCTGTGGAACACAAATTAGATTTTTGTTTTGTTAGTGGTTTTTTTCATTTTATTTTGATAGGAGATAGAAAAAAAGAAATTTGGGGTGTGGATCTGAGAGCAACTGTGGTATGGGAAGGATCAAGCTAGAAGTACACTGTATGAAAATTTCAAAGAATAAATAAAAAAGATTTAGAAACAAATTTATTTTATCATGATGACCTTTAAATAATTCAGAAATTCTGAAACTGAAAGGGGAAAAGTGATAGAGATTATGGGAGAAGTGAAAAATGGGAAATATGAGTGTATTTGTTCAAATCATGTTTTAGGTATGTATACAATTCTCAAAAAATGAAAATTTTAAGATTAGGATTAAAAAACTTCTTAACCTTGAAAGCACAGACTACCTTAAAGGATATGGAGAAACAAGGACTGTTACTCATGGTTAATAAGAGTTAAAAACTGAACCTATCTTTGTAAGATAGTTTGATGTTTTCTTAAAAAAGTTAAACATAATATTAAACACCTCATTTTATCCAGGGAACTAAAAAACTGTATGTTCATATAAGAATCTGCAAACATATTTACTTATAATACTAAAACTTGCTACAATACAGTTCCTTTAATATGCAAATGGATAAACTGTGATACAGAAAAGTAATGCACTAAAATTTGGCACTAAAAAGAACTGGTCTATGCAAGTCATTAAAAAGGGAAGTTTAAATGTATATTATTGACTGAAATAGTTTATACTGTAGGAATACAACATGATATTCTAGAAAAGGCAAAGCTATGGAAACAAACAAAAATCCTCACTAGTTGCCAAATATCACTGGAGAAAAGGGATGAAAGGAAAGAACATGGAAATTTAGGGCTGTAAACATACTCTGTACAAACTACAATGTTCTTCACATTATGATACATCTGTACACACTTAAGATAACAATACGAAGAGTAGTGAACACCAAGAGTAATCAGCAGAGTGAGCCCTCGGACTTAACTTTGATCTTTGGGTCACAGTGACTATCAGTGTTCATTAAACATAACAAATGCACTTCTCTGTTAGGTCTTTGGTAATGGTGCAAGGAGAGGTAGGAGAAGTGCAAGGGATTCTTTATCCTTCATTTTTGATGAAAATTAAAGACTGTTCTAAAATTTCCTTTTAAAGGGAATCCCTTCTACATGTTAAAAGAAAGTTTCACCTCTGCTTCAGAGCTTCCCTACCACTGCTCTCCTTGCTACTCAAATCCTAGAAGAGATTCCCTTCCAATAGTCTCAGTTCATGCAACTTAAACCAATCATTGTATCAATATCTCAGAAATAATGGAATGAAATATTTGTATTTCTTTCTGTTAAGTTTTTTCTCAAAAGTCCACAGGGAAATATAATAATCAAGGACAATAAACCTGTGACTCTCCCTGTATAATTTTCCACATAGGCCATTCAGTGTTCTGTTTTTATTAAGCCAAGCACTTGTAATGTCATTTAGAGACCAGAGTGTTCAAACCAGTAGTAAGCTAAAGTAAGGTGAAAACAAAGCTGGAGTCATAGAATATGGAAGGAGATTAGTAAGTAATTAGAGAAATGGAGTAGAAATTAAAAGAGGCTTCAAAGGACAAAGCTTTTCTGTTTTCTGAAGTTATCACACTATGGGAACTATGTGGCAGATTGTGTGGGGGAGGTTTTCATGGGCTATGGAATCAGACATATAACTTTGCTTAGGTGGCATTGGCCTGAGTTTACATCCAATTAAGAACATAACAAGGAAAAGAATGGATCAGCAAGAAAGGGTGCTCTAACATCCAAGAAGAGTAAGTGTAATGGGAAATGCTGGGAGGCTGAGAGCCAAGAGAATGAAAGACAGAGACGTGGGGGGCATTCTTGATCGTTGATGGAGGATGAGTAAAAGTCAGCAAATTATGGCTAGATAGGAACTGTTCAGAGCTGTACCTGAAACAAGAAAATAAGGCCACACAGAGGAATGGTAATTGAACTGGAATGTTAAATTTGCGAGCTAGGAAGGAGCTACACTTTAAGCTACAGTTGAGGCTGGGCACTGGGTAGTAGGAACAAACACATTCACTGCTGCAGACATGGAGATGCAGTGTTTCTCAGGGTGCAGTGAAGAGATAAGAGTGACGAATGCTGAATGGAGAATATCGAGCTAAGAATCACCACACATACCCTGGCAGGTCAGCTGGCTGGCAGACGCAGCATCAGCAAGATGCTGCGTTTCAGCAGAGTATTGAGTCACCGTCTCCTTTTCTTTTCCAGTCTCATAACTGTAGTACTTGGTGGTCTGATTTGGCTTAATTTTATGTAAGGAAAATAGCACATTAAATTATTACCTGTCTTTGATATAAACTACATCCACATTATGTAGGTAAATGAATTTTATTATGAATTAGAAATAAAATTGAATCAAAATTTTCTTTGGATAAGAGAAGAATAGATTTGCAGCAAAATTAGATAAATAATAGAAAAGAGATAGGTAGGTAGGTAGGTAGGTAGATAAATAGACAGACAGACAGACGATAGCTAAACAGATATAGAAAGATAAACATTCCAACATAGCTCAATTTAGCCTTCCAAATGTTGGTATCTATATGGGTTTAGATATAGTTCTGAATTGATTAGATTTTGTCAACTTGACTAAAGCTAGGGTCATTTTGGAAAAAGAGAGTTTCAATTAAAATAAAACGCTTTCATCATATTGACCTGTAGGCAAGTCTGTGCAGCGTTTTCTTGACTAATGATTAATATTAGCGGGCCCAGCCCATACTGAGCAATAGTATATATTGTTAGGTAGCCCTAGATTTTATATGAATGCTGGCTTAGTCCAAGATATGGACAACAAATGTGTGCCATTTGTTTGAGATCAGTGCTTCAATTTCTGCCTCCAGGTTCATGCCATGAGTTCCTCCCCTTGCATCCCTCAGGGATGGGCTACAATCTGAAATAAATGTTCCCCTTTCCAAGTTACTTTTGGTTATGATTATTATCACAGCAATAGAAAGTAAACTAATATCAGTTCTCAATTATGTCTCTGATCCTAATATCCATTTTAAAATAAAATTTACATGAATAATATCAATGAATATGTTCTCATAAAATGTCTAACATTCAATTATAAAAAAAAAATTAAGGGTGTTTTGCCTGCATATCTTTCCGTGTACTATGTGTATGCCTAGTGTCCATGGAGGCCAGAAGGTGTCAGACCCCCTGAAAATGAAGTTACAGATAGGTGTGGGTCACCATGTGGGTACTGAGAATTGAACCTAGATCCTTTGAAAAGGCAGCCAGTGCACTTAACCATTGAATTATCCCTCTAGTGCCCAAATTTTAATATGTAGAAATTGTGCTATTAAACATATATATGAAACAAGACTATACATTAATTCATACTTTCTTTTTCATTAGTATGTGAAAATTTCAACAAATCAAGAGTTGTAGATATCATTAAAGTAATGTTTCAGTCAGAAAATATCTTGTATAATAAAAAATCAGTGAAACAATATTTCAGTGTATATTTCAGAATGATATTGAATTCTGAATGCTCCCACTAAATCTATAGAATGTCGAGATAACAGGTACGTTCCATCATGCCTATTCTCAGATATTTTAGTAAAACGAAAATGAAAATAAATGCAAAGCAGTCTCTGTATGCTTGTCTATCAGAAACACAATCGTCGCTGTTTAATGCTGAGAAGAGTTCAGAGAAACATAATGCAGATAGAACTGAGGCACAGAAACATTGGGAAGCTGTTCAAATGCAAGTAATTGTCCCATATTTCCACCTATGCTACTTTTCTCCCCAGAATCTATGCTCTGGGTCTAGGTGTCAAAGTATCATCAACAGTATAAAGATACCTTTTATCTTATAATATATTTTCAAAAATCCTATCTTTGTAAACCATATAGCATTGGAAAATACATTACCTAGTTTCATTGGGGAAAAAAAGCCTTGTTTATTTTCCATATAAGATAATAAAAAGCCAGGCTTAGGTTTTTTTTTTTTTTCTTTATCACATGAACTTCATTCTATTCTGAATCCAGAGATCAATTAAGCGTGCATAAATAGAAGACTGTAGTGGAACTTCAATGGGTCTTTCTGTGCATACCAAAGCCAGGGTGGGAAATACCACTTATACAGTCCTGTATCAGGAGTAACGCTGTGCCTGTGTCCCTGCACACACTTACTGTTGGTGGAACAAGTGACATTTAAGCATGTGCTAGAATGATTTTTGAGACAGCTGACTGAAATTTAATGTTAGATTTTTATCTATTTGATCATAACCTTTCACTGACAGTACTTTTACAAATAAACGAATGGAACAGACAAAAAAACTTTCAGTAACAAAATATAATAGCCACCAATATCTATATTAGGTGACAGACATGTACAGTGGTAGAAAGCATTCACATCAAACCTTCACAAGACTGGCCTATTTGGCTTTTACTGTAGCTGTAGATAAAGTTGCGATGCTGTCTTCCTTTCCCACCTCAAGCTCAACCTCATCTTTTCATTATAGTCCTGAATAAATAAAATGTCAGATTTATATATAGAGCTTGCTTGAATAGTCCCTACATCAGAGTGCTGCTTTCTTAAAAGAGCAGAACTGTTAATAGACATCGACTTAGCAAGAACATCTCTGATGGCAAGGGCATTTCTTTAGAGAAAGGGTATGAGCTTGTGGAGCCAGAGAAAACATGAGATCTGATATATAATGCACAACTTTAATATATATATTGTTATACATTTTATATAACTATATCTAATTATATATATATATATATATATATATATATATATATATATATATATATATATATATATATATGATTTGTAAGTGTTCATAGGGTGAGCTGAGGAGACATATATGATTTGGTAAAAAGTAAGAGGGCCAGGTCTGGTTTTCAAGGCTGCAATTCTGATACTTAGTTAGGAAGATGATGAGGAATTATCAAGGCCAGCCTTGTCTACGGGGCAAGTATGAGACCTATTTGGACTACATTAGAACTTATTTCAAAAAACAAAATTAATAAAATAAAAATGATAAGATGTTAATGCTAAAATTCATAGATATAGATTCAACTGACTCATAAAGGGAGGAGGGGCTTGTTCAGAATTTTATTGTCATCCCTTTTAAGATAACAATAAAGAAGCATCAGGATACTGGGACCATTAATAAATTTAAGTGCCAGAGGAAGTTGTAAATGTTGAAGGCATTACTAAGGAATTTTAAAAAAAAAAGACCTTCCTTTGGAGAACAAGTTGTCTTGTATTGAGCATCTAGGTTAGGGTTACTATTGCCGAGATGAAAACCATGACCAAAGCAACTTGGGGAGGAAAGATTTTATTCAGCTTGGCTTCGAAATCACCATTTATTATCAAAGGACATAAGAACAGGGAAACAAGGCAGGCAGGAACTTGGAGGCAGGAGCTGATGCAGAAGTCATGGATGAGTGTTTCTGATTGGCTTGCTTCCATGGCTTGCTCAGCTTGCTTTCTTAAAGAACCCAAGACCACCAGCCAAGGAATGGCACTATCCACATAGTCTAGGCCCTCCATCATCAATCCCTAATTAAGAAAATGCTCTACAGACTTATAGCCTGATATTATGAAGGCATTTTCATAATTGAGGCTCCCTCCTTTCCAATGACACTAGCTTGTGTCAAATTGACATAAATCCAGCAAGTACAGGGATTAACCTATAAGATCTTCCCTGCATGTTACAACTGAGTAGTTGATATTTTTTGAAGCCTAAATAATTCTTATTTGATATAAAGATGATTTCGTGGATGCTGTTTCTTTGTTAACCCAGCAAAGCACTTTAGATTAACAGATTCATACTATATTAGTTCTGTCCTGGGGCATAAATTAAGCAAGCACTCCTTACTGTTCTCTCTTCCTGGAGTATATATTTCAGTAATAAAGAGACATCCCCCCAAAAATAAGGGGATCTCGGTTCCTAAAAACTTTTAGAAGAGATAATATTCCAGAAATAAAATATAGTTCTCATCTCATCAGACATATTTTCAATGTAGATTGGTAAGACAGAGAGATGTCATTTATTAATTCAACAGATATTTTTTGAAGTAAAAAGCAATTGAAAGAAAATTGATACTTGATCTCTTTAAAGTTAGTATAGAAATCTGAGCAAGGCTGGTAGAGAATGTCCAGTGATCAAGAATACTTACTGCTATTCCAGAGGATGTGAATTTGTTCACTATTCCAGCACCAGGAGATCTGACACACCCTCTTTGACTTCCATGGGCACTCCCACATACATATGACCAACTTTCTCTCAAACACACTCATATGCATGAATAATAATAAATCTTAAAAACAGAAAATAAATCTGACCAATTGTAAATACTTGGGAGAGGAATGTCCCTGTTATGCTTAACAAACCAAAGCAAAATGTTTTACTTTAATTCCTCTAACTATTTAATCATAAGCATCCATGCTCACAATTTAGTATACAGAGTACTTTTTCCAAGACACCTTTTATTTTTACATTAAACACATAAAAATAAATGGCAAAAGTAATACATCATCAATACTTTAGATGGCTTAAAAGACTTTCTCAATAACTTCAGCCCAACTATTTGACTCTTTGATAAATCATCCCACTCTTCCTTATCCATCTGTCACTTAGTCTACTTTCTATTACCAAAGTCTCTCAATTTGTTCCCCCCATGCTTCTATCTTTGTCTCTCTCTCAAAAGAAATTGATTTTATCTAACTACACGTATCTATCTCTCATGCAGCTCGAAATGTCAATTGCTTCTTTAAACCAATTCTTTCATGGTATGTCAGGTCAATTAAAGGCTCTCTTTTCTGAGTGTTCCTTCCACTTAACTTGGCAAGCTGTCAGTCTCTGCATGTGATAGAGTTATGCACATGTTTTCCCAACATTTCCTGTCTCATTTATAGATATCATTATATATACTATTTTTTGTGGTAACAAGCTTTCATGGATTTGATATTTGGGGGCAAAGCAAGAACACAGACTTCTTAGAGCAGGTACAGTGTCAACTCAAGCTGATCTTGAATTCACTACATCAGTATCTTGACATATTGCTACAGAAGACAGTCATAATCTAATGTGCTACACAATTTCTATGATTGCCACTTTTATCACTGCTTCATAAGTACAAATTCATACAACACCAAACACTGGCATCTTTGAAGGCTTAGAGATGAAGAGCTATAATGTAGTTCTGACATTAAATACCTCTACAAACTACCAACCATCTTATAGCTTTGGTTATCTGCACTATAGACATGAACCACCTCTCGAACAATGCTAAATTAAATAAGGATATTAAATTAAATAAGGATTAAATAAGGATTAAATAAGGATTAAATAAGGATAATCCCCAAAGGCCCTAGGACATAGAAAGTTCTCAATGGGATGTTAATGACTTCCTTTGATATGCTATCTCATCAGCTATACCATCCCTTCTAAACAGAATTATCTGAAACTCATTTGGAGTTATCAAGAAACGATATAATATGTACAAAATTAGTGGTGCTGCACCAATGTGGTAGAGAACAGGGATTGAGATTTTAAACCGTCTTATCTGAAATAGGAAACTATCATTTTACATGGAGAAGAACTCAGAAAGACGATGATTTAACTTGATCTGCAGATATTACTTACTAGTTATGTGATTTTGAGATAGGTCCTTTACTTCTTTGATTCTTCATTTCTTCACCTGCAAAAATGAGAACATTATAATAGGTCTACATTATTTTGATATAATTAAATAAATTCACTTATTCATTCTGTGAATGAAAGTTTATTAAAATTCAAAACATGAAAGCATTATAAGTAAAAAAGCTCTGAATTAGACAAAAATAATCTTCCATTCTCTCTCAAGCACTACCTTATACTTTAACAGAAGTTTTCATGCAGCCATGGTATCTAATTAGCTACTTAGCCTTACTCAGAATGTGTGTGTGTGTGTGTGTGTGTGTGTGTGTGTGTGTGTGTGTGTGTGTGTGTGTGTGTGTGTTTGTGTGTGTATGTGTGTGTTTGCATGTTCATGAAACACAAAATCTAATCTGTGTATTCTCTAAACAGAAAAGTCTTGGAAGTTACAAGAGTTTTCTTACTAGGTACTCTGAATACATTTGCTTTTAAAAACTGTAAATTTCTTAATGGAATTCTACCATTCTAATACATACAGAATAAAATATATCCTTAACTTTAAAAGTTAAAACATGGAATAAATGAAAGTGATTAAAATTGATGTTTTATAGTTTAGCAATCATATGTGATAAAATGCTCATGTGAACAAACTATGTAACAACAATTTCAACATAATAAAACATTTCCAGATTACTGCCACACCTTGGAATGTTTAGTGTAAAAAATCTAATACAAGATGATAAGAATTTGATTTGGAGTCAGATAGAGAGACTTTTTACATTTTAGTGCAGTCCTGGAAAAATCACATCTGTAAGCAGCTGGTTACTTGTAAAAGGCAGATAATTATATTTATCCTCCTGCTTTTGTTTCTGCTTTGCAATTATTAAATAATATTTGTTATAGGAAAACACTAGTTCATACTGAGTACATAAATAATATTATTTCCCCAGTCCTGAATCAAATTCTCTACACAGTGGCTGTTGTTCTGGCACAGAGTGCTAACCACTCAGCTTTTTAATGGCTTCTTGCACAGTGGTCTTTAAGTTTCTAACCTTTTGAAGCTGTTAAAACAAAGTCAAATAATGATACTGCTGTGACATAAGTGTATGCTAGAATCAATAGATTGTGCTTCTTGGAATAAATTGCAATTAAAGTGGGTTGTGCTTGATTGCTTGACAGTAGGCAGTCTCTCTGGCACAAACAAACTGATGTCCCAGTCTGTTTCATAAACTAATTAGTATGAACTTCACATGCATTTCATCCTGGAACCATCCATTAATATTGATTCCTGTCAACATCATGACTGCGTCATTGAATTTGCCTTTTTCATTTACAGGTACTATTGTTTGTTTTCATCCATTTATAACAACCATTTTAATTTTGTAAGATAATAAGACATCTATGAATTTCTAAGAATCATTCTAACAATTGTAAAATTTTAGAATTGCCACCGGACTATCAGCATTTCTATACATTTAATACAGAATGATTCATTAACAAAAAATAGAAAAGGAAAACAAGGTAGTGAACTGTTCTTATTGCTGAATATTTCCAGCAATAGAAAATACATAGCAGTAGTTAATATCCAGACTAGAACACATGACAAAACAGAACTTCATTAAAAATTTGAATAATCGGAAGACAAAATCAAAATTAATATTCAAAAATGGAAATGCACTATTCTAATGTATAATGTTTTGTATTATTAATTTTAGCAATCTCTGTTCAGTGTGGTTGGTATTCTATATACAATAAATTCAGCATAATTTTTATTGAATATTAGAAATTTATATGCTAAAACACAAAACAATCTTTGACTATAAACTCAAAGCTACTTAACATGTGTTTTTCTCTAATATATATTCATTTATTGCCATGTCATCTGCTTGAGATATAATAAATGTTTGTTTGATGATCAGGAGAAGTGGTGTATTTCCTCTCTGGGGTGACTAGTTCATAATGTTATTATATAGTTTATGAATAATTAGAAAAATGATCTCCAAACACCAATAATGAAAATAATACTGAAATAATAATTATCACAATTGATTGATATGCATCATTTTGACTTATTAAAATGTATTTTATCTCATGTGTGTACAATAACCATGATAACATTTCCATAAATGGTGAAAACATTCTTTGGTTATTTTACCAAATTATATATGTGAGTATTAACTTATACATATCCATGTATTTGTAAAGTAATAACTATATTAAAAGAGTAATTCTAACACAGGGACAATTATTACAGGAAATAAACCTTATTTGACAGTAAGTACACCTAGCTTCACATCTTTTACAAATGATGTGTTTATTTTTCAAAACAAACAAAAATCCTTCAAACTGGCCTTCTCCACTGTCTCATATTTATGTTCAGCACACATTTTAAATACCTGTAAATTTCCCATTTATTATTCCCATTTATGTATTTTACCAGATAATATAATTTATATTTCCTGAGCCTTATGTTTTGCTGGCCTTGTTGCATTTGGACTAACTTCCATCCCCACTACCCAGCAGGACATATGTCCTTCTATCCCCAACAGCATTACAGTAACATGTGTTCCCTTTTCTGCTCATTCTAATCATCCTCTGTGATCATTCATTGTCTTCATGACTGCCATTATAACTGATATAAAAAGGAATGTAATCTAATTTCTAAGAGTCATCATGAAGAGATTTTATGTAAGACAAAATGATGGCATGTTATACCATCCAAAGAAATTTCTGAATAAATTTATAGTAAGGTAAAAAACATCCAAAATAGTAATAAGACCCATATGTTAATAACCTTGAGCAACATGTAAAATTGAGATAGTCACAGAAGTATCTCTGAGTTCTCTTATACTTAAGCTATTCAGGGTTTTCCATTGGGCCCTGTAGTGGGTAGCTGGTCCAGCTTTGACCTGGAAGTACGACCCCCATGGAGGCTTCTGGTAACTGTCATGCCTATGAGGCAGGACCCAGATTGGAGCCCTTAAGTCCTGAGATCCAGATGTGCCAGCTCTCTTCGTTCCTGGATCCTGGACGCTGGAGGCAGGCTGAGCAGAGTTCTCCAGAAAACACCACTGTCTGCTCCTCACCTCTCTCAGACCCTGTAACCTATCCCTTTACTTGTAAGTTATCCCACAAAATAAACCTCCTTTTTAACTATGTGGAGTTGCCTTAATACTTCCACCAATAGGGCCCTTTGCCCAATAGCTAAACTAGATGTAACAGAAGGTTACACATGGTGGCAAAAGATGTCTAGTTGGAGCACTCTCTCCCCTGCTATTAGGAGACTCCATTTGGATTTTTTTTTATATACATATATATTTCAGGAAGCATCTACAGTAGTTGGTTTCCTTATGGTTTTCCAGTGGTCTTTAGTGAATTGTCCATCCACATATTCTCACCCTAAGCCCTCTCTTCCATTGCTCTTCCCATTTAACCCCCTCATTGTCTCTCTATAACTTTATATTCTATTTTCCCCACTTGAGAAATTCTCCCCTGCACTCCCTTACTTGATACCAAATCTCTGTGGTTACATGGATTTTAGCATACATGTTGAGGACTTAAAAGCTAACATCCACATACAAGGGAAATCACACAATATTTGTCTTTTGGATCTGGGTTACCTTACTCGGGATGATATTTTTCATTTTACATTTGCCTGTAAATTTCACAATTTCCTTTTCACAGCAGCAAAATACTCCATCGGGTAAATGAAATGGAGTTTAATTTTCACTTATCTGGTGGCTAGTGAAAATGAACATTTCATTTCTTGAGAACCATGGCCATTTCTCTAGTCCATCTATTGATTAAATTTTTTTCTTGTTTATTTTTGAAAGGTTTTTTTTTTTTTTTTTTTTGGTTTTTTATTGTTTTATTTGCTATTTGAGGATGAGCCTGGAGTCTTGTAGATACTACTTATGAGTTATATGCCAATCCCCCTTAAAAAATTTTGAGATAGGTCTCCTTATAGTACCCAGGCTGGTCTTCTACCTTTTCTGCAGGAATATCTTGTACAAGTGGTCTTCTTGTGGTGGCCTTTTGTCAATATATATTTAGGATCACAGACCTGCATCAATAGGCTGGGCTTAGCTGCTACTCTAACAATTTTTTGTTACGTGACCATTCCTGTTTTTAACTCAAACACTGTTCTAGTCCAAATTAACATCTTTCATGGTTTGGCTCTCTCCTCTAGACTCCAAGGTCTTCACTGTTTTCAACTCTTTTTTTTTTTTTTTTTTTTTTTTTTTTTTATTAATTTATTTTGCAATACAATTCAGTTCTACATATCAGCCACGGATTCCCTTGTTCTCCCCCCTCCCGTCCCCCTCACCTTCCCCCCAACCCCCCCCCCCCATTCCCATCTCCTCCAGGGCAAAGCCTTCCCCACAGACTGAGGTCAACCTGGTAGACTCAGTCCAGGTAGGTCTAGTCCCCTCCTCCCAGGCCGAGCCAAACAATCCTGCATAGGCCCCAGGTTTCAAACAGCCAACTCATGCAATGAGCACAAGATCTGGTCCCACTGCCTGGATGCCTCCCAAACAGATCAAGCCAATCAACTGTCTCATCCATTCAGAGGGCCTGATCCAGTGGGGACCCCTCAGCCATTGGTTCATAGTTCATGTGTTTCCATTTATTTGGCTATTTGTCCCTGTGCTTTATCCAACCTTGGTCTCAACAATTCTCGCTCATATAAACCCTCCTCATTCTCGCTAATTGGACTCCCAGAGATCCACCCGGGGCCTAGTCATGGATCTCTGCATCCAGATCCCTCAGTAGTTGGATGAGGTTTCTAGCACAACAATTAGGGTGTTTGGCCATCCCATCACCAGAGTAGGTCAGTTCGGGCTGTCTCTCGACCACTGCCAGCAGTCTGTTGTGTGGGTATCTTTGTGGATTTCTGTGGGCCTCTCTAGCACTTTGCTTCTTCCTATTCTCATGTGGTCTTCATTTACCATGGTCTCCTATTCCTTGTTCTCCCTCTCTGTTGTTGATCCAGCTGGGATCTCCCGCTCCCCCAAGCTCTCTTTCCCTCAACCCTCGCCTTTCATTACCGCCACTCATGTCCAGGCTGTTCATGTAGATCTCATTCCATTTCTCTGTCATTGGGTGATCCCTGTGTCTTTCTTGGGGTCCTGTTTTCCAGGTAGCCTCCCTGGTGATGTGAGTAGCAGACAAGTCATCCTTGTTTCATGTCTAGTATCTTGCTATGAGTGAGTACATACCATGTTTGTCTTTCTGAGTCTGGGTTACCTCACTCAGGATGATTTTTTCTAGATCCATCCATTTGTCTGTAAACCTCATGATGCCATTGTTTTTCTCTGCTGAGTAGTATTCCATTGTGTATATGTACCACATTTTGTTTATCCATTCTTCAGTTGAAGGGCATCTGGGTTGTTTCCATGTTCTGGCTATTACAAACAATGCTGATATGAACATAACTGAACAAGTGCTCTTATGGTGTGGTTGAGCATTTCTTGGGTATATGCCCAAGAGTGGTATAGCTGGATCTTGGGGGAGATTGATTCCCAATTTTCTAAGAAAGCGCCATATTGATTTCCAAAGTGGTTGTACAAGCTTGCATTCCCACCAGCAGTGGAGGAGAGTTCCCCTAGCTCCACATCCTCTCCAGCATAAGGTGTCTTCAGTGTTTTTGATCTTAGCCATTCTGACAGGCGTAAGGTGGTATCTCAGAGTTGTTTTGATTTGCATTTCCCTGATGATTAGGGATGTTGAGCAATTCCTTAAATGTCTTTCGGCCATTTGAGTTTCCTCTGTTGAGAATTCTCTGTTTAGCTCTATAGCCCATTTCTTAATTGGACTGTTGGGCATTTTGATGTCTAATTTCTTGAATTCCTTATATATTCTGGATATCAGTCCTCTGTCAGATGTGGGGTTGGTGAAGATCTTTTCCCATTCTGTAGGCTGTCGCTTTGCCTTGTTGACCGTATCCTTTGCTCTACAAAAGCTTCTCAGTTTCAAGAGGTCCCATTGATTGATTGTTTGTCTCAGAGTCTGTGCTACTGGTGTTCTATTTAGGAAGTGGTCTTCTATGCCAATGCGTTCAAGACTACTTCCTACTTTCTCTTCTAGCAGGTTCAGAGTAGCTGGATTTATGTTGAGGTCCTTGATCCACTTGGACTTAAGTTTTGTGCACGGTGATAGATATGGATCTATTTGCAGCCTTCTACATGTTGATATCCAGTTTTGCCAGCACCATTTGTTGAAGATGCTTTCTTTTTTCCATTGTGCACTTTTGGCTTCTTTGTCAAAAATTATATGTTCATAGGTGTGTGCATTAATGTCAGGGTCTTCAATTCGATTCCATTGGTCCACATGTCGGTTTTTATGCCAGTACCAAGCTGTTTTTATTACTGTAGCTCTAGAGTAGAGCTTGAAGTCAGGGATCGTGATGCCTCCAGAAGTTGTGTTATTGTACAGGATTCCTTTGGCTATCCTGGGTTTTTCGTTTTTCCATATGAAGTTGAGTATTATTTTTTCCAGGTCTGTGAAGAATTGTGTTGGGATTTTGATGGGGATTGCATTGAATCTGTAGATTGCTTTTGGTAGGATTGCCATTTTTACTATGTTAGTCCTGCCTATCCATGAGCATGGGAGATCTTTCCATTTTCTGACATCTTCTTCAATTTCTTTTTTCAGGGACTTAAAGTTCTTGTCATATAGGTCCTTCACTTGCTTGGTTAGTGTTACCCCAAGGTATTTTATGTCATTTGTGGCTATAGTAAAGGGTGATGTATCTCTGATTTCCTTCTCCGCTTCTTTGTCCATTGTATATAGGAGGGCTACTGATTTTTTTGAGTTGATCTTGTATCCTGCTATGTTGCTGAAGGTGTTTATAAGCTGTATCAGTTCCTTGGTGGAATCTTTGGGGTCGCTCAAGTATACTATCATGTCATCTGCAAATAGGGAAAGCTTGACTTCTTCCTTTCCAATTTGTATCCCCTTAATCTCCTTATGTTGTCTTATTGCTCTGGCTAGAACTTCAAGTACTATATTGAATAAGTATGGGGAGAGTGGACAGCCTTGCCTCGTTCCTGATTTTAGTGGAATTGCTTTGAGTTTCTCTCCATTTAATTTGATGTTGGCTGTTGGCTTGCTGTAAATTGCCTTTATTATGTTTAGGTATGTTCCCTGTATTCCTGATCGCTCCAATACCTTTATCATGAAGGGGTGTTGGATTTTGTCAAATGCCTTTTCTGCATCCAGTGAGATGATCATATGGTTTTTTTCTTTGAGTTTGTTTATATGGTGTATTACATTGACGGACTTTCGTATGTTGAACCACCCTTGCATCCCTGGGATGAATCCTACTTGATCATGGTGGATAATTGTTTTGATGTGTTCTTGGAGTCTGTTTGCCAGTATTTTATTGAGTATTTTTGCATCAATGTTCATGAGGGAGATCGGTCTGTAGTTCTCTTTCTTTGTTGTATCCTTGTTTGGTTTAGGAATTAGGGTAATTGTAGCCTCGTAGAAGGAGTTTGGTAATGTTCCTTCTGTTTCTATTGTGTGGAACAATTTAGAGAGTATTGGTATTAACTCTTCTTTGAAGATCTGGTAGAATTCTGCGCTGAAACCATCTGGTCCTGGGCTTTTTTTGGTTGGGAGACTTTTAATGACTGTTTCTATTTCGTTAGGGGTTATTGGACTATTTAAATAGTTTATCTGGTCTTGATTTAACTTAGGTATGTGGTACCTATCCAGAAAGTTATCCATTTCTTTTAGGTTTTCCAGTTTTGTCGAATAGAGGTTTTTGAAGTATGACCTGATGATTCTCTGGATTTCCTCAATGTCTGTTGTTATGTCCCCCTTTTCATTTCTGATTTTGTTGATTTGGATGCTCTCTCTCTGTCTTTTGGTTAGTTTGGATAAGGGCTTGTCTATCTTGTTGATTTTCTCAAAGAACCAACTCTTTGTTTCATTAATTTTTTGTATTGTTCTCTTTGTTTCTATTTTATTGATTTCAGCTCTCACTTTGATAATTTCCTGGCGTCTATTTTTCCTGGGAGACTGTGCTTCTTCTTGTTCTAGAGCTTTCAGGTATGCTGTTAAGTCTCTAGTGTGAGATTTCTCCAACTTATTTATGTGGGCATTTAGTGCTATGAATTTCCCTCTTAGTACTGCTTTCATAGTGTCCCATAAATTTGGATATGTGGTGTCTTCATTTTCATTGATCTCTAGGAAGTCTTTAATTTCTTTCTTTATTTCTTCCTTAACCCATTGGTGATTCAGTTGGGTATTATTCAGTTTCCATGAGATTGCAGGTTTTCTGTAGTTTTTGTTGTTGTTGAAATCCAACTTTAGACCATGGTGGTCTGATAGAACACAGGAGGTTATTCCAATTGTTTTGTATCTGTTTAGATTTGTTTTGTGGCCAAGTATGTGGTCAATTTTAGAGAAGGTTCCATGGGGTGCTGAGAAGAAGGTATATTCTTTTTTGTTAGGATGGAATATTCTGTAGATATCGATTAAGTCCATTTGAGTCATGACATCAGTTAAGTCCTTTATTTCTCTGTTAAGTTTCAATTTGGGAGATCTGTCCAGTGGTGAAAGTGGGGTGTTGAGGTCTCCCACTATTAATGTGTGGGGTTTTATATGTGATTTAAGCTTTAGTAATGTTTCTTTTACATATGTGGGTGCCCTTGTGTTTGGGGCATAAATATTCAGAATTGAGACTTCATCTTGGTGGATCTTTCCTGTGATGAGTATGTAATGCCCTTCTTGATCTCTTTTGATTGATTTTAGTTTGAAGTCTATTTTGCTGGATATCAGGATGGCTGCACCCGCTTGTTTCTTAAGACCGTTTGATTGGAAAGTCTTTTCCCAGCCTTTTATTTTTAGGTAGTGTCTATCTTTGAATTTGAGATGTGTTTCTTGTATGCAGCAGAAAGATGGGTCCTGCTTTCGTATCCATTCTGTAAGCCTATGTCTTTTTATAGGTGAATTAAGTCCATTGATATTGAGGGAAATTAATGACCAGTGATTGTTCATTCCTGTTATTTTTTGGTGGTGATGTGTGGGTACTTCTATACGTTGGGGTTTACTGCTGTGGCTTTATCTGTTGCCTGTGTTTTCGAGGGTGCATCTGACTTCCTTAGGTTGGAATTTTCCTTCTAGTGCTTTCTGTAGGGCTGGGTTTGTGGATAAGTATTGTTTAAATCTGGCTTTGTCATGGAATGTCTTGTTCACTCCATCTATGGTGATTGAAAGTTTTGCTGGGTATATTAGTCTAGGTTGACATCCATGGTCTCTTAGTGTCTGCATTACATCTGTCCAGGTTCTTCTGGCTTTCAAAGTCTCCATTGAGAAATCGGGTGTTATTCTGATGGGTTTGCCTTTATATGTCACTTGGCCTTTTTCCTTTGCTGCTCTTAATATTCTTTCTTTATTCTGTACGTTTAGTTGTTTAACTATTATGTGGTGAGGGGACTTTTTTTGGGGGTCTAGTCTGTTTGGTGTTCTATAAGCTTCTTGTATCTTCATAGGCATTTCCTTCTTTAAGTTGGGAAAGTTTTCTTCTATGATCTTGTTGAATATATTTTCTGTGCCCTTGAGTTGGTATTCTTCTCCTTCTTCGACCCCTATTATTCTTAGGTTTGGTCTTTTCATGGTGTCCCAAATTTCTTGGACATTTTGGTTCATGACTTTGTTGGCTTTAGTGTTTTCTTTGACTGATGAATGTATTTCTTCTACTGTATCTTCAACGCTAGAGATCCTCTCTTCCATCTCTTGCATTCTGTTGATTATACTTGCATCTGAAGTTCCCAATCGTTTTCTCAGATTTTCTATTTCCAGCATTCCCTCTGTTTGTGTCTTCTTCATTTTTTCTATTTCCCTTTTCAGGTCTTGGACTGTTTCCTTCATTTGTTTCATTGATTTTTCTTGATTTTCTCTCAGTATTTTATTGTTTTCTTCCAGGACTTTATTGATTTCTTCTAATTTGTTTGCCCTTTCCTCTAGTTGTTTACAGCGTTCTTCACATTTTTTTTGTCTTTTCCTCTACGCAAGCCTCTAGCTTCTTCATGATGTCATTCATAAGGCTGTTTTCTTCTGCTTCTTCCAATTTCTGATATTCAGGTCTAGGTGTTGGAGGAGGGCTAGGGCCAGGTGATGCTGTATTGCTATTCATTTTGTTGTATATATTTCTGCCTTGACGTCTGCCCATCTCCTTGTTGTTTCCTTCTTGGCCTTATCCGCACACTTGGTTCAGACAGACCAGTGTTTGAAAAGGGAAGTCAGTGTTCCAAAAGGGAAGTCCGGAGCAAGATGGGAGCTGGGGGCCGGCCTCTGAGTCTCAGGAAGAGGCTTGGGGCTCAGGCGGATGGGCGTGGGTGCAGGGCGTGGAGACTGCAGGGTCTGCCAGGGGTCTTGGAGAAGGGGATCCTTCCCGGTGGGGCTAGCAGGGAACCTGCCCGGTGGCCAGGACCTGGGGCCGAGTTGGGCAGGTCTTCCCTGGAGTGGCTGGTGCCCAGGGATGGGGTCTGGGGCAAGGAAGGGTACTCACGAGTGTTCCAAAAGGGACGTCCGGAGCAAGATGGGAGCTGGGGGCCGGCCTCTAAGTCTCAGGAAGAGGCTTGGGGCTCAGGCGGATGGGCGTGGGGGCAGGGCGTGGAGACTGCAGGGTCTGCCAGGGGTCTTGGAGAAGGGGATCCTTCCCGGGGCGGCTAGCAGAGAACCTGCCTGGTGGCCAGAACCAGTATTCCAAAAGGGAAGTCCGGAGCAAGATGGGAGCTGGGGGCCGGCCTCTGAGTCTCAGCTTTTATTTTTCTTTATTTTCTAGATAAAATCCTCTGTTAAATGTATAGGTAACAAATATTTTCTCTCAATCTCCAGGCTGCCTCTGCATTCTGGTCACTGTTTCCCCTGCTGTGCAGGGCCATTTTAACTTCACAAGGTCCTGTTTACCAGTTATTAGCCTTTTTTCCTGAGGACACAGAGTCATATAAAAAAATCATGAATTTGCCTATGTCTTGAAGGCTTTCTCCAGATTTTCCTGTAAAGGTTTTAGAGTTCCACGTCTCACCTTAGGACATTTGATCCATTTGGAATCAACTACAAAGCATTCACCAAAGTACAAGGTGAGAAATAGGAATGTGGCTTCTTCTCCTTCAGTATAATCCACTTTTCTCACTGTCATTTGTTGAAAAGATTGTCTTTATTGAAATGAGGATTTCTGGTATCTTTGGTCAAAAATTACATGGTTATGGTTGTGTGGGGCTATATGTTTTAAAAAGTATTTTTATTTTTGTGGGGCTTTGTGTACAGCTTAAGAAAGTACTTTATAAGGATTATCTAATCTTTGTAAACAGACTGGCAGACATCAAGTGCTCAATGAATGCTTATTATATAAATTTAAAGTCATCAACATTCAAAATAGTTATAATTAATATTTACCAAATTTTCTGATCATCTCAATTTGCACATAGGTATATATTTAGATAGTATCATTTTTTCTTACAAATGTCAATGAAAAAAAGAAACAACAAATTTAGTAAGTTATCAAACTTGAAACTGTATAACTAACTACTTTATTTAATAGGAAAGATACTAATGTCAAAATGTAGAGATGCCATCACGATAAAAATTCTAGAGAGAATAAGCATGGAGGGAACAAATCTTAACACAACAAAGGCTATATGAGAGATACCCCCAGCCAACATCATCATTAATGGAGAAAAGCTTGAAGCAATTCCTTTAAAATTAGAATGAGAATGAGACAGGGCTGTCCAGTATCACCATTCTTCTTCAACACACTACTTGACATACTAGCTAGAGTATTAAAATGAGAAAAGGGAATCAAAAGGAAAGAATAAATCAAATTATCCCTATATGCAGGTAATATGATATTATATGTAAAAGATGACAAAAAAATCACTAGAAAACTAGAAATGATCAACGGCTTCCACAGAGTGGCAGAAGAACAATATCAATTTACAAAAAAGAATCAAAATATTTCTCTACACCAAAACCAAACATGCTCATAAGGTGATTAGGAACATATCCCTAGTCACAATAGCCTCAAAAATATCTGGGAATGAACCTACCCAAGGAAATGAAAGATCTCAGCAATAAAATGTTAAATTGCTTAAGAAAGAGATTGAGGAAGACAACAGAAACAGAAAACCCCACATGTCCAAGAATCAATATTGTGAAAACAGCCATTTTATCAAAATCAATTAGAAATTCAGTGCAATCCTTTATTCAATAGAAGCTGAAAGATTTCCTAAGACACACATAGAAACACAGAGACCATGGTTAGACAACACAATTCTGAACAAAATGAACAATGCTGGGGGCGGTGGGCTACCAAGCCAGTCTAAACAGAGCCACAGCAATAAAAACAGTATGTTATTAGCACATAAACAGATAATGTACACCTCTGGAACAAAATAGTAGAAGATGCAAATGGGAGCACACATAATTACAGTCACTTGATCTTTGAAACAGATGCCAAAAACATACAGTGGAAAAGAGACAGTATCTTCAATGAATAGTTATAGGAAATCAGATGTCCATATGCAGAAGAATGAAATAAGGTCCATATCTATCACATTGCAGAAGAATTCACTTCAAATGGATCAAAGACCTAATGTGAAATCTGAAACACTTGGAACTTCTAGAAGAAAAGCCGGGGTAGAGGAAAACCTTCAGGATATAGATAGGTGTAGGAAGTAAATTTCTGAGTTGGACACAATCTACTCATGAATTAAGTAAGGCCAAATTATGACAAATGGGACTTCATAAAACTAAAAAGCTTCTATTCAACTAAGGAAACAATCAATCAAACAAAGAGGAAGCCCACAGAATGGGAGATAATCAGCTACACATTTGGCAGAGTATTAATGTCCACAAACTCAAATATCAAAGAATCAAAAACACAAGTGACCCAATTAAAAAGTGAATTGTGATGTTAACAGATTTCAAAGGAAGAAATAAATCATAGCTATTAAATATCTCAAAAAATATTCATCATCCTTAGTAACTAAGGAAATACAAATTGAAACAACTTAGAGATTTTATCATAATCCAGTCAGAATGGCTAAAATGAAGAAAACAACTGACAATTGCTGAGGAGGTATGGTCTTATTGAAGGAGGCTCATCACTGGTGGCAGGTCTGAGATTACAGAGTCTCACCTAACTTCCAGGTTTTTTGTTTGTTTGTTTGTTTTGTTTACTTTCTCTCTGCCATGTCTTTAATGTTTCAAAATATGATCATTCAGCTTCCTACCCATGCTGTCATGTCTGTCATTTGCTTCAATATATCCATGCTATAATAGTGTCTTACCCTCTAAAGTATAATCCCAAACAAACTAACCAAAACAAAGAAGAAAGGAAGGAAGGAGGGAGGGAAGGAAGGAAGGAAGGAAGGAAGGAAGGAAGGAAGGAAGGAGGAAGGAAGGAAGGAAGGAAGGAAGGAAGGAAGGAAGGAAGGAAGGAGGAAGGGAAGGAAGAAAACAACTAAGAAATGTTGGCAAGGATGATAGAAAGAGGAACACTCATCCTCTCTTGGTGGAATTATAAACTGGCACATTCATACTACTCTTTGGCATATGTCCAAAGGACTCAATATTCTACTCATAGATATTTCTTGCTCAGACATTGTCATTGCTGTTCTCTTCACAACAACTAGGAAATAGAAATAACCTAGATGTCTTTTAACAAAGGGATTGCTAATGAAAAGTGTGCTGTATATACATAATGGAATAATATTCAGTGATAATGAAAAAATGAAATCATGAATTTTGCAGGCAAATGGATGGGCTAGAAAACTAAGAAATCAAGACTCAGAAAGACAAATGTTTAAAGTTTTCTCATCTATGGTTCCTAGGTACAGATCTTCAGATGTGAATAAATAATTTGGGGTACCTGAAAAATTGGGAAAGGGAAATTAGACTGTGCCAGGTAGAGCACTAGAGAGGAGCACAGCAGTATGCAAGTAATACGAAGACAGACATTGGAAAATGAGGAGTTGTTTTAAATGGGGAGGGTGGAGGAAGTTAATAAATAAGGAGAGTAGGGGGAAATATCACTCTGAGGATGTTTGAAAAAGCTATAAAGGATGATTTTATTCTATATTCACCTAAATTATATATAATACATATAAGTGTATGTATATAGCTTAAATGGAGTTATAGAACTTGATTTAATAAGGTTCTCTCCGAGAGTCATACACTATATAACAAAACCTCAGTAATGGGCTTGAGAAATTGTCTTTTGATTTGCTGGTTTTGCAAGTCTAAGAGAGACCCAAAACAATATAGGGAACTACTATTGTCCCTGGATTCCTCCCATAAGTTGAAGTTAAGCCCTTACTGATGAAGATACCAAAAGATTCAGAGACAGAACTCATGAACTGAGCTGGAACTGACTGGAAATCCTCATCAAAGAAGACTAGCTTTTGTAGTAGCCTAACGTGGTGTGCAAACTACCGAGGAAGAAAATGAACCAATGCTCTCACCTAGTTGTGACAATTATGAATCACAACAATGATCAGCATGGCAACATATTCCTAAAGATCCAATAGTGTTCTGTTTGTCTTGGAAGTAAACAACATCTGCCAGATTTGACTTAAAAACAGACGAACAGAAGGAAAATGATAATGCTTAGTCCTGGAAACCCAGATAACCAAACAAAGCGAGTAAAGTCATGGATCTTAGAGGAAAACTTATAACTGCCACTTCACTAAACTAGCATACTACTTAGCTGCATTACAAATACTTATATTTTTTCCCATAACTATTATAACTCTCACAATCCATCCCCAATTTTTTTCAATAGAGAAAGCCACAACTAGTCAAAATGCAGAGAGCAAGTGAATGTGAGCAATCCACCATCAAGTACTACATTTACAACACAATCCCTACCCCTAGGACTCAAAAGACACTGAGGAAGAGGTGACAGAAGGAATGTAAGAGGCAGATAAGGAAACCTACTATAAGATCGTGTCTTCTAAATATATCAAGAAAGCCAGATCCATGAATCCTCAAGAATATGGCTGACTAAGCAAGACTTGAACAATGTCAAAATCAATTTCCATGTTAAAATGAAGGAGGAGCCTCAAGGGGCCCCAACAATAGATGAAGAACTACAGGCAATTAATGGCTGCTGACACAGGGAGGGATGAGCCTCTAAATGATTATGGAATAACACGTTGTTATCCCTAAAATATATGTACACACAAGCCATGTTAAATGGATTTAGTAGGTTAGACTTCTATTATGTATAATTAAATAAATGTATATAATTAAAATTTAAAAAAAGCCATGAATTGAGAAAGAGTGTGTGGGGAAGGTAATCAGAGGGGTTGGTGGGAGGAGAAACAGGTAAGAATTGAGGAAACTAAATTCTAATTAAACATACACAGTTAATACTGCTCAGAACAATAACTTTTGCTCTCTGAAAGGGAAATAAATGTCTTACTGACTTTGAAGTGTCCTAGACTGAGTATATTATCTGGTTAATGGTAAAAGTCATATTTAAAATTCATTAATGAATTAATTTATCAGTTTCCTGACCAGAATGCAAAAGAAATAAAAACCAGTGCACAAAATATGACTATAAAATAAACACAGGATTACATATAAAAATTACACTACTATTAATTCATTTAATAAATTACTTGGAAATTATAATATGTGCTTTTATTAAAGGTTTTATTCTCAATTTTAATATGTGTGTACAGTATATATAATATATACCTATATACAATAAAACATGTCTGAATAGGTTAATTTAAAAGCATTGTAGGAGAGCCATTACTCTTCCACATTGTTAAGTGTCATAGCTAATGAGAGCATCCCCATGACTGTAAATAAGCTGGGAACTCAAGCCTGAGGAGCAATTTTCTTGTCATTGTGGTGCAGTCACTCAAGGAAATTAGTAGACGAGTTACAGGCTAGATCTAAAAGCAAAAGATACAGTTTTACTCTAACTCTGCAGAGTGGAGGGTCTCCCAAGGCATTTCAGCAACATCTATGCATCTAACCAATAGTTTAAAGAGTTGCTGTGAGGAGTCAGTCTTTAGAAGCTACATAACTCTACTGTCATTAATATAAACACTAGAGGACAAATTCTAGAACATAGAGGAAAGAAAAATGCTTCTTTTTGTCCTACAATAATCCTTCACACTGCATAACCCTCTATCTGCTTTTCATCTCATTAGGTCCAGGAAATTCTCATTTTACATATTTATCTGTGTCATTTTATTGTTTGCTTTCTGTTATTTATATTTTCTGCATATCCCTTATTTTTCTATGAATGTATGTGAACATATACATACCTGTGGAATATATACTATTCATGTGTGAGGGCTAATGCGTCTCCTGAGGGCAGAGATTGGTTTGGTGATCTTCTTTAATCATTCTCCACCCTCATTTCTGAGACAGAGTCTCTTACTGAACTTGGAGCTCATGGATTTTGCTAGATGGGCTGGCCAACTAGTCTGAGAAATCCTCCCGTCTCTGTCTATGAGAAACTGTAATCCCAGGAGCACACCACTGAACTTGGATGTTTGCATGGTGCTTGGGATCAACACTCAAGACTTCATGGTTAGAAATGAAGCACTACATTGTATAGTTTTGGCTTCTTTGTCGAAAACCATACGTTCATCGGTGTGCGGATTAATGTCAGGGTCTTCAGTTCGGTTCCATTGGTCCACATGTTGGTTTTTATGCCAGTACCAAGCTGTTTTTATTACTGTAGCTCTATAGTAGAGCTTGAAGTCAGGGATCATGATGCCTCCAGAGGTTGTTTATTGTACAGGATTCTTTTGACTATCCTGGGTTTTTTGTTTTTCGATATGAAGTTGAGTAATGTTCTTTCCAGATCTGTGAAGAATTGTGTTGGGATTTTGATGGGGATTGCATTGAATTGGTAGATTACTTTTGGTAAGATTGCCATTTTTACTATGTTAATCCTACCTATCCATGAGCATGGGAGATCTTTCCATTTTCTGACATCTTCTTCAATTTCTTTCTTAAGGGACTTAAAGTTCTTGTTATACAGGTCCTTCATTTGTTTAGTTAAAGTTATCCCAAAGTATTTTATATCTTTTGTGGGTATTTTAAAGGGTGATGTACCTCTGATTTCTTTCTCAGCCTGTTTGTGACTTGTATACAAGAGGACTACTGATTTTTTTTTTTAGTTATTCTTATATCCTGCTACATTGCTGAAAGTGTTTATAAGCTGTTTGAGTTTCTTGGTCGAATTTTTGGGGTCACTTATGTATACTATCATGTCATCTGCAAAACAGCATCCCATTTTCGCTCCTTTTCAGTACATTACTGTAAAGTCAGCTTTGCTTCTGTGAGTACATTTTCCTTTTCTTCAAGGCATACTGCTCTCAAATAATCACAATAAGTGTAGTTCTCACTCTTTATCAAAGAAACTTCTAATTGCATTATATGGAGACCTTTACATAAAACCATAACCAATTAAATACAGAGAACCAGAGACCATGTGGCTCCCAACTTATACATCCACAATATAATTCTTGCAAAGAAGGCTCAGGAATCATTGCTGAAGATGGGGCAGAAAGATTGTAAGAGCCAGAAGAACAGGAAGTTTGCTGTAAGATTATAACATTAGCTGTAAATCTTTATTTTTTTAAAAAAAATTATTTCTTGAAATGTCAGAGAGGCTAAACCCATGAAATCTCATCAACACGGCTGCCTAAACAAGACCTCAACAACAATGACACCAACTTACATCCTAACTTACCACAGGGACAAATCATGAGGCCTCAACCCTAGAAAGAGAACTAGAGGCAAATTGTAAATGTTGAGAACAGAAAAAAATTGGTTTTTTTTTTCCAGAAAAGAAACTCCCAATTGGTTTTTCAATACCAGTTGGTCAGCACTGAGCTCATACACATAAAAGTAACTATACAGCCTGAGCATGTTGTATTTATGAATATATACACATGTGTGTATGTAAAAAACAATTAAGGTAATAGAGGCCATCAGTATGAGAAGGGTGGAGGGTGGTATAGGTGAGGGACTAGGGGGAAAATCGAATAAGTAATGTAATTGTACTATAATTTCAAAGAATAAAATAAAATATAAATCCTTTTTTAAATTCCAACTTGAAATATATAGTATTTCCATTCTGCTATATTAGTGGTCCACTCTCTTAACATGAAATGCTCTCAGCTTTATTTTTAAGAGCACCATTTTATTTTTAGCCTGAAATAATGCCTAGAAGTACAATACAGAATAAAAAGTCTTAGAGCAGAGAAAGTAAACATCAGCAAAAGCTAAAGCTCTGCCCACTATATTGCACACACTGCTTATGGAAATTCTTCCACTACAAAGTGGGTGACATTCTCTGAGCCCTTCATACACTTGCTCAAATAGATTATGCAAAATAAAAATTGTCAACTTAGTGTTAAATGTCTAACTCTTAGCATGTTTCTACATAGCTTGTGGTACATAACTTTTCGCTTTAAAAATATTTCTACTCTATACAAAGTATAAAAAATAAATTGATGAATTTAGACTGAATGCACATAAAATAAACATGCATGCATGCACACACACGCATGCACACACACACACATACACACACACACACACACACACACACACACACACACACACACAAACACACACATTCACACATTTTACAGTACTAACTTCAGTTCTTCAAAATACACTTTTCAGGTCAAAGAGATGGCTTAGCAGGTAAAAGTGCCTGTTGTGCAGGCCTGAGGGTCTGGGTTCAAATCCTAGAATCCACCTAAAATTTCAATAAGAGAATGGTCTCCTGATAGCCATCCTCTGTGTTCGTAGGTATGCAAAGACATGTGTCTACATACATACTCATACATTTCCACACACATGCACACAAATACTCAAATAATAGTAAAACATTTTTTTTAAAAAAAACTAAAGATTTACAGCTAATGTTATAATCTATGCTACCATCATTTATTTTTAAATAGTTACTATAATGTACCAAACACAAACACATAATGATATCACAAAACTATTACATAGTGTGGATTTTTCTCATGCCTTTCAGTATTTTCAGTGCTAACTGGATAGGTTATTAATTTCAAAATTAATTTGTGACTACTAAAATACACAGAAATTGAGATTGATCATTTTCAGTTTGTAGTATATGTTGAGTTAATTTCAAAATAAACATTTAGAGATTATAGTGACAAAATAATATTCATTAATGGTGTGCAGAATAATTGCTCTCCAAAGATGTTCACATCCTAATTTCCAGAGTTGGTAGATAGGACAGAATACCTTATGTTTCGTGGCAAAAGGAAATTAAGGTTGCAGAAGTTAATATTGTTAACCAGCTGGTCTTGAGTGGCTGGCAATTATTATCAATTACCCAATTATTGGCAGATTTACTAGGCTCCTTACAAATGGTAAAGAGAAGAGAAAAAGAAAACTTCTGAGCGATGTGATTATGAAAGACCTACAGGTCATGGTTGGAAGAATTTAAGACGGAGAGGAGGTGACAGCTGTAGGTGGAAGACACCCACAGGACCATCTGGCACCTAGTGGCCACCTCAAGGTACTGGACGAGAGGGCACTAATATGATGAGCAAGTATATGATGGAGAACAGTGAAGCAGACCATTTTATGTGTTGTGGAGACAGGAGTAAGTGAAGAAGCAAAAGTGGTGAGGAACAGGCTGATCTGTGTTGCTTGTACTGCCACTGGGAGTCATGGAGAAGTCTGGTTCTGGACTACTGACTACAGCCAAGTCTGGGTCTGTGGCCCTACCACAGCCTGGGTCAATGTTGATGGCTGGGGCCCATGTTGCTATCAAAAGCCACATGGATGCCCTGGGTCTGGGCTGTCAGCTGAGACTGTGCTGTGTTTGTCCTAGGGCCATGTTGCTGCCAGGGCCATACTGTTCTAAGTGGCCTGAGCTGTGACGCAGGACCATAATGATGTCTGAGCCTGAGTTGTTGCCAAGAACCATGTCTGGGTCTGTGGTCCTGATTCAGCTGGGGTCTGTGTTGAAATCTGTGGCCCATGTTACAACTGGGGGCCATATGAACCATGCCTGTTGAAATCTAAGGGCCTGCTGAGCTAACATTGCCCTTCATTGGCCCTGGGAGACCTGGTCCTCCCCCTGATGGCAGCTGCACTGGAATCTTGGCCCTGGCCCTCACAGGATAGCTGGTCCCGCCATACATGGGAGAGCTTACACACACACACACACACACACACACACACACACACACACACACACACACACTCAGGAGAACAGGTCTTACTCCTCACCACAGGCACAGGAGGGTTGGCTCTGCCCCTCACCCGAGAGCAGTAGTACCAGGGAAGGTCCTAACTTGCCAATTCAGCTACCATCCATGCCCACAACCAGTGCTTTGAGTTGTCCCACCCCAACATATACCTTGTCTATGACCTGCTGGAGCATGTGAAGGGAGCATGTATAGTCATGTGGAAACCATAACTGCAGGATCTCCATGAGTGGGGGCAATAGTAGGATATCTAACAGGAGTTGAGGTGAGGGTCCAGTATTGAGGGTATACCAGGAGCCAGAGTCCTTGAACCAGACCAACCACCCATTAAAATGAACATTTGTAAGTAAAGTTGTTTGGGCAAAGGGGTATACTTTGTGGCACACTACAGCTTCCAGTACCACTAAGACAAATGAAGAGGTGATAGACTAGAAAGACAGAGGAGCAATTTTTTTGTTTTTTTTAAATTAATGATTTTATTTTTATTTTATTTTATTTTTGGAGGGCGCTGGAAGGGTAAAGGGAAGATATGGAGGGGCTGGAATATGAGTGGGATCAGGGTGCATGACATGAAATTCCCCAAAATCAGTAAAATACACTAAGTTTAAAACAAACAAACAAATAAACAAAGAGATGGAGATAGAGTCATGAGCAGAAGACAGAAGGCAGCTTCTAAAAACCAGAAAATGAAGGGAAAGGATTTTCTCTAAACCCACAGAAATGAATGAAGACCTGCTACAAGCAATTGTGGACATGTGTTTTGGACATGGGCTTTCATTTCTTGAGGGTATGTAGGCATGAACTTTCCAGGTCAAATGATAACCCAATAATTAATTAACATTTCGAGAAAATGCCAGGCTCTTTTCCAATATGGGGGAAATCATTCATTTTCCCATTAGTGATGCATGAGAATTCTAGTTTACCCACATCTTCGTAGATAATTGTTAGAGTCTACAGTTTTTATGGGCTTGATATTCAGTTCTCTAATAGATAACTATGTGAGCTTCATTTTGCACTTATTCTCCATTTTTATATCTTCATTGGATAAATGGTCATCCAAATTCTTTACTCATTTTAGCACATTTTGATGTAGTTAGTAAGGAAGAGATATCTATTACTTAGAGGGTACTTGTAAGTTGGCTGTATCACAGAGAACAGACTTGTACATCTTTTTTATAATGAAGACAAGGGAAGGAAAGGAAAATAGAGTGTGGTTTTGATGAGAGTAAATCAAATCTGCTACAATGCAACTCAGCATTCAGATTCATTTTTTTAATAATGAAAAGAGAGGTGTTCGAGGTACTTGCTAAAGCTGGTGGATAAATCAAATTAGCTTATGGAACAGATTAAATTCTGAATACAAAAGACTAAGGGGCAGTGGGAATGAGACAAGTTGTTATCATTTAGATATTATGTTGAAGTATAGAATATACTTGCTGTTCCCCAAACTCCATAGAATCATACAGGGAAAAAATGTGACATAGAAGATTTATTAGTATTTATAAGTCATTGTTGAAATATACATGACAGTAAAGAAGTTTGAAAAATATATAAGGAATCATATTATTTTATGTTTAACTAAAATTGTTATATATACATATATATATACATATATATATATACATACATATGTGTGTGTGTCCGTGTGTGTAATTATTATTTTATTTTTAAATGGATTTATACCACTTGGGATGGGAATGTTTCCCAAAGGGTCATACAGTATCTAACACAAATCCCAGTACCAGGCATGAGAAAACTCTTTTTATTGTTGATCAAGTGAGTCCAAGCAACTCCCAAAACAATACAGGCTATTGCCATTGCCCTGATTGCCTCTCAGGATTTGAAGGTAGGTTCCTATTGTTGAAGACACCACACACTTGTACGCAGGCTTTGAAGGAACTGAGCAATCTGGAATTGACTTGGGAGTGTCTCCTTATATTTTCAAAGCTGCTATGAAATCTGCCTGCCAAAGAAGACTGTAAGGCTTGTCAACCACAGCAATGACTGAACAGGCAAGAAAACCACAGTAGTACAACAGTGTCACTTTATCTTACCAGTTAGCAGCAGCTACCTCATCACACTTAAGGTCTGCTCAACAGGAGGGTATTCATGTCTGGCACTGTAAACCTAGCCACATACTTGTAGCTGGAGAGATCATAGATTATAAAGTGAACCTACCACTGTCAGTTTCCTAAACCAATGTAATATTTGTTTTCTAAGTATCTATACATATCCACAGATAAGTGAAGCTCTCACCCTTTCTCAAAAATGTTTTTCCCTGGCACATGAAGAATATCATAGAATTTCACAACATGCCAACATAAAAACAATAAATGGCCGGGCGGTGGTGGCACACGCCTTTAATCCCAGCCCTCGGGAGGCAGAGCCAGGCGGATCTCTGTGAGTTCGAGGCCAGCCTAGTCTCCAAAGCGAGTTCCAGGAAAGGCGCAAAGCTACACAGAGAAACCCTGTCTCGAAAAACCAAAAAAAAAAAAAAAAAAAAAAAAAAAAAAAACAATAAATGGCTATGGGGACTCTAATCCTAACATGACCCTTACAGCTAAGGCCAAAGGAAAATCATGAAAGAAGGGATAGAACATTCTAAGAGCCAAAGGTCTAGGATATCTGTTATGAGGTAGTGTCTCCAGGATATAACAGGGGAAATGCAACAAAGAACTTTCAATATTTTTGCCTAAAAAAGACCAGAAAGAATGACAACAACAGTTGACATGCCAACAGGAACAGTAGAAATTCCACATAGTTTCACCTCTAGAGGAAGATCTACAGGAGCTCAATGGATGCTGAGAAGGAAAATCAGTTTCCTTCAAGGTCAAGCACTCACCTTGTTTGTCCAATAGCCCTGGACACATGTACATATAAGCATAGCTAAATAGACTCAGTAGGCTATATACACATATGTGCACATACACCCATTTACATATACATATAAATATAATAATTAAAGAAGAGATGGTGAATTTGGGAGGGAGACACAGTAGAAGTTCAAGGAGGAGACAGAAGGGTGGAAGTGAAGTAGATGTGATGCTCATGTATCTGAGACCTGAAAAATTAAAGCTATTAAATAAAAGTATGCAAAGTCAGGTTGAGTGCATACATTTATGCAAAGAGCCTTTGTCCTGAAAATTTCAAGGACTCCTGTGGCTGCAGCAGGAGTCTTACTATTTAAAAGGCAGCTGCATGGAAGCTCTGAGATAAACAATTATACAACAGATTGTTTTATTATCATAAAAATTAAATATATGTTTACAAAAACAAAAATACTATTAAAATGCAGAATAACTAAAAAGAAGCACTCAGAACCAACTGAAATATTGTCTTCAATACAGACATTCTGAATTCTGTTATCCAGAATACTACCTAATCTTACATTATATTGTTTCATATGACATAACTACAGGTAATTATTTCAATTTTCTATGTCTCAATTTGCTTATTAATAATTATGCAACTAAATTTGTGATTATGCTAAACAGAGGTGGTAAAAATTAAGTAATTTTCCTAGGCTAAAGTGCTGGCACTTGCCAGCACAGTCTGTAGTGTTTCAAGTGTCCAAGGAAGGACAGTAAAAAACTCTGAGTGATATTGCAGAGAACTAATTTATAATAAATCATCTATGCACATATCCATACATTTGTTCATTAAAAACATTGTTATTGTGTACTCCAGATGAGCTCACAAGATATTACGTGTGGTGGGATACAATGATGAGCAGGCAGGGGGCGGCACTTGGCCGTGTCAATTTTATAGGCTGGTTGAAGAGTAATTAGGATTCTTTGGGTTCATAAGATGCTGAAAACTGATATGAAAAAAAAGTACATAGTTCTAATAGGATAGTATAAAAGACATGGATATAATCTTGAGGAAAATAGACAAGTCTCATTTCTGAGGAGGTGACAATCGAGCATGGATATATAGAGGGAGGCTTACTAAGCTGATGCCAAAGGGAGAAGTCACTATATATAAAACCATATTCATCATAGAGTTTTAAATTTTTTGATATATGAGACATTAAGCATTAAAGACAGTTGTGATAAATGTTTTACAGAAAAAGATGCATTATCAACTCCATTGTAAGTTAGTTTGAATCATCTGTTATCCAAGATTGTCTAAATTACTGTGTCCATTCATTTATGCGAATACTGAGTATTGAACACGATTAAAATCAATGAATCATGTCTTTCCCTGGCTCTATACAGCTCCTAACACACGGTCAACAATAACCAATCTGTTTCTTTCAGTGCCCAATTACACTTTGATGGAGATTAAGAGTCACACAGCAACTTTCTCTATAGAAATAGGAATGGATTTGTTCAAACAGAACCACTTATTCACCACTAAAAATAAAAAAAAAATGTGTTAGAGACATGAAGTGATTACAGGTTGCTGAATAGCAGAATTGCATTCAATCTGAGCTGGTACTCTTAGCCTTTAACTTTTTAGGCTAGGATCAAAAGCCATAATTTATCCAAGAAATAATAGCAGGTTAAGAGATGCTAGAATCATCTAGATTTTCAATTCTAACATTTCAGTGATGTTAAGGATTTCTAAAATCTTGTTTCACATTTGTACAAGAAAAAAAATCTAACCTGTTCTGTCTTCTTAATTTTTGTCTTAAATGGTTTGAAGAATGAAAATTTGAGGACCCAGGAAAATGCAAAGAAACATGGAAATTGTGATATATTATTTTGTTACTGAGGATGAGTGGGAAACAAATGGAGACCTGAACAGCTGGGCCAGTAATGTAAGGACAGAGACTCCTACAAAGCTGAGTTTAGAACCACAGGAAGGTGAAGATGCTAATGTATTACACAGGTATTGATAGACCATTTCCAACTCATTAAGTGTCATTTTGCGAATAGAATATGGTGGGTAGATGACAGATTAAGGTGAGCTTTTATTTCATTTGTCCATAGCCTCTGCTTAAGTTCCAATGCAAACCATCTTTACCTCATTAACCTTTGACAAGCAGTCCATTTTATCTCATTTCAGAAATTAATTGAGTTGTGCTCGCAGAATCTGTAAGAACAGACTACGTTAAAATCAAAACACATGAAGCTACTTTATAGTTTTTCTATACATAGATTATTATGATTATACTAATATCCTCCTGACCTGTGAACATGTCATCATCCCTGAGTGAACCTGACTACTAAGGGCTTTACATTATTGGGCAGATTCTTCCACTCAATACTTTGTTTGGACCTTTGCATTCCTATTGTCCTGAGATCCTCTCTACCACGCATGTTTGACTAGGGCTGAATTAATGTGATTTATTGCTATTTGAGTAGAAAGTTTGCATCATCTTACAGCTGTGAAAGCACTGCATATAAAACAGACACTTGTCTCATGATGAAAAATTAAAGTAATGAAATATGGATCACAAAAATAAGAACTAGATATGTGTGACTGTATCTATTTACAGTTTTAAATAGTTTTGTGTGTAGTTTTAAGAGTGTGTCTAATTTGAATATTTTTGCTCAAGCATTAAGAAACGTTGTGTATAAACCTCTTAGTCTTTTAATATGTGATCACTCAGTAATGAAATATCTCCTTCAGCCGTTCTAGTCATTATATGTAACTCCCATATTATTCAAGAGTCTTGTACCTAGTACCAAATTAACAAAATTTCATGCAGGATTTTATCCAGAGAAATCTATATTAATACTCCCATCTCTGCTTCTGTTGCATAAGATCCTTAGTACTGAGTCTTAAATGCCACAGTATATTTAGGCAGCTTCTGTTTTATGAAAAGTCTGACATAAAAAAAAAATGACTGGTATTCAACAAGTTATAGCTGAGAATAGTCCTCCAAAATGATATGTCTCACAGTGCATACATGCAATCCACAGTATATATGGCAATTTTACTCTAACAAGACTTTTAGAATTATGAGATGACCCCGTTTTCAAGCAATTTATCAGCTAGTTTGCCTGAATGTGAAATACAAAGATCTCCTTTAAAATACTGGCCTCAAACGTACTCTGTTACATTATGACATTACATTTGAAATTGCCTTTCCCTTTCTGTTAGATTTGGAAGTGGAGCTGTGGTCATGCAGATGCTGGTGAGGGAGGCTTGGTGCTTGAAAAAAAGTGGCACAGTCTGTAGCAAGTGTTCATCAATGTCCCACAACATGAAGAAACCAAGGTCAAAACTTAATGTTTTTCCTTTCCTAGGCACTTTGCTTCCCAGAGTTTGTTTACTCCACTTCCTAACAGCACATTTCAGTCATCAATATTAATTATTGCTTTGTTTGCATCATTCTAATGTGTACTTTTTAAAATAAAGGATAATCAGACTACAACCCACAGCTCCAGAGAAGTTAGGAAATAAGGAGGACCCTAAGAGGGATGTACAGATCACCTTGGGAAGGGGAGACAGAGGCGATCTCCATGTGTAAACTCTGGATGGGGGTGGCAACAGAGAGGAGGGGATGGGGGATGAGAATATGAGGGAACAGGATAGTTGAGCTGGGGGAAGGATGGAGTGGGACAGCAATGAAAGAGATATCTTGATAGAAGGAGACATTACGGGGTAAGGGAGAAACCCAGTGCTAGGGAAATTCCCAGGAATCCATAAGGATGACCCCATATTAGACTACTAGTGATAGTGGTGAGGGTGTCTGAACTGGACTACACTGGTAATCAGACTGGTGAATACCCTAACTGTCATCATAGAGCCTTCATCCAGTAATTGATGGAAGCAGATGCAGAGATCCACAACCAAGCACGTGGCCAAGCTCCCAGAGTACAGTTGAAGAGAGGGAAGAGGGATTATATGAGCAAGGAGGGTCAAGATCATGATGGGGAAATCTACAGAGACAACTGAACCAAGCTCATAGGAACTCACGAACTTTAGACCAACAGCTGTGGAACCTGCACAGGACTGGATTAGACCTTCTTCTGCATATGGGAGACAGTTGTGTAGTTGGTTCTGTTTGAGGGGCCTGTGGCAGTTTGATCAAGATCTATCCCTGGTGCATGAGCTTGCTTTCTGGATCCCATTACCTATGATCTGACATTTTGCTCACCCTTGAGGCAAGGGTGAGGGGCTGGGTCCTGCCTCAACTGACTGTACCAAGCTTTGCTGTCTCTCCATGGGAGAACTTACCCTATTGGAGGAGGGGATGAGGGATGGAGGTGGAGGCAAGGTTGGGAATGGGGAGCAGGAGGAGGAATGAGCGGGGGATCTGTGGTTGTTATGTAAAATGAATAAAATATTTTAAAAATAAATTTAAAAAAGAAGAAATATGTTATCCCAGCACTTGGGAGGCAAAGATGAGAGGATCTCTGTGAGTTCAAGGCCAGCCTAGCGTACAAATTGAGTTCCAGGAAAAAAAATGAAAATGAAACAAATAAAAATTCTACTATCTCCTGTCCTCTACACTCTAACAGTCTCTTTAATCTCATCAAGGTCTTCATGAAGCAGAAAGATTTGGAAGGAAAGGGGATATGAGTAAAACCTTCTAGGGACATTCTAAAGTCGTTAGAGTCACATAAATATTTTTAAAATTTTGTATTTATCATTGTGTATATACATACAATGTGCATAATGTAGGGCACACATGTGTGGAGGTCAAAGGACCACTTTGGGAGTTAGTTCTCATGTGCTATCTTTTTTTTTTTTGTAAAAATGTTTTTTATTATTAAGAACTTTTCTATTCATTTTACATACCAACCACAGATCTCCCCTCCTTCTTCTTCTTGCTCCCTGAAGGCTTCCCCTCCAACCCAGCCTCCCATTCCCCCCTCCTCCAATTCAAGGTCTCCCATGGGGAGTCAGCAGAGCCAGGTACATTCAGTTGAGGCAGGTCCAAGCCCCTCCACCCTGCACCAAGGCTGCCCAAGGTGTCATACCCTAGGCACTGGGCTCCAAAATGCCTGCTCATGCACCAGGGATGGATCCCAATTCCCCTGCATCCCGCACCACAACCAGTTCAAGCTAAACAACTGTCTTGCATCTCCAGAGGGCCTAGTCCAGTTTGAACTCACCTGCCATCTTTACAAGGGATGGAAATCAGGTTGCCAAGCAAGGGTGGCAAGCTCTTTCATTAACTGTGCCATCTTATTGGCTGTGGATATTCTTTGTGTCAAAATATCACTTAGATTAGCCATTACTTCTTAATGGGTAGAAAAGTAATTTTAGCTACCATATTAGAAAATATGTTTTGGTAAATCAATTCCTATATTACACTGAAAAGTCCTCCCAACACATACACAAACACACACACACACACACACACACACACACACACACACACACACACAGAGAGAGAGAGAGAGAGAGAGAGAGAGAGAGAGAGAGAGAGAGAGAGAGACCACCACCAACAACAACAACAAAAACAACAACAACAATAATACTAAAACTAAATAAATTATTAGGATTCTTCCAAAGGGTCAGCACCCAGGGTCTTCTCAGTCTCCCTTAAACTGAGAACTTATCAATGAAACTGAAATAATATTTTGAACTTCCAGGTTGCATTATAATCTCACCCACTTGGGTCTAAAACTACCTAATTTGTGATTCTAATTCCCACTCTCTTCCTATACATATAGATACTAATATATCCAAGCAGTAGTATTGGTGGGCATCCATTAATATTATATGCTGGTAGTGTCATCTTTATGAATGTTTTACAACTCTCAAATTGCTACCTTTGTACTGGTCATCTAATGACAGGTCATTAACACACAATTATCTACCACCTCTCCATTCAAAGTGTCAATGAACATTGAACTTGCTAAGCATTTGAAATTCTTTCTCTGTTGACTATTAAAATCTGTTGTCTATGTATTTATACACTTTTATTAGTAAAACATGAAAGTTGTCTACTTCTTGTTCAATGTCCCAAATTCCACAGATGTTTTTCTGTTCCTTTTAAATATCATTTTCATAACTGATGACTTTTGACAGATGCATATCGTCAGCCACATTCACTTCCTGTGATAATTTAGAATTTGTTTCTAGAGATTGTTCTTAAGTTATATAACTCTCAGCTATGGAGATACAATATTTATTGTATTTTGTTCAGTAGCTGTTTGGTCTATAGTTTGCGTTAGGCAAGTAATTTAGTGTATCTTGCAGGGCATATTGCCAGCAAATAACAAGAGAACACAGGTGACATATGAAGCTACAAGTAAGTTGACATGATGTTCTCCTTTGTCACTCTATATCTTAGTGTCATTTTTACTGTGGGATGTGAAATTCACCCAACAGTTCCTGTAGCAAGGAGAGAAGACATCAACAGGATGTGTGCTTTGTGCTTGCTAGCATCATGAATGTGCTTCAGGACCCTTCTTCTGAACCTAGAACTTACCAATTGATAGAAATTCACTAATTTCATTTATCAAATTTACTTAGTACATATACACATTCTTACAGAAAGGTTACAATAAACCTTATTTTTATTAGAAAAAGTCATTCAGAATGCAAGCTTCTTAGAATTATCTACACTTATCATTTACATCTATTGTGTAAAATTCATTTTGGTTAATTAAATTTTGGAAAACTAAGTCTGTGTGAATATTCCATTGGTATGTGAACTTTTTTTGGTTTTTTGAGACAGGGATTCTCTGTGTAGTTTTGGTACCTGTGCTGGATCTTACTCTGTAGACCAAGCAGGCCTCAAAAACACAGAGATCCTCCTGGCTCTGCCTCCCGAGTGCTGGGATTAAAGGTGTGTGCCACCACCACCTGGCATATGTACTTTTATAATCATTAAATTTGAGTCATTAGAAACACTGACATGGAGGCTCCAGATCTTGGCACTGAGTAAAGTATTTTATGGAATGTATTTCCTTAGGATATTAGCAAAGAGTAAAAGACAAAACTGCTCTTCCAAAAAATGTCTGGACAATAAAATACTTATGTGGACTATTGTATTCTTAAAATACATTTTCTATCATTGTGTTTCATAAAGTCGGAGAATATATAGGCAACTATTGTATGCACCACACTTTGAAAAAATGTTCCTATAATACTGCCAATATACAAAGAACAAAGAATGGAGGGAAGATTTTTCTGTATGGACTGTTTTGACACTGTATATTTGATTTTATAAAACGTCGGGTGGTGGTAGCATTACAGCAGTATTAGAGACCATACTGAAATGTGCACTGGATAGAACGGACTGAGCATTGAGAAAAGTCCTACTGTCTAGTCGTCACATATATTCACATTCCAAAAGATTGAGATGGTGTGTTGTTTTGATTGACTTTTAGGGTTGGAAAAGGGAACTGTGACTATTAAAAAGACAGTTACATCCCTGCTATTTGAGTGCTGTGTATTGTTTGTTAGTTTGCTAAAGTCAGTGTTGATCTGCCTGACCACAGACCACTGAGGCTTCCTACAATCCCCTGACTACACTTGAGAAATAGAAGCAACAGAAAGTGAAACAGTGGACTATTTTTCCCAGATGAATTGTCTGTTCTTAGTCATAGCAAAGGTCAATTCAATGGCCTAAACATAGAGGATCCCAGATGATTTTCCACACAGATGTTATACACTTGGCTTTATGCCAGATTTGCAAAATGGTAGTAGAAAAAGTTGGTTAATAACATTTAAATAATTAATGGATCTGTAGAGGTGTGTGTTTTAAGAATTCCCACATATATAATTCATTTCGTATTTGAAACATAACTTAATATTTACATTATACAGATAGCTTTGAAGCTCATATATTCATAAAAATACTTTTTAAATGCATGTAAGTGGGATGGACAGATGGTGCACTGGATAGTGCATTTGTTATGCAACTGTGAGGACTGGAGTTCAAAGTATTCACAGAAATCCAGGCATGATGGTAGTACCAAGAGATTAGAGGCCGAAGCCGGGGAATCCTGAGAAGCACACTGGTCAGCTAAACCAGTATTTTCAGCAGCAAAGTATAAAGGAGACCCTGGTCTCAAATGAGGTGAAATGTAAGGACCTACACTGAAAGTTGTCTTCTGACTTCCATATGTGAGCCATGGTATATATGTGACCACACTCATGCACTTAGATGTACACACACAAATATACATGGATGCATATACATACTCCATACACAGACACAGATGTAAAAATTCTGACTTTTATCCTAGCAGGGGTGAAGCACACCTTTAGTCCCAGCCCTCAGGAAGCAGAGGCAGGTGGAACTCTGAGTTCCAGTCCAGCCTGGTCTACAAAGAGAGCTCCAGGACAGCTAGAGTTACACAGAGAAGCCTTGTCTCAAAAAACAAAAGCAACAACAACAAATTCAGATTTATTTCCCCTCCCCAGGGAAAATAAAATTGATTTTTTTGTGTGTGAACTGGGGTCAGGTGGGAATGGGAAAAGAAAAGATCAGGAGGAGACAGGAGGGTGGAAGGAGAGAATATGGACAGCGAAGACTGGAATTGGTGGGCATTTGGGGAGTGATATGGAATCCTAATGCTGTGGAAACTCCCTGGAATCTATAAGGGTTAGACTAGCAAGGACCCCTAGTAACAGGGTACATGGAGTCTGAACTAGCCATCTTTGGTAACCAGGCAAGGCTTCCAGTGGTGGGACTGGGACACCAAAACAATAACACAACCTTCGACCTATAGTGTGCCCTGCCTGCAAAATGTACTGAGGGAATGGTGGTGCAGAACTTCTAGGAGTGGCCAATAAATGACTGGTCTAACTTGAGGCCCAAGTACCTAGAGGGAGCCAATGCCCAAAACTACCAGGATGACCAGGAACAGGAAGCTGAATAGACCAGAGACATAGCATAGGATTGACAAAATAAAAAAAGAAAAAAATTCCTAATAATATCCTGCTATACTCATAGATCAGTACCTAGCCCAATTGTCATCAAAGAGGCTTTATTCAGTTACTGATGGGAGCAGATGGATGTAGAGACTCATATCCAAAGCTTGCAGAACCCTGGGGAAGAGGGGGATAAGAAGGACACCAGGAGAACACAGCTCACAGAATCCATTATGCAGGGTTCACAGGGGCTCACAGACTGAAGCAACAATCAAAGAGTTTGCATGGGTCAGGACCAGGTCCTCTGCATACATGTGATGGCTTTTCTGCTTGGTGTTCTTGTGGGACTCCTAATGGTGGGAGTCAGGGGCTGTCTCTGGCTGTTTTCCCTGTTTGGGGTCCCTTTTCCTCCTACTGTGTTGCCTGGTCCAGCCTTGTTATGAGGGTTTGTGCCTAGTCTTACTTTAACTTATGTTGTGCTTGGTTCATATCCCTGGTAGGCCTGCTGTTTTCTGAAGGGAAATGGTGTAGGAGTGAATCAGGGAGAAAGAGAAAATAGAAGAGGTAGTGGGAAGAATGGAGGGAGGGGAAACTGCAGTAGGGATGTACTGTATGAGAGAATAACGAAAAAAACTTAAAAAAAACTGTTTGGGGCTGGAGAGATTTCTCAGCACTAAGAAGACTAAGAGACTTCTCTGATTTTCCAGAGGATACAGGTCCAATTCCCTCTCAAGAGTCTATAACTTCAGGGCCAGGGGATCTGATGTGTTTCTAGATTCTTCAGGCACTTCAAGCACGTGGTGCCCAGACATACATAAAGGCAAACACTCACACACATAAAACAAAAATGAAGGTTAAAAAAGCTATATTAAATATAATCAATACTTGGACATTCTACATTTAATTAGATAAGATATAAATATATGACTATGCTGTAACAATTGCAATTTCAAAACAATGGAGGAAACATACCAAATCAAAAGAGGACAAAAGTAAGATAGTGGGATGGAGGTGTGTTGGGTACTTTTCTGCAGGCTCAATGGCCCACATTAAAGCCTCCTGTACTACAGCGGCCACCCGGCAGAACAGTCATGGTGTCTGTACTTTGCATCTTCCTCGGGTTGACTTGATTCATCTAGAATATACTAAAACTTTAAGAAATGTTTTCGAGTATACAAAAATTTTCCTTGGATACATGCCTTCATTACAAATGATGCTATTATATAGAACAAATGCATATGTCCATTCGTCTACCTTTATAATTTTGTTAGTATTTGTGGGAAGGCTGAGAGCTTCTCTGGGTTCTTGTCAAAGGTAATAGCACAAATACCCACATCATGGAATTGTGAACATTGAATTTACTAATACATACAAAGTGGGTTGAGCAGATCTTGGTGCCTAGTGATTACTATACGATTAGTTGTCACAACATCCCTAGATTATTTTTGACCATAAGGATGAGTGTTTCAAAATAATTCAAAAATATAAATTATGTACAAAACACTCAGGTACAGTAAATTCAAGGAGGAAAAGAATAAAATTAAAATGTCTTGTAGCCTAGCGGAGGTCTATGAGGTGACTGGGTTTTCTCTGCCTAATCAGAGGTCAGTATTCAGTGCTTAGCTGTATTAAGAAAAGGCAGATAATTATGTGGTGAAATGAGAAAGATAATCCCCAGATGAACCACTGACAGCACTACTGATTAAACTGACACAATTACAATAGTAATCCATTTCCAGAATCTGTATAGTCCACAGCTCCCACTGCCGTGCTGAAGATTTGACTGAGAGAAATATACCCTGGTAAGAAAGCTAATATGCGGGCTGTAATGCAGCTCAGCACAAAATCACTTGTATAGTGAACCCTATCTCCTCTAACATATGTATGTACACTATGTTCATGTTCGGTGCCCCCTCAGGGGCCAAAAGAGAGAGTTATAACCCCTGAAGTTACAGATGGTTGTAAGTCACCATATGGATACAAGGAACTATACCCACAATCTCTACAAGATCAGAAAATGAGCTTAACCAATGAGTCATCTCTTCAACTCATCAATGTAGGGAATGCTCCCAAAGTTCAAAGTGGATCTACATTAAGACACACCTATAGCACTTTTTGTCATATAGCCAAAGGACTCTACATCTTACTTCACAGATACTTGCTCAACCATGTCCATTTTTCACACTATTCACAACAGCTAGGTAATGAGAATACCTAGATGTCTTCAACTGCACAATATTATTCAGCTGCCAAATAAAAAATAAAGCAAAAATTTCATGAAATGGATGGACATTAAAAAATTGTGTACTGAAAAAACTTCCTAGATCCAGGAAGAAAAATACCACTGGTTCTTTCTTATTTGTGGAGTCTAGATCTGAATCTTTAGAATTGAGTATATAACCTGGAATAATGATAGAAACAAGGAAACTGAAAAGGGACCCTGAGCAGAGTGGTGAGAAAGAGTACTGGGAAGCAGACAGGAGGACATAGGTGCTGTGAATGCGGAAACAGGCAAACAGTGAGAGAGGACTTTATCTGAAAAGGGGGTTAGGAGAGCAACACTGAAGGAGATGGAGGAATACGGATGAATAACACTAAAGATGTTTTAAAATGCCAATTAGATTACTTTATGTTACTTAAAATAAAATGTAATATATGAGTGTATATATGTGAATACATATATAAATGATGGACATCAAGTTACACATTTGACCGATAGTGCTTCTCATAAGACCTGAATATTATCTAACTACAACAACAACGAAAAAGTATTAAGCATGAGCTGGGCGGTGGTGGTGCACGCCTTTAATCCCAGCACTCAGGAGGCAGAGCCAGGCGGATCTCTGTGAGTTCGAGGCCAGCCTGGGCTACCAAGTAAGTTCCAGGAAAAGGCGCAAAGCTACACAGAGAAACCCTGTCTCGAAAAACCAAAAAAAAAAAAAAAAAGTATTAAGCATGATAAACATGTTGGAATTCCTGGCCACTCCCCAGCTGCATGGCAGCTCATGTGTTGTTTAGATGTTTAGTCATTCCAGGGCTTTACATCCTATGTAATCCATGCTCTGTATGGTCACGTAGTTTGCGCACAGTGTGATCACGTAGTTTGTGTGCAGTGTGATTATACAGTCTATGCGTGTGCATGGTATAGCTCCATAAGCCCATATGCACAAATGCAGGGGAATGCACTAAAAGCAGATCACAGACTCATCCCCCTTCTTATTCTTCTGCCCCACTCTCTGCACATGTCTTCCACAGGCCTGATCACATTCTCTTCTGTCCCTCTCTTCTCCTAATAAAACTCTGATAGTGGGTTTTGTTGTGCCTCGTGTTTTTTCTTGCACGGTAACAACACCACTTAGTGAATAACATTGTGCCGCCGCATTAAAACCAACAAAACCTCCAGTAAAGTCTTTGGTCATAGGAGCACCAAACAACATAGGATACTCCTTTGCCCATGGTTGCCACTCAGAACCTGAAGGTAAGACCATATATCTGAAGACACCATTCACTTAGGACACAGGACTTGGAGAGTTCCAGTTGGATCTGACCTGGAAACCTCCTCAGTGGACTAGCTTTTATAGCATGCAATAGTGCTGTAAAGCTGCCAAGAGAGAAAAATAAGAGTCCTGCTCATCTGTAAAGCCTATAAACCATGACAATGGACAGAAAGGCAGATAGACGCAAGGGTTTAAAGGTTGCCCTTACATCTCAGGGGTAACCAGTAGTCACCATAATTGAACTTAAAACCCACACAATATCAAAGAATCTATGTCTGGTACAGCACACCTAACCAGTTACATGTGGACTGAGATCATGGACTCTGGAGAACTTGCTACAGCCATGTTCCTAAAACAGTTCCTAATTACATTCTGAATATCTTTTCCTATATCCGCAGATAAGTGTAGCTCAAATTCTGCATGAAAGAAGCTTTTTTAAGGCAGCAAATGGAGAGCATCACAGAAACTCACAACTGGACAAAATGACAACAATTGACGATAAGACACCATCCTTAAATGATAAATCTACCACACAACCCCTGTATCTACAGCTCAGGCAATTTTATAGAAAGAATGGACCTTTCCTATGATACAGTATTATCTATATATGATAGTGAATTATACCCATTAAATCTTCATAATGTAATTGAATAAACAAGACTTTTATAATAAAAATACACTATAAGTGCCACTAAGGATGGGCGATATCTCATAGGGACTCACATTGAGATGAAGAGCTATTCACAATTAATGGCTGCTAAGGGAGGGGAATTAGTCTTCTAAAGGGACACACCTACAATAGGTTTCCCAATCCCATGTGGGATATATATATATGTGATATATATATATATATATATATATATATATGAGAGAGATTATAAATTTGAGGTGTGGAGCATGTGAGAAATTGGAGGGGGAGGAAATGATGCAAATATAGTACTTACATTTGAAATGCCCCCACCAAAGACTAATAAAATAAATGCTAAAAAGCATTTAACATGCAAGAAATCTACAAATAAAAACCTAAAATAATGGTAAGATAGAGGATGAATATAAGAATTTAAAATTGATTTATCATCATCAGAATATCATATATTTGCCCCAAAATTCCTCAAACAGAAAAACTAACCATTCTTATTAACTGAAAAGTAGAATTAATATAACAAAGGTAAACCTTGTTGAGAATCCAGATAACAAATACTATGTTAGCTCTATTACTTATTCTTACAATCTCCACCAGTGGGATATATTATAATTTCATTAATCAATGAATCATATTATAAGTATTTAAAATCATATTTGCTTTTGTTAGAGTTTCTCTTATTTATAAAATTTCTGCATCAAAATGTGATTAACTGTTAGTAAAGTATTTTTGTACTATAGTCAATAGCAGACAGAACTAGATCTGAAAATTTTATAAAATACAATGTATTTCATTGATTTCCTACCATCCATACAGTACCCATTGTCATAAGAAAAATACAAACACATATACATATCAACAATCACTTTGATGAGAATACACATTGTCTACTACATGAAGAGGGCAATGACAACCACTTTCAATTTGAAAGGTTTTAGTAACACAAGGACATCTATGATTACAAGAAAATATTTATTACGGATGTATCATTGAAAAAAGTGATCCAATAATTTGTTTTTGTTTTTGATCTTCATTAAGGTATACATTCTTGACACATATTATTTGTTTTATACATAATTACTATGTTAAAGATTCATACCTTCCAAGGTTAGGTTGGCATATAGTATAGAATCATTATTGCTAAATTCAAAACTGACATGAAATTATCCTGTTATTGCTTTAATTCTATTATTGAAATGCATTATAATAACATTAAGATATATGTATGTAGATGAGAGACACTAATATAGGCTCTACTATAACATGACTTAATAGTACCAAGTAAAAGAGTATTTTTCCCAAAAGGTACAAATTCTTAGGTTCATTTATATAGTAAGACCATCATTAATTCTTTTTTTTTTTTGGTTTTTCGAGACAGGGTTTCTCTGTGTAACTTTGTGCCTTTCCTGGAACTCACTTGGTAGCCCAGGCTGGCCTCGAACTCACAGAGATCCGCCTGGCTCTGCCTCCCGAGTGCTGGGATTAAAGGCGTGTGCCACCACCGCCCGGCTCATCATTAATTCTTAAACATTCTTTGTTTAGCCATCATTTCCATAGAAATCATAGTAACAGGTAAATGCAGAATCCAGTATTATGTGAATGAGCATAATCATATGCCTGTAGATTTTTTACTTTTGACTTTTAATCAGTTATACCCATAATACATGATAAAAATTATAGTACTAAAAAGTTTGCTATCAAAAGTTGAGACCCTTCTCTTCTCTATCCTGCTAGTTTTTTTCTAAGTGATAAACATTATTACATCTTTACACTACCTTTCTGCCAATATTTCCCTTGCTATGTTTTGGTAATAAATATATATGAGACCTACATATACATTTGATAATTTTTAAATGTGAGAGAACACTAACATTAAAACATGCATAAAGTTTTCAGTAATGAGAAGGATTTGGTTAAATTATTATTGTTTTCTTAGTTTGGAGGAGCATGAAGAAAGCAATGAAGCAGTATTAACTAGCACCATAACAGGTCGAAATAAATCTCCAAAATATGTGTTTTCATAATTAAAAATAATTGCATGTGCTGCAGCATACTAAGTTCTGCAGTATAATTAAACATACTTAAATATATTAACTTTATAAGTAATTTACATAAATTATTCTGCTTAACAATTTCAGTGTACACTGGGGGATATTATGATCTTTATCAATGTGCTATACCATTAACTGAATGGATAACGGTATGGCTTTAAAAGTTGAGATATAATTACAACCTCCATAAAGCCTCTGAACTGAGAGTGTTATGGGTGACTGGAATGATCTGCTGAATTTCAGGGGGAATTGCATTTGTTGATTTGAATATTGCAATTGAGCATTGATACTGTGTTTTTTGCCAAATACCAGCATTGGGTTCCTTTTCTCAATTCTCCTTTCCAGATTTATTAGCTCATATTGCTAGACTTTTCTTCAGAAAAATGGTGATGTAAATATATAGTTCTATTTATAGCTGTAACTCATCCAAGTTGAAAACATAAACATTTTATTTTGTGTGATATATATTAATATAATAAAACTAGGAATTAGACACTGAACTCCTTCTTGATTCAACATGTGTTTTCAGTATAGTCTACAAGAAGTCATGGGGTAAGGGAAGCACAGTTACCGTTCTAGCCAAGTTGATTAATCTTTCATCAAAGAATTGCAATCTTGATTTTAATTCTGAGTTTAATCATTAAGAAGGCAATAATAGCATGGGAATAATTCTCTACTAATTACATATCTGACAAAGGGTTATATACCTAGAATATACAACCCCCCTGAAAAAAATTCCCTGAAAATCAAGAAAGCAAATAAATAAACCAATTAAAAGTTGGATAAAGAATGAAAGGGATTTCTCAAAATGTGAAACTCAAATGGCAGAGAAAACTTAAAAATGTTCAATATCTTAGCCATCAGGAAAATGGAAATGAAAACTACTTTGAGATTTCACCTTAATTTGGAAAAAAATGGCCAGAATTGACAAAGCAAATGATGATAGATATTGGCGAGGATGCGGAGAAAGAGGAGCATTTACTCCCTTGTTGTTGACAGGAGTACAAACCAGTAAAACCACTATGGAAATCAGTGTGGAGATTTCTCCAAAAGCTGAGACTGATTCTACCACAAGATCCTGCTATACCACTCTTGGGTGTGTACCCAAAGGACTCTACATCCCACCATAAAGACACTTGCTCTTCCACGTATACTGCTGCTGTAATCTTTTTTTTATTTTTTTTTTTTTTTGGTTCTTTTTTTTTGTGTGTGTGTGTTGTCTTTGTGATTTTTTTTTTTATTTTGCAATACAATTCAGTTCTACATATCAGCCAAGGATTCCCTTGTTCTCCCCCCTCCCGCCCCCCTCACCTTCCCCCCAGACCCCGGCCCCATTTCCATCTCCTCCAGGGCAAAGCCTTCCCCGCAGACTGAGATCAACCTGGTAGACTCAGTCCAGGTAGGTCCAGTCCCCTCCTCCCAGGCCGAGCCAAGTGATCCTGAATAGGCCCCAGGTTTCAAACAACCGATTCATGCAATGAGCACAGGACCCGGTCCCACGGCCTAGATGCCTTCCCAACAGATCAAGCCAATCAACTGTCTCACCCATTCAGAGGGCCATCCAGTTGGTGACCCCTCAGCCATTGGTTCATAGTTCATGTGTTTCCATTCGTTTGGCTATTTGTCCCTGTGCTTTATCCAACCTTGGTCTCAACAATTCTTGCTCATATAAACCCTCCTCATTCTCGCTAATTGGACTCCCAGAGATCCACCCAGGGCCTAGTCATAGATCTCTGCTTCCAGATCCCTCAGTAGTTGGATGAGGTTTCTAGCACGACAGTTAGGGTGTTTGGCCATCCCATCACCAGAGTAGGTCAGTTCGGGCTGTCTCTCGACCATTGCCAGCAGTCTGTTGTGGGGGTATCTTTGTGGATTTCTGTGGGCCTCTTTAGCACTTTGCTTCTTCCTATTCTCATGTGGTCTTCATTTACCATGGTCTCCTATTCCTTGTTCTCCCTCTCTGTTTTGTTTTGTTTTTGAGACAGGGTTTCTCCGTGTAGCTTTGTGCCCTTCCTGAAACTCATGCTGCAGCCCAGGTTGGCCTCAAACTTACAGAGATCTGCCTGCCTCTACCTCCCGAGTGCTGAGTGCTGGGATTAAAGGTGTGTGCGCCACCACTGCCTGGTCTGCTGCTGTATTCTTAATAGACAGAAATTAGAAACATCCAAGATGTTTATCAACTGATGAATGGGTAATGAAATTATAGCACATTTACACAATGGAATATTATTCAACTGTTAAGAAAAATAAAATTAAGTAATTTGAAGGAAAATGGATGGAGCTAGAAAAACGTTTTGAGTGAGGCAACCCAGAATGAAAAGGCAAATTTTGCATGTTTTCTCTTATGTACAGATAATTAGGTTACGGTTTTTTGTTTTTTGTTGTTGTTGTTTTGTTTGTTTGTTTGTTTGTTTGAGACAGGGTTTCTCTGTGTGGTTTTGGCGCCTTTCCTGGAACTCAGTCTGTAGCCCAGCAAGCTAGCCTCGAACTCACTGAGATCCACCTGCCTCTGCCTCCCGAGCGCTGGGATTAAAGGCATGAGCCACTACTGCCCAGCTAGGTTAAGTTTTAGATATGTGTGTTTCAATCAAAATGACAACAGATTTTAAATATCTACTAAGGGACCATTGGAGAGGAGATAATCACCAAAGGAAGGGGAAATAAAATATGGTGGTATAGGTAAACAAATAGGAAACTTGAATACAAAGGTTAAATAGGCAGGGTTATAGGAAGGCAGGGCAGAAGAGGTCATATGAAGGTAAATAACAAATATGACACGTGTTTTGAAAGGGCACATGATAACCCACTACTGGAGAAATTTCCTAAAATATATAAATATATGAAAGGTACTTAAATGAAGTTACCACATGATGGGGGAGATAATTTTTCAACTAGACATCTTATGCCACCGAGAAAAATCTCCAGTGCCAGGAATGAGTTATATCTTATTGAATTGTTGGTCAAACGGGTCTCATAATCTCTCCCGAACATCATGGGCTACTGACAAATATATTGGTTGCTCTCCACAATCTGATGGCAAGACCATATTGCTGAGGACAACACTTATTTATGTCTTTGGACACAAAAAAATTGAGCTCACAAACAATTAGAAATTTCACTCCTATTGACTAGTGTTCATGGTAGTGGAAGGAACTCTGCATACTATCCTGAAGAAAGGTAATCATAAATATTACCCAGTGACAAGCAATAGTAACCTGTATAAAAGATACATTGGTGCAATAGTTACACAAATGTTATGGAAGTAACTAACCACTTTCCGAATAGATTTTAATATTCAATCCATGAGAAGGGACCCATACCTGGCACCATTGAAATTTCGAGAGTCTGAGACTAGAAAGGTTATAGGCCTTGGGAAAATCTACTATTATACTGCTAAAAGAACACAGTATTGAAATTGCTCCAAATGACATATTGCTACACCCATAAACCAATACCTTTCTCAACTAACAGCAGAAGAACTTCTTGCAGTAAATGGGTACTGACACAGAGGCACACAACTGGACAATGTTCAGAGAGTGAGGGACTTTGGAACACGCAATCTTAATGGGATCTCTTCATCAACCCCCCCACATCCTCAAGGTTCAAGGATCTATGCTGAAGATACAACTGAAAGATTATGTATCCAGGTAGTGGATGACTACAGGGAAACAGTCTTCCAGATACAATAAGACTAATAAAAAATGAACTCACAGAGACTATGATAGTATACACAAGACCTGTACAGTTGTAAGCCAGGCAAAGTCTTAGCCTTGAGACTTTTTGAGAGAGAGAGAGAGAGAGAGAGAGAGAGAGAGAGAGAGAGAGAGAGAGAGAGAATGAGAAAGACAAAGAGAAAGAGAAAAGGTGCGTAGAGAGGAGTTGGCGGAGTAAAGAATATGATCAAGTCTATTATATGAAACATTTAAATAATAATAAGATAAAAACAGGATATTTGTCTATTGATTTCTTTTTCAAAAATATGAGAAAAGGCCATTGTTTCACGGTTTTAAAATTCTACTTGATGCTCAGCTTAACACAGGATAAATGCGTTCACCCTATGTTTTCTACCCATTATCGAAGAGCATGCCTTGAAATCTTTGGAAATCTTCACCATGTACTCAGAATGAAGATATAAATCTCTCCAGTGTCACCAAAATAGTTTGACCTTGCAGACATTATTTTTTGAACTGATAGAGTAAAAAAGGTCAAATTTTTTTACATAAAATGCTGGCCTTTCATAGACAGCATGAACAGTTAGAGTCCAGCATAGCACACCTGAGGGACTTGGAGGACTAGTCCTGAAAAAGCTGAGCACACAGGCATCTGTATAGCATATAATCTGCCTTTCATTATTCATTTCATTCTTGATTTCAAGCAAGAGCAGTTCAGGAACCAATTTTCTAAGAGTGTAGAGACTGAGTAAAATATGCAAGTTATTTTTTCTTTCCACTTAAGCAAAAAGTATAATAATAATAATACAACAAAAAACAAAAAACCCATAATGTTGAGATAACTTTACAGAAAGATTGCCAATCATTCTTGGTAAGTTTAGAATACTAATTGTACTATTTAAGTGGAAAGGAGTTCACAATTTAATTAAAACATATTGAGCATTTCAAAAGAACCAAGGTTATCAAGGATTGACTTTCTGTTCACATGTTAACAACCCTTAAGAACAGAAAGTGTTTGGGGACAAGCAAGATTCAATGTAAATTTGATGGGCACACTTGTTTTTACTGTGTGGTGTAAAAATATTTAAATTATCTCATTATGCATAACAAAGTAAATGAATAAGCCTAATAAGTTGCATTTTTTCACATACCTTTAAACTGACTACAATTAGGAGACACTGGTGTTCTCCAAGAGTATCTATTTGGCATCTACACAGCTTAATAGAAAGGCTGCAGAATCTAGCGACAAATAGCTTTGTCATCGATTTTCCACATAAATCAAAGTGTATGCTATTTCTCTACAATCAGATTTAGAGAAGAGAAATGTGCCACTAACGTTTTATGTTAACTGAAATAGAATACAAGTAACAATCTCTGAAGCTCAAAAGATGCTTTTGCTATGCAGAAATTGCCTTGCATTCATAGACTCCAATGCCCTGATCTACATTGCATTGTGTTTCTCATTAATCACATGAAAGCTTCATGAACCTGAAAAGCAGAAAGGTTAGGATTTGAGTACACTTTGGAACAAGAATCTCTGTGAGAACTGAGGACTGGATGGATCTAAGTAAGAATATGCAACAAAGGAGTATACAGAAGATTTTCAAGGAGAATTTCACATGACTATCTCTCTCAGAGAATATTCAAGCGATAATATCTATATTGTTCCCAAGTATATTTTAAGAACTCAGAATAATAACTAGCAAATGATACATTCTTAATAAACATGTGTGAAATACACAGAAGCCCAATTATCACTTTTCATGTGTGTGATACTTAGAATAAAACCTATGATTTCATTCATGTTCCTCAAGAACTCTACACTGAGCTACATCTTACTCCCCTTCTCACTTTTTATTTATTTACTTTTGAGACAGGGTCTTGCTGTATAGTCCCGACTTGCCTGGAACTCATTATGTAGATCAAGCTGTTCTGAATGCAAGGAGATCTGACTACTTCTACTTTCAGAGTCCTAGTATAAGTGCATTTACCATCATGCCCAGTTTAATATTTTCAGAATATATATTTTGATTTTCCAGTTTCTCCAAGATACAAAATTTATGTTTTCTTCTCTCTTAAAAACAAACCAAATAAAAAAGTGTACACACAACACACACACACACACAAAAGCATTGTAGTCCATTTGTGTTGCCTATCACTTCTAAGTATGAGACCTGCCCTGGAGTATGGCTGATATAACAAGTATCACTCATTGAAGAAAACTGATTTTCCCTCTCCTCCCACCTATTAATTATAAACAGCTTATTGGTTAGGGGTGAGGCTTTGTGCACAATTTCAAGGGACCTACACATGGACAATGTGCTGAAATAAGAGACATTGGAGCTCTCAACCCTAAATGAGCTGTCTTTATAATATCCCTCCCCTCAAGGCTCAAGGATCTATAGAAAGACTACAAGAGCCAGAGGTAGAGGATGACAAAGTTTATCGGATACAAAAGGACTGATATACATTTGAACTCATAGAGACTGTGGCAGCATGCCCAAGACCTGCACAAGTTTCACTTCTCAATGTTTATTCTGAGATAATATGATTCAGTTGTTGAGGCTTCCTTCATTCAATATACTCTCTACTCCAAGGTGGCCTTGAATTAGTGATCTTACTGCCTTAGTCTACTGAGTATATGGGGTTATAAGCATGTACCATCACATCCAACTTATTAACTTACATGGATGAGGTGTGTTTATTTCAGAACGAAGAGCTAGAGAATATGGTTGTCTGCTCTATTTTCACTCTTCAAGAGCTCTACCTATTGCCCAATCACTACTGATTCCAAGTGTCCTTATTCAGTTATCCTCACACTTTACCATTTATAAAATCACTCATGAATCTTGTTGCAAAGAACACTTTAATAAAGAGGGTCTTGTATGTGTCCTCAGACCTCGCAGTTCCAAAGAGCTACAGATGAGCTAATGATCTAATACCATTGAACTAAGAATCATTCTTTGAGTAGCTGTGGCTTATAAGTATCTGAAAGATATGAAATGCAAAATTACATAATTAAAATGGCATATCCCATAACAAATAAGTGACTATAAACACTATGCACATCATGATTTTATTTTGCACAGTTCCCATTCTCACTTACACTGTTACATCATTTCAGGACAAACTGAAACATGCCACTTCTTATATTACAAGAATGACTATCACAGGAGATGTTTAATTCCTAGAACAAGTTGCACACCTTGCTGCCTTTTAAAATTAAGTTTACTTTTTTTATATCCCCAACTACCAAATTCTTTGCTATGATCTTTCCTATGGATTAAAAACAAATATGCAGACACTTAAATGTTTCACTGGCAAGTTCTCCTATAGTTAAGATTAGAGAAGACACGGCTTCAGCCCATGGGAGAGAAGACTCCGCACCTTACCTGGGTAGTAAACTAAAGCCTACCCTTTTGGCAGGGGCAAAGTTGAGCTGGCCCTGAGGGCATGAGAGCAGGAGAGCTGACCCTGCCCCCTTCTGCCATGTGGTGGCATGGGTGAGAGAAAGATACCTCCCACCCTCCACCACCCATTCCCACCTGCAGCAGGCAGGAAAGCTGTCCTTTGCGGGCACAAGAGCAGGAGAACTGGTCCTGCACCTCACCAACTACAGCACCCGGGAGAGCATGCCATGCACCTTGCCTGGGTAGCACACTAGACTGCTTCTGGTAGTATAGATACCTGAGAGCTGTCCCGAGAGAGAGTGAGAACAAGAGAGCTGGCCATGTTCCTTGCCGTTTGCTGCAGAGGGTGAGGTAGATGAAGCAATGCTGAAGAGCTTGCCCTGGTGAGCTGACCAACCACCTAGGCCCAGAACCAGGGCTATGAATTGACCCACCCCAACATCCACTTCACCTACGACGTGCTGGAACATGTGAAAGGGCTAAACCTACAGATCCAAAGCTGCAGGATCTCAGTGACACAAGGGAACAACAGGATATACAAGAGGAGTCTTAGTGAGTGCCCAGTGTTGAGGGTGTAGCAGGAGCCAGAGGCCTCACTCATTGCAATAATGCAAGGACTAAAGAGTATACATTGTGTATATTGTGTCACACTATAGCTTCTTTTTGGGGGTGGGGATGTTAGTTTTTGTTGGTTTGGCATGTTTGGTTTTTTGGTTTTCTTTTAAATTTTTAAATTTTATTTTATGGGGGTGTTGCAAGGGAAGAGGGCAGATATGAAGGGATGGGGAGATGAGTGGCATCAGGATGAATGATGTGAAACCCACAAAGAATCAATAAAAAGTCTAAACAAGAAAAAAAAAAGATTAGAGTGGACAATGCAGAAGCATCCATTTCAATATTCTCCAGATTCACTCACCTTTCCAATAATTTAAATAGTTCACCATTGCTAAAATAATGCAAAAAGAGGCTATTTATTATTGTTGTTATTGCAATAGTAAGTTCAGAGAATGCTGACAACATGTGTAGATAGAGATTTTAGAATTATGTTAGATAAAGTCATCACTATGTAGCCAAACTTCTTGTTTACTTTCTTCTAGACCCTTTCTAAGTACTACATGGATTTAAGCTGCTTAATATGCATATTGTTCAGTGAAAGGTACTTTAACTAATAATTCTCCATTTGACAGAAGATAAAATGAATGCTCAGCCTTAGCTTAGGCTTGTTCCTAGCTGGATCTTATAACTTAAGTTAACTCATATTTTCAATCTACATTCTTCCATGTGCATGTTACCTCATCTCCATTTTGCTCATCCTGCTTCCTCTCCATCTGGCTTGTGACTACTCCTTTCTTCTTCCCAGAGCTCTCTGTCCCCGGAAGTCCCACTAACCTCTTCCTGCCTAGCTAATGGCCATTCAGCTCTTTATTAAACCAATCACAGTGATACATCTTTACACAGTGTAAAGGAATATTTCACAACATTCTTTTCTAAGGTGAAAATAGATTCAAATTTTCAAAACTTAAAATATTATGCTCATTTAATTTTCAGTTAACTCCAAAAGTCAGACTTTACCAGCAACTTATAGGTCACAAATAGAAGCAAAACAAATAGTTAAAGTAGGCAAACAAAATGCTGATGAAATGGGGCATGGTCTTCCATCTCTAGGACAGCATCTGACGTTCATGCTATTTTTCAGTGTATACACATTACACAAGAATAAGATAATCTGGTGCAGTTATTATTCACCTATTCTTTGTAGCACTCTAGAATCTCAGAAATGTATTTCCTAATACTCATTGGGAATCTCCATCCACCTGTTTGAAATGTGAAGAGAAATCCATCAAAATCCCCACAAATTTCTTTGCTATGTATGTAGTACTATGTTGGCTAATGATATTTCTCTCTTTTCATTAATCTAATTAGGAATATCTGAGATATTTCAACATTGTCTCCTTTCTTTCTATAGTACATCAAGCTATACGTTAACCAATGTGCACTGTGCCTCAGGTGTACCTAGGTTAGCATGCAGCAGTTCAATGTTTTCATCCCTGGATTAGCCTCCTAATGTATGGCCTTCCCTTCTCCATATAATCCTTGATAGCATCATTAAATCTGTTTTAATAAAATACATACAACCATGTAATTTACTAGTTAAAATTCTTATATTTACTTTTGCTTCTAGATTGAAAACACAATAGTTAATGAATATACAAAACCATTTCTACTTTAACACTAGACTATTTCTCACCACAGCCTCAACTATTTCTTTCTCAAGATGCTGTATATACAGTTTTGCTCTGGCCAGAACAACCTTGTTCATGTTCTTTGTTTGACAGATTTTATTCATACTTAATGGTACTTTCTTACACAAGCAATACTTTCTGTGTCCCCACACAGAATAGAGTATTTACCTGTTTATATATCAAATATATTTCTGTGAGTCAATCCTGGCTGGGAGATTCTAGTAAGTGGGGAATCTTCTCATAGCTTTGGGCACATAAGAAGAATTCAGTAAACATTTGCTAAATAAATAAATGAGAATAATCCATGTTTCTTAACCAACACTTCATGTTAAAAGTCATCAGAAGCTTGGAATAGGGCCTCCCTGACATTTCAGTGCTGAGGAGTGGAAAGCAGAAGGCTCAGAAGTTTGTAAACAGTCTGGGGTACAGTGTAAAATCTTGTCCCAAAATATCCATTGCATTAGTTTTAAGGCTTAAAGAACAGCTAAACACATAAGTAATAATGTTTAAAATTATGACTACACTTTATCTTACCACAGTTTGAATGATTTCCTCATTCTGGTTGGAAAATTTTGCTACGTGTAACAAGATAACAAACAGTAAGAGTAAGATGTATTAATGTTTTGACAAGATCCACACATATCCTCTACTCTATTTCCATGGTCATGCATACTCAGAGAGGAGATGAAGTAAACACGAAGAATGGAGTAGATTGTTGACTGCTAATGAAAAGGAATAACCATTTATGTAGTGATCAGCATAGATTTTGTTATCAGAGATATGCTAGAAAGAAAGAAGAAAAAGGACCACTGTTGCAGTGTTCTGGTGGATGAAGGAGGCTTGCCTTTGGTCAAACAAACTGGACTGATGCTAATACAAGACACTCTGATTTTGCTTGCTTTGTTATGTGTAATACATGTGTTTCCTGCATCATGCTATGATATCTTTATGGAAACAAATAGAAAGTAAAACATTAGGAAACAGTTAATTTTTACCACACTCTCATAAAATGTTACACCCACTGGTTGGAAGCTCAAAAGTGAGAGTTATTCTTCTTTTTTCACCTCTAGGTGGGGCTGCTGCACCAGCTTGCCACTTGCACAAGTCTAACTAGGAAGCTCATTTCATTGTCCCCAGTAAAGCTAGGAACAGTGGAAAGATCACTGACTACAGGAAATAAAGCAAAACAAAAAGAAACCAAAAAACCCTCAATATTTGTATTTAAGCATCTGTAAAGATGCAAAGTAGAGAGCTGTGAGTAGAATAGCAGGTGCCTGTGGTTTATAGTAGAATGGCAGGTACCTGTGCTATGCATCAACAGTACTCGATGTACAAAATTCTTGTATTTTATAATTTTTTTTCCCTTCCCACCCCCCGTATTTTATAATTTTTAAAAGAAATTTGCAGATAGAATAATGGAAAATTCAAGAAAACCCAAAACTGCAGTAAGCTCTGCAATAAGTCTTCATGCATAGTGGCATAAGGTCATTCACATTTAGCCAGTCCTATTCATATATGCTGATGCTGTGCAAATGAATATTCCAGATATTCATAATTGTTCTTAGCAAAGCTGAATTGACGAAAAAACTTAGTGATCAATTCACTTGAAAAATGAGTCCCATGGTGCACTACAACCTGTGAAGGGAGGGCTGCGTGGGAGCTGTTTGTCAAGACAGAGACGGCTACTTCTTCACCGGATTGTCACTTGATCCGGGTGAGAAAGAAAGCGGTTGGTCTCCATGTGGATAGAAGCTATTAAAATTTGTGCTGTTATATACGAGTATTTTACTAGTATATATAAAAAAAGAAATCATGTTAGAAAACATGGGCTTCATATGTTCTGACTCTGTACTAGCCACAGACTAGAGGATAGGAAGATCCCTCCTGTTTAGCAATGGGATTCATGGAGATATTTCACTTGTACAGCTTAAAGAGAATTTACAGAGAAAAGACCACTGTGCTAAAAGCCCTTCCTATCAGTGGATCCTGGAGTTTAACTTAGGAATGTTAGCCAAGCTCAGATCATCTTCTTGTTCTTCATTTATATGGCAGAAAAGTTCTCAAGGGGCTTACGCACACATCCCACCATACATTTATTATGCTCTGGAGAGATACCCTTGTATCCACCCACTAAGTCTAGGTTAGACAGCTGTATAAAGAGGTGAAGAGCACAAGTCAGCTGGGCGCCTACCATGAGGATAAGCAACAAGGCAGTGAAAACAAAAGGGAACCTGGGCTGTGATTTCCAGGATGGACTTGGCCTACAGAGAAACCTTGTGTAAGTGAGAGCTAAAGGAGGTAAACCTTCAGGAAGGAGAGAAGAGATGAGAAGGCGGAGGACACAGTACAGAGGAAACTGCTGTCACTTTGACGAGGTTTTTCTGCACTTCCCTCGGATCCTCTTTTTCTCTAACCCCCCTAGAGACTATTACATTCAAGAAATATGTAGCAGATCAAAAAGAAGACCTGCTTAGGATTGAGGGAGGGCTCAGCTAGAATTTCAGAGTGTTAGCCAATTTATTTGGTAAAGAGACTTAAGAATATCTTCTCTGCAGTGTAATTGATGATTACAACTAAAATACTAAAAAAATAGTATTCTGTTGTTGGTAATCATAGGAACAATCATTATTATACACAATCACTATTTGTTGATATTATGAATGTGCATGTGGACAAGCCAAAGTGATTGTGATGGTATTGGCCCTTTTCAACTTCTTTTTTTTTTTTTTTTTTTTTTTTTTTTTTTTTGGTTTTTTCAAGAAAGGGTTTCTCTGTGTAGTTTTGGTGCCTTTCCTGGAACTCACTTTGTAGCCCACACTGGCCTGGAACTCAGAGATCTGCCTGCCTCTGCCTCCCAAGTGCTGAGATTAAAGGTGTGTGTCACCACCATCCGGCTCCTTTTCAACTTCTGATGGACAAGTCCAGTTGAGTGCGTGGGGAGTAGTCAAGGGGGCTGTATGTGCCACTCTGACACACAGGGGAACACAATACAAAATCATCAGTTTTTTTCCCTTTCTATAATATTGACAATTAGATGTGACTAGTGCTGGTTTTACAGCTTTCTAAGAAGGAAGGAAGGCAGGCATAACACACCAATAATTTATCCTAGGGATATGGATTTTTTTTCAATACAGGATGGTGGACCTAGAAATTCTTGGTATTACCTGGATACAAGATGGACTTTCCTTCTATTTCCACTCTAGCTTCAGTTGTTAAAATGAAACAATACAGACCTTTCAATAAGCTGAGCTCTCAGTTAAGAAAGAGGTTACAAATAAGAAATACATTGAAGCCAATAGATTTTATGTAAACTTATCAGTTAGAGGAGCCTATCTGGAATCAGTGTAATTAAAATAACAGAGTTTTAATGAAAGAAGAGTTATTAGTAAGAACAGAGTTCTGGAACAATGTGAGGAGACTTTAGATTGTCATCACTGGACAGGGGAAGGATGTTAGGTCATCTAGTTTTCTAGAATCTATTTGATTTACTCTAAAACAAGGAACTGAGGGCTCAGTAATGGTTGCTGAAATTCTTAGCAAGTTTAGGGTTTAATATCCACTATCCTTTATTTCTGTTCAATTAGCAAATTGCATCTGCTTTTCTAGAAGACAAAACATCAGGTGTGCTCCAGTGCCAATAGGAATCTGCAGTCTTCCTCCTGGAGATGTGGACCAGTACGGGAAGAGAGGAAAAGGAGAAAACACAAAAGTTTCTCAGAGCAACCATGTTGTAATGAGCACTTAAAATGCTCATGATATCCCTGTGTGCAACACATTCTGTGATATTAGAGCTGCAGAAAGGAAGCTAGATGGTTTTGTCAGAAGCATGCCTAGTAGAAAAACTCTATTGGCCCATTAACCTATATTCTAATCACTAGATGCTGCCCACTCATCCCAATTCACATTCTTCATGAACTAAACACTGTGCTAAAATGAAGGGCTGGGATAAGGTAGAGGAGTGTAGGTAGTACTTAATGGTTCAGATTTGTCATTGTTAATTTGGTGTTGGTTTTTCATGCTTTGGAGTGCTGTGACACTTGCCTAGGATGTAGAAATACCTGGGTTCAATCTCTAGCTACTCTTCTCCATCACTATAAAACTAATACTAAGATTAATGTTAACTCAAATAAATAAAAATATACACACAGGCTGTACAGTAATAGTGAAAGCTCTGGTTATCTGATGCTCATGTGTATGCCAAGCATTGTCTGACTGCTGTACACACGAGATTATTCTCATCATACACAGCTTAAAACTGAGTCAGAGAAACTCCAAAACCAGGAACTGAACTCCGGAAGTGCAGGGTGGCACCTCCTAGACATGCACAAGGCATACCTCCGCATCACACCGCTTATAGCGATATGTCGAGTCCTGCAGTTCAGAATATATTTTTTTTTTCATTGTGTTTAACATGTTCTACAACCTCTGGCTTATTTCTCTTCTCATTAAAAATTAATTGCAGTAATTAGGAGAAGAAAGTATAAGACTACATGCTCACAGGCAAATTACCTGACTGACCTAACTTAAGGGAAACTGGATGCAGTTACTTAAATTTCAGAGAATGATGCTAACTTGGAAAATTCTTACTTTAATAATTATTATTGTAAGATTATTCTGATATGGTACAATACTTATTGCTTCATATCATCACAGATGTTCAATATTCTCTTCAACTTTTGCATATTTGGCCTTGATAAACATGTACACAGAATTTTCCAAATAAGCTGAAACTAGACTGTTCAGATCACTCATCTTTGCCTCAGATCTTCTGGTAGAGAAGTGCCATCAGGTCTACAGACCAAGGAGTGAACTTCAAAATAATACTTGACATTAAGCTAACATGATCTCATATGTATAAAATATATTTTACCTCATTACACCGTTTTCCTCAGATTCACCTGAACATTGTGGAGATGGATTAATTTACCATCTACCACATTTGTAAACTCGCATTTCTTAAGAGTACAGACACACAGCTGGCTTCTCTCTAAACGGTACCCAAGCCTGTCTGAGGGCTGCATACATGATCTTTGCCTACCATATTTAAATTTGCTGGATCTAGTGGAAAACAGTTTTCTCCTGAAAATAATAATGAAATAGAGTGTTTTCATTAAAATAGATTATACAAAGATATTTAGAAGTTCTAGTTATAATTATGAACAGCAGCTTCTTGGCCAGCCCATGTCATACTTTCCAATAACCACACTTTTAGATTGTATCTACTTGTATATATTTCCACATTCCTATTTTACCTTTGATTCTATTTGGAGAAAAATAACTTTTATCATTTAATATACTTTGCATAAAGGATTCAAACTGTAATAAAATAAATTTCACTAATGAGACAGTTTACAAACCTCCATTTTAAAATCTTACAGTTATGAGATTCATATGATATTGTGATGTATGCATATAATGCATGACAAAAATTAGGGTGATTACAGGTCCTTTGCCTAAAAAGTTTGTTATTTATTTAATATTTTCATATAATACACTTTGACCATGTTTCCTCCTTCCCTAACTTCTCCAAAATCCTCCCTAATTCTTTCCTACCCATTTTCACCCATTTTTTTTTCTCTCTCTCTCTTTCTGCTTCCATCTAAAAACAAAAACAAACAAACAAATCACAAAAATAAAATTAAAAAGGCAAGTAAGGAAAAAAAATTGGAGAAAACTTTCCCTTTCCCGGCAGGAATCAGTTGCAAATAGCTTCTTGGTTAGGAGTGGGACTTGGTATCCATTTCCCCTTCTCAGTGCTGGGATTTTATCTAGCTTGAACTTGTGCAGGTCTTGAACATGCTGAGTTTGTTTGACTTATTTGTTATTTATTTTTATATAAAAGACCCTAAATCCTCTACCAGGAAACTTCTACAGCTGATAAACACTTTCCACTGGGTAGCAAACTTAAGGCACAAAAATCAGTATCCTTTTTATATACACATTACAATCACGTTGAGAAAGAAAGGAGTATAACAGTACTTTTCACAATAGCCCCCCAAAAAGAAAAAAAAAACACAAAACTTGGGATAACTCTAACTAAGCAAGTGAAACATTAGTATAACAAAACTTTAACTTCAACCTACAATCTGTCCTGCCTTCAAGATGTGCTGGGTAATAGCACGGTTGTGCCTAGTCTTATTGTAAACATTTTATGCTCTGTTTGGTTAATATCCCTGGGAGGTCTGCTATGGTAGAGGAGTGGATCAGGGGAGAGGGGAGGTATAGGGTGCAGAGAGGGGAGAATGCAGGGAGGGGAAACTGCAGTCTGGAGGTAATATATGAGAGAATAATAGAATAATGATAACAATAATAAAAAACCTTATGATATTGAAAAAAAAAAACTGATGACACCAGAGGATGGAAAGATCTACCATGCTCACGGATTGGTAGAATTAATATTGTAAAAATAGTCATTCTGCCAAAAGAAACAACAGGATTGATGGAATTCCCATCAAAATCCAATTCTCAAAAATTGAAAAACTGTTTCAACTTATTATGAAAACACACACACGCACACACATACACAGTGAAAGTAATCCTGAATAATGAAAGAACTGCTGAGCAATTCAAAATCCCAAACTTCAAGTTGAATTACAGAGCTGTAGTAATAAAAACAGCATGGTATTTATTTGTATTAAGACTATTCAAAGTTGTTTCACATAGCGATGTGGAAATATGCAAAAATAATTGTTAAGTATAGTCACTCTAGGAACGCTTCTACTTTGCTTTCTGCTGCTGTAATAAAGCACTCTGAGCAAAAGGAACTTCAGGAAGAAAGAGTTGATTTCACCTTATAAGTTATAGGCCATCATTGAGGAAAGTCAAAGCTGATACTCAGGGCAAAAATTTGAAGCAGAAACCCTGAAAGAAGTTTGCACGCAGTCTTTACTCATTCCCAACCCTGGAACACCTGCCCAGTAGAGTCATTTGGCTGGGCCTCCCATGTCAACAACAATTAAGAAAATGTCCCACAGACATACACACAGACCAGTCTGATCAAGACAATTCCCCAGCTGAGACTTCCTCAGATAACTCAGGTGTGTCAAGTGCAGCTGAAGCTAACTAAGAGAAACACTTAAGCTTATTCCTCCTTGTTGGGATTTTATACCAGTTAATCAACTTGTTTATCCTCTTCCATTATCTACTTTTCTCAGCCCATGGTAATCATGTTTTTACGCTAATACTTTTTTTAATTTAACATAAAATCTTATCTATTCAATGCTTAATATGAATTATTAGCATTTAAATGTCTTATATCTACTCAAATAATCCCTGGCCTTTTTCCCACTGATATCATCTAATCCTAAACAAATTTGGTCAGTTATTTCTGATTAGAATGAATAATAGGATTGTTTCTTTTATTCAAATCCCTGTCTTTATTCTTTTGCTTTAATTTTACATCTTACTTTTTGAAATGTTTTACATCAAAACTTTCTGATGCTGTTTACAACCCTGTTCTTTACCTTTTTCTCCTTAGGTACATCACTTTGACATGTTCTGATCCACCTAGGCTATTTCTACAGGTCAATTGATTTTTCTTGGACTTCCTATGGCCTTCATTTTGGAGTGTTCTTCTCTGTTTTGCCAAGAAAAACCTGACTGCTAGGTCTACTTCTGCCTGTTTCTGAGCTACAGTTCTGTTTTGATGTAGAGCACCTCAGACTAAAAACCTGGGAAAGACACAACTGGTCATTTTATGTGACAAGAAAGATGGTTGAGAATGTAATTTCAGAATCGAAAATATTTAGAACTACTGGAGATATTTTAGTATATATTACCAAATCAGAGACCTACTACCTTCCACCTTTGACTATACGTCAAGGCTTGACTCCTCTTTGATACCTGATCCTGCTTTGTAATATACTTTCTCTCTCAAGTGACTATTATGCTTGAAGTAGTTGGTTGGAAGATGCAACTCGAATAACTGTAGGCATTTCATCAGCCATAGTCACAGTGGGGAGATGTGGGCAAGAAGAATGGTGAAGCAAGGGCAGTGGAGCAAACTCCACAGAAAATCAACACCAGGGCCTAATGTATAAGGGAAATGTATAAAACTAATGTATAAGGGAAAGGGGGCAGGAGGAGCATATTGTAACAGAGCAAAGCAAAGAGGAATTGGACATTTTAACATTACTATTACCACAGATTTTTCTCACTTTGAAATATATCCATTGCAGATTTATTAAAATAGTCTTCTCTCACTTAGATTCCTATATAGTCTTGCTGTTAACATTTGATGATATATTGAATTACTTTGTCATTGTCCTTATCGCCTTTTTTTAACAGCATTAGACAGCTTTTGAGAATGGTATAAATGTGTCATGTAATTTCCAATTTACCTCAACTTCTCTTGTTTTTAGAAAAGAAATTTTCCTCAGCCTTCCATCCCTAATGGAATGTCCCTGATGTCCACTACAGATGTGAGTGTAGATACACAATCATGGTCAAATATAGTGGCTTCTAATGTGTCTCACATTATACACACCATTTACAGGGATTTACTTAAAGAAATTCGGTATGGGTACAAATATATAAAACTAAGGATGGTTATGGGAGCATAGTGTGTTTGTATTGTGTGGTGTGGATACACGTGTGCTAGTGGAAAGCTTTCAAAATGCCTATTTACAGAAAAATACCTTAGTGCTTTAAGGACCACACAAGATATGGATTTCTACACATCTGATAAAAATCTTTTCAAGCCACCTTAGTGGGGAAAAGGACTGGAGAAAAAAATGAGCTATTTGATTCTGTGAATTTTTTGTTTATTTATTTAAAATTGTTTTTCATTTTACATACCAACCACTGTTGCACCTCCCTCCACTTCTCCCACTCCCCTGATACCTCCTCCTGCCCCACCCACTATCCAACCCTCATAGCTGTAAGGCCTCCCTTGTGGAGTCAACACAGGCTGTCAAAACAAGTTGAGGCAAGACCAAGCCCTTCCCCACTGCACCAGGGCTGAGCAAGGTACCCCACCAAAGGAAATGGGCCCTAAAAGGCATGTACCTGGGATAAATACTGGTTCCACTGCCAGGGGCCTCACAAACAGATCAAGCCACACAACTGTCAGCTGCATTCAGAGGGCCTAGTTTGGTCCCATATAATTACCCCAGCTGTTAGTCCAGAGTCCCTGAGCTCCCACTAGCTCGAGTCAGCTGTCTCTGTAGTTTTCCCCATTATGATCTTGACCCCACTTATTCCTATAATTCCTCCTCCCACTCTTCAACTGAATGCCAGGAGCTCAGCCCAGTGCTTAGCTATGGGTCTCTGCATCTACCTCCATCAGTTACTGGATGGAGGTTCTATAATGACAATTTTGGGAATGATGTACATAACTCATTCCTTCAATGAGACAAAGCACATGTATGGCTACAGCTCTCATATTGATCATTGGAAAAACCATGAGCCTTTTCTTAAAGCTCTACCCTGAGTCCAGTTTTGCTACCCATTAGCACTTTTAGAGCTGAGTGTTTGTTTCTGCCTTTTGAACTACTGTGGCATATCTTTCTACTCCGGAACTTTCCCCTTTGGTGCCCACAAATGGAACACTACAAATTGAATGAATCTAAGTTTCAGTCTGTTCATTAGGTTTCAATAATCTGGTGTTTCGTTAATGCTTGCATGCATACAATCTCATTGTCAAAAATGATGAACATATGAGCCTAAGTATTTAACTGAATGTATACAATTAATTTATGCTTTGAATTGATGACAACTAAAAATCATTATAAGGAAAAATATGTCTAGGGAGTTAAAAATTCAGTTATCCTGGTTAGATTATGAGTAAACCAAATGTAGTGGTCAACTTTAAAAAGTAAAAAAAAATATTCTGGTGAATTGATTAGGATTAATTCTATGCAGGAAACTTATTTATGTTTTCAAATCTGGCATTGTCCTTGCATATTTCCTGGCATACAAAGAACTGAGTCCTTCTACATATTTACCTTACCTGTTCACTTATCTGGCATTCTCTGGACAATCATATTACCTGGTAAAAGTTGAGTATGTAAGACTCACACTAGTTATCACGGATTGCTATTATCAGCTAAGATAAAGTCCTCCAAACACTGCATGTATATCAAGGAGAATAGACTCTAGTGTCCTTTTTGGCCAAAAAAAAAATGTTCTTCTCTCATATCCACATAAATCTTGATGTATTTCGTTTTCATTCCTCCTGTTCTAATCTCCCCTTTCACAGTCTTTCTTTCTCATGTTTTTCTTGAGCCAAAACCACATTTATTTTTATGGTCTGACTGTATATCCCAATAAGCTTTAATTGTTACCCTGACACAGCCTAGAGTTATCTGTCAAATGACTCTCAGTGGAAGGATTGCCCAGATGAGACTCACCTACGGACATGTCTTTTTGAGATTTTCTTGATTATTAATTGATGTATATGAGGGCCTAGCCCATTGTTGGTATCAATATTTCCACTGGAAAGTGGTCCTCCTATCTATGATGAATCCCAGGAATAGAAAGTAGACTCTTCATTACATCAAACTGTATTCCCAGTCCACTTCATTCATTTACATGTTCTCTTTAAGGATGACTTCATGTCAATGACAGCATGTATAAGGGGATGATGTTTAATTTATTCATCCCTACAAAATTTCTAGTTTAAATAAACAATTGCAGGTCTTATTTAGTTCACACATCTCCTTTGTTCTTTGTGACAATATTGGAAAACATTTACACATACATAGCTATCTCAGAAAACTGTTGACAGCTCTATGTCTCTTAAGACTCTAAGACTCTTAAACATGGTACCAAAGCCTATAATTATGAAGAAGATAGAATTGTGTTAAAATGCATAATTGGAAGTTGCAGGCAAATGCAATATGAGAAGCCGTATCAGGGTTGGTTCTCCTATCTAGGGCTTTAGTCTTCTTTTGAAATACTTTGCTGCTTCGTATGAAGAGCATAAGGAGACCAGCTGACTGCATACAAGGCCTGGCCCAGGGCACTCCTTCACTAGTGCAGATGACACTTCTCCTTAAGGAGCCGCCTGCCCATGGGAAGATGGAGAGTCAGATCCGAAGTGACACATTGCATGGTCAGATCAGGACTTGTCTTAGGGACTACTGAACTTCTTATTCGTTTTATGTCATAGAGGGAGGCTCTTCATTCGTTTTAAACAAGGTGAGAAGTAGGGATATAAAGTATGTGGTTTTACCTTAGACATCTTCTGGTTCCATTTTCTGTGATTGGAAAGGAACTGTTTAATTAAACAAATTAATGTTGAAGTTGTAACTAGACACCCATCTTTATAATCAGTTGAGTGTGTTGAAAACACCACTGAAGTCAACTGTGGCCTCTTACTAAATATTCTAAAAAAATTAAATATGAAATTCATCCTCCACCCAAAATTTAAAACCACTATAAAATATTGGTTAAAAAATCAGTAATTTATTAAGTACAATTACATCAAACCAAATAAATAAATCAAATTGTATAAAATTCATTTAACATTATACTGATTTTACAGTAATTTGTGTGTGTGTGTGTGTGTGTGTGTGTGTGTGTGTGTGTGTGTGTGTGTGTATGAGGAGAGAGACAGACAAACAGAAAGAGAGAGACAGAGATAGAGGCAGATAGACAGGTAGACAGATAGAGAGGGACAGGGAGAGAGAGAGAGTCTGACCGACAGACATTCAGACAGAGGGTGAGAGAGAGAGAGAGAGAGAAAGAGAGAGACATGGAAACACACTGATGTTAGAGAACAAATTCTGAAAGTCAATTTTGTCCTCGGCCATGTGGTTCCTGGGGATTGCACTCAAATCATGAGGCCTAATGGCAGGTCACTTACTCACTAAGCTGTGTCACTGGCCCCTTAACCAGTTTTTGAATTATTATTGAATACAGGTTTATAGAATTGTTTGCTTTTTATATATTGTATCCTTTATATATATTGTGTAAATCTATACATGCTATTCAAACTATGAAAAATATAGGCAGCTCACTTTATAGTTGGCAATGACCTCTTCAAAGCATTGTTAAATGTGACCCCCCAAGTGACTAAGCTCTAAGCATAGAGGGCAGATAGGGCTTGCAACATCATATTACTAGATCATGGCTCTCTGTCTCTCTCTCTCTGTCTGTCTCTGTCCCTCTCTCCTTCTCTCTTGCTGCAAGATATATGATCACACTGTGAACCTAGAGATTGCATTATTTACTGGAAAAACCTCTTTTGACTTGTGGTGTGGCTCAGCCTTAGCACACACCTTTAATCCAAGAGCTTTTTGCTTGAATATTGTACACAGGATTAAATACAGTCAACCTTAGGTCAAAAGGCAGAGCAAGCAACCAGCTGACAGGAAGTAGAAGGGAGGGACCTGGAGTCTGAGGAGTTTTGTTTGAGAGAGCACAGCAGAAGACAGGAGTCTTCTGGGAAGTTGGCTAAGGAGGAAGGTCAGCTGGGTGCTTTCTCTGCCTCTCTGAGCTAGCAGGCTTTCACCCCAGCATCTGGCTCCTGAGTCTCATTGGTAAAATCAAGCAATTGAGATTTTAATAAAAACATTCTCACTCTCCTTGTCTCTCTGTCTCTGTCACTGTCTCCTGTGTGTCTTTGTGTGTGTGTCCAGAAAGCTCAGGAGGATGATCCTATGCATAACTAATTAGATCTATTTTAAAAGTGTAACTCTGATCCTTTATTTCTTTTTTACTGTCTACATTATTATGCACATTACTGGTACAATTTCACAGTTACAATGTTCCTTCAGATCCTCTGAATTTAATAACCCTGAGACTACCTAATTGTCATTTCAACCTGCTTACAGCAAGTGAAGAGAAGATATCTGAAATGTATTTAAATACTCTGTAATCACACATAGGATGACTCCCATGGCAAGGCTATGTGAGTGTGTTCTATTCCTGCTAATAAGATTCTCTCGGAAATAACAAACAGAATAGTTCAGTAATTTAAAAACTGGCACATTATTTCTTTAATGGGAACTGTGAATATTTTATCACCCAGCACCCCTATGAATAATTCTGCTTTGTGATTTAGCCTTTGAGGGACGGAGTACTTAAAGCCTGATAGGTGGTGATAGAATCTCCAGAAACCTTTGAGACCCCTTAACCAAGCGATTCTGAAATCCCTGGGCATTCTCTTTAGAATATTAACAGGTAGTATTCACAATGTGGAGCATTTGCTTGTCAATTTTTTCTAAATATTGAGATTAGCTTATCATATCCCCTTTCAAATTTGCATTTTATCCTTCCATTTGTTCCAACTTGCTGCATACTAATAGACCTTCTTTCAGATCTGTAGGATTTCTCCACAACATTATCTCTGCCTTTGTCCTGCACACTTATTCACACAACGTTCTAATTAAAGATATTTCCCTGACACTTTAGCAGAGTCAATGGTGCTTACCCTTGTCTTCCCAACCACCTTGCAGGAAGGTGGATGTTTGGAAATTCTGCCTAATGTGTAATGCACCAGTACAGATAGCATCATCTTCTGTCCCTTGTTACTGACTTTTCTTGTTTTTCTTGCTTGTTGTGGGTCTGGTAAGTATAACTACTACTGACTGCCTTGATGATTATGGGAACTGGTATATATATACATATATATATATCATATGATATATATATATATATGTATATATATCATACTGGGGTTAGAATAAAGTGATAATCCTAAATCACGTAAGGGTATTTATGAAACAATGTTAATGTGTTAATGCTTTAAATGCATTATTCTGGTTGTTTTCGTGCTTGCTAGAAGGAAATATTAAAATTCTTTTTAAAATTCATCAGTGAAAGTCCAAAACACAGAAATATAAACTGGTTCTTATTTGTATCCACAATATGAAAATTCCAAGTCATTTTTATAACATGTAAGACTAGTAGCAATTAATATTAAAAAACACACTCAATATCTAAATCAACCTATTCTTCAAAAAAATATTAAGTACTTTTTAAATAATTGTATTTTTGTTATCTATCTGCATATTACTGAAAATATCAGAAAACATGTCATTTGAGATATATAGTAAATTTTTAGTAAAACATCATAAAAATCTTAATTTTTTATGAATAATATATTTTATATTCAATTCATTATAAGAGGAGTTTTTATTTACATAAAATCTTAATAATAGAGGATATCTGCAATCAAGATACATATATATATATATATATATATATATATACATATGAAATTTCAAAAGATAAAGAAATTTTAAAGAAACCATGTTCTTCATTCCTCCACCCCATTCCTCCATCTTTCCCTGTCTTTTCCTTCCTTTTCATACAGCTATTTCTCCAAATAATGTACAATTAATAGTGAAATACAATAAGAAATAAACACAAAATACTATGTTTTTGAAAGCATCACAGTAAGCAGGAAAACACTGTTTTATCAAGAAAAACTTGAAGTGCCAAGCACTGATCACATAGATTTTTCTGGGAATCAGTGATCCATAAGAATAAAATACGCATGCTGCATCTAGTTCAGTGTAATCAAAGAACTAAAAGTGGGATGATGTGCAGAGCGTGGGAGACCATGGAACACTGAGTCCTAAAGGGATGTCTCCATCCATCCCTTCATGGAGGGCTCAGGCTATATGATGGCTTAGGAAGTTGAAAGACTGTGAGAGTGAAGTGGGATGGAAGACACCAAGGAAACAATGCTGTCTAAACACAGTTGGACCTGCATATACATGAACCAACAGAGACTGTGGCAGCATACACAGGGCCTGTATGTATGTATGTATGTATGTATGTATGTATGTATGTATGTACGGGCCTGATGGAGTCTCAGTGCTGAGAGGAGAAATGGACAGTAGCCCCTATCTCCAACACAGAGGCTATCTCCAATTGACAGCAATTCACAAATGAAAAACTTAGTTTTCTCCAAGGGAAAATTTACCAAGTGGGTTTACACACCACTCTTAAGGCCAGGTCCCATGCCTAACAGTAGATGGCCAATACAAAACAAACTCAAAGATACGTTTGGACTATTTGGTCTCAAGGCTTTGTGTAGGTACTTTTTTTTTTTTTTTAATACTTCGGGTCGTTTGCTTACATATATGATGGTTTCTGAACTTGTCTTCATAATGGATTTCTGCGTTTGCCAATGTATGTCTCTGTGTCTGTGTGTCTCTTGAGCTTTCGCTTTAGCCTTTTGTTTTTCTGTTCATTCATTTGTTTGGTCCTATTCAGATTTGTCATTGTTTATATCACATCTTGTTTTACTATTGTTTTTTTTCTTTTTAGTCTGTTATTTTTAGATGTTTTCTCATGAGAGGAAGAGCAAGAAATGGTGTGGATTTGGATGGTCAGACAGGTGGAGGGGTCTGAAAGAAATTAGGGGAGGAAAAAGGAAAAAACATAATCAGAATATAGTGTTTGAAAAAAATTTTCGATTAAAAAAATGGGAGCAGGATGGTTTTGAACATAGCTTTCAACTGCACTTCTAAACTAATATATATATATATATATATATATATATATATATATGTGTGTGTGTGTGTGTGTGTGTGTGTGTGTGTGTGTGTATTCTAAGAAATTTTGTTTTTAGCTCCTGTGTGAGGAGAGTTCAGCAGGTTCCTGAAAACAGAGCAGCTGGGAGAGCTCTGAAGCAGTCAGTGAATACTTTCTAAACTGACAGCTGCCTGGAAGACAGGGGGCCTTTATTCAAAGGGACGCTAGTGTTAAACACAATGAAATTGGATGCTTCAGAAAATTGAGACATTAGTGAAATGTTCTATGCAAAAATATTCAGTTATGGCAAGTAAACATTTTGAAAATTGAAATATGAATATAGATCTATTCAGTCTATTTCTAGAACCCTTTCTCTAGTTCAAATCCAAACTTCCATTCCTTTCAGAATTCTATTTCTACACAATACACATCAAGTTTATTAAATTGTTTTGCAATTGTGGTAGTCCAGAATAATTTTATCATCTTTATCAGTCTGAAAAATGCACTTCACACTTTATAAATAGTTTTTCACAGGTAGACTTCACACTTAGATCGCTACTCCAAGGGAGTTGGCATATGGTACCACGTTAAAAATTCACATACTGCTTAAAATAGCAAGAAATTAGTCTGTATTTCAATTAAAATCACTTAAAATACAGGATATTAAACCAAGTAAATATGAAGATTTAGTTAAATATAGTGAATACAGTTGAATTATATACTTTACATGCTCTAAATTTTATACCATGGATAATTATGTGTTTTTTTCTGGCATTTTTAACCATATATCACCATGTTAAAAACATCTTACTTTTTTCTTTAGTGGTAAAGCTGTTTTTCTGAAACTGCCACCATTTTAAGAATTTTGTTAGCACAGGAAACACACTTTGATTTTGCTGCAATATCAAGAATTCACTTAACACCAGGTTTCCCTTGCAAAAGCAGAATCATCAGTTCAATATTACACAAGTTTTCAACAGAGCACTTGACTCTAGCCAATCACTTCCTGACCCAATCATACTTTTATTATCGTAAAATGGGGCAAACACATTTCCACAAAGCCTCAGTACAGAATGAGAGTTCTTGCAGTGTGATCTAGACTCCACACTCATTTCTGTTCACTCAATTCTGCCACAGAAGACCAGGGAATACTAACACTAATGAGGGACCATTATTTGTCTCTTTCTTTTCTAATCCAAGAAAAAAACATGTTATTTATTTAATATAAGATTCTTTTGTTCTGTGTAGTCTTTATATATTATATATGTATCACAAAGGTATGGGAAAAAGATTTTATATCATACATAATGTTTTATTTATAGTGGTTAGGCATTTTCCTGGTGGAAGATAACTTCACCTCTCTTGTTTTCAGAGAAAAGGTTAACCACATACATGAATCCAAAGGTTACTCACATATTTAAACCATATAAAATATTTACTCTGTATTCATCATTTCAAGGGACATTACTATTTTCCAGGTTTACAGGCAAACAACTCAAACATTTTTGTGTCTTCCATCTCTTTTTTCCTTCAAGTCCAGTAAACCACCTAATCACTCCAGTCCACCATCACTGTTTTAAACTGGCCTTTACTTGGTCTCAACACCTTAGTGTGGGCTGATTCAATTATCTCCAGTGATGCCAGGTTTATTTAATACCTACAATTAAATCCTCTCACTAACCTGTGCATTCCATATAAATCTGCACATGTCTAATGAAGCCTGCTTTTCAGAAAGCCTTCACTTAAGGAAAAGTCTTTTTCCAAACTTATGTGTGTGTTCTTTCTTCTACAGACCGACAAAGACACAGACACTGAAGTGGCTCCACACAAAGCTACTTACAGTCATTGCTGTGTGCTGAGTTATGCTTTCATAGCACTGGCATCATCTTGTACGTTTCTGTCTGGATCTTATTAATTTCAGAACTCACTAGCTACTACTTTTTTAGGATTTGAGTTTCTAACTTATATTTATGTTTGAGTGCATGCATGTATATATGTTTACCATCTGCATGTCTCATGTCCATGGAGGCCAAAAGAGCATCTGAGACCCTCAGGAGCTGGAGTTACAGGCAGTTGTGAGCTGCCATGTGGGTGCTGGGAACCTGACTCAGATCTTCTGCAAAAGCAGCAAGTTCTGAGCCATATCTTCAACCTGTATTATTGATTGTTGATTCCAAAGAACGTATCACCTTGTCTATAGAAAGTTCTTCAAATATAGTCTGAATTTACCACTTCTGATATTGTATGGTAAAAGAGACTAAAAGTGAAATCATAATTTCCTCACCATCATATATCAATCTGTAGTAATTCGTGTTATACACAATGAGCATTTCCTGTCCCCAGGAAAAAGTGTTTTTTAAATCTTCTTATCCAAATACATCACAGGAATAATTCTAATTAGCAAAGAATGAAAATTGACAAAAGTCTGGGAAAATAAATGGGACCAGCTAGCATTAATCTTCCTGAAGAAAATACTGACATTTGTCAAACATAGTACTCTTTGCACAAAATGGAGAGCACAAATATTGCTGTCACTTTCTCAATAATGACTTTAAAGGACCTTCTGCAGGTTCATGAAATGAAGCTGAGATATGGAGTAGACATACAAATGCTCTCTCAGGAATGCTGAGCTTTTCAATACGATGGGACAGAAAGTAGCAAAGATAATTGAATAACCCCTATTAAAAACATCTCTTTTGTATCAATGGCATGGTAAGACCTCAAGCCATTGGTCACATTGCATAACAACAGTCATACAAAGAGGAAGCATATAGATGTGTTTAAACAAGTTGCGTAGCTTTCTACTATGTTTATTTCTTTGGTTACCACTGAAAACACTCTCATGAAATAAAATGCTGGGTACTTACATATGTTAACATTAGTTAAGCACAAGAAATACATGTATTCCTTAAGAGCTAAGTGATTTTATGTGGCAGAGTGCACTGTTCATTAAATTTACTTTTACTAGTTTGTGTTCACAGTCACATATCCTGATTTTCTTTTATTGGTGATAGCATTTGTCAATGGAGGCCACACTATATTGCCTCCTTTCTTTATACCTCTATAATTGCTTGCAATGACAAATGTCAGGTAAAGTATCTGATTGACAGGCTTATACATCATGTGAGATAGATTAAGGTTTTTGAACACAGTAAGTGGATGAATTGAACTTCTCTTATTTTAATTCATTTTTCTTCTTAAATTTGATGATGGATGATATCTCATCAGTTTATTAAGTCACAGTATTGGCAGTGTTGCAATTTGGTGTGTGTTTCATCTGCATAATTTGTGACTCACAATTAATCACAAATGGCAAGATAGAATTTTTAGTAATAAGATTTAGGGGCACAGTTGTTCTATAGGCTTCAAAAGATACGTGAGCATTGAAATGTCTTGCTCAATTCAAGTTGGCATAATGGGGAGGGAGGCAGAAGAGTCTGTCTTAGCCATCATCATCCACAAAACATGAAACCTAAACCATAATAACTGTAGCATAAGCATAGCAGAGACTTTGTCTGTCTTAAGAAAGTTAATGAGGTACTTAGCTGAACAAGAAAGCTTTAAAGCATTTAAATACTATCACAAGTAACTTAGATGATATTCACCATCATTAGTCCGCAATTCTAAGAACATACGCTTTCTTATTCTACATGATAATATAAAGATACAAAAATGATAAAGAAAATATATTTTCAATAAAATCAAGTCTTTCAAAAATATGAGAACAATTTTAAAATTATCAAGCACTTTAGTGTCTTATTGCTTCAGAAAGCTGAAAATGGTTTTACCCAAGAGAATAAAGTACTTCACAATTTGATATAAGAGATCCTTATTACAGACATGTTGGCTGTAATGGCTAAACTTGGCTGTCACGTTGAGCACATCTGGAATCAATTAAAACCCAAGCATCTAGGCTTGCCTATCAAGGAGTTTCTTGACTGGGTCATTTGAAGTGAAAATATCCACCCAAAATCTGCAACACATCTTTGGATGGCAGCCCATGTGAAAGGATATGCAAGATGAAAGCTTTTGCCATTTCCCTACTTGCCCTGACCATCACTAGCAAGTTCATGGATCCTGCACTTGAGTCATCTCTTCCCCGGTCTTAGAACTTAGTTGTTTGGGAGGCCTATGTAAACTAAGGACTGTCAGCTCTCTAGAAACTCGTTGGGACTCCACTGACAGATGCAGGTATTGCCAAGGCATACAGTCTCATGGACTAAACAACTACCAGATCCTTGACCTATCTATCAGAAGAGAGCCATTATTTGACTACTTAGGCCATATCCTGTAAGCCACTCTAATAAACCTCATATATATAAAATCAAGCACTTCGCTGTCCTATCACTTCAAAAAGCTGAAAACTCTAATTGTATATGTGTGTGTACATATATATGAATATATATATGTGTGTGTGCCTGTCTGTAAACATATATGCATATAATAAATATGTAGTTATATGTATATTCACTATATCAGTTCTAATCTCTTAGAAAACTCTAATACAGTGCGTTATAACTGTGATATCAGCACTCAGGAGGCAGAGGCTGAGGCAGAAGAATCTTTATGAACTCAAGACCAGGCCAGGGAAAATATAAAACCCTCCTTCAAAACTCAAACAAACAAACAAATAAAAATGTGTAAATTAAAATTGAAAGAAGATAAAGTTTAGTCAATGACTGTTATAAAGGAGTAATAAAAGTTGCCAAAGTTTCCCTGTTTTGTTTTTTGAAATGTATATTTATTTGACATGTAGTAATCGTGTTTGAGGGTCAGTATAGCGTTTCGATGACCAGCAGGTGTGGTGCATTTTTCATTGCAGATATTTTCAGTTTGAGGGTATGTTCGTAATGGAGTTAAATTCAAAAGCAAAATGCCTTAACAGTACATAATGAAAATGTGGAAACTTTGAAAATAAATGGGTAGTTACTAATTTACTCCAAGTAAAAGGCTCTTTTCTATTAATTTTGAAGTTAAAAATCCCAAAAGATAACTTTATTTCTATTAAAGTTTTGCTACTTTTGTTGTTTTATCACATAAGTTGTTATTCTAAGTTTCAAATACGGCTCCTACTGGGATTTGAATAGCAATCATCACTCCCAGACCCTTGGTCACTGGTTATGTCAGGAACTCTTAATGTGGTTTCAAACTTTCCCAACTGCTCTGCTCACCATTGCATGTCCTGTGGACTAATTTTCAACAAACCAGAACTTCATCTTCCATTTCTTTAAGTTGAATATTGCATATACTAAAAAAACTAACCAGAAATACACCTTTTCAAAAATAGCTTTCCACTATAGCCAGAAAAGGCTCATCATTGTTGTGTTTATAACTGGGGATGGACCAGGCATGTTTTCCTGTTCTGGTTGTACTTAGTTTGCATGTGAAGGTGCATCTTATCTCTTCTAATAATTGTTAAGCTCCTTAGGAAGAATTAACATCTAATTAATAGTTATTTCTTCCCAAAGCCTCCAGCATGTCCTCACAGCAGGATGCTCAAATGTGTAAATGATGAAAACATAGCATATCATTCATTTATTCAGAGCAAGTGCCAGAAGACCAAGAAAAAAAGTGGCACATTTACTCACATGTTAATATAAATAAAGTCAAAGAATATAAGCTCTATCTTTGGCTTCAATATATTTTCCTAAAACAAAGCCATCCTATAATTACTGAACATGAAGGGCTGTTTGTCATAGAAACCTTAAATGCTGGCAAATTAATCCGTCTCAGCCTCAGCTCATTCACTAACAAAATATAATTGTACTCTACTTATCTTTCATTGCAAAGGGTAAATTCCAACTACAGAGGATTTCAGCTTCATGCCTGATATGTAAAGGTATCTTGCAGGAGTTAATGGGGGCCCAATAATGTGAACACTATTTGTTTTCTTTAAAGAAAAGATTGTGTCAACAATAGTATTCTCACAGTTGGAAATTTTAATTCTATATCAGATATGGCCTGGTAAGGAGATCACATTTGGCTTTTTATAATAGTGTGTTTTATACAAATAACTGTCTCTGTATCTGAGTTAGTAAAATACTTTAACTGACTTTTTTTTAATAAATTTTTAAACTATGGGCTCTAATTTGAAAATTCATAGGATATAATTTACTACTTGGACTTTCTGTTTCATAGGATGCCTTTGATATGAAAAAAAATGTAGCCGGGCGGTGGTGGCGCACGCCTTTAATCCCAGCACTCGGGAGGCAGAGCCAGGCGGATCTCTGTGAGTTCGAGGCCAGCCTGGACTACCAAGTGAGTTCCAGGAAAGGCGCAAAGCTACACAGAGAAACCCTGTCTCGAAAAACCAAAAAAAAAAAAAAAAAAAATGTGATGAGGCAGGTTCAGACTCAAACTCCAAAGTGAGTTTATATGTTTTCCTTGTCTTTGTGAAAGAACAGATATACAAAAAGATCTCTTTAGCCAAATGAACATATTTTTCTGTAGAAATAGGAATTTCCTCTCACCAGTACATTGTACTAAACTGAATATTTTGGTCTCTTAGATCTGTTACTGTTTGGCTTAACTACTATACAGGAATCTCTTTGAGTTCGCCTTTCCATCATCAGTGTTTGTCTTGTGGTGTTGGGGACATGACCAGTGACTGAAGATGAGATAAATTTGGTTTTTCTGCCCACCAATCTATAACAAAAAGAACACTACAGGTTAGGGAACCAAATTCACTCCATTAGAAGGAAGAATCTCCTTGGTTGACTTCAAATTCAGGGTCTATAGTATCTTTCCTGTACTTAATAATTCTGGAGTGAAGCCTCAGGTCTAACTTTGCATTTCATTTAAGCACATTTGATGCCATTTCTGCTATTTCAGCTGAGCTACTTGGTAATAGCCAATGAATTCAGTAGAACAAAAATTAATTGAAAAGAACTCCATCAAATATTAAGTCTAAACTCTCTGGAGTACAGGGGGGAATTTCATTCATTCGTTTACCCAGTTGCTCATTCAGGCAACAAAGCTGATCAAACACGTGAATCGAATATATACAATGAAAACATGATGGGTACTATTTATTTTCTCAAAGCTTTCATGGATTAAGAGGGAATTGGAGTGAATATAAACTATACTGTTATGTTATAGATACTATAATGTGGCAGGGAAAGGACAGGGAAAATAGAAACAGAGAAAAGTGTGATCCAAATGCTCTTAGTTGTTAGCTATATATAGAATCTGGACTCCAGTATAATTATTCTCTTCTGAGGGGGGAAGGAAGTGCATCCTGAGCTAAAATGATTGCAAAGAAACAAGCTTCCTGACTAAGGAATGCACGTCTGCATTTCTTGGCAGGAGGAATGGCAAAATATGTAGACTCAAGCAGAGGCTTGACTGTAGTAGATGCTTAATGAATACTTGCAGACTGAATCTCTAAATGGATAATTAGCAAAAAAAAAAAAAAAGCTGATGGTGCCTAAATGATGGTGCTAATTACAGACACTAATAAACACATGCATTTTGAAGTAATTTATAATTATAGTTAGGAAGAAAAGTCTTGTATTGAATTTGCTTGAAAAGTGTGGTGAAGATGAGAAAGAGAAACAGCGGCTTTGTCCTTAGAAACTTCCTTTCCACCCTAGTCAGCAGGGTCTCAGTCTTGCCTTTGGTCAGTGTGACCTTGGCCAGGTTACTCGACCTTGCTAAATGTGTTTGCTGCTGGCTAACTGAGAATGAAGGGAAGTTAGCCTTTTGGAATATGTAGTAGCAAACCTAGAATTTAGTAAGTACTCTGTTAATGTTAACACTTACAATAACTATTGATATGTATTATCCAACTGGAAGAGCTTTTAAATAGCAAATAAGATTGCAGAATAGCTGGTAGCTATAACCTGGAAAATGTAACTCCAATTTAATTGTTATTATAAGTGATCCCAGTGGAGTAATCAGTTCATGTAATTTTTATCCCATATGTTTATGTCAACAAAATGGAACATGGCCAAAGAGTTTCAAATAACTGTGTAAAATTGCTTCTGTTATGTAAAATTAGTCGAGGGCTTGCTCCAGCATCTGTTCTATCTACACACAGGCTGCAAACCCTGTTAAACAGACTTATAACCATATAATCAGGTTGTTTTCACATATTACCTTGTATTATCACAATGAATGACTTACAAATAACCATGACTTCCTTAAAATATTATTGATATGTGGTTCTCCCAGTATGAGAATTACAGCCTAGTAATAGATCTGGTATTTGAGATATTACATGATCTCTTATCGAAATGCTATTTAAATGTAACATTACAAGCTATTACAAAAACAACACGCATTTTGATTCACTTGTTGTCTACTGAAACTACTCATTTGCACTGGCTCATTCGCACACAGCGGTTGATATGGCCTTCGTAAGTTCCATTTCCTCACACAGGCAATTCTTCTATAAATAAATGCACTGTGTTCACAAATGGCAAAGGGCATTATTGCATATACATCACAGCATAGTAATTATTTCTGCAGTAAAAATAAAAAATCAACATCCAAATGGTTTAAAGACTTACAATCAAAATTACAGACCATGGTGGTAAACCTTGCTTTGGAGGCACACCCTGGACTGTTTGAGGCACACCCAAAATGACCTGCATCCTCCTTTACATCCTTATCATTGTAAAATTCCACGCAAAACCTTAATCATATTCAAGGGAGGTTTTCAAATCCCCTGTGTAATTTATTATTTTGTTTTAATTTCATTTGACTTGAAGGAAATTTTTAAATTTATTTCTTTTATTATTTGAAATTAAGAGATAATTATACCATTTCCCCCTTTCTCTTGCCTCCTTTCAAGCTCTGTCATATATACCTCCTTGTTCTCTTTCAAATTCATGGCACCCTTTTTGCTCAATTGTTTAAATATATTAACTATTAAGTATACTATATTCATAGTAATATATAGTAATATAACATATAATTATAATATGTAATTATTAGTATATCTATATTTCTAAAAAGAAAAATATACCCTGCTCTGTCTCTATACAGTTACTTTTATGTATGTTTTCATCAGTGGCCATTTAGTATTGGATAACCAATTGGTGTGCACTTCCCAGGGGAAAATTATTTCCCCTGTTTGCTGAATTCCTTAGTTGTTTGTAGTTTTTCCAACAGGACTTTCCCTGGTTTATTTTAACATGTCTAGTGTTGAAAAATATTTTTGAAGAAGGAGACAGATGGAATTCACTATTGCTGAAAGGGCTTTTGGTCTACAGCCTTTGGTATAAATTACAAGGATCTATCAGTTTTAAAGTTATTGTACAACCAATTTTTAATAAATTTAATTTTCTCTTTTTTTACTTAAGAATACTTTGTAAGCTGAAAATTATAATGATATTTTGTATGAATAACTCCAAAGAAAATATGAACTAAAATATAATTCTATGTGTTGGGGACATTATATACAACATAGCTAAAATTCAATGTAATTTTATACATATCATTTGATTAAAAACAAATAATTTTATAAATGTTTATAATGTTTCTAAGGTTCTCACTCAGGGTATTAGTCTGTAGTCTTATACACTGTTGGTTCCTTGATTTTTACCCTATCCCTTCCATCCATGCATGCTCATTGCACCATATACAGATACATCTGAAATCCAAGTTAGGTTCTCTAGGCACCCTCATTTCTCCGATTCTAGAAATTAACCCATGAAGGTTTGATTGCCACACATTGGGTTGAAGTAACTGAAAAATATCACTGAAAGAAAATGAGTAGAAGAAGACGTATCTTTGCCACTGAGTTTGGTATAATAATAAACATGTTAATACCAATGCTCACATAGTATCTGAAAACAAAGATAATCCCAAAGAGTGGTGGGTATTTGACACTCAAGCTAAAGAGAACTTCTTGGAAGACTGATAATGACTTGATTTTTGCCTTTAGGCCATAATCTCTGAGACGGAACAGAATTATGTCTTTAAGGTGGGAAAATAATTGCAAGAAAGGGCATTTCTTAAAGTGAATATTTATGAAAACACAGCAATTTCTCCAGAGCAGGCTGTTTCACAGACTCCTTTGCATCTGATTTATTCACATGATGCATGTCACCAGTTCTAAACTTAGGACTAAATTAAGTGTTTTATGTTTTAAGACATTTAACATTGACATTACTATTGTTCTATGGTTGTTATTGTTGTTTTCTGTCTTAGGAGCAGAGAAACAAATTCTCCAATATTTTATAAATTATTACTCCATGGTCAAAACCAGTCCTTGCCCCTGGCCAGAACCTAGCAAAGTTGATCAAGTTTGGTTTATAGGCTTCAATGGAGGAAAATAGTTCTTGTATGACAGATGTTTCCTACAGAGACTCAACAAACACATGTCTACTTACTCCAGAAAGGAAGCCCATGACAGACCAAAATACTGACACCACTAAAGTCCAATTTTGTGAACCAATAAATATTCCTGGACTTTCTTATAGGAATATGTGTGAGGGGTTACTTAAAGGAGCAGAATTTGCAAAGACACCGGTATAACTCAAAGCCCTTCCTAGCACAGATGACAGCTCTTGAGAGCTGGAGACCTGGAGCACACTGTGTAGCCTCAGGCAGCTCAACAGATTGGAGAAGGTCCTCACCTGGTAGCTCAGTGGGTCTGATTCTCTTACAGGCACTGCGTCGAGTCTCTGCCTCTATGAGGCTGTCACAGGAAACTCTGCTTATCTGGGCAGCTTTGCTTCTCTGAGTTTGACTCGCAGCAATCTTTACTGTTTATACACCCTTGGGGAGCAAGAACCCTAGAGAATTTGGTCAGTTTTAGGGACATCCGGAAGGTATTTTCAGTTGTTTACTTCCTGCGTTAAGGAGCTTCCATGCAGGATGGAACGTTTCAATAATCCTAGGAACTGCTACAAAACAATGGTCTCCTTGGTTAATGTGTGGCCTTCTAGTAAATGGTTGTTAGAAAGGACTTAAGGTACTGTTGACTTGTTTGTGTTTTGTCTTGAGCCATCATAATCATACAGTGGTCTGAGTGATCCTGATCTTCTATCACATGGCTTGTGCTCCTTAGGACATCACGCCCTAAATTTGAGAGTGTGTTGTTAGGGAGTAGCCTTGAATACCCATCTTTCTTTATCTGCAACAGCCCACTCACTGCCTTTCTTTACAGAGAAGATAGTTATACTTGCCTAACAGTAAAGCCCTGTGAGCAGTCTCTTTAAAGTGTGCTCTGAACATGGTCACTTCTCAAAGTTTCCTAGATACAATACTCATCTGATTCAACATTATTGACTACATGGATTTCTGCTTCTAGTAAGTTTCCGATCCTCTGTGTGTTATCACTACTCAGCAGATACCATGGTCTTTTCCAATACAAATCAGATCATAGAACTCTCCCATGCAAAGATAGCTTCCCATAACCTCTAGGCCAGGATCCAAAATCTTTACTATTATCTCACTCTTAGCTACTTCTCAGACATGTTCCACCACTGGACAAGCCATATACTTGTTTAAACCTTGATCAAGAGCACTTTCCAGAATACTGTTGGGATCTAACATGATGGGGAAGACTTCCTTCAATATTGCTCTGCCTCTTCTCCTTCCACCAAGCTCCCACTGTTAAATAGTCTTTTTCACTAATGTATTTGCACTTTTTAGCTCTGTGTTTTTTATTATCTGTTCCTCTCCAGAAAAGTTACTTCACTGAGATGTGGAGCTATAGTTAATTGGCTATCATTGTAGCTCAATGCTGAGTATATTTTCTAGGAGATAGTTGTTGCTAGAGTTTTCCTGCCTGGCCCACAGTCAGGACAAATCTCTCTCACCTGCCAGTCCCACAGCCGCTCAGACCCGACCAAGTAAACACAGAGACTTATATTGGTTTCAAACTGTATGGCCGTGGCAGGCTTCTTGCTAACTGTTCTTACAGCTTAAATTAATCCATTTCCATTAATCTATACCTTGCCACATGGCTCGTGGCTTACCGGCATCTTCACATGCGGCTTGTCATCATGGCAGCTGGCAGTGTCTCTCTCACCCAGCTTCCTGTTCTCTCAATTCTCCTCTCTGTTAGTCCCACCTATACTTCCTGCCTGGCCACTGACCAATCAGTGATTTATTCATTGACCAATCAGCAACACATTTGACATACAGACCATCCCACAGCAGATAGTAATAGTAATTCGTAGTAAATTCTATATTCACTACAAATTCAGTTACTAGCCATACAAACTTAAGTTAATTCTATGATAAGCTGGTTTCATATATGAAAATTAGTATCTTCTGTAGTCAAAGTTTTTATTAAATATTGGGTATTTTATTTCCTTTCTACACTTAAGAACTCAGGATTACTGAGCATCAGGAGAAATTAGCCCCATTCTGAAACAGACAAACTTGAGTAATTAACATTGCACTACATGGAGTGTATTTCATCTATAAATTTACTCACGATTTAATCTAACGATGCTATCCACAATCTACTACCTGCATTTTATGAAAGAATACATTTAGTATAAAGATATATCAGACAAAATTTTTATGGAGGTATATCCCTGTATTCTTTTTCTTTTTCTCTTTTTATTTGATTTAATATAAGTTAGAGTCATCTGACAAGAGGAAATCTGAATTGAGAAAAAGTAACTGTGAGATTGGCCTGTACATGGTGGCAACCAGCCTGGACTGCAGTTAAGGGCCATTTCTGAGTCTGCAGCCCTAACACAGCCAGGGTCTACGCTGTTTCCTGTGGCTACTGATACCATTGAAGGTCATACCAATGTCAGGGCTCTGGGCCACCACCTGGGGCCATGTTGGTGTCCACCAGTTATGCTGCCACTTAGGCTGTGTTGATCTGAGTGAGCTGCGCTGCCACCTGGGGCCATGGTGACATCTGAACCAGTCTGCTGCTGAGGATCATGTCTAGGTCCATAGTCCTACCATAGCTGAAGTCTGTGTTGATGTCTGTGGTCCATGTTGCCACCAAAGGCCCTAGAGATGCCCAGAATCTAGACTGCAACCTGTGGTCATGTTGATGTCCTCAAGGTAGTGCTGCCACCAGAGCCATGCTGATGTGAGTGGCCTGCACTGCAACAAGAGGCCATGGTGTTGTCTGGGCCCAGGATGCTGCCAAGGGTCATGTCTGGGTATAGGCCCTGCAATAGCCTGGGTCTGAGTTGATGTCCATGGCTCCTGTTACCAAAGATGGCTGTGCAGATGCCCAGAATCTGGTCATCCACCTGAGATCACATTGGTGTTTGAGGGCCATGCTGCCATTGGGTGATATCTCAGATGAGCTGCTACTGAGGACTGTGTCAAGGTCTGTGGTCCTGCTGCAGCTGGGGTCTGTGTTGATGTCTATGGCCCATGTTACTGAAGAGGGTCATAGGAACTGTACGAGCTGAGCTGGCCCCTCCCTTCACTGGTCCTGGGATAGCTGACCCTGTTCTTCACTGGACACTGCAGCAGGAGAGTTGGCCCCAGTGGTATGGGCCTAGGAGTGTTGGCTCTGTTCCTTACCTGAGGAGAACAGTCCCAGTGGCCCAGAGTGACCAGCTCAGCTTCCACTCGTGTCAACATCCTGGGCTTTGCATTGGTCCACCCTAACATCTACCACATGTATGACCTGCTAGAGGGCATGGAAAGACTGGTCCTGCAGGAAGATAGCTTCAGGATCTCCATGACATGGGTCAAAGCAGGATATCCTCCAAGAAGAGTTACAGTGAAGATCCAGTGATGATGGTGTGCCAGAGCCAGAGGCCTTGAACCAGACCAGTGATTCACTGCAATGGACATTTTGGATGGGGCTGATTGGGCAAAAGCCTATACTGCATGACACACTGCATTTCCCAATGTCACTAGGATGAATAAAGAGGTGTTGAAAAGATGGGAAAGACAGAGGAGTGAAGTGGTTTTGTTTGTTTTGTTTTTAATTAATTTTGGGGGGTTTCTTTTTCTTTTTGTGGCAGTGCTGCAGGGGAAAGGGTAGATATGGAGGGATATAATATAGATAAGTGGAATTGGGGTACATGATGTGAAATTCCCAAAAAACAATATATATATATATATATATATATGTGTGTGTGTGTGTGTGTGTGTGTGTGTGTGTGTGTGTGTGTGTGTGTATGTATGTGATTGGCCTATAGGAATCCTGGTGCAGAGAGAGGGAAGTCCTTACTAACCCTCATCCTTAATCAATAAGCTATCTGCAATTGACAACCACTTGCAAAGGAAAAGTTAATTGTCTTCAATGGAGTATCATTGGGTATATTAAGAACACTGAAAAAATAGGCCCCATACCCAGCAGTAGATTTCCAACATGAAATGAACTTAATGATATTTTTGTAGACTTGTTTCATATGGTTTTGTTTGGCATTGTTTTGCATTATTGGTCTTTAGCTTGTTTATTGTGGTTCTGATTTTGTGTTTTCATTGTGTGCATGCTTGTGTGTGTTTTTTTATATATTGTTTTGTTCTGTTTTATTATGGTTTGTTTTTGTTGTTGTTTGCCTTTTTGTTTGATTTCCTAAGAGAGAGAGAAAATCAAAGGGCATGGAGTTAAGGGGGTTAGAAGGTGGGAATGATCTGGGAGGATTTGGGAGAGAGGAAATCATGATCAGAAAATATTGTACAAATGCATATTTTTTCAATTAAAAAGTGAATAAGATTTAAAAAAAAGTGGCCTATAGGAAAGTCAGTGTACATTGCTTTGATTAACAGTTTATTTGAGAGCACTCAGCTCACCGTGGTTGGTGTTACTTCTGGGCAGGTGGGTCTCAGGTATAAGAAAGTAGACTAAGCAATTGATGATGAACAGTGTTCCTTCTTGGTCTCCTCAGTTATTGCCTCCTGGTTCCTGCCCTGGGTTCCTATGCTGACTTCCTTTTGTAGTAGACGGTCACCTGGACATATAAGATGAAGTAAACCCTTTCTTCCCCAATTTACTTTTAATCGTGGTGGTTTATCACAGCATTAGAAATTCTAATTAAGACAAATTGGAAGGAACAGTACCAACACACTGTCTTCACTGGGACTCTAGTCAAATCAACCCCCAGTGACAACTGGACCTGGTAGCCATTGGGAGATAATTGTGAGAAGCCTGATCTCAATCTGAGATGAGAAATGGCTCCTTTCAAAAGCAGGCAAGGTTGGTCCAAGGTCTGACTGCCCCTGAAGTGAGTATCAGTTGGAGTTAGCTGCAGTTTTGGTGGAACATAACTAGGTGGAGTTCATGTAAGAGTTCCTGGTACAAAAGTGATTTGAATGTTGTTGTAGCAGCCAGCTACTGTTCCAGCTCCCAGGAACAAATTGTGTCTTGGTGCCCTTCCAACATCTGAACATGTGCTTCCTGATCTTGCCTTGGCAAGAAGCAAATCAGCAACTAACCTGTTTGGGGACCCTTTTGAAGAGTGTAGGTCTCCTGGCACTCCAAGTTTAATAAGTCCTTCTTGATTATATTCTAGTCTCATTTGCAAAAATACATCCAACCAGAGTGCTCTGCTTTCCAAATAGTGGGGTACACACAGCTTTTTTGTCAGTCTGTCTCCAGGTAGGAGTCTTGATCTTAGCCAGCTCCCCTTTACAGTAAGGGGTCTGATTCCTGTGTGCCCCCTTGCTTCTCTTTGAATAGCTCTATCCCACCAAAGTCCTGCTGAGCAAAGCAGCTAGACTCTGACAGACAGTTAAAACCAATTAGCATAGCTGATGCTCTTAGGTCTCAGAAGTTAGACGTGTAGAATGAATGAAATCAATTCTCCTTCCACCCTTGATGCTGAAATGTTACTCTTTGCTTCAATTTCCTTTCATGGAAAATTGCCCAACTGAAGGTTTCTTGAACAAAATGACATTTACTAGAAGGCTTTCTGACCAAACCCTGTCCACTAACTAGGATATTGGATATAGATCTGTACTGTTCCCTCATCTGTCTTCTAGCTTTCTATCAAATGTCACTTGACCCGAAACAATGTCTTACTGCCTTGTTCTACGGCCATTGTCCTTTTGGGCTGGTCGTAGCCATACCATGTGCAGGAAGTATGCCACAGATCCTGTGAATTGCTATGCTATTCTTAACCCCAGCAGGTATATGGTGGTCACATAATAGGGAATGTGATGGGACACAGTGATGTTATGAGCTCCATGCTATGAGGGATCCAGAAGAGGGTTATAAATTTTGTAAGCTAAGGTCAAAGTTATACAACAGTGGTGGTGATGCAAGACTGTATTCTTGAGACACACAAGGGTCCTTCTCCTTCAAAGACATAGGATTGTTCTTGGAGCTTTATTATTCACAATCTAAGGCTAGGGTGACAATGAAGGATAATAATTGGTTGAATGTGAGTCCATGAGTACTACCTTCAGAGACTATGCTGTTTCTGTTCCCAGTACAATTATTTCTATGGTAATGATTTGGTCTAGGAGACTGACAAGAAAACTAATATTTCCCAAATTGTTATAGAATTTATAATCTCTCTCATCTGGTTTCATTTGTAAAGGAATTATATTTTTGTGTTAAACATGTGTTAAATTTGTTTTCATGACTCAAGTTTGGTGACTTTCCAGATACTTTGCTATGGTTCTCTCTAAAAATTCATTTCTGATTAGTGTTGTACATGATACAGACGATAGGTTCTTTAAGCATCACCAGGTGATGGGTCTATGAGTGCATTGTGTATGTAGTGTTATTAGACTGGCTGTTGTTTCCTGGAGCTAATATTAAGATTGGTCAGTCTTTTGGGAGGATATTTCTAACGAGGATTTCAAGTGAAGGTGTTTTGTTTTGGGAAGGCCAGTGTGAAGTACACTCCACCAATATTTGTTCTGTCATTTCCCTCAGGAGATTGACAGGCTTATCTTAATGTTCCTCTTTAACCAAGAGATCAGGTATATTGTAAGACCTACCAATAAACTACCCAATGACAAAGACCAGTTTTCAGATAGGACCTAACGGGGGTCAATGCCCATTAACCATCTAACAGATATATGAAAGGTCAATTACAGGAGTCTTCTTAAAGAAGGGAATGGGAATCATAGAATTAGGCATAGTGAACAATCTGGTCAGGGAAACCCTACATTTTTTTTAATGATGATAAACTATACATTGCAAAAAAGCAATTTCTTCAGCAAGTGGTACTGGACAACCGGGGAGGTAAATGTAGAGGAATGAGTCTAGAACCTTATCTCTCTTGGATCAAAATCGAACCCCCAAAGTATCAAGTATCTGAACTTAAGACTTCATATCCTGAAGCTGCTATAAGAAAAAGCAGAGAGTGCACTTATACGTAAGGACTTTCAAAATATGGTTCTGGTTGCACAGGAATTGAGATGGACGGATAATTTATGAGTAGTACCACATAAACCTAAAAAGCTTCTGCACACTTAAAGACACCACCAATAAAATAAAGAAGCAATTACAGATTGGTAGAAAATGAATATTCATCAATTATATATCTGACAAAGTTTTGGTGTCTAAAATATACAAAGCACTTAGAAAAATAAATATTAAGAAAATATATACATTTATTATACTAAAAAGTTTAAATAGAATTATGGTATACAGTATGTTAATGCTTTACCTAAAGGCCATAGACTATCAAATAAATAAATAAAAATAGCCAAGTGCCAAATATGAATTATTTCTTTTTTTGAGTTTTTGATCATATGTGTCCTAAAGACCTCCATAATATACTATGCTAATGCCATTGTTCTTTGCTTTTTCAGAACTTGATGGTAAGACTGAGTTGCTAAGGAGATCATATACTTGGGTCATAGGACATGCGGAAATAAATCTGGTGATGATTTGAAAGCTTTATCCTTTCTCAGTGCTGGAAGGTGCTATGCACGCTAGTTGTTGGGAAAAGTAATCAAAAGGTTTAACCAGCTTTGAAACTTATGAGCATATTTACAATAGGCCTCCCAAGATATTTCTAGTAATGCATGTGTGTTAGGGGAGTAACCAATCACTTTCAGCTTATATTTAAAGCCCACCCCACAAGAAGGAACTGTTGCCAAAAACTGTTAACTCTGACAATAACTGGTGTGGGAATAGATCATAGGCTCTATAGGAAACTGTATTATTTGTTACTATTCCTCTATTACTCTAGTAAACATAGATTAAAATTGCCTTTAAAAACTTAACCATAGTTGAGTGCATCTCACAGTCTTTAACAGAGAAGCATCTGTTTCAGTAGACGCTAACTAATGCAGAAGCTCACAAATGGTCAATGTATAGAAAATAAGAGACTGTGGAGTGGTCAGTATAGTATAAATGAGGCATCTATAGCATAGTTCTTCCTCCCAAGGCACATCTTTCATTGAAGTGGTGTTGGGAAGATTGTAAGAGCCAGATGTATGGAAGACTGTTGCAAAACACTGTTTCATGAATATGAATGGCCCATTGCACATATAAACTCACAGAGGCCTTGATTGAATGAAGATTTATAGAAGATCAAGCCCCAAAGTTCACAGCATGGGGGGGGGGCTTACCCCCTATATGAGAATATTCACAATTAATGGTTAGGGCAGAAAGAGTACATTTTCTTCAAGATTATAACTCCTGCTAGGCTACTTATTTTTCAGTGGACAATCCTCCTCCCATGAGCTTACTAGTAGCACAAAGTGGTCTCAGTGGGTTTAAAAGAATATATAAAACCAGGATGTAAAATGGTGAGAGGAGTTGGAAAGGGGGAAGTGTAAGATGGGTTTAAGCAAACGTATTATATGCGTCTATGAAATTTTCAGACAATTAAAAAAAAAAAAACTTCAACTAAAACCAATAATGAATTAACCAGGGGAATCTACAACTTAAATTCCTTGTAAATTTTGGATCACAGAGGAACTGCACTGTGAGGCAGAAAATGCCAGGAAAAACTGAATGATCAGGCTAGGCAATATGCCATGCAATCCTTCAAGAGCTATTGGTCTTCTGCAATCAAACTGTTGGGCAGGGCTATAAAACATGTTGATTATTTAGGATCTAATTACCTGAATTATTAATCATTCTTTCCCCTCACCCCCCAAGTACTATTCTGCTGCCAATTCTCTCAAAAGTAGCTCTAATTCTATTAATCTCTTTGCCAGATTCTGGGAAAAGAATTACAGAGACACTGAAATCGCAATCAATCTATCCAACTACCTCTTATCCACCTAGTAAGAGATTTGGTGGAAATAAGGGAAAAGTGATGTCTTAATGAGATTTGGGAAATAACTGTGGATTTCATTTATGTCTGCTCAACCTGACTAATAGGCGAGTATACATAACAATTGTCTGTAATGCAATACTGAGTAAAACCTGCTGATTTTCCCCAGGGACACTGTAACTGTTCATTACTTTACACTGCAGTATAAATTGGCCCAGTGGGGAGGCAGGCATAGATTGAAGGGAGCTGAGAACTAAATTACATAGCTAATGCTACAGGGAAATCCCCAACACTTGAAGCCCTGGAAATCAAGTTCTGATACATATATTTCAATCTCTGATCCTCCCAGCTCCCTCACCTAGTTATGTGTTAGGAGAAACTAGAACCAGGCATAGAATTATCTGGAATATAGCTTGGAAGTAAATAAACTGAACACCATGATAAAGCAACTATGGTCCAGAAAATATTCATCTTTTTAATAGAAATTTACAGTTTGTTATATATTTATAGATGCAGCAAAGATAAACTAAAAATATCTACAAGAACTGTCTTATATTCGCACCACAGACATACCAGTGAATATCTGTATGACTTGTTATACATTCATTGTTCCCTGGTTACTAACAGGGACATTTGCATCTTAGAAGACTGCACAAGAAATGCGTGTGCTGGTATCATGTTTATCACTCAACTACGAAAATGCTTATGTGTGTGTTTCTTAGAAGCTTATGATTAATGCAATAATTGAAAATCCATCTTCTTCTGTTTACATATATCTATATATGAATATTCATTTATTCTGAACATTCTTCTAAAATCTTATTAAATAGGTAATTGCTAATTAGTTCATATTTACTTCATTAAAGACCCTCCTTCACCTAACTCCTGTCTTTAATTTATATACATGCAGAATCATCCAAAGTCTACTGACTCATTTCTGCTTAATGCAATTTCTAGTCAGCTCAAAACCTAAGGAAAAAATTGTTTCCTGTTTCCTTTAATCCAGAGATTTAATTTAGGTATTAAATGAAAAACCACAGTTTAATTCAATATAATAATCAATTTGTCACCCTACTTCACATCCATCCTCTCTTCTCTTGTTCATGCACATTGACCACTCCACTCTGTTTTTTGATGAGTTCATCGTATACAGAGATATACAGCATATCTTAGATATAATAATATGGTATTAAAATATTGTTAATTGGGCAAGTAAATACAAACATCTCTTGAATGAATTATGAACAGAAAAGAGACTGAGAAACATTGGTTTTAGATAAATTAAGAGCAAGAAATCCTGCCTCTCTTCCTTTACCTCCTGTATACCTTTAATGTGATACTCAGTTTAATTAGCAGAATAAAAATTACATGTGTCTTACTGACAGATGGGCATATATAACACAGACCTACCTTAATTTCTCTAAAGTTTGATTCAAATTTTACCCTAATATATTTAATTCTAAGACTAATACTTTGTATCTTATTTGTTCCATATGTAATTTTTTTTAAAAAAATTTGCAGTTGGGAGGGTGAAGTAGGGTAAGCATGAGAGGATTGATCCAAAATATATTACATACACATATGAAATTCTTAAAGAATAAATAAAATATATTCTAAAACAAATAAGACAAAATTAATCATTTCCCATAAATGTAGACCTAGAAAGAATATAGTATACTATACTATATTCAGCACAAAAATGGGATTGTTAAAATGTTCAAATTTGAGCCAGAGACGCATATAATCACTCTAGGTTGGAAAAAAGTTATACAAAGGAATCTAATATTCCTAAGATACTCAAGTTTATTGCTGCACTATTGACAACAGCAGAGATGTAAAACCTAGATCTAATGATTGATGAGTAGAACAAGAACATCTGGTATTGGCACTCAGTGGAGGTTTATTCCACTGTAAAGAAGAATGAAATCATGGCAGATTTGATAAGGTTATGATCAAGCCAGATTCAGAAAAGAATCACACTTTTTCTCTCACACACGAGTCTGGGTTGACAATTACATGCACACACACACACACACACACACACACACACATATTTGTCTACCCAAGGCAATGAAACCATGCATGGGTTTCAAAGAAAAGAAGTGTTTTCCACATAATGTGACTCTCTTTGAGACCATAGGAAACTCACTTTCAATTAAATGAGATGAGAATATAGAGCTTACAAGGTACTTCATTTATTTTTATTTAGTTTCTTGATACAAATTAAAGGAATTATATATATATATATATATATATATATATATATATATATATATAAATTCTTGTCAGAATAACACAATTTACTCCTTTCAAGTACTAATATGTGCTTCTTTTCTTTGAAACCCATGCATGGTTTCATTGCCTAGGGTTTGAGGAGCAGGATGCCAGTATTTACTTTACCCCCACACAGGCATGCTTATCCCACAATACTTATGTCCCACTTCCACACAGTAAATTAAGTAACCAGACCTCAGAAACTACTAAGGAAAATATCTCGAAAAAGCAAACTGTAGTTTAAGCCCTTCACATTAATACATAAATGTGCATTTTCACAGTCAGAGAAACAAACATACACTGACATGTTCAAAAAGGGGAGATGGTTATAAAAACAAGGAAATCAACAGAGGACGGTACATTCTTTTGCTGTTTGTACCAGCTTTTATTTTCATATTACTTATTATGTGTGGATATGTGCATTTTCAGAAAAAAAATACACAGGGAGACTAAGCTGCTAAAGGATAAGCATATATTTACATAACAGTTGAAATATCAAGTTATAATTTAAGTTGATTAATTTAGAAATTTAGTTAATCTAAATTATGTAAAACTATAAAGTTCGGAATTGGTTTTTTTTTTTTTTTTTTTTTAGTTTTTCGAGACAGGGTTTCTCTGTGTAGTGTTGCGCCTTTCCTGGAACTCACTCTGTAGACCAGGCTGGCCTCGAACTCACAGAGATCCGCCTGGCTCTGCCTCCCAAGTGCTGGGATTAAAGGCGTGCGCCACCACCGCCCGGCCTCGGAATTGTTTTTAAGTGGGCAAAACTCACACATATTAGAGTCACCAAGGCAGAACCCTGACACCAGCATATATTGGCCAGGCTGTAGCTGTAGATAAGCCCAAACTTTCTTTATTACCTATGGGAGTATAAACTGGTAAGAGTTTTGAAATTCCTGAAAACTAACCCCACACTGCCCATATTATCCAATAAGTATGATATTTAGTATTTACTTAAGAAAATCCTGCACAAGGATGTATAAAAGCTTCACATCATCAAAACATAGTAGAAAACACTAATTCAACTGCTCCACATCAAAAAGGTGAGTCACAAAGCCACAAAAAGACAGGGAACATGAGTTAACACTTTTAGTAAAGCCTAATTTGAAAAGCATCCAAACTGTGATTTCATGTATATAGTGTTTTGGAAAGGAAAACTCTGGAGATAGGAAAAGATGTTGGAGAGAGAAGAGGATAAATAAGCAGGACCATAGCAGAATTTAGGGTGGTGAAAATACTCTATATGACTATGAAATACAGACACATACCATTATATATGGATCTAAAGCCCCAGAATGGTTTTTGGCACAATGCCCAAAGTGACCCATGATGTACATAATGTATTAATGTAGCCTTATCAATAATAAACAAGTGAATCTCTGTGGTGAGGTTCATTGACAGCAGGGGGCCGTGTATGATGGGGCAGGTTGTAGATGAAATCTCTATACTTATGGTGCTGTTTTGCTAGGAAACAAACTACTATTAAAATTAAATCACCTTTTAAAGCATAAATCAACAAAAGATAAAAGGAGAAATAGGTGGGGAGGGGAAAGGAAGAGAGGGGAGGGGAGGGGAAGGGAGGAGAGGGGAGGAAAATCAAGAAAAAACAAAAAAGAAAATGAAGTTACCAGCCAGGGTTTCAAAGAAGAGCGTAGTTACACATTTCTGTCAAGTCTTATTTTAGATCCCATTTCTTAGCCTATTAGTGTAAATGCCAAATACATGCTTAAGTGACTCTTTAGACTTTTTGAGAGAATGTTCAAATTTTCATACATATTTTTATGTAGTGTAAAACTCTGGCAAAGATATAATTAAGAATTATTAGATGCATTCTTAATTTTGATTATTTTAGATCTCAGTCTATACTGTTTCAAAATTATGTATTTGCTCAGAAATTATGCTAATTTAACAGTTGGCATGGTGATAGTCCTGAAGTGATGCTTTAGGCTAAGTGCAGTTCTAAATTTAGACCATCCTTATGTCAACAGTCAACAATGAGGAAAAATACTAAGTAGTGCTTAAGGAGCATAGAAGTCTCAAAGTTGTATGGTATTATAGCCTTTTGTCATTTGGAATATCAAACTAGGCTAATAAAATATTTCTATGAAACATCTTCAAAACAATAGTCATCCACATCTGTATAAGGAAACAGCTATATTTTTCATGTCAAGTTCAAATCCCTAGTCCTGACAGAGACACTAGTTGGTTTTCAATCGAAGCGTAAGGGGACCCTGTACCTGACTGAAGTAAACTAAAACTTGATTTTTTCCCTTACCGTCTGAAGGAGGGTTGACAGGTCAATGAAAGGATTTTCATAGTCAAGTGCATGTTGATCTCACCCTGCATGTCACATGTGAATCCTGATAGCAATGTCAAAACCCACTGTTGACTAACCCAGTGTCATCTCCTCTCCTCTGGGAACCATTAGATGATCAGTCACTTATCTAAATGACAGTGGGGAGTTTCACTCTTTCTCAAAATCTATTTAACCACAAAGGTAAACTTTCATAACTTGGAAGAGAGGAAATAAAAACAGATAAATAATATTGCATTCAGAATGACAAGACAAGGATAGAAACAAAGTCACCATGGCAAAGTCTGTAAAGTTAATGAATTTACTGATTAAGTAAAGGAAATAAAGGCAGCTTGTATAAGTTATTTTTTTTTTGTTTTTTTTTTTGTTTTTTTTTTTTGTTTTTCGAGACAGGGTTTCTCTGTGTAGCTTTGCGCCTTTTCCTGGAACTCGCTTTGGAGACCAGGCTGGCCTCGAACTCACAGAGATCCGCCTGGCTCTGCCTCCCGAGTGCTGGGATTAAAGGCGTGCGCCACCACCGCCCGGCAAGTTATTTTTTTTTTTATCATTCCTTGATTATATGGTTTTGAATAGTCTCAGTGAATAATATTAGTATCACCAAAGAAAACAGCAACTGGACACACTGAAGAAATCAACAGATCACTGACTACCACATTACAGTCTTGCCTTTGTGCCTCAGGGAACATCAAAGGGAGGGGGAGAGAGTGAGAGAGAGATTGAGAGAGAGAGAGAGAGAGAGAGAGAGAGAGAGAGAGAGAGAGAGAGAGAGAGAGAGAGAGACAGAGAGACAGAGAGAGACAGAGAGACAGAGAGACAGAGAGAGAGAGAGAGAGAGAGAGAGAGAGAGAGAGAGAGAGAGAGCACCTGAATACCAGAAGTGCCTACATAAACAAGACCAGAACAATGTCATATCAATGGCAGCATGGAAAACTCCCAGGCTCCTAGCCTAGGAAGAAACAAAAACAAACAAACAAAACAAAACAAAAAAACAGGCAATGAATCTAATGACTGCTGGGAGAAGGAGAATTAGCCTTTCCCAAGATTAGTCCCAGTATTAGTTATCAAGTGCTGAGCAGTCAGCCTTGAAACCATACACTCAACAACAGCAAAACAGGGTCAGCAGGTGGTATTTGCATATATTTGTACGAACAAATACATACACACAAACACATATGTCCTATCTATGTACGTATGTAAATACAATTATTTAAAAAAAGAGGCTATTAACATGAAAGTAGAGGAACTGTGGGAGGAGTTGAAAGGAGGGTAACTAGGAGGAACTCAGGGGAGGACAGGAAAGGGTAAATGGCATAATTCTGTTTTAATTAATAACATTTAAAAAATGTAAAAAGCTGCATTTTACAAATAATTTCGTTAAGTTTAACAAAATATAAATCGACATCAATTATCAACTCAGAGTAAGACTTTTACATGGAGACTGTTCCTTAAAGGATTGTTTTATCTGATATTCCACAAGTAAGATCTAATGTTGTATGCATGTGTTCCTCAAATACACACAGATAGAAATATATGTAGTTAGACAAGTACAAAAGAGCATTCTAGTCTGGTGATGATCTTTAGTGAAGTAAAATCAATTGTGTTAAAATAATCTCTGATTAAGGACAACCCTTGGATATTTAAATTAAGTGGTTTTTAAATAGATATTCACTAAAATATATAGATGTAGCTGACATAAGTGCTTCAGTTGTTTTGCTCTTTCCAAGTTCTATAGCCCTTGTCACAAAATTACTTACAATTTACAAACAGGCAGTGACTTGCCTGTGTTGGTGGCTTTAATGTGTGTTTCTTCTGCCTTTTTTTTTTTTTTACTCCTTCCTCAAAGCAGCTAGGATCCCTGAAATAATTTGGTAGTGTTAAGTATCTCAGCATCGAGCTTGTGGGCTGGATACTGATTATCACATTCTCTGCTCATTCCTTAGAAGTTTATCCCATGACCTTTGAGTCAACATGTCATATAACGCCTTTCACTATGCTCACCTAGGAGCAAAGAGCTGATGATTCCTGATGAAAGCATCTTAGAGGAATTCACTTCACATGATATGTAATGGCATCTTAGTGACCATCAGTGACTCTACACATCCATTCACTAGAAACCAAAGGGAAGCTGGACAGCTGGATTTTCAGCTGATGGTAGTTCATCCTCCATGTCTAAAAGTGCCATTATCCTTAGCAGTTCATCTTGACTCTTTGGTCTGATAACATCTTGATTTTGTTCCCTTTTACACAATATATGCCAGGGGAAGAAAAATGGCTACATATTTTATTTGAGTATTAGTGTTTTTTTTTTGTTTCTTCCCTAATTACTGGCATGTAATCATTAGCCTTGGGTAGGTTACATATTACTTACATTATTATAAACACTTGGGTAGGTTATATATTATTTTATTGATTTAGAGCTCCCTTCTGAGTTCATAGATGGTAGACCATTTTGGGAATGTCAGAGATAATATCAAATGATCACAAGATGCTGGAAAATTTCCGTGCACAAAACATATTAGTATGAGGTTCATTCATATTAGCAGTCACAGTGTGTTCTGACTATAAAGTTGCTCAACAGCTTGATGCTAAACATTAATATTAAACTAAATTAAACACAAGAACATAGATCAAGGACTAACAAATTGCCATTGATGGTCCATATCTTCCTGGTGCCTGTGTTGTACCAACACCATGCTAGTAATGGATTGAAGGCATTGATACTAATATGCAGCATAAGCTGTCTGTTTGCTACATTAACTAAAATACCAACTCTGTAGTCTCAGTCATAAATTTTCCAAACCCTGCTTAAAATAATCTGTAAACTATGAATTTACATTAGAAGGAGAGAATATATATATATATATATATATATATATATATATATATATATATATATATTTCTGTCAAATAACCCTTAGAAAAGCAACCAGGTTCATGTTGATAAATGTTCTGTATTAATTAACACATTTATACAATTTATAAAGCATAGTAGCCCTTTAGGCAAGTATTGATGAGGTACCATTATGTAGTTTCTCCATTTAATTCATTCTTTAAATCAAGGTCATACTATAATAATTATCAAACAGAATGAATTTATCATATCACCCCATTACTCAAAGTTACATATCATAAATATAATGAAAATAAAGAATCAAGTTTAGTCCTCTTAGTTTCTTACTTTTGATACTGTTCTCTACATTTCCAACATTTATATGCAATAACAGTCATATTGCACAACAAAGAACACTGTAACAGATCAGATGGACCCAAATCTCTCTAAGGACACATGATAAAGGGTAAAAACTTGTTCAGTACTGTTAACAATGTTAATTCACTAGATTTTTAGTGTAAGCAGCCTTTATGTCATGAGGATGTTCAAGTATGTGTGTGCTTCATTTCTTTCCGTGTGTGTGCAAATGTGTATTAATGAATATGGTAGGGCAGGACAATTGGTCTTTTGACTAATAGCTAAGAAACCTTTCTGTGATGCCTGGATGCCTAAAAGTTTTCATGTGCCCTTTATTTGCCAGCTGTTTTTAATTATATTACCACTGTGCAGTAATTTGACTTCAGCTGAGGACCACTTCAACTATCACTGATGCTGAAGCCCCAACAACTGCTTCCTGTACCGTCTCCAGCCAGAACAGTTAGTGGCATCTTGAACAGCTTTGAAAGACTCTACTGTAGATGTGGCAAGCCTTAGTGGTGAGCTTTTGATGTCTTTTCCCACTCAGCTCTCTCTAGTGACTAGCAAAAGGCATAACTGATATAAAGCAAGCTTTGTGATTTCTTCATGTCTGTGAGTAGTGCTGAAATGGAATGAGAAACTGAATACATAGGAGGCTACAACCGGTACAAGCTTACTACACTCCCTTTCCTGCCATATAAACCAGCTTTCCTCAGCCTTGATCTGTTGGTCCTGGAAGCTTCACCTATATATTCCTTCCTAGTGTTACATTATTCCTCATAAAGGCTTCAGAAAGATTATTGATCTCTGTCTCATGGTCTTTATTTCACATAGAATAGGTTGAGCTGGTCATACTAAGAAAAAAAAGGAAACCTTAGCTTCCATACTCAGGTCCCTGAGAGTAACACATACAAAGACAAAGAAAAGTGGCTTGGAGGCTGGGCTAGGTTACAAGATGCTTGGATCTGTAAACTTTTGGTTTCTACACAAGTACAAGGGTGATAAAGAAATCTAGAGCCTGGCTCAGAAAAGAAATGGTGGATAGTACAATTGAGAGAATGAAAAAGAATGGTGAGAAGCAATGGAGTTTAAGACCAAAGAAACAAAAAATACTATGAAGAACCAAGACACTGAGCAATGGTTACAGACAGAGGTTCACAGTGTTACAAGTTAAAAAGCTCATACTTAACACTCAGGTCCAATTATACTAGTTACTGTGAAGATCCAGGAAGCCTGACAGGCAAAGGTTGGGACTAATGTTCTCTGCCAGGAACAGGGCTTCTGGCCTGAAGGATTATAATGTGTTCTGATATGAGTACATAGAGCTACATGTCTGTAGCTTTGAGATCTCTGAACAAAAAGGCTGTAGTTCTCAGGTACTAGCACTAAGACGATGCTGGGGTCTGAAAATCCAGCCTACAAGCCTAGGGCATTTAAAACCTCAAGGCTGACAATTATGAGGATGTTATTCCTGACATTTCTCCAACTAGAGAAAAAGAAAATACTGGACAGCCCTTTGTTAAAAGTTTACATCTATGCACATACACTGTTTTCAAATATTACCACATAATTTCAGCACTTCAAAGAGTGGAACGAAATTCCCCTTTGTGGGGGTAGTTTATTGAGTAGCTTCTTTTTTGGCTTTTGTTCTCCTTCTTACCACTTACCTTGAGGAGATCAGCTGTTATTTATTGAAGACACTAGAGTGGTCCACACGGGGAAGATAGGAGCCCACCTCTTAGTATCTCATCACTCTTGTTGCCTACCTTGGAATTGGATAGTTCAGGCCCTGTAAGACTTCAGATCACCGCAACCCAGAAAATCCTTGATTATGAGCTTTAAAGAAAACATGAGACAGAAGTGTCCATCTAATCAGGGCCCAAATTGTTCACTAACTAAAAGTGTGAAGTCAATCAATGTTTATTGCTGCCTTTTAGACTCCAATTTTGTTGGTAATGTACTATACAGCACTTAGGTTAAAAACAAAATATGTCTTTTATAATTCCACTGGAGAGCCAGAATTCTATTTTACCTTCTTTTATGGAAACTTTTCTTCTGTGAAAATCCAACAAATTACAATTCCAGTTACATAAGATGTGCATCACAAATATTCTAAGTAGCAGGAAACTAACTGTATATATTTTATGCCCATATTTTCCATATCTCTAGTTCTATGCATTTGTAGCTTGCTTGTACAACCAGAGTAGTTCACAAAGATCAGGCCATCATATATAGCCAAAGAATACATCAGGATACCCACCCCATAATTTGGTAATTATTCTTACAGTATACATTTAAATGTAAGGAGAGGTTGGTGCGTAGTAAGAGCCTTACGCTTCACAGCACTCAATATGAAAACAATAAAAATTGTCAAATCCTCCTTTAATCATCTACAGCTTCTTAATCACATTAAACACTTAGAAAGAACTGAACAAAAAGTATTTTTACTGCATGATAAAATAGGGAAGAATCACCGCTTATCTGATTTAAACAAAGATATATCCTTAAATTAAACCACTGTCCCAAAAATAATGAATATGAAGTATGTATGAAAACACAGGATGCTGTCCAGGGTTCTCTCTGGTGCAATGTCAAAGCCAACTGCAGTTCACAAACTATTTTCCTAACTTTGTCAGTGACTGGTTAACAGTGTGTTTGAAGACTCAGTTGGCCACAGTTTTAAACAACGAAATATTTGTTAGGAAGTTTGCCTTGAAAGTTACTCAGTCTTTACAAGCTTCAATTACTACTATACACTACTGGTTCTTATTTCTAGCCCACCCTAAGGAATAAACTAGAAATAGTGTGTCAGCCACTAGCTTATGACATAGTTGATTGTAAAAGAGTAAATATTTTCAATAATAATATTTAATTATCTATATTGTTCTTTAGAAGAAAGTTGACAGTCAACACTTAGGATTAAGATAGACTCGATAATAAAAATTTGCCAGTTCTTTTATGGAATTAACTTTGTAATATTTTATCCATAACCAATCTTCACATTTCCATATGAGCAGTGATGGTAACCTGGTAACCTGGATATCTTTTTTTGTTTTGTTTTGTTATTTTTGAGACAAGGCCAGCTTCAAACTCAGAGAGATCCACCTAGCTCTGCTTCCTAAGTACTGGGATTAAAGGTGTGTGTCACCACTGCCCTGCAACCTGGATATCTTTTGATGGATACTGGTTTGGAAGGTGGTATCCAAAATCTTGTAGTTTTTACAAAACAGACTAAATTTGTCTTCACAGGGAGAGAATTTCTTGCCCCAATTTAATATAATAAAATTGTCTTTCAACTCCATTTTAATGAAATGTACTGAAATAGTAAAAATTTTCTTAAAAAGAAGATTTTGATTCTGACTTTCTGGTGTCTGCTGTCCATGAGAGTGGGCTTAGGAAACAAGAGGGGCTTAGGAAACCATACTGAAGTTGGCAATATTATCACCAAATATGGCTCCAAAGCAAAGGTTTGGATGGGAGCAATTTACCAGTGACTTTGTTGTGTTTGAATATTCAAATAGTTGAGAAATGAATTTCATTTAATATACTGATCCTTGCTTTCTTAGTGATCATGGTACAGGAGGATCACAGATAAGTGCAGTAGCTACAGTGTCATCTGGGTGACTAAGGTGAGAATTATTACATGTTAAGATAACCAGAGGAACATACAGAAAAGTATCTTCAGTGATACGGATAGAGAGAGTGTGAAAGTTTTGGCCTAGCATGTGCAAGGCCCTGAGTTCAATTACCAACATGCTACCCTCCCTGCAAAAGAAGAAAACTATAAATAATCTGTGAGCATCACATATAGTCACACATTTATAGATAAATGAGTTCCAGATGAAATTATATAAAAAAAAAGATTCGTGATGCAAGTCAACAATGCATATAGACAAGATTCTTTAGAGTATACTTAATTTAGCCAATAACCTTGATCTGTCTTCAGCACAATTTTAGACAGTTGAGTACATAATTAAGTCATGTACTTTTGATAGCCAATATTCATTTAAGGACATATTTTTTATGTGTGATGTGTGTGTATGATATGCATGTATATGTGGGGAAGTACAGTTTTGGTCCTTGTTCTCCACCTTGTTGGAGATGGGAGCTCTTTCACTAGTGTTGGTTGCTGCTGTGTGCCAGGTTTGGTGGCGCAGAAGCCTCCCATTCCCACTTGTCCTTCTTTGATGTATCATATCCATGGCAAATGGTACAGTTTATTGGAAAGATGTTGAAAAAGAAAAAAAAAGAATTGAAGCCAAATAGGATTGGAAATGCACTACCAGGCTAGGAAGATGGCTTAGCAGGTAAAGGTGTTTGCCATGCAAGCCTGGTAACCTTAGTTTGCTGTCAGATCGATGGAGATAACACAGAGTGGTTCTCTGATCTGTTGTGACATGTGCGCACACACACACACACACACACACACACACACACACACACACACACATTCTTTCAAACATTTTGAAAGAAAATGAATTCTTGTCTTAATAAATAATCTGAATAAATCAAATAACTTATCTATGACTTATTTAGATTTTTTGAAAGAACGGTAATTAAGCTCTTTTCCTCGATCCTTCTCTGACTTCTCTCCCATGTTCCCTCTCTCTCCTCTCTTTCCCCCTTTTCTTCTCACATCCCTCTCTCTTCTCTTCTTTACCCTCTCTCTCCTCTCCATTGTCTCTCATCTTTCCTTTCCCACTTATATCTCTCTTCAAAAACTAATTTAAATAAATAAAATGGTATTAAAATCATACAGGTCATTATTCTTGTGAAGACTGTACAAGATATCCTATATAAACAAACATATACATGGTCAAATGTTATAACTCTTCATCGTGTCCCTCAAAGAGTAAGATTATTTATTCTCCTGGCACACACATGCACCCTGTCTTCTTTCTGCTAAATTTTTGGCAATGCTTTATTAGATGAGCCTTGAACCATGTGTATTAGTGACTAAACAAGTTACCGATATTTAGCAGAAACCACTGAAGTGGTTACATTTTAATGTTTTATAAAAATTAAATCAGTCCCGAGAAGCCAAGTGAGAGTGACTTTCTAGAAAGACATGTTGGTGAACATATCTTCTGTATGTGGTTTTGTATTATTTCCTATTTTCTGTTATTCTTACATATAGAAAAAATTCATAGATTTAGCAAAATTTTAAAGGCAACAATTATCCATAAAAGCAGTGTGTAGAGTTACTGAATTTGAAACAAATCATAAACTAATAAATTAATGACAGTGAAGTCATGAAGGCAAATGTGTCTACTTTTTGTATTTTCTCTAATTATTTAGTAGGAAGTAAGAGGCAACAGAAATAGTTTCAGCTAAGGTTAGAAGTGTGAAAAGTAACCTTAATTAAGAGGTAGGTATTAAATATACAAGGAAAGACTATATCAGTGTATTAAAAACAAGACACTGTAAAAACTAGAAAGAATAATGGACAAAACTCACAGTACAAATACAATCTATGGGAAGAAAATGTATATGCAGGAGGCATTCCAGGTCACACAACTCCAAGATAAGTGATTTTTTTCAAAACAGCTTTATTGAGTTACAATTCTAAGATTACTCATGAAGATAATTCTAGATCTGATTATACACACCTGTAATCACAACATTAAGGAGGTTGAGGAAGGAGGGTCAGAAGTTTATTGTCATACTGGGCTATTGTAGACTTTGCCTAGAAAGCGAAAGAAAATAAAAAAGAATGGGGGGAAAAAGAGCTTATTTTAGAGCACGTCGCTAAGGAGCACATAATGTTCTAATTCATCCCTGTCAGTACAGTCACCGAGAAGATGCCACCACACAGCTATTCATATAACAAATGCCAATCTCACTGTCAGCTAAAGCAGACCAGATCTCTACTCAGGCTTCACTGTGTCACCAAGTGATGCCAGGGTCAAGCTGCTCATGAGGTGGGGACTCTTGCTTCAGGTGAGTCTCAATCTTGCAGGACTATGATCAGATTAGGCTAACTGCTTTATAGCCATGCAGGACTAACACTCACAGGAAGCAGAGGATTTTAAGGGCAGGACTGAAGGGCCTTGGAAAATGATTACTTGATTCCACTGAAAGTGGCAAAGCCTGATGATCCCTTACATGGGTTTCCTAAGACATCCTTAAAACTGACTTAAGTGTTTCATCAGTTACTGCTTCCTTGAATAATAAGATGGTGATGAAGCAGTAGAATGAGAATATTACCTTAATACAGAGAGTAACCAGTAACTCCACTCCATTATTTTTCTTTTTTTTTGTTTACAGGAGTTTAGACTTTATTTTCTTTTTATTCCAGCTCCTTCCATGTACCACTCCCTCCTTGCTCTCTTTCAAATACATGGCTTCTTTTTCTTTGTTTTTGCATGTGCATGCATGCTTGTGTGTGTATGTGTGTATGCAAATGTGCATTGTGTGTTTAGTAAAAACATATAAATATATAAATACAACCTGTTTCATCTTTATAATGTTATTTGTATGTATATGTTTTGCGGGCTGAACATTTACTAATCTGAACCAGATATGCCTCAGATATAAATAGAAGGAATCCCTCTCCTAAGAAAGCATGATTTTGGATGAAAATCATTCAGCTCTAATCAATCAAACCTTATTAAAAAGGTATTTTAAATTTTTCAAAACATACCGTATTCAATAACATCACAGTGTGCTATGTTCACACTAAAAAGTTGAATTTATTGTCAATGAAGTTTTTAATTTGGGTTTTGCTATTTTCCCTATCTTCATGGATAATATGTCCCATGCCTGACAACCATGACTCATGGTTTTCTCCTCATGATCCTCAGATCTCAATGGCTAATATGTCCCTTATCCTGACCTTACAAATGTGGCAGATGGTTCTTTATTTATGATAATAATTATAGAAAGTATGATGTCATTTTACCAAGAAGTTATAATTTTTACATTTCAGCTGAAATCAACTGTTTACAGTTAATAGTAAATATGGTGATATAAAAACATCATATAAAAACTAATGGAAGAAAATCAATTTAGGTCTTGAAGCATTTGGTAATTCATGTTATTAGTTAATAAATCAGTGCTGCAGAGTTTTCAATTTAAACTGATAGACAATAGAGGCAAGAGAGACACATGGGATGCCTGGGCCCCAAGACAAGTAGTAGCTCAGAGTGCAACCGCTATAAGCTGAACCCCAAAGAGAGGTGCTAGTGTGCACTGTTTACACATACTAATCTGCACCAGCCTGCCAGCAACACTGCAGTTTAGTGTAGCTTCCAGACTCCATTAAGTGAATTTAGATAATTTTGCTTTTTTCAACTTTGAAACATATATATTGTGAATATATCATTATTCTTATTTATTGAGTTTCAACGATTAGTTAACGACATCTCCTAAAGCAGAAAGGAGAATAAATGAGAAAGAACCTAGGAAAGACAAATGACTAAGTTAAGTAGATTGTTTTTTATTAAAACTACAGGCAGGTTGAAATATACTGTGCTTGTTTTAAAAGGCAATGGGAATAAAGAAAGCACAATAATGGTATAATTATAAATCTTTGAATTTACTTAGTGGCTAAAAGCGTTAAATTTATTAATGCAGAAAGAGTGCTCATATCTGCCTCAAGATTAATACATTAACATTTCATAGTTGTGTAATTTAAATAATTGTAAAGAGAAAAAATACTATAACTGTGGTTTATTTTTCTAGATGACCCACTGGGCTTGGACAATTAAGCAGTACAAAATAAAAAGGCTTTGAGGGAGTTTTATACAGAGTCTGTTCTTTCTTGACTATAACATTTAAAATACACATTTTACACACACACACACACACACACACACACACACACACACTTGTTTTCTCTATCATGTAGGCTTGCTTTTGTTGCTTTACACTTATTTATTTTTTATTTGCTGCGTGGTATATGTTTGTGAGACTGTGTGGAGGTGGGGATTGAACTCGGTCCTCATGCTTGGTGGCATTTGCTCTCACCTGTTGACCTGTCAGCACTGCTGTAGTCTCCTCCACTGTCGCCATCACCATCCGGCACACATTTAATATTTGTTATGACTTGTCAGTTAAACGCTGTGTTCCAACACCCCACATCACAGAAGGATCTAAAGAATATAACAGAGGAACACGGTTCCATCCCTTGTCTTATTCCTAGGACTAGGAACTGTGCTCACCACACACCAGTTCTCCTTAGTAGTATTTGCAGGAACAAAGGCAGAAGAAAGGAAGGGCAAGAGGCAAAGAAAGAAATCATTGCTAAGAGTGGATAATACAGGCATGTGGCCCGAAGCAGAATGAAACTAAGTGCCCGTGGATGTGAGTCCCTACATCTCCTGAGTCTTGCTGTATGAGAAAGAACTATGGCCTGTTGTTGGATCCTTCCTCTAAATGCTTCTTGCCTTCATTTGATCCCCACAGTGTATATTTCTGAAGATGTACTTTATACTGGGAAGATGTATATGAGGATTTGTGGAGAAACTCGAGGATGGCACTAAGATAGGCTATGAGGACTATATTAGCCCTGCATATGCAGAAAACTGTCTAGGAAGAGAACAATGGTATAGTTTAATGCAGGGGTGAACTGAAGCTAAGAAGGGGTTGAAGCATGCCTAAACCCCCATATTTTTTCATCTTGAGAGCAGCAGTAGTTTAACTGCTTCCCTAGAAGACAGGCTTCCTTGGGCACAGATGTGCTTTAGTGCATGTAGCAATGATAAGCTCATGCACCTCGAAGGCTACAATGACTGGTTGCTATTTATCTGACTGCTGAAACATCCCTAGCTGGACTTCCTTTCTTTTCTTTCCTTTTTTTTCAGGTTTATTTGTTTATTTAAAGTTTTTTCCCTTTCATTTTACATACTGCCCAATGTTCTCTCTCCCTCCTCTTCCCTGTTCTCTTCCACATCCCCCCATCTCACCCCCACCCACTCCTAAAAGAGGGTAAGGCCTCCTTTGGGTATTCAACATAGGCTGGCATACCATGTTGATTCAGACCCAAGTCCCTCCCCACTGCATCAAGGCTGAGTAAGGCATGGCATCTTTGGAATGGGCACTAAAAAAGTCAGTTGGTGTACTCGAGATGACTCCTGGTCCAATTGCCATGGGACTTACAAACAGAGCAAGTCACAGATCTGTCACCCTCATTCAAAGGGCCTAGTGCAGTCCCATGCCGGCTTCCTAGCTGTCAGTCCAGAGTCTGTGGCTCCCACTAGCTTGGGTCAGCTGTCTCTGTGATTTTTCCCATCATGATCTTTCCCCCTCCCTTGCTCTTATAGTCCCTCCTCCTGCTCTTCAACTGAACTCCAGAAGCTTGGCCAAGTGCTTGGCTGTGGGTCTCTGCATCTGCTTCCATCAGTTGCTGGATGTAGGATCTATGATGACAGTTAGGGTGGTCACTTATCTGAGTACAGGAGAAGGCTAGTCCAAACACCCTATCCACCATTGCTATGAGTCTTAGCTTGGGATATCCTTGTGGCTTCCTGGGAATTTCCCTAGCACCAGATTTCTCCCTAACCCCATAATGACTCACTCTGTCAAGATATCTCTTTCATTGTTCTCCCTCTCTGTCCCTCCCTGAACTCAGCCATCTCAAGCCCTCATGTTCCTACCTCCCATCTCCTTCCCTTTACTCCTCCCTCCCAGTTTACTCAGAAGATCTCAACTCTTTCTCCTTCCTGGGGCGATCCATGCACATACCTCTCAGGATCCTCCACTTTACCTAGCTTCTCTGGGGTTACAGGCTATTTTCTTGCCTCAACCAATAACCACATGGATCCAACTGGCCATTCTTCCAGCTGGCCTCTGACAGAGCTTCCTTTGTGTTCCATATCTTGTATTCACTGCTGCTCAGGAGCCTCCTTAATCCTCAGCCTTTCTTGCCCCCCAGCTGTTTACCATCTCATCATCTATCCATCTATCTGGGATTTGAGATAAACCCTCCTTGTAATAAAGCAACCAACCATTAGAGTCTCTATGACAAGTGAGCTCTATGTTGAAATTCTAGGACTTGTTTCTTAGACATGAATGAAGTTCTGTGAGATCCTCATTAACCAGTTTCCTACAAGCCCTTTGTGATTTTGATTCTCATGATACTGAACTCAACTGTTGTGTGGGTAATGTTCTATATCCTGTCTATGTACTGCTTACTAACATTTAATTTTCTACCAGACATTTTTTTTAGTTCCTACCCAAATCACATAAACTAAAAAGGAATCACAGTGGACCTAGGAAAGTGACACATTTCTGTAGCCACAGTGAGTTGGGAAACTGGGATAGGACAGCAAGATGAATGAGACCTGGAGCCCACTAGGTGGCCCAGGGAGACTGTGGTAGTTTGAATGTAATTGACCCTGATAATCTCATAGGGAGTGGCACTATAAGGAGGTGTGGTCTCGTTGAAGTAGGTGTGGCCTTGTTGGAGGAAGTATGTCACTGTAGGGTCTTTGGGCTTTGAGGTCTCCTATGCTCAAGCTACTCCCAGTGAGACAGACCATTTCCTGTTGCCTGCAAGATGTAGGACTCTTAGCTACTTCTCCAGCACTATATCTGCCTTCATGCACCCATGTTCCACCATGATGATAATGGACTGAACCTCTGAACTATACGTGAGCCACTCAAATTAAATGTTTTCCTTTATAAGAGTCACTGTGGTCATGGTGTCTCTTCACAGCAATAGAAACCATAAGACAGAAGTAGGTACCAGGGATTGGGGTATTGTTGTGATATTCCTGACCATGTTTTTGTTTGGAGGAATTTGGACTTTGGTACTTTAGATTAGAAAAGCTGTTGAATACTTTAAGCACTTCTTAATGGGCCATATTAGTAGAAACATGGAAGACGATGGTGCTGAGAATGATTTTACCTGGGGGATCTGGCTCAAGAAGTTTCAGAGGAGAAGAATTTTAGTATGTTGCCTAGAGATCATTCTTGAGATATTTTCATGAAGAAAGTGACTGCTTTTTGCCCTTGTCCAAAGACTCTACCTGAGGCAAAGGTAAAGAGATTTGTATTAATTCCATTGGCAGAGGAAATCTCAAAACAGCTTAGTATTGACTCTGTTGTGCATTTATTACCGGTCACACTTCTAGAGATTTACAATGAAAAGGAGCAAGAAAATGTAAAAGTTGAGGGAAAAAGGAACACCAGGAAGTAGAATGGAGGTAAATCCTGTGTTCAAGGAAATAAACAGATTAAGAAATGAAGTAAAGGGAGTGGTGACCTCAGGGCATAATACCACACAGCTAAATGTCCAACTAGTGAAAAGGAATTAAATAAAAGTTTAGAGCAATGTGTGGTGGTACATGACTCTACTCCCAGCACTGGTAAGACAGAGGCTGGTGGATCTCTGAATTTGAGGCCAATCTGGTCTATAGAGCACTTTAGAAAAGCCAAGATTTTTAGTCAGGGAAGGTAATGATCTAAAATAGAAAGCTGGTGAAGATCAAACTGTAAGATGTCTGAGTTCAAGGCCAGCTTGGTTTACAGATCCATTTTCAGGACAGCCAAACTTAGATAGTGAAGGTAATCAGTGAAAACAGGAAGCTGGTGAGGGCATAATTTCCAACCCCAGAAAGCAGAAGAACTTGGCAGCTTCGGCCACATGATACTGATTTTAGAGTCAGGGATAGAAGAAACAGGTTGTGGGATATGCCCCATCAACTAAGGAAAGCAGCTGAAACCATGCATGTGGCAGGGGTGTCCCTGAATAGAGGCCTGAATAGGCCATTGCATGAAACTGTGAAGCTGAAGCCTGATTTGTCCTGGAGACCCTAAGATGTTGGCAATGCCAGAGCTGTGAGATATCAGCTGAGAAAAGCTGCTAACAGGGAGTAGAACTTGCCAAAGAGAAAGAAGTGTGTTGCAACCAACAAAGCTGAAAAGAGTTGGAGATCTGAACAGTGGTTTGACGTCAAACATGGAGATAGAGAGTTTAGAGTTTTCCCAGCTTATTTTTTTGTCTTGCTTTGGTTCAGTAATTCCTCAGTATGCTCCCTTCCCTTCGTTATGCAACAGTAATGTATATCCTGTGTCACTATATGTTGGAAATCTGTGATCTATTTTTTGATTTTGATTTTATAGGGGATTATAGTTAAGAGATTGTACGAATCTCATCAGAGACTTTGAACTTTGGATTTTAAACATTTTTGAGATTGTGATAGACTAAGGGGACTTTTGAAGTTGGGCTAAATGCATTTTGCATTATGATATTGTTACAAGCTTATGGAGGCCAAGGAGTGGAATGTGGTAGTTTGAATGTAATTGGCTCCCATTGTAGCTGAAAGTTTTCCTGTGTCCCACCCAGTCCTGCAGCTGCTCAGACCCAACTAAACACACAGAGACTTTTATAAATTACAAATTGTATGGCCATGGCCTATGGCTCAATTTTCTTGCTAGCTAGCTCTTATAATTAACTCAGCTCATTTCTATTAATCTATCTGTTGTCATATGTTTTATGGCTTTACCTGTGTGCCATTTCATGCTGCTCTCTGGATGGCAGGATGGTGTCTCTTCCCTTCTCCTTTTTTTCTTCCTGTCTATCTGCTTGTATTTCCTTCCTGCCTCTAAGCTGCCTTGCCATAGGCCAGTACAGCTTTATTTATCAACCAATCAGAGCAACACACATTCACAGCATACAGAAAGACATCCCACAGCACTCCATAATCTCATAGGGAGTGGCACTATTAGGAGGTATAGCCTTGTTGGAGGAAGTGTGTCACTGTGGGGCCAAGTTTTGAGGTCTCCTGCTGTGGGATGGTCTGTATGTCAAATGTGTTACTGATTGGTCAATAAATAAATCACTGATTGGCCCGTGGCCAGGCAGGAAGTATAGGCGGGAGAAGGAGGAGAATAGGCAGGGAAGTGGAAGGCTGGGTCGGGGAGACACTGCCAGCCGCCATCAGGATAAGGAAGATGTAAAGTACCGGTAAGCCACAAGCCACGTGGCAAGGTATAGATTAATAGAAATGGATTAATTTAAGCTGTAAGAACAGTTAACAAGAAGCCTGCCACGGCCATACAGTTTGTAACCAATATAAGTCTCTGTGTTTACTTGATCGGGTTTGAGCGGCTTGGGACTGGCGGGTGAGAGAGATTTGCCCTGACTGTGGGCCAGGCAGGAAAACTCTAGCTACAGTCTCCTATGCTCAAGATACTCCCAGTGAGACAGACCACTTCCTGTTGCCTGCAAGATGTAGTATTCTCAGCTACTTCTCCAGCACCATGGCTGCCTGCATGCTGCCATTTCCTATCGTGATGATAATGGATTGAACCTCTAAACTGTAAGTGAGCCAACCCAATCAAATGTATTCCTTTATAGGAGTTGCAGTGCTCATGATGTCTCTTCACAACAATAGAAACCCTAACTAAAACAGAGACCCTAACTCCAAAGAAAGAAGAACAAAAAAAGCATTTGGGTTTTGAGGGTTTGGAAGATGGAGTCATAGTAAACTGCTGGATGCATAAGCTTGAAGATCTTAGTTTGGATCCCCAGCGTCCAAGTCAAAGCTAGACATGGTAGCTTGCATCTCTTCTTTGGTATTGTGGTGGAGGCTTGTGGTCACTCTAGCAAAAACAGTGAGCTCCAGATTCAGCGAGAGAACCCTTCTCAAAGACAAGAATTGATTATAACCCCCCAAATTAATTATTAAGTCTCCCTCCCCATCCTCAAAACCAGCCTCACATCTATTGTTATATGTTTTATCTTAATATGTGACCCAATCAATTTCATCAGTACTAATGATATTAATAGGTACACAGGTATAAAAGTGATATAACAAAACCTATTGTTATGGATAACAAATTTAAACTTTTAAATACATTGAAAAAAAGGCCTAAACCTCATATCATATTGTCAAAGATGGATTTTGCAGAAGTGGTGTAGGAATGTTCTGTTTTGTTCTTGCCCATATGGCCACAATGAATGAATCTTTTTCTCCTTTTCCAATAAATTGTGTGTGGGGAGCAATAGAGTCAGACAATGACTGATGTTGATCTGTGGCCTTCACAGGTGCAAGAACAGATGAGTGCAATCACAGACACAATCAAACACATATGCTAACACAAAATAATAAAAGGATCATTATAGAAAATAATTAAGGTAATAATAGGACAGCAGTATGCTTAAATCCTACCTAATTGCAATGACTTTATGTTAGCATTAATAAATGAACTAGTACAAAATATATTCTTTGATAAAGATTTATTGTTAATGATATTGAATGAGTCCATATTTCTAATAGTTCTTTTAATGAAAAGCATCTTTTGACTGATCATAAGATGACTTTCATTTCATTAAGTACTGATGAAAGAACTAAGTGAGAAGGCTGAGGGTTTAGCTGTCCTCTTTTCCAGAGTTCCCAGGCATCATTATCATTTTATCCAATCTGATGCTTCTTCATATTAATATCATCAGTTCATTCAGAGAAGGGTATCTTAGTTAAAACTAGAAAGTTCTGTAGTAACCCGAGTTCATTTATTATTATTTATTTGTAAAAGTCTTATTCTCAGCCAGTCCTATGACATCTCAGCTTTGTACCCTAATACAATTTATACAATTTTCTTTACGTGATGATTTCTTGATTATAAACGGTTGACACATGTTCTACTTTCAATATCTTTGCATTAAGTTTTAACTTTCTCATTTAGACAGTGAAAATGATCAAGTAGTACTAACAATATAGACAAAAGGAGGAAGAGAGAAGGAAGGCAATCAGAAGAGAGTAAGCTTTAGAGGACACATTATAATCTGTTAGGATTCCAGGGCAGCAAATTAGAAGTCAGTGTTTAGCCTCTATTCTAGCTGTAAAGGAGTACACTTTGAGAATAAGCACTCTGCACTCCACCACTGAGAACTTTCTCAAGTCTCATGGTAGCTTCACTTCATGCGAAGCACTGGAGATATTCCATTTATTAACTAGCAGGTCCAGCTATGCTGCCTGGCTTCCTCTGTATAAATCCTGACTCTGCTCAGTAACAGCATAGTAACAGCCACTATGCTTCATCTATTGTCTTTGCAGTGGCGATCACAGCATGTACTTCACGAGGTCACTGTGAAGACCATATACATACACATACATATACATGAATATGATTATATTTAATTGATGCTGTCATCATTGTCATATGTTGGGACATCATGGATGATAATACATTGACTTATAAGAAGGTAGTACATACAATACTTATTATACCGAGTCTGTCATGATGAGTTAATTAAATAATAAACACTACTAAATATAATATCTAAATCAAAATAGCTATAAATAAGTCTCAATATTACTGTATCCCTTTTTCTCATCTAGGCACTATGAGATTGTTATTATATTCTTAGTTAAGTGCTCAGAAGCCTTGTTCCCACAAAGGAGTGGTGCTCATAAATGGGTCCCTGTGGCAATGATTCAACACAGAAATTTTCTATCAGCATTTTAACATGAGGGGCAGAGAAGACACGTTTGCAAAAGAAATAACCCATTAGCAGTCAGAGAAGAGAGTATCAATGTAGACATGGGCACTTAATTATCCTCTTTCTATGCTTTTCTCACACAGGACAAGTGGGTAACAAATGAGAGTACCATGACATAGGTCTATCTAAAGAAACTAAGAATAAGTTAAAGGGTTTGGTAACTTGAGTCCGTGAGTTCATAATGTTCACAAAAAGTAAATAAGAATCATTAGAAGGATTTATGTACTAAGCACTCAGTGCTTGTTTTTCCTTAAAAACCCCAGTGAAATAAATTAAAATGTAAGATATACTACTATTACTTCTGTGCAGCATGCTGATCTTGCTTTCTTAATAATTTCCTTCTAGCTATTATATGAATGCTCTTATGACAATCATCCAATGCAAAATAAGAGGGATTTTTGAGTTATGGTACTTTGGTTCTTCCATTCCAAGTTCAAATATAGAAACACAGTGAATACTTCATTTTCTGTGGCATTAATGGAAATAGCATACCTATATAAAGACCACATCGTCTTATATAGTAACACATATAATTCTTACTAGTATAAAGTGAAGCATGTTGTTGAGTTTCAGGATGCTCATACTATAAATAAAACCAACTCCAGAGACCACTGGTAATTTTCTAGTAAATAAAGAATGGCTGCTGAGCTTGCTGGCAGTTTACCGTCAGCTCATTAAATATTTGCTTTATAAAGGAATTGCTGAAGTACTTTCCTACTAAAGAAAGCAAAGTTTAGTCATGCACTTCTCTAAGCCTTGCATGAAGTATATCATATTAAATGAAATATGTACTTCTTGTATTTCACATCAAAGTGACCACAACATAGTTTACTCCATGCTTGCGCATCTATGTATGCCATTTAGTAAACCCCTCCCTTTCCTTCCCCATCTCTCTGTTATCTGTAAAATGCTACATTTCTCTCTACCCACTAAGGAGCAAGCCAATAGAATACCATCTATTTAAATAGATTTTGCCCATTTCATGATCAGTTACATCTGGCTCATAGTAAACTTGTTTTAAACAAAATTCTAATCACCTTTAGATTGTGCAGTTTTCCCACAAGTAAAAACTAAAAATTGTTTTTAGTCTGCTGAGAGATGTTCATCAGATGTACATTTTCCTTCTCATTACAGAACTTTAAAATGAGCCACACTTCACAGCTCAAAGTGTGGAAGATGTCATTAAACCAGCAACCTAATCAAGAAGGTGTAAAAAATTTAATTAAACTAATAGCAGGCTGACTCAATTATTCTAAAATATATTAAAAGGCATGCTGTATATGTGATTGCAATCGTAATTCATATACAATTTTTATTTACAGTTTTGATCATCATCTAAACTTATACTGTTTTAGAGACATATTCAAAATATATAAGCACATAGAAACATTTAAACACATATGGAGTAGTATATTCACACACATATACACACACACACACAATTGTAAATACCAAAGTGATCATAAGTAAACATTTTGAATACAGGTCATCACACTTTATCCTGTATGGTTACAATTTGCTGGTAAATCCACATTTCAGGATATCCCTGTGTATCTCCCCCCACATTATGAATAATGACTTCACAATTTTTATATGGTATTACTGTTAAATTCAACTACTCTTTGTTCTAATGCTAAAATCATCTTATTGAAAAAAATTCTGAATGAAATTTTATATTTTTCTATAGTAAGCATTTTTTTAAATCAAGTAACCTCAATTCTCTGAGTTACTCTGGTTTCCATGTACAATGGCCACACCCTTGTTTTTCTCTCTTTGACTTATCTCACACATGTCTGCTTCAAAATCCCAAGTGCCTTTAAAGGAATTATAAGCATGATTCTGTATGATTTTGAAATACGTGTGTTACTTTTACCTGTAGCAAAAAAATAACATAGCCTCCATTATTGATATTTTCCCTATGAAAACTGCATAGGGCTGTGTTAGAGCCACCACCGCCTGTCTTTGCTCCTTTGTCAGTTTCTGCATTGGTTTCTGTTCTTGCCCCTATTGCAGAGAGTTGCCAGAAGAAACTTAAAGAAAGACAGCCATGCTTTGGCTTATGACTTCACAGGATTTTAGTCCATCATAGTGCTACAAGCATAACTGATACATGCAGAGTAGAGAAGTGAAGGTGGGTGTCAGCAGGCCTTGAAACAGAGAAAAAGCCTGCTATCAGAACTAGAATATAAGACCCTGAAATGCCAAAAACCTAGTGGCTTAGGAGCAGCTAACATCCATAAAGTGCTCAACAATCCCCCTCCCCCACAGTGCCAACAGCTGGGGATAGGGCGTTCAAACACATGAGCTGTTTGACCTTCAAACTGTCACTTTTCACCCCAGCATGGGTTCCCATAGTCTCAATAAAAAACACATTAAGCCCAACATTAAGAGTACCATGCATTTCATATTCTCAAGTGTCCAATAATCTAAAACCTCTTTTGATTCCCAACTGTCAGCCCTTGTAAAATCAAAATCTAGTTACCTACATCTATATTTTCTTTCCAAAATACAGTGGCACATAGTATATGTTCTCATTGCAAAAGAGAGAAAGTGGGGAGAGGTCACAGCAAGGAAATACGAGAAGAAAATAAAATTATAACCCAGAAAGAATTGGGGTGAGTGACAGAATGTCTGACATCAAATCCTATATGTCTAACTGTAGGACTCACGTAGCATCATCTGGGCTGTAACATAGGCAAACAGTCCTGTTTCTGCAGACTTGATGACGGAAACATACTTGGGATATCTCTTTGCATGGCTCAAAATCAGTACCCCAAAGTTTCTTCCTTAGACATCACACATTCTTGGCATTTCTAGCATTTTCTTGATGTTGCTGTTTGTTTGTTTGTTCGTTTGTTTGTTTTTGCTATACATTCTAACTCAGGCTTCACAGTTACACACACATAATCAGGGGCTCATATAGAAAATCCGAACCCACTATACATTTCCTCTGAAGATTTTCCTTGAAAGCCTAGTGCATACTTTAGTGATGCTTTACTCCTGATTTTTATGTTCCTCCAATACCGAACCTACATAGAAGATGCCAAGTTCTGCTGCCCGCACAAGATATAGCTGGCCTTCCTTGGCATATGGCTGTATCAGCCTTTGAGTATCTGTGTAGCTGAACCTAAGGGAACACATTCCTAGGAGGCACCCCTATAGCAACATTCTTTTCAAATGAAAGTCTTTCAAATGCAAATGAATTTTAAACACTGAAGCCTTCAATGGCTGGGTTCTTGTCTTTAAAGCACCTTCCATGTAGTCCAGCCATTTCATGCAAGTGTTTGTCATCTTTTTCTAGTCAAACTGCCTATCATCTCCCTGTCTTGCTCTGCTATATGAAAAATATAGCTAAAAGCAGAGAGTAATCACTATTCCACTGTGTTGTCTTAAATCTCCCTTCGCAAAAATAAATTCGTCTACTAGTTTTGGATTCAGCCTTAGTCAAATTATCAGGACATGGAGATACTGTTGGATAGCCTTATTTTTCCCCCATAATTCAGCACATTTGGACTCTAGTTCAATTTCCAAAACAGACTGTGCTCTGGAATTTCATAGACAAAGCCTTTATTTCCACGTTTTGGTCAAGGTGATTCCTCCTAGAATGCTGCAAGTAGAACCCTCAAGGCACTCTGGAGGGTGTATGGAGAGCAGAATGCTGACCACCAAGTGTTTAAATCAAATGAGCCTATGTGTTCATTTCCCATTCAAACCACACTGGATTCTTATTGAGATGACCTTCTAGTATTGATTTCCCCAAATGTGTTAATTGTATTACTGTATACCTCTTGTTTGTGAAGTCTTAAAAAAGAACTTCAATGTGAACCTATATTTTAAATGCCCTTTTAACAACTGCCATATATATAACAACCCATAGTCGGGCATTTGATGAGCATTTATAGTACCCTTTAATCTATGAATATATCCCAGATAAAACTATCCATGAATGCCTCAAAAAGAAACTTTAAGATATGACTATGCCTTACTCAGTGAATATAGCATATGTTCTAATGAAAAATATCCTTTTATGCATACAATTATAAGTCATGATTGCTAAGGTTTACTTAGGTTTTCATGTAGAAGTTTCAAGCTATCTACCAGTGGCCACTGGCTCTAACCTGTACCACAGAGAGATATTCAAACTGCTTAGTAAGCAGTATTCCAGATAGCCCAATGGCGGCTGAAAGTAACTCTTCTCATAACAGCATGTGGTCTGTGGATAGTTGACAACTGTCATTTAATCAAAGCATATCAGATCAGCATAGCAATCATATAAAAAAAAAAGACTCACTGGGAAAAGGATCAAAATCTGAGCTGACATTACTGTCTCTCCTGGTGTTACATTGAATAAGTTCACATTCACGGAAAATATCCCTTTATATTATAATAAATAAATAGATGAAACATTGCAAGAAGTCAGCCATTGGAATTGAAAATACTTCCTAATTATGATATGTGGAGTGAGGGTTTGTAAACTAAAATAAAAATTCACATATTTTTTGAAAAATTTAACTATCATAATATTAAAGAAAATATAGAGTCAATGAAAATGCTTTTAGTTGTATACATTCTCTTAAGATGCTTAGTATGGGGCTAGTGAAAGGGTTCAGTGGGTTATAGTACTTGACATAATGCCTTATAATGTGATTTCAATCTTCAAGAACTTCATGGTAGGACAAAACTCATGACTCATGCCCACAATTAGTCTTCTGATCTCTACACGTGGACAGTGACACACACACACCCTCACACATAATAAATGTAAATATAATTTTAAAAGTTAAAACAATAATAATAATAACCTTAGGAGGCACTAAGAAGATAACTACATGGTTAAAGTACTTGCCACAAAAATATAAAATTCACAATTTCTATGTGTCCTTTCTAGAAGGGTTAAGTCAATGGGGAAGACCATTCTCTAAAGTAGATTCCTGTCTAGCACTAGCCCAGTACAAGGAGAGGAGAAAACAAACTTTTGCTTTTGCTAACTGCCCTTTGCTTCCTGATGGCAAATCAATCTAATTCTTTGTAGCATAGAATGAACACCAGTGGCTCTTCAAGAACCTTCCTGACCCTAAATGCCAAATTAGTAACACTGAGGCAACCAGCTTTGTGGACTGAGTGGCTCTCTCATCCTTAGTCACCCTCATGTGAAGATAGCTATTTGTAAACTGCCCAGGCTGTATCTTGTAAGTCAATATAATGAATACGACTTCAATATCTATCCATTTTATTGGTTCTTCTACTCTATAGAACCCTGATTAACAGAAGGAGAATGCACAGAGTGCCATTAAATTTTTCCAGTAAACCTTCAGTTTTAGGAGTGATTAAGTCCCTGAACATGTTCTTATGACATACATCTGCTTATAACAGGCATAATCCTGGGAAATGAACTTCTAAGAAACAGACATCCATTTCCTGAAAGTGTCTACCTTGGGGAGTCCCTGAAGAGAGGATGTAATGGAGATCAGAAATACAAGCCTCATGCTTGCAAGGAACAGGGGACACAGCTGCTGGCTTCAGCCCACTCTTTCTCTTCATGCTTCTTGTTTGATCTAATTGTCTCATTTCAATTCTCTTTCAACACCACAAGAAGCAAGACTGCTGATAGGGTCAGATTATGCTAGACACCTCCCATGACCAGAAGACCCTGTGATGGGGTAGAAACACAGTGTTTACAGAAAGGAAATAAAAGATTGTTTATTCTTGACCAAATAATGAGTAAACATAGACAGAGGTCACAAGCTTAACTTCTATAAAAAAAATTCTAACATGGTCACAGTTTCATGATTTCATATGAGAATACTACCAATTTCAAACATATTGATGAAACATCAGCTATATACGTTAGATCAAATTTGGCAAACATCTACTATAGAACTTAGATACTATTTAACAGCATTCTTAGACTTTGGTTGGTGGAAGCCAGGAACCCTTTTGAACTTTACAAAAGGACTTAATTAATAGATATGAAGATGCTAGATCACGCATATAGATGAACAATAAATGGTTCTTTAGGACTCTAAGGTAGTATAAGATAGAACATGTAGCTGCAAGTTTTCCTGTGTCCCACCCTGTCCTGCAGCTGCTCAGATCCAAATAAACACACAGAGGCTTATATTATTTTCAAACTATATGGCCTAATGGCTCAGACTTCTCACTAGCTAGCTCTGACACCTTAAATTATCCTTTTTCTGGAAATCAATACTTTGCCACGTGGCTTGTGGCTTACCAGTACTTTACATCTTGCTTCTTCTGACAGCGGCTAGGAGCATATCCTCAGCTCTGCCTTTCTGTCTCTTGTCTACTCTTGCAAGACTCCCAAAAGTTGCTTGCATCCTTCTCCCATTTCTCAGGTATTATTATATTTCTTCTCAGGTCTTTGATGGAATTGAAGACTAACAGTTATAGTTATAGCCTTCTTGTATCTTAGCTAGAACATATTAAGAATTAGATTCAGGTTCTTCAGGATCAAACACCTTTTAGAATGAGCTCTGTAAAGTGTCATTTACCTATGCTCCAGACTCCTCTAGATTTTAGTATGTGTTTCTTGTTTGGTGGTGTTCTTGTTGGTTGTAATTCCGTCTTGTCTAGGTCATTACCTGTTATTCCTCCTGGACAATATTTAATAATTGTCCCTACTGTATATATTTTTGTATTAGGTTAGAACTTTCTCATTTAGAAAAAAGGGGGAGATGTAGTGGGAGGCTGTTCCAGCTTTGACCTCAAAGCACTGCCCCTAGTGTGGCAACAAGTAACTGCCACACCTGCCTATCACCTGCCCCTGGGATGTGGCTGAGACAGGTCCCTTTAAGACCCAAGATGTATACATGCTTGCCCCTCTTCGTTACCTTTTGGTCTTTGATGCTGGTGTGGATCAGAGTAGAGCTCTAAGGAGAACAGTGCTGGACCGTGCCTCAATCCCTACTTCCTGTATTGTGAGTTTCCTGTATCATGAGTTAACCCCCCCAAAAAATCCTACAATCATTAAGCTATTTCTGTGGATTGGTAGTGGTTTAATTGCAATATCAACCTTCTAATATCTCCATAATCCTGCAGTTCCAATCAGTCACTCTGTTTTTTTAGACTGTTTAATATAGGAACAACATTCAGGGAAACTTTAATTATCACATGTTAGCTCAAGCAGGAATTACGGTAATTACTACATAACATTTTAATACTTAATTGAAATAGATAACAGAAGATGTTATATATTCACACATATAATAGAGTTATATTGAGTCATAAATAAAGTAGCTATGCCATTTAAAATAAAATGGATGGAGCTATAGGTAATTCTGAATGTTAAGATTATGGCTCTCAAAATGTCAACTAATGTCATATTCTCACGTTATGGAATTTGATGGATGGAAGGATATGAGAATAGAAGAGGCAGTATTTACAAGAAAATAGAAGAGAATGAAGAATAGAAAAGTGGGGAAACAAGAAAGGGTGATAGAAGGGTAAATACAGCCAAAGTACATCTTATATTTCATTTGTTTATGAAATATGGCATTTTTCCTTTGGGCATGATATATTCATTCATCTCCATCTTGGAGCAGAGATTACCTTGTCCAGATAGACATAGCTATTTACATGCAGACCTATACAGAGATGGAACTCTACAGAGATAGCCATGTCTGCACTGATGGTAACTGAAGTATTGACAAACACTATTGAAAACAGGAACAAAGTATGAGGAACCTTGCCTGGGATTGGAAATACCTCTCCTTCTTGACCCCAATGAACTGCAAGTGACTCTGAGAGACACTAGAATACAAAGGCAGTTGAAGGTAAACTGAAAATGGGACTCTATGACGCAGTTCCAGAAGGACTAGAAGTAATTCAACATCTAATGTGGATTCAGTATATAATGTTAAGGAAATGTGTTTTTCAATGTCATTAAATAGACGAGTGTATTAGTCAGGGCTCTTTAGAGAAGAACACAGTCAATATAATGAACAAATTAATATATATTCATCAATATATATGTACATATGTGCATATATATTCATATAAAGAGGCTTTATTAGATTAATTTACATAATACAGTCAGAGTATATTCCAATAATGGCTTTCTCACATTAAAGAGGCCATGTTCCCAGTAGTTGCTCAGTCCAAGTAGAAGCTGGGTACCTCAGCAGTTCCATTATGGTACCACAGGCCCAGAAGATTCTGAAAACCTTCTTATTTTCAGTCCATGTTGGAAGCAGAAGAAGATGATTGCAGTGTCCATGAAGGTGTCAGCAGTGTCAGCAAAAGTGTAGATGAACTCAAAATGAGAGTGAAGGCCAAGTGAACAAATGGTGGGGAGAAATTGCTGTGAAGATTTTCTCTTCTAGGGAAGATCATTCGTGGTTCCAAGAGACAGACATTTATCAGACTGTGTTTGCTCCAAACCACAGAGGAGGCACAAAAAAAAAATCTGCAGGGAACCATGACCATGCCTAACAGTGACTTTGAAATCTTCAAAAGATGACAGGATCCCACAATGATGATTCCACATGGACTATGGTAAAGCCATTAAGTTGATTAACACCATGGAAAATCGACTTTGGACTACAAACTGGTCAGGACAATTTCGAGATGACTAGCTGAGATGATCCAGCCTGACAGACTACTCGAACAAGGACTTGTGACAAGCCCTGAAATTTCCTATTATATAGAGACTGGATAAATGATACAGGACTAGACAATAATAATGACAATATCCAAAACTCATTAAATGATCAAAAACCTCCCATCCCACCTCTTGGGAATGTGGGTGTCATTTTCTTAAAATTACTTCCTGCTTTCTGTGCAAAGACATCTTTAGGGAATCCTAAAAAGAAATTTTTGGGTTAACTGTCAAGTCCTGTATCATTTGTCCAGTCGCTGCATAATGAGAAAGTGCAGGGCTTGTTTCAAGTCCTTGTTCAAGTAGTCTGTCAGGCTGGATCATCTCAGCTAACCATATCAAAATTGTTTTGAGCAGTTTGTAGTCCAAAGTCGACCTTTCCATGGTGTTAATCAGTTTAATGGCTTTACCATAGTCCTTGTAGAATCATCATTGTAGGGTCCCATCATCCTTTTGAAGATTTGAAAGTTGCTGTTAGGCGTGGCCATGGTTCCTTGTGCAATAAGGGGCAAGCACACATCTTGATATTCTTCTTACCGACATTTAATCAGGCATACATACCACCTACATGCAGTCAAGCACACATCCAGCCTACGTGCAGTCAAGGGCAAGCAAGTTTTAAAGAAGCAAAAACACAGCTTTGTTATTTTACATAAATATTTTCGTTCAAATTATATAAGACCAGGCAATTATAGACAGTTCCCAAAATTCCAGGAAGTTATCTGTCCTTGGGCAAGTGGGGCTTACAGGTTAGATGCATTTTTGTTTTATAGTTCTCTTAAGCACAGTAATTTAAAACTTTTAAACATAATGGTCACCATCAGAGCTTCATATGTAGTTCAGAAAATCATAGAAGCCAAGACCTTACATAAGAAAAGAAACAACAAGATAAAATAACCACAGTACTTCCACACATTCCTCCAATATTGTGAGAGGTGGAGAGGATTATTTACATGATATTTTTTCTGTGATAACTTATTTTTCTGTTTTAAAACCAAGGGCTCTTTCTGTGTTTATGAGTTTTATATCTTGACTAGTTATGGCTTATAAACATCTACGGGTGCAGGCCTTCCTACTTGTTTACAATACTTCAATATTTGAACCCTGAGTATTGGTTGAGTGATAAATTCTCTGCCTTCCCTAAAGGTTCCAGAAGGATTAGGGATTTCATGTGAAGGGGGAACTAGGGAACATACACAAAAGTCTATCTTGACTTAAACACTAATTGGATCTTGGGAGGATATTATGTAGGTAATCGTGCTCATTGTGTTTTGAAGAAGAGACTATCACTTCCAAGATTCACAGAAGACACTGCAAGTTGACAATGTTTGAACAAAGTCAAATAGGAGCTGAACAGGAGTGTGTGTCCCTCAACAGGAGTCAATGAAAACAGTATAGATGGAGAGACAGCAAAAGGAATGTAGCCATGGTCCAGAGTCCTTAGATCACTGGCCATCTGGCTACCTGAACCTCTCTCCCAAGAATCAGGCCATTTCTTGTACTGACCATCTGTTCCCAAATACATAGCAGCTGCTTCCCAAAGTACCACACAGAGGCTTATATTAATTATAAATGTGCAGCCAATAGCTCAGGCTTATTGCTAAGTGGCTCTTACAACTTAACCCATTTCTATTAATTCATATACTGTTCCAAGGCTCATGGCCTTTACCTCTATCCCATTTTGTGTGTCTGACTCCTTCTCTGTCTGTCTGGTGACTCCTCTCACTTCATCCATTTCCTTCCTAGTATTCTCAATTTGACTTTCCTGTTTAACTTTATCCTGTTCAGTTATTAGTCAGTCAGCTTCTTTATTAAACCAATCACAGCAACAAATCTCCACAGTATACAAAAGGATTATTTCACAACATCTCCCCTGTTGTCCTTCCCCTAAATAGGAATTGACTGCTATAGCATAGTGATATGTATGATTAGGAAAACCCCAACTCCTTCCTCTTGCTGTTGCATGATGAGTTTATAGCCTTGACGTGTACCTGCCTCAGTGCCTGCAGTTACCTAGGCTAAGACACATGGTCTGAAGTTTTTCCATTCCCTCTGGAAAAGTGGAATAGTCAAAAGCCCTTTCTTTAGGGACCTATCATGCTGTACATGGTGTCCATACTTCTAATGGGACTCTACCTCTGTCCCAGGGACCTGCTTTGTGGTTTCCAGGCCTTGATACTAATAAAGCTCTACTGAAGAAGTTTGTGTTAGTGTCTTTCTAGAACTTGCTTTTATTTATTTCTAACACTAGCAATATCTTTAAAACATGAACAAGTTATCTTAGTGGGGTTAGTAAAACTGAAGTTTGTGGGTGTATCAAAGCATGAACATCCATTTGCACAGCTGTTCAGTATCTTCTGTTTTCAAGGAATGAATCATCAGAAAGCCAGGCGAAATGCCTGGCTCTGGGTCTCTCAGTGAGGGGCAATGTTATCATTGTGAATGACAATTGAACACTGTGTGCCTCATGATGCTGTTTTCTTACTCTACTACTTGGTCTATTTTCATGTTTCAAATTGCCTATCACTACATTAAAATGCTATGGAGAATTATTTTAAATTATTATTACTAATATTTATTATCATTTTCATTTGTTGTATTTGCCCATTCCAAAATATTTAAAGAATTTAAAATAAAAAAGTAAAGCTTACAGACAGGAAAATATGAATGCCTGGAACACAATGAATGGTTAGTCCTTCTTAAAGTAGGTTTTATGCTCTCAAGGTCACACATTTCAGTTAAAAGTCATTTCTTAGCTGGGGAAAGGGTTGGTGATTCATAAATTTTGCTCTATTAAAAAAAAAAGTCAAGTATTCTGATGTGACTTTTTTGATGGTGTCCAGAGTATGAGTTTGCCTTTCATTGCCATTGGTCTACTGAAAAGTGGTTTGTAATATGTCACCCTTCAACCAGTCTCTGAGAAAAAAAAAACTATTCTTAGAACACATTATAGGGGGAACACTCAAAAAATGAAAATATTTTTTTCTTGAAATAGTGTTTTATTGTCATTATGCAGAATTAATTCTTCTCTGTCCATTATGTGCAAACAGAATAGATATATATGTGAATACATGTGCACACAAATTAGTTTAAATCACACACATAAATTGATTTCTGTGTTCACATAGGAGTGAAAATGATAGAAATGTAAAATAATTTTACTCCACATCTACCTTTACTCAATATTAGCAACTATTAGCTTCAATTCACAGGACAGGAATTAATGCACCTGATTGTGGAAACAGACTAAGTCGAAGCTTCTTAAACTTTATCTTTTCACAAGCCCTTTTTGCCTGAGACATTTTTAGGAAAACCTGCACATATCAATATATAAAACAGAAATACAAACCAAATACTTACTGAAAATAAATCATAAAAGAAACCTATTTTGAAACAATTTTGTATACATATAATTTTATAATGAATCCAAGACAAAAGCAAATTTGCATTTGGGATATTTCTTTGTTTATACATAAACATCTGATGCTATAGAGCTTAGAGCATCTTTAATGTTCTTCACAGTTGATGCACGTTTTTGTTTTGTGATTTCCAATACTGCAAATGCTATTTCACAAAAATATATAATATTTCAGATATCCATTGGAGGGGCTGGGAAGATAGCTCAGCTAGTAAAGTGCTTATTACTCAAGCATGAGCAATGACTTCAGATACCCAGAGCCCATAATGCTGCTGTGCAAATGTGCACCTGCAATTCTAGTGCTGAGGAGGAGAAAACAGACTGATCCCAGGAGCTTGCTGGCCAGCTAGCCCAGCTGAATTGTTGTGCTACAATTTCACTGAGAGTCCTTGTCTTTAAAATAAGGCAGAGTGTTTGGTGAATCCTGATGTCAACCTCTGGCCTTGACATATGCAGTATACAGATGTATGTTCTCTGTCTGTCTGTCTGTCTGTCTCTCTCTCTCACACACACACACACACACATACACACACACACACACACACACAAACACACACACACACAGGCATACTCATACAATAATGGAAAGTCTGTCATAATTTAAGACAAAATTGTTTTGAAGATTTTTTTTTAAATTCCTGTCAACAAGACAAACATTATTGTTTAAAATCAAGCATGCTAAAACACTACTTCAAAGAAATGCGAATGGTGATTAGAAAACATTAAAAGTTCCTGTTTTCCATACTCAAGCCATTATACCTCCAGAGGAACAGAAAACGTTTACAAATAGTAAAGGCACTACAATCCTAGCATGCAATCATATAGCGGTTATGTGGAGCTGCTTCAGGCCATGTTGGTTTGTGCTGTGTGCCTTGACAGCACTGATGATGAAAAGTGAACATGTGTGTTCAGAAACAAGACTCCAGTGAATGAGCATCTGGGAAAGAGCTCAGGTTCAGCATGCCTTTGATTTTGAACATTAACCCACAAACTTAAATATTTGCATTTCCCAAATTCAGTTAGGTGACCTCATCTGGGGTCATGATGCACAGGTTAAGAAGTTACATACAAAATCATTATGAATATGCCAACCCAACTTTCATGAAATTGATGATTATAGAGAAGGAATTTTTAATATAAATATATACATATGTATGTACATAGTTTATAAGCCTATACTACGTTAGCATCTATCTATCCTTTTATAGTTTCATTTACATGTTGTTTAGCATGGTCCACAAATACTAAAATGAAAATTCCTTAAGGACACAGTTGGTAAGTTTTTTTGTGACCTATCATTAGAAGTATCATGATGGAATCTCATGACATCCTCTAATCTTCAACCCAGTATATGAATCATCCCTTTGTCAAACACATCTGGCCTATCCATTTACTATGGCTGGTTTTAATGAAAACTTGCCTGAAAAGTGAAACTCCTGAACAGGGATCCTCACACCGAAGAACTGTCCTGATGGCTTTTTTTAAAATTTTTTTTTATTTATTTTTATTTTGAAATACAATTCAGTTCTACATATCAGCCACGGATTCCCTTGTTCTCCCCCCTCCCGTCCCCCTCACCTCCCCCCCCAGCCCCTCCCCCATTCCCATCTCTTCCAGGGCAAAGCCTTCCCCATAGACTGAGATCAACCTGGTAGACTCAGTCCAGGTAGGTCCAGTCCCCTCCTCCCAGGCCGAGCCAAGCAATCCTGCATAAGCCCCAGGTTTCAAACAGCCAACTCATGCAATGAGCACAGGACCCGGATCCATCCTGATGGCTTTTAAATGGTGTTGTGTACCCAACCCGGTGGTTGTGGGTGGCACCTTCTTGGTTGTAGACCAGACAAAAAAGGTCAGGCATGGTCCTTCCTCTTACCACCAAGGTAATTTGCCCTGTCACTGTTGCTGCTGATTCCTTTGCCAATGTCAGAATCAGAGCTTTCAAACTCTCATAGTGGACTAGGGACCAGCAACTCTCCAGGAAACTTCTGGATTTTCAGTACCAAACTGGTACCACTGAGGCATCCAGCCTTGCAGACTGTGGGACTACTGGTTCTCACATCTTCCTTCACGGAGGAACAACTCTGGTAGCATTATTCTGACTGTTGAGGTGCCCAGCCTCAAGGACTGAGTAACTGTTGCATTCTTGTCTTCTGGTGTGAGTCTCTTGTTACTATTTTAAAGCTAACCTAATACATTCTTCAGTATATATGTATCCCATTCCTTCTGGTGTTGTAGAGATCCATGACTAATACACCACTCACAGTCACTTAGTAACCCTTTTTTTAGCTCATAATAATAGTACAATATGTTAACAGTATTGATGCTGCAAATTTGGATATGTTTAATAGGTGTAGTAAGAAGTGACTTTAGACAGAAAGTTGAAGGTACTGGCAATAAAGAAGAAAAAGCAAATGCATTGTATGCTGAATTTGCTAAGGTTTCAACTATAGTGATGTCTTTTGACAGACAACAACAATATTAATTCAGTATGTTTTGACAATCTTTCTCTTGGTCTTTTGCATTTGTCATTAATGTAAACACTAACCATTGATTGTGCAGGAAAGAAAATTAGCATGTGTACAAGGCTCAACACTAGCTGTGGTTTCAGGTGTCCTCTCGGGAGTCTTGAAACACATTTGCCACAGAAGGGGAATTCATTGCTCCCACACAGACCTTTCCTAGAATCCCTTCCACTGCCTGAAATAAAACTAAGAGAAGAATAAACTACCTAAAATTTTATTCTCCATATAGTCTCTACCATTTCTTGTTTTACTTAGTAGAGATTTTCTATCCATAGGCCTGTCAAACAGGCTCCACAACTAAAATGTAGGAGTCGAGAACTGTGGCCTGAGGCTGAGTTCAGAACTTTGAAAACATTTGAAGAGATAATGTACTCAGGGAACTAAACATGAGCCAAATGTAGGTGCAAGATGTCCAGTTACATGTACCAACTTGTCAGTTAAGTCTCAGTGTGTGGGCTGAGCTCAGCTGGGTGTCATTTGGGAAGCAGTTACCAAAGTGCTGATATAAGTAAGTGTCCAGCAGCTTGACCCATTTTTACAGTCCCCTGTGTTTCCCTGTGGACAGACAAATTGACAAGACCCACCAACCCTCCAAATGAGCTTTCTTCCATCTTTAGTGATCCTTACAGGACTTGGTGGAAACTTAGATATGCTTTAGAATCCATAGTTCTGTCACAGATAGTCAATCTTTTTTAAGAGTGAGCATTTTTAGAAGCAAGTTCATTTAAGAAAAACCCAGACAAAAATTAGCAATGAATCAGCTTCAATTTTTTTTACATAAATTAGACTGCACAAACAAATACATTCAGAATATTCAAAATTTACAGCTATTTTTTTCTCTAAATTTTAAGATACTGTTTAAGATGATACCAATTAAATATAAGCAGCACTAATGAATTTCCAATTTGATTTTTCAGAACATGTAGCACAAAATCAACATGGAATGTCTAGCCCCAAAATTCACCAAGCTGGAGATTAGACATAACATCAAGGATGTTAGATACTGTGTGAATGGCGTCTGGTTTGCCTCAGAGTTGGAGCCACCTTCTGAAAGGTGTGGTGATTTTGCTCAGTGTTATATTTGCTTTACTTCATTGTTCTCAAGTGTGTCTCTAGCCCAGGACTCTGTGCTGGGCGTGGTTGTGTGCAATGGAAAGTGGATGCTTTCTAGCCTTACAGCTGACACCTACATGGACCTTTGGGTACTCCTTTGAAATCTAAACACTCTTTCTCGCCAATTGAACTCCTGGAGCTCCACCTGTGGCCTGGCCATGGATCTCTGTATCTGGTTCCCTCAGTCATTGGATGAGGTTTCTAGAACGACAATTAGGGTGTTTGGCCATCCTATCAGCAGAGCAGGTCAGTTCGGGTTGTCTCTCGACCATTGCCAGTAGTCTATTGTGGAGGTATCTTTGTGGATTTCTGGGGACCTCTCTAGCACTGCTTCTTCCTATTTTCATGTGGTCTTCATTTATCATGTTCTCTTATTCCTTGTTCTTCCTCTCTGTTCTTGATCCAGCTGGGATCTCCCGCTCCCCTAAGCTCTCTTTCCCTCAACCCTTGCCCTTCATTACCCCCACTCATGTCCAGGTTCTTCATGTAGATCTCATCCATTTCTCTGTCATTGGGCGATCCCTGTGTCTTTCTTGGGGTCCTGTTTCCTAGGTAGCCTCCCTGGAGTTGTGAGTAGCATCTAGTCATCTTTGCTTTACATCAACTATCCTCCTATGTGTGAGTACATACCATGTTTGCCTTTCTGAGTCTGGGTTACCTCACTCAGGATGATTTTTTTGTTGAGACCAAGATTGGAAAAAGCACAGGGACAAATAGCCAAATGAATTGAAACACATGAACTATGAACCAATATCTGAGGAGCCTCCAACTGGATCAGGCCCTCTGGATAAGTGAGACAGTTGATTAGCTTGATCTGTTTGGGAGGCATCCAGGCAGTTGGACCGGGACCTGTCCTCAGTGCATGAGTTGGCTGTTTGAAACCTGGGGCTTATACAGGGACACGGCTCAGCCTGGGAGGAGGGATTGGACCTGCCTGGACTGAATCTACCAGGTTGAACTCAATCCCCAGGGGAGTCTTTGCCCTGGAGGAGATGGGAATGTGGGGTGGGCTGAGGGGAAGGCGGGGTGGGGAGGATGGGGGGGCGCAGGAGGGGGGAGAACAAGGGAATCCGTGGCTGATATGTAAAATTAAATTAAATTAAATTATAAAATTAAGAAAATGAAATCTAAACACTCAAGAGAAGAATGAGGTGGGAGAATGGTGAGATAGTTAACCTGAACTAGTCAGGAAACCCCAGGCCAATCCAGTGGCCGGTAACAAGGCTCTGTGCCCTCAGAAATAGAAAGAGAAAGGAGGAAAGTGAAAAACTGAGGAGTATGGAAAGGCAGCTCCACAATTAAGAGGGATCACTACTCTTCCAGAGGACCTGAGTTTGGCTCTCACCATTTATTTTGGATGGCTTACACCTAACTGTAAATTTAGCTCTCAATTCAATGTTTCTGATTTCCTGGACACTCTCATGCATGTAAATATACCCCCCTCCCCCCCACCCACACACAAACACAAAAAAATAATTAAGAATAAAATCCGGCTGGGCAGTGGTGACGCACGCCTTTAATCCCAGCACTCGGGAGACAGAGGCAGGCGGATCTCTGTGAGTTTGAGGCCAGCTTGGTCTCCAAAGCGAGTTCCAGGAAAGGTGCAGAGCTACACAGAGAAACCTTGTCTCGAAAAACAAAAACAAACACAAACAAACAAAAAAAGAATAAAATAAAACAGGGCAAAGAAACTATACACGTAAAACATATGATTGTTAAAGACTGTAAAATGAAGGTAATGCTTTATAAGAAAATACAAAAAAAAAATCAAGGTTAGAGAAGGATTTATTCAAAGTAACATTTACAAGTGGTAGGGTCAAAAATCAATGAAAACAGTTTATTTGTAATCACTTAAAATATTTAGTGCCTTGTCATTTACTTATAATTAATTTAATAATTAATTAAGCATCTTATAAGACTTAAGACAATTAAAGTAATACCATATGTTTATGTGTATTTGGAATTCCAGTAAATAATTTCTATTCTTAGTTCTGAAATTGGTTAGTTTCATGTTATTACAATGGTTTTATATATGTTATTATTTTGCAAGTTATTGATAATTAGTAATGTACTTCAGTACATCAGAAGATCTCTATGCTTACAATTAGGCAGAGAAATTGACATATACCAGGAATGATAAAATAAGTGCTTTCATAATTTTTTACTATAAATGTTATGGAGTCAGTCTTATAGTCAAGCATATAGGTTGTCATCCTGTGTAGGAAACTCCCAGTGCTGCAGATTCTCTGCAGGGGTTTTTATGGCTGTTTTGTAGCTTAGTGCACTGCAACTCCCTTCTAGCTAAAAGGGGATAGATGGCATGCTTGAAGTCCTGCACATGTGAGAGTAATGGTCACAGTGAGTCGCATTTCTCCATATCCATGTACTTGTTGTGGCTGCACAGACCATGCAACTTGGTCCCTCATTTTAATGTCAACATGGTACACAAACAGAAATTTGAGAATATTTGCTCACTAGTGCTTTCACTCTTTAATGGCTAGAAAATCCCATGCTACCATGCTTCAGTGCTTGACTTGTATAAGACAGTGGCCTTAGTCCAGACTCTGGCATGTTTTTTGCCTATGAAACACTTATCTGAGGTGATTTGACATGGTTCATCTGTGGGTAAAGGCATTTCTCATCCTTGTCACTATACACTGTCAAGTGCACAGTGATGATAGCATCTGGTATGGGGGACCTGGCAAGCTATGAAAAAAATCAAACACAAAAATCTTCCCACTTAAATTACTTCTAATAAATTTTACTCAAAGGGAAAATTTAGCACAGACACTGTAAAAATAAAGAGTTGTTTATTTGTATAAAACCAGGGCATCTACTTACAAGGCAATGGGGATTTGATGCATATTTGAGGGTGAAGAAGATAATAAAAGACTTTTGAACACAAAGACTTCACCGTCTGATTAGGTAGAAATTATGATTAGGAGCAAAGGAAAAATTAGCTTACTTCTCTTAAAATAAAAGTGAGTTTTTTTTTTTTAAAAAAAATAAGATAACAAATTAAACAAAAAAATTAATAAAGACAACTATCAGGGATTTTCTACAGCGTTTTTCTTTTCAATTCTCCTTTCTCCCTTATTTATTTTTATCTGTGATGATGATGATAAGAGAGGAAATTCACATTTTTTCATCATAAATATTTTTCATTTTGCTTTGAACTATGCTCACAACATACTTTTACTTTTAAAATAACTTATTACTTTTTTTTTTTTTTTTTTTTGGTTTTTCGAGACAGGGTTTCTCTGTGTAGCTTTGCGCCTTTCCTGGGACTCACTTGGTAGCCCAGGCTGGCCTCGAACTCACAGAGATCCGCCTGGCTCTGCCTCCCGAGTGCTGGGATTAAAGGCATGCGCCACCACCGCCCGGCTGGAGAGATGGCTCAGCCGTTAAAGGCTAGGCTCACAACCAAAAACTTATTACTTTTAATATAATTTAATCTATAAATCGATTTAAATTTTGTAAGGGTGCACCTGTGATCCTTGGCTTGCTTTAATTACTTCAGAATAAAGTTACATTAACAGTTCCAAACATAAAGTTTGGATTTACTAAGTTTGACTTTATAATTGAGCTTTCCTACAATTAGTGAAATAGCAAACAAAAGGGAACTTAACAAATATATTGAATGTATTGTAGAAAATTAAAACTATTTTTGATTTATAGTATCAAATATTCCTTTATATTCTCAATACATTATTTCTAAGATTTTTACCATCTTTATTATTGTGTCATGTGAATTATTCAATCAAGTGGTATAAATTTTAAGGAGATAATCTTTAAAACATATTTGCCATAAATATATAGTATTCTATAAATAACATCAATATAAACTTGTAAATTTCAGTGATTTTAAGCAATGACAGGGGACTTGCTGATAACCCAAATTATAAAGAGCAAGCAGTCAGGAAAAGCAGAAGGAAGAGGAATGAATAAAAAAAGGAGAAAGATTTAGAAAGGAGATACAGGAAATGATAAGACAAAATAGTAAGTGGGGGCTAGCTGGATGAAGCTAACACCAGGAGCCTGGCAAAAGAAAGATATTAGTTATGCTTAGCAAACTGCACAGCATGGTAATCAGTTGGAACAGACCAAATCACTTCAACAATCAATCCTAAGAAATAGGTGAAAAGAAGTTCTGAAGGTAATGTGTATAAGGCTACAGAATTACAAATACCCCATGGAGATTTGTTTTCCTTAGCACCAATCCTCATGCTGATCAATCTGTCCAAGCATGCTAGGGTACAAATGGAATAATTTCATTCTGTAAGATGGACATAATCTTTAGGAGTTGAAAATCAAATCTGCAATTGCCAAGCTCATGTATTGATCTCTTCTGAGAGCAGGACTCATTGCCTAGAGATTCCCTGACCACTAAGGAATAAAAACTGGATATGGTATCTACTAACTGAGTCAAGGTAGCACATTTAACTCACATTCAAACCATGGCAGTTGATGAGAGTAAATATATCTGTTGATATGACCTAAGAAAAAATAGTGCTTGGATATAACTAACTGGGGAAAAAGTTGGGAAATTTTTTATTAGTTATTTTTTTATTGAAGCATATGCTTAATATAAATGTGTGAAGACAATCAATAATTCCTGCTGATTATCTGACAAAAATTGAAACTGTTTCAACTTTTGAGCTTAGTCAGCTCCAGCTGACTTGTGCTCAGTATCCTCAACTTCAAAGCTCTGACAGCAGCACCACTTACTTGGTGACATAGTCAGAATTTGTTTTCAATACCTACATTTTGACCAGAACTGAATTGTTCCAAAGAATGTCAAAATGCAGTCCTTTCTTTTTAAGGCAAAAAAAAAAATAAAGGAGAAATTGAAGTAGTAGTGAGGTGAAGAGTTTTCAGTAAGTATGAATATTGTCAGTTGTGCATGCCAATCTAACCTCATCCTTCAGAAGCTACAGTAATTGAGAGCCTGAAGAGTGGAAGAACGTATTTGGTAATTTGAGCTCTAAGGAAGATTTTTACTGGTCCTGATTTTCAAGATGATACTTACAAGGGTGAATCCAGTAGATTATGAAACGATAAAAATTAACATAGGGATCTCTGATTTGCTTATATTTTCCCCAAATAAGTAAAATACCCAAATCAGGTCTAAGTAGGACCTGATAGTGTATAGTCTGGGAAATGGGATATAGAGGTTGGATTTCATTTTGTTTGTTAGTTTGTTTCCATTTGTTTGTCTTGTCAGCTTAACACAAGTCAGAGTCAAGCTGAAAGAGGGAACTTAAATTGAGAAAATATCTCTATTGGATTGGCATGTAGACATGACTTTCGACATTTTCATGATTAAGGATTGATGTGGGAGGGCCCACTTCACTTTGAGCGGTGCCAGACTTGGGCAGATGATCATGAGTTGTATAAGAAAGTAGGCTTGGGGAGCAAGTCAGGAAGAAACAGTTTTCTATGGCCATTGCTTCAGTTCCTGCCTTCATATTACTGCCTTGAGTTCCTGCCTTGCCTTTTCCTTCACAATGGACTATCATCAGAATGTGTAAATCAAATAAGGGTTCTTCTTCTCAAATTAATTTGGGCCATGGTGTTTATCACAGCAACAGAAGACTATGTACAACCTGAGGTCATTGGCTAGATTCACTGGGTGATTCTTCTTAAAAAGCATCAGTTTAAGTTTATTGACTTTTTTCCATAGATGTAAAAGGAAAATTACACAGTGACAGGAGTATCAGAAAGGAATCATGGTTGTGTGACAGGTGATTTGAGAGAAGAGGCTAATATTTTTGTTTTGTTGCACTGTCTGGCAATGGAACCCAGGCTGACCCAAACTCATGACAATCCTGGCTCAGCCTCCTTAGTGCCACTTTGATCAGCTCAGTACTGCTTCCTTCTAGAATAAGAGGTAATTTTACCATTTACTGTAGCAACTAAAAACATATACTAGATCTACAGTTGGTAAAGAAATAACAGCCAGTATGGAAACTAACTATTTTAAAAGTCCCTAAGTTAATATTTTTACATGCATGTCTGATTGCTAAATGTAATACAAATGAATGCTTAAATATCTATTTTGATGTTTATATCGGATAAATGATCAAGTAGAATTGCTTCCAGCCTCATGAATTTCTATACCATAAGATCGCTAGGAAAAGTAATGTAGAAATAGAATGTAAGCAATCTATGACCCAGATTCTCAGAATATACTTAACATTTTTAAAAGACCGTTATATGTGCATGTGAGCTGTTGGAAATAAAATGAGTCCACAAGAAAGCGTTCATGTTAAGGCTGTACATTCTGAGAATCTTGTCTCACATGCCAAAAAATTAATGAAACCTGCAGCATAATTTTTCTACCTTGTGGACCTATGTGATAAAGTAATGTCAGATGATAAATTAGGTTTATGGTGAGCTGCTAGATTCAATCTATGGTAGTAAATCTTCTAAACTAACTTCCCATCGTCTGCAAGCCAGAGTCAATGTAGTGTTCACCAACTGTCCTGTGAATCAAGCTCAATTTGACATACTAGTAACTCAGTGTAAAATTTTTCTTTTATATGAGGTCACACAAAGTTCACAATAATACTGAGAGAAGAACTTCTATATAAAGTAATTGAAATTCTCTCTCAAATATATTCCATTACTTCAATATATACCCCTTTATACCTTAAATTTATATCACTTGATGCCTTAAGGATTTTTCCTTTGCTCAGAATACAGATAGATAGTTCCAAATCAAATGAGATTTATTACTAAATGGTTTTTCCACGAGGTTTACTTGCTGCTCCTTTAGGAATTCTCAATCATCCATTAGTTCCTAAATACAATTCTGCTTCATGAAGTGCTCGGCATCAGATGATGAAAATTATAAAGAGCATAAAGTTTAAATTATATAAAGCTTTAAAAAAACACAATCACACATGAATGAATGTTTTTACAACCTGTTATGTGAAGTCTCAAACTTGCGTTTATGTCAGTTAGCTTGGCATCTCTTGTGAGCTGCTTTCTGCTATTTATATTAATAGACCACACTGAATCCTAAATGTGATGTTCTTTATGCTAGCTGCTCAAAATTCATATTTCAGCCAATTTCATATTATACAAACTGAGGTAAAGGGTCAATATTAATCGAGTGACAACCAGTATTCACAAACATTTCTATCTTAGATGCCAGAAAAAGATAAGAAAAAGAACATATGAAATTTATCAGTTCACATTAATACCTGTTATCATCTACTCTAGCTCCTTACTCTGATTCCCTCTGTCTTGTTTTTCTTTTTGAAAACATTTTATTTTCTATAAGATTTACCTATATAATATATGAGGAGGCTTTTTAAAGAGGAAATAATAAAGATCTCTAATGGGATCCCCAAAGACTCACAAAGGGAAATTTCACCTATTCAAGTAATAGGTAGATCCATGGTAGTGATTTGGTGAAAGACCTTCACAGATATATTTCATTATCAATGTTTAATAAATCATGGTTTTTCTTATATATTAAAGGTCAACTATGAAATGTAACTTTTCTCTCATAAAATGTAACTAAATATATTTTCTTCTATATAGATAAAGGTAAAGGACAAGGTAAAGGGCAGAAGACACACATTTTCTTAAGAAAAGTATGACTCTATTATTGCCATTTGGAAAATGATAATAATCCATTTGAGAAGATCAGCTAAGACTATATAGGATTCAGGATTTCCAATATTTAATACCAATTAAGCACAATGATGAGAAACAGTTTCTCAATGAACAGTAAGGGACAATTAACACAGAATTTCAGAAAGCAGGAGAATCTAGATATATAAAAAGGGACTTTAGCTAAGCACACAAGGATAAATAACAGGCAACTATAACATATTCATGATTTTAGGAATCCCTTACATTCGAACTATTTACCTTTGGAAAACTTGGACAGAAGAAGAAAAATTACTGGGATTACATTTTGGCAGCTTCTGAGAGAAGGTAGACACTAGCAAACTAGTCAGAAAATCTCTTCAGTGGAAGCAGGGATTCCAATGACCAGGTAAACTACTGCTCTGTTGGCACACACATAAAGAGAAGGTACATTCTAAGCTTGCATTGAGCTAGGCTGGGAAGGTAGTAGTATGATGACATGCCTTCTACTCCCCAACACCCACATAAAAGCTGAGCCTTGTGTCTGTAACCTCAGTGCTGGGTCAAGGAAGCAGAGTCAGTCAGATTCCAGAATTCTCCAACTAGCTAGTCTAGCTAATCAGGGACCTCTACATTGAATGAATGACTCTTCTTTAAAAAATTGTTGTGAAGACCTTCAAATGCCCATGAATGGGTAAGCAGGCATGGACACACAGGCATACATCACAGATACACAAATATACACACAAACTAATACCAAATAAAGATATGGATATGTGACTCAAGAATTCAATAAAAGGAAAATTCATAGCATGCTTGAGTGTTTGGGGATGACTAATAGGAAAAATGGGACCATTAAGAGTGAAGAAATCGCCGGGCGGTAGTGGCACATGCCTTTAATCCCAGCACTTGGGAGGCAGAGCCAGGCAGATCTCTATGAGTTTGAGGCCAGCCTGGGCTACAGAGCAAGATCCAGGACAGGCACCAAAACTACACAGAGAAACCCTGTCTCAAAAAAAACAACAACAAAAAATAGAATAAATCAGGTAAAAGGCTGAATGGAGAGGAGTTGAGAAGATATAACACAATTTAGAAAATATCAACATGAAAATCACAGACACACTTCACGGCCATACAATGAGTTTATAGCAGAAAATTAGTACAAGAAGAGTGTAAAAGCAAAAGATTATACATGCTCCCAATAGAAGAGATATAGAGTAAAAGAGAAAGATGCTGAAAAGTTGTAGGTTCTGGAGTTATTTCTTTTTCCTATTTAGCAACAGGCTAACTAAATCCAATTTATGTCAAGGTTAAAGAGACTAAACAGAATTGTCTGAGATCAAAGTTTCAATAAAGGTTGGCATCAACTCATGATCCAGAGTCATTCCAGAATGTAAGGTCTGCACATCAGTAAGAAGAAAAAATGACTTTTCCCATCAATGAGAGAAAATGAAGGCAAAGTACAAGGTTATGCAGATAGTCTGAAGACAGAAAGCCAAGGAGAGGCACATCTGATTACTTTGACCCAACATTATATGTGTAAATTACATTCATGGTAAAGAGTTGGAGTGATGGAGTTTTAAGAGAATGGAAGAGTTATGAAATGGTGGCTCTCTGGAATTTTCCAGAAAGTCAGGGAATGATGAATGTCAGAACTATGGCTGGGCTGGCTAAACTTTATTAAAGCAATTCTTTCTTCTGGAGAAGCTATCACAGTTAAATGGTGAATTATTTTCAAGTTGTCCTCTTGTAGTGGGAGCCATTTTATTTCCCAATAACTTTCAGAAAATCGAATATCAATAAAAAGCCCTACACTTGATTAAAAATCACCAAGATGTTCTTTCTACGGAGAAACTCAGCATCAGTAAGTAAAAATTTGGCCAAAGTGTGTTGAAGCAAGGCTGTGAGATTTGTGTTCATGTCAAGAATTCAGTGTGCTTGTATTTGATTCACTTGCAAGAAAGCCCACTGCCCTAGTTACCTCCAAACCTCGGGAGCCTTTTTCCCATCAAAGAGAAAAATTCCTTCAATATAATGTGTGTTTATAAGGAAACTGAATGTAGAGTTTGATTTCTTTAAAAAGTACTTCAGCAAAAGACTTAGAATCACTGGAGTCCAATCTTTATGCCATGGCATGTTGGTCAAGAATAACATACAACATTCTACCAGTTACATACAATATATAGCAATTCTATACATTCAAATTCATAAACACACTTGCAGAATTCTGCCTGTGACAGCAAAGAACCATTGAAGAACTATTCTCTGGTGGTCTAAGCACTCCTAAACAACATAAGAAGTAGTTCACATATGTACTGAGAATAAATAGCTCTTCCTATATTTCATCATATGTCTTAGAAACAGTTTCAGCCAAGACATTATCCTTCCAGAGCTCTGATGCCTAGCAAGGCATGCTGCGAATAAAAGTAGGAGGTCAATCTGAGTTTCTGCAGTAACATGACTAGCACCCAGCAGGAGATAATTTAGCCATACATACCAACAGCATGGGTGGAAATTGGTATTAAATGCCAAAAATGTTGGGAGACCTCCTGACTTGTGTTAACCATATCCTCAAGTCTGGCCCACTCATTCACTTTTGTTTAGAGATACTATTGCACTTCCTGTCAGACTTAGGGAAAAATCTTAACCTCTTTTAGCAAGTTTTATGCCAATATTTTCTGAAATCTGATCCTTGTTCAAGACTGATGTGTTCTACATATGTCTTGGTTTGAGACATTGAGAATCAACCAAATAACTAATCCTGCTATATGTAAGTATTTTACAGTTCTCATAGGGTTTGTGTAGCAGTTTCCTCTGAAATTAAAATCTTCTATCTTAGAGGGATGTGTTTTAAAATGCAGGTTGTTAAAGGGGAGATGAAAAGACAGGACATTCTACAGGGAGACGAAACACTCCATCCTACATCTTTAATTCAGCAGCAAACAAATCTGGCTTTAGCAAGTCCTGGAAAGTGATCATATTCACTAAGTCCGTGACTCCCCAGTCACATAAACTGTACGGACTGTTGAAAGACATTCCCAGACATGATGAAGTTGCCTAATAGAGGTACAGACCAGTCTAGCAGATTGGAGAAAAAAGAGCTGTCCAGGACTGTCAAAGAGGTAGTGATCAGCTCAGCTGACTAGTAGAGGCTCGGATCAACTGAACTACCATTGGACACTCTCCAATCTGTTGAGCTGTCTCCAGCTAGTACAGTGTGTTCTAGACTTCCAGCTTCCCTGAGCTATCACTTATGTTTAGGTCAGGTTTGGTGATGCAGCTCCTTTGTTCTTGTTGTTGTTGTGTTCATTTCTGATACTCTGAGTAACCCCTCACTCAATTTTTTGTAAGTAACCCCAATAAAACTCATTGAATCACCAGGCTGGTGGTATCTCTGTTATCTGCCATTGGTTCCCTATCTGATGTGAGAAGTTAGACAGTTGCCCAAATCTCCCCAGGAACAGTGTCACACAAAATAGGTTAAGGGAAGACAGAGAGGCAGCAAAAACAGACAAGAATGCGGAACTTAAGACTAGGAGGTATTCACAGCAGTGAGGTCTGTGCTCAGAGTATAAGCAGTACAGGATGCTTCCTATTCTGCAGGTGAGAAGGCTTGAGCTCATGCTCTGAACTGTCCTGCTGTGTGGTATGCACAACACTGGGAAGAGGCCAGTGGGTAATCCATATGTCACATTAGTAGGAAAATGTATCAAGGGCAATGCAGATGTTGACAATGGTGTCAACTTTAGATCATGTTATAGTGGTATACCAGAATCTTCTTGAGTCCTAGCTTTAATGCTAGTCTTATCTTAATTAAGTATTTTTGTGATATTCTTGACTCAGGGTATTGAGTCTTGCAAACTGTTGGATCTTATATGGCTTTTAGTCTATAATTTAGGATTTATAGACAGATTGACCTTTGGACGTTTCCTAGACACATGAGAGATAGAGTTAGATTTCTGTGAGAATAGATAAGGCAGTTCCCATTTTTTTCTGACCAGACTACATTGATAGAGAATAACCACAGCTCTTTCATTCAGGGTTTTCTCTCGGGATCATATAAAGCGGGTGGGCACATGGCATAGTACTGCTAACAGACAGTTCATCTGAAAGAGAAGGACAGGAAATGTTCCAGGCAGAAAGTATAAGTGAGCACTGTATCCACCATGCTGTGCAGAAACTGTACAAGATGGTTTGAACCCCACTGCACAACTGTATAATGACATAAGGATTTCTTTAATTCCTGTTTAAGCTCTGAGAATGTTGGAGCTATGACTATTTCATTAATTTTTCTAGGAGCCAATCTAATAATACAGAAGTGGGGAAAGTGCACACATGAACTCCCAGCACTATGACCTTCTAATATTACTCAATGGTATCATGCATTCCAGTAGGCAAATTTGCTCTAAGTTCAGGGAGAGGGGAGGCACTTAACCAATTATTGTATGTTACTAATATTTCATGCTTTTCCACATTTATAGTCATTGCAAATATTTCATTAGCATGGTTTATTTATACTTAATGAAAATACCACTCACTTTTATCTTATTAAGCTTAAAGGTGAAACCAAATGTCTTAGAAGTGCCTCAAGATGATAATATCATAAAATATAAACATAATTTCTTCACCTCATTGTCATACCACTTCACTGTTGAGAGCTACAAGCATTTTCTATTTTGGAAGTTAAACTATTTGTCAATAATTCAGAGATATTTCCAAGAGTACATATCACAATTATTTACTGCTTTATTCAATGTCTTCTAAAATTTATAGTCCCTGATATGTAGTATATATTTTATGAATTCTTAAGTATGCAAAAAGTGAAAGAAGCATCCAGTTTTAGTTCAAATTAAGCTATCGCCCTTGGAAGGAACCATACTGCTAGAATTTGATCATATATTTTGCTGTCATGTTGTTTGACTGATGTGCTTCTCCTCAGTCCTCACACTGATCAACGTAAATTCATTTTTTAAAGCCATTCTATGGGTCTTGTTTCTTTGGATAAAACACTTGCTTCTGAATACATTAAAAACTGTTACTATTTTGGTGGGTATTTACTATAAAATTATAGTCAAATTTTGTGTCCTATTATTTTGGGAACACATATTTTCTGATTCAAAAAACTGTTTTGTTTCTCAAATTTTAAAAGTTATACCCTTTTTTCTTAACATCGTGTGAGTATGCAAGTAAATTAACTCCTATTCTCAGCACAAATTTAACTCATTAGTGTTATTGTACAGCTCTTGATGAATAATCCACTATTTGTCAGACGTTTTAAGACTATACTTGTCTTGGGACTGTAGAAATGGCTCAGTGGTTAAGAGCACTTGCTGTGTTTGCAAAGGCCCTGTGCTTGATTTCCAGCACCTGTTTGTGAACTTACAACTGTCCGTTTCTTCTATTCTGGGAGATCTGATGTCCTTGTCTGGCCTTTGCAGGCACCAGGTATGCATGTGGTACACATACATACATGCAGGTAATGCATTTATACAGGTGATATAATGATAAATAAATATAATATTAACTTATCAAAAACTAAAATCCACTTATCTGATGTGTTACATCTGTTTGTCTCACTACGTGGTTTCAAATGTCCCAGAGAGCAAAATATGTGTTAACTAAGTAAATATCAATCTGAGACTCTGTTATAAGCCAAACACTATTTCAGGTGCTCTGGTACTAGGGGGAGAGGAGTAATTCACTCTTACATTTAATTAATTCTATTTTCTTATTTCCTTGATTCACTAGGGAATTCATTTATAAATTAAAATTGCTGTGATGTGTGATTAACAGATAACACCATCATTCTATTTTGCAAAAAAAAGAAGAAAGAAAATCAAGCCCATGACATTTATGTTTTAATTTATTTCTTTCTGATAATGAAATGGAGCTTACAGTATGGGTCATCATCTAACAACATGTTTGGCTTCCTACTGGTCACTTCTGTGACCTTGAATTATCTTCACCCTCAGTTTTTCCCTTTTTCTTTGTATTAAATGACTCTGTGGAACTTATACTTGGTTTCTAAATTTAATTCTATTATTAGCATTTTCACTTTATTATTTGTGTGCATATGTGTTGGGCCATGTGTACCGTGACCCTTGTGTGAAGGTCAGATGATAACTTGTGGGAGTTTGTTCTCTCTTTACATCATGTGTGCCCATGAAGGTTCTGGAATAGAACTCTACTCTTCTATAAGAACATCAAGTAATTTTATGTTTTAAACATCACCTTCCTGCCTTTTAGAAACATATTCTTAATCCCACTGCTTTCTTAGTCTTTGAGGCTGAGGTTTATACAGACTGTCATTAAATGACAACCAGAATTAGATTGTGTCAACATTGGCAAACTGAACCTTGTGGTAACATGATAAATAAAACAGCAGTTACTCAGTGACTGGAGCTATGGTTTCACTCTGTGAAAGAGCAAATACATAAGATGGCACCTGAGAAAAGGCTTCACTGTAGCTGCTGTTTCTATAGATTTTTCTTTGGTTTTATAGTTGATAACTTTAAGTTAATCAGTAAAATTGCCACAAGCAATTAATTCAAGGTAATTTTCAAAAATTTTTCGAAGATACCATATAGAGAAACCATCATACTCCAGTAGCTTAATACATTTATAAAAGTGCATATTTACTTATATATGGATTTTCATTAATCAATAATAGTTTTTGAATGCCAATCATTAAAACTCAAATTATGTAGAAACATTTCTGTTAAATTCATTAAGTATTTTATCTATCAAAATTCTCTACCATTGTTGGCGAATAGATGGGGACCAAAGGCAGCATTGGAACTCATGGAACACAGCTAGGTGGTTGGTAAAGCCATTCCTGAGTGAGCCTTAGAGAGTCAAAGCCCTGAGGACCTCATGCTGTTATTGAGCACAGATCTGATTGTGACATTCTCTCTCAATGATTGGACTCCTGGAGCTCCACCTGGGGCTTGACCTTCCATCTCTGCATCTGCTTCCATCAGTCACTGGATGAGAGTTCTATCACGACAGTTTAGTGTTTGGTCATCCAATCACTAGAGTAGGTCAGTTCAGGCTTTCTCTCGACCATTGCCAGTAGTCTCTTGTGGAGGTATCTTTGTGGATTTCTGGGAACCTCTCTAGCACTTTGCTTCTTTCTATTCCCATGGGGTCGTTTATCATGGTATCTCTTTCCTTGTTCTCCCTAGACTCAAAGAGACAAATTTCCTTGTTCTCCCTCTCTGTTCTTGATCCAGCTGGGATCTCCTGCTCCCCTAAGCTCTCTTTCCCCCGACCCTTGCCCTTCATTACCACCACCCCCAACATCCAGGTTGTTCATGTAGATCTCATCCATTTCTCTGTCTTTGGGCGAACCTTGTGTCTTTCTTAGGGTCCTCTTTACTAGGTAGTCTCCCTGGAGTTGTAAGTAGCAATCTAGTCATCCTTTGCTTTACATCTAGTATCCACCTATGAGTGAGTACATACCATGTTTGTCTTTCTGAGTCTGGGTTACCTCACTCAGGATGATTTTTTCTAGATCCATCTATTTGCCTGCAAACCTCATGATGTCATTGTTTTCCTCTGCTGAGTAGTACTCAGGAAATTTGAAGGCAATTGGATACAACTAGAAAAAAAATATTGTGTTAGGTAACCCAGACAGAGAAAGACAAATGTGGAATGTACTCACTCATAAGTGGATATTAACTATAAAATAGAAGATAACTATGCTACAATCCACAGACGTCAGGAGACTAAGTAACAGGAAGGGTTCATGGCAGAGGGATGCCCAGATCTCCTTGAGAAAGAGAAGTAGAAGAGATTTCCTGAGTAGAGTGAGGGTATGTGGGGATGGGAATGGGAGCAATCAGGTTTGGGGAGGGACACTGAAAGAAACTACTAGAAAGGGGAGGCATTTTCGAGTCAGATAAAATCACAGCACAAAGGGAATCTTCCATGAATCTATAAGGATGACCCCAGCTAAATTCCTAGCAAAAGTAGATACATAGCCTGAACTGACCATCTCCTGTGACCAGATTGGTGCCTAGCCCAATTGTTATCAGAAAGGCTTCATCTAGCAACCGATGGAAAAAGTTGCAGACCCAGAGGCAATCATTAGGTGGAGTTCAGAGAATCTTGCAGAAGAGGGGGAGGAAGAAAGGGTTGTAAGACTCATAGGGGTCAAGTACACCATAAGAAAACTCACAGAATCAACTAACCTGGGCTCACAGAGACAGAACTGACAACCAGGAGCCTGCATAGGACTGACCTAGGCACTCTCCATGTGTGTTACATTTGTGTAGCTTGGTCCTCTTGTGGGACTCTTAACAGTGGGAACAGTGACTGTCTCTGACCATTTTACAGGGTTTTGGGACCCTACATTTCATACTTGGTTGCAGGACAAGCATTTATACATGGGGAGGTGCTTAGTCTTACTGCAACTTGATGTGCCATGTTTTGTTGATACTCATGGAAAACCTGGCCTTTTCCTAACAAAAATGGATGGGAGTGGATTAGGGGTTGGAAACAGAGGAGGGATGGGAAGAGGGACTGGTAGGAGAGAAGGGAGGGGAAACTGTGGCCAGAATGTAAAATAAATAAATAAAATCATTTATTCAAAATTAAAAAAAAATATCCTGGCTGGCTTACTGAAAGTATGTAAACCAGACTACGTATTCTCTGGCTTCATCTATGTGGAGCTCATGTTTAATTTCTTTTCTCTCATAGTTCCTGTTTGAATATGTGCTCATTTCAAGCCATACTTAGGATTTTCAATAATGAATTTCAATTTTAGATTCTTCCTTAAATTACCTTCCTCTTTATGTTCAAAAGTTAAGAAAAATTTTAATTCTAAAACTCTATATTATGTATATATATACATATATGTGTATATATATATATATATATATATATATATATATATAATTTCATAGTTTTTTTAAAACAGGAAATAAAACAGAGTGAAGAAATGTCTGAAGTAATCATCATGATGTTAAATGTCTCAGGAAGAATGCACAAACAGGGAGGTGTCAGTAAGATGTCTCAGTGGGTAAAGACATTAGCCTTCTCAATCCACAGCACCTTCATGGTAGAACGATAGAACTGACTCCCATGACATATTCTACTATGTCTGTTCACAAGGAAACATGCAAGGCACATTCATATGGGCTTGTGTGTGCAAGCTCTCTCTGTCTCTGCCTCTGTCTCTCTCTGTCTCTCTCTCTCTCTCTCTCTCTCTCTCTCAGATTTAGAAATACAAAAATAGTTCAACATTTTATTCAAACAATTCAGAGGCAATATGCGGTTGTAAGAGCTCCATGTAGAATATATTCTCCCTTGCTGTGACTTAATGAATGTCTTACACATTATTCATTTTCTGTCTCCCACATCCCAGGAGATCCAGTCACTTACCAATGATCAAGCATCAACAGTCCAATTTTGTTCAGTCTCTGATGGAACCACTATGTATTGCTGGCCATGACCTTTATGGTGTCTTATTCCCTTCCTTTGCTAAAGCAAGTCTTGTGCCCTCTAATCTGTCTCCAACTGATTTGGGCCTTTACATTTTTTTTTCATCCTTGAAGCCTCATTGTCTCCAATCTTACTGTTTACCTCTTCTTAACATCTTCCAGTGGGAAATTTCAGGCACTCAACTGCCCCTTACATAAAATATAGAAGCATTATTTATAGCCTTGAACTTCCCCATTACAGAAAATAATTTTCTTTATCATGTTGTTTAAAGTTATCATTATATAAATCCTTCAGCACTCATAGAAAAATATTACTACTAATATAGCTTTTTATATATTAGCATTAATGAAAAAAATATTTTTATTTTGCTTTCACTGTTAGGGAAGCACAGAAGACTTAATGTGCCATTTCCTAAACTATTCAGAGATTGTTTCTAATCCACCCTTTCCTTATTTCTGTTTTAAATCTTATTATGTATCTGTCTTTGTTAAAAGCTAACTAAAAAAGTTTATGCCTTAGGCTCATAAAACCTGGTGAAAGAGATCTCATTGTCTTTGTCTATTACATAAAGTAAAATGTGTAGATATATTGGACTCATTAAATAAATGTATTTAATATTGTGTTCTATTCATGAAGCTTGATAAGGCTCAGCAATTTCAGTGGCAAGAGATATAGGAATCTATAAATTATAATAGAAAATAGAACAAGCTAAATGGGTATAGTCTTACAAGTCCTGTTGTGAAATACTTCATACCTTCTGTTATTTAGAATTCTGGTAATGGTTTTGGCAGCATCATCAACTCTTAGGTTGAAGTCTATAATGCATATGACTCCTGTCACTTCCTTTCTGGGCATGGCCATTGGCATCAGCACTACCAGATGTGGAAGCATTTCAACCCATGGTTTCTTGCTTGGGAGACCAAAGTAAGAACTCTAAGCATGTAGACACAGTAAATGCAGAAGCTGCCACTAAAGTTTACAGAATTATTCATTTTTATTTGTTTTTCCCTTATTTTATTTTCTGTCTTCAGTAACATCTATTTTAGTCACCAAGTAATTATCAGGGTTTTTTTTGTTGTTTTTTTTTAACTGAAAAAAAATTACATAGAATCTAGCAAACTGACACGATGTGTCCTGATGCAGCCTGAAGCCTGTCAGGTTTGTCTCAAGTCCCAGATGCATTTCCTCCACCCTTGCTGTTTTGTCTTACCACCTGTCTTGCAAACATGGCTATGGAAATAAATTTACAATCTGTCCTACCCTTTCTTAATTGTCTTCAAGTAGCTCACACATGCTATAAAATTAATTTGTCTTCTTTTTTTGTTATATTCATTGAATATGTAAGCTATCATGATGTTATAAAAGAAACCTAGTTTAAAAACATTTTAAAAATCAGTTGTTTGTTTTGGGAAACACAATTTTCAGTCGAACTGAAATTGTAGTTAAGCCTGTGAAATGGTTACAAGTTTCAAGGTATTGAATACTTCTCTTTTTAGAATGTGTCCTTCTGTCTCTTTACAGTGTATACTCCCTATGCCATTGATGTAGTCAATACTTAAATTTATGTTTCCATATATAACTCCTATCCTGTTTATGAATGCCATGTCAAAAATGGTAAGAAAATATAGTTTATTGAGTCTGAGTTATTACACGGGACAGTCTTTAAATTTTCTGCATGTGTCTTAGTTTGTCATTGTATGTGAAGAGTATGCTGCACTGTTTGTCTGATCATTTCTTGAAAGATACTGATGATTTTTTTCCATGTGCAAAATTGGTATGAATAAAGCTATGGAAACTTATTTTTCTATGACAAAAAATTGCAAGGTCTCAGGGATGGGATGTGAATATTAGTAGAAATTTCCAAAAAGTTTCAAAATGGTTGTGACAATTTTCATTCCCCTCATAAATTATTAGTATTCTATTTTTTCCAAAATGGTATGTTGTCAGTCAAAAGCCAGACTGTGAAATATGCAATGCTGTGCAAGTTTTTATTTGTCATTTGGATACTTGATGAAAATTCATGTTTAAATATATATCTGGTATAAGTTGGAAAAGACATGGCAGTCAGGCCTACATGAAAGACTGTATTCTTCAGAGCATCCTGCACTGTGGTGCACATAAAATCAGATACAACCAGGAACTGCCTGGGGGATGAGATGCATCAGAACCCTTTTTCTTTGTTAAGAGTATGTGATGATGCCATTAGCTCATCAGTCCTTCTGATAAAATTTAAAAATCATAACTGAGTATTTATTGAAGTGCACTGTGTCCACTGGAAGAGTCAGTCAAATGTCCACTAAACTTAATGAAGGGAACAATTAATCTTGAGAAAAGGCACAAAAGACAAAAGTATTTAGGAAGTTCAACAAAGATCACCTAGAAAGCACAAATGACAGACACAAAACGTGTCTTCAGGAGTGTGAGATAGAGTAGGCTTGGCTTTTATTTTAGTTCTGAGACAAATGAAATAAAGGTATATGATGAATTGTTGAATGTATAATGTAAGTTATTTTAGCATAAATTTGTGTAATTTAGCATTTGCACAAGTACTTTAAAGGGCACCTATCTGAGGAATAACTAGTGATTATTGTAATCAGTATGGAAGATACCTTCCTTTTTCTTTTTGACCCTTCATTAAACTTATTCTCTCACTAACAGCAAATACCCTTAGGATATTGTGTTGGTTAGTTTTAAGTCAATTTGACACAAGCTAGGGCTGAGAGAAGGAAACCTCAACTGAGGAAAAGCCTTCAAAAGATATGGCTGTAGTCAAGTATGTAGGGGAATTTTCTCAATTAGTGATTGATGTGGGATCCAGCCCTATGCTGGTGGTCCTGGATTCTATAGGAAAGCAGGCTGAACAAGCCAGGAGAACAAGCCAATTAGCAGCACCCATCCATGGCCTCTGCATCAGCTCCTGCCTCCAGGTTCCTGCAACGCTAGTGTTCCTGCCCTCACTGCTTGTGATGAACTGCTATATGGAACTGTGAATGAAATAAACCCTTTCCTCCCCAAGTTGTTTTCATCATGTGTTTCAGCATGACAATAGTTATCCTAAGGCAGACATAAATAAATTCAGAGAGAGAGGTGAGGGGGAGGGGTTAGTTCCTAGTGGTTAAGTAATGATGTACTTTGGACACTGGGCTCAGAGGCCAATGAGATATAACTGACCCCAAAGCCTCTTCTCTGAGGACTAGCATTCATGGTACCAGAAGGTGCACTGCCAGCTTCCAAAGGAGGGAAGCTACCAAGATTCCTACCCAGCAATGACACCTAGGAGACACAACTGTAACCAAAATGTCACAGTAACCCCAAGGGGGCAGCTGTTGCACACACAGCTTTGCAGTGGATAATAGCTCTCTAACTGGACAGAAGACCTGTTCCACAAGAGGGAAATCATGTCTGATACTGGGAACTTTACAAATTACATGGGGCTACTCCAGTCATGGATCTTAGAGGGAAACCTATAGCTCCCAATTTACTAAGACAGCGTAGTCTCCAACTTCACTCTAAATACTTATTCTTACACACGCATGAGTGAAGTTCTCTCCCCTCACTAAGGAAATTACTTTTTGTAACAGCAGAACACCATTATAGAAAAACCTCAGCCAACCAACTGCAGAGTTGTGAAGCCCAGCCCCAACTGACAGATCTACATTACAACTTCTATTCCAAAGGCTTAGAAATCATTATGGAAGAGGGATTAGAAAGATTGTAAAATCCAGAGGAACAAAGGGATTGCTGTGAGATTTTTGTCTTCTAGCAATATCAGAAAGTATACCCATAAAATATAACCAGCATGACTGCCTAAACATGAGCTGAAAAAGGGTAACAAAAAAAGTCTTGCATACATGGATGGGGAAAAGCCCAGGAGGCCTCAATCCTACACAAAATACTACAGACAACACAGGGATTCTAAGAGTGGGAGAAATAGTCTTCTCCTGGAAAGAGCATATCAAATAGTTATCCAATACCAAATGGCCAGTACTGGGAACATACATACAAGTAACATTATATACTTAGAAGGTTGCTGTGTATTTATTAATATTCATAATATATATGCATTATATATATGTATATGTATATGTGTGTGTGTGTGTGTGTGTGTGTGTGTGTGTGTGTGTGTGTTATACACATAAAACAATTATTGAGAAAAGAGGCCAGGGATTTGAAAAAAAGCAAGGAGAGTTATAGGAGGTTTTGGAGGGAGGAAAGGGAAGGGGGAAATAATGTAATTTTATTATAATACCAGAAATAAAAGAGATAGTTTTAAAGTTAGAACATAACTTTAAAAAAGAAAGAAAGCATGCTGTATAGTGGCCAATGAAATGAAAAACTTCTCTGATCTCAACAGTGATATCTTGGAGCACCAATCCATCCTGTATTCCCAATGCTCTACCAGTAGACAGAAGCCCACCCAAGAGTAGTTTGAGTATCTCCCACGTGAGGTGGTTTCTTGTCTTCTCCCATAGGACAAAAATCAGAGTGAGCCCTTTATTTATATCTCAATGTGCTTGTACACTATCAGTCAATCACCACTTGATATCAACCCAAGTAGTTCACCCTTCATTCTGCTAACCATTTAATTAAATTGAACACTTGATATTTAAATGAATATTATACATTCCTGGATTTAAAAAGTTATAGGGATAATATTAGATTTTGTTATTTCTAAATATATTTCTAAATATATTTAGAGGAGAAAGACCTCCAGTAACTGTCACTCAGGGCACACACACACACACACACACACACACACACACACACACACATATAGATAGATAGATAGATAGATAGATAGATAGATAGATAGATAGATAGATAGATATAGGATGCTTAGAAAGGTCTACACAGATCTGTATGCAGCAATTTTGTTTTAAAGTTTTTCACTAGATATTATATACATAACTCATATAAACATACCTAAGAAGATAACAATGAGGTTATATTATATAAAAGTATTTAACATGAAATGAGAATTTAAACACACACAGACATAAATCTAACAAGTTAAGCAATGCAATGAACAAGACACAAGAGATTTATATGATTCCTGTATGTTCCTTTAGTGTTAAAACTATTAAAACAGTAATCATTATTGTGGGATATTGTTACCATATATCATGTTTTTGGTCTTCTAAGACTTCTCCTTTTTATGATGTCACATGTAATGTCTCCCATTCAAAATTTGAACTCTATGTATGATGTATATGTTTTATTACATTCTTATGTGTTTATGCAACAACAGTGATAAACTATTTCCCTGTGAGGCTTTACAGTTCTTTTTCCTTGTCATGATTTTAAAAATGCACTTACATAAAACAGAAAATGGGAGAAACATGTATTAGGGTTTCAAAGCTGATGCGTTATTGTTTCACAGTTCTCTGGGGTGACAGGAAATATCAGCAGGCAATACCTGGGGGTAGAGTACAGAGTCCTGTAAACAAAGAAGTATGATCCCATCGCTGCTTTTCCTAAGTGAATTTTCATAGAAGCTGAGCCAGATGAATGTAGAAGAGCAAAGATTTGGAGGGAGACAGGGGACCAGCAGGTGAACAGGGGCAACAAAAGCAAAGAATTGTGAAAATGCCACAATGAGACCCATTACTTTGTGTGCTAATTTATGGAGCTAATAAAGATGAAAGACTATTCCTGTATTTTGAAACTTCATAAAATTTGTAAGAAATCTCTTTATTCTTCAGAGGCTGAATGATTAAAATCAAATAATAAACAAATTAGAATACCGCTGTATATGAGAACTAATGACTGTATACAAGATCAGAGGAATAATTGTTTGCTAAAAATAAAATATGATAATTGCTAGCATGAAACTTAGATTTTATATATTTATAAATATGTGAAAATTATAGCACAGATAAAGAGAAAAAAGTGGGTAAGCATTCAGATTTTTTGAGAGGGGACAAAATGACTGGTGTATATTCCCTGTGGTAAGAGTGAAAAGGGCAATAATATTAGAAGGGTGCATGATATTCTTGATAATAACAAATTTCTTCAAATTAACCATCATACTTTCAACTGTTCATAAATTACTATTGAGTTTTTGAGAGGATGTGACTAGTTGGAATAAACACAGTGGATTTGAAGACCTGATTATTTCTGTATCATTAGTAAATATAGAATAAATAGAATTCCAAAAGCACAAGCCCTCATGGAGTCCAAAAATGTTAAAGTGACTACTACATCATTCTTACTGATTAATAGCATATTAATATAATAAATGCATCAGTTAAATACAACTATAAATTCAGACAAAGTAGCTTCTTTAACTATTAGTGTTAGGTCCAAAACAAATATTGTTAATCACCTTGTGACTGTTGAGAGTACAGTGCCCCTTCCAGTGCTTGTGAAGTGACACATTTTTCCTTGTAATATGCACTTTGATCCTGTAGCAATCTGATAAGAAGAGTGCTGTTATTAACACTCTTCTATTTCAAATTAGTTGATAAAATTGTTATTTGGGAAGCTTAATATATACCCTAAAAACAGATTGGAATGTAATGGAGCTAGGATGAGAATGCATTTAGAACTGTCTGTATCTTCTCAATTACTTGAGAACAACTAGTCCTATTCCAAAAACACTTATATAAAAATGTAGGGTTAGGTCTGAGTCAAAAGTCAGCTATGTAAGACAAAGCCTGAATTCAAGCATGATTTTTCTAGCTCTATCCATTTTTTTGTGAATTTCACAATTTCATTTTTCCTAACATCTGAATAATATTCCATTGTGTAATTTTACCACATTTTCATTATACATTTATTTGTTGATGAACATCTAGCAGATTTCTAATTTCTGACTATTACAAACAGAGAGGCAATGAACATGAGTGATCAAATATCTCTATAGTAGGATGAAGAGTCCCTTGGATATAAGCACAAGAGTGGTATAGCTAGCTCTTGAGGTAGGTCTACTTTAAGCTTTCTGCAGAACTACCATACTTATTTCCACAGAGGCTGTAGAAGTTTACATTCCATCAGCAATGGATGAATTTCCCCTTTCCTCACATCCTTGTCAGCATTAACTGTCATTTGTTTTATTGATCTTGGTTATTCTGACTGGTGTAAAATGAAATTGAATAGTAGTTTTGTTTCATATTTGCCTGATGGCTAAGGATGTTGACCATTTCTTGGTTTCTAGGCCATTTGTATTTCATCTTTTGTGACCTCTCTGTTTAAGCTTGTGCCCAGTTTTTAAATTGAGTTTTTGATTCCCTTGGTTTTGTGTTTTCAGTTCTTTATATATTTTAAGTACTAAGCCTTTATTGAATGTATAATGGTTATTTTTTTCCCAATCTGTAGTCTGTCACTGTGCCCATATGATGGTATCTTTTCTGCTTCATGAGATCTCATTTATTAATTTTTGTTCTTAGTTTCTGTGCTTTGGTGTCCATTTCCAAAACTGTTTTCTTCACTAATTAATTCAAGACTCTTCCCACTTTCTCTTCTATGAGGTTCAGGGTTTCTGGCCTTCTATTGAGGTCCTTGGTCTATTTGTTATTGAGTGTTATGTAGGGTGATAAATAGGGATCTATCTGCATTTTTCTACATGTAACCATCCAGTGTAAACAGCCCCTATTTTTGATAATGCTGTCTTTTCTCCATTTCTAAGTTTCCTTTTTAATACATATATACTTTAAGTCCTATGCTATAATATACAATTTAATTATATCCAATAAAAAGTGAAATTCTAGTTTGCTTTCTCAAAAGTTCTTGTACAAGCCTCATGCATAGGTGTCCCAACCCCATAAGGAAATGATGGGGAACAAGTGACTTCACTTTTTCCCTATACAATCTAACGTTCAAATATACATGGGTAATTGCAGTTAAAAAAAAAAACAGAAAATGAATGCAGGAACAGTTGATGTGTGAGGTGATATGCCAGGGCAGAAAGACAGTGCCACCTGGGGGATAGAAAAGCCAGGTGTGGTAGTCCACACCTTTAATTCCAGCACTCTGATTGCAATGGCAGGTAGATATCTGTGAGGTTTGAGGCCAGCTTGGTCCCCATAGCAAAGTCCTTACCAGCCAGAGCTACATGATGAAATTGTCTCAAATAACAACAACAACAAAAAAAACAAAGCAAAACAAAAATATTAGGCAATCACCATGTACAGACTTGCACCAACTAGGTTTGAAACACACCCCTCTTTGAAGTGGCACCTTAACTGATGTGCATTAAGACTTTTGTCCCTGTCTCAAGAAGACAACAAACAAACAAGCAAACAGAATTTCACAGGCTGTATAATGGGATTCTAGGGAACTTGGATGTAAAAGCACCCTAATCGTGTGGAATACCACCTCACTGACTTGAAAATAAACATGCAAAGGATTTTACTTTATAAAATCTGATCTTCAACTTGAAATTCTTGGATAACGGGTCAAGGCAAATGCAAATGCACACTGGAGGCTAATGTTACAATAGATTCTGATGTCTCGAAATACAGAGACAAAAGGCTCTTGGAAAATACAATTTCTTGTTTCCTGACTGCTTATATTTTTGCCCTGGCATCCCTCAGTGATGCCTATTACCAGAAACTGAAAGATGAAATGAATCCTTTCTTCTCCTATCCACAAATGAAAACAGTCTTTCTTGAAACTCAATAGACAAGAAATTGAGAGAAACACAAGCTTTATGATAAGAGCACAATTTGTGAAGGAAGTGGACAGTACAAGCTTAATTATTACCAAAACATCACAATCAAGTAATTAGAAGTTTTCAATATTACATGCACAATAAATAAAATAAAAACACATAATACTTAGCCAAGTGTGGTAGCATACATCTTTAATCTTGTCACTCAAAGGCTAAAACAGGCAAATCTTGGCATGTTTGAGGCCAGTTTGATTTACATATTGAGTTCCAAGGTACATGATAGTACTTTGTCTCCACAAAAATGGGGGAATGTTTAAAGGAAAACAAGAAGACATAAGGAGGGAAAGCAGGTAGACAGGGGAAGCTGGGCAGAATAAATATCACTAAAAATTTTCAAGTAGGCCATATAAAAATCTACTACTGCAGAAGCTTCCTCAAATATATCTATACAGGTCCATAAAATATGTCAAAACGGAGTAATTTTATAGCAGGATAATAATGTCCCCATAGGCTAACAAATAATAATCCCAGAGCCAGGGACTAATTGCTTTTGGAGTCTGTTGGCTAAAGACCCTGAAACACTACAATTTTTTACATTGCTATTAGTTACCCTCTAACAACTTGATGGTAAAACCCAGTTACTCAAGATGCCACATACATGAGGCATGGTACCTGCAGAAATGAATCTGGGATTGACCTGGACACTTCCTTGATACTAGCTAGCTTTCATTGTACTGTAAGGTGCTATCCAAGCTTACAAAGGAGAAGAGATAATTGTCAGTTATATTTTTGAATCTTGTGAGCTACAATAATGACTGGACAGGCAAGACATAGCCAGTACTGAAATACTGACACAAATGTAAAAAGAATCACAAACCATGTTTTGATTGGATTTAAAATCTATTCTACTAGATGAAACCCATATCTAGGACCCTTATCCAGCTAAGAACCATTTACTAGAAAGATCATAGGTCCTACAAAAATCATTGTACTATTATCTTGATAAAGTACAGAATATTAAACCAACTCCCAATGACCTCTCATTATACCAATAGATTAAGACATCTCTCAACCCTCATCAGAAAAGCTTAGCCATGGTGCAGGAATAAGAGACTGCAACATAGCCAGCCCTTAAATAAAACCTATATACTACATCCAATCTTCCAAAGGCTCAGTGATCATTGCAAAATAAGGAATCAGAAAGAGAGTAAGAGCCAGAGATGGTGGATGACTACAAGGAAACCGTTTCTTTTTAAGATAGCAAGCCATCACCATGTATGAACTTACAAAGTGTGTGATAGCATGCACAAGACCATGCAAGCATAACTAAGGAAAAAAATCCCATGATAAAGAGGGAAGTTGGGCATGGAATTCTACCCCTAGATATGAAGCTATTGGTAATTCTTAGCTCCTGGGAGAGAGACTGACAGTTTTATCTAAGAATATGCCATGAGCCGGGCGGTGGTGGCGCACACCTTTAATCCCAGCACTCGGGAGGCAGAGCCAGGCGGATCTCTGTGAGTTCGAGGCCAGCCTGGGCTACCAAGTGAGTTCCAGGAAAGGCGCAAAGCTACACAGAGAAACCCTGTCTCGAAAAACCAAAAAAAAAAAAAAAAAAAAAAAAAAAAAAAAGAATATGCCATGGGTAGGAGAAGGAGAAAAACATATATTAAAACTTCCAGATGTAAATAGCCTTTTAAAATACAATGAAATTTTCACTCTTTTCAATGAAAAATCCAAAAGTGAGTATCTATGAAAGAATATATAAATGCTAAGATTTTCAAAATTATTTTAGGAATTCAAAAATGACTTAGTGGTATCCAATAAATATATTTATTTCCTTATAGTAACACATTAAAGAAGAAAAAATTATTCTGTAGTATATAGGCATAAGGACATCCTTTTGATAAATGTCAATAGGCATATACAAAAGAGGTTCAAAAGTCCTGAAACTATATATATATATATATATATATATATATATATATATATATATAGTGTGTGTGTGTGTGTGTGTGTGTGTGTGTAGTTAGAGTTTTCCTGGTCCTGCCTGGCCCCACGGTCAGGACAAATCTCTCTCATCCGCCAGTCTTGTGGCTGCTCAGACCCAACTGAGTAAACACACAGAGACTTATATTGCTTAAAACTATACGGCCATGACAGGCTTCTTGTTATCTAGTTCTTCTATCTTAAATTAACCCATTGTTATTAATCTATACCTTGCTACGTGGCTTGTGGCTTACCGGTACTTTACATCCTGTTCCTCATCATGGTGGCTGGCAGCATCTGTGTCTCAGCCTTTCTGTCCCCAGAATTCTCTTTTCTGCTTGTCCTGCCTATCCTTCTTGCCTGGCTACTGGCCAATCAGCATTTTATTTATACAGAATGATAGCCACAGCAATATATATGAAATTATAATATAGCATATACTATTTAAATTAAAATTAATGACTTTTAAAGTCAAGAAAATAATAATGATAAGAAAGAAACAACTCAAGATAATATAGTGTCTATATAGAAGTTCCAAGCATTTCTGACATTTCTGATGCTCAACAAATACCAAAAATATAGCTAATTTACCCACCTGTACACAAGCAACAAAACATCAGGAAATCCTTTAAGATACAGCATTTATAAGAGGAACAAATTGTTAGTAATATCACATGGAATTCAACAAAATTTGTAGAGGTAGATTAAGAAACGTGAAAATGAGGAAAACCAGTATAAGTAGAGAAAGTCATTCTGTCCTTGTTTGGAATAACTTTTTCAGAGGGTGGTAATTAATTAATTAATTCAGCCAAATCCCCCAAAAATTGTTATGAAACCTGAAAACTTCAGTGTAAATTTAGGCAACCATGAAGATTGAAGACTGTTAGTGCAATAATAATAACAATATGGCCTCCTGTGTGGTACTAGAATTCTTCATATAGCAAAAGAAAATCAAATTAACATAGTAAGGTTATCATTATCATATTTTTATTAAAATATTTTAATATCAATTTAGTTCTAAATACCAATATAGCATGATAAAATTAACTAGCATGCACATCCAAAAATTGTATTTAAATGTATACATGCTTTACAACATCATGATAACTGGCCAGGAAAATGATATACATTAATTTGAGAATTGTTACATCTTGGGACAAAGAAGAAGGACTCAGATAGAGGTCGACCACAGTGTTGGCTTTGAGGAATGTCTTTTGTATTACAGGGTGTTCAGCAGTATCCCTGGGGTTGTCAAATGTACCAGGCAGGCAAGAGTAATTATCTCCCATCGAGAATCACTGAAGTAGACAAACTCTTTGGCATCAGTCCCCACAATGGATCAAAGAGGATCAGAAGAGAGATGTGTAAATAGGATGCAGGCATACCCAGGTCTATTCAGCAGGGTTAGGGAAGAATATTGTTGTCAAACACCACATTTTCTCTTTTTTATTGTTATTTTCAATATTAAATATGTCACCAGATGAAGTAGTAGTTAGCTTAAGTTTGAGGAGTGCTGCCCTGGTTCAGAATATGTGATTTTAGCATCATATGATTTTGTAACAGCTTTCAATTTTCTCCTGTGTCACTTTCCAAATCTCATATTTGTGGTGATGTATTGTGTCCACCAATATACTGTGTCCCCCAATAAAATTTACCTGAGAATCAGAGGAAAAGGCCTGCCTAGTAAATATAGAAGTCAGGTAATGGTAGTACATGCCTTTAATACTTTCACTTGGGAGGCAGGGATCTGTCTGGATCTCTGTGAGTTCAAGGCCACACTGGCGAAGAAAGCCAAGCATGGTGACACATGCCTTTAATTCCAGCACTAACCTTAGAGGTCTGGAGGTCTATAGAGACAGAGAGGAAGTGACAGAGCTAGGCAGAAAGAGGAAGTGATATAGTGTGGCTGAGAGAGCCCATGAAAGAACAGAACAGAAAGACATATAGGTGTGGATATATAGGAAGTAGCTCTTTTTGGAAGCTGCTGAGTTGGTGAGATGAGGTTAGCTTGTGGCTTTTCCTATTCATTTGATCTCTCTCAGGCTTTACCCCCAATTTCTGGCTCTGGGTTTTTTATTTAATAAGACCATTTAGCAATTTGTCTACACATATTCACAAACATTATGTGAATTAATTTACCCAGAGATGTTAGTTCAATGCCTTGTACATAATTGATGTTCATGTGTGAAGTTATTTTACCATTTTCAATGTGGATTTGTTCATAAACTTCCTAACATATATATCAGGAGTAATTCCATTTGTTCATGGAAGAACTCCTGATATATAGGTTAGGAAGCCATCATGATAACTTTAAGTATGGGCAGGAATTATTTTTATCTTAAATACCATCCATCAATAATCTACATAAGTAATATTAGTATTGACATTGAAACACAAGTATGAATTATTCTTAAAAAGTAATCATTTATTTAGAAAATTCTCAATAAACTTGTAGGGAAAAACAGAAAATAAATACAGAAATCAAAAGGCCAAGACACATTCAGAGAATGATCTCCTTCTTGATTCTTTTTGATTTATGTTTCATGTAAAAAAAATTATTTTGCTGGGCAGTGGTGGCTCATGCTTTCAATCCCAGCACTCAGGAGGCAGAGCCAGGCAGATCTCTGTGAGTTCGAGGCCAGCCTGGGCTACAGAGTGAGTTCCAGGAAAGGTGCAAAGCTACACAGAGAAACCCTGTCTCGAAAAACCAAAAAAAAAAAAAATATTTTAACTTTGAGCAAAATAAATCTTACTCATTTATGCAATAAGAAAAATAAGAAAATTCTTGATTAATTTGGAAAATTCAACTTAAAGTTATTATTAGAAGATTCACAAGAAAACTTTAATCAGACAAAGATGAGTGAATTATTTTTTCCAGATCTTCTAATAGGGTATTAGAGGAAGTTTAGTGCAAAGACACAGTGATGCTACAACTTAATTATTCTGTAATAATCTAGGACAATGACATCTTCTCATTAAACATTTTTGCTCCTCAGCCTCTAAGGTTCATGTTATATGAGCAGAACTTTGGCTTTTAATACTTACAATTTACCTCATATAACTGTGTCCATAGATCTCAACTCTATCATCTAGATTTTATAAATTCTTCTTTGAAGCAAGGTATGACATTTTGTCAGATGCTATGTCAGGGAGGCATCTGCCTATGGGTTACCTGGCTCCTCATTAGCCAAGGCTGAGTAGGAGCTGTGAAGCACTGTTACAGAGCTTTGGGCTGAGGCCAACATCCTTCTTTTATGAATGTTCCCCAAACTCAGGAATAACCCAAGATGTCTTCCTTTCTTGATTCTCTATTTTCTTCCCTTTCTTTTCATTTGTTTTTGTTTCTTTTTGTCTTGTTTTTTTCTTCTTTACTGTTTTCTCCTCTTTTATATTTTCTGTATTTTTTCTCCACTGTGCAGACACAACTGCAATTCTCACAAAATTATTTTCATGATGTAGAAAACTCAACATGAGCACAAAACTGATACTTAAAACCTATCCCTTTACTTAGCTCAAACAATAATCAGAACAAAATCTTAGCCTATCAAAACTAGCTTCAAAAACAAGGAACACATGGAGAAAGTCTACATTGAAAATGCTTGGTTACAACTTCAAACTATTCAATACAAGTCAAGTGAACTGGCAGGTATTGTTTATTACATTAAGTGTATTTCAGTGTGCTTCTGCATGTTTAAATGGTAACATCATCCTGAAATTCCCAAATTACATTTAAGTGTATCAATGTGATCTGCATAGAAATCTGACATCATCTATGAACCTGACATGTGATAAAGTTCAGTTCAAACAGCTTTGTGTAAATTGTCTGTAAATAAATTAATTAATTAAAACCAAGCAAATAAACAATAACAAAAATGCAGGACACAGATAACTGGTATTAACAATGAAAAGCTGCATGGTCAAGGAAGACTAGCTCTATTTTACAAGTCAAGTTGGGGCATTTCTCTCATGTTCCTTCATCAGAGAGTAGATGTAGATTCCCCAACCAAATTTATGAAACTGAAAAGCCAGTTTTGTGTGTTTCTAGACTCCTAGGTTGAAAATATTTCACTTTCATTGACATGTCTTTAGGCTACCAACTGAGCAGTGAAGAATGTTAAGAAAAAGTAATCCCATTTTCCTCACCCCTAACACAGAACCCAATTCCAGAACTCACACTTTTGATTTTGACCTTCATATGTAAATTTTCACGTGTGTGGCTGTAATACACAAGCTATATTTATTGATTTTGTGAGTAAAATGGCCAATGATCATGATTGTTTATTGTCAGTTTTAAGAATCCTGTTTAATATTTTATTTTAATGAATTCAGTATGTATTACATACTAACACTATTTTTAGTTAAAAATAAATAAATTGAAAATTTTTAATATTCTGTGATCCAAATTCAAGTTTTAAGAATAGATCACTACAAATCATCATTCTATTATTCCAAAATGACAGAAATCAAACTAATAGATTTTCTTAATATCAACAAGCTGAGGACATACTATTTATTTTTTTTAATTTGATTCCTCTTTAAGTGACAATATTAAAAGCCAAAATTTTTCCTCAGAAAATTTTTAAACATCACCATAAATTATATTAATCAAATGCATGATTTAGTCATAGTCTCCACCAAAGACAAAAAAAATGAACATACTTATAGAGAAAATGACAAGTATTAATATGTACGTTTACTAATAAATAAGCTGTATTGTATAAATACAAAGTTCTAACCTTAACCTCTTCGTTTACTGTATGATTCATAACATACATACTGGCAGGCAGAGGAAGGTGGATCTCTGTGAGTTCTAGGCCAGCCTGGGCAAGATATGAAGGCAGAACTGAAAAAAGGTACCAAGCTACATAGCTAAACATAGATAAGAAATATAGGTCAATTTAAGTGTAAGAGCTAGTCAGTAATAATCCCGAGCTAATGACCAAGCAGTTATAATTAATATAAGCTTATGTGTGTTTTCTTGGCAGAAGCGAGTGGGAGAGATTTGTCCCAACTTTCAGCTAGCTGGTACACAGGAAAACTTCCAACTACACTGTATGGCTTCAATCATACCTATTCTTGAATTATTTTTAAGGTTTAGAATGTATAGGTTTTATAATCTAAATGTAAAATATGTTTACCCTGTATTATAATGATTTATATGTAACAGCCTTTTCTTTCTTAGTACTTTCAACTCTTACATGATAATTTGAAGTTTGCAGTATTCACAAAATACACTTCTCTTGTGCTTAATATTAATAGCACTTAATAACCATGATCTGTTTCAGTCACATACACTAATGCAATAATTATGGGCTTACAACTTCCAGCAAGCAAAGGTCTTTTTGACATGCTGTATTTGGCATTAATCTGTATGTTTCTTAGCTTAGCATAAATTTGTATGCCAGATGCTTTCCTGTAATTAACACACTGGGAATTGGGAACAGTAGCTTTTGCTGGTAACAAACTACCCATCCAGTTGACACCTGTGATTTACACCTCTAACTCACTTGCAGTATATTTACATAATCAGTTCAATTTAAGCAGAGATTATAAATTCTTATATTTTTATAAGCAGTATCCCCTAAAGTGATTGTGAAAGTATATCAAGGTAAAATTTAATTTTTCCCCTTCCTTTTCTTTAATTAAAACACTTATCATGAAAGCACAATCAAATTATCCAATTTTACACATTGGTTTTAAAAGAAATAATAAGATATTTAACTCTCCTGGAATACAGATAAAATCATCAATTACAACTTATTGTAATTGCTTCCAGTATGTTAGAGTAACTTGGGGGTTATTATTTTGCCAGCTTTTTATGAGTATTGGTCTTTTGAAAAGGCTTAATTTTTTTATGTTTGTTTCTTTGTTTGGCTTGTTTTGTTTCATATGTATGGATGTTTTGTCTACATGTGTACCATATGCTTTCAGTGCCCTCAAAGCCCAGAAACAGGCATTAGATCCCATGGGAGTGGAGTTATAGGTGTTTGTCAGCATCCATGAAGGTGTTAGGAATTAAGTTCAAGTTGTCTGGAAGAGCGGCCAGTTCTCTTAACCATTGAACCATTTCTGCATCCATGGTTAAATGGGTTTTGTTGCTGTTGTTGTTGTTGATTCGGTGGTTAGTCAGTTTGTTGGTTTCCTATATCCATCAAGGAAACTGCAGTTAAAGATGTAGGCTGACTTGGCTAACTTTTCCAGCATCCTACTATATGTGAGGGTAGACTCTAAGACTTCATCTAAATCTACAACTTCTTTAGCTCAAACAAGGTATCTTCAAACTCAAGTAACTGTAGGATTTGGAAATATTTTCCAACAGCTGTATGAATTTTAGAGACTATTTAATCAAATATTCTACAAAAATTAAAATTTGAAAGATTTTAAATAGAATATTATGCAGTTTCTGATAATCTATACTAGCGCAACAATACTCTTTGAACTAAAACAAGAATATTATGAAAGTTTAAGAACATGCTTAAAAATCCCTTAGTGTACATTTTTTCACCGTATTACTTTGTATAAAAACCATAAAATCTTTCCTATAAAGAGATATTTTACCAAGATATAATGTTATATGATACAAATAATTCATTAATTGTGAAAGAAATTTTATGTAAATAAAGCCTTTTACGTTAACCTTGTTTCACTATTTTGGATTACTTTTCATTTGTTTCTTACTAAAATTAACTATTTGTAAATCCTTCTATTTATTTTTCTGACAATGTTTTTGAGATCATCAGAAGAAATAATAATTTATGAACCTAAGTAGGAAAAACATTCTTAACAAAACTATATTATAATTTCTTAATATATAATCACAGGGATTGAAGAGACAGAGTGGAGGGGAGTGTAGAAGCCAACAGACATACCAGCAGCCACTGGATGGGAATTTAAGGCCTGTGCTAAAGAACTTCAGCAGTGAAATTATATAGACTCACAAGATATAAAGAAAGATTAGAAGACAAAATTCTGTCCCCTTCTGCTGTTAGTGGTGGAGCTGGGGCTTCCAAGCATTTTTTTATAGTAAAAAGAAAATTTCTCACCAAAAATGAATCCCCACACACCACTTATTATATCTTTAGGAGTTTGGTATGGACTTATTCTCCCTGGCAATAACAGTATTTTCCGGCATTCTAGGCAATTTCATAATAGCTTATCCTTATCATTTTGGTTTAGGTAGAGGTGTAATTGAGGTAAGTATTTCAATAAATATAAGGAGCAAAAATGATTTTATTATTCTTAAAATTTTTAGTAATTCCTAAGTGAAGAAGAAACATCTATAATTACAAAAAAATTAATAATGCAGGCTATAAAATACTTTGATTTCTGGTAGTAAACATCTAGGATGTTAAATATTTAGAATGTAAAAAAATATATATAATGGTATATGTATCACAGAACACACAAAAGATGTGTCTATTTAAATACAAAATATTTACTCAGTTAAATATTGTCTAGAAGAAAAACTGAAGTTAAAATTTAATAACATATAGAAAGAATACAAGTGGGCTAGCTAGGACTTGCACTTCGTAAGTTTTAATTTGATAAAATATTTAAATATTTTAAAATTCTTGTATTCTTTATCTAGAGTAATTTTGCATATATTGTATATAAATACATCAATATAAATAGAAATAATAATTTTACTACTTTTCAAAACCACAGATCTTTTGTGATAGAGAAACTAATAAAAATATAATTTAGGGTATTTTACTCTGTAATTTTTCTAAAAGCAGTTTAAGCTATTCTTGAAAACTATTAACCAATAAAAATTCATTTAAAAAGATAACTTTTTCCTAAGTATGCATCATACTAATATTGTACTGCATTATTGAGACATCAGGAAAAATTGTATGACCACTCCTTCAGAAAATAAACAAGAAAAATATAATCTAATCATGAGTGAATGCATCATATCTGCTTGGTTTTGTACAAAAAAAGGGTTGCAAAAGAAATTTTCATTATATCAAATTCCTATAAGGTTTCCTTTGTACCGTTGTAGCTTGTGATCCACACATGAATATTAAACAGTAGGTAGCATGAACCAACAGGCATACCTCTGTCTTTTTCCGTGGATCCTCAGTCTTTGATATGTTTTCTGATATATTGTATGTGTCTCAATGAGGAGCATTCTTATTTTAGCTAATATATAAAAATGGTGAAAATGTATTTTTTCTGTAATTTTTTTTTAATTTATTTTAATTTATTTTGCAATACAATTCAGTTCTACATATCGGTCACGGATTCCCTTGTTCTCCCCCCTCCCGTCCCCCTCACCTTCCCCCCAACACCCCCCCCCCATTCCCATCTCCTCCAGGGCAAAGCCTTCCCCACAGACTGAGGTCAACCTGGTAGACTCAGTCCAGGTAGGTCTAGTCCCCTCCTCCCAGGCCGAGCCAAACAATCCTGCATAGGCCCCAGGTTTCAAACAGCCAACTCATGCAATGAGCACAAGATCTGGTCCCACTGCCTGGATGCCTCCCAAACAGATCAAGCCAATCAACTGTCTCACCCATTCGGAGGGCCTGATCCAGTGGGGACCCCTCAGGCATTGGTTCATAGTTCATGTGTTTCCATTCCTTTGGCTATTTGTCCCTGTGCTTTATCCAACCTTGGTCTCAACAATTCTCGCTCATATAAACCCTCCTCATTCTCGTTAATTGGACTCCCAGAGATCCACCCAGGGCCTAGTCATGGATCTCTGCATCCAGATCCCTCAGTAGTTGGATGAGGTTTCTAGCACAACAATTAGGGTGTTTGGCCATCCCATCACCAGAGTAGGTCAGTTCGGGCTGTCTCTCGACCATTGCCGGCAGTCTGTTGTGTGGGTATCTTTGTGGATTTCTGTGGGCCTCTCTAGCACTTTGCTTCTTCCTGTTCTCATGTGGTCTTCATTTACCATGGTCTCCTATTCCTTGTTCTCCCTCTCTGTTGTTGATCCAGCTGGGATCTCCCGCTCCCCCAAGCTCTCTTTCCCTCGACCCTCGCCTTTCATTACCCCCACTCATGTCCAGGCTGTTCATGTAGATCTCATTCCATTTCTCTGTCATTGGGCGATCCCTGTGTCTTTCTTGGGGTCCTTTTTTCCGGGTAGCCTCCCTGGTGATGTGAGTAGCAGACAATTCATCCTTGTTTCATGTCTAGTATCCTGCTATGAGTGAGTACATACCATGTTTGTCTTTCTGAGTCTGGGTTACCTCACTCAGGATGATTTTTTCTAGATCCATCCATTTGTCTGCAAACCTCATGATGCCATTGTTTTTTTCTGCTGAGTAGTATTCCATTGTGTATATGTACCACATTTTGTTTATCCATTCTTCAGTTGAAGGGCATCTGGGTTGTTTCCATGTTCTGGCTATTACCCAAAAGCAATCTACAGATTCAATGCAATCCCCATCAAAATACCAACACAATTCTTCACAGACCTGGAAAGAATAATACTCAAATTCATATGGAAAAACAAAAAACCCAGGATAGCCAAAGGAATCCTGTACAATAACACAACTTCTGGAGGCATCACGATCCCTGACTTCAAGCTCTACTATAGAGCTACAGTAATAAAAACAGCTTGGTACTGGCATAGAAACCGACATGTGGACCAATGGAATCGAATTGAAGACCCTGACATTAATCCGCACACCTATGAACATATAATTTTTGACAAAGAAGCCAAAAGTGCACAATGGAAAAAAGAAAGCATCTTCAACAAATGGTGCTGGCAAAACTGGATATCAACATGTAGAAGGCTGCAAATAGATCCATATCTATCACCGTGCACAAAACTTAAGTCCAAGTGGATCAAGGACCTCAACATAAATCCAGCTACTCTGAACCTGCTAGAAGAGAAAGTAGGAAGTAGTCTTGAACGCATTGGCATTGGAGACTACTTCCTAAATAGAACACCAGTAGCACAGACTCTGAGAGAAACAATCAATCAATGGGACCTTTTGAAACTGAGAAGCTTTTGTAGAGCAAAGGATACGGTCAACAAGGCAAAGCGACAGCCTACAGAATGGGAAAAGATCTTCACCAACCCCACATCTGACAGAGGACTGATATCCAGAATATATAAGGAACTCAAGAAATTAGACATCAAAATGCCCAACAGTCCAATTAAGAAATGGGCTATAGAACTAAACAGAGAATTCTCAACAGAGGAAACTCAAATGGCCGAAAGACATTTAAGGAATTGCTCATCATCCCTAATCATCAGGGAAATGCAAATCAAAACAACTCTGAGATACCACCTTACGCCTGTCAGAATGGCTAAGATCAAAAACACTGAAGACACCTTATGCTGGAGAGGATGTGGAGCTAGGGGAACTCTCCTCCACTGCTGGTGGGAATGCAAGCTTGTACAACCACTTTGGAAATCAATATGGCGCTTTCTTAGAAAATTGGGAATCAATCTCCCCCAAGATCCAGCTATACCACTCTTGGGCATATACCCAAGAAATGCTCAACCACACCATAAGAGCACTTGTTCAGCTATGTTCATATCAGCATTTTTTCTGTAATTTTAAAAGTTTATGATTGAAGGTGGCTTGTGAAATACTCTATAGTATTTTATTGTGCAAAGAAATAGGTCTAATTTTTATTATGGGGGTAATGGTGGATTTGCTGATTTATTTTGAAAGTTTAAACAAATTTATTGCTAAATATGTAGATTTAAAATGTTCAGAGGAAATTTGATATAAATGTTTTTATATCAGTTATGTAAAATATTGCAATCAATAAAATTCATGCCAAAATTTAAATATGTCTATTATATATTCTTTAATATGATCCTCAAATTCATATTTGTTACTTTATAAAATATCAAAAATTTCAACTATTCAAAGTATTAATGTCAGAAATTTAAAATGTTATATAAAAAAGTGTATGCACTGTATACTAGATTGCTTTCCTAGCCTGTTAGTTAATAGCTGGACTTTTTATTATTAACCTTACATTCAAAGATTAGCTAAAAGAAGGTCATGGCCTCAGTTAGCAGAAATATTGCTAGTGTTTTGCTTGCTTCATGAATAATTTATAATCCATTTGAGCTAAATGAACTTCAGAACACTATTACAATTAACATTCAGCTCTTCTATGGATTTGGCTTAACTCCCTGTAATATACTGTTTGTAATGAGTAGCAAGACACAATTTTCCATGGTATCTAACATGCCACCATGGATTCTAATATCTACCCTTTATTTGAAAGATGTCTTAATACATTCAAGTTATGTCTCCTTCATAAGAACATTGTAGGTGGAGAGAGCTCATCGAAGTCACTAAAATCCAGAAAATAATTTTAAAGAAACCTGAATTTAAAGTGGATAACTGTGAGAAACACAGTATTCATATATTCACACCAACAGAACTGTTAACTATAAGTATGCTAATAATTCTCTTGTTTCCCAAAAGTTTGTTCTCCTACACTAGAGGGGGGTTTCTATGACAGTTAAAAACAAAATAAAACAAAATAAACAAACAAAAAGCCACTTCACATCCCCTCTATCCGTTTTTACATGTCTTTTAAATCTATGCAAAGAAAAAAAGATAGGTCACATTTGAAACATAAAACTTTCATATAAATCAAAGCTTTCAATCACTTGATTATTAAACTATTATGCTGTGGTGTAGCAAAGACCAGACTATCAGGGGTTCTGAGCCATCTGATATGATTACTAGAAACTGAACACGGGTTCTTTGAAAGAGCAACAGATAGGATAACTGTTATCGACAAGCATTTCACATATATTTTTTCACTTGATTTTCATTTAGCATTCTATCAGTCACATAACCAACTGGCTATGCATGTGACAGCCATCCATGTGTTAACATGTATGTGTGTGCATGTTTGTGTGTGTGTGTGTGTGTGTGTGTGTGTGTGTGTCCATATGTGGGTTAGATATTAAATATACTACATGGGTGATTCTAATTTATTCCTGGGATTGTGAAGTAGTACTCTATAATAGCAATAATAAGGATCTCTCTCTGTCTCTCTCTCTGTCTGTGTGTGTGTGTGTGTGTGTGTGTGTGTGTGTGTGTGAGAGAGAGAGAGAGAGAGAGAGAGAGAGAGAGAGAGAGAGAGAGAGAGAGAGAGATGGTTTCAGTGGCTTTATGGATACTTTGCATTCTTGTATTACAAAGTCTGATTTTCCTACTCATTCATGTCCACCAAGTTTAATGAATATGAACATTCAGACCACCTGCTAATGGTCCTGACATTTACAGGAGCTCATGCAAGAAGTCACTGGGAAAAGTAAAAAGAATGAGAAACTCTTTTTGATAATATATTATTTTTCCAACCTAAAAACAAAATATTGAAACTTTCCTAACCCTGACTCATAAAGAAAATATCAGATATATTAATGGAGTGGTGTTTTAAGTGTTGGAAGCCTTCCAGGTTCAAGTTACAAAACAAATATCTTCTAATTGCTTTGCTGAAAAGCTTGTCATGGTGGGTACAGACACATCCTGCTCAGTCATAGGAACACATTAGAATCACCCAGAGGGTGTATTCTTAAAAAATACTTTTGTCTAGGATACCATGTCCAGAGAGATAATGATTTCATTGGTCCATTATAGATTTTTGTTATCACTATGATTTGAAAGTTTCCTTATGAGATTCCAGTGTTAAAATAGAGCTACAAGGAGGGACTTTGAGCTTACATTTTTATGAAAACTCTGGATTCAAACCTAAAGGGGAAAAACAGTCACCCTTTTATGATGGAGTACAATTTGGCAAGAGAATGTATTCAAACAAGTATTGTCATACTAGGCAAAACCGATTTAAAACACGAAAGAAGAAATACAAGACACTCCTATCTAGAAATGAAAGAAACTGAGAATATAAATATATCTTATAAATAAATTAATAAAGTATATTCTAGAAAATAGTTTGGATATGGTATGTATAAATTATTTGATAAGTACAGACTTAATACACGTACATATTATAGAATAGGAACTTAGTATGACAAACAAACACTGGATAAATATGTTGTCATCACTGTAGTTATTATGAAATTTAAGGTTGAGAGTATATAATCCTGTACACAGTTCATAGCAAAATTTAACTTAGCATAATATGATTTGGACTCAATTCATTAAGATGAGAAGTTCTCAAAGATTCTACAGACTCAAATTTTTACTTTACAAAGAATATATTAGGAAATCCAGAATAAATAAACCATTTCTTAGATTCGATTACTTTATTATCTAGTAAGAGTCAAGAAAAATAAATGTTGTGAGTTAAGAATATTTTCTTCTCAGGAAGTCTGGTAACTGTAATAGGTTGACAGAAAGTTCCTTGCCATTCATATCATGCATACACACACACACACACACACACACACACACACACAAATGCATATGCATATAGAACCACCCAACCCCACATAAGAAACCATAACACATAACATATATATGTGTGTGTGTGTGTGTGTGTCTGTATATGTGTGTGTGTGTGTGAGTGTGTGTGTACTTTTAAAAATAGACATTTATCTTATATTGTTTTTTCTACTGTGTTGAGTGAGAATTCCATTCATGTTTGATTATTGTTAGTCTGCTTGATTTTCTTTCAGTTTACTTGGTTTTAAAATCTTTAGTTGCCAGGCATGGTGGTGCATGTCTTTAATCCCAGCAATAGGGAGGCAGAGGAAGGCTGATTTCTGTGAGTTTGAGACCAACCTGGTCTACAGAGTGAGTTTCAGAACAGCTAAGGATACACAGAGAAACCCTGTCTCAAACAAAACAAAATAACAACAAACCTTTAACACTGTCACTCTTATGATTTTCTTAAAATTTTAACTTTCTTTTGGAGCAATCCTGAGCACAGCTTCAACCTATATTCCAACTCTGCTGTAATCAATAAACAACAAATCACAGAATGAAAATGACAGGTGATCTGTATTGCAAAAGGAATAAAGTTCATTGAGAGAAGTGGGTAATAAATATAAAGAAAAAACTATGTTCCTCGAAATTATGGAGAGAATGTAATGAATTAAGTGGATAGCTATTAATCATATTCTTGTGTACAAAGAACATTCAAATGCTTGCATTCTCTATGACAATATTTATTGACATTCTTTAAAAAATGTTCCGAGAAATCAATTGTAAAAATACAAAAAAAGTCTCTTATTCTCAAAACTGAACTTTTTTATGAGCTTCCAACAAAACTTGTAATCCATAACAGTGGGAACAGAGTTGAGGAAGAACTAGTAATTAAACAAGGGAAACTATACCCACACTGCCCAAGAAGACAGAGCATAACAGAAGACGTGATGGGAGAATCCTAGGGGAGCTATTGGGGTAGGAAGATACAAAATGAGATGAGTTGTGGATCAGAAGGGCTGGAATGAAAAAAAGGTAAATAAAATTTTAATGAAGTTATATGTATCAAAAATATAGCACTTGTAGTTGGTTTTCACTCAGTATCATTACCTTTTCCAAAGCTTTTGAGAAGCTAGTTGGCCAGACACTATTGTTAGTTATGGAGAGATCAGCAGAGACAATATACAAACTCCGGTACTGCCATTTACACTTTGATTAGAAGACATATCTTAAAGAATATATATGAGTAGAATATACAGAAGCAAAGGTAATTATAGATGTTGAGAAAAAAATAATTTTAAGGGTGAGACTTTAAGTATCAAGGTTTTTTGGTTTTTTTTTTTTTTTTGAAAAGAAAGCAAACAAGTATTATTTAAAAATTTTATCTAGGAAGAGTTCAGTGAAAAGCTGATTTTTGTTTTGTTTTTTGTTGCTGTTGTTTTGCTGTTTTTTTGTTTTTCCGAGACAGGGTTTCTCTGTGTAGCTTTGTGCCTTTCCTGGAACTCACTCTGTAGCCCAGGCTGGCCTCGAACTCACAGAGATACACCTGGCTCTGCCAACCGAGTGCTGGGATTAAAGGCATACAACACCACTGCCCAGAGTGAAAAGCTGATTTTTGAGTGCAGGACCAAATGGTGACCATTGATCATTACAGCAGCATGAAAATCACCTCAAATGATGCTTTCTACATGCAGACAACAAGGACAAAAACAAAAACAAAAACCTCTCAAAATAGAATCACTAATAGCCAGTGCTGATCTTAATATCAAAATGATTTTCTAGACATTAAAAAAAGTAATAACAAATTCCATACCCACAGCTCTAAAAGAGAAAATCTGAGCTTATTATGATTAACAGATTTCTACAAAAGTTAATTTTGATAATAAATGAGAGAAATTTTATTTGATTACCATTTGATATGATGAATTCAGAAAATTTATTCATCCAGGAGCATTTGGCAAAAAAACTGCTAAAATACAAACCCTGAACTTGGAACCAGAGACAAACCAATTCAGCTCAATATAGCTACAAAACCAAATTTATTTGGAACTTCTCCTTTTCTGTGGCCCCTTCCCTGGTGGTATTACAGAGGCAGCATGTTACTTTATGTATTACCATTTTACATAGTCATACAGCAAGACTCAGAAAATTTAAGTGCACCTCCCAACACATACAGCTAAGTCTGGGCAACTACACTGAAATCTGGGTTTCCTTATTACTAGTAAAATTTTGCTTCACACATTTACCAAATGAGTATAATTTGTTCAGCCACTATGTCAATCTAAACAAAAGCTGCCATATCTCAAAATGTGAAGATCCTGAGGGGTGGAGTAAGAGTAACCCTCATTAAGAAAAGGCATCCAAAGTTTGACTAGTGAGTGCTTTGTCAGCTATTAGAACATAAACATTCCCAAGCTGATTTCTAAGAATGATTAAGGTGTCCTAATTCAAACTCATTCAGTTTATGTAGGGTATTCAAAAACTACTGTAGCAGTCATTGGCAAAAGTATTAAAAAAAAAGACAAAGCAACTAGACTTCCTTGGATTCCAAGTTCAAGGATTGTTAGATATGATATTTTTCAGCTGGCACAAATATTGACATCGTCAAGAAAGAGCTGCATTAAGCAAGAGTTCCTGTCTTAGCTCCACTGATCACTGGAGAATGCTGACTGCCAAACTGCCCACAGTGTTCTCAAAAAAGTAGACATGTCAGCCACTGAATCAAACAGCTGTGAAGCTCATACCTGCCACCAGGGGCTAATCAAGAAATAACTGAAAGACATACCTGCAGAAAGTCAGGATAAATTGTGTTAGGAAATATTGGATTTCTATAAAATGTTCCCTTTATAGTTGGCAGGCATACCACGAATTGAAGTGCGCATGCTGTAAATAAAGTTGCATTTTCCTTAAACAGAAACTTTGACATGTTATAGTTCTAAATGAAACTCAATTAAAGTTCCGTTTTCATGCACACAATGCTTTGTTACTACCCTTAGAAAAGATTGTGTTCAAGTAGTATAAAACAATAGGAAACGGATAATAATGGGTCTATGTTTAAACACACTTTAACTTAAGATTCATGTGATGTTTTTATTTGAGACATTAATAGATAAGCAGAAACACACACACATACACACACACACACACAAATAATGATCATAGTTTTAACACAAGCTAGATATAGTGGTCACTGCACTCAACTATATTCGAAAATAGTATAAATGGAGATTTTGGTGGTGTTAACTGATATCTTAGATAAAAAGGACATTGTCTAGCATTTGCCACTGTAAATTTAGTGTTTTCTTAGTAATTATGAAATATTCAGGAGGAAATAAGACCATGTAAATATTTTCTTTGTGCCTAAATTTCATCTTCTGATAGGATACATGGGAGGACTTCACCTGCAAGGATTTCTACTACAAAATGGGTGCTTATAAAATATTTAACTTATATCACAATATTATCTCTTCTATCCTTCTTGCAGGAGAAATAATTCACAAAGTTAATATATTCTCATATTTTAAAAATTCCACAATAATCCAAATTTGGAACTTGTCGTATTTGAAATGAAGATAATAAGGAACTTGATTATCAGAATTTGTATACAAATATACATATAATAGACATGCCTATTCATATAGCTATAGTACATTTTCTTTGCATCTAGCTTATGAGGCCTTGGAGCAAGTACAGTGAAACAGTTTTAGCCACAGTTATCCCATCTCATTTACATACTTGAAAGACCTGAGTGATCCTGAAAGAATGCAATTTCTAGAACTGCACACAGACCATGTCCACCTGCCATTTTTTTGCTTTATTATTTCTACCAAGTGAAAATATGAGTGGATTCCTATGATGTGTGAGGAATACTTTTAAGCCCTATAGACACAAAAGTAAACAAGGTATCCCACTTCCATAAAGTGTGGTGCTTTATATGAGTATCTCTCCATTGACAGATCACAGAGCCAAGAGAAGACCTTCATCTCATCTTCAAGGCCCTCTCAGCAACCGTGTGGCCTGCTTTGCAGGTGGTGATATCAAAATAGCTTAGCTACTTTCTTGCAATATAAAGAGAAGTTGGGTGGGCTTTCACAAGAAGTTCTGTGTAGTTGTTTTTTATTTTTATTTTTTATATATATTTTTTTACTCTTAAGGGGCCTGCCATTCAGCTCCCAAATAAATACACAGAGAATAATTCTTAATTATGAATGCCTGGCCTTAGCTTGGCATGTTTCTAGCCAGCTTTTCTAACATAAATGATCACATTTCTCTTTAACTACATTTTGCCTCTGGGTTTTTAAACCTCTCTTTTCTCTATGTATCTTGCTTTCCTTCTTACTCCTTGGTTGGCTGTGTTCCTGGCTCCTGGCATCCTCCTCTCCTGCTCCTTTTCTTGTTCTTCCTCTTCTATCCAGCCTAGATTTCTTCTGTTTATTCTCTCTGCCTGGCAGCACTCACCTAGATATTGACCGTTCAGCTCTTTACTAGACCAACAAGGTATTTTGGATAGACAAAGTAACACAGCTCTACAGAGTTAAACAAACACAAAATAAAAGAATGTAGCATATCTTTGCATCACTAGACAAATATCCCGCATCATAAATAAATGTAACACAATCTTAAACTAGTATTCTACAATGTTCTGCTTTAAAATTGTAAGTTCGTGGCCGGGCGGTGGTGGCGCACGCCTTTAATCCCAGCACTCGAGAGGCAGAGCCAGGCGGATCTCTGTGAGTTCGAGGCCAGCCTGGACTACCAAGTGAGTTCCAGGAAAGGCGCAAAGCTACACAGAGAAACCCTGTCTCGAAAAACCAAAAAAAAAAAAAAAAAAAAAAAAAAAAAAAAAAAAAAAAAAAAAAAAAAATTGTAAGTCCTTGTCTTTGTTTTTGAGGTGGCCGAATTTATATAAACAGTACAGTAAAAGTCAATGAAGTTATACGGATCATAATTAATACAGAAGAAATAAAAAATAATATGCATACACTTAATGGAGACATAGGGAACTAATGTATTCATTTCTCCTTTAGTGATGCCTATCTTATAGATTCCAGATGTCTTTTCTATTTGAAAGAATAAATATGTCGTCTCATTTTTGAATAGTTTATTCAAGATTATATTCTTTAGTTATTGAATTTTTATATCTTCTTTTAAATAAGGTTATCTAAATGTTATTTTAAATATATTCTTGCAGTAGAAAATATTTAAGATTCTATTTTTTGGAATATATAAAAAATCAAAATAAGGTTCATAGTCCATTTGTTTACTCAACAGCCATTAATAATTAGTCTTTTCTTTCTTTTCCACTTTTTTTCTTGAAACAGGCTTTCTCTATGTAGCCTGTGGTGTGGTTATTCTTCACTACTAGACAACATTCCAGGTGTGAGCCACAGAAATATTTTTATGTCATGTCATATGTAAACTTCTACTTAAAATCATTAGCAAACTGGACATGGACATTAGTGGAGCAAAGATGAATGAAAACTAAGCCCATTAGGAATATCAAGGCACATTTCATCATAAAGAGAAACTAAATAAATGGTTACTGAAGATGCAACTATTAGAGTATATGATAGAAAGACTCTGAGATAAAAACTATCCTTGCTCAAAAATGAACAGCTATTCTCAATGGCTCAAACATGAATTCATGATAAGGATTTGACATATGAAGCTGAAGGGCTTAGCAGAAGACCCAGGAAGTGCTATTGTGCTATGGCAAAGAAATTCAATTCATACTGACAGTGCAGGGCTATCCCTGGACTGTATGGGATGTGAGAGTTACTGTTTACCTTCATAAAGACATATTAGATGCAGTATGAAGAGTTACCTGGTATTAAGAGCCATTCATAAAACAAACATAAAAGCCTATGTGGAAGCTACACAACCCTGGACTTAGGTAAGACTAATCAACAGAAAGGGAACTGAATTTATGAGACACTGAGAGATTTTAATGATATATGGAAATTGGTCCAATTAGAGTCCAGGTGGGAGGATGGCGGCTCCTTTCCCCAATACAGGGAAACACAGAAGAAAGAGTCGATTGTGGGCTTAAGGTAGGAATAGCATAGATAGATAGATAGATAGATAGATAGATAGATAGATAGATAGATAGATAGATAGATAGAAAGATAGATAGATAGAGATATAAATATAGGTATAGATAATAGATATAGTAACTATAGTAAATGTGTTCAGAATGAAAATAGAAGGGTTGGACAAAGCAATAATGCTACCCAACATATTTATTTTGTATAAGAAAGCCTGTCAAAGGCAAGAAATGTAAAGCAGTCAAAGGCAAGAAATCCACAAAGCAAGATGGTGCCAGAGAGGGTAATGGGTGGCCTAGCACAAAGGGCAATATATGCAATTGAAGCTCTTCAGCACAGTGAGCCAATGACACTGTTTACCTTAACAAAAGCAGTCGGCAAAACAAGAAGAAGTAGGTGAAGATAAGAGGAACAGTAGTGTCAGAAACCATAGTGGGAGGAATGCTGCGTGCAGATGGATATGAAATTTTTTTAACTTTGTATTGATTCTTCGTGATTTTCACATCATGCATCCTAATCCCATTCATCTCTCCATCCCTTCACATCTGCCCTCTGCCAAGGCAACCCCTCCCAAACAACAAATAAAACAAAGTTAAAAAAAAAAGAAGAAGAAAAATCTCATCATAGAAGCTGTAATGTGACACAGTGAGTCACACAAGATATCTTATAGTCCACGTATCTCTGCTTGCAAGTATTCATTGCAAAGACTCCTTGGTCTGGTTTGAGGCCTCTGGGTTCTGATACACTATCAATACTGGGCCCTCACCAGGACTCCTTGTGGATAATCTGTTGTTATGCTGTGCCGTGGAGACCCTGCAGCTTTGGATCTGAAGGATTCTTCATGTGCTCCAGCAGAACACAGATGTTGTGGATGTTAGGTAGGCCAATTCATAGCCCTGGTTCCTCATCACTAGGGTGAGCTCTCCAACACTGTCCCACCTAGTTCACCCCATGCAACAAGCAGCAAGGAGTAGGGCCAGTTCTTCTGAATTGTGAAATAAATTATTATTTCTTCTCTAAGGGAAAACTAATGTATTTGAGAAGGAAGTGTAAAATGAAACAAAAAGAAAGGTGGGCACTTTAGTGACTCTGTAATCAGATTTTGGGCAAAACGCAAAACATACAAGAGATGAATTCTGGACACATAAAAGACAACATAAATTGGCCCCGGGTCAGAGTGCAATGGGGAATTAGGAGAGGTATGTCCTTTTACAACACAACAGTGGAAATTATCCAGATGTCAGTTAGGAAACCAGTCATCAACAGGATTAAAATGAGTAATCATAGTAATAAGACACAAGACACTTAAAATATGAATTGAATAGCTGAGGAGCTAATTTAATTTATTTTCATCGTGTGTTTTCCCATGATGAGTATATATGTGTCTGTTTATTTGTATGTGTCTGTGTTTACAGATGTGTCCATGTATGTATGTGTCTATGTGTATATTTGTGTGTGTATGTATTTTGTGTATGTGTGTGTGTGTGTGTGACATGAAAGACTCCAAAGGCAATAGGGTAATAGTAGTTGGGGAGAAAGAGAAAGCTTGACAGTTGACAATTAACGATAGTAAGGGAGCCAGGCAATGGTGGCCTTTAATTCCAGCACTCTAGAGGCAGAGGCAGACAGATCTCTGTGAGTTCGAGGCCAGCCTGGTCTACAGAGTGAGTTCCAGGACAGGCACCAAAATGGCACAGAGAAACTCTGTCTCGAAAACAACAACAACAATAATAATAATAATGGATTAAAAAGTTGTAGAGTTCAACTTGAATTATTATAACTTTTAACTAGTTTTGAAATTTCTGTTATATGAGCTCAAATGTGGTTTAATAGAGCTTTTGATTTAAAAATCATGTATATTAATTATAAAGGTAATGTCTGTTTCAAATTGTCTTGTGTCTCTACTACAATACACTGGTAAATAATTATGAAGGTAATATAATACATAGTGTTTTCTTGAGGCTTACATTTCATTTTAGAAGAAAATACAAAAGTTTAAATGTCATTTCAGCTACTCACTGTGAAGTTGGAACCCATACACCGATGAAATGTGAGAGAAGTGGAAGTGGGTAAGATCATGGGATAAGAACAGCTTCCTTTAAGGAGCAAGTCTTCAGGTGGATTGCTAAAGGAGCCTTTGTTGAAGGTTCTGTATTCACTCAGCTTTTCTCTTTTAAGTAATATGGAAATGATACATTTCCATCTTTTTTGAAGCAGGCATTCCCTAGTGACTTGACTTGGCAACTACAAAGTGAAAGTAAACGATTGATGTGTATTGTTTCCAATGAACCCTCACCAGCCAGTGTATGATTAGTTAGGTCTCCACCTCATTGTGGCAGTGGTTGGGGATCTGTGCTTCCCATGTAAGTCAAACTTGAAACTGTATTCTGCAGAAATGGTAAAACTTATATTAAATCATTAATATTTTCAGAATGATTTTAAATTCGGCAAAGCCCAGGGCACCTTACTGAAGTATGAGCAAGATAGTAAGTGAACCACTATCTAACCACGAAGTCATAGAAATGAAGTTATTTCAGGAAGGGGCAGAGGACACAGTGGCAGGAACAAAACATACCCTCATTGCAGCCTTGAAGGTTTGTGCATCAGTGACACTGTCTGTAAATTCTATTGGTTACTTGTAACAAATTCAATGTACATTTTAATAAATTCTGTATATGGACTAAGTGAAGAACTTCAGTGTAAATATGTAAAACAAGTATTTATAAAATCAATACACCAGTCATTGTGTTATGCACTTATACACACACACATACACTCACACACAGTCACACACAGCTTACCTTTTTCTCAAAAAAGCATAGAATATTCTAAGCTCTTGCTAGATGTATGCTTTGGAAATGTGTCTTTTTCATTCCCTAGGTTGCCTTTTAAATCTGATGGTAGCTTGTTTTGTTATGTATAAATTTTAGTTTCATAAAGTTTGATTTATTTGTTGTATTTCTACTGCTTATAATTTTGGTGTCACAGACAAGGAATCATTTCTGGGATCAAAATCATGAAGCCCTTTTCTTGTTTCCTGGCTTCCGGATTTCTAGCCTTCAACACATTTGGAGTTTTTTGTTGTGCTGGGTAGAAGACTAAACACAACCTCATCCTTTTACATGAGGGTATCAGTTTTCTCTGTTGTAACAGCTGAAGCACCATCCCATCCTAACTGTGTTTGGCATCTTGTTGAAGGTTTGTTTCCACATTGACTCTTCTGTTCTATACATGTTGTTGTTATGATAGTAATTTTCGTACACATTTGGTATCACAAGGCATAATGTCTCGGGTTTTGTTATTTAATCGTGTTATTTTGGCTATACAGAGTCATTAATGGTTCTAAAATGATTTTAGAATTGTTCTTACTGTTTCTCTATAAAATGACACTGAGATTTTGATAGGATTAATTAAATGATATTTGTGAATACCTTTGAATATAATGAACACTACATAACTGATGGAAATTTGAATCTGGTTTTAAATGATTTCAAAATGTTTTGTACCTTGCTGCATGTTTCTCATCTCAAGTTTACCTCTAAACATTAATTTCATTTGGTGCCAAACAATACTGTTTTCCTAGTTCAATTTTCTTCTTTTTAGTCCTTAAAAATAAAACTAATTTCTGCAAATTGATTTTGCATGCTGAAACTTTATCAAATGTAAGTCATTAATAATAGTTGGTTAAGTTTGTATGTGTATGCATGTATATATTGAGTGCATACATGTGTGTTTAAGACTGTATGTGTGTTTACACATATATGTGTGTGTGTGTGTGTGTGTGTGTGTGTGTGTGTGTGTGTGTGTGTGCATGTACATAGTCTGTAGGGTTATTACAATTAATGATGCATTAATGTCTTTCATCCTTAAACTTCTTAATAATTTCAAATAAATATTTAAAAATAAAAAGATAGAAGTAATTGTAAAGAAGATATTAATCTTATATTTAATATATTCAATGCATCAGTTCTATATTTATATGTAAATGTACTTCTAGTTCATTTGTACGCATAGCTATAGTTGTATTCATAGATACAAATGTATGCAGATTTACTGGACATTCTTCCTTAATGTGTAATGGTAGGAGAGTTAATGGTAAATAAACAGACTAGAAAGACAGAAGAGGTTTTTGATTTTCAATTTGGAATTCTCAATGATATAAACATTCTTCCCAATGAATTCCTAATGAATTCATTTCTCCCTTTGTGTATATACAAACAGAATTTGAAATATATATTTACAGTGACATAAAGGTGTGCTAAGATGAATAACCTTAATCAACATAGGAGAAAGAAACTAATTTTTATTGGTTATGAAGTAGAGACTCTTGGAGATATCTTGGAAGCTCGTATGTAATCCTTTGTGTGTGGGGGGAGGGGGTGGTAAATTCTATAACCACGCAGGATGAGATGGAACTCAGTAACTTCAAATGGATATGCCCCCTCTGTTACAGTACATAATACATGCTATCTTGTAACTTAAAAATGTGTACAATTTTCCTGATAAATTATTCAATTTTGATAATGATAGTTAAAAAATATATATTATAAATTACAACAAAGGCTCAGTGTCTTTTAAATACCAGATATGCAAACCATATGAGGAATATGACATATGTTCTTTCACCTGTGTTTACACACATTGGTGAAGTAATTGATATTTACTAATTAGATACAAAAAAGGAAAATTTTACAAGGGAAAACTTAAGCACCATGTATGGCAATCAGCCCATTGTAAATTGGGTGTGAAACAAAGAAGTTTCATGTGTAAAGTGTAAATGAGCAATTCAAAAGGAAATGCATGTAGGGTTTCCAAGGTTAAATATTATGTTGAGATCATTCACAACTGTTTTCCATAATACTTCATGGAAAATAAATATACAACTCAATTTTAAATATATAAAGAAATGTATACTTCAAAATAATTAAAACAAATGCACTTGGCTGCTACATGAGGAGGAGTGGCCAAAGAGGACACCTTGCTAACTTCTTTGGGGGTGGGCAGATATTTTTAACGGTTAAGAAGAAACTTGAGCCCTTATCTCCTATTTTCAGCTAACTCTTACCTCTCGTTTCCATCCTTCTGATACTACAAATCCAACAGCATTCTCACATTGTCAAAAGAGAAACTTGAAAGGGATCTCATATGGAGAAAACAGTTAGATAAATTGTGAGGACAAAATGGCAATATAAAAATATCCTCTCGCACTTTTGCCAGTATACAGCAAATCTAGGTCATTCTATTCAGTGGGAGAAGTTATTAGAGGATCTCCGAACTCATTTCCTTCACTGAAACCTCAGGCCCACAAAACTAAATGATCCATGAATTCCCTTTGGGAAAGGTATCATGCCCTACACAACCAATTAAACATACGTGCACTATTCTGAAGAGAACAAAGATATGAACATTTAATGTTATAAATGTACCTTAGGGAATTCAATCAAGTGCTTTAGTCATCTAGAGACATAAATTGAGCCACTATCACTATAAATATCATCTTGGAACTAAGTCACATATGCCTTATAGTTGCAATTTTTTACTTATAAACAGATGTATGGTGGACACATTTAATCCCAGCACCTGGGAGGCAGAGCCAGGCAGATCTCTGTGAGTTGGAGAACAGCCTGGTGCTCAGAGTGAGATCCAGGACAGGCACCAAAACTACAGAGAGAAACCCTGTCTCAAAAACAAAAAAAAAAAATGTATTATTAGGCAGGGGTAGTGTGTCTGTCTGTGATTATATGTGTCTGTGTACATGTGTATGAGTGTGTGTGCAGATCATCATAATATTGTGGGATCAGGGAGAAATTAGGCATTCATAGATAAAGATGGTACATGACTTCACTTGGCTAAAGATGGACTCTTTGTAAATTACTGTAACATCATCTCTTCACACTGAACCTCTGTATACTGGGGAATCATAGAAAAATGTTGCCATTTTGAGATTCAAACTTTAAGAGAACCCTGAAGCAGTCATTCTTTGTACATAAATGTACATAGCCAACTGCTCTAAAGCCTCTAGACAGTAGGATATAACACTCTTGACTACAATGTCCTCAGCTTTGTGGTTCTGGACATCCAAAGGCTTCCTGTCTGGTTGAGCTTATATATGACAATTCACAACTTTTGTGCAACTTCTGTGAGGCCTGTATTGAATGCTAGAAAAGCTGCTTGCCTTTTTAAAAATATCCAACACCATCTGTGTAATTTTAAAAAACTTGAACTTTATGGGGAAGTATAATTCATATTTACCTATGTCAGAATGCTTGAAATCTTGCTGTCTAAATTAAACAGTGATATAGGTAATTACAAACTTAAAGGAAAAATTTCAGTGAAAGACACTCTTTCTTTATTATTGCTAATATTTTAATGGCATATAGGCATTAGGTTTCATAGGACATTTTAAAACATAAATTGTCTGTGTTGACAGTAGTTGTTATATTTTTACTCTTTTCACTCTTTACTCTTTTGGGGGGCCCACCAACCAACTCCCAATTAAATCACATGGAGGCTTATTCTTACTTATGAATGCCCAGCCTTAGCATGGCTTGTTTCTTGCCAGGTTTTCTTAACTTAAATTATCCTGTCTATCTTTGCCTCTGGGCTTCTACCTTTCTCTACTTCTGTATACCTTTCTTTACTTCTTACTCCATGGCTTGCTGTGTAGCTGGGTGGCAGGTCCCTGGAGTCCTCCTCCTTATCTTGCTCCTCAAGCATTTTCCCCCAGATTCTTCTTCCTATTTATTCTCTCTGCCTGCCATCCTTGCCTATCCCTTCTCCTGCCTTACTATTGGCCATTCAGCTTTATATTAGACTAATCGGGTGTTTTAGACAGGCAAAGTAACAGCTTCACAGAGATAAACAAATGCAACATAAAAGAATCCACTGCATCTTTGCACCATTAAAACAAATGTTCCACAGCATAAACAAATGGAAAACATCTTAATACAGTATTTCACAACACTTGACCCTTCTCCTGAACTCTTTGTCATCACATTCCCCGTCTCGTACTCTTCCATTCATAGAAATCCCTTTGAGCCTCATGTCATATATGTTGTTTTACACTCTCCTCTACCTCAGAAACTCCTTTTCCTGCTTGTAGTCTCTTTCTAGTATCATGTTATATAACAGCATTCACACCTACTTATGCATATATACATATGTGTGTGTGTGTGTGTGTGTGTGTGAATATGAAAAGTGGGATCTGATTATGAGAGAGAACATGTAGCATTTGTCTGTCAGTCTGGGTTGTCTCATCAAGGGAATACAATACTATCTGCATCCATCATTTTAGTGTAAATTTTATTATTTCATTTTTTACTACATGCATATATATGTACCTCATTTTTATTATCCACTTATCTATTGATGGATATCTAGGCTGTTTGCATTTCCTTACAAGTGTCAATATAGCATCAATAAGCAAGGTTATGAAAATATCTCCTGTAGGATGTAGAGTCCTTGAACATATGCCCAGAAAGAGTATAACTGTATCACATCGATCTTCTGTCTTTAGTTTTCTGAAGAACTCCACACTGATTTCCATAGTGTCTACCCTAGTTGCCTTCCCAGCAGCAGTGTGTAATGGCTTCTCTTCTCAACATTCATGACATCCTTTGTTGCAACTTGTATACATTTAACTCCTAAAACTATTAATTATGACTTGCTGAAAAGATCAAATTCAATATGAAGAATCATTTAGTCTTTGTACTTAGATATATTTTCTATATGCTATTAGAAGTTTAGTGAATTTTAGTCTTTAGAATTTTGATTCTATCTATCAACCTTCCATTTTGATTATTTTAAGCACAGTAAAACTAAACAAAAATGTTATAACTTTTAATAACATGAATATAAATATTTATGGTATAAATAAACTAGCCTTTGTCTAAAAAAGTATTTCTCCAGAGGTGCTAGGTGCTGACATATTATTTTTATTAATGTTCTGTGAAAAAGCCCATAAATAAAAGTAGAATGCAAAATACCAGTTTAGAATCATTTTTTTTCTGATTAAACGCCCCTCTTACAGCCAAACACCTGCTTTGTGGTTGATGCATGCATAATTAATGTAGCCTAATGAATATGTTTCATCAGAATCTAACCACAGCCGAAAAGTCAAATCAGAGTGGTAAACTTTGCAAATGATAACATTTGGAAGCATACAGTGATATTTAAAAATCTATCTCACAGCATTTTAGATAGAAAGACAGAGTACCCAGATTGACAAGCTCATGTATAGAACCAAGTAATAATTTTTATGATTTACTAGTGTACAGGACTTCATCCAAGATTCATTTCATCAATACCCACATAGCTTCTCTGAATTCTCCAGCAAGCATGCATATTTCTTGCTTGCCTTGACATATTAGATATCACCGACAAATCACCTACCCTAGCCACACTTCTGCTCCCGGCCCTGCAAGTCTCCTGTTGTTTCTTCTTGTCTTTTGTGTTCTCCACTTATCCATTCCTTGCAATCATGCATGAACATATTTATCCCCCTTCCTCATGTCAATCTTATCCTTTTCATACTGGTAAGTAGTTAGAATGCTAAGAAAATTGTGTGGGTGAGGGGGTCATAAATTTCCCCCAGTATTTTCAAGTACAATAATATGTCCAAAGTAAGTAAAAAGTGAGTAGGTTGCTTCAACATATTTACTTACAGGTAAAATTTTATGTAAGTAGCATATGGTACTAATGGCAACCAAAACATAAGAATCATGCTAGTAATTTTGATTTCAAAGGATCTTTTCTGTTTATTTTATGTCACTAGTTCGATGTCAAATGTCCCAAGAGGCTCATGGTGTTTGAACCTTTGACTGTTCAACTGTTTAACTGAAACCTTTCCAGCTTGAGAAGGTTGTGGAATCTTTAGGAGGTGGAGCTTCCTGGGAGGAGGGGGATTCCTGAGGTCGGGTCTTGAGAATTAAGTGAGATCCCAAGCCCATTTTTCTCCACTTATTGACGACTCATGGCATATAATCAGCCACTACACATCCACTGACATAGCCACACTGTTCCAGTCAACAAACTTTCTCTGCCATGATAGACTGTATGTCCTATCCTGCCAATCTGCCATGATGGACTATATATACTATACTGTCAGCCCAACATGACGGACTGTATATCCTGTACTGTTAGCCTAACATGACAGACTGTATGTCCTGTACTGTCAGCCTAACATGATGGACTGTATATCGTATACTGCCAATCTAAATAAACTTCCCCTGATAAAGCTGTGTTATTAGGCATTTTGTGAACCGATAAGGAAAGTAACTCTGAAACTGGAAGTCAATCACTTCTGAATGTTAACTAATGAATTTGAAATGTCCTCTTCCATGCACTTAGACTATCATGAAACAATGCTACAGGTTGGGTGATTACAGGAATCTTTTCTCTCATATCTGGGGACAGAAGTCCCACCTGAATATCTCAGCATAGGCACTTAAAGGTGAGGAGTGACTCTGTGGCTTATAGAATGGCTCCTTTCCTCCCATTCATCAGGTCATTTCTCCGTGCGGCCTACAAAGATTCTCCGCCTCCAACTCACTCATTCCAAACAAAACCACAATGGGATTTGTGCCTTTACCTTAAGTGTTTGGATGGGGCACAATATTACCAGCAGATTCAGCCTGTCTTGACAAAGCAAAGGTGGGAGAAGTAGTCAGACCAGTGCCTCCCCAATTTATTTTTTTTCAGAGGAAGGAAAAAACAAAATGAGCATACCTAGAGCAATACTTGTAAAATGGTGTGGTGCGTTTTCATTACAAGATACATAGACTACTTTCAAAATCTTATCTATTGCATGTTGAGTTCTGCATCGAAAGTTTTATGTGAAAAGAGACAAATAAAAAACAAATAAAGAAGAATGTTTTGAAGTCTTAGCTCTATGGATAATGACATAGAGGAAAGAGAAATCTCCATGTGGGTGCACGACAATGGAGCTGCTATGGTGTATGCGGAGTGCACTGCAGGAGGGTAGATTAGAAACCAGGTTCAGAGTCGAAGTCCTGTCATGCAGTCAAATACTTTCGTTTCTATTATCAGGGCATCAGTCCATACTTCTTTCAAGGAATACTGTCAGAGAGCAGAGTTATGATCATGGCAGCTCTGTCATCCCACCAGAACAAAAGCTGAGCATAAACACAAAGTACATTTATCTTCCTGTGATCCTCAGAACTAAGTTATCAAACTGTATAAAATAAATATTTAGAGTGTTTATAGTCCCAAAGTTCAACAGGAAGCATAATAATCATAATAAATTAGAATAATCTGTATATATATTTAACACAATTTTCTTAAGACAGCTCTTGCTTTAATGTGATACAGAAACTCTGAGAATGGTAGAGAGGTCTCTCTGGGTTTAGATCCTAGTCTTGCTTAAAACACTTGATCAAGTGGTTATTGAACACCAAGTACAAACTGCAAATAATGTGGTGTGAAATTAACCTCACAAGTACTTAGGAAGATTCCAGGATCTAATCTACAAGATTTTCTATAAGCTTTCTAATCACCTAGTTTGATAAAGATTTTGCTTATTGCTTTAGTTGGGGTACTCATTATCTGACTTAAGCTTCTTTTCTTTTTTATATTTTGTTTTCTGTTTGTTTGTTTGTTTGTTTCAAGACAGGGTTTCTCTGTGTAGCTTTGGTGTCTGTCCTGGATCTTGCTCTGTAGACCAGCCTAGCCTCGAACTCACAGAGATCCACCTGGCTCTGTCTCCCGAGTGTTGGGATTAAAGGCGTGCACCACTACTGCCCAGCTTCTGACTTAAGTTTCTTAAAGGAAAAAAAAAAAACTTTGTGAAACTATAACATGAAAACATATACTCAAATATTATGTCCACATACGTGGGAAATTGGAAGCATGATACCAATGATCTATAGCATTTGCCTAAATATTTGGTTTTCAGCCACAAAAAATAAATTAATATAATACAAAATCCCAGAAAATGTTGTCTGACGCAAAGCATTTGATTTGTGTGTTTGTGCTTATATTTAGGTAGCAAGGGAGGAAGCTGAGTCAGGAAAACAAGGCTTTATAATCACACTTTCCTTTCCACTTTTGCCTTTCCAACTGTTCTCTCACTTGGCATAAAGCTAAGTTTAGTTAACAATCAACTGGAACTGAGTGCATGCTCCTAAGACATTGCAACTCAATATGTAACCACTAACCACACATGGCTGTTCAAGTTTAGAATAATTTAAATTAAATGGTGTGAAACATTCATCCTTAGAGCATTGACCACATTTCAAATGCACAACAAACACTTGTGTCTGGTAGGTACTATAACAGATAGTAAACACTGGAATATTTTTGTTGGCAATGAGACCTTTTTTGCAAACATTCATCTAAGATACAAATGTACATAGGGAAAATAAAAGGGCACTATCGCCTGTTTGTCAATAAGAACTGAGAGTTTTAAGATAGAAATAAAATTATGGAAAGTAAATTTAAGAAGAACATTATGTGCAAATTCTGACAGTTATAGCTTGGGCATATTTTGAAGACAGGTACAAGGAGTATTCCTTTTTAAAGCTGTGAACATATAAGAGGGTAAATTTAAATATAAATTTAATTTATAATTTTATTGGCATTTTAAAAACTGCCAAAGTCATCTAATGAGGAAAATGATATATTTAAATACAAACAAGGTTTTAACAAGCAGTGGATGAGGCATAAAAGTCTCTGTTTCCTCCTGCAGAAGTTGGACATTCTGCTGTTCATTTGTAGTTAATTCTGATAAGTTAGGATAAACTGCCATCCTATCTCTTCTTCTTAACTCAATTCCCTTTCAACACTGTGTAAAGAGTCTTTCAAACTTTAAGACAATCAATTTCCTTATCCTTCATTTACTGGCAATGGTGGTCGAGGATTCTTACAGACACAGGAGTCTAGTAGATGAGAAGTAATTTATTGACTAACAGACCCTCAATGATAGTCACTTAGATTGAGGGGAAAGGCTGAAGCAAGTAGGCATTGTCCATCACAAAGTCACATGACCTACTTTTTCATGCTGATTCAAAAGTCAGAAAAACAAGGGGAACTTGGGCCAGAAAAACCTATGCTTTACCTGCTACATTTCATCCACTTTCTCTATCCTACTGTTATGTGTTCCCTTTAGTCTTCTACAAGAAAGGCCTTTTATAAGTGTACATTTGAGAAGCATCTTTATTTACTGACCATAGTTCTCACCAACATGACTTGAGAAAAATAAATCAGACAAAAAATAAATATAATTTGAAAGAGGATTGTTTATCACAAGGCTGCAGTGTGCATAGAGAGAAACTAAGAATAAACAGTTCAATTGATTCCAGGTTGGCTATTTCTCTTGCTCTCTTTAACATGAGTAAATGTGTTCTAAAGCCTAATGATGCCTCCTGATAGAGAAGCATGAGTATTCCTAACTCAGGAAAACCACTGATAGTGTAAAGAACAGCCTCCTGAAGAGCAGAGAGACAGGAGACAAAGTAACAGGACATAGTTCCACCTAGGGAGTCTGCCATCAGATTTTATGCAACATTAAATGCAATTTATGCTTTCATGAACAAACAGAAATCTAAAACTGTATGTAACACAAGACAGTTCCTCATCAGTTAGGTGGACTAGAAAGAAAATCTGACGCCAAGAAAAGTCATAAGTAGCATGTGGACTGCCATAAAATATCAAAAACTTTGGGATTCACAATGAAGTAGAACTGTTTGTAGACTGTTGTGGAGAAAGAAGTCATTCTAATTGCAACAGTGCTGTGGGATGGTCTGTATGTCAAATGTGTTGCTGATTGGTCAATAAATAAATCACTGATTGGCCCATGGCCAGGCATGAAGTATAGGCGGAACAAGGAGGAGAATAGAGCTGGGAAGTGGAAGGCTGAGTGAGGGAGACACTGCCAGCTGCCATGATGACAAACAGCATGTAAAGATGCCGGTAAGCCACGAGCCATGTGGCAAGGTATAGATTAATGGAAATGGATTAATTTAAGCTGTAAGAACAGTTAGCAAGAAGCCTGCCACGGCCATACAGTTTGTAACCAATATAAGTCTCCATGTTTACTTGGTCGGGTCTGATGGCTGTGGGACTGGCAGGTGATAGAGATTTGTCCTGACTGTGGGCCAGGCAGGAAAACTCTAGCTACACAACATTAAAGGTTAATTCAAGAATTTTATTTAATAAGAAATCAGATTGATTTATAAGTGTAATCAAAACAAAATTCAAATAATCAACATAGGATTCTCACTGACGAAAATATTAACATCAGCTACAATGGCTTGCTTTCTAAATGTATATATAAAATAAAAGGCCCTGATAACAGAAAGGGAGAGGTTTCTAGAGCAATGACTACTTCTGAGTATGACTCATCCTGACAGTTCAATTTACTATTGTGGTAGTCAATACTTGCTGTATTCTGAGAGAGAATTATGTGGTACCTGAGTGAATTAGCATTGATTACTGTTGTCTTGCCTTTTTTAAAAAAATATACTATACCCTAGAATATCCATAAGAATTAACAGTGATAATAAAACAAAAATTCAAAACCATCTATGTCCTGAAACTTGCCTTGATTCAATGCCTTTACCAACAAACTCTTGAGAACATGATTGCCAGTTCACACTCCTCAACAGGCACATTCCCTGGCATGGAAGTCCTGTGAAGGTGCAGCCCTGTCTTTTTATCTCCACAAACTCCACAGTAAATGCTACATACAAAATCTTTCTTGCCTTTTGTTCTCATCATGAGAGCACACAAGAAACAAATAAAAGGAAGTTGGTACTATTAGACCTTAAGATGACAAACTGAGTTCAGACACATAAATGCTTCAAAATAGATCTCTGACAAAGTTAATGCATAATTAACTGCTAAATTAATTAATTAATTATTTAATTAATTAGTTTGGATCTCACTTCTATTACAAAACTTCCTGTATATTGAAACGTCTTTTTCCACTAAAGCAATAATAAAATAATAAATATAAAACACAGAATATAAAAGTTGTATACTTAGCTAATAGTGATGTAGGTAGCCCCTCCATACACATATGAAGAATTCAAGTCCACTTCTGTGGTTGATGCATGTATATGTTCTTTGTTGTCTTATATGATCTAGGCTCAGCTGCATGTACGTTTTGTGTCCACTTAATGTTTTTATCTGGACTAAATTATACATAGGCAAACATTAACTGTAGCTGTTTCACGTTATCCCTTGAGTTAGTCATGCTGTTGGGACAAATTTGCATTTTCAAAAGATATGTGGTTGACTTAACCACACTTACTACTTATTTGTGGAAAATAATGACTACATAAGAAATATGAGTATTGATGGTGTAATGTATCATGCTATACACATCCTTTAATTTCCTTTGAAGATGGCTTTCTTTAATAATGTAAAATATTTGCATAACTTTTTAGTGCATCTTCTGGAGTTCACTGTGGTGATTTGAAAATCCCTTGAATGAAATACTTGCTACTTTTTAAATTTAAAAATACTGTATCAATAACATATTTTCTAAATAGGAAATTTTATCTATAGCCATACTACCCTCATGCCCAATCTCATCTAAATGGCAAGTTCTATTCCTTCACAAATTTAAAAGTACCTGGTAGATAATGTTTTACACTTTTCCTTAGTGTGTGGCTTCATAATTATGTATCTCACACCTGGAAGCTTTCATTTATTCTTGAACACTCTGCCATGTAGAATCCTGTGTAAGTTTTCTGATATACATGAATATGTAGCTGATTTATTTAGAAATCATTAACTATTAAAAAAATGAAAGAGTTACTGTTGTTTCTTTTCTTGTAGAGAATAAGATTTGGGTGTGTACCATTTACAAGCAAGTAATAGATACTTTGCTGTTTGTCATTGGTTCCCACTTTGTTGATCAAATTTTATTATTTTTTGAATGAGTCTATTTTGACAAGAAAATCTCAGGACTGTGGGTTCTTTCAGTTACATATTAAAAATCAATGCATACATGAGCTTCCTATTTGTAAACACAATAATTATAGTAGGATGTATACGATCACAGGCATTTGAAACCAACACATACAGTTCCCTCCCATGCCTCCCATAAAAGCAACTACATAAATACCATGGGATTGATGATTTTATTAGAATTAATTGACTTGTGTGGATACAAATGCCCCTAGCTAATTTTCTCATGATGTGACCAAATACTTGACAAGAATAAACCTAAGGGAACAAAGACTTATTTTGATTCATGGTTCAAGGGGCATAGTTCAGTATGGCTGGGAAAGAAAGATGGTAAATACTGTGAATATTTACCAGAGAGCAAAATAATTGCTTGTGTCTATCAGGCTGTTCTCTCACCCTCTTTTTATTCAACCCAAGACCCCAGTCAATAGGATGGTGCAACCTACTCACAGCCTGCATTCAAGTTAGGTCCTCTGTCCTTAGTTAAACTTACCCCCCAAAATCCCTCACAGACATATGCAAAGGTGTACCTCATGGATACCCTGTGTGTTTCTTATTCCAAGCCAGTTGACAGCAATAATCATTACAAATACTAAATAAAATACTGCCATTAACTGTTTTAAAGATATACTTCATATATAATTTCATCTATATATTAGCTGTCCCTTTTATTATAAAAATAATGTTATTTTAAGCATTTAAGGGTGCAACAAATTGTATGAGTTTTCAATAGGACTTTGAAATTAAAGATGCTAAATTAGAATTTTCCCGGAAAATTTGTAAGCGTAATTTTATTTTTAATTAAATGTGAAATCTATGTTAGCTGTAATCTCATATGCAGAGAAATTATTTGAAAGTTTCAATTTAGAGAGATTTTTCAATTTCAGGAGATCTTCCTTTTTGTACTGTGTTAAGTGAGGGCTTTATCATTAGCAAATGATTTAAGGCCATGCCAGGTTCCAGGTTTATGCTGTGATAGAGAAGGTAAAAATCTTCCTTTATTTAGGTAGACCTTTTAAATTTTAATATCAGAGTTCTAAAAATATATTTAAAATGTGCTCATGTACACCACTTTCAAATTCAATACTTAAAATACAGCATAAACATTTTAGAGAAATCTTCCTCTTTCAAACTAAAGTGCAATGATTTTACCCTAACGAAGATATATTACCTCATCCATTATTAACTTTCTCAATAAATCACTTCCTTTAAAAAACACTATATAACTTTGCTTTATAATTTTGTCTTTAATCATGCTAATTCAGAAAACATAATTATAAACAAAAGTATTTCGATATTAGCTTTTTGGTTGGGTATTTATAACACTTAGGTCTAAGTATGTGGTTAAATTATTCAGAATTATCTAGATACAAATTTCATGAATGGAAACATAAACATTTAACACTGCAAGGTGAAAGTTTGGTGTAACTGATCGTTGAGAGGTAGGCAGATAGAATTCTCGCCCATCAAGGCCCCAGCAAACGTTACCACCAAAGAGGAGGAAGAAGCAAAAGGGGAGGAAGAGGAAAATTATTTTGATCTGCTATTAATCATCTGAGTTTCTTCTTTAATTTCCCTTAATTAGTCTCCTCATTATAAATATTTTCCACAGTGATTCAGTGCACACAGGTTTTTTGACACCGACTATACAGATGGCAGAAGACTGGTGTCTGGTCTCAAAGGAACTATTTGACCACTGCAATAAAGGAGCGATAAACAAAACAACAACATTGCAGCCCTCTCCACTTGATGTAGGCAGTCAGCCTTTTACTGCTGCAAACCTTGAAATGGATGTACGAGCTTTGCTGCAATAAGCACACAGTTGTTTACAGCTTGGGGGTGGCAGGTACCTACACTGGACTGGCTGCTGCAGCCTGGGTGTCAGGGGCTGACTAATGTGAAGAAACATATTGTGGCTTGTTTTATGGAGAATATGTTTTATAAAGCTCGAGGGACCATTTATCACAAATTCATCCACTCTGCAGCAGATTGGTGCTTTAATGCGGGATGCCGGATTTCAGTCAGCCTTTCAAGTTAAAAAAAAAAAAAAAAAGTCAGGAAAAAATTCCAATCTTATTTTTTTTCTGCTTGCTTCTACTTGATGGTTCTCAAATTTCCACATAGAAAGCCATGTAAACTACTCATTTGTTCCTTTAAACAAAGTAAATATTTTATAACAGAGGGCTACTTCATTACAAAATTTACATCTACTTACAGCTGTAAGTCTTTTCAATACTGCCATTTATTTTTGATCCCGGGAATTTACTGTATGCTAAGTTCTTTTATAAAACAAGTAGAGACTGAAGAAGACACTCTGAGCTAACAGGCAGGGAATGTATCTTATTTCCCATAAGGTGGAATTATCAAGTCACCACAGCAAGAATGTTTATAGCCTTGAACATAAAAGGCCAATAACCAAGCCACAGTGATATTTAACAGGAATTTAATGGAGGAAATAAAGTCACTTGCCTTCCTGCATCACAGAGATGGCTTCATGGTGAGAGAAAATGGTAGATCATCATGCCTATAAGAAACTGCACAGTCCAAGTTCAAAACTGACATCCAACATTATGTCAGCAACCTGCCATGCTGTCGGTGAATCTGAGCAAATGCTATAATCTGTCCCAAGACACCCTTTCACAATTTTATAGCCTCTGTTGTCACAGAAGGAGAATGCAGACATGATTTTCACACAGGTGTGTTTGTCTTCGTACTGAAATTGTTGGTTTTGGGCTTCAAAAATCAAATATAAGGATTTGTGGGAATAATAACAGTGAATAGGTTATAACTGTGGTTTCCTGAGGTTAGCAATTCTCTCAAAATAAAACGACTTGTAAATAGTGTGGTACTGAACTACTGCTCAGATACCTGTGTCAATTCTGAGTCCTCAGAATCAGCATTCCAGAGGAGGGTCACGGGATGCTGCATAACAACAAGCTCCAGATATTTGCTCTAGTACACTCCGGGAATAGCTTCTGAATCAATGATCAGGAGTGGCAGATGTGCACAGCACTGAATACTGAAATGTTGGCGGCTTCAGAAATCTTGCCCCATTCCAATCTCCAATCTCCTTGCTTTCTTATGCCTCTTGTGCTTCCCCTTCCTCCCTGACTAGGTCTTTTTTCCTTGAGTCTACAAACTATTTTTAAACCAAAACTAACCTAATGAAAAATGTCATCTTTTTCATCCATAAGTACAAAAACCTCTCTATCCTAACCTGTCTCACAGCTGATTCTGTTCATATCTGTTCTTATTGAGTGGCCTGGTCAGTATGCTGGCCAATATGGTGTGCTGGGGCTGAGCAGTTCAGAACATAAAACATATACATCCCACACACAAAGATAAAGACCATGTTCACAATAAAAACAGAATGCATTGCTTGCACAAATAGAGGCCCAGAGTACACTGCAGAGAGCAGATCTGAGCAAAACCACAGTTGTTTCATTGGATGCAGAGTTGATACCTCAGAACTCATGTTCTACATGAGCCTGGGATGTTACAATCAGAGCATGCAGGGTTTCATGATCACACCAGTTCTTAAATCTTATCAATAATTGACAAAGCTATGTTTTCAACAACTAGCACTTCACCTACATCATCATCGACCCCAATACATGAGTAAAACTACTTCAGATGAGAGCTGCAAAGCTCCCTTTTCTTTTGAGAGATATCAAAGCATCTCATCATTGAGTTGCAAATTTCTTTTCTAGCACTGGAATAGCCTTCCACAATGAAGAATGCCAACTCTTTAGACAGAATTCTAAGAGTATGAGGCTGCCATGTCCAAGTCAAGACGTGAAGATAAAGTACTGAAGAAAGTCAAGTGGTTGTATGCAACTGAAAGTTTTAGTGTTCCAGCCCTGCTCCTGCAGCCTGTAGTCCCGCAGCTGCTCAGCCCCAGATGAATACATAGAGGCTTATATTATTTTTAAACTATGGTCATGGCAGGCTTCTTGCTAACTAGTTATTACACTTTAAATTAACCCATTTCTATAATTCTATACTTTGCCACATGGCTTATGGCTTACTGATACTTTTACATCTTGCTCCTCAGGGTGGCGGCTGGCAGCATCTCCTCTGCTCTGACTTTCTCCTTCCTCCTCTCTAGTTAGAATGTCCTGCCTAACATTATTCTGCCTCACCATTGGCCAAACATCTTTATTTATTAACCAGTCAGAGAAACACACTTTCACAGCATACAGAATGACATTTCCATCATTTCCCCTTTTCTTTCTATTCAAAAGGAAGGTTTTAACTTCAACATAGTAAAATTATATATAACAAAACAGTTATAAAGCAAGAATTACAGTTATAATATCTAATGTATTTATATTTTGCAAATTCAAAGAAAATATTCTATTTATCCTATATTTGTGAATCTGAGGTTTCATATCTAACTTATCTTTTATCATAACTAACGAAAATTATAACTATCTATTCTTCAGCTACGTCAAAGACCTCAGAAGGATATAACATTACCTAAATAAACATTGTAAGCAACTTCCAAAAATCTAAAATGACAGAGACAGCTGCCTTCCTAGACAGTCATCCAAAGTTCCTCTGTAATGTTGGGGCATCCATCTTCAGCCATTTCGACCTAGTTAGTTTAAAAGTTTATATAGAATCATTCTCTTCCACAGTCCGGTCTTTTCCAAAAACTTCTTGTTTTTTTTAAACTGATTTGATAATGTTAGTTCTGATTCCAAATCTCTTTAAACACCTCACCACCCCATTCTAACTCTTTTCTATTTTCATTTTTGAATTTATTTTGAAGGTATCAATTTGAAATGGTATACTTATTTTCATAAAGAAATACAATCTGTAAGCCATAACTGACTGAAAATTCGACATTCAAAACTCGTATTACTGGAGTTCTGATGATTTAAAGTATCATCCTCAAATTGTTTTCTCAAACATCAAGTCCTTTTTCATATACACCCACTTTAAATAATTTTTTTTACATTTTTTTCTTTCAAATACTTAGCTAATAAAATCCTGCCTCATTGAACACCTAGAGTAAGCTTATGATGATAGCCCTCTTTATATCTTGTACGATAATATCCAAATTTTCTCTTTTGACTTTATAAAATTTCCTTTACAACTAAAATGTATTTATCTTTCACCAAACTAATCATTTCCTGTTTTGTTATTATCATACATAGATATTCTCTGGTAGATTTGTGTGTGTAATATGCTCAACAGACCAGCAGCTTTAATGCCAATTGAAAAGAGAATGATGCAGATGCGTAGACCCTGCACAATACATGGTGACAAAAAATTCTGAAGGCAGTATATGACACTCTGTATTTTAACATTCTTTCTTAACTAAAATTTGTGGGTTTTTAATACGGAATATTATACCATTGTCATTGAGGTCAGACAGACATTCTTGGATTTGAGTTTAGGCTTAACTAAAGTAGATTTAGGATAAATTTATTTCTGTGGTCTTAATCAATGTATATAAGTGCTCTGCCGTGAAGTATACTGCCTATCCCTAACCAATTATTGTGCTCAGATGAATGTGATGATCTGACAGACTTGTCTTTGCTAATGAGTATCCAGTACATGGGGAGGTGAGAAAGGCGTATCGCATTGTGTCATTGTATTGCATTTGTGTCCTCAAAGGTGTGCTAGAAATAGGGGCCTGATAGTTTCTGTTCTTTTAAGAAGCATTGTTCAGGTTATTGCCACATCATTTATTAATTTTGAAACATACATAGACCTTTTTTTCTTCCAGTCTTGGATAAAAATACATTATTCACAAAATTCTTTATTTAATTAACATTCTGTATACATTTTTACCACCTTTAAGATATGTAGTTTTACTCTTTGATTTGTAAATTCCTTGTGTGGCCATTTTTACGCAATCTCTCATGTATAGTTGGCTTTTATGCTATTTAAAAGTTTTCCATATCTGGACACTGTTTCCCCACTCTGCCCATCCCATTTCATGAAGTATTCTCCAAGTAGAATGTGTTTAATAAATGCTCTGAATTCACTTGTCCTGTTTGCCTTTTATAATCAGTTAACAAAACACTTGAGGTATGATCTTCTATTCAAATGTATAACAAACATGTTTTTAATTATGTCCTGAAGATACAGACCTTTTAAATAAAATTCCTGATTAGTATTTTGAATCTTGATGTATAGCCTCAAAGAATATATTTAATGAGCTCTCTCTTATTTCTGTTTTTAATTAACATAAAACTTACAGTACAATAGCAGCTAATAATTGAGTGACATATGTTTTTTTTTATTTTAACTTGAACGTAAGATTAGTAGGTAATTGTAAAGATAGAAGTATATATGTAGCTTCATTTGTAAGAACAAACTTTTGACAGTTTGCATGAGGGAGGAACAAAATTGGATCTATAAATTGGAAGGGCAAGTGAATGGTCCTAACTAAGATCATCCCTGAAGACTGCCAGGAATTTCAGTTTTCTCTAAAAAGCAAATCCCTTTCACTCCTCATGTAACCATGATAAATGTAGAGGAGCCAAGTAAATAAGAAGAAAATATGAAAAGAGTAACAAGACATAAATTGTTTCCAATTTATGTTTCCCGTGTTGTTTAACACCGGTATTTCTTTTTGACCTCAACTTAAAGCTCATCTGAGTTATTCCTACCCAGGCCTAATATCTTGATTCTTCAATCCTTAATTTACCCATCTGTACATTGGGAGTCAACTGATTTGAGGGATGATCTGGACAATTTTCCTAGAGTGTGCAATACATTGTTTGTGAGACAGTAAACATTCAATGAGTAAAACAATTTCATCACCCCTGTTAATCATTACTCATACTGACCACCACAAGCTAACTATGCAGCCACTACTAGGTACCTTTTTGTGCTGGAGGTATCCTTTAGCAAGTCAGGGAACAGTGCTGGTTATTGACATATCCCAAGAACCATTGTGTTGTACATTAAAACAACTGCTCCCAAGACCCCAGAACATTATTTGTTCTTCACTCTGATCCTTCATGTGGTTCCAAAAGTGTCATTAGAGACAGTCTTTTCAGTGCCATTTTAATTCATTATTATTTTTCATGAGGGCAATTAAAACACTGCCATCATTTTGATGCTTTCTGACAGTTTTTAAACTTTATCACTTTCTCTTCCCCTCTTGCCTCACCTACAGACAAATCAGTAAAAGAAAGAAAGAAAGAAAGAAAGAAAGCCTAGTTGCACCCTCCTTTGGTGTTAATTTAAAAAGAGTCCTAAACTTTCAAGACACTGACCTTCTTGTCCTGGTTCAAAACACACAACACCATAAAATCTCATGCAGCTACCACTCAGCTCTCTTTCTGTCACTTTTGACCCATTGCTTTTTTCTGTATAATCTCTGGGTGGAGATACAGAAAAAAACTGCTTCAAATATACATAATATGTATTATATACATTTATATACATATATAATTTGTATTATATAATATATATATGCATATATGTGCAGTTTTTTTCCTATGAAGCTCTTGTTAGCCTTGTACTCACTATGGAGTGCTTGTTGCATGCACTAGCATTCCTCTTTATCAGCTAAATGAGTGTTGGGGCTGGGATTGCAGTTATACAACACAGTGCCTGGCCACCAGCAATTATATCAATCCCACTCTGGAGCATTACTTCATGCTCAGACACACTAATTTGGCACAGTTAAGCAAATCAAATGAGCATATACAGTTGTCTTCAATTAGTGCTCAATGTGAAAGTCAGTGTTGCTGGGTCATCAGTCTCAAATTCTGTTACCCCCTGTCAGTGAGAATGTGCCTGCCAAAAACACCTTCATCCTTCTGAATCTTGTATGAGGAAGATAAAATAAGAAAACCAAACCACTCAATTATCTTTTACTACCACCTTTCCTATAGATGTGTTGGTAAGTTGTCTTCTCAGAGCTTTTATAAATACTATTGCAAATATCTCAGTTTATTTGGTTTATTTTTATATTGTTGGGCCATAAAATAATTATGCAAAATTTATCTTGACTTCTGATTCTGTGGCTGCACCTAAATTTCCTACAAGCATAATATTCTCATCTATTCTTTAATTATTTCTGCTTATATGTAAGTAATGTGTCTTACAAATAAATCTTAGTATTATCCTCAATGTATTCCTGATGAGTTGCAACTCAATGAAAGCCATCTTGACTTATTTCCCCTTATTATCTTCATATAGAAAGAAAATATCAAAATTATTTAAAGTAATTGAAACAAAATGTGGATGGAGGGAAGCCAGTAGTTAGGTTTAGTACAAATGGAATTGATGAAGTCTTATTTTTTGTGTTAGAGGAAAAAGGTAAATTCCTTTGTGCATGAACACATCCCTCCCCACGCCAAGCACTTTCTATTGAACTTCCCAGAAGGTATGACCTGAAGACACTCCAGGAATACAGCTATCAAAATAAAACATGATAAGGAACATCTGAATAATGTAGTTTTTTTCTAGGTTTATTTATTAAGTCATTGCATTTTCCCTGTTTTGTTTTGGTTTTTAAAAAGTACCTGTTCTTTTTGTTTATTTCTCTAAATACTCAGCTTTCAAGGCTGAAGCTAGAATTTGGCTTTGTTTACACACAATACGATGTGGTCTAAAGACTCAAACTAGAACTTAATGGATGTTTTTCACATCATAAAACCACTACGCAGCTTGGCACAATTTAAAATGACTGGCAGACTCCACTTAGTAGAGGCCAAGGAATGAAATACCAGGGGTGTTGCAGGTCATTGCACTGGCAGAGGTGTATGGAAAAGCTTGCCTGGCTCCAGTTTCTGCAATTACTTGCTTATGTTCATGAGCAATAAAATTGAACCAAATAAAAAAAGAAACCATTAAACATTAATGTGCAGTACACATTGAATCAAAGATAGAAGAGAGGCATTTTCCCATATGTTTCTTTTACCTGTATTCTTTGTAGCATAATATAGGAATTAATTATATTATTTTATTGTCTAACTTAATCCCCTTCAAAGATTAGAAAATGTGCCTGTATTTTAAATGTGGATATTAGAAAAGAATTGTGACACTCTCTGTTTCTGTACTGCTTAAAGGTATTTTGAAGGAACAGACAAACCAAAATGAGAGCAGAGTGCTCCCCTCTTCAAAAGGAAACCTTGCCCAACTGTACAACTGGTCTGTAAGAAGCCAGAAATGCTCAGGAGTGCAATCAGAAGGAATTTCATGCACATTACCTCAAGTAATCTCGAAAGTGTCATCACTCCATATCTTTAAAGCAAATGCACTTTCAATTATTACCCTTGATTATTTGTGTTGACATCATGAACTCATACATTGCCATTTTTATATAACATGTGAGAAACACATCATATTAGGAAACTAATAGTTTAAATATACTACTACAGTTTAGATATCTTTAGTTCACTAATTCTTAGTACTGAACTATATTTTCATCTTGACAATCACAGGTTTATAGATATAAACTCAACAGAACTGGTAAACAATATGCTTGATGTTGCTGTCAATAATGTTTGCAGTAATTTAGCTTCCATAAGTTTTCTATGATGTGAATATTTATTATATATAGCTTACCTATAATTTAACAATTCTTTAAGATGGGTAAATTATAAAAATCAGACTATTGTGAATAAAAATACAGGGAAGTTGAAATTTTTCATAGATTATTTATTTTATATTTGCTCCAAGAAAATTAAACTGATATTCCATTAATTTACATAATTTACATAATTCCTGCATTAAAGCATTTTTTTCCTCATAGGTTCTCACCTTTCTCATAGACATGCCAATTGAGAAACTAATGCCCAAGGCCAATAATTTTCAAAATACATACTACAATCTTATTAAGTAGGCTTTTTGAATATTTTTTTTATTTTGAAAGGTTAATAAAATTACTTCTGATATGATCAATGTGGTCTAGTTGCAGTAATAGTGACCAGTCCCCCTGAATATACACCTGTTAGTACTAAGATTATTGTCCACTGTCAATCCTTGAGACTTCTGCATCAGCTCGGCTGTATTGTAAAACAGCATGAATTTTTCATTAATGCACTGAAAGGATTTGAAGTATGGTTTGGTACTTACTATCCAGTCATTGCTTAGCTTTAATTGCTATGTAAGTTTATAAAGAAAAGTAAACAACATAAATCTAAATTATCTTAGTTAAATTTAGAGACTGTTATATTAAACGTTAGATATTTATACAATAAAAAATCTGTAATTATTTAAAATGTATAAATAAGATTTGTAGTTTTTTAAAGATTTTATAATCAACAATTTTACTACTTATTTTTAAATACATATATCCATTGCCCAATTGTTAGAGTTAAATAATAATGATAATAATAACAATAATAGTACATACTCTATTATTAATTTTCTCACAGTTATTGGTCACTTGCTTTTAATGTGTGTTTTCATACTGATATAATATGAACTGAGGAAAATTTACTGAGGATTTTTATTTTTAAGCCATATAATAAGCCATAAGGGTAAAGAAAATTCACTTCACTTTCCTTTTAGGTGAGATGGCAAGTGTAACTTCAGGCAAATCGTGTAATTTAAAATTGAACCTTGAACCAACTGAACAACAACCTAACCAATCTGGCAAACATTACTTGATGGGGGTTGGGGACCAATTCAAATCATGAGGAAACATGATTTGTATGTGAAAGAAGAGTAGAAAGAAGGTTTCTTTATTATTATTATTATTATTATTATTATTATTATTATTATTATTATTATTATTATTATTGGTTTTTCCGAGACAGGGTTTCTCTGTGTAGTTTTAGTGCTGTGTGAAGCAATCAGAACATACGTTCATGACCACAGCTATGTCCCTTATTGGAAAATGAGTTCAGACATTATGATAATTAAGCAATTATACTTAAACACATCATACACTGGTTGCTTAGAAGAAGCGTGTTATGCAACAATTAAATGAAAAAGTTAGCAAAATTGTGTGTAAGGAAATACATCAGGCTAGACGGGGGGGGGGGGGGGGGGTCAACAGCCACTAATATTTTGCTGAACTCAACTTTGTGCTGCTGGCACAAAAGTGCAGTTGTGTACAACACCAGCATAACGCTTTCTCAGGGCAGAAGCTCAAAATGTTGTATTTAAATCACCATTGGTCAGAGGTCCATCCAACCTCTATGATACAGGTATTAATATCAGGACAGAAAAAGCTTATGTGCAGTCCAAATGAAAATGGGAGGGAAGGTTAATTTTAATATAATTTTAATATAATTTCTGCCTTTTTGTCCTCTTCCCCAGATCTGACCTTTTTCAACAGCTTCCTCAAAGATATTGCTCCAGTCTCTATAGTTTCAGAAAATAAACCTATTTTCACAAGAAATAAAAGTGATTTATCCTATTTATGCTCCTTCCACATATTTATATGCACACACATATTCACAAAGAAGCATGCTAAGTCCCTAAAATGAACATGTTTATGGGAGCATAAATATACATTTTAAATATATATAGCTGCACTTAGAAATAAAATGCTGATATAACATTGTCACAGGAACAAAATTTTACACACTGGTCTAAAATATTTATTTTGGGAGTGGTTTCTATAAAGGAGATGATAAAAATGTACCCTTTGGGACATTTTAATACAAGGCCAGCAGGTTGCTTGCCATCCAGGATAGCTATGAATGGAGCCAACACAAGCCTGTAAATTATTTAAGCATATGGGATTCACTTATCAATTTTTACCTTGATTGTACATTTCCTAAGCATGAATCATATAGATGACAATGTTGCATTGCAACATGCACAGGCTTAAAATGCCTGGGGAGATGCAAAATGACAGAGTTAGCACACACTTTCCCCTTTGATTTTCCTTCAATAGCATAATATTCTTAAAACCCATTTCAAGTGACAATTTGCCTTAAATATGCCCCAATGATGGGATAAAGAAATTCTCTTTAATGTTCTTATATGCCACCCAAAGTTTGCTAAACATCACATCTACAGTTATCAGAACTGCAAGCACTCTTCATACTCAATGTTCCCCAGGTAAGTCTCAAAGGCTAACCAACACCAGATTATACATCTGAATATATATATATGAAACATTCTCTTTGTGGAAAGTGTTTCCTGCTTTGTGACCAAAACCAGATTGGAAATAGGAAGTACTAGCCAGAGGCATCAGTACTTGTTACTTTAGGGCTCATAAGGAAAAATACTAACTTGCCAATGTTTCAGCCCCAAAAGAATTTCTGTATAATATTTCAGGGAAGGAAGTAAATATCTATAAACACAGACACAATTCATTATTCAAATTCTGTCCTGTATCTAATCCCAATGAAACATGAATACAATGGTATTATTTTTACCTGGTTCTGAGAAGTCTGTTTTGTTGTCTATTAGAAAATTTAAATTTAAAAGAAATGAAAGACATAATGTCATGAAACTGCCTCACAGTAGAGATACATTTTATTTAAAACACAGGTTTCTTGGAAAATTAGACAGGAAAATTTTCAGGAGAAATCTGCTTTCCACACATGCACTCTTCATCCCAGGATCTGCACTTCATACAACCAGAACATACCTTGAATATGGAATATGCTGTGAGACCTTTTTATTACATGGCTGGTGGTGACTATAGCCCATTGTGATGAGAGTATATAGCTATGTTTATATTTTACAGATATTATTGATAATTTATTTCAGATAAATTTTATGGAAATTAACATATGCTTTATGTAATAAATAAAATAAACAATTAAAAATAGCTCAAATATAGAGTTCTCTCAGAAGCCTCTCTGATCCTCAAACTGAATAAGGTTGTCTTTTTTCATTTGATAACTTGATTCATTGCATTTATCTTTTCATTTCCTCTGACATTTCCTTTATTTTGGATAGAAATATATATATAATTTATTATTTATTAAATAATTAAATGTTACTAACTCAAGTTCCAGAATCTAGAAATCAAAATGTGGCCAGGCTTAGATGCTTCTGAGGCTTTGTTTTATGCTTGAGCATTTCTTTGAGTTGATGGTGTTTTGCTAGAAATTCTTAGTGATTTTTTTCACCTTGTAGGTATGTTACCCAGATTTCTGACTCAACATTTAAGATGGTCTTTCACTGTATCTGTGTCCAAAATCTGTTTTATATAAAGGAGCCAGTTATACTATATGAGGCCCATCACTGTCAATCCATGTTGCCTTGGTTACTTCTTTGAAGACAATCTTTCCAAACAAGGCCACATGCTGAGGTGCTAGTTAGGAAATCAACACAACATTTCAAAGAGGGGAGATTCATAATTGAACCAGCTCAACCAAAACCCAATAGAAGATCATATTTGGGAATGCTATTATTTATTAGTAGGATAAATCTAATAGTGGCAGTATCCCATCATTAAGCAATATTTACTGAAAAGATACTTGGTTTAAAAATAAGTAATGTTGTTTCCATGACTTCTAAGATGCTAAGAATAGTTTATGCTTTAATATGTGACTCCATACAGTGTTTCTAGTTAATTTGATGAGGGGATCTATTTTCACAGTTTTTCCTTAGACTTGTGTCCCATGAAATCATGGCTTCCATGTAGGAAATCTCATGTGTAAACAGACTTAAAATAAGAGAGTACATTTAAACATACAGAGACTGTGGACTATAGCAGTATGCACAAAACTTGCACAGGGTCAGACCAGACAGTGTCCCAGCGCTGAGAGGGAGAAAAGGACACAGGGTCCCATCCCTAACCAAGAAATTATTTGCAATTGATACCAACTGGAAAAGTGTAGAATCAGTTTTCTAGAGTGGAGCAGCACTGAGTATATCAACCACACTTCAGGGTTGTGAACTGGACTTCTTGGACTTCTTGGACATGCTCTGGACTTCTTGGCCAACAAAACACAAACTGAATGTTATTTTTTTAAACTTTTTGGGGTTTTTTTTGAATTTTTTCTTATTGTTTGTTTTTATTTTCATTTTTGTGTTTTATAGCATTATTTGGTTTTGATTTTTCTTTTTCTGAAGGCTATATCTATCTATCCATCTATCTATCTATCTATCCCATTTGAGTAATGTTAATGTATCAGTGAAGGATAGGGCTAGTCTATGAATTAATGAAGATACAAAGAGGCCCATAACTAAGATATATGTGCACATATTATATTTGTTATATATAGAATGTTCTAATCTCGGATACACTAATATATATTAAATGCTATGTAGCCTCTCTTAACATGTCAACCATGTTTACATGATGGAAGCAGTTTCTGTCCATCTTCCACCTCAAAAAGTGAAGATAATGACAAAACAAATAAATCATCTTGAATATTTCAGCAAATTTTAGTTTAATAATTACTGGCCAGGAGTGAGATATCTTGAAACTCCTAAAATTCCTATTACAAAGAACTCTGAAAAATGATACATTGGTCACTGGAGGTAAAACATATATTCTTTCACTGACCTTCCCTATGACTTTAGAAAAATTGTCAGCAGGCCATAAGTGACATTTTTCATTGAGGAAAGACAAACAAGTCAACTTTTAAATTTCAGTCCTATTTCAACATACTTTAGTAAATGATATAAAAGCTGGTGGATAATTATATTACTTTTGCTAGTAGTAGAAAAGATTTCATCCTTTGTCAAGGTTGATTGATAATATACTGTAGGCTAATGGTTCCCTCCGTGATTATGTATGTAAAATCATTGTTGGGTATGGTTTAGCTTCTAAAACTACATGATTGTAACACAAGAACAAGGAATAGAGAACAGGATTTTATTGTCATGACCTTGAGCTAGGAGGTAAAAACATTACCTCCTCTGGTACCTTCTCACACTACAATATTTTGTAATAATTTTTTCTGATCTATGGGTGAAGAAGCATTGCATTTCTTCCTATTAACATAAATAATGTAAGAAAAGAGCAGAAATTTATATTACAAGGGCATAATTTTCAGCACATGGTGGTAGTTTGAATTGTAAATGTGCTTCATAAGTTGATATGGCAAAGGTTTTGTCCATGGCCTGTGCTGTAGTATTCTTGGGCATTGATGGAACCAAATGGAGTATGGTTCTACTGAGAAATGAATGGGTTATTGGCACCCTAGTCTGTCCTCTATCCCTGTGTCTCTTTCTGTCTCTTTTTTTCTCTCTCTCCCTTCCTCCCTCCTTTTCTCCCTCCATCTTCTACCTTCTTTCCTTTCTCCCTCCCTCCTTTCCTTCTTAGCCATACTAAAGATAATAGCTCTACTCTGCCACATGTTTTCTTTTTCTGTTACAGTGATCTGCTCTGTCTCAGGCCCCAAAAGAATAGAGCCAACTAAACAGAAACAGAAACCTCAGCATTTTTGTAACAAAATAAAACTTCTAAATGTACTTCTTACAGCAGTGAAAAGCTAAATGAAAGAGCTAATTTGCCCTTCTAGTAGCATTTTACATTAACTAATATCATGTAACATTCATCTTTTTTCAAATAACAATAGACTTAACTGGTAGCTGGAAAATCACCAATAGTTGTTCAATTACAAAATTTAGACAAGAGTTTGGAATATGAGAAGTAAATGGGGAGGGGGCATAAAAATGTTTTTTTTTTTGTTTGTCTGTTTGTTTTTCTTCCAAGAAGAGCACTGTCAATACATTTATTCCCTGGCACTATCTAAGGAACAACATGTTCTTTGATTTCGATAGTGTTTTAATGGAGACATAGTAGCATGCTAATTTTAATAATGGATTTGTTTCTAAGTCTGTAATCAATCATGAGCTAATGATAGATTCATAGCATGATGATTCATATTAAACTGAAAGGCTATGGAGGGAGAGGAATAGCAAAGGTATGGCAGAAACAAACCATCTCATAGCTCTGAAACAACATATATGAATTTCCAATGTTAACAAAAGAAGAGATAAACCAAACTTAGTTACAATGCTTAATAAAATTTAATAATGCTTAATAAGTTTTAAAATGCTTAATAATGCTTGTATAAAGTTGGGCAAAATCTGCTGGTAACGGACAAAAATAGTGTCTATGTAGGGTGAGGCTTTCTCTTAAACTTGAGGTTTATTATCTCTGCAGAGTTGTTTTTATTTCCTCCTAAAGAAAAAGAGACCTTTACTATCAATCACACACAGAAGATACTCTTTGCAACAAAGCTATTAAATGGAGAAATGTACGTTTTCCACTTCGTCTATCAGGCCTACTGATATATTTTCATTTACAGCATCAATCACTATAGGAGCTTAAGTACTTGAAAATGGGAACCCATGGGGCTCAGCCACTGCTATGAGGGCTCAGCTGTTCTGTGAAAGCCTTGAAAAGCGACACATCTGAAAGACCTGAAAATACAGTGTAGAGTCAGTCTAAGCCACTGACCATGTGGTGTCCCTAGTGCCAAGCTTCACCCACAGGATTTGAATAACTTTACAAAAATTCTAAAGACAAAGATAAAAATGGTAGCAGAAATTCTCACTAGTGTTTTCCAGAATGTGAACAAAACCAGGCATCCTTTGCCACTAGATTAACTTTGAGCAACATCTGTAGGATGCTGGGAGATGTGTGCACTCCAGGAGAACTGCCAATGTCACAGACAAAAGGTTTCAGCATAATTATAGAGTCTCAACGGGGGGAAAGCAGCACACTAACTCACTGGAGAAATGCAAATGATCTTCAGGACACTGTTAATGTGCATCAAACATTGGGAAGCAACCAACTGTGAACAAATAACCAATAAATCACCCAGGAAAATAGGAAGCAAAGTTGCATGCGTCTGCTTCTAAACATTTCCCACAAGCATCTTCACATCTGGAACTATCAGGGAAAGCTTATACTTTGTGGGCTTTGTTCTGCTAAGGAAAAAAAATTAATTACATCAATTCATAACCATTTGTTCTTATTTATCATCAAGGACTTCACAGTAGCAATATTATACAACATAGAAAAAAATGGTGTCTCTCCTGTAGTCCCTGATTCTTTGTGATTAATTGTTAATTAATGTAAATCTTCTCTAATAACTGTTGACAATATATGTGACACTGTGTCAGGAAATGCTGTTGCTCAGCCACATGGTTAGTTAACAGCTTCTCATCTCTGGTCATACTCAAGTTCAGGGATTAGTTTATGGCTAACAGGGAAGAGAACAGGTCAAAGGGTTCAGTTTGTAATAAAATGAACTACTGAGAATAGGATTCATTCCAGCAAAGATTATATGCAATTTGTAGCTTATAACAAGATAACAAACCCTTAACCATTGTAGAAAGAATTAGCCACTGATCCTAAAGTAAGTTTATATTTCAGAGGGTCACAGTCCTGTACAGCAGCTTACATCATTCCTACGAAGTATATCCCTTCCATCAGGGGATTCTAGTCTGAGACTACAAATCCATATATGTGGGAAACTCATGGCATTCATTTATATTTTCGTGGTAACTTTTTTCCAACTTAAAAAATATAATGTGAGAATTGCATGCAAGCATATAATGTGTGTGTGTGTGTGTGTGTGTGTGTGTGTTTTAATATCTATCCCCAACCCCTCCTCTCCAATTCCTTCATTATACCACCATCAACTTTTCCTCCCAACTTTGTGTGATACATTTTAAGCACATTGACTCCACTTATTCCTACCAGGATGTGTCTGGTTGCAGGACCATCTCCTGGAACAAAGATAGACTAACTGAGGCTGCATCTCTGAGAAACAACAATTCATCCTCCCCCAAGAGGCATCAATAGCTAAGAGCTGCTCATCTAGGGGTGGGACTTCATGAGCTCCCCACACTTCATGCTGAGATTTTGACTAACTAGGTCCTGTGCCAAAGTCCTAGCTGCTTGAGTTTTTCTGTGTGATGGCTCTGTCATGTTTGGCAAATACTGTTGTCCTGCAGATGTACACTACCGCTGTCTCTTACAGTCTTTCCACTCCCCTTTTGAAGATGATCGCTGAGTATTGTGGAGAGGAGTGTAATATGGGTGTTCTAGGTTGAGATGAAGAATCTCTAGTCTCTCACTTTCTGCAAGGTGACCAGTTGTAGTAATCTGCTACAGAAATAGTTTCTCTGATGAGATTTGTGCTTTTCACGAGAACCATCTGATAAATCTCAAGCATCTCTACTGCACTTGGGGAGGATGACAGAGTAAGTTTGAATACAGAAAAAGAATAAATTAAGTCATAAGTGTTGGAAAGTTAGAAAATACGATGGCTCCTAGAACATTGGCCCACTGTTACCCAAATACCCTCTTATCAATCTTCAAAATTGTTGGCTCTGCTTTACTGAGCTGCCCACTTCTACCCTCTCTTGAAACTAAGAACCTTGAATGTTTCCATGCATTTTATCTTTCTGAGGGACCAAGGAGGATAGGTGAGGGGAACATCATCAGTAACAATTCTGAAACAGTGAAATACAATGAAAACAGTGAATACAATGAAAAGCTATAGCTCACAGTAACCCCCTGCTAAGCACTACTGATAGTCATTGTGGTTTCTAGTTCAAAACATTCTTCATTATCCATTAGTGTCTATTTCTAAACTGTTAATTGAGAAAATAAAGGTAGAAGAATATCTTAATTTTAATGTCCTTAAAGCAGAGTCTGACATGAGGAGTCAAGTCAAATATTCAAAAAAATCTAGGAGTGATTTCTAAAAAGCAGAGCTGAGGGAGTGGCAAAAGGTCAAAGCCAGTAAAATGTGCCTCATGTACTTGGCTGTTGATCCATACAATGTAAATAAGTCTCTTTGGAGATCACAGATGCTCTGAGAATTTCTGGAAAACTCAACTAAGGATCATCACATAAAGGGATATGGAGGTTTGTAAAAGTTGAACGACCCAATTTTTCCAAATAGTTAAAGATCCTCTGTTTGTGTGTCTGTCTGTCTATCTGTCTCTGTCTCTCTCTTTCACACACACACACACACACACACACACACACACACACACACACACACACAGAGGCATGCACATGCACTCTTTTATGTGCTAAGATTTTGGATTTGAAGAAAGCCTTTGCCAGAAAATGAGAAAATTCTCACATATAGCATAATATGATTCATGTATGAATGGAAACACATACAGAAGTGTGTATCTCAGATGTTCTGAAATTCTCTGTGCAAAGGGAACAGACTTTTGCCACAGGTGGCTGGACAGAGTTTTACCTCATTCTGAAGCTGCTTTACATACACATCATTGCCCATTTGCCATGGTTTTCATAGTCCCATACAATTTAGCTCCAACAGTCAATAACCTGTGGTGATATTTTATTTGTGCAGAAATGTGATATTTTATTTGTATGTTAATAAATAAAGTTTGCCTGGAGATCAGAGGTCATAGCGAGCCGTAAATAGAAGTCAGGCAGTGGTGGCACATGTCCTTAATACCATCACATGGCAGGCAGAGTCTCTATGTGTTCAAGGACACAGCCAAGCGTGATGACACACGGCTTTAATTCCAGTACCAACTATAGAAACCTGGAGGTCTTTATAGACAGGCAGTGACAAGGAAGTGGTGTGGCTGGGCTTAGAGCCAATGAGAAGGCAGAACAGGAAGGCAATAAAGGCACAGGTTAGACAGGAAGAAGCTCTCTTGGGAAGCTATGGCGAGGTGGTAAGCTAAGGTTAATTGGTGGCTATTGCTCTGATCTCTACAGCTTATACCTCTGTATTTGGCTCTATGTTTCTTATTTAATAAGACTGTTTAGAAATTCAACTACAATTACCCATCATCCTACCACTTCTAACTTGTCTTCATATAAAAAACCTAGGCTTTCTTTGTAGCACAGTGAGTTTTTCAGTCATCTTTATTTTAAAATATTCATTTAAAATATCCTCTATAGTCTGAATGCTTGTAACTTCCCAAATCCAAGCACTGCAATCATATATTACAAATTCATTATATCTGCCAATAGTGTATTTCAGATGTTTTTGTAAAGAAGAAAAAGGTTTTGTAAATAGAATAAAATATCTTATAATGGGAGACACAGAAAGCTGTCTTGCTACTATCATAGTATGAAAATATAGCAGTATGTCTACATCTAGAAATCAAGACATGGGCAATCACCAGACACTAAATCTCCTGGGATTTTGTGTGGGATTGTCTCTTCCAGAACAGGGAGAGATGCATACTTACTGTTTATGGGCTACTTTGTTAATAGTACATTTTATAGCAGTCTAAATGGACTAGCACAGCAAACATTACTCTGTCATTTCTAGAACAATCATTGTAAGCTTTGGCAGGAGCCAAATTCATATAATACAAGAATATTCTCGAATATCTAGTAAGACTTGATTCATTCCCCCTAGACTAAGAAAGAGTCTTGAGTTTAGGAATAGACTGCATTTCCTTTTTACCATCTTTGGGTACAGCTCTCTTTCCATACACCCATGTCTTCAGTCTAATGTTATGTTTTATGTGCATTTTAAAATTGTTTTATATACCTTTAAAGCATACAATATGCTGTTACCAGAAGACTATATAGTGAACTGAATCCATTATATCACACAGTTATTTGTTGTTTTGTTTTAGTAGGAAAACAGCTAAGTTTGACTCATTTAACATTAATCTTAACTTTGATAAAAATTAATGGTCTTTCTGTATCTATTCTATATTCTGATAGGGAAGAAAACATTAGGTGATAATGTAACTGGCCTATAGAAGGTGATTTTTAAGTGTATCTAAAATACTTAAATGATTTTATTGTGCTGATTTGAGAAAAATTAGAAAGCTTAGATTTCTATGATTAGGCTTAACAATCATGGCTCAGGTAATTAGAGTCAGAGAATAATTTCTTTTTCTTTACTTCAAAATTCAGGGGGTAGTGAATAGCATTGGTAATAAATAGCCTGCAATGTTGGGATTGGTCATGAGCACTCTTTGGCCAATGACTCCAAAAGGTATAGCTCAAAACTTATACTGGGGATTGTACTTGTTAGCATATGACATCTAAATGGGACATTGTCTATTACATGGTAACTCCATTTTAATATTTATATATGGAATATATATATATATATTATATATATATATAATATATATATATATATATTAGGAAGCTTCTAGAATAGTAAGTTTCCAGAATGATTTTCAAAATGCTCTTAGTAATCATTATCTTCCCACATTCCAAATTCTACCCTGAGCTTCCTTCCTCCCCATTTATTTCTCCCATTCTAATTTCCCCTTTATCCTTTTGTAAGACTGTATTCTACCTCCCCTTCCTTGGAAGATCCTCTTAGCCCCCTGGATCCTTATATACTACTTAACAAAATGACTTGTATGACATATTGCTACACCCATAGATTACTGCATTGCTCAACCTTCATCATAAGCTTATTCTTGCAGTAGATGGTATTTCACACCAAGATTCTCAAATGGACAATGTGAAGACAATGAGAGACCTTCAAGCACTCAGGCCTAAATGAGATCTCTATTTAATCAGACCCCCTCCCCCGCTTCAAGGCCCAGAAACTCTGCAGAGAGGAGGTGGAAAGATTCTAAGAACCAGACAGAAGGAAATTCTAAGAAAACAGCCTCTTCCTCACAGGATGGGACTGATTCACAATAAATGCACAGAGACTAAGTTGGTAAGCACAGATTCAAGCCAGACAAAGCCCGGCATGGAGACATGGGCCCAAAATCTCACCCACAACAAAGAACCTACTTGTAATTTATATCTGCTGATAGAAGGAATATCAGTTTTTTTTTTTTTTCCAATGGAGTGACATTGGGTATATCAACCATGGTTCTGCTCAAATATAGTTGAGCAACAGAAGACCATGGCTCTATTTTGTTCATGTATGTGCTTTTTATGGTTTGGTGATTTTTGTATTTTTGTTTTGTTTTGTTTTGCTTTTGAGGGGGTGGACAGGGTTCTTTTGAGAGAGAGAAAATGAACATGAGGTTGCATGGGTACTGAGGTGGGGAAGATCTGGGAGGACTTGGGGAAGAAACATGAAAAATATACTGTATGAAAAAATATTAAAGAAATAAAAAGCTACTGATTAAAAAAGATAGGGTGATTATGAATCTGTTTTAATGGTAAAGCTTTGGCTTAGCAAATGCAACAGCCTGGGCTTGATCCCCTGGACAAAAAGAAAAGTGGGGATTGTAGATAAAAACTTCACTTACAGAATAAAATAATTTGCAAATAAACTAATCTTTTCACCTCCATGCCATGTACCTAAGACAAATAATTACATATAGATTGCAATCTGCGCTTTCAGAGATTTGCTTCAAGTTATACAAAAATCTCTGTAGTTACTTCTTTAAGGAAAGTCTCATATATATATATATATATATATATATATATATATGTATACACACACACACACACACACACACACACACACACACACACACACACTTTTTAGTCAAGCATCTATACAATTATTTACCTGGCTTTATTTAACTGTTGATTTATTTTACGAATCTTTCTATAGAAAATATACAAACAAAGTTGCTCGTTTGTTAGTTTAGGACTATAAATACATATAATAATTTAGTTAAATTTTCACTAATATCATTTTAGTGGTGGGTCTTGGATAATTTAAAAAATATAGTAGTCAATGGCATTGTGAAATTGCTAATTGATAATTCTTATAACATGGTACCCATTCTCAGCTTTTATAGAAATTTCTGATTTTCTTTTCTATAGCTAATTTTGTATTACAGGTTTGAGGATAACAGCACGGAAAATAGTCCACTGCCCACACTTATTTACCTAACCTCCACATAACAACAGTGTCTTTCTAGTGTGGTAACAAGTGCATGCCATTTCAAACATATTTGGTTTTGTGCTTAAATTATCAAGACTTTATGTGGCTTTCTCAACACTATTAATGAAAACGTTCGTGTAGATGTAACCAACCTTCTTATTAAATAAGAAACACAGAGCCGATTCAGAGAAGAAAGCCAAGAGGCCAGAACTAAGAGCCTTACCCTTTTTTCTTCAGCCAAGAGAGCTCTCCGAAAGGGGCCTACTTCCTGTCTGTTCATCTTTATATAGACTGTCTGTTCTGCCTTCTTATTGGTTGTAAACCCAAACACATGACTGCTTCTTCACTGCCTTTATGTACAGCCCTCCAGGTCCTCTATGGTATTGAGATTAAAGGCATGTGTCTCCAATGTTGGCTGTATCCTTGAACACACAGAGATCTACCTAGCTCTGTCTACCAAGTGCTGGGATTAAAGGCGTGCGCCACCACCGCCACGCTCTTGCTATGGCTCTAATAGCTCTGACCCCTGGGCAACTTTATTTATTAACATACAATTAAAATCACATTTCAGTACAGATAAAATACCACCATACGTTCTCATTTCAAATCATAGTGTTTTATCCACTTTACATTAGTAAACCAAGTCTTATCAGTATTTGTCAAAATAAAGCTTTGCAGTGTGTTCAGAAGATGAAACAAGTCCAACAGGTCCATGATGGATACAATAAGTAAAATGAGTGAAGCATTTTATCATATAAACAAAGATCAGTTCATCTCTGTTACTCTGGGTTGTTCAAGAAGCACTCCTCCCTTCTACCAGTTGTGTTGCAGTTGGTTAGGGAATCCCCCTTGCAATTCTGGGCTTAAAGTCAAGCTATTAGGAGGACTTTGATTTCTGAGGTTTAATCAGCCCTTCTCCAACTTCCAAAAACACTCAAATAACATCAGAGTGACAGTCCCCTGCATGGTAAGACTCACTGTAAGCATGAGACTTGAAAAAGCCTGCTTTTCTGAATATATAGAAATAACATTTTATTTAAAACAAATTATTTACAACATTTAAATTCCTATGTAATTAAATAAATTGGAAAAGATCTATTTGCAAATACCACAAAAGGAAATCCCTAAACACAAAAAGCAGACATCAGCATAAGCACAACAGATGTATAGAAATTAGAATATTGAAACTTTTCTTCACTAAAAAGATATTATAGCCGGGAGGTGGCGGCACAAGCCTTTAATCCCAGCACTTGGGAGGCAGAGGCAGGCCGATCTCTGTGAGTTTGAGGCCAGCCTGGTCTCCAAAGCGAATTCCAGGACAGGCACCAAAGCTGCACAGAGAAACCCTGTCTTGAAAAACAAACCAAACCAAACAAACAAAAAGATATATAAAGATCAAATACTTAGAAAATATCAAATTGAAAAATAAAAGTAAAAGGTTGTTTTGTTTTATAGATGTACAAAAGGTAGTATCAAGATATATGGAGAAAAGAGAAAAATAATTTATGTTAGTAAAACAAAAATAAAATAACACTGTTGGGAAAACTTGTTACAAACTATTGAACATAACAAGATAGTTTTTAAAACAACAGTAAAAGTCACGAATGTTAGAAGAGAATTTGTGGGTGCATAATAGATGTAGGACAGAGATTAGATAGCATTATACTAATCAGAATGCATATTAAGCATGCATACAATTTTAAATTTTTTTTTTTTTTTTTTTTTTTTTTTTTTTTTTTTTTTTTTTTTTGGTTTTTCGAGACAGGGTTTCTCTGTGTAGCTTTGCGCCTTTCCTGGAACTCGCTTTGGAGACCAGGCTGGCCTCGAACTCACAGAGATCCGCCTGGCTCTGCCTCCCGAGTGCTGGGATTAAAGGCGTGCGCCACCACCGCCTGGCTGATGCATACATTTTTAAATGAACAAATAGTAAGAATCTTAAATTGAAAAGTTTTAAACTGTTTATTTTTATTCTTACTTTTTATGCATCTCTGAGCTTATCTCAAAACATTAGATCTTAGACATGAGTCAGTCTGCACAACCAATGATGATCACCTAAAACAACATTGGGGAGAAAGAAAAAGCATGGAACCTACCTAAAGTGTTCACAATTTCCTAAATTTGAAGAAGTTAATATCTGTCTACATCATAGCTATAAAATGTATAATTATCATATCATGCATGTAGCATGATTAATGTGGTCCTTATAGAAAGCCTGGTAGTGCAAGCTTATAATCTTAGCACTTGGATGGCTGAGGCAGGAGTATTACAAATTTGAGACTATCATGGACTAAGTGGTATGGTGATACTATAAAGCTGTTTATGGAATGGAATATTATGCAAAAGTTTTTTTTCCATGACACTGTGCCTCCCTTTGTAAATTCTGTATATTCTTGTGAATAGGGAAATATTACTTATATAGACACTTAAATGTAATTAAACTACATGACATTATTCAAGGGAAGAATTCAAATCCTAACTAGCACTGACCAATTCTTCAGTATGTATTTTAGTCCAGAAACTAAAATCTTGTTGATTTTAACACCAAAATTCATCTAGTTAATTATTTTTATGAGATTTTCAATTTTTAGTAGCTACTTAAAAATATATTCTGACAATAGATGTGGGCATCAACTGATTCAAACAAAAAGCGTAGCCAGGTCATATTTTAGTAATTTAGTACAGCAATACAGATTAGTACACAATTAGTAAAAGAAAAAATAGATCTGTTAATATTATATAACAGATCAAACAATTTGCTACACAGAATCAACAAAAGTGAACATTAATTAGGTTTGTTAAAAATTTTTAAACAATATGAAAAAAACTGGAGTACTACAAATAATGCATCTTTTGCGGGGGCGGGGCTCCTTGGCTCTGGGGAGCTTCACTGTGGCTTTCTTGGCCCCGAATCTTCCTGACAGATTCAATGAAGCTAAATTCCTGACCTTCAGCATACTGGTGTTCTGCAGTGTCTGGGTCACATTCCTTCCTGTCTACCACAGCACAAAGGGGAAGGTCATGGTGGCTGTAGAGGTCTTCTCCATCTTGGCCTCCAGTGCTGGGTTGTTAGGGTGCATCTTTGTCCCAAAATGATATGTTATTTTGATAAGACCAGATTCAAATTCTCTTCAAAAGTTCAGGGACAGATCACTTTATTAACCCATTTATAGTTTTAAGATTTTAGATTTTACTTAAAATATCTCTGTTCTATTTTCTTGGAGTGAGTATCTGTTCCATTTCCAGCTTTCATCATTTTCCCATCCAGTTTATCAGGCTTTATAATGTCATCTTTGTTACCTTACATTTTTATGGTAATGTGGGTGAGACTTTACTGTATATATTCTACTATTAATAATAGACATACTCTCACAGGAATCTCCCTCATCTTCTGGCTCTCAAGATATTTCCTTCCTTCTTCAATGTTCCCTGAGCCTTAGATTGAGACTGTTTTGTAGATGGATTGATTGCTTGGTTCCAAATGTATATGTTGAATGGGAGGAATCATTAATAAATGGATCCCTGTTAGTCTTTATTCCCACATATTTTTTTTCTGTGATATCATGCAGTGTACTTTCTAGCAACTTGCATGCTAGTCAGTATTGGAAAGACTTCTACTTGGGCACCAGTTCAACTTTTCCATATTTGATGAAAGAAGTAAGTGTTGTCCCCTGGAATATCACCTCAGCAGCTGGTAGTTAGAGAAATCCCACCCCACAAGCCTCAGGGATTTATGTGGGAAAAGAGGTGGAAACGTTTCAAGAGGCAGACAAAGTGGGTGTCTTCATGGAAGCCTGGTTATCTAGAAATTGACAGGACTAACAATTATATGAAATCACAACAATTTTGGAAACATACATAAGATCTGCAGTGGCTCAAGCCAAAAAATACCATAGTACTAACAAGTAGACATGGACTCAAATCCCATCCCTAAACAAGAAATATTTTGCAATTCTTGCCTGTTGCAAAAGAGATAACATGTTTTCTAGAATGGAGTTTCAATGGTTATGTCAGCCACACTCCTGGCAATGGTCATTCCTGTTGTAGTAGCTGGCCACACAAGATATATTTCATGTGTTTTTCTTTTATGTGTTTTGGGCAGGGGGCTTTTTAAAATTTTGTTTTCTTTGGACATTGTTTAATTTTATTCTTTTTGCTTATTTGTTATGATTTCCATTTATGCTTTGTTTTGTTTAAGAGAGATAAGAAAAAGTATGAAATTGGATTTATAGATATGTGTGGAGGATTAAGGAGAAATTTACAGAGGGAAAATATGATTAAAATATATTATTTGGAAAAAATATTTTTTAATTTTTATTTATTTATTTATTTGACATTTAATTTTTTTATTTTATAATTTAATTTAATTTTACACATCAGCCACGGATTCCCCTGTCCTCCCACCTTCCCCCCCACCTTCTCCCCAGCCCACCCCTCATTCTCATCTCCTCCAGGGCAAAGACTCCCCTGGGGATTCAGCTCAATCTGGTAGATTCAGTCCAGGCAGGTCCAGTCCCCTTCTCCCAGGCTGAGCAAAGTGTCCCTGCATATGACCCATGTTCCAAACAGCCAGCTCATGAACTAAGGACAGGTCCCAGTCCCACTGCCTGGGTGCCTCCCAAACAGTTCAAGCTAATCAAATTTCTCACTTATTCAGAGGGCCTGATCCAGTTGGGGGCTCCTCAGCTATTGGTTCATAGTTCATGTGTTTCCATTAGTTTGGATATTTGTCACTGTGCTTTTTAGAATTGTTGAGACCAATATTGGAAAAAGTATTTTTTAACACATTTTTAATTAAAAATAAGTTACATTACTCACCATCATTCCTTTCCTCCTGTCAGGCCCTGCCAGGTTCCTTCCCTCCCACCCCTGTTATCACCCTTTAAAAATAAGGTTGGACCAGGCAGGACTGCTCAGACTTACTGCAGTAACAGTTATATGAAGTTTCACTGCTGCTCTAGCACCATCCAGACAACTGTGTTGGGAATTCTGGCTTCTATTGTTGCATCCAAATGAGTAATAATATTATGATAATAATAGCATACACAGGTACCTTGAATATTCAAAAGAATAATGACTCACTAATGTCCAGCAGAACTCACTTTTAATTCAGCCCTCTACTTAAATTGATCAGATCACAGTGTTCACCTGTTGCTTCACTGAATAGACTCTAACTCAGTCAAATCAGCAAGGGTAATAAAGGGTGTACACTAAAGTCACAGCAAATATATGGAATTGAAAATAGCTTTGAGATGCCGGGCGGTGGTGGCGCACGCCTTTAATCCCAGCACTCCGGAGGCAGAGCCAGGTGGATCTCTGTGAGTTCGAGGCCAGCCTGGACTACCAAGTGAGTTCCAGGAAAGGCGCAAAGCTACACAGAGAAACCCTGTCTCGAAAAACCAAAAAAAAAAAAAAAAAAAAAAAAAAAAAAGAAAATAGCTATGAGAATCACTAGTTCCCTGCATCTGTTTGCTACCTCTCTTCTATCACTTTCTTCTTCTCTCACCTTAATGAGGTTTATTAAAAGATTAACAGAGATTAACTTTTCTTTTTACATCATCCTCTCTCCTCCTTCCCTCCATTTCTCTCTCCCTTTCTCCTGTCTCTCTCCCTTCTTTCAATGTGAGCCACCATGTGGGTGCTGGGAATTGAACTCAGGACCTCTGGAAGAGCAGTCGGTGCTCTTAACCTCTGAGCCATCTCTCCAGCCCCCCCTTCTTTCAATGTAATCTCTCTCCTTCATTCATCCTTCTCAGGTTCCAAAATTCAAGAGACAATTTCTCTGTGAAAGATACCAAACACACTTTATCATGACGTTGTATCTACAAATATTCAGGTTTTTCTTCCTCCAATGCTACTGAAACCTTGGGTTTGTTTCTGCTGTTTGTTTACTCCTCATGAAGAAGATCTGACAGGCTCCATCATAGATTGGTCACTTGAAGCTACATGGGCAGTAGTCTGAATCACACAGAGATGATAGGAGATGTGCTTTGGGGGTCATTTCCAAGGAGATGTAAATCTAAATGACAAGTGCATTAGACTTCTCTATGCACAGTATATAAACCTATGCCATTTTCCAAGAGGTATATATATATATATATATATATATATATATATATATATATATATATATATATATATATTGCAGCAAAACATCATCAGAGCTGTCTTCATGAGCTCATAACCTTTACTATTGAATAATATTGTACACAAAGAAGAGCCACATGCATGGTTTAATTATTTGTTCCCACCTTGCCAAACTCCTGATAACATTTGAACAAGTAGTCCTTGCATTTTTTTTTTCACACGGATATGCACAAATTCTACAGTTGGATCTGAGTACACTGCTGTGGTATGTCTTTCTGTATGCTGTTAATATGTACTGTTTCCATTGGTTAATAAATAAACCTGCTTGGGCCTATGCAAGAAAACCTACAGATAGGCAGGAAATCAAAGAGAGAGAGAGGAGGAAAGAGTTGGGAGAGACTCAATACAGCCGCTAGGAGAAGCACTATGTGAGAGAACAGGCAACACCACAAAACCATGTGGCAAAACAGAGATTAATAGAAATGGGTTGAATTAAGTTATAAGAGCTAGATGATATAAACCTGAGCCATAGGCTATACAGTTTGTACTTAATATAAGCCTCGGTGTGTTTACTTGGGGCCGAGCAGCTGAGGGACTGGGCAAGACACAGGAAAACTTTCAGCTACATTACATTTCTTGCTCCTAACATGTTCTCATCCCTGTGCTGGAGGACAAAGCTCTGTTCATCTGGCACAGCACTTAGGAAACTAGTTCATGTGCATTTCTGCTTTTTAATATCTGCCAAATGCCATACTATTTGATAGGAATTTGCAGAGGAAATCTCTTTGCTATTTTTTATCATTAGAAAATATAAAAAAGGAAGACTGATGTGGTGATATATTGTTTATAATCTAAGAAATAAAACTTGCTTGAAGATCAGAGAACAAACCAGCCATAGAACTAGCCACAAACATCAGGCAATTGTGGCACACACCTTTAATTCTAGCACTCGAGGGAGAGGCCAAGAGCCTTCTGGATTCCTGTGAGTTCAAGGTCACACTGAGCTACAGGAGATTAATCCAGTTTAAAAGAGAAGCAGAGCCAGGTAGTGGTGGCACACACCTTTAATTCCAGCACTTGGGATCACATACTGTTAACCTCAGCACTAGGAAGGTTGAGACAGGAAGTGATATGGTTGGGTAGAGAAACGAATATAATATGGGAGGAGACAGGAACTCATTCTCTTTCAGGCTGAGGAATTGGTGAGGTAAGAGGTGGTGGCTGTGGCTTGCTCTGCTTCTCTGATCTTTCAGCTTTTACCTTGACATCTGGCTCCAGGTTTTTATCATAAGACCATTTAGGATTCACGCAACAGACTGAAAATGCTCCTCCTGGGAGAAAGCATCCCTTTTAACTTTTCTGGATCCCCCGAGAATCTTATTTAAAAAACACTTTTCTTTAAAATGTCATATTTATGCCAAGTATATTATATAATTATACATATCCCATTGGTCCTCTGAATCTATCAATGAATATCTTATTCTTTCCTGAAATAACTATTATCCATGATCCTAGTAAGAAACCAAATATGGCTAGTTCTACAAACTAAAATTAAATATCTCATTCTATAAAATTCCATTGACTTTAGCTGATATAGACCACAGGATATAGATATTGATGATATAAATGGATAGAGATAGAGATGATAGAGGACATAGACAGACAGACTGACAGACAGACAGATAGATGAAATAGACAGACATAGCTATATCATGTGGACTGTGAACATGGTGCCTACTTGGGTTTGGTGAGATGATCTGTTTTGAAAATATATAACTACATTCCTAGTGAGCATAATTCTTATTGCTATTCTTATTTACTACTCTGTGTATGTGTCATTTGGCTTCCAATATAAAAACAACCACCAACAGCATCTGGGTAATTTGAATGATGTCTAGATTTTAGATTAAATAGATTCACTATTGAAATTACCATGTTCTATTTTGAGATAGGTTGTGGTCCTCAGTAAGTCTGATGTTTTTGTCTGTAAACAGGGAACTCATGGTATATTTTTTCTATCAGGAATGTCTTATAAATTAGAAAAGAAACACTTAAAGCACTTATTTAATAAATGTATTTAAGGCATGGGAGAGAGGTAATAACAAGTTTGCCCTGAAGACAACTTAGATTTTGTCATCTACTTGTGATTAAATTTAATTACAGCACTGGAAAAGTTTCTATTCTCATTATTTCTCCACTGTGTCTTTCCGTTTATCAGTTTTCTTTGTGATCCTATGCCTTGAAATATCACAAAGCACACAGTGCCCACTAAATAATTATTTACTGAATGATTGTACACTCAAAGCTATAGATTTAGTTAAACATAAACCAAGAATTTAATAACAGGCTTGAGAATCTCTGTGATGACTTAGAAAACCCAGGTATTGACAGCTAGAAAGGAAAACAAAGCATTGTTTCACTCTCTGCTGAGTGACCTTGAACAATCATCATATCGTTCTCTACCCAGTTTTCTTTTCTCTGAAATACAGAACTGAGATGAGATGCTCCACAAACACTTCAGCTGATTCTCTGATGCTCTCCTTTCACAATGCCTTCTTTAGTAGTGCCAACAGGACACGGAGCAATAAAACTCTCGGACTCACCAAATATATATATTAAGAAATCAATTCACACCGCACAGTGCCATAATTTTATTACTTATCTTGTTTTGGGGTTTTCTTTGCTGTTTGTTTGTAAAGAAGGAATAAAGCCACGATATTATTCACTGGGTAAAGGTACTTTCTGTGTGTGCCTAGTTACCTGAGTTCAATTCCCAGAGCACATTTAAATGTGGATGGATAAAACCAACTTCACAAAGTAGTCCTCTGACCAACACAAGAGAGCTATGGCATGGGTATGCCTACCACACACTAATAAAAATCAAATTAAAAATGAAGGAATAAAGTTACCTTTGTATTGATGGGTATGTAGGAAGAAAGAATAGTACTTCTAAATTATGGACTCAGCATTACTCAGGAAGAGAAATATACTACTTCATCCTAACCACACTCAATGTCTTATCTCATGACATCTTTTCTTGCTTTATGTGATGTCGAGAGACTTGAAGAGGTTGTGCTGTCTTGAAAGAGAAGCATTCTGCCAAGTGTTCTTCCATTCTTCCCACTATAACTGCTTCTGAGAACTCAAATGGAAAGATCTAGCAAGTGTTCTGGCCTTCTTGAAAGTAATCTTGAACTACTTTTCATGTATTGCCATCGTGCTCAAAACCTCAAAGAACACAGACAGCGGAGAGGCCTTTGAGGAAGAATGACACAGACACACAAAATTAACTCCACAGACTTGTTCAGGATTATCCAGTTTATCTGCTTGTTTTCTTTAATACAATGTCTGTAATCACATTTTGCAATTAAAAGCAGCAAAAGCTCTTAGAAGAAAATGCCCTACATGTTTCCTTTTGTGATAAGAGAACAACAGTGGCATAATAATTAAAAAACTCAAACACCAGTGAGGGATTAAAATCATACCGATACTAGCCGTAAAGTAATGGAGAACATGCTACAACCCACAGACCCAGAGAAGGTAAATAATGAGAGCTCAAGGGGCAGGTGAGGGGGGTGCATGACTCTCACTGTGAAGGGGAAATAGAATGAACATTGCCAGTGGAAGGATGTGGGGCTAAAACAGAGGAATGAAGATAGGAACAGGAAGGATTAGGTGGAGAGAGGATGAAGGGAGAAAGTATGGGGGAGACTACTAGCATCTGGGGACATCTCTGGGATGGGGTAGAAACCTAAAGTAATCGATACTCTTAGGAATCTATGAGCATGACCCTAGCTAAGACTCCTAGCAATAAGGGATATGGAGTCTGGGTAAGCCATCGCCTGTAACCAGTCATGACTTTCAGGGGAGGGCCTTGGACACCAACCCAGCTGCAAACCCTTCAACCTACAATTTATCCTACCTACAAGGTGTAACGGGGTAAAGATGGCACAGACATCATGGGAGTGACCAACTAATGACTGGCACAGCTAGCTAACCACACCCTGAGAGGGAGCTCATCCCTTAGGGCCAGGACCCAGAGGCAGAATATCCCAGAGAACTGGGATAGAACCAAACATGAATGGCAGAAAAAAAAAGTCAAGGAAATTACTTTTAATGATATTCTGTTGTATTCTTAGACCAGAGGCTAGCATAATTTTCTTTAGCAAGGCTTCATCCTTTTTCCTTCAACTGATAGGAACAGAAGAGGAGACATGCAGCCAAACATTAGGGGGAGATTGGGCAACTCCAAAGAAGAGGGGGGAGAAAGATTGTAGGAGACAGTGATGTCAAGGTCACCACAAGAAAACTCACAGAACCAACTATAACCATGGCTCATAGGGACTAACAGAGACTGAACCAACAACCAGGAAGCCTGCATGGGACTACCTAGGCCCTCAGCACATATGTTACACTTGTGTGTCTTAGTCTTCATTAGAAATTCTTAACAGTGAGATCAGGGCCTATCTCTAACAGTGTTGCCTGCTTTGGGGACTCATTCCTCCTACCAGAGGCCTCATCCAGCCTCAGTAGAAGAGGAGGTGCCTAGCCTCACTGCCACATGATATACCATGGCTGGTTGATATCCTTGGGAGACCCACCTGTATCTAAAGAGAAACAGTGGAAGAGAAGTGGATGAGGTGGGGACTAGGAAGAGGGGAGGTAGGGGAAACATTGACTGGAATGTAAAAACAAACAAAAATATAAAGGAGAAAAAAATGACAATTTAATAGAAACTTTTGATCTAATGAGTGTGTCTATAATGGCCATCAGATAAACATGAGAACATAAATAATATGATCTATAAGAGGGACTATGAGTGTCCTTAGCTGTATTTTTTATCCATTTGTGGAAAACTTTAATTTTCATTGTCATATGTCACTCAAAAATGTTTAATAGACTCCAATTTTCTACATGTATGTAACTGTACAATGAATACTGCAGAATGAGTCAGAAACCCTGCAATTTGCTTCCATTTCAGAGTAACTGATCAGTCATGGGAACTGTAGCATAACATATGTTAATTGTAGGTCTTTGTTTAGAGACTTGTTTTCTGTTCATTATTTTTTTTATCACTGTTACAAACACGAAAGAGAAACAGTTAGAAAGAATTATTTGGGACCATGGATTCAGAGGTGTCAGTCTGTAGTTGGTTCCAGTCTTTGTGGTCCAAGGTGATGCGAAAACACCAGGGTAACAGTACCAAGGTGGAACATCCAGTGCATGTGAGTTCCTAGAAGCAGCTATAGTACAGAGGTGTTACAACCACTTCATGGTACATGGAGGTCAGCATGGAAAGAGAGTTGGAAAAAGCCATGGACAGGGAAGATACTTTTGGACCCTAGTCAAAAGTTTTATCCATCTAGTCTCCATGTCCTAGTTTTCAACCACTTTTCAATAGCACATTGTGTTATGAATTCTTCTGAGGACTAGATAAATCCATCGACGAAACCAGAGTTCTCAAAAACCAATCCCTTCTTTATGATCAATCCACCAGCAGAGACTAAACCTTCAATACACTTCATATCAGAGCCATGAAATGATTCTGAACTCACTTTTAAAAATTATTTGTAAAGAATAGCAGTGAATAAATCCTTTCTGTGTTTGTAACTAGATATAAGATATAAAGCTGCCCTAAGAAATAAAATTTGGAAAAATTTCAAAGTACTGATGACAGAATATTTAGCAAGGGATCCTAAGAGAGGAGAATATATGTACAATTTAAAACTGCTCTTATTTTTCAAAGATTCCTTATAGTCATATTTTCTTCTGGCAGTTTCAGTGTTTCTGGTTTCACATTTAGGTTTTTGATACATTTGGTGTTAGTTTTTGTTCAGGATGATAGATCCGGGTTTAAATTCATTCTTCTACATGTGGATTTCTAGTTTAATAGAAATCAACATTAGTTGATGATGCTATCTTTTCTCTAGCATATTTTTTGTCATTTTCATTAAATATGAGATGGCTGAAGTTTTTTTGTATTGATATTTTGGTGTTTTATTTGTTCCAGTGTTCTGCATGTTGCCGCTGTTTTTTTTCAATGTTTTGTTCATTTTGCTTGGGATTTATTTGTCTATCTAGGATCTTTCATTGTTCCATATGAATTTTCAGGTGTTTTTGTGAAAATTGAGATGGGGTTCTAATTAGAATTACACTGAATCTATAAATAGCTTTTAGTAGAATGGTCATTTTCACAATATTAACTCATCCTACCAAACCATGAACATGGGACATCTTTTCATATTCTAGTGTCTTTCGCAATGTCTTTCTTCAAAGATATAAAGTTTTCATTGTTGAGTTCTTTAATCACTATGGTTAGCTTTATTATTAGATATTTCATTTATGGTGAGGCTACTGTATGTCAAAGTGTGGCCATGATTTCTTTCTCAGGGAGTTTTATGTTGGTATTTAATACCTAACAAGATACAGCTATAATACATGGCTAAGCAAGTATCTGTGGAATAGGATGTTCCTATTAGAACTCCTTTGGGTATATGCCAAGGAGTGATAAGAGCCATGTTGTAGGTCTGTTCATAGCTTTTTGAGGGTTCTTCACACTGATATTCAGAGTGACTGCACCAGTTGGGAATCCTACCAATAGTTAATGAGTGGTTCATCAATTCCATTCCATATGCATGCCAGCATTTATTTGTAGTTGGTTGTTTTGATGTTATCCATTCTTACTGGGGTAAAATGATACCTCAAATTTGTTTAGATTTGTATTTCCCTCATTGCTAAGGATGATAATTTTTTGAGATATAGCTTATCATTTTTATTTCTTCTCCAAATGACACTCTGGTAAGATCCCTTGTCCATCTTTTAATGATTTGGTTTTTTGCTTGTTGTCATTTGTTTGTATATTTGTATATGTCTTTGTTCTGTGTTATTTGTACATTCTGAACATTAATGCTCTATCAGATGGACAGCTGACAATGATTTTTTTCACTCGTGGGTTTCATGTTCACTTGATTGATTGTTACCTCATACATACAGAAGATTCTGAGTTTTGTGAGGTTCCAATTGTCCATTGTTAACTTTAATTTCTGGGCAAATTAAGTGCTACTCAGAAAGTCTTTTCCTATACCAGCATCTTGTCAGGTGTTAAATATCAACATAAAACACCCTGAGAAAGATATTATGGACACACTTTGACATACTGTAACCTTACAGAAAATGAAACATCTAATAACAAACCTAACTATGGAGGTAAAATTACTCTGTAACACAAACTTTAAATCTGTGACATTGGGAAAGACGTTAAGAAATTGAAATATGCCCCATGCTCATGGCTTGGTATGATGAGTTAATATATTGAAAATGACCATTCTACCAAAAGTTATTTATAGATTCAGTGAAATTACAACTAGAAACCCTATCTCACTCTTCACAAAAATAGAAAAAATATCTAAAAGGTTATACTACTTGAGATGACAATGTTCCTCACAAGAGATATAGAATAGCTAATAAAAAATCTCAGTACCAGGTATGACAAAATCTTCAGGTTTTGGTCAGGGGAGCCCAGGAGACTCCTCAAACAATATAGCCTATTGTTGTTGCCCTTGGTTGCCTAAACAGATGTAATTACTATGAACCACAACAATAACCAACTTGGTTAAGATATCCCTAAAGGTACAATAATGGTATTCATATTTTGGTGGTAACTAGAATCTCTCTTGTTAGATATAAGTCCTGCTCAAGAGGACAAAAAAATTGTATCTGCTATGAAAAACCTAGCCAACTACCAAGAACTAGTGAAGTCATGGATATTAGAGAGAACCTACTATTGGCATTTTAGTACACCAGCATAATTCCTAACTGTATTCTAAATATTTAGCCTTAAACTCACAGCTAAGTATAGATCAACCACTTCATCAAATAAACTTCTCTTTGCAATAGAATGATTCTCCTATAGAAAACAATTGGTCAAAATGAAAAGAACACCTGATCTCACAGTGCTTGGCCCCAGTGGATATATCTACAACACAAATCTTTTCCATTTTAAAGTTCAGATAAAAGTTTTATTTTAGGATTTATGCTGGACTCATGGTCAGAATCAAGATATAATAACAAAACGTAACAGAAAAGGTGACAATAGCTGAGACAAGGAGATTGATCCATACACATGAAGAATACATGACAACCACAGATGGAAGATACAGTTCCTAAGGCTACATAGTCTTTATAGTTTCATGAGGTAAACTGGCAATTTTCTCTTTATATTTAAATTAATTATACTTGGATTTCTAATGCAATGTTAAAGAGTCCTTATGAAATAAATTTATTTTAATTTGAAATTAAATTTAAAATTTGAACATGTTGCTTTAATATATAATGTTATAATATAATTAAAAAGTTGTTTTTATGGCTATTATCTTTAATTACTTTCTTTTTAATTTAGAATTGGATATATAAACTTTTGCTTTATATTTGCAAAAGACTGTATGCTGTAGGATGTTCTATATGCTGTGAATGTGTTTCTCTGATTGGCTGATAAATAAAACACTGATTGGCCAGTAGCCAGGCAAGAAGTTTAGGCAGGATAAGCAGACAAGGAGAATTCTGGGAAGAGAAAGGTTGAGTCAGGAGATGCCAGCCCGTTGTCAAGGGAGCAGCATGTAACAGGCACATAGGTAAAGCCATGGAAAACATGGCGACATATAGATTAACAGAAATGGGCTGAGTTTAGGTGTAAGAGGTAGTCAGTAGTTAGCCTGAGCTAATGGCCTAGCAGTTTTAATTATTATTAAGCCTCTGTGTGTTCATTTGGATCTGAGCAGCTGCAGGAATGCTGGACTACTAGAGCTGGATGGGACCAGGAAAACTTCAGCTACAACTGTACAAATAAATTTTCCTGCCTTGTAACAAAATGACATTTCTAAAGTAACATGATCATTATTTAAAAAGAAAGTAATATTGCTATTTTGGTATTTTTAAAGAAGTATCTTTTGTAAGGGTCTATAAGGCCATTTTTGACAGGTTGGCAAAGGGTGCATTCCCCAAATCTACCTGATTTGAAACATCCTTTATGCCAATTCTTTCCCAGATGCATGTTCATACCTTCCAAACTGATGGAAATTTATCTGAGCGAACTTCGTTTTTAGGCCTCCTGAATAGCCAACATCCTTTAAATTTGAGCAAAGGAAGCACTAAATAATGATGGGGGAAGCAGATGATTAAAAAAAATAGGAGAATCAATTTTTACTCTTGGTTTCAGTTCTGGCCATATTTTTAAGCTAGGATGATTTATTCAGACTCAGCTGGCCCAAGGAAACCTCAATGTTTCACAGACATGCTGGCCTTGGTCTCATGATATCTCCTTGAACCTAAGTCTGAATGAATCAGATTCTCCTACAGCACAGGAGCAGGTGCACGCCTAGGCTTCTCATATTGTTGTTGCTATTCTAGGCTTTCACACCTTTCCACTGTCTCAAGATGAAGTCATTGTGCTAGACAACAGCCCTTTTCCTGTTTGGAATGTCTGAAGTTTTCTCATGATGAAAGTCTAGCAAAGGCAACTATAGAATTTCTTTTTTTCAATTCATGTTCATATTCATGAGAAGTATAAATACACTGTTTAATAAATAGTTCACTCAGTCTTATCTTTTTATTTTTATATGGGGGAATATATAGCTCAAGGTTTTTTTTTTAATAAAATTTATAAAATAAGGGGATGCCCTACAAATCATTTTCCTGTATTTTGGGTACTTATTACACAATCTTTTCTGTTTATTGATTGAAATTTTATATGTGTATATAATGTGTTTTCGTTAAATCCACACCCCCATTTCGTCTCCTTCAGTCAGCTGACAAAGCTACAAAGGAGTTAAGAATAACAGAAAATACTTGATTTAACGTCACCCTTTCTAGGCAATGTTTCCGAATCGTTACCAAAATTACTTCCTCTAAAGATTATAGTATATTTTTCATCTGCCATGAATTGTTTTTTACTCAACAATGAAGAGTGCACTTACATTCAGTAAAGCTAACTTCAGAAAGACCAACTGCAATGTTAAGGGATACACACATTTCAGCACAAATTTCTCTTTCATGAGAGTCTTTCATCAATTTCCTCCAAACCAGAAAGTTGGAGTTTTTTATAAATTACATACCTATAGAGGTCTGGAAATCACTCAGGGGGAGGTGTGAGGGAGCTTTAAGGAGAGAGCAACAGAAGGTATTGCTATTAAAGGGTAAATAAAAATTAGAAACAGGAGGAGTTAAACAGAGTTGGGAAGAAGAGGGCAAGGAAGAGGAGGGAACATTGGGAGGAATAGGTAACACAAAAAGACATACAGAAATGACCGAAGAAGCTTCATATACATAAAGAGTTATAGACAAAAAAATGAGTTAAAATAGTGTTACCTTACAATCGGGCAACAATACCCCCACTATGTCTGAGAGGCTACCATATAAAAATCCCAGAGCTAGGAAGGGTTATTTCCTTTGGAGTTATTGGCTAATGATATCCTATAGACACTCCAAACATTACAGTCTATTGACATTGTTTTTGGTTACCATCTAGAACTTGACAGTAAGACCCTGCTGCTGAACATACCACCTACTTGAGTCATAGAATATGCCAAAATCAAGTTGGTATGAGCCTGCAAGCTTCATCCTTACTGAATAGTGTAAGTGCTGGAAGGTGGTATGTATGCTTCCAAAAGAGAAAAGAAATCATCATCTATCATACCCAGGTATGAACCACTTGAGCTATAAAGACTGGCTTGGCAAAATGTGCACAGTTGCACAATTATGTAGTAGAATAAATACCACTGGAGTAATCAACCAATATCGGAAATGATTTAATATCTGTTCCACACAATGAATCCCATACCTGACAATATGTTTTGGATATCAACCTATGCCTAGACAGGCCTGAACCTCAGGTAAGAATCTACTATAATCATGTTGCTAAACATATATAGTATTAAGCCCATTATTAATGATTTATTATTATAAGCACAGATCAACATATATCTCAATATCTCAACCATCATCTGAGAATTTTTATTTTCAGTAGATGGTGATTAGCACATATATTCAGACCTTGCAAGAGTGCAGAGAATAAGAGACTTCAAAATGTTTAGCCATGAAGGGGATAGATAGATAGATAGATAGATAGATAGATAGATAGATAGATAGATAGATAGATGACATCCCACTCCCCAAGGGCCAGGGATTATTAGAGAAGGAGGTAAGAAACAATGTAGTGTATCACACAAAGCCAACCAATAAATACAATGAAACATTATTTTCTACACAAAGCAGAACAACTGAACATATGAACTCAGGAACTCACATGCCCAAAACCTGTGCATGCTCAAGACAGGCCAATTCCCATCTTGGTTAAAGGAGTTGGGCACATAGCCCCACCCTACTCATGAAGCTATTGGCAACTGCTAGCTGCTGGGAGAGGGAAAGTTAATTTTCTTTAGTCCCTGGTAAGTTAACCACTCTCCAGTGGAAGACCATATAGGCAAGAGAATTTGGGCATCACAGATTTGCCTTGAAGGGTATTTTTAGAAGGATACAAAAGGTAGGTGGGTAGGGAAGGGAACAAGGTTCTGGCAGGAGTTGAGTCAGGGGGTGAATATGATCAAAACACTTCATATCTGATTCTCAACGAACAAATGGAAATAAATTAGGTTACTAAACTAATTTCCATTCATTTCACTTCTGCTCCTTTTCATCTTCTGCAACAGTCTACATCAGATGGAAACCCCCCTTTGGGTTAACCATTGTTTTCAGAATTTATTTATTGAATTTTACAATCATTTTTGGCAAAGATTACACCTCAAGCAAATCATTAAACATGGTAGATCAGATATTACCTGGTTTAATGGAGCTTTTGTCCTGGGGAATGGGAAAACACTTTTTTAAAACACTTAGGCGTAATGTGGGAGTTTGTGTTTAATTTAAGTACCACGGTTTTTTAATGCTACAAAATAATACAATTTATTTAAAGAATACATTGCCCACACTTTCTTTGTATAAAGTAGAACCACTTTCATACTAGCCATGCTTCTTATGTTTCTAACCCTACTGGACTCCCAGTGTAGCAACCAGGTATACTGTCCATCTATGAATTTACAGAACGCCCCCTTATGCCTTCACCCACCTGAGCCTTGGTAACTTCCAGGACTCATTGCTGGTATTCCTTCATTTCTAAGCTCTTTTAAATTAAGCATCCCAAACTATATCCTTTATTGCACATACACACACACAAACACAAACACACACACACACACACACACACACACACACACACACACACACACACTCATATACACTTATACAAGAATGTATGATAAATATAAATAGAAAAGCCATTTCTTCTCTAAGGTGAATGCTAATTTGTCTTAAATATCATCTTCTTGAGACAAACAACATGGCCCAGCAGGTTAAGGGCACTTGCCACCAAACCTGACAACCTGAGTTTAATCCCTGGGATCCATATTGTGGAAGGAAAAAGAAGATTTAACAAGTTGCATGTTGACATTCACACATAAGACACACACACACACACACGCACGCACGTACAATGTAACAATTTGTTTTCAATAAAAATCATGTTTGTTTCATAATTTTTCTTTCAACTTCATTTTCTTACCTTTATAATGTAGGTTTTCTAGTTTCTAAGATAGTTATCAGAAGTACTCAGTGTGACTGCCTTGGGTCATCGATTCAGTTTTGCATGCCATGGTCAACTTTGATAAGCATCACGAGATTCTGTTCATTTTCTTTCCCCAGTAGTGCTCATTATATAGTTCACTTTTCAGTAATTTGAATGAGGGTGGAGGTAGCATCCATGATATTTCCAGGCTTCTAGGATTATATCCTAGTTCAGGAACATACATTGCTATGTTTAAAATATTGTACTTAAAAGTATTTTATGATGTATACATGTAGATTTTGCTGGGATTTACAGTGTACACATCTTCAACATTGATTTAAAATGCTTCAATGTAAAAGCAATATACCTATATACATTCACACTACAGTACAAGGAAGTGACCAATTGGCTTACATTTTTAATCATACAGTATTGCTGAAATTAAAACCATACCTTTATCATAATGGTATAAACTTAAGTATGTTTTTAAGTGATTATTAGACACACACTTGTTGGTTTTTCCTATGGTTTGTTGTTTTATGTATATTATACATACTAATTTCAGTTGTACAAACGATATTGGATATATCTTCCTCATGTCTTTTAATTTTCATTATTATATTTTCTTAGAAATTTTTAATTTTAATGCAATTAAATTCATCTTTACCCTGATACGTTTGTGCCTTTTTAAGTCTTAACAAATTCTCCATATCTCTGAATTATGAAAATATTTACATTTTTATCCTATAGGACATTTTAAAACATGTCTTTCCTAGACATATTCTAGTAACAGATTTTGAATATAATATGAGTTGGGTTCATATTCATTGTACTATAACCTCCATAGGGAAAGTACATTTTTCTAGCACAATTTCTTGAAGAATATTCTTCATACTGTAAATACTTGAAATTATCTTCAAAATTACCATTCCGTGAATGAATATATTATTAAATCCCATACATCTCCTTAGCCCTTACACTCACAACACATGATTCCTACCATATATGATTTTCGTGGTGTATTTTTCTTCTCTGCCAGTGTGTAATAGGCCGTACTAGAAGAGCCTTCCCATGGTCTCCTCTCCATGAGGACAAAATGCATTTAAAAGCAGAGACTTCTAAAGTTATCTTCATATTTCACATTCCTCTAATTATTTTACAAGAAATATATGATACTATTGACTTCTCTGTGGCATAATTTATCTGTTCACAGTCAAAATGCTTTTTTAATTTCCTAATATACTTATAATTTTACAAGGTTTACTTTTTGCTAGTACACAAACAAATAGCACATATTTTCTTCTAAGACAATCAGAGCATCACACTTCAATTTTATAAAGTAATGAGGCATGTGACCTAATCCTATGCATGCATTTCTTATGATCTTTTGTAGTTTCTTTCATGGTTGTTGGTTTTTAGTTTGTTTGTTTGTTTGTTTTCCTTTTTTGTCTTGTAGTTGCCTGTTTGTTTTATTAGGACAGAAAGAGAAAGGAGGCATGGAGTTGACAGAGTGTGTGTATGCAGAGGATCTAGGAGAAGAAAGGAGTAGGAAATGACGAAAAAAAAATCTCCAAAAATACCTTTCAGATGGTTTTATGTTGGCCATCTACTGCTGGGAATGTCGCCTGCCCTCCAGTTTTGTTTGTATACCCAGTGAGGCTTCACAGAAAAAACTAATTTTTCCTTTGGAAGAAATTGTTAATTGGAGATGACTTCTCTGTTGGGAAGGACGCTGGTATTTACACTCCCTTGTCAGCACTGGGACACTATCTGATTTGGATCTCTGCAGGCCCTATGCATGCTGCTATAGTCTCTGTGATAGGGAACATTTTCTTATCTGTGTTTTACAGACCATTTTGGATATTTAATATTTGTGTATAATTATGAATTTTATATAGTACAAAATGTCAATTATCACAGTTTGAAATATTGCAACAGTATCTATTAAATTATTAAGCAACAAGAGGCAACATGCCTTTTGCATTGTGAAGCCTTTATCTTTATTCCAAGAGGCTGAGAGTCAAAGTGATACTCAGCTTCAACAATTCCACCAATATTCAAGCTAATACCTCTGCTCCTTCTCCATTGTATGGCCTGGGTTTCTGATTTTATTATATTTTTAGCTTATAAATATATTTGGATATTTGTTATTTAATCTGTTACTGAATATTAATGCAATTTATGCATAGTTATGTAAACCTTTAAACAGTACAAAACAATACTTTATTCCTAATGAATGAATGGGTAAAATATATAAAATATATCAGGTATCTAAACTGAATATTAATAAAACCATTTACTTATGACAAATTCAATAAGCTTGAAATTCGTTATAGAATTCTCTTTAAATTTAATTATTCTTAATTTTTGAAATTTATCAACCTCAATCACAAACATATTTATAACTCCCAAGTGAGAAAAATTTAATATTTTTATTCAATCATCCAATAAGTAATTACAGTTAAATTATATGTAGTGTTTTGTGTTGATTTAATTAAAACAATTCATATGAGCATTAAAAAGCATAATTATGGATGGGAGAAAATGTTTCCATATAGGAAGAAATATGAAATGTTCTAACAGCTTCAGTGTACGCTTCTGTTCACCCTGATATCTTGTTTGGGTGAGTGGGTTCCATGCCATGGCAAAAGGGTACTGTCACAGCATTAGTTATTGGTCTCCTCATCTGCACTGAAACACAACTCCAGCCTTCTCTGGATGGTAAGATTTTGAAGGCAGAAATGGTATTTTGCCCTCCACTGTAATTCCTAACACTTAATATCTATGCTAAAACTTTTTTTGCAATTGACAAAGAGGAAATAAAATTTTCTGAATTAATTCTCTCTCCTATGGAGGCTTTCCTAAGCCTTTTGTTTGGTGTTGTCTATACTATTTACTACATTAGCCTTCCAGTGTGTATAGATCCATACACTGCATACACTTCCTTTCAAAAGAGATAGTCAGCCCAAATTATATTTCTTCCTATAACCCTTAACACTATGTTTACGTAAATCAACTGCCCCAAAATGTGTATTTTAAGCAAAGAAACAAAGTATTTCGTGTATCTGGGAGGTGAGTTGTCTTCTTATAAACAATAAATGGACATTTTCAAATGCCACACAAACCCGTAACTATACAAAGTACAGTTTAATAATCACTTACCAAATTTATCAAACAGTACCTGGGTACCTAGTGCATAAGTTAGAATGCTTTACTGACGGGAAAATAACCAAAAAGGAGAAAAGGCCCCCAGTATTAGAGAATTTATAGCTAACAAGGGAGAAGAAAAGCCATTTAAAAAGCTAAACAAAAGGTAGGAAAAAAGTTCATTGGATTTGTGCCAGAGAGTATGGTGAGGCTGTATCATACAATTTCACCTGGTTGTGTCTTAACTAGAATATATAAATTCTAAAGGCAGACGATTGGTGACACACATATGAAAAGGCAGAAGTAATATTTTGCAATGAGTAATAATGTGTAAAACTACAATATATACCAAAACAGTATTCTAAATTGATTAACAACTTAAATGTAAGACTTCACAGCATGAACCTTTTAAAATAAAGGCATAGGAATGTAACTTTCTCTAAAACTAGAGAGAAACAACAATAAAATCAAATAAATAGAACAAAACAAAACAAAAGCAAAGCAAAACATTTCTTCATAATTAAGGAAAACTAAAACAACACAAAATTGGGGGTATTTGCAAACCACATGTGATAAGTGTTTCAATATGAAGATACATTATGACCACAATCAACTCAATATCAAAACTATAATAACTTTGTTTAACATGTGCAAACTCCAAACACAGTTATGTAAAGAAAACATAAAGATTAGCAAAGGGTGTATGAAAAGGTAGACAACACCATTTATTAACAGGGATTTGCAACTCAAATTCACAATGATATATCACCTCATATCTGGTAGGATGGATCCTATCAAATATCATCTAAAACCTGTTAGAATGGCAGCTATCGAAAGGGCAGTTTCTCACTGGGCAGTGGTGGCACACACTTTTAATCTCCGCACTCAGGAGGCAGAGGCAGGTGCATCTCTGTGAGTTTAAGACCAGCCTGGTATACAGAGAGAGTTCCAGGACATCCAGGGCTACATAGATAAAACTTGCCTTGAAAAATCAAATAAATAAGTAATAAACAAACAAGCAAACAAATAAATAAATGAATAAATAAATAAATAAACAAATGAAAGGGGGCAATTGTGCAAGTGTTGGGCAACATGTGGGCACAGGGAACCCTTAACTACTTTAGCCAGATATATATTAGCACAGACAGTATGGAAGATGTAGAGTTCTAATATTTAATTTTGAACTAGTATATGACCTTAGAAGCACAAACTGAGTACAATTTAGCTTCAAAGGAAATAATATTGTCATCTCTTAACTTCTATTCTCAGTGCTCTATGAATCACAATAGGCAAGACATGGAAACAACTTCAGTGTCAAAGACAGTTGAAGCCAAACTGTATGATTTTTCTTGTAGGAAAGCCTTAAAATCCTATTTAATTTTAACAACACAAATATTTTAACTTTATAATATGTATTACATGAATTTGGGGATTTTTTTAAGGTGCATGTAACAACCTCCTAATATTTTCATCAGTACTTTAATAATTTCAAAGCAGGTGGGTAGTTTTCTTATGACAATATCAGTGATTGATAACTTCATTTTTTACTTTCATCAGTTAATATAAATGTTAACTTTATATGCAATGGATTCTACAATATAGACACTAGCTTTCAGATTATATACGTATTTGAATCCTGTCATTCATGGGTTGAGAGTCTCTAAGACATTTATTCTATTGTATGAATCTGCACTCCTTCGTGGAGTGATCCTAACCTTAGACTACTATGTTAAAATCTGTATACATAAAAAGTGAGTCATATAAAAGACTTCCAATGACATTGATTGCACTCAACCAAGCACAGGACCCTATGTAGAAGTATGGTCTTACTGTGTTAAGGTTATGTTTTGATACCTGAATATTTTGTGTACATACATATGAGTATGCATGTTTGCATATTTGTGAACACATGTGTACATATAGAAACACATGGAAAAGCAAGATTGATATCAGGTGTTTCCCTCAGTCATGGTCATATATATTTAAACAATGTTCAAACAAGTACATCTTAATGGTTTTACTCTAATGAAAAAATACATGAATAATATTTAATTTTGGTAAATAAATTAATCTCCAAATAGTGATTTTCATGATTTATATCTTAAATTAAAATTTATATATAACTCTATAAGCCAATAATGTCTATAGCAGTCTTCTGGCATCCCCTATTGTACATATGTCCAGTTATTTGTTTAAAATAAACATGTTAGTTATAACAAACATACACTTTGACTTTGAAATAAGAAAGGAGAGTAAATAAGAAAATGACAGTATTAAAATTAAAGAAGGCAGACTAGTACAAGGGAAGAGAAGTGATTTTTAAATGAAAGTCTGAGAAAGGAAAAAAAAAAAAAACCTAATGATCCCAGAAGAGCAAAGTAGAACATCACTGCAGAATCACAGCTCACATTTTTTATAAATATTTGTTATAAGAAGATCTAAAATGCTGAGTTTATGAACTTTAGCTATAATGTCATTGAAACGCATAGGGCCCATGATTATTTTAAATGATTACTAAATATCAGATGACGTCAATGTAGCACTGAAGTGAATATTAAAATACATTGATATGTGCATACAATTGCATATTTTTGTAAGTATTCTGGTGTATTTTAAATTAAATTTCCATGATAAATCTGAAATCTGTACCTATTGATAAACCTTGTATAATTTCTGCCTTTTCTTAGCAGTAGAAGGATGAAGCTTTAAATAAAGAAGAACTCTATCATTTTCAAGATGACTAAGTTGTTCAGTCTGTAATAATGAATTTCTAAATTGTGGTTAGCAAATCCCTCTTAAATAACAGAACTTAAATAATATAACAGGAATTTTCATAGAAAATGAATCAGTATTTGATATGCCTAAGAATGTATGCTTTCTGTTTGTTTTGTTTTGTTTTCAGATCTCCTTGGAAAATGAAAACAATTTTCAGTAATCAGACTATCAACATTCCAGAAACGCCTGCCATCACTCTGAAAAGATGCTGTCATTGTGAAGGAAACAGGGCAGCCACAAGGGGCTTTAATCACATGCACATAGAGTTCAGTCTCCTTTCAAGAGGAAGAGCTCTGGGATGACAAAGGTAGAAATAGAAAGACTTCCATCCCCTCTAACTGCAGTCACATGGGGGACTATCATAATCAGTGGTGTGCTCTGGTCTCCACTCTTACTCTCATGAATAAGTCTCTTGCAATCAAACACACTCTGGTGCAACATACATTCACAGCATTCAGAGGAACCCAGCTGATGCATATTCAATACATCAGGCCCCACAAGATGAGTTAGTACTTGAAGAAAACATAGTGGACTTCTTTCATACTCAGCTCTTTTGACTGAAGACTGTGGCAGTCAAATCAATGATATCAGAAAATTGGTGAATGTTATATAGGTCTCTAAAGAAGACGGAGTTTAGCAGGTAGATGGTTCAAACCTAAATGCTGTCCAGATAGAGATAAGTGATCTCCGACTCATAATACTTTAACTGTGCAATAAAAGATCTTTGTTAGGTAAAGGAATACATGTTTTCTGCATTAAGTTAAAACAGACTCATAATACATTTACTATTTTCTACATCCTAGATTCTATCCCAACCACCCCCCATTAAAATGGCTCACTGAATAAATTGCCTCTTCAAGTTTAATAGCAAAATGAAAAGACATGCTTAGCACCACTTTCTAAATGCTGTTTCAGAAAAAATTTAAACGATAAACTTCACAAAAGTTGAATATGACCTAAAAAAAATTGAAACAATATCAAGAAAATATAAAATTTAGTCATCAAATAAAAGAACTATTTTTAACAATTTGTTAGTATTCAGTAATAAAATCAATATACATAAAAAAGTTGGATATCTACAGCTAACTACATGAAATACTCTTCTTACAGAATTTGTATAATGTGGACAATAATAAAAGATATTTCATATAATGACCATTTTAAATACGGACAATCATGATTTTATACATGAGAAGCTAAGAAGGACAATATTGCTGATAACTAAACATGTACTTGTGAAGGCTAGGCATGCTGGTGAAAACATTATCAGGTACCATTAAGTAACATGAAAGAAGTAACTGATCATAGCAGATCCACAGTGATCCATAGCCATGCCCTGGGCTGAGCTCTTGGAAAGCAGTTAAAGGGAGGGAGGAAGGATCATATGAGCAAGGAAAGGTCAAGATCATGATGGGGAAAACCACAGAGACAGCTGACAAGGCTGGTGGATGCTCACAGACTCTGGACTGACAGCTGGGGAACCTACACGGGACCAATCTAGGCCCTCTGAATGTGGGTGACAGTTATCAGACTTGATCTGTTTGTGGGGTCCCTGGCAGTGGGAACAGGACTTATATCAGGTGCATGAACTGGCTTTTTGGAGCCCATTTCCTATGGTGGGATACCTTCCTCAGCCTTGATGAAGGGGGAAGGGGCTAGGCACTGACTCAACTTGGTATGCCAGACTTTGTGGACTACCCAAGGGAGGCTTTACCTGCTCTGAGGAGTGAATGGTGGTGGGATGGGAGAAGGTGGTGGATAATAGGGGAGGGAGGTGTGGTGATATTTTATTTGTATGTTAATAAATAAAGTTTTCCTGGAGATCAGAGGAAATAGCAAGCCATTAACACAAAAGTCAGACAATGATAGCACATGCCCTTAATCCGATCACTCAGCAGGCAGGGTCTCTGTGTATTCAAGGTCATACTAGGGAACAGAGCCAAGCGTGATGACACACACCTTTAATCCCAGTACCAACCATAGAGACTTGGAGGTCTGTAAAGACAGGCAGTGACAAGGAAGTGAGATAGCTGGGCTAAGAGCCAATGAGAGGGCAGAAAAGCAAGGCAATAAAGGCACAGGTTAGACAGGAAGTAGCTCGCATTTTGGAAGCTACAGAACTGGTGAGGTAAGGTGGTTGGTGGCTCTCACTATTTCCCTGATCTCTAAGGCTTTCACCCCTATATTTGGCTCTGTGTTCTTTATTTAATAAGAATATTTAGAAATTTGTCTACAGGAAGGGGGAACTGGGGATGGTATGTAGAATAAAAAAATATAAATAATTTTTTTTTAAAAGAGAGAAACAAACTGAAGACAGAAACATGCTTTAAAAAAACAAATGTATTTAAATCTGGCTTTGTCTTGGAATGTCTTGTTCACTCCATCTATGGTGACTGAAAATTTCGCTGGGTATATTAGTCTAGGCTGGCATCCATGGTCTCTTAGTGTCTGCATTACATCTGTCCAGGTCCTTCTGACTTTCAAAGTCTCCATTGAAAAATCAGGTGTTATTCTGATGGGTTTGCCTTTATAAGTCACTTGGCCTTTTTCCTTTGCTGCTTTTAATATTCTCTCTTTATTCTGTACATTTAGTTGTTTAATTATTATGTGGTGAGGGGACTTTTTTGGGGGATCTAGTCTGTTTGGTGTCCTATAGGCTTCTTGTATCTTCATAGGCATTTCCTTCTTTAAGTAGGGAAAATTTTCTTCTATAATCTTGTTGAATATATTTTCTGTGCCTTTGATTTGGTATTCTTCTCCTTCCTCTATCCCTATAATTTGTAGGTTTGGTCTTTTCATAGTGTCCCAAATTTCTTGGACATTTTGGGTCATGACTTTGTTGGCTTTAGTGTGTTCTTTGACTGATGAATCTATTTCTTCTACCTACCATATCTTCAATGCCAGAGATCTGCTCCAGGCCACAGGTAGAGCTCCAGGAGTCCAATTGGCGAGAAAGAGGAGGGATTGTATGATTGAGAATTGTTGAGACCAAGATTGGAAAAAGTACAGGGACAAATAGCCAAATGAATGGAAACACATGAACTATGAACCAATAGCTGAGGAGCCCCCAACTGGATCAGGTCCTCTGGATAAGTGAGACAGTTGATTAGCTTGAAATGTTTGGAAGGCACCCAGGCAGTGGGACCTAGACCTGTCCTTAGTGCATGAGCTGGCTGTTTAGAACCTGGGGCTTATGCAGGGACACTTTGCTCAGCCTGGGAGGAGGGGACTGGACCTGCCTGGACTGAATCTGCCAGGTTGAGCTGAATCCCCAGGGGAGTCTTTGCCCTGGAGGAGATGAGAATGGGGGGTGGGGTGACGGGGGGGAGGGGAGAGGACAGGGGAATCCATGGCTGATATATAAAATTAAATTAAATTATAAAATAAAAAAAAATTTTAAAAATGTGTTCCTTAGTATGTATACGAGAGTTTCAATTTCCATTTATCTGTTGATTGATAACTAGATCTGCTCCATTTTTTTTTTTTACTATAATGAATAAAGCAGCAATACACATGGAGTGCAAGGATCTCCAGAAAAGGGGAGGGAATTCTTTGGGTGTATGCACAGGAATGAAGTGGCTGGTCATATGGCAGTTCTCTTTTTTTATTTCCTGAAGAATCGCCAAACTGATTTCCATAATGACTACATTAATTTTCACCCTGACCAGCACTGAATAAGTGCCCCTTTCTCCATACCCTCTCCAGTATTTATTGTCAGATTTTTGATAATAGCCCTTCTAACTAAGGTGAAGTTGCATCTCAATGTAGTTTTAATTTATATTTTCCTGATGGCTAGGGATACTGAACACTTTGAAAATAGTTATTAGCCATTATGTTTCTTGTTTTGAACACTATCTCTTCAAATCATAGACCATTTGTTGATTGGTAATTTTATTTCTTAGTATTAATTTTTGCAATTCTTTGTAAATTCTGGGCACTAGCCTATTGTCTGAATTATAGATGGCAATTTCTCCCATTCTGAAATTACAAAATTTGCAGAAAAATAGATGGACTTAGAATGTATATGAGCAATGACAAAACATCAGAATAAAAAATTATTAGTTCTCCCTAACTTGAGTATCCTAGCCTATAATAATTATATATATATATATATATATATGTGTGTGTGTGTGTGTGTGTGTGTGTGTGTGTGTGTGTCATACATATATATACATATATATATATATATACATGTCTTAGCCTATTATATACAAACAAAAAGACACAATATACATGAAAAACAGAGAACAAGAAAAAATAAATAATAATGATACAAAGGATAAAATATAGGACACAGATTCATGAGTCATGAAAGAGAATATAAATATAATTGTTTTTATGATTTTAACATGTCATAGGTTTTTCATTCTTTGCTGTGGATAAATGCACAAAAAATGTATTTGACAGTGAAAGAGTAAATTCCAGTGTGTTGCTCCACAGATTCAGAATGGTTGTTCTAACATTGTAGACATTCATTCTGATGTACAGACTTTGGCTCTGGCTAATCTATCACATGATATGCTTTTTGTATTTGAAAACTCTTTACAATAAAGCTTTAATTAGTTTTTTTAAGGAAATAAATTTGAAAAGACTGATGTGTTTCATCTAGTCATTGCATTTTAACAGGCCGCAAATGAAATTTTAAGTCACTATAGTAGGAAGGCATTGTAAGACAGAAATGGTTTTGTTCACAATCTAGAAACTAACCATACACATTCCCCATGTCAATTAAGCAAGGCATGACTTTACGATACTTTGCATATGAGTCAAACACTAAGTTCCATTCTGGGTGGTTATGTTGGTCTGCCAACAAAACAAAGTGACCGTTTATTGCAATGACACACCTTCACAAGGGATGCAATCTATTCTTTTCCAGATGATCTCTTCCTATCACGTCCCTCTCTGCCCATGCTTTTTCTGTTTCTAGTCCCCATTCTTTCCGTCCTCAAGATATAGATATCATTGACACTTCATGTGGGGGATGGGCGCTTTTCTTTATTCTTTCTCCTCTTTTGTAGTTTATGGAACAACTCTTCATTAATTATGAAGAGGAAACTTATTAGTTTATTTTTTTTCTTATTTCATTGGTTTATTTGATTGTTTCTTTGTTTCCTGGAGGGTGTGTGTGTGTGTGTGTGTGTGTGTGTGTGTGTACATGTCATGTGTGAATGTGGATGTCAATTTGTACAAATCAATTCTATTCTTTCACTGTATGAGTTCTAGGGACTATAAGGACATTAGACTTGATTTGTTCCCCAAACATCTTGACTCATTGGGCCATCTTTCCAGCCCTAGAAAAATAATTAAAAGTACAAAATACTTCTGACCTGTCAAATGACCAGATTTGGATAGTTATTTTCACATTATTAAGTAATCAGGGAGCAGATGCATTAAAAAACAGTTCAGTTCATGGGCATTCCTGCTGGCTTCTAAGAAGAAGGGAAATATTTACAATTGGCAGCTAACCAGATTCCATTTCTTCCTTTGCCTGTGAACCACATGGGAAGCTAAAATGCACTTTAACATTGCATTTTGCCTAAAGGCTATTAGGAAAATTTAATTTTCTTACTGCATCGATTTTTCTATTATAAGATGTAACAGTCTAACGATATCTCTTAAGAATTTTCACCATTGGACAGTAGAATGTGAGAGATTTACCAATGACAACAGCTTGGAATATTTTACAGCTTAAAACACTTTTTTTGTGGAACTTTTTGATTGAGGGATTGTTTCAGCATGGTATATTTCCAATTCTGAGAGCTTAGATGATACTTTTAATTCACACATTTTAAGTTTAATATATAACCTAATTAAATAGAGTGTTTGAAACCAAACATCTTATTTTAGGCAAGAAATTCAGTATCTACATGTGATACTGCCTGATGGTGACTGGAAAACAATACAAAATAAGGCTCTCATCGTGTAGTCATGATTGCATATAGCATGGTTCAGATCTAGTCCCTTCATACACATGAAGATGCCATGGGTTCATTTCAAGCTTGGATAAAGCACAGGTGACAGCTGATTCTCCTTTTTCATCTAACTGGTTGATCTCACCCCTGAAGCTCCAGCAAAACGTAAAATAATCACGTTGAGAATATATATATATATATATATGGAGAGAGAGAGAACCAGTGTCACAGTAAAAATCAACAGTGTATTCAACATGCCATATGTTCAGTAGCACTAAGGGAATATTTCACAATTATTTAATTTTGTCATAAACACTACAGGTGATTATAAATATAAACTAGATTTGTGAAGAAAAAAGCTGCTAAGTTAAATGTATCATTGTCAACAAAGTTGGATTCCAAATATAAATGTCTTAATTACTAATACTAAACCCTGATCTTCAGCATGCTTATTGTGGGAATATTTGTGATACTTTTCCCATGCAATTTTATATTCAGGATATTTATTATCATTTAGTTGGACTGAAATAGAAATGAAGAACATCTGCTTAAAAAAATAAATTGTTCATTAAACTGGCAGTAAAACAATTGACAAAAAATTCCTTAATATTCTTATCTTAAAATTCTAGAGTTTTACTCTAAAATCAGCATGCACAATGCATTAAGTTTTATTTTTAAAAATGAAGAAAATTACAATTGCTTCATTATTTCATGAGGATATCAACCTTCAAGTAGGTGATTGCTACTCCCATGACCAAAGCATTACCAAATGTTTAGTTCTATTTGAGAAACCTTGCAGACTACATCAGGTTTACACAATAAGGTGGAATTTTCAATTCAGAAAAATTTGTGGATTTTCATTTCCATGAAGTTATTGGCTATTCACCATGAAGGATTGGCACAATCACAGACTGAACAAAGGCTTTTGATTCCATGTGTCAAATGCTCAGCATCAGCATTTAAGACCTGCAACTGCCCTCCACCACTCTCACTGCAGGCTTCTCTAAAGTCTCCAGAATGATACAATTCTACCAACACCAAGGATTCTTAACTAGGGAGTACCCAGCATGGACTTAGGTACTTCAGGAATGTGACATGAATTTTAATTGTTTCATGCTACTACATTTGTAGTAATTTGTTACAGTAGCAATAAAATTAAATGCACATATCAATAATCAATAGACTGGATGTTTAAACAGTTAACCTTTGAATTTGGAATAAAATACTTCTTTGTTTGGAAGACAGAAACAATTATAGAATGTTATTACTGATCAAAATGCAGAGAACTGACTAGGGAGTACCCAGCACAATTAATAACATCTATAATAGGGCCATTATACTTAAGGCTCAGGGAATACTGTGGAAGAGGAATTAAAAAGATTTTAAGATTCAGAGGACCAAGACAGGATTTCTATTTTGAGACAGTGTCTTATATATACGAGAGGAAAGCTGCACTCAGGAACTCTCAAAAATAGGATTGTCTAAACAAGACACATACTAACACATATTGGGAAATCCTCATAAGACTTCATCCCTAGAATTAGAAGTATAGGCAATTAATGGTTGCTTAGAGGGGAGAATCAGTCTTCTGTGGGGATGAACCATCTATCAGGGATGATTGGGTAGCCAATCCTAAGAGATCAGCCCTTAACACATGCACATGTGAGCAACATTAAGTGCTAGAAGGTTTTATTCATAAGTTTATATATATACACGTAACAATAGTAATGAAAAATAAGAGGCTGTGGATTTGAGGAAAAGAGGCATGGGAGGGATTGGGAGGACAAAGAGAGCAAGAACGATGTAAATATGGTACTCATACATAAAAGTCTCAAGATGTTTATTTAAAATGTTAGGTATTTTATTGATTTAACAAGCAAACTCACACATACATGATGCCTATAGCATCACTAACTTTCAGCATCCACAGAGCAATGCCCTGTGCTTTAGTGTTATAACTCATTTTTACAGAACAGTAGTAGGAATGAGTTAAACTGTCCCATTTCTGTTCAGTTTGGGTTTTTCAATGAGCATTTCCTTAATATTTCCTGGAAGCTTTTAATCTAAAAGGAATTATACACAAGTGACAATTATTTGTGTATTGGAATGTGTGTGTGTGTGTGTGTTCATCACAAATAAGAAAGAAGATTTTAAGCTTTAAAATTAGAGAGATGATAGACAGATAGGTAGACAGATATATAGATGATAGAGATAGACAGACAGACAGATAGACATATAGACAGACAGATAGATAGATAGATAGATAGATAGATAGATAGATAGATAGATAGATAGATAGATAGATAGATAGATGATAGATAGATAAAGAATTATTAGTAGTTTTAGGTATATTTATGTCATATAGTCTTAAAAAGAAATCATTTGTGTTACACAAAGTTTCAGAATCACAGAACCAGTTATGGAATACATAATCACTTTATTTCAAAAACTAAAATCCTGATAGTGATGACTTATTACTAGCTTTCATTCATCCAACTTTTGCAATGTTTGTGTTTTTAAAAAGAAACAAGATTGATCAATAACAATGAATTCAGAGCCTTATTTCCATCCCCATGGAAACAAACAATTAACAAAAATTACTACATGCTCAGATATGTTGTTTAAATGAACAACAAACTGTTCACTGCCATTCCCATTCATATGAGATTTATTCAATTTAAAATGAATAAATTCCAGAAAATAAAGCCTTAACTCTTTGTTTTTCTAGTTTAATGAAGTATAAATTAAAATAATAAAGTACCTCTGTGATTTCTACAAAACTGCAGAGATCACACCTAGCTCATTTTATATGACAGCATTCAATAAGTCCGAAGACCAGATGCAGTTACGCAACCTTTCAAACTGACTGCACAGATGCCAACACAGCACTTTCCCATATCTTAGAAAAGATGTGGAAATAATTTTGACAATAGGTATGCATAGATGGGGTGAGATAGACTGGAACAGAAGGATAAAACATGGAGGAGGACAGAAGAAGGGAGTAAGGGAGAGAAAATGGGGAGGGACAGTAAAACTAAGAGCCATTTGAGGGGCAGTTATAAGCAGACGATTCTGTCCTGCCAGCAACCTCCAAATATCCAGTAGCTGCTTCCCAAATAATTGACTTGGAGGCTTAATATTATTTATAAATGATTGGCCAGGAGTTCAGACTTATTACTAACTAGTTCACTAAGTAGGTTAAAATAACCTATATATTATAAAAATATCTTGACTTCAAAATTTGAGTGTGGGAATGTGTTGCTTTGGAAAGGAGGTACAGCTTTTGTTTCCATAAGCGGTGAGAGTCTATGAATTCATTGTGGGTTGGGAAAGATCAGGTTTGATCAAGAAAGACCCCCTGAAAATGCTAGCTACACACAAGAAAAAATAAGCCTAAAGTAACTATAAGACATATGACATATATTTTACCTGCTCAAACATGAAACAAAAAATTATTTTTGACTAGCTTGTGTACAATACACAGTTTATAATTACATTAACACAGATTTTTATATATATATATATATATACATATATATGTATATATATATGTATATATATATATATATATAAACTTTAAAACTTTATATATTTTCAAAACAAGGGGACCAGACACCCAATAAAAACAGATGATTCAGTGTTTCACTACACCTCTGTTACAGTTTCCTCCAAGTTGTGCATACAAAACAGCTTCAAGGCTACTGGCTGAGATGGACCAGCCACACAAATTACCACAATCAGGTTTTGAACATAATTCTAAATTTTCTCAGGGTGCCCATTAGATTACCAATGCCCCAATCTACAGGAAGAAGTCTAGAGAACTACTCCTAAATTTTCAAAATATTGTTTATGAATGCTTGTTTTCATTTAAGAAGGATTGGTGATAAATTGTTAATGGTCATAGTCAGGCTCTTTCTAAAGAAGAAAGGGGGATATGATATTGAAATGAAGGGGAAAAGGATAGATTATTATGAGAAAAAAAAAGAGTAGATTACTGAATCTACTTTAATCCAAAAAACCAACTGTTAATCTCAAAATATTTTACACTGGTATGGATTTTAGTTTATTGATAAAAATCTAAAGTCAATTTGTTATATTGCATGTATATTTCTACTCTTGTTTAAGGTATTATGCTTATGCAGCTCATTTAAAAGTCTAATGCATAATTAAAAAATACAGATTAATACTCATCTATAATAGTCAAACTTATAGACATATTAGTTAGGTTTTCTAGGTATACAAAGATATATTTCAATTAGGTAGGTAATCTTCAAATACTTAAAAGACCTACAGAATATGGCATTTAAAATGTTTTAAGAACTTAGATTTTTCTTGACAGTGAGACACATCTGCTCCTGGCAGCACCAATTACTTCAAAGAGGATGATGGGCATTGAAGAAGTTCCTTATGGAGTTTGCTTTCAATGTGGCAAGGCTAGCTATTTGGGCAAGAAATTGTTCTTGCCTGGACTGCTTGACCATATGCTGTATAAACTGGACATGCAGGACCCACAGGAAGGTGACCACTAAATTTTGCCAAAACAAGGCATATGGTCCTTCAGGTTCCTGCTTCACAGAAGAAACTGCTGGACATGCTGCAGGACACAGAGGAAAGTGATTAGTGAACTTTGCCAATATAGGTTGGACAGTCCTTCAAATTTCCTACTTCACTAAAATGTCTGCCAGATACTCTACATCTATAGGCTGAAGATGAATGTCCCAATGTTACAGAAGAACTTTGAGTGAGTGACTGTCCCAGCAGCCAGATGACTCTGTCATTTCTAGAGGTTTAGAAGTTGCTTGTAATGCACTTCCTATTTTCTCAGGTAATATATCCTTCTGGGGTCTTTGATGGAATTGAAGACTAGATAGTTATAACTATAGTTTTTCTTAGTTGTAGAATATTATTTTAAGGTGTGTTACTTTTGTTTACGTTGCATTTGCTTAATTCTGTGAAGCTGTGATACATTGCCTGTCTAAAACACCTGACGTTCTAATAAAGAGCTGAACAGCCAATAGCGAGGTAGGATAGAGAAATAGGTGGGGCTGGCAGGCAGAAAGAATACATAGGAGAAATCTGGGAGGAGGTAGAAAGAGTGAGAAATAGAGGAGGACACAAGGATCCAGCCACTAAGCTACACAGCAAGTCATGGAGTAAGAGTAAGATTTACAGAAGTCAGAGAATGGGAAAAGCCCAGAGGCAAAAGTTAGATGGGATAATTTAAGTTAAGGAAAGCTGACAAGAAACAAGCCAAGCTAAGGCTGAGCATTTATAATTAAGAATAAGCTTCTATGTGTGATTTATTTGGGACCTGGGTGGCAGGTCTCTCAAAAGAGCAAAAAACAAACAATAATACTTAGTAATGACAAAAGATAAATTAGTTATGAAGATTTAGACTTACAAAGATAAGATAGATGATAGTGCATTTTCTTTATTTTGCCAAATACAAATAGACTACCTATTGTAAGTGTAATGTTTGCTTGATAACTGTTCTGTTATATGTAGTTTGACTATGTTAAAGTTAAAACCTTCCTTTTCAATTACACAGAAAGGGGGAAGTGTAGTGGGTAGCTGTTTCAGCTTTGATCTGAAAATACTACCCCTAGTGAGGCTTCTGGTAACTGCCATGCCTACCTATGACTTGCCCCTGAGGCGGGGCTGAGATGGGAGCCCTTAAGACCCAAGATCTAGACATGCTGGGCCTCTTGGTTCCTCATGATCCTAAATGCTAGATGATAGACTGAGTCAGAGTTCCCCAGAGAATCCTACTGGACTGCACCTCACTTCTCCTGGATCCTATAACTAACCCCTTTACTGACTGTGTTACCCCAAAATAAACCTCCTTTTTAACTATGTGGAATTGGCTTGTTAGATTCCCCACATTAGGGAAGTGTTGTGGTATGGTCTATCTGTATGCTGTGAATATATGTTGCTTTCATTTGTTGATTTATCTAACTTGGAATTACTAAATAACCAGGGAGACAAAGACTCAATTAGACATCTCTCACCACCAAATGGACCACAATGCTAGGGACGGGTTAAATCTAATCAGATTTTTGACCAAAGGGGCCCCATGGACACATGCAAACAACCAAGGATATTGCCAAAGTGATTGGTAGCTCTCACCCAAATGTATGGTAAGGACCCTAGAGCTGAAGAAAACTCCTACATAACTCAATAAACATGGAGAAGTTGAGCGGGTACCTAATTAGAGCCTTCCCCCATACTAACTGGTACTGGAAGATACTCTGAACACTACCAGAGGAGAAAGATAAACATCAATCCATCAATACACTCTGTGATCTACAGTGGTGAGTTGCCTGTAAGATACATTTGCAATAGTGGCACAAAAGTTGTGTGTGAGAGTATCCAACCAGTGTGTAAATAGAATTAAGGCTCATTCCATGCCATGAAACCAATGCCTGACAAGGCTCAGGAGGCCAAGAACGTGAGACAGGATAGGACATAGACCTAGGGGAAAACCACATCCAACTGTTCTGCTAAAGGAATAAAGTAATAAAATGCCTCCTAATGACATTTTGTTATACTCATTGATCAGTGTCTTCCACAGCCATCATCAGAGAAGCTTCCTTCTTTAGTAAGTGGGAACAAATATAGAGACCCACAATGGACAATTTTCAGAGTAAGAGAACTTGGAACACTCAGTTGGAAATGAGATATCTCCATCAAATCTCTACCTTCAAGGTTCAACAAAATCTGTGAAATGGAGGCCCAAAGAGTATAACAGCCAGTGATAATGGAAAACATCAAGAAAAAAAGGCTTTCTAAACACAACAGGGCTAACACACATATGAACTCACAGAGACCAAGGCAGCCTGCAAAGGTCTAGGCCAGATGGGGCCCCAGTTCTGAGAGTAGAAGTAGACACAAGCCCCCAGCCTTAACCCAGAATCTATCACTAATTAATAATACCTCACACAGGAAAAGTCAATTTTCTTCAGTGGAGTCTCACCATGTATACAAACCACACTTAAGAGTAGAGTCTACTCTGGTGATAGGATGGCCAAACACCCTAATTGTTGTGCTAGAAATCTCATCCAATGACTGAGGGAACCAGATGCACAGATCCATGGCCAGGCCCCAGGTGGAGCTCCAGGAGTCCAATTGGTGAGAAAGAGGAGAGTTTGTATGAGCAAGAATTGTTGAGACCAAGATTGGAAAAACACAGGGACAAATAGCCAAATGAATGGAAACACATGAACTATGAACCAATAGCTGAGGAGCCCCCAACTGGATCAGGCCCTCTGGATAAGTGAGACAGTTGACTAGCTTGAACTATTTGGGAGACATCCAGGCAGTGGGACCAGTGGGACCGGGTCCTGTACTCAGTGCATGAGCTGGCTGTTTGGAACCTGGGGCCTATGCAGGGACACTTGGCTCAGCCTGGGAGGAGGGGACTGGACCTGCCTGGACTGAATCTACCAGGTTGAACTCAATCCCCAGGTTGCCCTGGAGGAGATGCAAATAGGGGATGGGCTGGGGGGAAGGAGGGGGGAGGAGGGAGGACAAGTGAATCCGTGGCTGATATGTAAAATTAAATCAAATTATAAAATTAAAAAAAATGCAAAAAAAAGAGTAGAACCTGTGTCCAGAAGAAAGTGGCTAACACAAAATTAATGTAATGATAACTTTGGAGCATTTTGCCTCATAATGCTTTGTCTGGGCATTTTATTTCTAGTTACGGGTCTTTTGCTCCTATATTATGGTCTCTGATTTTGTTTTTACGCTCTTTATGAGTGTACAAGTGTTTGTATTTCTGTGTCTGTATAGGTTTGTCTCTTTTGTTTATGTTTGTTTGCCTGTTGTACCCTATTCTGGTGTGTTTGTTTGTTTGTTTTTACCTTATTTTATTAGTTTTAGAGGTCTGTTTTTTAATGAGAGAAAGAAAGGCTATGGATTTGCCTGGGGATGAGGTTGGAAGGATCTGGAAAGAGTTAGGGGAGGTAAAACTGTAATCAGAATATATTGTATAAAAATTATTTTCATTTTTAAAAGTTTTTAAGTTTAGAGATGGCTGGAGATACAATTCAGTGGTAAACATCTTGCTTAGTATGTATGTCATCCTGGGTTCAGTGTCTAGCACTGGGGGAAGAGGAAGAAATCAGGAAACTGTATTTTCTGGAATGAAGTCCTCTCCAAATATGTTAAAAGAAAATTAAAATTATATTTCTGTGAAATTTTAAGAAAGCAAAATACAGATTCATGTGATTATCTATTGTGAATTGACAATTAGGCCAAAAAAATTTGCTGATTATATTTTCTCATTTTATTTCCTTCATTTTTTGTCACTTTCTTTTCTTCTTTGACTGTATAAAACACAGTGATATTAATCTCTTCAACTATCCTATGTTTAATTTTTAAACTGAGTAACATGCTTTCAGAACGTAGACAATCTATAGTGAAAGAGCAGTAGGCATGTAGATATGGTCATCATATTACGCTTGTCTCTGAGTGCTCTAGTGCAGATTTCAGTAAGCATTCACAAGGCATTTGGGACATTATCCTGTGCATATTAAGTATTTGCCTAACACACGAAATGTAATTAAGCACCAGAAGAAGTGTGTCAATCTTAAACTAAATAAAAAAAACATTTTTTTTAATTCTGAAGGAAGAAATATATATGAAATGTGGTATAAGATAGCTGTCTCATAATTATTCTACAACTGAAAGAAGATTGCCAAGATTTTAAATTTCTGATCTAACCATACCCTTAACAAACAACTCTGAATGTTCTCTTTCAGCATTGAAATAAAGGCTATGGTAGAAGGAGGCTCAAAAAGAAAACACTGCTTTCTTCTAAATAATTCTGTGTGTAACAATAATTGACCTGGGCAGCTTTAAACCTTTGTCAAAATATAGTCAAAGAAGAGATGCATAACTGGTCAGAGTGCTGAGAACTGGAGAATGAGTGCTTAGCTTTAAATATGACACCAGCATTAACCACATTATACCAAAGCTCAGAGAAAGAACATTGTGGAAAGAGTATGCGACCTGGAGGATGGCAAAGAGAACTATAAAATGCCATCTTCTGGAGTGGAGGCAGCTATCACTCTCATGAACTCACAACAACTTTATACCTGCACATGCTCAGTATAAGATCGAGCCAACCAAAATTCCAGCACACATAGTCTGTATGACCCCTATCCCTTGCTGAAAAGCTAGTGACAGTTAATACTTGCTAGAGAATGGAAAAAATCACTGTTTCTGAAGATAGGGCTATTGGTATGAAGTCAAGTTCTAGCAAATGGGCTACATCATGTGTGTGGAACAACCTACAGTGAACTTAGTGAGTTCTTACCAAAGAAAGGCCATGAAGTTAGAAGAAAGAGATGCTGAGGTGGACATGGGGACTGGAGAGAGTAAACAAGGCATAACATTGTGTACACACTGGAAATTCTCAAGAATAAAGAAAAATGTTAAGCACTTTACAAAGAATTTTAAGGCAATTCCCAAGGTTGCCAGGCAGAAGTATTTATGATTCAGCTAAGTTAGGAATGCAATGATATTCCTAGCAATAATAACCAGTAATCAAATTAATGTCATCAGCCTTAGCAGGCCTTGTGTTCTTTGCGTACAATTACCTACCACATGCTGAAGTGAAACAACTTTCTTGCTGTGTTAATTAGGAAAATAGCCAGTTTTATTTCACTTCCCTTAGTTTTGTCTCTGCAATTTAGGTCTTTTTGAGTGATATCAGAATATTAAATAACAGCTAAGTGATATTTTAACAATAAAGATATTCTCATTCTATGTAGACAGATTCTTCAAAATATAGGATGCAGTGTTATGTTTTATCAGAATATATTCACTGCAAGCTTCATAATTAATAAGAATATGGAATCCTCAATTGCTGTGGGATGGTCTGTATGTCAAGTATGTTGCTGATTGGTCAATAAATAAATCACTGATTGGCCAGTGGCCAGGCAGGAAGTATAGGTGGGACAAGGAGGCGAATAAAGCTGGGAAGTGGAAGGCTGAGAGAGAGACACTGCCAGTCGCCACGATGGCAAACAGCATGTGAAGATGCCGGTAAGCCACGAGCCATGTGGCAAGGTATAGTTTAATGGAAATGGATTAATTAAGCTGTAAGAACAGTTAGCAAGAAGCCTGCCACGGCCATACAGTTTGTAACCAATATAAGTCTCTGTGTTTACTTGGTTGGGTCTGAGCAGCTGTGGGACTGGCAGATGAGAGAGATTTGTCCTGATTGTGGGCCAGGCAGGAAAACTCTAGCTACACTCAATCATTGTCATAAGTCCAAACCAGGAATGAAAAATATGAAATGTATGCCCCTGGAAAGTTCCTAAATTATAGAGTTATTGATGACTAGGGTAGGTAGTAAGGCAACCTTTGTGGCACCAGTGGAAATTTGAACAGGTTTTAGTAGAGTTCTACAAGTGCTAACTTTGCAGGTTGTCTTTTTCTCCCATCCCAAGTAGTGCATGTCCTGTGGGCTCAACCTATATATTAAATATAATGGAGTCAGAATACCATTCCAAATGCTCTGGATTAATGGGCATCTGTACAAAGCTGTTACTCAACAAGAACCATCACAAGCCAGTATCAGTCTTTCTATTATGAATATTTAATAAGTTGATTTTTCAGCTTTCCTCTAATAATTCCCAACTCTCAAAGCTCTGTATGAACTGATGATGTGTTCTTCCACTCCTAAACATAAACTTTAAACAATATGTCAAATAAATGTTATACTAGTTTAAGATAATGCTACATTTTTCTTAAATCCATGGAACTTAACTGTATATTTTGTTAGCTACATGTTTATTTTCCCTATATTATATACCGTAGTATTTCATTCATTTTGATATGCTTAAAATAGTCTTTGAATTTGACTAATTGTTAAATTTGTTAAAAATTTATTTCATCCATGTGATATGACTTCCTAGCACATGAATACTGATATTGAAAATCAGATCCAATATGATATACAACTAAATTATTCTCCCTTTCCTGGGAATAATTGTGAACAAGATAGGCACAGGTATGCTGGTTGAAAACTTGTATCATAGCAGAAATTAACAAAAAATTATACAAAACACTGATATAGATATCATAAGAAAATAATTCTAAAATTATGTGAAAGTTAATAATGGTGCAATGTAATTTAAAAAGACACCAAGATTTACTTAGTAGGATGTAATATTTTGTCTAATACATGAATGGGGAGAGGTGAAGAGAAACATAATAGGGTAGAAGGAGAAAAAGGACAGAAAAAATCTTGGGGTTTTTGTTATTGTCACCATTTTTGACAGAAGAAAGAGTGTGTGTTCATATTGGCTTAATCTAGGATTAAGACTTTTTCATCAAACATTTGCCTATGAAACAGGAAGTCTAAGGATAGGCAGTGCAAAATGTGATGAGGATGATGATCTGGAGATGGCACCAAGACAGCCATCAGACAAATGGACCCATTTTTGATACTGCAAAATGCGAATAAGAGACTGAAATATTGCAGAAAGGCTGATGGGCAAGTGGCAGCTGCTTTTGACATGAACAAGGAAATTGAGCTTGTATTTGGGAATTGTTGCTTAAATTGGTGTGCAGTAAGGTAATGGGCAGAAACAGTTACAGACAATAAAAGCCAAAGATATGAGAGTTTCTGTGTTGAAGTCATGAATGGACACAAACGTCAGTCAGCATGATGTACAATGTGAAGAGTGGAGAAAATAGGGCATTGCTTGCAGTTCTCAAAGAATATAGAAAATCATCCAAATTTCACACACAAAAAAGAGAGTTTTAAGATAACATCAGAGACAGAGTGGCTGGTGGCTAGCTCCTCTGAGAGTGGCAGATTTTTATGCGGTGGTTGTTTATTAAACATCACATTTAAAAAGCAAAGAACAGAAATGATCCACCTCCTTAACATAAGATAAGTCCAATGTTAAGGAATGAAGAACTGCCACTGCAGAGGATAGTCGGTAGAGGGGACTCCTCACTAGTTAAGGAGGCTGTGGTTCAGACAATGAGGAGGTGGGGAGGTGAGGAGGTGAGCAGGTAGCAGTGCTAGCCATCTGTCTGTCTCCCTCTTGTTTACTGTTCTTTGGTAGACATTTCAGATGGCACAATGATAGCATTTAAAAAAAAACAAATATATACAAAATTAATGTAATAATAAAATTGATCTGAGGATAAATAACCCCACAACAGACTGTGAGGCTTGCTTTTACTTTTCTTTCTTTACAGAGAGAATGGTTTTTTGTAAGCACATGGAACTGAAGTTTAAGTAACAAAACTGAGTTTCTGAATGTGGAACCAGCATGGCAGTTCCTGATGCCCTATTCAAACTCTCCAGGCCAAGATAATGGTTCTGTTAAATCGGGAGAAAGCTTCGTTTCCAGAGTAATTAGGGGACTTGTTTCCTGGATCATTTTCTTGAGAGCCCATACTCTTCAGCATGTCAGTTCATCTTGATCTCCAGGTCTGCAGCTTCAACTGCTTACTATAGGCTACATACTTCAGCCCTCTTGGTCAGTTCTGTGAAACATGGCCCAGTTACTGTGTTTTTTCAGGATTACCATGAAAATTCATCTCAATTATTACATTGAAAAATATCTCCATTTTCTTTCATGGTTAAAACATATTTTTTCAGTCTCCTGAGATCCTGATGCACACAACCTGACATATCTTATAAGGATAGTGCTTAAAACGTCTCTGTCAGCTTCTAGATGTTCATCTTATAGAAGATCAGCTATGGCCATGAGGTAGTGGTGCACGCCTTTAATCCTAGCACTTGGGAGGCAGAGGCAGGCGGATCTCTGTGAGTTCAAGGTCAGCCTGGGCTATAGAGTGAGTTCCAGTAAAGGCATAAGGCTACACAGAGAAACCATGTCTCAAAAAAACCAAAAGAAAAAAGAAGATCGATCAGCTCTGCATCACCGAGTCCATGTTGATATAGCAAATCAAAACCTCACTGTGATAGTTTATGTGATCTCAGCGATTTGACAGGTCGTTGGTTGAGGAAATTCCTACTAATCCACTGTATGAGTTGCTGAGATATTTAATAAGCCTACCCACCTTTTGAGATATATTTTAGTAGCTGATTTCCTTGACTAAGTAATGTCAAAAAAACTAATATACAATACTTTTCGCATGATTACAATATGATTTGACATTATGGCCTGCTCATTAGTGTGCTTTCTTAAAGTTCTTCAGTCAAATATACATCATACATCCATAATAATAGTAACATGAAAGTGTTTTTCATCATGGCTCCTTTATCATCACAGAAATCCATCATATCCAAGTCAAAATATGGAAGTGCAGAGTTAAAGCACTTTACTACAGAATGAAGCATACAGAGGTTGGTGTATATTGAGGTCAGCTCATTTGCATTCATCTTCATCTTGTCTATGGCTTGATTAGGTATGACCATACCTTGAATGGGCTGTTTTATTTCCATAAGTACATTTATTAGCTGATAGCAAAGCCCACTAAACATATATGTTGCATGGCAAATGAACTCTCCATTACAACTACTAATGAAAAGTTGAATCCATAAGAATGATGTTTTGAAGCCAAGACACTCTGCCTAGGGAACTTCAGAAACAGAACAGCAAGGACACCCATGGGGTGTTCTTGAAATTTTCAGGCCCCAAAACACAGTATCTAGGTAGGACAAGATCTTCACAAAGAGTTCTTCAGTCTTGTTGATCAGTTCAAATTGCTGAGACACTTGACCTTGAGTTGAAGAGACAATACAAAGTCACATTGGTGAGATGGTTCAATGGGTAACACGGTTCCTGCACAAACAGGAGTGGCACAGCCATATCTGGTAAGAAGAGCAAAGGTCATAAAGACAGCACAGCTGCTTGACAAAGATCCAAGCAAGCTGAGCCACATGATGGCCATGATGTCACTTTTGATTTTGACCTCTACATGGTGCATGCTTAGAGGGATTTTAATATTTGTAATAATTTGGGGATACTGGATTGATGGGAAATTGCTTATGAATCAATTATGCCTTCTCCCATGAGTACTGCTTCTAAGGTTCCCTAGGAAAGTCCTTCAACTTTTAGGGAGACATCATATCTACTTGAAGGTTGTCCTTATACTTTGGAGGTTGTGACACACATAAAGATGCCAGAGATTTCTTTATGAGGCTCTGAGGTATTCTCGAAACATCTGCCCCTGTACTTACTCAGGAACAAGATAATCAAAACAAAGTAAACTCAAAAAGGTCAACAAGATTCAGATGGCTAGAGGAGTTGACTGCAGATCAGATCACAAGCCTCTTTATACGTTCAGGTGATTACATGACATATACAACAACAAAGTTAGATTAGCTGGAGTTACCTCTGCCCTACACAGAGGCTTATATTAATGGACAAAGAATGGAGTGGAAAGATGATAAAATAATGAGCTATTAGGACCTCCCTTTCTTAGAAAAGTTAGCTCGTGCAGAGTCACTGTGGTTTCATATGACCAAGGAACAAAAGAATGCCAGGATTAGACATATAAATAAATTCTGTAACGTTATAAAATGTAAATATTGAATTATACCAGAAATTGAATAATAATTGCAGCAGCTTTGGCCTAAAGATTTTTCTTGGGCCTATTGACACTCTGACCATTAATAGTTAATAATACACTGATCAGGACATAGCAAACTGCCTGGGTTTGCTTGGATAATTTCTTTCTGTTTAGTGTCCTTGAAGTTGCAATAGTTGCCAGCCTGAGAACAGGCTGTCATATGTCTTTAGATTCTTAAAAGTTGTGTTATGGAGCTGATGAGTTAAAATTATTGTGAAAGATAACTTTGTTTTGTCACAGTAATATCAATGATGACTAAAAGATACCCAAGAGAAAGGGAAACACATGTCAAAAAACAAAAATAATATGATCTATGTTTGGAACAACATGAACCTATCCCTGCGTACTGAATTCTGTATGAATAGAGAAGCACACTAAACGCTAATCAGTCAGGCTGCGAGACTTTTACCACCACCAATTGCCTGACTCAGTCCTCCTTGACAACTCCTTACCTCCTTTCTGGCACCTGACCGCTGCAGGGAATGGCCCCTGCACACAAGGACCTGAGTGTAGAACCAGGACCTATGAACTAGCCAGGCATGGTGGTATGTGCTTAAAACTGTTCAAGATTCCGTTAGAGGCCCTTTCTCGAAAGAAAGAAAGAAAAAAAGAAAGAAAGGAAGGAAGGAAGGAAGGAAGGAAGGAAGGAAGGAAGGAAGAAAGAAGAAAGGAGAGAGAGAGAGGGAGAGAGAGAGAGAAGCAAAGAAAGAAAGAATGATATAGTATTGTCCCCTTTTGCCAATACTGACAACCTGAGTTTGATTGCTGGGAAAGAATCCATTCTCACAAGTTCTCCTCTGTCCATTTGACTGCTTTGTTAATCACTCATGTACACACACACACACACACACACACACACACACACACACACACACACACATGCACCATGCACATGCACGCACACACATCGTAATAGATGCATGTGAACAAAATAAGACTGGAAGCAATCAATAGAGGAAAATAGAGGAAGATACTCATGCATTTCTGGTGCCTGCATGAGCACACATTGGCATCCAGAAACATGCATACAACTCATACAAATGTACAAACACCACACACAAATACTACAACACATCAAAAGTCACTCTTGGAAATTACTTCCTTTTATTAATCTTAAAATGAATGTTTTTGTGGAGGTACTAATGCCAACCTTCTCTTTCCTGTATCACTCATGCTATAAGCCTGGGAACTTCATTTAGTTCTGCTATAATGTGTTGTCTCCTGATGCAGCTCAGTCTCCATTATTGCACAGTAGAGAAAAGGATCACCGGGGCTGGGATTTAACTCAGTGTTAGAGCATTTGCCTAGCAAGTGCAAGGCCCTGGGTTCGGTCCTCAGTTCCGGGGAAAAATAATAAAAAATAAAAAATAAAGAGAAAAGGATCACCAACTGCCACTGACAGCAGCCTATGGCTCTGACAGGGAAAGGTCTTAATAAATACCAACTGTGAAGCATCCTCTCAGCACTGAGGTAGACATAACCACCATCCACAGCTCATGCAATCTCCTACCCTGAATTTCAACTGCATTTTATAATATTTTGGAAGTCCTTGGTGAGCCCAGAACTCACACAACTCTTCAGACTTTCTTCTCCAACAGCTCTCAGAATTTCTAAGTACCAAATCTGTTCTGTGTGAGCCCTTATTTGGGGAACTGTTTCCAGTGATCTATTACCCAAACTGACTGATAAAGTGCAAGAGAGATCCTCCATTGACAGAAAGCCCATGCACACTGTACCTTTTACATACCATTTACTCATTCAAAATCATCTGGCTTGGAGATGCTAATTTATCTGATTAACAAATTTAGTTTTGGAAGGCCAAAGAGACATATTCTCGTACTTAGAAAAAAACAACATTTTGTTAACTCCAAAAGGCCTCTAAAATATGAATAGTTCAAAAACAAAGAATTTTATGGATGAGAATTTGGTGTATATATTTTCATCATAACATAGTATCCATTGAGAAATGATATACTAAACTTAAAATCTTCAGAAGTCTTTTTTGATTATATCTATGCAATGTTGCTTTTTTTCTTTATGTAGACTCAATAAAGAAATTTTAATGTGTCTCTAAATCCCACAGATACAATTTAAAGAATATAAGATGGACACTTAACACATACACAGACACACCACCCCTTCCACATAAAAGTAAAGTGGTTCCACTAAAATATTGAAGACTTCACATTATAACAGCTGATTTTCACTTTAAAAAAATTTAACAGTTAAGCTAACAAAAATAATCTAATTCACACATTTAGAAAGGAAAAAATATGCATGAGAAAGGCACATGTAAATGAATTCAATTCAGTGAAGAAAGTGGGTTAGCAAATAAAATTTGAAATTCAAGGTTGAGAAAAGGAATTATTACAGAGAAATCATAAAGCTATAAATATAAATATTAAAAGTAGAAGATCACACCTAACATGAGATAGTCATTTGAATCTATTGAAATAATTGTTTTTTCAAAATATAATATAGTAAGGAAACTACATAAAAGTAAATATTATTACATAAAAGTAAAAATAGATGCAAATATGCAATACTTTTTTGAAATTCCTGTTCTTGCTTATTAAAAATATGTGTCTCCATGAATGTCCTTCCCTCATCTGACACAGCCAGTCATCATCAGGGAGACTTCCTCCAGCAGCATATGGGAACAGATGCATGGACCCACAGCCAGACATTAGGCAGAGACTCTAAGGGGAAGTCTCCATGAAATCCCTCCCCTCAAAGCTCAGGGAATCCTGAGGAAGAGGAACTGAAGATGATGGAAGAGCCAAAGCTAATGGAAGACTCCAGGAGAACAAGGCTCCCTGAGTCAAGTAAGCAACATGCATATGATTTTACAGAGACGTAAGCAGCAAGCACAGGACCTAAACGGTTGTGTACCAGCTCCTCTGCATATATAATGTAGCTTTTAGCTTAGTAATTTATCGGGCAGTAAGAAGGGGTGGGTCTCTGACACTTTTACCTGCTCTTGGGACTCTTTTCCTCCTGTTGGTTTGCCATGTTCAACTTTGACATGACAGTTTTGCTTCATCCTATTCTATTTTATTCTGTCACGTTTGGTTGTTATCTCTTAGAAGTCTATTCTTTTCTAATGAGAGACAAATTGGGAGTGGATCCAGAGGAGAGGGTAAGTGGGGAGAAACAGGGATGAGTAGAAGGAGGAGAAACTATAATCAGGATATATTATATGAGTAAAGAATCTATGTTCGCTTAAAGGAAAAAAATAAGAATGATGTTTCTCCATAACGTTCAATGAAGATTGCAGCAAGCAGATTCAGTAGACTATACTGTTTACAACCAGTATTAAAGGGCATGAACTAAAAGCACAAAACTGGAAAAACTATATCCTATATCTCTATAGCCTTCATAAAGATGGAAAGAGTTGTTACAAGAAATAATTGCTAAATATAGATCATCGTGTGCCCACCTTGAATTGCTATATTCAGTTCAATAAAATGTGACATATTAAAGAACATTCATGAGAGTGAAAATATTCATAAAAGATATCACAGAGCATTTTTTTACAAAAAGCATGAAAATTACATGATAATTCTACATAAAGTAGCTTGTGTGACTAAATGCACTCTATTCATAATGGAAACAAACCAAAACAACATGGAGAATCTAAAGTCCTGAACCATATGCTTGCATATTTTAACAGGTTTTCTTGTGGGCATAAAATTTTCTTGAAAATGAAATAAAGAAATGACTAAAGAGGAAAAGGTATATTATGTCATCTTACTACATAGAAAATAGTGGCTGACAACCCTAAAATTATGACCTAAAACTTGCTTGCATTCATAAGCATACACACATATACATGACCAACTGCTTTAACTAGTACTTGTCCTCAACATGAACGTTCAGACTGATAGTTATTCTATTTATGAAGATACTACTTTCTAGCTTGGCCCTATAAAATAGTAAATAACACCCTTTCATTCATCATTTGGTACCTTACATGGAATATCCCAACCATATTCCTCTAACAAATTGAAAGTAGAAGTTGAAGACAAGCTATTTGATCAAGTTCCTTAAACTCTAAATTCTGGCAAATATAATATGGATGCTAAAATTTTGAGCTCTTGTCACCAATAACAAGCCATTTGAGGTGTTATTAAATAAACACTGTGAAGGTGAAGGCAAAAGCAATCAGGAAACAACCCATTGTGACATATGACACATAAACAAGTCAGAACTCCTGACAGCAAAGGTTGCTACTTTCAGCTGCCAAGAAACTGTAGCCCATGTATCAAAAGCTTGAGTTTCTGTAGATGATTTCCCCTGTTTGCAAAAGCTCAAATCCTTAGCACCACACTATGCTGCAGAAAGTTACATTCACTCCCCCATGTGTATTTAACAAATACATAAATAGATGATAGACAGGTAGGTAGGTAGGTAGATAGATAGATAGATGGATGGATGGATGGATGGATGGATGGGTGGGTGGGTGGGTGGGTGGATGGATGGATGGATGGATGGATGGATGGTTGGGTGGGTGGGGGGATGGATGAATGGATGAATGGACGGACAGACAAGACAGATAGACAGATATAAAGATAGAAATAAATTGCTATGGAGAGTTCAATAACTGTAACTTATCATTTTCAATTTAATAATGAACTATGGTAGCTCTAATATCTTGTATTTGAGTGTTTAAAGATTTATTTGATGTTATGTATCTGTGTACATAGTTCACTAGTTCACTATATATATATATATATATATATATATATATATATATATATATATATCACATATATGCAGGTACCCACAGAGGCCATAAGAGTGCATTAGATACCCTGTAACTAGAGTTACAGGCATATATGAGCCTCCTGATAGGTGCTCAAAACAGAATCCAAGTCCCTAACAAGACCAATATACCACTGTACCATATTCCAGACCCTAATATGCTGCATTTGATTCAAGCAACATGCATACCTTAAACATGAAGATGTAATCATAAAAATACAGTGGTGATTACAAGACCAACAAGAATTTGAAGGAGAAATGAGGAAAATGAGATAAGTTAATGTCTCATGGCAGCATATGTGACTCTGTTAAAGGAGTCTGGTCCAAATATACACAGTCAACTTTTACATTAACTCTTTGGTGCATATGCAATTCTTTCAAAAAAGAAATCTGAAATTTTGAGACGCTATTGGTCAAGAGCAATAGGTAAATTACTCCTGTCCACTATGGACTGCATTCATTTTCACTCTGCCAAGTCTATATAAGATATTCAAAATGTAGAACTCAGGGAGTGGGCTCTGCCTTTCACACTTCCACACAGTTCACCTAGTGAGGGAACCACATATAGGACCAGTAAACATGTTGAGTGGAAACAGATTAAACGTAAAGTTCTCCATGAAAATCAGAAAATACAGTGTAGGGAAAGAAATGGAATTCAAACACTTAAAACTCATACTCCTTGTTTGCTAGATGGAGATGAAGTACATAAAGGCTATCAACACAATATTGAGGTTTAATAACCTATTTAAGGTCCTATTAATCAGCACACTACAAAGTAGACTATTGCATATGACACAAAATCTCATATGGAAGATGTACTGGAGAGTAAATACAGCATTTCACCTGTGAGAAGGTATGGTATCACCTTTACTATTAGGTCTTAAATTATATTTTACCCCAACACCATGTTTATACAGTGTATGACCTAAAATGGATGTTCAATGAGGAATGAAGGCATTGTCTTGGGATTCCTGCTGCATTAACTCAAATCACCCAGTGTACAGTTAAACACAGGTGACATATTGTAAATTGTAAGTCTCTGAATCCAAGATCTATGAGGTTTCTAAGGTAATAGTAAGTGAATAATAGGGCACACATCACCAAGAGAACTGTTCTGAAAGTGAGGATTTTCCACTTAGTTGCTGTCTTATAAATTCTACTAAAAAATACACAAACAGCAAATGCAGGCCAATTAAAATGCCTCTGTAGCTTACCTATGATAGATAGCTAAATAAGCCAAAAATAACTCTCAATTATCTACAAAGGATCAGCCATAAAATTCAAGCCTATATATAATGTTTTCTACTAGTGGAGCAACATATTTAGGCTTTAAAGATGAGTATTTAAGAGTATATAACACTCAGAGCTGATCACTGTTCAACACTAAATGCATTTTGCTGTATTTGGAGTTGCTAAGTATATATCAGTATGCAAAATTATCTTCAATATGCTCAAAGTGGGATAGAAAGGTATTGTGTTCAACATTTTATCCAAATGCCTGTTTTGGTTTTTTGTTTTGTTTTGTTTTTTGTTTTTTATTTTTATTGAAAGTCTCTGGCTTCATATCTAAAGTACACAGCCTCCCAACAAAACTGCCTGAGCTACCTTTTAATGATATGTTTTGGTCTTCGTATATATCTATCTGATTTTTTATAAGGGAGGAGATATTAACTGATATGTTAATGTTGCAGAATTGTCTTATATCATGGAGAAAGACACTGAATAGGTAAAGGCTCACTGACTTATGGGGATAGACTCAAGGACCTCCTAATGTGTCCTGTCTAATGTGTCATGCCTATATAGGCTTTGAAATCGGAGCAAAAGTTGATTTATACTTAATTAGAAATCAAGTACTGCAGTAGGAAATTCCATGTGAGCCTGAAAAAGTGGAATTGAATGTGTGTTCTATATATCAGGACAAATAATATTAGAGAAATCTTTCATCAGAGGAACTGAAAGTCTCCTTGAAAGAGAACAGCCTAAAAGACGGAGAACAATGTTCTGATCTTGACCCAATAACAGAGCTTTAGTTTCACCTGAAGAAAAGACATTTTCAGTGAAGCATGGAATCTGGCATTCAGATTAACCTGGATTCAGTTTCACATTGATATCCTATGGAGCAAAGAAATATCGGAAAGGAGCTTATAGGTAAAGGAAGGAGCTATTTCAATAGACTCTAGCTCACAGGAGGCCAAGCTGTAACAAAGCACAAAAGAAAAATGAAAAGATGGAGAAGACATTCTGGTCCAGTTCAACAGTGAATCACTATAGTAATAGTGTACAGGTCCCAATAATGAAACTAGGAAAGATAATGGCAACACAGGGTCCAAAGAAACTCAACAGGAGAGAGACACTGCTGGATGAAGTGGCATTTATGAGCTATAGGATGGAGATAGTTTACCTAGCCTGAGGCTTAGCTAAAGTTGAGAAGAGAAGAAAGAGGTAGCAGGGATTCTTCAGAACATGTGGTAAGCATTTCTTAATGTTCATGTGCCTCCATTTGTAGGCACTATATAAGACACAGAAAATCCAGTTAAAAGAAGCACAAAGGGTAATTAAAAAATAAGCAAATGGGCCAGGTCTAATGTTCTACATTTGAGAGTATGCCAACTGAAACAGCAATAATCATAAAATCAAACTTCTGAGACACATTCCATAAATATAAAGTGATAATCAGCAAGAAGGAAATTGCACTGTGGTAAGAAAAATATATGAATTAGAATATTAAGGTTGAAGCACACATTGTGTTCTCATATTGTGGGAGGTGTGAATATTGGCACCTAACTCAGGGCCTCACCTGTGCTAAGCAACATTACTGAGAATACTTCTAGCATTCATAATATTTAATAAAACCTATCAATATGTATTAATGAGAGTGTCTACCAAGATTTTTTTAGATTTAAAAGATTAACTTTGCTGCTGTATAATCTATATGAAATCAAATTCACTTACTTTGCTTGATTATTTTGCCAAGCATACATGTCTTATAATTATTCTTCCAACATATAGGATATGCTGCTTATCCTAAGCATATTCCTCACTCCTTTGTGGTATGTTTTCCACATCTCTCTTTTCCTAAATAAAAAGTGATATGACTTCAAGCATGAGGAACTAGTCTTGTTAGCCTTAGAACTTTATACCAATGAAGCACAGGGTGTATGCTACTCTGTCTTTGACTTTTCAGTAAGTGTGCATTTTTTTTTGAGATTCATTCACATTCTTCACTGTATCAGCAGTTTTTTCTGTCATATTTCTGTCCAGTATTTTATGATGGAGCAAATGATAATATGCTTATTCATTCTCCATCAATTTAGTTTTGAAGTATGCTTTTTCTTACATAAGCAATAGGCACATTTAAACCCTCACCTCAGTGTCACACTATTTCTAGTAGAGAACTACACAGCTAGCATTAGCTGGAATGCAGATGCAGATATAGTTTCCCAAAAATGTAATACAATGCCTGATGGACTGCAAATCCCCTCTCTTTTCCCTCCCCTCTCCTCCCCTCTCCTTTCCCCTAACTCCTCCTTCACTGCTTCCCCCCGCCCTCCATTCCTTTACCTCCCCATTTAGTTTGATATTGTATAGCAATTTATTATGAATTGGAATATTTCATTTAGGAGGAAAGTTTCCTATGCCTCGGGTAGAAAAAAAAACAAACATATTACAAAGTTCCAGGTTGTAAATAATGTATATATTTCAGGAAGGTTCCGAATTTAAAATGATCTACCCAACAATCAGATAAGCAGTAAAAATGCAGGGCAGAGGAGTCTATGCGCAGTCAACCTGTCTTCAAACTTTGCAGGAGCTGTAGGGATTGAACTTTTTTTTTTTTAAGACTTATTTATGTATACAGTGTTCTGACTGCATGTGTACCTATAGGCCAGAAGAGGGCACCAGATCTCATTACAGATGATTGTGAGTCACCTTATGGCTGCTGGGAATTGAACTCAGGACCTCTGGAAGAGCAGCCAGTGCTCTTTTGTAGGCCATCTCTCCAGCCCGGGATTCAGCTCTTGTGACTTGTCATTCATGCTGGGTTGAGATTTCAAGTGATGATGCTGTTTTTGAGTTATCCACACTCCTGTAATCAACTCCAATAAACTCACTGGTTAGCTTAGTTGACGTTTGAGGGATCACTACTTTGGTCTGTCCTCGGTGTCCTATCAGTGTAAGTGGTCCCTTGTTTATGTCCTCCCAGATAAAATCAGAGAGTGCATTTAGGAATGCAGGAAAGGGATAGAAAATCATCTTGTGTGCATATGAAAGACCTCACTTATGCACACTCTGCTACATATGAATGGTCATACTAGTGCACACTTTGCTGGAGGAAGACACTCAATGAACCTCATCATTTTTTTTCTAGTTTTGTTTTAGATGATAGAGACTCAAGATGAGCAGACTCAGAAAGTTACAAATTATGGTGCTGATTCCTGGAAACACTCCAAGTCGGAACACCTATTATTGAAGACATGGTCTTACTTATTGTATGATATGGTGAAGTTGCCATGTTGAGAGAAGATGCCAACCACAAAGAAGAAAGGATCACTTACTATTATAAGCTCCAGGTGGCACCATGGTCTGAGCTCCTCGTTTCACATATTATCATTCCGTCCTTTTTGTTTGGAGGACACTTGGTGAGTCAGTTCTATGAAAGTCATAAAAGGTGCAATGTTTCTTTCTATCACTGTCCTCACTTTACCTTGCTGTCCTTCCAAGATATGTTTTTCCAAGATATATGCAGAGGAAGGAACCCACATGTAATTAATCATAGCTTAGAGGTAGAATTTTCCTGACCCAGTTAGGCATGAGATGCTCAAATTCACTACCCTTACCATGACACTTCAGACTTGTGAGAGACTATGCTGAAACAAACAGCTAAACCACTCACAGATGTGTGGTTCTGAAAGTCTTCCAGCTAATGAATGCTAGACTTTGTATGTAAGTACCAAATAACACTTGTGAGGAGATAATTAGTGGAAGGTCTCCCTTTGAAGAAAAAAAAAACATTGTAAAACTTAAAGAAAAGTGAGAAATAAACCCATTTGAATGAATGAATGTATTATTATTACTATTTGCAAGTGATATGTGAAAGAGAGAGTGGAGATGGCATGTGCCACAACGGAGGTGTCAAGGCCAGAGAACAACATTGTAGAGTCAGTTCTCTCATTCCATTCTTACCTGAGAGTTCTAGAGGTTGAACTCAGGTTGCCAGAATTGCCAGGGAAGTATCTTTACCACTGACCCATCTTGTCAACTTCCAGGACAAATAAAATTAAAAAAAGAAAGAAAGAAAGAAAGAAACCTGCTGTGAGATGGTCTGTATGTCAAATGTGTTGCTGATTGGTTAATGAATAAATCACTGATTGGCAGTGGCCAGGCAGGAAGTATAGGCGGGACTAACAGAGAGGAGAATAGAGAGAACAGGAAGCTGGGTGAGAGAGACACTGCCAGCCGCCATCAGGACAAGGAAGATGTAAAGTATCAGTAAGCCACAAGCCACGTGGCAAGGTATAGATTAATAGAAATGGATTAATTTAAGCTGTAAGAACAGTTAGCAAGAAGCCTGCCACGGCCATACAGTTTGAAACCAATATAAGTGTCTGTGTTTACTTGATCGGGTTTGAGCGGCTTGGGACTGGCGGGTGAGAGAGATTGGTCCTGACTGTGGGCCAGGCAGGAAAACTCTAGCTACAAATGGCGCCCAATGTGGGGCACGAACCCAGGACCCTGAGATTAAGAGTCTCATGCTCTACCGACTGAGCTAGCCGGGCTGGTGTCTTAAACTGCAGCAGCTGTGACTGCTGGCTCTGCCCACCTCAGCTTCCCAACATGGTGGCGGTATGCTTACCGCCAGCTCTGGGAGCCATCGTGGGTCTATGCTTTTATCCAAGCAGCATGTAGCCCAGAAACCTCTTTTTTTTGTTTTGTACTAGAAAAGGCTAAATCCACCAAGCAGCTTAATGTGCCACTTGCAGAGGCCTCATTTCTGCCATATGGCAGCAGGTCGAGCACACACACTAGGAACCCGCCAGTAGCTCAAACCAGCAGCTGCCGCTCATTTGAGAGAGACAATTAGGAACTGTTTTTAGCTCCGTTTTAGAATCTTTTTTTTAGTTTTTAGGTGGAAACTCTTGCCACCACACTGGGTGCCATTTGTTGCTAGAGTTTTTTTGTCTGGCCCACAGTCAGGACAAATCTCTCTCACCCGCCAGTCCCACAGCTGCTCAAACCCGACCAAGTAAACATAGAGACTTATATTGCTTACAAACTGTATGGTCGTGGCAGGCTTCTTGCTAACTGTTCTTACAGCTTAAATTAATCCATTTCTATTAATCTATACCTTGCCACGTGGCTTGTGGCTTACCGATACTTTACATCTTCCTTGTCCTGATGGCGGCTGGCAGTGTCTCTCTCACCCAGCTTCCTGTTCTCTCTATTCTCCTCTCTGTTAGTCCCGCCTATACTTCCTGCCTGGCCACTGCCAATCAGTGATTTATTCATTAACCAATCAGCAACACATTTGACATACAGACCATCCCACAGCACTTGGGCTACATGCTGCTTGGATAAAAGCATAGACCCACAATGGCTCCCAGAGCTGGCGGTAAGCATACCGCCACCATGTTGGGAAGCTGAGGTGGGCAGAGCCAGCAGCCACAGCTGCTGCAGTTTAAGACAATAGATTCACAATAAGACATATTCAGATGTAATAGTTTACAATGTGTGTAAAAAATACGTAGGCTTAAAAGAGACAAAAAAAGGTGATATATAGAGTTATAAAAACAAATACATAGTTTTAAAAAATAAAGTCTTTAAAGAAACAGTAAAGATAGTATAAAAAATAAGCCACGTAAAAATGGATATTACACAGAAAATCTAGATTGTGTTGTCTTTGGGATTTTTAACTACAGAAAAACATTTGATTGTAAAAGCTGTTGAGTTATGCCAAAATGTATATTTTAAAGGTACCTTACTTCAAAATTCAGATATAAGGATATGTTGTTTTGGAAAGGAGATTCTGCTTTTGTTCCCACAGAAAGCCAGAGGCTATGGATTTGTTCCAGATTAAGACACATCAGGTTTGACCAGCCAAGACCACCTAAAAGGTCTCCGATGACACCATGGCCCAGATGATCCAACATCCAGAACCGTTTCAAGGCAACTGGCTCAGATGATACAGCCTCACGGACTACTCCATGATCCTAAATTTTTTTTTCTTTGTTTCCCCAGAAGATACAGCACCCCCCTCCAGCAGGAAGTAGTAAGAGAAGCTACGCCCAAATTCCCAAATATACCAAGCTGACTTTGGAGATATGTAAAGGTTAAAACCTTCCTTTTTAAGAAAAGAAAAGGGGAAGTGCTGTGGAATGGTCTGTATGTCAAATGTGTTGCTGATTGGTCAATGAATAAATCACTGATTGGCAGTGGCCAGGCAGGAAGTATAGGCGGGACTAACAGAGAGGAGAATAGAGAGAACAGGAAGCTGGGTGAGAGAGACACTGCCAGCCGCCATCAGGACAAGGAAGATGTAAAGTATCGGTAAGCCACAAGCCACGTGGCAAGGTATAGATTAATAGAAATGGATTAATTTAAGCTGTAAGAACAGTTAGCAAGAAGCCTGCCACGGCCATACAGTTTGAAACCAATATAAGTGTCTGTGTTTACTTGATCGGGTTTGAGCGGCTTGGGACTGGCGGGTGAGAGAGATTTGTCCTGACTGTGGGCCAGGCAGGAAAACTCTAGCTACAGAAACCACCACCAAGACCAACAACAAAAACTTTCTTATTCTCCCCCGCCCCCCCCCAAAAAAACCCAAAAATCTGCAACCTCTCTTAAGGAAAGGGATGTGATGTGACCTAAATTACAGGTAAGAGACAAGCCAATATATGAGACTAAGTGTAACTTGGTATAACCTTTGCTAGAATATACACTCATGATGGCCAGTAGTCCAAATATCAAGAGCATGGGCTTATGGTATAATCAGTGCTTCCCATCTAGCAGGAAACACATAGAGATCTCCTAGAATAAAAATTATAATTTAGGTAGTATATGTAAGTCAGCCTGAGACGCTAATTTTTTTTTTATTTTTGAAAGATGGGGGCGCGGGGGGGGGGGGGGGGGCGGGGGGGGGGGCGGGGCTCACTATGTAGCCCAGCTGGACTCACCATGTAGACCAGGCTGGCCTGGAACTCATGGATGCCCAAGTACTGGGGCTATAGTTATGTATCATCATACTTGGCATGAGAGAAATGTTGCAAATGTAACAAGACTATGAGTAGCTGATGTCCATGTTCTGATGTATAAACCATGATTTCAATAATAAAGCAACATTGCACTTGCTTAAGTCTGTGAATAAGTGAATGGACATCTGAGTGGACAGAAAGGTGGAAATTCCTGCGATCAAAACTGTGAGAACCTATTTTTGCTTGTAGAAGGCCTTGAGTAGAAAACAAATAAACATTGAAGAGTCCACATCTTACTGTTAGTACAAAGAGGCCTTCGTTGTATACTTACAGGCTGGTTAACCCTAAACCATCAGGCTTAATTAAGAGAACAGTGATTTCTGAGGTCATGAAGTGTGAGACACTTTATATTAATACGGAGATTAACTCTCTTAGAATTTTGGCAGATGAATATCATTTTGGAACTTGAGCCAAAGACATTTTAATGAACTATTTTCAAATGAAGAGAAAACCTTGAAGTGAAATCTATATTCCAAGGAAAAATGACATTCGAGCTCATTTTAACATGGAATTTTTTTCCCTTGTCATATTGCTGAGACAAAAAACTATAAAATTTACAATTTCAAGAGTTTTGCCTTCCCCAAGATGATGCTTTACCTTTCTACAGAAAATACTTTTCTCTCATTGCCATCATAAGCCTTCCTTTGTAGGTTTTGAAAAATGTGTGCTAGCACTCAGCAAAATAAAGTCATTGTTAGAAAAGAAAGTTTCGATATACTTTATTTTTGAAAAGAGTCACCTCCCTTCTATGCATTCTTCCAGCTTTCTCTCTCAAGCCTCATTCATATTAGTAGCCATCCCACCCAAAGCAGTTGCAGTCTAGGTTAAATACACCTAAACTAGCCAATAATATAATATCTTTAATTTTAATTTTTTAAAAATCAGATTGCCATTGGATTTAAGAAAACATTTATTCTCCATTCCCTTTAAAAATAAGTAAAGGAGAACTGATACTGAGCATATCTCAGGAATAAAAAAGGATATCACCTCTACAATCTTTTACTAGGAACACCCAATACTCCTTCTAAAGTTTAGTTCTTCGGGTAACTAAATTCCAGGGGACAAACACCTATGAAATTATCATTGGTGATTAATATCATATCAGTCTAAATACAAGTGTGAAGCTTCCTGCAAAAAGCAAGTGACATTATTTTTATCCTTTGTTTTAAGATAATTCATGTACTTCAAAATGGTTGCTATGAGAGGCAGATATATAAAGGCTTTCAATAAATTCCTGTATTTCTTGAAGAATCTGGTATGTGGTTAGAGTTTTTTAGCTGGCAGTGTAATGAAAATGAATGGCTTACCATATCTGGGTCTGACCCAGTTAGTCTCTCTCCCCACCACCAAGTGGGAGGTTGCTTCACAGGTACAAGGTCACACTCCTGCCACAATTATTCTGTCTAATGAGGCATTACAAGGTAGCTACTAGTTCACAGGTGTGTAGTAAGGGCAGCTGAGGATAAAATATTTGATATGTTTGTCCTGAAGTATTGACATATATTTCTGGACAGATTCTTTGGCCTGGCACTGAATGAAATGAAAAAAAAAAAAATACCACTTCTCTAAAGAACCATTTGCACTTGAAAGTGGTAGAATGGACTGACATTAACTTTCATCCTTGAAGATATGAAGGGAAAAGTCAACTTAATTATTCAAATGACTACTATTACAGGAGACAATACGATTATATGTAAGGCTCAGAATATAAATAACCAATTAGCTTATGTTATATGGTTCTTAAATAACATGATAACAAAAATGAGGTTTAGGTCAAATAAAAGCACCCATTAACATGTTATTGTCTTTACAGAAATCTATGGCATTGTACTAATTATCTAGGTAGCTGATTTAAGGAATGTTTTAATGTTAATTGCTAATTAAAGAAAATTAATGGTGAAAAGTGACTTAAAATAGACTAAGATGAATGATAAAATAAAATAAGGTAATTTACAACTAATCACATAGCTTTTCATGAATTCTTCTTCCAATAACCAATAATTACCCACACATAAGCTGGAAACATCAATGACAACATGCACAACTGGTAAGCGACCTTATCTCTAAGTCTATGCAAAACAAAGCAAATAATCCAGGGCCCTTTAAGAAGATCCTCTTCTTTCCCAGTGTATTCACAAAACAAGCCACCACCCATGGGAAGCCAATTTTGCTCTGAGGCTCATTCTACTATACCACTCTAGTGTTTAAAATACAACATTATTAATAATTATAATTCTGTCTGTGTTTTAAATACATTGTTCTCACATCATTCAGTGGTTGTAGGACTTTAGTTTGTGTCATTATGCATTTGTGTAACAAATTATAGTGCAATAGGGTACATGTGTCAGTGATGTGCAGTGGCTGTTTTCTAAGGAGCACTCTGAAGTGTGTGTTATGAAACTTTCCACCAGCTATAGGTACTTTATTGAAATAAACTTGTATGATGGAGCATCTTATCACAAACCTCAGATAAGTATTTCTTAAAAGTCGGGAATGTGATATAATATCCAATAAGAGAGAAATAAGAATACAGTAATCCAGAGTATGTTAGTCAAAGACTTCACCATACCTACATTAGTTCAGGATATGTTGTTTAAGACTAAATCACACATACACTATTTCAGTGCATGTTGATTAAGATTACAATGTAAATACAGTAGTCTAGAATACATAAAATACTATACCATGCACACAATAGCATAGCATATATTAATTAGAGACAAAACTATACATACAACATTCCAGCATGTGCCAAGACTATGCCATAAGTGCAACAATCCAGAGTATGTTAAAACTGCACCATACATACAATAGTTCAGTTTATGGTCATTAAATTCTATCCCATATGTGCGAGTTAATTAAAAACTCTACCACTAACTGTAGTTAATTGAGACTACAAATTAAAGCCTATGAAATGATATCACCTCTATCACTGCATTCAAATGATTAGTAGCATATTTTAATAATTAAGACTATTTCCTTTAAAATAATGTAACTTCTAATCTCCAATAATCAAACATATGCATGTGTTTTTACCTTTCTTTGATAACTTACTTCCTAAATGTGCTTTAGGGAAGAAAATGGGATATTGTTGTACTGGTGAGGCAATTTGAAATATTCTAAGAATGATAATGTTTTTCAAATTCTAAGAAGTATTAGAGCTGGAATTGAACCCTGAAATATGAGAAGGATCATTCTGATGAGGATAACCATAAAGTAAATAGCTATATTTCTTATTTTACAATGAAAGAGTCGTTTATCCCATAGAACTTAAATTGAACATGAATGACAGTAAAAATTGTTCCTCCAAAAGATTATGCTCATGTGTAAGGCTCATGTGTTATGTTACACTCTCACACGTGTGACATTTCATTAGTTCTTACTTAATATGCCCTCTTATAGACAAGTGCTAGATTCAGCCTTTATAGATTCATAATTACTAATATAAATTTCATTTTAAAACAAATTTTTCTATAGTTATCACTTAATGTGCCTTCTTATAGACAAGTGATAGATTCAGCCTTTATAGAATAGTAATTACTAATATAAATTTTGTTATAAAACCAAATTTTCTATGGTTATAAACAAAAATAAATTTTAAGGACAACACAAAATAAAGAAACAAAACATAAATGTTATAAATATAGTCTCATTCTTAAATGCTGTCATAGTTTAATAATGAAAATAATTATTTTATTAATAAAATAAGCATTGTGTAAGTTTATGACTCCAAATTGAATGCAATGGTGGACACCATGGAGAGATCAGAATGGGACAAAGGAAAAGCTGTTAGCTGATGAGGAATGTTGATGAAGAATGTTATAAGGAAAATAGCATGCTCATGGTAAGGGCTCCACTGCACCTATATCTAATATGTTAACAGCACCTGAAATTCATATTTGCCACATTTGGCTACAAGAATGAACATGGTGGGCTGCAGTACGTGACCAATGGCTGGGAGTGAAAACCAAATCTTCAGGTTGTTTTGTATTTCCCCAAGTAGACTAAGTACAACAAGAAAATGCTAGCATTTGCTTGACAGATACAGTTCAAATAGACTGAAATCATGGCCGTGGTGATGACCATTATGAAGTGGTCCCCTCCAAAGTCTTAGATCTCAGATTTGGTTTTAGAAATATATCAAGTGAAACATAAAGGACTGAGGGGAAAAATGCATCATTACCAACAGAAAAATAATAAGAAACACATGAAAGGGCTCTGAAAAAAACATTACTCCACAGTATGTTATGATGATTGTCCTGTCATTCAGCACATGAAATACACATTTGTTTCCATATATCATGTAAGAGTTTATAATGTTTAAGTTGGTGTGTCAAAAACAAATGTCTTATAAGGTATGCTTTGAATAAATATACTTTGAATACTGTCAATGTTTCATTTAGGCTACTTTTGCTAAAGTGATGTGATGATTCACCATTTGAGTATAAAAAATTTAAAAACCTGGAATTTTATTAAACTGAAATATAAACCAACAGAAATTGAAAACTGCAATTGAACTTTATTTAGTATTCATCTGAAAATAATTCATGGTCTGAAAATGTTTAAGAAGTTAAAAGAGCTCATTTTCAATTAGGAAATATTTGTATTTAAATCCTTTAGCACAATAGCAATGGGTTTACTAATATAACAGCTATGGTAAGCAAAGGGTTCACCAAATTTTACTACAAGTCCACAGTTTACAAAATCAGATTTTAATCAGATACTTAAAGCTCTACTTCAAAATTCATGGAGATTATTATTCTTGAATTATTTACAGCTAGTATATAAGCAAGAAGCATTTTAATCTTTCTTGTAAGAAATCTTGCAGTTTATATTAAGAATGTAACATGACATCTGTAAACTAGTGAGTCTTCCTAGGAGGGCTTGCTATAAGCTTTCATGGTATGTTTCTCTGAGCATGTTTACAATTCTTCCTCTGGAAAACAGAATAGCTAATACATTCCTGATGGATGTCTGTAATGTCAGATATAGGCATTTGTTGCTCTCATCAAATTTACTAGCAAGACTCACAAGAAACCAAGATAGACTTATCAGACAACTGTACCATGGATGAAACGACCTGATAACCACAGACTGAGGTTCAGCTGTCAAAACTCAGAAACGTTTATAACACATGAAGAGACAAGAAATGTAGCTACAAAGTATCACTTTCATATTTTCAAGTCATTCTTATTCATCTTAGATATTATCCCAGATTTGAAGTTGTTATATGTAGCTTTGGCTTAAGTATAATACATTTTGAAATTACTAGCTCAAAATAGATGTATTTCCAGAAAGCAAAATAGACCTGATACCATAATTCAAAGTAAACAAAACTCTGCCCATGATTTCTACTTAGAATGTATAATACTCAGATATAAGTACAGAAAAAGGGTAGCCATAGTAGTAGATTACAGATTAAATCAAATAAAAGGAGAAACTATGAATGTTTAGAAAATGGTGATTTTAAAATGATAACATGAAAATATTTTGGTTAATCATTATCAGCGGATCTTCTCTATATAGGGATATATAGTCACTGACATATTTTTTTTGTGTGTATATATATATATATATATGTGTGTGTGTGTGATTGTTTTATATTTGTGTGTGAATGTGTGTATATGTATATATATATATATAATGATACACTATGAATTTGTTTGAAAATGGTTTATTACTAACTACATAAGTAATAAGAAAAATAGTTGGGCAATGGTGGCACATGCCTCTAATCCCAGGAATGGGAGGCAGAGGCAGGTGGATCTCTGTGAGTTCAAGGCCAGCTTGGTTATAAAGTGAGTTGGTCTACAAAGTATACCAGGACTGCACAAAGAAACCATGCCTTGAAAAAAAATGAAAAAAAAAACATTAATTTCTCTGCATTCAACTAGATATGACCACTTGACTAAGTTATGCAAAACTGAAAAATTCCTTGTACATAAACCTGGACTTAAACTCCTTTCCATAAGTTATCTATATCTGGTCCTGCAGATGAGGAGCATATTCTAGGTGATGAATGAACATCAAAGTGGCATAAAACTCTATTCATGAATGTCCTTGCAAAACAATGCCATCTCTTCAGGTAGATCCCTCACCTTAGGAATAATACGCAACAAGAATAACTCTATCTTATTGCATACATCTCTTCTATGATCTCATTGTTACAGGTTTTTATCTATAATCTAACTTGTACAATGTTGACTTGTTAGTAAATATTAATATTATTTATCTTTCTGCTGATTGAATTTCTGGAACTATATCACATGACCTTACAACACTTTAAAATTATTTGATTTGAGATTCATCATGGGACTGGCATACAACTCCCAAATCAAGGTATGGGCTTTAGAATTATTGGACTGACTATTCTATAGTGGGTAGCTGTTCCAGCTTTGATCAGGAAGTACTACCCCCATTGAGTCTTCGACTGTCATGCCTACAAGGCAGAGCTGAGACAGGAGAGATCAGATATGCCTGAGCTGTTAGTTCCTGGATCCTGGACGCTAGAGGCAGGCCAAGCAGAGTTCTCCAGAGAACACTGCTGGACTGCGCTACACCTTTCCCAGACACTGTATCCTATCCCTTTACTTGTAAGTTACCCCACAATATAAACCTCCCTTTTTACTACATAGAGTTGCCTTAATACTACAATTAATATCACTTCAGTGACTAGTGCTATGGATGATTGATTGACAAATAAAGTGCTGATTGGCCAGTAGCCAGGCTGGAAGTATAGCCGGGAAAAGGAGAGAGGAGAATTCTAGGAAGTGGAAGGCTGAGGCTGAGGAGACCTGACTGTGGGCCAGGCAGGACCAGAAAAACTTCAGCTACATTATTCTATGCTCAAAAATCAAACAAATAATCAAGCAATGACTGGTTGCTAACATTAATATTATCACTATTTATTTCCAAGTCTAATAAGTAATATTGTAATTGTATAGCTTTCAAAGTATTCTACTTTTCATCTGTTTGCTACAAAATTAGAAAAACCAAAATTTCAAACAGATGAAAATAATTAAGACTACTCTTCCTGTAGTAAGTAAAAAGGGATTCCACACTCTATATTAGTTTATGATATTTTTGTTTTGTTTTGTTTTTTGTTTTTCGAGACAGGGTTTCTCTGTGTAGCTTTGTGCCTTTCCTGGAACTCACTTGGTAGCCCAGGCTGGCCTCAAACTCACAGAGATCTGCCTGGCTCTGCCTCCCAAGTGCTGGGATTAAAGGCGTGCGCCACCACCGCCCGGCTAGTTTATGATATTTTTACCAAGAGCAAACAAGTGGATATTTTTCTCTTCTAATGAAATTCTATCATACTCTTCCTCCTCCTTTCTTAATGACTCCTCCAACAGTCATTACGGCTAGTCATTGATTTCAATAATAAGTTCTCCCGTTATTGCGAATTCTTTGGACCACCAACATATTTTCTGTATACAATATCAATATTTCCATTTCATCACATATATTTTACTTGCTACCTGTATTAAAGGTCCCTATAACATAATCAATGGCCATTTAAAATATGCAGTTGGAGCACTGGGAACACAGCTCAGTGGTAGAACAAACACTTGTTTATCTTGCATAAGGCTCTCAGTTGGATACCAGGACTACAAAAACTCAAAACCAATAATTAAAATATGAAAATGGAAGCTGTGAATACTTGGCTTAATAAATTTTATATCATTTTAAAATTGAACATCCTAATATTCAATATTTTAGTTGTTGGGCGAGGATAAATCCTTGCAATTCCAGCACAGGAGAGGAAAAAGGAAAAAGACGATGTTTCAAATCCAGCTTGAAATACATAACAAAACCCTGCCTCAAGAAACTCAAGGGTTGAGTATAAAACTCATTGTTAGAGTACCATGCATAAAGTGCGCGCTGCGCGCGCACACACACACACACACACACACACACACACACACACACACAGAATACCAATACCTATGAGAGAACTCAGTAATTCTACAAAAGCTGGTCAAATGCTACATAAAAAAAAAAATGCTCAAGATTTTTACAGAAGTTCCTACTATCAAAGCCACACTGAAAACAAAATCATTTCATATACTGTTTCCCTTTTATATTGTGACATTATCCTCAAGACAGATTTTGAGCTACATAGTGTGTACTACAGCCTGGAAAGGGCACCCAAATGCATAAGATTGATGAGAAAAACAAGATACATGTCATACTCAACAGATGTTACAGTCACATCCCCAGCAACAAAGACCTGGAGCTCAGCCAAATTGTGAGAAGCCAAGCATGTGTCTACAGAGGCTGGGCTCCAGTGAGGAACCTGCACAGTTCCAGGATGGCAAGCCAAAGGAGGCTAGGCTGACCACCTCAGGATTGGCAGGGGAAACACAGCGTAACGTTTTGTGTGAGATCATCACTTTGCATGGCAGCCTTTGGCTGCTCCTGGGAATAATCCGAAAGCTCATCAATTTGTTATGCAGAAGTAATACAGCTGTACAGTCAGTGGTTCATCCTGAGGAAAGCCACAGAAAGAAGAGGTTCCACAAAAGGTGCATACAAAGATAGTAAGTCATCTGCTCAAAGAAACATTCAGCCAAGTCACTCTTAAATCAGATTCACAATTACCATCTGAATGACACATGCATTTAACTATGATATTGCCTTTCCAAATAGAAAAGAGGCAATTATAAATCGTCATTATTCATGTCATCATTTTATTATAATTTCTCTAAATTATTTATGTCCACTTCAAAGTCTTTATATATGGCTTTATAAAATTCTAGGAAGAAAAGTAAAACAGATAAAAAAGACTATATAAATTTATATAATGAAATTTCCTGTTTGTCATAACATTAACTTCAGCATTACCCCTGCCCCAATGTGAAACAATAATAATATAATGTTTTCAGTATAATTAGAGCAAATAATATGGAAAATAATGTAGAAGAACCAAAATATAAGGTAACTGTCCATGTAAACGTTGGTAAAGCAATGCACATAGGAAGTAACTGGATAAAAAATAAGACAGTGTCCACAGAGCAAGGTCTCTGACAAGTATCACTAGCATGGCCTTATCCTGGTGAGCCAAAAAAATAAAAACAAAAACATGTGGATGCTGCCACTAATTTGTCAAGTTCTGTTGAAGCTGCTATTTTAGGAAGTTCTCTTGAACTTCCTATGGAGACCTAATGCAAGATGCTATCTGCTACATATCCTACATATTTAAATGGTATTGTATAATATATATATACATATATATGTATATATATATAATTAAATGTGGCTTCTCTTTTTAAAGAAAAAATGGGAAAAATTTCTGAAGATTATATCTTCTTTCTTTGTAAATAGGAATGAAATAAATTCATCTTACAACTGACATGCTATATATTTTAGGGCTTTAAGGTTTCCCCTTAGCACATGATTCCTATGTCAGGTTCTTCAAAGTTGTAATCAGAACTAGGTCATCACAGTTTAATAGTTTAGCAGTTGTATCAAGGCATGTAGTGGACAAGTGTGAATCATGAAGTTTCCCAGTTCGACTCCTCAATCCTCAGTTCATCACTGAAATATCACTGGCTTCTTTTAAGCAATCAGAAGACCTTAGTGGGAAAGGAAATGTGTTACAGGTGGAACTAATGCAGTCACTCTGTTCATCATTTGCCTCTTATGCCTAAAAGGTGCATTTGAAGCTCTTGAAATGAGTCATAGAGAACTTTAAACGCCTAGTTTATTTTCAGTTTTACTCTCTGTTCCTTAGAATTCTTACACCCCCGCTAATGTAGGGTAAGAGCCATCTTCATGTGCCCTTTACGATCATAGTGTATTAGTTAAAAGTACAATTTGACAAGTGGTTGCTCAAAGCAAAACGAGTGTTGGTGCAACACATTAAGAAAGCACAGCTAATATTTTTTTTCATTGAAATTCATTCACCAGAAAGGTCATTTTTATAGAGTAACTTTGCTATTTCTTTTGTCCTTTCAATATCACTACACCAAATTTCCACCAGTATGTACAAATTATTGCTCACATACTAGAAAAGAAATAACCAATTCCTGAGATGATTTATTCAGCTTTTTAGATTCGTTACTCCAGAGGTAATAGTTTAGTTACTATATACATACATACATACATACATACTTATACACATACACACATACAATTAGCTATGAAGGATATTGGCATTCATGTTGCCTCTACTTTTGTATCAGCTAAGTAATTCTAAGAACAAGAAGCAATATAATAGAAATACAATAAATTAAAAATATTTAATTATCACAATCATATTTTAAAATGTAACAGTACTATTTCTGCTAAAACATATGGTAATGAGAATATATAAACACTTTTAGATCCAATTCTTGCATTTCCTTTCACTGAAGTTCTCTGCTGCTTATGATAAACTCCCTTAGCCTTTATTTTGTATTTGCTGACTCTGACACTCCCATGTGAAATGATCTTGGATATGTACTCATCTGAATTGTAGTCACTTGCAGAAGATATTCACAGACCCTAACCTTCATGCCACATCAGTCCATCTTCCTTGCTTTGCATTTGATTTCGCCATAGTTATGGTGCAGGGTTAACAGACTCTTGGTTGCTTTCCAAATACTGTAGCACTTGGTCAACAGTCACTGAGGATGGCAATGTGTTTAAAGAGTGCTTATGCAGCATAGAATCTGTGGCCAATTGGCAATAGATACCTGGTACTTGGTTCATTTGAAAATAAAATATTACAAAAGCAGTTCAAGTGCCATTGGCTTTCTCCACCTTGAATATTCAGAAGCTATGAAATGGTGGCATTCCTCAGAAGGACTAATACTGTGTATCTAGGAAATCTTGTTATAAATCTACAAAACTCTGTGCACCAAGAGGTCAATATAGTAAGGAGATTTAAACTATAGGGTCTGAAGGCAAGCTAATGGAAAAGTTAATAAACCTTTTTTGTCTAATTTTTGCAGCTATAAAATAGATGTAATGATTATATTAACTTTTAGAACTAATATGGAGGTAAATAAGACTATATGAATAGGAATATATTTATCACATAAGTAGTTACTTGCATATACTAAAGAGTCAATAATATAACTATTAACTATTATTAAAACCTTCTACATGAATATTTCTTAAGAGTTCATGAGAAGATATTTCTGGCCAAAAATGTGAAGAACCTAAGATAAAAATAAGATCATAAGTGGTTCTTTTTTTTTAAGATTCATGTTATATTTTAGTGAATGGAGGCTGTGGTAATATGTGTATGTGTGAGTGCATGTCCCTTCAGAATCCAGAAAGAAATGTCAGATCCCTTGTAGCTTGGGTAACAGGTGACTGTAAGTCACTTAACATTGGTCTACAGAAGCTGGTCATCAAACTCAGATGGCTGGAAACGCAGGGGGTGCTGTTAACTGTGCAGCTTTTTTATCAGCCACAAATGTGAGTTTAAAGCCACCTGTAATTTGGTGGAAAATAAAAGTTGTAATGCCTCCTTCTTAAGTAATGATTACTGTTTAGGAAATTATTTTATGTTTTAAATACTGGCAATGAGATGTAAACGAACAATACAAATGCCAGTGTACTTCTATTTTAAGTTCATAGTAGAACACCTCTTTGAATTCTAAGAAGGCTGATGAAGCTTCATGTGTCTGAAATATACCAAGTCCCTGTGAAGGCCAAAGAAATGATCAGAAGTGGTAGATTTTGAAACAAAATTAGGGAGAGAGGATTTCAACAACAGTGAGAAGACTTGTTTTGTTAAGAATCATCTGATCTCTTCTGACCTGGCCTCTCATATTGATTCATCTACAGGTTCATCAGATAACATTTCTCATTGAAATACTATTGAGTGTTGCCTTTTTGCAGAAAAATTATCTATACTAATAAGACAATTACAAAATTGCTTACACACATAACAAATATATCCTACACCTCTTTCTTTTATTCTCTCTCTCTCTCTCTCTCTCTCTCTCTCTCTCTCTCTCTCTCTCTCTCTCTCTCTCTCTCTCTCTCTCTTTCTCTCTCTCTCTCTTTCTCTCTCTCTCTCTTTCTCTCTCTCTCTCTCTCTCTCTCTCTCTCTCTCTCTCTCTCTCTCTCTCTCTCTCACACACACACACACACACACACACACACACACACATACACACACATACACACACTAAGAAAACCTCTTAAGATGTGCTGACCTACTTTAAAATCTAGGTTTTGTAACTTAGCAAATTTGTAATGTATTATTAAAACTGACAAGTTACCAAAATTTTTGTAGTACCATGGAAAATAAATAGTCTTCCATCCATTCATTTTTTTATAAGAAGGAATATCTTCCTGTGGACCAAGGAAATGAGAGAATGAAGTACTAACTTCAATCATTCAATCAAATTCAACCAATTCTATTGCCATAAAAAAAAAAACTGTTGCTTTCAACCACAAAAGTATAAATGATGAGGCTGAACCATGTCTTGTAGAGGAAAACACATGTGTTTCCTAAGAGAAAACAAATAGAGAATACACACCACACTGAACGAACACTTTCCTCCTGAGAGGCCACTGAACATACTTCCACACTGCCATTGCAAGGAATGACCTCTTGGAACAAGTACTTTAAATAAATAGTAATTGGAAACTAATTGAATACATTATACATGCAATAACAATTAGTGACAAAGGAAGCCATGGATTTGAGGGAGAATGGGGAGGGGAGAGGGAAGGAAAGGAAAAGATGTAATTATATTATAATCTCAAAAATAAAATAAGAAAGAAAAGGGAAACTAATGAGTACATGCACAGTGCAATGAGAAATTTTAAGTGAAGAGAAAATAAATTTCCCTGGTTTTGTGTTGCATATAAATAGGCTTCAATATTTTGAACTATAAAATTTTAGGCTAATTCAACATAGTCTGTGTTCATAGTACCAGATAATAATGCATTATTGTATCCTACATAAGACATTTAGGGATAATACAGTGGGAAATATTCTGAAATTTAGTCAGGAATGTTCTCATGAGTTTTATAAGACTAAATAGAATATTTTTTTTTAATTTAAGGATACATAGAAATTCCAATTTGCTTTTAAAATTATACATTTTACCTTATTTCTTCCCCTATGGTTTTCTACAAAGTGCATATCATACAGCCTCCTCTAAAGCTATCTCACTCTCCCTCCAATGTGAACAGAATTTCTTTAGTGTCTCTGTTCTCTGCCGAGAAAGCCAAGACATTTCTGCCATGGTTCTAACTGCAGTAACAATAAGAATGCTCACGGTGACTTGTACACTGTGATTGGAAAACACAAGGGATAGATGGGAGTTTCCACTGCAACAGTGGCCTGGAGATTTTTTTAGTGTTCCCATGCCACGTCAACATGAAGGTAGCTCAGTAAGTGCTCACCATGCTTTGCTGCTTCTCCTGATTTGGAGAGTGTGGCACACAAGAGGAATTGGCAGTGGGGCATTCCAGCTTAGAAGATAAAGAAGGTTGCCAACATACTACAGTGGAAGACAGAGAGGCTGTCACTGCTAAACATGCAACACAGATTCCACGCTGCTTCTAGAAGAGATGCCTCTGACTCAGAATGATAGAATATGGGGGTTGTGACACCACAGACAATTCCAAGTATGTACCTTACCTAGAATAGGTGGTACTTTGGGGAGATTTCTTTTCTTTTCTTTTTTTTTGACTTTGGAATTAAAATGTTTTTAATGATCTGGTTATACTTGGTAAAGCCTTAGGTCGGTCGTAACTTGGCCAGTCTTACATCTCTAGCATAATGGGTATTGTACTTAGCAGTCTTTGATACATGGAAAGGGCAGTGAATACCAGGGACCTAAACTCTAGGTTCTGCAGCTAAGTGCATTGTGTAATTACATTGTATCATTCTGAATGGTGACTCTGACTCAACATAATTAGATAAGTTAGAGATAGAAGAGGGGGTGACATCTACCCTAATGCTTATTGTATCTTTAGTACTGGGGTCATTATCTTGTCTTTGATAATTTTTTCTAAAATTAAAGAAAAAAATAAATCATGGAGTGAAAAATTGCTTTTGTCTGTGTTCTGCATGGATACCTGAAGGCAAGGCCCAAAATTAGAAATGGGGCACAATGCATGTGAGAAGACTTCCCCATTAATCTGAAGGCTAGGTTCTAAAGTGAAAAAAATACCTCTGAATTTAAAACAGTATTTGGAGGAAGAAGTAAAGGGAAGACATTGTCTTTAGAGGAAGGGGACGAGATTTCCTCTCTCTATATTCTTTTCCTTTACATTTCAGCAGAATATCTGATCTTGTTCAAGAAGAGTTCAGGTCATTGTATTGGGACAGCATTAAGGGATGATAGTGTGTGCATGCGCATTCACACACACATGTACACATGCATGCATGTGTGTTTCCTCCAAAATAACAAGCTGACTAGATTAGTGGCTAAAAATAGTTAGATATCTGAAATGGAAAATACTCCATTGTCCTTGTCATTGTTGGCATTTTGTGGATATTTTTCTTTTTCTGTTTGGTTCTGTTCTCTGATTTGATATATCCTAGAATATTGAATACAGAAGGTAAAATACATGTTATTTGCTTGTAGTTGAAGGAAGCCATGTTCAGGACTTTTGTCCTAAACTACTCAAACCATCTATTTAAACAAAACGATAGATACAAACCCTAGGATGCACGCAGGCATTTAGTTTATTTAGTTACTTTAACATTTAGAAATTGAAAGTGAGTTTCTTGTTTTCCTTGCAGCTTTCACACTCTGTAACATGCATTCAGATAAACAGCAATTTACACAAATTGAACTATCTAAATGTGATGTTGTAAAATAAATAAATATGTAAAGAGAACATATACACAGGAAACATTTCTGGCTACGTTCTCTGTTCATGTACCCACTAAACAACTCACCTTTTTAATACTAATTAGGTTGGTCAAATATAAGCTTGGATTTCTTTCTAAAAGGTTTTAATCACAATTTTTAATTCAATGAATATTAGTACATGTGGAACTGTCTAAAGTACTTGTGCTTCAGAAGTAATTAGTTCAAATATTCACAAAATCTGTACTTGATTAAAACAGTTTTATTGCTTCCTTACAGTATTCAAACAACTATACAAGGCTTCCCAGATAAAACAATATACAATCAATTTGAGCAATCTTCAAACTCAAATGAAATATATATTCAATTATAAATTTGTTCTATTCCTTTCTTGACACCTAATGTGAGTAAACGTGTATTAAAGTATAGAGAAGATGTCTTTTTTACGTCAATACATCTTCAGATTTGAGAATATTTGATAGGGTATTTAGAAAGCATAGTTTATAAAAAACAAGGCCTTTGTGTATTGTTGTGCTTTATTTGATTACGAATTAATCAACTATAAATCATACATCACCTGTGAGTCAGAATCATTTTTTGACCTTTGATTATTGTATGCACCCTGGAAATTTCTGAGCACACTTTTTTTCACAAAGTACAATGCTGCGGTATGTAAGACACTTAGAGAGGATACTTCGCTCAATACCATGACACAGTGGCATGTAAAAACTTTTTTGGAGGATGAACCGTATTTTTATGTATTACTGGGTTGTCTACTGATAATTTACAACAAGATGTGCAATGTGTTGTCCAAGCATGTTCTTGACAACACATTGGTAAGTACAACTAGACTGGTACAGAAAAACACCTCGTAAAACTGGAAATTCATTTTATGGTTGCATCTTTTTATATTCGAAGTCTTCAGTTACTTCCTTAACATATAAAGACTGAAAGTGGATTTCTTGTTTTCCCTGTAGCTTTCACACTCTGTAACATGCATTTAGAGAAACAGCAATTTACATAAATTGCACTATCTAAATGTGATGTTGTAAAATAATAAATATGTAAAATTAAAGAGAGGAAGATAGAAGACTATAGCCAATAAGGACTTCTGGCTTTTTTCCCCCCTCTGTGTTCTCAAACTCATCTATTTGATTATAAAGATGCTAATTCAAAGATAGTGATTTGTGGAATATTTTCTCATTGGCAAGAATAAAAGGTTCTTCGTTGGTACACAAGGCAACTGTCTCCTCCCTTCCTGGAACTCCATTCTGGTTCTCTAGAGCAAGGGGCAACCAACCAAGAAAGCAACAGACAAATGTCTGTCCAACATGGCTTCAGGATAATTAACTTTGCCCTTTTGCAAATAAGCCTCTTGCTCCTGCGTGGATTCTTAGATTATCACAGTATAATCTGACAATTTCTCAAATGCTAGACCCAATTACATCAGTAATTATGCTGGATTGTTTCATACTGATTTGGAATTGAAATAATGGGAAACTGCTACAACCATCCCTACCAGACAGACAATACTTAGTTACAGGGTCTGGACTACCTCTCTTAGATAACACATCAAATCCCAGAACCCTTGTTTCCAACCTCAATATGTCTCCCCTTAAAAATACTGTGCATTTTTTTGTACCTTAGTTACGTGTCTTCATTCAGCACACCTTGAACAAGTTTGAAAAGTCTGCTGTGAGTACAGTTAACGTTTATACTGTTGATTGTATGAGTGAAATTTACTTGCTCTTTTTAATGTTCAATGCTTTTGAGATATCTAATGAAATCCAAGTGAACTGAATGTAGTTGAAAGTTTAAAAAAATGCACTTAAACATGTTAACAGATAAATTGAAGTGACATTCAACTCAATACGAAATTCTATTCAACTAATTTTCACTATAACTTGTTAAATGGCATAATTGAGCATATTTACTATATTATTTGTGTGGCTGACATTTATTAAACTCAGTATAGGTGCATATCCAAAAATAAACTACTAAATTAAGATATTTGCCTCAAACAACAGAAGATTCTTAAAGTTACGTGTTATATTTACAGAGATAGGTAAATAGATAGTTGATGGATGTGTGGATACATACATAGTTAAGCAATGATTTTAATTATGATATTCCACAACTGAAAATTTCTTAAAAGTTCTTTAAAAGAAGACCTGCAGGTTATTTTAAATGTGTTACATGCATTGCAAGTCACATGTTTTTAACACATAATCTTCCCATTAGCCATCCTCTAGGATAAAAAAGCTTTAGAAACGCAGAGTTATTAAAAGTTACATTAAAGATATGCTTATAACTACAAAACAATTTGCACCCATTGCAGCAACAATTGTGGGCTTTATTATTACTTATCAGTAAAGTGTTAGATGTGTATCCAAATAATTCTGTAAGGACAATATTTTAGCTTTCTACTACACTTAACATCCCAAAGGGAAGTGTCATTAGTACTGGCATGCTCTACAGCCTCATATGCTTGGGTTGATGCACCCTACTCACAATACGTGAAATACCAACATTGCAGATGAAGAGCAAAATAATTTTTTCTCAATAGTTCAGCATTCCAAAGCTAGACCTAATTAACATTACTTTGCTTTCTAAATTAAGTCTTTTAAGAAAATGATCCTCCTATCCAGAGCTTTGTAAAATACATGACCATGTGTTCTACAAAATCATCTTTATGTTGCTATAGTTACTGAATAAATTCTATGTTGATATTAAGGGAAAGGAAGGTATGTTTGCTTTGACCAAATGCAACTGTGAGCAAATTCAGGTACACAGCACTTTATTAGTAAAAACTCCTTTGGTAAGCACACGTTAGAGGAATTAATCATTCATTCCCTGCAGACTGCTTATGTATTTCATCAGGCCATTATCTGATCTGAATAACAAGAACAATTGCATAATAAAATGCATTACTGCTGACACTAGCAACTTTATTATTCAACTTTAAAGTTGCAACTCCTGTATGACACAGAAAGCTGGTGGCAAAAAAGCTAACAATTTAATGACCCTTGCTAGGCCTGATTCTCTACGGTTATAGAAACAGTTACCAGGTATCTCTGTAGGCTTGGCTAGAAACAACTTTAATTCAGGCTATCCTTCTTAACACTATGACATAATTATAGCAGAGGCAGACTGTGTGTCAGTTTATTATTATTAATGTTGTTGATAAATCTCCACTTTCAGAAATGAGACCGAATGAACAGTTCTCCTGTGTGTTGTGAGTAAATAAATACATATGTAGTAAAATACATGCAACTGCATGGTTGGTTCACTCTTAAGTGTGGCTGCTTATAGACTATTACCCTTTTACTTTTGAATACTGTTTTTCAAATGCCCTATATCATCTCAGAGATGTGAGGTCAGAAACGATAGAGGTCATCCTACACATAACCCAAATTTGATCAACCAATGATCTCAGTTTAAATTATTTAGATTCATTTCTAAACCAACCAGTCAAAGAAGCTGCACCGGAGAGCAATAAAAGATCTCTACAATTTGGGTGAGAAATAAAATGATGCTGAAGAAACAATGGGGCACATCTTTCCAAAGTGATCCCCATCCCCTGTAACTTTGTATCACCATAATCTTCATCTCCTCCATTGTCCTGTCTCATCACTCTAAAACTTACTTCCCAAGTCAGTCAGAATGGCCCACAAAAAGGGCAGGATTCTAAATGCCATTTCCATTCTTAAACATTTTGCCTTTTCCATATTTTTAAAATCAATGCCAAATGAAATTTTTGCTTAGCTATTTGAGTTAATAGAGAGGTGACAATATTTTGACTGCAAGAGTGTCACACAAATATGAGAAATCACTTAACCATTAATTGATAATAAATGATCATTATAAAGAAAATTTGCCTGATAATTACTTGTAATTTTCAGTCAAATTGTGTAATTTTGCAAGTTTTTTTTTTAAATTGGAAAAGCATGTTTTATATTAAGACAAAAAAAACCCTGAAAGTTAATGATAAATTACATCGACTTTCTTTTCTAACCACTATTGTACTCCAATCTGCATGAGTGCCATTGTGTCAAAGAACTTTGAGTTAAAATTGGTTCAGTTGTTTCTAACTGCAATTCCTACTGTACCTACTGTATCTGTAACAATGCAAGAAGAATTAGATTCAGAACCCATTTGGCAGTGATAAAGAGGGGAAAATGCTGAAACGTTATTGATTCTTTTCCCTCTTGTGCAAAACAAACTGACTCAACTATATTTTTCCTGACATAACACAAAGGTTTTATTTAGATATTACAACATATTGGCGAATGTTAAGCTACACATGTCCCTTATTCTTTTAAGGTACCGTTAACCTTTTCATGGCGAGAGGAAGAGTGCCCGCCCTACTTGTGTTCATGGAAAAGCTGCAGCCTCTGACAGGCAATGATAGTCCAAGAGAAATGCTATCAGCAAAAGTTTTTGATGCAGCGATATTCAGCCTTAGGAGACACCTTAAACCTCTCAGCGGCTGATGAGCCTGTCACAGTTCATAACCGGCTGTGTCAGAGTCACAGGCTCAGCCCGCTCTCACACTGCATTTTTCACAGTTCTCCAAATTAACTTCACCAAATTCTCCGCCTAGGCTGATGCCAGGACTTCCTCCACACATAAACTGCTCACAGACATGAAGTCATCCGAACAGGATTTTCTTCTAGTCTTGCAAACCATCTCTATTAACTTTCCCTTGACCCAATTAATTTTGCTAGTGATCCTTAGAACTAAAGATAAAACAAGCAAACCACTGAAGTCAGCAAAGGGTGGAACTTGGGGGTGGACCAGGGTTGAAGGGTGACAGGAGGGAGGAGGCAATGGGATGGGAATCCTCGAGCTTTTTCTAGGTAACAGTCAATCTTAGAGCCAACCAACACATTCACAAACCAGGTCTTCCAGCCGCCCTCGAACAATGAGCCTTTAACAATCAGACTCCTGGGAAGGCTTGCACATGCAGACACTCCTAAGTGATCTCCCACAAAGAAAGCCACACACACACACACAAAAATGTTTAGCGAAGCACTTCTCAGGTAGAAATTACTCAAGTTATATAAGGCAAGTTCTTCCCTGGTCAAACGAACGAACGGGGAGAAAGCCTTCGGCAGACGCCTCACTTTAGAGACCAGGCACCGAGAGCAGTTTTTACTTACTAGAGCCGCCGCTCCGCTCTCCTCGGGAACGGAGGAGTCTTCCTTTCCTTTTCTGCCAGTCCAACGGGAGAACTGTCTTTCTATTCCAGGGTCCGGGCTCAACTGCAGACGGGGAGAGAGCAGCCACAGCCGGCTGCGCTCCGTGTCGGTGGGCTGCAGCGCTTCGGCTTCTTTAAAAGTGGGATCTGCGTGTGCGAGGGCGGCGCGGGAGGGCGGCAGCGCGCTCGGAGCCCGCGGGTCCCGCAGACGCCGGGGCGAGTGCCCGCAGGTGCGGCGGTGCGCGCGGGCGGGCGGGGCGGGGCGGGCTGGGCGGCTGCGGCGGGAGCGCCCGGGAGCCTGAGGCTCGCACTCCGCTGGCTCGCGCTCGCGCGCACAGGCGCTCGCACCCGGCCCGGCGCGCCGCCCGCGCTCACCTGCATTTCCTTAACGAGCCACTTGATGGCTGCGGCGACGCGGCCGCGGCCCGCAGGAAGGACCGGCGGGGGGGCGGCAGGATGCCGAGGCGACGGGAGACCCGAGCCTGGGTGGCCAGGCTTAACCTCGACCCCGGGCTGGGCGCGGAGAGCACCTGCCGGCTACCGGGCGCCGGGCAGCGTCGGGGAAGGTGCGCGCTTCTGCAGGTGTCCGCGCCTCTCCGGCTCTGGGTTTCCTTGGAGGGAGGCTGGCGGTAAGGGGTGAGGGATGGGGGTCTGCAAAAGGTAGGGGACCGAGCTGTCGTTCACAGTACAGTCAGATGATGTGGAGAAAGACAGGCACTTGGGGCAGGGATATGCTTCGGAAACGGGATGTAGTTTGCAGTTGGGGCGCTGGACAGTTTGGCGGGGTTTGACGGGGAGAAAGGGGCTCAGCCAAGGTGCCTGTTATTCGGAAGTAAACCTGTAGAAGAGTTGCTGGGAAGCAGCCTCCATACTCCGGAGACGACACCCACAGGTATAGGAAGGAGAGGGTCTGTCACCGCCTCCTTGACACCCCAACGCAGATAGTCTGTGCTTCCTGGGGGAGATGCACTTCAGACTTGGGGCTCTGGGGAGAGGAACTTAACGGTCCTCCTCCAAAAAGGTGGACGCGGGTACTGGATCCACAAGGACAGGGTGGGCAGAACAGAATAAAGGCTTTCTTCGCTTTACCATCATGTCTGATCAGAACACAGCTATAAGCAACAAACGCTGTCTCCTGTGAGACAGAGAGCACATCACTCTGTTGGTGCTTAAAATAAAAAGAAAAACCAGAATAATTATCCCATCGATAATAATACCAATCCAGAGCATAGAGAGCATACTCTGGCTAAAGGTGTTGTGAGCATCGTGGTGGAAAATAAATAGTTGTGAGCCACTGCCACCCAAAAAGGCTTAACACTTCATCAACATAAATGACATATACCCAGGATGTTCCCCCTTTCTTTTTTTTTTTTTTTTCATGCACGATTCAATTCTTGTCTAGTTTCTTTGGCTCTTCATTAGTGACCCATCCTCTGCCAGGCTCCCTGCTCAGCCTCCCTAAAGCCACTGTGCTTACCAATCCGAAAAGTTTCACAGGTACCGTCACTGTGTTTTAAAACCTCTTTTGGAAATGCCAATATGTAAAACAAGTGACGCGCTGTGTAAGAGTGTGCACGTGACATCTTTATGCAATTATACAGAACACTTGCTTTTCTTTTGGTTGTCTGTCCAAGATGGTGACTCATTCTATCTCTGTGTCTTTTCTCTGTGTTTGTCTCTCTCCTTCCCTCCCTCTCTCCTCCCCCTTCCCTGCCCCCTCTCTCCCTCCTCCTTTCCCTGTCTCAGACACCCTCTCTCTCTCCCCCTCTCCTTTCCGCCTCCCAGCTTCTTCTCTGTACAAATATACCCCAGTCAGTCTTGTCTCGGTTCCTTCCTGTTAGTGTTCAATAATGGTTTTGCTTGAACTTTGTTAGGCAGCCTCTGACTACCAACAGGGAGTTGGAGCGGATTGGTAAGAGGGATGCTGGGACTCAAGGATGCAGCTACGTTTCCTGTCATCACTAGCTCATTTCATATGCTACTCTACTCAATGCCAAGTGGCAGCAGAAATGATTTCCTCTCTGCTATCCATAATATCTTATACTCCCCTTGGAAACATAATTAATAATAAAAGAAATAAATGCATTTTGAAGCCGTGGGAAGAGCAGATGGATGCTGATGTGATGTTAGTCACCTTCTCTGTTGCTGCTGCCGACAGGGTGGCCACTTTCCTCTTTCTACTGCTGCTTCTATTGGGTTAAGCAAAGCATTTGGCCCTTTTACTGTGTTCTCCTTCCATCTTTCCCTTGACAATAGTTTGTGTATTTTAAATAAAGATTTCATTCTGCCAACCCGCAGGAAGCTTTTAACAAGATGCAGCTGAGCGTGTCGATATCTTACATCTTTTTACTGCTCTATGGGCTGCTCAGCTACTTGAAGCTCCTCACTATTTCAGACAAGCACTGGCACCTTCCAGAGACAGTGTTCCCAGGCTTGATTTACACTCACTGTTACAACTATCCTCTGGTGCCCTCTGGAAAAACATGGGACATTGCAAGTAAAGGAAGAGTGAGTGTTGAACGGAAGCCCCTTCCTGTCCCTTCCCACCGAAAGCACCATATGTGTTCATTGTGATTAGTTTCATATAATGATTTTGTTATTGGTTCTTGTCTTGAAAACAGGATTGAGACTGGACTAAGGCTCTTAGGATGATTGTACCAAGTCTTAGGAGTTAAGGAAGTTTATCTGCCTATGTATCTGCTCTTTCTGGAGTATTTACTAGGATGTATAATTTCAAAAAATAGGGAGGTTTATATGTCTTTATAATGATTTTGCTGTATGTTTCCTTTTAAAAATCTTTAAATTGTCTGTCAATGAAACCTGTGTTAAAATAACCATAATGTGAAATTGAAATCAACAAAACAGAAAAGATGCGAAAAGGTGAAAATAGCACTGCCTGGAATAGGAGTCTGCACAGGGACTACTTTTATCTGACAATGTTTCTTCATTTACTACATATTAATTTTGCTTTGTTGTATTTAAGCTTATTATTGGTTTGAATAGTCTGCTGTAAGTGGAAGAAATCTTGGAATTTACATTTGTTTTTTTGGATTTTGGAATAAATACCACTTCCCTGCTTCAGTTTTTTAAAATGGGCTTAGCAAAGCATCAGTAGCAAATCTACAACAATGATTTCCTGTTTTAATATATTTTTAAATATTTTAATAGCATCATGAGGAAACGTCTTCATTATACAGCACTCTGTGTTGTAGAATTTAGTAGACAGGGGAAGAAAGCCAGTAGCAGGATAGTTCTAAAGCTAGGAAGAGGAGGAAGCCTGTTGGAAGAGAGTGTGTGCTCTCAGGGAATACCCTGATCCTCCCCACGGCACCCACCCCAGTCATCCACAAATTATTCTGCTGTTTATTTCTCCAAAGGTAGCCACAGTCTAAAACTGTCTGTATTTGTTTTGACTATTTCAAGAAAGAGACCATGTTCAAATAGCATTTCTAAACGTGTATTGTATAATTGTTTCACTATTAATTGCTGTTGTTAATTTCTTACTGCTCTTAATTTATAAGTTATAAGCTAAAACTTGATGTGTCTAGGTAAAAATTCAGTACATATAGGATTTGGTAGACTCTTTGGTTCCAGCATCCACGGGTCTATAGAGAACACTAGTATTGATTTACAGATTGCCGTTTTTTGTGTTTGTTTCAGTCTAATAAATATTATCCTGGATTAATGTTTGGTTAACTATAGCCTTCACTCTAATATGCTGATTGGAAGAGAGTACAAATACAAACAACATTATGCTAATAATAGATCAGGTACTCGTGTACTTAATGAGTCTTCTTATTGTTATATATGGGACAAAGAAAACTCTCCATTCCTCCAGATATTATTTTGGAAGTCAGAACACAGTTCTGACTTACAAAATGAATCAAATTTACTTCATTTTTAATACATAGTTTGTCGTCAAGAAAATTATACAGGAATCTTTACCACATAAGGGAAGATGACTAACCTATACAATCATTCAAGTGAAGAAATATGAGTAAATAGGGTTATATTTGTTATTATTATAATCTCAAAGTATATATGAAGTTATGCCCTTGAAAGCACATCTAATCCCAATATGCCCCAAATCTAAGAAATTCAGAGATACATGTTTTTGACATAACGTTTATTTTTCCTTAGCTGTGCTGAATATTCTTCATCCTTCTCTTTCCATTCCCAGCTCCAGATCCACAAGGAACTCGGAGTCCCGAGGGTAAAGTTTGAGAACTTGTAGCATCCTGATTTCTCTTGTCCTCCTGGATTCTCTTTGTCCGTGGGAGAAAAGCCAGCCATTCTCCCATGCATTGTACAGCTCCTTTCTGGTGGTGGCTGTGTTTGTTTAGGAGGACGATCCTAAAACCACCATGCGTAGCCCTGTCATATAGGCACTTCCTTTACATTCCTTCTGCACTTCACTAGGGCTGGAATTATGGCCCGTGGACTCCATCATTGATTTCTTTAATCCAGCAGCCTTTCTGGAAAATATTCTTCATCTAATTCTTCTAATTACTTCCTTGTCCTTATGATATTTGGAGTATCATATTTGTACTTCTAAATACAAAATAGTGAAACACAATAAGCACTTTTCCTAATTATTATAAAGTTTAACACATATATCAGCTACTGTGTACAGAAGTCTCAAAAGATTATCATGGCTCCACCTGAGAATAATTGAAACACAATGTCAGAAGATACTAGAAGGTAAGATAATTTAATTGTAAACTGGAGTGCACTAAGAGATGTATAGAAGGAGCCAGGAAGACACCATTTCAGGGTTTGTATGCAAGGTATTTCCAAAGAAGATTAGCATGTGCAGCAATAAATCAAGTCAGGATCACACACACCACTGTGGGTGGACAATCATCCAGTCAAGGCCTCAGAAACAACAAAATGCAAATATTCTTTCTGTGTGTCTCCTTGAACTACGGAGGCATTTTATCTTGTCTTGGACATCAGAACTTTAATTTGAGGTTTCAGGCACCAGAACTCAAGCCTTTAGGCTCTGGCAAATTTTCTGGTTTTTACATGTCTGAAATATCTAATTCTTCCCTCATGATCCACTTAAAATTCTTTCTCGGAGCTTCTTGGCCCCCATAATTGCAGAATGGCCGTGCACTTGGTTTTGTTTCTCTATAGAACCCTGAATAGTACACAGAAGATCTTTATCTAAATTTAGAGCATGTCAATGTTGTCCACAGAGTTGTCACATCTGTATACTAAATGAGCCAAATGCAGCAAAATTTTGAAAATGTCCTATGTTTTATGAACATATATCTTCATATTTTTATCTCATTGCAAAATAAGAATGACGGATAATTTGAAGCCTAGTGTTTATTATCTGACTAAGCAAACCATTGTTTGTTAAGGCACTATGATTTTCATCTGTTTACATACTGCTTCAGTAAAACCACGTGGGTCCATTCCTTAATTATTTTTTAAAAGCCAAAGATGATCATGTAAAAATGAACTCAAATTACCAATACTAATTCTTAAATCACTGTTCCATGTGTATACAATAGAATAAGGCTAGTGGGTCACAGAGACTGATGTGACAAGCACAGAACCAACAAAGTGTGCACCAGGTGGTCTGCACACACGATACGGTCGTTAGCTTGGTATTTGGTGGGACACCTAACAGTGGGAACAGGTGGATCTCTGACTCTTTTCCCTGATCTTAGGACTCATTTCCTCATATTGGGTTGACTTGTCCAACCTCCAATAGGAGAACTTTTGCCTTGTCTTAATGTATCTTGTTTTGTTGGGTTTGACAGTTGTCTCTTGGAGGCCTTTCTTTTTTCTGATGGGAAACAGATGGGGAGTGGATCTGGGAAGTGAGGACTTGGGGCAGGGAGCTTGGAAGAACGGAGGGAGGGGAAATTGTATTGTATGAGAGAATAATCTATTTTCAATAATAAAACGAAGGAGCCAATTGAATATGCTCTTTTAAGCAAAACTTTTCCCAAAAATATATAAATTAAAACAGATAACATCAAATTCTTAAATAAAGGAGAAATATAATTTTATAAAGAAAATATAATATCTCATTTGATTTGGGTCTTTTTTAAATTTAAAAGTAATAAAATATGTCAACTGCAAGATTCTTTGTATTTAGCTATGCTTAGTTAAGGTATTATAAATTTCAGTTCTGATCCTGACTACTTTTGAATTTTATTTGCCAGATATGGCATGATAATGGGTAAGTACCCCACATGTATTATTCAGTCATGTGAGCAGCATTCTAAGTTTCAGATGGAAGAGGTACAGTTCTGTGGTAGTGTGCTTGCTTCCTGTGCCTGAGGCCTCACTACAAGCACAAAATTAATGCATACATAGATGAAAAATAAGTTTATTTATTTCAGCTTTAGAAAACTGAGGTTTTCCAGCTGGGTTAGGTCTCACAGATCACATAAATACTAGAGATGAAATGCGTACCACAACAGCCTGTCTCTTAACACTCTCTTCTTTGTTATTCAATTGTTTCTCATTGTTTGTGCCTATTTTATCTTGGATTTGGGAGCTTTTGGAATGTTTGTCATAAACTAGAAATTTGTGATAGGCTAATGTTAAAATACAGGTTGAAAACAGAAAAAAAAACCAAAGTATTTTTCTATAAGAACTGGTTTTCTACTTTAATAGTAAGTCACAGTTCGCTATTCCACTGCAGTGGCCTTGTGTATTAATTGCATATGAGAAACCATTTTGCTTGGTCCCATATAATGTTTAATTTCATTATACAGTTTGTATTCAGGAAAGGAAATAACTTTATGATTTTAGCTACATTATTTGTAAGCCTTATCTATCACCATAATTTATTTTATATGCTAATTTCTCTTTTTGGGCAACTGTTTCCTTATATTTACGTGATTTTATTTCCCATTTTACTTACAAATAAAAAGAATATAAAATCTATAATAGCTCACCTGTCTTTTACAATGAACAATAAACCCTTCTAGAACTTTCATAGGCTTGCCCTCTATTTCAGAGAAAGACAAAATGTTTTCCAAGTCTTTGTTTTTAGCCTTTTGTTCATACACAATGTTATTGTAGCAGGGAAAATACATTTGCATTAGCAAAGATTTTATATACATTTGAAATATTTAAAGTTGTGAATTTTAAGGCAGAATCAAAAAGAAGAGTTGTAAAACTATAACACTATAGACACTGTTTTTTAGCTTTTGATAATTTGTACCTAATAAATCAATTGAAACATTTTACTTTATTTTTGGAAATATATATTGTGATTGAAAAATTACAAATCCATGCATCTCCTTAAGTAAGTTTTCCACATAATACAAGGGGTGATATAGCCTAAAACCTTGCCCTTCACTTCCGTTTCACAGATGAAACTACTAAATCCACTGTGTAAAATGCTCAATTTTATATAATGAAAATGGAGTCCGATTTTCATATATTCTTTATTTTTACAATCCATAGCGTAACATTAATTTTAAAATGTCATGTGTTCTTAATGTAAGTCTATATGCATGCGTGTGTATTTGTTTCTTATTTAAATTCAGGGTGTTTTTATTTGAATTACAATGTACTTTCTCAAACTTCTCTTCTTATGTTTCATTTAATAGGTATTATTATAGTATTTTTAAACAAATTTCAAATGAGATATTGAATAAGAAACTGTTACACTCAGAAGGGAAAAAAAAAAAGAAAGAGAGAGATGTCTCAAAAAAAGTCTTCTAGAAAACATGAAGAGATGTGCTTCGAGGGGCGTCCTTTTCACAGGGCCTTTCTGGAATCCCTTTGTTACTCATCCCTGCAAATCCTCTGCTCCTTTCCATGTCAGCCCTGTGCTCCATTCCATGCCTACGCTGTTTCTCAGGCATTTATTGTGCAGTAAAAGGGACAGCTACAAATGCTGGAAGAGTGCGGAGAATTAGAATCAGAGAGCAAGTGCAGAATGTGAGGGAAATACAGAGATAAGATTTAAGACATTTATTAAAGGATGATCTCCCGAGTGACTACAGTATATGGAGAAGCCAGAAATGAAAGAAAACATTGTAGTGGAGTATCGCTGAGGGAAATGACTCAGGGCCTCTTCATGATTCCTTGAAATGCTCACTATTAGAACCTGAAATGCATTTTTCTTCTTTCTTTTTAAATGTTTTATTACTTTGGACATTCATAAGCTCACTATGTGAAGCTTAGAAGTGGGAAACAGGTGATATATATATATATATATATATATATATATATATATATTCATAGGGCTTGAGCTCTCATTTATATGTAATTTATAAGTTATTCTTACAGTATATCAACATGATTTTTATCTAGATATGACATGTATCTTTCATGTATATTACATACATTTCCCTTTATAGTTTCATGGATTATATTTCTAAATAATATTTTAGTTATATTTTTCTTAATAACAAATATATTACTTAAATTGAAAATTTACATAAATGACATATTTTAAAATATTTTGTGATAAGTGTAATACTGGCTTTTCAAAATATTCATACATAATTATTAAAATATGAAAAAATCAAGTGTGGTTTGATGGCTTTGTCATAAACATGTACAAAGCTGGTCACTTTTGTTCCATGATAGAAAAGTGTTGATTCTGAACAAAGGCTAAATTATATTCTGACAATCAAATTCGTATTTTAGGTATTTTTATTTGCCAAATATTTACCTCAGTTTCACTTGTTGAGTCCTGTGAAAACCACTGTTGTAGCAACACCTAGGAAACATTTGCTCATGGGGCATCAGGCAGGCTATTCTTCCTTGGTTGTCTCGTATTCCTGTCCACAAGCATCAGAAGCAGTGCAGGCCCTTCTGTGCCCTTCTGTGGCCTGTGTAGACACGGCCTGTACATCTTTTGGTATGGCAGGAGGGAAGGCACCACATTTTATGGGTTTAACCAAAACATATGTTTTGGAAGTTGGTTTTATACAAAAATAGATAATGCTTGTTCAGAATATACCAGGACTTAAATCTCCAGTGCCTGCAAACAAACAATTCAGAAGTATGCCCTTTGCAAATTATATATATATATATATATATATATATATATATATATATATATATATATCCACAATGTACAAAACACTTATACACATAGCAACAAAATAAATCCTTAAAAACTTTCTTAAAGTCTCTAAGCCTTTTTAATGTTATTATAACCAAATACAAGAAATTATATAAGTTAATAGCCCACCAATTGCATTGTTTGCATCCTTGAAGTTATAGTTCAGTGACAAAAATACATAACAGGAATAATCTGAAAAAAATTCTCACCTATGTTGTGAAATTTTTTTCAGAAGACAGGACTAGCAAAGAGTCCATCAAGGAAACTAGAAAAGGCCATGGTGTGGTGGAGAGAGTCAGCTTCCGTGCCTCTGAACAAGGGTTACTGCAGGGGGCGCAAAATTTAGAGAGCCAGAAAGGCAAATAAAATCTGTGGGTTCATATAACAGAGTGCCCTTTTGAAGATTAGTAAAGTAAAACATATTTTGAAAAATACCAGCAAGAATACAGACAGAGTTATTTTAAGTAATTATCAAAAGTGAACCGAAAACAAGCCTGGGAAAGAATGTTGTACACAAGATTAAGAGCATTTGGTAGCAGTGCTGGGAAGGAGAGATGGAGAAAATGGAAAAGGCATTTAAACTGGGAAGGGAGAATACTGTGAAGAGGAACAAATAATACAGAGCCACTAAGGAGTTATACAAAATCCATTAGAAAACGCATTTCATGATTTTATTTTATTTAGAAAGGTATAGATGATGAAATTATACCACTTGAGATAGTATACCTACCAAAAGCCTAGACTGTCTAAAAGAATCCAAGTGTTGATCATGAGAAACCTCTCTTTGAGTTCTTGGTCAAGGGAGTTGAATATAGACTATTATCTTTGTCCTTCCTTGTCTCCCAGAACTTGAATGTAAGATCCGATTGCTGAGGATACCATACATACTGGGTAGAGGACAGAGCTGACTTAAAAGTCTCGTCTTCAAGGACTAGCTCTTATAGTATCTGAATATGGTGATATTTTATTTGTGCTGAAATGTGATTTAATTTGTATGTTAATAAATAAAGTTGCCTGGGGGTCAGAGCTAATAGCAAGCCATCTAGCAGAAGTCTGGCAGTGGTAGCACATGCCCTTAATCCAATCACATGGCAGGCAGAGTCTGTATGTTCAAGGACACAGCCAGCTTGGTGACACACACCTTTAATCCAAGCACCAGATAGAGATGTGGAGGTCTATATAGACAGGCAGTGATGAAGAAGTCATGTAGTTGGGTTTAAAACCAATGAGAAGTCAGAACAGAAATTCAACAAAAAGACAGACACACAGGAAGTAGGTCTCTTTCTCAGGGGAAGAATGGCGGCAGCAGCAGCAGGTGATAAGAAGGCGGTTTTTGTCTCAGCTTTTAGCTACTGCTCTGACCTCTTGGGCTTTTAACTCTGCATTTGACTCTGTGTTTCTTATTTAATAAGACCATTACTTCTACATCTGAAGGTTCTATACAAGCTGCCAGGGGAAAAAGTAACATTCCTATCCAGCTATGCAGTCTAAGAAAAACAAGATATCCCTAAGGGTATAGTAGTGGCACTTATATATTGGGAGTAATCAATAACTATCTAATTGGACTTAATGCGCACTCAATACGAGGGAATTCATGCCTGATTCTCTAAACCTGTGACTGGTGAAGTGTGGGACCTAGAGGAGAACCTGTGACTGCCAGTTTCCTAACTGCATTCTGAATACTTATTCTTATACCCAAAATGAGTGTAGGTCTTACCTCTCAACAATGAATCCTCCTTTTGCAATAGAGACTATTACAGAAAACAACAACTGATCAAAACACAGAGAACATTGTACAGTGCCCAACCCCAGTTTACATCTACAACAAAATCTCTGCACCTAAGGGCTTAGAGAACAGGGCAAAAAGATGTAATAGCCAGAGTGCCAGGAATCTGATGTGAGGCATTATCATCTACATATGACAGGGAAGCTGAACCCATGAAATCTCAAAGACTATGATCACCTAAACACAACTTGCACAATGACAACACCAGTGGACATGTTAACATGAATGAGGCCTTCCTGTCACATGAAGAGGTATGACAGTAATGGTTGCTGAGGAAAGAGAGTTAGTCTTCTATAAGGAAGAGTCCCCTAATAGGCTCTAAAAGGTTATGCAGTCCCAAGCATTCAATACTAAATTTATACACATAGGCACAACACTAAATGGACTCAGCAGTGTATGTGAGTGTGTGTGTGTGTGTGTGTGTGTGTGTGTGTGTGTGTGTGTGTGTGTGTACAGGTGAGGAGGTTATGATGAATTGGAGAGGAGAAAGGCTGAAAGTAGTTTAGAGAAGGAAGATGGAAGAGTGGAAATGATGTAAATACAGTACTCATGAAATTCTCTAACATTTTAAAGAATGCATACTCTTGTGAGAAGAAACAAAACAGAAAAGTGAAATCAAATAAAAAAAACTCTGAGTAAAGATGAAGATACATTTTTCTTCTGAGGAGGAGAGTGCCATATAAAAGTAAACAGATGAAAATCAAGTTTGTGGAAAGTGGGAGATGAATAATAGTTGGTTTTTATAATTAGGAAAATTCACCTGATAGTGAGAACTCTAATGGCAAGAATTGCAACTGAATACCAACTTGTGCTTAGGATACATTTTCTCAAAAATAGTTTTACATTATTAAGTGCAATAACCCAAATTCAGAAAGACAAATGCCATGTGTTTTTCTCTCACATAGAGAGTATAGATTTCAATTTTTTTCATTTGTGTTTATATTTATGTGGGGGTGACGAAAGAGCACAGGTGATAAAGCTAGAACTGAGGTACCATAAGAGGGGGGAAAGTTACAGATCACAGTAGGGGAACACAGGTCAGAGAACGTCTGTGAAAAGAAAAGAGAAGAAGGTATAAGGGCAACTTCCGGTGAGGGAACATAAAAGGGCGGGGACCAGGGGAAGAGGATCAATGAAACCAAGCTCTGTGTGCAAGTGCATTAATAAAACCCACTGCTTTGCATTTTAGTAAATTGTAAGAGAAACTATATTTAAAGACAGAAAGGTGCCCTTGTCACCATGCTTGTTAAGGTGCAATAGATGTGTTGGTTTATGTAGTCTGCATAGAACTGTGCAATGCATATTATTTTGGTTTCAGCCCACTGGGAAACTGTATTTGGACACTTCTGAGCCAAATATGGTCATTGTCTGGGGAGAAGCTCTACCCCACCCCCCAACTCTTGATAGGGTGGGTAAGAAACTGCTCAATAACACCGAGGTAAAAACATTGTGTCATTGAGAACAGTTGAGACTTAAACTATGTCCAACAGAGGATACTATTTTACCCAATGATATAAAAGTGTCCACCATGGGAACGAGATGCCAGAAGTTCAGCTGTGAGAATCTCATCCACTGGGAGAAAACTAAGTAGGGAACTCCAGCAGACAGCCTCAACTTTCCTATTCTGTTCTTCTGGATGTTTGTGAGCCCCCTGATGATGTTACCTCTCCTTTTCCTTTGCTTGGAAACCTCACCAAAGAGAAACCATATCCAGGCTTGGAAACCCCAACTGGCTGCACCATCACAGCTTCTTCAGATGGTTTCTGCTGAATGCATCAGTGCCTGATTTGATAATGTTTTGTTGTCCATCTCTTCCTAGTTCTTCTTCTTTTTTTTTTTTTTTTTTCGAGACAGGATTTCTCTGTGTAGCTTTGCGCCTTTCCCGAATCTTGCTCTGTAGACCAGGCTGGCCTTAAACTCACAAAGATCCACCTGCCTCTGCCTTCCAAGTGCCGGGATTAAAGGCTTGCGCCACCACCGCCCGGCCCTAGTTATTCTTGACTTTGGCTGGCTATGGATGCAATGAGCCCACTTTTTCAAAACAAAAAGGATGGTTCTCATAGACCGTTCTCTGGACCTTAGAGGGAAAAAACAACAACAACAAAACTTACACAATGGAGTTAAATGAATTAATTAAATCTTTCTCTTATTTTAAGAGGGTTACATGGTACCTTAACCATGCTTCATTTTGCCTTAGTCCTAATTAAGTGAAAAATTGGCAAATGGATTATCTCCTCTTGTTTGAAAGTTTTATAATACTAAATTTTAGGGGATCATATATTTCTCAAGTATCTGCAAATATTACTGCAATAAAATTTGGAAAGATTCACTTGTTCATTGTGTTTCACTTCACAAAATTGTTCCTACTCTGTAAAGGAACAAAATGATCACAGAATATTCCAGAAGAAAAATAGTACAAGAATGTTTAAATATGTGATCTTTAAATGTTTTTGTACAAGTATATTGATTTTCTAAGTTCACTTAAATGATTCAAAATTGTGCTCCAGCAAAATCCTTCAAAGATTTAATTATGTTTTTTCAAAGTAAATGGTATGAATAAAATCGTCAGTATTAACTATACAATTTGAAAAAAAAATGAAAAGGGTAAGAGAAATCCATTGTTCTACTTGTTCACTTTCCACTTGAAAATGGAAATCTCTTAAGAAGCCAACGCTGTGACAGGAAAGGGTTACGTTTCTCTCTTTCTGTATTTTCTTTCTGGAGTTTTTACTGAAAACAAGATCCTTTAGAGGTAACAATTCTTCATGGTAAAGGAGTCCTGAGACAAAGAACTACATTTTCTTGTTACAAGTAGCCAGTTTCCTAAGTGGTTTTCGTGGTTTGAACGTTTTTTTTCAGGGAGGGAAAGAGAAACCAGCAAACTGTATCCCATAGACCCTCGAGGAGCTGTCAGAGTCAAGTGGCGCTCAGCCACCAGTGACCTCAGTTCTCCAAACACAGACTTTCTTTTCTGGATTGTCTTTCCTTTTCTTTCTTCTTCCTCATCTTAATGTCTACAAGCAAATATCATACACTGAAATGCTAAAGTAGTGTACAGAATACCTTAAGACTGAATAATGTTTACCAATACAAATGTATTGTCTGATGAGGTTAACAACTTCTCCTTTTCCATGTGAGTCAGAAATGACGACTCACTTTTCAGTACTGAGTAAGTACTTTAGTGAAAGGTGTGATTTCCCGAGAATTAGCTGTGGTAGACACTGACATAGGAAGGTTACGTGACAAAGCTCAGGTCAAATACTCTATTTCCAAACCCCACGTATTCTATTTTCCTGTTATTTAATTTAGGATAAATATTTCAATCTCTCTTAGAAGTGCATTTTATTCACTTCTTTCTACATAAAATTTCTTCTTTGCAAAACATATATAATACATGTGTTTTAGATTTCCTTGTCTCAATGACACTAAAAGTAACATCACTCACACAGGTTTATTGGGCCATATGATACATAATTTATACTTTGTATTCTGTAATATAAGGGGCTTCATTTGTACTGTGGTAGCAAATGTGGATTAATTATTTTGCTCAGGTTTCTTTCAGAGACATTTCATTTCTTTATGTCACTATGGTTTAAGAACTCAAGGAGGGTGAATTTCGGATACCTGTCAGTCTATACCCCTGTATTGAAAGGACTTTTTTCTGAAATCTGTCTTGTTTCCACCATTGATGAGGTGATTCCATTTGATTATGTGAAGAGAGCAAAGCTGATCAACGGGAAATCAGAATAGCTCTTCTCTTGCTACCTTCCTTCTTTCAAGGTTTCACTGAGGAGGCAAAGAAAATATAGACGGAAGATACATTTTCAAGTCACATAGAATTGTATCAGGAAAACTATTCAGAAATGTGTTAGCAGAGAAAAATGACCACATAGGCAGAGGAAGGACTCATCTAGGATGTGAGGTGAGAATGTGGCAATGTTAGGTCTCACCTCCCAGCCCCCTTTCCCTTTCTCTACTTAAAGATAAATAAATGCATACTTTAGAGAGAGATATATGATGAAATTATACCACTTGAGATAATATGCCCACCAAAAGCCTAGACTGTCTAAAAGAATCCCAGCATTGATTATGGGAAACCTCTCTTTGCATATATACAGTACAGTACATATACTGTAAAGTATATATACACTGTAAGGTCTGTTTTCATTAATGCAAATAAAATATGAAGACAATGTATTTGGATGAACCACTGATTTTTACATTGTTCAACTTAGTGATCGTTAGTCAAACAGGTATTTTTATATTACAAAATTGTAAACACTGCACTCTCTGACAAATATCTTATGAAATATGTGTTAAAATGGGGGGGGGGGCAGGGACTGATTCCAGGAAATTCAGCATTTGTCTGATGACAATTAAATTTGATGAATTAATTTCTGTTACATTTCAATAGCTATTTTGAAAGAAGCCCACAAACTGACAGGATAAAACAAAAAGGAATGAAATTTTTAACAATGAAAATAAAACAGACAATTTTTCATGCAAATATATACTGTAATTTGAGCATGTCCCTCACTCCAATACCCTACTAATCCAGTAAATTCAAAACAATTAAAAATGCCATGGATTATGGTTTTGTACCAAAAAAGATACCTCTAATTCCAAAAATGTAAGAATTTAAAAAAACGTTACAAAGACTATGAAGGTTCTGTAAGAAAGAATTTTTATTAAGAACAGTGTTATAGAGCAATTTGATCGCAAATTGATTAATATGCCCAAAATTCAGTCTGATTGAAAGAAAGCTTTTCTCTTTTTTTTTCTCTAAATTATTTTCATACAATGTATTTTGATCCTGGTTTTTCCCTCCCTAAACTCCTTCTAGATAGTCCCCAACTGCCTACTCACCAAAGTTTATGTATTCTTTTGTTTATTCAAAGTTTATTTCTCTTTTGAAAAAACAAAACAAAACAAAATCTCACAAAAACACCAGAATGAAAACAAATAAACAGAGAAAAGACAAATAGGACAGAAAAAAAAGGCTTAGGCCTCTTCCTATTTATGTTGATATTCTTATTCCTATTCCTCTGAGCTCAGTGTTCTGCATCATAAATCCAGGCCCCAGAAGAACAAATTAGTCCCACTATGTACATTAGGAGAAGATAACACACAAAAAAAGAAATGGGTTTGTGTTGGGTTGTATGAAATCAGCTTTTTGGTGCCATGAAATTTTTCTTTGCCAGTATGGCCCTCTAGTTCCCTTGGCATTGCCAACGGTTGTGGTATAAGCTCTGAAACACCTAGCTATTATTCATTTTAAACTTTTTTGTTAACTTCAGTTTGCTGGTGGAGAAAAATGTGCTTGAATCTATTGTTTACTCTTCCTAACACCTTTGTTGATTGGAATGACCAATTAGTAGAAGAGTCACTCAGTGAGGTGCTCCTGAAAATATTTGCTGAAAGAAACTATTAGTTGCAATGTCATCCTTGACCTTTTCAGGTGCCTTCCTCCTAGTCTGGGACCTAAATAGTGTGCCCTTTATAAGGAATGTCACAAGGAAGGATGTGAGAGAAAAAAATATGTGAAACCAATATGCCTGCCAACATCACTAAGTCAGTCCTGGGTCAAGGCCCTCAACTTTCTCTTTCCATGAAAATCAGTAAGTGTTAAGGCAGTAATTGGGACTGACTTTTCTTGTCGACTATTGCCAAATGTATTCATCACTCATCCTCAAGTCATCTTTTAATATCAAAAACATGGATGAATTATGACCAAATGTAATTTATAGCTCAATGTGACAGGATAAGGAAAAACATAAAACATGTTTAGGTGAATGGAATTCAAAATGTTATCAAAAGGAGAGTTAAATAATTCCAGCTAAAGAGAGGAATTAGGAAAGCAGCGGAAACTGAGTCAGCTATTTAGGGAGAAGAGCAGGCACTAACAATTAAATAACACTCTTTTAAAGCCTCTACTTAGAAAAAGAGCAGAGGAAAGAGAACCCTTTCTGTAGTTACAGCAATAAATGAATTTTATTAATATGTGTGTACATTTGTATGTTATACATATGTTTATAAACCACATTAAATATCTAAGGAAGCAAATCTAGAGAAAAGTAAACGTGCACAAGATGGAAGGAAAGGTGGAAGTTTCTAGGTTACCAAACCGAATCCACAATCCTGAGCTTATTGTATTAATAGAGGTCACTTGTGGATTTATTTCAGAGCACGTTCATGACTGGGCATTAAGCATATACTAGAAAGAGAACGCCTTTAAAGAAAGCTTAATTTGGAGAAGAGATTAACTGGCATGTGTTCTTCCTGAATAACAGAGTAGACACAACTATTATCCCAACCTGCTAAATCATTTATCTTGAGTCATCACTTCATAATATTTTGAAGTTGAAAAGAATTTGGAAATATGATACGCAACTCTTCCCATGGGAAGCAGCCTGTGACTGACTGAATGACCTAATTACCTTCATTCACTGTGGTTACATTTTTGAAAGGTGATTCAGATTTAATTCAGTCGCTAATGGAACTTGAATTGCTATCTACTAACATGCAATTAAAACAATCATGAAAATTGTAACAGAACCCTGGTAACTGAGGCTTAAGTACTGACATCTAAAAAAGATAAACTACTTCGTAGGCATGTAGAAGACCTGAGTCCATCATTGACACAGGTAGAGGGAGGAGCAAATGATCTTGAATTGCATTTATAATTAATGTTATGTCTTTTCGTTTTTCCCATGCTAATAATATTTTGAACTTTACTCATTTCATTCATTTTCTCTTTATTCATAAATTCAGAAAAATGTAATTAATGAAAACAACCCACAGTATAAATGTAGGTGGGATAAACTGATGGAAACCCTGACTCATAATCCCTTCTTTGCGCAGCATGGATGACTTGGCAGCCCTTTGGGCAGGCTGCTTTCTGTGCACATGCACCTTCACTAAAGTACTCTATGTTTGTTTTCACTCAAACACCATTTTAGTGTTTCTCTTCCACTTCATTGCTTTCAGACAATGAATTAAAAATACCTTTCATTGATTGGCCTAGTTGTTTTTATTTGAACGTAGTGAATAAAGTTAAAACAATGTCAGATGTTCACCCCACACTCTATGTTTTGAGCACTCCAAATATAGTATCTAAATCCTTTACACAAGTACTCCTACACACACACACACACACACACACACACACACACACACACACACACACACACGCAAACAATTTGTGGCAAAATAATGATGATTATAGATTTTTTTTAGCATTGAATCTGAGGCTATGCAAATCATCTCCCAATAGCTGACTTACCAAGTCCTTAAGTATAGAGCACTTGGGAAGTCACAAGTCTTTTCCCATTATAAACAATGCTGCTGTGTGCTTACTTACTTATGCAGTAAGTAAGACAGTAACTTTTAGAATTACAGCTTAGCTGCCCTTCATGAGGACTTTCTACCAAATATGACACAGACTAATTTAAGCCTTTTAATATTTTCTCCAATTTGATAGGTAAAAATTTGTACTTAACTGACACTTGAATTTATTTATCTTTGCTGAAAGACATCAAGCATATTATGATTTTTATGATACAGATATATTTTATACAAAGCTTTGTACATCTTATTCTCTATTTCCACTAGCAATAACATTATTTACTAAGAGTTTATTTATTCATCATTTTATGTGCATGTGCCTGAGTCTATGCATGTGCACCAAATGCATGTTGCAATTCTCAGACGAGGGCATTGAATTATTTGGAACTAGAGTTACAGGTGTTTGTGAAGGTCCTACATAGGTGCTGGAAACTGAACCCTGGTCCTCTGGGAGAGCAGCAAGTGGTACTGACCACTGAGACAGGTTTTCAGTCCTATATTAGTTTATTCTAACGGTTTATATTCATATTTTTAATATTTTTATCTTTAATAATGGAAATGAAAGAACAGTCTTGACTCATGATCTCCCTTGTTGACCTCTGACTGATTGTTACAAATGGTTCCATTAGATGTTTCTCAAGGTTTGTTCCTAGGCCTTGACTGTTCCATGTAGGTGTGAACACAGGTTCATCCCCATGGGAACCAGTAATCCTCTTGTGTGACTTTGTTTTGAAAACTGTTTAGTACCCAAGCTGCAATTGTCTCATAATTACCCCCTTAAAAACTCAAATTGCTTCCTTTTCTCTTTCCACTTTATTTTCTCATGAGGGTTTGTAGTTTTATTCCAAAATCTGACTCAGTTTTTGATTATATTTGAATTAGAACTAACGTACCATTTCATTATATTTATATTTTACTGTGTAGAAGTTGTTTGTTTGGCTTTTATCTTCTGTCAATTTTGTCTTTGCTACTGTGACTTCCCAGTTATACCAGTATCTTAGAAAGATGTTCAAATACCTATTATTTTTTAACATATATTTGTTTCTTTCTCCTAAAACTTCTGTGATTTTAAAGTTTGTATTAGTCCCTATGTTCACTGGAAATTATAGAATGGTATGGACATAGTTTTTTTTGGGGGGGCTTGGGGGAGGGGTGAAGGAAAGAGTTTATTTGGCTTACACTTTCACATCACTGTTTATGTCAAAGGAAGTCAGGACATTAACTCAAACAGGGCAGGAACTGGAGGCAGGAGCTCATTCAGAGGTCATGGAAATGTGCTGCTTAATGCTTCTCATGGCTTGCTCAAACTGCTTTTCTTCTTTTTTTTTAAGGTTTATTTGTTTAAAGTTTGTTTTTCAATTTACATACCACCCACTGTTCCCCCTCCCTCCCCTTCTCTCACTACTCCCCCACCTCCCCCCATCTCACCCTCACCCACTCCTTATAGGGAGTAAGGCCACCCTTGGATATTCAACATAAACTGGCATACAAAATTGGGGCAGGCCCAAGCACCTCCCCACTGCATCAAGACTGAGTAAGGCATCCCACCATAGGGAATGGGCTCTAAAAAAGCCAGTTCATGTACTTGTGGTGAGTCCTGGTCCGGTTGCCAGGGTACTCACAAACAGATTAAGCCACATATTGGTCATCCTCATTCAAGGAGCATATTGCAGTCCCATGCAGGCTCCCCAGCTGCCAGACCAGAGTCTATGAGTGTCCATCCAATTGTAAGTTGTATACATTTATATAGTTAATTCTAATTTGCCAATTGCCCATGGTCTTTAATGTCTAAATTATTACAGAGATAGCTCTTGGGTATCATATTTATTTATATTTTATTTAAAGTAGTTTAATATAATCAAAGCAATGTTTTGTGTAGCTTTTCAAAACTTTTCTTTTTCTGTATTTGTTTCTCCAAATAAACATTAGTATCAGTTTACATTCAAAAGCAGTTAAAGCACATTATTGAAGTTATACTTGCTATCAACTAAATGCAAACATCTTTAAAACACTGTCTATAAGGAGACAGAGTGGATTTCCAGGGCACTTAAGAGATCTTCATCTGCCTCTGTAAAATTTTCTAGTCTTTGGAAAAATCACTTTCACTGATTTCTTGATGAATTGATAACTAAGTATGTTATATATTTTTATTGTTTAACTGTTTTTCCTTTCAGCTGTGTTGTTACAAGCACCTGAACTATAAAGGTTTCATATATTTTATGTATTCAGTGTTTTCTATTTATAAACAGAAAGAGCAAACCTTTGAAAACATACAGAACCTCAAATTAACTAGAATCATTTTAAATTGATCCTGGGTTCTTAGTTACTTCTTTCCCTCACTTCATTTGTGACTTAAACTTTCAAAAGCTTCAGCACCTGTTTGTTTTCCCCCCTTATTTTGATTATTCTTAAAGATTATTGAAAATCTAATTCTTCACTAAGTCTAATTTTGTATCTATTTATTAACTGGATAACAAATCAGTTATTCAGTTTGTTCATTTCTAAAACACTGGAATACTTCTTTTGTGTCCTACTGAAGATAGAATTGTGGGAACAAGTAATAACATGAAAGCTGTTTTTACCTGCAGATAGGAAAGAAAGAAACTATGTAGCAGTCTTGAGGGGCCCTCTACTCACATCTTGAGTAGTACATGTAGCAAAATGAGTAATACAGTATCTCATTTCTTGGATCTTAGTCTTTCACTTACAATAAATGTTTGTTGTTGTGGTGGTTTTTATTTGTTTCTTCCATGAAGGTTTTTCTATGTAGCCCAGACTAGTCTGCAAGTCACCGTCTAATTCCGGTTAGCCTAAATATCACATCAAGTCTTTTGCCTCAGCCTCTCACTTCCAAGATTTCACAGTCTACCTTTATACAACAGTTGACATGTTTCCAATACATTGTCTATTGATCTACTTAATCCCTTTAATAACAAGAATAATGGCTTACCAACGATGTATACTTACTAATCCTCAAAACACAGAGGAAGCAAAGAAGGGAGGAAAAGAAGTGGTACCTGACCAAAGAACATGCTTTCCACCTCTCCGAACAACCCTTTCCTCTACAATCTTATTCTTTTGTTTTATCTTTACTTTCATAGGTACTTTATTTGTTTATTTGATTATCATCTGGTTCCTATGAAAAGAATACAAAGAGAAAATTTATTTTGTTTCTTTCTTGGCTATGCTTAGGAGATAGCAAACTACATGATAAACATTTTTTTTTTCTATTAAAGGTAGCTAGTTTGACAACGGACAATATTCCCTAAACTTCCTTTACCTTGTAATACACCTATTTGTCCAACCTATAGATACTTCTAAGCTATATCACATCTATCCTCTTTGTGCTGATTAGTGAATAACATCAGACTATGAAGTTTAGCTCCCACCAATGGGATGAACCACAGCCACCACCTGCATTAGATATAAAAGACAGAGGCCATCTAGGCCATGTGTGCTGCTTGCTAGTTTGTTTTAGGTTCTGGTGCACACTTGTTACAAAAGGAAATTGTTTTGCCCAGTGTCTTAGTTAGGGTTTCTATTGCTGCAATGAAACACCATGATCAAAGAGCAAGTTGGGGATGAAAAAAGTTTATTTGGTTTCTAATTTTATATCACTGTTCATCATCAAAGGAAGTCAGGACAGGAAACTGGTGGCAGGAACTGGTGCACAGGCCATTGAGGGGTCCTGTTACTGTCTTGCTCCTCATAGATTACTCAGCTGCTTTCTTATAAAACCTTAAACCACCAGCCCAGGGATAACACCACCCACAAAAGGTTGGGCCCTCCCCCTTCTATCACTAATTAAGAACATGCTCTGCAGCCTGATCTTATGGAGGCATTTTCTCAATTGACGTTCCCTCCTTTCAGATAACTTTAGCTTATGTCAAGTTGTCCTAAATCTATCCAGTACACCAAATAACTTTTAATTGTTTGAGTATTGATTCACTAGATACTAAGGTTATTATTTTCCAACAATTTTTGGCAATATTAATTGAAGAGGTCTTATATTTCTAATAGAGCTTTGTATTAGTTCCTTTTCACTTGCTGTGCTTAAGATGCCATCACCCCTCTCTGTTCCTGATCCAGCTGGGATCTTCCGCTCCCCCAAGCTCTCTTTCCCTCAACCCTCGCCCTTCATTTCCCCCACTCATGTCCAGGCTGTTCATGAAGATCTCATCTATTTCTCCATCACTGGGCAATCCTCGTGTCTTTCTTGGGGTCCTGTTTTCCAGGTAGCCTCCCTGGTGATGTGAGTAGCAGTCCAGTCATCCTTGTTCCACATCTAGTATTCTCCTATGAGGGAGTATACACCATGTTTGTCTCTCTGAGTCTGGGTTACCTCACTCAGGATGATTTTTTCTAGATCCATCCTGCAAACCTCATGATGTCATTGTTTTTCTCTACTGAGGAAAACAATTTTTACACATTTTATTTATCCATTCTTCATTTGAAGGGCATCTCAGTTGTTTCCAGGTTCTGGCTATTACAAACAATGCTGATATGAACATAGCTGAGCATGTGTCCTTGTGGTATGATTGAGCATTCCTTGAACAAGGAATAGGAGACCATGGTAAATGAAGACCACATGAGAATAGAAAGAAGCAAAGTGCTAGAGAGGCCCACAGAAATCCACAAAGATACCTCCACAATAGACTGCTGGCAATGGTCGAGAGAAAGCCCGAATGACCCACTCTGGTGATGGGATAGCCAAACACCCTAATTGTTGTGCTAGAAACCCCATTCAATGACTGAGGGATCTGGAAGCACAGATCCACGGCTAGGCTCCGGGTGGAGCTCCAGGAGTCCAATTAGCGAGAAAGAGGAGGGTCTATATGAGCGAGAATTGTTGAGACCAAGGTTGGATAAAGCACAGGGACAAATAGCCAAATGAATGAAAACACATGAACTATGAACCAATGACTGAGGGGCCCCCAAATGGGTCAGGTCCTCTGAATGGGTAAGACAGTTGATTGGCTTGATCTGTTTGGGAGGCATCCAGGCAGTGGGACTGGGTCCTGTGCTCATTGCATGAGTTGGCTGTTTGAAACCTGGGGCTTATTCAGGGTCACTTGGCTCGGCCTGGGAAGAGGGGACTGGACCTGTCTGGACTGAGTCTACCAGGTTGATCTCAGTCATCGGGGGAGGCTTTGCCCTGGAGGAGGTGGGAATGGGGGGTGGGCTGGGGAAAAGGTGAGGGGGGCGGGAGGGGGGAGAACAAGAGAATCCGTGGCTGATAAGTAGAACTGAATGGTGTTGTAAAATAAAAATAAATAAATAAATAAATAAATAAATAAATAAATAAATAAAATTTTAAAAAAAAGATGCCACCACACAGGCAGTGTATAGAAGAAAAGGTTTATTTGGACTTACAGTTAGAGGGATAAGAGTCCATCATGACAGGGAAGCTTGGCAGCAAGAGGCAGGAATGGTGCTTAGAGCAGCAAGCTGAGGGACCACATCTTCAAACTAAAAAGTGAAACAGGTTGAAGGAACTGGAAATGATGTGAGGCTTTAAATTTCAACACCCACACTCCGTGAGTGACATACTTTCTTCAACAAGGCTGCCCTGTCTAAACCTCCTCAAACAGCACTACCAATAGGGGGCCAAGTGTTTAAATGCTCAAGACTATGAGGGGCATTTCTTATTCAAAGCACCACACTCTATTCCCTGGACCCCATAGGCTCATGGTCATATCATAAGATAAAATTCATTTAGTCCAACATCAAAGGTCCCCATATTCTTTCACAGTCTCAACACTGTTTAAAAAAAAATCTGACATCTCATTTGACACTCAAGGCAACTGCTTAATTTTTACCCAAGTAAAATAAAAAAGGAAATTATATACTTCTAACATATAATGGCAAATAATACACATTACCATCCCCAAAGGTTGGAATGGAACATATTGAGGAGATACTGGCCCAAAGCAAAACCATAACCCAGCAGGACAAGCATCAAATCCTGCAGCTTCATATCTCATATCAAAAGGTTTTAATGGTTCCACCCCTCCAGCTTTGTTACCTACAGCATTTGTCTCTCCTTTGGGTTGATGGACTCCCTGTGTGCAGCTCTCTTTGGCAAATATTGCACAGCACTTGCATTTCCAACATTTTGGGATCTAGACACACTGGAACCAGGGCTTCACTATTATAGTTCCATATTCTGACTTTCCATGTTCTTCTGACCCTTAGAGCCTTCATGAAGAAAGTCCCCTGACATGTGCTGCCTAGTGTTAGTGGCTCTCTGAAAGTGCAAAGGAATGACCCATCAACCACTCATTCTTGCATCTTTCATGCCTGTAACACCAGCACCATGTGGAAGATACTGCCAAATTGGATCTCCAGCTTGGGCTGGATCCTGCCTTCTTGAATCCCATTAACAGCAGCTTTCTCATTATATTGATTTGTAGGAGCACGAGATGCCTCATGATCCCTATCACATATTGGAAGGTTAGAGGGTGGGGTCTTTCCCTGAGGATGACCTTTTCTTTATTTCATGGCAGGCATCAACTCAATAGCAATAATTTCCTCAGCAATTATAACTGTTTTTTCAGCATAAGCCTTGGTTATAACATTAAGCTTCCTATGTTTGTTTGTTTCTCTCAAAACTGTAATAGTGTGTTCCCTTCTTCCTTACATGTTCTTTTTCATTGTAGATTATTCAAAACCATTATTAATAAAATAAGCACCCAACAGATTTAATATTATCCTGCTTTGAAATGGCCTCTGCCAACAAAATCTGTCTAATATTTTTAAATGTAGCCTCAGGTCATGGGAAGAAAATAGAGTCTGCTACATAGCATAGAAATGGCCTTTAGCCTGGTTGTTGAATTATTTACTTCTGAAATCTCTTAATTTGGACTCACAAAATCCACTTTGTTTTCAGCACAACCATTGTCTAGGATCTACCACGACAGCTTACAGGATCTCTAGGATCTCTGCTTGTAGAGTTCCCTTACTTTTCTAGTTAAAATTTCCAAAGGTTTCCACATTCCTTCAAAAAAACACACACAATAAAAATATAAAACAGAAACAACAACAAAGCATAGGTTCTTCATGGTAACAGCCCACTCACTGTCTGATACGAAATTCTGTTTTAGTTACTTTTCTGTTGCTGTGATAGAACTCTTTGCCTGAAGCAACTTATGGAAGAATGAGCAGATCCATCATGACAGGGAAGTATGGAACAAAGAGGCCATCACACCACAGTGACAGGATCAGAAAGCTCAAAGCTCATGTCTTCAAACTTAAGTATGAGGAAGAGAGAGAGAACTGGAAGTGATGGGATCCTTTTAATCTCAACACCAGCACCCAGTCATATCCTCCTTCCAGCAAACTTCAACCATCTAAGCCTCCTTAAACACCACCCAAGTGTTCAAATGCCTGAAACTATGGGGAATATTTTTCAATCAAAACACCACAAGGTCTTTAGTTTCTAAATGGCCCACACATTGCTATATCTCAAAAGTTATCTGCAATAGACACTGAAGTTTGCTCCAGAAAAGAAAAGAGGACAAGGTTGAGATTAGGGTTCAAAAGCTGAAGTTACATGTTGCCATAGTCAATTGGGAAATAATGAGATGTACACAAAAAGTTAATGAAGACTATGTATGTTAATATCCTTCTTTGAGAAAGAACTTTAAGTTCTTAGTTTAAAGTAATGATTTTGAAATAAAAAACCAAAAAACTCAGTACCAACTACATGGTTTTCCTAATAGGCACAATAAACAATTCTTTGTCCTTGGTCATCTAAGCTACATGTCACATGAATTCTTAAGATAAGAAATAACAAATAGAGTATGAACTAATCATCTATTATGGTGTACTTACTAGAAGGAAATACAAGATAGAATATAAGCTAGAATTCACATTCCTAATGGTGGAAAACCTGCTTTCATAAAATTTTGTTGGTATCTTTATGAAATTCCAGGCCTCTTTCCACAGATTTTGAGATTCTTGGAAATGCCATCTGGCTGATAAGAGACAAGTTACTGCTGCTCAAGTTTCAAAAGTAGCACCATTTTGTCAGAATTCAGCCTTTACTGGTCCAATATACTTGCTAGCACATGACTTCTACTGTGTCGTGATTGAAAAAGGACAAAAAGAGTTTCCAACCTTTTTTTCTGGAAGCAAAACTTTAAATCATCTCCCATAGAGTCTAGATAATTGACAAGATAGTTAACTAGAAAGACTGGCAATTTTATGTTTTAAGTAATAAGAAACCTCAAAAGGAAATAAAGACTCAAAATTAATTAATGCTTAAATATCTTTGCCTTACTTCGAGTAAAAGAAAGCAATCATGGGAAACGTCTGACTTATCTCTGGACCCTGAGGATATAAGATTGTTAACATGTCTTCTTTCTGATGTCACTCCTCCCTAGTTAGTGTTTCTTTTCTCCTGGAGAGGAAGCATTCTTCATGAGAATTTTTAGTCTCTTCGGGTACAATGGATAATTCAGAATTTCCTTTTGCCCTACTGTTTTTAAAAGCCTTCAGTTCAAAATCATCTCTAGAGTAAAGTGACATGTTCTGGAGTGCAGGATTGTTTAAAAGTCACACAAAGCTTCTCACCAAGAAAAGATGAATATGCTAATTCCACTACACATTTCCCTATAGGCCAAACTTAGGAAATTCAGATTCTAGGAACTGTGGGAAGGCTTAGAATGGGGCAAGAACTAGCAATCACATAGTAAAGAGACTTCAGAGGCAGGTGACATGAGTGGAAGCTGTGTTTTGATGCAACTGGGTCTTGCCATCATGACCACAGACTCTTCTATTGAGTAGCAGGGATGTGCAGTTCTTGCTCCTTTCTCATCTTTTGCTGGGGCTGAGATGAACTAAACCAGTTGCATTAGGCTTCAAGAGCAGATGTCCATCTCTGCCAGACCCATGTTGCCTCTAGCTGGGGCTTGTCCTATGTAGTTTTTGGTGCACCTACCTGTTATGGTTTGAGTATGAACTATTCCATATATGCTCACATATTTGAAAACTTGTTCGGTAGTGGGTGGTAGTGTTTGGAAAGCTTTTGGCACCTTTATTTAAGAGGTAGAACCTAGCTGCAAGAAGTAGGGAAAAGAACATGTCTTCAGGTTTGAAGGACTAGCCTCACTTCCTGTTTACTCTCTTCTTCCTGAGTGTGGATTCAGTGTGGTCAGCCAGCTTTCTGTTTCTAGCACCAAGCCTTCCTTGCCTGTTGCCACACCCTCCCTGCCAAGATAGAACATATCCTTCTGAGCTGTGCCAAAGTAAACCTTTTCATTCTTAAGTTGTTTCTGTCAGAGTATTTTATCACATCAATGAGCAAATGACTAAGACAGAAACTGATTCTAGGAAGAATTGTTGCTATATTAAAACTGACATGCTGTTCTTAAACCCTTAGAATGGCTTTGTGTAGGAATGTGACCAATATGGAAAATTTTGTGACTTTGAGCAAGGAAAACCCTTCAGTGCTATAAGCAGAGATGAATGTGCCATTCTGGAAGGAGTTTGGAAGGGCACAAGTCAGAATTCAATGTGGAAGGTAGAGGTCTGCCCCATGATGTTTCCCAGAGGATCACAGATTTTTTTGGTTCCTGGGCTAGAGACCACTCTGCAAAGGATCTAGCCGCATTCTGTCCTTGTCTTGAAGACTTAAGTGAGGCTAGATTTTAAATTAATGACTGAATTTGTTCAATGGAGGACAATTCAAAGCGGGACAACGTTGAAACTGAGCCATAGATACTGCTTACTCCTCTCATTGAGATCTACAGTAAGACAGAGAAGTAAGAGGAACAAAAGAATTAAAAAATTTGAAGTTTGATGAGAAAAGGTGTGAGAGCAAGCTTAAAGTTGTGAATGGGGAGAATGCAGGTGAGAAACCATCAAAAACTTCTTGAATTGTTAGTGAAATTGGTATCATCCAAGATAAACCCATTGTTTCTCTGTTTAAGTTTTGTACAGATAACCTGTCTATTGAAGAGAATGTGGAATTAAAGTTAACTAATATCACCACTATCACTGTGATAGAGTTAATCTGTGATTTTTAGATTTAGTATTCTTTCTTTTATGATTTTTGGAGCACCAATATTTAATACACACTTGTTTAGAGTTGTAATATTCTCTTGGTTGATTTTTACTTTAATAAGTGTGAAGTGACCTTTCATTTCTTTTGACTAGTTTTAGTATGAAATATATTTTGTTAGCTATCAGGATAGCAACATCTGTTTGTTTCTTAGTTCCGGTTACTAAGGATACCTATTTCTATCCTTTTACCTTACAGTGGTATATGTTTTGGGAGTCAGTAAAAATATAGATCTGTTTTCTAATTCTGTCTGTCTGTATCTCTTCATTGTCAAATTGATTCCATTAATATTAAGTTTTAAATGAAAGATGTATATTAATTTCTGTCATTGTTTGTTCTTGTGTCTTCTTAGACATATTTTGATTTAGTGTTCTGATATTTATTTATTCTCTGTGACCTCTTGAGTGTTTATTTTCCTCTTCAGACTGAGGAATTCTTTCCATTACCTTCTGCACAGCTAACTTAGTGGTAATAATTTCTTTTAGCCTATTTTTGTCAGAAAAAGTTTTTATTTCTTCTTCAATTTTAGTCAATAGTTTTGCTATACTTAATAGTATGGACTGAGAGTTATAGTCATTCAAACTCAGAATATGTCTTTCTAGCCTGTTTTGGACTTAAATATTTCTTTCAAAAAGCATTTGTTATTCTGTTGAACCTGTCTTTGTAAGTGACTTGGCTTTCTGTCCTGTAGCTTTCAGTATGTGCTGATCTTTCCCATACTTCACCAGTTACATGGAGCTGCATGTTACATGTGTCATCACCTGTCCGGGAGCCAAGCTGCACCACTAAAGAGCTGGTTAGAGCTTCGGACCTCCCACAGATGGCTTAGCTCAGTCTTGAGACCTTAGCCTGATCACCTGAGGATCAATGGCACCACATACCTCCTAAAGGTCTCCTGACAATATAGCTAGCTTTCCAACATTTTCTAGCTCCATCCTAGGGTTGACCAGAGCTTATTGAAGTTAAAGAAACTAGACTTGGAGAACTACACCAACAAAGAGCTGAGGCGATTGACCAGAAGGGGGTTAAACCTTTGATTAATGCCTTTACAAGCAGATTGTAACAGACTCTCAAAAGACTAGAAATAGAACCTGCAATCCTGTATACAACCTCCACAAAAGAATAGAAGATCTCAATGATCTTATAGCTTGTGTTGTTTTGAATGAGAATGACCAGTGTAGGGTCATATATTTGAAAGCATGGTCTCCAGTTGAGGGAACTGTTGGGAAGGATTAGGAGGTGTGGTATTTTTGCGGGTGGGCTATAAAGTTTCCAAAGCCGGTACTATTCCCTGTCAGTATTTTTCTCATTCTATTTGAAGATGTTAGTATGCTCTCAGTTACTGTTCCAGTGCCAAGCCTGCCTGTCTGTTGCCAGGCTTCCCACCATGATTGTCATGATCTCTAACCTTCCGGAACTATAAGACCCAACGAAGCCTTTTTTTTTTGCAAGTTGCCTTGGTCATTGCATCTCTTCATAACAGACACTACTTCACTTTCTCCTAAACACTGTGCATGTGTGCTCTGAAAGAGGAAAAGAAATTTGAGCAAAAACTAAGATGAAACTAATAAAGTAGTTGAAGTCCCAGTGCATGAAAAAAAGTAACATGAAAATCTCAGAGAATGTGGTGATTGCTTTGAAGTCATGAAAGATGCAAGACTGGGAGAGTCATGGAGAACAATAAAGGTTCATATACCTGGAAGGAGGCCTTGGAATCCCAATGTGCGGTGGTATGCAGTTGAAGCTTAAATTACCTGGGAGGACCCAGGATACCAGAGAGGCCAGGATCACTGGATAACCAATGAACAAAGTTACAGAGTGACAAGGCAGTAAGTTGAAGGAGCAATTACACCTAAGCCTTTTGCAGATGACCTTAATGTAGATAATCTCATTCAGATTTTTGGATGCCTGACATGGAGATGAACTGGATTTTGATTTTTCTTTGTTTCAGTTCTTCCTTGTTTTGCTCCCATTTTTCTCCTTTAGATTGTGAATGTATACTCTGTGTCATTATAGACTGGAAGTATATTATTTGTTTATCGATTTTGCAGGATGTCATGATTGAGAGATTGTCTAGATTTTGAGAGGAGACTTTGGATTTTGGATACTAACTCATTCAGATAGCTAAATACTATGGGGACTTTTGAAGTTGGATTAAGTGAATTTTGCTTCTAGTCATTGCTATGAGCCTATGGATTCCAGGGCAGAGTGTAGGGGCTTGGTTATTAAATATCTTTCCACAGGCTCAAGTTTTTTAACATTTGTTCCCTAGAGGGTTGTGCTGGTTGGGAAGGTTAGAGAGATGGAGTTTTACTAGAAGTAAGTCCCTGAAAGCAAGTCTTGGGACTTCATAGCCAGACCCAAATTCTTTGTTCTCTGCTTCCTAAGTGCAGTTGGTATCTGACCCATCAACCTTCTGCTCTGGCCACATATACCTTCCTTGTTTGTTGCATGTCTTTTTTGATGTTATGGTCTGTTCCCCTTTGGAACTGTATGTCAAAGTAAATCATTTTTCCCTTAAGTTGTTTGTGTGAGAGCATTTTATCACAGCAACAAGAAAATAACAAAAGTACTACCTAACACTAGTATAATGACTGTGATGACTATTTCTGAACAACTTTATAACTTTCAAAATAGCTTTAGTTTGTATGTGGTTGTGTTTTTCTCATACAAAAGATTAAATTCAGAATCTTTTAGTGCTAGGCAAGCATTCTAACACTTAGCCACATCCCTATCTTTTCAAATAGCTTCTTAAAAATAATTCATTCATGTTTATTTTTATGTGAATGAGTATTTTTCCCACATGTGAGTGAACCACGTGGATGCTTGGTGCCTACAGAATCCAGAAGGATTCATTGGATACCCTGAATTGGGTTGCTGATGGTTATCAGCTGGGAACTGAACCTGGGTTCCCTGCAGGAGCAGCAAGTGCTTTTAACTGGTCATCCATCTCTTCTGTCCCAACAAACATCTTTTTATAAGCATCTTTTTAATGTAGAATTTGCATTAACTGTGACATTCTCTATGGTTCGGTTTTCCAGTTACTATGCATGTGCTGTCTCCCAATCTAGAGCAGATATGTCTAGGTAAATAATGATTCCCAGAATATGCATATTCAATTCAGTATTACAGTCAGGAGCTCCATAAACCAAAACACTTATTTAAGATAATATAACATCTAGTATACTATGACTGTGATTCTCTAATAACAATAAATATTATCAATATGAAAAATGAATTTTTTCTTCCTACTTAGAAAAACTGATTAAAAGTATTGGAAAGTCGGTTAAATGTTGAATGCAATAGAAAGTAAACTTCTAATTAAAAGCAAAAAAAATATGTATTACTCAAAGCTATCTGGAGAAACAGCTCTGATAGAGTGAGTGTACATGACAAAAGAGGATTTACTAGACAACAGTGAGATCCGACAGTGGCTGACACATGCCTGAGAACTGGGTAGCTGCTGGTCTATTAGCCTATAGAGCTCAGCTGTTCCAATGCTGTGCTGAAGGCTTAAAGGATTCCTGAAGAGTTCTTGCCTTCAGTCTACTTTTTTTTTATTCCTTTTTTTTTTTTAATTTTGCAATACAATCAGTTCTACATATCAGCCATGGATTCCCTTGTTCTCCCTCTTCCCGACCCCTCACCTTCCCCCCAGCCCACCCCGCATTCCCACCTCCTGCAGGGCAACCAGGTTGATCTCAGTCTGTTTTTAAAGGTTGAAGAAGCTGCTTTCTTGTGAGAGCAAAGGATGACAGCAGTGGGTAGACACACCATCACCTAGAGGCAGGCAAGCAGCATTGCCTTTCAGTAGGGCCTCTGTCTATTTGGACTTCTACAGAAGCTGATGCCCACTCTTGGTAGGTCTTCCAGGTTCAGGTAATCTTTCCTGGGAATACCCTGCCAAACCCATCTAGAGGCCACTTTCTTAGTTGATTCCAGATCCAATCAAGTTGGTGCTGAAAATTAGCCAGTCCATCTTATAAAGTTTTTTTTTTCCTTTGAAAAGAAGTAAAATCTTGAGAAAATCAAAAGAAAATTCATTTTGTGTCATTGAATTATTTGGTCTTTGTAAACAGGAAAACTGTTTTCTCTAATTTTTTAAATTTTCTTTTCTTTTATTGTTTTTCTTGGTTTTGCAAAGTGAAAACCATTAGGAGAGCAGTCTATATGATTTAAAATGTTAGAAATATGGTAGACATTAAATGATGATATGTTGAAAGTGTTTCAAATAAATATTTTGTCCATCTTATTTAACATTGTGAATTCTGCTTTCTGCTAGAGCTATGTGTTTACAATCAATTATGACATTAGGTTTTGAGTTACAATCTAATTTCAAAGAAAAGTAACACAAATTTTTTCTTGAAATCCTTCCTTGTTTCAATAAATTATTTTCAATGAAACTATTTATTTTTCTAAACTTCAGGAAATTTGAACTTGGACATCTTTCCTTTTACACTATTTTTTTTTTTCCTAATACAGTTTCTCAGCAAAGGATTATTTTAAAACTTTTTTTTTTTTTAGTGCTAGGACTTGATATCTGGTCCGTGCACCTGTGAGGAAAGAGTACTTCCATCCAGACACTTCTCTGTCCTCAAACTTTTAAAACTTGAATCTTAGTACTATTAATAACAGACAAACTCCATACACAGACTGTCGTAGTAATAGCCTTTGGAACACGAGTCCTACATCAAGAAAATATGGCTAGTGTGAATAAACTTTAAAATTTATTTTTATACTCAAAATCTGTAGAAATACCAGGTAGCTATTTTGGCAAATATAATTTTGATTCACACTTAACTCCTCCACTCTAGTTTAAATGTCACTTTAACTTGTTCAACATTGCTCAACTAATATGAATAAAACATCTTATATAATATTCAGATGCCTGTTTTGTCAGGTAACCTTAAATGTTCTTTGAAGATTTTTACTTGCTCAATATCAACTCAGAATTGGTGGCCATATTGTAAATAATTTTTAAAAATTTCATTAACATCTTTACTTCAATCTACAATCTCCTAACTCCAGTGGCTACTTGAAAATAAGCTTTTTTTTTGGCTGGGAGTGACAGAACACACATTCAATTCCTTCACTCTGGAGGCAAAGGCAGGTGAATCTCTGAGTTCAAGGACAGTATAGTCTACGTAGTGTCCTGGCCAGCCAGAATTTCATAGCAAAATCCTGTCTCAAAATTAAAATAAAGAAACAAAATGAAATGAAATTTTCTATTAGGTATATGTAAAATGAAGCAAAAGGAAAAGGGAAACCTATAATAATACCTGTTATTATATTTAATTTTGACAGTACTTTAATATTCATTTTATCTTTTGACCTTCCAATTATCTAATTTATCTAATTATTAAAAAGCCATTATTCCTTTCATAAAGAAAGAAACTAAGACTCATAAAGTTCTCATGTGTATGGGTGTTTGGCCTGCAGGTATGTATGTGTACCATGTGCATGGATGCAGGGACCAGAAGAGGATGTGAGGATCCTGTGAACTAGAGTTAGAGAAGGGTGGGAACTACCACTTGGGTACTTGGAATGGAACATCATCCCCTCTCTGCAAGAGCAGCAAGTGCTTCTAACCCTGAAAGCATCTCTCCAAGCCATTACTCATAAAGTTTAAGTGGCATTTGAAGTTGCTCTGCTAATATGTAGTTACACAATCTTAAAGTCATTGCCTAGAATGCCGAGGTCAGCGTGTTTACAGAGCTTTGGAACAACTTCCAGTTTTAATCAGGAACGAAGTAAAATGCAACGTTTCCACGGCTGCTCCAGAATGGAATTTATCTTCCTCATGCATTTTGGTGCACATCATGCATGTTATTTGTCACACACATGAGCAGGATAACAATTTAAAAATAAATGTATAAATATCAAATAGTATCAGAACATGACAATAACCATGGAGCATCAACTTTTGTTTGTGCATGAACTAAATATTAGAAGAAGCAGCTTACATAATCGTGGAATGCAGTCCCTTTGAAATTCTTCATCCTTGCTTCAGCCTGGTGTTTTATTTCTCACACACATCAAAAGTAACTCATAATACAAAAATACATAATGGTATTAAGTTTCTGAGCTATCACTTTACCACATTAAAATATATTTTGAAATATTTTGCTGAAGTGGTTTATAAAGTTCAAATCTTCTACAATTTTTTGTCACTCTATTGCGATATAAGCTATTTCACCTTACCAATCATTTTTTTTAGATCCTTTCTAAAATAATTCTGAAGAGCGAAATTTCACTTTCCATGAAACACCTGCCATGTGTACACTATCCTTCAATCAGCTTCATTACACCTAAAATAAATTATAAATACAAAATTAAAATGTACTATTAATCTACCAGAATTTGGTTAACATACAAGAAAGAATAAACATTTACATCAAGATTAAATTATTTACAGTTTTAAAATTAGTAGGTTATTTTGTGTTTTAGAATCTTTCTGAAAACTTACATATCAGGTTCAAAATTACCATGAAAGACTAAGAATTATTTATTTATTTATATTATATGTAATTATGAAATATTAAATAATAAATTCATATATAAAATCCAGATTGAGGCCATCCAGTTTTAAAACATTCTTTTGATATTCAATGTGGTAAATGACAGCTTTTTTATAAAAATGAGAATGTAATGCACAGAAATTTCAATTATTTAGATTAATACTGATCATACATTCTCATAAACCAGAATGTGGCATCTGACCTTCTTTTGTATTCATCTTCTTAACCGTAATGGAAGGCTCTGACATTTGAGGCTGTAAAAGCATGGCTCACTACCTCGGTGGTGTGGACAGTCATCTTACATCTCTGACGATATTCTTTCTGATTGTGTTCCAAGAAAGACCATTGTGGGAAACTGGTACTTCCTACTCCAGCAATTGTCTTTGCAGACACATTTGCTAGCAATTGTAATCATGGTGTAGCAGAAGAAACTTCTGGAAACTGTAATAAATGACATGCTTAAAGTTCTGAGAATGAAAATCCACAGAAGCAAAAGGCAGATAGAAAACTCTTATTCAAGGAAAAGAAATAACTAATAGCCTTGAGAATTGTTGAGATTCTTATAAATCTGCATTTTCTCCTATAGCAGGCAATACTCATTGGAAAGAAACTAATTTATGAACAATATGTTAGAAGTACAGGATGACAGTAACAAATAAACCTAGCTTTTCTTAAATATGACTACTTTATTTAAACTTTAGTTAAGCACACACGAAATCTATGTAACACACAATAAACCAGAAATCCAATGGCTACAATACCTTGGCAGTGAAGAGCTCTATGTGCAAAATCACTAATACCTTAATAAAGGATTTCAGTATGAGCTTTTTGATACATACAAAATATAGAGCATTTGTCTCTTCTGAGAAATAAGCATATACTGAAAATATGAGAATTTCTTTTCCTTTAATATTATAGTGTATAAACACAGATATGAGATGATTAACACAATATTACTCTAGATAGTTAAGATAAAACCAATAAATAATTAGGATGCCTTTATAGGAAGTTATGAACAATATACATCAAGGGGGAGAATCCAGTTAATAATACAAAGCAGCAAAGAGATCTGGCACACAGTCTATTTAAAGTTTAATAACTGACAATGCACATCCTGGTAACCACCAAAGTTTAATAGGTAACGAAATGACAGCTTCCTCTCCATGCTAAAAATTCACAACAGAGAGATGATTAGACCTTAAGATAAACACGTTTGTGTGTTTACAGAGGAAAACATTCAAAGGTTAAAAGGAAAATTACAGTAGCAAAGCAATATTTAAAATTATGATTTCCTACCTATTTATAGATTTTGTTAAACATCTGAATATGCTTTATTATGTAGATGAAACAAAGATTAAAATTCTACTAGAGTGTTCAGAATTAGGAAAACACATGATATGGGAAGGGTGGAAACAATTGACCACTTAACATGCCCAATTTGACTCCTCTGCAAGCTGGGAGAATTAAATCCCACCACCAACATCATGTAACTAGAGAATGACTATCTGGATCTACATCCAAATGGTGAACTGTTTGATCTTGAAACCAACCTAAATCTCTTGATCTCTAAAATGAAGACGACCTTTATTCATTTAATTTAGGACAATTAGATTACTACCAGAGACAGTGGGTACTGTGACTAGTACTTACTTGACTAGCAAGAAGAATCAGATAAATGTTAACAGATGTTATTATTAACTTCATTAACAATGTAAAAAAAGTTTTAAAACATTTGCTTGAAATTGTTGGTATTGATTATAATTACTATTTTATTGATATTGCTAGATTTATGATATCTCCAACTTGCAAGTATATGTGACGCACATTGAAATGCATCTATTATAATAAATGTGCATGTTTAGTGTTGGTGAGCCTTTATGAGAGCTTTTTGCAAAGGCTACCTTAGTTCAGGAATCATAGAACAAAAAAATGAAAAATTTTTGTAGGATGTTAACTCATTATGTCTGCAAAAAGACAAAGAAAGAAATCTTTCAAAATTACAATATGGTTCCAAAGAATATATAATTTAGGCAGGATCATCTTGCCTGAACTTTTGAGCCTCTTGAGATTTCTCTTGAGAATCTTTCACTGCCTCATTCTTTTCTGTCTTTGGAATACAGGTAGTTTTTCTAGTTTTCTTTCATCAAGGATTACACATGTCATTTTCCTTATTATGAACTTCACACATATCTGTAACTTATTCTCCAGTAGTCTAGTGCGTCTGTTTAACTACAGTGACAGCCAACCTATGGTGCTGATTAAATATGCCTCATCAAAACAATGGCTTCCTTTATAATTCCCAGATCGTATCTCTCATGACTTTTATCAAACATAGGATGGCCAAAGAATAGGTTGACTAAGGAAAATTAAAATGTGAGCAGGTATAGAAATAATTGTCACATAATCACTGTATCAGTTTCTTTCAAAAAAGGGGTGTTTCTCTTACTCTCTTTAGATGATTCAGTCATGATTAGGGAAGCGGAAAACAGGAGTTGATGGAGGACATTAACAACCATTTAAGCATGTTATAAACTCACTTCCTTGATATTCGAATGAAGTCAGAAAAGTGATAAATGAATAAATCAGTTATGAAGTCTGGATGGGCATGTTTTTAGAATTGCCTGTCCAGTTAAAAATGTCTATAACCTTCCACAAGAAAGAATATTTAGTTGTTAACCTATCATAAAGTGAAACCAGTGGATCAGTTACATTCTGCTTCAAGATAGTTTGTTAAGTTTCAGCCTGTCTTCCTAACTTTATCATCATACATTTCCATTTTTTTCTTCTAATGTAAGATTGTTGAGCAAAAAACCTCGATTATTTTTTTTCCAAATAAAAGATGGAAGAATGAATTTTCATCTTTGAAGAAAATGTCATAAAATTAACTTACTTAAAAATCGTTAAAGGGGCCGGGCGGTGGTGGCGCACGCCTTTAATCCCAGCACTCGGGAGGCAGAGCCAGGCGGATCTCTGTGAGTTTGAGGCCAGCCTGGGCTATCAAGTGAGTTCCAGGAGAGGCACAAAGCTACACAGAGAAACCCTGTCTCGAAAAACCAAAAAAAAAAAAAAAAAAAAAAAAAAAAATCGTTAAAGGACCATTGAGGTGACTCAGGAGGGAAAGGTGATTAAGGTGATTTCTTTGATGCCTGATAACCTGAGTTAGATCTCTGAAATCTACAAGGTAGATGTTGTCCTCTCACATACAACTCTCTTTCTCTCCCTCCCTCCTTCTGTCACTCTGCCCCTCCCTCCTCTTCCCCCCTCTCTCACAGACACACACATACACACACACACACACACACACACACACACACACACACACACACACACACACAGACAGTGACAGACAGACAGAGAGGAAATAAATGCAAAACCCTTAAAATGTTTTAAAATAAACATTCTGAATAACCACATGTTAGTACTGTTAGTCATGTGATTTCCTGCCAGACATGGTGGTGCACACAATGTCAGCACTGCATGGACTGTGGAGACTGTGACAAGAGTATTTTACATTCTAAACCAGTTAGACCTAGATAGTGATATTAATAATAAAGCCACTTGTCCTATAGTTGGCTTATTAAATGTTTGACAGATGCTTAGGAAATGAGAATTCTTATAACACACAAAGCTTAGTGTTTATCAAACCTCTGGCATTATGTTAATAATAACTAGAATTAAATTAAAATCAAACATGAAATTCCATGTCAAAATGATTAACTATATAATGTGCCATCCATATCTGAATATTTCAAGTAAAACAATAAACACTAATAAGAGTTCCATGAAAATAAGAAGCTTAAATTGTTTTTCCCCCTTGGAAAACCTATTACCTGTAAATGTATTGTAAATATTTGTAAAAGGAAGAAGAAAATATGTGTGTGTGTGTGTGTGTGTGTGTGTGTGTGTGTGTGTGTGTGTATATATATCAGTCAAATAAAATCACTTAACTTGATTGGTTGGAGGTCAAAGCAGTGATGGAAGGAAACATATGAGCTCTGTGCTGTATTATCTCATTGATTGTAGTGAGAGAGTTAACTGCTTACAAAATCTGAAGCAACATTAAAAATTAAAAAGAAATTTTTAAAAAAAATCTCGCAAGAATCTTATGCTGTAAATATAAATGCTTCACTTAGATGGTAGAATTACTGAAATAAATATTGCCTAAGGGTACACAATGAGATCAATGCAAAGCCGAGACCAAACTGTGTCGTTCACACTGACTCTTGGTTATATCTCCCACATAAGTTTTCAGTTAAATGTATAGTGATTCAGGCTGTTGATTTTAGATAAAGTTCTATTGACAATCATCAGAATTTTCCTCAATGGAAATTTGTAACTCAAGCAAGAAAAAAATTGATTATTAAAACTATCCTTCATGGCATCCATGAATACATATTAAGTATGGCTGCCATGAAAGCAATATAGCATATAATGATACATAGTTTGGATCTTCAAAGATTTCTCATAAAAATATCATCTTTAAATATGCTAAGTTAACTCTAAATTATATATCATGTGTTTTATAAACTTTCCCTCCACCTGAAATAAACTATTCCTGCACTGTAATTCTTATCATTCTTATTGCATCAGATATGATGGAGACTGAGTGTAATTAGTCTGTATTGGATAAAGTAAATAGAGTGACTTTGGGGCATTTCTTTATACAGGTACTTGATAATTACTAATTACAACATTGCATTTGTCAGGATTCTTTAACTCTAGAGTCTAGAGCAGTGGTTCTCAACATGTACAGGGGGTTGCATTTCAGATATTCTGCATATCAGACATTTACATTACAATTCATAACAGCAGCAAAATTACAGTTATAAAGTAGCAAGGATGTAATTTTTTGGTTAGCAGGACACAACAACATGAAAAACTGTATTAAAGGGTCACAGAAATAGGAAGGTGGAAAACCATTGGCCTAGAAGAGCAGAAATAATAGAATGAACATATACTTTAAAAGTGATTTCTTTTTTAGATTGGTATACCTAATGCAATGTGAATAGTTCAAAACTTGTATCTTGACTTGACAGTGAAAACTTGACAGCTGCTTAGTAAATGTAGGTAGATGAATCAGTGGCACATATCTCCTGAGGGATTCCTGGAGAGCTACTGGTCTTTAGCCCACATCAGAAGGTTCAAGAATCTGGGTTCCATTGTCAGAGAAGAATGGTAGCCACAGTAGCAACAGCAACAACATAGTAGATGAACCTATAGCAAGAGGAGAACAGGTTAGATGAATCTACTGCTACTACAAGATGTTAACAGTGTAGACTCAACAGCAAAATGTGAGCAATGTATATGAATCCAGAGCAAGATGTGAAGAGGGTAGATGAATCCACAGAAAAATATGAACTGGGTAGATGAACCCACTACAAAAATGGGAACAGAATATTTTCACTGTAGTAAGCTGAGATCAGGGTAGAAGAACTTGCCAGCAGTATTCGAAGGAAGTGCAGAGTCAAGCAGACAAAAATCAAAGATGATTCCCTGGACTTCCTCTTAGCTGTCTGACAAAGAAAGAGAAGGTATCTTTCTAGTTTTGGGTGGGTCTTCCTGTTTCCCATATCCTAATCAAGGAAATCCATTGTAAGCATTGCAGTAGCTTAGCTCTTAGGTGATTGCAATTAGATTCCAGTTGACAATCAAGACAAACCATCATAAGTATCAAAAAGCCTGTGTTCATTTGGCTACACTGAACAACGTAGATGTAGTATATTAAAGGGTAGTTGTTTACCACTCTAGAGTTGGTTGGACCTGGGAGAGTGGATCCAATAAATGAGACAGACTAAAGTCTCATGCAATAACCAACTTTATTCAGAGCACCAGAAAATTTATACTCTGAGGGTTAAGAAGAGTCATATGAGTAAACTGTACAATCACAAGGACAAGTCGCACATGGTAGACAAGATGCAAAAAAAAAAAAACTGTATATTTCCGTAGATGCATATAAACAATAACAATAGTCAGTTGTAATGAATAATCTAAAGTAAACTTACTTTTATCAGCTACATCTGGGAGGGAAAGAAAAGCATAATCCAAGAACAATTTCATGATTTTGAAGAAACTGAGGTCACAAGACTCTTGTCTTCTTTTCTAGTTTTATCACAAGCACTCAGAATCCTCACACAATTCTATTCTTGAACTTTGTTCCAACAGGTAGTCATTAAATTTCATCGATCATTAAAACAATATTCCCCTTTTCAAACTTTTATTTGTAATAACTTCAAAAGAAACCAAATGTAAATGTATTGATATTTATAAATATGGACAAATAGTTACTGACTAGGTAAAAATAATTATTTAGAATTTAATTAGGTGTATTCATTCAATCAGTAATTAATATTTGATCAATTCATACCATGTTCTAAACATTTGGTAAGCATGAGGCAAAGTAATAAGTTAAGAGCATAAATATACATATATATATATATTCACTCTTTCATATTAGAGTCAACATTTCCTAAAAAATATTTAATAAGAAATTAATGTAATTTCTCAATATAAAAATACTAAATGAAATATTATTCCAGGAGTTATGCCTTAGTGTAAGGGATTAAGGAAAGAGACTAATTCACAAGTGTGTCCAATTCTTTGACATTGTGATACAATGGTATCCCTAAACTATATGGCATTATTCCATATTGTGCCAAATGACAGTACTATGTTAGAAAATATATGTCTCTTATTAAGACAACAAGTATGGGGGCAGAAAAAATGGCTCAGTGGGTAAAGCCACTTATTTCCAAGTTTGATGACCTGCTTCACCCTTGATGAAAAGAGAGATGATTTTCATAAAGTGTCCTCTGACCTTCAGTTGTACACTTCAGTATGCCCTAAATAATTAAATATAAGAATAAATAATGAGACTATGGAATCAAGACTCTTTGAACAGGGGAATAATACTGGGTATTGTTGGAGTTGCTTTTGTATTGTAGTGATAGTCAATCAAGCATATAAAAAAAGCTTTTGATTTGGCTTACGATTTCAGAGGGTAAGAGTCTATAATGGCAGAGCAAAACAGTGGCAGCATGAACAGTTGAAAGCTCACATCTTGATCCACAAGCAGGAGGCAGAGAACTCTGAGAATGGCAAGAGTCTTTTGAAATCACAAAGCCCATCGATAGTGACACATCTTCTCCAGTGAGGTCACACCTCCTAATTTCTTCTAAACAGTCTCACCAACTAAGAACCAAGTATTCAAACACATGAACCTATGGGGGCATTCTCATTCAAATTGCTTCACTCCATTCCAGGGCCATTAGTGCAAATTCAAAAGTTTTCATAGTCTTTCAGTCTCAAAACTATTTTAATGTCTAAGGTCCAAGTATCTTCCAAGATTCAAGGCACTCCTTTATTTGTAACTCCTGTAAAACCAAGATGGAAATTACATGCTTCCAAAATACAGTGGCACAGAATTTATATTATCATTCCAAAATACAGAGATTGGGTTGTAGGTAAGAAATACTGGACCAACTCAAGTTAGAAACTCAGCAGGATAAACATCAATTTTGCTAGATCTAGGTATGATGTTAAAGTGATTAGATGGCTCTTCCCTTCCGGCTTTGCTGCCAGCAACATATTCCACTCCATGTAGGCAACTTGCCTTGACGGATGTCTCATAGCCTTGCCATCTTCAACCTCTTGGGTTCTTCAATGCAATCAAGGCATTTTTCCTCTTTATTTTCTATTTCTTTCTGATCCACTTGCTCATTTTCATTATAGACATATATAAGAGTGATTTCTAGGAAAAAATATTGTAGAGTTAATATCAGGATGATTCAAAGAAGACTTCAAAATCTCCTCTGCCAAAGAAATTATCCCACTGTTTTTTAATCTCACCTATAATAAGTTCTTCGGAAAATGGCACAAAGCAAATGTCTCTGCCAAAATACCAAGAGAATGATTTCTAGCACAGTTGCTAATATTTTTTTGCTCTGAAAACTATGTGAGCTGGGCCTCCACAGTCTTAGTGCTCTCTCCCTTACTGTCTTGCAGTCTCCTACTAGGATGGTCCAGTAAACTCTGCTTTTAGTGTGCAACCATTGCCCTAACCCAAAGTCCCCAAAATATCGACTTTCTTCCAAAAATCCAGCATGTCCAGTCTTGTCATTGCAATAGCCTACTATCTGGTGCAGACTTGTGTCATAAAGACTCGTCTATTCATGTAATAAAACACCATGACCAAAGCAAGTTATAGAATAAAAAGCTTATTTGGAACTTATGGTTCCAGAAATTTAGAGTCTATGATAGTGGAGTAAAAGATTGGTAGCAGGAACAGCTTAGAAATCAGATCTTGATTCTCATGAATGAACATAGAAAGAAGACTGGGCATTGTTCAAGTCTTCTGAAACTATGGTGATGTATTGTGGTCCCCCAATATACTGCATCTCCCAATAAAATAAAACTTGCCTGGCGATCAGAGGAAAAAGCCAGCCACTATATAGAAGTCAGGCAATGGTAGCACACATCTTTAATCCAATCTCTTCCCAGGCAGGGATCTGTCTGGATCTCTGTGAGTTCAAGGCCACACTGAGAACAGAGCCAGGTGTGGTGGCACCTGACTTAAATTCCAACACTAGTTAACCATGGAAGTCTGAATGTCTGTACAGACAGACAAGAAGCGACAGAGCTGGGCAGGAAGAAAAAGTGATGTAGTTGGACACAGAGAGCAAATCAGATGGCAGAACAGCGAGGCATATAGGCATGGGAAGACAGGAAGTAGCTCGCCTTTGGAAGCTGTAGAGTTGATGAGGTGAGGTTAGTTGTGGCTTTCCCTGTTTCCCTGTTCTCTCGGGTTTTCACCCCTATATCTGGCTCCAAGTTTTTAATTAATAAGACCATTTAGAAATTCGTCTACATGAAATGTTAAAGCCCACTCCCAGTAACACATTTCCTCCAGCAAAGCCAAAGATCCTAATTTTTTCCAAACAGTTCCACCAACTGCTTATAAGATTTTTGGGACTCTTCTCATTCAAATCACCTTAGAATAGAGAATGTCTGGTTATCCTTTCAGTAGTAACACTAAATAACATCCATTTTGGGGGCAGGAGGTGATCATCTCATCTCTTCCACGGTAATGAACTCCTCCCTCCAACCTCGCCTTGTATCCAGCAGATAGTCTATGCAAGGGAAGTTTGTAATTGTGGCAACATGTAATCCTTCAAATATGTAATATATTGTTTAAATGCACTATTATGTTGAAGGAATCAAGTAAGATTCACAAAAATAGGGACATTCTGTTTCACATGAAACTCCAGATCATCAAATATAATGGAAATATCTTTTAAAAGAGAGAAAACACCACAACCAGCAAACTGGGGAAAGGGGGGCAACAGAATGGAGGGGATAGGGGATAAGAACATAAGAGAATGGGATGGTTGAGGAGATGCCTTGATAGAGGGAGATATTATGGGGTAAGGGAGAAACCTGGTGCTAGGGAAATTTCCAAGAATCTACAAGAATGATCCCAAATTAGACTACTAGCAGTAACGGTGAAGATGCCTGAACTGGCTTACCCTGGTAATCAGATTGGTGTGAATACCATAACTGTCATCATAGAGCCTTCATCCAGTAACTGATAGAAGCAGATGCATAGATCCACAACCAAGCATGAGGCTAGGCTCCAGGAGTTCAGCTGAAGAGAAAGAAGAGGGATTTTATGACCAAGGGAGATCAAGATCATGATGGGGAAATCTGAACCAAGAATCAACTGAACCAAGCTCATAGAAACTCATGAACTTTAGACTGACAGCTGCAGAACCTTCAAGGGACTGGGCTACACCCTCTGAATACGTAATACAGTTGTGTTGCTGGGTCTGTTTGAGAGGTAAGGTGATCAGGATCAATAGATACCCTGGTGCATGAGCTGGCTTTCTGGATCCTGTTACCTATGGTTACACACCTTGCTCACTCTGGAGGCAGTGGGGAGGGTCTGGTCCTGCCTCAACTGAATGTACCAGGCTTTGTTGTCCCCCCATGGGAGAACTTACTCTTTTGGAGGAGGGGATGAGAGGTAGGGGGTGAGGGGTTAAGTGGGAGTGGAAAGAGCAGGAGAAGGGATGAGAGAGGGATCTATGTTTGGTATGTAAAATGAATAAAAAAATTTACATAAAAAGAGAAAACATAAAAATAGAGAAACACATGTTTGTTTTTAATCTCTTTAAATGGGAAAATTCTCATATTCAATAGATAGTAGAAAGAAACAAAGTAGTACCTTCTAAGATTCAGTGAAAAATAATTATAACTATAAATTTGCATAATAGCAAATGCAACATTTGATGAGTGCAAAATGAATCTGAGCATGCATATTCCCCTTAATAGAGAAACTGATAGTTGGAACTCAGTAGAAATGTCACTGAAACCACAACAGAATGTACACAAAAGAGAGAAAAAAATCCAATTGGGTTTCTATTCCAGCATTTTTATGAATTAAAGGAGCCACCCACAGTGGTAGACACCTATAATTTCAGCCATTCTGTTGACTAAGGCTGAGTAACTGCAAGTTCTGGGGGCATAGTTTCTTGATAGAATTCTTGCCTAGTCTTTAAATGCCTTGAATTCAGTTCCTGTGAGAGAAGAATGAGAGGAAGACTTTTGTATCAAGGTAAACAGAAATGAGCAACTAGATCTACCTCAAGAGTCAAAGACAGAGTTTAGGTTGCTGTATTAGAGAAGATATTCTTTGATAGAGGGAACAAGTTAGTTCTTGACATCTCTGCAGTAAGAAAGCCTGAAAGTAAATATAGTGATCTGTTTTGCACTTCAAGCTGGCGTACACAGGAACCCATTGATGGAATCCATATGTTGCTGTCTTCAAAGACACAGAAAGATGAATGTACCAAGAAACAAAAAACGCTATATCTCTTCAAGCACAGTATTAACACAGACCTCTAGTTCTAGCACCTATACATTTAATATACAAGTTATTCAAGCTCATGATAAGCATATGTTCACAATGTCTCATGTGACAAAAAGTTAATAAACATTCAAGTTAGAGAATACAAGAAGGCAATGTAAAAACAAGAAATAGAAATGCATATAAATCAGTTCCTTTACTTCATCATTGAAACACTGGTTACTAAAATAAAAAAGATTAAATTCACATATGTAGCTGAATATTTTCCTGGTCCTGTCTGGCTCCTGTGGTCCCATGGTCCGCAGCTGCTCAGATCCAAGTAAACACACAGAGGCTTTTATTAAATAAAACTGTTCAGCCATTAGCTCAGGCCACCACTGACTAGTTCTTACACTTAAACTCAGACCATTTCTGCTAATCTATATGTTGCCATGGGTTCTATGGCTTTACCTGTGTGCCATTACATGCTGTTCCATGGATGGCAGGCTGGTGTCTTCTCACTCAGCTTTCTTCTTCCCAGAATTTTCCTTGTCTGTTTATCCCACCTATACTTCCTACCTGGCTACTGGTCAATCAGTGTTTTATTAAACCAGTATACAAAAACATTATTCCACAGCACACATACAAATTATAATATGAACATTTAGAATTTCAAATACGTTAGCAAAAACAATCAAATTTCTTAATCATAAATAATAGTTAGACAATCATTTTCTCCAATTGTAAGATTCTTAACTGATGACTTGAACACTTCAGTTAGCAATGTAGCTGGCAATATTACATACCTTTGTTTTGTGGTGCTGAGAATGGAATGCAGTCCCTTAAGCATGCTAGCCAAGTTAATCTAAAATCATGCTTAGGGCTGATGATTAATCTCAGGAGTAGATTAATCATCAGCCCTAAGCATGTTTTTAAAATGTTCTCATGGAAGACATAATATAAAATGTATACAGAGAGGAAAACTTTTGATGATTTTTCCCTAGGTCATTGTTCTTTATGGAATCTTTTTAAAACAATCTGTAAATGACTACTAAGAATGCACATATGTTCATTGACATGCCCTAGTACTACATGAGGTCAAAACCAAAAAAATTAACAACTGTGTATAAAAGAATATGAATTGTAGTGCTTTTAAATTAAATGTAAAAATCTATTAAATATAATAACAAAATAAAGAAAACTGTTGTTGAGTACTGTGGTAGTATGAATGTAATTGGTCCCCATAAGTTTGTAAGGAATGGCACTATTAGGAGGTGCGGCTTTGTTTGAGCAAGTGTGGCCTTTTTAAGGGAAGCGAGTCACTATGTGGGCTTTGAGGTCTCTCTGCTCAAGCTGCCCTCAGTATGACACTGAGTCTACTTCTTGTTGCCTTCTAATCAAGATGTAGTCAGTACCATGTCTACCCGCACACCACCAAGCTTCCTACCATGATGATAATGAATGGAACCTCTAAAACTCTAAGCTGCCACCTCAATTAAATGTTTTCCTTTATAAGAGCTTTTGTGGTCATGGTGTCTCTTCACAGAAATTGAAACCTCAACTAAGATGAAGACTCTAGGATAGATAACAAATATCTGTATTAGGATAGATAACACATTTGATTAGTGACTATCAAATTAATAATGGTTGTTATGGTTTGAATATAATCATGACCCCAAATTTTGTATGTTACATGTGAGCCTCAAAAGCGAAGGTAATAAAAATTTGATCTTTTATGGAAGAGATTAAGTGATGAGGGCTTAGCACTTATCTTTGAATTAGTAGCAGAAACTTGCTAGTCTTTATCTTTATTCTGCTATGTAGGGATAAAGCATTTGTCCTTTTTCCTCTATATATTTGAAGTCATGATAAGAATTTTCCCTCTAGACAGCAGAGAAGGGCTCACCAGACACCACCTCTGCCTGTGTCTTCTTCTTGGACTGCTGAGCATCCAGAATAAAAACCATTAATGTCTGTTCTTGTAAGCCACCAAATCTACAGCATTTTGTTATAACAACAGGAGTATCCAAGACAGTGGAATTCTTGGTGATTCTATTAACTTTACTTTAAAATCTGTATTTTCACAATATTTTATAATAATATTCATTTGAGAATGATATAAAATACTCAGGTAAGGCAAAATTCATTCAAGTCTACTAAAACTTCCAACAATGATGCCTAGTGGTCTAGCTGCATAAGGTTTGAGTGAATATTTCAGCATATTCTCATGACTGCAGAATGAAATTTAGTGTTTTGGCTAGTAGAAGCTAATTACTACTCCTGTATTTCTTCTCCTCCATCTTCCAGCCTTTGTAATCAAATTTATAGTACCTCAGGTTCCTTCTCCTCCTCCTCCTCCTCCTCCTTCTTCTTCATAGTATGTTCAAACTGAGTAAAATGATGGGAGATTTATTTTATAATTGCCCATCATATGGATGTCCTTATACTTGTTGGTATCCCTGTGTGCTTTCTCTGTGAAGGAATTCATAAAACATTTATGGGTGCTACTTTTTCTATAGGCAGTTCTGAAAGTTCTCAGCCTTATTAATTATCAATCAAATGTCACAAGCAAATAAATATTCATGTTCTCTAGCAATGAAATAGGAGAGTCATGAAAGCATAGAAACATTGTCTTTAAATTGCCATTTAAAAGTCCATTACAAGCCCAAATCCCATTAGGTCACAGCTTCACTATACCAACCCTCTGACTCCTGTGGTGAACATGGATAAGGATGAATAGGAAGCTATTTTCTTTTCTTCTTGACAGATGCCCTACCTGTCAAGATGATCATCAGCTGAGGGAAGTCTCTTTACCTATGTCTATTCCTTTAATTCTTATGTATAATCCTCTTGGACTATTTGTATGACAAGGGCTCCTTTTATTTCTTTATCTATGGAGATTCAGAGATGGGAGAATTTATTATTGTTATTGACAAGATTAATCATTTTTGACATCAAATAATTGGGGAGTGTAACAAAGAAATTTATTAGCTCTATCAGCATATATCACTCGTTTAATGCTCTTTAAATTATATTTTATTTTTTCCTGAAAATTTCACACATACACAATATATATTGGTCATATACACTTCTCCTTTTCCTCAAAAACTCCCCTGAGAAGCCAACAACAATTTCTTTCCTAACTTTATGTCCTCTTATAATTTTATTTTTATTTATAATGTGTCAGTTTACATTTATTGGATGTCAATGGAAGTTCATATATATTCAAATTTAGAGTAGATAATCTAAAATTCAACAATGCATAGCTGAAAAAATGCTTCTTTATTTCCTAAATATTGGTTATTCATAATGTTTTTTTAAATTATCAGTCTGTTTTACTACAAATGATTTCTCTCTGCAAACCACTCTATTTGTGATCTATATTTATACTAATATCCATAGAACAAATGTAATTGAGCTTTTCTGAAGGGCTACTGGTGTGTTGTTATTGATGTCTTAGCTCTAACACAAGGAAGTAATTTTGCATCATACTAAAAATAGAAACAATATTGTGGTTGTCATTAGGTGGCTTTTGTTTTCAAATTCCTTCAGGGTAAAATATGGCATAACCTAATTATAGTGGTGGAGTTTCCACTGTAGGGGAAGCTGTTGTTATTTCATTTGACAGTCAAGTAATTAGCTTCTCTACTGGATGGTTTACTAATTAAGCCAACCACTAGAATTATTTAAAAGTTAGTGAAGTCCTCACTTCTGAAACATTAAAGAATTAAATGCAATAAATTATGAGCATGATTCTTTCCAGGAAGAATATTCCCTTTCTACAAACATATTCACATGGACATAGTCTAAATCATTCCAAGACACACAAAATATGGCTAGATGAGAATTTTAAATAAAAAAGAAAAATGAAATAGCAGTGATTAGCTTTAAGTTTCAGTGTAATGAGGTGAAGGTATGTTTATATTGTCTGAACACATGCATTAATAACCTACAATTCCCTGTTAGTGATGAATGACAAGTCCTATATTCTTTTGGATAATGTAATTGATGAATATAATGTAAATATTTTTTATAATATCCTACTTGTTGGCCTGTGCTTCCCAGCTCTAACTGTTCTAGAAGAGTTTGTTTTAAGTATGTGTTGAATTCCTGATACTTTGCAGCTCTGATGTGACATGTGGGACACTGTAATTTTGATTCCTGATGGGAGCTCTACTGTAGTTCAAATATAAGACAAAAGCCAAACCATTATGATAACAACTCATAATGGAGCTGCAAGTGTCAAAGCAATGTAAATGGAAAGTAAGCACTGAGAATGTGGCATGGTCATTAGGGCACGAAGAGACCCTTCTCTATTTTAGGGACTTCTCAAAGGAGAGCGGAAGGATGGACATGAGTAAGGAAATTGGGAGGCCAGAAATTGGCATGAACATCAATTGCAGAAGTCTGGAGAGAAGAGAGATCAGGGGGTGTGGGGACATTTTAGATGGTTCTAGTGTAAACTCAGGAAAGACGGTGAGTTTCATTCTAAGACTTACTAAATGGTTGTAACTTTGAACTAGTCGCTGAGTCTGCCTGAATAGATTTGCATTTTGATAGACACAGAGGTAGCCAAGGGATTTGTTAAGACTTAACAAATTAAAAACCTTAACAATTAAGCAGATTTTTGGGTTGAACCAATGGTTCATCAGCAACTTTGTGGTTTTTCATATTGTTAAAAAAAGTTTTATTAATTTTATATTCATGTTAAGACATTAGATTAGATTTCTGTAATTAAACTTAGCTATCAAGCATCCACAGAAAATTTACAGCATGCTCCTTCTTTGAACTAAGTATTTATAAGATGATATATGGTGAAATTTTAATTGTGCTGAAATGTGATTTTATTTGTATGTTAATAAATAAAGTTGCTGAGGATCAGAGCTAAGAGCAATCTCTTAAGCAGAAGTCTGGTAGTGTTAGCACATGCCCTTAATCCAATCACATGGCAAGCAAAGTCTCTGTGTGTTCAAGGACACAGCCAGCATGGTGATACATGCCTTTAATCCCAGTATCAGCCATAGAGACCTGGAGGTCTGTATAGACAGGCAGTGATGAGGAAGTCATGTGGTTGGGTTTACAGCCAATGAGAAGGCAGAACAGAAAGGCAATAAAAAGACAGGACACAGGGAGAAGGTCTCTCTCTCAGGGGAAGGATGGCAGCGAGTGGTAAGATAAGGTGGTCTTAGCTCTTGGCTACTGCTCTTATCTCTGGGCTTTTAACTCTTATTTTGGCTCTGTTTCTTATTAATAAGACCATTTAGAATTTCATCTACAATAATACTTTGAAGCTCTGGCTTTATCATCATAGCAGAGTGGGCCCTGCCCCTCAAAGTCACTTGTGTAATGATGCCTCTATGGTTGTGGGTAGATGACTATGGCTGTTTGGAACACTGCTTTAGCTGTCTGTGTCTAGTCATGAGGAATTATACCTGGGCTATTTTGGCAATGTCTGGAGATCTTTCATGAGCCACTCTTTGATAACTGGATACACTAGTGACTTAAGTTTCAATGTAATTTGAGAGGCTTGTTTCTTCTTTCTGCTAAGTGCTGGGACTGGAAGATGAAAATATGTCACACTGACTTGCTGTCTGTGTGTTGGAAGACATAGAACTGTCAAAGGCAAGAAAGAAGAAGATCTTTCATCATCTACATTAAACTCTAAGGACTTAAAGATCTATGGTGTAAACAAACTTAGAGTATTTTCTGCTCAACAACTTCTTACAGCTCTCCCATAAGAGGTGCTCTGGGTCCCATTTTTTTCATAGTTATTGAAGGATTATTGTATAAAAGAAAACTTCCCCCCCCAGAAAAGATTGGCTTATTTTTTTTTTTGCAATGTATCAGAAAGAAAAGGCAAAACAAATATAACATTTGAAAAAAGAATGATAGAAAATGTTCACTATGGGACAAAACTCCATCGCCCCAAAATACATTTCTCTTGAAATAACTTCCTTATATTTTTACAAGAGAGTGAATTTGCACATAGGATACAGGAGAGTAATGTTATTAATATGACAAACAGAAATCATTTCCAAAGATGTTAAATTTGTGTCTGAAGGATGTGAACATAAACTAAGGTGTGACTCAAAATAGGGAAGTTAAATTTATTCCACTTTCAAGTCTATGGCTGATACAAATCAGAATTTGTACAGAATTGTACCTTTATATTCATCGCAAAATATGATTAAATTTATTTTGTCTGTTAGTTTTATACTTCCAGATATTAATAAACAATACATGCCTACCAGGAGACAAACATTTTCCTTTTTTTTATCATTTAACACTTACAACCAACAACAAGCACAAAAATTCTGGTAGGCACATGCCATCAAATGGATGTTAATTAGGACCAGTGTTGAAAGGTAACTTTGTTCAGGTATTTTCCTTGGAATGAATTGAGGTCAGAATTCAAGTGAAATTGAAGCTTGTTTGAATTTCTTCAATTTGGAGATGACTATGTATCACCTTATTGCCAAACCTAACCCCCTTTCCTGTCCATCTGGGTCTCAAATTTGGCACAGGATTATATGCCAGACACGGTGCTTGTTGATGATATGAGCCCATCTGGGTCTCAAATTTGGCGCTTTATATGCCAGACATGGTGCTTTTTGATTATATGAATTTCCATTTCCTTCTGAGACTTTTGTTAAAAGTTGGGGGAAATTATATTGACAGATACATGCAAAATGCAAATTTGAACCAGATTTCAAATATAGTGTTCAAGTTATATTTAAAATTTTAAATTCTGTAATTCTACGCATGTAAGAATTTAAAGATGAAAGTAAAGTAACTGATTGGCAAGGACAGACAAATGTCACCTTTATAGAAAGAAACTTAAGCTCCTGGATTTATTTTAAATGATTTATAAAATAATGGAAAGGAAGTAGAGAAGAAACATAATAAGCAAGGACATGAAAAAATATAAATGCATAGAAGGGCATTAACTGTCTTTTGAAGATAATGTAAAGTAGACATGCTCACTAGATTCTAACCAGATTGGTATGTTAGCATATATTTGAAGAAGGCTATGGATATTGAACTCGGTCTGCGATTTTTCTTCAGAAGTGCCCTTTGATCCCCAAGCTGGAGTGAACTGATATTTGAGATTGGCTTTATACTGAATACTAAAAGACATCTTCATGAAAATGTTTTGGACACAATAGAATTTTAATAAAATACTAAAATCATAGAAGTAAAAGAAACTTGACATTGAGTTAAGTGTACTCAGAAAGAGAGGGGTTTAGAAGAAAATAAGTCAAGGGTAAATGATAGGCATATTGGTGACCATGCAAATGTTACTGCAGTGAGATGACCAGGTATATCTTTTCCCACCTGAGGAAAAGACTGTGTTAGCACATACCTTGGTTGAACGTCTGAGGACAAATAGCTCAGGTGGAAAGAGAAAACTGAAAAGTCAAACAAACCCGAAATCAGTGTCAGTGAGTGTTTTAGGTAAGATTGTAGTACGGACAGCAGGACAGTGAGAAAAGAACATAAGGAGATGTCAGGAAGAGGATAGTCAGTATTACTTTGTCCAGGAAAATGGTAACACATTTCAGGAAATAAAAATTGTGTCAAATTAATATTTAAGAAAGTTAAAATAGGATAATAACCTATCCATATACTCACTGAATAGTGGTGTCTAAAAGTTTTGTGTTGTATGGGTTTTGGTTTGGGGGGTTTGTTGAGTTGAAATATTCGTAACACACAGCTGATGATGAGTAAGTTTGAAGGAAATGTACCTCCGCACTTAGTATGTTCTGAATACTTAGATCCACATAAAATTCTTATATTGAAACTGAAACCATCCTGATGGTATTAAAAGACAGAACCTCAGCGAGATTGACTAGCTCATGAAGTCTCTGCCTTCAAGGATGGGAGTAAGCCCCTTGTGAAGGAAAGCCAAGAGCAGTTGATTACCTCACTTCAGGCACCATATGGAGCACAGAACTTGATTTTATACTTAAAGCCTCCAGAATTGTAGGAAATAAATACAACTCCCCTAGTCTATTGTTATTTTGTCAAGGAAATTTGAATCAAATAAATTATTGATTTGAAGCCTTTTACTGTAGCTAAGATTGTTGTGGCTGTCATGAGCTGATATTAAACTATCCTAAGTATTTTTCACCAAATTCTTATAGATACCCTCTTTAAATATCAGGAATCATTTGTTCCACTCTTTTCTTTGTGAAGGTATATATAACTTAGTCTCTCAAAATTTATATGAATAAAGACTCCACAAGTACAATGGGGTTCATTTGTTCGTAACAGCACCATTCTCATTGATACAGACACCACAGTTCTGTTTGTAGAAGGGACCATGTAAACCTTGCAGCTGTTCTGTATTGGGGAGTGTTGTGTTATTATTCAGAACTCTTGCAAGAACACAGCTATTGACCATCTAGCAGTGTATTTAATAGAGGAGCATGCATCTTAATTTTGTAAGCTTTGAACATTTTGGAGTTTAATGTTCATACTTCATAGCCAGGACTAGTGTGATGGTTTGAATAGGTATGGGCACCATAGACTCATGTGTTTAAATGCTTGGCCCATAAGAAATGACACTATTAGGAGGTATGGCCTTGTTGGAGTTGTTGTGGCCTTGTTAGATAAAGTATGTCACTGTGGAGATAGTGTTTGAGGTCTCATATGTTCAACCTACACCCACTGTGGTACACGGTTTCCTTTTGAATTCAGTATCCATAGTCTGAGCTCCTTCTCCAGCAACATGGCTGCTGGCACACCACCATGTCCTGCCACAGTGATAATGGACTAAACCTCTGAAACTTTAAGCCAGTTCCAACTAAATATTTTCCCTTATAAGTGTTGCTGTGGTCATGGTGTCACTTCACACAATAGAAACCCTAACTAGCACAAGTGACATATTTAATGTACATGGATAATTATCATTTGCTTACTACTTTGAGAGTGAATAACAAAGCCTCAATGTGGCATGAGAATCACAGAAGTTAAATAAGAATATGAAGGATGTAAAACTTATTATTGTAGGTTCCACTGTTAGTCAACTTGATGCATCCATCTGGACTTAGCTATAGAGGACAGAAGAATCCATTCAAGTGTTCTTGCCCTCACTTAAATGAATTTTAAACTTCATTCTAGGACTACGATTTTAATTTCTAAGTAAGTAACATGTGACCTGTACTCATGCCATGTATTCAGTGAAAGCTATTCAACTGAGTTCTAGAACCATGGAAAAAAGGAAAAAATAATGTTAGTTTGCTGGGAAGCAATCTTTTTGTACACTGTGAATAGGAATTACCCTCATTGGTTAATAAAGAGCTGACTGGTCAATAGCTGAGAAGGTAGAGGTTAGGTAGAACTTGTGGACAAAAAAAAAAGTGGGGGGAAGAAGGGAGTGGAGTCACCAGGAGATGGAGAGAGGAGAAAAATGAACATGCTGTGATAAAAAAAAATGTGACAGAGTATAAACAAGAAATATGGGTTGTTTAAGCTGTAAGAGCTAGTTAGTAATAAGCCTAAGCTATTGGTTGAGCATTTATAATTAATAATTGGTCTCTGTATGGTAATTTGGGAGCTGGACAGCAATCTTGATGAGAAACTCCACCTACAGTAGTTTTGGGAACTCTTCCCACTTTATAATATATCTTCTAAATTAAACTGTTAGCTTTCAAAAATCATGTAAAATTAAGAACATTATATCCTTTTTCAATACTTTTTATTAATTTCTAGAAATAAATCTTAATTTATTTCTAAAAGGAAAATTTAGCAATTGAGAGTGTCTTTCTGAATTATTTTTCAGCCTGGCCAGCTTTTTACCTAGGGTGCTTGTACAAGCTGAAGCTGAATGCCATCTGAAGTGACAGTCAATGGTGAACATAGCTCAACACTGTATTGGAAAGGACTTCCAATGTCCTGGGACAGATAATGAAATTTAATATAAGTAAATGTAAAAATAAAGAGACTTTAAATTTTGTGCCTTCTTAAATTAACTTTTGGGTTTAACGTTAATGACCACAAAGAAGAAACATTTTATATTATATTATGCCATTTTTTTCCACAAATGATCTAAGTTAGCCAAGTACAAATGTAATTAAAATTACAATATTAAAAGAATTCATTGTTAATAAAACTCCAAATCAGAAGACCATTAGTGGTAAAAAAGTAAAAAAAAAAAAAAAAAAAGAAAAAAGAAAGGAAAAAAAAGAAAACACAAATGCACTCTATCATTCTTGTGCTTAAAAGAAAGAAATCTCAGTTTGGGAAACTGAAAAAATATATTGCAAAGATAATCATGCATTGACATGTTTACTTATGCACAAAGAGGTAATGCAAAAAATGCTAAAGAAAAATAGGACAAGGAATACCCTTCTACAGGGAGAAAATACCTTCCTGTGTTTATTGTTTGTTTGATTCTTTTGAAGGCCTCAATGTAATATATATATACACATATATATAATGATAATTTAGGGTCATGTGTTTAAGAGGACAAATTTGTTTTGTATAAAACTGGTGAAATTACCCCCACTCATGGACAACAAGGGAACCGTAAATTTAATTTTTTATTAAATATTATTAAAAAAAAATCAATCTGCAGAATGTGTAAGAGAAAAGCCCCCATCCTCCAGAACTTCCACTGCAAGTGGACAGCTCCTGCCTCTGGCTGTCAGCTCAGGAGCTGAAGGCTCAGACCCACTCACCACCCTATGCTATTTCCCACTTTCTCTTGAGCAGAGACTGGGCTTTATAGATTGCATGCCTACTTCACAGGATTGTGTAAGGGCATAGAAGGATCGCATCTCCAGGAATGCTATGGGCACTTCCAAGTATTACCTATTAGCAACACTGATGGAGATACTGTGGAGGGCACTAAAAATATTTGAGATTTTATTGTGTACTCAGAGGTGCAATATATAGAGATAAAATTTCAATAAAAATTTGAAAGCTAGTTCACCTTTACAGTTCAAACGGTGCCCAGGTCAGCTGTTAAAATCTAAAGGAAATACAAAATAAAAAAGAAAAAAAACTGGTGAAATTAAAAGAAAAACATTATCTCTTAAGCTATATAGAATAAAAATATATTTCACAATTTTATAGCACATTTGTTTTACGAATCCATCATTGTGAACAATAGTAAAAAATAAAAGACTTGAGTCTAAAACTGATACAAGGACGTTTGCCCCAATTATTTATTTATTCATACATTAGCTATATGGTCATCCTTAATCACAGATACCAAGTTTTGAGAACCTACTTGTGACAAATTCTTGTGTCAGCATGAAACTAGCCAACAAATTGGTGTTTGTTGGGAGTCACAATTGAATAATAGGTCTTTCAATTTGTGGAATACAAACACTCATGTTAGGTATTAAGGTTGACACATGCTAGAGCTGGGATCAACAGAGGTTTGCATGGTTTCAATTATAATATATTTTCTACGAATAAATTTTTATGAGAATTCTAGTAGAAATAAAGACATAAACTACTTTTAAAAAATGAAGAGGAAATTATATAGATACAGGACAAATCAAAGAATGATTTGCACATAACAACCATGGCATATAACAACTCCATTTCAAATGTATATATACAAGTATTTAAAATATGACTATGGTAAATGGATTGCTATATACATAAAATAGTTTCTAAGTAAATCAGAAATTGGAGTCAACTGCAGTCACAATTCCTAGGCATGTTTTGCTTTCTTGTTTGTTTGTTTTACAACATTTAAAACATCTCAAATATTAAATGGACTAAGAGCTTGGAATTCAGAAATCCTACTCATTGACCTCAGAGATAACACAACCCTTCATTTACTCTTTTCCTTTACATTCTAATACAAATCATGATGTTTAATGGGTGTGGGAGCAAATTTGATATTTAAGAAACTGATTCTCTGTTAATTACAATTAACTTCCACAATCACAAGGAGAGTGTTATGCAGTATATATAGCAGCTAACCTTGAAACTCTGTATCTCATTTTTATTTTGGTATTTGAATAGTGAAGGCACAGAGCAAAGGCCAAAAGCATTACTAGTGCCACATAACTATCACACCTCTGATGCAGGGTCATTTTTGTCCATCTAAACAAGAAGATTGAACTATTTTTGCTGTTCTTAATAAGTTTTCTTTGAAAGAAACTTATTAACAACTTTTCCAATACCATCAAGTAAGTAAGTGAACAAACCCAGATGGAAAGCTAAGGGTCTCCCTGGCTTTCTGAATATCTGGATCTCTGTTGGAATTCTGTGATGATCAACCTCATGACTTCATGACAACCCAAAAAATATAGTTTAGGCAATAATAGCTGAAGTTACCATAAAGGAAAATGTCACACAAATATTGTTTCATAATTTTGACTATCACAAAATTTCCTTGCTAGCAAAGCACAAGGTAGAATCTGAAAGTATAAGTACCTAAGTATTTGAATAAACATGTGTTATACTTGCAATAAAATGGTCACAGAATCTTCATTTTTCCTTGAATCACTTTGCATAAAATATCACATTAAGTATTATTTTATTGAACATATGACCTGGGAAGAAAATAAATACATTTTATGTCTTCTGATTGCATCTTTGTCTAGATGACAAGAAATATACTTTTCATTTCATTCTAGTTGACAAGAAGCTTTGAACAGATGTTGAGGTTTTGTCTTTTAATTTCTCTGCCGATATCTATGCTAGTATAGGTATCTTGGTGCTGGGAGTGGAGGTCATATGACAAATGGTGGGTGTCAGTTCTTTCCTCCATGTGAATTCTGAAGAGAACCAATGTCCTCAGACTTGATAGCAAGTGTCTTTACCCACTGATCATCTCATTGGCCATAGATGCACAGGTAGTTTCATCTAATGTGCATGTATTAACTTTTATTTATATTTATTTCACATTTTTCTATTAATACATAAATTATATTTATTAAAAATAATTCTAGTGATGTTATGTTGGGGTATATTCAGTCACATTGGGAACCTGAGTTTGCATTTGCATTAATTAAATAAAATTAACCTTGGGTCAAGAGACTGAGTTAGCAACTAGTTGATAGAAAGTAATAATCATAGAGCGTCAGAGGGCATCTAGAAGAGATAGAGAGACGCACCATAAGTAGGAGAGAGGAATTTGGACTGGTGTGGCTTTTTTTTGTCTGGCGGAGCAGAAGACAATCTCTTTCAGAAACACCAGCAAAGAGACAAGGTTAGCTAGGTGCTACTCAACCTCTCTGAGCTAGCAAGTTTTCACCCCATCCTTTGAATCTTGAATCTTATTTATAAATATAACAATAGAGATTTAGTTAAAGCTATCTTTAGTGGCAGCCACAGAGTTGGTGACTGTGGAGAACTAATTCCCTTCAGGCTGGAGCCTACAATACCAGGCCACCGCCACAGAAACAGGCTAGTAACTGCAGAGCCACAGTTGCTGGCTGAAATAGCAGTAGATTAAAGCACAGCCACTGTGCTGAAGATTAAAAAAAAAGTTACATTTTTTTTTTTACTCAGATATTTGTGCCATTGTCAAACTGTCTGAAAACCCAGGAAGTTTGCATGTCTTGCTGAGATGACTTGGTTCCAATTAACCTTCAATAGAATGTACATGATGGTTTCAGCTTAATTCTTACTACATCATACTGTATATTATGAAATTATTTCAGAAGTTAATTAACAACATACAATTTGCAAAGGATAGACTGATTTTAAAGATTACAATATTTAATATCTAAAAGGCATAATTATTTTTCAGAAAATACATAAAACAGGAAAAATGCAATGTGGTGTATGTATATAAAAACTAATCATTGCAAATAAAGAGGAGGTATTAATATTTGAAATAGTCTCAGGTAATGGTATTTAAGATCAGGAGAGAGATTAACTCCCCAGTCTCAACTCTTAGCTTTTTTATCATTGTCTTCCTAGGATGCCTAGAAGGTAGAACCCAGAGCTAACTACAAATTGACAGAATATTGTAAATGTAATTCTTTCTTGATATTTTGTTGTGTATAATCTCACGATGTTAAAGTTAAAACCTTTTTATTTAGACAAAAAGGAAGAAATGTTGTAGAATATTTTAAAATGTGTTACATTTGTTTATGCTGTGGAAAATTTGTTTAGATTGTAAAGATGTGTTGTGGTTTTTTATGTTTCATTTGTTAACCCTGTGTGTTATGTTGCCTGTCTAAAACACCCGATGGCCTAATAAAGAGCTGAATGGCTAATAGAAAGGCAGGAGAAAGGATAGGTGGGGTTGGCAAGCAGAGAGAATAAATAGGAGGAGAAATCTGGGAGATAAGGAAGAAAGAGCAAGCAACAAGAGTGGAAGGAGGAGGACTTCAGGGGCCAGCCACCCAGCCACACAGCCACCCAGCCACCCAGCCACCCAGCCACACAGCCAGAACCTGGAAACAACCTAGATGCCCCTCAACTGAAGAATGGATAAATAAAATGTGGTACATATACACAATGGAATACTACTCAGCAGAGAAAAACAATGACATCATGAGGTTTGCAGACAAATGGATGGATCTAGAAAAAAATCATCCTGAGTGAGGTAACCCAGACTCAGAAAGACAAACATGGTATGTACTCACTCATAGGAGCATACTAGATGTGGAACAAGGATGACTGGACTGCTACTCACATCACCAGGGAGGCTACCTGGAAAACAGGACCCCAAGAAAGACACGGGGATAACCCAATGATGGAGAAATGGATGAGATCTACATGAACAGCCTGGACATGAGTGGGGGTAGTGAAGGGCAAGGGTCGAGGGAAAGAGAGCTTGGGGGAGCGGGAGATCCCAGCTGGATCAAGAACAGAGAGGGAGAACAAGGAATAGGAGACAATGGTAAATGAAGACCACATGAGAATAGGAAGAAGCAAAGTCCTAGAGAGGCCCACAGAAATCCACAAAGATACCCTCACAATAGACTGCTGGCAATGGTCGAGAGACAGCCCGAACTGACCTACTCTGGTGATGGGATGGCCAAACACCCTAATTGTCGTGCTAGAAACCCCATCCAATGACTGAGGAAACTGGATGCAGAGGTCCACGGCTAGGCCCCGGGTGGAGCTCCAGGAGTCCAATTAGCGAGAAAGAGGAGGGTTTATTGTTGAATTGTTGAGATCAGGGTTGGATAAAGCACAGGGACAAATACCCAAACAAATGAAAACACATGAACTATGAACCAATGGCTGAGGGGCCCCCAACTGGATCAGGTCCTCTGAATGGATGAGATAGTCGATTGGCTTGATCTGTTTGGGAGGCATCCAGGCAGTGGGACCGGGTCCTGTGCTCATTGCATGAGTTGGCTGTTTGAAATCTGGGGCTTATACAGGGTCCCTTGGCTCGGCCTGGGAGGAGGGGACTAGACCTGCCTGGACTGAGTCTACCAGGTTGATCTCAGTCCTGGGGAAGGCTTTGTCCTGGAGGAGGTGGGAATAGGGGGTGGGCTGGGGGGAAAGAGAGAGGGGAGAACAAAGGAATCTGTGACTGATATGTAGAACTGAATTGTATTGTAAAATAAAATTAAATTAAATTAAAAAAATAAATAGCATTAAAAATACATATATTATCAAAATATCAATTTGGAAAAGGGGAATAAAATACCTATAAATTCTTTGTTCAGTATCCCATACAGTATGAACCTGCTAAATGACAGCATACTTTCCAAGGGTAAGTGAACTCTTTTTAATAAATATGATCCTTAAACCAAGAAGGTGAAAGGTAACATGCTCATTTTTTGAGAATTTTGTTCCCTAAGCAAAAAAAAAAAAGAGACAGAAAAAATTAAAATACAGCCATCCATTGGTGACAAGCATTTTAATAGGGATGATGAGAAGGATTAAAAGATGACGGTACAATGAGTCACAAAAGAGTACACCCTATACATGCCTTACGAATCATTCTGATGATTATGGTGTTTATAATATAAAAGTACTATAATTAGAAGATGGCTTCTTATTTTATTTTCACTCTTTTTTTATAATTTTTATATTATATAATTTTCCTTAAGGGATTTTTCAGAATATCTCACCCATTCAAAACACAAAGCCCTCTCAACACTGAATTTTGAATGTGTGATGGCTATTAATTCAGAAACTCACTTTCCAGTTCTTGCTCTGGATAAATCATCCATTAGTATATAGCCTGAAGGTCTTCAATAACTTCAACCCCAAAAGAAAGACAGAGGTGTAACTAAACTGAAACACTCAAACATCTGGCCTCTAGCCATGCACTTTGTGTAACATGAATCTTATTCAGCTCACTTTCATCTCTTTTCTTGACGTTTTTGTAAAAGACAAAGATGGTCTGGTTGATTTCATATAACAGCAGGAAGGATGTATCAAAATTTCTAGAAATCCTCCCTTACTCCAAGGTACTTCATTCAATATAAAGGAAAACAGAGACAGTATTTATAAATTCATATTCAAAATAAAATGTTGAACATTATAGTCTTAAGAAACAGGCCTTGTTAAGAAATTTTCTTTGACATTTTTGTTAGATGTCATTATTAGGGCATAGAAAGTATATTATTGGGTTTGACGTATTAAAAATTCCAGTAATATAAGTAGGAGAAATGAATGAAAATACCCCCAATTGCTGATTCTATATTACATAGACAATTCTAACTAAACAGGGAAGAGGCAGAATGTTTAAAGAAGTCTAGGGCAGGGCACTTGTTTGCTCTGACTTTACAGGCCTAGATGTCAAACCTTTCAGTTGTTGAACAAATATAATTCTGCTTGAATGTGAGGTCAAATTAGTGTGAGCTTTTCTTAGCTAAGCCTTGGGGATAGAGACCAAAACCTCTGCCCAATTCTCTTGTACTGATACTAGAGCTTTGGGCATTATTGAAAATTAGAGGAGCAATGCCAGACACGACAGATCTCGTCTGTGGTTTCAAAGGCCTTCTTGACCCTGATCATCCTCACCACAGGGATGAGATTAGAATGGGGTCCATTGATGGAGACCCAAAAAATATTCCTAGTAGATGGTACTTTCAGAGGCCTGAACTACAGGTAGAAGCAACAGGTATTAAAATATCATTCTATTACTGGGTTTGGGGAAGAGACGTTTGTGTAATCTGGGAAAAATAAGAAATCACATGCCACTGAAAGAAACCGACCTGAGCAAGAAACAGTTTAGGGAAAACCCAGTGCACCATATATGCCAGGACATATTGTGAAATAGTCGGACAGGCTCCTCCCTCAGGGTCATAACATGATGTTCTAACCCATTCCTCTATGCGAGAATACCCAAAAGAATCTTAGATCATGGGAAAAGATTGATGCAGTGATTTATGCATGCATATAATTCAAGGTGAAGTCCTTTTCAAAATTAAAAAAATAATAATAAAAGAAGTGGCTGGATTATACTGATTAACAAGGCAAAAAGCAGCCTGTACATTCTTTTCCTAGAACCTAATAATTGAGGAGAATGGAAAAGTAGAACAATTATAGAGGGCATCTGTGTTTCTTTTGCACATCAGAATAAAAGATGTCCTTTTATAACCTTGAAAACTGTTTTGCCTTCTCAATCCCAGACTGCTTTGTCTTTATATATGCTAATCTTTCTTTATCTTTGTTTTTTTTCCATGAAATTCTATATCTGTTGTTTAAAGTAAGGTTGAAATTTCATACCAAATAGACACTTTCTTTCTGTTTGCTCTAGAGGTCTGCAAAAGCCTTGAATAGTCACTGTCCTGACCCTGTCACCTCCCTCCCCTTATCAGACTGGCTCTGTTATGACTGAATTCAACCTGATTTGTAAGATTTTCTTCCCACTCTACTTCAAAATCATTCTTGCCACCTTGGTTGATACTCTGTTATTTCCTGCCAAGTCACTTATCACTGGAGCCAAAGCCACATTTAATATTAAGTTGTATTACATCATTCAGACAACTTTTCCTCATTATGAAACTGGTGCCCCCGAGCCTTGTGTGTATACAAACTCCCCAAAATAACTTTATTCAAAATGGCACAGGTGGGAGACATATCCAGCTGATGAAGCAATTGGGTAATTACCATGAAACATAGTGATGTATATATACAGATTTAGAAAGCCATTGAAGAGACATGTGAGTGTGCCCAAAGGAGGGAGCATGAAAAAAAAAAAAAAACCTGCTCATGAAGAGTATAAACAAGAGTCTCTTACTAGGGGTGTGGAGGCCCACAAAGATTGCCTAGTGAGATCTGAGCTTGCTTTTTCCAGCAGGGCTGCATTAGAGGATTGCTTGACCACTTGTGTGGTAATGAGGTGATTGGAAAGGGTCTGCACTTGGCTGGGCTAAGGGGAGGTCTTTTGTTTCACCTCTTAGCATTCCTAAAAAGCCCTTTAGAAGAGACAGAAGGGGCTGGTGGGTAATGATCCAGGTTCTCCTGAGGCTATCCTGTGTTTCTGTTTCTCTCCACTCTATCCTATCTAAATGTTTCTTACTCCTCCCTCCTCAATAGTACCCTGGGGAAAATGTGGGAGCAGGCCTCCCACAGAGATATGGGTAGGTTCCCCCCCCCCCCCCCCCCCCGACATAGGGGAGAAATCCATGTTCCTCAAAGTCAGGAGGTTATTGATTGAAATAACAATCAATGTAGCCAGCTACATCCTTATGATTTGTTGGTCAAGGAGACCCTAGGGGGGCACCACAGGCAAAGGTTATTGCTACTGTATTTGGTTGCATGACTGAGTGTTAAGATCTTACTGCTGAGAATGTTTTACAGGTTGGTTGCAGGACTTAAAAAATAAGACTAGGCCTGAGCATGAGTGGCCTCCTTCCTGTGAACTAGCTCCTGTAGCTGCAGAATTTGTTACTAATGATGCCGGAGAGGGTTAAGCCCAAAAGTTCAGCTCAGCTGTGGATCATGAATGCTTCCTGATGGAAGTGCCAGGGAAGATGTGCCAGCTAGCGCAATAATGGTATGAGTTGTTCTTCATAGACAACTCTCTGATTGGACATAAAGCCCACTGCGGCGGGAGAGGAGGGAATTTACCCCTGGGGCTAGAAATTTAGACAAAAATCCGTGGCTGGGGAGGTCATAGTCTCCAGTGGTGGAGCCAATGCTGTTTACTCAATGGATGTGTTATGCCTGTCAAATTGCATTTTTAAAATTGATTGTACCTAGAAATCACTTGTCATCCTCATGTCATAACCATGAGTCAAACTACTCAGATCAAGTGAATGTGGCTATAGCACAATGGTCTGATCCTTAGCCAGAAAAGGACATCTGTGTTTACTCCCTCTAAACTTAGGGACCTTTGTGGAGGCAGCGGTCAGAAAGGAAAGGATATAAGAGCCAAACATGGTATGTACTCACTCATAAGTGGATTCTAGATATAAAGCAAAGAACAATCAGACTGCAACCCACAGAACCAGGGAGGCTATATGGCAGGGGGGACCCTAGGATGACTGAGGCTTAGAATAAGTTTTAGCTCTACTCAAAAAATAAATAAATAAATAAGTTGTAAAAAATAAATTAAAAAAAAAATAAGTAAAAGATTTCCCAAGTTGCCAGACATAAAAAAAAAAAGCCAGAACTAAGGATGGAGTCTTATATGGTTTTTTTCTCTAAATTGCAACATGATCTCTGAATTGGAGTATTTATTCAAGGAATGAGGACAAGGTTCAGCAGCCTCAGATGGTAAGCAAGAGATAAAGAAAATGTCAGGTACTTGGGAAAAATAGTTTAGAAGATTCTTGAGGGACCCCACCAACAGTCCAAAAGAAGGAAAGTTGGTGAGCAGTCAACTGCTGAGAGGAAAAGTAAGTTCTTAAACAGTGGAGCTACCTCTGAAAAGAAATCCAGGGTTGAGGGCTTTCAGGAGTCTTACCCCTTGTTAAAGTGGACTTTCTTGTAATGTAGCAGCTTTCAAATTATCCCTGTTCCTTGTAAACAGCCCCTTACCCATTCTCTTGTTAGTAACACACTTTTCAAAAAACTCATTGGCTCACCAAATTGAACATGGGTACAATTGTTACCTTGGTCTGTTGTAGGCTCTCTCTCTGGATTAAGTAGAACTGTGTGTTGGATTTCCCTGGGAAAAATCTGTCCCACAACACACAAAAAACTGGCGGCACAGGTTTACATGCAGGAGTGTATTAAGTAATGATCAGTGACATTCAAAATGTCAGAAAAGCAATACATCTGCTCTCCCTCTTGTCAGATGCAATTGTATAATATATATATATATATATTATATAATATGCATATAATACCTTAATATATTGTATAAACAACACACACATGTGTAATGTGTGTATATATACACATACATATGTATACACACACACACACACATATATATATATATATATATGTATGTATATATAATTGCTTTTGACCAGAGAAAGAGCAGAAGATTCAGTGCTTTTATATATATATATAACACATACACACAAACACACACACATACACACACACACACACACACACATCACTCCAAACTGAAACATTTGCCCCAGGGAGAGATTCACCAGCCCTAGCCTCAGATGGTAAGTAGTGTGTGTAGTGGTAGAGGATGGGTGTGAGCAGTTGTGGGTGTGGGTGGGTGTATACTTTAAGCATAATTTTACAAATTAGATTTATCTAAAATGACCATGTTAACTCCATAGTTATTGTATGGATAGGAGGAAGAAGAAAAAGAAAAGAACAAGGAAAGGGATTTAAAACTGTTTTCATCTTTGGTAATTCAGGCTGACTACTAGAACTGACTATTGCCTCTTGTGAGTGATATGACTGACAGAGAATCCCTGAATATTGAAACTCTTTAGGGTCTAGCACAAGTTTTCAAAATGACTTAAATTACCTTAATGTGAGGAGCCATGGGAAAACAAAAAACAAAAATAAAACGCTATTACGTGTAAGCCCACAATTCTTCAGCAACTGTGAAGGGTGAGTTACTTAACACGTTTGTCTCTGGGAGAGTCATGGCAGCCTCTTCCCCAGCTGGAATATTCAATATATTTTAATAAAAATATAGCTAATTGATATCCCTTTTTCTTTCCTTGTAACTGTGTTTGACTTGTAAACACAATTCCAATCAAGTCCAAATATTTTCTGATAATTTATAAATCCCTGATCATCCTTATTCTCAAGTTTGTGGGTTAGTATGACTTCTGCCTTCTGAATACTAATTGAGCTTGGTAATTCATTGTTTTCTGACATGCTTTTCCCATTTTAGGGATAGACTTCTGACTTCTTTACAATGCAAGTTTCTCAGCATGATCCCTTTTCCTCCCGGGAAGCCAATAGAGTTGAACATCTGTGCTCATTAAACTCCACTCTTCCTTAGAATAATGGTAGTACCTGCTTTTCAAGGGGGCATGGAGCTCCGAGTGCTATTATTTCAGACGCAAGTTATTTTATTCTTTCTGACACATTCATTTGTTCTTTTAAGAGCCCTTGGGTTCCTGTACTGTGCTGTGGCCAAGATGGCTGCAGAAGAGGTAAAGTCAGACCCAGGATAATGCACAGCACATTAAGGAACAGAAGAATGACTAGTGCAGATAGGCACATGCAGGAGAAAGGCCCCGCCAAGCATTCTGGGATATAAAAAGCATAATTAACTCCACTGTAGGGTAACCCAAACAATATTAGGTCCAGCCTATATTATTTGCTCCCAGGGTCCGGGGAAGAGTCTACCAACCAGCTGAGGATTCTAATCTGAGGGATATTTGAATATCACTAAAGAACACATTGAGTTCTTTAGTCCATTCACTTTATTCTTCTATGGCGATTCTATCTGCACAGTTTCTTTTCTGCTCTCTTACTTAGCTCCTCTTGGTCCCTCCTGCTCTCAGTCCCTCCTGCTGTTCTCTCATCAATCAACCTAGTTCTTTCCATCTCCATCCTCATCTTTGTTCTTCTCCATCAATCCTCTTCTCTCAGTGCTCTCAGAGAACCAGTATATATACCCACACAGTAATTCTTTGGTAAAGCAATGTGAGGCTTGAAGTTTTCAGGGTAGCAGAGAGAGGTGATAACGACCCACTCATCAAGCAATTAATTGTCAGCTTCCAATTACAACCCAAAAGGGGAGTGACTAAAGGGGAGTTCTCTGGTAGGGTCAACTAAAGGCTAAAATCAATTAGGGAATTTATGTGCTCAAACTATAATCTAGAAATGGCTAGGTAGAATGTTAGGGGTCAATAAGTCACAAGAAAGTAAACTGTCTTTGGCGCCACTTTTCCCACTCATCCCAGCTGCAGCTGCTTTCTGATGGGGAGGGGGACATATGCTAGGTGGCTAAGCAACCTATGTCAGAGCATGTAGTATTTGGTTAGTAAAAGCACCTTCATTCAGAGTAATTGCTAGGTAGAAAATCTAGGAATAGCACCTGGCTGAGGAGGAATAAAAACTTAATTTGCACAAGAAAGAAGCTTGGCACCTATTGCCTGCCTGGCCTGGAGGCAATCTCCTTGGGTCAGTGGGAAGTAACTGCCTTAACTCTGTATCTAGCAAATGGCTAAAACATCATCCCAGGAATGTGAGCAGTAAATCTCTTAAATTAGGGTCTTGTGTAAATAACCTGGGGTGAAGGTAAGGAGTTGAGGATTTAAGTGTTAGTGGTTCTTTTCTCTATCTGTGAGTGAGATGAGCTAATGTTTATCTATGTTCAGTTTTGTCCTTGGAAAAAGGTATCTTCGCTGAAATACTTTTGTCTGGAGAATGGCCCTGGACAGATATATGTTAATGAAAAATAAACACAACTGGGGACAGTTGTCCAATTACCCCAAATGTATAGGGAAAGTTGTGCCCAAGATTGAGATGCAATCGTGAGATTACATGTACACATAACATGGAGATGCATGGTAAATGGGGAGAATCACGACTGTTATTGCACAAGAAGTTTACAACAAGAGACAGCCAGTTCACTCAAAAGGCAGTAATTCCATAACATCTTCTGTGATGGTTTCCTCTAACAGAACCCTTAGTTCTGATAGGTTGACCTCTGAACACTAGTTGTCACTGCTGTATACTCTCATGGACTTTCACTACCAGCAGTTCTCAATAGTGGGGCATAGGTGATTCTGTCATGAGCCTCCTAGAACTTCCTTTAGGACCAAAGTCTATATTCTTCCTCCACCTGGCATGAGCCCTTCAGCAGGTGATCTTTTCAAGAGACTACATCCACTTTGCCCAGTCATGCTGCTCCCCAGGAAAGGCAGCAGTCCAAAGCTCTTCTATGACCTACTTCAATTCATTAAGGGGGCATCTATGGTTCTTCTTCCTGGTTTTGGAATACCAGAGAGACATTTCTAGGGGTTGTTTTAATTATATCACAGTTTAATTTCATATCTTACAAGCACAATTTCCTTTATTTTGTATATATATTTCTGCTAAAAAGCATATAAACTAAATATCTTCGAAATGAATCTTATTATACAAAGAATTTGCCTGTCCCAGAGTTAGAGTAGAAAAAACCCACATATTATTTAAGGGTGATTCCAGCAAAGAGACAGGACTATGATGTTTTGTAAGGTATTATAATGACTGGGAAAAAGTTCAAGGTTCAATGTTGCAGGACCAGAGTATGTTTATATATGATCTGTAGCAATGTTTGGAGGTAGGTGACGCTATAGTAAGTGGACCCGCTGAGTGTTCAAATAGAGGATGGTGCTTGTGTTTAAGTCAAAGAATTCTCACTAGGGTATTTTCAAAGGTGTTAAACAATGGAGTGACATGGGTGTCTTTCTTTAGGGAGATAATTGTTACAATCACGCTGAGAGAAGAGTGAAGGCAGAGGGATCTATGATGAGATGTCAGTTAGAAAGCTTTACTGTCAGATTACACTGAAGAAAGTCAAAATAAAAGAAGGGTACTTATGCTAAGATTTCTTCAGGATTTGATGAATACTAATTCATCAATTATCTGCTAAAGGAGGCAAGAGAGGGTTTCCAAAGTAGCATGAAATCCCAGTCACACCATTAGAGACTTTATTGTCAACAATGATACATGCAGGAGCAAGTAAAATGATTTTGACTATATTCTTACATAATCACATTTTATAATACAACCCAAGGCAAATAATGTGAGAAAAACAAAATTCAAGAAATTGTGAAAATGTAATAACATAATTTATGCATAGTCCTAAGGACAATACTTGGCATACAGTAACCATTCCATTTATTTACTTGAGAACAAAGTGGAGCTTTGTTATATTGATTTAGAAATAGACAGGCTACATATTGCTAATAATCTCTTGTCTCTTTGAACAATATGAAAATACAAAACAAATTTCCAGATGATCACTGACACAATTTTAAAATTAACACCCAAACAAAACTCTCAAAAGCAATCTTGTGTTTTATTTTTAAACCACTGTTACTTTTACTCTTTTCCAGGGACATGTACCATGCATGGGAAATCAATAACATGAAGCAAGTAATTCAGCAGGCAGTAAGTCAAGGACAGTCTCTAATTCTGCTCTGAACAGGGTCTGGTGCTCTTAGCGGCACTCAAACAAAATGCAGTCTTCATTTTTCTTAAGCTAAAAATATTTGAAGTTTAAAAGTGTCATTATCAAACTCGGGCTGTCAATATTTGATATTGTCTTTCAGTAATAACAGCTAGTTTTCACTGACTATAACTTGGGTACTAAATGAAATACTTGAAAAACATCTCTCTGACCTCATTAGTACATCTACAGGGTCCTTATTTGTGTTGTTAGAATCTCTCCCAAACTTTGGAAATTGAATACTTGGCTCTAGGTTGTGCAGATGAGATGTTGCTGGGTAGGACATTATAAGGGGCTCTAGGACTTAAACCTGACTAAATAAGTCCTTCCCGAAAATCATCCTACCCATCCAAGATACAGAATGGATGAGAATAATATTTGTGCATTTTGCTTAATGATTCACTGACTTGCTCTTATAATTCATAAAAGCACCAGTAAAAGAAAGTTGGTGAGGTAAACATGGCAATTATCTGGTTTTTTCAACTGACCCTTGTTCATTCTGGCCTGGCCATGAATAGTTTGACAGATATATACATTTCTCCGTGAAGCCTAAAACCAAGGGCAGGGTAATAATTGGATTTGCTTTTTGAGAAAATTAAAAACAAGAAGACTGAATAAAGCAAGCAAGAATAATCATCATTAGCACACAGATGATTCATGATGTATCATTATGAGTATGTCTTGTCTGTTTGCATTTTTGGTTTAAGAATGGTATACTCTTGACCATATCAAATTTTCAATTTTTTACTCTCTCTCAAACCTCATCTATGCTAGGCCCTTAGTTGTTCAGACCAGTGATATACAACTTTTCTTCTATGGCTATATCCTCTCCTCATGCTGAAACTGCCTTTCAAACAAGACAGTAGTGACTCGTAGGAGACAGAATGGACCCTGGCTGTCAGCTTCATAGTCCTCTTGGTTTTATAAGTCAAACAAATGTTCATAGCTATGATGTTGTTCTTTTTATATGGAAGGGAAACATCAGTGACCATTGAAGTTAATGATAAAAGCCATTGATTTTTTAAAAATAGTAGGAATTTAGATGTTTGTCTAAGATAATAACAGTAACATTTATCAATGTAATATTGGCAATTAACTTACTTTGATAGTCAGAAAGTTATCGTAAAATATGGAAAATGTATAAAGTTTTTGCATGTTTCTATTTTAGTCTGTGCCTAGAACACAATGTTAGAATGTGAGCCACCAGCAGGTGTATTTGGTGAGAATTATTACTATTATTATCCCAAAGTAAATTTTGCTGCTAAAGATCTCAAAATGGTAGTTGCCTCTCTGATCAATTAGCAAAATATAAAAGTCAAAGCTGGATGTCACTATCACCTTCTAAAACTGCATTAAGTATAATTTTAATATTGATTCTTGCAACATATCTTATATATTCCCCAATGTTCAATGGTTCCATGACAGGTTGTACTATAAATCACTTCTATCTTTCATCTTGAATTTTAGATATACATTTTAATGCATTTTATTATATTGGCTGCCTGGCTTCTTGTGGCAATACTATAAATGCATTTTGTATGTTAGAGACAAATTTATGAAAGGAGTGAATGTTAGGAATGGCCATCTTAGGGCTAGATATACAACTATGAACATCAAAAATAATTAAAAAGGGAAAAGCCTTTAATGTGATCCAGTAAGGTGATTTTTAGGATGACAGTAGCTTATTGTTTGTCTTAATCAATGTTCTATTGCTGTGAAGACACCATGACCACAACAACTCTTATAAAAAATGCATTTAATTGGGGCTTGGTTACAGTTTCAGAGCTTTAGTCCATTATTACCAACATGGGGAGCATGGCAGTAAGTCAGGCAGACATGGTGCTGAAGAAGTAGCTGAGGCATCTGGATCCTAAGGCAGAAGAAAGAAAGAGTCACTGAGCCTGGTTTGGGCTCTTGAAATGTCAAAGTCCATACCCAGTGACACACTTCCTCCAACAAGACCACACCTCCTAATTCTTTCAAATAATGCCATTCCTTGGTGACCAAGTATTCAAATCTATGAGGCTATTCTCATTTAAACGACCATATAACTATATTGATGTACAGTTTACAACTGCTTTGATGTACATTGTCTTGTGAACTCTTAGAACCACTCTGTGATACAGAGCAGAAGTTATTGCTACCTTCATTGTTCCAAACTCTTTAATGACTAATACATATGAAAGAATGTAGCTTGTCTAAAGTTGTGTGATTGGAAAGTAGGAATGTGAAGATGTGGAAGAGTGCTCAGATTTCTGGGTTTGTCATTTTGATTTGAAACTACACTAAAGATCTGTTCCCAGTAAATGAGAAATTTAAAACAACACACATGAATCAAAAAAAATGAGCTTTTCATTTTTTTTTTAAATTTATTTATTTATTATGTATACAGTGCACATATCCCTGCACGCCAGAAGAGGGCACCAGATCTCATTATAGATGGTTGTGAGCCACCATGTGGTTGCTGGGAATTGAACTCAGGACCTTTGGAAGAGCAAGCAGTGCTCTTAACCTCTGAGCCATCTTTCCAGCCCCTCATTTTTTTTCCTATGAAATTAGTAGGAAAATATATTGACACAAATTTGTACCTGGAATGATGTGATTCTGAATGACTTAAAAGATAAATGAGTACATGTAGATCTCATTCCATTTCTCTGTCATTGGGCGATCCCCGTGTCTTTCTTGGGGTCCTGTTTTCCAGGTAGCCTCCCTGGTGATGTGAGTAGCAGTCCAGTCATCCTTGTTCCACATCTAGTATTCTCCTATGAGTGAGTACATACATGTTTGTCTTTCTGAGTCTGGGTTACCTCACTCAGGATGATTTTTTCTAGATCCATCCATTTGTCTGCAAACCTCATGATGTCATTGTTTTTCTCTGCTGAGTAGTATTCCATTGTGTATATGTACCACATTTTGTAACAGCCTGGACATGAGTAGGGGTAGTGAAGGGCGAGGGTCGAGGGAAAGAGAGCTTGGGGGAGCGGGAGACCCCAGCTGGATCAACAACAGAGAGGGAGAACAAGGAATAGCAGACCATGGTAAATGAAGACCACATGAGAATAGGAAGAAGCAAAGTGCTACAAAGGCCCACAGAAATCCACAAAGATACCCCCACAACAGACTGCTGGCAACGGTCGAGATACAGCCTGAACTGACCTACTCTGGTGATGGGATGGCCAAACACCCTAATTGTTGTGCTAGAAACCCCATCCAACTACTGAGGGATCTGGATGCAGAGATCCATGGCTAGGCCCCAGGTGGATCTCTGGGAGTCCAATTAGCGAGAATGAGGAGGGTTTATATGAGCGAGAATTGTTGAGACCAAGGTTGGATAAAGCACAGGGACAAATAGCCAAACGAATGGAAACACATGAACTATGAACCAATGGCTGAGGGGTCACCAACTGGATCAGGCCCTCTGAATGGGTGAGACAGTTGATTGGCTTGATCTGTTTGGGAGGCAACCAGGCAGTGGGACCGGGTCCTGTGCTCATTGCATGAGTTGGCTGTTTGAAACCTGGGGCCTATGCAGGATCGCTTGGCTTGGCCTGGGAGGAGGGGACTGGACCTACCTGGACTGAGTCTACCAGGTTGATCTCAGTCCTGGGGAAGGCTTTGCCCTGGAGGAGGTGGGAATGGGGGGTGGGATGGGGGGATGGTGATGGGGGCGGTAGGGGAGAGAACAAGGGAATCCGTGACTTGTAGAACTGAATTGTATTGCAAAATAAAAATAAAAATTAAAAAAAAAAGATAAATGAGTAAACGAATCACATCCTTCACTTAGTCGTTTCTGACTTCTGTCATCCTATCAGAATTTTGAAATGCCTCAATTTCTGCTTGGTTTATCATTGTAATTGCAATGTTTTGCCTACATTTAAAATAGTATATAGTGACTGGTAAACGATCATTTGACTATACATATTTCTGTTGAAGCAGTCCACAGGTGAATGTTCAGTGAAAATAATGTGGCTATATCATATTATGGATGATGAATGAGAGATGCATTAATTTATAGTAACAAAAATAAGAACTCAGGAAGCAGTTTAATACCATTTAACAGAATAAGATTTTTAGGCCCTCTTCTATGGCCTGTGACCTATCTAGCCACATGTGTTTTTGGCCCAATTAAAGGTATCAGGCATGAGTTTCATCTTTTGGAGAAGGCTTTAAATCTAATAAGAAAGTGGTTAGTAACCCTCATAACATTCATGCCATTATTTCACCAGTGTATATATATTGCCAGTCCACTTATTATTATAGCTTGTAGGTTTCATAGCCTATTATTATTGTTTACCACTGTTATCCCCTGGCAGTATAAATAGAATCTTCCACCACTATGTCAGCTAACCAGTACGGATGAAGATTCCAGGTATTAGCTTTATTTCTACATGTAACTATAATTCAAATATATGGTTTCTTTAGAAATGAGGTCTTGACATCAAGATTTGGAGTATAAACAAGACCTATAGCAATACCCAACAGTATTTTGTTGGTAAGTCTATGGAATCCAATTGACCAACAACCTGAAAAGTGCTACCCCATTCCGGGCACTGGACTTTTAATTTGGTAGCATTTAGTGTTTTAAGATGCATTACCACCCTGTTAAGGGCAATTTCATTCATACTTTCTTTATATACATGTGTGTTTAGAAACTGCTACACTAGTGGGTTACCATTTGTCCTTTTCAAAGACATTAATGTTAGTTATTTCTACCCACACTCCCCATCTTTTACCCTGCCCTCCCACTACGTGCCATTTTAACCCTTTGTGTTTAATTTATTCATATTTCTCCTTCCATACTCCCTGCATTTTATTTCTCTCTTGTCTTGAAAGCTCTGAATTACAATGGCCCTTTAAGTAGTTTTTCTGCCCTTTGTGGGTATTCCAATTTTAACACACTTATCTAAAGACTCAAAACTAGCATTCATATATGAGAGAGAATATGTGAATTTTCTGATTCTGGATTACCTCAGTTAGGATTATTATTCCCAGTTTAATACATTTACTTCAGTTTTCATTACAGCTAAATAATATTAATTGTGTATATGTAAAACACTTGCATTACCCAGTCATCAGTTGATGGATATCTAGGATTTTACTATTTCCTGGGTATTAGGAATAGAGCAGAAATGAACATGAATGAGCAAGAATCTTTACAGCAGGATACAGAGTCCTTTGGGGATATTCTCAAGAGTGGTGATGTCTGAATCATGTGATAAACCTACTTTTATCCTTTGAGGAACCTCCACACTAAGTTCAATAGTGACTGATCCAGTTTGCACACTCATCAGCAGTGAATTGGTGGTCCCCTTTCCCCACAGCCTAATCAGCATTTGTTGTCAGAGTTTTTTTTCTTTGTTAATTCTCCAGATTCTAACTGGGATAAGATAAAACTCTTAAAGTATTTTAATTTTCATTTCCTTGATTGTTAAGAATGTTAAGCGATTTGGGTTGTGAGTCTAGCCTTTAATGAATAAGCAAGAAACCAGGTTGATGTACATGATCAGTGTGCCACAGGAAACCATGTGGAAGTTCACAGTCCTTGCTGCCACTGGCTTCTATGGGCAAGGAAACTTCTTTTGCAGTGGCATTGATGACTGTAGACTCATATCTGAGAATTAAGATCATTGAAGGCTTCTGTGTTACACTCCCACCAAAAAATAAGTCCAGATAGGAAGCTATTGAAGAAAGCCCTTAAAAATTGTGATGAATATGCTGAAGTATGGCTCTTCACAGTTGATGGCTTCTCGGGGGATGGCCTGAGAAAGAACTCAGTTTTCTTTAAGGGCCTGGGCACTGGGTGTTTGACCATGCTCCGATGAGTATATGGGCAACACTAATTGGTCTTTGTTTTTCTTTTTTGGGGGGAGGGAAGGGTTTCAGAAGGTGGGAGTGTGGAGGTGGATCTGGGAGAAAAAGGAAGGAAGTGTGATGGGGGGCATCATATGAGATTCCCAAATACTTAATAAAAACATTATATTTGAGAGGATAATGTTAAGCAATCTAAAAAAAAAATATTTCTTAGCCATTTGTGTTTCTTTTTTTTTTCTTCTTCATTTTTTTTAAAGAAGTCTTTGGTTTCCTCCTCTATTTTAATTGTGTTCCTTAATTCCTTGGTATTTATGTTTTCAGCTCTCAGTATATTCTGGATAAAATCCCTCTGCCAGATGTTTAGCTAGTAAAGATTTTTCTCACTCCATAGCTTCCTCTTGACTCTAATGATGGTGGCCTTTGCTTTATGGAAGCTTTTTAGTTTGAGGAAGTCCTACTTGTTAACTGTTGGTCCTAATACTTTCCTTATTAGAATGCTGATACGAAATCCTTCCCATTTCCTTCTTATCTGTCATATTCAAGATATCATATAAATGAAGTGATATCTTGTGATAAAAATGCGACAAAAATGTAGTTGGGTACTCACATAACGTTTGTGTTACTCTTGCACCAGTGGGCATCTCTTTCAGATAAGTTAGTATTGTAGGCTGTAGGGTCATAGCTGAATGAGACTAATGATTACTTTTCTCTTCCTGTAGCATGTAAAGTTCTTCCCGCACTATGAACTCTAGTTAGTAAAGTTGGAGTTTCTAATTGAGTACCAGCTAGATTTAACCTTGAGTGATGTATACGGGTTCCACATCATTAAGGTCTCGCTATCTGGCTGTGTAGGGTGATAAATAACATTGACATTATTCTGTAATCTTGGGTGGGTCCATGAAACTCACTTGGTCAACAGCTCAAGAAGATGTAACCTACTCCTGGTACTTGGGGTTTTATCTACATGATGCACCCTATTTATGTAGCATATATTTTAGGGAGAATACACATTTAGTAGGATTCCACATAGGATTTCGAAAGGGTTTTAGTATTGGTAATCCAATAATCCTCTTTCCTTTGCCCTGGCCTCCCACCCACCTCTCCTTTTAATCTTCCTATTCCAGTTGCCCCTTTATCCCTATATACTATTTTATTCTAACTCCCCTTTCTTGGAAGATTGCCTTCATTCCCCTGGTCCCTCATGAGCTCCTATACCTCTGTGCGTATTCTAAATGAAACACACATATTTAAAACTAAAAAACAATTATTTCCTACAAGAGAAACATTCAATATTTGCCCTGCATTTGGTTTAACTCATTCAGGATGACTGTTTCTGCTTCAATCTATTTTCCTGCAGATTTCATAATTTCATTTTTCTTAACATATGACTAATATTCCATTATGTAAATATGTACCATTATCCATTCATTGGGTAATGGACATATAGTCTGTTTCCAACTTATGATTAGCATGCATGGTACAGCAAAGTACATGGATGAGCATATATCTCTCTAGTAAGTCACAGAGTCCTTTGGGTATATGCCCAAGAGTGGTATACTTTATCATATGATAGATCTATTTGTAGCATTTTGAGAAACCTCCACATTGATGTCTACATCAATTTCCACTCCCACCAGCTATGAATATGTGTCCCCCTTCTTCATATCCTTGTCAGAATCTGCTGTCTTTTCCTTTATTAATCTTGGCCATTTGACTGAAGTAAAATGAAATCATAAAGTAATTTTAATTTGCATTGTATCTGATGATTTATGGTTTGCTCAGTCATTTGTCTTTCATCTTTTGAAAGTTCTAAATAGTTCTATGTCACATTTCTACTTGGACTAATTTTTCTTGCTGTTCAGTCTTTTGAGTTCTTTGTATATTCTAAATATTCACCCCTTGTCAAATGCAAAATTCATAAAGAATTTTTCCTATTCTATAGGCTGACACTTTGCTTAAATCATGGATTGATATGAAACTTTTTAGCTCTGCGAGGTCCTAGTTATTGATTTTTGTGTTGTCGACGTCTTCTTGAGAAAATTCGTTCCTTCACCTACAATAAGTTCAAGACTATTCCCTCCTATATCTTCTATCAGAATTGATACATCTTGACCTTATATTTAAGTCCCTGATGCACTTGAATTTAAGTATTGCACACGGTGATAGATGTGGATCTATTTCATCTTCTGTGCATAGCTGTCCCTTTTAACCAGCATCATTTGTTGATGATGCTGTCCTTTCTCCAGTTTGTATTTTTGACTTCCTTATCAAAATCCAGGCCTCCACAGGTGTGTGGAGTTGTGTGAAGGTGTTCAATTATATCCCACTGACCAATATGTCTGCTTTTGTGCCATTCTTATGTTGCTTTATTACAATTTCTCTGTAGGATGACGTGAAATGTGGGGTCATGATCATTCTAGAGGTCCTTTTATATTGGTGTTACTTCTTTATCATTCTTCCTTATTTTGTATTGACCACATATCCCCTCCCAAATTGAATCTTCCTCCCAATTTTTCTGTTTTCTGCTTCATATCACCTATATCCTGGTATTTTCTTCTCAACTGCCCAACAACAAGTCTCATGATCTACAGTTGTTCTATGATATATACTCACATCTGAATATTTTGAGCTAGAAAGCACAGATGAGAGAGATCATGTGGCATTAGATTTCTGTGTCTGGATTACCTCACTAAAAATTATCTTTTTTAGATTCACTATTTACCTGCACATTTCATGATTTGATTTTTCTTTACAGTGGAATAGTATTCCATTGTGTATATATACTACATTTTCATTATTCATTCATTAGTTGAAAAATATTTAGGTTGTTTCTGCTTCCTAGTTATTGTAATTGTGGCAGCAATAATTATTGCTGATAAAGTTTCTGTGGAGTAAGATGTCAAGTCTTTTGGGAATACGCCAAGAAGTGGTATATCTGGGTCATATCAGAGATGTATTTTTACTTTCTGAGGGTCGTTTGCACAGATTTCCTAAGTAGCTGCACTAGTTTGCATTCCCACCAACAGAGACCGAGTGCTACCTTTTTCCCACACTCACACCAGTATCTGCCAGCTGTTTTGTTGATCTTAGCAATTCTGAATGGGATGAGATCAAATCTTGTAGTTGTTTTAATTTACATTTCTCTAATTGATAAGGGTGATTAAAACTTCTTGATGTGTTTCTTAGCCATTTTAATTTCTCCTACTGAGAACTTTTCTGTTTAGATCTCTAGCCTGGTTTTAATTGGGTCATTTGTCTCCTTGGATTTTGTTTTTGTTTTTACATATTCTGAATATTATCAGCACCATCAGCTCTGTAGATGGCAAGGATTCTCTCCAATTTTTTGGGTTTCATCTTCACTCCATCAATTGCTTCCTTAACTGTACAGATTTTTAATTTTGGGGGTTTCAATTAACAACTGTTGACCTTAAGTGGCATCATATTCAGAAAAATCCTTTCCTACATCTATATCTTGTTAGGTAGTTCCTATGTTTATTTTTCTAGCATTATAAGCATTTCAGGTTTTACATTGTGGTCTTTTATTCATTTGGTGTTAACTTTTGTTCAGGATGATAAATATGGATCCAAATTCATTCCTCTACATGTTGACACCCAGTTTTCCCAGCAATAGAAAAAAAATCCTAAAATTCACATGAGTCTTCAAAAGCCCCCAGAAAGCCAATGAAATCTCTAATAAAATGAACTATGCTGGAGGGATTACCATTCCAGATTTTAAACCACATTAAAGAGGTATATTAATCAAGAATATAGTACTGGCATAGAAATAGACATGCATACCAATGGAATAAAAGAGAAGGCCTCAATATTAACAAATGCAATTAAGCTGTTTGACATATGATGGAGGTGCCCAAAACATACACTGGGGATATGAGAGAATCTTCAACAAATGGTACTTGGAAAATTGGAACATAGGATTTTATTTCTCTTTATATGTATAGGTGTTTTACCAGCATGTATATTTGTATCCAATTTCTGTGCCTTGTGGCAAGAGAAGTCAGAAGAGGATATCAGATCTATTGGAACAGGAGTTATAGATGTTTGGGAGCCACTGTAGATACCATGAATCAAACCTGGGTTCTCTACAAAATAGCAAGAGCTGTTACATACTGAGCCATCTCTCATGAAATACAAACTTGTAAGTCACATACTCTTGATTCTCCAGTTTTTTCTATATCTTTTGCAAAGTCTCCATTTTCATTTTATTTTTTATTGCTCTGTCCCCTTTCTCATTAATTTGGCTAAATACTTGTCAACTTAGTCTTTTCAAAGTAACAACTCTTTGTTTCACTGATTATTTGGAATTTTTGAATGCTTGTTTCATTGCTGATTTTAATTATCTCATCCCATCTATGGTTTGGGAGGGTGTTATTCCTGCTTCTCCTTGGCCTTCAGGTGCATAATTAAATTATTAGATTAATATCTAATTTTAAGTGACACTTGGTGCTATAAACCTTTCTCTAGGGACTGTCAACATTGTATCCCATAGAGTCTAGTATATTGTATTTTCATTTTAATGTAATTCTAAGAATTTTTAAGTTCTGTAGGTGAATTTCTAAATGATCTTAACAAATAAAAAACATGGAGCCAGAAATTTGGGTTAAAGCCTGAGAGAAAGATCAGAGGAATAGGAAAAACCATGAGCTAGCCTCACCTCACCAACTCCGTCACTTCCAAAGAGAGCTTCTTCCTGTATACTCACATTTACATACCTTTTCTGTTCTGTTCTTTCATTGGCTCTCTTAGCCCAGCTACATCATTTCCTCTTCCTGCCCAGCTCTGTCACTTTCTGTCTATACAGACCCCTGAACCTCCAAGGTTAACTAGTGTTAGAATTAAGGCATGTGTCACCACACATGGCTCTGTTTCCAGTGTGACCTTGAACACACAGAGATCTTGCGTGCTAAGTGATAGGACTAAGGGCATGTGCTACCACTGCCTGACTTCTTTGTTTACATATAATGGCTGGCTTTTCCCTCTGATCTCCAGGCAAGCTTTATTTATCAAAGCACAAATAAAATATGATCATATTTCAGCACAAATAAAATATCACCACAAAATTCTTTCATTTTTCTTATTCAAATTATTATTCAGCTCTGTGTTGTTTAGTTTCCATGTGTTTGTAAACTTTCTATATTCTATCTTGTAGTCAGGCAGGTTTTAGAGTTTTTTTTTCATTGATAATCTCACTGTTCTCTAACATATAGTCAATTTGAGAGAAAGTTTAATGCTAAGAAAGTATGTGTTCTTATGTATTTGAGTGGAATGATTTGTAGATTATTTTTTTCAGTACATCTGAGCAATGAATGGTATCACTTTATTCCAAGGGTTCTCTGTTTAGCTTTCACCCAGATCACCCATCAGTGAGTATGGAAGTCACCCATTGTCAACATACTCTCTTGTTGGTGTTTAGTTGTGGCTTTTAGATCCCAATATTATTTCATTAAATGAAACTTGGCACACCTGTGTTCAGTGCTTTTAAGTTTAGAATTGCAGTATAGTTTTGGTGGATTGTTCCTTTAATGATTATTAAGTGACCTGCCTTATCTCTTCTGGCTAGTTTTGGTTGAAAGCTATTTTGTCAGCTATTAGAGTTGCTATACCTACTCATTTCTTATTTCCCTTTGCTTAAAAATCACTTTTACACACTTTAACTTGAGGCTGTGTCTATTGTTGATATTGAAGTGTGTATTCTGAATGTAGTAAAAAGATGGACTTTTGTTTTCTATTGAAATATGGTAGTTTATGTCTCTTATTATTGAATAGAGATTGTTAATAACAATAGGTATTGGGAATAATGGTTATTTATTTTGGTCATTTTGTTGTATGGGTTGTGTTTCTGGGAGCAGCTTTTGAGTAACTTTTCTGGAATTGTTTATTTAATCTCTGTGCTACAGTGGGTGTATTCGTCCTTCTCTGTGGACTAGAAGATTCTATCCCACATCCACAGAAGAGCTGGTGGGTATACATATATTTCTTTAATCTACTTTATCATAAATGTTTTTATTTTTCTTTAATTTTCAGTGGATAGATTTGTTGGATAAAATAGTCTGGGTTGACAATTGTAAGCTTTTGTAACTTGGAAACATATTTTCAGGCACTTTTAGCTTTTAAATTTTCTACTAAAAAATCATGTATTATTTTGATAGTTCTACTTATATGTGAATATATCTTTTCTTCTTGTTGCTCTTTCTTTTATGGCCCTGTGTATTTGGTATTCTGTAGGCCTATTGTACTTGGAAGAGCATCTTTCTCTAGGTTATGAATTTTTCTATCATCTTACTGAAAATATTCCATTTTATTAATTAAATTTATTCATTTAATTTGCATCCTGACTGTAGTTTCCCTTCCTTCCTCTCCACCCATTTCCTCTCTGTACCTTCCCCATTATGTACTTCTCTGTTTCTGTTCTATGGTATTCTACATCTTCTACACCCATAATCTAAAACCTAGGGCTTTAGATCGTGTCCCAAACCTCTTCTATGTTCTGCTCACCTTTAAAACAATAACAAACAAAAACAAACAAATAAAAACTTGTCATTGACCTTTACACTATGTCACTGACCTTGGCAGAGTAATCCAATTCCTCTATCTTGTCCTCTAGCTCAGTTTTCTAATGCCTACAGGATCCGTTTACTGGTGAGGATTACATTAGGGTTCTAGGCATCATTTCAGATTGGGTTTTCTTCAGCAAGTATAGCTCTTTGGTAAATTGCATTTTCATATCTCTGACTCCCTTCCTTTGTTTATCCATCCCTATTTATACTCAGTATATATCCATGCATTCTTTCAGTTTCCTGAACTTAGTTTTAATCATTCTTTTATATTTTTCGTGTAATATTTCATCCATGTTGCTTTTATTAGGTGTCAATTGGATTAGTAACTTGAGAAGCCATGTTATCTTATCTTGATTTTTCTATCTTGTTTCTGTTTCTTCATTGAGACTGCACATCTGGAATAATTTGTTGGATGGGTTCTTAATTTCTGTATTGTGCTTTTTTGTTTAAGTCATCTTTTTTCTTTAATTGGAGGTGTTTACAATATTCTGGAGATGACTACATACGTTATAATAGGGTCAAGATGCCTTTTTTTTTTTTTTAATGTCCTTGTTCAGGAAGTTATGGAGCTGCATAAATGGGCCTAAGTAGGGGAAGCTTGGATCCCATGGAAGGCTTTCTAACAGGCCAGAGTATGGCAAACATGGTGCCAGCAGGTCTTGCCTTTCGCCTTCCTTCTCCCTTGCTAAACTGTTATATTACTTTCTTAAAGCTTGTCACCAAGGTCTAATCCCTTATTTGGCCACTTCCTTACACCTGACTAAAGCCCCAAGGTCCGGCTATCAAAACACCAAGGTCCAGCGATCAAAATTGATTATTTTGTTACCCTGACTTTCAGCTCCAATCAAGACTTACCTACTCACCCTAGCACATATTTCCCCCTTTCTCCTAAAAAAAAAGAAAAGAAAAGAAAGAAAGAAAGAAAGAAAGAAAGAAAGAAAGAAAGAAAGAAAGAAAGAAAGAGAGAAAGAAAGAGAGAAAGAAAGAGAGAAAGAAAGAAAACAGCTCTGTATAAATACCAGAGGACACCAAAGAAACTGTCTTTGCCCAGTCCAGAGGTACCCCTCCCTTACATCCCCACTTGCTCTGCCAGGTTAATACATCTGTGTGCTAAGAATTTGGTGTTTGTGTGTGTTCTGTGCTGAATTCAAGGCCCCTTTACCCACACTTTCTGAAAAAGAAGGTGTACAGTGGGTTGCCGCAGCAAAATTTCTAGGAGCTGTAGGCAGGCCTTGTGCAGGAGATTGGTGACACATGTCTGGGACCTGGTTCCTGTGGCTGTGCTTCATATTCTGGATGGATGCAGGTGGATCTAAGCAAGTGAAAGAAAGGTACCCTGTTTGTTGTAGGCAGCAATACTGAGCACAGCATCAAACTTTCCATAGAGTTAGAAGTTATGGCTACAGATTGTCAGAAGTCTATTGAAGGCTTGAAGTGTTCCACTGATGGGCCTCAGATGGCCAGAGGTGGGAATAGCCACTTCAGGGAGGTGTGTAGGACATTGTAAGGTCCTTGGTTTGTAGGGCTTGGTCACAGAAGGGTTGGAATTGTTACCTGAGGGAGAAGGCATGTTCCTTAGGTGGATGTATGGGGTTCCAGTCTGGATAAACAATACTACTTGGAGTATTTTACTTTTAATTATTGTATATGTGTGTGTTTGTGTGGGGACAAGATTGTATATATTCAGGTGCCAAAAAAGGCCAGAAGAGGTGATTAGATCTGCTGGAACTAGAGTTACAGGTGATTGTGAGCTGACTGACATGGGTGTAAGAAAACAAACTTGTGACCTCTGCAAAAGCAGATGTGTTTTTAACTGCTGAGGTACCTCTCTAGTTCTTTTTCATGTTTTTTTTTTTAATTGACTTACCAGATAGTATGTTCAGAGTCGTGGTAACTTCTTGTCACTACTACAAACTATACCTGCCTGGGAAGAAATAACCTCCATTGAAGAACCTGATCAAAATATATTGTATGAATTGGTTTTCACTAAAAATGTTTAAAGATAAAATGAATACTAGCCATCCTATTAGCCTATGATTATGACTGTGGGGCATTTTCTTGATTGCTAAATGATGGAGTATGGCCTACTCCACTGTGGGTAGTAAAACCCTTATGAAGGTGCTTCTGAGTTGTGTAAGAAAACTAACTGAGCAGAATCCTGGGAAGGAATCCAGTACCAGTATTCCTCCACGGTTATCCCAATTGCAGTCTTTGGAGTCTTGCTTCAAATTCCTTCAGAGATCAACTTTAACCAATGTGCCGAATAAACTCTTTCCTCCTCCAAGTTACTTTTGGTCAGTGTTTATCACAGAAACAGAGAAGTATGCTAGAAGAGCTCCTACACATCTCCCTGTTTAAACATTTCTAAGACTGATATTAGATACACATTTTTTTCTTTCTTCACAAAATTCTGTAAAATTCAAAGACCAGGCTGGTAATGATAAAAGCATTCCATGCAATTTTGTATAAAACCTGTCTATGAGTATGTGACAGTAATCTGTATAAAACTGTCTCTGCCTGTGAGTATATGCTTATGATTTTCAAGATCATATGGACAATCATTTTGATCAGCTATTAATAGCTAATAAAGTCGGTCAAGGGGTGCAATGTGTGTGTGTGCTACTGTGTGTGTCTGTGTATTCATTTGATGTTCATGGTAGCATCAAACTATGAACTGGCAACAATTTTTGTTTGTTTATGTGCAACAGACTAGCAAGAGTCTCACTATACTCATTTCCTCTTTCTATGGCAAGAGAAACACAATATTTTCAATCTCATCTTCAATGATTTTATTAGATGATGACTTTCAGGTGGATTTTTGCCAATGTAATATGAGTATATGGATTTTTTTCTGTCAAAGAAAAGGGCTTTCTGTACATTTCTTTACACATTTTCATACTCCAGCATCTTTGGAATTTTCCTAAAGTAAGTAACATGATCAGTGGAAGTACCCTAGATTTTTGAGACATTTTTAGAAGAAAGTCTGTAAAAAAATTAGCAAACAGTAGAGTTAAAATGCTTTGAATAAATTTATGTTGAATCGAATGACTGAATTCTGTGGTTTAATTAATACATAGAGTAAAAACTACAAAATGATAGAGCCCTAGTAGTTTTCATTATTTTTCCTAAATCAAAAGAGGACAAAATACACCAATATGGAAACAGACATTAGACTAAAAGTAAATGGAAATTGGAAGCTAGAAAGTGGATTTTGCCAGGAAGCTGTAAAATGCTAGATTACTGACTTAGTACTGAAAACAGGCCACAGCATGATAGGAAATGTTTAAAACTAGTTATTTTGCCACAGATTATAAGTTGCTAATATTATAAAGTCTATGTAATTACAAGAAAAAGAAGATGAAGAATTAGAAATACTGCAATCTAAACTGAGGAGAAAGTCAGAGGAGTTTGGGAAATTTGCACTGTTGGGAAATCTTCAGCAAAGTTTCAAAATTAAGCACATTTTTGTGAAAGTTCTTTCAAAGATTTCCAGGTGTGTCATGGCCAAGAAAAAGTTCCAGAATCAGTACAGTCTTCTAGTGAAGCCAAGAGAGTCACCGTGACATACAGACAGACATGAGAGTGAGCAGCCATTCCAACCCCTATGATACTGAAGTGAACTTGAGAGTGAGTGGGAACATGACCATAGTATCAAACAATGTAGGATCTGCTCATTGTATCTAAAAAGGATGTTATGGAATTTAGAGGATAATAGGATCATTTAAATTGTTAAAACATTTTAAGACTCAATACTTGGTTTTTAGAGCTACTGGTTTATTCCCAAAGAGTCCCAACTCCTTGAGGTAAATGCTCCCTGAAACTAACTTATATGTAGTAAAAATTAAATAATCAGCTAGGAATAACATTCCAGAAAAGACAGTTCCTTCCATAGAGAAAAGTAAACATACTTAAAGAGTTCCCAGTAATATTCAAGTATAGAAATGCCCAGTATTACATTACAGATGTTGCAGAATTACCAGAGAGCAGTGACTGAAAAATATCTGTGCTTTCTTTTCCAAATGTAAGTATCTAGTCTAGATCCCTGCTCTCTGAACATCATGTGTGAGGGTTTGTTTAGTCATCTCACTTTTGAGTCCAGAGTTAGACTTCTGGGAAATAACAGGGGTATAGGGATCCTGTGGATGTAGCCATGCACAAAAATAAATCATGGGGTTTGAACTGTACGAATTGACTGTATGGTACTAATTCTGTATTGCCCATTCAGAGAGAAAAAGTATTTTCTAAATAGGAGATGAAAGTGGAAATATGTTTAGTGAATGAAAAGGAGGATTTTATCATAGGTACGTATTTTCCAAACTGTTGTAGTTTAGGACCATCCAATTTCACCTGACTCGATAGCATTCTGGTTACCAGTACCTTTTCAAAGGGAACAAGCAATGGGCACTATTTCTCTGATTATGGAGATATTTTTCTCCTTGCACAATTTCTTACTCTTTCAGTTTTGTGGCCCTAAAGTTGGTAGTAAATTTCTTTAGTGTATCATTTATTTGTGTACCATAACCAAGCAATATGGCAATTCTAAAATAGATTGTGTGTGTGTGTGTGTGTGTGTGTGTGTGTGTGTGTGTGTGTGTGTGTCTTAGTGGATAATTTTATTGTGTGACTCATTTAAGTTTTGTGTATCACATTATCACCTAAGTATAGCATAGGTTTCCTAGTCAATAAAATGTGTTCTATTCAGCTAATAAATTTAGTAGGCATTTGGTAAGAATGAGCAATGTGCATATAATGAGTATTTATTTATTTACATAATGGATCATTGACTCTTGGTGGTAAGGCAGATATTATTTTATAGATGAGGAACAACACATATATGCAATCAATACATTCTTGCTTCTAATATTTCCCTGTGTAACAGAGACAAACTTTGGCCTTCTATGCTTTAGTGCTTCTTTGAGTTGAGGTATTTGCCTCCCTTAGTGACTCACCATATGATCTAATTCAGTCAATGGAATCCATGTATTATGTTAGAGCACGCTGGTTTCCATATTTTGGAGATAAAACACAACTAGAATACCAATTGTCCTTTGACTTCTAATCAGGTTTTAAAATCCTGTAATGATATATGCAGAGGACCTGGTGCAGACCCACGCAGCACCCAAGCTTGCTGCTTCAGTCTTTGTGAGCCCCTCTGTGCCCTGCTTAACTGATTTGGTGCTCCATGTTTTCCTGGTGTCCTCCATCTTCTCTGACTTCTACAATCTTTTCTCCTTGTCTTCCTCGGGGTTTCCTGATCCCCAAGGAGAGAGACTCAATGCGGACCGCTAATCTAGACTCCCTCTCCATATAATATGGCTGCTGGTCTCTGCATAGGCTCCCGTCTACTGCAGGGGGTCCTCTTTGTACACCTTATGGTGATTAGGTTGGTGTTTTTGTGGGACTCTTATCAGTGGAAAAGCGAGCGTATATCTGTATCTCTTTTGCATGCTCTTGGTTCTTTTTTCTCCTATTGTATTGCTTGTCCACCCTTGATATGAGGGCTTTTGTCATGTCTTATTGTATCTTTTGTCCTGTTTGGTTCTTGTCTCTTAGAGAAAATAGAAGGAGAGTGACTCATAGAGAGAGAGGAGCTGAGGCTGGGAGAGGGGGTGGTGGTGTAGGATCTAGGAGGAGTGGAGGGAGGGTAAACTGTGATCAGGATGTATTATATGAAAGAAGAATCTATTTTCAATAAAATAAACAAACAAATAACTTAATTAAAATATTATAGTCTTAAAGTTGCTTATTTCCAGAGGTTATCTGGAGATATGGGTTCATTTGTGACCACGACCCCAGTGGAACTCTCAAAATCCACCTGAGGTTATTCAAGCCTAAGCAGCCTAAAACTGTGATGAGATAGGAAGACTATTATTAGGGAAAGATTTCACAATTACTACACAGAAACAAAATGAACAATATATTGACTTGCTGAGAGTAGAATTAAGTTCTCTGGCCTTCAGTTCAGCCGTCCATCTGCTACACAGTTTTCATTATAAAGGCATTCTTTAGTTTAGTACCTATCAAAATTTTAATTTGGATTATATTTGGTATTGAAATAATTTCATTTTTGTTAACATTTATTTTTCTTGGTGGAATTTATTTTTAAAAAGGATTTTCAACTTAAGAGAAATCTTAATTTAAAACCAATTCTCCACAGTTATAAACATTGACAGAAAAAGAAAATGGACTGAAAAACTGCAAACTGGTTATTTTCAAGAATAATTTTTCTCTCCTCAAGGAAATATGTGGGTTTAATGAATTTTGTTCCTCTTTCTATACCATTTGGGAAATGACATTGTCTAGAGGCTGTGCAATGTAGCTCTGCATTTTGTTTCCATATTCAATGAAGAGTAGAAGAAATGCCAGTCTGTTACATGTTTTAGGTCTGCACAATATATGTTTAATAATAAGCTGTCCAGTAGCAAAGCAAAGAAGTGTTCTAACTATTTGCATTTATCCTTAGTACTTTCTACATTAACTAGACACGGAAAAAAATGTGTTTTTATGGATCACCTCTTTGAATATCATTATCAATGTTCTGTTTTTCCCCTTTGATTACCCACTTTTTAAAATATAATAGGGCTTCTCTGTTGATTTTACTGTAAAGCTTTTAGAATACAAAATCATATTTCCCTTTTCTCTGTGAAGTAGATTTAAGGCTTTTTCCCTGAAGTGACTTGTCTCCATTAAGGAAAAAAAAAATGATTAAAGTCTTGCAGGGAAAATGAACTTACTACTTAACTTAAGCTCAGACAAAAAACAAAACAAACTATAACAGTTGTATTTTCTTATATATTCTGTTATGTTAAACATTATTATTTCCTATGCTGTGACTAATCTTAGGGTTTGTTGCATTGTAAGATAATAAACAAATTACCTTTTTTAATAAAGTCGAGGTCCTGAGCAAGAACAAGATGATATTGATAGAAATGTGGGATATATTCAAAACATCTGGAATTATAAGTTTAATTTTTAAAAATTGTGCTTCCTCAAATGTATTTGCCATTTTAGTAATTGTTAATAAATAGAAAAATAGTTTCCAAAGACAGATTTAACAGTTTAACAGGGTTTCAACATACTTTTACTGTTTGTTCATTTCTTGTCCCATTTATATCAGAGACAAAGGAGTTGTGACAATGAATGAAACATTATATATTGTAAATTGTAGTAGAAAATACAAAAGTTATGGAGGAAGCTTTGTCTTTATAATTTTACCTCTGTTTTCATAATCCTGTACTAAAGGTACCTGAAAAATAAGAATAGAGTTCCACTGCAGTTGAGAAAATGAGTGTCAGGCATCAAGGGAACCTCTCAGTTTGTACAATATCCCATTTCGAAACCTCCTCTCTCTTCTTTTTCTATTGAATTTGTACTGAAAGTCACAATGGCAGGTTTCACTCACCCTGAAATGCTATAGGAAACTCTGATGTTATACCTTCTCTCAAATTACTATATTTGAAGTTCAAGCTGAAATAAATGGTATCAAAAGTGCTTCACTCTCAGGAAAAAATGGGAAGTAGGCTAACAAAACTCTGGGTTTTACTAATACATATTGACCTCTAAATCAATAATCTTCTTTTCCTTTTCACCTCTAGTATATTTCCCATTCTCAGTACTCCTGGGGAATCTGTGACTTAAAGAGTGATATTCTTTGGGAGGTTTTTCTGTTTATTATGGGGTGTTTAACAATGCACCTAGTCTCTGTCCATATAGATGTCTCAAATTCAATGCACATGAAGTACACTGGGGGATGGTTCCTTATTCCTCAATGCATGTGAAGTTTGCTGAAGGATGGAATCTCAGTGCTCAGGATATTAACTTCCAAGATGATGCACTGGATTCTCTTTCTGCAGGTTTTCTATGAGGTCAGTAGCACATGAGTGACACATTATGAATTATGATACTGTAGTCAACTGTTGTTTGCGCCTAATGTGGATGTAGATAAGACATTTTCTGTAAGTACTTGGGTAATAAAGCTGTCAGAGTTTAAAAAAGCAGGCTGCCACTCATAAATAGGTATCTATTAAGAGACCAAATCACAGAATGCCTAAAAAAGACACAATACACTCATCTTAGAAATAAATCCATTTGATTTGTTCAAGGAAAACTGTCATATAAGATAAACACATTGCTCTTTGTTGTTGACATTTTAGACATCCATGGGTAATAGTATCAGTATTAAAACTTGTCATCACAGCTTTGCCTTATACCAGACATCATGATAGCACAATGGTGGCTGCTTCTATTTTAGCATCAGATAGCATTAAGTGAGCATCCTCCTGGAAGTTCAGTTCTCCTTTCTCAATAAATGTTTCAACAAGACTATTGCTGTTGCAGAACTGTGCCCTGCTCAGAACAATAAGCTTTCTTTGTCTCTTTGTATGTGTACAGAAACAGTATTTGAAGATATGAAATGGGTTTTCTCTACAACCGAATGGCCCTGTACGGAGGTACCCTTCCTTCTTAACAGTCAGGGATATGGTAAAGACCCAGCAATTTATCTTCAGTTTTGTAGTTATTATCTTGGTCATGTCCCTTACCAGTCAAGCACTGAAAACTTTATCTAGTCGGTTGTAGTTTGTCCTGTAGCCTTTGGAACACACACATCCTATAAGGAAAAGAACCACTTCTATTCTTTCCTTCCTTATCAGTATAATGTCATTGTTACAGTAGATACAATAGATCAACTCTTCAGAACTGATAGACAGTCTAAGTCTTTCTTCTGTGTTAAGATGCTCATGGAGGTAGCATTGCCAAGGACAACTGTAAATAGACACTCTTCTTTAGTCCAAGGGAAGCCCTGCTGCTGATCCCCTTTCCAAAGTGAATATTAAAAGCATATTTGACAAATCACCATCTGGGCATCATTTGCCTGAAGCTGACTCATGTGTTTCCAGGAAAACCTCCTTTAGCACAAAGGCTAAATCTATAGGTCCTGCTCAGTTTAGTGTACAGACATTCCTTCTGGTGTATGTATGGGCCAAACTGGTGAATTCAAGGGAGGTAGGCTGAGGAAAAGAATCATAAAATCCCTTGGGTCATTAACATCTGATAATACTCACGTTAACATCTCTGGAATATGATATACATTTTTGATTGTTTTTCATCAAGTGGCATGGACCCTAAGGAAAAGAGGATTTTTGATGATTCCTGCAGTTCCATTTCATTATATCCAGAAAATGTAGGAAGACTGTCTGCTATGTTCTACTTTCCCTATAATTTTCAGCAATTGTCCAATACAAATTCTCATTGTTCTAATTCTGATTAGAGCAATGTTTTAATTTGACTCTTCAAGACTGTTCTTTAGATTATGCATTTATTTTGTTCCATGTTTATGCCCACAGTTGCTTTTAACAGTTCAAGTTTGCATATCTGTGGCCTTTTTCTAATCTTTAAAAGGTACATATAAAAATATGACATGATTCCTCTTACAGAATTCCCTCACACAATCTTAGTCTACTCAATGTTTTTTTTTTCTCCAAATTCCTCCTACATGGGACTGATTATATTCCCCATCAGAATTTCTCTCTCTCTCTTTTTTTAAATTCAGCACAAGAATATCTTCTTTAAAATGAGATATTTACTTATGAAAAGCCTATTCCATCTGAAGCAGCAAAAATATACCATGGCCTTCTGTGGAATATTAGTTGAAGATGTGTTACATTCATTTATGCTGTGGAATATTTGTTTAACGATCCAAAGATGTGTTTCATTCTTTTATGTTGTATTTGTTTAACTCTGTGAAGCTGTGTTACTTTGCCTGCCTAAAACACCCAATTGGTCTAAAAAAGAGCTCAATGTCCAATAGCTAGGCAGCAGAGGGATAGGCAGGGCTGCCAGGCAAAAAGAATTAATAAATAATGAGAAGAGGGAGAGGCAAGAAAAGGAGGAGAGGAAGACTCCAGGGGCCAGCAACCCAGCAACACAGCTAGCCACGGAGTAAGAAGGAAAGAAAAGAAGTTTGAATAGCGAAAAGTAAAAGCCAAGAAGCAAAAGGTAGATGGAATAATTCAAGTTAAGAAAAGCTAGCTAGAAATAAGCGAAGCTAAGGCTGGGCATTTATAAGAAATAATGAGTCTCTGTGTGATGAAGTGTGATTGTAATTAATCTTAACAATAAAAACCTGGAGTCAGATATCAAGTGTGAAAACTGAAAGATCAGAGAAGCAGAACAGAAAGCCAGCCACCAGACTGAATTGGGTGATCCTGTCCCTACAAATCCTCAGACTAAATGGGCCCAAATCCTGTCTCCACCCACCTTATATTCCTATCTCCACCTCCCAATTGTCCTGGGATTGAAGGTGTGAGTTTCCCCAAGTGCTGTGATCAAAGGCATAAGATTCTAAGTGCTGGATCAGAAGTGAGAGCCACCACTGCCTGGCTCTGGTAACCTTTTAAACTGTTTTGAAACTGGTTCAATCTTGTGTAACCTAGGGTGGCCTTGAACTCCTGCTTCCTCCTCTCAAGTGCTGGAATTAGAGGTGTGTGCCGCCACTGCCTGCCTCTGTGGTTAACTAGTGGCTAGTTCTACACTCTGATCACAGTGTGATTATTTGGGAGCTAGGTGTTGGGCCCCCAAAAGAGAAAAACAACAACAACAAAAACGAACTAAAATGGAGCAAATAGTACAACTACTATTACAGAAAAATAGAGGTTGATAGATTTTTCTGGCCTCTTAATTGGACAACTCCTTTCAGACCTCCTTCTACATGTCACAGTAACTGTTTGCTTTGTTCTCTTTGTTACAGATTGTAGTAGTTACTTTGCTTGTTACTCTTAAAAATAGACAACAAAAGGAGAGCAAGAAAGGAAGGACACAATCCATTATGGAAGAGAAAGCATGGCACTATCACTTACAGTGGTTTAAATGTCAATGGCTCCATAAACTCTTATGTCTGAATACTTAGTCTCTATTTGGTAGAATCATTTGGGAAGGAGTAGGAGTCACAGCTTTGAGGGAGGAGGAGGTATGCCACTGGTGGCGGACTTGGATGTTTCAAAAGTTTGGTGCCATACCAATTGTATTCTCTGCTATCAACTTTGCCTTTGCTCTGCCACGGACATTAATACTCTGAAGCCCTAATCTCTTCTATAAAACACCTTGGTCTAAGTAACTAAGACAGTGTTTGAACTTCAGAATGAAGAGATAGATGCTGGTCCTCAGTTTATGTTGTTTTTTGATTTTTACACTTTTTTTGGGAGCCTGCCACCCAGCTCCCAAGTAAATCACACACGGAGGCTTATACTTAATTTTGAATGCCTGGCCTTAGCTTATACTTAATTTCGAATGCCTGGCCTTAGCTTGGCTTAATTTCTAGCCAGTTTTTCTTATCTTAAATTATCCCATCTACCTTTTGTCTCTGGGATTTTCCCATTCTGTAACTTCTATAAATCTTACTCTTACTTCATGGCTTGCTGTATAGCTGGGTGTCTGGCTCCTGGAGTCCTCCTTCTCTGGCTCCTAGATCTTAGCTCCTTCCTCCCAGTTTTCTCTTTCTATATATTCTCTGCCTGCAAGCCCCACCTATGCCTATTCTTTCTCCTGCCGTGCTATTGGCCAGTTCTTTATTAAACCATCAGATATTTTACACAGGCATAGTAATACATCTTCACAGAGTTAAACAAATGCAACATAAACAAAAGTAGCACACCTTAAAGTTGTTCTGTTTTAGAAAGAATCCAGATAATTTGGAGCACAATGACCATTTTCCACTTCCAAACTTGATATTTACTTAATACAAGGTTTCTAAATGTATATTATTACCACAGATGAAAAGCTTTGGAAACCAGAGAATTCAGTTTCAACACATCACCTTGTAGACTAGATTCAGGTTATCCAGAAAACAAGTCATTTTAGAATGTGAATATCCAGTGAACAGTGCTTTAAGTAGGCTAAATAAAAACATTTCCTCTAACAAGATGAATAGGTCTTATGATATTTGGAAAACTACATTTCTGGCCCTATAGAAAATTTAACTTTAATCAAATCATGAGGAAACATCATAAAATTCAGAATGTACTTTAACTCATACCCAGTATTTAAAAATGTTTTCAAAATTAAATTCCCCAAGAGAATTCATACTGATTTCTTCCATGCTATTAACATCTTTCTAATCACACTAATACATGCGGTATAAGGATGCAGTGTTATGTTCTGGAGTCTGTACTTGTGGATTCCCATAGTTTGTGCCTAATATTCTCCTCCTCCATAATCTCATCATTGAAACCATTCTATATCAAGTCAAGATGTCATTTTGACTTCTCCTGACAACAACTAGTTATCAGGTATCCTGTGGTGGTATTGTGTTCCCCAAAATATTGTGTACCTTAATAAACTTATCTAGGGTCAGAGAACAGAAAAAAAAAGTAGCACACCTTAAAATAATATTCTACTGCAAGTTTACTTTCTTCTATTTATTAAGTCTTAGCCCCCAGTTCATGGACAGGTGCCACCCACATTTAAGGTGGCTTTTCTTATCTATTAACCTAGTCCCAAAACTAGCATATACATGTACGTAGAGTCTTTTCTCCTCAGTGATTCTAGATCCTGTCCAGTTGATAATCAATATTACACACCACACAGGTAGAGTAATGAATAAACAGAATCATTAAAAAGCTCATAATCTACTAATTAGAAAAATATCAAACGTTTTTTCAATATCTACAAATGAAAATTAAATGTTTATTTTTAGATACTGAAACAAGGAAAGCATACTTGAGCATGTGTGATAGTGTGTAGATTTTTAGAACAGTCTGAAGATGCCTTAACTAATATGTGGCATTTGATAAACCTTAGGAACATAACTATTGACAGAATAACAGACCATAAAACTTTGCTCACCTTCTCAAAATGGCCTTCCAGTAAGTATTCCTTAAAATCACAAGCATCAAAAATTGCAAAAGTAAATTAATATGCTGATATGCTGCTGAGAGTGAATCAGTTTGGAACTTACATTATCAAGGAGAATAGAGCATATTTTTGAGGTGAACATATTGTGGAGTTCTACTTACTGACGCAATGGCAGAAGTGCTGTGCATTTGCACTACTGTCCTGGCCCCAATAAATTTGGGTCACCTAGACCCGAACAAAACTATCTTCTTCCTATTTTATTTTTAAAAGATTTAAGTGTGTCTAGGGCCTGAAGGTCTTCCTTCTGTTATTTCCAGCCTCTGTAGTGTTAGAAAAAAAAAATCACCAATTGCTAAGATGTTTTAATTAATAAAATGACTACAATAATAGATAGCATTTATTAAATGCTTAGAAGATAGCATATGAAAATTTGTCAAATTTGGCCATCCCTTGCCCTACATCTAGTATCCACTTATGAGTGAGTACATACCATGTTTGTCCTTCTGAATCTGGGTTACCTCACTCAGGATGATATTTTCTAGTTCCATCCATTTGCCAGCAAATTTCATGTCATTGTTTTTTTACTGCTGAGTAGTACTCCATTGTGTATATGTGCCACATTTTCTTTATCCGTTCTTCAGTTGAGGGGCATCTAGGTTGTTTCCAGGTTCTTCCTATTATAAATAATGCTGATATGAACATAGTTGAGCAAGTGTCCTTGGGGTAAGATTGAGCATTCTTTGGGTATATGCCCAAGAGTGGTATATCTGGGTCTTGAGGAAGACTGATTCCCAAATTTCTGAGAAACTGCATTACTGATTTCCAGAGTGACTGTACAAGTTTGCATTCCCAGCAACAGTGGCGGACCAGGAATCCAGTTGGTGGGAGAGACGAGGGATTCTGAGGGTGGGGGACATTGAGATCATGATGGGAAGACATTCAGAGATGACCGGCCACACTGGTGGAGACCCATGAACTGTGGACTAGTGGCTGTGGAGCCCCCATGGGACTGGACTAGGCCCGCTGATTATGAGAGACAGTTGTTTAGCTCAAACTGTTTGGGGGACACCCAGGTTGGGGGATGGGGATCCATCCCTGCTGCATGGGCAGGATTTTGGGATCCCAGTGCCTGTGATACAGCACCTTGTGCAGCCTTAGTGCAGCAGGGAGGGGCTTGGACATGCCTCAGCTCTGTGTGCCAGGCTCTGCTGACTCCCCATGGGAGACCTTGATTTGGAGGATATAGGGATGGGGGGTGGCTTGGAAGGGAGTGCTCGGGAGTGGGAGGAGGGAGGAGGGAGGAGGGAGGAGGCAGGATCTGTGGGTGGTATGTAGGGTGAGTAGAAAATTTCTTAATAAAAAAATGGAAAGAAATGAAATGAAAAAAATTCTTCAAATTTAATTCTTTAAGAATTTTATGAGAAAAGTGTAGTTACTTTTAGTTTTAAAATTTATAGGCTAATGAAACTTAAAAAAATATCTCAGGTCAAACAATTAGTAAAAAGCAGAAACAAGATTTGAATGCAGGAGTTCTGACTCTTAATTTATAATTATTACTATACATAATTTAAACTAATTTGAAAATCTTATATGCATTCTCAATTTCCAAAAGCAACATTTGATGATAACTAAAAATATATCTAATCATGCTGTATTTTAATAGCAAAATCCTATTATCAATAATGAAATCAGAGTAGTGCAAATAAGTCAAAATTTCTTGATGATGTACAATAGCTGTGAATTGGTCACAAAAATACAGTGTTACAATAGAGTATATGTCAAGAAAGTTTGCTTTTTCTGTTTCCTCAATAAATTCTTTGAAGGGTTTGAAATGGTTTCCTCAGACCTCTGTCTCTGTTACTGCATATAAAAAAAAAATCAATGCTCATGGGTCATTGTGGTAGAGAAAACAGAAAGAATATGACAGCCTATGGTGCTAAATGACTAGAAAGGAAGGTTGCTTTCTGGACACAGCAGGGAAGCTGTACATACAAACACATAACAGTTGCAAAAGGTTGTTCAAAACCAAGCAAGGAAAGAGGAGTTGGGCACTCAATCCCACCCTAAGACATGAAGCTATTGGCAACTGTTAGCTTCTGGGAGAGGGTGAGGCAGCTGTGTCTATGTGTAGCCCCTGGTAAGTTAATTACTTTTAAGTACAAGACTACACATCCAAGAATATTTGGTCAGCATAAAATTGGTCACAAGGGATTAAAAGAAATATGACCAGAACTTGAGTGTGTAGGAGAGAGTGAATAGGAGATATGTTGAAAGAGGAGGTGAATATGATCAAAACACATTATATGAAACTCTTTAAGAACTAATAAGAATTTAAAATTAACTTTAAAAATTCTAAAAATGTGTCCATTAATCTTGGAAACCATAGTGCATGTTTCTTGTATTTATTCAACTCTGTGCAAATATAATAGCTAATTTATTTGTTTGGTGACAGGGTCTTATTTGAAGCTCTGGCTAGCCTGGAACTCATAGAGATCCACATGTCTTTACCTCCCAAGTTTTGGGATCTCACACAGGTGCCACCACACCCAGCCCCAAAATATTTAATTTTGGAATATTGCATATGTATTGGATACGTGTTCTATCTACCTATGATTTGAAGTACCAGCCCCTGGAGTGTGGCCTTGGGACTACCCTTAAGACCCGAGGCTCACATAGACCACACTCTTCTCTCCCTTGTGGGTTTGGATGGTGGAACTGGCTTAGGTGGCGGGAGCAGTGTGGGACAGGACCTCAGCCTTCTAGAACCCTGTGATGATTCTCCTATCTGGTTTAGTGAATTGTCTTTTCTGATTTATCTCCTAGTAAATTCCTTATAACTCAAGTAGATTCCCTTGGATTTCTCATTATTCTGTGAATAGGATGGCTGAGCTGGAACAGCAGCAGAGTGGGAGAGCAATGAGGAAGATATCTTGATAGAGGGAGAAATCATGAGGACAGAGGGGAACTTGGTGCGAGGGAAGTTCCCAGAAATCCAGAAGGATGACCCCAGCTTATACTACCAGCAGTGGTGGAGGGGGTGCCTGAGCTGGCCTACTCTGGTAATCAGATTGATGAATACCCTAATTGTCATCATAGAGCCTTCGTCTAGTAAATGGTGGAAATAGATGCAGTGAGCCACAGCCAAGCACCAGGCTGAGCTCCAGGAGTCCAGTTGAAGAGCGGGAAGAGGGATTCTATGAACAAAGGGGGTCAAGAAAGTGATAGGGTTGCAGGCTGGTCATCCTTTGCTTTATATCTAGTATCCATGTATGAATGAGGACATACTATATTTGTCCTTCTGAGTCTGGGTTACCTCACTAGAAAAGATGCAAGGATCATCCAGTGATGGAGAAGTGGATGAGATCTACATGAGCGAACTGGGGGTGAGGGGAGTAATGGAGGGCAAGGGACAAAGGAATGAGAGTCTAGGGGAGTGGGAAGTTCCAAGCTGGAATGGAAACAGAATGGGAGAACAAGGAAAGAGATACAATGATAAATGAGGTCACCATGGGGGTAGGGAGAAGCAGAGTGCTAGGGAGGTTCCCAGGAATCCAAAAAGATGACTCCACCATAGACTACTGGCAATGGTCAAGATGGTGCTTGAGCTGACCTACTCTGGTGATCAGATGGCTGAATATCCTAACTATCATCATATAACCTTCATCCAGTGACTGATGGAAGCAGATGCAGATATCCATGGCCAGGTCCCAAGCAGAGCTACAGGAGTCCAGTTGATGAGAGAGAGGAGGGATTCTGTCAAGGGATATCGAGACCATGATTGGAAAAATTACAGAGGCAACTAGCCAAACTAGTGGAGACACATGAACTGTGGACCAATAGCTGAGGAGCTTAAACTGTTTAGGGGGCCCCCAGGCAGTGGGAATGGGACCCATCCCTAGTGCGGGAGCCGGCTTTTTGGAGCCTAGTGCCTATGGTGAGACACTCTGCACAGCCTTGGTATAGGAAGGAGGGGCCTGGACCTGCCTCAACTCAGTGTACCAGGCTCTGCTGACTCCCCATGGGAGACCTTGCCTTGGAGGAAGTAGGAATGGAGGGTGAGTTGGTGGGGAGGGCTGAGGGTGGGAGGTGGGAGGACAGGGGAATCTGTGGCTGGTATGTAAAATGAACAGAAAATCTCTTTATAAAAAAAAAGTGATAGGGAAACTTACAGATATAACCGAACCAAGCTAGTAGGAACTCATGAACTTTGGATGGACAGCTGGGGAGCCGAACCAAGCTAGTAGGAACTCATGAACTTTGGATGGACAGCTGGGGAGCCTGCAAGGGACTGGACTGGGTCCTCTGCATGGGCTAGACAGGTGTGTAGCTTGGCATGTTTGAGGGGCCTCTGACAGGGGAATAGGATCTATCCCTGGTCTATGAACTGGCTTTTTGGAGCCCATTGCCTGTGGTGGGACACATTGCTCAGCCTTGATGCTTGGACTTGCCTTAGCCGAATGTGCTTGGCCTTTGCTGACTCCTCATGGGAGGCTATACCTTTTCGGAGGACTGGATAGGGGGTGGGCTGGGGGTGAAAGCTGGGTGGGGAGCAGGCAGAGGGATGTGGGGGGCATCTGTGATTGGTATGTGGAATGAATAAAAATTACTTAATAAAAAAGGAAGAAAAAAAGAAAGAAATCATACTTAAAATACTTAACAGAAACTGCATAATAATGAACTTGCTAATGTACTCCAAGGGTGTCCCATCCTTCAGAACATGTCTATGGACTTCTCCCTCTGAAATGGATAAGTATTGCAAGATGATTTCCTGGTAGAGAGACCAAAAAGAAAATCTACATTTTTCTCTAAGTATTAGAAGAGACTTTGAGGACAGAAGACTAAATACAAAATAAATCTAAACCCCAATATACATTATTTTAATAAATTGATGGATAATTAAATAAAAAAATATATCAATGTAACACAAAGAAAAATTTACACAAAGTTTAACATAATATATTTCTTTAATGGTGATTTTTAAAAATTGTACTCAGATACAGTATTTTACAAGCACTAAATTATAAATAATGCATATCTTCAGAAAGAAATAAGATTAACAATAAAAAACAAATTTATCACTTTTATGTACTTTCTCTGATTTCTGGTTTTCCTTTCTTTCCCTCTTTCTCCCATTCTTTTCCATGACTTCCTTCCTTTTTTATCTTTGTATGGTGTTGAGCCCAGCTCTCTGTTATTGAACTACATTCCCAAACTTTTTTTTTACATTTAGTGGTTGAATATCATAAAACGCTTCTTGGCAATATTTTATGAAAAATATATCACTTTTATATGCATGTTTCTGAAAACCTTTAATTAAAATATTTTGGATGTCCTATCATCACAGGTTTGAAATGTAAAATTCAAATGCTTTGTGTATACCAAGCATTACATTTTCATAACCATTGTACCTACTGTATGTATTACCATATGTGCAAAATTATGACCTCAGGATAATTCTATCACTAGAATACATTAGAACAGACTCAGTTATATTTTTTACTTTAATTTTTCCTGTCATTTTTTTAATGGCTAATAATTTTACTCCATAATTCTTATAATAGAAGTAAAGATGGAAAACATTTCAAATGAATTGTATTTTACTTGCATTTCCAGTATGAATGTTTCATGAGCATCATATTACCAAAGCTTTCTCCATAAAGTAATGGTTTCTTCTTTACTGATAAATTTCAAACAAAATATTAAAACAAGCAATGCTAGAAATTATTACTGTATGCTTTATTTCTCTGATATCATTAATAAAATTTGGTACAAGAACTAAGTGTATATTAAAATAAAATTACAAAGCAATCTAATATTTAAATACATGCTAAAAACTATAAACATATAAGCCCATCAATAAATTAAAATTGAAAAGGTGTTTAATTATATGTGATCTATTGATTTAATGTGTCATATTATCATATCTAAAAGAGAAATATTATATAATTATATCAATAAATTTAATATTTGTCAATAATCCTTACATTGCAAACTTTTTTAAAGATATGAATGAAAAGGATATTTCTTTATTACAAAATAAAAGTTGCTATTACATTAAATACACAAACATCCAAAGCAAATTATATACTATGAAAATCTAGAAAAACTTAGGAAACAATAAAAACAGCAGAAGAATGGGAAAACAGCCTGAACACTTCCTTAGAAAATGTCCTTAAGGCTCCTGTTAGCCTTGTATCAAATAGTCCATCACCAAGAATGTTTCCATTTAACAAGACTAAATTCACCAATGCGACCATTATTTTTTAAAACATTATTCTGAAACTTCTAGTACAGTCAGAAAAAAATACAAATTTGTAGTCTAAAGGGATCTATAAATATTAATTACTAAGGACATGATTTTCTACCTTTCAAATCCAAGAAAATTATCTAAAAACCTATTAGTTCTTAATAGTAGGTTTAGCATAGGTGAACTTATCGTAAGGAAGAGATCAATCTATCATACATCACCACCAACAACAAAAATTACAAAATTACAAAAATTATAAAATAGAAACATCACGTCCTCCCTCAAATAATGTAAAGACAAAATACCATCCTTACACCCTTTTTACCTTTGGGTAAATTAAACTTGAAAAGGTAGTCTAAAAAATTTTGGGTGGGCACATACAAATATACAATAAATAGTGGAGGGAGTTCTCCCTCACAATCACTAAAATGTTCACAAGCTCTGTTAATAAAGGAGTATGGGAAAAATGGTGAATATAGGGATAGATAAGCACATGAGTGATGAAAGTGTGGCAGTGGCGGCATCATTACTTATTTAATGAACCTCAAACTGGCATTTTAAATAAGCAGGGTGACCAAGTAGATTAATCCATAAATGCCAGTGAAATAAGAGTCTAATAGAATGCATTCCTACATCATGTTTTATACCAAAATAAATCCCTGATGGATTAAAGACTCAGGGTTATTTTCATTATATTTAATCTTTGATCCTCAGAAATTTATTTGCTAATACCAAGTGTTGGTGAGGGCATGCCAATCAAGTGAGAATTCATGCAAAAATTTTACGAAAGCAATTTTACAATATGGACCCAGGGTCTTAAAAGCATCAAAAAATGTGTCTCCTCAGAATCTGAGTTAGATGTAACCTGAAAGCTTCTTCCTTATAGACTAGATTTTATAGTCCCAGAAGGTACTATACAAGCTGCCACAGGAGGGAGGAAGCCAATAATTCTACCTTACTGTGGTGCCTATGTGTTGCAAGATTGACCGTCAGGTATGTCTTAGTCACTGTTTTATTGCTGTGAAGAGACAATGTGACCAAGGCAACCCTAATAAAAGAAAGCTTTTAATTGGGGGCTTGTCTAGTTTTAGAAGGTTAGTTCATTATCAACAAGGCAGGGAGCATGGTGGCAGACAGGTGTGATGCCACAGAAATAGCAGAGAGCTACATCCTGATATCCAAGCAGAAAGAGAGAGAAAACCTGAGACTAGGATGGGCTTTTGAAACCTCAAAGCCCCACCCCATTCCAAACAATTCCTCTAACAAGGCCACACCTACTTCAACAAGGCAATGCTTACATGGATCTGTGTGAGGCATTCTTATTCAAACCACCACAATGCAATAGCGGCACTCATAACTCAGCAGTAATCAACAGCAATATAATTGCAATTAAGGTCCCCTTAACTGGAGAAAAATCATGTCTGAGACTTGAAACCTCCCCAACTTCTTCCAGCTAGTGCGACTATGGATCATAAAGAGGACCTCTGCAACCACTTTACTTAATCAGCTAGCTGCATTATAAATACTTGCCTTTACATACACAAGTAAGTGTTGCTCTCAATCCTCATCAAGGAAACTTCTTTAGAACAGATGGAGATCACCACAAAACAGCACAATTGGTCAAAACATAATGAAAAAACCGACCATGAGGTACTCAGACCCAGGGTATACAACACAACTCCTGCTCCTATAAAGCTCATGGGACATCATGGAAAAGAAAGAGCCTATAAGGAAGTCTGTTCTGGGATTGTGTTTCTCGGAAAACAAAGGGAAGCTACACGCATGATACCTCAATACAGCTACCTAAACACAAGTAAACACAACACTCACAGAGATGGTTTCTTGGCAGGGCAAATTTAATGATGTTCTGCTCCCAGACAAAGAACTATAGGTAACTAACCATCTCTGAGAAAGGAAGAATTGGTCTCTTACAGGGATGAACTCTCTAGGTGGTTATCAAGTTCCAAATGGTCATCCTCAAATCATATACATATAAGTAACGCTAAACAGCCTCAGAGGCTGTATTTAGATATCTATGCATTCATACACACATAACGTAATAACATTAAATAAAAAGATGCAATGAATTTGAGAGGGAATGAGTAACAAATGGTGAGACGGAGAAGGGGGAAAGGGAAAATAATATAATTTTACTTTAATTAAAATATATTTAAAATAAAATAAGTTAAATTGTGACTCCAAAAATCCTCAAAAGTTATGTTAACTGTTTCTCAGACCTCTTGAAAAAACTCTCTTTCTCAAGACCAAACCTTAAAAATGATAGTATTCACAGCATCCAGTGTTCCAGGCAGTGACTTACACTGGTACTAGAATGGTATGCACTGTCTTATTATAGGACAAAATATAGAAGAATTTTAACACATGTATTTCATGGAAGGAAGATATATATTATCCAAACAAATTATGAATCAAAATCCCTCCCCCAAATAAAATAATAAAAATTCGAGCAGAGGCACAAAATTTTAATGGAGATAAAGGAACAAATTTAAAAGCCTTGGCTATAACCCTGTGAAAAATTCTAAATAGGCTCTAGAGGAGAAATACCTTGGACAGCTCAGCATTTAATTTTAATTTTTTTTTTTTTGCTTTTTTTTTTATTTCTTTTTTTTTATTAATTTATTTTGCAATACAATTCAGTTCTACATATCAGCCACGGATTCCCTTGTTCTCCCCCCTCCCGTCCCCCTCACCTTCCCCCCGACCCCCCCCCCCCCCCCATTCCCATCTCCTCCAGGGCAAAGCCTTCCGCACAGACTGGGGTCAACCTGGTAGACTCAGTCCAGGTAGGTCTAGTCCCCTCCTCCCAGGCCGAGCCAAACAATCCTGCATAGGCCCCAGGTTTCAAACAGCCAACTCATGCAATGAGCACAAGATCTGGTCCCACTGCCTGGATGCCTCCCAAACAGATCAAGCCAATCAACTGTCTCATCCATTCAGAGGGCCTGATCCAGTGGGGACCCCTCAGCCATTAGTTCATAGTTCATGTGTTTCCATTCATTTGGCTATTTGTCCCTGTGATTTATCCAACCTTGGTCTCAACAATTCTCGCTCATATAAACCCTCCTCATTCTCGCTAATTGGACTCCCAGAGATCCACCCGGGGCCTAGTCATGGATCTCTGCATCCAGATCCCTCAGTAGTTGGATGAGGTTTCTAGCACAATTAGGGTGTTTGGCCATCCCATCACCAGAGTAGGTCAGTTCGGGCTGTCTCTCGACCACTGCCAGCAGTCTGTTGTGTGGGTATCTTTGTGGATTTCTGTGGGCCTTCTGCTACTCACATCACCAGGGAGGCTACCTGGAAAACAGGACCCCAAGAAAGACACAGGGATCACCCAATGACAGAGAAATGGAATGAGATCTACATGAACAGCCTGGACATGAGTGGCGGTAATGAAAGGCGAGGGTTGAGGGAAAGAGAGCTTGGGGGAGCGGGAGATCCCAGCTGGATCAACAACAGAGAGGGAGAACAAGGAATAGGAGACCATGGTAAATAAAGACCACAGCTCAGCATTTAGATGGGTCTTGTTAGACTTTGTTGGCAAGACTTCAGTGAATATCTCATTGTAAAGTTCTTCTCCATCATTCCCCCAAGAAAGAAGGATGGATATGAGTGTGTATGGAAAGATGGGTAGAACATATTCATGGATGTGTACACAAAACATTCCATTTCATATTTAAACCTCAAGCTGTTTTTATTTTCTACACTATCTCAGAAAGCATTAGCCTGAGACACTTAGAGCCAGGGACTTTTGCCAGACATTTGCATTGTTAATGACGTGGCCAGCATGGTGGTTACAGATTCAAGCTCTATGGAGTCAGCTAGAAATCCCAGAAGATTTGAAATTAACTGTGTGGTATATTTTGATATATTAATGCTTCTAAATAAGTTTTTGAAGTTCATATGAATTGGTTGTCCTTTTGACTAATTTCTTAATGTGTTTGACAGAAGTACAGTGGAAAGTCTTGGTTTTGCATTTACCAGGATTTTTTTTTTAATTTATATATTGACATTTGCTGGATATTTGACCCAGAACTTTTAACCTCTTCCATCCTGAATCAGCCTCATCTTCATAATGATAACATTAATGTCTCCATTTTAGAGTTATTAAGGAAACTATGGAATGATTCATGAAATGTGCCCAATATGAGCTTGCCAAGTAAGAGGGGCTCTGGTTTTTATGAGTGTTTTTATGACTTTCATTATGAACATCTAGAAAATAAAGATAGCACATAGACATGGAAAATGAACTTAGAACTGTAAGATTATGACACAAATTTGTTACGTATTCAGATGGAAAGGGAGCTGTCATGAATGGAGGCATCGAACAACTTGCAGTTATTTCTTTCCAATAAGAAGCTTTTCTTCCTGTACAGGAGGGGATAGGATTAAGATATGGAGACTCATAAAATTCAAGAAGATTCATAATATTGATCCCCAAGGTTTTAAAAGCAGTAAATAATTTCTGGAGGAGGAGTCTTTTTAAGTTCTTCAGTGAGCTCCAGCAATGCTGCTTTCATGGGTCTTCACCCATGATGGGTTGGGATTTTTGGTGACACAAAATGCTTTAAAGGATCCATGCTCCTGTAAGTAACCTCAATAAATTCACTGAACCACCATACTAGAGTTTGGTAGAACTGTTTTTTGGTTTGTCATTTGTGCTTTATGTGTGGCTTGAAAAGATCTTTATTCACATCTGGCCAGGAAACATAATGAAATTCAGAAGCACATTCAAATATAAAACTATCATTAACTGATGTATTCTATTACCCGTTCATTATCATAATTGGCATCATAGTCATCAAATGCTTCTGTGCCTCTAAATATTAACTGTTGCAAGTAAATAAAACAGCTCCTTAAAATTACCCTTCATGTAGCACTGTTATAATCTCTCCTCTTAAGTTTTCTTTTATATATGTAACATAAAAATACAGGAAATGTCAATTATCAAAGGTTCCTTTTCAAGAATTACATATTAGTCTGCCTGCACAGACAACCAATGCTACCACAGAGAGGTTAAGCACATCACAAGAAAACCCATAGAATCAACTAACATGGGCTCATAGGAGCTCACAGAGACTGAACTAACAACCAGGTAGACTGCATGTGACTGGCCTAGGCTCTCGGTATATATGTGACAGTTGTGTAGCTTGGTCCTCTTGTGGGACTCCTAACAGTGGGAGCAGGGGCTGTCTCTGATTCTTCTCTGGCTTTTGGGAACCTATTCCTCATACTGGGTTGCCTTGCCCAACCTTAATACAAGAGGGGTGCTTAGCTTTACTACAACTTGATATTCCATGTTTTGTTGATAACCATAGAAGGCCTGCCCTTTTCAGAATAGAAGCAAAAGAGAAGTGGATGGAGGTGGGGAGAGGGGAAGTGGGGAAGATGGACTGAGATGAGAAGAGGGAGGAAAAAATGTGCTAAGGATGTAACATAAATAAATCTAAAAAAAAAGAAGAAAGAGAAATAATACATTTTCAAAGCACCTGTACTATCAGCTATGTATGACTACACATATACTCAGAGTTTTATTTTAACAAGTAGTATCATATCATACTGCTTTGAAGACTCTGTGGTACCTTTCCTTTCGGCTGTACATTTTGTTTTCATAGCCTCAGAACTTTCAAAATAATACATGCTATACTATTCTATGCAATATGGTGACAGATAGGAATAGCAACTCTAAATACCGTTATAACGAAGCTGGAGTCCAGAAAGCTATTGTAATTTTATTTTATAGAACAGAACAAGATATTCTGTTTACATTTTCACCTGATTCTGAACCCACATTGTCATTCCCTTTTGAAACCATGGAAAACCATGGTTTGTAAAATGCTATGTGAACTTTGAAAATGCTGACTAATACTATAATCATTTATCTTCACAGAGTAGAAACCCTTGACTGGAGAAGGCATTGTTTTATTTTCCTGATATAGTAAGGGAAGTTATTGTGTTTCTGGCAGAAGCTATTGCTATTAATTCTCCAACCTTTATGACCATGAACCACTGCCCTCAAATTTTTTTCTTCCCATTTTCATCAATACAGCTATATATAATCTTGCTTTTGCAATGAGAAAACACAGACCAACAGTGCATTATCAGTGGCAGGCTTATGCAAAATTAAACATTACCTGTTGACTTGAAGAGACCTTTATGCCAGCTCTGAATGTATAATGTTTATTTCATATCGAGCTCATTAATTTAGCTATTTGAAGAAAATCAGAAGCCAATGCGACCATCACATGTCTTCTTTTAGTAACTAATACTTGACAATAAAACTTTCCATTCTTTAACATTAAAAGTCTCTAAAACCTAATAAAAATATCTTTCTGGGCTAGATTCTATAGCTCAATCAGTAGAGCAGTTGCTTAGGATGCATAAAACCCCGGGTCCAATATGCATCTCTGGATGTTATCAGGCATGTCATAGTATTGCTGATTGTAGAGGTATATGCTGGGTGTTTACAGGTTCTTATTCTCACATTCAAGCAACTGAAATAAAGTCACACAAACTGCAAAGTAGCAAGGCAATTTTATTTTTTAAAAAAGTGTAGTATAGACCAGAAATAAATCACTGTCAAGACTGACAGAGGATCCTGTGAGTGTGGGAGTACCCAAGGACTTTGATTATGATTTGGGATTTTCAAGAGAAGAACTTTTGGTGCTAGGGAGCATAATCTGGGTGAGTCTCTATCTTTATTGACAGGATTAGATGATGTAAGAACTTGTTCAATACACATTTGGCTATAATGCACCTAATTTTGATCATGTGTACATACAATTATGCATAGGTCTGAGACTGTATCTGTCTGTTTTTTCATGGTATAACAAAACACCTAAACAGGCCAATTTTCTGTTTTAAAAGTTTTATTTATTTCAGTTTTGGGCGCTAAAATTCCAGATAACATGACATGCCCTGGCAAGGGTCTTGTAGGTGGCAGTGATTGCTGGAGTACCTGTGGGTAAAGGGATCCCATCTCAGTAAAGATGCCAGTCGGAGGAGAGAGTAGGTCCAGACTTGAACTTTGTAGCAAGAGTCCTAGGAGAAATAGCTTAATGAGTTTTAAGGGAATTCCCCTAACTGACTTCCCATTAGACCTCTCAACTGTTCTCTCACAGGCTAGTTACGTAACCTCTAGTTCCAAGGCCCAAGCATATAACACATAGTGGAACCTGAGCCACAGCAACATTTTAAAAGTAGCAACCAACATGATGGGTTGCCATGCTCCAGTAGGTAGGCCCTATACCCATGCACATTTGAGCAGCAGAAATTAGCCTCAATGGGTTAATCCAAGCCTAATCCTCATTTATTTGTACTCCATTGTTTTTGAAGATCTACCTCAGCTATTAAAGAGTGTGTGTGTGTGTGTGTGTGTGTGTGTGTGTGTGTGCATTATTACACATGCATGCATGCATGCATACACTTTTATGTATCTATGTGTCTGTGTATGTGTCTGTTTTTGCGCAGACAAAGACACACACACACACACACACACACACACACACACACACACACACACACGTATTCCCATGCCATGGTCCTTGTTTGGAGGTCAGAGGAGTAGAATCTATTCTTTCCTTCCACCCTCTGGGCTCTGAGTCCCAAACTCAGGTCAAGTGCATGTAATATCTAATCCATCTTGCTGGACTGAATTTCGCTTTTAATATGAGAATAGTCATGCTTCTTTTTGTAAAACTGTTAGAAAGACTACATTTTCTTAACATACTCTCAAGATCAGGCCTCAGTACCTACAATACTCAAATGTAGGTAGCTGCAGTTTCTCTGCCAGTCAGGTCATTCATACTTCCTGGGAACTATGCTCGTTTTACAGTTACTCCTCATTGGCGGTTCAAACAGCTCGACCTATAGTTTAAGTCATATTATTTTATCACCTGAAAGCTATTGAATCTAATGAAAAAAAACAAGAGAATAAGATATTTTCAATAAAATTTGCCTTATTTGAGTACCTCTAAAAAAGTAAAGAAAAAAAAGGCTTTTGTAATTAAGAAATTTAAAGGAACTTTCTTGTCTCTGTGTCTTTTTCTCACATCCTTTTTCTGTTTCTTTTTTCTTCCCCTCTTTTGCCATATTTTCCTTTCCTTTAATTCTATTTCCCCCCTTTCCATTTTCTTTACAAACACGCACACACACACACACACACACACACACACACACACACACACACAAGCACACACTCACACAAATACGTGCATGCCCAGCGTGAAGCATATATATGTATGTTCACAGGCATTTCTGAACTTATTCTGAAGCTATTTTCTTATTCTCTTCTTTACATTTACAGATAATGTGATATGCTTTCAAAAGATTTTTATGCTAAATTTCAAGAATGTCAATTATGTCTTCATTTCTTTAGAAATTAGTGCTTTTTGCATCTTAGAAAATTACGTCTAACGTCTTATAGATTAGACTCATATAAATAGTATTATGTGGAGAGAGGTTGTTGGGGAGATGAGTCACTTGTTCAGATCACTTGCTGATCTTCTGGAAGCCTAGAGTTCAGTCCTCTGCACCCATGTCACATGACAGTTCACAACCATCGGTAACATAAGCTAAATGGGACCCAACGCCCTCTCCTGGCTTCCATGGGCACCTGCACACATGTGGAAAAATCATATTGGCTTTTAATAAGCAATATGCCTGAGAAAATCTTAAGTTAACTCCTGGTAAATTCTGAAAATTAGTATTCCAAATGTTCCTTGGGAATTATTTGGCTAAGCTATTATAATGGCATGGCAGACCTTTAGATTAAGGCTCATACTGTTAAATCCCTAGGGTCTGATGAAGTGCATTTCTAAAGATCTTCTTCCACATATGACAACCCCTTCTCACTCCACTCCTCCTCTCTTTTCTTCTTCCTGTTCTTGCTTAAGCAGCATATGGTATTTCTTTTTGAGTTACACGTACTCCTATTTTTGCCTTAAGGAAGAGTTGTCAGTCTATTTATGGAAAGCAAAGAAGTTTTTTCCCTTTGCTCTTGTTCCCTTCTCAAGTGATATAAAACTCTGAAAATACTTAGGTTAAAAATCTGTTGCTTAAATTTCAGAAACTGTGATGATTAAATAATCAGTTGTGATGATTAAGTAATGTCAGCCCTTTCCTGCCTTCTACTCTATCTGGTTAGAGCTTCAAAACCTGTTGTGAAGCCTGTGAATTTGAGGAATGTCTCCCTCATGGGGGGTTATGACTTAGACGAACAATACTCTGAAAGAAAATCTGAGAACAAAATCTTCCATCTTATTTTTCTGCAAAGGCACAACATCAGGATCTGTAAAATAGGGTACCGGGAGAATGTGGCATCCAAGTCAAGTTGTTCCTCAGCCTCCCAGGCTGTCAGAATCCTAACTGATAGTCACTGACCTCAGCTTGTCCTTGAGCAAAGAGAGCTGCAGGGAGAGAGCCCTGGCAGTGGCAAGAGCCAAGTTTGAAATAAAGAATGCTGCTGTTCCCATCTCTTCAAATTCCAGCTTTCAGAGTACCTGAGAGGCAGCACTGGTCTTCTAAAGAATTAACAGCATTTTTGATAGCATTGTGCCCTTCAAAGAAGGAAGGTGGATTATTTTCTCATTAGTAGATAGCAACAAAGAAGCACATAGACTTTTAAAAATTGAAATTTATTTAAGAAAGATTTTCATGACCTTTTTGGACATGGTTTTCAAATGAATGAACTGAGAATATTTACAAAACTGACAAGTATAAATATATCATATTTTGGTGTATGTTTATAATGTATATTATATATATATGTGTGTGTGCGTGTGTGTGTGTGTGTGTGTGTGTGTGTGTGTGTGTGTGTGTGTGTGTGTGTGTGTGACGCATGTTCATGAGTGTAGATGCCTGCATTTCAATGGCCTTCTCTCAGTTTCTACCTTCCACTTTTGTTGAAACTGAATCTGTGCATTGTTGCCTGCTGGCTCTGTATGCCAAGCTAGCATGCCTGTGAGCTTCCGGTGATTTGCTGTCTCTTCCTCCTGTGTAACACAAGGGCTGAGGTTATAAACATGTGCTATCATGCGTAGTTTTATGTTTATTCTAAGTATTCAAATTCAGATGTTCACTCTTGGACATCAAGTACTTTATGTATTGAGCCATCTCTCTAGGGTGTACATGTACCATAGCAAACGCAAATAAACGTTGGGGACTTACTTTTCACTCATGATTTCTAAGAAGTGGCAACTTTTCCTAGTGGACAGAAAAACACAATCTATTTATATTGTATAGATATCAGTGTTATGGGTGTTTTCTTTCAAACATCAAGTAAGGTAAATCATGAAGGAGGATGTTGGAATGAGCTATGATTGAAGTCAATGATTATCTTTATGTAACCTCTTTTGTTGTTGGTATTATTTTTTGTTGTTTTGAAGAGGATCTGGTTTTAGCCTAGGCTGACTTTGGCCTCATTCTGTAGTCCAGGCTGGTCTTTAACTGATTGGAGCCTCAGTCTTCCAAGTGTAAACCACTTATCAGGCATGAAGGTCCATATTTCTATGAACATTAATTTATCATAGGATAACCTGGTTATGTTTTCAATGAAGTTATACATACAGTTCATATAGTCATATTGGATTTTTACATTATGTATGTCATCCATATACAACAAACATTCTTCCAGCCCCTGATGGGAGATGGTGTTCTGTATGCTGTGAATATGTGTTGCTCTGATTGGTTGATAAATAAAGCTGTTTGGCCAATGGTGAGGCAGAATAGGGTTAGGCAGGACATTCTAACTAAAGAGGAGGAAGGAGAAAGTCAGATCAGAGGAGACACTGCTAGCTGCCACCATGAGAAGCAAGATGTAAAGTACCGATAAGCCACAAGTCACGTAGCAGTGTATAGATTTACAGAAATAGGTTAATTTAAGATATAAGAGCTAGCTAGTAAGAAGCCTGTCATGGCCATAGTTTAAAAATAGTATTAGCCTGTATGTGTTTATTTGGGTCTGAGTGGCTGCAGGACCAGTGGATGAGAGAGAGTTGTCCTGACTGCGGGCCAGGTGGGACACAGGGAAATTTTCAGCTACAAGCCCCCTTGGGTGATCATAGTACAACACAAATATTTTTATTTGATAAATTCAGTTCATTCCATGGGGCAAGTAATAAATATCCAAGACCCATCTGCAAGCTTAGCTCAGCCTCCATGACTCTCTCTCTTTCTCTTTGACTGGTTCTGTACTTTGAATGTATCACACTGGCATGCAGGGACTTTTACATGGCAGATGATGAAGTGGTTAGTGCAGTTCACAAAATTTTTGTATACCATTGGGTTCCATCCCAGTGAGCAAGTTCTGACCAGTACTTTGGTGAGCCTAGCCAGACTGCAGAGTTGGGCATGGCTCATGTTGACAAGAGTAGTGGGCATCAATCTGGCAGAAAATAAATATCCTCTTAACACTATTATTTGTTGAAAATAGAATCAAGGCATAAGAAACCAATAATTCAAGAAGTCAGGCTAAACTTCACATGCATTTTAGTTACAAAACTGTTTTTAAAACAGGACTAATCAATTAAATTCACATGAAATAGCCTTTAAAATTATCAAATCAGTTCTTTTATATTTACCCTTAAGTCACACATTAGCCAGTTTTTGGAAGTGATTAAGTATGTATATGGATCCAGAAATCTTCATTTTAAGTGGTAAAGTGGGAACTGAGCAAGAAGTGTGCTATTGAATGAGTTCGTCCAAACTATAGTCAGTTGTTTATGGATTCAAATATTATTGCTCAATATGTGCAAATGCAGTATAAATTACTCTAGTGTGCAGACAATATGAAACCACAAATTTACTTTTCCTCACCACAGCATTAAATGTCAAGGTGTCAAGTTGTCCCTTCAGGTTTCATTGGCAAGCATAAATTATTGCTAATAGAGTACACCAGTGAAATTTCTGAATAACAGATGACTTTGGAAAGCATCACTTCCAGAAGGAGATATAGGACACTTGAGATAATTTATGATACAAATATTTTCAAAAGCTAGTCTGCTCAGAAGGTTGATTCCTAAATGTAAAATAAATAACTGATGAAGTTCTGTACATTTAACTCATCTCTTGCAATTTCTGTCAAATATATCCCTCAGGAAGTCACAGCTCTGGTTGTAAATCTTCAGCCCAAAGAGCCCCAGAGAGTATAGAGGAAAATTCAACTTCACAGGAAGCTAACATTCCTGGTTTTATGGATTCCAATGTTATTGTTTCATATAATATTCAATATTTGTTTCACATTCTTCAATATCCAGAGCTAGGATAAGATAGAATCCCTAACATCCTGAGTGTATTTCCTTACCCTTGTCTTCCCTGTTTACTTTGAAGAGTCTACAGAAGACATGAATATAGGCAGAAAATATCTCTGTCAGTTTGGAGTTAAACATTTTTTAAAACATACCTAACAAACTTATTAACGTTTGAAGCATATTCTAATGGTAAATTATTTGTGGAAGCTTAGAGGCAATTTTAGTTTTAAAGTTTAAACAACAAAAATCCCCCAAGTCATCAACTGGGTTCATGTGTAGTAAGAACTGGACTAACAGAATTTAGGGGGAGCTAAGAGAGTCATACAAACCTGCACTGTTCTCTGAATTGGTAATTTCCTCCACAGGATTTCACATTATGGAAAAACAATTCAAATAATGAACTCTCAAATACATGAGTATAAATGTTTTAAAATATTAACTATGAAATTATAGCCCTGCATTAATTAACAATGGAAATATGATGTGAGAAGTATTTCAGTATGTAACAAAAAATGTATGTGTACAACCTAAGACAGCTATGACATCACTAGCAGATACTCACAAGTAGTTGGTCTGCTCACTGACCAACTACTGGTATGAGATGCATAACTCTATTTCCTAATATTCATGGCTAGAAAAACCTAGGATACTGAAAGCAAATGCTTAGCAAAGTCCTTTTGGATTTCTTAATATCTACTTATTTGTTATAGGTGCTAATTTTTCAGTTTCTCATTCACTTAGCCCATGGATATTCATAAAATAAACAACTTGGTACTTCTCCATAATATCCAAAACCCTTAAAATTGAGAGTATCACACCGCCAGTTTGAAATTTGGCACAGAAATATGTGCTTTAGCTAACAGACCAGGTAATACGGACCATACATGATGTAGAGTAGCCTGAAGTCTTGGCAGTGAATTTATAAGCAAATCAATATATAAGATAAATTCAAAGTACTTTATCATCCTAGGACTTCAAAATTGAGCTATCAATTGACTGGTGTGTCGCTAATATTTGTTAACAGAACAAACTAATTTAAGGGCATTTCACGTTTCTCTCTCCATAGGCTGTGGAAACTTGTCCCTATGTGTACTGGACCCTGAGTTTGATTCCTAGAATTGAAAATTCAACATCTTCTCAAATGTTTTAATGTCCAACTCCCGAGAAACAGGCTTCTCAGTTCTGCCACCTAACAGATACACAACTTTGCTTAGGCATCCTGATCTTTGAGACTGTTTTATATTCTGTTTTCCAAATTATAAAACCAATAACAACTAATTTAAAGGGTTGTTTTGAGGGATAAAATAAATTGTGAAGTTTTACTCTGGTCAGTAGAAGTTTATCTCTCTAGAATTGCTTTATGCGCACTGTAGTTTATTAGTATCTCCCTATTGTAGATAAATGTGCCCCGTTTGTCTGTTTTTCTTAGTCAAGGTACATCATATTTGGCCAATTGGCTCTACCAGCTTCCACATCCTCTTCCTTCTGGAGGTTCAGATGACTGTAGCTTGCTTCTGTAGGTTCAGGTGAATGTGGCTTGTTAATAGGTGAGGCTTGCTCACTGTAATTCCTGACTCTGATCTTATTCTCTTGTCATCCAGCTGCTCTTACTAAAATCCAAGGCTAGTGAGATATCACTTTGATGCCCTAAATCAGAAATGCCTCCCTAATACACGCCAAAAAGAAGGCAGCCCTGCAGTTGGGTCTCCCTTGTTGTTCCTCATTGTACATGACCGACTTCTGGCTATCCAGCCAAGCAGATATTGCAGATTGCATGAATCCTACCTCCTCCCCACTTCTCACATCCCTTAGGATAAACTTCAAAGTTTGCATATGTTTCAGGTCTCATAGAAGACTTTATTTCTTTTTACATGTTTTCCTCCTGGAACCAGAGTTACGGATGTCTGTGAGCCGCCATTCTGGGTGCTGGGGCCAGAGTCAGGTTCCTCTGGAAAATGAGGCAGTGCTTTTAACCATGGAGCAATCTCTCCAGACTGACAACTATTTCTTGAAAGCAATCACCTTGTTTGCCACAGTGTAGGAGAAAGAAATCTGTATTTAACATCTAAACATGACTAAAGAGGGAAACCACAGAAAAGTGAAGGCTTATGGGAAATCATAAGACCACCAAGTTTCAGATACTGCATAGACATTTCCAGAAAGAACATCAGCATTGATGGTTTGGGAACACTCTTCTTTCCATGGCAGATGTGGGCACATCTGAGAGGCATCATAGGCTCTCAACTGCACAGTGTATTAGAAGGTCTCTTCAGCCATCCAGTAGCAGACAGTGGCATCTTCAGCATTTTTATTCCATTTTTTGTGTATGTTAACAATAAAATTATGTATACTATAAAAGTCTGGAAAGGGAGCAATCTTAGCATTTCAGGAATTTGGATCATAATCATACTTTAAGGAAAATATTTTTGTTTTAAAACAAAGCCAAAGTTTTTCTTAATTCATTGAACTTCAAAAGTAATAATTTTAATTTTCTATAGATGTATTGTACACATATTTTTGTTTTCCTTAGAAAAATAATCCTAGTTTATTGGTTGTATTTCTTGCATCATTGGAGAGACTAATTTCACAAAAATGCAATAATTTGGCTCCAAAGATAAATTGTTGAACTGTTATGAAGATATGTGCCACAGCAATCATGGATCTTCATCCACTTCCAGTTGTATTTGAAACACAATTTTAAGGCTTTCTTTGATTTTTTTTTTCAATTTTACTTAAGGTAGTTTATTTAGAAATTTTTATTCTGGCCATGATAAAAGATATTCTTCTTTGCAAAAAAACTTAAATACAGAGTTTGCATCTCTGTGTTTGGAGATTATTTTATACCTTGCTAAGAAGCTAAATAGATTAATGGGCAGGAAAGAAACTGTTGAGCTTATTTAAATCCTTTCAGAATTACTGCTAAGATAAATACCTGATTATTGTGATAAAGAAACTCATCAATGAGATTTTACTAATATTATGGAGATACAACATGGAAATTGAATTAGCACTTTGAGGCTAGGTTTTCCTACAATCTTATTTTAGGAAAAGGAGGATTCTCGGCTGTAGGTAGAGTTTTCCTGCCTGGCCCACAGTCAGGACAAATCTCTCTCACCTGCCAGTCCCACAGACGCTCAGACCCGACCAAGTAAACACAGAGACTTATATTGCTTACAAACTGTATGGCCGTGGCAGGCTTCTTGCTAACTGTTCTTACAGCTTAAATTAATCCATTTCCATTAATCTATACCCTGCCACATGGCTTGTGGCTTACCGGCATCTTCACATGCTGTTTGTCATCATGGCGGCTGGCAGTGTCTCTCTGACTCAGCCTTCCACTTCCCAGCTTTATTCTCCTCCTTGTCCCGCCTACACTTCCTGCCTAGCCAATGGCCAATCAGTGTTTTATTTATTGACTAATCAGCAACACATTTGCCATACAGAACATCCAACAGGACTTCCCCCATTTTTTTTTTCAAAAAGAAAGGTTTTAACCTTAACAAAGTAAAATTACATATAATTTGGGAATTTGGGCGTAGCTTCTCTTACTACTTCCTGCTGGAGGGGGGCGCTGTATCTTATGGGGACACAAAGAAAATTTTAGGATCATGGAGTAGTCCGTGAGGCTGTATCATCTGAGCCAGTTGCCTTGAAACCATTCTGGATGTTGGATCATCTGGACCATGGTGTCATTGGAGACCTTTCAGGGGGTCTTGGCTGGTCAAACCTGATGTATCTTAATCTGGAACAAATCCATAGCCTCTGGCTTTCTGTGGAAACAAAAGCAGAGTCTCCTTTCCAAAGCAACATATCCTTATATTCAAATTTTGAAGTCAAGGTACCTTTAAAATATACATATTGGTTTAACTCAAGATCTTTTATGATCAAATGTTTTTCTGTAGTTAAAAATCCCAAAGACAACACAATCCAGATTCTCTGTGTAATATTCATCTTTACGTGGCTTATTTTTTATATTAATTTTACTGTCTCTTTAAAGACTATTTTTTAAAACTATGTATTTGTTTCTATAACTGTATATACCACCTTTTTTTGTCTCTTTCAAGCCTACGTACATTTTTACACACATTGTAAACTCTTACATCTGAATCTGTCTTTTTGTGAATCTATTGCCTTAAACTGCAGCAGCTGTGGCTGCTGGCTCTGCCCACCTCAGCTTCCCAACATGACTACATTTACCACCAGCTCTGGGAGCTATCGTGGGTCTATGCTTTCATCCAAGCAGCATGTAGCCCAGAAACCTCTTTTCTTTTTTTTTTTTTTACTAGCAAAGGCTAAATCCACCAAGCAGCTTAATGTGCCACTTGCAGAGGCCTCATTCCCGCCATACGGCAGCAGGTCGAGCGTGCACGATAGGAACCCACAAGTAGCTCAAACCAGCAGCTGCCGCTCATTTGAGAGAGACAATTAGGAACTGTTTTTAGCTCCATTTTAGAATCTTTTTTCTCAGTTTTTAGGTGGAAACTCTTGCCACCACGTTGGACGCCATTTGTAGGTAGAGTTTTCCTGCCTGGCCCACAGTCAGGACAAATCTCTCTCACCTGCCAGTCCCACAGACGCTCAGACCCAACCAAGTAAACACAGAGACTTATATTGCTTACAAACTGTATGGCCGTGGCAGGCTTCTTGCTAACTGTTCTTACAGCTTAAATTAATCCATTTCCATTAATCTATACCTTGCCACATGGCTTGTGGCTTACCGGCATCTTCACATGCTGATTCTCATCATGGCGGCTGGCAGTGTCTCTCTGACTCAGCCATCCACTTCCCAGCTTTATTCTCCTCCTTGTCCCGCCTACACTTCCTGCCTAGCCAATGGCCAATCAGTGTTTTATTTATTGACTAATCAGCAACACATTTGCCATACAGAACATCCAACAGGACTCGGCCAATATCAGACAAATGTCTTTGTGTATCTTTTTATTGTGCCATGGATGTTGTGAAAATTAAATTTCCTAAATTCATGTGTTGCTAGTTCAGTGTTTTTGAAAAGGTAAAAAAAAAAAGAGATTAAACTATTCTTAATTTTTACAATTAAGATAAAGAAAAAACCTCTTTACACATAAGAAAATGCAGAAAAAATGAGCTTCAGAAATATTTTTTAATTTTATAATTTAATTTAATTCTACATATCAGCCACTGATTCCCTTGTTCTCCCCCCTCCCGCTCCTCCCCGCCTTCTCCCCAGCCCACTCCCCATTCCCATCTATCCCAGGGCAAAGACTCCCTTGAGGATTGAGTTCAACTAGGTAGATTCAGTCCAGGCAGGTCCAGTCCCCTCCTCCCAGGCTGAGCCAAGTGTCCCTGTATAAGCCCAAGGTTTCAAACAGCCAACTCATGCACTGAGTACAGGACCCAGTCCCACTGCCTGGATGCCTCCCAAACAGATCAAATGGATGGATCTAGAAAAAATCATCCTGAGTGAGGTAACCCAGACTCAGAAAGACAAACATGGTATGTACTCACTCATAGGAGGATACTAGATGTAAAACAAAGATGACTAGACTGCAACTCACAACTCCAGGGAGGCTACCTAGAAAACAGGACCCTAAGAAAGACACAGGGATCACCCAGTGACAGAAAAATGGATGAAACCTACATGAACAACATGGATGTGAGTGGGGGTAATGAAGGGCAAGCGTCGAGAGAAAGAGAACTTAGGGGAGCAGGAGATCCCAGCTGGATCAAGAACAGAGAGGAAGATCAAGGTATACTTAGCACCTCTTAGTGAGTATTTTTTTCTGAATTTCTTAACAAGGAAAATTGTAATTATAACTATCTAATCTTCAACTCCGTCAGAGACCTGAGAAGGAAACAATATTACCTAGTAAAACAGGAAGTGCAAACAAGCGACTTCCAAAAAATGAGTTATGACAGAAACAGCTAGCTGCCTGAACAGTCACCTGAGGTTTCTCTGCAATGTTGGGGCATCATCTTTGGCCTACAGACTTAGTGTATCTGACAGACTCATTTGTGAAAAAGGATGTACACAAGGCCTAAGGTCGACCTCACATTTGGTGCGAGTGTTCCATGTACAAGATAAACTTGAATTCTGCCAGTGTCCTGTCATGATTCAGTATTTTAAATTCTGGAAATTGCTAGTGTTTTTGGAATTTGGCTTCCCATGCTTTTCAGCTTGTGGGTGTCTTCATCTCCTTTATTAAATGCCATTGAAAGATTAGACTCCATCAGCCTAGTTAGTCTTCAAGAATAACTGTTTCAGCTACTGTTCCATTGTATTCTAGAAACCATTGTCCACTGCCTGTTCAACAGCCTTCAAAGAAAGGGGCACTGTACCTTTTCCAGATTGCAAAGCATTCAGTGATGGTGCCATATTGTCCTGGCATCAGAGGACGCCTGTTGCCAAAGTTGCAACCATACTTGTCTTGGCAAGGATCGGTAGTCCTTAGTTTTGTGTCCTGTTTGTCCATTTTGGATAGCATATTGTCAGCAGTTGATGTGAGGGCACTTTGTTGTCCAGTGGCTAACTTTTGCAGTGAAAGTTAACTCCATATGCAGTTTCTTTAATGCCCATATCTTTTCTGAAGTAGATTGGTGCTGCCAGGAGCAGACGTGTCTCATAGTCATAAAAAAAGAAAAAAGATCTGTTATTAAAACATTTTAAATGCCATATTCTATAGATCTCTAAAGGGTTTAAAGATGACCTGTCAATCTAAAATATATCTCTGCTTGACCTTTGAAACATACCTAATATGACTACAAGTTCGATTGTAATGTCTAACTACTAACTTTCAATTCTTTATATCCTAATAGTTGGTAATAATAACATTCAGGGATTAGCAAATTGCATTACATTGTTAGATGAACTGTATAGGTACAATATACTGAACAAGTTTAGAAATATACATACAGCATTTACTAACAATATCAATCTCAATATATATAATTTGTATACAATATATAAAAATCCAATCCAATGTAAAGTATTTAAAACTAGTAGTTGTTTTTTAAAAGTAGATTCAATAATCTACCTTTTTATGTGTATCATATCTATATCCTCTCTTTTTCCTTCTCAGAGTAGATTCAATAATTACCCTTTGTTCTATTATTTCTATATCTCTATTTTTTGCAAAGTAGATTCAATAATCTACCCCTTATCTATATCCTCTTTTCTTTCTTTTGATTTTAAACAAAAAGGAGAAATGTGGTTGAAATATTGTGCACCCCAATAAACTTATCTGGGTGTCAGAGAACAGAACAGCCACTATATTAAATGTAAAGCTCAGGCAGTGGTAGCACATGCCTTTAATCCTAGCCTTCTGGAGGTAGAGATCCATCCAGATCTCTGTGAGTTCAAAGCCATACTGGAAACAACCAGGCATGGTAACACACACCTTTAATCCCAGCACTTGAGATCTCATGTCTTGCTTGGGAAAGACATGTTCCTTTAATCCCAGGAAGTTATGGCAGGAAGCAGAAAGGTATATTAAGGCACAAGGACCAGGAACTAGAGCCTGGTTAAACTTTTAGGCTTTTTAGCAGCAGTATAGCTGAGATCCATTCAGATGAGGACTCAGAGGCTTTCAGTTTGAGGAAACAAGATCAGCTGAGGAATTGGCAAGGTGAGGCTAGCTGTGGCTGGTTCTGCTTCTTTGATCTTTCAGCGTTCTCCCCAATACCTGGCTCCGGATTTGTTTTTATTAATAAGATCTTTTAAGATTCGTGTTACTGTGGGCCTCTCTAGCACTTTGCTTCTTCCTATTCTCATGTGGTCTTCATTTATCATGGTCTCCTATTCCTTGTTCTCCCTCTCTGTTCTTGATGCAGCTGGGATCTCCCGCTCCCCCAAGCTCTCTTTTCTTCTACCCTTGCCCTTCATTTCCCCCACTCATGTCCAGGCTGTTCATGAAGATCTCATCCATTTCTCTGTCATTGGGCGATCCCCATGTCTTTCTTGGGGTCCTGTTTTCCAGGTAGCCTCCCTGGTGATGTGAGTAGCAGTCCAGTCATCCTTGTTCCATATCTAGTATCCTCCTATGAGTGAGTACATACCATGTTTGTCTTTCTGAGTCTGGGTTACCTCACTCAGGATGATTTTTTCTAGATCCATCCATTTGCCTGCAAACCTCTGACCTACTCTGGTGATGGGATGGCCAAACACCCTAATTGTCATGCTAGAAACCCCATCCAGTGACTGAGGGATCTGGATGCAGAGATCCATGGCTAGGCCCTGGGTGGAGCTCCGGGAGTCCAATTAGCAAAAAAGAGGAGGGTTTATATGAGCGAGAATTGTTGAGACCAAGGTTGGATAAAGCACAGGGACAAATAGCCAAATGAATGGAAACACATGAACTATGAACCAATAGCTGAGGGACCCCCAACTGGATCAGGCCCTCTGAATGGGTGAGACAGTTGATTGGCTTGATCTGTTTGGAAGGCAACCAGGCAGTGGGACCGGGTCCTGTGCTCATTGCATGAGTTGGCTGTTTGAAACCTGGGGCTTATGCAGGGTCGCTTGGCTTGGCCTGGGTGGAGGGGACCAGACCTGCCTGGACTGAGTCTACCAGGTTGATCTCAGTCCTCGGGGGAGGCTTTGCCATGGAGGAGGTGGGAATGGGGGGTGTGCTGGGGGAAGGGGAGGGGGGCGGGAGGCGGGAGAACAAGGGAATCCGTGGCTGATATGTAGAACTTAATTGTATTGTAAAATAAAATGAAATAAAATACAATTAAAAAATTAAAAAAAAGATTCGTGTTATATCCAAGTGTCATCGCAAACACACACACACACACACACACACATACACACACACACACACACACACACACACCATGAATAACCAAGACAATAAGTCTCTGCCATAAACCAGGACTCCACTGCAGTACTCCCAGAAACCAGTACTGCAGTACTCTGCTGAGAGAGCAACTTAGCTGAAGCACAAGATATGAACTTCAAGTAGCAATTATAAATTTGTTCGAGGAACCCTAAAAGCACAGGAATAAATACCTGAATTAATATTATAAAACCACCAATAGTTGAATTAAATAATGAAAATATAAAAATATGAAAAGAGAATTTAATGAAAAGATGGAACCTCGGAAGAAAAGCCAAACTAAAATACAACAGGAAATGGAAATCTCTGGAAGCCAAGCACAAAGCTCAAAAGAAATATTAGTTCTCGAAGAAAATGCTAAATCAAACAGAAAAAAATAAAAGTCAAGAATAAAACATCCATAAAATCTGGAACACTGTGAGAAAAACAATTCTATATCCTGTACATAATAGCTATAGAAGAAGAAACCTAGGCCAAAGGCACAGAAAATATTTTCAACAAAATCATAAAAGGTACTTATGGAGAGGCATGAGGCATACAGAATACTGAATAGGCAGGAACAGAAAAGAAAGAACTCATGACACATAATAATCAAAACATTAAATGTGCAGAATGGAAAAAGGATATTGAAAGCTGAGAGAGAGAAGACCAAGTCACTTATAAAGGCTAGCATATCAGAACAACACCTTACTTACAAATCCAGAAAGGTCTAGACTTGTGGTCCACAAGTTCTGAAGACCAGAGATGCCAGCTTAGAGTACTATATCCAGAAAATGATCACTAATAATTGAAATGCAAAGAGGTATACTTTATGATTTAAAAATTTAAGGAATTTATGTCCATTAAGGTACTTCTACAGGGAGTACTAAAAGGAATCCTTTAGTATAAAGGGAAAATTAAGCACAACAATACACAAAAAGAAACAAATAGTCCCATAATAGTTAGCTGAAAGAGATTTAAGAGAGCAACACCACATCAAAGTAGCAGGAAGTAATAAACACTCATAACACTCAATATTAATATCTCAATTGTCCAAAATAGGGCACCAAATAACATTTTGGATTAGGAAATAAGAACCATTTTCTACTGATTCCAGAATACACAATTTGTCAACTAAGAAAGATAACACCTTAGGGTTAAAAGATGAAAAAGGTGTCCTGATGTATGTACACAAACACACAAAAAATAATACAAAGAATCATTAAGTCTAAGAGTTGGTCCTTTGAAAATAAATTAACCAGATCAGCAAACATTTAGCCATATGAACAAAAGAAAGAAAGAGGATCCAAACTAATAGAATTGCAGTTGAAAAGGCAGAGCTGTTCTTAGAGCCCAGTCCCTACTGATACACCTACAATACTACGCCAGAACTCAAGCAAGGCTCCGGGAGGCAGAAGAGGGAGGGAGGATGTAAGAGCCAGAATAGCGGAGTTGGCTGTGAGACTGAGGCTCCTAGAAATGCCAGAAGCTACACCCATGAATTCTCATCAACATGACTGCCAAAACATGACCTCCACAAGGAAAACACCAACAAACACGCTCATATAGACAAGGCAAAGCTCACACAACCTCAGTCCTGCTCAGTGCACTACAGGCAACTAAGCAATACTGAAATCAGAAGAAATAGTCCTCCCCGGAAAAGAGCACACCAAATGGTTATACATGATTTATTTATGAATTTATTTATTTTTATTCATTTATTTTACATCCAGACTGCAGTTTCCTCTCCATCCTCTCCTCCCACCCTCTCCTCTGACCTCCCCTCTGCCTATTCCTGAATCCACTTCTTTTCTGTTTCTGTTCAGAAAGGGGCAGGCCTCCCATGGGTGTCAACAAAGTGTGGTGTATCAAGTTGAGATAGGACTAACTTCCTCCCCTCATATTAAGGCTTGGTAAGGCAACCAGTATGAATAGGTTCCCAAAAGCCTGCAAAAGCATCAGGGACAAGCAGCTATGTTTATAGTGATAATAATGAGAGAACTGTGAGAGGACAATGTGAAGTTGGTTGGGGAGTGACATGGGTGAGGATCTGGAGGCAGTTAAACGAGGAAGATGAATATGGTCAAAATGCATTGTATGAACTTCTCAAAAACTAAATAAAAATAATATTTTTAAGTTTTTCAACATTTGTTTGTTATTTTTCAAAAGATATTCAGTAGGCATCACTTGGAGTCAAGAAATATTCTCAGAAATAAGTTTATGTAGCAAATGGAAACCTACAATTAAAGAGAATATTGTGCTTTTGTAGATTAAATTCCAAGGGAAGTAAGAAAATAATAAGTAAGTTATGAATACCACCTTGGGGCAGAATGAGGATGAGTGATGCCAATGTTAATTCATCACAGTCATGGCTGTTGAAACAGAAAATGGCAATATTGTCAGTAACAGAGTACAGCACAGTATTCAGGATTTTTATTACACAAAGCATAGGATTGGATGCATAGATCAATAGCAATTATTCCATAGAAGAGCTGGGAAAATGTGCATGTACTGACCCTCTTATGCATATTAATCTATTGATATAATTATAAAAATACACACAAATAATACTGTCAATTACTACAATTTATTTCACATTTGTTTGCTTTTCGATGAACAAAAATGGCTAGTATTGCAGAGCAGATAATAAAAACACAAATATACCCTTAGCTGACTTTAATCAAAAGCATGAAAATTGGGTCTCACGTGATCCTTCAGGTTGTTATAGCATATATATATATATATATATATATATATATATATATATATATATATATATACACAGTTCTAGCAGAGGGCCTAAATTCAATTCCTTATACTCACATCAGGCTTAACTACCTGTATATGTAGTTTCAGAGGCTCTGATACCTTTGTTCTCACAGGGCAGCTGCACTCACATGAACATTCCCACACACAGATGCACACATACATGCACATAATTAAAAATAATAAGAAACCAGTTTTAAAAGGAAGGAATTTAAAAAAATACAGTCAACATATATTGTTAAATATCATTTAAAAGTAAGAGGATGTCAGTTCAAGAGTTTAAAGATATGGGTGAGATGGGCTTGAAAGACAGGCATAACAACATAATTTAATATCTAGAGCATTCACTTCATTATTACAGGTTTGGCCATATTTGGTTTAAAAAAAGACAAAAAGTGGAAAATAACATTTTGTTAAACATATGGAGAATGTGTTTTTATCATTAGCATTTAATACTAACGGAATGAGTTCTTTGTGAAGAAGGAGGACATCTACTTATGGACAGTCTCATAGAAAGCCCAGGATTTCCTGTTGGTGGTTTATAAAGATATGGCTTTATCTGGATTGATTAGACTAGCACTTCTCCTATGTGACTGAGCTCTGTATTTGAATATAGCTTCTGCCTGTATATTTCAGAACATGAAGTGCTACTTCGCTCAGAGTTTAAGATGTAGTATTATTTACTTTAGGAGTAATGCCTTGATTTCATAACAACATGCTCTTGTAAATGACAAAACATTATCCAGGGTCAATGTTTTTTCCTGTGCTATTATTTCTTAAATGGATATATGAAAATAAAAATGCTTAAAAAATAAATAAAGCAACATTTTTATCCTCTACTTATTTTTGTTTGTCTGCTCAAACCCATTAAGGACATAATTTTCCTTTCTGGTATACTGCTTGTTTGATAAGTTTAATAATGAGGCAGCTCCTTGGTTGTAAAAGAGGATTTGATCAAACAATCTGCACAAAACATCCTGGAAAAGGAAAGTCTTCAAAATCAAGAGGTAAAAGACATCAAGCTTCTGCAGGAAAATATTCTATCCAGAGAAAGAAGATTGTGGCCATTTATTGTAGCAATCATAAAATGCTGTAAAGATGGGAAAGTTATCGGTCCATTTTAATCAGGTTACTCAAACAGAACAGCTGCAAGCAGAGATTGCTGTTTAGGCTGAAAATGGGAAAGATTCCCTTATAAAATACAATGCTGTGAGGTCATATGTGAAAAAATAGGTCCTTTCTCTGCTGTTCTTCATAACAAAGCATAAAAGCATGTGTGAACCAATTCAGAGCCTAACTGAGTATTGAACATCACAAATAATGGCCCAAATGTACTTTCAAGGACAAAGGTGGGTAAAAGAAATCAATTTCACCACAAAATTTGCCTTTTCATACATTTATTTTCTTTGAATTATTATTCCCATATTAAGATTATGAAAACCAGACACCTGAATGAGAGTTCATGTAAACTAAAACACCAACATGTAGGTTCTAAATTGCCTACAAACAAAAGATATTTATGAAACAACTGATATGGCTTATTCATTTAAATAAAGAAGTTTCTAATATTCTTCAATTCTCCATTAGTGAGAAGAAATATATGAATTGTCCAATATTGATTTGTGGGATTTTTTTTCCCTTTAAAGAGGTACTCAAAAAAATAAGACTAAGACACAAGAATTCCTACATCATGATTTAATTAACATCATTCTAATGAACTGACTTGTAACCTGTAGTTTTCCTTTACTAACATCAGATAATGCCTAGGTTTCACTACGGAGGAGTGTGGAAATTTTAGCTACAATAAGCTATATCATTCCTTTTTAGGAAGTTAAAATAAAAGATACTTCATTTACTTTCTAATCTATGCGATAAATGAGAAAAATCAAAATTAGCAGCTGAAAGGCTGGGGCTCATAAGCACCTGCTGTCCCTCTTCTTGTTCCAGGGGAATTTCCAGTCTTCCTGAGTCAAAGGATGGACACTTTTCATAGAAAGGATGTTATTGGTGCATAGTATATTTGCCTCAGAGTTGTGTTTCACAGACCAGAAACTTGGCTGGCAGAATTTGCTAGCCTTTCCAATACAACACTAGATTCCAGCTCTGACTAAGGAATGTTCAGGGGTGATCAGGGTCACATGTGTCATTTTTCTTTTTCTTCAATACTATCTTTTCATTTTATTTTACTTTCAGACAATAATTCTTTGAACGTTTCAAGCTTAAACAGCAAAAAATAAAGGAAAATTTTGGAGAGTTTTCGTAGGTTAACATGAACTGTAATTACTTAGCTTCTTTTAGGTTTGTCCTTTTTGTATTCTGGAGAACATAGATCACAGGAGAGAGAAGAGCATGACTAGGAGGGTCTGGATCAATACATATGTACCCTGTTCTGAAGTGCAGAAACAAGGATGTTGCACAGTGGTTAGGGAAAGCAGGTATGTACGTGGCTGGGACAAGTAGGCTCTAGTCTTTTGCACATATTTAGAACTAAAGAGAGAAATTCCCTCTTGTGGCTTGAGCCTCAACTTGGCCCAGTCATTGGTGGGCCATTCCCACAAGCTCTGTGCCCCCATTATCCCAGCACATCTTGTAAGCAGAACAGACTGTAGGTCAAAGGTTTTGTGCCTATATTGGTGTTCCAGTCCAACCTTGAAAAGCCCTGCTAGTTTAGAGAAGATGGCTGGTTCAGGTTCCATATTTCTCATTACTAGACGTCTTTTCTAGGGTCACGCTTTTAGAGTCCAAGGAGTTTCAACTGCACTAGGTTTTCACAAACCCTATAATTGCCCCCCTAATTCCAGTCTTCTCTCCCAGGACTCTCTCCCTCCATCCATCCCCTCCTCTCCCATGCCTGATCCTTCTTGCTTCCACCACCATCTGCCCCCAGTCAACTCATAAAATCTATGCTATGTCTCCTTCCCAGGGATATCTATGTGTCCACCTTTGAGCCCTTCTTGTTACTTAGCTTCTTTTGTGGATTGTAGCATGATTATACTTTAAAATAGCTAATGTCCACTTAAAAGCCAGTACAAACCTTGTTTTTCTGCCTGGATGGACAGCTCAGTGACCCAGGAGAGAATCAAACTGGAGAAAAAAAATCAATGAAATGATTGCTAACAATATTCTCCTATACTCATAGATAGGTACTTAGCCCAATCATCATCTTTTCCCTGATCTTGGGAACCTTTTCTTCTTACTGGGTTGCCTTGTCCAGCCTTGATAAGAGGGTTTCTGCCTAGTCTTATTTTAACTTGTTATGCCATATTCAGTTTATATCCCTGGGAGGCCTGCGCTTTTCTGAAGGGAAAGAGAGGTGGAAAGGATCTGGGGGTGAGGGAAAGATGAGGTGGGGCTGGGAGAATGGAGGGAGGGGATTCCGAGGTCAGGATAAAATGTATGAAAGAAGAATAAAAAAGAAAGAAAAGACGTTGCTCTTTTTGTTAGGGTTCCTTGTAATCATTTCTCATTGCCAATGTCAGCATCACCAACCACCCTTTATGAATTAGACATCAGTTGTAGCACTTTGCAAGATGGACCCTGCACCTCACCGGGTAACACAGTAAAGATGAACTTGTTGGCCGAGATGTGGGTGAGCCAGTCCTGACATTACAAGCATGGGAGGGCTGTCCCAACTACTCATCCATCACTTGGCAGAATGATATGGGCAGAGGAGAGATCCCCCACCCATCGTGCTCATCAACACCTGAAGCAGTTGTAAGAGCTGGCCCTGAGATCATTAAGAGTGGGAGAGCTGTTCCTGCCCCTCATCAGCTGCAGCATTCTAAGGAGTGGCACCTATACCTCGCCTGGGCAACACAGTAGAGCTGGCTCTGATGGTGTAGGTGTGGAAGAATTGACTTTCAGGATGCAAAAGCAGGAGAAATGCCCCCTTGCTCATCACTGCAAGGGGAGAAGTAGCCAGGACAATGTTGGAGAGTTCCCCCTGATGGTGAAGACAGAGGAGAGCTGATGGGCTGACCAACCCTGCAACTACCCGGGCCCCAAGACCCAGGGTCATGCTTTGGTCATCCCCAAATTCAACCACATCTGTGATCATCTGGAGCTCGGGGGTAGGGTGTCGGTCCTACAGAGGCAGGGATTCAGGATCTCCAAGACACAGGGCAGCATCGTGATATCCAGGAAGAGTCCCAGTGAGGGTCCAGCATGGATGGTGTAGCAGAGACCAGAGGCCTCAAACCAGATCAATGATTCATTGGAATAACGCCTGAATGTAAAAATGTATGGATAAAGGAGGTTACTGCATGACTCACTATATCAAACTGTAGCTTTCATGACAAAATTCTCCTTTTCTTCCTTTTTCCCCTTTTTTTTCCTCTTAAATTTTATTTTCTTATATAATTTGTTTTGGTGTGTGGGAGGGAGATGGGTGAGATCAGGAGACATGACATAGAGACAGGATGTGAAAGACACAAAGAATAAATAAAAAGAAAGTTTTTAAAAAGCTGAAAAATTAGTGTCACAACTTAGCAAACAGAGTCAGTATTGCAGTTCTTCTGTATATGTAAATGTGTGTGTATGTGTGTGTGTGTGTGTGTGTGTGTGTGTGTATGCTTGAATTGACAACCATAAAAAACAAGGTTTGAAATAAACTAAGACATCAAACAATATTAAATATGATTGTTTTTAAATGCAAGCATGGAGATTTCCTCTTTAGACACTATCTGGCAAAACATGTTACTTTTTACCAAGCAAATTGACTTACCTGTCTATCCTGCTTAAGGATATTAGAAGAGTCTCCTTTAATAGTACTTTGTCACATTTAAGATGTAAAGATGCAAACCTAGAAACCAAACCAGAAGTTCCAAGGGAGGGAGGGAAAGTTGACAAAGTCTTAGTTAAAATTAAGTATTTTTTTCCATGTAATGTAGTGTCACGGCCTAGGCACAGTCAGACTACAATTCTACTTGCTTTAATGTCTTGGCTGAATGCTTTCTGCATAGTCCAATTTATGCAAATCATGTAGCTCCAGGTGTCCTACCATTTATAGCCTTGTTTTTAATCAAACATTTAAGCTTTTTTAAGGCCCAATACTCATTAGGAAGGTCTTGGAGGTGTTCTAAATATTCAGTGTTTGTAGTATTGTTGTTGGGGGATATTTGATCACACTGCGAACCCAAGTTTGCATTTGCATTAAATAAATAAAATTAACCTTGGGTCAGGAGGCTGAGTTAGCAACTAATTGACAGAAAGTAATCATAGAGCATTAGAAGGTATCTGGGAGAGAAAGAAAGACATAGGACAAAGTAGGGTGGGATTTGGAGTGGTGTGGCATTTTCTGGTTTGGCAGAGTGGAAGCATGGGTCTTTCAGAGTTGCCAGTAGGGGGAGAGGGTTAGCTAGTTGCTACTCAGCCTCTCTGAGCTCGCAGGTTTTCACCCCCCCCATACCCCCTCACATTCTCAAAACAATAATTAGGGCTTTATTATTTTACGAGAATAATACATTAACTATCCTCTCACTTAGAAATGACTGGAATGTCATAGCAGACCAGGGAGACACTGCAAAAGAAGAACACCTGAATTTACAACTACTTGGCAAATACAATGTTGGAATGGCTTAGAATCATGAAACTGTAATTTGATGAATGGATTGAGCAGAAGGGAAAAAGACTTGAAAATGGAAGAAAAATTATAAATGACTGAATAGAAACACAAAATACTACTATAAATTTAATCTTTATAATATACAGACATTTAGAATTGTAGTGAGGTCATTATATATGTATATATATATGTGTATATATATATATATATACATATACATACATATACACACCATAATGGTCTTTTAATTTTTAGCCATGGATAGATGAAATTATATGAAAAAAAGAGGAGATGCTGGCTCATACTGAGATAGTATAGTAGGTCTTGACTGTATCTTTGGGTTCTATATCTGAAGAGGGTAAAACAACTTTTACAAGTATTTAAAACCAAGAATTTAGGATTCTGAATCCAAGAATTAGGTTTGTTTTATTGTGTTAGAGGGCAATAAAATGTTTCTGAATAATCCTAGGGCAAGTGAAGGTACAAAAGCACCTCCCTATACACACACAAATAAATGCTACAGCTAAGCTCCTGCTCCAGTGGTATCTATTGTTATTTCTTTGTAACTGTACACAACACACACACACACACACATACACACACACACACACACACACACACACACACACACACACACACACACACACACCATGCATGGATATAGATGCCACTAGTACACCATCTGTCTATCCTGTTCTTGTGTAACTTTTATCCAAAGTAAAGCTCATAGCTAACCAGATTTATTCTGTCAAACACCAATCCAGGCCTGCAAAGTACACAGCTTGGAAATCAATTACTAAGTGAATATAACATGTAGGAGTTTAGAAACTTTATAGATCAGGAAGGTGGTCTAAATCTTACATTCAGATTTTAATAGTAAGGCATGATGATTTAGACATTCTGGTTATGATTCTCATCCTTTAAATTTTTCATAAACATGTGACAAATTTGTTAAGTAGAAGGTCTGAAGTCATTAACATCAACAGCACCTGGTGGAGACTGCATCAGGAGCAGAATTGTTAGCAGAATCAAATGTCCTCAGGTTACTCAGCATCACACATCAGATGATGTTATGACTCCTGGGCATCTATTTGGGCTTTTCCCTACTAGAAAGACATATCTGTGTTTTTACCTCTTCTTGATGTTTAGCATCTAAGAGTCTTTGTCATTGTTACAGATCTTCTTAGCTGGGGAACAAAGACCCTAATGTTGAGAAATTTCGTTTTTTCTTTTCTTTTCTTTTTTTTTTTAATAAAAAAATGATGCTTAAAATCGTGTGTGTGTGTGTGTGTGTGTGTGTGTGTGTGTGTGTGTGTGTGTGTTGTGTGTGTGTGTGTGTGTGTTTGTGTACTTTAAGTATAATCTTTATCTATAAGATTCACCTAAAATGGGCATGTTAACTATATGGTTATTATGTAGATAGAAGGAGGAAGATAATGAAAAAAAAGAAGGAAACAAACAGGGAAAGAGATTTATGATTGTTTTCATATTTTGTAATTCCAGACTGACTACTTGAACTGTTTGTGGAATTTTGTGGGTGGTGATATGACTGACTGAGAATCCCTGAGTGTCAAAATTTTGTAGGGCCTGGCACAGTGTTTTTGTTGTTGTTGTTTTGTTTTATTTTTATGAACATGGCTGAGCAAGTATTTGTGGAGTAGGATGTCAATACCTTTAGGTATATGGCAAGGAGTGATATAGCAGGGTAATACTGTAGATCTTTTTTTTTTAGATTTTTGCAAATTTTCCATGCTGATTTCCAGAGTGGCTACACTGATTTGCTTTCCCATCAAAACTGAATGGGTATTCCTCCTTGTTCATACACCATTACCACCGCTTCTCCAGGCCACCGTAATTCCTTATTATATTCTAAATCTTATCCCAGTTCCCATAGATAGTGAAGCTACCATTCCTCATCAAAGTAGCCTCTCCTTATAATTAATAATGCAATCACTGAAAATTACAAATAGACACAATGCAGAGAAAACAGATTGTGGGGAGCCCATCTCCAGTGGATACATCCACTCCACAGCTACCACATGGTTCATGGAACATAACAGAAGAGGAGCCAGAAAAATAGTGAAAGCCAGAATAGAGAGAATTGTGCTGTGGAACAGTGTCTACTAGAAATGACTTTATAAATAAGACCAGGACAATGGTGATATCAACTGACATGGGAAAGAAAAATTTTGTAGGGACCCACCACTAGACAAAGAACTACAGGCAACTACTGACTGCTGGGAGGAGAATTAGCTCCTTTCAGGGATAAGCCACCTTATTGGTTGTCCAAAGCAGAATGGTCAGCCTAGAAACCATATACACACTACCAACACAAAAGGACTTAGCAGTTTGTGCTAACGGAAATATAAACATATATTTGCATAAACACATACACACATATATATGCACATTTATATATGTGACAATAATAATAAAAAATAGAGGCTATCAACTCAAGAGTGTGTGGGCACATGGGAAGAGTTCTGCAGAGAGTATTGAAAGTGGCTAGAGGGAAGAAAGGGATGAGGAAGTGATATAATTCTATTTAAATTTTTAAAAAATACATTAAAAATGCAATTATATTTTAAAGACAGATTTAGCATTTGTAGTAGATTTAACCAGCCATTTAGATAAGTTAAACATGCATCTCCAGTGTTCATTTAATTCAAAATGTATTTGTCTAGAATTCAATGCTAGCATCTTACACTTCTTTTCTCACTGTGAATTGGAAGGAGTCCTCTGTCCACTGCAATATTTTTCTACCTCCATTGTCTCACCATCCTGACAGAGTAGCACAATATTAAGAGCTCCAAATCAGACACCATTTGCTGCTGTTCAAAGACTGGTTTATGATTGAATGCTAGTCTCCCCCATCCCTGTTCCCCATACATTTTACACAATGTGTCACACCCAGTAAGTATTAAACAGAAGCATTTTGAACATGTCAATACATTATATGGTATTGTGCTTTGGGCTTAAAGAACCTACATTTAAATCATAATTTTTCTTTCTTTGGGAGAAGGTCTCATGTTTGGTGAAAATAAGACATCTCAGGAGTTGGATTTCTTGAGGTTCCTAAAGTCTCCAGGCAAGTTGCTTCCCATCCTTTTTAGAGCATCAGTTCTCACTCTTCCAGAAAAGCTAACTGTGACAAGCTGATGAGGTTATCTGTAAGGAGTGCACTGGATGCCACGGTGTGCTCTAGGAGCTCAGGCTGTTAGAGTGGGGACCCTAGCCCAGACCCTTCTTTGACTGTCTTCTCCAAACCCAGCTGCTGAGCTGACACAAAATCTTGTTAAATATGCCTGTGGCCTGGCACTTCCGGAGTCTGAAAAGTTCACTTTTATCTCATTAAACTTGAAAGCCATAGTTGAATTCAGCAACATCTTTTAAACAATAGCATTTCATAAGCAATAGCTTTCTTTATTTGTTAATCTGGTTTCACCCCAGAAAATTTATAAATTTTAATCAGAATAATAAATGAATATTTTAGATTCTCTATTCATTTACCAATTACATGAGGATATTTATAATGTTCATTCATGGTTATATATTTTTGTTTCTAGGTCACAAAATCATTTCATGATATTGAGATTAACTCTCCTGTAAGACATGAAAAGCTTATGTAATGAGGTGCTCATTACATAATTCAGGCAATACTGCAAGTCACTATTAACATCAGGGATCTACAGAAGCTTAACATGTTTCATATAATTAATACTAACCTTCAATCATTTGAGATTTATAAACACTGTAAGCTACTCAAATTATGTAGCTACGAACAGCTGGTAATTGATAATATCTACCTCCAGTCTCAGGAAATTGTAATCTCCATTAGCAGTCTCCTGATGAGATCAGGACAAAAGGAGAGAAGTGAATTCTGCTTGGTTTTTGTATAATCTGTCCTTCAGGGCAAACAGAAAATCAAAATTGCTAAAAATAAAAACTGAATTCACCCATCAACTCACCATTTTGTTATCCAAATATCTCCAATAACAGGACTGAATAAATGGTAAGCCTAGAAAAGTTTAAAAGAAAGTAGAATATTTAATTTTTCTAGAATAATATTGTTATTTCCAGCACCATAATTGGTAAATTTGACCCATAAGAAGTCTCCCTAACAATAGTAAGTAATGCTTAGGCTATATGTACTCTATAATGTGTTTTTTGTTTGTTTGTTTCAAACTTAGAATAAGTCACATTTTTGGCTTGTTACCATTCAAATCATAAAATGCTCATGTGTAATAGAGGAAGTGTGGATAATTGATGATGAACATCTTTAGTTTTCCTCATTACCTCATCTCTTGTAACAAGATAACTAATTCACAAGTTATAAAGCTTCTACTCCTTTCTTTCATAAAATGCAACTAAGGAGAACTCCTCTGTGAGACATAAAAATCTCGATATTGGTACAGAATGGCATTCAGTCAGACCCAGCATCACTAAAGTACTTTGGGAAAGGTAAAATCCCATTGTCAGACTAGCCCTGCATGAAATTGTGATTTTTTTATATAATATTTTTATTAAAAAATATTTTTTCCTTTTACATACCAACTCCCTCCCTCCCTCCTCTTTTTCTGCTCCCCCTCCTACCCCCATTCCACCCCCATCTCCTCCTCATAGAGAATAAGACCTCCCTTGGGTAGTCAACACAGGCTGTTATACCATGTTGGGGCTAGATTTAGCCCCTTCCTCCTGCATCAAGGCTGAGTAAGGCATTGCACTATAGGGAAGGGGGTCTAAAATGCCAGTTTCTGTACCCGGGGTAAGTCCTGGTCCCATTGCCAGGAAACCCACAAACACATCAAACCACTCAACTTTGACCCACATACAGAGGGCTTAGTTAGGTCCCATGTATGCTCTTCAACTGTCAATCCAGATTCCATGAGCTCCCATTAGTTTGGGTCAGCTATTTCTGTGGTTTTCCCCATCGTGATTCTGACTCCCTTGCTCTTATAATCCTTCCTCCCTCTCTTCAACTGAACTCCAGGATCTTGGCCAAGTGCTTGGCTGTGGGTCTCTGCATCTGCTTCCATCAGTCACTGGATGTTAGGTTCTATGATGATAATTAGGGTAGACACCAATCTGAGTGCAAGGGAAGGTTAGTTTAAGAACCTTCTCCACCATTGCTATGAGTCTTAGCTGGGGACAATCTTGTGAGTTCCTAGGGATTTTCCTAGCTGCAGATTTCTCCCCATCCCCTTAATGGTACACTCTGTCAAGATATCTCTTTCATTGCTCTCCCTCCCCATCTCTCCTCCCCTCCCCTCCACTCTATTCCCCCCTCTCAGTTTGCCAGGAGATCTTAACTCTTTTCTCTTCCTGGGGTGATCCATATGTGTCCCTCTTAGTGTTCTCCCATTTACCTAGCTTTTCTGGGGTTGTGGATTTTAGCCCGGTTATCCTTTGCTTTGCTTCTAACATTTCCTTATAGTGAGTACATACCGTGTTTGTCTTTCTGGGTCTGGATTACCTCACACAGAATGATTTTTTCTAGTTCCATCCATTTGCCTATAAATTTCATGGATGACATTTCTTTTTACCACTGCATAATACTTCATTGTACTACACTTTCTTTATCCATTCCTCTGTTGAAGGGAATCTAGGTTGTTTCCAGGTTCTAGCTATTACAAATAATGATATCAGAAAACGGAAAGATCTCCCATAGTAAAAATGGCAATCTTACCAAAAGCAATCTACAGGTTCAATGCAATCCCCATCAAAATCCCCATGCAATTCTTCACAGACCTTGAAGGAATAGTACTCAACTTCATATGGAAAAACAAAAAACCCAGGATAGCCAAAACAATCTTATACAATAAAAGAACTTCCAGAGGTATCACCATTCCTGACTTCAAGCTCTACTATAGAGCTATAAAAATAAAAACAGCTTGGTATTGGCATAAAAACAGACACATTGGCCTCCACTCCCCAAATCAAGGAAGGCCGTGGAGGTTTCAAGGTCTGCTTTCACTTTCCCTTCCAGCTGCCCACTCCAGGCTCCTTGTGCAGTGCTCAGGCCCCCCAATCCCCGATCTGACCATGGCCACACTGAGGGTACATCCTGAAACCCAAGCCAGGAGGGATGTGTTTCTTGAAGACCTGTGTAGCAAGACAGAAAATCTGCTTGGGAGCTATTTTCCCAAGAAGATCTCAGAGCTGGATGTATTCTTAAAGGAGCCAGCTCTCAATGAAGCCAACCTGAGCAATGTAAAGGCTCCATTGGACATCCCAGTCCCTGATCCAGTCAAGGAGAAAGAGAAGGAGGAGCAGAAGAAACAGCAGGAAAAGGAAGAGAAGGATGAGAAGAAGAAAAGGGAAGATGAAGACAAAAATCCTCCCTGTGGCGCAGTGAACTGCAATGAGAAGATCATGGACCTTCTGCAGCACCTAAAGCCTGAGAGCAAGGATGTCATTGAGAAACTCAGTCTGGTCACTACCTGGTTGCAACTACAAATACCTCAGATAGAGGGTGGAAATAATTTTGGAGTGGCTGTCTAAGAGAAGGTGTTTGAACTGATGACCAGTCTTCATACCAAGCTGGAGGGCTTCCACACTCAAATCTCAAAGTACTTCTCAGAGAGGGGTGATGCAGTAGCCAAAGCAGCCAAACAGCCCCATGTGGGTGATTATTGGCAGCTGGTGCATGAGGTGGACGAGGCAGAGTACCAGGACATCCATCTGATGGTAATGGAGATCCGTAATACTTATGCTCTGTTATATGACATCATCCTGAAGAACTTTGAGAAGCTCAAGAAGCCCCATGGAGAAACAAAGGGAATGATCTATTGAGCCCCCTCTCTTGTTCTCTGATGGGCAAAACAGAGACCCTCCTGGTCTTCACCAGGAACTCTGGACTGTACCCAATCTTTGTTCTGCTGGGGTTTCTCACTTACTTTGCCTCCCAAACACAATAAATACATGGTTGCCCACCAGGAAAAAAAAAACCCAGACACATTCATCAATGGAATCAAATTGAAGACCCTGACATTAATCCACATAGCTACAAATACCTGATTTTTGACAAAAAAAAAAAGCCAAAATTATACAATGGAAAAAAGAACGCATCTTCAACAAATGGTCCTGGCATAACTGGATATCTACATGAAGAAGAATGTAAATAGATCCATATCTATTTCCATGCAAAAAACTCAAGTCTAAATGGATCAAAGACCTCAACATAAATCCAGTTACACTGAATCTCATAGAAGAGAAAGTAGGAAATAGCCTTGAATGCATTGGCCCAGGAGACCACTTCCTAAATATAACTAACAACAGTAGCACAGGCACTGAGAGCAACAATTAATAAGGCCTCTTGAAACTGAGAAGCTTCTGTAAGGTGAAGGACACTGTCAATAACACAAAAAGGCAACCTACAGAATGGGAAAAGATATTTACCAACCCCACATCAAATAGAGGCCTGATCTCTAAAATATATAAAGATCTCAAGAAACTAGACAACAAAATATCAAATAATTCAATTAAAAATGGGCTACAGAGCTAGAGAATTCTCAACAGAAGAATCTCAAATGGCCGAAAGACATTTAAGGAAATGCAACATCCTTAGCCATCAGAGAAATGCAAATCGAAATGACTCTGAAATACCATCTTATACCTGCCAGAATGGCTAAGATAAAAAATACAGACAACAGCTTATGTTGGAGAAGATGTGGAGAAAGAGGAACACTCCTTTACTGCTGATGGGAATGCAATCATGTAGAGCCACTCTGGAAATCAGTATCGCAGTATCTCAGAAAATTGGGAATCCACCTACCTCAAGACCCAGCAATACCACTCCTGGGCATATACCCAAAGTTGCTCAACCATAAAACTATGTTTTTTAATCTCTGTCTTGGTCCCATTTTAGCTAGTGTTTCCAGTTTACAGACAACACTGAGGAAAAACACTCTTCCCCTATGTTTTTTATCAGTCACCTCAAAGACATGAAGCTGTGTTTTGAGTTGTGTAATATTAGATTTTCTTTAAAAAAAACAAACTTTTAACAGAAGTATAAATAATATATTATGACAGAATTGAAAGTAAAGCAACTCTCTTCATCTCTAGGAATTCTGAAACAGCCTGTTGTTGACTTTAGTAAAGTTTATAAAGCTCTCCAAGCATATCCAAAGCACAGATGAGGCACAAAGGAAATAAAATTAGCACAGAAGATGAAGCTGGAAAAGAATGAATGCAGCAATAAAGTCCAGTGAGGGACAAGAGAGTTGGTGTCATCATCACTCCACCAGAGATGTTCACCCTGCAATTTTTTTAGGACCCGTGAATACATCTTCTGGGCATAATTTAACCATATAGGTCCTTAAAAGTAGAAAGTAGAAAGATGCCTTAAAACAGGCATCATAGAGTTTAGTGAAAGTGTCAAAAGAGATTGATAGCATGGATCCATGACCAAAAGTCATTGCTTCCAAAGTTGGAAAAATGAGAATTCTGACCAAAGGAAACCTGGCTCCTCCTCAAAGCTTTGATTGTCACCTCACTGACAATCTGAGAGACTAAAAAACAGCCAACAATGTACATGAATAAGGAAACAGTTTCTTCTACAAGGCCTATAGGACTCAGGAGAAAGGCATCTACACCAACACCTGTTGTTAGCAAAGTAAGGCCTGTGCTGCACTTCTGATCTGCAGTATTATAAAGTATTTGTGTTATTTTAGTCATTAAAACTATGGCACTTTGGAAGAACCATGATGGGACTCTAATACAAGGACTATCCAGTCCATTGTATTGTCCTATATCTTTCTCTAAAGATCATCTGGTAAATTATCTTTATTTCTCAGAGTTTGCCAAAGAAAAAGATATTCCACACTGGCATGTGCTTCAAACTCGAGAAATGAAGAAATATACATTCTTTTTATTAAGATGTAAGGAGCTTTAGAACTCATTCAATAACCTGAGTATAACAGCATCCAGCACCATCTATTAAACGGCTACTGTGAGTGAGACAGTGCTCTGTGCACATTCGGTTACAGTATTTAAGTTCCCATTATACATCTCCCCATCAACCCTGAGAGGAGAGGATATTCATTCTCCACTGTCATACATGCAGATGCACAGAGAGGCCAGGCAAGAGTGTTAAGAGTGTTGGGACAGCCAGGGTTGATTTTACTATGTCCTAAATTCAAGATTTGTGGAAGATAAGGATATTAACTTTCAAATACAAATAAAACAGTAAATTGAAGAAAGATTACTTGAGGAGGTGTCACACTGACAGCAAACCATTCAAGGGGTGTCTCCAGCTCAGATGCTTAAGTTTCTAGTGAAACTCCATTGCATTGATCCATAATGACAGATACCGTTCAGACAGACTAGGTAATAATTAGAAACCATGGTGGCTGATGAAGGAAAACTTGGCAGGATTCTAAGTTTCATTTACAAGCAAGGATAAGAAGCTTTGAATGCTGAAAGGAGAATGCTGTGACCTTAGGGAAAAACACTTCAGCCATCATTCAGTTGCGTTATTAAGGCCTCAATGTGTACTCAAGAGCAATTTCTGAAATGATTCAGATAACTGCTTTGTGGTGATCTAAGACTCTTGAACTGGAGATTATTTGTGAAACAAAGCATGGTTCTGCTGTGTATTTTTTTTTCTTCACCTTAGGAAATGCATAAAGTCACTTAGTAGTGGCAGAAGAGCAGAGGAGGCAGCAGAATGTTAAAATACCTTTTTAAGTTTCCCCACACGTGTAACAGAATAAAATAAAAACGAGAATCCTCTGCAGGGCAAGGCTATTCTATCCTGCTTGCCCACACCACTCTGCTTTTTCTTAAGTCCTTCATATGAGTGTCCCAGAGATAAAAGGAGTTGGTTATCTCAGTAGATAAAAGATGCCACTGGAGAAAAGCTTAAATAAAGATTTAGAGATGGACAAAACCGTGTGGAATGGCAAAGGGACACCTTGACAGAAGGAGGCATTATAAAAAGTGTCAATGAATCTTGTGCCTAACGGAAAAGAGAAGAGAAGAGAAATAAAAAGGAGGAGGATGTTGTGAGCTATTGTGTTTGCTTACAGAAAAGCCCTGAGGTTTCTTCGTCAGGAGGCAGAGCTTTCACATTAATGTTGTGAACACTCTCACTCCCACTTAACACGTCAACATATTTTGCATTGTGTTCTCTGCAACATTTTACATGAGAAATACAAAACTCAATTATAAACAAATATTAGCTGTGGTAGCTAAGTTCTTCCACAACATAATTTAATGTATTTTCCCATAGTCGTGTATTGTGTTTTAAAGACTGTCAGGTTGAATTTTTCCAAGAGTTGGAAAAAGCTGAAAAATATGAAGTATTCATTTCATATTGTGTCAGGAAACAGCTTCTCATTTAGCTATAATTCTCTGGTTACAGAAGGAGCTTAAACACATGAGGAAATGGGGGAGTACTGTCTAAAAGGAGCACGTCAGGTTTGCTGTTGATTCCTAAGGGAATTTTCCTGCATCTTTAAATGTTTATATTAAATACAATTCAAATTCATATGATTATTTTGTTCTCAGGTTTATGAAAATTGATGAATAAAATGGTTGAACTGTAAGATAAATATTTTAATTTGGAAACTGCACCACGCCACATCTAAGTACTAATTGTTTTGGTATACTTACAGACTCAAGGATATATACAGCTCTTGCTTCCACTGTGTCATTTTTATGTGACAATTTAAGCAAACAAACTCTCATTTCAAGGATGCAAATAGGTGGTTGCATAGTTCTTTGTATAGGACTGAGGCTTTGTAAGCTTTCTTCTGTCTACTTGAACATCTCTACTTTCTGCCCTTGTTCAGCTCACTTTCAGGCATTTGTAAGATTCACATTTTGGTGAGACTTTATAAGTATACCTTCTGACATTTCTAGAAGACAAAATCACACAGACAACTCCCCATTCCTCTATCTCTTAACCTTCCACCCCCTTTTCCACAGTGATCCTTTAGCATTAGGTGTGGGTGTTTTATTGTAGATGAATATATTGGTACTGTACTGGGCTCCATAACTCTGCATTTTGATTGGTCGTAGTTTTCTGTAATGGTCTCTTTCTGTTGCAAAGAGAAGTTTCCTTGATGTGGGTTAGACTATACTTACTTATGAGTATGAAATGGAAGGTGGAAATGGTGTAATTATATTATAATCTCAAAAATAAAAGAAATTAAAAATGGATGGTTCATCAACATGGTATATCAGTAACCATTTCTTCTGACAAAATTATTCAGCATCTCATACGGAAATATATATATATATATATATTTCACCTGTTGTCTATGTGTTTTGATGAAATTACTTCTACCTCTATCTCCCAAGTATATCATTTATTCTAAGTTGATTAGTGTCTTATGTTCTCTGTGAGGATTGGTTTAGAGATGTACTTAGAATACACTGAGAGCCAATGAATTGAAGTAAATATTTGGTAATTTCAGAGACTTACTCTGCTCTTGATGGGAATTTCAAAAATTTCAAACTAGGACTATTGGAATACCCTACTGACAAGAGAAGCTGGTTTTTGATAAAGTAAAGCAGACATAGGCAAAGTAGGATTCATGAGCTTGAGTAGACAGAGAGCTCATGATGTCAGTAGATTCCCAGGTTCAAATCTTCTTTTTTGGGCAAGGAAGTCTCTCCAGCAAATGGCAGATAAAGAACACCCGAAATGCCACTGTACCAGTGATGCTCAGTTTTCTAAGTTACAACTCACTTGCTACAAAATTTTCTGGTTGTAGGATCCTTGTATTGAATTTTTATACATAAAAGATGTAATTTTAGTCTCTTATTAATTTGAACTGTTATTTCAGTTTATTGTGCAGTCCATATGTTGAAATAAATATTTCTGAAAAACTTGATATTGCATAGAGAAAAGGCAATAGATAGTAGACCAGAAAACCTGAGTTCTTCTTATTGTACCAATACTAGTTATTTAAAGATAATAAACTGCTGCTAGGAAATAAGTAATAATATTTTCATAGTTAATCTGTCATGTAAAGTAACATTTTGTTATGCTGAAAGTTTACTGGAAACATCTACAGTAGAAACCATATATACCCATTTGCTTATTGAAAATTAAGCTGCCGGGAGGCGGTGGTGCACTCCTTTAATCCCAGCACTTGGGAAGCAGAGCCAGGTGGATCTCTGTGAGTTTGAGGCCAGCCTGGTCTACAGAGTGAGATCCAAGACAGGCACCAAAACTACACAGAGAATCCCTGTCTCAAAAAAAAAAAAAAAAAAAAAAGCTATATTTTGTAGGTATTTGGGCTTGTCATTTTCTTGATTTTTCCCCATTTATTAGCAAAATATCATGGCTCACAAGCACCAGCTTCCATATGTACTGCTAGATTGAAAGTCAAAGTTTATCTTCTGCCATAATTCAATTTTTAAGGGTCACACTATTTAAAGTCATATAGCAAAGTGTTGGTCTGAGGAAATGGACATTGCAAGGATAATCTCAGGCTACAGACAAGTCGTTTTGGCCCTAACATATTTTGTGATGAAATGGACCTCTTTTACTCCTTTTATAATGGAATGAAATACTTTCACAATATTTTAATGTGTAGGAACTGGCAAGAACTTTCTGCACAGGAGTCTAACAGTGCAGAAAATAACCCCAGGAACTCTCATATGGGATTACTTGATAACTGGGCATCATGGGAGCAAAGAAGCAGCCTACAGAATGGGAAAGTGTTTGCCAACTGCACATTAGATAAGGTACAAGGTTTCACTATTTAGCATTGGTGGATGTGAAACTTGCTATGTAGAACAGTCATGCTTTGGACTCACAGAGATCCTTCTGTCTCTGCCTCCCCAGTGCTGAGATTTGAGGTATGCACTATCATTTCAAGCTTTGAAATTAATTTAAATAAAATTAAACAAAGAAAAATTTAAAAGTGTTTTCCTGATGGTATTCACAGATGAATGGAATGGGGTTAGAACTTTAACAGCTAATATATCTTTCATTTTTATTGTCTTATTTACATAGGACATAGGTTCTTGGCACAAAGTTTAGGAAATACACAATCTTTAAGAAATAAACTTCAGATATCCTAATATAAGCATGCCAATATCTGCTGATGTTTGTTAAAATTTTCATAGTATCTTTTCATGTATATATGTGCATGCAAGTACATATACAACAACATGTATGCACACTAAGATGCTCATTGAATAATCCAAATAGCCTGTGACGTGTGAAATATTTCTGTCAGTAGACTGACTCCTGGACCATTATGGTGAGTATTGAATTTCAAAGTTGGGTTTTTTTTTCCCTCTACTGTATGAAAATGTTAATGTTGCTCTTAATTCCCACCAAATATCTTGAGGAATAGTTAACATAAAGGCAGTAATGTTTGTATTGTTTGTTCCTTGGGAATGAGAGACTGAGCTCAAGTCTGAGTTCTCCAAGCTGGAGTGTTTCCACCAGCAATATGATCTACAGAGAAGTGTAGGCTTGAGGTCATGGCTGAGTTTTCTAACAGGTCTAGAAATGATTAACAGTCATAAGCTATCATTTTACCATGAAAAATTTAGGCTTCTCAGCTAAACAGTTTGAATTCTGGTTCTGCTAGACTGGTAGAAAAGAGGTTTGTACTAGCAGGAAAGTTTCCATAGTCAACTGAGTTTAGAAGAGGGCTTGTGACAAAGCAAGGATGTCCTATCACGGGTCTTAGCAGCTCTGACTATGCTTGCACCATCAGATTTCAAATGTTCTTTGTCTAAATGCTTGGCCCTCTTAAAATAGTAGACCAATACCTGCTAAGACTAAAAAGGGACTTCCATGGGTAGACTTGAAATTGGAAAAAAAACTAACAAGAGGGAAAAGTAGTTTGCCATTAAGCATTGATAATTAATCAAACTTTTTAATTCAAGAAATAAAGCTCTTTAAATAGTGAAGCTTTAGTTTTTTAATTTGTGATATGTGTTGAAAATGTTCTCACCAATTTTTTAGTTGTGAATCTTCTAGGATTGCAGAGAATGACTTGATACTACTATCATTATATGTATCATGATTTTCTTTACATTTTTAAATTTTGTTTTCATGCAGTTAGAATCTTTACTGCCCTATTTTTCTTCCTTTTGTTTGTTTTAAAGTATCCCTTTTAAATTATTGAGTTCTTTGCTTAAATAAATGATAAAAAGAGATGTGTTGTATCCATAAATAATTGAAGCAGAGATTTCTGTTTTAATGAGGCCTCTGAAGATCTACATACTTCTAAACAGAAGTGACTAATAGAGAAAAACTATAAAAAGGAAATTATGTATGTAAATTTCCAAAAATCTTAAACTGTCTGGTAAATCTTGATTTGTTCTGGTTGTCTCTTTCAAGTCCATGATATCCTTGATATCTATAACCCAGAATGAATTCAGGACACATTGCAAAGTTTACCACACTTTTGAAGTAGATGAGAATCAGCAGTAATGTAGATCATGGCAAGTTTAATAAAAATAATTGAAGTTTGAAATGTGTGATGTTAAGCAACTGTGGATGATCAAGTCGATACATACCAAAAATTGTACTCAATGAAAAATAATCAATTGCTTATAAAGGTGCTCCTCCCACAGTGAGGATGATCCCCCCATAGTGAAGGTGGTTCTCCCACAGTGAGGGTGGTGCTTTACCCAGTGAGGGTGGTACTCTCACAGTGGGGTGGTGTTTCCACAGGGAAGGTGGTACTCCTACAGTTAGGGTGGTGCTTCCACAGTGAGGGTGGTACTCACAGTGAAGGTGGTGCTTACTCAGTGAGGGTGAGGGTGATACTCACTGTGAAGGTGATGCTCCCACAGTGAGGGTGGTACTCACAGTGAAGGTGGTGCTCCCACAGTGAGGCTGATACTCACCAGGAAGGTGGTGCTCCCACAGCAAGGGTGGTACTCACAGAGACGGTGGTGCTTACTCAGTGAGGGTGGTACTTGCACTATGAGGACAGGAGTAAAAGAGAAACTAAAGGGCTGAGATCCTGTGACCTGTTTGAGGGCACATTGCCAGTAATCCAGGAACTTTCCACTAGGTCCAACCCCTCTCAAAGTTTCTTCTGCTCACCAATAGCGCTGTCCTTAGGGTCAGTTCATGAGAGTTGGGCTTTCAGAGAACATTCTTCATTCACATGGACAACATTGTGACAAACCACTTGCTTTTTTCTTAACCTCTTCTGCTTCTTTCTGGGCCTTCTTTAAACTATAGCTGGTTTTCCATGATGTGCCATCTCACTTTGCATTCGTCATGATTCCCTTGACTGAAAAAGCCTTTTATTGTTCATTAAGTGATAATTTTATGCATTTTGTTTTCAAAAGACCCCAGAACACAATACCACCCTCACTGTGGAAGCAACACCCTTACTGTGTCAGAACTTCTTTAAGGCCCCCTGAAACTTTCTTGTGTTGCCTTTTGCACTAATGATGACAATTTTTTTGGTGTGTTATGTGACATATGACCAAGATTTCTTCATTTCCAAAAGAATGCCAAATTGCTCAGATATTATTTTTCAAAAAGAGTATTCTTCCATACTTAACTAAACCACCACTGTCACCTCTGAGGTAGTCAGCCCCAAAAATAGCCCCCAGACTGTCACCTTCAGATATTCCCACTGTGTAGTCGCTTGCACACTGTATTGAGTGTTTCTGGGACACTGATAACATTCACAGGAAAGGACAGTATGTCATCTCTGGTATTAAGCTATGAAAGACCATGCTTCTATTATGAGTGTTCTCTTTTTAGTCTTTTCTTTTTCCTACCAGTATTTGCTGAAGTAACCAGCTGCTCTGGAAGCCTATGGAGAGGCCCATGCTAGATTGAACAGGAAGCCTCTCACCAAAAGCCACCTGAGTGAGCTTGGAAGCTGCTACAGTACCCCACAGCTAACAGCTGGACTGCAGAACATGGTAGACCATGAGCCAGAGCTACCCAGCGAGGCTGCTAGAGTTGCTAACAGAGACAATATGAGATGATAAATGCTTGCTGTTTTGCCTCTAAGTCTGGAGATAATTTGTTAAGCAGAATATATGACAGATATAATCACCAAATAAATCTATATGTAAGCTTATTTATGGATTCTCTTCTGTTCTTTTGATTTATTTTTTCTCTTTGTACAACCACAACACTGAATAATTATCATAGTATTAAAATAAATCTCTGTATCTGGTAGTGCAAGTACTCGAAGCTGTTCTCTAAGATTGACATTGTTGTTCTTGCTCCTCTGTTTTTCATAAAAAATTCAGAGTCAGCTCATCAATTTCTATGCACTCATTGAAATTTGCATACTTACACACAAGTAGTGTGTGCAAACACACAGATATGTATCAATTAAGTAGAACTGACACCTATAACATATTCCCTATTTTAAGCGATGAACAAATATCAACTAATTCAAATCTTAAAGTGTATCTATCAAAAATACTAACTGCTGTGCACTGTAGGAACCTTACACAGATTCCACTGAGCTCCAAGCTTTTGAATTGTTGGAAGTGAACTGCTTTTTTTACTTTGCTTGCTGGTACATGGGATGCTAGTGTGTTGCTACCTTACCAATGTCAGCTACTAACTCTAAGATTTTCTTGCAAATCTTTTTTATTTCTTTCTATGAATAATGATATCTTTTTTTAAAAAACTGACAATTTTATTTCTGCCTTTTAAATTTTATTTCTGTAAGCCACTGGCAGACCCTTGGTTCTTTGTGGAACTTAGATGGATTGCTGCACATTCATTCATCTCCATCTATTATATTTTCAAGCTGAAAAGGACTCCTTTCATTCAATAAATAGGATCTGTGATAGAGCTTTTTACCATAGTTATTCTTTGATGGATTGGAGACATTTTTACTTTATTGCAATAGTAGCTGTGACACCTAATTGCATGTTCAATCTCCTCAAATACATTTGTGCATCATTAAATGTCACTACTCTCCCCCTTTCCTGTTTAAATAGAGAGATTTCAATGGTTGAACTGTTTAAAATCATATCATTGACTGAATTTATTTAATAAATAGAACTATTTGAGTTTTAATTATTTTTAGTGTTAGTCATTTGAATTAAAAAAACAAGAAAACAAAACAAAATACAAACTTGCAGGGTGGTGGTGGTGCATGCCTTTAATCTCAGCACTTGGGAGGCAGAGGAAGGCAGATCTGAGTTGAAGGCCATCCTGGTCTACAGAGCAAGTTCCACAACAGCCAGAGCTATACAGAGGAACCCTGTCACAAAAACAAAACAAAAAATGAAAACAGACAAACAAATAAATAAATAAATATTTCCTTTTGGAAATTGACACCTCCAATGGCTTAATATCCTTCTCTTGACTCTGTCTTGTCTGTAATGTCTGTGGTAATCTTATCAACATTCTTCCTTGTTATTCCTAACTTGCAATATCTTATTTTTATGGATACTCTTGTAATAGTTATATCATTTATAACAGTCATTTTTTAGCTTTTTATATCACATTGCATATATATTAATTTCTTTCTTTATTTCTCTTTTCTCAATTTTTATGTTTTATTCATTTCTAAGTAGTATATTTAACACTATATTTTCCCCTCTAAGCAGTGCTTTATGTCCATTCAACAAATTCTGAGACACCATATGAAGATTCTTCAGTATAAAATACCCTCTACTCTCTTTGGTCACTTGAATCTTAAGTGTAACCCACAATGTAGCATTTGAACACTTGGTCCCCTATTGGCTGCACTCTTTGGAGACATTTAGGTTGTGAGGCCTGCTGGAGGAAATACATCACTGAGAGCAGGCTTTTATTTAGATTTGAAAAAAAAAAAGACTTTTCCTACTTCCTGTTCACCACCACTACTTCCTGATATGCTTTAGATGTGAGGCCTTAGCATCTTGTTCCTGTTGTAACACCTGCTTCTCTGCCATGGTGGGCTCTTGTATTTCTGGAACTGTAAATCAAATACAATTTCTTCTCTAAGTTGCCTGTGACATAGTTCATATCAAAGCAACATAAAAATGAATAGCACGGTTTCTTTGCGATTGTTTTCCTTTAAATAGATAGCTATTTAGAATTATGTTGTTTTATTATCAAACCATTGCAAAATTAGAAATTACCTGTTTTTTTTCCAGTTGATAGCGTTTTCTAGTGAGGAAAAGTCTCTAAACAGTTTTATAAATTAACATGTGTTTATGTCCCATCTTATAATTTGAGTGTGTGTCTCATATGTACTATAAATGATGTGTATTCTGTTGTTTTGGATAAAGTACTGTTCAATATCCTTGGCTACACTTTATTAAATTGGTCATTATCTTATAAAACCCTTTATATCCTCTTCTTTCTTTTATGCTCTCTTCTTTGTTTTAATAGCATCATTTGTCTATTTCTCTGTGAATTTACCTTTTCCTTTCTTTTTGCACCCATTTTACATTGCATGTTTATGAAGCTGCAACATACAAAAAGCTATATTTAGAACTGTGCTGTGGGATAATGCTTTTGTATACTGGTTTACTAAAATGCTGATTGGCCAGTAGCCAGGCAGGAAGTATAGGTGGGATAAGCAGACAAGGAGAATTTTGGGAAGATGAAGGTTGAGTCAGGAGACACCAGCCTGCCATCCAGGGAGCAGCATATAATGACACACAAGTAAAGCCACAGAAAATGTGGTGACATATAGATTAACAGAAATGGGCTGAGTTTAAATGTAAGAGCTAGTCAGTGGTAGGCCTGAGCTGATGGCAGAGCAGTTTTAATTAATATAAGCCTCTGTGTGTTTACTTGGGTCTGAGCTGCTGTGGACCAGGTGGGACACAGGAAAACTTTCAGCTACAAACGGCTGCCCAATGTGGAGCAAGAGTTTCCACCTAAAACCTGAGAAAGCTTTAAAAAATAAAAAGATTCTAAAATGGAGCTACAAACAGCTTCCTAGTTGTCTCTCTCAGGGCAGCTGCAGCTTGTGTGCTTGAGGTACTCTATGGCGGGTTTGTGGCACATGGGCTTGACTTGCAGCATGGTGGATTCCCGCCACAGTACACAGAGGTATCTCCAAGCTGCATATTATGTTGCCTGGTGGATTTAACCTTTGCTAATACCGACAAAAAAAAAAAAAAGTTTCTGGGTTACATGCAGCTTTAATAGTGGCATAGACCCACTGCTTTGGAGAGTTGGTGGTACACATGTCTTCCAGAGCCAAAGCTGGTGGTAAACATACCACTACCATGTTGGAAAACTGAGGTGGGCAGAGTCAGTAGCTAAAGATGCCATTTCAGTCCTAGTCATTCTACAGTTTAAAGCAATAGATTCACAGTAAGACAGATTCAGATAGAATAAGACATTAAGCAGTTTACAGTGTATGTTAAAATGTACGTAGGCTTGGAAGAGAGAAGAAAATGAATATAGACAGTTACATAAAGAGATAGTTTTAAAAAATAAAATCTTTAAATAGACAGTAAAGGTAATATAAAAATAAACCATAGATATTACACAGAGAGTCTGGATTATATTGTCTTTGGATTTTTAACTGCAGAGAGACATTTGATTATACAAGTTGCTAAGTTAAATCAATATGTATTTTTTAAAGATATCTTGATTTCAAAATCTATGTATAAGGATACGTTGCTTTGGAAAAGAGGTTCTGCTTTTGTTTCAACAGAAGATGAGGACCTATGAATTGCTTCCAGGCTCATATGGTTTGACCAGCCAAGACCCCCTGAAAGGTCTCCAATGACACCATGGCCCAGATGATCCTACATCCAGAACAGTTTCCAGGCAACTGGCTCAGACAATGCAGCCTCACAGACTATTCCAGTCAGGACTTAACTATAATTCTTAATTTTCTCAGGATCCCCAAAACAATACAGCACCCTCTATCAGCAGGAAGTAGCCTAGAAAACTGCTCTTACATTCCCCAAAAATAGATTACAGATGTTTGTCTTTGTTTAGGTTGTTGGTAACAAATTGTTATTAGTCATAATCAATATCTTTCTAAAAGAAGAAAAGGGGGATATGATATGGAAATGCAGAATATAGATATGATAGGATAAAAGGATGGATTGTTGAACCTACTTTTAAAGAACAACTTGTTTAAAATGTTTTACATTGGTATAGGTTTTAGTTTATTAATACAAATTTAAAGTTAATTTTGTTATACTGTATGCGTATTTATTTTTTATAAATATTTTCTTATTAAGAGATTTTCTATTCATTTTACATACCAACCACAGATTCCCCTGTCCTCCCCCTCTTATCCCCCAGCCTTCTCCCCCAACCCACCCCCGATTCCCATCTTCTCCAAGGCAAGTTCTCCCATGGGGAGTCAGCAGAGCCTGGTACATTCAGTTGAGGCAAGTCCAAGCCCCTCCTTCCTGCACCAAGGCTGTGCAAAGTCTCTCACCATAGGCACTGGGTTCCAAAAAGCTGGCTCATATACTAGGAAGAGGGCCCAATCCCACTGCCTGGGGGGCCTCCTATACATTTCAAGCTAAACAACTGTCTCACTTAACCAGAGGGCCTATTGCAGTACCATGGCGGCTTCTCAGCTATTGGTCCACAGTTCATGCATTTACAATAGTTTGGCTAGTTGTCTCTGTACTTTTTCCAGTCATGGTCTCAATATCCCTTGCTCATAGAATCCCTCCTCTCTCTCATCCATTGAACTCCTGGAGCTCTGCCTGGGACCCAGCCATGGATCTCTGTATCTGCTTCCATCAGTCACTGGATGAGGGTTCTATGATGACATTTAGGGTATTCAGCCATCTGATCACCAGATTATGCCAGATCAGGCACCCTCTCAACTGTTGCCAGTAGTCTTTGGTGGAGTCATCCTTGTGGATTCCTGGGAACATCCCTAGTACTCTGTTTCTCCCTATTTCCATGGTCTCTTCATTTATCACAGTATCTCTTTCCTTGCTCTCCCACTCTGTTCCCATTCCAGCTCGAATCTCCTGCTTCTCTAAGCTCTCGACCCCTGTCCCTTGCCCTCCATTATCCCCCACCCCCACCCCCGCTTTGCTCATGTAGATCTCATCCATTTTTCCATCACTGGGTAATCCATGAGTCCTTCCTAGGGACGTCCTTACTAGCTAGCCTCCCTGGAGCTGTGGGTTGCAGTCTGGTTATCCTTTGCTTTATATCTAGTATCCACTTATGAGTGAGTACATACCATGTTTGTCCTTTTGAGTCTGAGTTACCTCACTCAGGATGATATTTTCTAGTTCCATCTATTTACCTGCAAACCTCATGATGTCATTGTTTTTCTCTGCTGAGTAGTACTCCATTGTGTATATGTACCACATATTCTTAGTCCATTCTTCAGTTGAAGGGCATCTAGGTTGTTTCCAGCTTCTGCTATTTCAAATAGTGCTGCTATGAACACAGTTGAGCATGTGTCCTTGTGGTATGATTGAGCATTCCTTGGATATATGCCCAAGAGTAGTATATCTGGATCTTGAGGAAGATTAATTCTCAATTTTCTGAGAAACCGCCATACTGATTTCCAAAGTGGCTGTACCAGTTTGCATTCCCACTAACAGTGTAGGAGTGTTTCCTTTCTCCACATCCTTTCCAACATAAGCTGTCTTCAGTGTTTTTGATCTTAGCCATTCTGACAGGTGTAAGATGGTACCTCAGAGACATTTTGATTTGCATTTCCTTGATGACTAAGGATGTTGAGAAATTCCTTAAATATCTTTTGGCCATTTGAAATTCTTCTGTTGAGAATTCTCTGTTTAGCTCTGTAGCCTGTTTCTTAATTGGACTGTTAGGTATTTTGATGTCTAGTTTCTTGAGTTCTTTATATATTCTGGAGATCAGCCCTCTGTCAGATGTGGGGTTGGTGAAGATCTTTTCCCATTCTGTAGGCTGTCGTTTTTTTTTATTGACCGTGTCCTTTGCCCTACAAAAGCTTCTCAGTTTCAAGAGGTCCCATTTATTAATTGTTGCTCTCAGTGTCTGTGCTACTGGTGTTATATTTAGGAAGTGATCTCCAGTGCCAATGCGTTCCAGACTACTTCCTACTTTCTCTTCTATCAGGTTCAGAGTAACTGGATTGATGTTGAGGTCTTTGATCCACTTGTACTTAAGTTATGTACATGGTGACAAATATGGATCTACTTGCAATCCTCTGCATGTTGACATCTAGTTATGCCAGCACCATTTGTTGAAAATGCTTTCTTTTTTTCCATTGTACAGTTTTGGCTTCTTTGTCAAAAATTAAGTGTTCGTAAGTGTGTGGATTAATGTCAGGGTCTTCAGTTTGATTCCATTGGTCCACATGTTGGTTTTTATGCCAGTACCAAGCTGTTTTTATTATTGTAACTCTATAGTAGAGCTTGAAGTCAGGGACCGTGATGCCTCCAGAGGTTGCTTTGTTGTAAAAGATTCTTTCAGCTACCCTGTTTTTTTTGTTTTTCTATATGGAGTTGAGTATCGTTCTTTCCAGGTCTGTGGAGAATTGTGTTGGGATTTTGATGGGAATTGCATTAAATCTGTGGATTGCTTTTGGTAAGATTGCCATTTTTACTATATTAATCCTACTATCCATGAGCATGTGAGATCTTTCCATTTTCTGATATATTCTTCAATTTCTTTCTTCAGAGACTTAAAGTTCTTGTCATAAAGGTCTTTCACTTGCTTAGTTAGAGTTACCCCAATGTATTTTATATTATTTGTGGCTATTGTAAAGGGTGATGTTTCTCTGATTTCTTTCTTAGCCTGTTTATCATTTGGGCATAGGAGGGCTACTGATTTTTTTGAGTTAACCTTGTATCCTGCCACATCAGTGAAAGTGTTTTTCAGCTGTAGGAGATCCCTGGTAGAATTTTTGGGGTCATTTATCTATACAACATATCATCTGTAAATAGTGAAAGTTTGACTTCTTCCTTTCTGATTTATATCCACTTGATCTCCGTTTGTTGTCTTATTGCTCTAGCTAGAACTTCAAGTACTATATTGAATAAATATGGGGAGAGCTAATAGCCTTGTCTTGTTCCTGATTTTGGTAGAATCACTTTTAGTTTCTCTCCATTTAATTTGATGTTGGCTGTTGGCTTACTGTAAATTGCCTTTATTATATTTTGGTATGTTCCTGTACTCCTGATCTCTCCAAGACCTTTATTATGAAGGACTATGGGATTTTGTCAAAGGCCTTTTCAGTATCTAATGAAATGATCATGTGTTTTTTTCTTTCAGTTTGTTTATATGGTGTATTACATTGACAGATTTTCGTATGTTGAACCATCCTTGCATCTCTAGGATGAAGTCTACTTGATCAGGGTGGATAATTTTTTTGATGTGTTCTTGGAGTCAGTTTGCCAATATTTTATTGAGTATTTTTGCATCAATGTTCATGAGGGAGATTGGTCTGTAATTCTCTTTCTTTGTTGCATCTTTGTGTGGTTTGGGTATCGGGATAACTGTAGCCTCATAAAAAGAATTTGGTAAAGTTCCTTCTGTTTCTCTTGTGTAGAACAGTTTGAAGAGTATTGGAATTAGGTCTTCTTTGAAGTTTTGATAGAATTCTGCACTGAAACCATTCGGTCCTAGACTTTTTTTGGTTGGGAGACTTTTAATGAGTGTTTCTATTTCCTTAGGGGTTATTGACCGATTTGAATAGTTTATCTGGTCTTGATTTAATTTAGGTATGTGGAACCTATCCAGAAAATTGTCCATTTCTTTTAGATTTTCCAATTTTGTGGAGTACAGATTTTTGAAGTATGACCTGATGATTCTCTGGATTCCTTCATTGTCTGTTGTTATATCTCCCTTTTCATTTCTGATTTTGTTGATTTGGATGCTTTCTCTCTCCCTTTTGGTTAATTTGGATAAGGGCTTGTCTACCTTGTTGGTTTTTTCAAAGAACCAACTCTTTATTTTATTGATTCTTTGTATTATTCTCTTTGTTTCTATTTCATTGATTTCAGCACTCAATTTGATTATTTCTTGGCATCAATTCCTCCTGGGTGAGTTTGCTTCCTTTTTTTCTAGAGCTTTCAGGTGTGCTGTTAAGTCACTAGTGTGAGATTTCTCCAACTTCTTTATGTGGATATTTAGTGCTATGAATTTTCCTCTTAGCACTGCTTTTATAGTGTCCCATAAGTTTGAATCTGTTGTGCTTTCATTTTCATTGAATTCTAGGAAATTTTTAATTTCTTTCTTTATTTCTTCCTTGACCTTTTGTTTTAGGGTAGAATGCTCTGTAGATATCTATTAAGTCCATTTGAGTCATAACTTCTGTTAGGTCCCTTATTTCTCTGTTACATTTCAGTCTGGCAGATCTATCCAGTGGTGAGAGTGGGGTGTTGAAATCTCCCTTTACTAGTGTGTGGGATTTGATGTGTGACTTAAGCTTTAGTAATTTTTATTTTTACTTTTTTTTTTTTTTTTTTACAAATGTTGGTGCCCTTGTATTTGGGGCATAAGTGTTCAGAACTGAGACTTCATCTTGGTGGATTTTCCCTGTGATAAGTATGTAATGTCCTTCCTGATCTCCTTTGATTGATTTTAGTTTGAAGTCTATTTTATTAGATATTAGGATAGTTACAGCTTGCTTTTTAAGTCCATTTGATTGGAAAGTCTTTTCCCAGCCTTTTACTCTGAAGTAGTTTCTCTCTTTAAAGTTGAATTGTGTTTCTTGTATACAGCAAAAGGATGGATCCTGTTTTGGTATCCATTCTGTCAGCCTGTATCTTTTTATAGGCAAATTGAGACTATTGATATTAGTGGATATTAATGATCGGTGATTGTTAATTCTTGTTATTTTTTGGTGGTAGTGTTGTGTGTTTCCCTTCTTTGGTATTTGTTGGTGTGAGATTATCTATTCCCTGTATTTTCATGGGTGTATCTAACTTCCTTAGGTTGTATTTTCCTTCCAGTGCTTTCTGTAAGGCTAGGTTTGTGGATAGGTATTGTTTAAATCTAGTTTTATCATGGACTATTTTGTTTACTCCATCCATGGTGATTGAGAGTTTTGCTGGATATAATAGTCTGGGTTGGCATCCATGGTCTCTTAGTGTCTGCATAATATCTGTCCAGGACCTTCTAGCTTTCAGAGTCTCTATTGAGAAGTCAGGTGTTATTCTTATGGTTCTACCTTTATATGTTACTTGACCTTTTTCCTTTGCAGCTCTTAATATTTTTTCTTTATTCTCTATGTTTAGTGGTTTGATTATTATGTGGTGAGTGGTCTTTTTTTTTTAGATCCAGTCTATTTGGTGTTCTGTAAGCTTCTTGTACCTTCATAGGCATTTCCTTCTTTAAGTTGGGAAGGTTTTCTTCTATGGTTTTGTTGAATATATTTTCTGTACTTTTGAGTTGGTATTCTTCTCCTTCTTCTATCCCTATTATTCTTAGGTTTGGTCTTTTCATGACCCAAATTTCCCAGACATTTTGTGTTATGACTTTTTGGCTGTAGTGTTTTCTTAGATTGATGAATCTATTTTCTCTATTGTATCTTCAATGCCAGAAATTCTCTCTTCAATCTCATGCATTCTGTTGGTTATGCTTGCATCTGCAATTCCTGTTCATTTACTCAGATTTTCCATTTCCAGCATTCTCTCAGTTCATGTCTTTATTGCCTCTATTTCAGTTTTCAAATCTTGGACTTTTTCATTTACCTGTTTAATTGCTTTTTCTTGGCTTTCTTTTAGAGATTTGTTGATTTCTTCCAATTTTTTGTTTGTCTTTTCTTCAAATTCTTTAAGGGTGGTTTTCATTTCCTCTTTAAAGGCTGTTATCATCTTCTTAAGGTCATTTTTAAGGTCTGTTTCTTCTGCTTCTTCTGCTTTGGGATGTTCAGGTCTTGCTGGTGTGACACCACTAGGTTCTGATGGTGCCATATTGGTCTTTATGTTGTTGACTGTATTTTTGCGCTGGCATCTTCTCATCTCTTTCTCCATTCCATGCAAGTGCTATCTGTGTCTGAGGGAGCCTCTTTTGGTTTGATCTAATCCAGTCTCATGGCACAATCAGTGCTGATGGGTTCTGTGTCTCAGAAAGCAGATCTTAGTCCAATGGGCACCAGAGTGCTCTGCCACAGGGAACTGCTATTCCCAATTGACATAGGGTAGGACCTCTTTTCTGTTTCAAATTGGTGCAGGATAGTTTATGTCTCTGGTTTTCACTGGTGTCATAGAGGGCTGTTTTCTTGTTGAGCGAGTCAGGGAAGAGGCAGCTAGCCAGTCTCTGGGGCTCCAATGGCTTGGGAGAGGAGGACAGTGTGTGCTCCTGGGGCCTAGGGACTAGGGACCTGGTCTGTCCAATCCAGAGATGGGGCCCTACCTGTTCCCAATCAGTGCAGCATGGGCTTATGTCTCCAGTTTTCACTGGTGCCATAGGGGGCTGTTTTCTTGGTCAGGGGGTGGGGGAAGAGGCAGCTAGCTATTCCCTGGGGCTCCAATGGCTTGGGAGAGGGGCACAGGGTGTGCTCTGCAGCCTAGGGGCTAGAGACCTACTCTGCCCAGTCTGGAGATGGGGCCTTATCTGTTCCCAATTGGTTGTATGTATATTTCTACTCTTGTTTAAGATATTTTGTTTGTGCAGCTCATTTAAATTGTAATGAATAATTAAGAAATACAGATTATTAATTAGTCTTTTATGATAGTCAAACTTATAGTCGTGTTTTCTAGATATACAGAGATATAATTCAATTAGGTAGGTAATCTTCAAACACTTCAAAGAGCTATAGAATATGGCATTTAAAATGTAAGAACTTTGACTTTCTGGACTTTGAGACATATCTGCTCCTGGCACACTGATTGCTTCAAGGAAGATGATGGGCATTGAAGACACTCCATATGGAGTTTTTCTTCTTCTTGGCAAAAATAGCCATTTGGGCAAGAAACTGTTCTTGCCTGAACTGCTTGACAATATTTCATACAAACTGGACATGCAGGACCCATAGGAAGATGACCACTGAACTTTGCAAGGCAAAATTGTCCTTCAGGTCCCTGAAGAAACTGCCAGACATTCTACAATACGCAGAGAAAAAAATGACTGATAGACTAGGCCTATGGGCTGAAGATGAATGCCCAAAGGTTACAGAGGAACTTTGGATGACTGTCCAGCAGACAGCTGTCTCTGTTAGTCTAGATTTTTGGAAGTTGCTTACAATTCTCTTCCTGTTTACTAGATAATATTGTATCCCTCTGAGGTCTTTGATGTATTTGAAGACTAGATAGTTATAATTTTCCTTGGCTATGATAAAAGTTAAATCAGATATGAAACTTTAGACTCACAAATATAGGATAGATAGAATATTTTCTTTAATTTTGCCAAATATTAATTGTAGCTGGAGAGAAGCTCTCCAGCCCCCACCAAGCCCTGTTAGTCAGACAGCCCACGTATAAAATAAACACACAGACACTTACATTATTTAAACTGTTTGGTCTAATGGCTCAGGCTTCTTGCTAGCTGTTCTTATATCTTAAATTAACCCATTTCTGTTAGTCTATAAGTTGCTACGTGGCTCGTGGCTTACCGGTACCTTACAACTGGCTTGTCATGGTGGCGACTGGCAGTGTCTCTCTGACTCAGCCTTTCACTTCTCAGAATTCTCCTCTCTCCTTGTCCTGCTTATACTTCCTGCCTGGCTACTGGCCAATCAGTGTTTCATTTATACAGAGCGATATCCACAGCAATTAATAGACTAGATATTGTAACTGCAATTCTTGTTTGTTATATGTAATTTTATTATGTTAAAGTTAAAAATCTTCCTTTTTAATTAAATAGAAAAGGGGAAATGCTGTGGGATAATGCTTTTGTGCACTGGTTTACTAAAATGCTGATTGGCCAGTAGCCAGGCAGGAAGTATAGGCAGGATAAGCAGACAAGGAGAATTCTGGGATGAGGAAGGCTGAGTCAGTAGACTCCAGCCCGTGTCCAGGGATCAGCATGTAATGGCACACAGGTAAAGCCACAGAACACATGGTGACATATAGATGAACAGAAATAGGTTAAGTTTAAGTGTAAGAACTAGTCAGTAGTTAGCCTGAGCTAATGGCTGAGCAGTTTTAATTAATATAAGCCTCTGTGCGTTCACTTGGGTCTGAGCGACTGAGGACTGGAAGGGACACAGGAAAACTTCCAGCTACAAAACTGTTGCTGTTTCTAATAGAAAAATGCCTTTGTGTTTTCAAAGCCATTATTTGAATTATTTTATCTTTAATACTTCTTCATTTGAAGTCTATCATCATATTCCATAGTTTCTGCTGCTGTGTATTGTCAAATAAGTACTTTCATCATACTTTAGATTCAACAGCGTATTGCTTTCCAACATCCTACTGTTATTTCATAGTTTACATTTATTCCATATATACACTTATATACATTTACAAGTAGACCTCATTCCCACCTGAATCTCTGTGTTTTCTGATGACTGTATTTTCTTGATGCTTTGGAATTCTTTTACTTAAAATATTACAGGATAAACATTTTTTTCTGACTCATTAAAATTTAAAAACATACTTACTTTAACATTGTTCCTGAATGTATAGATGTGAATATCTTTTAAAAATAATTATGCAAACCACCCTGTACTCCCAGCCTCCTCCATGAAGCCATAGATGCAGCTGCCTGTGGTGATATTGTGTTCCCCAAAATATTGTGCACCCTAATAAACTTATCTGGGGTCAGAGAACAGAACAGTCATAATATTAAACATAGAGGTTAGGCAGTGGTAGCACACACCTTTAATCCTATCACTTGGGAGGCAGAGTTTTGAGTTTAAAGCCACACTGGAAACAGCCAGGCATGGTGACTCACGCCTTTAATCCCAGGAAGTGATGGCAGAAAGCAGAAAGGTATATAAGGCATGAAAACCAGAAACTAGAAGCTTTTGACTGGTTAAGTTTTTAGGCTTTTGAGCAGCAGTTCAGTTGAGAGGGACCCAGTCTGAGGAAACAGGATCAGCTGAGGAATTGGCAAGGTGAGGAAGCTGTGACTTGTTCTGCTTCTCTGATCTTCCAGCATTCATCCCAATACCTGGCCCTAGGTTTGATTTTGTTAATAAGACCTGTTAAGCTAAATGCTACAGCTGCCGCTGCTCCTGCAGTCACTGCCTCCAAGATGATGGCTGTGCCTTCCACATATGCTGATCTTGGCAAGTCTGCCATCAATGTCTTCACCAAGGGCTATGACTTTGTTTTAATAAAACTTACTTTGAAAATATAGTCAGAGAATGGTTTGGAATTTACCAGTTCAGGCTCCACCAACACAGAGGCCATCAAAGTGAATGACAGCCTGGAAACCAAGTACAGATGGAAGGAGTAGGGGTTGAACTTTACAGAGAAGAAGAACACAGACAACACCCTATGCTCTGAAATCACCATGGAAGACCAGCTGCTGGGTGTACTGAAGCTGACCTTTGATTCATCCTTCTTGTGTAACACTCAGGGGCAAATGCTAAAATCAAGACAGGGTACAAAAGCAAGCATATCAACTTGGGCTGTGATGTTGACTTTGACATCTCTTGGCCCTCAATCAGGGGCGCTCTGGTATTTGGCTATGAGGCCTAGCTGGCTGGCTACCAGATGAATTTTGAGATCTCGAAGTCCTGGGTGACCCAGAGCAGTTAGCTACAAGATAATGAGTTAAAGCTTCATACTAATGTGAAGGATGGGATAGAGTTTGGAGGCTCCACTTAGCAGAAAGTGAACAAGAAGTTGGAAGATACTGTCAATCTTGCCTGGACAGCAGGAAACAGTAAGTCTCACTTTGGAATAGCAGCCAAGTATTGAGTTGACCCTGATGCCTCTTTTTAGCCAAGGAGAACATCTCTAGCCTGATCAGCTTGGGGTATACTCAGATCCTAAAGCCAGGTGTCAAACTGAAGCTGTCAGCTCTTCCTGGAATGCAAGTGGCCAAAGCTTGGTCTAGGATTGAAGTTCCAAGCATAAATGAATATTGTACAATAGTTAATTTTAAACTATTTTGTAGCATAGTGCCTTCAGAATTTAGTGTACTTTTTAATGTTGTATATTGAGGATGTGAGAACTGATAAATACTACGTTAGATGTTCAGGCTAAGGATGACTCAGCTTTAAGGTGTTTACCATTTCGGAGGTACAGCAAAAATCCCATTCCAGAAAGGGTACTTTTAGCTGTAGACATGAGTTGGGGAGGAAACCCTCTAGAGATTCCAGACCACAAGTGGAAGCTGAGAATGTGCGGGGCCTTTGTAAATCTGTATTGAGTCCACAGGTGAAATTATGACTTCCTGAGCATGGGAGCTTGGTGTCCCAATCCTGACTGGTGGGAAGCATGTGCACACCTATGTGAAAGGGACTTTTTAAGACATATCTCCATGATCTCTTCCCATCTTAGCCCATCAGTTACCTGTTCTACACAAAAGGTAATCTCCAGGGTGTGTTTAGCTATTTCTTTTGTGCCATTTTAGGGTGGAGAAGGTAGGCATGATGGAGCCAATCATTCAGGACTTACTTTTTCCTTGTCTTGTGTTATGATGCAGTTTTCTCTCTCTCCATGTTTCATTTTCTTCCTTCTTTCCTTTCTTCCTTCCTTCCTTTCTTTCTTTCTTTCTTTCTTCCTTTCTTCCTCTCTCTCTCTTTCTTTCTTTTTTTCTTTTTTCTTTCCACCTTTCCATCTTTCTTTCTTTCTTGCCATTATATCAGAGTATGAAAGAGCTTCCAGGATCTTCAGCTCTGAGTTGAGTGGGTGACTAAGATCACACCACAACAAAACTAGGGATCTAAACTGACTCCTGTTATAGCCTTACCACTCTACTTTTTAGCAGTTTAATGGGAACATATAGAATCTTCCATTTTGTGTAGAATTAGCTCCTCCTGCTCAAGTGCTGTAATGATATCACTTAAAATAAAACTTGAATAAAATATTGAAACCTCAAAAATATTTATGCAAAACACTATAGGCAACATGATATACAGGTATAATGAAGTAATTAATATGGCTAATATAGTCAAGCAAATGAACACAATCCATCATTTTCTGTGGGCAGATGTATGAATGTGGTAAGACCACATACAATAATCTAACGTCATTTCATGCTTCAGTAGACCGAACTGGTGACTATATCTCATTCTCAAAATCATCTCTCTAGACCCTTGTACCCTGCATAAATATAGCTTTATATTGTTTACATGTACCACTCCTAAAACTCTATCCCAATGACTACTAACTTCCTATCTAAATATTCTGTTCTTCCTCAAAATTCCTCATATGTAAGATTATACAGTATTTTTCTTTATGTCAGACTTATTTCATTTAGAAATTTATAGTATAGATTTGTTACTATGTTATATGTTTACTTATGGTATTGTGAAAGGCAAGAACTCTTTTTAGAGATATAATGATATCCTACCATAAACTATAATTTGTCCATCCATCCTTTAAAAAGTCCTTGATACCATATTTTAGATCTTTTGAATTCTGTTGCAAAGAACACAGCAGTGCTGTTCTAATTTTTTGAGGAATCCTATACTCTTTTTCATAATTCAGTCACTGATTTACAATCCCGCCACTAGTATAAAATTAGTATCTTTTTTTCACACCCTCACCAATAGTTTCTATCTTTATCTTGGGTGATTATCTTGTAACTGATATCTCAATTTTGGCTTTAACTTATTAATTAATTTTCATTTTTATTTGGGAGGAGGTGAAACTATGAATTTGTATGTAGTTACTTGGGAGAATGTGTGAGGGGTTACTTACAGGAGCATGAGTGACTTCAAAGCAGGTGCATCTTTGAAGAGCCTCCCCTACTCAGCACAGGAGACAACTCCTGAAGGCTGATTCACTACAGTCTCACATGGCGCAGAGAAAGTTCCAGCAATGATGAGTCTCCTTTGCCCCACTAATTGCTTGAGCTTGTATAACCCCATGGTAAGACTTCATGGGTCCCCTAACTTTGTGAGCTTCCTGAGCCTTACAAGTTCCTTAGTTTTCTGAGACTTGTACTCCTTCCTCCTTCCTTCTCTGAATTTTTGCAGCCTTCCCTTCTCCCTCTGCTAAATGGTTCAATTCAGAAAGACTAGCTACAGTATACATTAAAGATTGGATTTTTGCAATATTAATTTAGTGGGTGGGTCAAGGGATTCAATCTAAAGCAGCCACTGTCTTCTGAATGAACTTATAAGCATTTTACCTAGCCTAGATCTCTAAACACATATACAATTATTCTCCAGTCTGTTCCAATAAGAAGGTTCACAAATATCTTCAAGTTGCCATTCAGATTTTATTACATTTCTTCCTCTTTTCTAGGCAGCACAGGCAATACTATCCAGACAACTCAGTAACACCAAGTCATCTCTGAACTTGATCCTCGTCCTTCCTCCCTTCCCATTTTGAAGATAGCACTGTTTTTTTCAAATAGGTTCTAAATTACATTTACTATCTTTTTAAGGATTTCATATACTAGTGCTACTTATGTGTCACCCCTGACCTCTCTCTCTCTCTCTCTCTCTCTCTCTCTCTCTCTAATTCCTCTAATGTTTCTCTCCATCCTTCCAAATTTCATGACCTCATTCAAAAAATACTGCTCTTGCCTCAAAGAAAATAAGAGATGATCAATTCTGAAGTCAAAGTTGAGTGATCATGTCATAGGAAACACAGAGATAGCTTATCCCAGTTTCCAAATTTTTCATAGTAACAGAACAAAGAATGTCTTTAATCTAGGCATTTAATAATTACATTGGCAAAAACATCAAAGAGACAGTCACAATAAGATAGAGAATTCTCTCCTATAGGCCTTGTATGCTATCTGATGACAGTCTTGATTTTTTGGGTCTTTTAAGTTGGTATAAGCTAGTAGTCTATTAAATTCATGGATTCCAAAATGTTTTGTATCTATTACACATAGGACAATAGTGATACACATAGGTGTATTGGTGAAATTATTAAGGCCACTCCACATAGTTAAAAGGAGATTTATTTAATGGCGTAACTTACAAATTAAGGGATAGGTAGGTCGTGGGGTCTGGGGAAGGTGTATCCGCAGTCCTGAAGTGTTCTCTGGAGCTCTGCTTGGCCCACCTTCACTGTCCAAGGTCCTGGAACCAAGTGAAAGCGCAGCCCATCCAGATCTCAGGTCTCCAGGCGCGTCCCTTGGCCCTGCCTTGTAGGCGTGACAGTTGCCAAAGTGTCAATGGGGGTTGGAACTTCCAGATCAAAGCTGGAATGGCTACCCACTACATCTCCCCCTTTTTGTCTAAATAAGAAGGTTCTAACCTAGTACAAGACTATATACAAAGGAATGGTTATCAAATATTGTCCAGGAATAATGAGGGATAATGACCTAGATAAGATGGAACTACAACCAATGCAAACAATATCAAGCAAGAAAACATACTTAAATCCAGAGAAGTATACAGCATAGGTAAATGGCTTTACAAAGATCATTCCAAAAGGTTTCCTATCCTAAAGAACCTGAATCTAATACTTAATATGTTCTATCTACTAAATTGTAACAATAACTGCTAGTCTTCAATCCCATCAAAGACCTGAGAAGGAATATAATGGTACCTGACAAATGGTAGATGGATGCAAGCAAAATGGTAGATGGATGCAAGCAACTTTTGGGAATCTTGCAAGAGTAGACCGAGATAGCTGGCAGCCTGGACAGTCACCTAATGTTTCTCAGCATTGTTGGTGCATTCAAGTTGGCTACAGGCCTAAAGTATCTGACAGACCATTTTCAGAAGCAGGAATTCTGAAAGACCATCTTACCCTGTCTTGGCAGAGTACAGTGGTCGCTTTCCTTGTGTCCCACTTGTCCAGAAAGGACAGCATTGCATTTGTACTGTCAGCCGTCAAGGCAAGGGCAGTTCTTTGCCCAGTAGGCCATTTTGTGCCAAGAAGACAGACTTCCAAATGGAAATGTCTTAGAAGCCCAACATTCTCTCGGGATCAAATTGGTGCAGCCAGTAGCAATTGTGTCTCACGTCAACAGAATTCTAAGTTATTTAAATGCCATATTCTCTAGGTCTATGAAGTGTTTGAAGATTACCTGTCCATCTGACCTATGTATCTGTAAATCTGGATAACCTAACTAACGTAACTATAGAGATGACAAGCATAGGTGACTATAAATCTATAAGTCTTATGTACCGAAATAACCTAAGGACTAAGGCTTCACGTAAACAAGGTAAACAGTCTATAAGCAAATGTATGGTAAAGAACGATGACTTCAAAATTGTGACAATACACAAGATAATTTATAACAGAGGTGGGAGTATATAGTGCGATATGCAATATGACAATAATCTTAAATGTATATCAATATACTGAATATCCTAAACAGAAGTAGAACATACATAAAGTATGACAGATATAAATTTACATTTGCATCAATATACAAATATTTCAAATAAGAGTAGAAATATATGTACATTATAACAAATATAGTTCTGTATTTGTATCAATATACAAATTATCTTAAACAGGAATATAAAAATAGTTTACATTTGTACCAACATATAAGAATCCATAACAGTGCAAATTACAGTGCAAATTATCTAAGGCTGCTTTTTTACTAAATTTGTTTACTAGTATACACAATAATCTACCATAATATCTTATACCTATACCTATCCATTCCATTTCTTCTTTTCCCTTTTTTTTAAGAATACTGAGTCTAATATTTTCTTCCACCCCCAACCCTATAACCATCATTCATAACCCTGAGAATTATGAAACCTAAGGGAAAAGGGGCGTCATTTTCTTAGGATTGCTTCCTGTTGTTTAGGGGGTGATGTTATCTCTGTTGGGTACTGTGAGAAAGCTCAGATAGTTAAATATTAGTTAGACTAACTGTAGGTTCTGCAGCAAGTCTTAGAGTAATGGGTAAGATTGTCTGAAATTCTGGCAAGAAGTGTAGTATGATGATGATTACCATGGCATCTTTCTGGATTGGCTAGAGTTGTTGTTGTTAGAGCCTCATCTTCCTTCTGGAGACTTCTGAGATTGCTATTAGAAAAACTTATTTGTTATCAAAATGGAAGGTTTGGATTTAAAGAAGACATAACATGTAAGAAAGGATTCTGAGAAATCAAGAGTAAGCATGGAGAGAATTAGAATCTAGAAAACAATGGTCCCTTTTTATTGGTTTCCTTCTGACCCACACCAGAGGGCTCTTCTGATATGGAACTGAAGAATCTCTCAAACTTTTCTTTTAGCAATGTGCTTGGGTTTAGAGAAGGAGTGAGCCAATTCCATCTCCAAAGCCAGCTTGGCTTATAATTGAATTGGAACCACAACTTTTCTAGATTGATAGAGAGATAGATGTTAGACAGTGAGATTTTACCGTGTGCAGATTGGTACCAACAGATTCTTTCTTTCTGCTGTAAACATCTGGATATCCAAGGCCTTATGATTTTTTGGAAGATGGGTATTTCCATTATCCTGGAAAGACAAAAACAGAATCCTACCCCAACCTTTGATTGTTAAATTTTTCTTACAACTTGTAGAGATGTCACATTGGTGGATGATCTTTTACTTCTCCTCATCAAGGGGTTTTTCCTGTTCGAATCGAATTTTTATTGATTTTGTTGGTATCCATAGCTTTTCTTCTGCAGAAACAAAGGAAAAAACCCTTCTCCAATGTAGAACATATCCAGGTTTCCATTCTGAGATCAGCACATCCTTGAAATAAACCGGTTGGTTTAGCTCAGGAGTTTTGTCTGTCATCCAATGTCTCTCTGCAGCTGTTGTTCCTTTCTCATCAGCATTGAGAAAATTCAAGGTTAATAAAGCACTATGCAATCTATTTCTAGGAGTCATTGTTACCTGTTGCTGTTTATTTAGCATATTCTTTGAAGTTCAATTGGACCTTTCTATGACTGCTTGGCCTGTGGGATTATGTGGTATACCTGTAACATGCTTTATATTGTAATAAGCAAAGAATTGTCTCATGTTGTTGGAGACATATGCTGGGGCATTGTCTGTCTTAATTTGTACAGGTATTCCCATGATGGCCATAACTTCTAATAGGTGTGTAATTACAGAATCAGCCTTTTCAGAACTCATAGGAGTTGCCCATTGAAATCCTGAATAGGTGTCAATGGTATGATGCACATACTTTAATCTTCCAAATTCTGCAAAATGAAACACATCCATCTGCCAAATTTCATTTCTTTGTATACCTTTTGGATTGCTCCCTGCAGGTAATGGAATTTGGTTATAGATGGAACAAGTAGGACATTTTTTTCACAATATCCTTAGCCTGTTGCCAAGTGATGGAGAAATCCTTCTTCAAACCTTTGCTATTTACATGGTATTTCTTATGAAATTCTGAAGCTTCTAGCACATTACCTATTAGTAACTGATCAATCTCATCATTACCTTGTGTTAGAGGTCCTGCCAGACCTGTATGGGATCTGATATGTGTTATATATATAGGATGTTCCCTTTTTCTGATGATTTCCTGTAATTGTATGAATAATGAAGTTAATTCTGTATTATCAGGAATAAATTCAGCAGTTTCAATATGTAAAACAACTCTCTCTGCATATTGAGAGTCAGTGACTATATTGAGGGGTTCTGTGAAGTCCATCAGTACCATAAGAATGGCATACAGTTCTGCCTTTTGTGCAGAGCTGTATGGACTTTGTACCACTTTACTTAAGTCTCCTGATTTATATCCTGCTTCCCCTGATTTATTTGCATCAGTATAGAATGTGAGGACTCCAGAAATTGGCTTTTGTCGTACAATGTGAGCAAGGACCCAATTGGTTTTCTTTATAAATTCTATTCTCTTGCTTTTGGGATAGTGGTTGTTAATCTCTCCCAAAAAGTTACTGCAGGCTCTCTGCCAGTATTCATTATCTTTCCATAGTGATGAAATTTCCTCATTAGTTAAAGGTACTACAATTTCTGCTGGGTCCGTTCCTGTCAACTGGTGAAGTCTTAGTTTACCTTTTTGAATCAAATCAGAGATCTTTTTTATATAAGTCTTTAATTTCTTATTTGGTTTACGTGGTAGGAATATCCATTCCAATATAATGTCTTCCCTCTGCATTAAAATACCTGTTGGGGAATGTCTGGAGGGGAATATGACAAGAATGCATTTAAGTCCTGGATCCACACTATCCACATGTGCTTCTCGAATTGTCTTTTCTACTAGAGTCAATTCCTTCTCAGCTTCGGCTGATAATTCTCTTGGACTATTTAATCCTTTGTCCCCTTCTAGAGTATTAGCCAAATTTTGTAGTCCATCTTTGGGTATTCCCATGATACCCAGTAAGTTGGAAATGCTTCCTAATAACTTTTGAAAATCATTAAGAGTCTTCAATTGATCTCTCCTTAGTTGTACCTTTTGGGGTCTAATTTTTTGTAGCTCTATCTTATATCCTAAGTAATTAATAGAATCTCCTCTTTGTATTTTTTCAGGAGCAATTTGCAGTCCCCAGCGAGGCAAAACTTTTTTTACTCCTTCAAACATGCTTTCTAATGTATCTAATTTTGGCTGCTTCTCTTTGTGTTGGTGATGTTGCTACCTGGGACAAAGGGTTTACTGCTTCTGGTTCAGAGAAGAATTGCCAGGACCATAGTGTTACAAGAAAGCATCTGCAAAGGTCAGCTTGGAAAAGTTTGGCAAGACAAATGGTAGGGAGAAATTGCTGTGAAGATTTTCTGTTCTAGGGAAGAATGTTCATGGTTCCAAGAGACAGACATTTATCTGACTGTGATTGCTCCAAACCACAGAGGAGGCACACACACACACACAAAAATCTGCAGGGAACCATGACCACGCCTAACAGTGACTTTGAAATCTTCAAAAGGATGACAGGATCCCACAATGATGATTCCATATGGACTATGATAAAGCCATTAAGCTGATTAACACCATAGAAAAATCGACTTTGGACTACAAACTGGTCAGGACAATTTTGAGATGACTAGCTGAGATGATTCAGCCTGACAGACTACTCAAGCAAGGACTTATGACAAGCCCTGAACTTTCCTTTTGTGCAGAGACTGGACAAATGATACAGGACTTGACAATTAACCTAAATTTTTTCTTTTCAAGATTCCATAAAGATATCTTCACCCCTAGAAAGCAAAAAGGAAAAGAGAATATAGATATGAGATAGATCATCGAAACTACTCTGAGAAAAATGATAAAGAAATAATAGGATAAATAGGTAGATCACTGAATCTACACTGAAAAGAAAAGGGGGAAGATATAAAAATGACAAAAGGTAGACTACTGAATCCATTATGAAAAGAAAAAAGAGAGAATATGATTATGATAAGATAAAAAGGGAGATTATGGAATCTACTTTTAAAAAGGAGCTACTTGTTTTAAATAAGATAAGTAATGACATTTTTTTGTCTGAGTTTATCAAATGTTACTGGACTGGACATTGTTATATATTAATGGAGTTTTTATCTGAATCTGTCAAATGTTAATGGACTAGATATCATTAATGTAATCTTGACTGTGTATACTGTATATAATTTTTCTTGTATTAGTTATAAGCTTTTTAAAATTTTAGACAAAAAGAGAGGAAATGTGGTATTGTATTCCCCCAAATATTGTGCATGCTAATAAACTTATCTGGGGTCAGAGACAGAGCAGCCACAATATTAAACATAAAGGTTAGGCAGTGGTAGCACACGCCTTTAATCCTAGCATTCCAGAGGAAGAAATCCATGTGTTCAAGGATACAGCCAAGCATGGTGACTCACACCTTTAATCTCAGAAAGTGAACCTTTAATCCCAGGGAGGGTGGTAGAAAGCAGAAAGGTACATAAGGCGTGAGGACCAGAAACTAGAAGCATTTGGCTGTTTAAGCATTTGCCTGGTTAAGTGTTTGGCTGGTTAAGCATTCAGGCTTCTAGCAGCAGTTCAGCTGAGAGCCATTGGGATGAGGACACAGAAGCTTCCAGTCTGAGGAAACAGGACCAGCTGAGGAATTGGCAAGGTGAGATAGCTGTGGCTTGTTCTGTCTCTCTGATCATCCAGTGTTCACCCCAATAACTGGCTTCAGGTTTGATTTTATTAATAAGCACTTTTAAGATTCATGCTACAGCCAGGCGGTGGTGGCGCATGCCTTTAATCCCAGCACTCAGGAGGCAGAGCCAGGCAGATCTCTGTGAGTTCGAGGCCAGCCTGGGCTACCAAGTGAGTTCCAGGAAAAGGCGCAAAGCTACACAGAGAAACCCTGTCTCGAAAAACCAAAAAAAAAAAAAAAAAAAAAGATTCATGCTACATAGGTGGGCAAGAAATTGTTATTTAGGAGGCTAAAGCTAGCTGGTGATAAGGTAATTAGACTTTGGAACTGCAACATTCAAATCTAAGCATTTTACTGTAGTTCTAATCAGTCAATCTGTCCTTGCAGACACTTCTTTCCATTAATTCTCCTTATATATACAAGAATTTCTGGAAAGAAAATGTGTCTGCAAAGGCTCAGTGTGTGTGTGTGTGTGAGTGTGTGTGTGTGTGTGTGTGTGTGTGTGGTGTGCACCTGTATGTGTATAAAACCTGCTGAGTCTATTTAGTGTTGTTTGCATGTATATATGTCTAAGGATAACAACTTGGAATAGGGCAAACTATGGAAAAACTCATCCCTGGAGGAAACTGATTTTCCCTCTCTTCTCAGCACCTGTTGTTCTATATGTAGTGATGAGACATGTGTAATTTCTCCATTCACATTTGCCTATTAGCTGGTGTCATTATGCTCATTTTTCAGGTCACCACAGTGTAAAGACTTCCGGGAGGGGATTGGTCCTGCCTCAACTTAATGTACCAGGCTTTGTTGACTCCTCATGGGAGACCTCACCTTTTTGGAGGAGTGGATGAGGGTGGGTTAGGGGGGAGGCAGGGGAGTGGGAAGAAAAGGTGGGAGGGGGAACTGTGGTTGGTATATAAAATGAATAAAAAGTTGAAAATAAAATAATAAAAAGTAATTAACAATATATTAGTAAAAAAATACTTTACCTACTTCAAGATTAACTTTTTGCCTTGTTTATTTCTTTTTTATGGTGGAGAAATTTAATTTTTCTGCATCCTTTTCTTTTTGCTTTGTCAGCCTGTACTTTTGTTATAATAAAATAATCACTGTCAATGGTGATACCAAGGAATCTTCTACATCTTCTTCCAAAAATTTTACTGTTTCAGGTTACATGTTGAAGTTTTTCATCTATTTTTAAGTAATTTTTTTGTATAACACGTTAAATAAGAATCCAATTGCATTCTTCAAATGTGGATGTCAAATCTTCCAGAACACGTATATTCAGGGATCTATCCTTTAAAAAGTTGAAGTGGAGGGTACACTTAAATTTTCACTTTTGTGACATTTCTCTCTCTCTTTGTTATTAATTTCAAATCTACATTAAGATATCACAAGAAAAATAAACTGCATTCAGATTTCTTTCATGAGCACAGGTATAAATATGTTAACAAAATACCAGTAAAGTGATTTCCTGATAAGCAAAACAACAAAACATCAAAACTATATCGACTAAGCATACAGAATAGACATTTAGGCCATCAAGGTCAGTAGTTTGAACTGCTTCCTTCTGAACTGGACTTCCTCCTGAACATTTATAATATTAGTCCAAACACAAAAGAGAAAAATTGTGCTAAATTTGTAATGCCCATATTTTTTATTTTCCTTGAAAATAATTCTGAATTAATCTGTTGTGGTTACAGGGATAATTCATTGTTTCTCCATACTCTATTGTCTAACTTAGACTGGCAGGATTAGAGCCAAGAAAGTGTTGCTATGAAACAAGACTCCAAAATTATGGACCTGGGATTTATATAGAATGTGGTAGAGTACTGTTATCCTCTGCTCACAGAAAGGGAAAGAAATCTGATCCCTCAAACAGAAACAAGTCTTAACTGTAAAGAAAATTAAACTCCTACTTTACAAAAAATTTAGAATTTAAAGGAATAATGTCCTGACTAGTTTTATGTCGAATTGAAACAAGCTATAGTTATCTGAAAGGAGGGAACCTCAATTGAGACTCATAAGATCTAGCTGTAAGGAATTTTCTCAATTAATGATCAATGGGGGAGGACCCAGACCATTGTGGGTGATTCCATTCATGGGTTGGTTGTCCTGGGCTCTATCAGACAGCACATTAAGAAAGCCCCTGAGGAGCAAGCCAGTAAGCAGCATCCCTTGATGGCTTCTGCATCAGCTCCTGCCTCCAGGTACCCACCCTGTTTGAGTTCCTGTCCTGATTTCCTTCAGTGAAGGACTACAAAGTGGAAGTGTAACTCAATACACTCATTCCTCCCCAACTTGCTTTTTGTTTCATTGCCACAACAGAAACCCTAAGACAGATGGCCTCTGTCTTTATTAATTTTAAAAATTTAATCTCTTGGCTCTACAAGACCATTAACCTCCATCTGTTTATAGAGAAAAATACATACCCAATTACCTTTGAGCTCCTAAACTTGTTTTTTATCCCAGGTTTCATGTTTCCATCTCCAGAAGGAACTATTTATATAATGAATGTCTCTCTCTAGTAGCATGATGATTTGTTGCTATTTTGGAATAAATAAGGAGTTAAATCAAGTAAAGTTTGATTAAAGCTGGAATAGATTGTCTTAGGAAAATTTTTTTCTCTTACCACATTTTTCAAGTATATAGCCAAAGATAACATTTAGAAGAGGTGTTATAATGGAAATTCAATCACCCAAAAGCTTTTAGACTAGATGAGTGTATCAGCAGGATATGCCTGGAGACCTGTGGCACACTGAAATAGGGATATCAAAAATAGATAATTTAATGGATTATTTCAAAAGAAATATGTTTGTGGTCAAGAAAGATTAATAAGAGCTAAAGAAGTAAGCTCGGACTACAAGAAATGATCAACTATTACCATCCTAAAGTTGAAGACATAATATAAGCGAGTGATTGGCAGAAGTCAGAGGGCTCAGCTCCTTCTTCCATGTAGAAAAGATCACAAACAGAAACCAGAGACCAAGATTAAAGACACAGCCACTGCAACCTCCATTAACCTGGGAGGTGAGAAGCTGGGAATACGAGTATCTTGCCATCTCTTTGGTGTTAGTTTCACCACATACCTCAGTCTTCTGCTGATTCTCTATATTTGTCAAATCCAACCGAAAAATAGATGAGGAATGTACACAGCTGACAGTACTCAGAGAGGCTATGCACTCATATTCTCAGTGTTAAGTTGTCTTACGGAAAATGCAGCAGATATTTTATTTGAACTACTTACGAACTTATCAGATTCTTTAAATTCTCTGAATTTGTGAAATGCTAATCTTACTACATTCTTTCAAGAAAAGTCACACATCAGAAAGGGAATAAAGGCATGAGTGAAGAGCTTAGGTATAGACATTGATATGTATGACTCTGGCATCAAATCCAACTTCTTTAATGCCATGCTGAAGGTTAAATGAACCTCCACTACTGGAGAAGCCTTCTTGAACCATACATGTTATTCTGAAATCAGTGTTGTAGACCATTAGCTTGTTAGTGTTCTACTCCTTACTTATCTCAGAAAATCACTGAATGATTCCAGGATCTGAACCATCTGGGCAGATGAAAGGAGACCCAGGGCTGGATGCCAATAGCATGCTGATGATACTGCAATATGAAATATCTCACTGGTTCCTAGTAAGGCTTCACTGAAAGACTTAACAGACAAGACCATATGTCAGTAAAAAATGCAATAGTGAGTCCAATCTTTGGAAAAACAAATATAAATGGAGTTGTTTCCTCATGGTATCAGTTTCCAACCTGCGCTCTACCAGCACTAGGTATAACTGAAACCAAATGCTTTTGTCTATCACTGTTCATCTCATTGAAAATTTTGACTGACAGTCAATAGTAATGCAATCGAGATATTCAAAGCTGCCTTCTGTCATAAATTAAAATGTTCCATTAACTAAACAAATTCTCCATGACATAAATCAACCCACACTAAGTAAATCACAGTTAGTGGAAACCAAATTGTAATTCTATAAAAGTGATTAACTGCTGGCAGGATACAGTGAGATATATCATCTGCAAAGGAGAGAATGATTATTCAATATCTGTAAATTGTATTTCAGACTGGCTAATTCCTTCCACCTTAGCCATCTTTATTGAAAATATTTAAAGAAAAACCATATATCACATAAAATTTTGTGCATTGTCATTGTTTGGAAATGATTCTGTCATTGCCTTCTTGTTAGAGCATGTTTTAAAATATGGCTTATAGTTGACTTTAGAAATTTGAAAATGTTTCATATATAAGATATTTGCTTGAAGATGAAAATAACTCCCTGTCAATATAATTCAACACTTTTAACTGTAGAGTTTTACTTTCTCAGTTATGACCACTAGTGACTGCTTTTAGTTGTTCCTTTTAGAATCTCACTTTCTGCCATTTGAATGAAGCATGTGAACTTATAGATTTATATGAGGTTATATTGAACATACTTTAAGAAATAATGTTATAATTTATATATATATGTGTGTGTGTGTGTATTTAACAAAATCAGAAAATAATTATGAACTATTTTTATTTTACAAATGTCTAAGGATTTAAATCTGATGATGTTGGACAACCCCATCACATAAAGACTACTTCACCAGTCTCGATCTTCTGTGTTTGCCAACATCTTGTCCTCTACACATAATGAAAGCATCAATCTGAAATTTCAAACCAGATTGTTGTAATACTTGCCATCTCAATACCTCAAATGCATTTCAATTCAAATAACAGAAAATAGAAAATCTTTGCAGTTGTTCCAAGATCTTGTATATGCTTGCACCTCTCCTCTATACTAATTCCCTCCAGCTCTCATTTCTGGTTCTTTAATCTAATCAGTACTACTATTACTCAAATTTATCAACTTGGTACTCATTAACTCCTCCAAACCCAATCAACATTTAAGGCTCTATTTATAACTATGTCCTCCATTTAGTTAACAGTACCCCTTTACATTCTGTCTACATCGTCCACCCTTACTTCTAACACTCTTTCTAGACTTCGTCTTCAAGCTTTATGTTTTATGTGCAATTTCATTATAGGCACACACACACACATGAGAGGATAGATGATAGGTAGATGATAGATAAATAAATACATGCACACACACACACACACACACACACACACACACACACACACATATATATATATGTATTTATGCAAATTCATGTGGCTTATTGATTGTTTGTTTTCTCTATTGGTATATTAATTCCATTGGGGACATTTATTTATTTACAACATAGAAGAGAATTCGTTACTAAGATTTCAGTAAAATATTTTATTAGTTTAACACATGTACCAATGAGATACATATACTAAAACTAACCTGCTTTTCTTCTGCAGAACATTTTTGGAAGTTATTGTTGCCTACAGAATCACCCTTAAATGCATTATGTAATTTTGTTTTAATACCTAAGCCAGTGAATATCTTGACAAACATCTCATGTTACTCCAGCTTGGAAACCTTCCTTAAAAATCTTCATTTTAATACCCAGGACTAGGGCCAGCAGTAGCACGTGGGTTGATTACCCCAACATAAGATGAGAGGATAAACATTAAGATCCTCCTGTGCTCAGAACTAGAAAGTACAGACAAGGATACACAATGTACTCTAGTTCCCAACTCTTTCAACTAGGATACTTCTGTCTGAAGCATTTCACTATCCACATTGAACATTGCTCAGATGCTCTAAGGAACTATGGATCTACTATTTAAGGAATAGGAGGGTCCTACAGTTGGGCTCTAATTCTCTGAGTATGGAGTAATAGAGATTTTCTTTTAACTTTTGTGATAATGTAAGAACTCATGTTAGACACTAGATTAGTCAAATGTTCATCATTATGACAAAACAAATGATAGACACTACTTATAGGGAAAATAGGTTCATTTACTTTATAGCTCTGGAGGTTCAAGATCATGCAAAATACTCAGTTCTGGTGAAATCTCATTGTATATGATGGCAGTAACAGAATGAATACAGGAAAGTATGGCAACATCTCCAGACAGGAAGCAAAAGTATGGGAAGAACTAGTCTTTTCATTATGATCACAGCCCTCTTATAAGAATTATCAATAGTAGTACCTCTTAAATACTCATTAATCTTTTAAGGGCTGGATGAATTTCGAAATATAGTACCCTACAGATTACATCTCCAGTCACATCACATGAAGAAATTCAACTCAAACAATAGCAAAGATGGGGTATAGTAGGAGATCTGAGATATCAACCAACACTATCAACTCTTTGGGAAATGGTTTCTGGGTGAGCTCAAGAGCTGACCCACCCATTTCTAATTTTCAAGATGAAGTGACACCTCCACACTTGCATTTTGGAAGTGTAGGGTTGGAAATGTGGATGGTGTGTTCTGTGACATCTCTAGCTGGAATAGAATCTATCCCTCTCCACAGGTTCTTAATCCCTCTGAAAATTTTGAGCTCTCTGCTTTATCACAACAAAGGACATTTTTATTGATGGTCTGCTTTATGTTAAACCAAACTTGTCTTTTGGTTGCTTGATCGTTTGATCTTAGTTCATGCAGCATGAGAAGTGGAGATGTTTTTCCTCAAATGGTTCCATTCTCTGCTCTTTGTCCATGAGCTTTGCCTATGCTAGCTAAACTGTATGAGAGGCAGGTATACTCATTATTTTAAGCAATTATACCTTAAAAAGGCAAATATTAGGACCAAAGAGTTAGAGTAACAAAGTAAAAGAACAAAAAAGGCTAGGCTTATATCCATACTATAAAATTCTAAGCTGTATATTAACACACTTAATAAATTTATTTTTTGTTCTTCTTTAAATGTGAGAAAGTATTCAGCTTTCATCATCAAAATAACTCAAAAAGAATTTTTGAGAGAGTGAACAGACGTCTGTATTCACAGATATTACAATGGATGATGAGGTCATGGGTAATGGCATAGCCAGGATTGAGTGAATTATTAGAGAGGTTCAGAGACAAGAAGGTTTATATTGCGCTAACAGATGCAGTTTATTTATTTTTATTTTTTAAAAAATATTTATTTGTTTGTTTGTTTGTTTGTTTATTTTACATCCCTCCTCTCCTCCAAGTCCATCCCCGACCCGTCATCTCTGTTCCCACCCACCAATCCACTCCTCCATTTCTGTCCAGGAAAGGGCAAGCTCTCATAAGCATCAACAAAACATGGTGTATCAAGTCACAGTAAAACTAAGCATCCCCTGATGTATTAGTAGGACTGGGCAAGGTGACCCAGCATGAGGAATAGGGTCCCAAAAGCCAGTAAAATTGTCGGAGATAGCCCCTGTTCCCAGTATTATGAGTCTCACAAGAGGCCCAAGCTATACAACTGTAACATGTTCGCAGAGTGCCTAGGTCAGTCCCAGGCCGGCTCCTGGTTTTTGGTTCAGTCTCTGTGAGCCCCTATGAGGTGAGGTGAATTGATTCTGTGAGTTTTCTTGTATTTTACTATGCTTTCTCCCTCCTCTTTTTCTACAGAATTCTCTGAATTCCACCTAATGTTTGGCTGTGGGTCTGCATCTGTTTCCATCAGTTACTGGATGAGGCCTCTCTGAAGACAATTGGGGTAGGCACCAATCTGATCACAGGGGATGGCCAGTTCAGGCTATATATCTGCTATTGCTAGAAGTCATAGCTGAGGTCAGCCTTGTAGATTCCTGGGAGAGTCCTTTGCTCCAGTTTTTTTTACCTGACCCCTAAATGATTCCTTTTCCAGTAGTCTCTTTCAGTGCTTTCCTGCTCTGTTCCCCCCAATATGATCACTCTTGTTCCCATTCCCCTCTGCCCTTAGTCTACTCACAAAATTTCTTCTGTTTCCCCTTCCTATGGAGTTCTGGGCATCCACCCATGAACCCTCCTTGTTACATAGTCTCACTGGGTCTGTGGATTGTAGCATAGTTGTACTTTATTCTACAGCTAATATCCACTTATGAGTGAGTACATACCTTGTATGTATTTCTTGGTTTAGATTACCTCATTCAGGGTGATTTTTTTTTCTAGTACCATCCATTTGCTTTCAGATTCCCTGGTGCCCTTGTTTTTAACAGCTGGATGATGCTTCAATGTGCAAATGTACCACATTTTTCTTTATCCATTTTTCTCTTGAGGGACATTTAAGTTGTTTCCAGTTTCTGACAATTACAAATAAAAGCATCTATGAACACGGTTGAGCAAGTATCCTTGAGGTATGATTGAGATTCCTTTGGGTATGTGTCCAAGAGTGGTATAGCTGGGTTTTGTGGTAGACTGATTACCAAGTTTTCTGAGAAACCACCACACTGACTTCCAAAGTAACTGTACAAGTTTACACTCTCACCAACAATGGAGGAGATTCTCCTTCCTCTGCATCCACTCCAGCATGAGCTGTCTCTTATGTTTTTGATCTTAGCCATTCTGACAGGTGTGAGATAGAATCTCAGAGTCATTTTGATTTGCATTTTCCTGATGGCTAAGGATGTTGATCATCTCCTTAAGTGTTTCTAGGTCATTTGAGATTCTTCTGTTTAGATCTATACCCCATTTTTAATTGGATTATTTGGTCTGTTTATATCTAGTTTCATGCTAAAACTATACTGTACAATAAAATAACTTCCAGGGATATCACCATTCCTGATTCCAAGCTATGCTGGAGAAATATATTAATAAAGACCACGTTATTGGCATAAAAACAGACAGGATCCATAGAATTGAATCAAAGACCTAAACATAAATCTACATACCTATAGCCCCCTGATTTTTGACAGAGAAGCCAAAATTATACAATGGAAAAAGAAAGCATCTTCAGCAAATGGTGTTGGTCTCACTGGATGTCATCATATAAAAGAATACAAATAGATCCATATCTATCACTGTGTGCAAAACTCAAGTCCAAGTAGATCAAAGGCCTCAACATAAATCCAGATACACTGAATCTAATAGAAGAGAATGTGGGGAATAGCCTTGAAAGCATTGACACAGAAGACAACTTCCTTAGTAGAATACCAATAGCACAGTTACTAAGATCTACAATTAATAAATGGAACCTCATGAAATTGAAAAGTTTCTATAAGACACAGGACATCATCAATAGGACAAAATGGCAGCCTTCAAAATGGGAACTGACCTCCATCAACCCCATATCTGACAGAGGGATGATTTCCAAAATACCTAGAGAACTCAAGAAACCAGATGCAGTTTATGAAGTGTCACAGCTTGTGAATATAATATGGCTGGTATTGCCTCGTTGTGGGAAGTATGAAGTCAGCCATGCACTGCATATGTATCATAAAGCACATGGGTATAAGCTTCTTGTGTCTACCTGGACCCTGAACATGTTGTCAGGTATGTTTGGGTTGTAAAGAAACATGTTAACACTTCCTCTTTTTTTCTAGGCTGTTTCCACAGGAGCCTTTGACTCTCATAAGATTAATGAAAGTCAGTCCTGCACCAATAGCCTGTCTTCTAGAAGCCTGACAGTGAGTCCACCATCGCATGACAGAAGGGGAAATACACCTTCCAGGAACCTTGAAAGTATCTAAATATTCACTTTCCTCTATGTTGTTTTTCTAGTACAGGAATGGACTCTCTTTTAGGGCAGTATGTGAAGAATGTTATATATTATTGATCACAGTGGTAGACCTGTGTAAGGGTCATGCCTGCTTCTTAATGATCATGTGTTTTTGGGCTCAGATCTGGTCAAGGATTAAGGAATTTTCTTTGTGGCAGTACATATTACTTCTTTGATCACCAGCTTCTGACTTACTAATTGTTCATTGAAACTTTCTCTGAAAGCACCATATTTTATGGCTCCTTTAGACTCTGACATATCAAATTTGCAGTAAGTTATGAATCTGCCTTTGTCATCCACCATGATTATTAAATTCACCTTGATCTTGGATAGTAATTGCTGATACCTGACCTCCATGAAGCCAGAGTTTTATCACTCCCTTTTATCTTAAAATTCCAGTCCCACCAAAAATCTCTCTTTTAACCCTTGATTTTGAGAATCACACAGCTTCTGGAAGATACTGGTGTCCCTATAAGTACTGCTGTTAATAAAGAGAATATTATATAGTCTCTTCTAGGGTATAACAGGGTGGTTATGTCATACAGAATAAGCATGTTTAAATTGCTATGCCTGCCTTCAGACTACTCCTTTAACTTTCTGCAACCCATCATGTCCTCTTCAATATATGAGTGGTCCTTACATACAAGCTTTGAAAATTCACTCCAGCACAGCTCGAGATTTTGCTAAAGATTTATTTTGTAAGATCTTAAATTTTGAGTCACAACAGAAGGCTTATCTCATAATAATAATCTTTCCCCTTCTAGCCTCATATTTTATCCACATTCTCAATTATATCCCATCAATACTGCATATATACGTTCCTTAGCAAGATTTCCATCTCTATGAATAAACAAATGGCTTCTTACCAAACTGCAAAAGATGACCGTTGTTTTTAGTACTGTCCTGGATTCCTTCACCTTTTATAGAATGTACATAGTGGAGATTGGATAACATAGATGTGTTGGTCCTCTTCTAAGAGCCTGGATAAGCTCTTAGACTTAAAAAAATAACATTATATGGCAGTCTTCTCATTCCATTCAAATGTCAGAAAGCCATCACACAAGAAAATTCCTATTCTTGAAGGTCTTCTAATCTGTAGTACTTTGACAGATTAGGAAAATGTTACATGACAGCATGCTAGACAATAATCATACCCCCTTACTATCAGTAATAGGGCCTTCTTACATATTTCATTAGTGAGTGGGATAAGCTATAATCCCACTGTTAGATGCTGTTTAAGACTTCATCTATAAAAATGGGCCTAAAATCTACACAAAGAATTACAGATACCAGAGGAATGCTGAAATAAGGAGAAATGTCATTCCCAGAGATTATCACAAAAATTGGTTATCCAATGACGTGATCAGCTCTGAAAACATTATATATATACATATATATGTATATACATATGCATATTTATGTTATATATGTGTGTGTTCCACACACACACACACACATACACACACACACACATATATATATATATGTAACATTGTAGAAACATAACATGTTGTATTCATGCACTCACATACACACATATTCAAAAAACCATTAATGAACAAAAATACTCTATATTTGAAAAAAGAGCAGGGATGGGTTCATGGGAGGGTTTGAAGAAAGGAAAGGGAAGGATGAAATACATAATTACATTATAATCTCAAAATTTTTTTTAAAAAGCATGTCCTGTCCATGACTAGGCCCCGGGTGGATCTCTAGGAGTCCAATTAGCGAGAATGAGGAGGGTTTATATGAGTGAGAATTGTTGAGACCAAGGTTGGATAAAGCACAGGGACAAATAGCCAAACAAATGGAAACACATGAACTATGAACCAATGGCTGAGGGGTCACCAACTGGATCAGGCCCTCTGAATGGGTGAGACAGTTGATTGGCTTGATCTGTTTGGGAGGCATCCAGGCAGTGGGACCAGATCTTGTGCTCATTGCATGAGTTGGCTGTTTGAAACCTGGGGCCTATGCAGGATTGTTTGGCTCGGCCTGGGAGGAGGGGACTAGACCTACCTGGACTGAGTCTACCAGGTTGACCTCAGTCTGTGGGGAAGGCTTTGCCCTGGAGGAGATGGGAATGGGGGTGGGGGCTTGGGGGGAAGGTGAGGGGGACGGGAGGGGGGAGAACAAGGGAATCCGTGGCTGATATGTAGAACTGAATTGTATTGCAAAATAAATTAAAAAAAAAAAATCCTTAAAAAAAAAAAGCATGTCCTGGTTTGCAACTCCTACAAACAAAGCTTTAGATATAGATTTAGATGTGGCAATTTATTTGACAACTGATATCTAGAATCAGAAATTACAGAGCGTGTGGAGTGCATGAGAAAATCAGAAAAGGCAATACATGATGTGTTACTAAGTGTGTCACTACTCTGAGTAACCCTGACTAAATACCAGTGTGTGTCTTCTAAGTCACCTTGTAGAATAGATGCCTGAATATTCCTTCTTCATAAGGAAACCAAAGCATTTTCATTTTCTTTATTGGCTCCAGTGACTGAAAAAACAAATTCCCCTGGGTATTTATTTGGGTCTGTGCAAAGGATAAGAAAATTTATCTGGGTTTTCAAACAGGAAAATAGAGAGCAATGCTTCAACACCGTCAAACTTCACTGTAGCTTGAGTGTAATGAGGAACACCACTCACATCTTTATAAGTATCTTCTACAAAACTGAAACAGTTTTATATGCAAATATTTCTGAACTTTTCATGTAAAACCTTTTACATTTTTGAAGGACAACTGGAAAAGGAAAATGTTTCTTTAATTAAGCTAACACAGGTTCCTATTTATTCATTGGAAATAATATAGTTGTTCAAATCATTAATTCGAAGGAGTCCAGATAAGCTGTGGGAACGGATCAGATACTTTAACAGGACTGCAGTTTTGTCAGTGTTTAAAGTTTAAACTGAAAAGTAAAGGGCAAGGAAATTGAGAGCAAGATTTTGAACAAAGTGAATCAGAAAATCATAATGCCTACAGACAAGATGAAGTGGTTTAGAGACACATTTACAATGTCCAGCCTACTCAAATATATGAACAGATAATCCCAGCACATAGGCAACAAAACTATGAGTTGCTAACTCACCCATGCTTTACTATAGACAGACCTGGGACACTGACCGATAAAGACACTATCTAAGCAACTTCTTAGGGACAAACTTCTTGTATTGATTGTCTAACTCCCTCACAGGTAACACCCACATGCACAAGTTCTTAAAATACCACTGCTACAGTTATCAACACCTGAGTTTTCTATGGCTCTCAGCCTGCATACCTACTCCATGAGGAGCAGCTGGCAGCCAATATACCTCTAAAGACCACAGGATGGAAACAAGTCTGCTAAGACAACTCAATCCCAATCTAGTACATTGGGATTGTTACAGCACATGCTTGGATATGGGCATAATAAGTAGCTATCTCCAGGTACCTGGGAGCTATGCCAGGTATCTATTAACTGTATCTACACACCATCCTATTGGCTATACTTCTACAAAACATGATACAATCATTGCTTTTAGCAGAATATGCATGGGCAACTGAGCAGCTGGAAGCAGATAGCAGCTCTGTTCAACAAAAGAGCTAAGAAAAGCATTTTCTCACTAGTCATGTCATTTCCTCCCTTCCCCCATGAGGATACACTAGGGATCTTAGAACCAGGTTGTATATCAGTTGTCAATACAGCCAATACAGAAGCAATTGCAGCAACCAGCACTGTCCATTCCTGTAGGACTACTTGGTAATGTGAATATTTATAACAGGAGACTACAGGAACTTACAGACCAGGGGAGAGCCAGAGCATGATGAATCTTAATAACGAAGCACTGTAAGAGGATTTGATTTTAGAGTTATGAGCAAGGTTGATGCAGAGGAGACTGGAGTAGAATATGTAGAGTATAGCTAAGTGCTACAGAACCCATGAGAGACTCACATGAGAAGATACAAATCTTGACCTCTAGCTTAGCTCTAATGAAAACTCTGACAACAGACGATCTATGATGAGTAAATGACAGTAGCATTCCTAAAATGCCTAACAAACTTTTTAATCAGGTAGAGTGGTTATGATGAGAGATGGACAATTACTGACATATATCTACCTGGACAGGAAAACAAGAAGCACATTGAGTACTGTCAGGACCCACCATCTACCAAGGCTCGATGAATGGCTTAATGGGACAGACATCCCAGGGAGTACAGTGAAATATGTCTTGCTCAGAAACAACTTCCAATGAATAGTATCTGTGGTATTACACTTAGTGAGCACAGAGACATGTCACTACCACACTGGATGATATAGAAGGTTCTGAAGAAAATGAAAGTCATGTGTCCTCATAGAGGTTTTTCTGAACTTTTATAAGGGTCAATATCTAATACTGAGTTTGGTACAAGCAGTTCACTATGTGGTGAAACCAGCACATGACCCAGCTTTGGTAGTGGAATATGAGGTGGGCCAGCAGGAAAATGGATTTGAGGAAGAAGTGATCTTGAAAAATGGACCAAGATGAGCATTCTCAGAAAGGCAGAGAGTAGCCAGTTAGACACAGAGACACTGCAAAACTATGATGATTACAAAATTAGTTTTCAACCCCAAAGTTATTTCATCACTGCTTTCTCTCTCTTTCTCTCTCTCTCTCTCTCTCTCTCTCTCTCTCTCTCTCTCTCTCTCTCTCTCTCTCTCTTTCTCTCTCTCTCTCTCTCTCTCTCTCTCTCTCTCTCTCTCTCTCTCTCTCTCTGTGTGTGTGTGTGTGTGTGTGTGTGTGTGTGTGTGTGTGTGAAGATACCAAAGTTTATGTTTAGGTCAGAGAATAACATTTAAAAATGGAGATTTTTACCATGTGGGGCCTGGGTGCTAAACCCAGAAACTCAGGCATGACAACAAATGCTTTTACCTGCTGAGCCACCTCTCTGGCAAGGACAAGGTCTTTAAGTTGTGTGGCTACAGAACAGAAAAAAAAATTACCAGGTGTATGTTCACAAAAGATTAGTTATTTGAACTATACGAAAATCTCAAAATCTGGACACCAAGAAAACAAACAATCCAATTTTTAGAATATAAAACTAAAAAGAAAAATTCTTAAGAATGAAGTACAAATGGCTAGAAAACATTTTTAAAATATTCAAAATTCTTAGACTTATAGCTTATTAGCCTTGTTCCCTTATAGGGAACGGAAATTAAAACTATTTTGAAATTTCTCACTACACAGCTAGAATGACTAGTATTTTTTAAAATGAGCCTAAATTCTGGCATTGGATATAGGGAAAATGGAACACTTACTTGCTGTTGGGGTGAGTTCAAATCAGTAGAAATCATTACAAAAATCAGTGTTGAACTTCTTTAAAAATCTAGAAATAGGTCTAACATGATCTAGCTATGCTACTCTTTGGCATTACACTAAGGACTTTATGTTCTACTCTAAAGGTACCTGACTGTCTATGCTTATGGCTGCTCTATTTGCAGTAATTGAGAAATGAAGAATGGATAATGAAAATTAAGTACATTAACATAATGGAATATTTTCCAGCAGGTAACACAAACAAAACTATTAAATTCACAGGTAAATACATGGAGCTAGAAACAATTATTCTGGGTGAGGTAACCCAGATCAGAAAGACAAATGTTGTGAGTTTTCTGTCATTTAGTGGATATTAGCTTTGAATCTTCTGAAATGTATGTTTCATTTGTAATACTTACAGAAGTCAGAAAATTAGGAAGGAACCATGAAGAAGAAGAGGCTTTTATACAGGGGAGACAGAATTCAGTGATATAATGGGTTAAAAGTGAATAATAGAACAGGAAATGTCAAATTGGGGTGGGTTGAGAGTGTATATAGAGGAAAAATATGGAGAAATGTAGATAACATTAAAGCTTTTTAGAAAAATAACATGCAAACCTGCTGTAGAAACTTCCTAAAATATATACTTACACATGCGTAAAAAGAGGTCAAATGGATTTACCCTATAAGAGGTACAGTACACGTACTAGGTACCACAGTCAAGCAAATCAAAAGCGTATCCCTGTAGTTTCTTCCTTTAGAATTCTTGGCTAGTAAAGCACCATAGACTTCAAAACATTATATGCTTTTGCCAATTTTCTTGGTTACCCTTTAGAACTTGATGAAGATCCAACCTATTTGAATTATAGAAAATGGATATATCAAGTTGTTATTGGCTTGGAAGTTTCAACCCTCGTTGCTACTTTGCATACTGCCAGAAGATGTAGTGCATACTATTGCAGGAGAATAGTAATCAGCAGCCATGTTCCCTCTTAGCAACAGTAATGACCAGCTTAGCAACATATGCCTACTGGTGCAATAAAGTCACAAATGTCACAGGTGTAACCAACCATTTTCTGATTTTATTTAAGGCCTGCCCCATAAAATGAAGCCCATACCTGGCACCCTTATTGGGCCCCAAACCTGTGACTAAACAAGTCATAGGTCATAGTTTAGAACCTATTACTATTATTCTAAGTGAGTATATAATTAAACCAACTCCAAATAACTTACTGTTATACCCACAGACCAATGTATCTCTCAGTCCTCATCAAAGAAGCCTTCATTTGTGACTGATGAGGATTGACACAGAGACTCACAAGTGGTCAGGGTGCAGAGCATAGGAGACTATAGAATGCTCCATACTCAATAGAATACCTGTACCATATCCTTTCACCATAAATGCTTAGGGATCACTGAAAAGGGGGACAGAAAGACTATAAGAGCCAGAGACACTCAAATACAAAAGAAAATAGTGTTTTCTAGAGAAGTGGTTCTCAACTTGTGGGTCATGACCCCACAGGGATCACATATCAGATATTTACATTATAATTCTTAACAGTAGAAACATTACAGTTATGAGACATTAAGGAAATGATTATATATTGGGGGGGTACCACAACATGAAGAATTGTATTAAAGGCTAGCAAGATTAGGAAGGTTGAGAACCACTGTCTAGGTCAGCGCTGCACATGTGAACTCACATTGGTTGTGGCACTAAGCTCAAGATCTGTGAATTCTCAAACTAGATAAAAAAGAATGCTGGCATGCAGAGGGATGAGGGCATGAATTCCAACCCCTAGTTGAATAATTATTGACAATGGAGAGCTGCTGGGAGAGGGAAAGTCAGTTTTCATTAAGGCTCCTGGAGGTGACCATGCTCTGGTGGAAAGCCACCCACATGGGTGGCAGACACTGGACTGGATGGTTTAAAATAACAACGAAATGAGGGCACAAAGTTGGGTGAGAAGGGAAGGGTAGGCCTTGGAGGATTAGTGGGAGGCAGGAGAATATGATCAAATTCTCAAAGAACTAATAAAAATAAATATGTATCTGTTTACACTAAGAAAATCACAAGTAGTACTCTACAAGTAAACAGCATAAAGGGTTGCTTTGGGGTAGGAGAAAATGTTTGTAATGTTGTAAATGCATGAAGAAGTCAATCCAACTACAAAAATTGATTAACTTCATTAAAATGAGCTAAAGAACACACACACACATATGTATATATATATATATATACATATATATATTTTTTTTTCCAAACACATTCAAGGCATTATTTAATCATACTTTGAGAAATACATAAGTAAACCACTTAGAACAGACTTGACACCTGTATAAATATCCATTACTGTTTTACTTATAAATCCTGACAAACATTGAGATTACATAATTGGTGATAAGACAAAAATCAACTTTTTTATTTTTTGAAAAATGTGGGCTATTTATATAGAAAAGCCTCTAACTATTGTAGAACAATTGGATAAAATGTGTAAGTAACAAAGGGGAAAGATTGTTGTCATGATAGCACACAGACAGGGATTTTCGTCTTTCTAAAAGTCTCTTCGGAATAAGTCACATTTCATTGAGAACAAGAAAGATAAACAGACATTTCCAGAAGGACTAGTAGCTTAGAATCATAATGTCTCAGATGTCTTGTATAATAGGAAGCACTGTGGAATTTTGGGTGTAGTTCAGTTTATAACAGGAAGGTGGGCAGAAATACTATGAGAAAAGACAGCAGTACAGGAGGCAGAAAAGACAAATTGTGTTCGATGTAAACAAGCTTTAGCCTTATTCCAGTAACTGATGGAAACATGCAGAGCCATGGCCAAGCACCAGGCCAAGCTCTGGAAGTCCAATCGAAGAGAAGGAAGAGGGATTCTATGAGCAAGGGACATCAAGACCGTGATGGGGAAACTTACAGATACAACCAAACCAAGTCAGTGGGAACTAGTGAACTTTGGACCAACAGCTATGGAGACTGCATAGGACTGGACTGGGTAGTTGTGTAGCTTGGTCTGTTTTATGGGCCCCTGACAGTGGGAATAGAATTTATCTCTGGTGCATGAACTGGTTTTTTAGAGCCCATTGGCTATGGTGGGACACCTTGCACAGCCTTGATGCAGGGAGAGGGGCTTGGACCTGCCTCAGCTGGTTGTGCCTGGCTTTACTGACTCCCCATGGGAGGCCATTTCTTTTTGGAGAAGGGGAAAGGTGGGGGGAGCTGGCAGGGGGTGGGAGAAGGATGAGGGTGTGGTGATAATTTTATTTGTGCTGAAACATGATATTTTATTTGTATGTTAATAAATAAAGTTTGCCTGGAGATCAGAGGTCATAGTCACACATAAATAGAAGTCAGGTGGTGGTAGCACATGCCCTTAATGCAATCACATAGCAGGCAGAGTCTCTGTGTGTTCAGGGACACAGCCAAGTGTAGTGACACACACCTTTAATCCCAGTACCAACCATAGAGACCTGGAGGTCTGTATAGACAGGCAGTGATGAGGAAGTGATGTGGCTGGGCTTAGAGTCAATGAGAAGGCGTAACAGGAGGCAATAAAGGTGCAGGTTAGACAGGAAGAAGTTCTCTTAGGAAGCTATGGTGAGGTGGTAAGCTAAGGTTAGTGGGCAGCTATTGCTCTGATCTCTACGGTTTGCACCTCTGTGTTTGGCTCTGTGTTTCTTATTTAATAAGACTGTTTAGAAATTCGTCTACATGAGGGGGCATCTGTGGTTGGTATGTGGAATGAATTAAATATTCCTAAAAAAAAAAAAGGAACAGCATAGTATCAGCAGGTCTCAAACGATGTTAAAATCACCTAGAGATGTTTCAGAATATTCTGTTTCAAAGATTTCTCTCTCCTTTCTGATACTGCAATCCAAATACAAAGATTCTGAGTTCCACCATAATTTTGTCAACTGGATTACTGTTTCTCAAATGTCAGCATCCATAAGTGTCTGGAGAATTTGTTTTACTATAGATTTTAGTGCAGTCCCTCTTTCTGATTCAGTATCTCTTAGAGACTGGGAATTGGAATTTTCCAACCAGTTGTATTTGGTTAGGTGAGGCTGAATCAGAAATTGTGGGGAACCTCAACCATGAAACTTTGACTTACTACTGATTTTTGACGTACAACTTATCACTAGAGGCTACTACTAAAAATATCCATACAACGATTTTATGACCTACATTTACCCTTGATTTTAATTCCTGCTTTGCTTCCAGCTTACCTTTACTCCCACCTCTATATACTAAAAGAGATGTGGAGATGTGTAGTTAAAGCATTTTCCAAGCTTCTTTGTTAAAAAACCCCAGTGTGATTCCATAACTGAGCATGATTTGTAAGTGGAAATAGCAATGTTTATTAATATTGTGTTTAATAATACACAAAACCCGCTAAATACACTCTCTAGATAAAACACAATTCCCATGTCCTGCAAGTTGCCAAACTGTATGTTTACAGAATGAGAGGGAACCCCAGGAGGGGAACAATCAAACTGCAAACTTTTAGAAATAGCACTTTAGTTCTTATGGGTGGACCTATAACTGTAATCTGTTGTCTCCTACTACGCGCGTTAGGCAGTCAACAGCAGTGTTTGATAACTACATTGTTGCATGTTTCTTTGTCTGGTATGTGGAAGGACTTTGTTTCAAGCATAGCAGACCCTGAGTGTATTTAGTAAAGTGGGAATTGTTTTCACAGGTACTAAGAGATAAAAGGTTGATGGAAAACCAGAACCAGCTCACATTCTGTAATTATTATAGAAAGTTCAATGGAAAAAAGCAGGCAAAGACCAGCCTTCAAAACATTACCTACTGAACAAAAGCAATGCTTTTTTTTCTGTGCTAAATGGAAGAGGTAATTATAGAGTGACATAAGTGCTTTCTTCAGACCCTTCCTCGAATAAAATGATATATTATGTGAACTCTTTTTAAAAAAGTATCAGCTGGAGATAGTCATAGTATGAGGTTATTATTCAACTTTCTCTAGTTCTAGTTAAAAATGAAATGAAACCACTTCTTGAAAATTCCCTGGATTATACTGCATAGGAATTAAAAGGGGAAATATCCATTACCACCATAACAAGAAGAACACAGCCTGTATTTATTTAAACAATATTACCAATAGCTTTCAAAATAATTCATCCTTAATCATGCTTTGGATTGGAAATTTAATCATTCCAAATTTAGTGTCCATTTTAGAGGAATTTTTCATTTCTCTCCTGAAAAGATGAGAGTGAAGAAAAAATAAATAAATAGGAGAGAAAAAAGATACTCAAAGTGCTGGAGCAGTCAGAGAAAAAAAAAACAAACAAATCCACTTTGTATCCCATCCCACTTAAACTCGTGTCTCTCCTTACCAGTACAAGCATATTATGCTTTGTTTTATTTCCTATAAATACAGACTGTAAAATGCATTTAGTGAATATTTTTTTTTATTAGGCCTAGGTATTGCACCTAGAGCTGTGCATATATATGGCAGGTTCTCTACCACTGAGATACATTCTAGGTCTTTGTTGATTATTTATTGTTTCATTTGAAGCAGAGTGACTACACTATCTATATGAAATGGAAATTAAATATAGCCATGAACTGACTGCTAGGACTAATTCTAGTTGTAAAAAGGCCTGCCCAGAAAACATCACCTTTTCAAACTTGGGCAAACTTGCATTGAGAAATAGAGTAAATGAAACTGATAGCTTCTTCTCACATGTTAAAGTAGCAGTGATCACATGAAAGTTTGGTAAAGAGGAAGCCAAGCCTTCCAGATCATAAGTCTTCCTAGAAAATTATAGCTTTAAGAACAAGGGAACATCTAAGTAGACTAAGTCAGTGTAAACTAGAAGGAGTTACTACTGGAAACTATTTCTGAGAGAAATGAGCCAAATATCATTATGATAATTAAAATGTTAAGCAAAGTATATGTATTAGAATATTGTTTAAAATAATTTACTAATTCATTCCTCCTATAGTGACTAGGTTTTGTAGATTTCTATTAACACATATGAAATAACTTCTTGAAGTCAACCCTTTGTTCAGTTTTTTATCAAAAAGTAGTAGGAGTCACATAGTAAAATGTTGGCCTGATTTCCAGTGTCTGTTATATCAAGAGCAATGATTTGACTTCTTTTTAACAACATAGGACACATAAATTGAAATAATGAGTATACATTCTTGAGCAGGTGTCACATTAAAAGTCTCTATGAGACTGTGAAACTCGTAAGAAACAGTTAAAATGGCCAACAATTCAGTCTGGATGCTACCTGTGATTAATCAACAGCTCTTATCATACTTGGGTCACAAGTGCTAAGTCTTGCACAGAATAACCTCTCTCTTCTGAGGCTCTTTTTCCCTCTAATTTCTCTTAGCTTTTGCTGCAGACTGTTAAAAGAAAAAGCTATTAAGAAATGACTTTGTCATTCATCACAAAGCTGTTTTAAGAAGCATGATAGAGTATATTCCTCCTACAAGATCTTAGGTAAAATATTGTCTTACGGGTTTTTTTTTTTTTTTTTTTTTTTTTAGGAAAGAACATTTTGTTTGATTAAGTGGCATGTTTACTTCAGTATACAATCCCATGTAGCTTTCCTCAAGGATATAAAACTAAATGCTGGCAGGATGTCTTCTAGAGGATAATTCTACAAGAGAATGGGTTCTAGATCCTACTTTCACAAAAAGATGGATTCTAGAGGTTCGTTCAACAAAAGGATGGATCTCGAGTCTGCTTACACACAAAGATGGATTCTAGAGGGGTTTGTTCTACCAGGGGATGGATTGTAAAGGCCGATTTTATAAAAGGTTGGATTGTAGAGGTGAATTCTACATGGAGATGGATTCTAGACACTGCTTTCACACAATGATGTATTTTAGAGTGTTGTTTATACTTGCTGGTGTATTCTAGAGGCTAGTTCTAAAATACAATGAGTTCTAGAAGTTGGTTCAACAATTGCATACCAGTCTTGGAGTTAAGGCTTTGTGGGTCTGTTCTTTCCCAACCATAAAGATGTAGAGTCAAACTCTTTCCAATTCTCCTTTCTGCTTGAAGAGTACATTCACCCACTGATTATATCTGGATTTTTTTTTACTAGTTGATGACCAAGAAGTATAATTATATTAAATTATCAGTGTTTTCTGTACCATATATCCTCTTCCAGTTTTTTTCCTCTCAGAATATTTCCCTCAAGTTAAAGGATTTTGATCAAGGAAGTTTTCTTAAGATACTGTCAAATCAATGTAGTAAATGACAGCAACCACATACCTTTATTTTCTTTTATTTGAACTTGAGGAGAGCTGATGTCTTTAGTTCCAGCATTAGACGGCAGAGGCAGATGGATCTCGGTGAGTTCCAGGCCAGCCAGTGCTACACAGTGAGACCCTGTTTCAAAACAATGACAAACACAAATGAAATCCCACACATCTAGAGCTAAGAAATCAACATTATTTAAATTCAGCCATATACTAGGATTGTACATAAAAAATTTATACCATAAAGCCTATTCACAGGTTTTTACACTGTTTCAGAATGCTCACACTATCTTATTGCTGTATATTATATTGTTATGATTATATCAGCTTGGAATGGATTTTAAAAGGTTATATAACAGTCTTTATATATTAAAAGCTAGTTGTTTTTCACACAATGAAGCTAATGGGTTAATAGATCTCAGCTTTCATTTTCATTCTCCGGCAGGGAAAGAAATCTGGATTTAGACTTTGCTTTTGCCCCTTGCTATTTTATTACCTCTTTATAAGCAGTTGTCTGCCAATAATACTAAATTTCACTGCACCGATTTGATAGTTTGTACTAATCTAATAAACAATGCACTTCAAGAGGTTATTTCAACAGGTGAAATAACCAATTCCAGAAAAAAATCTTTTCCTCCCACATGGATAAGATGAATTTAAAGTTAACTACTAAACGGGTAAAACATTTCCATTTCTAAGTGTCTTATAAGTATTTCCAAGTGTCTTCAACATTAATTTTCTTACTTTGTTCTTATACCTATATTTTGAGTTAGAATAACAAAATAATTTTTGCTAGACTGTAGTGTAATTATGTAGCATGTGTACAATAGTATAGTACATATACAATGCAGGACACAGATACTCCAGGATGTGTTAAGATGGAGAATATTGGCAACATGATGTAGAGAAACAAACTGACTGAAAACTAAAAAGGAAATTTATTCTATGTTGGCTATCTTTCAGAAGGAAAAATGCAGGACTCTGGAGTAGAAAAGACATGTGCTATCTTACCAGCACTGGACAATGCATGCTGAAATACTGCCCAGCCAGGGTGTAGGTTCCCATGGGTCAATAGTGCCATGATTGTTGCTAGGTAACCAATAGTCTCCTGATTAGATTTGAGGCCTGTTCTGCAGAAGGGGATTCAGGCCTGGAACTATATACATGGTCAAAAGGTCACATCTGGGGAGGTCATAGGCACTAGGGGAGGACCTGCTATTTTTACTTTATTAATGATCATATCAATAAACTGCTTCATAAATGTGCATGTTTTAATATATCTCAATTGTTTCTTAGAGAATTTCATGCATGCATATAATGTATTTTTATCATAGTTAGCACAATACTCCTGCCACTATAAAATTATTACTCTCAGGCATAGATTGCTTTTAACAGTGGGGAGAGAAGCTTCATTTTACAGTAGGCAATGGTCAGTGCAGAGAATCATCATAACCAGTCCAATGGTTGAAAATAAGTGACCGTGTGCACTCTTACCTAAATGGGACATCTTTATCAAATCTCCTTCCATGTCTCAGGCAGCATCAAAGAATAGGGGCCACAAAAAGTGTAAGAGCTGGAGGGTGGGGAGGAATGTTACAAACTGCTGTCTCCTGGACACGATGTGTTTATAGCACTTGGGATCTTACAGAAACTGGTTACCCACAAAAGACATGGACATAATCAAGCCAGCCAAAGTTCTTTCATGATGGGGGAGGAATTCATGAGGCCTCAGTTCTGACTGAGGAACTATTGGCCATTGATAGCTACTGGGGAAGGAAGAATCATTCAGAGTTGACAACTGGTAGACTGATTGTTCGTGCTCCAGTGAATGGCCCCACAGCCACACATGTAAGGGCATCGCTAACTGAACTTAGTGGGAGAACAAAAGGAGGAGGAAGAGGAAGAAAAGAAGTAGAAGGAGGAGGAAGGAGAAGGAAGGGGAGAAGACATTACACACACACACACACACACACACACACACACGCATACATATGTATGTATGTGTGTATGTATATATATGAAATCCTCAAATTATATATTATCAAAATATAAAATTAGATGAAAAAGATGGAGAGGCTGTCGAGATACCTTAGTGGTTAAGAGAATGTGTTGCTTCTACAGAGACCTGCACTTTGGTTTCCAGCACTCACTTTGAGTGACTCGTAATGGCCTGTAACTCCAGTCCACAGGGATCTGAAACTATCTTCTGACTCCCCAGGAATATAAACACACATGGAGTACAATAGACACATATAAAATTAAATATAAAACATTTTGAGATTAATTAAGATTTTATACCATTTCAAGGAGCTATGTTTTTTGAGCTCAAAAGCCAGATTTAGATTATCTTAGTGTATTACATTGAATAGTTTCTAACACTCTACACTTTCCCCCAGACATTAGCTAAGATGAGCACTTGGCAAAAATACTATGCTTAATGCTAAGGAAAGAAAATCCAGGGAAGCAAATCACATTTAACCACTCTCAGATCTTTAAGCATATATCAGGTGGACACTAAAGAATATTGACCCTCCAGTCTGATCACTGGTAGTATATTCCTTCCATATGTCCAGATCTTCTTGCATGGCTCAGCTTTCTCTGAAGCCCACTTTGCATTAATTATCCATGAGCTTGGCTGGAATGAGGAAGCAGCTATAGGCTGGAATCACCTCACCAGGAATCTTTAATCCAGTGTTTATGCTCTTTCACAATTCTTTTTTTTTTTTTTTTTTTTTTTTTGGTTTTTCAAGACAGGGTTTCCCTGTGTAGCTTTTTGCCTTTCCTGGAACTCACTCTGTAGCCCAGGCAGGCCTCGAACTCACAGAGGTCCGCCTGCCTCTGCCTGCCGAGTGCTGGGATTAAAGGCGTGCACCACCACCGCCCGGCCTCTTTCACAATTCTTAATGTTTTGTGTTGCCTAGTCATAGCACGTTGACACTTCATAGTCTGTGTACAGAGAGTATTACACGAGGTTGAGTGCCCTCCTCCCTCCCTCGTGCCTTCACTCTGAGTGACTGGTAATTTCCAAACATCCCCTCCTCAGAAATCCACTTTCTCACTTGACACTGTACATTCAGTAGAATATCACAAACTATAATTTCCACCCCATGGGTATTTTTAGCATTAATATACACTGTTTCCCTTTTCTTTTTTTACAATTACTTATAGTTTTCATTAACTAGTGTAATCGCCCTATCTTACCGTATTCTGGTTCCAATCCTGAAGTATTCCTCTCAGTAATACTATGATTCAACAATGTCTGTTTCCCTATATAAAATATCTTACAAATATCTCACATTGATTCAATAATACTTGCATATGTGATATTTCAGAGTACACTATTTCTTCTCATATTTAGTTGTTTATACATCCTGCATGGCAAGAGCTTAACTCAGCTTCCTGTGCCCTTCAAAGTTTGTCTCTGTCTTTCAACTCAGATCTGTAAACTTCTGTTAGGAATTACTCACACAACCCCAGAACCCACAGCCCTCCTCCATTAGGCTCTCTGACACTCACACATATAGGTACTCTCCCTTTAATGCAAAGGCATTGTTTAAGTTACACTTTTAAAGTGTGTATTCTTCAGAACATTAAATTCCTTTAAAATTGAAATCGTATCTCTATAATATTCATATCCCCAGGTCTTGGGTACTTTATAGGCTTTCAATGCCTTCCTCAATTTTCTTCATCATTTTATCTTTTAAAATATAGGTCTCTGCACATTTTTCTATTGCTGCTGAAAATGCAATTAAAACTTCATTTTTACAGGTACATTATAATACCTTTACTTGACACAGAAGTTTCTTGGGTATTTGTCGCAATACGGTTTCCTCCCATTCTTTGAACATCAAAAACAGTTCCCACACAGTATATGCTATTTAAAACACATCTCTATGCTACTTCATGTCATTCATCTTTGTATTGTCAACATCCACAAAGTTGCTTGGAAGAAAAGGGACACTAAATAAGCATGTTTAAAAAAATAAAAGTGAATGAAAGATTGAATATATTAACTTGTGACATACTACAGGATTATACATGTGAACAATGAACAGCTATAACAATATATTTCCACTTCCAAACTGACAACTCACCACTTCTAAGGAATTGAAATTTTGACAACATAAGAAATTCTATCATAGAATCCCAAAGTAATGAAAAAAAAGATGGATAAATCATGGATTAAAGAAAAACAGTTTCCTTGAGGAAGCTGTAAGGTTCCCTGGTAATTCAATACTACTTGGTACAGTTTTTAAAACCTAAATCATCTTTTAGTCTAAAAAAATTTACATATCTTATTTTTCTGGCACATTATAGATGGAAGAAGTGCACTCATATATTATTTACCAAGGTAACGGGAAAACACACTTTAGCATGGTTTAACTTCAATGTGACACCTCTGTGTAGCTCTGCAATACCGTATATATGTATGTCATAGCCTCACATTAATTCCCCATAGGGAACACCTGCTCTTCATTGTTCTGCATTCATTCCTTGTCCATTCTTCTGCATGTTTTAGCCCGCTCAGTTTACCGTACTCATCATCATACCCTAACATCGTGAGCAGGTCCATGATGACATGAGTGACTCAGGGTTGGCCTTCAGTATCCTTACAGCATATTTCAACATTGTTGCTCATGTTACAATCACTTATGTATTTTAGCAATTCTTTCTATATTACGTTGCTCATACTTTACTTTTATTACAGCCAAAGTTCTTTGCTCTGAAACAGGCTTTCAATTGCGTATGAGACAATGAGAGATATGGCATCAAAGAAATGACGAGTAGATTTATGCCATGATTTTATAACTTTGTAATATTTTGGATGTTTGTTCACAAGAGTACTTTAGAAATCTGAAAACGTTTCCTTGGCTTTTGCTCATTTAAGACGTTCAATCAAAATTTAAATAAAATAATAAATTAGTCAAATAATTATAGGTATCAAAATAATATGAATACTAAAAATATATGTTGTTGGTGTAGAAAATGTAATAAACAAGAAACTGACAAACTCTATGGAAGAAATAGTTTAAAGAATATTTATGTATTATTTAATGTCACTTTAATGCCCTTGTTAGTTTGTGAACCAATGATGCTTAAAATGGTGTTATTAAATTCTATATGACAGTGAATTTTCTCATCTTAACAGTATGGATTTCACCACATTAGAGACAGGAAAATAATTCTCCATTTGATATCTATTGTCTCCTCAAATTCATTTAGACACATTTGTTGTCTAACATGACCTACCTTGGAGTATTTCCCTGTGCATTTGCAAAGAATGAGCATTTTGTAATGTGTTATCTCTTGGACTATACTGTTGTCCAGTCTTTGTCTGCTGATTCCGATCTGGCTATTACAGTCAATATTAAAAGTAATTACATTCTTACTCAAATCTTTTGGATCTATTGATATTTCTCCTTTTTGCTCTGATGTTGGGTACATTAGTATTTATAATGTTTATAATTTACTGTTGAATCTATTGCATATCATTTGTACCTCTAAACACAATTTTTTCCTTTTCTATCTTCTGTGAGTCACATTTGTACAACTTAGATTTATCACTCAATTATGGTTAAATGAAGGATTGTGTTTATTTGGATTTCCTTTTTTCATCTGGACATCCAACTACTGTGACACTAAGGGGTGGTGAGAGGAGATTTCATTACCTTGTTGCTGATCTTTGTAGAAAAATCTTTGGGTTTCATGCTGTTAAGTATGTTGCAACAAGTTTTTAAAGTAGTTTTTATTAAGCTGAAGAAATTCCCTGGTATTTCTTTACTGAGAGTCTCTAGAACGAATCAACATAGTCTTTTGGAAGAAACTCTTTCCGAATGTTCTCATATGATCATGCGATATTTATTTGATTTAATAATGTGATGGAATCCATTAACTTATTTTGAAAATTTGATTCATACTTTCACATCAGAGACAAATCCAACTTGTAACATCTTTACTGTTAGATTAGCTAATGTTTTGGTGAGGGGTTTTTACCTGTGTTCCTGAGAGATATTCTTTTTGATTATTATTTATATTTTCATGTAAATTAGTTGATTTTTTTTGTACTAACTACAGGTTGTAACCAGGCCACATACTAAAGCCATGCTCTACTTTGACCTATCACTAAGAGCCCAAATATTCAGATTTTGGTAAAGCTGAAATGCAGTATATTATAATACCATAGGCTGAGGATGTAGGTTACTAGTGGCATGTATGCTTCCCATGCGTTGAGGTCTTTGGGTTCATTCCTTAACACTATAAAAATAGAAGAATAAATAAATAATTAGTAATGACTACTAACCATATCATTGTCTCAACTCTAGACACATCATGTAAGGTGACTTGGTAAGTTGCTTGAATTGTGTGAAGTCTCATTCCTGGAGACAAGCTCCTATGTTGTTTGGCACCAGGCTTCAGCTATGTTTTACTCCCAACATCATGTACCTAGGGAAATTTCTATTTCTTGGATCCCACTTCTTCAGTAACTTGCTAAGTGAAGTTCAGGGAAGGGACAGACATATCTTTTTAGAATGTCTTCATCCCACCAAGATGAGGACTGTGTATTCTTTAAGCTAGGAAAACAATTAACTCATGGAGAAATCATATATACCAATTGCAGGTTTTCATAACAGAAAAAGATTGGTGATTAGACAGGTTTTCAGTATAATGCAAAAAATTATAACAATAAACTAACTGGCTGACCTTCAAGTTTTTTGTTATTGGATGACAAGGATGGACTTAAAATATCTCATGTCTCCTAAGTCCTTTTCAAGAACCTCTTCCTCTTCTGTTTATTCATACTGCAATTAGTGAATGTCTGAATATGAGCAGGAGTGAGAGATCCACACCATTTAGCTCTGTGAGAGGAAACAACAATCAAACAAGCAAAGGAAACTCCACAGTGTGAAAGGGTGTAACATAGTGGCTATCTTCTAATTGCTAACCTCTAAAGAAGATGGCTGAATAAAAAGCTACAAATGACTTTAGGCTACAGAGTAAGTAATTTAAATCAGATATAAAGAACATTTACCTAAGAGGAGCAATGCTTATTAAACACAGAAGTGAGTTTCCAGAGTCACTGTGAAGTAGAGCAGAAATTATCTTTAAGTAAGGCCGCCTTGGAAATATTTTTAAAAATTAACTAAAAAACAGTTTGGCATAAAGAAAAATGAGAGAGAGAGAGAGAGAGAGAGAGAGAGAGAGAGAGAGAGAGAGAGAGAGAGAGAGAGAGAATATGTGTATATACTGGCAAACAGTGAACAGCAAAGCACAAGAGCCTTCTGAATCTGTAACATGACTTCTGATACCCAGGCTATGTTTCTTAAAAGAAAAAATGAACTACATAGTAAGCATCCAATGGAGTCACTTAATATTGTTAGTTTTTAAAGTTTCATGTCAAATCTAAAATATCACTTTATATTTTGTTCATTGTATTTTCAGAGTGTGCTAGCTAGTTTTATGTCAACTTGACACAAACCAGAGTCATCAGAGAGGAGGGATCCTCAACTGAGAAAATGCCTTCATAAGATTGGGCTGCAGGCAAGCCTATAGGGTATTTTCTTAATTAGTTATTGATGAGGGAGAGTCCAGCCCATTACAGTTGGCAGCAACCCTGGGCTGGGGTTAAACAGCACATCTCCATGGCCTCAGTCTGCATCAGCTACTGCCTCCAGGTTTCTGCAATGCTTTTAGTTCCTGTCTTGACCTCTTTGATAATGAAGTGTAATGCAGAAGCATAAGCTAAATAAACTCTTTCCTCTCCAAGTTGCTTTGGTCATGGTGTTTCCTCCCAATAACAGTAACCCTAAGACAGAGAGACTGTTATTTTTTGTCAATTTGCTGTCAAGTGTTAGTGAAATCAGTGATTGTTTCTTGTCCTTTTATATTTTTGGCATGGTTCCTCGCCTTGTTGCTCCCCTTCCACACCCTGAGTAGTGGTCCACAGAGGCAGGTGCCATCACACCTAGTTTAGCAATGCCCTTAAAAACAGTCTGTTTTGTTAGTTGTCAGATACAAAGGAAACTCTAATTTCTCAAACCCCCAAAGGCAGTCCAAATATCAGAGCATGTTCAACCTGGTCTATAGGAGGACTTACGGTAGCTAGTCAAAAGTCAGCATTCCTCAGGGACTGGTGAAGCTGCTTTCCCTCTACAAGTAGTCATTTCCCTTCTCAATGGCAAAAGGGACATGTGGCTACCTGAGGCACTAAGCTCCTTCAGTCTCACAAGTACCTGTTAAACATTTCAAAGTCCATGCTATCTCCCTGTCCCTTCTCACCCCCAACCCTACCCTAAATTCCCTCTAGCTCATGCGCTTCCCTCCCACCAGCTACTCACTCCCCTTAGAGCCCTGCTATTCTCACTATGTTCCTTTCTCTCTTTGCTCTGCTCTTGATTCTTTTACTATGCTTTCTATATTCTCTACCCCCTGTTACTAACCCATCTCTCATAGACAGCCCCAGGCAGGTCTAGTCTACTGGAAATATTCAGTCTAATTTTTCTCTGCTCTGAAGTCCTCCAGATGCCTCTGGCTGTTCTTCCTCTCATATCTACAATAAAAACCTTCCCCTTAACCATACCATGGACTGGTCATGTCATCAGTTTATACATTAGTCTGTCATCAAACTTAGGGATCACAACCTGTGCCCCAAGTAAGGCCCAGTCACTATCCTCAATAAGCTAATTAAAAGAGCCAAAGTAACAGTGGAAAGCATAATAAGGATATTTATTTAATTGTGTACATGGGAAGAGAAGACAAAGAGATCCAGAAAATCCCTCAAGTCCATCTTCAGGGTTCTTAACTGATTCAAGTTTAAAGACATAGTCAAGGATATGAACATCTACAGTCTAGTCAACACACATAGTCCTATCCAACATTGGTCTGACATTGTCTGGGATTCTGTCTCTATAAGGTGATCTGGTAAGTTGTTAGCACTGTCTGAATATTGTTATTCAAAAAGAAAAGTTCTTCCTCTGGCTGGGGACTTTTCTTTCTCCAAGCACAATATTCCAAAGGAAATTTCCATTTCTTTGGTGTCCCTTGTTTGAAAAATCTTAAGGCAAATGGAGAAACATGGGTATTTCTTTATGAAATCTTCAATTCTCCCAGGCAGGATACAAGTCTGCTTTGCACTGTGATAACAAATGTATGACATAAAGTTACTTGGGAAGAAAGGGACTTAGATATACTTTGGGAGAATAAAAGTTTAGACATCATGGCTCCAAGATTTGATGAGGATGGCTTTGGTTAAGTCACATCATGAAAAGGTACAGCAAGGTGGCACCATTTAGAATAATTCAATGTTACATGTTCCTGCTGTGGAATGTCTTTCTGTATGCTGTGAATATATATTGCTCCCATTGGCTAAAAAATAAGTTGATTTTTGCCTATGGCAAGGCAGCTTAGAAGCAGGCGGGAAATTCAAGCAGAGACACAGGGAATAGAAAGGCAGAGTGAGGAGAGTCACAAGCCCATCACACCAGGAGCAACAAAATGCCAGAAGACCCATAATGCCATGGCCATGTGGCAACATATAGATTAATAGCAATGGGTTGAGCTAAGTCACAAGCGCTAGCTAGCAAGAAGCCTGAGCCATAGGCCATACAGTTTGTAAGTTATATAAGCCTCTGTGTGTTTACTTGGGACTAAGTGACTAAGGGACCAGGTAGGACACAGGGAAACTTCTCATAACATGTTCCCAAGGATCTCAGAGAGCAGAAAGGCTGATAATATGTTCCCAAGGAACCCAGAGAGCAGAAAGGTCTTGATGTTTTATGAGAATCTCCTCAGGAAATCTAAAGCACTTTTCTGCAGCAGTTACCTCAATTCTTCCTAGGATAGTAAGTAACTCCAATATCCAATTAAGCTTCCTTATTCAAGGCTCCACATGTTTTCCCATTGCCACACAGGGTACCAAGATGGCAGCACAGGAAGAATATGGGGCACAAACTTCACAGAACTAATTAATTTAAAAGGTGTGGTGTTCTCTCAATCCATGCTTATAATGTATGTATCGTGAAGTGTAGGTAGGATGAAAAGTCAGCCAAACATTAATATAAAATAATACTTCTCTTGTATCAGATTTCTCTTTACCCTGTCCAACTTACATGATGATTTTAGGAAGAATGACTTTTCAAACAAGTTCAAGAATTTCTTTTGCACATGATTCATGCTCTGTAGGGCCAAGTGGGAAATAATTTGAGAAGCATATGCTACATGTTTGTCACTAACTGCTACCTGTAGCCCACCCTGTGAAACCAGATGTCTCTCAGGAAGCATAGTCATCTATTTGAAGGCTTTATGACAAGAATGATTGCCTTACCTAGACACAGGCATAAATATTTTTAAAGTACATTATAACTAACAGTTTTTTTTTAAAGAACAATTAAATTTTGAGGAAAACACTGGTTTCTGAATAGCAATGCTATACTAACATTCAGTTGAGAGGTGCAATAATTCTCCTAAAGTTCATTTTGCATGAAATATCAGCAGTGGAATGGATTTCTGAAAAGAAAAGAGTGTACAGGAAGCCATTACAATTACTTACAGCTTATTAACCCACTAAAATATATTCTAATTTCAAAATATATTGATATTTAATGATCTGAGCAAGAATTTACTTCTGAGGAACTCAAGGGTCCTGGAGGTAAAATTACTATTATTTTGCTAAAGGAACATGCTATCACACTGTCCTATAAGTATATAACTATATACCAATAGGCTAGTGCTGACTCAGTGCTCACCAGAGAAACTCTTTTCACTTTGGACAAAAGTTAACACAAAGAATCATAACTGATTGATGTACTAAGCCTAAGTGTCTGTGGAGAGCTAAGATAGAAATGGGATATCTGCATCATACCTCATACTCCAAGGCTCAGAGACCATTGCATATGAGTGGACAGAAAGATTTTCAGAACAGGAGACTATGGAGGAATTGGACAAAACAGTGTCTGCTGTACATGACAAGACCAATGCACTCACAAAGTCATATCACCAGTGGTTCCCTGCTTAAGAGCTGCACAATCAAGCCAGTCAATATTCCAGCAAAGATGAGGCAGAGACTCATAAACTACCACTGCTATCTGTAAAGCTATTAACAGTTGATGGCTGCTAAGAGTCACAATGCCAGCTTATTTAAAAACCTGATCTCTGGTAGGTGGACCATGTTCCAAGAGATGGCACCACATGTATGAGTGTGAGCATCACTAATTGGCCTTGGTAGGTTATTTTAAAAAAAAAGTAGGAGGGAACTGGGGGGTAGGGGTATAGGGTAGGAGGTGTGAGCTTTAAGTCCAGAAGGAATTTGTAGGGAGGATGGTGAGTCAGTATAATCAAAATATAAGGTACATATGCATGAAAATTTCAAACAATTAATTTAAAAATATTTACAAATGCATAATATTTTCTAAAGCTTTACAATGCACTGTGAAGTGAGGAACAACACTACCCACCATCTCAGCATTCAGGAGGCCCAACAAGAGCCCTGAAATCAGTCTGGTTTATGTAGAGACTGTCTCCAAAAATAAGACAACCTGAAATTGCCCAAATCTCAATAAAATAAACATTAGAAGAACACAAAATTCTGGAATACAAGGGTGAAAACTCCTCTTTTTCTTGAAATTAGAACAGAGTTTATCAAAACAAAAGGATACCAAAATGGCAACAAGGGGAGACGTGGAGACCTGCCAGGAGTTCAGTGGAGAATGGCAATGGAGTAGCTGACTGAGAGTGACTCAATGATGTGGAAGAGATGATAAAAAGCTCCAGTTTCCCTCATTTGGAGACCAAGGCAGTCTCTGCAGAGATGGAGCTCATTGGGGGAGCCACAGGACAAGTGAGGCCCTTGGTAAAGGCTCTTATTGCTCTAACTGATAGTATGTTTTCTCAGACATCTGTTGGAGTTATTTACAAATTACAGTGTGTTTTTTGTGTATTTATATTGTCTCAGATTAAGTGTACTATATGTTTTATCACGTGGGCAATCTATGCATGGAAGAGAAGTGAATTTGAAATGACTTCTCTGTAGCTTGAGTTTTCCTGACTGGCCCACAGTCAGGACAAATCTCTCTCACCCGCCAGTCCCACAGCCGCTCAGACCCAACCAAGTAAACACAGAGACTTATATTGGTTACAAACTGTATGGCCATGATAGGCTTCTTGCTAACTGTTCTTACAGCTTAAATTAATCCATTTTCATTAATCTATACTTTGCCACATGGCTCATGGCTTACCGGCATCTTTACATGCTGTTTCTCATCATGGCGACTGGCAGTGTCTCTCTCACCCAGCTTCCTGTTCTCTCAATTCTCCTCTCTGTTAGTCCCGCCTATACTTCCTGCCTGGCCACTGACCAATCAGTGATTTATTCATTGACCAATCAGCAACACATTTGACATACAGACCATCCCACAGCACTTCTCCCATTGCTTTCCATGAACTTGAGTGAAGAATCAGGATAGAGAAATAACATAATTAAATATGGACTTTAAAAGGGAAGAAAAACTGATATTTATTTTAAAACTCAGTGAAATATACTTGATCCTTAAAAATAGTCTTTAAAACTCTAAGCAATGAAATAGTCTTACTGCATAACAGATCTAGTTATGAATTTCACTATGAATACATTCATTCTGATTCCTTCATGAAATTCACATTGCCTGCTTCCTGCTACTCATCCCACCTCTGAAGTGCAGCAAACTCACCAAAGGCAGAGAAGCACATTGCCAGGTGGTGTACACTTTGTTTTACGTACTTATCTTGAGAATAAATAATTAAGAATAAATCCATAAGTGTGAGCAAAATTGCCATTCCCATTATTCCACACATATGAATGATGTATGGATTCAGCCTGAAACATCTTCTCTTCCTCAAAGTTTATTGTAAAATCAATAACATTTACAAGACTTCCCCCATCTCATTTCTTTGCAGGGATAATCTTGTTTGATCATTTTCTCTACATCAAAGATATTCTTTGTCTAAACCTCCTCTTCTTGGGCCTCCTGTATGTTGATACCTAGCACAGCCTGGACCAGTTACTGTATCCATTTATTTCATCTGATTTTACTCAGTGTCTTTGAAGCCTCAGGAGATTTGCCAGAGATGTGGCAGGGCTGTAGTTAGAGCTGGGACTCATTAAGTCACAGGTGTCTTTCAAAGCTTAGGGTCTCCTGTGTGAGACAGATATGTCAATAGGAAGCCCTGCGACCTGGGGTAAAGTGCAAGCACACACATAGCAAAGGAAGCAATCAGGACGGAAGCTGAAACCAGGTCATGTCCTGGACATTAAATTAAGAAAATATGAAGAACTGCTCAGAAGAAATAAAATACAATGTGCTGGAAGCCATCTTCCAAGGAAGTAGACACTGGCTCTCTAGTGTGATGAGATTGTGTTAATCAATGGTTGGCATAAACAGGAAAGAGAATTGTTTTGTGTTTGCTTTCTGGGAACCAGGTGTAATTCACTAATGAAATAACTGCATGGGAAGTGCACAGATCAGGTGTGCAAGAATGATTCTTCCTATAAGTGTGCTGTGGATCTAGTTAATAGTGATTAATATATTATACCAGGGATACACAGTCCCTGTAACATATCCCATCCCCCTCCTGCTTGTCAGTCTCTCCCTCTCTCTCCACATATTTGCTTTCACAAAGGTACAAGCACAGAGAAGTGTATCCCCTGCTGGGAATAAATTAACACATATATTTATGTCTTCAGAAAAGGAAATATGCCATTTTAAAATAAGGATTTCGATGGCTGATCATATATTGAAGACGTTTCACAGCCTCAACTAAAATCCAGACACAAATAGTGTTTCTGAAAACTCAACTTCTGTCACCTTATCATGCAAGTACAGAGCTAATGTGCTCGCCAGGACTATCCTGGGAAGGATGTTTCTCAGCACTGAGCAGACCTAAGTGGATTTTTACAGGTAGATAGATTGTTAGCATCCCAGTCAACTTGTCAGGTTGAATGATATTTTAAGTGTGACAATCAGCCGTGAAGTTGTTCACATTACCAGTTTCGCTTCTTGGCTATAATTTTCACAAGACAAAGTCAATGAACCAGATAAATGAAAATGTGGTAAGTGTGTCTACATAGCCCTGCAGTTAGTACCTTCTCCTCCTGGATCCCATTCTCTAGTTGCTTTGTCTTCCCTGAATGAGTGCTAAACACCACCCAGACAGCACTGCTTTCTCATTACACCTTTGCTTGACTACAAATTAGGCTTTGAAGGAGAAAAGGACATTTTCAAGTGCTTTCAGAAGATCCCTATGTTGGAGATTTAATGTTTCTTTCTTTTTTTTTTTTTTTTTCAAAGGAGTTCAGAAAATTCTAAGCCGGACAGCTGGTTGAAAATGTCTGCCTTGTGGAACAACATGTCTATTTCAGGCAAATTTAACCGTGGGACTGTGTAGTGATTAAACAATGTGGAGACTGCTTGTGTGGGTTACAATAATTTGTAAGGCTTAATTAATTCTTACAACAACTGATAGCCCTGTCAAATTGGTAAGCAAGTTCATTGATCTTAAAATTCAGCTGAGCTCAAGAGAAAGACTGACAAAATAATTTGTAGATGTGACAGAGAAGACAGCTGGAGATAAGTTGCAACTGTGAAGGTAGAGGAAAGGATGTACCACCAGAAGACATAAAATAAGGGGTGGTGCTTTCAAAGAAATAGCATGCCTGCATTTCTCCAAAGACAGGACCATAGGAATCAGATTCTACTCATGTATTATACCTAAGGGGTTTTTTTTTAGATACTTTTAATAACTCCCTACTTTTCAGTTTATACTCTGCACATGATAAATAGACAGAATCTATGCCAAGCTCATTGAATCACTAGCTTTGAAAGCAGAAATATCCACATATTTGGCCTGAGTACAAGTAATGAATGCAGTATTTTATAAGAACTGCTGATGTGGCTGCCATGTAATCGTCCCAAGGAGGAAATAGCCTGCTGCATTCTCTTTTTCTGTTAAGGCCAACTGCATATGTTTTACACTGTATTCTAGAGATCCTTTCCTAGCTATGGGACTCCATGGAAGGCAAATAGGACTACAACCCTTATCAGTGGCTTCAAATCTTTGGTTTACATAACTTATCTCAGAGGAGAACTGTTTTCAGTCTTCTAATATATAAGTGAGAAAACCTGTCCTCAAACTAAGTGATTGAATTGTGACACATCTGTTCTTGCATTTGCTGTATCCCGTCTAACACTATCAACAGCAACCTTAATGCCCAGGTTATAGTACACTACCTCCTCCACAGACAGAGCAATTGATCTCATCAGTCATTGTCACAGTTCAAAATTTGACAATCCATCTGAAATGTGGATAATGTTGTAGTCATGAACCTAAATGCAGTGACAGAAAAGGAAGGGAAGAATAACTTTTACTGAGGTAGTTTCAGAAAAAAAAATCTGGTTAAAAATTGTGTACTTTATATCAGACACATTTTAAGGGTCTGTTCATCTCAGCCTCATTTGTCTTTGTCCCCTGGACATCTGAAGGTATTCTACATCCCTGATATAGGTGAAGAATTAGTGAACTCTAAGTGAGTTCTTCCTTTATCCAAAGTTTGTCTGTAGACAAAGATTCATGTGTGCCCTCAGAACACTGTCATGTCCCTGTGACATCAATAACTGATCCTTAAGTTGACGTGCCCTCTTCTCACTCTCTTTATGGAACTATACGGGTCTTTTACAATCAAATTGTAAAATAGGAGTTTTTAAATCTTGACTTATCAGTCACCATTGCTTTGGACTGTACTCTCACACAGACCCCCAACAGGTTAATTCAATATGGAGTCACACTAACCCTCTACATTATCAAAAATAAACCTTGGAATTGAGGTGACATGGTCAATTTCCCAAGTAGCAACTTTCACAGAGGGATGAGGGGCTTGAAGTGAATCAGCATGATAAGTAAATCTTCCATTGTTTTGACCTTGTGTTAGTTAGGGTTTATATTGATGTGAAGAGACACCATGACCATGGAGACTCTTTATAAAGGAATGACATTTAACTGGGGTGGCTTACATTTTCTGAGGTTTAGTCCATTATCATCGTTGTGCAACACAGTGGCATACAGGTAGACATGGTACAGGAGAAGGAGCTGAGAGTCCTACATCTTGACCCACAGGCAATAGGAAGTGTTCTGTCTCACTTGGTGTAGCTTGAGCATAGGAGACCTCAAAGTCCACCCTACAGTGAAAAACTTCCTCCAATAAGGCCACACCTACTCCAATAAGGCCATACTTCCTAATTGTGCCACTCCTTTTGGGGGCCATTTTCTTTCAAACCAGCACAGACCCATACAAAGAAAACAACCTGAAATCTTTAATCAATAATCAACCTAGAGGCTTATAAAACACTTTATAAAAATGGAGTGACTTTTTATACCCAACAAAAGAAATGCTCCTCACTAACAACTAAGCCAAGTAGAGGTTTGAAACTCTTGTTGTGGGATTTTGTTCTTTGATGCTTTGAATTTCAGAATATGACATAATTTAGAAATAATAAAAAGGATCAAGTGAGCCAGTTCAGTGGGCAAGAGTGCCTGAAGACAAGACAAATAACCTGAATTTGATTTCCAGGACCAAAGTAGTAGGAGGCAACTGACTTCAGCAAATTGTCCTCTGACTTCCAAACACTCTTCATGCTCTCTCTCCTCTCTCTCTCTCTCTCTCTCTCTCTCTCTCTCTCTCTCTCTCTCTCTCTCTCTCTGTGTGTGTTTATGTGTGTATTTGTGTAAATAAAATAAATAGTTTTTCAAAGAATTATTAAAAGAAAAACACTTCTTATATGAAAGTGAATTAACATGATGCTAAGAATAAGTAAAAATATAATCTAACATTCTCCCCTAAAACTTATAGGTCTATATTTTCCAGGGTAATGAAGAGGCTTTCAGAAATTATGAAGTCCTCATATACTTAACTATGCTCAAAATATTTGGAGAAAGAGTTATATTATGCTATTGGTTTAAAAAGAAATCATATAAAAAGGTGTGAATTCATGAAGTTTGACATGACTAGGGAACTTTATCTATTTTAATCTAGTGGGGACATTCATGGTACTTTTGCTTCTGAGTAGGAGGACTTGGTTTTAGTGACTATGTTCATATCCATAACTGTAGTAATTAACAGCTTCAGTTGTTAGAAGCTCCAAGGAATGCTATTGCCTCCTCTATCCATTTCTCACACTCCTGCTTTCATGTCTTACCTGAAGAACTTCCTTCCACTGATGTGAAACTGAAGATTTGATATCTTATCTGGAAGAGTATTACTTTTCTTCATGAACAGCTTTCCAGTGGTATATTTTGAATTCTCTAAGGCAGAGACAAAAATCTTGGAGGAAATTAATGTGCTGAATACTTCTAAATTTTTGTGTGAACATATATAATTTTAATAAAAGCTCTAATTTACAGAAAATATGATCACTGAACTAAGGAATATTCAAGACATTTCCAAGCATTTCAGTGCATGTTTTTTCCAGGTCCTTGACAAATCTTTGAAGATGCGGTTAAGCTCCTTAGAGAAGAGCGCATTGGATTATAGGCTTGGATAAATCTGTGAACAAAGAAATATATCATTATAAAGCAGTTCCATTTGTTTGTTTTAATTCTATTAAATTATGGGGATAAAACTTTTGGTGTATAGACAATTTAATAATATATTAGGGTTTCATATGACATACTGATGTTTTAATATTTTAGGTTTAATTAACAGTCTATTATTTTGCCTTACAGTCTTTTATCAAAAAACTGAAACCCAGAATTGATTTTAGTATTACAGTTACAAAAATGAAGTTTCATTTCTCAAATGTCTAATGTCTAGAAGTATATTTATAAACTTCAAAGTAAATTAGAAATGATGATTTATTATAAATGACTTATGTGAGAGGTATTGTATCACAAAGTATGTCACTTATATCAGATATCATTATATGAGAGCAGAGGGCTGTGGATTGATATGTCTCAGAGACTATACATTTCAACCTTTAAAGATGAAATAAACATGAACACAAGGTAAACTAATTAATGTTTCTCAGTTAACAATGGAAAAAAAGAAGGATACTTACATAGAAAAGGTAAATCATGAGTTTATTTTAATTCTGTAAAATTTAAAATGTTTTAGAAAATATGTGAATGTGTTTTAAAATGCAGGTGAATGCATTGTTTGGAATTTTAGGAGAGGAAATTGGACCTATGTTATATATTTAGATGTAATCTCTGTGTCAATGAAAACTGAAAATATTAAAATGAGTGTTGTTTCCTAGATGGACATTAATATATATTTTAAAAGTATAATGAAGAACAGAGCACTATGAGTGTATGCACTGAATATGTAGTATAGGAAAAATCAACATTGGAGAACACGAAGAAGGAACAAGTCCAGTGTTAGCACTGTCAGTGCTAGAGATGATGGTGTCCAAAAAACATTGAATACTCAGTATGTCCTGGACTCTGATTTCCTCTACACTTTGAACAAACGCATAATTATAATCTGTTTTTCAAGATGAGTGAACTGGAATTGAGGATGGTGGTCAATTCACACAGAGTAGTCAAGGTGAGAAACATCTTTTCCAAAGATGACTACAGACTTAGCTGTCCATGTTTGTCACTTTTCCATTATTAACACTGTGTCCCATTGTTTCAAATCTAGGCTACCTTTGATGACTTGTCTTCACAGAGCAAGCCAAGTAGATAAGACACTGTGATTTTGAACACTAAGAGGACAATGTGTCATGTACTTTCTCCTCTGTCTTTTGGAATGACACATTTATCATCCATTTCTGCACAATGAGGCTGCCTAAGCAGCAGGTCCCTATGTGGGACAAAATGTAACAAAATGTAATCGGCTCCACCAAGAACCCAGATGAAAGGTCGTCAGCAGCAATTAACATTCATGTAACGTAAAGAATTATTGTTCTCAGCTACCAGTTTTGGTTAGAAAACACAGTTATAGACAAAGATAAAGATTTTAATATCTCTAAGTTGGCAATAGATACAAAAACTTTTAAAATAGTGACTTGGCTTTAGAATTGGGCAATAATTAAAAACTGAAAATGTTCTTAAGAAGACTCACAGAAAAAGATGAAAAGACACATGGTGGGCTATGAATAAAGAGAGACAAATATGGAAACTGTGACCAAGCTGAAGGAAAGAGATAATTGTGCAGCTCGAATTCCAAAAGTTCTGTCTATATTCTGGACTCAGATTCTTTAAAAAGTTATCATCCTTTTCTATTCAGTCACTCACTGGTGACTTTCAAAGAATAGGGATTCTCCATTTTGATGAATTAAGACATCATTTGGTTTTACTCTGAGGGCATTTGCACTGCATGGATGCCTAAGAAGTTGTTCTCTTATCCTAAGTTATAAAAATGCCCACCTTCATTGTCTTTTAGAAGTTTTACATTTGCCTTTATATTTATGAGTTTAAAGTCTATAGGAATTACATGTGTATGGCACAGTGGTCTGGTCCCATGCTTTATTTTGTTTTGTGCTGCATATGCATAATCAATTGCATTAGTGTTTCCTAAAAAGGCTGCCTTTCCTTCATTCGATTGCCTTTTTACTTTTATTGAAATCAATTGATCATGAATGACCCCAATTCTGTACTCTTGTTCTTTTCATTTATGTATTTTCTGTATCAACAGTGTCACACCCTTAGACAGCTTTAGCTTTAGAGTAAGACTAAAAGACAAGTCGTGAGATTCCTTTCAACTTTGTACCTATCTTAGAAATTCATTTTTGCCTAATAGTTTTTGTTAATTTTTCCAAACTAATTTTAATATTGATGGTTATTTAATATTAACTATATAAACACATTCTTGTATAAATAGAGTTAATATTTTAAGGTGGAAAAAAATCCTGATAGAACTCAGTGGGATTTTGTTTAATTTATCACTTTGAAAAGTAATGCTTTATCAACAGAATTCCTCAGTTACCTCATGTGTCCTGTTACAAAGGCCTCCATTTACATGGGTCTCATTTAAACTTTTTAGCAGCATTTGCAGTTTTGAGTATTCCAAACGTTTTTCTACAAATACGTGTGTGATACACAAGGAATCCTGGTTTCATTGACTTACTGAAGCTCTCTCTCTGTGAGAGTTCCTATAGCGCTGTTGTTATTCCTTCTTGGGTCCAGTGTAGAAATAACAAATGAAGACATCTGAACCTGGGATATCTCCTTGTGAAAGATTTAACCTGTAAATTCAACTTTTTCATTAGATTTAAAACTCTGCAGGTCATTGCTTCTTCAATGATTGCAATGTTTTTAAATTTTTTTTATTCATTTTTATTTTTATTATTTTTATTTTTTCAATGATTGCCATTTTACACCATCCATGGAATTTTTTTCACTTACGCTAAATGAGCAAATTGATTAATATAAAGTTTTCATTGCTTATAACACATCGCCCCGATATGTAATACTTAAAGCCCCAAGCCTTTATTTCCCATTTTCTGTGTCAGGATTCTGAGATAGCTAAGCCAGAGGATTCTGGTGCAAATATCTCATGTGGCTGCATGTATAACAAGAACTATGTGACAGTATTCATTTCTAGATGGCTATTGGAAGAAGCCCTCTATTCCTTAATGACTAACGGCAGGAGGCACTAGTTTCTGGCCACTTGAGTCTCTTCATAAACTGATTATGTGTTTAACTATCCTTAACACATAGAAACTTCTTGCAGAGCAAGTGGTGTAAAAAAGAGAATAGCATTCAGCAGTTTATTTCAGTACCTCTCTTCTGAACTTGTATATCATTTTCAAATATCTTCTATTTTTTTGTAAATGAATTAAGCAACAGTTCTAGATGCCTTCAAAAATGATAGATATTCATATGTGTTCTTTATTTTATCTGATATAAAAACATTTTTTCTTAAGCCTAATTTTGATACTGTGTTAGTTTGAATAAAAATAGTTCCCATAAACTAATATGTTTGAATACTTGAGCTCCACTTGGTGGAACTGTTTGGTAAGGATTAGGAGGTATGACCTTGTAGAAGGAGGTATGTCACTGGGGGTGGGCTTTAAGGTTTCAAAAGCCCAAGGCATTCCAGTTGGGTCTCTCTCTGCCTTGGGTTTGTGAATCAGATGTAAGCTCTCCACTATCTCTCCAGTGTGGTGGTTGCCTGCTTACTGCCATGGTCTCTGCTATGATGGTTATGGATTCAGTAATGATGGTCATTGATTCACCCTCTAAAACTATAAACAAGTCCTGAATTAAATGTTTTCCTTGATAAATTTCTGTATAGTCATCGTGTCTCTTCACAGTAATAGGAAAGTAAAACAGGAATCTTTTTATCTCTCTTTTTTAAAATGATCAATTTTTCTATAAGTTCAACAAACTTTATTGACTTATGTAACAGCATATATATATCCATTCTGTAGATCAGGCTGTCTTCAAACTCAGAGGTCTACCTGTGTCTGCTTCCCAAGTGCTGGGATTAAAGGCATGAACCACCACCAGCTCAGCTATTTTTTTATATTTTAATACTTAGGTTTTTTGTTTTACTTTATTCTACATAGTTTTAAATTGATTTTTTCCAACAACTCTTTTTGTTTGTTTCCTTTGTAAAGTTGTGTATGAGATCACCAGGGTGACTCTGTTAATTATGTTTTAGGATATATATTTGTAAGAAATGTATTTCTAGGGTATATGTATTACTAGTGTAGCTTTATCCCATGAGTATTGATATTTATTTATTATTATTCCATTTAAATGCTTTCTAACTTTATGTATTTTCTCTGGTCATGAGTTCTCTAAAAATATTTCCATTTCCTTATATTTGGAATTTTTAAAATATCTTCTCTTATTCATTTTGACTATAAATATCTTGCCAACAGAGAACATACTTTGTATAGTTTGAGTTTTTTCAAATGTACTGAGTTTAATTTTACTATTCAGAATATAGAGTGTCCTAGTAAAACTTCTCTGTGGCCTTGAAAAGAATGTTAATTCTACATAGTCGTAGGACACATTTCCTAGATAGCCATCAGGTTAAGTATGTGGTAATCCACTAGAAGGCTCTGTGCTCATGGATTTCCTGTCAGTGTTATCTGTCTGTTATTAGGGGATGACGGTGCGGCTTTCAACTCTAGTGCAGATTTGTAACTTTTTCAGTTCAATTTTTTTTTGGTGTATTGTTACTAAGTACATAAATGTGTGGTACTATAATGACCTTATGATAAACTTCCTCTTCCTTTTTCATCATCAACTGAACATAGTCTTCATTGGCTACTTTTCTGGGTTTTCTTGTGTGCTTGCTAATTTTGTGTTCAGCATTCCTAAATGTCTGAAATGCATCATTCTTGTCAAAAATAAAAGAACTCAAGAATACACCCTACTAAGACCTCAATAAACACTTTAAGTACATTGTTGACACTTTACTTTTAGTATTCTCCAGTGTTTCTAGGAATAAGAAGCTCCATAACTGTGCAGCTGCAGAAGGGTTAGCTGTGGCTGAGATAAACACTAAGGTAATCATACATGCTTCATTTGTCCTAAACCACATAGCAGCATGACCTGGTAGGTCAAAAGTGACGGCATAGAAAAGCCAGTTACTTCTAGTTGTAGTGTTACAGTAGCACTAAGGGACCATCAAGGGAAAGTATTTCCTTCAGTGCAAGAGAATGACATACCTGGCCTGGGTGGACAGCAAACTTTCCTGTTGGGCATGTCAATCACCTGGCTAAGGGACCATCCCTTAGGAAGGTCAACTGACAATAATACAATCTAAATTGATGGGAAAAATAAAGTTCCTTCTTTTAAATAGAATAATGAACTTCTCCTTCTCAGAACATACCCTCCATACTCCTGGACACTCAGTGTAGTTTCTTCCAAAACTGCTACCACACAGTTTCCTATGTCTGCTGGCTTTCTTGAACTATTTTTCCTTTTTTTTTCCCTTTCTACCTCTCTCCTAAGCTTTCTCCTTTAATACTGTGGGCCTCCCTTTTTCTCTAAAGCCTTCTTTTCTAGCATATGACTGATTGGTCTGCCATGTGGCTATCCTCTATGTGCCTGCCTGTATAAAACAGCATGACATTTTTTCTTTCTCCTCTCCTTCTCCTTCTTATGGGTAGCTATTAAGATGTAAAGTTTGCCTGCTTTAAAGTTCTTTCTTTAAACTCTAATAAAATTGTCCTTGAGTTTCCTTTTGAGTTCCATCTTTAGTTATTTTATTAACAAGACCAAGAATCCTAGGAAGGGAACCTGATTTATTTGATGACATATAGCCAGTCTGCTGGGACTCTGACCCAGATTTCAGTAACAAAAGGAGGCACTCAATCAGCTACCTGGTTGTGATTGGGATGAATAGTAATCTTCCAGCATATATTTGTAAAGTTCCTTCTGTGTAACTAGGATTTAATAATGTGTCTTCTCACTCACATGCAAAACCACATAATTTTATTTTCTCAACCAAGCAGAAAGCTCTGTGTTTCTTGATCTCTTCTCTGCAAACATAAAAATAAAAACACAGCAAATGCATAATATAATATCACCACAATGAATAATGGTGATTCCCAAAAGTTGTGAAGCATTTTTCAGACCACTGTGTGATGTGTGAAGGCAATTCTGTAGTCCAGCAACGGATTTTCTAGTCAATGTCTTTACGGAACTATCCAGTACTGTCTGTTGTGTTAACTCCAGCTTGATCATTATCAGTAATTTTATCATTACTAATGCTCAAAGTTGTTGCTAATCTCTAACATGCTTACAACAGAATCAGTGTTTAACTTCTGGGGTTATACATTTAATATTTTTACAAAGAAAGGGGCAATTCCTTTGCTGTTTCAAAGTTCTTAACTCTGAAGGTGTTTGTTTCTCCTATGTGCCTGTTGGATTTTCTGGAGCTGACAGAAGTCAGAAAGGCAATTATGGAGCAAGATTCTCCTTGGCAAGAGTCCACTTTCATTGGTATAATGATTAATCTGCATTGTAGCTTCTATTGGGGGTTATTCTTGGCAGAATTAAAGGGCTCCACTCTGGATTAGAGGATTAGATATCCCACAAAGCAGTGTTTCTCACAGAAAAGAGGAAAACATGTCCATCTAAATTCTTTTTGTCAAGGAGTGAATGGCTATTCTTTATAAACATTCCTTTCCCCCCCGCATTTACACCAAGATAGCAATGCGCTCATGTTATTTTTTCCTGTCTTTGACTCTTGGTCCATGTTCATCTTTCAAATGCTTGAATCTGCCTCAAAGCCTGTAAGAAGTACCCTACAATTGTTTAAGTTCCCCAGTTTCTGGATAATAATTTTGTTAAGCAATCTTTGCTGTAAATCAGAAAACTATGATTGTAAACTAAAAAGTAATTAAATATACACATACAGTATAAAAATATACCTTCAGTGCTTTGACTTCCAGGAAAAGTAAATATAAGCAAATATTTTCATAGTTGCATTTTTAGCATAACCATTTTATTAAGGCTTAGATTTATAAAAAAATAAACAATTTTAACACTAATGAGTCATCAAGTAACACACTTGATTGTTGCTCTTCTTTCCTTCTTTGAAGTACAGAAACTTGACTCCTGGCACGAATAGCCATAATTAGCTGCATGACTGGGCTCTGTTGAGCTTACCATCCACCCCAAGTTAAGGAAATTCTTTAAAATAAAACTTCTTGTTCTCACTACCATCTTTATATCAGAAGATGTCATGAAATCCTACATTGTTTTATGACAGAATTCTTTTCTTTTCTTTTTGCCACTTCATCATAACAAAAGCCCAATAGGAAGTGCTGGGCAAACTAGAGCATTCTGAAACTGCATAATGACTCATTGGAGAAAGCCATACTAGATTTATGATCTTCAAAAAATGCTAGCTGGACATTTCTAAACCTGATCAATAAAATCACCTTTTTTGTTTCTGTCACTTCATCCCTCACTCTTAGGACCTCCTTTTCTCAAACATGAATATTTAAAAATTATTCATTCATTGCTTTATGTAACTCCAGTTCTGTTGTCTCATCCCAAATCTCAACTTCTAAAGCCCACCCTAGTAGCAAGTATCTCTCTGTTGCCTCTAGGTGCTACCTAGTTACTTCCTTTAATTAATTTGCTTACACACACAATTACCTTCCTGAGAAAAATCATGTTGTTATAGAGAGGAAACAATATTGTTACCCGAAATTACAATAAAATATCAATGATGAGTTATGCTTGCCAGAAACTTCTACTATCATAGAAGCTGCTTCTTGAGAAGGAGAGCCATGGAATTGGGAGTAAGTCAGACTGATTAACCTTCTTGACAAATAGCTTAACTGTGTGACCTTCAAAATTTTGCATAACAGCTCTGTGCCTCAGTTTCTTTATTTGTAAAGTAAGTGTATGCTTAGTACTTAGAACAATGGCTAACACACAGTCAAGAAATGGTACTAGTTTCCCTGACATGAGAGTAAACAGACCATAGCCATTGCTCAAAGACATATTTCCCATAGGGAAAAAAAAAATAGGTTCTCAGACTCTATCTGGTTAATTAGGACTCCAGGTAACAGATTCTCCAACGAAACAACAATAAGTGTTGTCAATTTGACAGGCTCTAAAAATCACCTAGGAAACAGGCCTCCTGGTACAGAAATGAGGGATTATCTTTATTAAATTAGCCTGTGGTCATGCCTTTTGGGAATTATCCTGATTAGGTTAACTGAGGTTAGAAGATGTACTCACATATGGGTGACAGCATTCCCCGGCCTGGGGGCCTGGATGGGGTAAGAAGGAGAAAGGGAACTGAGTCCAAGCACTCATCGCTCTGCTGCCCGACTGTGGATACAGTGTGCCTACTTGTTTCCAGCCAGGCTGCTCTGACTTCTCCCCCACTGCAGGCTGCACCCTTGAATGAAGAGCTAACTAAACTCTTTCTCCTTTGTCTTGGTTGTGTCGGGTTATCTTATCACAGCCACAGGAAAAGGAACAGTGTTAAATACTGTTTTAAAGTTTTCATGAAGGTATATTTTCAAATTATATTGTGAAAGTACCTTCAAGATTCTTAGTGGGAAAAAGCATTTGCCTGAGTTTATCCTTGGAGCCCAGGGTGGGATTGGAGAACTGACTCCTGAAAATGCTCTACCCTCTGCATTCAGGCAGTGGCACATGTGCACAAACACACATACACATATCATACACGTACACAGATGCGGTTATAACAAATTGTAGCATGAATCTTAAATGTTTATAATTTCAAATAAAAAATACAGTTTGACCTAGTGGTATTTTTAAGATACATGAGCTAGAAAATATAATGCCCCTATGGGAAACTTTTCCTTTTCTCTTTAGTGTATGACATCACTGAGTAAGGACCTGTGTAAAGTGCTTGAAAACCACTTCAGATGCATGTTTATCAAATGTAACCTTTTATTCCATTGCTCTAGAGGAATGTGACAGAGAGTAGACCAGCGTCTGTGTCTACTGTAGTGGAGTTAGTGAATTCATTATCATAGAAGTAAATGAGTAACTGGGAGGATTTTTTTTTTTATGTCTTGCACATTTGGAAATTGCTGTTATTCTTTAATTGCCAGATAACTACATTTTTTACTGTATTGACAGTGTTTTTTTTTTTTTTTTTTTTTTTGGTTTTCTGAGACAGGGTTTCTCTGTGTAGCTTTGCGCCTTTCCTGGAACTCACTTGGTAGCCCAGGCTGGCCTCGAACTCACAGAGATCCTCCTGGCTCTGCCTCCCGAGTGCTGGGATTAAAGGCGTGAGCCACCACCGCCCGGCGACAGTGTTTTTCTAAATTCTATAATTGTCAGGAAAATAAAGATGGTTTAAGATAGATGGAAAATAAGTAGTATATTATAAAACCATCAGAAATCTGGAATAAAATTAGTTAGCTAAAAAAAAAAGACTATGTGGCATGTAAAGTTTTATTAAAATTACAGGGTATTTTTTATGCATTCTATGCAAATATGCACAGCCTCCATTGGAACAAAATAGGCTACCTGCTGACATGTAAGACAGTATTTTGATAATCTAAATATAATTAGAGATTACCACAGAAAGTTGTCATACTCTTGGTGAAGTGAATTTTGAAATTATTATACTCAATGGGAATAAATTTGAGCTTTCAATTAAATTGTTTAACTTTCACAAATTTTCAGAAACGAAAGGTGTAAAATAGAGTGGAATCTACCAAATTATCTATATTAATCGTATTTATTAAGAAGTAATGGAGGATCCAAGGCTAGAATCTAAGTTTTGCTGGTGAACAGTAACTACCTTTAGTTAGAATCACCCCTTTTCCGTCTTCATCTTACAAATGCAGTTCCATGAGTCCTGGTTGCTCCAGCAAGACCTTGCTTGCTGCTCTTCTTCATGGAGGGAATGAGTAAGTCCACCACCAATTTTCTATGAGCTGTCTGATGTAATATAATTGCCATTATTATTTTTTTAATTAAACTCATAATTGTCTATTTGTAGTCAAGAAATATTTTACTGTTCCTCCTTAAAATTATTCAAGTGATTTTCCATTTTATCATAAGTCCATATAAGACATTAAGACTATTAATAAAAGAACTTTAATGCCTATTCAACCAGATTCTAGTTAAATATGTAAGAGTATATAATAGATAAAAAGACACAAAATGTAAAATTTCATTGTTACTGAAAGGAAAGCCAAAATTTTAAGAAAAATTTAGGAAAATGCAAAAGATGTGTTTTGACAACGCTTTCATGTTCCTTCTGATCCACTCAGCATTTTCAGGTACAGGGCCTCCATTGAACACTTCCAGTCTTCTAATAGCAGCCTCACTGTCAAATGACCAGTTTCAACTAGTAATGCATACTGTGCGGTATAAGCCAGAGAGTCTCTCACCCAGTGACTCATGGACTTGATAGTCTATGGACACCAGCTGCCACTTTACTGCATTGTGTGGGATCTAATATCAAGTTTCATAACTTCATGTGGGGCTGAACTCAAATAATACTGTGATGTACTGTGCATTCTACAACATCTGCTAGCTGAGGAAAGGGTGCAGTGTAAAACAGGATCTGAGTTTGATCCCTGAATCCCAATGTGGAAGAAAACTGACTCCTGAATGTTGTCCTCTGGTCATTGGTGTGGTTCAGCAGGTGTGTGCATACTAGTACAGTCCAGATGTCAACATTGAGTATCTTTCTCTGTTATGCTTCAACTTACTTTTTGAAACAAAGTATCTTTATCCAACTGGAATTCACTGATAGGGCAGAACTACTTGGCCAGAAAGCCCTGTCATCCTCCTCTCTCCATTTCTCTAAGGCTAGGATTACAGGTGCAGGCGTTTGAAGTTAGGTCTTTATTGCAGTAAAACACTTCAGTGACTAAACATTCTCCCCAGCCACACATGTAAAATCTGTGGTTCCCCTCTTTGTCTTCATAGGCCACAGCCTTAATCATCTATTGTTCATCACTGGAAATGCTTAAACACCTTTCAAAACATTCCTTATCTCATTCATGGTATGCTTTTGGAAGACAATCCAAATTCAGGTCAAGTTGTATTTGGTCCTGTCAATAAAGACACCAGCTAGGTTTTGAGAGTGATTACAAATGAAATAGCTGATCTTGAAATAGGGCTAAAAGTCGCAAACTTTTGAGGCAAACTTTGAAGCCCAGGCTATTATAACATGCTTGAGATGATTGGTAGATCCGATCAGAAGGCTGTCAGTTGCCCCATAAACACAATGACATTATTGCATTATGGGGCATAATTTGCCTGCAGGTAGGTATTGTAGCACGTGGGCTTAAGTCCTGGGTAAGGTCACTAATGTCTTTAATCTCCTAGTGGCTGGTATAACACCTTCAGCCTTATGGAAGCCAGTCAATAGAGAGGGTGTCCTGGTCAGCTTGAGAGTCACTTATTCATGTCCTGCAACCAAATTGTATGGTGTCTTCAAAAATATGGTCTCATTAACTAGTCATAGTAAGCAACAAGGGCAATTGCAGTGCTCTATACTTTTTAGGGTGATACCTTGGGGCCTTCTTGTCCAATAACTCACAGGAAATCTGCAGATTTTGAGCCTCAAAGTAGCATGACATGATAGCCTGTTTTGAACCCAGCTAGATGGAGTATTGCAGGTAGAAAATCAGATCGAAAAGCAATGAGTGCAAGTAGGCTTACTGTATTTGCTTTTTTTTTTATAACTTTTTAAAACATATTTATGATCACCTTTTTATTTGCAAATTTCAATGATCTCTTTAATGTATCTTCTGTAGTTATATTTGAAACACTATAAATATAGTCCTGTGTTTGACAAGAGACAATAAAGGACCAAATATATAGAGATTATTCCCTGAGAACTTAGTTTCCATATGAGAAGGGTATTTCTCACTCATACAAACCCATCTTAAACTCTGTTCACAAAGAATGCATGTAAACACTAAGGTGACTAATTTATTGATATGTCAGGTAACCAATTGTCAAAATGTATGGACATTGTGGTGCTCACTGGCAATTAATTTTAGGACTTGGTGGGCAGAGTAAAGAAAGTGTGATGTTTGAAGCTATTATATGGAGTCTTTTAAACACACACACACACACACACACACACACACACACACACACACGAATGCACATATGCATGCACACATGCACACATGCTCACAGAATAATTGGAATATTTTAATACCATGTGGCCAGATAAATTTTCAGTCCCAGAAGACAAGAAAAATAATGAGTCACATCTGTTTATATGTTTGGAGTTTTAACTTTCACAGCAACAAACATAAAGTATCAAATATAATCACTTTAAAATATTAGCACTTTAACAAAGAAAACTAACTTGGTGGCTTAATTAATTATCTGTAACTATCATTGGCCATTTGCTAATTATGCCAATTGTCCTTTTATTTTTCTTTTCTCTTCATATTTCTACCTCTTGGTTGACATATTGATTTTATTTTTCTATTAGAGAAGTAAAAATATTTTAAATTAATCAAGTACATATTTCTTAAGTAGAAAGAATATCTGTTTCAGTGCAGCCACCACTATATTAAATTTACACAGAGACATATGTTAAAAATGGAAGGAAGTATCATAATGTGCTTCTGATCCTCTGGGAAACCTTTTTAATTCGACAGGCTATGAAGATCATCATAAATCCTTAGACAGTAATCCAGAAACTGCTAATCATTGCATTCTTGCATGTTAAAAAATATATGCAGGATCAGCACAGAACCATTAATGACAAGCCAGAAGAAGATGGAAATTATGAGCTGCCTGCACAGGGAATCTTCACATGCAGAGGAAGGTTTTCAAGCTTGAAAGTTGTCAAGAAGCTCCATTGCCGTGTCTTCCAAATGATGCCCTGATTAAGAAAGGTCAGTGTGTCTTCTGGGAAGTTGACAGTAGTGATATAGTAACTATGCAAAGCTGCAAGTCTCTGGAGTAGTATTTGTGTCTAATCTATATGGTCACAGGAAATATAACTGCCAAGAACGCCATATTCATCATCTTGAGTGGTTTTATCAGCACTGCCTGATGTCGTACTCAAAAGAAAAATAACCAAAAATTTGCTTGGCCATTCAATCACGCATCCTTTGTGAAATGCACTTGGGAAAAATTGCATGCCTTCCTATGAAGGAAAAGATAGGATGTTGTCTTTTTCCTCCTTATATTCCGAAAGTGAGGGGGAAATTTGTAAAGAAATGTTATTATGCAATTTGCTAATTAATAATTGGAAGAAAAATAAAAATGTGGGGGAAAGTAATAAATGGGTTGAAATTGTACATCTGTAAGGTAAGGACAAAGCAGAACAAAACAGAATGATAACATTCACATTCTCAAAATCCTTTAGAAAGCAACATGAAATGAAAATCTGATTTCTAATATACTTGGTTTTCTAAATACACTAGACAGGCAAAGGTCATTCTTCACTAATATACATATCATAGAAAAGTGTGCTAGGTGCTTGCTATGTATTATTTCCTTCCCTTGATTTTGTCAATAGCAGTGATACAACTAGAGATATTTTTCTGTGATGTAAATTACATTCTGTAAGAGCAGGAAACTATCATTCAAATAAGTACAGAAATAAAATTAGAGTTTAGCACCAACACCAATGCCCCTCACCAACTCCAGCCATTAGTCATTACTATTCCTGTATCAAATACAAAAACTTTTTAAAGTGTTGTAGAGTGAAAGATGCAATCAGGGTTTGAAGTAGAATCATCACATAGAAAATGGCACCATGTGGGTTGAGTTTCCTGTTTGAGAAGTTTTAACTTGAGGACAGGCCATGTTGAGTACTGGGTTCAGGGCATCTGAATCATTCAGAAATCCTGCAACCATTCCAGCTCACAAAATTATTTTTAAAAAATGGCCTTAAAGATCATACTGTCAAGAGAGCAAAGGAGAAGCACTAGGTAAAAACGTTCAATATTGAGAAGTCTACGTTCTCTGTGTTAACTTGGATGTAAGTAGCTGGATAAGCTTTGAACAATGAAACATTTTAGATGCAATGAAAATACGTGACAAAGCACTAGCTTTCCATTATAGATAAGATGTATTTTTCTATTTTCTATCTAATCAAGGTTACTACCTTGTTTCAAAAAGAAATCTTTTTTTTAATTATCAGTTTTGAAGAATTATATGAACATCCTTATTTTCCAAAATATAATGTTCAAAATGTTGACAATAAAATAAAAATGATTTGCCATATGAAGTATGAGAAAAATGCTGGACATTTGCAAGAGATTAAGGTCAGAGACCAATACTGACATGACAGATGCCATACTAACAGATGCTATCATTAACCAGACACACTGGGCTCACATCTGGTGAGAACAAAGTCAAAGGACGACTGGCTAAGAAAACATAGTGGATAAAGATCCATTTTCTCTGTCAGGTAAGGATCTAGTGGAAGTTATTTCTGTAGGGATAGCCCTTGCAAATAAAGGAAGTTTAGAGCTTGGTTTGGGGAACCTGTGCATGTTAATATTTGAAACACTTAAAGGGCAAGCACAGTCTTGAGCATTGACACTTTATGGCTGTAGTTCAAGCAGTGAAGATTGCCAACCAATCTGAGCCATCTTTAGCTTAAAATCATGGAGCCCACCTCTGGTCATGTTCAAACAGTATAACAGAATAATAATAACATAGTTTTCTACCACAAGTGTCCTCCCAGTTTAGTGGTTAAAAATAGACCAAGATTTTAAGAGACAGTGTTACTATGCTTAAAATTTTAACTAATGAATAATGAACAAATGAATAAATTAAGGCCTCCAGTATACAAGATAGAAAATTTCATAACAGAAATAAAAATATTTAAAAGAACTAAATAAAAATTTTAGAATGGAAATAAAAGAAATTTTGCAATCTGAGGAATTGACGTAATGGTCCACGATAGTAGATGAAATCAATGAAATAGTACATGGGCCAGGAGAGCTTTGGAGACATGAAGTCTCCAAAGGAGAGGAAAGGAACAGACAGCAAATATGGAGCAATAATTACTCAACAGCTAATTTGGTGAAGCACACATGAAAGATATTAAAAATTTCAATGACTCCTATGACCTTATATGAACAGTCTCTGAACTTACAAGCATAGTTTTCTTGATGGAAAAGAAAACATGAGTAACTAATTTTGAAGGTATATTAAAGGAAAAAAAAACAAAACACTATTTGAGAGAAGTTTGTCAGAGTGATTATGCATCTTTCAGCTGAAACCATGAAGGTCACAAAATAATAGTCAAGTATTTTGAAGAGTAGAATAAAACAACAAAACAGAACTACATAAAGCCAGTCAAACAAGAATTCCATATCCAGTGAACTATCTTTCAAGAATAAAGATAAGCTGGAGTCATTTTAGATAAGCAATTATTAAGAATTACTGTAAAATCCTTTATGAAGCACAAGAGAACTCATTTCATTACTTCAATACCGTTTTATTTTTTCTCAGGCATAAAAAGTTGAGGATATTTAAACCACCAATACAATTTCCTTTAGAATCACAGGAGATACTATATCAGTTTCTTTTTTTGTTGATCTTTTAAAATGATCTGACACCAACAACGTAAAGATTATTTTAGCTCACCCATATGACTGAAAGTTCAAGGCAGCAAGTGTTGGAATCAGCTGGTTATGTCACATACATAGTCAGAAACAGAAAGCAATGGATGCATATTTACTCAGTTTACTATCTTCACTTTGTACAGTTCAAGATCCCTTTACCAGGGAATGGTCTCATTGAAATTAAAATGGGTTTTCCCTTATCCCTAAACATAAACAAGATAATCTACCAGAAGACCATCTTCCAGATGATTCTAGATTATGTCAAGTTGACAAATGCAGAAAAAAATTGAAAAATTCAGTACCTAATTAATTTTGATAAGCATCCATATCACATCAGTGATATAATTCACTTTACTCATTCTAAAGATAGCATCTATGAAAGCCTCCAGCTAACACTCATACTTAATAGTAGCAGATTTAATGCACATTTAGCTGTATCATCACTGTGAACAAACACCTCCCAGAATCTAATTAAGGGAGGAAGGACTTATTTTGCTAAAGTTTTTAGAAACTTCCATCTGACACAGTGAGAGGACATACCAAAGCACCTCATACTATGCTGAAAGCAAACAGAATAGTGCTTCCCAGACTGGATGTCACTTTCCTTCGGCATTTATTCCACTTAGCCCCACCTCAATTAGCCTAATTGGCAAATTCCTTCGTATGTGTATGGAGAGTTTTGTCTAGATCACATGAAGTTGACAAACAATGTAAACTACCACAGGTCTCCCTTGTCAACATGACATTCAAATATGTCATTTTAAAGCCATAATGTTATACCTTTGTTTCTATAGGCATATGGCCATACCATAATTTTAAAACTGTATTGTTTTGTTCTTTAAAGAGTCTCATAGTAAGACCTGGACAGATGGCTCTGTGGTTTAAAGTACTGTCTGTTCACATGTTGGATCACAATTGCATTTAAATCCAATTCCAATGTATCCAAATCTCATTTCTGAGCTGGGCAGGTACCATTCAAATACATGTTGTACATACAAACAAAAAAATAAAATAAACTCCCTAAAAAAAAAAAAAACAACAAAAGTCTCCGTAGTCTTTAACAATTTCTAAAGAATTTTAAAAGCACTAAGTCTAAGTCTTTTCTGAAACTTAGGAAATCTCTTAGCTGTAATCTCCTTCTGAACGATAAATAAGATATACAATTTCGAATGTGCAATGGCACCTAGCAACACTTCACGTTTTGAAGGGGAAGACTGAGGGCATACAAAGGAAATATCAAACCAAAGAAAGACTGAAAGCAAACAGAGTAAACAATCATTCAGCTCAATGTTTGGCAACTGGGACATGATAGAATTATCTGGGTTCCAAAGGACTTGGGTAGAGCCAGCCTTCCAGCACGAGGGCTACCAACACATATAGTCTTCTCTAGGCAACTGTATCTGCAACTTTCTCTGGACATATCCCATGATCTTAGAATCTCTGACATCTAAAAGTTTCCATTCCAACTGAGATTTATTTTTTCACAGCTTCACATAATAGCTTCTTGGGTCTCCTTGCAAGATATCTGACCTGTCACATGTCACTTAGCCTCAGTGGCTCTCTGAAAGTATCAACCAGACTCCTGGACTCTCTCAATTTTCCATCTTCCATGACTGCAGTATCAGTACCATTCATGCCAAAAGATGGAGCTACCAGTTCAGATGCAGCATTGCTCACTTAAACCACAGTTTTATTGACTCTTGTGTATATTGCTGGCCTACCCTGGGCAAACACTTTAATTAGTGGATGCTTAAATAGGAAGTCTCTTCAGTGATATTCCCATTTTAGGGTTATTCTCTCCTTTCAAATGAATTTGAATTTTTATTAGAAGGAATCTTCAGTAGGTGGTGTCTTTGCTGGCAAAAAAAAAAAAAAAAAAAAAAAACTAGGGCAGTGCAGGAGGTGTTTCTCTAATGTTACCAGTCTTTTTAACAATTAATCTGCTTGCTTAGATTAGCCTTACCTGCAGCTTTTGCATTTCTTTTTTTCTCTAGAAACCAACAGTTCATATTCTTTGGAACTACTTGTTTTCTTTCACTGTAGTCATGTATAAAGTCCTAAGCAATAACCATGACATAGCCTGAATGCTATGTTGTTTTGAGATTTACTCTGCAAAACAAATTAATTTGTTTATTTTTAATATAAAATCGTTTTATTGTCATGAACACACACACACACACACACACACACACACACACGTGTGAGCACAAGTGTGAGTGTGCGCACACACACACACAAATCGCAAGGCAGATTTAGGTAGCCAATTTGGAGAGATACTTCCCCAATACTAAACTTTATGTATCTCAGTTGACTTCTATACAGTTAGCATGATCATTCTCTATCCACAGAGCTTTGCATACACTTTTACACTTTCATCATCTCTAACACTTCATGGACATATCAACCAAAATACAAGAAAGACTATGACCAATTTGAAAGGAGAAAACAGTTAGCTTTCTAGTCTCCTTCACGGTTCATGTTTCTATCTGTCTGCATTCCATCTTGCTTCATCATTTAATGTTACCCTTTTGTTGTCCCTTTTCTGTCATATAATACCCACACTTAACGGTTCACATTAAACGTGGATATGTTGTATTCTAGAATCTGCATATGAGTAAGAACATGCATTTTGTTTTTCTTTCTGAGTTTGAGTGACCTCACTTATTATTATAAATTATAATTCCATCACTTTTGCTGAAAAATTTTATGTTTCTTTTTAGCTGAATAATATTCCACTTTGTATATGTACCACATTTTCATTGTTCATTATCTTTTAATGGGCATCTAGATTTTCATTCTCTTGCTATAGCAAACAACGCAGCAATAAACATGGATGTACAGATATTTATCATTATGGTAGGATAAGAAGTTCTCCAAATTTATGTCCTTGTGCTGTATAACTTGACACAAACTAAAGTTGTCAGAGAGAAGGGAACCTTAAGTAAGAAAATACCTCTATAAGATTGGTCTATAGGAAAATCTGTAGGACATTTTCTTAATTAGTGATTGATGGGGAGGTTCCAGCCCCTTGTAGGTGGTCCCATCCCTGGGTTGTTGGTCATGGGATCTGTAAGAAAGCCAGTTGAGCAAGCCATGGAGAATAAGCCAGTAAGTAACATCCCTTCATGGCCTCTGCATCAGCTCCTGCTTCCAGGTTCATGAACTGTTTGAATTTCTGCCCTGACTCCCTTTGATGATGAACAGTGATATAGAAGTGTAAGACAGAAAACCTTTTCCTCCCCAACTTGTTTTTGGTCATGGTGTTTCATCACAGCAATAGAAACCCTATCTAGGACAGCCTTGGAGTCTGTTTCTTTTGAATTCAGCCTCACTCAAGCTCTCAAGACAAATGAAGATGCAATAATTTTTTTTTTGCTAGAATATACTTCAAAAGCCCTCTAGCCCAGCTCCTGAGAGAGTCCTTGTTTCTATGAAACAGCATGTGCCAGACATCTACTCTCTGTAGATCTCATGGTATTCTGACCTTCCAACACACAAAAAAAGCACTACTCATTTAGCTCAGATTATAGCATTCTTGGTTTCTTCTTGCCCTGATTTTCAAAATCTTCCATGTTCTTCCCATGAAGCAGTTCTTAAGAGCCGAGTACAAGATGGTCAAGTTTATCACAGTAAATTTCCTCAACCTTGGTATCCGTGTCATGATTTACTGCATTAGTTATTTTTCTCATTTCTGTGACAAAATACACGATGAGGGGAAGTTATGGAAGACAGTGTCATGCTGGTTTTCAGGTAAAAGGGATATTGTTCTTTGTGGTTTGGAAGCCATGGTAGAAGCAGCCGATCACACTGCATCTGTAGTGTAATCAGGAAGGAAAAGGGGATGAATGTTGACATTGAATTGACTTTATGTACAATCTAGGATGCTACCTGTGATCTTGTGGTCTGTCTTTAGGGTGGCATAAGGTCATTGGAAAAAAAAAAAGAAGAAAAGATAAATGATTCAGTGACAGCATGGGCTTTATTCCCTGTGGAGGGGAGGAGTCTGTACTATAAGAATCAGTTTGAAATCACATGACTGGCTCTGGTTCTTACAGTAGATAATACCCCCAGAGGTATTTTTATGAATACAGCCTGTTATAGAGCAGAAAAAGTGGAGGGAAAGGGAACATGAATAACATCTCTGTTTTAGCCCCAAGTTGGTTGTTGCTAGGGATAGCTAGGGAAATATGCTCTATAATGAGTTATAAAATGTTAGACAACATCTTTCATGGCTAAATATTTCTAGAAATCTGAAGGCACTAGAAAAAAATCTAGAAGAAAAAGTCTGTTTGTTTAACTGAAATGGAGGAGTTTTGAAAAATACCATGACCGTGGCTAATAACCATGTCTTTTCAGTTCAATTAACCCAATCTACAAAATCCTTCACAGACATGTCAAAATATTTTTCTCCAGCATTACTGTAATCCTGTCAAGGTGACTATTGACATAAATCTTCACAGCAGGGATGAGGAAAAGATCACTATGACTTTATATATTTATTTATGCATGTATTTATATGAAATAATTGGAAAGTAAAATAAACAATTCCACCTACAATGTTGTCAAAAATTTAGGATTGATTATGATCAATATGAAAGGTTCTAACTGAAAATTACAAAACTGAGAAATTTTAAAGAAATATCTCCTGATGATGAATAGAAGTGTCAGTACTGTTGTCTTACACATTTGTCCTCTAATTAATATCCCAATTTCAGCAAGCTTCAATTAAAACACTCACATAATTATTTTAGATGCTGACAGGCTGATTGAATATCATTTAAAAATATTTCACTATGATCAGTAGAAAAATAATTTCATAGAGACAACAATCCTAGACCAAATACTACAAGCAACCATGAACTTCTGAGGGCAGCCGAAATAGTCTTCTGGTGGGAAGAAGACACAAACTGGTGATCTAATACCAAATAGTTATCTCTGAAAACATACACATACAAGTAACACTGTACAGATTGATCAAGTTGTTTTTTATGCATATATACATGTGTGCATATGTGTTTACAGCTAAAATTAATTAAGAATATGCCATAAATTTGAAAAGAACAATGCAAGGATGGTGTTACATGGAATGGTTTGAAGAAAGGAAAGGAGAAGGAAATTATTTCATTATATTATAATATCAAATAAATAAATATGTATGTATTAAAAACCTAAAAGTAGGATGAAATAAGATCTTTTGGAACAGTAGAATACTCAGAATGGAAAAAAAAAGTGAAATCCTCTTCCTTCACAGTATAAATATGGATGAAACCAAAATGGATTATGATTCTAAAACTGAAAACAAAATTAAAGTTGGAATAGTTATTAGTTTTAACTGTCAACTATATTTACCTTGGAAGAGAGTGACCGACTACATTGGGTTGGCCTTTAGGTATGTATATGGGGGACTATCTTAATTAAGTTAATTGTGTGGTGATAGCCAGCCCCTTAGGGCAACATCACTCTCTATAGAGGAGTCCATGAACTGTAGAAAAGTAGAGAAATAGAACTGAACACCAAGTAGTCCATTCATGCATTCATTTTCATCTGATCTTGAGTATAGATATTGCTAGCTGCTCTGAGCTCCTGTCTCTGTGACTTCCCTGTTATGATGGACTACAGCCTAGAACTGTCAGGTGAAATAAATCCCCTTCTCCCTAGATCTCTGTTGTGAAGATGTTGTATCCCAGAAGTAGAAATGAAACTAGAACAGCACTTTTACAAGGAAAAGAAATTAATCCATTTGACTGTGGAGTGCACAGATTCCTTAAGTATAAGCCATAAAGTTAGGCCCTATAAATTATATGTTCTTGAATGACTTAGGAAATGAAGGGGAAAAAACAAATATGTGAAAAGGAAACCCAAGTCACATCCTGAAGAGAATATTCTTAATGCATAGGTCTGATAATGAGCTTAATTTCAGAATTTAGAAAGAACAGAACGTCAACAGCCCATCATAAGATACCAATAAGATACCAATGTGCTTACAAGAAAAGGGTATATATGAAATAAAATTTTATCAAAAGAACTCATGAGAAAAAAAAAGACCAACAACCAGTCTCCTGGCACCATGAGTCCTGGGTGCATGGAGGACAGCTACAACTATCCTCCAGGACTCTCACCTGAGGCATGCAAAGACCAACTACCAGCCGCCTAGTGCCATGAGGCCCAGGCACACAGAGGACAGCTTTTCCTGCCCTCCTTTCTCTCTTCCATTCCCCCCTAATATACTGGATCACCACACTGGTACCCAACTTCCAGGCTACACAAGCACGTGGTGGGTTAGAGACTGATCTCTGCCCACCCTGGGCAAGAGTTTTAGGGTGGAGCTATAACTGACTTGTTGAATAGACTTGGATGTCACTTATTCTAGAAAATGCCACATAGGTCTTCTATGGAAATACTGGGAACTCTAGAAGAATGTATAAATCCTGATGGGAAGAATAGGAAGAAAATTAAAAACAAACAAAACAAAACAAAACAAAATACAGAGAATGCACATATGGTAATTTATCCAGAAGACAGTGTTCCAAATTTTTCCAAAAGACTCTCCAATCTTGTGGGATTTCTCTATTGTATCCATCTATTTTACCCTTACAAACATACATGAATATGCAATTTGCTGGCACAAGGAATTAGATATTTTTTCCCACTTAATATGGTTAAATTTATCAATTAGTGGGCAAAGTGAGAACTTTGATAAATTAAGAGGAATTGTTGATTTTGAGTAGCTAAATGATTTGGAATCTGAATTAGTAAGGAAATGCAGCCAAATTCCAAGAGTACATAAAAAAGAAAAGAAAACAGAATCATAGGAAAGTAATAGAGAAAAATTGCAGCTATACCTAAGCCTCTTCATCAAACATGAAGTAAGGAGCAAGAGAGTATGCAGGCATCTTAACCTTCAACCTTCCCCCCCCCCACTACTCCTACATGACTGATTGGAGAGCTAAAGCTCACTGTACATTAGAAGGACTACGATGGACTGTTTGGAAAAGTCTAGGTGCCAACTGTAGCATCTGTATGATTTATGTGACACACATTTTCTAATTGTGTTTAGAATTCCTGGTCTATGGTTTGAAGGTCGAATGCTTACAGAGTTCAATTGTAAACCATGACCCCCACATCCTTTAAGAGTGTAGTTAATTAAGCTATGATCTGTCCTTCTCTGTGTACATTGTATTCTGATAGGATTATGAAATGCTCACAGCTTAGACTAAAATCTGCATTCAAATGATCAAAGAACATGTAAATGTTAACCCAAGAACATGTACTTGTTAACTCTCAACAGTAACTTGAACACACTCATTTCAGCTCAAATCTTAGTAGTAATTCTTGGCCTCAAGAGCTTCTAAATGATTGGTGTCAAGTTTAGGGAGCGAGAAAGCTAATGGAGTAATTTAAATTTCTAAAAATGAGTAATCTGAGCATTAGCTCAGGAAAAATGTGACACATAAAGTTCATATTCAGATATTGGAACAACGAATGTATCATGGTGATATGTGGATATTGGCATATCTTTGAGAATGTTAGTTCTTTTCTCTCGTTTGGTGTTAGAGTCCTCAAAAACTTGAGGGCCAGAAAAGCCTGAGCCAGTAAGCCAGTAATTTCAAGATCTTATCAAATTGATGCAAAGAATGAAATAATTTACAGACCACACAGATGAGTTTTAGACAGAATTTTATTACAGATTAATAGGCAGAAGCTAAAGAGGAAGAAGGAGACTGCAGGGGGTGGGGAGAGATAGAGATAGACAGAGAGAGAGAGAGAGAGAGAGTGCTCAGAGCTCTACAATTATAGGAGGGGCCCCAGGAAATAAGATAGCATCAGCTATTGGTCTTGACCTGCTTTAAGAACTGACAGTGAAGTTGGGGTGAGGTATGGGAGAGGGATGAGATGGTCAGCCAAAGAACTTAAGCAGGTGTCCAGGTGTCTCCTTTCAGTTTCAGTCCAGTGAGGCATCAAGGCAAAGGTAAACACAGCAGAAAACAAAGAAGGAGAAAGGCAATCTCTGTCAGCATACTAGCCATCTGCACGGGCATTCTTAGAGCTGCCGTTTTGAGGTCTCTAGCACACATGGCCAATTTCTAGCTCTTGCTCTCAGCAATGGTGAATTTATTTTCAAATCAGCTGCCATCAACTACAATGAAGAGTTGTGTGAGCTTTGACCTCAGAAGCATTTTACTTTTTGATTATATTTTTATGCATTGACCCATCTTTAGAAATAAATGTCTGTTGTTGCTCTGATAGTGAGGCTGATAGCACTCAAAACAGTTTTTTAATTTTATAATTAATTTAATTTTACATATCAGCCACGGATTCCCCTGTCCTCCCTCCTCCCGCCCCCCCTTCCCTTTAAGGCCTGGAGTTTTTAGCATTCTACCTACTAGTTTTGACATTTGATACTGTGAGTAGAGAATTCCGAGAGACAGCATTAAGAACATAGCTGATAGGACTAACTTTCACAATGCAGAGAAGAGCTAAACTTAAAACACCTCTTTTCAATAGAAATCTTCAGAGTGAAAACCATCAGGATATTCACATGTTCAAAGATACACTGAAGCCTGGGGGGGAGTAAAAATATTTGTTGGACAAAGTCAAGTTACTGACAAATAAGGGCAACACAGCAATGTATAGTGTGTTAGAATACAATTTTAGATTTTAGATTGACATGCAATACATTTATTACTACAACATTAAGTTGATTATTTTGTTCTTGTTAAATGAATAGCAACATGTAAATCCTGCATCAAGAATACTTTTTATCTATAAAATACTGGATATGAATCTTGAAATGCCAAGGCATTAGCAGACTGTTTAATACCTTTGCCAGACTGATTAATTCCTCACTAATTTATGTTTTTAATTCAGGCAGCTTTTATCATGGTGTTTAAATTCAAAGACTAGGAGCATGAATCAAAATGTCATGCAGCTCATGAATGAGTAAAAGGTAGCACACTGTGTCAGCATTACATTGATGACAAGCAGTAGAATCATGAACTACATAGGGATCAATGCTGCTGATAGACTTCATGCTACAACTATTGGCCCTTTTATATGTCAACTTGTGCTGTGGGATGGTCTGTATGTCAAATTGCTCTGATTGGTCAATAAATAAAACACTGATTGGCCAGTGGCCAGGCAGGAACTATAGGCGGGACTAACAGAGAGGAGAAAGGAGAGAACAGGAAGGCAGAGGGAGACACTGCCAGCTCCCGCCATGACAAGCAGCATGTGAAGATGCTGGTAAGCCACGAGCCACATGGCAAGGTATAGATTTATAGAAATGGATTAATTTAAGATATAAGAACAGTTAGCAAGAAGCCTGCCATGGCCATACAGTTTGTAAGCAATATAAGTCTCTGTGTTTACTTGGTTGGGTCTGAGCAGCTGTGGGACTGGCGGGTGACAGAGATTTGTCCTGACTGTGGGCCACGCAGGAAAACTCTAGCTACAAACTTGGAATACTTGTACTTTCTTCTAGCAGCAAATCATAAAATATTCATAGGGTTTACATTTTTAATTTTAATTCATATAATTATCATGGCTAACTAAAATAAAAATCAATTAAATGAAGCTATTATTTATAGTTTGCAAAGAAAATACTGCATTTCACAAAAGAACAGAGTCTTTATGATGCATAGACACTATTGGTGTATGCAAAGAAACAAAATAATTCTTTTGTACACTGTGAATGAAGATTTGTCACTGTGGTTGCTTTAGTAAAGATGCTGACTGGCCAATAGCTGAACAAGATAAAGTTAGGCTGAAAAGCCAAATTGAGAATGCTGAGAAGGAGAAGGGCAGAGTCATAGGAGATGCCAGCAGACACAAAGGGAGGAGGATGTAGTTAATGTGCCATGCTAATAAAGGTACTGCCACATGGCAGAGCATAAATAAGGAATATGGGTTAACTTAAAATGTAAGAGCTGGTTAGTAAAAAGTCTGAGCTATTGGCTGATCATTTATAATTAATATTAAGCCTCTGAGTGATTATTTGAGAGTGGCTGTGGGACAGGAAAACTCTGCCTGTAGAGTGTGATATTATACATTTGTGTCACATGTCATTTACTATCAAACAAGAAATAGGAAACATCACATATTTAAAACATATTTCTATAGCCATATTTGTGTAATGTGTATACATATATGTACATATACACATAGAAACTAATATATAAAGTGCCACACATAAATATGATTAAAACAGATAATGTTATTTAGACCCCAAATTGTTTTTAGATTCAAGAACATTAAAACATAGTGCTAGAGGAAAAACATTGTTAAGGATAATAAAACTGAAGCCACCATCATGAGAACTCTGCACGTTTCAAATGTAAAATAAAACTGAATTATACTAAGAAAAAAGTAGAATATTAGAATATCTAAAAGAAATTAACCTGATAAAAATAAACAATATATAACTGAGAAAAAAGAAAAAGCTGAAAATAAACTAGCATGTAAATAATGCAAAAAAGAGATTTGTAGTAGAATGCCAGATAGTGCCTATTTGATAATAAACACAAATGCAAACATGTATTAAACCTGACTCAGATGGGACAAAGAAATACTTCTTTTGTTTATATCTTTCATAGATCATCGTCCTCACATAGCTGGAAGAAAGCCACCTGTTACTTTTGTGATTTATTAGAGGGTTCAGTTAGACATTATCCCAGGTGCCTGGAAATGTGACAGCCCTAAATGAATCAGAGTAGCCCAGGTCAGTTAGCCCTGCCAAATTTTCCAGCATATTGTAATAGACAGAGAAGTCAGTCATAAGCAGATCCCTGTAGTGGACTGTGCCTGATAATCTGATGTTAGCTGAACTTAAACCAAGTACCTTTGTGCTTGAGATGAATTCACCATTGCCCTTCTTCTGGCCCAAATTATGGAGATCTGTTCAGTTTCAGTCCAGTGCAATTGCAATCTGTGTAATCATTGCTTTGCCTGACAACTTCCCTGCACTTCGGGGTCAGTTCTCATGACTGAGGCTGGATTTTTTCTGGCAGACATTAATGGGTCCTACATCTGGTAGCTTAAGAAATGCTACTGTGCTCAGAAGAATGGTCCAAGTGCATGTGCAAGAAGCAGCAGAGCCAAGGAGATGCGCAGTGGGGAGAGTGGATGGCAAGTGAGAAACAAAGCTAACTTCTCAAGTGAGAAAGCATGGGAGAGCTTCGAGGCTTACAACAAACATGGAAATCCAAATGAACGTTTACAGTAGTCTCTTCAGCTCTGCCAGATTGGGGTTTCCCCATTTGAACTATTTTTTATGGATATTGATATAAGACTCAGTTTCTGGAGTGATGTAAGAGAATATCATAAAGAAACAGATGAGTTTGCACTGCTCGAATTTGTTCTCATGATTTGCAATGTCTAGGCAAGTCTTAATATTTTTGTTTAGTTACAGTAAAAGCTGACATCTTTATAAACATAATGATTTCCCTGAGAGAGTTTGAAGGAAGTCAAGGTTATAAATCATAATCATCACAGTGAAAATACAGACAGATCTAGAATAATAAAGTGAAATTCATGGGGATGCTGAGTGTAATTTTGTTAAACTGAGGATAATTTTCTACCATAGGAAAATCACTGTTTCACATATGACTTCACCAGGAATATAATGACTCTAAGAAAAAAAAAATATATATATATATATATACACACACACATACACACACACAGACATATATATATATATATATATATATATATATATATATATATATTCTATAGAACTAATCAAATGGAAATATACACACACAGGTACACAGTGTCACAAATATGCCAATGGTGTTTTTTTTATTTTATAATTTAATTTAATTTTACATATCAGCCACAGATTCCCTTGTTCTTCCCCCTCCCGCAACCCCCCCACCCCCCACCCCCGCCTTCCCCCCAGTCCAACCCCCATTCCCATCTCCTCCAGGGCAAAGACTGCCCTGAGGATTGAGTTCAACCTGGTAGATTCAGTCCAGGCAGGTCCAGTCCCCTCCTCCCAGGCTGAGCCAAGTGTCCTTGTACTAAGCCCCAGGTTTCAAACAGCCAACTCATGCAGTGAGCACAGGACCCGGTCCCACTGCCTGGATGCCTCCCAAACAGATCAAGCCAATCAACTGTCTCACTTATCCAGAGGGCCTGATCCAGTTGGGGGCTCCTCAGCTATTGGTTCATAGTTCATGTGTTTCCATTCATTTGGCTATTTGTCCCTGTGCTTTGTCCAACCTTGGTCTCAACAACAATTGGACTCCTGGAGCTCCACCTGGGGCCTGGCTGTGGCTCTTGCATCCAGTTGCCTCAGTCATTGGATGGGGTTTCTAGCACAACAATTAGGGTGTTTGGCCATCCTATCACCAGAGTAGGCCAGTGGTGTTTTTAATATAATTGAGTCTCTTGTGTTATCAGGATTCTGGTAATAAGTTGCCTTGATAAGAGTGAAAACACAAGAGAAATTATAAGAAGGAAATATACTTACTATATTTCTCCTGACTTCAGTTTTAGCCATAGACACTAAAGCTATAATGAAACTTAGAACTTCATTACACATTATGTATTTATAACATAAAAAATAGCTTTCTATAAGGAAAAAACAATAATATTCTGTGTTGAAATATGCAGGGCATATTTGGATAAACAGGGGAAAAGGATTTGGGAGCCTGAACAGAGAAATCAGCTGGGCAAATATTTTTTGTATAACTTAAGGACCTGAGTGCAGATTCTAGGCACGTACAGAAAAAAAAAAAAATTACAGTAGTACATGTCTGTAACCTCAACACCATATGGCTGGTAGACAAAGGCATACTTCAGCTACTTGCTGGCCAGCCAGACTAGTCCAAACAGTGAGCCTTTTTTCAGGATCTATTAAGAGATCATGTGACAGAAAATAAGGTAGAACTCGATAGAGAAAAATCACTCCCCAGCAACCTCTGACCACAGCCTATGCATACATGAGCAATTGAGACCAAACACATGTGTGTGCACACACATAAACCAAATATACACACACATATATTTAAAAAAAAATAAAAAATATATAAGAACTTCAAAAATAGAAATGAAGTATACCTTCACCCTATGATTTCACAGAAGAGATTTGGGACACATACCATCCTACTTGTATACAGATGCAGTGCCTTTCACATTCCAACATAGTGTTCTGTTTAGTCCTTAGACCGACAGTTACCAGCCAATATCAGAGTCTGGTGGGCATTATGGTTTCTGGCTTTTTAATGGCCTGGACCAAGGAATTGAAGTGTGACACATGAGTGGACAGTAATAGAAATAAGGATAATTTATTAAAAAAAACTCTCAAGGAGGCTGAGTGAGCTATAGTTTGGAAGTAGTTTAAAAACTCAATGGCCTGGCACAAGGCATGGCCTCCCATGAGGAGTCAGCAGAACCTGGTACATTCAGTTGAGGCAGGTCCAAGCCCTTCCCCCTGTACCAAGGCTGCAAATGTTGCCTTTAAGGAGGTGGGGAATAGGGGATGGGTTAGAGGGGGAAGGCTGGGGGCGAGAGGAGGGAGGAGAGGGGGATCTGTGGTTGGTATGTAAAATGAATAGAAAATTTCTTAAAAAAAAAAAAAAAAAAAAAACCTCAATGGCCATGTACCCAGAGGGTTTTTGATCCTTAAAATGCCATTTGAAAGGACCTGATTTCCTTGAACATTTGCATACTCAGGATTTTTATCTAGGTGCTATACTACTTTGGTGCTTTGGAAGTGCGAAGGGGTTCCTCTTTGTCAACTGTCTTTTTTCATGTGCTAATTTCCAGCCCTGTTCCTCTGAAATAGAAATTGCTGGAATCCCTGGATCACAAGTAGTTTCACCTGGATCCAGACTAAAAGTACTCAAAAAGTAACTCTTTAGAATAAATTCTTTACTTCTTGACAATGCACAGCCCCAAAGAGCATCCTAAAGCCTCAAGATTCTACGAGGATTTTAAAAACTCAAAATTTAAACAAAAGTATCATGATTATCCTAATCCGTATTCCTTCAAAAAGGGAAAGTGACCTGGATCAGCAGGTCATTATTCAGTGACAGGGTTCTAAGTGGGAAGGCATGAAGATGAGAAGAAAACAGGAAAGTTTGTGATTAGTAGGTTTTGCACAAACTATGGCTCAATTAAGCCACCTTATTAAGCACAGCATCTTATGTATTATTTCTACAAGTGAAATGGGACTTTGTTAGTGAAGGGTCATACAACTGGGTCAGAGTCAGCAGGAAGCTAAAAGGAACACAAGGTATCTCAAGAACATTATACGCCAAACACATTACAGATAAGCAAAATTGGACTGATAAATCCAGTCCGTTAAGTGGGTAAAAACCAAGTTCCTGGGAACCAAAACTTCAACTTTTTCAATGCCCTGGTCGCTAGTCCCTCGTGACCTTGCCAAGTCTACCCCTGAGCCAGGACACAGAACTAGGTTTCTTTTGTCCTTTCATCAGGGCTTCTGAGAAAGCCTTGGATTCTCAAAATATCAGTAGAAAAGATCCAACAAGACAATGACCGAGACTGCCCTCAGGGAGCCATCTGACATAGTTTACTGCTGCAGAAGTGATGACACATGAATAGTGAAAGAGGAATGTTGGTGATATCCCGAGAATTCGATAGAACAATTTTAAGAAACCAATGGTGGGGCATGTTAAAATGAAAATAGTGTGAGTTTGTAGTAACTGGATAAACATTATACCAGCAATATAAAAAAAATGAAGAAAATCAAAACATAATGTGACAACTTGAACATGAGTAAAGCTTCCCATTGCATTTGAGAAGTTAAGAACTCCTTCTGTTATTTGTATGACAAGATGACATATGTGGCCTTGTCTTTAATATTAGCTTGAGGCTGTGGAGATTCAAAAGGTAAAAGTTTCATTCTGGGTAATATTTCCTGGATTTTTTTAGAGTGGGTGAGATTGGCCTTTATCTGCCTGAGCAGGTGTCTGTAGCATCAGAAGATATTAATATACTTGAAAAAGGTTCACATTTAAGCATTGCTTTAGCTTTGTAAGTGGTATTTAATGCTGGTAAGTGGCATTTACTGTTATAGAGTAGCTGGAGAATTGCAGGTATGTCTCCCAACTTTTTAGTGACGACTCCCAGTGATATTCCTTTGGCTTTGGAGCATTTCCATGAACATTGCCTATTATACCAGTTCATTTAGTGAGGGATTCTAGGTTATCAATGAAATCAAAGAACTGGTGTCCAATACTAGAAAAAAAAAAAACATTTTATATGTCATATCAGGAGTTGTCTGTAATGTATCAATTGTTATCAGCAATCTCTTGAGGGGCCTTCATCAGGGAAACTTAAGACAGTCATCATTAATCCAGAGGCCTGTCATCTCTTTAGTAACAAGGGCATTCTCCCTTACTGTAATTTCCGTTCTTTGCAGAGGGGAAGGAAACCCCACATTTCTTTCTCATGGCAATTCATCTCCACTCTCTTGGTTTCCAATAGTTATAGCAAGCAAAGGCACTTTAAAGCCCTGCTTCTTCGGCTTGACGTTTCTCTGAGGTGACAGTTTATTATTGGCATGGTGTTCTAAATTGGGTTTGTTGTTATGCCTACAATAATTACTCCTGGGACTTTTGGACTGTCCCTCTCCATCTCTGTTCTCATTACTGTGCCTTTCACAGCTTGGGCCTGGAAACCTGGCTGAAACAGTGAGGGAGTGAAGAAAAGGAGAGACACACAAAAAGAAAAGCTAGGTCAGGTGGGCTGTGTGAACTATGTTGGAATGACATCAACTACTGTGACAACCAGAAGCTCAGCGTGTTCATTACATGCAGCTCGGGTGTTAGTAGTTCTTGGTGAGGTGTGGTAGTCTGTAAACATCTGGGAGGAGGGAGCTGAGGTTGTGGTTTTGCACACGTTGACAATATTCACAGTCATATCTGAGACAGGCTTTGAGAATTCTGAATGTGATACACATGTGTAGGTTTTGCCCAATTCCTATGGGTGTGAGGCACTGGTCCTTGACATGGTCATGCTCAGGTCAACAATACACATTCATATAGTACTTCATTCAGTCATTCCATGTTCACTTGGCTTCCTTGGCTCCCCAAACTTGTGACCTAAAAGTCAAATTTAAAAGTTAACTTGTATGTAAGTCCACATTACCTCTTTTTTCCTGAAGGAATTTGAATGATGAAGTTATTTTCCAGCAAAAACATGATCCTAGCTAAATAAAAATTAATTGTAGTAAATATATGTATATATATATAATCTTTAAGTTTCATCTCTAATAATCATTTTATGACTTACTCAGACCTCTTTTACATTTACGTGCTCTGGTATTGTCCTCACTTCTTTCTCTTTCAACCACCATTTAGTTTAGGATGAAACTACCAACTGACCATCTGTGTTCTTCTAAAATCATTTCCATTTTCTCATTAAGTTTCTTTATCAAAAATATATTTCATATTTATAGTTTTGTAAACTTCTATATTTAACTGCTGGATTCCTTATAAATACTTCAAAATAGAATAGCTCTATTCCAAAGAAAACACAAGTGTCTGTGTCTAAACACATGCAAAACATAATAGTCCTCAAAACAATTCAATATTTTTCAACCAGCAAATGTAAGCTAAATGGTTTGTGAGAAATCCAAGGCACTTCAAAATTGTTTTTATCAAAAAGCATTTATTTTTCATTTGTGTCCATAAGGCAATCAAAACCAAAATAAGATCTGTTTTTCTAATTTTAATGTTTCTTCCGCTCTTTAGGGTTACCTACTGCCTGTGACTACAACAGCGTTAAAGTGCAGATATTAAGTCACCATCCCATTCCCTGGGCTCTAGAAATAGCAGAGCCTATCAGGCACCCCTCTCAAGAAGGGCAGTTATCAGTCAGGGTTCTACTGTACACTGGGAATAGGTTTAGTCATCTCCTGAGATCCAGTCAACTCTCTTACACAGTTAGGACTACTTAGACTAACTTATAAAAGCAGAACCAAGAGAATAATCAAAAGTCCATATCTTAACTTTTTTGAGACAGTTTCCAAAGTGTTGAACACATTTAGCAGAAAATGAACTCAATGATTTTAATAAAGCACAAATATTTGTTTTTAAGTCAAATTTTTAAGTAGATGTTTTCATGAGAAACAGTTTTGAAGAACGTCATGTTCTATGCTATTGCATCAGTATTGACACTGGAAAACTCCTTAGATAAATTTGTATTTTGAAAATTTTTATGATGAAAATTATTATCTCTGACCATAAACAAACATCATTTATTGCAATAGTGCATCTCACATGTGGTGGCTTTATTTAACAAGAACTATAAATTGATAATTAATAGGTTTTGGCATTACATAAGATATAATTTCATTAAAAGCATAATAAACTTAATAGGAAACAAAAAGTATTTTATTATTGTACTTTAAAGGTAGCTTTATTTTTTAATCAAAATTATATTTGTATTTTGAGAATTTCTAATTGTGTTGGATATATAATAGCAATATATCTGATATAAAACCTTGGTTATGATTATTTTGGCTAATTTTTATAAGGTTCATAAATTTATTTCTATAGTTCATAGAAATGATTAAATGCATTTACAAAAATAGTCACTGTATATGCATTAAAACCATATATAAAAGCTATAGAAAAGTGATCAAAATTTCTAATAACATTTGATTATGTTGTACCTGTCAGAGGCTTTTGTAATATAATACTATATATATTGTTTGGACAATTTTTGTTACATTGAGTGTGGTCTAATGAACAGAGTCTAAATTGAAGATTGTCTTTTGTGAATGATACCAGATCTATCTTGGTAACTGTGATGGTTTAACTTTGTTGTCAGCCTCACTGAATCAGGAATCAACTACAATGCACACTTCTGGGGCAAACGTGTTAGGGAGCTTCTTAAGTAGGTTAATTAAGGCAAAACTCACCAAAACATGGATGACATCTTCCTTCTTGTTTCTGCCTAAAGATGAGGCAGTCTGAGAAAACGACTTTGCTTTTTGATTGTCTTAACTTCATGCTGGCAAGTTCATCTACTCTGTTGCTGCCATTGTTTACTACTAATAGAACCAAACTCTTCTGAGTTCCCATGTGGACTAAGATCGGTGGCTCTCCAGGAATCATCTATGCCTTCATCATTAGACAGGGGCTACTGAAGTGTTCAGTGGCATACGTTGACCAGCTTTTGGGTTCTCTGCCTTTTCAGTATGAAAATAACCCATTGTTTGACTACCTAAACGGTATCTTGATAGCTTGTCTAATAAATGCCCCTTTAATATGTATTCATTCTATTGTTTCTGTTTTTGTAGGGATCCTTTCCCAATAGATTAACTATTAAAAAATGTTATTAAGATGGAGTAAACTGTGTGATGACTTAAAACCAACTGTAAAATCAGCCCACTGTAACCTTGACAAAAGATGTGTATATTTTATGAGGAGCAAAACCCAGAAAACTTGTAAAATTACTTCTACATATAGATCTATTCTAAAATTAAACTTTTAAGCTCATAGTTTAGGATTGTTGAACATAATGCAGCTTATAAATTTTGAGAATACTTAACACAGCACATATTAGAAATGTAATGACCTTTTAAAAAGGAGATATCAGTTATTTCCCTTCTGAGGGAGACCATAATATACCACTTTCCCTACTTCATAAAAAGTTAACCCGTTTACATCTTCATTGTTACTGTTTATTGGGATTGTATGTGTATAATTTTATTTAAAAAGAAAATTTAAGATATTTGACAAACACCCATTCAACTGTAAATTTATATACATCACAGGTAATAAAAATGTATTTACCATCCCTATATTAAAGATTTTCTTGGAAAACAAGTTCTTGACAGTTAATCAAATAGAATGATTTTTAAAATGTATATTGTGCAGAAGTATTTTGGTTAACACAGGGTTCTTTTAATGATAAGGATGTAAGCATATGGGTATTTTGGGAAAAATAGGTCTTTTCTTATGATAAGATAGTAACATAGGATAGCTGGAATTTTTCTACAATTGAAAACATAAAGATAAATCTAGGATGCCTAAGCATACCGTGGGACCCTAAAGTATGTAAAATATATGAAAAATGAAACTTAGAAAAGATACATGTATTGTATTAATGTTTCTAAGTTTAAAGTTCAATGCACACCTCTACTCAAATCAATAGAGTACTCTTAGGTCATTTATATGCTTTTGATAGCATTTATAAAACTGATTTAAAAGCAAAAGGTATATGTCTAATTTATTTATTAGAAATGTTTAGTTTTATTAAACAGATTTATTAAATATGTTATGATTTTCTGCCTGACATTTAACTAAATGTTATATAGAAACTAACTTTCAAGTAGTTCATTCTTCAAAAATTGTGTACCTGACTTTCTGGATGTTCAATAGCTAGATATAGAGCCTATGTCAATATGAATGGAGAGACTGAAAGATGATTGATATTTTTGAACCTGCCCTCTGAGCTCAATGAGTTTCCAGGAATCCACAAGGAACCTCTTCTCTCCAACCGTCTTGCACCTCTGGTAAGTCATCAACTGTCCTCTTGATCAGAGAGTGTGAACTGTAACCAATATGTGTTTTGCAATGAGAAGAGTCAACAAAGAAAGAAATGTCTTAAATGATTCCAAAGAAAGCTGCATAGCAAGATTCTAACTCATCCAAAGAGATGGCATCACTGGTCAAAGACTGAAGGAGGCATGATCTCCTCCTAAGGTTCAATTAGACCCCAAGGACTGGCCTTGGCAGTAGAAAAAAAAGGAGTTCACTTTTGCCCATTGTATGCATTAAACTCATAATAGGAAAGTCTCACCCAAGATCAAATTGATCAGTTTTCTCTTTTCCACAGTCCAATAATTCCACTCTCCAAATATTAGGCTTATTTCTCTATGAAATTTTATAAGGACCAATTATTTCTCATTAACTTTTTTTTTAAATAAGAAACAGCTGTCTAGAGCTTGACAGGTAGCCCAATGGTTAAGAGCACTGACTTCTCCTACAGAGAACCTGATTTTGATTCTCAGGCACCACATGGGAAGCTCACAACTGTCTGTAACTCCAGTTCCAGGGAATCTGACTCCCATTTCTGTCCTCCATGGGGACTGTATGCAAGTGATGCACAGACACACATATAGGCAAAAAACCAATGCACATAACATAAAATACCTTAAATAAATAAAGGCAAAAAGGAAGGAAGAAAGGAAGGAAGGAAGGAAGGAAGGAAGGAAGGAAGGAAGGAAGGAAGGAAGGAAGGAAGGAACTGCTGCCCAGATACAAGCTATCATTATTTGGGCTCAATTTCAGCACTAGAGTACCTATGGGACACCTAAAGCCAGGGGAAGACCCATCATTGTTCTAATATGGTAGTAAATGGTGACTGTTCCTCTCCTCTTTGTCCCCTTTGGAGTGCACTGTGGTTCTAGCCTTTCCATCAGCTGTCAGAGTGGCTAAGAATCCTGGGCTCTGCACCCTCCACTTAAGTTTGGCCAATGAAAAGAAAAACAAGGCAACCCAGCAAGGCAGACACAGATAAATGCTTTTTCGAGTTTGCTGGGCAGAGTATAACAGGTTTTGAGTCAGATATTATAGCGTGCAGTTTGTTCTAGCTTCTGTAGTTCTCTGCCTAGAGCTTGTAATGCTATTTTTTTGCATAAACTCATCCTTGCTCCCAAAAGGCTGGAATTGTTTTTGCTACTGAAGGGCCCCAATTTCACATCTTTCTTATTCTTCTACTGCTGTGATTCTGTCTCCTTCGCATCTCTATCTAGGCACCACTCAGGAAATTTCTCTCTTTATAACATTTGACTGTTGCACAAATGGAACAACAAAGCACTTTGGGGGTCCCTAAGCATCTCTAGAGAGTGACCAGAGTTCCACACCAAAGGGCTCCCTTTTGCCAGTAAACATTAATATTTCCTAGGAACAGTTAGGATTATTTCTTCAGAGGAGAAGATTGAGGAGAACATAGGATAATCGGGTCAGAGTTTAGGGACGGGGCCACCATAAAAACAGCTCTGAGTCTTGTTCTTGGCCAGATACCAGCAATGTTTTTTTTTTATTTTTATCTTGGCTAAAAGTGCCAGACAGGAGTACTGGCTCCTGCTCTGATTTCTAGATTTTTTTCTCCTTTGTTGGAAAAAGCCAGATTGACACAATGCTCATCTCCTGAATAATTTTAGGGTCTCAACCCTTCGAGGGTGATGTGAGGAATGGAAGACAGGGATTAATAACTTTGGAGGCCATTAAGGGTAAACTACACCTCTTTTCCTTTCCTCTGGTAACACTGGAAAGAGAAATAGTAAAACTGCCCTTCCTTAGAGTATAAATCATCATATGAAAAATGGGTCAGGGCTTTGTAGAAGTTCACTAAGGAGAGGCTACCTCCTCCTGGTCAAATAATGGAATTGCAGTTCTACCATTGGCCTTGGTTCAAACATGACATCTATTGCAAAGATAAGAATGTCATATATACTTTTCTACTTGCTTAAGAGGTAATGAAGCTGGGCCTGCCAATCACCTAGACAGAAGTCTATCCACAGGAAAGTTGATTCTCTTAAAGGCACAGGATTTGACTCCTCCCAGAACCCTCTACTCTGAAGCAGTTGCTTACAGAGCTCTTAGCACTGTTAAGCCTGCTCACATTAAGTCCTAACCCAAAAAGCATAACTTTTCCTCCTTTCTGTCTCTTTTTTTACCCTTTGTATGCTTGCCTTGCCACTATGGACTTCGCCCTCTATATCTGAAGCTCTCTTGCCTCCTTAAACCACTCAGCCACTGGTGGCCCTCCATCACTGAATCTTTCACAACTCTTGTTTTCCATCAGCTGATGAAATGTAAAATGTGCCTGCTTTGTTGTTTTTCTCTCAAATCTAATAAAATGGTTCTTGAGCTTCCTTCTCAATTTTGTTCTTAAATTCTTTTATTAACAAGACTAAGAACCCAAAAAAGAGAGCCTTGAATTTCCTGGTGATGAACATTCTGATAGTATGTCAATTGAAAAGTAATTTCAAACTGAAATGTTGAACATCCTGGTAAGAATCACTGATGTCAATCCTTTTCAGGATCTGAATTAATATGTAAAATTTTATTCTTTTTTTGTCAGCCTGATCATTTCATGCATTATCATGCTAATTACCCTAAGTAGCTTACATTTTGCCTTCTGAAGATTTTACTTCTTAAAATCACAATGGCAGTGTCTGTTTCCTAAACTTATTTATACCTAAAACAATGATCTAAATGTAATCAAGCAAGTTAAGCCCTAAAAACTCCTCAGTAACTCCAGCCAAGTAAGAAACACAGCAGACAACTACAATTAAATATATTCTAAGACAGAAAAGCTTATTGATAAGAAAAGATGTGTGCACAGTACAAAGTTATAACAGTAAAAAGAATGTATGTAATTGTTATAATGTAAAATTAAACAGACACATTACTTACCTAAAAGTAAAATTATATCTTAATTCTGTATTGTAGTCACCTGGGCTTTTTAAGCTAGTACAATTCATAAGCCACAACGAAAGTTAAAAATTAAGTGAAATTGTGAGTTCCCTACTTGCTATTCTTATGGATTTTTCCAGGTGTTATAATCTGTTATTTGAATTGTTGAACTAAACTGTAGGTCATGGTTAAAAATAAACTTCTAAACTTTTTGAATCGGGGAAGCTTTGAAAACACAGATAACAGTTCCTGATTCTTGTGTTCCCATTAAAAAAAAAATATTCATACCAATTAACATACACCCAAACACAGAAGTCCATAGCCACATAGACACTCAAGTACTTTCTTTAACATACACTAAAACACATGATCTCACATAAAACTCACAGATACATGCAAACTTTTAGAGTCCATAATAAGAGCCCAGTCTTCAAAAGTATTACTTGACTTCCAGAGAAAAGCAAACTGGTCCATCTTCAGTGACTTGCGTAGCTTTTTAAAACTTCTCATGTTTTATGACAATTCTTTTACGGCTTCAACTTAATACTCATTCCCCTGTTAACATTCTGATGGCAAATGGAAATCAATTGTTTGTGTTCTATCTGATCAGAGTAATTCTCCTTGTCTGCTTTCCCACATTTTAAACCAATAAGTTAATAAATCATGGGATCATATTTAAAAAGTTGCACTGACACTGAAAACAGTCCATAAATAGTAGCTGAAATTATTCCAGTTTCTTTATCACTATATACTATCCCAAATAGTTCCCTATGCATATAATCCTAAAAAGTTACACATTCAGTATTTTCATTCCCAGGAAAGAGGTTAAAAGTGCAAAAGAGTTCAAAGGAACTCTCCAAAAAGAAAACAAAACAAAACAATTGTAAGAAGTATCATTGCCTTCTACTGTTCAACTTAGGTTTGAACAAAAATGTTTTGAATGCAGATCTATGGAGATATTGCTGGAACTTCCACATTTGAAAAGTGTCTGTTAATTGAATCTAAGTGGAATAGGCTGTTTAAAGGAAAATTGCAGCAATAAGTTGTTGATTCACAGCAATATCTGCTTGTTATTATCTGAAAGATCACAGTGAGAAGTCAATTTTTGACTATTAAATAAATATTACTTTCGTTTTTGTTCCTGGTCCTGAATAGTTGTTATGTTAGCTACTTGTCTATTGCTGTGACAAAACTTCATGACGTAGGCTCCCTGTGGAAGGAAGGGTTTATTTGGGTTTAAGATTCCAGAGGAATAAGAATCCCTCACCATCACAACTAGGAGTGGGTAGTAGGGAGGCATGGTGGCTGGAGCAGAAAACTTGGAGCTCACAACTTGAGCTACAAGCAGGATTCAGAAGGAGTTACTGGACACTGCTTGTCTTTACCCTCTCAAAGCCCATTTCCAGTGACATTAACCCTAGCTGTCACCACAGTCTCTTTTCTATCCCTCTCTCTGTGTGTCATGTGCTGCTCCCCATTTTCCTTTTCCTTCCCTTCACATCTCCCAAGGCCATGTGGCGCTTTGACATTGATCCAGCTTCAAGATGACAGTGAGAACTTGAAGCGAACATGGGCAAAGTGAAACACCAGGCCCTCTGGACTGGAATCTATAGAGGCAGAAGTGTTCAGGTATGATATGTGTACATAAACCCAGCTGGCTGAAACCTGCCTCATCAATATGTGCTACCTTGATTTAAAATTTCCTAAGCCACACAAGTTCACACAGCCTTAGTTTCCTGTATGTTTTGAATGGCTTTTTTTTTTTCACAATTCTGTTAAAGTATTTAAATGACCGGCAAATATACCTACTTAATGCGGGGGGTGGGGGAGATTTTTAAGGAAGAATATGACACTCTTAAGAATAGCTACTGTACCCTAAAGGTACAGGCATTGAAAGCAAGCCTCTATTTCAAACCATCTGTTATTTGCAGCCTCAATTCCCTAAGAAGTGCATATTTGACCTAGCTTTTACAGATGAGTGGCCACTATTGTAAGGGTTTTATGGGCTTGGGCCAAGATCACAAATCCAGCAAGTAGCAAAGTGAATTTTGATTTCTCTTTTGCTGAGATTCCTTATCCTAGTCTTACATTATGTCATAACAGGGCTTTTAAGAGGATCAGAGTTCACTTTGTTTTTATACATACTAAGTGAAAAGTGAAAGAAGAAGCACTTGGGTAAAGTATGACATGGTAAAGACTAACATAAAGATTTAAAATCATCTTTTTTTACTGTAAAATAAATTACACATGGAATTTATACTGTAAAATAACTATATATGGAAATAGCAATGAAATACTACACAGAAACTGTTACACTTAGTTCCTATGAATGGATCCATAATTTTCATATTTCCTCTGCATTTAGATAAAGATCGAAACTCTCATTACTTCTATATTCTGTAAAAGGACATTTGAATCTACTTGAAATGATTAAAAGAAAAATTCTGCAAAAACGTTCTACAGAACTGAAAAGAATGTTCTTTTGAAATAATCTGATACATATATATATATATATATCAGATTTATATATATATGTCTATAAATTGTGACTAAAATCAAAATACCTAGAAAGAGGACAGTAGAAAATTATAAATATTACAAACACATATGTGTAATGAATATTGGTTTTTAGTTGCCACTGACTCCTGGAGATCCCAAGAAAGACTGTGGCTCTCTGGTTAAAGAAGAGACTTACGGGAAGTCAGGTGACTGAGTTTTGCTGAATTCCAACTCACAGTGGTTCTAGTGTGACTTATTGTATGGTTATTTTCCCAGTTCCAGAATGTATGATTATAGTGGCAATTAATGAGGCAATTCCACGTGGTTTATCTGATAGTCAAAAGAGGTTTATTTTGAGTTAACTTACAACAAGCAAAGCAAGTTGGTTATAGGATCCAGGAGAGGTGAGGCCCGGTCCAACACGGTTCTCTGGAGATCTCTCACTTGGTCTGTAGTCCCAGCATCCAGCATCCAGGATCACCAGGGAGCCAAGAGCACGAGCACATACACATTTCAGGTCTTAAGAGGTCCCCGTCTCGGCCACGCTCTGGGCAGGGGTGGGTACCTAGGAGTTACCTGCTGCCTACTAGGACTGGCGCTTCAGGATTGAAGCATTGACAACCATCCCTACATATGATTGAGGTAGAAATACTTAGAAGTTGTCGGAATTCCCATATTAGTTAGCTGATCTATCGAATAGGGAGTACTATGGTTAGAAAGGCTAAGTGGAAGCCATTGTATTTGCACCTACCAGGGGAAATGGTGAAGAAAAACTGGTATCATATTTCTGGAGTAACTTTAGTTGTGATCCATGACTTAAAAGATTCAGGGGTGGTTGGTTGCACTATATTATCTTATAACTGTCCTATCTGGCTTCTGAGTCTAGGTTGTGGGCTATTACTATGAATGTCTGACCATACGATATTTTGGAGAAAAGTGGGTGATTTGAAGGTATTGACATAGGAAAGCTGTTGAATGCTCTAAGTTGTCCCAAATAGACCTTCTAGTAGGAACTTGGAATACAGAGTGAAGGGGACTCTGGAGGTCCAGATCAAGAGGTTTCAGAGAATAAGAATATTAGCAATTGTGATAGAGATACTTCTTATGATATTCTGGCAAAGAATGTGCCTGCGTTTTGTGCTTGTCCCAAGAATCTGCTTGAAACAAATTTGAAGAGTTTTGCTCTAATTTCTTGGGCAGAAGAGATTTAATGAGAGCCTAATATTAATTCTGTCATGTGATTATTTGTGATCATTATTATTCACATCTACAGTAAAAAAAAATGAGGCAAAAAGCAATACAAAATTTACTGTATGATGAGGAACAAAGCATCAGGAAATTTAATATTAGAGCCATGGTTTGGGCTGAAAGAGACATGTAGAAATGGAATAAAGGGAATGGTATAGTCAGGGCAAAATCCCACTCAGCTAGTCCTGCAATTTGTGGGGAAAAAATCAAACAAAACAAAGCCCTAAGCAATTATCTGTACCTAAAGAGCAAAATTTCAAAGTTTATGCAAATGTAATTCAAGGAGGGGCCAAGGAGGCTGCAGAACTGACACCACTGGTCAAGTGGTTTTGTCTTTAGAGTCATGAAGGATGCAAGAATAAAGGGGTTGTGGAATTTTCCTCAGTCGTTAAAGAGAGTGGCTGAAGACAGGACTATGGCAGCAGTGTCCCTGCATAGAAGCCATAACAGGCCATTGCATGAAACTGAAACTGAAGCCTGGATTGTGTGGAAAACCCCAGGATATTTGACCTAACAGAGCCAAGTGGTGTCTGCCAGAGAAGTGTGCTACAGTAAGCAAAGCTTGAAGGGAAAAACCATTAAGTCCTTTGACATCAGACATAAAGCTCCAGGATTTGGAGTTGCCCTGCTGAGCTTTTGGTCTTGCTGTGGTCCAGGATTTCCTCACTATACCCAGATTCCTCAGATGTAGGAAGTAGCTAATTTGCATTTTGACTTTACAGGGGGCTACAATCAAGAGATGGCCTTGAATCTCTCAGAAAAGACTTTGGACTTTTAAACTGTAATGAGATTCTGAAAGACTATGAGGACTTTTGAATACAGGCTAAATATGGGGGCCAGGGAGTGTGATGCAGTTTGACTGAGAAGAATACCTGTAGGCTCATATATTTGAATGCTTGGTCCTCAGTTGGTATAACTGTTTGTAAAGGATTAGGAGGTTTGATCTTCTTGGACAAGGTATGTCACTGGGAGCCCTAACTGGGGGTTCAAAGGCCCACACTATTCTCATGTAGTTCTTTCCCTGCCTTGAGCTTGTGGATTGGGTATAAACTCTCAGTTTCTACTCCAGAGCCATACATGCCTGACTGCTATCATGATGGTAATAGATATTAATGCTCTGGAACCATGAGCTCTCAAATGAAATGCTTTCCTTTATAAGCTGCCTTGGTCATATTTTGTTTTCACAATAGAAAAGTAGCTAAGATATACCTTGAAAATATTTTTTATCCTGATGTATCAAATACCAAGATTTATTCCTTTATGTAAAACTAAGCATGTCCATACCATTCATGTGCAAATTTGTTTTCAATTTATAATAAATTGTAAACTCATATGCATGCCAAATAATTACTTAAAATGAAATTAATTTATTGATCATCATCACTATGTTTGAATTGGATACTTATTTTATATATCTATATACCCAAGGTTTCTAACTAATTTCTTCAGGAGAAGGGGGTTGTTAGTGGAAAAACTGAAAAAGCCTTGCTCTAAATCACTTGATTTTAGCTCTTTGATGAATGAAATGAAAGCTATTTAGTGAGATTATTAGAGTGTGTGTTCTCATTGTGATTTTACCTCCCTGACACTATGAAGCAACATGACATTTACTTTGTGACACGTAACTACACAAGATTCAAGTGCACAACTTAGTTGTATTTCTCATCACCTGGAAAACTGCTCTATTCATTGTTTCCTTTCCTAAAATACGGTTATCCATCAAATAAACAAAAATCATCCAATATAGTTATTGGATATTACATGAATCATTTTTAACTGTTTGTTTCTGCTTTCTTACAGGATGATTTCATTGACAACTACTGTTAAAGTTGCTCATATCATGACCTTGGATGTGCTCTTTGAACAAAATGGTACTTATTTGTCCTTTGTGTCTAGACATGGTATGAGTGTATTTGAATACTATAGTTAAGGAATATTTTAGGTTTGCTCTCTTTCGATCCTCACAAAGGAAAAAAGGAATATGGCTCCTAGACCTATTAGTGTATTGATTTTTGTGCATTCAATAAAGAAAATCAAGTGTGACCTAAGCAGCAAAAGTGCAGCTCACTTCGGTTCAGGTTTCCTTCCTGCATGACTCATGCCCCATGGATTGGGAAGGGAAAGAGCACTGGAGATGTGCCAATTGATTATTCTCTGTGGAGTCTCGGGAAAAAGGACGAGTGGAGCTAGCTGATAAAGGGCATTCTCATTTGTCTTCAACTTTACAGTATAGAGCAGTGGTTAAGAGCTTAAGTACCATGTATTACGGGGATGCACACTTATTGTGTCTCCAATAGGTGTGGAGGTAACTACTTTCTCTGTGATTCAGTGTATCCACTAGAAAAGCTGAACTGTAGGTTGATGTGTACTGCTACAGCTGCAGGAACCAAATTACACATTGAAGGTTTAACACTGTTCCATATGTAGGTTGAATGGATAATAAACGTATCCACACTTTAACAATCACCTCCATACATTTCACACCAGTGTAACCCATCTTTACTCTTATTACTGAAAAACCTATTTTTATCCTAGCTTGGACACTATTTCTAACCTCTCTGGAACTACCTCCTCATGGGCAATTAAGTGTGAACAGAGGTTTACTTCTCTTTGTTTTCTGCAATATCCTCCTCAGGGCAGGATTAGTGCCTAAACCACCTTGTCTTGTCTGTAAGTGTTTCTTGAAAAAATGAGTTATTGGTCAATTTTCACTGTCTCCATACCAGCAATACCATCCACAATACTCTATAGTACACAAAATGTTTCTTTTCAGCATCCACCATGGACATACTCTACTACATGCTAGCACTAAATCAAAACTTTCCATTTTTTTCTTTAGTCTAGTTCCTCCTGTTTACAATGTTCAACTAGGTTTCTAGAAATTTCTAAAACAACCACTTTTATACATCATTCAATATTTTGCAATTTGGACCATCTTTCATAAAACCACAGAAGCAATTTCTGCTAAGCCCTCCTGGTGTTTCCATATAAGAAGAATGTGAAAATAATAACATCATTCATTACCTATGCAGTGCTTTCTGTACATTGCATTCTGATTTTTTGTTTTTGTTTTTTGTTTTTTTTCTGTTTTTTTTGTTTGTTTGTTTCCTGAAACTTCAATCTCCTTCTGAAATCTTGGCAGGAAAAGAAATAATCTAAAATTAAAAAGAAAAAAGTTGTGTCTCTTCCATTCACTATCAATGTCATCACCTTTTCTCACTTGCACAATTAATGTGCTTCATAGACTTGTGGGAAACTGATCTTGAACCTGACCTACAAAGAAAATATATGAAATGTTCACACCTTAAACGTATCAAAAGTAAATCCAGATGATAACCTGTGAGTGAAAACTTCCAATATTAGCAGCATGAATTTCACTTTGTTCTGCATTTTATTTTCTAGTTCATCTATATACTTACCCTTTAATCCCATACTATGAAACAATAGCTTTTATATACTTCATTATTCTATCAATACTCTAAGAAAATTACAGCAAAATGATGGGAAAAACATAAATATTTACTTTGGGAAAGACATTTAGGAAACATTCACTGGAGAAGTCCAACTCAGCTGTGCTTGTGATGATGGAAGAGGGAGTGGGGAAAGGTGAAGACAAATGCATCAGCTAGAATGAATCACACGGGGCATTCAGCAAGTTAAACAAGACAAGAAAAGGAGCAAAGTCCTGAAATAACACAACTTGAGGGAAATAAGGATTCCTTGGCTGTGAGAACAATCTTTGCTGATGCCTTCAGACATTTAATACTGGTCCTGCCTTTCCCGTTGTGTTATGTATCGTACCTACCCATCAGACAGTCTTTTCACCTCTTTCAATGTTGCATACTCATAACTTATCCACTTACTCCAGAGCTCTAATTAACACTTCCAAATATTAACTGGCTCTCTGAGAGCATCTGATGCATTGTCAATTAGATGAACCAGGCTCATCTAAAGACAATTCAGAAATATTAAAACCAAGTAAATGGGAAGAGATTTTCTGAATCAGGGAAGAAATAAAAATAGGGAAGTGAAAGCACTTAGCAGAAATTAACTAACTCAATTTTAAACTTGAAGTATTGGCATGATTTTAACTGGATACTTACGGTAGTACTTATAGATATGTATGTCTTCAGAGGTTGATACAAAGGCACACAATTTTTTGTTCTGTAGGTTGAGAGAGACTGAGAGAAATGACCTCTCTTCCTTGAACATGCACACCTATGATTCATATCTAGATTATGAATAATATCGCTCAGTGTAAAAAGCCAGGACTCCTTGGAGCAATAGCTGACTCTAAGAATGAGGAAGAGCATATTTATTTTAATGACACAAAAAGGAAGACCAAAAGCAAAATAAAATTGAAATACATGATTAAATGTCATCCAAGAGCCCGTGAGCCTGTGAGAAGAGGCCCTCATGCCATAGCAGGAACACTGAGGCAGTAAAACAAAGTTCTCTCGGATAACGAGGGAAAGCAAAATCTGCACTGAGGCAAACACATGACTTATCAAATTCATAAGGGTCGTGGAGATAAATCTTCCATACTGAATTTCATAGAACTTATTTGGATTTCTGCCTAAAGGAAGGGAAACAACTCCTTACTGCTCAAATGAGACGTATTCACAATGCCTTTCTTCAGGAAAGTCAAGGACAGGAAGAAATGAGGAGAAAGAATAAGACAAGAGTGGAGGAATTTACATCACTACTTCCAGGTGTGATCAAGGTCAACCACAGATGACAAGGGTCTCCTGATCCATGCTCATGATGTGTACATTTGCAATGTAGTGAAAATAACAAGTTACTCTGTGGTATCCCTTAGCAACCATTTAACACCAACTTTTTCATGAAAGAACATCAGATAACATCCATAAGTGATCCTTCTACAATATACCTACAAGTATTCTTCAGAATTATCAAGGAAACAAGGGAAAAACTGCCTGAGAAATGTTTTAGTCAAGTGGAGTTTAAGGAGATATGACAATTAGATGAACATGGCTTTCTTGATGGAATCCTGGAACTGGTCATAGGAATTAGGGAAGAACTCAGGGCCAATTCTTTTGAAATCCATCTGTGACTCACTCCACTTTCTCATACTATTTCTTGCCAAATACTTTTTTATTGTTTGGTTTTTGAGAAAGGGTCTTGCTATGTAGCCCAGATCAGCCAGGAATTAAAGATCTTTGTGCCTCAATTATCTAAACACTGCATCACCACAACTGTTCTGGAAGAACTGTTGTGAAGTTAATCTCAAGACTGTCTGAAAAATTGTATTCTGTAAACAGATTAGGATTCAGTAGACTGTGGCTTTCTTTTCCTGTCACTGGCTTTGGGACTTGCTGTAGGCCAGGCTCTCTTGTCTGGATCTTAATTCCCTGTCAGCTTTAGCTTCAGTTTTTGTAGTTGTAAGTTTTCCTGTGTCCCGGCTGGCCGGTGGTCGGGACAAATCTATCCCACTTGGGTCCCCCAAGTAAACACACAGAAGCTTATATTAATTATAACCACTTGGCCATTAGCTCAGGCTTATTACTGACTATCTCTTACACTTAAATTTGTCTATAATTCTTATTTATATTTAGCCATGTGACTTGGCACATTTTCTCAGTTCTGCCTTGTTATCTTGCTTCCTCTGTGTCTGGCTGGCAACTCCTGATTCAGCCTTCCTCTTCCCAGAATTTTTCTCATTGGCTTGCCCCCCACCCCCCATACTTCCTGCCTGGCTATGGGCCAATCAGAATTTTATTAAACCAGTGTATAAAAGCATTATCCCACAGCAAGTTTTGTTTATCTAAATTAGTTCAAATAGGCCCACTGAAGGCTGAGTATCAGCTCTTGCTAAGAACTGCTTAGACAAGGAGCTCAGGATACTCCTGGGAACAGTTTATCAACCAAAAAATGCAGACTCAATATGCATGCATGAGATACCTAAAACACACATCATGATCTGATAGAAGAGACAGGTGAATAGAGCAGTTAACAATGCAATACCATTTGTCACAAAACTTCAAGGCTAATATTTATGAATATGTACCTGCATTGAGTAGAAGGATTTATGTACCTGTAAGATACTGTTTTCAATGAAAACTCTGAAAGTCAAAGGATTGCCTAGAATTCAAAGATGAGCCCATTTAGGGACATGGGAAGCTGATACCTGTGCGTACTCTAACAGTTTTATGTAGTCTCACAGCAGAGTAGTTTCTAAACAGTAAAGTCATATGGCATGACTCATTGTGACATTAACATTTGCTAGGACTGTCTCTTCAGGGAGAACAGGGACAAGGAGGTTTTAGTCTCTGAGTCCCAATGTCTTATCTTCCACAGTCAGATTGGGCTAACAGTAGATACTTTCTGCAAGTCTGAGGCAAATATGGAATAAACATACTACATTCTGATTCCTATGAATACAGCAGTGATATAATCAATACAATTATGTTTGTTATTTTGCTTAAGCAACTGAATCCAAGAAACAAATATATAAGAACTTTCAAGTAACCAAGTAAATTTATTGATATCTCCTGATATCGCTAATAACAAATAAATTGGAGTTATTACTTTATCCCCTTCTTTTTCAAATTATATGTGTTTGTGTGTATTTGTGGGGGGGGGCACATATGGATGGTGTAAATGAACGTATGTACACATGCAAGCCATTATCTGGAATCATCCTTATCACTATTCCACCTTTCTTATTGAAGCAGGGTTGCTCATTTGAGCCTGAAATTATAGATGGCCTGTCATACCCATCTAGCATTTGCATGTTGTCCTATTTTGCTTTCTGTTGCTATGAAACATACCATTATCAAAAGCAAGTTGGGAGAGGAAATAGTTTATTTCAAGTTCCACTTCCAGGTCACAATCCATCGAGAGAAGTCAGGGCAAAATGTTAAGGGCAAAACCTGCATGCAGGAACCAGGATCAGAAACCATGGAGGACCTCTGCTCATTGACACTCTCACTTCCTCCTGCTAAGCTAGCATTCTTTTTTGTTTTGTTTTGTTTTGGTTTGGTTTGGTTTTTCGAGACAGGGTTTCTCTGTATAGCTTTGTGCCTTTCCTGGAACTCACTTTGTAGACCAGGCTGGCCCCAAACTCACAGAGATTCTCCTGCCTCTGCCTCCCGAGTGCTGGGATTAAAGGCGTGTGCCACCACTGCCCATCCTAAACTAGCATTCTTATACAGCTCAGGCCCGCCTGGTTGTGGACTGTGTCTCCCACAGTGAGCTGGGACTTCCTGTATCAATCTTCAATCAAGACAATCTTACAAACTTGGCCAAAGGCCAATTTTACTAAAGCGATTTTTCAATTGGACTTCCTTCTTTCCAGGTGATTCTAGGTTATGTCAAGCTAATATTAAAAGCAACTGCCGGGTGGTGGTGGCACACGCCTTTAATCCCAGCACTCTGGAGGCAGAGGCAGGCAGATCTCTGTGAGTTTGAGGCCAGCCTAGTCTACAGAGTGAGTTCCAGGACAGGCACCAAAACTACACGGAGAAACCCTGTCTCAAAACAAACAAACGAACAAACAAACAAACAAAAAGCAACCTTGTGGACTCAGGATAGCCAAACCAGTTCTCAATCCTTAACTTTTCCCTGCTCTCCTAAGAACATCCAAGCATATTGTCAATGAAGCATGTTGACTGTAAACTTCTCAATGACTATGATTATGATTAAGTTTGCCCCAGCTGTAAGCATCCCTTGTGAGAGGACTTATCAGAGGAATGTTGTTGCTGATTTTCCAAATAACATGAAAAAAGCAAAACAAAGAAAACTTACAGATAGGCAGCTAAATTGAAGATTACCCTGCTTTCCCATCACAAATTAATAGAGGAATAACAATATTCTGAATTTTATGTGCCTTCCAATTTTTTTCTCAAATTTCCCAAGTTAACTATGCCTAAGTCACATGCTCAAAAATGCTTATAGGAAAATCTTTTATTTTGTGAAAAGTATTAGAAAATAGATTAAGTGAAATATTCTTGAACTGCATGGAATCTACTCCCATGCGTTTGTTTCACACAACTTAGTCTTGGCTAAAGTGTCGAAAGAGACTATACACATGTAACTCTGTCTCGGAATGAGAGGTTAGCGGGGCAAATGGAGGGATGAAGTGAGTATGTTGGAACTAAAGGGCAGGCAGACCAAAGAAAGAAAAGGTAAGTCACTCTGAATGCAAACTACAACAGAAAAATAAATATGGAAATAAAAAATAACATCTGAGCAGCTCTTCCTTCTCCTCCTCCCCACTTTTCTCTTCCTCCTCCTCTTTTGGGTAAACCATGGGTATGTATTACTTGTCAATCAATGAGTCATGAAAGAATTACATGGAAAAATAGTCCATTATGCAAGACTGTGTCTACTCCTCAACCCCCTTGGAGAAAGAAATACATTCTAAGTTAAAAAGGTTTGCAGAAAAATAATTCAAAGCAATTAGAAAATATATGAATAATATACATTGAAAAATGTGGAAAAGTCCTTCAAAGTGACCTCTGTCTGTATTTCCTGTTTGTTCTATTGTTCCTATCAATAGTTCACAGTTAGTCTCATCTCAATTACGAGGTTCCGATGACGGTTTCTCAGTTAGGAGAAGAGGTGCTTCTTCTGAAAGATTCAGTTTAGTGAGATAGTCTTCTTAAAGGCAATTAGATAACCAAGATAATTGCTTCAACTGACACATATAGAGAATTATTGATTTGTCTAGTCCATAGTTTAAATTGTGCTCTGTTTCAAAAATGAGCCTTTATAAAGCACCTCTACAAAGTCAATGGAGGCAAATTATCTGGCTCTTCTCATTTTATATACACAGGACACTTTTGAAATCCAGCAACATGCCCTATCCACCTAAAAAATAAAAAAAATCATGTCATAAATCTATATTTAAATATTAATAACTAAATAATATTATTTTAAAGTATAGGTTAATATAACAAATTTATGGTTATAGTCACAATCAGTTCTGGTATGTTCCAAAAATGCTTAATATACAACTGTATTCCTAATTCCTTATATTTTGAACAGAAAACATTTTGGATTTTTAAAAATTACTCTCATTAAAGTTGAAAGAATATATTATGAACACATTTTGAGTCACATCTTATGGTAGTCACTGTAAAAATATATCAAGTGAAAAGATTTACACTCTTTTCAAATTATAGGATATATTTTATTGAATTGATAAATATAAATGTAGACCATTCTATTTTCTAATAAAAACATGAGTATTAAAGATTGTGCTGAAGTCAGTTAGAAATGGTCAGAAGACTGGATGGGTGGAAGACGGCTTAAGAAACGAGAGGCTCATTTAAGGAGTCTAGCGTTTCAAGAAAGTGCTTCCGTGGCTCAGTTGGCTGGAGATTTTGGATTTGCATCCACTTGATTCTCTTGGCTTCTGCTCAGAGTATCAGAGGATGTCTATATTCTAATCTAGATGAAAGGGAAACAGGCACAAAGCCAGGCAGGCCCATATCATTAGAATAAATCAGATGCTATCTGGGAAGCTGACTTTTTCTAGCCAGCCATATTAGCTTATTACCCTCACCTATGTGCCACAGGCACATTAGAATCTGAAGATGCCTTAGAAACAATTAATTAAGTTTATTTCACCATTCTGTGCCATAGTTGGATATTAGCTGTTTAACGGTAGTGGTCATATAATATTATTTGCAAGTATGAAGCAACCTCTCTGCTTCACATTAGCAACACTTGCCAAGCATTGTTCTAAATATCTCTTTGTTTGTTCTACTGGACTGTAAATCCTACAGTGACAGTTGATGTGCATCATTTTATCATTAGGTTTTAATGGAAGACTTAGTTTGGCAAGCCCTTAAAAATAAACATTCCTTTATAGAATGAGTTCTGAAATTATTAAACAATATTCATGTAGGCCCAAGGGGAAATTCTGAAATACATTCAGTGTCTCTGGAGAGGCTGAAGAATTGACCTAAAAAATCTGGGGAGCAATACAGTAAGAATGAATAAATGATTGCCAGAGCAGGGGAAGCTGCATTGTTAGGTGTAGAAAAAATTAGGTCCAAGATTAAGGGACGTATCAAAAAGCTATAAAAACAGGGAAAAAAACCAAGAAATTCAATGGGCTACCACCAGGTCTGGAGCCAACTAAGAAGAGTAGGTGGAAGGAAGTGTCATAGAATAAGGTAGAGCCGTATTTGATTTGGTAATGAAGCTTGGATCTAATATCTTTGTTAATATTAGGAACATCCTCTTCCCCTGTATGGAGTGTAATCTTAAACAGCATCTTCTAAGGCTCCTGAGATTTCTTATTTTATGTGACATAATTCAGCATCTGAGCCTTCTCTTTTCTTCAACCTTATTAATTATTCTATTTTTATTCTAATCTTCAATTACATCCATGTGGGATGACCTTCTAAACAGTGTTCTTGTGATAGTTCTTATTGGTTGTCAATGGTATCTAAAAAAAATCTAAATGAGAAACCTCTGAGTGGGGCTGGGTGGGAGTTTTGAGATTTGGGCAACTGAAATAGGAGGACCCACTCTAAATGTATTTGATAGTACCCCATGGGCTGGAGTCCTGAACTGTATAAAAAGGTGCAAGCAAGCTGAGCACCAGCATTCCTCATTTTGTGCTTACTGACTGAGGATGCAATGTGACCAGATGCCTTCAGTACCTACTGCAGTGCCATGTGCACCGTGATGGATCATATCCTCAAAGTGTGAGCCAACATAAGCATTCCTTCCTTGATTTGCTTCTGTCAGTCATTTTGTCCCAGCACATAGAATAGTAACTTACACAGCCCTGGAGACACACTTGAAAAACACATATAAGTTAGGGGGATCCATCCTTAAGCCTCTCTATAAGTTATTTTCTCCCAACAAGTCAGACCAAGAATGACTCTCCTGCTTTCAACTCTCCTTCTCAGAGAAAACAACCTGTGCATCACCTAGTATATATCAGCCACTGTGGGCCCATGTGTTTTCTCTGCTCTCACTCACAGGCATAAAGCAATGTGGATATTCCTAGGGATGTGTTTTGGTCTTGTCACAGTCTTTGCTACGTGTTTGACTGCACATAGTTACACATAGATTTGGTTTGATATCTATCTACATGGCTGTTCTAGTTTTACATAATTACTTGGAAAAAAATCAAAGAATTATGCTGCCCATTTGTTCTTATTTTAATTCTGCAAATACATTTTCTTTCAAGTTTACTATCATAGTTATTATCTAAACAACAGAATGTTTAAATCTGAGTAAGTAAATGAAAAGTATGAATTGATTTTACTTGTGCTGTGAAATGTCTTCTTAACCACCCAATGGAGTAGTCATCTTAAAGAAAGGAAGCCAAGAATTGCTTTAGTTTCATTTGAACAATTCCTTAAGAACCAGACTAGATCTTCACATTTGTATCAAGGAAAAAGATTGAAAAATCTCATTGTATTGTCATAAATTGATGATTTTCTTTATAGTAATCCATTATTTGAATTTCTATTAAATAAAAAGATAATGTGGTATCCTATCTTTGACTATTCAGTAGTCACTGTTGGGAAGAAATAGCACTTCCTCAGTTTTCATATAGTAACAATGCTCATCTTTGTCTTATTCAGAACCTGGAAGGCTTTTGTGCATAATTGTATCACATATAACAAGAGCTTTGATAGTAGAAGTAATATTTCGTTTCTGGAAAAGTTTTTTTCTCATATTTTATATTATTGTACATATAGTTCTTACTCAATAATGTATTGTTTTTTTCTAATAATGTTGAGGTAGAGAACTCCAGATCTACAATTTTTACTTTTTAAAAGAAAATAGAATTCATCACAAAACACTAGAATTGCTGTAATGCTCTGGGAAAATAATCAACTCAATATTTTCATAGATTGGATTTCTGTCATATAACTATATCTAAATAATCAATAAAAAAAACATGGACTTTAATGGTGCCTTGGTATACCAAAAATGAAGTGATATACTTATTAATGTAAAGTGAATTATAAAAATTTCTTCCACAGTGGTAATTGTTAATTGACATTTAATTCTCACTTCTCTTGTATATTCCTAATGGAAGCTAAAGGCTAGGTGCTACTGACAAATGTACAGTCTTATGAAGGATTTAATACTGAATTCTCTGCTTAAAATAGAAAAATTTGATTTTTCTCTGATAAATGTGAGCCATTACTATTTTTAAACATATGGGGAAACTTGACTATTTAAAGTGTAAGAACATTTGTTTAATAGGGCCTGATAAAGTTTCCTCCACGTTGCAACTGTAATATTCTTTGAAAGGAGAAAAGACTGAACGATATGTTCATGGTTCTTAGAACACTTTTATCATAGTATGAGATGTCACAGGAAATATTTCTACAATGCAAGCAGATTTGGGGACAGACGGAGAAACACCCTCTGGCATTTTTTTTTTTTTTAATATTTTATGTTGAGAAAAAAGAATTCTGTTCTAGAGGGAGGTGACAGGAAGCCCTAACATCCTCCTGCAGTTTCTACCATCTGGAGTAGAGCATAAAATTCCCTTCTTTTCTATGAAAACAGCTGCTTTGTGTTTACAGAGTTCCAATACTGATTTAGGGAAATATATGTGCATGAGAAGTCATGCACAACGATCCTGTCCATCTGTGAGACACTGTAAGTAGTACATGTGTTAGCATGACTTCTGTTCCTCAGGATACTTGCTGAGAATGCAGTGTGTATGATGAGTTTCACGTTTAACCTGTTGCAGAAAATCAAGAGCTTAGCAGTGTTTTTGGCCCATGAATATTTCCACATGGTAGCATTAATGACAATCAGTTGCTTAAAATTTAGGGTAATTACTCAAGCCTAAGTTTATACCCTTCCCAAATAAAACTTCAATAATTATTGAAAGACATCAATGCTGATACTCTCTCTGTAAGTCACTAACTTTTTCCTTGACAATTGAGCTAGGGAAATGATCATTGATTCATATAAAAAATTTACAAAATGAGGGCTAGAGAGAGGGCTCTGAGGTTAATAGAACTAGCTTCTCTTCCTGAGAACCTAGGTTCAGATCCCAGCACCCACATGATGGCTCACTACCATTTCTTAACCCAGTTCTAGGGGATTTGATGCACTTTTCTGACCTTATTGGACACAAGGCACTCACATGGTACATGGACAGACATGTAGGCAAAACATCCATGCACATAAAAATAAAATAAAACGAATAAAAAAGAATTTAAAAATTCTCCTGATGACATTCGAGAAAGAGAAAACTGAAGAAATTCAGCAAGAATATCTATTTTAATGTGACGTTTTACAATAGCAGTATTTAAAATTATATTTTCAAAGTTTGCAAAACCATAAATTTATCCATATAATATTGAGTTTACCTCTTTTTATATATTCTAAACTTAGAAACGAGAAGACTTTTTTCAATGTCAGGAAAATGTAACTACTATATATACAGATAGTAGAGTCTAAATATTAGTAAAATAATCTGGCAAATGTATTAGGCTCACTTCAAATCACAGCATAAACTACTGTCTGACCTACCTGGACTGAGTCTACCAGGTTGACCTCAGTCTGTGGGGAAGGCTTTTCCCTGGAGGAGATGGGAATGGGGGGAGGGGGCTTGGGGGGAAGGTGAGGGGGACGGGAGGGGGGAGAACAAGGGAATCCGTGGCTGATATGTAGAACTGAATTGTATTGCAAAATAAATAAAAAAAAAACTACTGTCTGAAATAAGAAATATGGCAATGGAAAATACATAAGCTATATTTTTGTAAAAATAGATACTGACATGCTGTTATCATGTTGAATACAGGGCTAGGGTGATAGCTCAGTATGTAAAGCTCTTGCTCTGCATGCCTAGGAACCTGAATTTATTCTCCAGAACTCAAGTAAAATCCTCAGACAGGTAACACAGGGTTATAATCCAGCACTGGGAAGACTGAGTCAGGAGGATCCTTGGTGCTTTCCCTAGCAAGCCAGGTTTGACTAATTGGGAAGCTTCAGAGCAGTGACAGACCTTGTCTCAAAGGCAATAGAGATGGATGGCAGAGGTGTTCTTCCTTAATTCCTACATGAGTGCATAAACACACATGCACACACATACATAAACACACATATTCAAGCATACATTCATGGGTATCTATGCATACATGTAGACCAGTACATAACAAGCTACCAAACATATATCCACTAGAATAAGGTCAAAATGCATGTTAAATGTTGTAGTGGTAATTGCTCAACCCATGACCTTCTGCTAAATGGCCCTGCTCAAAGGGACGGTGATGCTTCATGCTATTGTACCTCTTAAAAGGAAAGGGGAAGAGGTCAAGAGAAGCACTTCTTCCTGCTTCCTGGTGTGATCAGACTGCCAGGTGGATTCGCTTCTGGTCAGAACAGAGGACAACTTCAGCTGTTTACTTGGTTTTGTATTCATGAGTATATTTCCTCAATTTATATCTTAATAAATCCCTATTACCCATTAAATAGACTCATGTGGTTGATTTTAACAAGTGCCTCCCAATGTGGGGCATGAACCCAGGACCCTGAGATTAAGAGTCTCATGCTCTACCCAGCACTGCAAATCTGCCTCACTAGCACTCCTGAGCTGTTCGGTTCCAGCTCGAGTCTTGGGGTGCCCCTATCTGCTTTCCACAGTCCCATATCCACTGTATGTGCCTGTATGTGCCTCACAAGCTATGGGAGCCTGTGGGTGTGTGCAACTTGGAGCTGGATGTGAGCCAGGAGGGCCACAAGCACACGCAACAACAGTCCTTGTAGAGACCCGATTGGGTCACAGCCTCCTGCCTGGTACCAACAAGCCACACAAATCCCTCAGCAAAATGCATCTACTCTGAAGTTTGGGCACAGCAGCGCTCTGCTCTGCTTAAGCATAGGGGCCCACAGGTCAGTGACTGCCAGCAGGCTGTTTCTTTTCTTTTAATACTGTCAGGTGTAGCCCAGGCTGGCCTCAAACTTGTGATCCTCCTGCCTCCACCTCCCTCAACAAATCTTGTCAGCATGAACCACCATAATATAGATAGGATAGGATATTGAAGTATAAGATATTAAGGCAGATTATTGTACCTGCTAGTAAACTAATTTAGAAAACTATCAGCCTTAGATAATTTGCACTGATATGGATTCTTATATACTGATACAAATGTTAACTATTTTTCCTGTTCCTATTTAAGATAATTTGTATAATGATACAAATTCAAAACTATGATTGTCATATTGTACACATGTTCCTACTCCTATTTGAAGTATTTTGTATGTGGATACAAATATAAAATTATATTATCATACTGTCTGTATTTTCTACCTCTGTTTAGGATATTTTGTATATTGATACATATTAAGGATATTGTTGCCATATTGTACTATACATTTCTACCTCCATTTAAGATATTTTGTATATTGTCACAATTTTGAAGTCATTGTCCTTATACTGTATATCTGCTTACAGACTTATTACCTTGTTTATGTGAAGCCTCAGTCCTTAGGTTATTTAGGTAGATAAGACTTACAGATTAATAGTCACCTATGAGTGTCATATCTATAGTTATGTTAGTTAGGCTTTCCAAATTTACAAAAACATGTCAGATAGATAGATAATCTTCAAACACTTCATAGACCTAGAGAATATGGCATTTAAATGTTTTGATAACTTAGAATTCTGTTGACATGAGACACAATTGCCCCTGGCAGCACTGATCTACTCCTGAGAGAATGTTGAGTTTCAAAGACATTCCATATGGAAATTTGTCTTCTTCTTGCAAAAAAAAAAATAGCCTACAGGGCAAAGAACTGCCCTTGCCTCAACTGCTGAAAATATGAACGCTATTCTGTTCGGATGAGCAGAACACAAGGAAAAGCGACTACTGAAACTTGCCAAGACAGGGTAAGATGGTCTTTCAAAATTCCTGCTTCTAAAAATGGTCTGTCAGATATTCTAGGTCTGTAGCCAAACATGGATGCCGCAAGCATGCTAAGAATCATTAGGTGACTGTCCAGGCTGCCAGCTGTCTCTGCCAATTCTTGCAATTTTCAGAAGCTGTGCTCTTGAGCTTCCTGTTTACTCAGGTATTATTACTTTCCTTCGCAGGTCTTTGGTGAGGTTGAAGACTAGATAGGTACAGTTATAATCCAACTTTGGGTGACTGTCCAGGCAGTAAGGTGTCTCTACTTTTAGATAATATTACATCCTTCTGGGTCTTTGATGGGGCTTAAGACTAGACAGTAACAGTTACAATCTTCTCCTATCTTAGATAAGAACACATTAGGTACTGGAGTTACATTCTTCAGGATAGGACAGCTATTGGAGTGATCTCAGTAATTGCCATTAACCTATGATCTGGACATTTCTGGACTTTTAGCCTCTGTTTCATATTTGATGTTGTTCTTCTTGGTTGTAGTTCCATTTTTGTTTATGTTATTACCCTTTGCTTCTCCTGGACAGTACTTGATAATCATTCTTACTGTATATTTTGCATTAGGTTTAGAATCTTCTTATTTAGACAAAAAGGGGAAATGTAGTGGTATTTGCTCTGCCCATGATCTTGGCCCCTTCTTCCTGCCTCCTGGCATGATAGGACTACCAGGTGGATTTGCTCCTGGTCAGAACAGAAGATGACTTCAACTCTTTACTCAGTTCTGTATTCATGAGTTTATTCATTTATCAATATGAAGTATTCTTATTTCTTCAATTGGTACCTTAATAAATCCCTATTACCCATTAAATAGACTTACATGCTTGATCTTAACAAAATGTATCTAATATTTATAATAGGAAATATGTGTGTGTGTGTGTGTGTGTGTGTGTGTGTGTGTGTGTGTGTGCATAATTTTATTTTTGAGGCAAGATCTCACTATGCAGTCTATGCTGACGCAAACTTGTAATGCTTCTGCATTTGCCTCCATAGTGTTTTCAGTTATGTATGTATGTACACATACTTGTCACACATATATAACTGTTTTATCCAAATATTTAAATAATCATCCAAAGTATCTTATTAGAATCTTCCTTTTATTAATTTTGTTTTTGTTTTTGTTTTTCAAGACAGGATTTCTCTGTCTAGTTTTGGTGCCTGTCCTGGATCTCGCTTTCTAGACCAGGCTGGCCTCGAACACACAGAGATCTGACTGGCTCTGCCTTCTGAGTGCTGGAATTAAAACTGTGCACCACTGCCTCCTGGCTTATCAGAATCTTCTTATTCTATATTCACCTATGTTTTATCTAATCAAACACATTTACAATAAACAAATTTTGATAATATTAATTTTATTACTTCCATATTTTGTGAATACTTGCCTAAATTAGATCATAAAGATGGTGTTGCCAATTCTCTAAAACTTATGCAAAGAATCTGCCTCAAGGTTCATATTTATTATTGAGTTAAATCTAAATTTAAAAATTGACAATGTACTAAATAGATTAAAGCATTTTAGTGTTAGGTAACAGAGAATCCAAATTAAGCTATTGTTTTCTCATTGAATAAAAAAATTTAAAATTGTGAATTTTAAATGTTAAGATTTTAATTTTTAAAATTTCATGGTAAGTGATAAGTTAAAGGATTGCTTTTTTTCTTTTCATGAATAAACATTTAAAAAATAACCTCAACTAATGCTGATTTCATATTTTGACATAGAGGAGATTGTACTTTATTAATCATTTTCTTTTGAAGTCTCCCTCTGGAAATAAAACAAAGAAACAAAACATAAGTCCTGTTATGATATTGGAAAAACACAGAAAAATCCCTCACAAACTCATGGTTTTTGCATTGAAAACAACTGATGAGCCGTTCAATAAAAAGACTTCCTTTAAATCAATGAGAAGAAGCATGAATCAGATGAAGATGGAATTATTACTGATATTGTGTTGTAGCACATTTAATCATTTGGTTTTAAATCATTTTCAGACATGTAAAACAGTACAATTTAAAAGATAAAGTTAAAAGTTCATCTTATAAAAGCCATATTCCTGATTATAATTAAATCTTATTTCTGTAACCATCACTGACACTGTTTAGTATTTATCTGAGAGACACAAGTCTTGGGATTTTTGATAGATTTAAAGTACATTGGTAATCCTGCTGATGGTTATTCTGGAGTTTAAGGACATGTGCTCGCCCTGGTTCTCTCTAGTCAGTAGAACCTACATGCTGCATCATCTCTTCCTTATTTTCTTGATCAGTATGTATTTCCTGTGAGAGTCCACTAGAAAAAATTTATTAATTGACTAAATTTGTAAAATTATTTTTGACCCTTTAGTCAAATAATTGTGAAATAAACCAAATGAGTTCATATTTTTGTATTTCCCCCAACTACTCGATTTTCTACCAACGTTTGTTTAAAATCCTAAAACTGCACAATCTGTACCTTTTTTTGAGGATAAATGGATAGGCTGCTTCATGGAACAATTTTAATTTGTTGCCATGAACTCATTGTAGCTACTACTGGGTTTTGAAGGGACACATTCATGTTTTGACTCTGGTCCCCTCAAATTCCTTCTCTCTATTGTCACATGTATAAGTTCCCTTTGTTTTCCTAGATATATTCTCATCTGATTTTATATCATATGCACTTGTGTGATAATTAAACTTGATTGTGAATTTTATGGGATTTAGAATAAAAATGGAAACAAATTGCTATACATGTTTGTGAGAAAATTTCTAGATTAGGTTAATTGAAGGCAGAAGACAAACACTAAATGTGTATGACTAATACTGGGATAGGGATTCTGTATTAAATAAAAAGGGGAATGCAAGCTGATCATTATCATTCATTTATTTGTTTCCTGATATTATTTAAAATATAGTAAGCTGGTCTCAGAAATAAATCAGGGAAACAACACTGCTTAAAATAGCCACAAATAACAGAAAATATCTTTCAGTAACTCTAACCAAGCAGGAGAAAGACCTGTATGACAATAACAACAAGTCTTTGAAGAAAGAAATTGAAGAAGATATCAGAAGATGGAAATAACTCCCATGCTCATGGATCTGCAAGTTAATACAGTAAAAATGGCCATCCTACCAAAAGGAATCTACAGATTCAACACAATCTCCATAAAATTCCAACATAACTCTTTACAGACCAAGAAACAATACTCAACTTCATATGGAAAAACAAAAAACCCAGGATAGCTAAAACAATCCTGTACAGTAAAAGAACTTCCAGAGGTATCACCATCCTTTATTCTAGTGCAACTACAGAGCTACAGGACTACCAACCACATGGTATTGGAATAAAAAAAGGCAAGTTGATCAATGGAATAGAATCAAAGATCCAGACTTAAATCTGCACACTTACGGGCACTTGGTTTTTGACAAATAAGCAGAATTATACAATAGAAAAAAAAAAGAATCTTCAAGAAATGGTGTCTTGTCTAATGGGATGTCTGCATACAGAAGAATACAAATAGATCCATATTCATCATCCTTCACAGAAGTCAAGTCCAAGTATATCAAAGACCTCAACATAAAACTAGACACACTGAACCTGATATAAGAAAAATTGGTCAACAGCTTTGAATGAATTGGCATAGGAGACAACTTCCTGAAAAAAACACCAATAGCACAGTCACTAAGATCAACAATGAGTAAATGGGACCTAATGAAATTGAGAAGCTTCTATAAGACAAAGGACACCATCAACAAAACAGAACAGCAGGCAGCAGAATGGGAAAACTTTTAACCAACTCCAAATCTGACAGAAGACTAATTTTCAAAATATATTAGATAACTCAAGAAACTAGTAATCAGCCAAACAAATAATCCAATTAAAAAAATGGTATGGGGTACAGATCTAAACAGAGAATTCTAAACAGAGAATTCTCAACAGACGAATCTCAAATGACTGAAAAACACTTAAAGAAATGTTCCCCATCAGGGAAATGCAAATCAAAATGACTCTGAGATTACATCTTATACCTATCAGAATGGCTAAGATCAAAACCACAAATGACATCTCATATTGGTAAGGATGTGGAGCAAGGGGAATACTCCTCAATTCCTGGTGGGAATGTAAACTTGAGCAGCCACTTTGGAAATCAATATGGTGGTTTCTCAGAAAATGAGGAAGTGACCTACTTCAAGATCCAGTTATACCACTCCTTGCGATATACCCAAAGGATGCTTTGTCCAACCACAAGGACACTTTCTCAACTATTTTCATATGTCCATAGCTGCTTTATTTATCATAGCCAGAACCTGGATGTCACTCAATGGAAGAATGTATAAAGAAAATGTGGTAAATTTACACAATGGAGGATTACCCAGCTGTTAAAAAAAAATAACATCATGAAATTTGAAGGCAAATGGATGGAACTAGAAAAAAAAAATCATCCCGATGAGGTTGGCAGCCCAGACCCCAAAAGACAAACACAGTATGTAGTCACTTATAAGTGGATATGAGCTATAAAGTAAATGATAATCATACTGCAATCCATAGACCCAGAGAGGATAAGTAACAAGGAGAGTTCAAGAGAGGATGCAAGAGTGTCCCTGTGAAGGATAAATAGAAAATATATAGAGAATATACTGGGACAGGTGTGGATGTGAATGAGTTATCAGATTGGAGGGCGACAGTGGGAGAGAGTACTGTGAGAGACAATTGGAATTGGAGGGCACTTCAGGGATGAGCTAGAAACCTAGGGTAATGGAAACTCCCAGGAATCTATGAGGGTGACCATAGCTAAGACTCCTAACAATAGGCAATAAGGAGCCTGAACAGACCATCTCCTGCAACCAGGCAAGACTTCCAGAGGAGGGATCAGGACACCACCCAGCCACAAAACCTCTGACCTACAATTTGTCCTGCCTGCAAGACATGCTGGGGTAAAGGTGATGGAGAAATTGTAAGAGTGGCCAATCAATGATTGTTCTGGCTTGAGACCCATGCCATAAGAGGGAACCCATCCCTGACACTACCTGGAGGGCCTGAATCCAGAAACTGGATAGCCTAGAGATATAGGATAGAACCAAACACTACTGGCCAATGGGGGAAAAAGTCAATGAAATGACTCCTAATGATATTCTGCTATACTAGTAAACAGGAGCTTAACATAGTCATCATCAGAGAGGTTTCATCCAGCAACTGATGGAAGAAGATGCAGAAACCCACAGTCAAACATTAGGAGAATCTCAGCAAATCCTGTGGAAAAGAAGGAAGGAGCCAGAGGAGTCAAGGACACCACAAGAAAACCCACAGAATCAATTAACCAGTGCGCATAAGAGCTCGCAGAGACTGAAATGACAATCAGGGAATCTAGCTATGTCCCGCTCTCTCTCTCTCTCTCTCTCTCTCTCTATATATATATATATATATATATATATATATATATATATATATATATATGAGGGTGACCATAGCTAAGACTCCTAACAATAGGCAACAAGGAGCCTGAACAGACCATCTCCTGCAACCAGGCAAGACTTCCAGAGGAGGGATCGGGACACCACCCAGCCACAAAACCTCTGACCTACAATTTGTCCTGCCTGCAAGACATGCTGGGGTAAAGGTGATGGAGAAATTGTATATATATATATATATATATATATATATATATATATATATAGAGAGAGAGAGAGAGAGAGAGAGATGTCATGGTTGTGTAGCTTAGTGTCCTTGTGGGACTCTTACCAGTGGGAAGAGGGGCTGTCTATGACTCTTTTGCCTGCTTTTGGGACCCTTTTCTCCTTGTGGATTGCTTTGTCGAGGCTTAATATGAGAGGAGATGCCTTTTCTTACTGCAACTTGATATGTCATGTTTAGTTGATAAGAGATTTTGTTTTTCATAGTGGCTGCATAAAATTCCATTGTACAGGTATGCCATGTCTTTTTTTATTTACATGTCTGCTCAAAGACAGCTAGTCTATTTCTGTAACTTACCTATTTTGAAAATTTCTGTAATGGTTATGATGGTGCAAGTACCTCTGTGATGTACTAATCTAGTGTGTTTGGGGGTGAATACCATGGAGTGGTTCAGCTAGGTCATATTGAGGTTCTCTTTGGGGTTTCTTAAGTCTCCTTAGCGAAGGAATTTTAAAATGGATTCTAAAGGCACCTAAAAGTTAAAGTTTTAGAGTTTGAGATAAGACAACAGGGACAGAAAGCTCTGTAAATTTCATCAGCTTTCAGGACAACAAATAGAAGAAGAAGTAGAGAATGATGAGGAGGAAGAGGAGAAGGGAAGCCCTGTGTTTTTTGAGTTGAGATCCACAAACACAGACCAGTTCAGCAGTGTACATTGTTACTTAAGCAGCTACAATGAAGGAGAAAGAACATATGAAATCCTAGAAGTTTAGGGAAAATATTCCCAGGCTTAGGTCAGTGTCTAAAATAAACTGAGACTATAAACAAGGAGAAGGAAACAATGCTTTTTTTTTTTTTTTTTTCGAGTTAGAACTCAGAAAAATATGTAGTCCTCATGGCTGAAGCTCAATATGAAAGTCATCACACTTTCCATCTTATTAGCCCATTTTCAGGTAAATCAGAATTGATCAGGTGATTTACAGGTAAATTTACTCTTAAGGGAAGAGACATTAGTATGTAATGTTCTAAATTTTGGAGCAGATCAGAGTATCATGTCTCCATTTATAAAGCAGCAGAGATAGATTTTTCCTCTTTATTAGGAAGAAGTAGCTGTCTCTTAATGGGCATCAACAAATTTGTGATATCTCTACCATTTTCAAAGATATTTTAAATCCCAAGGGAGGGAAAAATCTTATGTCCTTTTCTTGTATAACCAGGGAAGTACCAGTTATGATCCACAAATTTCCATCGACTAAGAGCATTTTCAGGTTTTCACCAACAATGCTTACTGGGGCTCATACATCTATATTGCCTCATTCAGTTTCTCTGTCTCTTGTTCTCATCAGAATTGTGAATCTATTTTTAGTTTGTCAGTAAATGCTGTACTGAGTTCCATACTGGCTAGATTAGTTTATACTCTCCTCCGCAATGTGTCAGTTTTCACTGTTCTCAGCATCTTTGCCAGCGTTTATTGTTTATTTTAATGAGAGCCATTCTCACTGGGAGGGACTGGAATTCCCATGCTTTAATCAATGTGTCTCTGCTCACACTGGAGATTCTTTTTTTCATAAGTTTACTTAGCACTTGTACTTTATTTATTACTGATTATCTGCTAATCTCATTAGCCCACATATTGATTTGATTGATTTCTTGTTGCTTTTGGTTATGAGTTATTAAGTCTCTCTGATATGTAATTAGGAAAGTTTTTTTTCTCCCATTCTGAAGATTGTCCCTAGGTTCAAATAACTATTGACTTTGCTGTACAGAGATTTTTAATTTCATGAGATCCTATCTATCAGTTATTACACTTACTTCCCATGAGTAAATAGAAGTCTTGTTTAGAAAATCCTCTCGATGCATTTCCACAAAAATCAGGAATAACATGAAGTATACCTCTTTTCTCCACTCTTAACTGATGTGATAACTGAAGTCTTAGCTAGTGCAATAAGACAAGGAAATAAATATGGCAAAAAATAGAAAATATAAAATCAAAGTATTCTTATTTGCAGATGACCTGATCCTATATGCAAGAGATCCTAGACCACCAGAAGATTCATACAAGTAGTAAACATATTATTTAGTGATGGGAAACAACATCAACACTCAAAATAGTTATTTTTTCCTATATACCTCATCTAAATTTGCAGAGAAAAAGACCCAGAACTACACCATTCACAATAATTCTGAAGTTCCTTCTTTGTCTCTTAATTATTATTTATTTTTTTCCTTGAAATAAACAGCATGGGAAGTAAATGCAACTGACAATGGCAATGTTAAACACTCAAGAAAGAGTTGAGGAAACCAGCAGATGGAAAGATCTTCCACACTCTTGGATAAGAATTAGTATTATTGTAAAAATGATCATATTGTTAAAAAGCAATCTGCAGATTCAATGCAATCAAATCAAAGTCCTAATGCCTTCCTTCATAGAAAAACAACTTGAAATTCATTTGGAGGCATAAAAGATCCCAGAGCCAAAACAATCCTGAGCAAAAAAGAATGGTGATGGACTTATCACACCTGACTTCTACTCAGTCTATGGAGCCATAGAAACCAAAGTAGCGTGTTGTGTCTTTACCTGGTTTTGTTACCATGACAATAATGACTTTGTAAATTGTTCTGTGGCCTTCCGTTTTTTTTTTTTTTTTCATTTTGTGAAAGTATTGAGAACCAACAGTTTTAATTCTCCTTTAAATGTCTTAATGAATTCAAAACTGAATCAATGGGGATCTAAAAAATTTTTTTAAACTGCTTCAGTCTCATTTCTTCTTATAGAGTCAGTGAAGTTGATACTGTGTTGTTTTACGCTTTTTAGGTCATATGTGTCTACAAATCCTTTCAGTTGTTTTAGATTTTCCCATTCATTAGAATACAAATTTTAAGGTATACCCCTATTGGCTTTCAAAATTTATTTATCTCTGGTAATTTCCTCTCTCTCAATTCATGACTTTATTTTTCAGTCATTATATGATTTTCATTTGGTAGTTTTGATGGTTTATGTTTTCTAAGTACCACCTTTTTGATTCACAGATCTTTTCTATAATTTTTACTTTTTTCCACAATTTATGCCTTGACCTTTGCTATTTCTTTGTTTTGGGGTTTGGTTTTTTCTTATTTGTTCAATTCCTAAGATTCATTCATATGATACTTATTTGAAATCTATCTGACATTTTACTCATGTGTGTACTTACAGATTAGTGTGTGTGTGTGTGTGTGTGTGTGTGTGTGTGTGTGTGTGTGTGCGCGTATGTCCATGTACAAATACATGTTCATGTGTGTAAAGGTCAGCCATGTGAGTTGTCCTAAATTGTGCTCTACAATTTTAGAAAAGGTCTTTCACTGAAACTAGAATTCATCAATTTGGTCAAACTAAATGGCTAGCAAATCTCAGAAATCCCCCTGTCTCTGCCTGCTCTGCACTAGGATTCTATGTCTGGCTTTTTAAATGGGCCCAGGATTATGATCTCAGTTTGTTATACTTGGGTTACAAGCACTTTAACAATGAATCCATTTCTGTAATCGCCAATTCTCTCTCACACTTTGTGGGTATATGTGTGTGTGTGTGTGTATTTGTTTACATTTGTGTATTTTTTGTGTTCATGGGGCATATGCCTGTGTGCAGGTGTGCATGCATATATATGCATGTGTGCATATACTAGAAGTCGTTCTCAGGTGTCACTCATCAGATTCTATCCACATTGTGTATGTGTGTGTGAGAGAGACAGTGTCTCTCACTGTTGTAAGAACTACCGCTTATCTGTCTCATAGCATTGAGATTACAAGCTTGTACTACCATGTATTTCCTTCAGTTTCATATGAATGTAGGAGTCAAACCTGCCTTCAAGGCAAGCACTTTACTTCCTGACCTTTCTCCCCTGTCTTTTTATTTTTATTTTTTTTCATTTTACATACCAACCACAGTTCCCTCTCCTTTCTTCCTGCTCCCTCTCCCACCTCCTACCCACCCCATCCCCCATTCACTCCTCCCACGGGGATTCAACAAAGCCTGGCATGTCAAGTTGAGGCAGGACTAAGCCCCTCCCCTTGCATCAAGGCTGAGCAAAGTATTCCACCACAGGAAATGGGCTCCAAAAGACCAATTCATGCACCAGGGATAAATCCTAGTCTGACTGCCAAGGGTCCTACAAACAGACCAAGCCACACAACTGTCACCCACATTCAAAGGGCCTAGTTCGGTCCCATGCAGGCTCCCCAGTTGTCAGTCTAAAGTCCATGAACTCCCATAGCTTGGGTCAGCTGTCTCTGTATGTTTCCCCTTCATCATCTTGATCCCCACTCCCCCTCCTTGCTCATATAATCCCTTCTCCCTCTCTTTGACTGGACTGGAGGAGTTATGCTTAATGCTTGGCTATGGACCTCTGCATCTGCTTCCATCAGTTACTGAATGAAGGTTACTGATAACAATTAGGGTAGTCACCAATCTGATTACAGGAGACTATATGACAAGAACTTTAAGTCTTTGAAGAAAGAAATTGAAGAAGATAGCAGAAAATGGAAAGATTTCCCATGCTCTTGGATAGGTAGGATCAACATAATAAAAATGGCAATCTTATCAAAAGCAATCTACAAATTCAATGAAATCACCACCAAAATACCAACACAATTCTTTACAGACCTTGAAAAAACAATATTCAACTTCATATGGAAAAAAAAAAACTTATGAAAGCTAAAACAATCCTGTACAATAAAGGAACTTCCAGAGGCATTACCATCCCTGACTTCATGTTCTACTATAGAGCTACAGCAATAAAAATAGCATGGTATTGGCACAAAAACAGATATGTGGATCCCTGACCTCTTTTTGAGGTTCTAAAGTAGGCATTCATGACTGTAAAGATCCCTCTTGGGTGTGCAATTTTTTTTATTACAGATTTGAATACATTGTGTTTTTATTTATTTTTTTTGTTAATTTTGTTAAGAATTAATTGCTTTGATTACTTGAATAACCAAATCATTACCTTGTAGTATATTATTATAAGACTTTATTCTCTGTAGTTTTTCTTTCTAGTTTATTTCATTGCAATTGTACAAATACCAGAAATTACTTCAATATTTCTATATTCTTATTACTTATTTTATTTCATTTCATATAATCTATTTAGAAAAATATTCATTTGTTGTTGAGAAGAGTATCTTCTACAACATCTGGATAGAATGTTCTTTGGGTATCTTTTATTTCCATTTGATCTACATCATTTAACTCAGATTTTTTCATTTCATTTTTGTTGGGATGACTTGAACATTGCTTAGTTTGAAGTCTGAAAGTCACATTCGCAATCTATGATTTTTATGCAGTAGCATTTGTATGAAATTGGCTACAAAAGTATTCAATACCTATGCATTTAAAATTAATTTATTTTCATGAATGAAAATAATCAGTAATAAGAAATTGACTAAATTTGATCACAATTATTTTTATAAGGTATTTTAGCAGCAATACCTGCTTGATTCACAGTTCTTTGTGTAGGAAATGTCTATTTACATCATTTAATTCCAACACTGTGTGTAGCGGCATTTTTGCTGAGCTGCACCTGGCCTGGATCCAGAGAGTAGCATGTAGCCCTAATCCATCTTTTGTTTTACAGACACCTTTTGTTTCCCTTGTTGCCCTATATGTGAATTTTGTCTCAGAGTTTCCTAAGGATACAAAGGCCTATGCAAAACTTGATTCAGAAAACCTTGGTTCTTGACAAATCGAGGAATTTGCACTTGGCATTGTATTGTTGGGAGCTCCTTTCAGGTTGTTTTGAACATATGGAAATTAACTGGCTAAACTGTAATGGAGAGAATAAAACTGCCCTAGGTGAAGGGAAAGTGCTACAGTCCTTCAAGGCTGGACTCCCCTGCAGCCATGAAATGCTAGATTCATTCTTAAGATGACTCTGAGTCTGCATTCCATGGGCCTGCGTGAACCCACACACCAGTGGCATGACCATTCAGTTACAACTGTGTTTCATTTTAATGCTACTTAGAGGCAGAAAACAGATAGGACCTGAATTTGTAGGTGTGTTTGTACATTTGCTTGTGTGTATGGAAGGATGCATGTGCATGTGTGTGTTTGTGTTGTATATGTGTGTTACTATTCCCAGATCTCAGGGACCCCCAAAAGACCACCATGGGGACCAAATCCCACATGTAAAAGCAAAGAGCCTTTATTTCAAGCTCCAGAACTTGGTCCCTCTGTCTGTCCAACACAGCAGTGAGAGCAGAGAGCCCTGAGCTCAGGTGGGGCAGAGTTTTTATTGTAGCAGAGATTGGGGTAAGGTGATTTCCAGGGTCTAGGACCCAGATTGGCTGACAATTGTCTAATGGTATCTGTAAAACAAAAAAAACAGGTGTGTCCTAGACTCAAGGACATCTGGCCACTTTATCTAATGGTTGGAATGTTTGGGATGTCAGATATTTCCTCACCCCTGGGTGGATCCCTGGGTGGTATCAGTTTAAGACTTTTCCTGGATCTGGGTGCTGCCTGCCAGTAAGCCTGTCACAGAAGCTGTGTCTAGGCCCCTAAGCCTGTCATGACTGCTGTGTGGTCAAGCTATTTTGGGGCCCCTTCACATGTGTGTACACTACTGCAAGTAATTTTTGCTGTGTGTGTTGTATGTAGGTCAGGAGTTTGTGTTAGCTGTCTTCTTCCATCATTCTTCACCATAAATTTTGAGATAGACTCTAACTGAATATGAACTTAGCAACTCAGCTAGACACTGGCAAGACACCCTGAGGAATACTCATCTCTTTTTTCCCAGCACTAGAATGACAGCTATGTGCTACCATGCTCATCATTTTTATATGAAGACTGGGAATCAAACTTGATTCTCATGTTTGTACTTCAAATAATTTACCAACTATGCCATATTTCTGGTTTAAAGACCAATCTACTACTTTGTATCTTTTGAATAGAAAGTGGGATTGTGAAACCAAAATGAGCCATCTTAGAAATAAGACCAAAATGCCTTCACCCAAAAACTAAGGCCTAAGATTTCTCCTTCTAGGAATAGGCCAATAGTTATTGAAACAAGTCAGTACAGATTCCAGAAACCAGGAAGTGTAAAAGTACAGAGTCACAAGGTAGTCACGAGGTAATGCCTGCCAGACTATGGAATGTCCTCTCCCTAGTTTCCAGGGTAACTGACCACAGAAATGCCCCCACCTGAGGGCAACCAATGAGAAATGGTGGCGGGCAACCACTTCCTTAGAAGTAATTTCTAGAAGTCCCTAGAAGAGAGCCAATCAGAATTGTACCTGTACTAGCACCCCTAAATGATGTAACCTTGTGATTTTTCCCTTTAAAAACTGAGCTTGCAGACAGGCGGGTGCTTCCTCCAGCCTCCACTGCATTGGATGTATTGGACGAAGTCCCTGCCTAGGCTTGTATTGCTTTTGGATATCCAGAATTAAACCTTGCTTTTGCATTCCGGCATGCTCGTCTTTGGTGGTCTCTCTGGGGGTCACGATCTGGGCACAACATTATCACTGCTCTTTGTAATTATTATTGGAAAACATTCATTAATTCATGCATTTTATCGATTTATATTATTTTGTATGTTTTATTATTCCTCATTTGTTTCTTCTATAGTATAATTTGCCTTATGTATTGTATTTCATAGATTTATATATCTTTTTCTTTAGTACATAGTATTCCTTCAAGTATTCCCTATAGTGATGACATAACCATAATCAATTCTTTTTGCTGATGCTCATCATTGATAGTTTTTTTTTGTTGTTTTTTTTTTGGTCTTCAACAGTTAGTCATATATTTCGTTGGATGTAAGAATAATCTCATGTGCATAAATTACTGGTAGCTCTGGAATAAGAAGGTAGCTCATAAATAAGAAGCTCTAGAACAAAAAGTATAATAACATCCAAAATGAGTAGACAGCAAAAATTATCCAAATTATGACTGAAATTGAGAAAATCAAATGAAACAAACCAAACTAATGATTCAATGAAACAACCAGTTGATTCTTTGAGAAAATCAGTAAGATTGACAAACAGCCAAATCAACTAACAGGAGAAGATACAAATTAATAAAATTAGAGGCAAAAATAGTCACATAACAACAGACCCAGAGGAGGTCTAAAGAATCATCACAATATACTTTAGAAGCCTATACTTCAGCAAATTGGAAAATCTAAAAGAAATAATTTTCTTGATACACAGTACCAACCAAAGTTAAATGAAGATCAGATAAGCAATATAAACAGAACTATGTTCCCTAGTGAAATAGAAGCAGTAACAGAAAACAAAACACAACAGCAGCAACAACACAAAGAAAAACAAAAAACATAGCTGGATGTTTTATTAGTACAGAATTCTACCAGGCTTTCAAAGATTATTATCTAAATTGAGAGAAACTAAAAGCAGTTCCACTAGAAATCAAGGGTAATCAACTGTCCCACTTATCCAGAGGGCCCGGTCCAGTTCCATGGGGGTTCCTCAGCCATTGATTCACAGTTCATGTGTTTCCACTAGTTTGGCTATTTGTCCCTGTGATTTTTCCAATCATGGTCTCAATGTCTCTCACTCATACAATTCCTCCTCTCTCTCTCCCAAATTGGACTCCCAGAGCTCCACCTTGGGGCTCAGCCATGGATCTCTGCATTTGCTTCCATCAGACACTGGATGAGAGTTGTATCATGACAGCCAGGGTGTTCGGCCATCCGATCACCAGAGTAGGTCAGCTCAGTCACTCTCTCCACCATTGCCAGTAGTCTACAGTGGAGGTATCTATGTGGATTTCTGGGGACTTCTCTAGCACTCTGCTTCTTCCTATTCCCATGGGGGTTCTTCATTCATCATGCCCTCAGGCAGTGGAGCCAGGAACTGTCCTTGGTGCCTATGCTGGGACATTTTGCTCAGCCTTGGTGTAGAAAGGAGGGGACTGGACCTGCCTTGACTGAGTCTACCAGGCTGGGCTGACTCCCCAGGGGAGACCTTGCCTTGCAGGAGGTGGGAATGGGGGGGAGGGCTGGGGGGGGGTGGGAGGAGGGAGGATGGGTTAATCCATAGCTGATATGTGAAATTAAGTTAATTATAATATATATATATTATCAAGCATAAGACAAGGATGTTCACTTTCTCCATATCTATTCAGTACAGTACTTTAAGTTTTAGCTACAGTAATAAGACAAATCAAGCAGATCAAGGGAATGTAAATAGAAAGAGAAGAAATCAAGTATTTTTATTTGCAGATGATGTGATTACATACAAAAGCGACCTTAAAATTTGTACCAGAAAACTCCTACAGCTGAAAAACACTTTCAGAAAAGTAGAACACAAAATTAGAACACTAAAATTAGTGACTTTCCTCTACAGAAGTAACAAGTGGACTAGAAAAGAAATTAGGCAAATTAGGGGAAACAATACCACTCACAGCATCCCGAAAAATATAAAGTATTTTGGGTTTTTTAATATATAAATCTAAATCTATATAATAAAATCTAACCAAAGATGTGAAAACTTGTATGGTAAAAACTTCAAGTCTTTGAAGAAAGAACTTAAAGAAGGTATCAGAAGATGGAAAGATCTCTCATGCTTATGGATTAGTATGATTAATATAGCGAAAATGGGCATCATACCAAAGCAATCTACATAGTCAATGCAACTCCTATCAAAATACCAACACAATTCTTCACAGAACATGGAAGGACAATTTTCAGCCTTATAAAGAAATACACACACACTCACAAATAGAGGATATGTAAAACAATACTGAATAATAAAAGAACTGCTGGAGGTAACATATCCCCAGATCATAAGTTGTACTACAGAGGTGTATAGTAATAAAAACAGTGTGTTATTGGCATAAAAACAGACATGTTGATCGATGGAATAAAATTGAAGACATGGACATAAATCCATATACACACAGACACTTCATTTTTTATAAAGAAGCCAGGAATAGAGTGGAAAAAAAGAAATCATCTTTAACAAATGGTGCTGGTTAAACTGGATGGCTGTACATAAAAGAATGCAAATAGATCCATACTTATGATTGTACAAAGTACAAATACAAATGTATCAAGAACCTCAACATAGGTCATAAAACCCTGTGTCTGATAGAAGAGAAAATGAGGAAAGTTTTTGAACTTATTGGCACAGGAAATGGCTTTCTAAATAGGACAATAGTAGCACAGGCTCTAAGAATAACAATTAACAAATGGGACCTTATGAAACTGAAAATCTTGTGTGTGGTAAAGACACCATCATTTGGACAAAGCATCAGACTACAGAATGGGAAAATTTGGGCTGGAGAGATGGCTCAGAGGTTAAGAACACTGGCTGCTCTTTTGGAGGTCCTGAGTTCAATTCCCAACACCCACACGGTGGCTCACAACCATCTGTAATGAGATCTGATGCCCTCTTCTAAATAAATAAATAAATCTTTAAAAAAATGAGAAAATACCATTAACATCTATACATAAGATAGAAGACTAATATCTAAAATATTTAAATAATTAAGAAAAACTGGATATCACAAAATCAAAAGAGAAAATACTATGGTTGAGAAGCACTGGACCTGTCCAATGTTATTAGTCATCAAGGAAATGTAAATCAAGATTACTTTGAATTTCATCTTACACCAACCAGGATAGTCAAGTTTTATAGATCTTTTGAATATATGTTATGGTATCTGGTTTTGTGGATTTTTTTTTTATTTCTATGAATGCAAATATGTGTGTATTTGCATCTATATGTGTTTTTTAAAATTTTTTAAAGCTTTTTCTTTCTTTTTCTTTTGTTTGGCTGTTTCTGTCCTACTCTGATTCATTTGTTGTTGTTTTTATTATTATTATTATTATTATTATTATTATTATTATTATTTGCCTGTTTGTATCCCAGAAAAATGACCCCCCCTTCCTTTCTCTCTTTTCTCTTTCATTAGGACGCAAACAGGAGGATCTGGATGGAGTTGGAGAGGAGAACCACAATCAGAATATATTATATATTTTTTTAAAAAAACTCCCCTTTTTCCATTAAAACAACAACAACAAATAAACTAGACCAACTCTAGACTCCTGAGATCTTCTGGGACTGTATTAATCATGCTTAAGGAAGACATGTAATATAACGTCACCAGGAAAATCTGTGAGTTCAAAGTGCAGTCTGTTGGTCCTACAGAGGTGAACTGTCGTAGCCTCCAGATTTTGGATCATCAACGTAATGAGATAAATAAAAATTCCTCCTTAAAAAAAGAAAGAAAATCACAAAGAGCAGAAAAAATTGACTTAATGATGCAACTCAAATTTAGGAGAAAGAAGAAGAAACTGGATCGAAAACCATGGCATCAAAGACATTATACAGATCAGAGCACTGACCAATGAAAGATCCAAACAAACAACAGCAATAAACAATGCAAAGAATAAGCACATTGAAATGTTGATTCTTTGAGAAGATACAGAAGATGGACAGACCCTTGACCCAACTAAACAAAGGAAAGAGAGTATGGGGAGAGATTATTGGACTTATAGGACACATATGGGTGCAATATGAAAACCTAGTGCAATGGAAACTCCCTGGAATCTATAAGGGTGACCTTAGCAAAGACTCTTAGTAATGTGGGATACTGAACCTGAGCAGGCCATCTTCTATAACCAAGCAAGGCTTCCAGTGGTGGGATTGGGATACCAACCCAGCCACACAAAACCTTCATCCTACAATATGATATGCCTACAAGTTGTGATGTGGAAACAGTAGCCCAGAACTTTGCAGGGTAGTCAAGCAATGACTGGTCCAACTTTAAGAGATGGATCTCATACCTGACACTTTGTGGATGACCAAGAATCAGAAGAAACTAGATAGCACAGAGACTAGGAGAGAACAAAAGAGGACTGGCAAAAGAAAAAAAAAGTAAATGAAATGTTTCCTAGTGGTATTCTGTAATACCCATAGATCGGAGCCTAGACCAACTAGCATCAGAGAGGCCTCATCTAAAAACTGGTGGAAGAAAATGCACAGCCTAAGAGCCAAACATTAGGTCCAGCTCAGGAAACTCAATGGAAGAAGGTAAAGAAGGATTGTAGGAGTCTGAGGTGTTGAAGACATGGTCCACAGAATCAACAGAGGTCGTAGGGGCTTACAGAGACTAAAGATTTAATCATGGACCCTGTATGGGTCTGACTTAGATCCTCTGTATGTTATGGTTGTATAGCTTAGTGTTCTTGTGAGACTCCTAACAGTGGGAGTAGGGTGGTGTCTCTGACTCTTTTGTCTACTCTTGGGACCCTTTTCCTCTTCCTAGGTTGCTTTATCCAGCCTTGATAAGAAGTTTGTGCCTAATCTTATAGTAACTTGTTATGCCCTATTTGGTTGATATAGCTGGAAAACCTGATCTGTTCTGTAGGGAAGTGGAGGTGAAGAGGATCTGGGGGACAAGGCGGGGCAGGTGGTGCGAAAAGGGAGGAGTAGAAGGAGGGAAAATCGTGGTTTGGATGTAATATATGAGAAATGAACCTGAAATGAATGGACTCAGAAATGAACAGGGAAATATTACAACAGAAAACAGAATTTACAAATATTATAAAGAGATATTTAAAAACATATACTTCATTAAGCTGTGGAACCTAAAGGAAATGGATGATAAAAGAACATTATAGGTGTATAAGATGTACAGATGGTTGAAATAGGCAAAAAAAAGTCATGGTATTTACTATTTACTAAAACAAACAAACTTATGACATATGTAATTCAGTTTACAAACATACATATAGAATTTTAATGAACTTTCTTATCTGGGATGATAGTGTTCTCTCCAAGAACCAAAGACCACCTAAGAAAAGTCCAACACAAGTCCTGTAAAGCCCTCTTTTGAGTGTTTGGCCAGGACTATCTAAGAGACTCTCAAAATAAATAGTTCATTGTTGTTGCCCTTTCTTAACACCCAAGAGTGGAATGCAAGTACTTACTGATTAAGACACCCAGCATTTCAGAAACACAGAACAGAAGCTGCTGAAATAGAACTTCTCTGAATGCCTCCTCTCTAAAGACTGTATTTCATGGAAGCAGAGGATGCCATGCGACTTTCAAAGGAGAGCTGAAACCAACAGTCCCACACAGCTATGATGTTAATGAACCCCATTAATGACCAGCATTGGCATGATAGCACTACTGTTGCAGTAGTCACATATATTTCTTGGCCATAGCCAAAGGCTTTATAATTGGATGCCAGACCCTCTCACCATGCAGGAAAACATGTCTGGTACTGAAAACCTAGTCAACCACTCAGTGATAGTGAAATCATAATTACTAGGGAAAAATCCACAACCACTATTTTACTAAACAAGCATAATCCATAAGAAAAATCTTTGAATATTGTTCTTATACCCTACAGCTAAGTATAATTTTCACAGTTCATTGAATAATATTCTCTTTGCAATAAATAGAGACCACTACAAAAAACTAAAACCAGTCAGTATATAGAGTAGTGGTGCTCAGTCCCATGGGTATGTCTGCAAGATACTCCCAAAACTAAGACTTAGAAAACATTGTAGAACAGGGGCAGAAAGAGAGTAAGAGCCAGAAGATCAGCAATTTGGCTGTGAGATTCTGTTTCCTTAATAGCATCAGAATCTATACCAACATGACCATACAAACATAAGCTAAGCAAAGAGAACACCAAATAACATGCCAAACCACATGGGGGAAAAACCCAAAAAACCTTAATCCTACCCAAAGAACCACAGACAACCAAGGAAAGCTTGGAACAGGAGAGGTGGTCCTCCCCAGGGAGTAGTATACTAATTGGTTTTCCCACCCTAAATGGTCAGTCCTGAAAACATACAGACAAGTAGCATTATATGGACTCAACAAGGACATATTTAGGAATATGTATGCATATACAAATACATATATGCACCCATTAACAACTGATAAAAAGAGAGGCTATGAATTTGAAGGAGAGCAGGGAGGGGCATATGGGAGCATTTGGAGGGAGAAAAGGAAGGGAGAAATGCTGTAATTATAATGCAATCTAAAAAATAAACAGCAACAATCCTGGCAGTTGGTGGCACATGCCTTTAATCTCAGTACTCAGGAGGCAGAGGCAGATCTCTGTGAGTTCAAGGCCAGCCTGTTATATAGAGCAAGTTACAGGACAGACTCTAAAGCTACTAAGAAACCCTGTCTTAAAAAACAAAATAAAACATAAAATGAAATAAAAATAAACAACAACACATTTCACATGGAACCACAAGTCCAGGATTGCCAAAACAATCTTGAACAAATAGAATAATATTGGTAGAATTACCATTCCAGATCTTAAGATATATAGTAAGTCATAATAATAAGAATGAAAACAGACAAAATTGAAGACCCAAAGATGAGCACAAGTGTAACTTCAGCTATTTAGTATTTAACAATGATTTCACAATCACGAGCTAGAGAAAAGAAAGTGCCTTCAAAAAATGGCTCTGGGCAAACTGAATGTCCATTTGCAGAAAATGAAATTAGATCCTTATCTATCACCTTGCAAAAAATTAACTCCAAATTTATCAAAGACTTAAAAAGAAAACTGAAACTGTTAAAAAAAAAAACATAGACAGTAATCTCCATAATACAGATGTATGAAAGGACTTTCTGAAAAGGAGTCCATTTGTCCAAGTGTTGCCAAGAATTGACAAGTGGGATATCACAAAACTAAAACTTTTCTGCACAGCTAGAGAAACTATCAACCTCTATCATGGTATCTTGTTCATTGCTCTCCTACTCTATCCCTGTTCCAACTAGACCATCACGTTCCCCTATGTTCTCATCCCTCATCCCCTACCTTCTATTGCCCCCTCACCGCCAGTTTACTCATGGAAATCTCATCTATTTCCCCTTCCCAGGGTGATCCATGCGTCCCTCTTAGGATGCCCCTTGTTAGATAGCTTCTATGGAGCTGTGGGTTGTAGTCTGGTTACCTTTTACTTTATATCTAGTATCCACGTATGAGTGAGTACATACCATGTTTGTCCTTCTGAATCTGGGTTACCTCACTCAAGATGATATTTTCTAGTTCCATCCATTTGCCTGCAAACCTCATGATATCATTGTTTTTTACTGCTGAGTAGTACTCCATTGTGTGTATGTACCATATTTTCTTTATCCATTCTTCAGTTGAGGGGCATCTAGGTTATTTCCAGGTTCTGGCTATTATGAATAATGTAGCTATGAACATAGTTGAGCATGTGTCCTTGTGGTATGATTGAGCATTCCTTGGTTATATGCCCAAGAGTAATATAGCTAGGTCTTGAGGTTAGTTGATTTCCTTTTTCTGGGAAACCACCATACTGATTTCCAAAGTGGTTGTACAAGTTTGTACTCCAACCAACAGTGGAGGAGTATTCCCCTTTCTCCATATCCTCTCCAACATAAGCTGTCATCAGTGTTTTTGATCTTAGCCATTCTGACAGGTGTAAGACGGTATCTCAGAGTTGTTTTGATTCACAATAGCTAGGAAATGGAAGGAATTATATTGTCCTTCAATTGATGAATGGCTAACAAAAATGTGTTTCATATATATTCTAGAATACTACTCAGCTGTAATAGAAATAAAATAACGAACATTGCAGGTAAATGAATGGAGCTAGAAATGATCATATTGAGTGAGGTAACCCAAACCCAGAAAGAAAAATGTCCCATTTTCTCTCTCATCAGAGGCTGCTAGAGCTAAATCTTTAGACATTAGCATGTATCCTGGAGTAACTGCAGAATCCAGGAAAGTAAAAAATAGATCCTTGATATTTGAGGGTTGAGAGAGAAATGGAGAGGGGAATTGCAAGTCCATGTGACATGATCAAGAAAATGGTTACAAAAAGTTGTGGCTCCAGTTAATGAGAAGGATGGAGATAAATAGAAAAGAAGGAGCAAGGAGGATAAAATAATAGTAAGGATGTCTGGAAAACTCATAAGGAATAATACTATTTTCTACTGACCTAAAAATCTATAATACACATAAATATACTTATATAGTTTAAAAGAAATTTTCTCCTCTGGGCTGACAATGTTGCATCTAAGAGCCCAAGACCACCAAATAAAAACCCTAACATAAAGCATGAGAATCCCTCCTTTGAATTTATCTGAGGATCAGAGGATAAAGGTCAGGCACTATTAGTAAAAACAGAAGTCATGCAATGTTAGCACATGCCCTTAATCCATCTGGATCTCTGTGTGTTCAAGGCCATACTAGGGAACAGAGCCAAGCATGGTGATACATGCCTTTAATCCCAGTATCAACCATAGAGACCTGGAGATCTATACAGACAGGTAGTGGCAAGGAAGTGATGTAGCTGGGCTAAGATAGCCAATGAGAGGGCAGAACAGCAAGGCAATAAAGGTACAGGTAAGACAGGAAGTAGCTCGCACTTTGGAAGCTCCGGCATTGTTGTGAGGTAAGGTTTGCTGGTGGCTGTACCGATTCCTCTGATCTCTGTCAGGTTTTCACCCCTCTTTCTGGTTCCATTTTTTTTTTTATTTAATAAGACTGCTTAGAAATTCTTATACACAACCACTTTCTTAAACTAGAATAGTCCCTAACTATACTCAATATCTGTTCATAAACCCACAGATATGTGTACTCTTCATTCTTCATCAATTAAACTTACCTTTGTAACAGATAGAGTCCATCACAGAAAACCAAAACCAATGAAAACATAGGATTTAGAATCCTACTCCTAATAGATACATCTGCAAAGCAACTCACATACCTAAGGCTCAGGGAACATTATGGAAGATAGGGCAGAATAATCACAAGAGTCAGAGGATTAGGGAGTTTTCTGTGAGACCATGTTTCCTAGTAACATCAAAAGCTTCACCCATAGTCTCACAACATGACTACCTAAACATGCGTTGAACAAGGACAAGAACAGACTTACTAAAGTTGATGGAGGAAAGAACTACAGACCACTAAATGATGAAAATGACAGAGATAGTCTTCCTGAGGAAAGAGCACGCTAACTGGTTATCCAATACTCTATGGTAGCTCTGGAAACGTAATACAGGTAACATTATACAGACTGAATGGGTTGTTTAGAAATATATGGGTATATTTACATTTATCATACATATATGTGCATATGCATGAAATAACAATTAATGAAAAGAATGGACATGAATTTGAAAGAGAACCAAGAAAGGTATACAGGAGGATTTAGAGTGAGGAAAGAGAAGGGGGTGGATTATATGATTATATTGTAGTCTCAGAAATAAAAAAATAAAACTATGAGGAAAACAGCAACAGCGACAGTATAGTATGTTGTAAAATATCAAGCCCCATGATTAGGGATTCAAGATAAACAGACATAACAATAAAAGAAGTAGTGGTATTTCAACAGGAATAAAATCCAGAAGGAAAAAAATAAATTAAAGGTAAAATTGACATTTGTTAGGATTCCACAATTATACAGGTGTGGAAGGATAAAGGCAAATAATAAAAAGGAGAAGATCTGAGAGAGAGTGAGAGAGAAAGATAGAGACAAAGATAAGAAATGATTTAATAATGAGGAGGAAAACACATGGATTGGGCATAAAAAGATACGTGGTGTATGCACAACAGAGTGATTACAGAAACATACAGTAATAAAATGCTTTGTCCAGCCTCGACGTGAGGGCTTTTGCCTTGTTTTCTTGTACCTTGTTTTGTCTTGTTTGTCTGTCATCTCTTGGAGACCTGCTCTTATCTGAAGAGGAAAAGTAGGGGGAGTGTATCTGGAGGAGAGGGGAGGTGGGGGACTAGGAAGAATAGAGGGAAGAGAAAGTGTGGTTGGGATATATTTTATGAGAGAAGAATCTCTGTTCAATAAAAAGAGAAAACAACAGCAGCAACAACAAAGTCAATAAAAGATAGTAAAGGAAAACTTCAGAATTACTTATGGAAAAGTCAATTTTTTTTTTATAAATGTCAAAGTGAAATAAAAGTAAAATCAATTTAAAAATACACAGCACCCCAAGCTGGGGCAGGATCAAGCCCCTCCTCACTGCATCAAGGCTGAATAAGGTATCCCACCATAAGGAATGGGCTCTAAAAAGCCAGTTTATATACCCAGGATACGTCCTGGTCCCACTGCCAGGCGCACCACAAACAGATCAAGCCACACAATTGTCACTCACATTCAGAGGTCATAGTGAGGTCCCATGCAGGGTCCCCAGTCTGTGAGCTCCCACTTGTTCTGCCAGCCTGTGTGGACTCCCCAAGGGAGGCCTTAGCCCCTGTGAGGAGTGGATGGAAGTTGGGATGGGGGAGAGAAGGGGGCAGAGCAGGAGAAGGGGAGGGAGAAGGAAATGAACTGTGGTTGATATGTAAAATGAAAAATAAATAAGAAACAACAACAAAAAAAATATACATCATCTGTTAGTATTCCTCTCATGGTGGAATGGGTTTTAAACTCTCAACCTGTGTCATATGTAGCAAACTGCATTGATCATGGAGATATTGATTATTACTATCGTTCAAACTTATTAAAGCTGATTTGTGATTATTCAGTGTCCCAGTGACCTGTACCAGATGATCTTCAGGATGGAGATCTGGCATAGATAGCCATGTGGAGTCAGTCCTTCAGTGTAATTCCCAATTCCTCTATATTTGCTCATCCATAGCAGGGACAGGATGCTCAGCTTTTGGCTCACAGTGTCACACTTGAGCTTACTGTTCACAGCTGCCTGTGATCTCTTATCTCTGCACTCCCAGTGGATCCAGACCTTGGTCCTTTGCCATACCATGCAGTCGGTGTCCCTCTAGCTAGCTGTTCCCACAGGGCCTGTGTGTGACTTGAGGTGTTTTACCACTTCCTTTGCAGCTCTCACTGGTGTCCACATGAGCTACGAGTGCAACTGACACTAGCTCACTGTTGCTCTCATTTGCTTCTTTGGGGAGGTCTTGCCTGGTCTATTTAATTTTAGGTCAAACTTCCTGTAAGAAATGAGATGATTGTTCTTATAGTGGCTGTTTTCACCAGTTTAGTGATACTAATGGGGCTTCCAATGCTCTATCCTCCTAGAAGTCCCAGGACTGATTTCTGGAGAGAATCTTGAGATAGAAATAGATTCCACAGAGAAATCATTGTACTACCCTGGATTTCTGCTATAGGTTTTGCTAACTCTGTATTTCCCAGAAGAGGAAAGTCAGATTACATGTGGTTTGTAGACATGAACATTGCTTTGGATTATGTGTTAAATTTATTTTATATCTTGGTTTCTGCAGCACACTGCCAGGCACATACTAGGCAGTCAATAAATATTCATGAGTTTAACTTGCCAGTTTCCAAGTTAACTTGGCATTAAGCAATTAACTTCTGTTGAAGGAAGCCTCCGTGTGAGAGAGGTTACTTAATTTTTATAATACAGCTTATCAGGGACTCAGTAGGTGTTCACTAGCTCTATTGTAATGATGGATGGTATCTATTTTTATGCAAGACTTGACTTTATGTAGCTATTTGTCAATTTTTTGATATACCTCTTTTGCATAAAATCTCCTAGGGTTTTGAGACTAAGGTTCTTATTGTTGTTAGATTATCCCCTTTAATACTATTGAGAAGTTTCAGAATGTTTATAACTCCATTGTACTTTCACAATCTGCTCATCTTCATAACAATACTATGAATAATTGATGGAAAATGTTAACATGTAATATAAAAACAGATACCAATAATTTTCCTTTAAAAAAGCTAATCATTCTTCTTTCTGGTTTAACACAGAGGTTGGAATTTTAGATATTGTTATTCCCAAAATAATACTGGCTAAAGGTTATAAATAAAGAGATAATTAATGGCTTGTAGGTAGTAAACAGAATGTGGGTATTTAGAGTTTGTAACATAAAACAATATATACTTTAAGTGTAATGACTTAAATAACAGCTCGAAAGTAATTGCTCTTATTTCCTTCTCTACGGAACCTACCACTGTTTTCTTACAAACGCTCTTGGGAGTTAAAACTTTCATTCTGGAACTCTCAAACATCTGAACCTCTTCTTATTATTGATCGCTCTAAATTTTTCCAGGTTGCTCTCTTCCCAGGACACTGAGTCTGAAGCAAGCAACAATGAGGAGAATCATTTAGAAGCTGAGCACATGCTTTTACAAGCTGAGCACATGCTTTTACTTCAGCATTTACTACATCTACACAGGTCACTCCCTATAGTACTAGTCTATTTACTGATTACTTATAGCATTGGATTATGTACCTACATATCATAGAAATTTAATGTACTTCAGTAAAATGTTCATAATAACTTAGCAGAAGAATATCATACTAACAGTTTGATTACTAATCTGTATTTAACTTTTAAAGAATTATGATCTTTTATTGATATCTCTAATATATAAAACACACTTTTCTAAGCTAAGCTAATTATAATCTCCAAGGATATTTTTTTGCCCATTTTCCTGACTCTACCTGGGTTTGTCAAGGTCAAATGTTACATTCACAGTTAGTTGATTTGGGAAAAAGAGAAATTTTGATAACTAGTATGTGTTATCTGCCCTCATATTTTGTGTTACTGAGTTGATTAGATGATAATAACTGAGTTCTAACAATGTAATTCACAAGATCATAGAGTTCCCCAAATCCTTTCTTTTCACACTAGTCACATCCTTTCTGCATGATTCATATTACTCCCATTTTAAACTATTGTGCATATACTTACCATGGAACAGACACTATTGAGATATGATGTACCTGTCTGGGAACAAAAGATAATATCTGTTTCTCTTGGTGCCTATGGTCCAGTGAAAATAAAGATTTAAACTAGTGATTCCAAATCTGATTAATAATGGTGAAACTGAAACAGGTCCTGCTTAGGAAATTGCCAAGACTCTGAAGGATTTTTGTCAATGTTTACACAGAAGGTAAGAATTCAAGAACTATTTGAGCAAATGGGATCTCAGTTACATCTGTAAGTATGGTTTAGTAAAGTCTTATGTCACATATATAAAAGGATAATAGGAGAATCCATGGTAATAAACAGATATGGAAAATATTAGCTTTTCTCTTTTTTTGTTACATTTTTAAGATACTGGTGGAAAATAAAATTATTTACAAGATAAAAACTAGTGAAACTGTAAACTATACGTTCATTAAGGAACTGTCAAAATATAGAGCTGATCACAGAGGAGGAATCTTCAATAGTTTCCTTGACTTAAATTGATGTCAAGGGATGTTGGCTGGTTTCAATCTTAGACAGAGTTAAATGGTCCAAGACTGATGTCTGACTGGATGTTCTATTGCTGAGGATTTGGCAAAAGATAGAACACAGGACACTCCCATTAAAATAAGTTTAAATGGGGACTGCTATTTGTTATTATTGTTTCAAAAATGTTAAATAACTAATTGGGAAGCAGAGGCAGGAGGATGGTGAGTTGGAAGAAAGCTTGAACTACACAGCAAAACACACACACACACACACACACACACACACACACACACACACACTACAAGAAAGCACAACAAAATCAATAATTAATTAAAAATTATATTAAATGAATAGGACAGATCTTCAATGACTTTTATGACATTAGAGACTTATGTATCATTTGATACTAAAATGTATTCATGTTTGATATTTAAGATTTATGAATAAAATCTTAAATAATCATTTACTGAACTACAACAGCATTTCATAAAGCCTTTCATGGAATTATGTTTATTATCAGACTCAAAAATCAAACAGCATTTAGGGTTTTTACAGTTGGTACAATTAGAGAGTTCATGTATTTGAAGATACCACATCTATAATATATTCTTAAGGCTTTCTCTTATCATTTCTTTCCTGGTTAGCTTTAAATCAGCCTTAAACTAGTCAGGGTCATTTGGGAAGAGGGAAATTCAACAGAGAATATGCTTCCACCTAGCCCTTCATTCTCAGTTTTTTGGGGTTTTTTTTTGTTTGTTTTCAGTATAAGAATCTTCTCTGCATTACTCAAATACAAATCTTCCCTCAGCTCATAGAAGAGAGGTTTTGGGGTATCTTTTGTATAAGATAGTCTTTCCTTCCTCCTTCCCCTACACTATACAATATCACAAGATTAACAAGTGGAGATGCTTATCAGATGTGAATTTGAAAGTCCAAATGGGTTGGAAAAACACAAAAATATATAATGATTTTAAATTTTCTTTTTTCAATTTGAGATTTTATTTATTGCTGTTATGTGCTTATACAATGTGCAAGTTTTACACTCCCATGTGGAGGTTAAAGGCTAGCTTTCTAGTGTATGTTCTCTCTTTCCATAGTAGCTTTAAGGATGCAGTTCGAGTGTAATGCTTATGCAGTCTCACTGAGCAATCTCACTGGCTCTTTATTTTCTTTTATATGAGTAAGTTGTGTTTTTCTGTGGCCTCTGACTCAGTTCCTGATTCCAGGACTTAAGTCCCTGTCTTGGCTTCATTCAATGGCTAGTAACCCAGGACATGTAAGCAGAAATAGACACTTCCATCCCCAAATTGCTTTTGGACAATGTTTTGTCATTAGAAGGCAGACTTAGACAATTTAGCTCAAGACAAGACATTTCTTGGGCAGCAACAAAACATGCTATAAAAAAATGGCATATGTGTGTTCTGTCTATGATTGTTTCCTTCATCAGATAGTTCATTTAAGAAAAAAGTAGATTTACATCTTACAAAATATATAGCTTTAGAAATATCTTTTGAGGAGAGGGCTGTAAAGATGACTCAGTTGTTGAGAGTGCTTACAACCCAAGTGTGAGGATCATAGCTAAGATCTCAGAACCCACATATAAAGTTGTGTATGTTCATGTGAACTCCTTAACCCCAACAGTAAGGAAAGCAGAGCCAGAAAAGAGGATCATTAGGGTCTGATGGCATCCAGTGAAGTTGAAAAAAACATGTAAAGGTCCAGGTTCAGGGAGACACCTTGCCTTAAAGACATAAGACAGAGGAGGAATAATCTTTGCCTATTCTGGCATCATGTACATTGTACACACATTTGCATACACATACACTTTTTATTTATCTGAAAAAAGTAGCTGCTACACATAATTTATTGCAGTGATGCATGAACAGATTCACTACGTTTAAGATGTGTTTAGTTTTCTCATTTGTGTCTTTCTATACTCCAGACTCGATGCAACTCTATACACAAGGCTAAGGATAGCAGGAAATTAGGATGAAATTCATAACAGTCATGGTGCTTTAATTGAGGAAAAGTGCTTCTGTTTTGAGACTATTTAAAAACTGTATTACTGTGTAAGAACAGAAATGGTAAAAGTGACATTTTAAATTATAGTTCTATAACCAATTTTGAAGATAAAACAGGCAGCATTACAGCTGACTGGGGTATAATAGGAAAAATATTACTGTAGATACATTAATTTAAAATGGAATTAGATTGTTATAAACTGGGAAAGAAAAGTAACATAGAAAATAGAAATCTTTCTTTTGCTCCACTCAACTGAGGATTACATGGCAATTTCAGATAAGAGGATTTCTTGGTTTATTCAACTGGAGGTCAATGTGGAGATGTCTTGCTTCTATTTTCTTCCCCCCACCCCTTCCGTATTGACTGAGACATGGCTAGCAGTCTAAATGGCTGCTTATTATAAAGAACCTTCCTATAGCATTTGTAGATATTGTCTTGCTTCTTTTCCTCAGCTCTGTCTATGTCCAAATAGCAGGTGCTCTGCTTTCTCCTACTCTTCTGTGAGTCAGCAGGCTGACTGGTTTTCAAAATATATGCTTCATCTTTTCATTATTAACTGGTGATTCTACTAAGAATAGTATTTCTTTTTTGGTTTTTCGAGACAGGGTCTCTCCGTGTAGCTTTGCGCCTTTCCTGGAACTCACTTGGTAGTCCAGGCTGGCCTCGAACTGACAGAGCTCCACCTGGCTCTGCCTCCTGAGTGCTGGGATTAAAGGCGTGCACCACCACCGCCTGGCTTTTTTTTTTTTTTTTTCCCCGAAGAATAGTATTTCTTGACCTGGTTCATACAATTTACACATTCTTCAGTTAATGTTCAATATCATATTTGTTGCTGCTTGTTCACTAGAGAGTAGAACATTGCAGGAAAAAAAAAATAAACCCTGCTAAAACTGAGAACCTTTAAAATGCTTAGTGAAAGAATATCCATGGCATGATAGGCAAAGAATGTAGAATTCTTCTATAGACCCATGCAATGTAAATGTGAAGTATAAAGATGAAAGTGATTCAAATTTCTTTAAAGGACAAAATACTAAGAAAAATGTATTGAATTCAAAAGACAGGTCCTTCCCTTTCTTTCCAAAATGCTCTTGTTCTCAAATCTTCATTCATCTTTCTAGATTAGTTTCATTCATAAAACTCTCACTATAATTTTCTTGAGTATTTCTTTCAAATGGCTTTTTTTCAAACAACAGAATTTTTTTATTTCTTAAAAATATATTCTTTTAAATTTTCTAAATATATACAATGCCAATTTCCTTTCTCCAAACATGGGGTCACTCCCAACATATTTGTCTCCTAATTTCACTCTTTTTGTTTGTTTGTTTTTTGTTTTTCATTTTTCAACATAGAATGTATCTGTGTAGGTTCATTCCCTGGGGAATGGACAACTTAGGAGTGGGCAATTCTGAAAATAAAACTGACTTTTTCTCTTGCAGCAGCATGAACTGCTCATAACTGCCTCAGCTAGGGGTGAGTCTTTGGGAGCCTCCTATTCATAATGGAATTTTAACTGAATTAGGTCTTTTTTTGCAGATTTTGTGTAGGTAACTACAACTGCTTTGACCTCATATGTACAATGAACAGCATTTTACAGCGCCCCTTTCCACTTACTGGCTTTTACAAACTATCTGTCCCTTTTCCTTGAGCCTTGGGTGGGGATTTTGATATACATTACCCATCTATGGCTCATCACTTATAATCCCTTACTTCAAGAATTTGGGGTGGGTTGAGGGGGGAAGGGCCAGGGGATGGGAGGAGGGAGGACAGGGGAATCTGTGGTTGATATGTAGAATGAATAGAAAATGTTTTAACAAAAAAAAAAAAAGAATTTGAACAGTGCTATGCCTCTGTATTAATTAGTACTCATTGCAATATGAAACTTCACAGAAAAGGTTGACATGACTACAAATCTATGGATATATATATATATATATATATATATATATATATATATATATATATATTTAGCAGGGTATTTGATAACATAAATATCAAGCAAAACAATATAGACTTACACTTAGGCCTATACCTTTCCTAGCCATGGAGTTTGACCATATTTATAGCCCCCAGGAATAAATTTCCTCTTGGGGACCAGACCTCATCAAATGACACAAGTTTCTGATCCTCAGCTTTAGCACACTGGAGTGCTAGATGCAGTGTATTTAATTTATTTCTTTAGTTGTGTATACTTGTATCCACTTGTATATTCATGGCAAGGACTGTGCTGCATTCATAGTGTGGCTTGGAATACATACACAGAATTTAGTGCATATTTTTATTATTATTTGTTTTATGTATACAAGTGTTTTGCTCTCACATATGTCTTTGTATCGCATTCATGCATGTTGCCCCATAGAAAACTGAAATAGAATCAATTCCTTGGAAACTGGAGTTACAGACTGTGATTAGCCACCACACAGGTGCTAGAAATTATGCCAGGTTCATCTGTAAGAGTAACTAGTACTAATCGTCACTGTGTCATTCCCACAGCCCCTTAAAGATTTAAAACTTTCATTTAAAACATTCAACTCTGTTGAATGCATTTCTACAACTAAACACTGTTTTAAAATGTTTAAATGATGAACCTTGAATTTATGAGGATAGTGATGACTACATCTGGAATCAACTAAAATTCATGCAGATGGCACACTTCTGAGGGATTTAATTGATTGAATTTTTTGAAGTGGAAAGGCCTACCTTAATAAATCTGAGCCATAACTCATGGTTGCAGACCACATTTTTAAAAAACACGGAAAAAGGAAGCTTTTCTATTTTTCTTGCTTGTTTGCCCTTTGGCAAGTTCAACTATCCTGTTGCTGATGTATTCCTTTACTGCTGTTGGAATCTACTTCTTTGGTTTATAATATAGGCCAAAAGACTGGAAGTTCTAGGACTTTCTGGGACCAAAACATCAAATTCAGACTTCTGAGACTTCCAGTACCATGAACTGAGCAACTACTAGATTTCTGGCTTTCCCCTTATGATACAGGCATTATTCATTGTACCCCCTATATAACAGCTTGTAAGTTACTCTATTAATCATCTCTCTCTCTCTCTCTCTCTCTCTCTCTCTCTCTCTCTCTCTCTCTCTCTCTCTCTCTCGCTCTCTCTCTCTCTCTCTGTGTGTGTGTGTGTGTGTGTGTGTGTGTACGTATATAGTACACACACACACACACACACACACACACACACACACACACATATATATATATTCATTCTATCAATTATTTTCCTTTAGAGAATGCTGCTTGTTTTGCCAGGAGTGATTCTAGAGAAATAGTTATAAAGATGAATTTTTAAAGTATCTAGCACAGGTTTTGTAATTCTCAGACACCTAAAGTTATTGAAGACTCTTCTAGTAGCATGGAGAGAACCAAATGTCTGTGATGAAAACTATTTTAATGAACTTGATGAAATAAATGGATTGATGATTCTGAGTGAACTGCTGTGAAGAACAAAGAATGTGATTCTCTATGTAAAACGTTGACAATTTGTGGGAAACTAAATGTTATCTGGTTACTTCTAACATCTCTGAATGAACTGACAAGGGAAAAGAATGAAATCCATGACAAATTAACCAACTTCTAGCATCTCAGAATACAGTGATGAAGGAAAAGAATGAACTCAGCAATACAATTGAATAGCTCCAAAAATTCATGTGAAAGTCTAGAGGTTTCTAATTGTGCCATGAAATAGAAACTTCTTTCTAGCAGCCTTCGAGATCAATTTGCAGAAATTCAAACTGAAGCCCTCATTATAATATTAGCTGTTTAGTGGAAACACATGAACTATGAACCAATAGCTGAGGAGCCCCCATGGAACTGGATCAGGCCCTCTGAATAAGTAAGACAGTGGATTATCTTGAACTATTTAGGAGGTCCCCAGGCAGTAGGACCAGGACCTATCCTTAGTGCATGAGCTGACTTTTTAGAACCTAGGGCCTATGCTGGGACACTTTGCTCAGCCTGGGTGAAGGGAGGAGGGGACTGGACCTGCCTTGACTGAATCTACCAGGCTGAGCTGAATCCCCAGGGGAGTCCTTGCCTTGGAGGAAGTGGGAATGGGGGGTGGATTGGGGGAGAGATGCTAGGCAACTCAATACTGATATCTCTGGAAATCCACCAATCTAGACATGTAAGGATTCTCAATGCTAAAAAGCCTCCTAGAGGGGAGATAAAGAATTTTCCCTGAGGAGGTATGCTATACCACTAAAGAATTTAATGAGTTTGCTACTGCCCTGAAGCACAGGCCCATGAAAATATATGGAAATAAATTTTTAGACTTTGGAATAATTGTTTCAGGAACATAACATTGGATTAGGTTGACTTTATCAATATAAGCCCACAGAATGGAGAGTCTAGGTTTAATATTGAGGCTAGGGCATCTTAAAAGGCATAAAACATTTGTTTTATTGGTTGGCTGAAGCGTTTGCCAAAAATTGACCTTCTGAAAAGGAGCAGGAGATTTCTGATGTCTCCTGGCTTAGTGTTGATGAACGGATTTTAAAACCCAGGGAAACTGCAATGTGTAAAAACCTAATCTTCCACAATGGGAAGGTCCACAAGACATGGCCTTCACTAATCCTGTAAGAGGAAAAATGGAGAGAAGGACACCAACACATTTGAAGAGCTTCATTGTGTCAGAACTTGGGGTTGAAGATGCTGCTGCTCCACTGGATGGATTAAACATGCTGTGTTTAATGGTGCCCAGAAGTAACTGAGGCCAGGTGGTAGCACTGAATCACTAAAGGAAAGTTGAGTATAATCACATTAATGAGCAGCACAGGCAAACCAACACCCACCCACAATGGCCTAAATCTCAGTGGGCAACCCAAGTAAAGCAATGTCTACTACAGTCTGACCCATAATGGACAGCATAAGCAAAATGACTTTTATGATGGCCTAACTCAAGTGAACCTTTGGTACTGGCTATTCAATCATAGTGTTTCTGGCAATGAGATAGACAATAATCTTACTATGTTTTTGCTCAAACTATATAGGAGAAACACCCTGGAACAAATAAAAGAAAAGCTGCATTGGATTGTAGCAATAGGGAATGTAAGTCTGTGAACCAACTTCCAGAACCAGTTTGCAAACCCAGAACTCCTTTAAGGAAGGGAAGGCCAGGTTCCCCTGAAGAATGATCTTGCTGAAAAACCTAAGATTTTTACCATTAGATTTTCTCCCATCCTTCCCTAGAAGGACGTATAGACTTTCATAAGAGTAAATTACACCCCGAGGAAAATGAAACAACCAGACTTCTTTGGTCTATTAAATACTTCTTATAAATTGATATAATTCCAAGACACCCAAAAAAGCATTGTGGCCCTCCAGTTGAAGTAGGAACTTACAGAAGTAGTGTGAAGAATAAAATTTTGGTTGCTTGAATCCCAACTCATAGCAGGTCCAGTAAGCCCCTGAATTCATCCTGTGGTTATTTCCCCACTTCCAGAATGTATAATTGGGATAGATATGCTTAGAAGTTGCCAGAATTCCCACAGTAGTTCCCTGACCTGTACTGTGAGGGCTTCTGTGGATGGAAAGTTCAAATGGAGCTATTGGAGTTGCTGCTACCAGGGAAAATAGTGAACCAAACCAATATCATATCCCTGGAAGGGCAGAAGTATTGCTATCATTAAGGACTTCAAGATTCAGAGAAAGACTACAGCACTAGATTGGAAGTGCTGAAACATCCAGTTTTTTGGACTTAACAACTATCATATACTTGGTCTTTTCTTCATGAGACAACCATTGTTGAATTACCTGGGCCACAGGCTGTAAAATGCTCAAATAAGCCAATAATTAAATATACATATATATTTATAATATACATTCATATATTCTTCCTATCAGCTCTGTTCCTTTTGATAACTCTAATACAAAGGTCTTGAAAAAACAACTGTTTTCTTTAGTTTTGTTTGAGAGATTTTCTAAGAAATCATTAGAAATTGGGTTTATGTCACATTGTTCCTATAAGAGCAGTACTTGGGCAACACACACAAAATTTATATGAAAAGTTTTACTTATAAAATAATGAATTATAATATGTATATATTAAACACAATTTTTAATATTTAATCTGTTAGTTTGAAGTTTGTATCCAGGACTTTATAGGACATATTGGCCATCTGGCTGTATGTTGGTGGTCACTGTCACCAAAACCCACAGAAGCTGTTCTTTTATTCTAGTGGTTATTTGTACTACAAAAATTATTATAGTTAAAGTTGTTTCACATATTTTATAATAGTATACATAAGAATGTAGACTATAAATAAAGAGTCCTATTACATTTGATAAATAAATATTGGACAACTCAGCAATTGTATTAGATACAGTTAAGTCATGACCAAGGTACATAGCTATTCTACAATTGCTAATTTTTCAAGGTTATTCCTGGGGAGTGGTTATTTTTGCTTGTTTGTTTTGTTTTGTATTTTCTTTTATTAGACTTATTGACTGGACTTGGACCTGCAGTCAGTGTTGAGGCTCTCTATGTGTGCTGGGACATAAATTCTGGTCCTCTGGAAGAGCAGCATGTGGAGCCCGTCTAGATCATGAGCTCTTTGAGCCTCTCTGCAGTCTATTCAGTTCATTCGCAAGCGTGATGATGGCTCACATGATAAGATTTTCTGCTGCGAGTAGATGGCTTCAAGCAGGTCAGAAAATGACTTGAGAAAGCAAGATAAGCAGGCTAGCTGGGAACATTTTTTATTTGATTACAAACTGGTCATTTTTCACATAGTTTGAACTATCTTCAGGTGTCAAATGAGAGTACTTGAAATTTTTTATATTTTTTTTTCTAGCCCTAAAATAGGAAAGATGTTTATTATTTTTATTATCAGCCTTTGAAAGGCTTAAAATGAGTTAGTTTGAACTGGTATATATAAATAATATTAAAATAAAATTGTACTTTATATATGTATTATATTTATATATGGACTCAATGTAATTGTGCTAAATTCATGCTATTGTCAATCAGTACAGATGTGGGGCAAGAAAGAAGAGAGGTAAAAGATTGTAGCTAACATCAAAACCAGATTTGACTTTAATTCATAAATGTTTCCCATGTTATACTGAAATGATTTTCACAAGTTTAGGGTGGCTGGCTTTTCAGTAAGCAATCCAAAGACTTAGAAAGCTTGTATTTTAGATCAACAACCCACAACTAGCCTTAATACAACCAAGTGATAAAAGTCAGTAATTCAGGCCAGGTGGTGGTGGTGAACACCTTTAATTTCAGCACACAGAAGGCAGAGGCTGGTGGATCTCAATGAGTTAGAGGCCAGCCTGGGCTACAGAGTAAGTTCCAGGATGGGCTCCAAAGCTACACAGAGAAACCCTGTCTTGAAAAACCAAAAAAAAAAAAAAAAAAAGTCAGTGATTCTTTTTTATATTTTCCACCATTGAGAAAAATTAGATATGAGGCAAGTCCATTTAGTCTCTATGTAAAAAAATCAGAGAGCACATTACAAAAGATAGTTAAAGGACTTACGCAGTCACTGATTGGTCTGAGAGCACTGAGCACTGCCAATGCTATGGTACAGCTTTTCTCTTCCAGGCCTTGAATTATATTAACATTTAAGCATTTATACTTATTAGCATTTTTCCATCACATTTTATGTTACAGAATAATTATGCTAAATTGCTGCAATGTTGTATGTGATTATAAATTTCATCCGAGTTCTAATGTGTAACAAGCACAACAAGCATAAAAACTGAGGGAACTCAGCAGGTCTAAAATTAGAACTTTTCCCTTTTATGTTTGTCCCCCAAAGTATGATTACAGAAAAGGAACCAAATCCAACTGCAAATTTTCTATTGGTATTGAGTAGGTATATATGACTCCTTCTGCTTTTATAAAGGTCGTTAATTTTTTTAATTCTTAGGGGGAAAATTGCCTTAAGAGATATCATTTCATTGAAAATAAATTCTACTCATAGTCATAATTTGATATTTAATTAGCTACCAAATAGATGGATTCAGATTGATACAGCACAACATTTTTTCTTGGTATTACATTAGCTGCCCTTCAAATTCATTTTCAACACAAGAAACAAATGTCATTCATTCATTTTCATTCTAAATTAAAGTGTTTATTGTTCTGTGGAAAATTTAATGAATTTATAGGTGCTATAAATTTCATAAACTTCTAAGTATTTTGAGAAAACATTTTACATAATTACATATGTATGTGTATATATATGTGCATATATGTTTGTGGATGCAAATAATTTTTATTATAATTTTGGAAAATTATTTCCATTCCTGTAATTCTCAATATTGCATAAAACTATCAATAGGGGAGTTACTTTTTATATTTTGGAATCAGATATGAATATGAGATAAGTTAGAAGATGTAATGACTTAGAAAATACATAGTCTGCCAAGAATTTGCAAAGTTAAAGTCGTTTTAGCCAAGTGACTGTCTTTACGCTTTTGAAGGGGGAGGTGGTGCCTCTTTCCATGATAGCGAGATTTCCAGTGTGTTAGGTAGTTGTTTCCTCATATATGTATTTTAGATATGTTAGGAAACAATTGTTTTCACTTTCAGAATTATTATTGTATGTTTTATAAACAGCCTATCTATTGTTAGAATTGATTCACACGATGAATGACTTCTTTATTGGTATAAAACAATGAAGTTATTAATACAAATATTTTAATGTTTTATTATTTTAGAATGAATTTTTATTCATAGAAGACTACAAATGCAACAGTTTTCAAAAATAATACTCATATAATGGACCTATTTGAAAAATTAATACTTTGTTAATGCTGACATTTATTTTTCTGGTTCAAATAGATGTTTTTCAAAGGCTTTCAAAATCCTTATATAGGTGTCTAAGACCACTCTGTTTACCTTCCTTCTGTGATGAATGGTATGGCTTCTGTGTGATTATATATGAATTATTGGTACTGTATCTGCTTCATGTTCTATAATTAATTAAATCACTTTATGTTGACATGTTTTAATGCCAAGAGAAGACAAACAAGGACATTAAAATAAGAGAATGTAAGAAATCTAGCATTTTTTTTTTTTTTTTTTTTTTTGGTTTTTCGAGACAGGGTTTCTCTGTGTAGCTTTGTGCCTTTTCCTGGAACTCACTTGGTAGCCCAGGCTGGCCTCGAACTCACAGAGATCCGCCTGGCTCTGCCTCCCGAGTGCTGGGATTAAAGGCGTGCGCCACCACCGCCCGGCCTGAAATCTAGCATATTTAATAATAATTTACTTCAAAGAGTTTTTATTTTCTCAGAGAAACAGAATTTCCGTTGCAACATTCACAGGACTTTCATATTCGTTATGTTGTTTGACTTTCAGTAAATCTCAGTGGAGTGGATATTGCCATGATTTTGTAAATGAGAAACCAAGCTTTAGAGGACTTAACTATCATTTTGAACATACGGATTTAAATATTCATCCTTGCAACAGGTTTTCTTTTTACTTTTTTTTTTTTAACTCACCATATGTTAGACATGCTGTAAGCATTAAGTATGCTGATACAAACAAACGTAAAGTCCCTGACACAAGAGAGTTTGCATCTTAGTCAGGAAGTCAGGCAGTAAGCAAAGGCTTACAGAAAGACCCAGTGTCAAGTGTTGGTTTGGAAACAATGAAAGAAGGAGGGAAGGCGGGAAGCGAACCTAGGAGTGAGAATAGAGTATTATGTGTGGGCAGACTATTGTTTCTGATAGGATAGATGCAGAAGCCTTCCGACCAAAGTGGGAACAATGACACCTATTAACATGATAAATCTATCTATGTGACACAGATGCAGGGTGGATAGCCCTGGTGCTATACTTGGGGTCTGAAATGCCCCACAGCACTTGATGGGATTAAAACAGTGTAAATTTTAAAAGGTTGAGCTTGGTGGGAAGCATTGTGAGCATATCCCTGTACATCTTAGCTTTCCGCTGAAATGAGCACCTGACTGCCGTTCACTTCCATCATGATACATTGTTTTGCCATCAACCCCCAAATATGGAAGCCAACAGACCACGAATGAAACCGCTGCAGCTGTGAGCCAAGGTAAAATGTCTTTGTTTAAGTGATGATAACCACATACCATTTGTCACAGTAATGGAAACATGACCAACACCTGGAAAAAGGAAACAAAGGCAAAACATCAGACCTTAGGTGAATATTCAGCATGCTGTGGCCACCTTACAGTCTTGGCTGTAGCAATGATTCTAGTGCTTATTTCAAAAGACATGGGGTGCCTGGGGAGACAGTTTAGCAATTCAATACTGTGGATCTGACTATTGTTTGAAAAATCTCTATGGTTAGTTGCAAGGAGATATAGATCTAAATGGTGTGCCCACCTCCTCACTAATTCATAGTAGACATGAAAAGGTGGGATTTCAGTAGTGATGAATAAACAGTTGAGTAATTTTCAAATTGTTCTAGATGGAGGAAGCAATAAATCACTCTAGATGTTGACTAAGTCTGTATACATGTATGTTTGTATATCATGTCCCATTTATTGGCTATTGTATTTCCCTACAACAATGGTTATTGATTGCTAACTCTCAATAAGTATACATAGAAAGATGAAGAAAATCTGTTAAGATAGGTTCATTATCCTTTCAAATATTTCATATAACTTCTCCTAAACTCTTTGCTCTATTTCTCCATATTGCTTTATGTCCCATTAGACTATAGCAACTACTACTAGGAAGTGAAAGCAGAGGCTACATGGCGAGCCAACACCTGCAGCTTCCACCCGAAATCAAACATTATTCATGACATGTTTTCCATTAAAGATATTTTTCTGTATTTTTCAGTGAACTTCAGAAATAGTACATACTGATTTAACATATCATATAGTTGGAAGGTTAAAAAGTAAATATAAAATAAAGGTTTCAGAAGTCATGTTTTTATTTAAGACTAAAATTTGCCAGCACATGCAAATTACAATTTTTTGTGTAATTCCATGAATGAAAAATGCATTTCACTTAATAAATACTTTTGAATCTTCCCCAGTTATTTCCAATTTCATTCTTTTCACTTCTGAGGCCATAAAATTGGTCACCATAAAATACTCAGATATCATAGCATTATGTATCCTTATGCCATAATACTACCCCATAAATCTATTAAGCAATGACACATTTTAGGATCAGCATAATTGTTAAAGTACTCTTGAATAAATTATTTCTGAAAAGTAAGTTAGTGCCAAATGAATTATATGTATAAGAGCTAAGAGATCCACGGCTAGGCCCCGGGTGGAGCTCCGGGAGTCCAATTAGCGAGAATGAGGAGGGTTTATATGAGCGAGAATTGTTGAGACCAAGGTTGGATAAAGCACAGGAACAAATAGCCAAAGGAATGGAAACACATGAACTATGAACCAATGGCTGAGGGGCCCCCAACTGGATCAGGCCCTCTGAATGGGTGAGACAGTTGATTAGATGATCTGTTTGGGAGGCATCCAGGCAGTGGGACCGGGTCCTGTGCTCATTGCATGATTTGGCTGTTTGAAACCTGGGGCCTATGCAGGGTCGCTTGGCTCGGCCTGGGAGGAGGGGACTAGACCTACCTGGACTGAGTCTACCTGGTTGATCTCAGTCCTCAGGGGAGGCTTTGCCCTGGAAGAAGTGGGAATGGAGGTGGGTTGGGGGGAAGGTGAGGGGGGCGGGAGCGGGAAGAACAAGGGAATCCGTGGCTGATATGTAGAACTGAATTGTATTGTAAAATAAAATAAAGAAAAAAAATTTAACTATAAATAGTTTGATAGTTTCTAAAATTTTACATTATGCATTTAAATTTCAAAAGCATTTAATATTTCCACATGTTCCTACCTCAAACATTTTGCTTTAATACAGTCTGAAGACACAAAAGCTCCATTATGCATTTGAGATTTGGGAAAGTGACAATGTAAGCTTAGTGTTACTGTAACCTCACCTAAACTTTTCATATAAATAATTTGTCCCTTTTGTTTAATACTTTATATATTTAAACCATGCTGGGAATTATAATCTTACATGTACTTACATTTACGTGAAATGGGTTTATTAAATGAATGCATCATAAGAAAGGGCTGAATAAAGTCGGACAACCACATGATAAAACAATACACAAGAAAGTACTGTATGGAGGCTACTGGATAAAATTAGAACTAAGAAAATAAAAAATCCCACTACAATTTTGATGAACTTTTTCATGTCTGAACTCTCACCTGAAGAGTCAGGAAGGGTTTGCATTGTGGTCGGCTTTTTCCTCCATGATTGCCATGTTAGAGTAGAAAATACCTTGGCCTAGTAGCCATGGCAACTATTTCAAACAAAGCAACAGTGAGAGCTAGACCTCTGGTATGGAAGTCACCAGAAGATAGAAAAGCAGAGGTTCACAGGTCTTTCATATGGGACTCCAACTATTACTTTCTCCTTCTCTTTCCACATGCAAGTGATCTTGGGAGATTCTAGAACGGATAGGAAATAAAACATTAACTGAAGATGGGTCTCCATGGTGCAGTTTCTTTGAAGTCATCAGCTATGATAGCTGAATTGATGACAGCCTGAATTTGTGACTATTCAGCTGTTTGGGGGTCACCCATGGTCCTGCAGTATCCCCTCCCCCATGTTCTATAAGCAAGCACCATAGACTCCATTGGTTCTTAAGACTGGACTTCGATTGAATCATTCCTCCTGTCTGTTATTGATGTGCTGTCTGTGGTGAATAGATGTTTGCTCATGTCTCCCCAGGAGAAATTAATCCAGAAGTTTGTAGTGACAGTCATCCCCAAGGTTATAAGAAGCCTTGAGCCTGTATTATAAGATCTGCAAAGACTGTGAAGGCAGGGGAGTCTCCAAAACTAGATGACAAGAGCTTCATTAACAGACATTGAAAAACTGTATTCCCTGTCTGCTTTGCCCTGCTGTCTTCATTTATGGCACTGGTTCCAGCAATTCAGTCTGAACCATGAGGGCTTGAGATAGTGAAGGTCACAGTGATTGCTTTTTGACATTCTGAATTCTTTTCTTATGGGGTTGATCTGAAACATTTTTAATCCTTTGATCAAGCAATTTTGGGATGACTAGCATGATAACCATGCCCCTTTTCCCCTAAGGGATGAACACAAAGAAGGATACTAATTATAAAATAAAGGAAGATATGCTCAAAAGAAAAGGAGAGGGACATGATGCCATTCAACAGTTTTACTCTCACGGTCTGAAAACACATACTGTTTATAGACTGTTAATTGAATCAAGGTTTAACTGTCCTTGCTCTTGGATTAGAAAAAGAAATCACAAAGAATTGAAGAAGACCGAGTGTTTTGAAATTAAACAATTTATTACGTAAAAATAAATGAGCACAAGAAAGAAGACACATAAAGGGTTTATTGTCTCTCACGTTTCCTGGTGTGATGCTCACCATCTGAATATTTCATTTTAAAGCCAGTACAGGTAAACCTCTTTTTAATATTCTATTGGTATCCCAACATGCTTATGTTTACAATGCAATCCTTAACTAAAATACATTCAGCACTTGTTGTGTTTCTGCTTAGAATTCTTCTTTTTAGCCCACGATAAAGGGAGCCATTGTCTATAGCCACAAGTGAAGTCCAAGAATGCTCCTCTGCATTTTGACTAGAATAAACAGAACATGAGAAGTACAAATTACTTCTAAGGATCACTGAGATGGTTTTATCAAAGAGATTGTTACAGCCGCTATAGAAGGACCAAAGACTGCACAGCCACCCAACACTTGCAGGATCTAAGCAGGTCACTGTCAGTGAATACATCCCCATGAAAATAACCATTGTGAGTGCTGTAGCAACACAGCACATGATACGATCAGCAGTGAAGATGATAAATTTGGATTGCTATGCCTTTTCAGAATATTTGTAAAGTGGTCTATTTCATTCTTACAGTGTCTAGTTTGCCTCAATGTAATCAAAAAATATCCTTACTAGTGGAAACAAATGCAAAATCAAAGCAATTATTTGCCAAAAATCACAGAAACTACTGAAGAAAGCTTTAAAAGGTAACACATACAATCACAAAGGAAAGATGATATCATTACAGAAGAAAATGCCTGCCATACTGTCTATTATTTCCCCTTTAAGGGACATTCTGTATTTCATTTAGTTGTAGCATGTGATTCTTTTTACTCTATACATTTGTCCTAATTACATATATAAAATGTGATGCATAAATACTTGGATTTGAGTAGGACAGTAGCTCTTTTTTTTTTGTAGCACATAACAGGAGAATAATTTATTACTGATATGTCTTGGGGATCTTCCATTCATTCTCCTAAATAAGAATTGGAAATGTGTTTGAAAATCATTGTCTTGGGTGAAGTTCCTGTTCTGAAAGCAAATCCCTATAAATCAAAGTCAATGATTGTTTTTCTTATGTTCTGAGTGAGTTAAGAACAGCATTACAGTGTTTAATTGTCCTGCCCATGAAAAATGGTGCTTAAGAAGTGCTGTCTAAAATTTTCTTCAAATTAATTAGATACTGGGTGAAAAATTTTAATGATAACATTATAATAACAGGTACAACCCCTGCTGGGGGAAGCAGAAATCATTAACATTGTACATCTGTGAATCTGTGAACAGGCTGCCAGGCCAAAAGTTGTGATATTTGTCAGGGCAAACAATATTGTCATGCTAACGCCACAGCATGCTTAAAGAGTAGTCACACGGCATCCATCCAACCTATTTTCACAGGGAATCTTTTTTTCCCCCTTCTTCATGTCCTGGAGAGATCTTAGATATCAATATTTTTTACATGAAAATATATACTTCTCTTCTAATACATCCCAGAAACAGATTTTCCACTTTCCACTCCTTCCAACTCCCCATCTCCTCCAGGTTCACTTTCCCTGCATCTACCTTCAGAAAAGTGCAGGTCTCCAAGAGATAACAACCAATCCCGACCAAAAAAAAAAAAGATATGGTAAGACAAGGTAAATGCCCTCATATTGAGACTGGACAAGGCAACCCAATAGGAGGAAAAGAGTCTCAAGAGCAGGCAAAAGAGTCATAGACACATTCATTCCCACTGTTATGAGTCCCATAAAACACCAACCTAATAGCCATAACATATATGCAGAGGACCTGGTGCAAACCCATGCACTTGTTTCTTCTATCTCTGTAAGTCCATGAGAGCCTTGCTTAGTTGATTTAGTGAGCTGTCTTCTCCTTGTCTTCCTTCTCCTCTGACTCTGACAATCGTTCCTATTATTAATGAGAATATATGTAAATTCTTTAACCATTAGATGTTACACTGTACTTTATGAATCTTAAACAGCATAATATCTAATCATGCATGGGTTTCATGAGTGATTGGTATTAATTTTGACATTAATGCTACGGAAAGGTTAGGTGTTAGTCATGACATCATCAGCACAGTACATTTGTGCTGTGTATACAATTTGAATGTATAAATCCACCGATTTGAACAATATTTGGAGTGCAGATATATCCAAGGAAATAAGATTATACATGGCTTTGACAATGATGTTCTGTCAGGAAGGAGTATATATGCTTCCCTAACACAAACCTACCAGTGCTTATCAATTGATGGGTAGAGAATTCAGAGCAAAAGAAAAAGACCACACTTAAGGCACATTCCTGCGTTGATGACATGAACTTTGAGAACATCAGTTGAATCATAAGAATTTTAAACACATATTTTTATGAATATCTCACATTTCAAACTAATCCATACAATGTGCATATCTACTTATAAATGCCTCGTTAATTCTTATTCAACAGCCTTCTCTGTCTAATTTTATGGGAGAAAGAAACAATGGCAGATTTAGTCATCAAAACACAATTTCTTATATGAATGCAGGTGCAGACAAATGAAGAAAAATACAGATTCTCTGTGCAAAAAGAAATACATTAACAAGATACTAAGGACTGTATGTTCCAGAACTTCAGATAATAAAGAACTAGTACATACCTTTCCAGTTAGATTTTAATTAAAACCTGACAATGTATTTTTCTGTAGGAAAGCTTATCTCACTATTATTCTTGGAGTTTTGTTGTTTTGAAGCTATCAAAGCACATTCTGACATTCATCTTTGCTCCTGATGTTTACGTCTAGGGCATGACATGATATAATTCTGTAACTTCATGTAATAGGATGTAAATCAGTAGATATATGATAGAACAAAAAAGGTAACAAGGGACTCCTGGCCTTAATTAAGCCAGAAACAGCTTGCAGGCAAAAATATATACATAAAACATAACTCTACACAGCACACATAAAAACATCTGCGTTCTGGTCTACTTTTAAGCCAGTTGGGAAATTGATTTCTTTAGCTGAATAATTTTCTCTGTGTTACCAATGACTTTCAGGTGTTTGTGAATTTCCTAATTCCCACCATCTCTTCCCATCTGTGTACCGATCCTTCAGAATCCACATGTTCTACAGATATGCTTGGTTCATGATGACCAACATTAGCATGGGCTTTTCAGAGAGGACCAAGTGAATTCTGAATCTGGGCCTCCTAGTTGTGAGCTGTGAGATTTTTGAATGATTTTCTTATTCTAAGATTTTCTATTTACATCTACAAAATGTGGAATATTGTAATGATATCTATCTCCATATCATTGTCTTAAATGAGGCAGAGCCACAAAGACACATAGCACACTCTCCTGCTCATAGTAAGCAGATGTTGCTTAGCTGATATTGGTACACAAAGTGGGGGGCTATAAGCTTTTTCTTTAAATTTAATCTACAAGATAATCATGGATACCTGGGAGAAGTCCTACTATTGCTTAATTATTGATTGCAAGTTGTTTCTGGAGCAGAATGATAAGAGAACATGACAACAATGCATTCTGGATGGTTTACGGTAAACATTAATGTGAAGGATAAAAGCACACATGTGTTTGTTTAGAGTTTTGGCTGACATTAACATCTTGTATGTATGAGTTTTATGAATCAGTAATAATATATAGATACTTTTATTAATTATTGATGAGGAAAAGTTGCCTTTATGTCTTTTATTTTGATTTTACTATTTAATGTAAGAACTTGTATGGAATATCTGCAAGATTTAACTCAATTCCAGGGGTGAAATCACTAATTTTGGCAATGATTCCTTTGATATAATCCTCCAAACATAGGTCACAAAACAAAAAAAAAAAAATAGACAGGTGTAATTATATAAAACCAAAAGATTTTTTTTTGCATTGCCAAGGAAGCAAAAGAATACAAGAATAAGTTATAGAATAAAATAAATATTTTAAAATAATACATATAAGGGCTTAATTTCTAAAAAGTAAAAAGAACTCCTACAAATCAATATCAAAATGTAAAGCAAAATGAACTAAGAAATATTATAGTCTCTTTTAAAAATGCATAAAAATCTACAAATAGACATTTCTCTAAAGAAAACTTGCAAATGGCTCACAGACATCTGTCAGTGTTGAGCATCCCTTGTCATCAAAGAACTGATTGAAGTTACAGTGGAGCATCGCCACACATGTGCTAGGATGACTGCAAACTCCAAAGAAAAGCAAAGAAGTGATGCCAAAACGGACAGAAGCAGAAAGCACAGTATGGTCTGGGCATGGGTGTAAAATATTCCTGACTCTGGAAAAATGGTGTGGAGAGTCCTCAACTAGGGTATAAATGCCATCTGATCCAGTAAGCCTGCTTTTGGGTCTAAAGTCAAAATGTCTGGAATCAGTATTTGAGACACTGTAGTGTCATTTTGATTGCAGTGTTATGTACAGTAGTCCCACTGGAAAGCAGCCTAACTGCTCCCACATGAACTGGAGGGGAGAAGGGTGATAGTTACATAGAGTGGCTTGCAGTCTTTAAAAAGAAGGGAAGCATGTTATTTGTGATAGCATGGATCCATCTGAACAGCAGTGAAAGAAGTCAGTCAGGAAATAACAAACATTTATGTGATGTCTCGGAAAACCAGACCCAGAGTCACAAGAGCAGGGTATGTTCTGCAGTATCTGCATGATGGAGAAAGGGATTCCCATTCAGGAGAAATGAGGCTCCAATCACATTATTAAGATGATGAGAGATGTGTGCAGCATGGTGACGACAGTCCACAGTAGGGTGTGGTGAAATGAAAATGTGCTAAGTGTCCAAGTCTGTACATTTTGTTATAGTAGTTACAGAAAAATAATGCTCCATAGAATCAGCTTTGTATATTGGGTGTTATGCTAATAACATTTTTTTGTCACAGTGACCAAACTATCTGAAAATACAACTTAAAAGAGAAAAAATGCAAAAAAAAAAAGAAAAGAAAATGGGCTAAGAAGATCAGTGTACACTATTCTTATGAAACACAAATCAAGAATGAAAGCACAACCACACAGGGTCAGGAGAGAATTTTAGAGGTGAGGGGAAGTCTTATTATCTTTACTGTAGTGATAGTTTCAAGAGTGTATGTTTTTATACAAACTCATGAAATTCTGCACAGCAAATATGTCCTGTTTTTATGACTAACATTCAGTTTACAGTAAATATAGATAAAATATAGTTTAAAAGTAAATACAGATCAAAATACATTTTTGGACACTTGAATTTAGTAGTTGTAAGAGTATGTTGTCAAGTCAAATATTTGGAATTCAAAGTATATCTTCACATTTCCTGACCAAATATTTGTAGATAAGGTGTGTAACCTCTTTGTACCTTCCTGAAAATGAGAACAGTGATAATATCCCCTTTAATGCATTGTTTTATAGTTTGCAAGTGATCATATGCAAATCACTTAGCTTGTGCTTAGAGTATTCTAAGTATTCACAATTCAGACAGATTTGTTGGATAGTCATGTGGAGAATTCAGGATAATATAAAAGTCATGTTGAAAATGTATCTGAGCACATAGTCTTTTGTAGGCTGACCAGCAAATAGATATAGAGACATTCACATTAGTGATCAAGAATGAAGGGCTGTGAAACAATGCAAAAAGGCCAGATGTGGCCAGATGTGAGAATGGGGAAATAGGCAAAAGCAGATTAATCTGATATTTTAATGTAGCTAGAATTTTAATATATATAAGGGGTTTAGCTTTCAGTATAAGTTCAGGGGATTGTAGCTAATGTGTTTTATGCATAGACATTACAAGGCCAGACATTCACTAACAAAGAAAGTGGAAATGGAAAAGAAAAAAAAAACATTAGTGTGCACTGAAGAGAAATGATAAAGAAGTGTCCTTAACAGGCTGTTGCTGGACCAGAGTTTGCAAGTATCTCCCTTTGAGTTAGCTTGGGAAGTAGAGAGAAATGATTGCAAGCCATGGATCTCAGTAATGCTGCCTGCACATTCAGAGACTTCCTGGGGCTTTAAGCTTATAACTGTTATACTAATGTCTGGGACTTGACATCTTGTCAGAATCTGGAGAAAGGACTCTGGTGACTATTATGAGGGAGTTCCCATGTCCTCTAATATTTAAGACATCTTGAGTTTGTGAAGCTCATTGTACACCCATCTGCCAAAATAGGAGAGAAAGTAAAGGTGTGATTTAGACTCTTGAAAAGCTTCTATATGGAGATAGAAAAACTAAAAACATTGTATATAACAGATTGTATTTGGTATTATGTAAGTGGAAACTGCTTACAGATGTTTACAGTCTGTGTATCCTGAGTGTCCCAAGAAATTCCAATATTGAAGTTTTCATATGAGAGGAGAAAAAAGCAAATCTAAGAATGAATATTGCTGTTTATTAAAATATAAGACAGATTTCAGAGGAGTAATTCATAATTAACCATTTAATTATGTATGTGACCTTTACTAAGAGATAAAGTAATACAAATAGTGAGTGTGTCCATGTATTAATGGGAAAACTCCAGGTGGTGAGCAGTTCAATCTCTGCTTGTCTCTTACCTGTACTGAAAGAGAAGAAAAAATTAGAGAAAATTTTATAATACATATGCATATGTACACTCATGTACACACATATAGGATGTACAAGATGCTACACATATTTGGAAATAATATTCTGTTTAAGATTAAAGAATTTCTCCATGCTATCAAGAAGAAAAGATCAACTTGGGCTTACTGATACTGATACAAATAGGTATTAGAACAAAAGCAGTGACCATTAAACACTATCTTGTACTTGTTCTGTTTTCTTAAGAAAAAAATAATTGATCCATCAATACAGGATAATCAGTCATGAATGATCACTGGAAAACTGAGGTAAAGATTAGATGACATTGAGCATTTCCACTTCTGTATATAATTAGAGGATCTAGGTTATATTACAGAAACATAAATGCTCAAGTGTGTCTTATAACAACTCTCAATAACATGATTTATTTCTTAGAATGGTGAATGCAATGTATTTGGTCATTAATATATGAAATTCAGGTATAAGTTTTAAGTGTACCTTGACAACTACTCTAGCTTATCCACCAACCTTTATTATTGCTCAAAATCTAAATAACTGACACTGATGGTGTCATGGTTCCCTCTGAGGGTAAAAGTACAATTGTTATTCCTCTTGACCTTTCTTTCTTTTTCTTTTTTTTTTCTCTGTGTAGTTTTGGTGCCTGTCCTGGATCTCATTCTGTAGACAAGGCTGGCCTTGAACTCATAGAGATCCACCTGGCTCTGCCTCCCCAGTGTTGGGATTAAAGGCGTGTGCCAATACTGCCTGGCCCCTCCTCCCCTTTCTTATCAGTACTTCAGTCTCAAAGATTCTTCAGGTGATTCTTTGCTGCTCCAAATGATAATAACACTGTAAAAGGGTCACTGTACAAACAATGGTATCAGAAAACATTTGGGAGTAATATTAAAAGACTTTTGAGGGCTTTAGTTGCACATACCTCATTGATTTGAAGGGCCTTTTCAGTAGTCAGTACAGATGCTATTTGGAAAAGTATCTTCATGTCATGCAAGAATGATCACTGTTTGTTCAAGTGCTTTCGTGTCAAGCGTGTGTGCATTTAATAGATAATATTGGATTTGCTTTCAAGTGTGCTTGCTCTCTTATTTAAAACTCTTTTTTTCCATAGATTCTAAAAAATATAGAAACCTTCTTCAAAGCATATTTGATATGCAGATAGAGTTAGCAACATTAATGTCAAGGCAGTTCAAATGTCTTCGTTTTTATTTTGGGTAATAAATGAGCTAATTCAAAATGTTCACTCCATTGTTAAATGCTAATTTACTAATTTGAAAATGATAAATTATATCTTGGGATGTTTCACATGGGCATGTGACTCAATTAAAAGAGCAAATAAAATGGACACTTTTGAACTTTCCATCCAAGTGGCTAAACATCTAGATGACTTTAGGATCGAATGCCCAGTTTTGGCTATAAATAAAAGGATTGGTTGCTAGTAAATGTATTAATTGCAGAAGCTATTCAAACATTCTAAATCTCAAACTTCCTGATCTTTATAATAAATATAAGGATAATTACAATAGTAAGATCATCTAATATGTATGAGAATCCAAATATGAAGCCTATAGATAAAATACATACATATATACAGTGAGTAACTAACACTCAATCATTATTTAAATTATCTGATTAAATTAATTAATTCTTAAAGTATTGCCTGATTGATAATAACTCAACCTTTTGCGTTCGTGAGCTGTGTCCAGAATTAAACACTTTTAACTCGCCAGATGCATGCGATCCCCTCTCAGGCAATGCTCTTAGCAAGTTGCTTTTCATTTTGGTCATGAAGCTGTCTCCTTAATGGAGTTTATGTTCCTTAAGGTATGTGAATTCATTCTTGCTGGTTGCCAATGCTCAGCAGACTGTTGGCATATAGTCCTCCTTTCCATATAAGCTGAATAAACTGAATGTCTCACCTTTATATAACTAGATAATGTCTTCAGAAACTTGCTTTAAAACAAAAAAAATGAAAAAAAAATCCTGCAACTTTTGGCAGCAATTAGACCTCCCCTCTTTGTGTGTGTGATCTCCCTTGAATTCTTTTTTATTCTGTAACCATTTCAATTTCAACTAGCTTGACTCTAATTTTCTATGTCCAAGAAAACAATCACAAAACAGTAGTTTAAGTATTTTGATATGTTTGGTTAACCCTGCTGTCTTAATGCAGTCTACTAGAGTTAGACATCCTATACTTGATCTTAGCCAAAAGGACAAAAAGCTATAGGGTTGAACATCCTGATGGGAAGTGGATGGCCTTGATTGGCCTGTAACTATCAATATAATGCAACAGGGAGAATTCAAGTGTTTAATGCTATTTAAACACTTGAATTTTACCGTTTATACAATTGTCGGTTTTTCTTTCAAAGTGTTCAGTTATACTTGGATTTTGCAAGGTGTATATTGTCTTAGCATTCCTAAATTTGGATGTGCTTTCCACAGTCACTATGATTCTTTGTAGTTTATCTTGGTATTCCTTGTAATGCAGTAGAGGCTATTTCACATTCCCCCGTTTGATGGCCATTTTGTAAATCACTATGAAGTGATTGCTTGAGAAAATAGCTTGTAAACATAGACTAGGATAGACTGACCAGGATGGTGTACAGTGTCTTAACAAAAGGCTAGGTTATTTACAATGGAATTCTGAAAGATTTGGTAGAGAAATTCATGACATTTACTGTTAATATTTTTTTAATAAAAGAAGCTTAAATGTCTGCTTTTGGGACTACATGCATTAATAAAAGTTTAAGTTTTGTGCTTCACTGAAGTGCTATTTAACATCTCAGGAAAAAAAAACCCTGTATGTTCTATAGTTTTATATTAAATCCATCATTTCAAGTGCACCATATCAAGTAAAAACAGGTAATTTGCCTGTTGATGGTTAGTGTACTAATAAATTCCCTCACAGTTTCATGCTGGCATCTGTAGATTTGTGTTATAATACAGCACTTTTATAAGCTATGCAGTTCTGTGCACAGCTCACCTTTCTAGAACCAGCTGGGCACAGAAGATAGGCCATAGATACAGAATGCGGAAGCATAAACAAGTAGCCTTCTATTATTTTATTTCTTTCCTCAGATAAAGGAGCTTCAATTTATGTGTACTTGACATTTTTTACTTTAGCCAAGGTGCTGTTTTCTTCCTGTAATATTGTATACTTGTTTGTGTATAGAAGAAGCTGGTTAAGAGTGTTCTCCTACATAAATAAGCAGTTGCAGTGTTTTACAGGTGAAATTAAAAAATGTAAATTGGCCTGATTCTATTTTGTAAATGGAGAAATAATCATGTTTTACAAGCAGATTGGAAGACTAGTGCTTTGTGCATTTTTGGTATTTTTTAGTTCATGTTTCCACAATGTCATTCATTTGACCCATATGGGTTTCTCATAAGTGTCCTAGTTCATGTACCTCTGAATGCTAATTCTATGTTTAACTCTTGTGTTGCAAGAATAAATAGAATAAGTGGAGTAAACTAGAATTGTGCTATAAAACAAAACAAAACAAAAGTTTAGTACTTATAATGATCTATATTTTCATAAAACATTCCTGTTTATTAAGTTATTACAAGGCTTAGTCCAATGTAGGAAGCAGATAAATATTACATAATTTATATAACGTACAGACTGAGATGGAAAAGACCTATTGACTGTTGTAATCACCCTATAGGAAAGTAGAAGACTTGAAGAACAAGATTTAAAGCCAATGAGAAACTCAACATGATGATCCAGAAACTACTTAACTTTCTCAAATTTCCTAGACCTTACTTTATCTCCTTCTAGAGCAAAGGCATCTCATCCTGTTATTTGCTTTTTTTCCCCCTGACATGATGCATGGTTAATTCCATTTTCAAAATTGATTAAACCACCTGATTGATTGCAGTGATTACTTTTCTTGTCTAGAGCTTGGAGATAGCATTTGTAATTCTTATTAAAAGTTGATTACCACTTAATACTGTTAATCTTGTTGAATGTTGCATAATAAATTCAAAACTGAAACCCACATGACCAATTACTAAATATAAATATAGAATAAATCACATCATGAACTGATAGAAAAAAATCAAAGTCACAATATTAATGCTAACACAAACTGAAAATTAATCAGTAAAGTCAGTCTTGGAAGTCTTACTGAAGGCTTTGCCTCTTCTCTGTGAGCATCTAGGACTTTAAATTGGCGATGAGAGTAGCCTTTCTAACTGTTAATGTGGGTAGAGTTTGCAAAGATAAATTTGTATAGTTACCTATTGCCTTTTTCTGTCCAATTATGACTCAATCTATAGTTGAAAAAACCTTGAATTAAGTTGTGTCTTTCATATACAGATCATTACTTACTCATAATGCGTTGGTGTTTTGATGGAAATTCTGAACTGTGCTTTTAAACTGACTTCTAAGTACAGAGAATCCAAACTGCTGCAACTGATTGTACAAAATTTTATCATCCTTGAGAGAACGCTGATTTACTTTTTCTTTTTTCCTTCAATCTGTTGAATAGTTCTCAGTGAAAACAAAACTTCAAAACCTCACATGGCTGCTAAATGAAAGGGCTAAAAGAAGAGGGTGAGAGGAGAGAGAATGGTCACTTTAAGGTGGCTGTTATCTTGTGACAAAGTGCTTCAAAATCCTCTGTGTTCAGATCATAATATTGTTCCTTCCAGTCAGTTTGAAGGAGGATTATGAAGTTGAAGAGGGAGGTTCATGTCACTGGCAACCATACACAGAGTAGACCAGAAAAAATCATGGAGAGGAAAGAAAAACCCCTAATGAGTGCAGACCACAGTGGAATGGGTAAGAGTATTGTGTTTAAGCTTCACACAGTGATGACCAGAACCACCCATTCTGATTCTCAGAGCCTGAGCATTGCAAGCATGTCATTTAGTGGACAGCAGACAGTTGAGATTAGTGAGAGTGACATACAATGTGGAAGAAAGCTGAGTAGGCAGAAAAAAAATGAGCAAAAGGAAATGAAATAACCTCCCAACTCCAGATGAACATGACTCAATCAGGATAGAAATCAATGAGTTGAAGGGAGTTGCCCAGGAAAATGGATAGGGAATAATGCACCATCCAAAGGATTCTGTAGTCTTTTTTGTACCTGTCTTATAACATGATTATTTCAGGTCACACTAGCTTTCACATGACAATCAATAGCCACAGTAACCTCTGACTCCAGTGCTACAGAGCACCAGGCCCGCTGTGATCTAAAGCACCCAAAGATACTTCCCTGTACTTTCCACCCCTACATGGGAAAGCAGAGAGGTATAAACTGCCATCTATGAAACTGACTCTGAAAGAGAAGAGTCAATTAGACTGTTTCTGGGGGCCTACAAAGCAAGTTTCAATGTTGTCATTAAGTTGTGTCTCCACATCAGTTAGGCATTAAATCTCAATTACTATGGACATTACATGGACAGTTAACCATAGGTTGTCAAACACCATGTTAGAAATTGTCTCCCATGCACTTCAAACTTCAAAGTTACATGTTATTGGAAGTGAATTAACAAATGTTATCAGGAGAAGAGGAATCCTTCTGCAAGAAGGGCAAATAAAGGTCACAAAATTAACTGTGCATTTAATACCAATATTTGAAGGTTTATGATTTTAAATCTGATCAATGGTGGACAAATGTGGGCGCAGCAAGGTGACAAATTCTTCTAATGAGCTGAATTGCAGTTCTAGAGGTTTACAACGGTTTAGCCTTGTACTGTGTGGCCTTTCTCAATGATAATCCCTGCCTCTGCTATAGCTGCTGTGGTTGCCCAGGGCCCTTGGAAACTGTCCATAAGAAAAATAAATCTCAAGAAGTATATTAATTTTAAATAAATTGCTGGTTACTCCGAAAGAAAATAGCACCAGAAAGGGGCTATAAGCAGAACCACTGCTTTCTTCTCTCCAATCAAAGCCCAAATAGCACTGTGAGAAGCACTGCCCTGGGCACCACCAGTGTGGGAAGCACGGCCCTGGGCACCACCGGTGTGGGAAGCACGGCCCTGGGCACCACCGGTGTGGGAAACACTGCCCTGGGCACCACCAGTGTGGGAAGCACGGCCCTGGGCACCACCGGTGTGGGAAGCACGGCCCTGGGCACCACCGGTGTGGGAAGCACGGCCCTGGGCACCACCGGTGTGGGAAACACGGCCCTGGGCACCACCGGTGTGGGAAGCACGGCCCTGGGCACCACCGGTGTGGGAAGCACTGCCCTGGGCACCACCGGTGTGGGAAGCACTGCCCTGGGCACCACCGGTGTGGGAAGCACGGCCCTGGGCACCACCGGTGTGGGAAGCACGGCCCTGGGCACCACCGGTGTGGGAAGCACTGCCCTGGGCACCACCGGTGTGGGAAGCACTGCCCTGGGCACCACCGGTGTGGGAAGCACTGCCCTGGGCACCACCGGTGTGGGAAGCACTGCCCTGGGCACCACCGGTGTGGGGAGCACTGCCCTGGGCACCACCGGTGTGGGAAACACTGCCCTGGGCACCATCAGTGTGGGAAGCACTGCCCTGGGCACCACCGGTGTGGGAAGCACGGTTCTGGGCATCACTGGTGTGGGAAGCACTGCCCTGGGCATCACTGGTGTGGGAAGCACTGCCCTGGGCATCACCGGTGTGGGAAGAAGGGCTCTGGGCACCACTTTGCTAATGCGTCCCTCTTTCAGCTGGAGTGATGATTGTTTCCTGATGCTTTGCTTTGAGTTAATTCTTTAATGCTGGGAATGTTTCTGCTTACCTTTTAAAGACTTTGTTCTGATTTCCACATTATTTCTCTCAGTAGATTATAGACATTTGGATAATTTGAATATGCTTCAACCATTTTTTTTCCTCACGAGTCTGGGAAAGTAGCTCATTTGAGATGAAATGTTTGAAACATTGTGAATTGCCTAATTTTCCATGTTTGTAAATTATACAGTCATATATGTGCTTTAGATGTGCGTGTGTGTGTGTGTGTGTGTGTGTGTGTGTGTGTGTGTGTGTGTGTATCTATATGTACATGTACACAAAACAGTTTTATACACATTAACTTTTTAGGTATTTACTAACCTGTGAGTTGCCTTTTCTGTTTTATTTTTAAGAAAGCCTGATGTATGACAGAACGCAAATTGCCCCACATTGCAAAGCTTCTAATAGAAAGGACCAGATCTTCTCTCAGCAGCTTTTTTCTCCTTGTGCCAAGGAGATCTTATATATAGAGTTCCCATTGCAGTAAAGGTTCCTTTGATGAGGCTTTTCTTGGAGTCAATTCCTCCTTCAGCCTGGGGACTGTCTGTTCTGTTTGAGTTTCCTTCTTTAGAGAAGACCCTCATTTCACAGATTGTTGAAAGAGTTTATTTCTTACTTGACTTCAGCTTTAGATATATTACTTCAGAAGGAATTCTTTTTAAAAATATATTTTAATTCAGATAGAATTACATCACTTCCTCCCTTATTTTCCTCTCCCCAGCTCCTCCCAAGTACTCTAGCTCCAACCACTCCTATACACTCCCAATCCTCAAATGTATAACTGTTTTTCTTTAATTATTGTTTTACATACATGTATGTATATGTGTACACAAATATTTAAGTACATCTTTCTGATTGCATTTTTGTTGGTGCTGTGTATGAGGTTTTAGAACTTAAAATCTGCTTTTATGTTATTTTGTTGTTTTGTATTGTTTCTTTTTTATGTTTCAAACTTTTGTGGCTTTTGCTTACTGGGTGGTAAAATGTGATTCCTTTCCCCAAATAAGTAAATCCTTGATAGCAAAACAGTAAGTTCTTCAGTCTGAAGTTATAGAAAGCAGAATCCTACATTTTGCTTTTGCACAGTTTGGAGCCACTTGACCATTGGTTCAAAAATTCTGCAAAATGCTGTTCTGTGGAAATTCAAAGTTAATTTTTCTTCTATGAAATGTCATTTTAAAATTAGGATCAAAAGTGGTCCAAGATCATTAGACTTCATTAGGTCTAGGTAGTTGGATAGGTTGCTGGTATTAGGTATTATTTCCTTCATGTATATATACAAATATATATACACATACACATACATAACTCATACATACACATACATATACACATATGTACACACATGTAGCAACAATCAATAAAAAAGAAACTATAAGTTTGAAAATGAACAAGGAGGGCTTGTGGGGAAGGAAATTTGAAGGGAGAAATGATGTAATTTTATTATAATCTCAAAAATAGAATTGAAAGAAAATATAGATTTCATTGTAATTCATTTCAAAATTGAAATATGGAAGGGCAAAATAATTCATCTATAAATTGCTGAGTCCAACCAGTATCCACACATGGTAGGTGTACAAGTGTACACAAATTTTTCTGTTTGTATTAACAAATTGTCTGAGGGGAGTTAATGCTTTGTAGAAATTAATTAATAATAGCTATAGCCAAATTTAGCAAAATTTATATTATATTAGTATATTATAATATAATATAATATAATAAAACTTATATTACTTTTGCAGTGTTTGTTTTCACTTACCTCTAATTCACCCTCCTTTTATAACATGGATGGTAGGTAGATCATGTAGCATAGAAACAATGTAAGCTATAACAAAAAGAGTTGCACTCTCCTGAGTAGATCAGTCAAGTGAAAGGAAAGACATGTAACAAACAGTCTTCCAGTAAGTAAAATTACAATGGGCAACATGTATATGGGACCAAGATGTGTGACTTGAATATGGATTTTTTTCCCTTCCTTTTTTTCCCCCTTTTTTTTTTTTAATTTTGGAATTGGTAGCTCAGAGCAATAACTAAAAAAAATTCTGCTAAAGAGAGAAACTATTAAAAGTAGAACAACAAAAAAATAAGGCTTTTTTCCCTTTGTGCTGTGGCTTGAACCCAGGGTCTTACACATAGAAAGTACCATACTGCTGAGCCACATCTCCAGATAAGTAAAGCACATTAAGAAGGGAGCAAGGAATGAGGATATGCACCCTCCAGGCAAATGAGCACAGGAGTCTGCATTCCTTTCAGGGCAAAATAACAAGCAACATGATAACTTAGATTCTGGGATATTGTAGTATCAGACAAGCAAAGCAACAAGAGACTGTAGACTGAATAAAGGCTGTGGCCTAAGGGCAACATATAGCCAACTAGTTATGAATGCAAAAGCATTTGGAAGATGTTTTCTGTGATTTAGTCTTAATGGTAATAAGTGTATAAAAGAAGACATGATATTATTGAGCAAAACTGGAATGAATATTGCAGAATAAGTCTCTGAGGATAGAGTTATGGGACTACTGACTCAGGGCTCTTGACCAGTCAGCCAAGACAATTGATATGCTTTTAAAAGTATGATAAGGAAGCAATATCAATGGTTGTTTTTGAGTGGGAAATGCATATACGTACTTCATACATGGACACAGAAAGCTCTATATACTTATTATATTTTTAAAACTTTTCTGCAAGTTACAAGCTGCATTTTTCTAATATAAAAGAGCAAAAATAAATTAAGATTTAAGAATATTGGGGTCAGGGAGATGGCTCAGTAGTTAAGAGCACTGGTTGGTTTTCCAGAGGATCTCGGTTCAGTTCTGAGGATCCAAATGGTGAGTTACCATCAGTAACTCTGCATAGGGGATGTGATGTGACACCCTCACCTGTCCTCTGTGAGGACTGCATGCATATGGTATGGAGATATACATGTAAGCAAAATACCCAGTCATATGAAATAAAAAGAAAATAAAAAAGTTATTTAAAAAACCCTTAAGAATATATAAATTTGGACCCAATATAAAGCCTGCAGGATGATGGGAGACCCACAACTCTCAAAGTCTACAAGAAAACTGTGGATTCATGAAGGTGAACTGTATCTGACACAGGTAAGGTCCACAGGCATGCTGGGAATTTCATAACTCATGATAGAAGCTGTTGACCCTGGGAGAAAATTCAAGCTTTCCTTGGGACATGGGTTTAGGGAATTCCTGAATTCCGAAATAAGCTGCAGACACAGACGTAAGGTCCATGCTGACTCAGGACACTATCCGATCATCAGAATACAGTGGACAGGAACTCTGGCTCATATTCTATTCTTGTAGTAGAAAAATGACACCTCAGCACTGCTAAGATAATACTCTCATAAACAATATAAACACCACCATTAAAAGAAAAAAAGACTTTAGTTTTAAAGAGGGAAATTAGTAAAGAAAGACTGCCTGAGCAGTGAAGAGTGAGTACTACTCTCCCAGAGGACCAGCATATGCTCCCCAGCATGTATGATATGTGCCTGCCTCATACTGCCTCCAACTCCAGTCCAGGAGAATCTGATGTCTCCAGCCTCTGTGGGCTCACACACTCATATACATACTCCAAACTAAAAATAAAAATAATCTGAAAAGAAAGACAAAGCAAAAAGAAAAATTCAATCAATAAACTGACTCCAGGTGAAGAAATATCAATGCAGAGTCAGAAACAATTTATTTCTTTAAAATTTACTAATTCCATTTTAATGGCTCATAGTAAAAATTGATCTGAAATAATTTGCAGATACTTGAAAAGAATAATCATAAGTATGTTTAAACAACACAATGAGTGTATTATGAACTCCAAGAAAACAAAAACAGAAATCTGAATAAAAGTCCTTGCGAGTCAATACAGGAGATGAAAATATAATTCTGTAGTGGGATACAAGTGTTGAAGACTAACTAAACTGATCTAAATTAATATGATGCTGGAAATGAAAAATTCAGTAAGCCAGGCCAGGCATGGTGATGCATAACTTCAATTTCAGGATTCTGGAGGTGAAGGCAGGTAGATCTCTATGACTTTAAGGCAAGCCTGGTTTACATCGAGAGTTTCTGGCAAGCCTACGCATAGCTATCACAATAAAAATAACATTATATTGCTAAAAATACCCACATTTATCAGCAAGATATAATTGAAGACCCTGCCACAATTCCTCACATCTACAGACAACTGACATTTTACAAAGAAGCCATAAGAATAAACTGGGTAAACATCAGTATCTTCAACAAATGCTGCTGGTCAAACAGAATAGCTTCATACAGAAAAATGAAAATAAGTCTATTATTTATCACCCTGCACAAAACTCAACTTAGAATAGATTAAGGACCCCAATATAAGATCTATTTCATGAATATGATAGAAGGGAAAGTAGGTAAAATGCCCGAACTTACTAGCACAGGAAAGGATTGTTTAAACAGGACCCCAGAAGTATAGATATTAAGACAACAATTAATAAAATAAACTAAAAAGCTTATGAACAGCAAAGACACCATCATTTAAGCAAAGTATTAGCCTACAAAATAGGAAAAATTTTTTTTACCAATTTTCGATCTGATAGAGGATTAGTTTCTAGAATGTACAATAACTAAAATACTTGAGCATAAAGTAAACAAATGACCCATTTTAAAAGGTGGTACAGAAGCCGGGCGGTGGTGGCGCACGCCTTTAATCCCAGCACTCGGGAGGCAGAGCCAGGCGGATCTCTGTGAGTTCAAGGCCAGCCTGGACTACCAAGTGAGTTCCAGGAAAGGCGCAAAGCTACACAGAGAAACCCTGTCTCGAAAAACCAAAAAAAAAAAAAAAAAAAAAAAAAAAAAAGGTGGTACAGAACTAAGCAGAGTTCTCAAAAGATGAGACACAAAATGGCTGAGGAACACTTATAAATGTTCAACATCCTTAGTCTTCATGGAAATGCAAATTAAAATTATTTTCATATTTCAACTTACCCCAGTCAGTAGGGTCAAGATAAATAAATGACAGCAGATGCTGATTAGGATGCAGAAAAATGAGAACACTTGTTCATTGCTGGTGTGACTAGAAACTGGTGAGGCTCTTACAGACATCAGTTTGAAGTTTTCTCAAAAACCTTAAAATTGATATTCCACTAGATACATTTATGCTACTCTTCAGCATATACCCAAAGGGCTCTGCACCTTGCAATGGACATATTTGTCTTTCCATGTTTACTGATGCTCTAGTCATATAGCTAGAAACTGGAAATAGCCTAGGTGTCCATCAGTGATTAATGGATACTTTTATACAACGGAATATTATTCAGCTGCAAAGAAAAGTGAATCATGAATTTTTAGGTAAGTGGATAGAGCAAAAAGCCATCATCCAGAGTGCGATAACCAAGACCCCAAAAGACAAACATTGTTGTCTTCGATACATGGAGGTTAGCTTTTAATATTTACAGATGTGTGTTTTGTTCAGAATACTCATAGAGGTTATACAACTAGGAAAAGACAATGGGGGAGGAAAGGATCTTCCTATATCCAAAATAGGATATACTGTTCTGTAGCATGAATCTTAAAAGTTAGTATTAACAAAAACAAACCTGGAGCTATGTATTGGGGTGAATGCTGGAAGATCAGAGAAGCAGAACAGGCCACAGCCACCTCACCTTGCCAATTCCTCAGCTGATCCTGTTTCCTCAGACTGGAAGCCTCTGTGTCCTTATTCAAATGGACCTCAGCTGAACTGCTTCTCGAAAGCCTGAAAGCCTAACCAGCTAAAAGCTTCTAGTTTCTGGTCTTCATGCCTTAAATACCTTTCTGCCTTCTGCCCTCATTTCCTGGGATTAAAGGCTCACTTTCTTGGGATTAAAGGTGTGAGACACCATGCCTGGCTATTTCCAGTGTGACCTTGAACTCACAGAGATCCATGCCTCCAGAAGACTAGGATTAAAGGTGTGAGTGCCTCCATTTTCTAGCCTCTGTATCTAGTGGCTGTTCTGTTCTCTGACCCCAGGTAAGTTTTTTAGGGTGCACAATATTTTGGGGAACACAGTATCATCACAGATAATAGGGAAGCTAGAAGAGAAGGAAGGGGAGAGTAATGAGAGGGTAGAGTAAAGAGTGAATATGGGGAGGGATAACTAACACTAAAGACTCTTTGAAAAGTCATATGAAACCCTAATACTTTAAAAGCTTCTTTAAAGAATACACACACACACACACACACACACACACACACACACACACACACACGTATGTACACAGAATGTGTTTCTTGTAAGGGAACTTGGTGTTAAATTCCCCTTCTTAAATGGAGTTTAACCACATGCTGTCTCTTGTCCTATGAACAACAGTTCTTTTCTGATCAAAGTCACTGTTGGGCTTCATATATATATGAATTTTAAATGGAATTCTCAAGTAATGTGGTAGACAGCACCCCAAACAGGTCATATGAAATCAAGTAAAACCCTCACTACAAGGATCTGTTTACACTGTTTTAAGTAATTGTACAAGGGGTCCTATAGAAATCCCAAACAAACATTACAGACTATTATCAAAGCTATTGGTTCCTCTTCAAAATTGTACAGTAAGACACTATTGCTAAAGAAATATGTCATATATCCTGGACAAATTAAGCTGGTACTCAACAGGAAGCTCATCACTCTAGCTAGCATTCATAGTGCTACAAAGTTCTATAAATGGTTCAGGAGGATAAATGTCACCATCAATTTCACAGCTTTAATCACCAGGACCTATAATAATGAACCTGCCTGCAAGATATGCTCACCAGTGCAATAGTGGCATGAATATTATGGGAGTCACCAACTCCTCTTTAAAACTGGTTTTAAGGCCCATTCCATGAGATGGAACCCATATCTGACACTGATAATGGGCCAAGGAGTTGAGATTGGATAGGTCATGGACTTAGAGGAAAACCTACTATACCAAAGGAATAAAATGACTATTCATGACATTTTAGATATCAAAGAAAGAACACAATGAAGAAATGACCTATAGGATTGATGAGAAATATTTGTAACCATTTATCTGAAAGAAATTTAATATTAAGAATATGTGAGAAATTCAAGATATTAACAAAAGTAACCAAATCCTAAATTTTAAGTATTTTTTTGAACATTGATTTAAGTAGTAGTATAAAAATAAAATTTAAAATTAATAATAAATTCAAAATGGGTAGATTATCTAAATAGACACTTCTATAAAATAGTCTGGATGCTCATAAATATATGAAAAATGTTCATCATTTTTTTCTTTAATGCTGTTAAGAATGCCATGTATATTTTAATGGATATAAGACTTAAAGTGTACATTGCTTTGGGTGCCCAGTCATTTTCATAAATTTAATTTTATTAGTTCACAAACATTGATGATATTACCAATTTTAATTTTATCTTTAATCAGGGAACTGAAAATCAAAAGTACAGTGGGATACTACCTCACCCAAGTTTAAGCAACTGTTAACACTCAACAAATAGCAAATAAATTTTGTGAATATAGAACATAAAACTACCCTTGTACATGGTTGATAAGAACATAAATTGCTGCAGTTACTATTTAAAGGGTGCCCTTTCGTTTGATATAATCTCGTTTGTCATATTTTGCTTTTGTTGTCTCTGCTTTGAGATAGTTTTCAAGAGTTGCTGCTCATACTGGTCTCCTCATGTTCTTGGAATTACATTAAAATCTTAAATCCACTTTAACTTGAATTTCATCTTGGTGGAATACGAAGGTCAACTTTCAGTTTTCTGTGTGTTAGTTTCTATTTTCCTAGCTTTGTTTGTTAGAAGATACCTTTCTATACAGTTTCTGCCATCTAGCCAAGAATCAACTGAGTGGAGATGTATGCATTTATTTCATGTTATCTCTTGTGGTCCTCTAGTGTATGATTTTATGTGAGTTTCAGGATATTTCATTCATGCTTTCTTTGTAATATATTTTGTAACCAAGTATCATAGTGTCTCTAGCTTTGTTGTGGTTTTTTTTCATTTGTTTTTGGTTTTTTTCAACATTGCTTTGGGTAATCAATCTTTTGTTCTGGATTTTAGATTCTTTTTCTCTAGTGCTTTTAAGAATTCCATTTGCATTTTGATGCACATGAGATTGAATCTATAAATTATGTTAGGTTCACAGTCTTTTTAGCACCCTTAATTTTATTAGTCTACAAACATTAGAGATATTTTCCACTTTGATATCTTACTCAATTTCTTTCTTTTTTTTTTGAAATTTACAGCATAGAGATCTTGCGTTTGCTTAGTTAAGTTTATTCTTAGGTGTGTTATGCTTTTGTGTGTGACTATTATGATGAAATTTGCTTTTGTGATTTCTTTGTCAGTAGATTCATCATTGATTTATTGAGTGCTAGTACCTTTTGTTTATTGATTTTGTTTCAGGTTACTGTCCCGAAATTATGAGGTCAGGGTGAACTCATGAGACATTTGGATTTTTTCCATGTATAGCACAACATATTCTGCAAAAAAAAAGAGACATTATTTGATTTTCTTCTTGTTAATGATAAACTTTTTATACATGCTTCTTGCCTACTTGCTCTCACTAAAATCTCTATTACTTATGTGACAAGGCTTGTGTGAATAGATACTTTTTTTCTTCTAATTTTAAGGAAACAGTAAAAGTATGTCTAATTGAAAGTGTGTGACATATAGCTGTGTGATGAGTTTGTCTATCTTACTGATAACTACATCACTGAAAAAATGTTTTTTCCCTCCATCAAAAATCATTCAATATCCATAGATTTTCTAAGAAGGATGGAATAACATGAACCCCTACCACTAGCTACCACTAATTATCTGTAGATATTTAAGGGTATATGGGAATCTCACAAATCCCTTCCTTACTCAATGGAAAGATGTTGATGAGATCAATATTTTTCAGGTGTTATGCAGGTAAATGTGGGTGCTTTGAATTCCTAAATGACATAGCCATGTCATGCTCAGAAGACAGCAGTCCATAAAATTACACTCCATCCTCCAATTCTTATGTTATTTCTATCCTCCCTTCTGCTCTGATTCTTGAGTTGTTGATGATACAGATGTCCCACTTATGGCTGGGAATTCAACAATCATTTATTCTCAGTACTTAGATCCAATTATGGATCTCTGCAGCAACTACTAACCACTACACAAAAAAGCTTCTTTAATTAAAACTGATAGCAACCATAATCTATGGTAGTTAACATCATTGTTAAAAGGGCAATTTAAAAGAAATATAAGGGGCTGAATGATGGTGGCACATGCCTTTAATCACAGCACTCAGGAGGCAGAGGCAGGGGGATCTCTGAGTTCAAGACCAGCCTTATCTAAAGAAAAGTTCCAGGACAGACAAGTTTACATAGGGAAACCCTGTCTCCCCCAAAAAAATAAAATAAAATAAGGCATATAATTACCATTTAACAAAATCACAACTATGATAGCTTTGCTACTTGAACATGATTTACCCAGCAATGGGATTTTGACAAGTTTTACAGTTCCAGACATCGATTCTGTTATATGGTTCAAACCTAAATTCTAATCAGAAAGTAGTTAGCAAATCTTATGGCATACTTGAAACTGTTGTACCAGTGGGCACAGCTAGTCTGGCTAGTCAGTGGTAGATTATGCCCTACACATAGTGAATGAGGTGACAATAAATCTTCCCCCGGAAGCCTGTAGCACCAGTAAGGCTAGCCAGCAGGAACTGAGCTTTCATCTCAAGTCTAGACTTATGTCTCTATATCCTATTACCAAAGCATGTAATATATTTGACAATATAAATTTGCCATGTAGCTCTTATAGGCAGTCAGCTTTAGTGACAATTTCCTGTATTAGTATGGGGACCCTAACTAGTGATTCAACAATTCACTGTTTTAACAGCCAAGTGACATCTGCATCAAGAAGAAAAATTAAAAAAAAAATTTCCTTGGAGTAAATCATGGAAGCACACTAGACTTATTCAGTTTTAGCAAAGAAAAAATATTGGAAAATCTTTATTATAGTCATGAATGGACATATTATTTATTTATTCTATTGTACACACACACACACACACACACACACACACACATTCCTTGGGGGTTGGCTTGTGCTTGTCTTTCAGTTACACCATTAAGTTATTTATTTGAGATATGCCCAACAGAATCTGTTTCAAATTATTAATTTAGTGCTTTGACAAGGTCACATATATATAATGAATTCTAGCTACTCTCTCTGCAAATTCTTTCTTACCTCTTCTCCAACCTTAACTACAACCCCTTTTTCATAACTTTGCTTTTCTAAGATTTTTAGCTTTTGGTGTGGTGTTTCTCACACATTTGATTTAACTGATGTAATCAATGTGATCACTGGATTAAGTCATTCCATTTGTTGTAAGCTAGTGTAGCTACCACTGTGTAGACAGCTGAAGACAAAGACTTCACTTTTTCCTGAGTCTATCAGTAGGAAACAGTTTTGCAGTGAGCTGTTAGACTTCCTAAGCACATTCTCCATTCATGCATGGCTGTTGATGGGCCCATCCTTCTCTAGATCCAGTGAAGTCATCTACAGTTGTTGAGGGTTTATGCGTGCAGTGGGTATGTGTTACCTAGAAAATGGTATTCACAAGCCATTCTCTATTTCTTTTACATCTATTCTTTATTAACCATCTTATGCAATGTTCCCTGAGCCCTGCAGAATATGGAATAAATATCTTGTTTAGTGAATAGCATACAACCTTTATTTATTCTCCACAACTTGTGTTTTTCCAAGTTTCTGTATTTACCATCATTCACTAGAAAGACAAGCTTCTGTGATGAAGGCTCAGATTGGTAACTGTCTACTGGTACAAACAAACATATTTAGAAGGGAATTTGATGCTGTATAAATTTAGCTAAACAATGAAATTTGTTTCTTCCTAAGGACCATAGCCATCTTCTACTGTGTGTCTTTGTGCAGATATGAACTGACTCCTGTGGACTGAACATCAAATCCAATCATAGAGTGATTGGTTAACCCCTTATATGTTGTGTCACTTTGCAGAAGTGAGCACCTATTTCCTGGCAGTTTGGTGTCAAACCTTGTGGGATCACACTGGAAAAAGATCACTGATTCATTTTCTGAACCAGCAGCCGACATAGCATGTTGCTGCACTGTGAATCTAGCCAGGAGAGAGCAGGCTTTTTATCTCAGCACCACCTTTCTCGCTCTATCACACAAGTAAGATGCAAGGTATTTTTGGACAGTAGAATTTATTTATCTAGTTCTGGCAGGCAACGAAGAGGAATGGCAAGAGCCTGTATTGTTGGAGGAAGTACTGGGTAATGCATATCCTTCACTGAGGTTTTTGACCAAAGAGCAATAGCTTCCTTGAAGACCATTTTCCAGCCATGCAGGGTATCTCCCTTCCAAGTGATTCTTTAAAAAATATGTATTTTTAATTTGCTTACAAGGCATTATATCTCCATAAGTTTTTTTTTATTTAAAAAAACATTTTTATTCATTTTACGTACCAACCACAGATCACCCTCTCATCCCTGTTTCTGATCCCCCAACCCCACCTAACCTAACCCCTCCCCGACCCACCCCTCATCCCCTCCTCCAAAAGAATAAGTCTTCCCATGGGGGGACAGCAAAGCCTGGTAATTTAGTTGAGGTAGGACCAAGCCCCTCCCCCCTGCATCAAGGGTGAGCAAGGTGTCTGACCATAGGTAATGGGATCCAGAAAGCCAGCTCATGCACCAGGGATAGATCCTATCTGTGAGTCCAGTCAAAGAGAAGGAAGAGGGATTATATGAACAAGGGGGAATCAAGATCATGATAGAGCAATCTACAGAGACAACTGAACTAAGCTCATAGGAACTCATGAACTTTAGACCAACAGCTGTGGAACCTGCATGGAACCAGACTAGACTTTCTGTATAAGAGAGACAGTTGTGTAGCTGAGTTTTTTTGAGGGGCCCATGGCAGTGTGATCAGGCTCCTTAAGTTCTGGTTTTTTCCTTCATAGTGCTTTGGATTACTTTACTGCCCCATTGTCTCCATTATTACCCACTCCTCTTCACTTTTCCACCACTGGTATAACCCCTCTCCACTTTCATATTACCTGTTTTATGATCTCTCATCACCATTCTAATAGCCTTCTTATACATTTTTTGATGCTTGTAGGAACTCTAAGTAAAATATACAAATTAAGGGATTAGATGCTAGAATCTATATATGAGAAAGAAAATATGGTGTTTGTTTTCCTGTAGTTGGATTGCCAGAGTATAATTATTGGCAGCTTTATTTACTTAACATAAAATTTCATCTTTTTACAGATATATATTTTTATTATCCATTCACCACTTGATGAACATCTAAGCTGATTCAATATCCTAGCTATCATGAATGGAGTGACAATGAACATGACTGAGCAAGTGTATTTGCAAAACAATATAGAGTACTTTGTTTAATGCCCAAGAATAGTACAGCTGTGATGTGTAGTATTTTTAGTTCTAGATTTTGAGAAATAGTCACCCTGATTTCCGTAATGTTGGTACCAGTTTGTAATCTTATCAATATTGAATAAGTGCACATCGCCACATCCTCACCAATATTTGTTTAGATTTGATTTCTTGGGGAAAGCTGTTCTGACTGTGATGAGATGGACTCTTAAAGTAGTTTTACATTGTATTTCTCAGATTATTAATGTTGTTGAACCCCCTTTGAAATATTTATTAGCATTTATTAATTTTTCTTTTGGTTATTTTACACTAATTTTGATTGAATCGTTTATTTTCTTTCGGTTCATTTTCCTGAGATCTTTTTGTACTCTAGCCTTTATGCTGTCTCTTTACTTGACTGTTCTTTGTTGTTCAGAAGCTTTTTCATTTCATGAGATTCTACATGTCAATTGTTTGCCTTATTTCCTAGGAGAATCAAGTTCTATTTAGAATGCACTTTCCTTTGCCTGTACATTATAGTGCTCTCACTATCTTCTCCACCAACACATCCAGAATTTCAGATTTTATATTTGATCATAAATCCATTTGGAGTTTATTTTTATGCAGGATAAAAGTTAAGTATCTAGTTTCACTCATCTATACATAGACAGTCATTGTTCTCAGTGCCATTTATTAAATAGACCATTGTTCCTCCAGTGTGTATAATGGTGTCTTTGTTAGAAACAAGGCAGCTATAATTATGTGGGTTTAAGTGTGTATCTTCTATGTCACTACACAGACTAAAATGTCCATTTTTGTGCTAGTATTTTGTTGTTTTTATTACTACAAATTCATACCACAAGTTGCACAGTAATCAAAGGGCAGTTTAGGGGGAATCTTTATTTTTCTGTGTGTGTGTATGTGTGTGTTTGTGTGTGTATCCATGTGGGTCCTGAGGATTGACGTCTGGTTTCAGCTAATAAGAACCTTTTACTCTGGGCCATGTTGCAGGGCCTTATTGATTTTTGCTGCAAAAAAAAAATGATATAGGCCATAAGATGGCATTAGATAACTAAACTCACATACAACAAATTCACACACACACAGAGATGCACACATATACTCTTAAAAATAAAATAAATCTTAAAAAGTATCCACATGACTTTCTTGGCATTAACAGAGAGTGTATCTGAAGTTTTCTCTGGTCCTGCCCAGCCCTATGGACCCCGCAGCCACTTATAAAATAATCACTCAGAATCTTGTATTAATTAAAATTGCTCAGTCATTAGCTCAAGCTTATTATTGGCTAGCTCTCACACTTAAATTAACCCATAATTCTTATTTATGTTTAGCCACGTGGCTTGGTACCTTTTCTCAGTTCTGTCTTTACATCTTGCTTTCTCTGTGTCCGGTTGGTGACTCCTGACTCAGCCTTCCTCTTCCCATAATTCTCCTTGTCTCTTTATCTCACCTATACTTTCTGCCCGGCTACTGGCCAATCAGCATTTTATTTATCAACCAATAGGAACAAAACATTCACAGCATGCAGAGCACCATCACCCATCAAGAGAGTATGCATCTTCTAGAGGACTGTAATCTTATTTAGTTTACTTACTAGCAACCTTAATATGCAACTTTCAAGTCATTGACCTTTGTATTATTGTGTTTCATTCTCAGAGGGATCTTTAACCACTTACCATTCATCATGCCATATTGCAGCTAAAAAAATGAAACCATGTTTAGGGAGGTTTAACTACTGTTCAGATCAAATTAAGGAAGTGATCCACATGAGATTGGAATTCAGTCTTGAAATCTAGACCACTGAGGCATCTGTTCTCTAAAAGATAGATTGTGCTCTAAATACTGCTGATAACTTGGCCAATTGCAAGTGGTCAGTCCTAAGCCTATTCACATATGAGCAACACTAACGGAACTCATCAGATTATCTCTCTCACACACACAATAATAATAATAATGACAATGATAATAATAATAATAATAATAAAAGAAAACAGGATATGAATTTGAGGGACAGTGGAGTTGGCTTAGGAGGAATTGAAAGGGAAAAGGGAAGAGTGAAGATGGAGTGAATACAGAATACAGTACTCAAGTATGAAAAAAATTAAAAACTAAATAAAAAGGAAAATAGACAAATAAACAAAGAGTTAAGATAGGCTTTCACTTTGAAGTTCAGCTTGGTCCTAAAGTTGGAATTCTTTCTCATCTGTACAGGTTCTGAAAGTATACCACTTAGTTCAATTCAGATGAAGTGTCTTAAAAATCACTTATCTTTCTGTTTTGTTCTTCTGCACATTCTGCTGTGCTGATTATTCTCTTCTGGTTTCAGTTTGGATCTCTCAGAACTATTTTGTATGCCTCTCTTATCAAATTCTATTTCTGCTCTTTTGAATGTATACGATGTAGTTATGGTAATGTTTTAAAAAACCTTTTCCACAAATTTTGCTTTGGTTATTTCTTAGTTTGAATTGGGTGATATTTTAAATTATGATTCATATTTTCCTATGCCCATTATCATTGCATGTCCAGTTATCTGTTTAACTGGATATTCTATATATTAAATGGTTTGTTACTGGATATTGTTTTCTTTTTTTGTATACATGTTTTTAGTTTAGGATGTGTTTAAGACACTCAGAAGTATCTTTACATTTCTCAATTTCAATATTAAGGAAAATGAGGAGACAACTGATCAGGAGTAATTCTCAGGCTAATTAGTTGCTACTTTGGTGGAGAAATCTTTAGCACTCACTTGATAATTTGTGAATTTGAGATTTTCCACTATGGTAGATGAAGCCTGTGACTCTATCAACTCTGTCAATGGGGTACAAATTCAAGATGGCATTTTCTAATGCTAGAGGGTGGCTCCATTGCCTCGAGTTTTTTCACTTGCAATCATTGATTTTGTGTAGCAGAGGACTCAACAATATGGTTTCTAGCATTTTCTCTTCCCTGTATGGTATTTTGCCAGGTCAACCATGGTACATTTGGTATCTTAGACCTTGACGTTATCTCTGTAACTCAAGGACACTACAGAGACCATCTTGGTTAATCTTGTTCTATAAAGTCTATTCTAAACTATCTTCCCAGGCTCTAAGTTGGAATAGTTATGAGATTTCATTGTTTGCTACTTAAGGAATATTTTTCTAGTTGGTAATGGCTTCAAAATCATTGTTTAATATATTTGCCATCAATTGATTCTTCAGAAACAAAATTGAATCTTTTCATAAACACACACATACACACACACACACACACACACACACACACACACACACACACACACACAAAGAACTGAGAAACTCCAAAGCCCAATAATAACATTTTATAATCTATTATTTCATGATGTATCCTACAAAGACAAATTTTCCACATACACCTTGAAAAAATATTCTTAGAACAATGTATTTAAGATCTAAATCAAGTATATTTAAAAATGTCCTAAATTTGTAGAAAGTCATTTATTATTCTCTCTCCCTTACTGTCTATTTCTCTCTTCCTCTCTTCTCAAATACATGTTTTGAAGATTCTTCTAGGCCACAATACTTTTACACTGTTTTTTTTAATGATCATAAAGACTAAATATCTTAACATATATTAGGTCTATATTCAGTGTAAATGAGGTTCATTTACACATATTGTACTGAACGTAAGTCTAGGGAGGCATTCCTGACAGCCTCCTAGTTTTGCTCATAATTCGCACTCAATGCAGATGTAGAATTTTTGTTTTAAGTGTCAATTATCCAAGAGCATTATTAGCTATACAGATGGTAACGAAATATATTTTACAATAATTTATTTCAGTTCAAATGAATGAATATAATTCTACCTGTAAGGACACATGCATACAACATTTTAATTGGATTTCAGTTATACGCTTCCAGGATTGACTAAATAAGGTCTTTCATTTTCATGCAATTCCATGATGTTAGTTGAGGACTGTAAGAAATGTGGAGTGTAAAAGTGTCAACATTGTTATTCTCTATACATTTTATATTATTATGAGAACTTAAGCAAAATATTTTTCTTAATCAATTTCTATTTTCTTTAAAATAAGATGAGTTTGAGGTAGCATTATATATTTACTCATTATGAAAAGATTTATTTTTCTAGGACCTATTGTTTATCCGGTTCTTCTGTTTGTTTTTTTAATACAGTGTTTTAAAATAGATGTTTAAGAGAAAGTGATACTAAGAGGGTTTGTTGCTTAACTCACGTAAAACTAGAAGGAGAATTTGTCTGAAGAATGACTGTAGAGTTTAGAAAACAAAGTAAAAGAAAGAAAAAGATGCATGTTTTTACAAGCCTGGTTCTCTTGGATCTTAAAAGGTCCCTGTAAGTGAATGGTGCACATTCTTGTGAGAATGAATCTCTTTGACTGTTTGTGTATGTGACAGAGAGACCTAGGAAGAGGAAATAGACATGTTCACCTACTAATCAGTACAATCTATTGAACATTGTTTGGCTGGGTTAATGACCATTGCATAAACTTCCATATTTCAGGTACACATTTGGTAAGAACAGCATTTAAGAAATACTTCCCTCAACTGGAAGGTGCAGTAAAATTTCATGTGTTATTTGCAAGTGCTACACTTATATTTTCAACATGTAAAAATCTTCTACATCTTGAATTCAATTTTTGAATTTCTGATTTATGTATTTTTGGTATTGTTGGTTTTTGCCAATTTATTTACCAATAAATTCTATGTACACCTTTGATTACTGTTGATTCTGACATGTGTTCCTATGCCATTACATAGCCATCATACACATCATTCTAGAAACTTTTTGTTCCTTTGGGCAAAGACACACCATCTTTCATTTTTAAAGAAATCAGTTTTCAGCTTTAAAGGCAATAAAAACAACATAGAGATATCAATATGGCTTAAGTTGAATCTGGTTGACCCAGCCTCTCTTTGCCAGCTACCTTCCCATACATAAAACACAACATGCTGTCTAAGTAGCCGTGCTGGAAGACTGGCAAATAAAACCTAAGCTCCAAGAGTCAGATCACTAAAACAAGAAGACTCTAGTAGTTACACAGTCAATTCTGAAATCTTGAATTGCTTTTGGTATAATCCTGGAGTTACAGAAATAGCTGAAATCAAGAGAAATAAGAATAACCAAGATACTATAAAGTGTATACCTAAAATGTCTTTCATACTTCAAAATAAAACCTTCAGGGAATGGCAATGTTGACATTGTTTTCTCTCCTATTCTATCGATTGGAAAGGTAGTTTCACTATCTGCTATGAGAGCAACTGACTCTCAAGTCACAGTGACTTAATAATGACATTCAAGTCATTGTGCCCTTTCTTAATCTATCTTTTGGTAGAGTTCACAAATAAGCACACCTCACAATTAACCACCAAGCAGGAATGGTTTATTATTTCTAATTATTGTTTCTCTGGAAAACAGCAACATGAACAAACTGACTAGTCTCTGATCAAGAGCAAGCATGCACATTTCACTCTTTAGTATAAAAAAAAAATGAAGTTTGCTTTAGAGTTAGAAAATGAAGTTTTCTAAGTATTGATCTTGGATTAGTGTAAACCGTCCACTGACAAAAGACCCCATTATCATAAAAATTTAGTATTTATTTGCTTTTCTAACAGTTAAAGTGATTTGTTTTGCTTTTTTCTAAGATACATTTTACTCATTTATATGTTAAGGAATATAAACATTGAAAAGTATCCTATAGTATGGATGATACAAAATTTAGGTGTAAATATGAAGACATATAAATGAAAATGAAATTAATGAATATATATGTACCTATATGAATATCTTAAAATAAATGAGTAAATATAATTAATATAAGAAAAGAATTAGGATATATATTCTAATTATATATGTATATACATGTAATTAGAATACATTAGAATTAGAATACACATACACACATACATGAAAAGGGCTAGATAATGGTAATAACATTTCAACTTCTGTTATATCAGTTTGCCATTGAGAACAACTGCAAAATTCATTGAATTATCTCTTTGATGACACAGAAACACCTGGGACTTGAATAACAAGACTCATCAGCAGAGAATAAGAATATTTGGCATCAACTCAAATTGTTTGAGGTTACATCCTGAAAGTTCTTGCCATTTTGAAGAGAGAAGATAGTACCTCAGGCAGAAAATTGTGATCCTTTCTGATAAGCAGAAGTGAACTTTTTCAGAATTTCTTAGAGCAGGCATACAAAAATTTTGTGTTTCTTTGCTACCTGAGGACAGATAAGTGAGAGTCAAAGTAATGAAGTGATCCAAACTTGACTTTTTCATCCTAAGGCATTTACTGCTTTCTAAGTGGATTTCCAGGATAGGATTCAGGCAGGAGAAAATGGTGACTAATATGGTAGTGTGTGTCCAGCTCTTAGGGAACCACAATGGGAAACATATCAATGTACATAGAGCTCATTATGTAGTGAAATTGTTGGCAGACATGAATATATATATATATATATATATATATATATATATATATATATATATATGTTTTTACACATACACACATATTCTCTCTCTCTCTCTCTCTCTCTCTCTCTCTCTCTCTCTCTCTCCAGCTCTTGCAACATTAAACACAAAAGAAAACTAGAGACAGGCTAGCTTTTACAAGATATAACTTTCAGCTTTGGACAAACTCAATTTCAAAGTGAAATTATTTTTCAAGAGGACAATAACTACATTTGGAGTATCAATTTACTTCTTCTGTGTTTTCATTTAAAATGAGTAGCTATTGATTCTTTTTTAAATTACTTGGATTCCAGAAGACAAAACCAAAACAAGTAGCAGAAGGGAGAAACAAGGGGGGTAAAGCTGCATAATGCCAGGGAAGGGGAGTGAGGCACTGAGAGGAAGTACATATTGCTGGAAACCCAAACAGAAAACGGGCCACAGCAAAACACGGACTCTCACCACACAGGGATACAGGAATCTGAAACTCAAGAAGAATTAGTGTCTATAATTCCATTCCAACTACCATGTCCAGAAAGACAAATCGTTAGGTAGACTACGGGGAAAGCCTAACAGAGGCTGGCTCCACCCAGGATCTTTAGCTCTATTTACTGAGAATAACATCCCAGACACATCCAGATAAGTGATAGGTACACTAAATTTGAGAAATCACAAAGCTCATTTTTCTCCACCCTCATTTCTGCTTTTGACCATTGAAACAAAGGATTGGTCAAGCTTGCAGGAGGAACATTGTAGAGTGCAAAATATAATACAGTCACCTGATGGAGGTATGGATCTCAAGGTGAACACACATAGTGTGAGAATTCAATACCCCACTCTCACCAATTGACAGGTCATCCAGACGGAAACTTAGCAGAGAAAAGCAGGATCTCACAGACATTATAAACCAAATGGACTTAATAGATATTCATAGAACATTCCACCCAAACACAGAAGAATATCTTTTTCTCAGCACTTCATGGGATTTTCTCCAAAACTGACCACATAAATAGACACAAAGAAAGTATCAAAATATGCAAGAAAATTGGAATAAACCGCTGTATCCTCTCAGACCACCATGAATTAAAGCTGGAAATTAACAACAACAGAAAACCTACAAACTCATGGAAACTGAAAAACTCCCCACTGAAGGACCACTGGGTCAAGAGAGAAATAAAGAAAGAAATTAAAGACTTCCTAGAATTTACTGAAAATGAATACACAACATATCCAAACTTATGGGGCACAATGCAAGCCATGAGAAGAGGAATGTTTATAGCACTAATTCAAGGGCTCCAGCAGGCTTGAGCATGGCAAACCTAGTGCTGGCAGATCATGCCCTCCCCCTTCCTTCTCCCTTGCTAAACTTTAGATTACATTCCTGAAGCTAGCCATCAAGGTCTCTTTCCTTATTTGGCCACTTTCTTAGACTTGACTTATTCCTAGGGCCAATCACCAAAGTCTAACTACTAAAACATCAAGGGCCAGAAATCAAAAATTCCCATTTGGTTATTGTAATTAATCTACCCATTCAGAATTTGCCAACAAATCCTAGCTTATTCTAACACAGACTTCCTCTTTCTTTCTTTTAAAATTACACTTGCAAAGCTCTTTGCTGCTGTTTCTACCAGTTTCTGATTGAGCCACCTTGTGCCTTTGTCTTGCTTAACAAAGGATCTCTTTGTGGTGGGCATTGGTGTTTGGGTATGGTCTGTGCCTGATCCATGGTACAGAGGGAATACCTCTCAGTAGGCTGCCTGGGTCCCTTCACTAAGTGCCTTCACACAAATTTTGAGAGATCTCATACTATCAACCTAACAGCACAACTGAAAACTCTAGAGCAAAAGGAAGTCAGCACAGTCAAGAAGAATAGATGGAAATAAACTAAATTGAAGGTTGAAATCAATAAGAGAACAATAAAAAAAATCAATAAAAAAGAAGACTTGGTTCTTTGAGAAAATCAACAATATAGACAAACCTATATCAGACTAACTAAAAGAAATAGAGAGAATATCCAAATTAATTAAAACAAAAAGAAAAGATGCATATAACAACAGACACCAATGAAATACAGAGAATCATAAGGACATACTTTAAAAATCTATACTCCACTAAATTGAAAAATCAAAAAGAAAAGGACAATTTTCTCAATAGGTGTCACCAAAGTTAAATCAAGATTAGATATACAATTTGAACACACCTATAACACCTTGTGAAATAGAAGCAGTCATCAAAAGCCCCACTCCCACCCCCCAAAAAAAAAGCCCAGGGTCAGACAACTTTAGTGCACAATACTAAAAGACTTTTAAAGAACATTTGTCACCAACACACCTCAAATTATTCCACAAAATAGAAACAAAAGGAACAGTACTCAATTCACAGGCACCCTAATACTGAAACCATATAAAGACTCATCAAAGAGAATTTCAGACCAATTTCCAACATGAACATTGATACAAAAATACTCATTAAAATATTCACAAATTGAATTCAAGAACACATCGAAAAGATCATCCACCATGGTCAAGTAGGCTTCATCCTAGAGATGCAGAGATAGTTCTACAAAGAAAATGTGTCAATATAATTCAATAGATAAACAAATTGAAGGGGAAAAAACATAATCATCTCTATAGATGCTGAAAAAAAGCTTTTAACCAAAATCCAACACCCCTTCATGATAAAGGTCTTGGAGAAATCAGGAATGCAAAGAACATACTTAAACATAATAAAAGCAATATCCAGCAAGCGGACAGCCAACATCAAATTAAATGGAGAGAAACTCAAAGTGATTCCAATAAAATCAGGAACAAGACAAGGCTGTCCACTCTCTTCATAACTATTCAATATAGTACTCAAAGTTCTAGCTAGAGTAATAAGACAACAAAAGGAGTTGAAAGGGATACACATTGGAAGGGAAGAAGTAAAACTTTCTCTATTTGCAGATGATATGATATCATACAAAAGTGACCAACAAAATTTTACCAAGAAGCTCCTACAGCTGATAAACATCTTTAGTGATGTGGCTGAATAAAAGATTAACTAAAAAAAAAAAAAATCAGTAGCCTTCCTATACACAAATGATTAACAGGCTGAGAAAGAAACCAGAGAAACAACACCTTTTAAAATAGTTAAATATAATATAAAATATCTTGGGTAACTCTAACCAAACAAGTGGAAGACCTGTATGACAAGAACTTCAAGTCTTTGAAAAAAGAAATTGGAGAATATATCAGAAGATGGAAAGATCTGCCATGCTCATGGATCAGTAGGATTAACAGAGTAAAAATGGCAATCTTACCAAAAGCAATCTACAGATTCAATGAAATCCCCATCAAAATTCGAACACAAATCTTCACAGACCTCAATAGAACAATATTCAACTTCATATGAAAAAACAAAAACAAAACAACTAGAATAGCTAAAACAATCCTGTACAATAAAAGAACTTCCAGGTGTATCACCATTCCTAATTTTAAGTTCTACTATAGAGCTATAGCAATAAAAACAGCTTGATATTAGCATAAGAACAGATGAATCAAAGACCCTGATGTAAATTCACGTACCTCCATTTAATTTCATGTTGGCTATAGGCTTGCTGTAAATCACCTTTATTAACTTTAGGTATGTCCTTTGTATCTCTAGTTTCTACAGTACTTTTATCATGAATGATTGTTGGATTTTGTTAAAGGTTTTTTTGGAATCTAATGAGATAATCATGTGTTTCTTTTTTCCTTCTGGTAATTTGTGTGGTACATTGCATTTACTGATTTTTCATATGTTTAATCATCCTTGAATCTCTTGGATGAAGCCAACTTGATCATGGTGGATGATCTTTTTGATGTGTTCTAGGTTTCATTTTGTAAGTTTTTTTTAATTGAAATTTTTCAATTAAAAACATTTCAACTGCAGTTTTCCCTCTCCTCTCATCCACTCCCCATCTCCCCTCGGCCTACCCTCATCCACTCCTCTTTTTCTGTTGAGAAAGGGACAGGCCTCAAGTGGGTATCAACAAAGTATGGCATATCAGGTTGAGGTAGGACTAAGCTCCTCCCTTGTATTGAGGCTGGGCAAAGCAATCTAATATGAGGAATAAGTTCCCAAAAGCCTGCTAAAGCATTAAGGACAGGTCCTGATCCCACTGCTAGAAGTCACCCAAATAGGCCAAGACACACAGCTGTCACACATATGTAGAAGGACTAGGACAGTCCTCTGCAGGATGCTTAGCTGTCAGTCCAAAGTCTATGAGCTCCTATGAGCCAGGTTAGTTGTTTCTGTGAGTTTACTTGTGATGACTTTGAACCCGTCCTGGCTTGTACAATCCTTCCTCCCTCTCTTTAACAGTAATAGATGAGAGAATTGAATATAATGAAAGAACATGATAATGACAATGAAGTGACAATAAGACCTTCTGGAATCTAATAAGCATGAAGCACATCCACCATCCTTAAGAAAACACAGTTGAAGCACTGCAAGTTTACCTTTCTAATGAGAAAAATATAAGGTTTTATGTAGCTAGAGTTTTCCTGCCTGGCCCACAGTAGGGACAAATCTCTCTCACCCACCAGTCCCACAGCCACTCAGACCCAACCAAGTAAACACAGAGACTTATATTGGTTACAAACTGTATGGCCGTGGCAGGCTTCTTGCTAACTGTTCTTACAGCTTAAATTAATCCATTTCTATTAATCTATACCTTGCCACATGGCTCGTGGCTTACCGTCATCTTCACATGCTGTTTGTCATCGTGGTGGCTGGCAGTGTCTCTCTGACTCAGCCTTCCACTTCCCAGCTTTATTCTCCTCCTTGTCCCACCTATACTTCCTGCCTAGCCAATGACCAATCAGTGTTTTATTTATTGACCAATCAGCAACACATTTGACATACAGAACATCCCACAGCACTTCCCCCCCCCCTTTTTTTAAAAAGGAAGGTTTTAACCTTAACAAAGTAAAATTACATATAATTTGGGAATTTGGGCGTAGCTTCTCTTACTACTTCCTGCTGGAGGGGGGCGCTGTATCTTATGGGGACACAAAGAAAATTTTAGGATTATGGAATAGTCCATGAGGCTGTATTGTCTGAGCCAGTTGCCTTCAAACCGTTCTGGATGTTGGATCATCTGGACCATGGTGTCATTGGAGACCTTTCAGGGGGTCTTGGCTGGTCAAACCTGATGTATCCTAATCTGGAACAAATCCATAGCCTTTGGCTTTCTGTGGGAACAAAAGCAGAGTCTCCTTTCCAAAGCAACACATCCTTACATCCAAATTTTAAAGTCAAGGTACCTTTAAAATATACATTTGGCATAACTCAACAGCTTTTACAATCAAATGTTTTTCTGCAGTTAAAAATCCCAAAGACAACACAATCCAGATTCTCTGTGTAATATTCATCTTTACATGGCTTATTTTTATATTAATTTTACTGTCTCTTTAAAGACTTTATTTTTTAAAACTATGTATTTGTTTATATAACTGTATATATCACCTTTTTTGTCTCTTTCAAGCCTATGTATATTTTACACACATTTAAACTATTACATCTGAATCTGTCTTATTGTGAATCCATTGCTTTAAGCTGCAGCAGCTGTGGCTGCTGGCTCTGCCCACCTCAGCTTCCCAACGTGGCCGTGGTAGTTTATCACCAGCTCTGAGAGCTATCGTGGGTCTATGCTTTTATCCAAGCAGCATGTAGCCCAGAAACCTCTTTTTCTGTTTTGTACTAGCAAAGGCTAAATCCACCACGCTGCTTAATGTGCCACTTGCAGAGGACTCATTCCCGCCATACTGTAGGTTGAGCACGCAAGCTAGGAACCCTCCAGTAGCTCAAATCGGCAGCTGCCGCTCATTTGAAAGAGACAATTAGGAAGCTGATTTTAGCTCCGTTTTAGAATCTTTTTTTCTCAGTTTTTAGGTGGAAACTCTTGCCACCACATTGGGCGCCATTTGTTGCTAAAGTTTTCCTGACTGGCCCATAGTCAGGACAAATCTCTCTCACCTGCCTGTCCCACAGCCACTCAGACCCAACCAAGTAAACACGGAGACTTATATTGGTTACAAACTGTATGGCCGTGGCAGGCTTCTTGCTAACTGTTCTCACAGCTTAAATTAATCCATTTCTATAAATCTATACCTTGCCACATGGCTCGTGGCTTACCGGCATCTTCACATGCTGTTTGTCATCGTGGTGGCTGGCAGTGTCTCTCTGACTTAGCCTTCCACTTCCCAGCTTTATTCTCCTCCTTGTCCTGCCTATACTTCCTGCCTAGCCAATGGCCAATCAGTGTTTTATTTATTGACCAGTCAGCAACACATTTGACATACAGAACATCCCACAGCAGTTTTATATATCACTTTGTCAAATAATACTGAAATAAAGTACAAGAAAGAAAAGAAGATGGTACAATACATGTGTATCAGACCAAAAATTTGTTTTAAATATAGCAAAAGTCTAAGGAGCTTCCTAGAACTCTAGAAGTCTGATGAGAACTACTTACAGGTCTTCCCTTGGATAGAACTTGAAGAAAATGAAGGGTCTACTCTCATCAGGTCAAGGAGGAAAGAGGATGTGCTTGCAGGTCAGATATGAGAAAGGTCAAATATTAGAAATCCAGGAAAGGTAGGGAGTGCATTATTCAACAGAGGGCTGTGCTCTTGTTTTTTTACTATAGAATGAAAAATATTTTCAATACTCTTATTTGGTGCAGCAGGGAAAGCTTTTTATTGATTGATTGATTGATTGATTTTTCTATTATCAGCTTGATACAGTATAAATTCTTATCTTAATAGTGAAATGTTTGATTGAGGCTTGCCCAGTAATTGAGTAAACCCAAAACTTATTCTAAGCCACAGTCATCCTAGGGTACCCCCTGCTATATAGCCTCCCTGGTTCTGTGGGTTGCAATCTGATTGTTCTTTGCTTTATATCTAGAATCCACTTATGAGTGAGTACATACCGTGTTTGATTTTCTGGGTTTGGGTTACCTCACTTAGGATGATATTTTCTAGTTCCATCCATTTGCTTGCAAATTTCATGCTATTATTGTTTTTCTCTGTAACACATTTTCTTAATCCATTCTTCTGTTGACAGGCATCTAGGTTGTTTCCAGGTTTTGACTATTACAAATAGTGCTGCTATGAACATAGTTGTATGATTGAGCATTCCTTGGGTATATGCCCAAGAGTGGTATGGCTGGGTCTTGAGGTAGATCGATTCCCAATTTTCTGAGAAACTGCCATACTGATTTCCAGTGGTTGTACAAGTTTGCATTCCCACCAACAGTGGAGGAGTGTTCCCTTTGCTCCACATCCTTTCCAATATTGACTGTCGTTAGTGTTTTTGATCTTAGCGTTCTGACAGGTGTAAGGTGGTATCTCAGAGTCGTTTTGATTTGTATTTCTCTGATGATTAAGGATGTTGAGCATTTTTGTTAATGTCGTTCAGCCATTTGTGATTCTTCTTTTGAGAATTCTCTGTTTTGCTCTTTAGCCCATTTTTAATTGGATTGTTCAGTATTTTGATGTCTAATTTCTTGAGTTCTTTATATACTTTGGAGATCAGTCCTCTGTCAGATGTGGGGTTGGTGAAGGTCTTTTCCTATTCTGTAGGCTGTCTTTTTGTCTTATCGACCGTGTCTTTTGCCCTACAAAAGCTTCTCAGTTTCAAGAGGTCCCATTTATTAATTGTTTTGCTCAGTGTCTATGCTGCTGGTATTATATTTAGGAAGTGATCTCCTGTGTCAATGCATTCAAGAGTACTTCCTACTTTCTTTTCTATTAAGTTTAGTGTAACTGGATTTATGTTGAGGTCTTTGATCCACTTGGACTTGAGTTTTGTGCATGGTGACAGATATGGATCTATTTGTAATCTTTTACATATTGACATCCAGTTATGCCAGCACCATTTGTTGAAGATACTTTCTTTTTTTCCATTGTATAGTTTTGGCTTTTTGTCAAAAATCAGGTGTTCATATGTGCGTGGATTAATGTCAGGGTCTTCAATTCAATTCCATTGGTCTGTATGTCGGTTTTCATACCAGTACCAAGCTGTTTTTATTACTATAGCTCTATAGTAGAGCTTGATGTTAGGGATGGTGATGTCTCCAGAGGTTGCTTTATTATACAGGATTTTTTTAGCTATCCTTTTGTTTTTCCATATGAAGTTGAGTATTTTTCTTTCCAAGTCTGTGAAGAATTGTGTTGGGATTTTGATGGGGATTGCACTGAATCTGTAGATTGCTTTTGGTAAGATTGCTATTTTTGCTATGTTAATCCTACCTATCCATGAGCATGGGCAAGCCTTCCATTTTCTTATATCTTCTTCAATTTTTTTCTTTAGAGATTTAAAGTTCTTATCAAAAAGGTCCTTCACTTGTTTAGTTAGTCTTATCACACCTTTAATCCCAGCACTCGGGAGGCAGAGGCAGGCAGATCTCTGTGAGTTCGAGGCCAGCCTGGTTTACAGAGAGAGAAAGCTTTTAATAAGCAAATGGATGCAAGAAATCAAGAGTGAGCATGTCAGACACAGCATAAAGATGCCCTATGACTGGCAGGAAAATGAGGTTTCAAGAGAAGATGGAGAATCTTCAGAGAAGCATATGGGTTCAGTCACCTGTAGCAGCATCTTGACCTCTTGAGTTAGAGCACTCCTCAAACCTTTAAGAGTCTTTTGCTTTCACTTCATGTCTGAAACCTTTTGAAAAGACTGAAAATTATTCCAATCTAAAAGTTTTATTCAGATTTCAGTTTTCCTTCTGCAAATTTTAACCCACCTTGATTATTACTATTATTTTCTTGGATGGTAAAATTATTGGGTCTACTACTGGAATAAGAGTAGTATTATAAGAAAAATAACACAAATGTAGTGTGAACATTTTCATGTATCCATGATTATTCAGGATATTCAGCAAAGCAAATGCAATCAAAGTAGGTTTTATTTTAATTTCTTTTTTTTTTATGTGTATGACTATTTACCCACATGCCTAGTTTCCAAGAAGGCTGATAGAGAGCTTTGGACCTCTGGAACTAGAGTCACAGACATTTGAAAGCTTCCACATGGAGTGGGCTGTGAACAAAACTTAAGTCCTCTGAAAAAGTAGCCAGTACTCTTGACCAGGGATATCAAGTTGATATCAGACCCAATATAGACTGTTATTACTAAGATACTGTAATTTTATGATTGCTTTGATGATTTGTCTTTTTTGTTAAAGGGTTATTTTGAAACAGGCAACTAAGACCCCTGCTTTACCCAAAATATTATTTAATACTATGTTGATCACTCAAATGATTTGTTTTTTAAATAGTATAGAATCTTAGAGTATCAAAGGCTTTCAGTATTAGGTATTGAAAAGGGTTAAACGTTTTTTTAGTCAAAAACTATAGGTAGATGAAATTTTAAGAAATCGGTCATGATCCTATCCCAAGACCTTTGTGCTTGTCCTTTTCCCCCGACACCCCCTCTCTCATTCTCTCTCCTATAAACCATTTGGCTCCAACCCCATAAAATATTCACTTGCTCCATCATATAAGTATTCATACAACTTTTCAGATTAGTTTGTGCATCTTATACTAAGTAAAGGTTTATCTTGGTTCTTCTTTACTCAAAGAAAATAACCCAGCAGAAAGACACATTTTGAGAAGTTTAATAAGTGAAATAAAGAACGTTCACAGTCAGATTAGAGGTAGTCATGGCATTAGATGGACTACTTATTAAACATGTTGGACTATGTTTCCTGTTGAGGTTATTTCTTACCATGACCAATGTGAAATTTAAAATATAGCTTGTTAAAATAACAAAGCAAATGATATTCTAGCAGTGTGGAGTCTTCATTATTGATCATCTGTGGCCATTAAGAAAGTTCCCTGGTGCCTTAGGTTCTGATCTAGTAGAAAGAGTTTAAATGTATCGTCTAGGATGTTTAACTACAAAGGCAGATTTTGACCATCAGGAAATGCAACTACTCAGACACAGCTATAGGTATTTTTGGTACCACATTTCTGATTCTAGCATTGCTAGTACTTCCAAACACAAATCTACACTTACGGCCATAATCAGTAAAACTAAAATTAACAACTCTCAGGAATGATTTTTTCACAGCAACAAGGAAAAGGGGTAGCCAAATTAACTTAATATTTTTGATCCATCAAAAAATGCACAAGGTAATCAAATAATTTGAATTTTGAAGGGGGCTAAGTACAAAGAGATTCTGAATGTATAAACTGTGAATACAGGATGTCCAGCCATCATCTAATTGTCTAATAACATCTGAAGCAGTTAATTAGTATTTTAGTTACTTTTTAAATTTAGGAAATTATACATTTTTATTTGGCCTTTTTCAGTAAGAGACACACTTAATTGTCATTGTAAGGAATATCTGAAACCTGCAAATTTAGTTGTGTTCCTTTATTTATTACACCATTTTTTATACTTATGGAAGGAAATATTTTTATTCATTTAGTAAATAAATAACTTTTAAAACAATATCATTATATACAGAATTGTTTTCATGAGGTGCTCTGCGTAACAATTTATTGTCAGCTACATTGTGAAACTCCAAGATGACACTTGGTGACATTTTACCTTTGCTAGTAGCAGGATGTGGAGCTTGTCTGTAATTCATGTGGTAGTTTTACTACCTAAAATAAGTCTGGGCACATTGATCAATATTCTATATTCTAAAGAGGAGACAGTGTACAGGTGATGGGTATAAAGCATACTTTGAGCTTTTCCAAATCTTCCTACTTGGAACAATTATTTATAATTTTGAAATTTACTTTAGTTTATGTCAGAGTTTTACACATCAGATTTTTAATCTATTTCATGGGGTGATTTGTCAACTGTCTAATCAACTTTGGAGACTCACAATAAAGCAGGGTCAAAATACTTCAGGGAAAACTAAATACTAACAAATGAATAGGTGTATCTTCTGATTTCAGTTTAAATTACAAAATTCAGTCTTCATTAATTTTCTTTTATATTTTAAACCAGAGCATTTATTTCATATACGAAATTAGAAATGTTAATTACTAACACATTTAAGAGAAATAAAATGTAATTATATCTTGCCCTACTGCACAAAGATTTGTTAAATGGAAGACCTTGTTAATTTAAAAGCTATTACAAGTTATGGTTAATCTTAATAGTTACAATTTTTATTGAGAATAGGTTGCTTAAACCTTTAATTAAAAGTTGAATAATCATTAAAACTATGCAATTTAGAAAGGAAAGGGTCTTGAGTTCAAATACTTTCTGATTTAACAGGACTCCCACTAAAAAGTCAGCTCCACCATCTTCCAGTGTGCCGAGTTTCAAGGATTAGTTGCACTACAGTTCTGATTTTCCCACTAATATACTGAAGCAAAGCAAGTCAAGAATAGTCTTCAGGTAAAAGATGCCTGTAACTGTCATGATGGGAATTTAAGTGTGTTCAACACAAACACACTTCCTGGTCCTTGGTGTGTTCTTGGAGATTTTCTTTGGATAGGGTGGAAGTAAAGAAAGAAAATTCATTCTTAAGGAAATAACCCATAACAAATACCAGTAGTGGAAAACGCTAAAGAGTTTTATAAATGAATGCACTATTAATCAGAACTCAAGCAAATGTTGCATTAAACTAAAGCCCTTTTTTCTTCGGGGTCCTCCTCCTCTGTTCACCTCAATTGTTTCATCTTTCAGGGTATCTGTGCTGTATCCTACCCCTATAGGGTAACTTTGAGCTTGAAAAGTAGCAGATAAATGGAAATGTACACTACAAATTAAGAACTTTATTCTTCCTTACATCCCTTCTTTTTATGGGTTGTATTACATATCAGAAAATTTAAATATGGAGAATATGGCAATCTCTGTAGTAACTCTGATCCAATTTAAATCTTAGTAGTCATGCAAACACAACCTATTTCAAGTCACTGCTCTCCTCTCATCATGGTTATGGTCTCATCTTTCTCAACATGCCAATATACCTTTTCTATTAGGATTTTCTGTTTTTAAATCAAGGAATTTGTTATATATTTTATAATATTTTTATAATTATAAATAATATAATATTTATATTTATGTACATATAAATAATAATTTTATAATTAACTTTCACTATAATTCTGACAAATTATTGAGATGCATACTTGCAAACAAATTAAAATATTTTTTTCTAGATTTTGCTTTGGAGACCATGGTATAACACTGATCTACCCCTTTATGGTAAAGATGGTAAAATAAATTGTAATCTGTCCTTTAAAAGTAGAGCATAAACAATAAATGGGACATTCTGAAACTGAGAAGCTTCTGTAAGGCAAAGGTCACAGTAAATAGGACAAAACAACAGCCTACAGAATGAGAAAACATCTTCACCAACCCTACATCTGAGAGAGGGCTGTTCTCCAAAATATATAAAGAATTCAAGGAACTAGACATCAAAATACTGAACAATCCAATTAAAAAATGGGCTACAGAGCTAAACAGAGAATTCTCAACAGAAGAATCTCAAATGACCGAATGGAATTTAAGAAATTGCTCAACATCCTTAGTCATCCGGGAAATGCAAATCAAAACAACTCTGAGATACTATCTTACACCTGTCAGAATGGCTAAGATCATAATCACTGAAGAAAGTTTATATTAGAAAGGTTGTGGAGCAAGGGGAACACTCCTACATTGTTGGTGGGAGTGCAAACTTATAGAGTCACTTTGGAAATCAGTATGGTGGTTTCTCAGAAAACTGGGAATCAATCTTCCTCAAGACCCAGCTATATAACTCTTGGGCATATATCCAAGGAATGCTCAATCATGCCACAACAATACATGCTCAACTATGTTTATAACAGCATTATTCATAATAGCAAGAACCTGGAAACAACCTAGATGCCCCTCAACCGAAGAATGGATTAAGAAAATGTGGTACAAAGTGTTTGTATCACATTTTCTTAATCCATTCTTCGGTTGACCTGCCTGGACTGAATCTACCAGGTTGAGCTGAATTCCCAGGGGAGTCCTTGCCTTGGAGGAGATGGGAATTGGGGGTGGGCTGGGGGGAGGGTGGGAGGTGCGAAAGGAGGGAGGACAGGGGAATCCGTGGCTGATATGTAAAGTTAAACCAAAGTATATATATATATATATATATATATATATATATATATATATATATATATATATATAAAATGTGGTACATATACACAAATGGAGTACTACTCAGCAGTGAAAATCAATGTCATGAAATTTGCAGGCAAATGGATGGAACTAGAAAATATCATCCTGAGTGAAGTAACCCAGACTCAGGACAAACAAGGTATGTACTCACTCATAAGTGGATACTTACTAGATGTAAAGCAAAGGATAACCAGACTACAACCCACAGTTCCAGAGAAGATAGCTAACAAGGAGGACCCTAAGAGGGATGCATGGATCGCTATGAGAAGAGGAAATAGATGAGATCTCTGTGAGTAAACTGGAGATAGGGTGGGCAATGGAGGCTAGAGGATGGATGGTGGATGAGAACATAAGGGAATGGTATGGTCGAGCTGGAATGGATGGAGTGGGAGAGCAATGAAAGAGATACCATGATAGAGGGAGACATCATGGGGACAGGGAGAAACTGGGTACTAGGGAAGTTCTCAGGAATTCCCAAGGATGATCCCAGCTTAGACTACTAGCAATAGTGGAGAGGGTGCCTGAACTGGCTTACCCCAGTAATCAGGTTGGTGAATACCCTGTCATCATAAAGCCTTTCTACAGTAACTGATGGAAGCAGATACAGAGATCCACAGCAAAACACCAGACCGAGCTCATCTAGGAGTCCAATTGAAGACAGAGAAGAGGGATTCTATGAGCAAGGGGCATCAAGATCATGATGGGGAAACCTACAGAGACAACCAAACCAAACTAATGGGAGCTCATGAAATTTAGATCAACACCTGCGGAGATTCCATGGGCCTAGACTAGGTCATCTACATAGTGAGACAGTTGTGTAGCTTGATCTGCTTAAGTGGACCCTGGGAGTAGGATCAGAATCCATCCCTGGTGCATTGAGCAGGCTTTTTGGAGCCCACTACCTATGATGGGACACATTGCTCAGCCTTGATACAGTGGTAGGGCTTGGACCTGCCTCTTCTAAATGAACCTCCCCATGGGAGGACTTACCTTCTTGTAGGAGGGAATGGGGGGTGGGTTGGGAGGGGGAGACTAGAGGGGTGAGAGGAGGGAAGAGGGGGATCTTTGATTGGTATGTAAAATGAATAAAAATGTATATGAAATAAATGTTAAAAATTAAAATAAAATTAAAGCATAAATATAAATTAGTACTACTTGTACTTGAACCTATAATATTAAATTTGAAGTTAATTACTCAGAAATGGAAATACTAAATTATTTCTGTATATGAATTTCTGAATGACCATGATACTGACTTCTTAACAAAAATATTTATAGAGAATTCTAGGGGCCAATAACAAAAATGGCAATATCAAAGATCTCAGAACAGTCCCTACAGATATGCATTAACCTGGGAGATTCAGAGTTACATTTCATTCATAGAGATGTGATGGGAAGACATGGTAAATGGGGCAAGCCCTCAGCAGATTTCATACTTGTTCTTAGTAACTGAGTGGAGAGACACAACTACATAAATACACACTTGTGTCTGTATAGAAGTGCTGGTGCATATATGTATGAACACATATACATAAAGGCTGGAATTTATGTGCATTTGTATGTTCATACATAGCACTGAAAACATGAAACTGCTTTCAGAAATATGTTGTTCCTTAATTTTAAATTCTATACTGACTGCAGCCAGGAAGGAGACTGTTAATAATTATGGAAATATTCAGAGATATCTACATTGCCTTACTATTTACTTTAAGCACTACACAAACATACTTTAGGAAATTGGGAGATAACATTGCCTAGTTTGGTTGTCCAGTTACTTCTCTGGCTCACATGCTTCTTTAATTCTTAAGCCTTCCTTAGGTCATACCACCTAAAAAGAGTTGCCTTGGCATTTCCCTGGGCAGAGCAAGAATCGTGTATAGAATCACCAGGCTGTTGGTATTATCAGTGATGCTATAGGCAGCTGCCAGCTGGCCAATTGTTAGAACTTCAGTTGGAGTATGTAATATATACAACACAAGTGACACTTTTCTTCTAATGAATGCACTAACATAATTAAGAGATAACACAAACTGTGAGAATCTGGAAAGACTGTAGGCATCTCTGGAAGTGAATAGTTACAGAATCTGTACAGTGAGTGAGGAATGCCAGAGGCCCTCTGCTTTCCTTGCCCATAATAACAAAAGTGTATTATGGTTCAGGATTGATTCTGAGAGCAAGGACAGGCAGATTCCATGTATATTTGTTCTTCTTTATACAGCCATCCTGTAGCTTTATGCACTGTGTCATCTCTGGCAAATCCTTACCACACTTCAATAATTGGACTCAAATATTCTAGAGAATAAAGCATCTGTTGCTTTTTTTTTTTTTTTTTTTATTTTTTTTTTTGCGGGGGAGACCTTGTCTGTGGAGGGAATCAAGACACATACCTCTAGCCATTCATCCTACTCTTCACATAGATTTCAGACAACCAAAATGGAGTGGTGTTCATTGCTTTGTCAGTGGGAGGAGTGTAGTAAAAATGTGGCAATGAGGAATAAAAGGTAAAGAAAGTAGAGAGCACTTGAGTACTAAGCTTGAGTACCAAGAAGTCATTTAAGAACATACAACTTTTAAATAGTTAATAATCTTTGGATTCGCGTGTGCTCTTCCTTTAAAATACCTTCAAAAATTAGGATAGTGTCTTATGCCTGTGGTCCTTGCACTTAGAACGCTGAGGTAGGATGATCATGGTGATGTGGAGGTAATTCTAACCTGGATCGTGGGCTCTAGGCCAGCTTAGGTTAGAGAGGGCACTATATAAGAAAACAACTATGCCAATGCATTCAAGACTACTTCCTACTTTCTATTCTAGCAGGTTCAGAGTAACTGGATTTATGTTGAGGTCTTTGATCCACTTGGACTTAAGTTTTGTACACGATGACAGATATGGATCTATTTGCAGCCTTCTACATGTTGATATCCAGTTATGCCAGCACCATTTGTTGAAGATGCTTTCTTTTTTCCATTGTAGAGTTTTGGCTTCTTTGTCAAAAATTATATGTTCATAGGTGTGCGGATTAATGTCAGGGTTTTCAATTCAATTCCATTGGTCCACATGTCGGTTTTTATGCCAGTACCAAGCTGTTTTTATTACTATGGCTCTATAGTAGAGCTTGAGGTCAGGGATTGTGATGCCTCCAGAGGTTGTTTTATTGTACAGGATTCTTTTGGCTATCCTGGGTTTTTTGTTTTTCCATATGAAGTTGAGTATTATTCTTTCCAGGTCTGTGAAGAATTGTGTTGGTATTTTGATGGGGATTGCATTGAATCTGTAGATTGCTTTTGGTAAGATTGACATTTTTACTATGTTAATCCTGCCTATCCCCGAGCAACGGGCTGGAGAGATGGCTCAGTGGTTAAGAGCAATGGCTGTTCTTCCAGAGGTCCTGAGTTCAATTCCCAGCAACCACATGGTGACTCACAACCATCAGTAATAAGATCTGGTGCCCTCTTCTGGCCTACAAGCATGCATGCAGGCAGAACACTGTATACATAGTAAATAAATAAATCTTAAAAAAAAAAAAAGAAAAGAAAAAGAAAAGAAAACAACTACAGTAACAACAAAGCACCTTTGAAATTAATCTCTTCAGAAGTCATGGCAGTTAAGAGAAAAGATTGTGTTAGGCAAGAAGATCATGAGCAGGAGTTCAAAAGCCATTTCTGTACAGGAACAGCTCTGCCCAATGGGACTTACAAATTACCATGCAAAGCAAACCAGGAATGGCCAGCGTTTGTGTGTTTGCTAAGAGGTCATGATGTTCACAGTCTATAAACTCTATGGTATAATTATTCTGTTTAGTTACATTGATAGATTTTTTTAATTTATATAAATTCCTTCCAAGAAAAAAAATTCTCTTTTGTTTGTACCTTTCAAATCTGCTGTGCTACATAGGTAATATATAAGTTCTTTGCAGATATTTATTCCAATTTTCTTGACTATTACTGCACACATTTATGTTTAGCCTTCTTAACCTCTTTCATCCTTTCTGAAACACAGTTCCATTACTTCCTTATTAGTAACTTCACCAAGCTCTCTTATCCTAGGACACTGTTTTCCTTTCTGTGCAGATAATAACATTCACTGGTCAGGAACCTCCTCCCCACAGTCCACCTATGGCCATACTTGTTTAAGCTGCATATAAATTCACATAGCTTCCATGACTGGGTGGTATTTCCCTTTATTTCCATGCAGCTACTGGACACCTTCATTCTGTACTCACAACACTGAACTAAGTTGTTTATCAGTCAGAGATTCATAGACTTCCTCTATCCTGGGCAAAATGCACCATCAGTAGATATTAGAACATTGCTACATTTAATTTGGAAAGAGCATTTTCCTTCAGGAAATTTCCTAGATAAATATCAAATTGATCTCATGCAAACCTTCTGAGTGAATGGGTTTCTTCTTCTCACAGTCTGCTCATCATTACTGCCAAGAACTTGGAGAGGTTCAACAGGAATAAATTAATAGCAATTTACCTCAGCTATGCCTTCTGAATCCATGTATAATTAATAAGAACACAGTATCTGTAAAGGACAAAATCTATAAATGTAGTGGGAAAAGTGATGATATAACTAAGAGAGCTTTCTTGAGCTGGAGCCGATGTTTTGAAAGATTAGATAAGCCTGTGGAATGTAAATAAGCAACAATTGCAGAACACACAAAATAAAACAAAACAAAAACCACACCAACCTGATCCCTGATGCCTAAGTAGCCTTTGCCTTCTCAGAATGCATCTTTTAAGATTGTATTCCAACTTCTTGCATAGAAATGTCTATTTCCTTCAAATGCCTATAACCTTACTTTCCTTTCTTTTTAATTTGCATATAGCCTCAAATATTTATTTTCATATTTTCACTTATTAACTACTTTCTGTTTTGTCTGTGCTGTGTAAAGTCTTACGTAATTTTGATAGGAACAGCAATGACTTTTTCCTAAAGAATCTCAGCTTTCATTTTGAAGACAGTCCTTTAATGTACACTGGAAAGCTGTAACTCCTTTTCCTCAATTTCTGATCACTGAGCATTCAGGTCACAAGCTTTAATGTGCTAAAATATTTAAGTTAAGTAAATACTACCTTTCTAAACTAGAATCATTATGATAAATAATAAATATTTTAAAAGGAAGCATACATATTTATAATGTTAAACAGCAAATACTCATATATACTGTCAACTCATTCATCCTGATATCTCATACATACTACAAAGACTGAATTAGAAGAAAAGAAAATCTGAACAGGCCAATAAGGAGTGATGAACTGAAATAAACAAGACTTTATATAAAAAAATCCAGGATTTGATGTATGTATGTCTTAATTTAGTATAAATCAGCATTCTCTAGAGGGATAGAACTGGTAAAATGAATATATGCACGTATATATGTATATATATATATATATATATATATATATATATATATATATATATACACACACACACACACACACACACACATACACACACACACTTGGAGGTGTTATAATAGTGGCTTCCAGCCTGAGTGCCAACTAGTCCAGAAATGGCTGCTCACCAACAGAAATGCCAAGAATACAGTTGATCAGTCCACAGGGCTGAATGTCTCAGGAATCATGAAGCAAGTCTCTATTACCAGTGAAGGAATGCACTTCACAGGAAGAGTGAGGGCAAGCAGGCAAAGAGCAAAGCCTCTTTCTCTCGTGTCCATTATACAGGCTGCCAGAAGAAAGTGTGACCCAGATTAAAGTTTGGCATTCCTACATCAAAAGACCTGGTTAAAGGGAGTCTTTCCACTAAAAATGATTTAATTAAGAAAAACTCAAAGATGTAACCAGCCACTTGGTTTTGAATCATTCCAGATGTAGTCAAGTTGCCAACCAACAATATCCATCACAGTTCCTCCAGACATTGAAAGAATAACTAATCACTATTTTCTCAAAGTTTTCAAACATTTTACAAAAAGAAGGAACCATGTCAAACTCTTTTTATGGGTCTAGTCTAATAGGAAAAATGTGATAGACATAACAAAATGAAAACTGCAGACCACTTTCTTGACATTGTAAAATACCCAATAAAATACTAAGAAACAATAGAACATTGCATCAGAGAAATCAGACATCCAATCAATTAGGGCATTCCCCAGTGATGCAGTGATGGGTTGTCATCCTATCAGGTGCTCCCTGTGGAATAATCCTTTCGTACACTATGAAGATTTGTTACCCAGGTTGGTGTAATAAAAAGCTGACTGGCCAGTCGCAAGACAGGAAGTATAGGTGGGACAGCCAGACACAGAGGAGGCTGGAAAGAAGAAAGAGAGAGTCTCCAGGCAGACTCAGAGTAAGCAAGACATGCCAGAGAGGTAAGTGTCAGGAGCCTTCGGGCAACACATAGATTAATAGGAATGGATTAATTTAAGTTCTAAGAGCTAGTTAGTAATAAGCTTGAGCTATTGGCTGAGCATTTGTAGTTACTATTAAGTCTCTGAGTGTTTATTTGGGAGTGGGTGGTTGGGACAGAAACTTCCACCTATAGGTGCTCCTCAGCAACCAGTCATTGATAAGTGAATGTGTCCCCAGGCCCTCTACCCCATATATGCTACTGTAAGAACTATGTGTTGTGCCTCTCTCTTTAGACCACACACATTGAATCCACTTTGCTTTCCCCAAAGTTTTTCTTTTTCTGCTGATCTTCATACTTCAGCCTGTATTAAGATATCTTTGATTAAAAATCTCCTACTCAGCTTTACAAACTGGATAATGGTGAAATTGTTTCTAGTCTCAAAGCCATCAGTACTGGATTGTTCTGAGTTGTGCTCTAAAATTCCTGGGGAATTCTGCAGACTGCTTACTGTGACACTAAAGAGCTGTGCCTCCTCTAAATATACACCAAAGTATTGGCATTAACTAGACAAGAGTGTGAATGTAGAGAAAGAATCCTTACACAGTTTTGTTTTGAACTTAAATTTGTGTGGTCATTGTTGTAAATGGCACGTGTAGTTCTTAAAAACTGGAAATGTAGATGCCATGATACCCAACTCCACCACTCATTTACAAAAATTGAAAGCAATTGATCTTATAAAAAATGAAATACTAAAATGGAGACTGAGAACAGAAGGGGATAAGGTTGTCAGGAGGTCCAATAATGAAAAACAAGATAAAATTATATGGAGGAATTAGTTCTGCTGCTTTGTAGTATACGAGGATGGTTATATTCTGTAAGGCTCTAAAATACACTTTAAAATAACTAGAAAATACTTCTAAGCTCCCAAACACATACAAATGATGAATGTTCAAGGAGATGAATATACTAATATTCTGATTTGATCAATAGAGTACACAGCCGGTAACTTATTGTAGCGTACCCTAAAATATGTGCAAAGAATACATGACAAACATACATAAATTTTAAATATTGTTTAAAATCAATTAGTTAAATCAAATATTTTTATTTATTATGTAAAATTATTATCATATTTAAAGCAATTTTGGGGGAAACATTTCAAGAGAGGTTTGAATAATTTAAGGCTAGTTCCTATTTTCGTTTAGTTTTTCTACTCTAGTGTAAATGTGGATCACAGAGTTGTGCCAGCTGTGGGTAAGGGATGACTCTCCTCAAATAGTTTGCTCCACTATATTTTACGATGCCATTTCAGCTGCTTCTTTATACCATGTAGTAAGTTCACCTTGGTCTTCTCATCCTTGGAAATACTGGGAAGTTTTTGAACCTCCGTTTGGTTGTAACTAAAAGTTAAGGAGCAGCTTACTGTGTCCTGCATGCCTACTCCTCCTTACATTCATCTACTTATTCTATTTTCAAAATTTATTTTATTTGTGTGTGTGTGTGTGAGAGAGAGAGGCAGAGAGGTAGAGAGAAAAGAATGTACACACACATGCCATGGCAAGTGTGTGAAGGTCAGGGCAACTTGCAGGAATTGGTTCTTTCCTTCTACCACGGGGAGTCTAGGGATCTAACTCAAGTAATCAGGCTTGGCAGTCAGCACTTTCATTTGCTGAGATATCTAGACTGCCCTGCCTTCCACTACTTTTGATCATTGACTAACAATGTACAATGTCTTCACATCTGTGCCGCTGGTCATTATCATGCTGTCCTGGGTCACACAGCTGTTTAGAAGGCAATTTTGGCTTGGGCAGGATATAGAAGCCTTTATTAACCCCTTTATCCAAGCTGACCAGAACTTTGGATGGGGTTGTCATAAATTAAATTACTTTAAAATAAAGCAACAACTTAAGTTTTACTACTTTTTCCTGCTGTACCCTATCCATTTATCTAATGATAAGTATGGGTAGAAGTAATCAGAACCAATGTGTTCTGTAATATTGTGTAGCTCAGGATTACTGTGCTGTACAATGAACTGACACTACTATGCACAAATGTTCAAAATGAGGGTTGCTTAAAAACTAGTGTCATTCAAGAAAGATTTTGGATATCTTTGATGTCTGGCCACTATATTATTAAATGTTTTCCAAATTCAGATATATGTGCTATTATGAGAAAATGCATTAACAGGAGAAACAAATCAATTTTTTCATTAACTATATTGATTTTCTGCATTTTCAATTTGCAGAGGGTCTTAAATATTTTGGTTCCATCTTCCTTGTAGTTGTATACAAATTGTGACTAATCTTATACTGGAACATTTTTTGCAGTGATTTTGCTGATCAGTCATTATTAACTTCAATAAAGTTTATTATAAAATTTTAAAGGATCCTAGTCCTTTTGTGTCTGGATTAAATGCTCACCTTGCTTAAATTTAGTGATATTTTATTTTCTCTTAACAGCTGTTTAAAACTATGATCTTTCCTAAATTAACTTTATGTCTGAATTAGACTAATTTTCAAAATCACATTATTTCTACACCAATACATAGTTGCTCAAATTTAATTTCCTAAAACCCAAATTCTCTTAATGTCATGCTAAAACAATCTGTGCACATATATTTCTTCATTCTCTCCTAAATTTTACTTGTCAAATACCCATCCTTATTCTAAGATCATCTTGTTTTCACTGTTGTTTTGTCCCAAGAGATGCACTTCTTCCAACTTTATCATTAATTTTTATTTTAGTTTTTCTAAGTCTTTCCATTTTCATGCAATTTTAGAATTAAATTGTTAATATCAACACAAAATTTTCTGGAAAATTGAGTTTTGACCACAATAAATTTATATATAACTTGGATTATAGTTAACATCCTAAAAGTATCTTTTCTCCCTACCCATAACCATAGTCTACTTGCACATTCATTTTAGGTTTTTTCAAGTTTAGTTAATAATTTTTCTATGTGTACACAGAGACAAAGTTAAAACTGTATTATTTATTAATCTGTATTTGATAACATAATTATTTAAAAATATACTTCTAATTCTTTGCTGTTATAATTTGATTTTGTACCAATTTTGTATTTTGCAAATTTATTACATTCACTTGGAAATTCTCATTGGAGTTATTTGTAGATTAGTTAAGACTGTATTGAATATAATCATACCTTCAACAGAAAATAAGAACTGCTGTCATTTTTGTCAAGTAGGCATCAAGTGTTGTCACTGCCCTGTTGGACTTTCAAGTTGACTCAGAAAAATATTAAAAGGAACTGTTCATCAGTTTCCAATCTTCAATAACTCCCATTAAAAGTGGTGTTAAGACTAAGTCATTTTTTAAAAAGAGATGTATTTATTTATTACTCAGTGTTCTGCTGGCATGTATGGCTACTCATCAGAAGGGGGAAGCAGATCTCATTATAGATGGTTTGTGATACACCATGTGGTTGCTGGGAATTGAATGTATGACCTCTGGAAGAACAGCCAGTGCTCTAACCTCTGAGTCATCTCTCCAGCCCCAAGACTGGGCGATTTTAGAAGTACTTAGTTAAATTAGTTTCTGATTCTAGTTTTCAGACTATCATCTATCGTTTCTTTCCATGCTAGGTCAGCTAGACAGAGTTGCTCTGACCATCTAGGAGAAAGCAGAGCAATGGAGCAAGGGAGCTCTTACTGAGTTATGGTGACATTAGATACATGATTTGCCTGCTCTGTAGTGGCTTTTCCTTGTTGTTCCTTTATTTTCCTCATGAACTTCTTTTTTATCCAGACTCCCATTACTGAAGGATCCTCACAAGATGCAGAAACACTCTTGAATACTTTGTGGGTCAATGGCAGTTTTCAATGGCTTCTAGTTCACATTCCAATTATAAAACTTCCGTCGGCATGCATTGGATAAGGCAGTTGCTAAATGTAGTTCACAAGGTCATGATTTAAGAAGAGGAGTTAACCATTAAAATCATTGATTCCGTACAATCAATTGTTCATAGATGTAACAAACTACTTACTAGCATAGAGTTTAATTACTGGTCAGCCTTGTTTTGTTCAAAGTACCCAAGGCCAGTAACTGTCAAGGCTCACTTGGAGACACAGAGACTGTCGTTCTGTGTTCTTCAAGACATTTAGTTGTCCCCTAAGTCCCTAGGTTTTATAAGCTGTGAGCATTATATTGTGCCTCATAAAATATCAAACTCTTCCTATTTCATGGTATTCTGAGTGCCTGGGATTGAATGACTACATTGTTAGGTCTCAATTCATGTCTTTGGAAAGGTTACAATCTTTCAAATCACAGTGCTTAAGAATTTACTTCTATGAGTTCATTTTTCATAGGCTTACAACTGTCTGTTGAGCTCATATGCCACATCTCTCTGGGAAATTAAAAGGAGATGTTCTAACTAAACAAATAAGAAAAATGACATGACCATTCATATAATGCAGAAAAATGTTTGGGATTCTTTATGATGCTTGTTTATTCAGCTCATAAGCGTTGCTGGGGGCATTTGTGTGTAAATCACAGCTGAGCCTGCAGTGTGTCATTGAGCAAACATTATTCCCAATGATGCCTGTCACTTGGAAATCTATCACTGGTTCTTTTACATTTATAATGTATGTATTCATTAACATTGAAAAGTGTTCAAAACCACATAGGGAGGTGATGTTGTCTCTGTTTAGTGCCATCACATAATGGAATAGCACAGCTTTAAGATTTTAGGATACAATATTTATGCACATCTCACATGAATTTCTTTTCAAAGACAGATAATTATATGGCCTAGGAAACTGATCACTCAGTTACTTTCAAGTGAAATATCTTTGGACCCAGTTCATTTCTAGATCTCAAAACTAGGATTGGGACTATATAATAACTAACTAAAACAAAAAAAATTCCTCCCTATAGACGTCTATCTCTGTAAATAATGGGCACACATTTAACAGAATCCAGAAAATGAACACTCCTGGTATCATATCTCTTAAAAATATTATATAACAAACAGTGGCATAATTTAATCTTGCATTCATAAAAATGGACCAAGGGAACAAAGCACTTAAACCAAATGAGAGAAGTCTGATGATTTCTAAGTTTGGAAAATGGACCCAATCTCTTTATACTATTTCCCGGATGTGCTGAATAGGGTGCCATTTGTTCACTCACAAAATGGAATCTTAGTTCTAATGCTGTTAATGAGGGCAAAACTACTTAGATATAGTGGTAGCAGGTGGCTTCTCCCAGTTGAAACTTAGAGGACCGATAATTGTGAGAAGACAAGCAGTTTTGAGGATTCAGAAAAAATAGGTGCTATTACACAGAAGACACAGAACTCAATTTGCACGGGGGATTTATCAGTACTGTGTGCTCATCATAGGTCTCTAAGGGAAAAGGAAATAAATAGTAAAATATAGACATTTTATTTAGCATTGGAATTTCCTTACCTCTTTTCTTTTGCATACCTACTATAAGGAACCTATAGGATGGATCACTTTGAAAATATAGAGAAAAATCCAATAAAGGTCAGAGGCATCCCGCTCATGTTCCTATGAGCTGCTCACAGATAAAAATCAAGGGAAAAAATGCAATGGTGTTGCAGCTTATGAATTCAGAAGAAAACATGTTACAATCTATTTGAAAATGTATGACAAGTTACACACTTGTAAAGTAATTCCTTAATCAAGACAACAAATATCCCTATATCCCTACCTTTTTACCTTTTTACCTTTTTTTTTTTTTTTTTTTTTTTTTTTTTTTGCAATTTTTTTATGCCAAGGCTGTTGACCTGAGTTTGATACCTGGGATGCCCATGGTGGATGGTGAAAACCAATGTCCACAAGTTGTCTTCTGCCCTTCACTTTCACTTTGTGTTCTTCACATGCTCATGAAATACACATCAATAAATAAAAATAAAGAAATGATAATTATACAATAACTATATGTTTGTTGAAATATGTAACATATTCATTTCCTTTGATTTATTCTAAGCAACACTAGTTATTTAAAGATTCATTCATGTTATTGTGTATATTTAGGATTTATATTTATTGTTGATGAATATTCCATTATACTGGAATATCATAGTATTGTGTTCCCTATTAATATGCTCCTATGATGTTTTCAGTCTTTTAACTATATTATAAATAAGCTTCCTACAATGCTCAATCTCTAGAACAGAACAGAACACAACATAAAAAATAAGTCTTTTCTGAACAATTATGTGTACAATACAATCTCTGCTATGGGCAATAGCTGTGATTTTTTCCCTAAAATGACAGTTAAGTTGTATTTAATTTTAATAAAATCAAATGGTTTTCACATAAGTTGAATCATCCGTGTTCTCAATAGCAGTATATAAGTGATCTAGAATCTCCGTATTATTTCCAGTCCTTGTAATAATCAATTTTTTATTCATGACTAATCTAAAAGATGAATAGCATGTTGTGATATAATTATGTTGAGAAGTTACATTCAGACTATTTTACATCCTTGCCAGACACACATATTTGGAATATCCAAAATCTATTGCTTTTGATTTGTAAAGATATTAAAATATTTTGATAATTAAAAGACAGTGTGCTTATCTTTTTAATTAATTAGAATAAGTCAGGTGGTCTTGATGCAGTGTTATGAGTAACACATATGTCGTCCTTTATTTGTTTTCTCTTTTTTTGATTTATTCATATAGATTTTTAATTTTTTTAATTTTATAATTTAATTTAATTTTACATATCAGCCACGTATTCCCCTGTCCTCCCTCCTCCCTCCCCCCAACCCATACTGTTTGGAAGGCAAACAGGCAGTGGGACCAGGACCTGTCCTTAGTGCATGAGCTGTCTGTTTGGAACCTGGGGCTTATGCAGGGACACTTTGCTCAGCCTGGGAGGAGGGAACTGGACCTGCCTCGACCGAATCTACCAGGTTTTCTCTTTCTATTGCCATAGCTTGCAATTCTATTACAGCTAGCTGGAAGGAAAGCAGATACCATGCACTGTATCATGTCTCAAAGGAGATAATTCAATATTTTGCCTTTAAATTTTGGCTGTAGAATTTTTAGTTGTTTTGAATAAATTTCCTTAACTGCATGTTTGAGTTCTACAATTTAAAATACACTATGCTTTTAGTGGTAGTTACTTTCAACAGTCAACTGCACATGATCTAGTATAGCATGGGAAGAGAGTCTCAAAGAGGTTAGCCTGCTCGCTGGATTCAGGTTAGTTGTTTTAAAGTAGTTGATATGAAGCATACTAGTCTACTGTAGATAGCACCAATACCCAGGCAACTGAACTGCATTCATTTTCTCTTTGCTTTTACTCTGGATGTGCCATGACTAGTTGTTTTAAGTTCCTGCCACCCTGACTTCCCCCAATGATAGACTGTAATCTGGGACTGTGATCTAAAATAAACCATTTCTCCCAGGAGTTGCTTTTTGTCAAGGTATTTTATCATAGCAAAAGCAGTGAAACAGGGACAGTTTTATATCTTTTATTCCTAAGAAAATGTTTGTTTACATGACAATTTAAAAATGCATAGTTAATCTTTGTTTTACAGAGGAAACAAATACCTTTGAATTTAAGTCATTCTTCATAGGTAGCCAGATCCTCCTATGAAGCTTTCAGGCTATTCTGTGTAGAACAATGTTCTGATCACCAGCATTCCAGTATTTAAAGAAAGATTAGAAGTGTCTTAGAATCAAGTATTTGATGAATGCACTATCTGGTTTATCCCTTTTGGGAATCAGTGATCAGTAATCTGAGTATGTTCTGGAAATAGAGCTTTCAGCTGATGATCTGGATCCCCACCACGTCAAACCATTTTGACACAGCCCTTGGTATTTGTTTCCTGTTTTTATTTTATACTTCTTATTTCTGAGTGTTTTGAAGGGAGGTTATTAGATATTTCCAGTCAGTTTGAACAGCCAAAAGACATTGTATCCATTTCATTGGTAACTCCCCAAATCTGGTCCTAGTGTGAGGCCCCTGGCCTATTCTTTTTCTCTGTGTTTACAACATTAGCAAGAATTTTCTTGTGATGGTGTTTTGTAAGCATGTTAACATGCGTGTGCATGAGCAAGTTCTTGAGTTTAAAATAGTAATACCAAATACTCCCAAATAGGGCTTTGGGATGACTATTGGTCTTTTTAAATCTGCATTTTCAATTAATGCCTTACATCTCCTCTTAAACAAACAATATCTAGATTTTATTTAAGGGAAAATATCCCAATAATTTTTTTTACTAAAATTCTACACTTCCTTCACAAATCATGTCTTTTAAATGATAAAAATAATTTCTTGTAGATTATGCAAACAAAAACACTAGTCCTAACTTTTTGTCAGGCCACATTTTCTTCTTTTGTTTTCAGTTTGTTGGTGTGGTAGGTATATGTGTGTGTATGTTTTGTGTGTGCGTGTGCGTGTGCATGTGTGTGTGTGTGTGTGTGTGTGTGTTGTCACCCTTGTGTCTGGATGTGTGTACCCATACATGTAGAAGGCAAAGTTGATGTCAGGTATTATGTTTATTAGCTCTTCTACCTTATTCATTTGAGGCAGGGTCTTTAAACAAAACCAGAGCCTGCTGCTGTGGCTACTCTTGCCAGCCAGATCTCGCTAGCCAGCTCACATTCTCCCCATACTTGGACTAAAAATACAAGTGGGTCACCATTCTCAAGCAGGCAAGAGTATCTGGCGATCCAAACTCCAGCTGTCATAGTTATATTGTAATCATATAACGCAGTCCATCATTTTAGATGAAGCACATGCCCTCTAGTTTACTATTGACCCTGACTTGGCTCAGGTAACAGAGTTCATTAACAAGATTTTTCCCTAGAAATTATTTCCAAACTTGACCATAAGTCATATTTCTCTGTACCTCTTTTAAAATAATGGTTCTGCCCCCACTTTGATCCAAGATTTCCACCCCTCATTTCTTACCCTGAAAATGAGAGTCATTTGTGTTTCATGGTGGCCTGATATCTGACAAAAGGAGTTATGATAAAGCCAGAGCTTGCAATATGCTCCCATATGGTCTGCCCTACATAACAGGAGACTTTCCAGAATTTTTTAGGCAGCCTCAATTGCACAGAAGCTTCTTCCCCGCCCCCCCCCCCCCCCCACTGAAAAGGGCACACTAGTTTTACCATTTTTTTTTTCTAATTTAATGAGGATGGATTTAAAAGAAAAAAAAGTATTGGATATAAGATAAAAATGGAAATCTGTTTATTAAGAAAACGAAAACAGTGCCATGGACTTACAATTTGTTTCACATTTAAAATGTTGTTTATGTACATGGCATAATGACAAATAACCTCTCTTTACCAGGGCACGTGAAAGTCAACCTCTCCCCATCTCAGGTTCCTTCTAATGTATGCACACACCTGACCCCCAAGTAGATGAGTCTTTCAGAAAATAACTTCTGCAGAAGTCAAATAATGAATCCTTTCTTGAACCACTGGATGTTAAAGAAAGGAAAAAATATTGAATGCTTATAGAAAAAATATAGTACATCAAATCCAGAGAAATGTCATCGCCAAATGCCACTGATTGCCATCAGAAATTCTGAAGTAAGGAAACATAGGACACTTATCTTTAAGATAGCGAGAATAAAATTAGATGCCAACCCTGACTTTCATGTGTAAAAATGAGAAAAATGCATTCTTCTGGAAAAGGGGACTGTACAAAGTTGTTTAGATGAGGTAAACTGAGTACGTGGTATTAGGAGAGGCTTTATTTAAACAATGCTAATGGGAGTTTTTTTCAGGCTAACAAAAGATATGAAAGAGAACCTTGGGTTTTCATCATCATGAGATTCTGGAAACTACAAAAAGAAATCTACACACAACAAAAATGGCTTGCTGAAGGAAAAAAATTCCAGCAATATGTCTGACGGAGTATAAGTACACAGAATATTCAAAATCCAAAATAAAATAAAGTAAAACTGAATACCCAAACCCCAAACAGCCCAATTAACCTATGGGCTTCTGAAATGAGTACAGTCTTCAAATGATGAAGCATAAATGGACAGGACACATACGAGTATTTCTCTTTTCCAATCTTCTAGTTTTTAGCCACACCTGTCCCTCAAGGACTAGATATTTATTTTTAGTTAGTTCTCTATACTGTCCTCCAGAAAGCCTTAACTTCTTTAAAAATATTACCTGTAACTGGCAAGATGGCACAGCCATTAAGAGCACCATCTGCTCTTTCAGGGGACCCAGGTTCAATTCCCAGCACCAATATAGTGGCTAATAGAAATCTGTAACTCCAATTCCAGGGGATCTATCACCCCTTTCTGGCTTTCAAGGCTGCAGACATGTATATGGGACATAGACACAAGCAGGCAAAACACCCATATATATATATGGGTGTTATAATAGTAAATCTCTTGTTTCATCTTCTTCCTTTTATCTTTTCATGTTCTGGTTTTGTTTATCTCTTTTCTTTTTTTTGGGGGGGGAGCTGGGGGTTGAATAATTTTCCCCAACTAAGTGCATATCCTACCATTGAGATATCCATCTAAGCCCAGTTTTCAGACTTAATGTCCAAGGAACAAACAGGCATCAGGAGACACAGGGAAATTTGAATGTGTGAATATTTCTGCCTTGAAGGTCTCCAAAGCAAAAGAAATCTATGAATTGAAAATTATCAAGAAAACTACTTCATACTTATTAATGTTATTATTCCCAGCTTTGTGCCCCTCTATTTTCCTAGCAAGAAAAACTGAACTTCTTAAGTTCATTACCAGATCTTCTAATTAATTTACAAAGGGCTAAGAATTTGCAATTGAAGAATGTCACTATATTGGCCATAAAGGACTAGCTTTCTTCTAGTGTTGCACATCTGGAAAAGTGTCATTAACAAATATGAAGCTTGGGATTCTGCCTTGACATAGAATGCCGGAAGAGGCACTGGCGTTACTGCAGTTCCTCACTGTATTCATATATTAAGGAAAAAGTGTCTTCTGTTTTCCATTTGATTTCGAAGCAGGAACAGATGTCTTATATTTTTTAACCTATACTCTATGTTAACTCTGTCAAAACATCTATGCAACCCTGCTTTCCCTGCAGGTTCAGTGAAGCAGCCTGTATCATAGGCATTGTTTTTGTCTCTTTTCTCATTGCATTTCCTATGAACCGAGTTTTTTTTTTTCTCAGCATATCATCACTTGGCACAATAATAACTTACCATAAGGCAGCTAAAATGCAGTCATTGGTGTGAAGCATACCCTCATTCATATGTACTTGGCTGCCTATTCTCTTAGTAATCTACAGTCTGTGTTCTCAGAGACTGTGTCCTTCTCATCTTTGTAGGTTCCTGTGTCTCTAAATGCTAACAGTTGGTAAGTACTCAAAGAGAATAGATGACGTGGATAGATGAGCCAATGGATAAGTGAATATTAATTCCAAAGAGCTCTCAAATTGCAATGCAATGTTAAATCTAACTAATTACCTTTATAAGAGGTATCATCTTTGTTTTACATCATTTGGGAAACAATGGCTGCTCAAATTGTGTCTTGGGTCACAGTCAGGAGCATTACTAAAATAATTTCTCTGTCTACCTAGGTCTCTGTTCCTCTTCCTGTCTCTTTCCAACTCTCTTCCACCCCTCTCACACATGGGCACTTATACAGTCCTGAAAAACCTCCAATAAAGAAACTAATTTGAATCAACATAATTTTCCACAAATAATAATTTTCAGGACATTTACTATATTTTAAACTTCATAGTAGAGAATTGTCCTATACAGTTATTAAATTGTTTGGAGACATATTCTGCAAAATTAAAAAAAAATTATATCCCACTCTGAGCTTTGGAGGCAGCATAAAATTTTATGTTGTTGCCTTTGAAAATCACATTTCCCTAATACTTCTGTGGCTTTTTTTTTTGACTATACTACTAAGCAGCTAACTAAAGTTTACAAAACTAAAATGTATGAACTGCCACCTCCCCTGCCCTCCAAAACCCCACATTTAAATGACTAATTCATTCTAATATGATGATAAAGAATTGGAATGTTTCCTGTAATCATTTCCACTTAAAATATTTCCAGGGAGAATTCATATTTAAGTGTTTATCTTGATTCTAAACTGTTAAATCAAAATGACCAAAATATAAAGGGTAAACTTAAGAGTGACACTCCTCTACATTTGATAAAAACGCAATGTACTAAAGAGTAGCCGTGTATTTATAACAGCCTCACATGTTGAATAGAAAAAGGAAAGTGAATGGGGTCTGTATTCACATTGCCAGCTACTGAATAATCGATCTAAAACCTATAATGGACTGGGGGAGAACTGGAGAATGTTATTAAGATATCTGGATTGGTTTTGTTAATTAATAAGAGGAGGATGCAAAAGGGAAGTCCTGTGTGAGGATGTTTCGACATGGTGCCACTGTTGTGTTACAAAGTCACAGAGTGTGGAAAGCAGATGCTGTGACCTTGGCCCTCAGCCTTCTTCAATCTCTGCTTGCTTACTGCTTTCTGTGTTGACCTTAAGGGACTCTATCAGCTCTCTGCTGTGCGCTGTGGGCAGACTGCTGGCAAGGCACTATCAATGTTCTTTCTGAAAAATCAACAGTGACAATCCTTTCCTCGTCTTTCCTATGCTTATTATCCATGTCTCGGTAGCAAAACACCGACTACAAATAAAACATCTTCCCATGTTTCGACTTTTAGATAGTGAACCTTAGCTATAGGATGAAAATTATGCCTAAGGGAGATAGTTGGCTCCTGTGTGGATCATCATTTAGGAAGATTGAGAGATGGCTCAGCAGTTAAGAGATTTGCTGATTTTTCAGAACACTGGAATTCAGTTCCTGGATCCCAAGTCAGACAGCTTACAAATGTTTGTGATTCCATCTTGAGGATAACCAGTACCTTCTTCTAGTCTCCATGAGCATTCAAACACACACATGTACAAACATACACATACATATATGTACACATAAAATAATATTTAATTTAAATTTGCATTTAGTTATTTCTTGAACCCAATGAGTTAAATTAGTGTTTCCCATATGTACACATGTATAGGATCTTCATTTGGGGCTTGGGCACCCTACCATTGTTCAGGATCTTGAAGAAAAGTGGCTGTTCTTCTCTATCAACTGTGAGCTACCAATAGCTCCTATGCTAGGGAACCAATGTAGAATTTTTTAACTGGCTTGGTCTTATATAGGTCTTGTACACATGACTACAGTTGTGACTTAATATGTGCAACATCTATGTAATATTCAGCGGACAACATTGTACAGCATTTCACCTATCCCTCAGCTCTTATATTTTTGAACACCCTCTTCCATGATGCTTTTTGAACCTTGAGTCCCATCTGTGGCTGAGGACTCAGAATCACTTACACATAGCACTTAAGCAGCGATGAGTCTCTGCATTAACCACTACCCACTGCAACTAGAAGCTTTGGTGATCAAGGTTGAGAGCAGCACAAATCTAAGGAAATAAATATTTGGATAGCAGCTTGACAATGTCTTCACTTAGTAAATAATCAGTGAGGTCTCCCCATGGGCCCATGTCCTCCTTAAGAGTGAAAATCATTTCAAAAAAAGAATGAAAATAATTTCATTGTTCCCTCCTTTGAAGCAGGTCTCAAATTCAATAAAGAGAGTAGATGTTTATCTCCTATTTTTTTAAATTATTGCATCAATGGGTACATAATGCCTGGATAGTTGGCACTGTAGCATACAAGGTCCACTGATGGATAAGTCTAATGATGTGTTTTCTCCTTCAAGAGCCTTTATAGTACCTTCAAGCAATGTGAAAGTGAGTAATCAGAGCGAGTTTTCTGATCAGGTTAAGACTGATTTCTGTGGGACTGAAGATGGTGATGCCCATGCATTGGCTCACAGCCTGGAGATAAACTCAAATAAATAAGCAATATTTAGGATGTCATCAATGCTTGAAATTAGGTGATGGGTTGTATGAAAGCACAGTAAAAAGGAAATATCTACACAGTCCTTAAAGAACAAGAGAGCTAAAGAAAACTTTAAAGACAAAAGAATATATATATATATATATATATATATTTAAAGCAAATCAGTGGCAGGGTGTCAGTGAGTCTTCATCAGACAGTGAGAAGTCTATCCCAGCTTTTTCAATAAAACAGTGGCAGGATGGAAACTACTACAGCTCATCCTCCTCAGTCTCTGACCCCAACTCCAGCACTTCCAGATGCAGTTGCAATCTCAGTAGAGATATGCCTCTAAGGACAAATCACCAAAGAAGACTGAGAAATAGAATTCCTTCCTTATTAGGGCAACAGACCAGAAATATCAGTGTGACTCAAAGGGGAACTGGAGACATGTGCAAGCAAGCAGGTTAGCAGCTCAAGCTACCTAAGTGTACTCTACTGCAGAGGCTGTTCAAAATCATACAAAGGTTGTTAATTTATAGATAGATCTTGGTATGTTTCTTTTCTTTTCTTTCTTTTTTATTTATTTATTTTTTGTTTTTTCTTTGGAAGGTACTCACTTATTTTTTTTTATTTACAATTGGTCACACACACATCAAAAGGTGGACAAGAAGACAGGGTTTCTCTATGAAGCTTTGTGCCTTTCCTGGATCTCGCTCTGTAGACCATGCTGGCCTCAAACTCACATTTTTTTTTTTAGTTTTTCAAGGCAGAGTGTCTGTGTGTAGTTTTGGTTCCTGTCCTGGATCTTGCTCTGTAAACCAGGCTGGCCTCGAACTCACAGAGATCCTCCTGGCTCTGCCTCCCGAGTGCTAGGATTAAAGGCATGCACCACCACTGCCGCCGCCTGGCTATATTTATTCTTATTTTATGTTTTGCCTACACATATTTCTGTTTTAGGTTGTCAGAAACCCTGGAACTCGAGTTACAGGCAGATGTGAGCTACCATGTGGGGCTGGGAATTGAACCTGGGTCTTCTGGAAGAGCAGCTGGTGCTCTTAACCCCTGAGCCATCTCTCCAGCCCCCTTGGTAGGTTTCTTGTTTGTTTGTTTTATTATTTTGCTTTTGTTTTTATTTTTTATATTTGAAGTGTATCGATAGAACATAACCACATCTAAAAACAAGGAATCTGTTTCTGTAGTGAAACCCATTTTTTCTCTCTGATAGCTGCTCACCTCACTTGGTGGTATGCTAAGGTATATATGTGGCAGAGTTTCAAGATTATGCATCAGAATATCAAGTGAGGACTTTCTCAAGCATTTTGGGCTGTCTTTAGTGTGTGATAATATATTGTTATTACAAGTATAGTTTTCCAAATAAAAATCAACATACTCTTAAATGTTGGCTTTTCTTCAGGAAATTATTCTGATAACTTTGTTTTGAGTATATGAGTTCAAGAAAATTAATACAATGCATTGAGATGCTTCAACAAAACTGACAGAGATTGTTTTATCTGTGTCTTACAATGAGAGTGCAGAGCTTGGGGTGTGTTCAGCAATAGGGTCTTAGCATCTAGTTATGGTAGGCCACCAAAAGCAATGCCGGTAGTGCTGTTCCAGATGTCTCTGAGGCCTTTCTGAGCAACAGCTACTAAGTAGTTAACCTATGCATGGCACTGACATTTTTATTTAATATATCTTTTTTTTCTTAAATTACCTTAAAACATGCACACAGACACACACACACACACACACACACATACACACACACACACATACACACACACACACACAATCTTACAAATTAATGTGGTTTAATAAGTCTTCTTAATAAACCCTTAGCTTTGGTTAATTCATTGCCTATCCCCCTTTTCCCAACCCCTGTCCGTAGTCTCACTTAAATCTTTATTTCCAAGTACTCTGCCTTGTTCTTTCATATCAAGTACATCCACCCATCTCTTTTACACATGTTTTAACTTAGATTGCAAGAGTATGTGTTCTCAAGTAGCTTCTTCATGTACACTTCATGTTAAGTTTCTCCATGTCCCTCACTTCCACCTCACCATCACTCCACTACCTACTTGAACCCTTCTGTCCCTCTTTCTGCATTCATTTGGTCTATATTCTAATATCATCTTTCCCTAAACCCATCTCCACTTTCTAGGTTGATAGATGACACATACACTACATGTTAAAAATAGAAATAATTTGATATCCACTAGAAAGAGATCACAAGCATACTAAATAGTTCAATGTAGATATTTAAGAATGTGTGCATCATTTACTTCTCTTTCACTGTGATAAAATACCATGATAAAGGGTAACATGAAAGTTTAAGTGGGTTCATATTTTCTTAGAGAGAGTACAGAATTTTGGGCATCATGACAACAGTCAACTAGAGCAGGAAGCTGAAAGATCATATCTTCAGCAGTAAACACAAATCAGAGACAGCAAATGGGAAATGGGATATAGTCATAAATTCCGAACATCCACTCCTAGTGACATGCTCCATCGAGGTTACACATCCCTAAATAGTGTCACCAACCAAGGACCAAATATTTTAAAGTTATTTTATATTTTCAGGCAAATATTTGTGTGTTTCATACAGAAGTACACTTCTAAATTCAAGATTATGATACAATTTCATGTGATATATATTTGTAATAATTACTCAAATATTCAGTTTATGGTTATGATACAAATTTTAAATGCACTGTAAGTGCATGCTACAGTGCACTGAACAAGAGTGCTGTTTTTATAATGAATTAAGTGTATGCTGTGGAACACTAGATATTCTGGGTCATTTTTTTCTTCCTTTCATTGACAGTAGCTTTTTCCCCCCTCATATATTATAACTTCATTATGGTTTCCCCTCCCTCTACTCCTAGATTCTTCCCATGTCATCTCCCATCTAGATTCATCTCCTTTCTTACTCTCTAGAAAACAAACATGCGGCTGGGCAGCGGTGGCGCACACCTTTAATCTCAGCACTCAGGAGGCAGAGCCAGGTGGATCTCTCTGAGTTTGAGGCCAGCCTGGTCTGCAGATTAAGATCCGGGACAGGCACCAAAATTACATGGAGAAACCCTGTCTTGAAATACCAAAGAAAAAGAACAAAGAAAACAAGCATGTATCTATGTGATAATAATAAAGTTAAAAGGGAAGATAATGTATTGGAATAGGATAAAACAGAAAAACACAAGCAAAAGAGCCCCCAGAAAAGGCATGCAACAGATAGAGATGCAAAGACCCACTTATTTGCACATTCAGGAATCCTATAAAAATACTTAGCTGGAATCCATTATAAATACCCAAAAGGATCTGTAGAATGAAATGAAAGAAAGAAAACATGTAAGTAAAGACAAATAAAAAAAAAACCCAAGAAAACATAAATAAAAAGGCCTGATACCACATTATGAGAAAGGAGTTCCAAGGAGGCCTTTAAGTTCATTTTCCATTGACCATCTACAGCTGGGTGTGCTGTCTACTCAGACTACTTGGAGAAAACTAAAGTTTTATTTGCAAATGGTTATGAAGTGGAGATAGCTTCGAGGTTGGAGTAGGTGCATATGTCCCTTGTCCTTGTATTTCTAGTCTAGGACCCCATCTAGTGCAGACCTGCGTAGGCCTTGTATGTGCTGCCTCAGTCTCATGGAGTTCATATGTACAGACCCTGTTGATTTAGAGGTTCTTATTTTCTTGGTGGTCTCCACCTCCTCTGGTTTTTACACTCTTTCTCCGTCTTTGCAGTGTTCCCTGGGCCCTTGTGGTGAGGATTTGTTGAAAACAGCCAGTTTCTCACCATCTGAATTTCCTTTGTTGAGAATTCTGTTTAGATCTGTAACCCATTTCTAATTGGATTGTTTCCTTAATATCGAGTTTTTTGAGTTCTTTATATATTTTGGATATTAGTCCTCAATCTGATGTGTAGTTTGTAAATTTTTTTTACCGTTCTGTATGCTGCCCCTTTTTCTAATGATAGAGTTCTTTACTGTGCAGAAGGTTTTTATTTTCATGAAGTTTCTTTATTAATTGTTAATCTTAATGCCTGTGCTAATGGTGTTCTGCTCAGAGAGTCTTTTACAGTGCCAATGATTTCAAGGCTATTTCCCCACTTTCTCTTCTCTCAGATACAGTGTATCTGGTTTATGTTGAGATCTTTGATTCATTTGGAGTTGAGTTTTGTTCAGGGTGGTGAGTTTGGATGTATTTGGACTCTTCTTATGGAGTCATCAATTTTGGCCAGCACCATTTGTCGAAGAGGCTGTATTTTATCCAGTGTATTTTTTTGGATTCTTTATCAAAAATCACATGTTAAAAGTGTATGGTTATATTTGTGTGTCTTGAGTTTGATTCTGTTGATGATCATGTCTGTTTTTGTGTCAATACCATGCATTTTTTGCTAATAGCTTTATAGTGCAGTTTGAAACGAGGCATAGTAATACCTTAGCTGTTCTTTTGGTATTCAGGATTGTTTCAGATACCTTGTGTTTCTCATGTTCCCATATAAAGTTGAGAATTGTACGTTGAAGACCTGTAAAGAATTGTGTTGGAATATTGATAGGGATTGTATTGAATATGTAGGTTGCTGTTGTTATAATGGTCACTTTTACTATGTAAATCCTACCAACCCATTAGCATGGGAGATCATTCCATCTTTTGATGTTTTCTTCAAGTTTTTTCTTTAATCTCTTAAAGTTTTTATCATACAAGTTTTCACTTGCTTGGATAGAGTTACCCCCAAGATATTTTATATTAATTGAGGTTATTGTAAGAGGTGTTTCCAGGATTTCTTTATCAGTCCATCTGCCATTTGTGTATGGAAAAGCTACAGATCTTTGTAAATTAATTTTGTATCTAGCTACTTTGCTGAAAGTAGAGTTCACTGGTGGATTTTTTATGGTCGTTTAAATATATTATCATTTCATATATACATAAAGATACATTGATTTCTTCCTTTCCAGTCTGTATCCCTGATTCCCTTCAGCCATCTTATTGTATAGCTAAGACACCAAGGAATATAATGAATAGACAGAGAGAGTGGATAATTTCCTCCTGTTCCTTGTTTGATTGAAATTGCTTTGACTTTCTTCCCTTTTAAGTTGATGTTGGCTGTGGACTTGCTGTAAATAGCCTTTATTATGCTGAGGTAGGCTCCTTGGATGCCTAGCCTCTACAGGACTTTTATCATGAAGGAATGTTAAATTTTGTCAGAAGCCTTTTATTCATATAATGAGATGATCATGTAGTTTTTGTCTTTCAGTTTCTTTATATGGTGGATTACATTTATTAATTTATGTTATGTTGAACCATCCCAACATCTTTGGGGTATAACTTTCTTGATCATGGTGACTGATCTTTTTGTTGTTGTTGTTTAAAGCTTTTATTATATTCTTGGCTCCATCAGATTTTCTTTTCTTTCTTTATTTATTTATTTTACAATACAATTCAGTTCTACATATCAGCCACGGATTCCCTTGTTCTCCCCCCTCCCGCCCCCTTCCCCTTCCCCCCAGCCCACCCCCCATTCCTACCTTCTCCAGGGCAAAGCCTCCCCGGAGGACTGAGATCAATCAACCTGGTAGACTCAAGTTGGATAAAGCACAGGGACAAATAGCCAAACGCATGGTGACTGATCTTTTTAATGTATTCTAAAATATTCTTAGATTTGGTTTGCAAGTATTAAGAATTTTTGATTTATGTTAATAGGGAAATTGGTTTGTAATTCATTTCTTTGCTGAATCTTTATGTGGCTTGGGTATCAGGGTAAATGTGGCCTCATAAAATATTGGGCAATGTTCCTTCTATTTATGTTTTGTGGAATAATTTGAGAAGGATTTGCATTAAATTTTCTTGCAAAGTCTGGTAGAATTCTGTGCTAAAACTGTCTGGCCCTGACTTTTATTGGTTAGTATATTTTAGTTACTGCTTCTATTTTATTAGGGGTTTTAGGACTGGTTAAAATGCTTGTCTGACATTGATTTAACTTTGGTAAATGATATGTATTGACAAAATCATTTCTCTTAGATTTTCTAATTTTGTGGAGTACAAGTTTATAAAGTATGTCCTTATGATTCTCTGGATATCCTCTGTATTATTGTTATGCTCCCATTTTATTATTATTTTCCTTTTGTACATTTATATCATTCCTCTCTGCATTTAGTGAATTTGGGTAAGAGTTTGTTAATTTTACTGTTTTTCTCAAAGAACCAGCTATTTGTTTTATTGATTCTTTGAATTTGTTTGTTTTCCATTTTATTGATTTCATCTGTGAGTTTCATTATTTCTTTTCCTTGACTCCTTTTGGATATGATTTCTTTCTTTGGTTCTAGATCTTTTTGATGTCCTGTTAACTTATTAATATGAGATTGCTCTATTTTTTAAATTATGTACTTAGTGCTATAAATTTGCCTCTTGTGTCTCATATGTTTGTGTCTCACATGTTTGGATATAATGTGTTTTCATTTAATCCCCAAAAGTCCTCAGTTTATCTCTTAATTTCTATCATGAATGAGTTTTTATTTAATAGTTATTCAATTGAGTTTTTCAATTCCCATGAGTTTTTAAGCTCTCTGTTTTTATTGATATCCAGCTTTATCCCATGGTGATCAGAATGGATGGATGCAGGGTGTAATTTAAATTTTCTTGTAACTGTTGTGGCTTGCTTTGTGTCCAAATAGGTGCTCACTTTGGAGAAAATTATATGAGGTGCTGAGAAGAAGATATATTCTTTTGTGTTTTTATGAAATACTCTCTAAATATCTATTAGATCCATTTTGTTTATAACTTCAGTAAAGTCTAGCATTTCTCTGTTTAGTTTTTGTATGAATAACCTGTCTATTGATGGGAGTAGGGTAGTGAAATCCCCAACTATCAGTGTGTAAGCATCAATATGTGATTTAAAAGCTATAACAGTATTTCTTTTTTAAAGTGTGGTTTGTTTCCAAAGATTCAAAATAATTTTGCAACATTTCACACATACTAATTCTAATTCTCACACATACTAAAGCTAATTCTCAATAAGTTTAGTTATTAAGGATCTGCCTTTCAACATATATCTAGTTTATAAAACAAGACTGCCATCCATGTCATTGCTGTAAAGACTTATATTTTATAAACTTTTAATCCTATATTCTTTGTGCATGAACATGCCTGATTCCAAGAAGTAGTTTAGTTTCAAATTATATAACCCACAAAATTATAACCTAATTAAACAAGTAATCATTTTAGATTTGAAAGGATGTTATTAAAATAAAAACTTAATTCTATATCAATTGAACTATATTCTCATAGTTTTATAACTAAGGACTATTTTCATACATTAGGTAATAATCTAAATAAATAAAATGGTCGTCTCCTTTTGAAGATATATTTCTTTCACCTAGCTGTACCTTCAAGATGTATTTTGTACCTTACAAAGTTTACTGCAACTGTCTTGGTACAGAGTTACTGTATCTATTCACTGTTATTCAGTAGATCAAGTTGCATCCTTGAGGTTTTGTGACAATCAACAACCCCTCAACAGTCAGTGATTGTATCAGAACTATCTAATCTTGCTTGAGTTCCATAGGCAGTAAAGTAATCTTGTCATCTTCTGTGTCCTTCTTTGAGTTCTTCAGCCCCAGTGCAGTCTTTCATTGTACACCTACAGTATGTACCACATTATTTACTCTAGTATTAAAGTAAAGGGTGCAGCTACTATCCATGGCACGTTGGCCTTCTGGATAATGACAGTAACTTCAGGGGAGAGTGGGAGTTGGAGAAAGAATTGTCAAACCACACAGGTGCATTAATTTTTTCCTACCTATGTCAAAATCATGTTGATTGTGTTGTGAAGTCCACAGTCAACAGAACAGGGGATGCAAACTGTATTTGCTGTATGAATTAAAAAAACAGGCAACCAATGAATATTGTAAACCAGCGTTTTTCCAGAACAGAATTTCTGGTTTTACTTTTGCATATTTGAGGGTATTTTTCCACTTCTCTTGAAATAGTATCCTAATTAACCTATAAAAATAGAAGTTATATTGTATTCCCATTCTGCCTAAAATTTCCCAGTAACCTTTACATAATTACAAGTCATTACACTGTTGTGTTCTGCTGAGTCCAGGAGAGGCTTCTCTCCCACTTCTCTTGTGCTAGCTCACTTGGTGAAATGAGCTGCTTGTTAGCTGGAGACCACAGCAGGCACATTACACTTTGGGCCCATTGTGATCTCCTTCATAGTCTCTTAGCTCCCTCCCTTAGCTTCTTCATGTCTTTATTTAAACATCTGTTTCTCAAGGAGGCCAGTTCATCTCTCTGCTTGAATGCTAATATTCTCCCAAAATTGTCTGCGGCCTAGCTTTAAATTTTGTTTATTGTTTCTGAACTTATGGAAAAATTTGAGTTGTATGTCCACCATTGTCTATAGTAAGTCATTCTAGTCTCATTAAGATGCATTCTCATTAGGGAACCACACTGGGAGGCTGGACAGCACCTATTCTGGAAGCTACATTCTGTCCCGTTTCAATCCCTGATACAATAAAAGACAATTCTGTACAATAAACATTTTCTCGAAAAAAATGAGAAGTAAATAAAATCTTAAAAACATTTGTTTGATATTTAACTCTTAATAATTCCCATACACTGGAGAACACACTGAGTAAGATCATGTCCTGAAGCTTGCACATTTTGAGACATAGGTGAGGGCAGAAGGTCAGCAAACAGAAGGCAGTCCAGCTCTTACATCAGTACAGAGTAACTCTGTTGCACTGGTCTGTGGGCCAAGTTAGCTCCAACTGTGAAGTTCTTCCAATGAAACCTCATTCTCTGGACATTTTGTAAAGGGGAGTGTGATAAAGTCAGCAGAACTAGATAGAAGATGGAGGAAGAAATACTTGGTCATAAATGAAGGGCATCAGGTAAAGTGAGTGATTGAACCTAGAATCCATCTCTTTGCTATAGTGGGAATGTATGATAATTCACAAGAAATTCATTAATAACCTTGATTGAGTATTATGGTACATTTACTTAAAGTTATCTCTGTTAAATAACAATAAGTCATCACATTCAAAGAATGTTGAGCTGGCTACTCAATAAAGCGTGATATTCAAAAAAGGACTCATGCTACATCAGCATCTCTGTCCTCGTTTTCATCTCTCTTGCAGCCCATTAAGTCAAAGCTTCCTGATTTTCAGAGACTCTTAAAACCTATATTGTATGGTCAAGAATTACGTTGCATTTTTAACTAAATTATAGTCACCATGGATGTAAGACGAATTCAATAGTTTAAACAGCTCTATCATAAAAGAATGAATGAATGAAAAGTCATAGGTGGCTAAGAAAATCAACATATAGAAGCAGTTGGTGCAAAATTAGCTTTGCCAGAACCAAAAGGTCTGATTCTGAGTTCTGCCTACCAAAGTCCATACACGTGGCATTGCATTTTTGTGTTATGAAAGCACAGCAGCTCCTTATGATGGTGACATGTAGAGCAAAAATGTTAGAGCTGAAAGGAGAAGCCAACCTGTATTCAGTAAAGAAAAAGAAAAAAATGAGTGAGTAATGGAAGAATGAAGACAATTGCTTGTGTCATATTTTATTCCAGGAAACTGATAAGTAAGTTGATTAAAATATGTTCAGGTAAAATGTTGCTACCTAATAGATTATCATGTTGTCTAATATCCTTGGTGATTTATATCATGTTCCTTTTATTATATTAAACAAGGAAAAATTAATAAGGTTGTAATCAAGTTTGTTCTGACACATTTAGGCTGAAAAACATTTCAATTTTAATAAGTGCTAAGTGTAAGTTATACACTGACTTATAAAGAGGACTAAGTTTACAAATGAATCAAAAATAAAATTTACATTGTTTTGCTGACTTTTCTTGGTATGTCTGCTGACAAAATAAAACATTATTGATGAAGAGGATTGTTCTTGGAGATTTGGTAATGATGAGTGGATGGGACTTGTTTTCCTATCTCAAACACAGAATCTTGAATCATCCTTAATTTTCATGTTATCAGCTTTTAAAGTACAAACTGATAGAAAAAGGAAAAAATAATAAAAATTGTATTTTTATTAAGGAATTTTTTATTCATTTTACATATCAACCACAGATTCCCCTCTCTTCCCTTTTCTCACTCCTCTAGCCTTCCCCCCAACAACCCACTCCCCCTTCCCTCTGCCAACAAGGTATATTTTTTTGACTGAAAATTTTCCAACAAAAAGAATAAGAATAGGATCTGTAGATTCTCAATGAGTTACTTGAGATTTACTTTGCACCTCTAGCTTGCCATGTAACTGTTTTGTTAACACTGTCTGCTCAGCCTGATGAACCTCAATAATGGCAATCCGTTGTTAACTGAAGTGAAGGAAGTACCAGTGCTTGAAGCTAATGCACTCTCAGAGCTGCACGGCATAAACACAATGGGTGTAAAGTGAAAAGCAATAATAAAAAATTGAACAGACGTTAAGTACTATGATTATTACTGTAGGCCAGTTTTTATCACCCATTTTGAAAGTCTACATTCTATGTCTAAAGTACTGATAGCGATATTAGTGTTATGCTTTCTTTGGTAGGAGCTCAATATATACCATACATATTTTTAAAGAACATAATGTGCAAATGAAATTTGGTAAAAATTCAGAGAGACATTTATCCAATAATGTTAGAACTCAAATTTCAATGCAGCCATCATTTTTTGTTTATATTTTCATGTAAAAAATTTTCCTATTCATTTTACATACCCATCACAGATCCCCCTCTCATCCCTTCTCCCACTCCTCCCACCCTTGCCTAAGCCCCCCAACCAACCCCTGATCCCTTTTTCCAAAAGGATAAGTTCTCCCATGGAGGGACAGCAAAGTCTGGTACATTGAGTTGAGGCAGGACCAAGCTCCTCCCCTCTGCCTCAAGGGTGAGCAAGGTGTCCAACCATAGGTAATAGGATCCAGAAAGCCAGCTCATGCACCAGGAATATATCCTGATCACACTGCCAGGGGCCTTTCAAATAGACCCAGTTACACAACTGTCTCCCATATGAAGAGGGTCTAGTCTGGTCCCATGCAGGTTCCACAGCTATTGGTCTAAAGTTCCTGAGTTCCTATGAACTTGGCTCAGTTGTCTCTGTAGATTTCCCCATCATGATCTTGAACCGCCCCCCACCCCTGCTCAAATAATCCATCTTTCTTCTCTTTGACTGGACTCCCGGAGCTTGCCTGTGTGTTTGATGTGAATCTCTGCATCTACCTCCATCAGCTATTGGGTTACCTACAGAATGGGAAAAGATCTTCACCCACCCCACATCTGACCGAGGACTGATCTCCAAAAATATATAAAGAACTCAAGAAACTAGACAGCAAAATACTGAACAATCCAATTAAAAAATGGGCTACAGAGCTAAGCAGAGAATTCTCAACAGAAGAATCTCAAATGGCTGAAAGGAATTTAAGGAATTACTTAACATCCTTAGTCATCAGGGAAATGCAAATCAAAACAACTCTGAGATACTATCTTACACCTGTCAGAATGGCTAAGATCAAAACCACTGATGACAGCTTAAGTTGGAGAAGATGTGGAGCAAGGGGAGCACTCCTCCACTGTTGATGGGAGTACAAACTTATACAGCCACTCTGGAAATCAGTATGACAGTTTCTCAGAATAGTGGGAATCAATTTACCTTAATTTAGGCTTGCTTAAAACTTGAGGCCTTCTATAGAAAACCACAATCAATCAAACTTCAGAGTTGTGGAGTCCCCCTATTCTATATATCTATAAAACTCTCCTGCACAGAATGCTCAGGAAACATTGTGGAAGAGTGAGTGGACAGATTGTAAGAACCAGAGGATCAAGGACTTTGCTGTGAAATTGTGTCTCCTAGTAACATCAGAATCTATACTTGTAAAGTCTTACCAACATGACAGTCCAAAAGTGAGGTGAACAAGGAGGACACCAATGTACATGCAAAAATGGATGGGGAAAAGTACATGAGGTCTCAATCTTGCAAGAAGTCCAGACCACTAAATAAAGCTGGGAGTGGTAATGTTCTTCCTCCTCAGCAAAGAGTAAACCAATTGAATTTCTGGTGCCAAACAGTGAGCCCTAATAACTTGCATACAAGTAGCACTATATGGACTCAATAGATTATCTTAAGGAATATACATGTGTATACCAATACATATACGTATACAATAACATAGTAAAAAAGGGACCATGAATTTGAAAGAGCATTCAGAAGAGTATATTGGAGGGTTTGGAGGAAAGAAAGGGAATAGATAAATATAATTTATAATCTCGAAAACAAACAATTACAACATCAAAACTCTTTGAATCCTTCCAGACTTAGCCTCTTCAGTCCTGGGATTACAGACATGGACCACCATACTCATTGTAGTTAATTTTTTTTAAAAAAAATGTGTACATTAGAGTGATTTTTCTATGCATGCTCAGTCTCTCTAGGCTAGAGCTACGGTATGGGTATTATACACACATTTTGTTTAACATTTATTCTAACAGTAAAAACTACTTTTCTGTAAATCACAAGAATTTGGAGAGATTGAAATCTCTCATCTCTCATCTTTCATCTTTTTTTAGAGAGAATACAAAGAATAAAATATGCCTTTTCCAAAGTCAAGTGGTTAAAGCCAAAACTTGTACAGATTTTTTTTATTATTGGAGTGATTTTTTTGCATATCACTAATATCAAGATACACATTATAAATTTTAAAGCTCAAAAAAAGTCTCAGAAAAATAAGTACATAGTGATTCCTTCTAAGAAAAATTTGAAATCTATTACCAGTGTAGAAAACAACCTATAATTAAGATACAAAAGAGGCTTGGTCACAGAGCATCACTAGTCAATTATCAGTTAGAATTAAAAAATACTATACTATGAATAGGGAAGAACACAGGACAGGGCAAATGTGTCTTATACAGGGTAGCACAGTTACTGAAAAATACGTTCCTCATTATTCTCAATGCTGGCCAGACCTTTATTAGAATAATATCTTCAAATCTGAGCTCAGGAGAAAAACGGGGATGTGGTCAAATTGAAGTGTGCACAATTTAGAGCCACAGAGATAATTAAAATGCAGGGAAATTTGACCTCTGAGGATAGGTTAGAGTAACTTGGATTATTGAGACTGAATCAAAGGTACTTGAGAGGAGATTGCATAATAGTTGCCAAGTATAAAAATGGTTCTATTTTAAGGGAGAGAAGCCAGCTGCCAGTTTTTCCAGAGGGATTAAGAAGAGGGTCAATGATAGTTCTCTGCAGAATAGTGAAATTAGGTTAATGTTAATAAAACCTTTTCTTAAATGAGAGCGTTATTAAGTGAGACATCGCTGAGAAAAAGCACTTTTTTTCTGGTATTTTCTTTCTAAAGTCTTGACAATATTCCAGATTATATCTGCCCATTGTTGAGGGGACAGTAAGTTAACAAAGCAAGGTGTGTCTCGGTCATTTCATATCTGCTCCTCAGTGACTGCTCCAATTCTTCTGGAAAATAAAATTTCATTATAATTTAATTGCAATCTTATTTGACATAGGTATCTTGGTCACTTTTGCATGAATCAAATTTAATATCAGCGTGTAATGTTTCAGTAAGAATTGTTATGAGACTTCACTGTCACTAGGATATGAGGGGCACGTATCGGGAACTAACGTCATCTTTGCTTTATCACCTCTTGTAAGCCGAGTCTTTTATGGGAGACTGCAGCCTACATTCTGTAGAAGCACATTCCTGCAAGCACAGCCCTGTCACTCAAATTGTTCCTTAAATGTGGCAGGTGTGCATTAACTATTTGCAATTCCTTTTGGAGAAGGTTCAGTTTTTGTGCTTCAATCTTATTGTAAGGCATTATCTTCTGCTAGATGTTGTTTTTCTTTGATAAGCTGTCTTATCCATTATCCTGGTTTTGTTTTTTCTTACGAACTTTTTAGACATCATTCTGAGTGAGCATAAAAACCCATTTTCTCATTGTTCAGTAATTCTTATTTTCAGAGTCATTTGATCTAACACTTAAGAATACTGTCTTAAAGCCTATTGAGTCCTATTTGTGGTGCCAAAACACTCTTGTATGGAGGGCCATCCCCTGGAGTATAGTCAATGCATCAGGATCGCATCCTTAATGTAAAAGAAAGATGCCACTCTGGCTGGGTAGGGAGGTGGATGGAGTGGGTTTGTAGGAGTTGGAGACAGAGGAGTAAAAATGATCAAAATACATTGTATTAAATGGTCAAAAAATAATAAAAAAATTAAAAGATAATGCAATCTCATTTTATCCAGATGTTTTTAGTGTGTGCTTATTCATAGCCATTTTGAATTTGCTGTTTAAAATCTTGCTTACATTTCTCAGAAAGTTTTAAGGAATGCTTATGCATTGGAAAACAATTCAGAGCTATATGTAGGCTACCTAAGTTGGTTACATCCTAGATATTAGTTATAGAAAGATAAGTTGGATAGTAGATTCTGATGCTTCAATGCATTAAACACAGGAAACATCAACAGATTTTACAGACTATGTGGGCAGGCTTATTATACTAAAGTGTTTATGAGAATGGACACACAAACAGCATCATGTATATACTGTCTTGATTAAAACCTATGCATAGATCTAATCCCTAGAAAAAAAAATTTAAGTGTTGTCCTATGAAACTTAAGTTGTAGGCAAGGTTTGTAAGTTTTCTACAAGGGTTATGAGGACTAGTGGATGACATTTAAATTGCTTAACACAGTACTTGTCTCAGAGATGACACCAAGTAAGTGTTGTTTTTTTATTATTTTATTATTAATATTTTTATTGCAGTAGCCCAAAGTGCAGGGAGACAGAACCTGTGACCATTATTTGGAAAATGTTTAGAAAACAACAGAAATAATACTAATAGATACATCTCTTTGAGGATCAAGAAGTTACCAGGGCAAAACAAAACAAATGACCTCATTCAATCCTCATCAGTCCTGTTCAGTTTCCAGGACAGGTGGCAACTTGTGCAAGTCACACCAGTGGAAATGATGGAAGTGGTCTTTAAACTCCAGAGTCCAGCATTCAAGTCAAGTTCTTGTTAACAACCTGTTCTTCCTCTTAACTACAAGGAGACCACAATTCTAGATTGGAACCACAAAGGGAGCACAGGGTCAGAAGGGTACAATATGGGTGGCAAATCAAAAGACTATATCCTTCAGGTAAGTCCAGCCCATGGTTAAAATCCACCAAGAATGAAGACTGAAAAAAATGTATACTAGAACTGCTATATCCAAGGTATGAATGATATATTTGTGAAGGTAAAATTTGTTCTTATGTCATAGTTTATTTTTCCTCTTTAATTATATAAAGATTCTTTTTTTCATACAACATAATCTAAATACAATTTCCTCTCCCTCTATTCATCCAGATCACCCCAGCTTCTCTTCCATCTGGATCTGCTCCCTTTCTGCCTCTCATTAGAAAATAACAGCCTTCAAGGAGACACCAATGAAATACAATAAAATAAAATAAAGTAAGATGATGCAAAAAAATCATATCAAAGTTAAACAACACAATCTAACTGAAAAATAAAAAGCTTCAAGAAGAGGCACAAGAATCATAGACCCACTTATTTACATATTCAGGAGTCCAATAAAAGTGCTAAATGGAGAGCTGTAGTATATATGCAGAGCACCTGCTGGAGATGTGGGTAGGCCCTGTGTGGCTACTTCAGTTGCTATGAGTTCATAAGAGCTTTGCTCAGTTGTTTTAGAGGACTTTGTTATCATAGTCTCCTCCATCCTCTCTACCTTCCCCACTCCTCCTGCCCCTTCTTCCCTGGGGTTCTCTGAGTTCCGAGGGGAGGGATTTGATGGAAACATCTCATTTAGAGCTATATCTTCCAAAGTCTGTCTGTCTGTCTGTCTGTCTGTCTGTCTGTCTCTCTCTCTCTCTCTCTCTCTCTCTCTCTCTCTCTCTCTGTCTCTCTTCCTCTTTGCAAAATATATTGGTGTGGGTCTCTGTATTTGTTCTCATATGCTGCAAGAGGAAGTTTTTCTGAGGATGGTTGAATAAAGTACCAATCTATGAATATAGCAGAATATCATTAGGTGTAATTATTATTATTATTATTATTATTATTTATTACCAGTAGTATTTGGTTTTACCCTATGTATCTGGGCTATTTAGTCTCTGGTTCTTGACCACCTGAGTGGTGCGACATATGGATTCTATCTCATAAAGTGGACCTTAAGTCAAATCAGACATTGCTTGCTTACTTCCACAAGCTTTATGTGACCCTTGCCTTAGCATATGTTGTATTTGCATGCAAGACAGATTGCAGACAAAAAAGTTTTGTGCTTGGGTTAGTGTTTACTTTTCTCTTTTGGTAGCCAGCAGAGTACCCATCTATGTGAAAGACAATGGGGTTTTGCTGCCTGTTTGTGGAGAGCAGCCTATTGTCTTGATAACAGCTTGGGTTACTTGTGGATTTCTAGGGGATCATTAAGTCCAACAACTCAATTGGATAAAACCTAGTCCCAGCACTGGAAGCTTTATTTGGCTAAAAGAATGACTAGTAGATCTTCTTTCTCCCTCTTTGTTTAGATTTCTTTAGGATTGCCTTCATCTATTATAGGAAGTCTTCACTGCACTAAATTGCCATAATGTCCTTCAAATGCTCTTCATTTATAGCTATCTTTTCCTTCATTACCTCCCTCCCTCCCACCCCCCCTTCTCCTTCCTATGTAATTCTCCTGGTCTTGCCTCTACCCCTAGCTCCATTCCATCCAGGAAATCTCTTATATTTCTCCCTCCCAGAAGATCCTTGTGTCACCCCCTGTCTATGAAAGTGGAATTTCTTTTTGGTTAAATAATTATTACAATAAGCTACATAAGGCATCATCCTGTTTTGTGTCTTCTGACACTATCAGCTTGTATTTTCCTGTACTTCACTTTATTTTTATAATTTTCTAACTTAACCATTGATTTTCTAATATTGATTAAGCAAGATATTATATTGTGTAGTATTTGATATATACCATCATTATTCTAATGTGTGACTACTGGAATACTATCCCTTAGGGGTGAAATGTAACATCATCTCACTAGCTGGAGAGACTGTTTGTATGTATGTATTTTCCATAGGATATTCTGTCATTTGTGTTCTCTTTTCAGAAAGAAAACAACTCAATATTGCAAATGTGCACACTCCTTCTGTGTCTCATTGCTTGTTCCTGGTAATCTGACTTGAGGGGACGAGGGAATGAAGAAATGATACATACACCGACAAGTACAGAAAAGCTGATATCAAGTGAATTGAGATTGTTCTGATGAAGGACCAACTACCTCAATAACTGAGGACCTCAACTTGTTTATTATACACAACACAGAGGAGAGGAGTAGCTGGTCTTGGTAAGAGGTCATGTAGGAGAGTAGCTTCAGGTTGCCATAATCCTGAAGAAGCAAGATACAGCTGCAAGTTTTCACACATATTGGTCAATGTTTTTTTTTTTTTTTTTTAAATCATCATACTTGCATACAGTGTCAAAAACCACACTTGTACCAGAGGAAGTGTTTGACATCCTTCTGAGCCTCATCATGAAGAAACTTTGCCAATTCACATGGGTCTCTGGAACTGGATCCTTAACATGGCTATGCCCATGTAAAACAATATGCATTTATTCAGAGCTTCCCTCACTACACACACGAACACACACACACACACACACACACACACACACACACACACACACACTGAACAAACTCATGTAAAATCCAAAAAAGAGACATCAGAGTTAAGGAACATGCTTGTTGTTTCTATTATAATATGCTTCAGCCCAAATATAAGCATGTAAAAAATAAAGCTATATTTTTATTGTATAATATTTAATTGATTCTATTACATTTACTAACAAGCACTTTGAAATCATTTTTAGTAATTACATTTCTGTAAAAATGGAAACCTGGTCAAATAATATTTTAGTGACCTGAGCGTAAGCACTGAAAAAAATCTGGGCTGTAAATATATTTCAATTCCTCAGATGTCAAGCCTAGTTCTTATCTTCTCAGGGCAATAGGCAGAAATGACATGCATGACAAGATCCAGCTACAGATGCTTATAGAAAGACACATTCTGTAGCACCACCAGCTTTTTAATACAGTTTTATCTACACTAAAATGAACAACAAAAAGAACATGGGCTCAAGTCCCGTGAGTGCCATGTTTTACAATGTTTCCATTAGAAACAAACTCTGCCTTCAATTCCCTATAGCAGCATTATGAACATGGCTTTATGTAGATAAATTACTAATATGCTTTAGCTCTATTGTAGGTTAAATAGTCCTGTGTGGGTTGCATTATATATGTTGCTAACTCACATACTATTACTATTACGGAAAAATGAATTCTGAGTCCAAGTTAGAAAGAGTTTTCTAAATTATTGTTAAGGAAATTATACTTTGGTAAAATACTTTTAATTACTCAAGGCATCAATCTTATCTACTACTGCTTTGAGTCAGAAATTATATTTTACCTCCATAAGTGTCCTCCATGGGCATATACCAGCATAGTTTATCTATTAAAATGTTTCCCCAATATGTTACACTAAAATCTATACAATTTCCAATATTTGACAGCTTTGAATTATGAAAACAACAACCAATACCATGCAATTTGATACATAGATGTACATGAGTTCATCTATATTTTGAATTAGAAGTTTTTGTCTTTGACCCGCTATACTATAGAGACACCTAACAATATAAATCATATTTTGTAACTTTGAAAATTCTGATTTATTTTATTTTCATTTAATATTATTTATAGAGAATAGCTTATAATACACCGGATACATCCTTTTAATTTTGTATTCTGAAAGTTTTACACATTTCTAAGAGCTATTGTACAAATTATAAAAGTAGATTCTTGCCCATCAACCCAATGAGGACAGTCTCTAGCATTGCCTATCATCCTGGTGAGTAGAGGATACTTGCCAAACTCCAGTTCAGCATATTCATGAGACTTCAGCCCTGCCCATCTTCCTGCTGAGAACAGTACAATTGTGAGTTTCTAGGTCAGCCCATTGCCTTAGTGAGCTCAATGCATTTGGCTAGACTCCAGCTCCACTGGAGAAACTGTGATGATTCTGTGTTTAGTATGATGTTCCAGCCTTGCCCATAACATTGGTGAGGATTGTATGTCAGTCTTTATCCACCCCCAATCCTGTAAGGCCTTCTACATGCCATACCCCGGTAGCTGTGAAGACTGTGGCAATATGATGACCTTGCTTTATCTGTGGATAAGTGCTATCTCAGTTGTCCAACAGTACTGAGGTTAAGCCTCATGACCCTATTACCGTCTAATACAAGAAAACAATATCACAATGACTCTACAACAACTTGTCCATTTTGAAATGTGTGACCATGACCCAGACATCTATCTGTTCTCTTAGATGTATTTATGTAGCAAATATGGCAGCCTCCATGGAGATTATGGCATAGACCAAAATGCCCATTGTGTGCCCAGAGAACTAGTAGTCTGTCCTAGACCAAGTCAAGGAAGATGGCCACTGGTGCTGGTTAATATTAAATTTACTGTGTATATGTATATTATAACAAGAATAAAGTAGAAGAAGCCATGCAAGAGAAGATCCAGGGGAAGGCTATGAAGCAGGAAAACCCCTCTCTTTTTTACTAGCAAGCTGAAAAGAAAACTGCTGAAGGAAGCCCTTCAGAAGACTCTTACAGCTCTCAGTCGGGGCCATTTGAACCTATATCTTATTCGCTAGTCATGGGGCTTCAGCCTATAAGAGTTATTCCCCCAAGATAATAAAGGCAATTCTATTACTAGTAAAATAATACCTGGGTGGTCATGAAAGAACTTGTGGACTAGGGATTAGTGAAAGCCCTGAGCATCTCCACCTTCAATCCCTTCCAGATTTAAAGGCTCTTGAACAAGCCTGGACTGAAACACAATTCAGTTACTAATCAATTCAACTACCATTCAGACCTCATTCCGGACAAACTGATCTTGTCCAGCCACTCCACAGGGATCATCTGCATAGCCTATGTCCCCTGAAATCTCCAGATAGACATTTTGAAGATCTCATGCCAAGTTCTGATTTTTCTGATTCAATTCTGTATGCAGAGGAATATGTTAGCTATCCCTGTTTCTGTAACACCAGCATGCCTTCAAGAGAAATTTCAGGTAAGTTGAATGTCAAGGACATGCCCATCACTTTCAGATTCAACAGAACCTGGGGGCCCTTCCTGCTTCCTGAGACAGTGCATATGTAAGAAAATCCTTACAATGCAGCATACTGAAGATGAAGCTATTGAGTTCATGAATGTAGAAGAACATCTATCTAGTTGCCACACTTAAAGCTAACCTATTAAGGATGCCTGATACAAAGTCTCTGCCGACCTGCAACTGATTCCTCCCAAGCATTATTCTTGCAAAGCTCATCTGACATCATGCAAAAATGGCCTTGTTGTAGGACAGAATCTATTCAATGCTGTATTGAAATCCTGTATTGAACTAGATGCCAACTGTCACAGGGAACTGTGACTAGAAGAAGGACATTTCTTTCACTAATTAATGTTTCTCAAACACCAGGAACTCTGACAATACTGAGGACATAAAGATAAGATAGCAAAAATAACAACAGTATCAAACATTACAAAAAAGTTCAAACACTTTTTCTGAAGTGAAAAGAGTGAGATAAAATAAACAAATAAATATTAAAGAAATATAATATCATGAATCATCTAACTCCAGATGCACAAGTCCCAATAGCAAAACATAAATGACACAACAACATAACATCTCCACCAATTAATAACCCTCCTGTAGTGCCCTCCCATAAAAGTGCATTATATCAAATCCCAGAAAGACAACTCAAAAGAATGATTATAAGCATGTTCAAAGAACTCAGAGGGAAAAAAAATAACTGGACAAATTACAAGAGAACATGAAAAACTTGTGTGATGTTATGTTGTTGTATCATTTAAGTGAAATTCAATAAAGTAGCAGAAAAACCAAACTGAAAAACTAGAAAAAAAAACATAATAGAACGAAAAGCAACAAATAGAAAGCTATGTGAAAATCACTGCAAAGAGAATGGATCAAGATGAGGGCTGAAGGTATGAGAAGATTAATGGAAAGAAATAATTAAAATCAGAGCAGAAATTAATGAAATGGAAATGAAGAAAATAATAAAGAAGAATGAAAACAAAGAGTTAATTCTTAAAAATAAAAATAAAAATAAACAAACTTAGTCAGAATACTATATAAAACATAGTAAAAACCTAAATTAACAAAATTAGTGATAAGACGCTAAACATCATGACAGTACCAATGACATTCAGAAAAGTCACTAGAATATACCTAAAAAACACATGTTCCACTAAATTAGAATATCTAAAAGAAATAGATGAATTTTAAATGCCTATGACATGCCAAAATTAAACTAAAATCAGACAAATAATTTAAAGAAATCTGTAACAAGAAATGATATTGAAACTTTAATCAAAATAATTCTTCAGACAAAAGCAAAAAAAAAAAATAAAAATAAAATGAACAACAACAAGAAAAACAGATCCAGATGGATTCACTGCTGAATTCCACCAGAATTTCAAAAAATAATTATGTACAATATTTCTTAAATTGTTTGCTAACTATGGAAGTAATGACCACTACAAAACTCTTTCTACAAATCTAGAATTATCTTGATAACCAAACCAGGTAAGTATACAACAAAAAAGAAAAGATTAGACCAATATCCTTGATGAACATAGTTGTAAAATGTCTCAAAAACTATTGTAAACTTAATTCTAGAAAACATCAAAAATATCAAGGTTGCTTGCTATACGAAAGCTTTATGCACAATATTAAATGGGAAAAGATAACCAAGCATTTCTACTAAAATTAGGAAAAGGCAAGGGTGCCCAATTTTTTACTGGCATTCAATATAATGTTGCTAATATAGCTGATGTTTTTCTGTGTCCCACCTGGCCCACGTTAGGGATAAACTCTCACCCACAGTCCTACAGCCATTCAGACCCAAATAAATACACAGAGGCTTATATTAATTAAAATTGCTCAGCCATAAGCTCAGACTTCCTACTGTCTAGCTCTTACACTTAAACTCAGCCCATTTCTGTTAATCTCCATGTCGCCACATGTTCCAAGGCTTTACCTGTGTGCCATTGCATGCTGCTCTCTGGATGGGGGGCTGGTTTCTCCTGACTCAGCCTTGCTCTTCCCAGAATTCTCCTTGTGTGCTAATCCTGCCTATACTTCCAGTCTGACTATTGGCCAAACCAGTGTACAAAAGCATTATCCCACAGCATGTTAGCCCTAGAAAAAAAGCGTTAAGAGAAGAGAAGTAAATAAAAGGGGCCCCTATAAGAAAGAGAGAAGTGAAAATGTGCTTATTAGCCTATAATAATTCTACACTAAAGAGATGCTTGAGAATCCACCATGAACCTTCAACCTGAGAAACACGTTCATCAAAATGGCAGTACACAATCTTAACATACAAATATTAGTAGCCTTTCTATAAACTAATAACAAACATGCCAGGAATTAAATCAGGGAAACAATCTCACTCACAATTGCCTTACAGAAATAAAATCTGAAATAAACTTAACTAAGGAAATAAATGAATATGACCTATTCAATAAAAACCTTAAAACACAAGAGAAAAAATTGAAGAAGACATTAGAAAATGGAAAAACCTCTCATACTCATGAAATGGCAGAATCAATATTGTGAAATTGGCACTCTTACCTAAAGCAATCTACAGATTCAATAGAATCCCCATAAAGATTCTAGTGGCATTCTTCACAGAATAGTAAATATATATGATCTTAAAATTCATTTGGAGTCAAAATGACCCTGGAGAGTGAAAGGAATAATAAACTAAAAATAAGTCAGGAAACACCCTCATACCTGATTTCAAGTAATTATAGGGCCATGAAGTGGGGAAACCCTGGTATTAAAGACCAATACATAGATCCACAGTGTAGAATAGAAGACCAGAGGCAAACCCTAAACACTAACCCAACCAACCTTTGACAAATATGGCAAAACACATTTTTGGAGAAAAGACAACCTCTTTGTTACTATGAAAACTGTGAATTCCCATTTAGCAGAATGAAACTGTGTCCTCTTCTTTTCTTATAATGATAACACAAAAACATCAGCCAGTGGTCAGTCTAGGAAAGAAGCAGACACATAATTCCCTTGGGTATTAAGTTTATTAGAATGAATAGGCCTCCATGATATAATCAACTCATGAGCTGGGATAAAGTTTTGCAAAAAAAAAAAAAAAAACAAAAAAACAATATAGGAGTGGTAAATGTATGTGGACTTGAAGGGAAGAGGAGTTATTCCTTTAAAGCCCAAAGGGAAGCTTCGTTAAGAGTGAGAATAAGAGTGAGAAGGGGTCCCATTGATTGATTGTTTCTCTCAGTGTCTGTGCTACTGGTGTTCTATTTAGGAAGTGGTCTCCTATGCCAATGCGTTCAAGACACAAATATACCCCCACAACAGACTGCTGGCAATGGTCGAGAGACAGTCCGAACTGACCTACTCTGGTGATGGGATGGCCAATTGTCGTGCTAGAAACCCCATCCAACTACTGAGGGATCTGGATGCAGAGATCCTTGGCTAGGCCCCGGGTAGATCTCTGGGAGTCCAATTAGCGAGAATGAGGAGGGTTTATATGAGCGAGAATTGTTGAGACCAAGGTTGGATAAAGCACAGGGACAAATAGCCAAACAAATGGAAACACATGAACCATGAACCAATGGCTGAGGGGTCACCAACTGGATCAGGCCCTCTGAATGGGTGAGACAGTAGATTAGCTTGATCTGTTTGGGAGGCATCCAGGCAGTGGGACCGGATCCTGCGCTCATTGCATGAGTTGGCTGTTTGAAACCTGGGGCCTATGCAGGATCGCTTGGCTCGGTCTGGGAGGAGGGGACTGGACCTACCTGGACTGAGTCTACCAGGTTGATCTCAGTCCGCAGGGGAGGCTTTGCCGTGGAGGAGGTGGGAATGGGGGGTGGGGTGGGGGGAAAGTGAGGGGGGCGGGAGGGGGGAGAACAAGGAAATCCGTGGCTGATATGTAGAACTGATTGTATTGCAAAATAAAAATAAAAAAAAAGAGTGAGAAGGGGGAGAGGAGGAGGGAGACTGGAATCAGGGCAGGAAGAATGCTAGATGCCATGGAGAGGTACACAGATAGCCCCTCAAGATCTTGTAACTAGGGACGTTCAGATGTTTCTTGCCTTCTTACTTGGCATCATACCTTAGATGGGTCTGACAGATGAAATCTCTGATCTTGCAAATTTTCTTCTGTTCCCCCAGCCCAGACTCTCCCTTGTTCTTACCTTGTGTTTAAAACTATCTGCCACACCAGCAGATGACACGGGGATCTGGAGGTTCCCAGGCTTACTGGGAGAACGGGAAAGAAAATGTCAAGAATGCTAGCTGAATGGCCTGAGGATGTGGCTCAGCTTTAGGCTTGCCTAAACAAATGTATACAAGGCCCTGGGTTCCCTCTGAATCACTGCAACAGTGAGCCCATGAAGAAAATACATTTACTTGCTTCTAAGGGAGATTTGAGAGTTTTCTCATCCCTGTGCCTTTAGTACTAAGATGGTTAGACCTGAGAAGCTCATGTGAATCTGCAGCAGCCCAGGGCCTCATGTTAAATAAGCTGCTGCCTATAACAGCCTGAGAAAAAACGGATGGATCATCCAGCTTGGCTAGGAAGATAGAGATGAGTGCACTGCCAGATCTTAATGCCTACTCTTTGTACCCAGCATCTCCAATCCTGTTTTGCTCTAAGGGAGAGAGAATGTTCTTTCCTTTCTCACTGGTTGCTTTCTTTCTTCCCTCAACACTCCTTTAACACCCTAAAATTTGTCTTTACTTTCCAGTTGCTGTGACATAAGTAGGCAAAGACGTGAACAGAAAAGAATATTTCACGTTCTCTGGTAAGGGGTACAAGTGTATATGGTTAATTACTTATTTACCTTGGGTACTTATCATTCTTGCTTACAGAATAAAAGCATGAAGAAAAATATGAGTTAAAGGAAACACTTACTGCAGATGTTTTGTTTTGTTTTAATGGTGGATCAAGTAAAGATATGATGAGTTTAAGATTTCATTGATTTCAAAGAATATTGAAGAATCATTGGGTGGATTTTAATAGGTTGTTTGGCTGTTCCCCATGTGTCCTAAACACTACAGTTTCTGCTCAATGTTTTCAATAAAGCACCTACAAGCAACAGAGGGTTGCAGAAACCCCTCATTGCTGTAGTGTTAGAACAAAAAGGGGTCATGTGCTAGGGATCTGAAGTAAGATCATGATATGAAAATCTGGGGTGTTTTCCCTACTAATTTCTTTCTTCCTAGGGTTAAGAGTAGGGTTATAATATCAAGTTTTAATGTCTACCTAGTTCCTCATACTAATTTCTACCATATACAATATTCCCTTATCTTACTTCTGGCTAAGATCCTAGGAGCAGGGTATCTGCAGATGTTAGGAGACATTGTTACTATAGCTGCCATGAGTGTCCTTCCAGATGTCTTCCAGTTGCATGATGAACCCTTGTATCTTGATAATACTTAGGACTGTGATGGCTTTTGTTCTTAATTAGATACCACCTTCCCCTCAAGGGATGACTTTTTGCCTCTCCTTGTAGAGGGCCACCCTGTTTGTGATGACTGCTCTCTGTAAGCATTACAGCTCAGATGGAAAAGTATGTGACAGTTCAGGAGCCAGGGAATCGGGGCACTGAAGTCTTTGGGGCAGACTTGATCTTCACCATCAGGGTATATTTGGGAGTCACTGCCCTCTGGCTCTGTAGCTAAGGGCTGGTAATCCTGTAATAGCAACTGATTAAAAGTCTGGTTAGAAATCTTCTGAATCTATTGCTGACGAAATCTAGACAAGAAGTTTATAAGGCAGGGTGTGACTAGTAGGATAAAGAAAAGAGGAGAAAGGTGTTAAGAAGGGTCATATCCACTTCCACCTTGGACTGTTAATGAGCCACTGGCCAGAGGCATTGAGCTGTTTCTTATGTTTCTGGAGTTCTATCTAGAGTTGTCAGATCTTGTCTTTTACTATACCACACTAGTTGACATAGAAGCACATTTCATCCTGAGAAAGAGATAAAGACCACACCTTTCTGCTATTTGTGAATCTAATCCTTACAAATTTTATAGCACTTATGGTGGCCAGTACTTTTTGGCCCTGTAGGGTAAGGATGGACTGAGCCACCCATTGAAGACCCTAGATCAACTGAGAGGAAAACTGATGGTAAATAGCTAGGAAAGTAGTCAGTTCTGCCACTCCAGCGGCAATGCTAGCAGTTATACACAGGACTGCTAGAGAGGGTAGAACCTGAACTGTTCCTTTGCCATGCCATGCTTCTATAAACCCTGTGATAAGAACTGGCAAGGGCTTTTCATCAGGCACCATGCCCTAGTCTGTGAAAAAGGAACAGAAAGGCACAAGTCCCAGACCACCCAGTAGTTAGGCAGCAATAAACATGAGTGAGGCATTGTGAAACATTAGAATATGGTGGTGCTGAAAGGTAAGTGCAGTATCCTCTACCAATGCTACCTGAAGAGAGAGAACTTTGGAAGGGATTAGTGTTTGGAGATACTTGTATATTAGGAGATGAGATAGGTGGTGAAAAGAGAAGACAGTAGTGGTTATTACCTTTCTTATTTGAGAATAAGAAGTTCAGCTTCAGCCAGAGCACACAGGCAAGGTGATCATTCTTGGAGAGTATGTTATTATTTTTTGATAAATATGCAATAGCCACAAAAGAAGTTCCTGGTTGGTGACCCAGGACCCTGAAGGCATATCCCCCGTTTTCTGTGACATGGAGAAACAAGAGGTTAGTTAAGTTCAAAAGATGTAGAACCAGAGCCTGGAGGAGGGCCTATTGAAGCCTATGAAGTGTCTTGGTAATGGGTACAAGAAAGGGTACACATGAGGGGCCAAAAGCTGCCTTATAAAGTGAGCAGGCAAGAGTGTAAAAAGCTGGTCCTCCTTGAGAAGGACAGAATTTGATCCTGGTGATGGGGACTGTGAGTGACTGAACTAAGTGTTTTCTATCTAGGATAATGGTCTTGTGAGTCAGAGTGATAGCTAATCCCAGATAAGTAAGGAGTAGACAACTGAACCTTAGAAGGTGAGATCTTAGATCCTGGCTGTACAGAAAGCCTAGGCAGTTGCTATGGCCAGGCAAAAGGCCTTTGCTAGCATCAGGTATTTTTGGTTTTGAGCTTTTTTATCTCTCCCATGGCACACCTTAAAGGTCACTGCTAAGACATTTGCTTGTGGAATCAGGGGTTCTATTATCAGAGAAACTCCAAGAGAAGTAGTTCATAAGGAATAGATTTCCACCTGGGATACAGATTGGTGTATTTGTAAGAGGACCTTTGTGAGAAGGTCTAGGATTTGAGTTGGGTTTTCATGTTTGTCCTGGATGAGCGCTTGGATTTTTTTTCCATAATTTACCACTTCAAGGGTGGCCTTGTAAAGACCAGCCAGGAGGAAAGTTACAAATTGATCTCTACCAAGCATGCCCCCTGAGATATTGTAATTTCATTCAGGGTCCTGGTCGGAGACTGCCTAAGCCCTGATTTGGTGGGCAGCTTATCACTGAGAAGGGAGAAAGGGAAACCGGAGAGGCTGGAGAGGAAAAGAAGGGACTGTGTGTTGAGGCTGATGGGGAAGATTTGTTTGTGTAATTGAAAATAGTGGTAGAATCACCTGCTTTGGGCCTCACAACTAGGAGGAGTTGTCTTTTCCTTCATGTAATGTGGTCACATTTAATCAAAATGGGAGTGAGATCTGTAGAGGGTAGCTGTTCCAGCTTTGACCTGGAAGCACTATCCCCATTGAGGCTTCTGGTAACTGTCAGGCCTATCTATGGCCTGCCCCTGAGGGGCTGAGATAGGAACCCTTAAGACCCTTAAGAGATCAGGATGTGCTGGCTCTCTTGGTTCTTGGTAATCCTGGATATTGGATGGTAGACTGAGTGGAGTTCTCCAGAGAATACCACTGGACTGTACTTTATTTCCCCTGGACCCTGTAACCTATCCCTTTACTTGTTGTAAGTAAAACCTCCAAATAAACCTCCCTTTTATCTATGTGGAGTTGCCTTAATACTTCCACCAATAGAGATCACATGGCAAAATCCATCCTCTCCAACCCTAGAGAAGATGGTTGTCAGTCACATGGCTTCCTCCATCCCAGTAGGGGAACAGCAGTTAAAGTGGCAACAATCCACAATTGCTTAAGATTACCTATGTATAGATTTTTAACTATCAATCCTGGTTTTATGAGTTTTAAATTAACCCCTTTGTTACAGATTTTACAGGGTTTATTCATAATAAATATACTTACAAATCTTGAGGTACAGAAAATTTACACAGTAGTTTTATAAATCTTGAGATAATATTTATACCTTAGCACAAGTTTCAGAGAGTTAATTCAAAACCAGAAGAGTATGAGATGAATAGCAATAGTCCCTACTGGGAATAGTCTGTCCCTTTATTTCATTTTGCTCTCCTTTTTCTGTCACATAGTCAATTGGACCACCTGATACTGGACAGATATTTTGGAAGAAACCTTTAAGCAAGAATGCTTGGGTCTAGAGGAGGGGCATCCATACTAACTCCAGAGCTGCTTTTTAATTCAAGTGGGACATCATAAAACAAAATCCTAATGCCACTCATGCCTAAAAGACACCTGAATCGCTGTAAAACTGAATCTAGTAACTGAGAACAAAGAAGGGTTAGAGACAGGAAATTCTGGAGTCCTGGCTGTAGACAAAGGGTGCTGCAGGAGGGAGCTGTGAGATGCAGCAGCCAGTGAAAAATGTGTGCAGGGTGTGTGCTCGTTGCAGCGGGCCTACTTCTTTGCTTTCTCCCCCCCCCCACCCCCCGCAAGGTTTTCACTCCTAGTTCCCACTTCACAACAAACTTACAGACCCACCTATGGTAACTTAAAAGACAGGACATTTACACAGTGTGTCGGTGGAGACTAGACAAAGTCCAACAAGGCTTGTTGTGGAGAAAAGGGAAACAGGGAATGGGAAATCTCTTTCCATTTTGCCCATCACTCACTGTGATGGAAAGGTCCCAAATAATAATAGGATCTAAGGTGCCATTAGGTGGCCCTTTGTATTGATTATCTAAGGGGCATTGAAGCCAAATGTGATTAGAAAAACTGAATAAATTTAGGGCCCTAAATTTATTTATTTGACAGCATCAAATATCATAGGTAAAAATGGAGCTATAGGGTATCTGGGTCCAAGTACCTTGGAGAAAGGTAAGAGGATGATATGGCCCTAATAAAGACTGAAAAAGAAAGCAGAAATTGCAGAAATAGGCTGGAGGTTTTCTAAGAGGCATCCCAAGGAAGAGTAAAAAGGTATGAAATACAGGTTCCCATGGATGAGAGAGCAGGAAAATGTCACAGCAGCCTGTAGTCATGGGCATCCTCAGGACTTATGGATGATTGAATGAGGACAAAGTGTTCAGTGGGTCATCACCACACTCAACAGGGGTGAGGGGCTTACCCTGGCTAAGCCAGAGGAAAAACTTGGTGCTGGTCTCATTCACAGGCAAGGGTTGGAGAATGGAGTCACAAAAGACACGAGGGCCTAGAGGAGCTATGGGATTACAGGCAGCAGGAGCTGAGTCCAGCCATAAGGGCAGTTAGAGTGTTCTGTGAGTGGAATGTGGCAGTTGGAGGTCCTCTTGGGAGGGGTCTAGCCATTTGTGTGTCTTGAGGGGCTTACACTTCCCATGTCACAGAGGCTACCTTGAACCCTTGACCTCATGGTTGTGTTAGTGTGGTATATCCTGGAAATGAATAGCCAGTTACTGTTGAAGCACAGCAGAGTAGTGAGCAAATAGTGGTGACTTGAATTTCTGAACTTTGTAGACTACATCTGAAATGACCCATGAGCTGCATATTGGGTGACACTAGACCCAGAGTCAATTAACAGATGTGAAGCCTGAATATCCACGAGTTGTCACCCAAAAGGCCCCTAGTTGGCTTGTCTGGGGAAAAAATGTGAACATGATAGGCTTCAAAGATTTTAAGAGAGGACCAGCCCTGCCTTCTAACTATAGTCAATAATAGGTGTGGAATTTGAATGATGTCACTGGGATTTTGCAAATGATTGAGACTTGGAAATTTTAACTGGAAGGTGAATGGTCCCAGAATGGGGCAGAAATCAATTATAAACTTCTTAGGGAGAATCTATCCATGATGAATTGTTACTTTTGGGTTCCTTCTAGTAGGACCTTGGGTAACTGGGATAATGGGCTAAAGCCTACCATTCTCCTTTCTTCATCTGGCTCTGTGTTCAGGTCTATGAGTTACTCATCACTGAAAATGCCTTGCCCTCGAATTCAGGATTATGTGGGACTAGAACAGTGACTATCATGTAGCATGTCAATTACATAGCATATGCTTAATAAGCTTGGTAAATAGGGCTTCTGGGCCATCTCTGAGCTCATATGTTTTAATGTTATATTGGAACAAAGGTAAATCAAATGTGTTGAGTAATGACAGCCTCAAATATCATAGGTAAAAATGGAGCTTTAGGGTACCTGGGTCCAAGTACCTTGGAGAAAGATAAGAAGATGATATGGCCCTAATAAAGACTGAAAAAGAAGGCAGAAACGGCAGAGAACTGAGCTGTTGGTAGGTGTGGAAATCCCACTACTTTTCTTGGGACAGAAAAGACATGAGTTGCTCCCTGTTGACAGTCTGGAGATTCCTCTCCAGCTAGACTAGGCAGAGAAAGAGCAACACTAACCCAAGACTTCTCTATCTTTCCTCTTTCATCTACTTGAATATTAGATAAACTGATGTCAACATTCCTCCCAGGTTGCTGCTTGGCTGCCTTCTCAAGCACTGAACCAAATTAGACCTTCAGACTCTTAAACAAAAAGCCTGATTTGCTTTTGTCAGGAGCCATTTCTATAATATTCCTTGAGCAGTTTCCCTTGTAGGAGATGGCAGCAAAAGTCTGACACACCTACATTCACATAGCAATTTTGTTAGCAGAGCCTAAAGAAAAACAGATGATACTAAGTTTGTTAGGTTGTCTGTTTCACTTTGTAGACACAAACATATTGTGGTTATAGGCTTCCAAACAGTTGGTCATCCTAGCACTATCCAGGGAGTTTCTTAGATATTGGTAAAAGTAGATGCTTCTTGATCGTGGATACTCATTGACATCTGTGAGTTTATAGAGTATAAAGATTCAATTTGTTTACTTTTTAATTTATATTTTAAATTATACCCATATATTCTTACTGAAAATGAATTTCCATACAATATATTCTGATCAAAGTTTCCTCTCCTCCAACTCCTCTCAGAACCTCTGCACCTCCCCATCAACCCAGCCCCACATACAAACAAGATTAAAAATGAAAAAAAGAAAATCCATAAAAATCACAAAATCAGAAATCATAATATACAAGCAAAAGACCACTAAAACAAAAGCTAAACAAAGCAATATGAAACAAAAAGTCTACAAAAATACCACTGAGTTCAACTGAAGAATGGATAAATAAAATGTAGTACATATACACAATGGAATACTACTCAGCATAGAAAAACAATGACATCATGAGGTTTGCAGGCAAATGGATGGATCTAGAAAAAATCATCCTGAGTGAGGTAACCCAGACTCAGAAAGACAAGCATCTGGAGTTTTAATATAAGAAAATATTTTCTTATAAATGGACTTTCTAAAGGGTATTTCATTTTATTTTTTCATTAGAAATACATGTTGTATTATTTTAAAGAGCATGTTAAACAAACAGAAAAATAACAAAGAAAAAAGAAGGCAATGCACAATGCAAGAGCATCAATACAGATAGTATACATACACTGTGTAAGAAAAACTGTATGTGACATTTTAGAAGATAAATTCCTGCATAGCTATAAAGGCCATATTTTCACAACTGTGGTACAGTAAAGAGACAGCAACTATTTTAAAGTTTTTTTTTAATTTTACTGCACTAGTTTTCAGATTAAAATTAGCAGTAAAGTTAAATAGTACATAAGACCGAAATGTTTGCATAACGACATTATATTAGTTTTCAAAGATGTATACATTTAAAATCATAACCAAATATAGAATAATTTGAAAACAAAAGAAATTTCTAGTTGCCCATCCCTAATTAGTCTAAATTCTTATCTAGGGTACCAAAAATACACTCACCAACATTTTGCAATTATATATAGAACTTTCCCATTTTTCATTTTCAAATAAGAATATCTATATAACCACAAGACTTACAAATTTTCAGGTATTTTCATTTAGATTAATTTTTGGACTTCATTTTTTGGAATATATTTGAAACTCATTTTTTGAAGCGCATCATCATTATACAAGTATAGTAGATAGAAAAATGCGCACACATATGTATTCGTGTGATGTTTTCAGGATTATCAGTTTGATACTGGATAAACAGTTGCTGTGATCTTACCTGGGAAGATTATTTCCTCTGCTCTCAGGATTCCTTAGTTGCCTATAGTTTTCTGTGTGGAGTTGAGGCCTCAGGGGTTTCCCCTTCCACCTTGGCATGTCTATTGATGTTGTTCTTGCTCAGCTCATGTTTAGGCAGTCATGTTGGTGAGACTTTGAGTGTAGCTTATGACATTAGTAGTAGATGAACATTCTTAAAAATTACTCTATTATTCTAAGGGCTCTAAAGTAGAATCTCAGCTTTCAATTTTTTTGAGTTTTAACACACATTACATAAAGTTCAGTACTTGAAAACATACAATTCAGTGTTTTCATATATCCATATTATGTCAATATTATAACTATTTCACAATATTTACATATATCCTGAAATAGGCAGTGTTGTGTTCTCTAGATACACAGATGCAATAGCATATGTATGGAGTTAAAAAGCTGTTTGTTAAAATGACTAACACCATGACATTTGCATCCTGGAGAGAATCCAGAAAATGTTTAGCTAAAGAATGGAAGCCTACAGCCAGGCAGATCTATGTGAGTTCGAGGCCAGCCTGGGCTACCGAGTGGGTTCCAGGAAAGGCAAAAAGCTACACAGAGAAACCCTCTCTCGAAAAAAATAAAATAATGGAAGCCTTCTGATAAGGTATAGGAACATGCAATCCCAGCTGGAGGGTATGGATATGCAAGCTTTCTGCATAGTCAGGAGCTGAAGGAACTTGGATCTGAAGTATGAAAACAAGGGCAGCAGTAACAGAGGCACATGTTGAGGAAGAGTACATCATCCACTCACTGTCTTCCCTATGTTCAGGAGCTAAGTCCATGAGGCAAGTATTTCTAACTCTCATGCTTTTCCCCATGTCCATCTTCTCCAGAAATTCCATCACAGACAGAAATGTACTTTATTACCCCTTGAGACCCCTTTGGATCCGGGCAAGTTGATAGTCAAGGTTAATTATCACAATGCCATAATTCTATACATATTAGCAGGCATACCCAAATTTATACCAAATCCTCTCCACAGGCATCACCTGAAAATATTTTAAATTATTTATTTTTTTATTCTGGACTTTCATGGAATCTTTTGGAGATTATTTCTTTTACTTGGAATAATGTTTTAAAATCTTCATATTACAACATTGCTATGTATGCTCCTCAGATGACAGCAGGTCTACATCCTAATAAACCCACAGTAAGTTGAAATTATGACAACAAATTATATTTAGTAAGGATAAAATAGAAAACACCAGTGTAGCGATGATGCCCATGTTACCACCACTCATTCACCATGTCCAAGTGAGGGGCTGTGGATGGAAAAACAGAGACAAAAGACAGTGGGTCATTCGCCTCAGCAGAATGTTGAACGCCGTTTATTGAGAGAAGGAGGAAACATTAAATACAGGCTTACAGCACAATGGGAGAACCCCAGAGGGCAGAAGTTCACTACTGATGTTTACAATCTTTCATCTAAGCTGTTAACGCCCAATATGCAGGGTAATCAAACAAGGAACTTCCCTTAAGCATTCAGGAGGGTGGAAACCTGCAGGGAAGTAGCATAGGGAGGACATCAAGGTCAAGGTCAGCAAGCAAGGCAACAGCTTCCCAAAACGGAGGCCAGGGCCCTACACACCAGAGCTATACTGCAGGGTGCACAATATATTGGGAAACACAATATCACCACAGATCTAGGCACTTCAGAACATCTGAGAAAAAGTAAACTATACTGCAGAGGGTCCTCTCTTAACCCTGTGACCATATGGCTGAGTGCGTTATAACTCCATGAAGCTACAAAGTATTGTGAAAGTATTTCACTATATTTTACTAGCTCGAGTAAAATTTGAAATTCAAACAAAGTGCTCTGTTGCATGCATAACATTTTTGCATCACTACTAAATTAGCAGTTCATCATTTTTTAAAATTTTATTTTATAATTAATTTAATTTTACATATCAGCCACTGGGTAAAGTCATTGTGACTTGGGGACTATATTTCATGTATGGCATGTTGTATGTTATGATTTCAATTTTTTTTGGTGTACATATGGAAAATATTCACCAGCATAGTTCTGCACATGGAGATCTACATAGTATGAATTGTTAGAAGGTCTTATTAATTAAAAACAAACCCGGAGCCAGGTACTGGGGTAAACGCTGAAAGATCAGAGAAACAGAACCAGCTACAGCTAACCTCACTTTGCCAATTCCTCAGCTGATCTTGTTTGCTCAGACGGAAAGTCTCTGAGTCCTCACCCGAATGGATCTCAGCTGAACTGCTGCTAAAACCTAAAAGCTTAGCCAGGCTCTAGTTCCTGGTCCTCATGACTTATATACCTTTCTGCTTCCTGCCATCACTTCCTGGGATTAAAGGCATGTGTCACCATGCCTAGCTGTTTTCAGTGTGGCTTTAAACTCACAGAGATCCAGACAGATCTCTGCCTTTGGCAAGTTAGGATTAATGGTGTGTGTGCCACCATTTTCTGGCCTCTATATCTAGTGGCTGTTCTGTCCTCTGACCCCATATAAGTTTACTAGGGTGCACAATATATTGGGAAACACAATATCACCACAGATCTAGGCACTTCAGAACATCTGAGAAAAAGTGTATTATTAAAAAATTCTTTGCGATCATTCCTAAAATTATTTTGACATTAGAAACCTTGATTTATACATAGACTTCGAATTCCTTTCCATTTACTTGAATGTCTCTGTTTCATCACTAAGTGGTCTTGATTACATTGGTTGTGTATGTTTTGAATTTGGGAACTGTGGGTCTCTCAACACTGTTCTTTGTTTTTAAGGAAATTTTTGCTTTATGTCTTTGCAGTCTCTATCTCTAAAGTTTGTTTGGGCATCTCTGGATGCCTGTCCCCTTTTCTTGTCTAACTTCCTAAGCAGAATTACTATAGAAATGTCTTATATAATGTAAATATACTGTCTTATGAAATATATGTCACATATATTATGTAAAAGAAATGTCTTGTATAACATAATAAAATTTGAGTATGGGTACCTTGTTTGTGTTGAGAACGTTGGTCAATGAAACTTTGTATATAAATGCATTTTATTGGTTGAAGATTCTTCCATTTATTGCTACTGTTTTCAAAAACTAAGTATGATATTGCTTAAAATGTTTTCCTTTCACATTACTTACACTATCATGAGATCCTATCATTATTTTTGAATATAGTGTCTTGGATTGTTTGTTTCACAGCTGTTAAACCAAGTTTTCATTCTGGAATAAAATTTATATGGTAATGGTGTTTGATCATTTACTCCTGACACTTCATGTTGTTTGTGAGCATTTTATTGAAGATACTTCAATTTACTTATAAAATATATAGTTTTCCTTTCTCAATTATTTGTCTGATTTAGGTATTTGAGTGCCATTCACTCTATGAGAAGACATAGTTCTGACTTCTTTCTTATTTTTAACAAAAGAGTTTATGACTGATAAATGATGATTTTTACTTGGTGTTTATGAGACTTCAGTGAAACTATTCACTCCTGATTTTTCTTGATTATTAATTTATTCTCCTTAGTCCTTTAAGATGTATTCAGATGATCTGTTTTATTTTGAGTATCTTTCAACAGGCTTCATTGCAGACAATTATCCATTTCAACTGAATTATCTAATTTGTTAGTTTCAAAATTATTCATACAAATTTCTTTTATTTCTGAAGTGTTAGTAGCAATAACTGTGAAATTCTTTCAAGGTTCACATTCCTAATAATATCATTGTATTTATTTTTACCAATTCACCCTATATTTTCTTTATACCACATATTTTTCTTGTTTCTTTGTTTCTCCAGTTGCTTTTTTGCATCAAAAATATATTTCCCAGTGTAGCCTGTGGTCTCCTTAATAACTTTCTTCAGTATTTTGGTGTTAATTTTTATAATTTCCCTAGAGTACACACAATATAACTTATCAGACTCCATCACAAATTAATGCAAAATTAGTTTCAGGGAGTCTGTAGGAACTTTCTATCTATAATATCCTGTTCCCACATATCATTTTTGTGATTTTTGTTATACATATTTCTTTAATATGTAGTAAACCCAGTGACATATTAGTGAAATCACATAATTATGTGATTCCTTGTCTTTTCATGAACCTGAAACAGAAAAATAGGGAGTGTTTGTTGCATACTTGGTTATCATTACAGTTTCATTTAACATTTTTGGATCTTTTCATATAATCCAGTATATTCAAGTTGAATATCTGATGTCATTTCTTTATTCTAATACCAATCTGTTCCCACCCAGCTTCTTTGTGCTGTTGTGTAATTATATACACATTATTTTCTGTAATAGCTTTTTAATCAGTTGAGAAGAAAGTAGAAGAAATATGCAATTATAATGTCTTTTTAAATGACTTACTAATTGCCTTTACTAGTGCTTTTATTTTTTTCATGTGGATTTGAAATACTTTTTTGTACCACTTTATATTAACTTGAAAAGTTTCTTTAATATTTCCTGAAAATCTGTTCTACTAGACACAGAATCTTCGTCTTGCTTTCATCATTACTATTACTAATAATCTAGGAATGTCTTTATTTTTACTTCATTTTTATTATTTCAACATTTTACTTGCATTATTTGCATGTTTATATGTACTTGCTTATTAGTCAGGATTCTCCAGAGGAACAGAATCAATAATATGTAAAATTACGAGAACATTTATTAGCTTGGCTTAAATGACTGGGGGTGAGCAGTCCCATGATGGCTGTGTGCAAAGTGAATAGTTGGAGATGTACTGCTACTCAGTATGCAAAGCAGAAACTGTAGAACAAGAGGCAGAGATGAGGAGGCTCCAAAATGAGAATGAAGTTCCCAGACACTCACTGGTGTGAACTCCCAGTCAAGGGCTGAGGGGCCTGGAATTCTATGTCCATGGCAAACTCAGCAGCAACAGTCACACCTCCTGACATGTGCTCATAGATGAGATTCCCACTTCCACTTTCACAATCCTCCTGGGACTTCAGCACCTTGGGAAGTACCTCCCATGCTTCAGGTGGTTTACTCCATCAACTTACTGAATAACGTGCCGATTGTTTTTTTTGAAACACACTGATTGTCACACCAGAAATATCCTCACTACTTTGCAAGGTGTTTTTGTATGAAGTGAAATTTACAATCAAGATTAACCTCAGTAAATTGTAAGAAATATCACAGACTTACTTTGTCTTTATCCAGTTTCTTTCCGTGGCAGCACCTTATAAAAATCGTAGTAAAATATCAGACTTAGTTGTTGACATTGACATTATCAAGGTACAGACTATTCATGTCATCATTAGATTCCATCACGCTGTCTCTTTATAACCACTTACATCTCCTCCTTAGCTTCGCATGCAAAAAAGAAATCTTATACATTTATATAATTTTGTCATTTTAAGAATGTTATATAAATGTAGTCACATGTTATGAAACTGTTGAAGAATGCTCTGGCATTGATTTTTTCTTTTTCTTTTATTATTTTTGTTTTATAATTTAATTTAATTTTACGTATCAGCCACGGATTCCCCTGTCCTCCCTCTTCCTGCCCCCCACCCCACCCCCCGCTCCTCCTCAGTCCACTCCCCATTCCTATCTCCTCCAGGGCAAGATGTTATGGAAGTTTTTAGAGGTTGCCGACTTCATCAATAGCATTAAGTTTATAATTTAAAAATACTCGTAGTATGAATGTGTCAGAATTTGCTGGACCACTTACAGTTGAGCAATCTCCAGGTTATTTCTAGTTTATAGATATTAAGAATGAACTTCTAAAAATATCTGAACAGTTGAAATCATTTGTTTAGAATCAATTTTTCAGGAATCCAAATACTGGATTTTCTGAGTATTTCATACATGATTTTTACTAAGAGATTTCCAAAATATTGGCATTATTTATAATCTGGACTACAAAGTATGAGTGTCTTAGTTACTTTTCTATTGATGTTACAAAATACTCTGTCAAGACTAACTTAAGGAAAAATGAGCTTATTTTTGCTAAGTCCCACCTAAAGATGGTCCCATTTACAATAAATATGAGTCTTCCCAGGTCAAGTAGCCTAATAAGATAAGTTCCTACAGGTATGATCATATGCCCATTTCTGCAGATTATTTTAGAACTTATTAAATTGGCATAACATTAACTGCTATGATACCATTCCTTGTTAACTTGATATACAAGTGTATCAATTTAATCCATCTCAATTGTGGAGGTATGAAAGGAAATGGCCTCAAAAGGGGGATGTCACTATTAGGAGGTGTGACCTTGTAGTTGGAGGAAGCGTGTCACTGTAGGGAGGGCTTTGGGGTATTTTTTGCTCAAGCTTCCCTCAGCATGCCTGTCAGTCGACTTCCTGTTGTCTCTGAGTCAAGATGTAGAACTTTCATCTACAGCACCATGTCTGCCTGTATGCTGCCATGCTCCCCACCATGATGATAATGGACTGAACCTCTGAAACTTTTAGGTGAGCCCCCTCAATTAAATGTTTCCATTTAAAAGAGTTGTCATGGTCATGGTGTATTTTCACAGCAATAAAAATCTAACTAAGACAGAAGTTTGTATGAGAGATTGGGGAAATGCTGTGATAAGCCTGACCATACTTTTGTTTGGAGTAGTGTGGACTTGGGTACTTTGGGTTAGGAAAGTTGTGAAATGCTTTAAGCACTGCTTAATGGGGCATAAGAGTAGGAGCATGGAAGACTATGGTGCTGATAATGATTTGAAATGTTGGGAGCTGTCTCAAGAGGTTTCAGAGAAGAATTTTAGTATGTTGCTAGAAATCATTCTTGTGATACTTTGGTGAAGGAAGTGGCTGCCCTTGCCCTTGTCCAAAGAATCTGTCTGAGGCTAAAGTGAAGAGTTTTGGATTAAATCCATTGGAAGGAGAAATCTCAAAACAGTCTGCTTGTATGGTGTTAATGCTCCCCACCATGATAATAATGGACTGAACCCCTGAAACTATAAGCAAACCCCCTCAATTATATATTTTCATTTATAAGAGTTGCTGTGGTCATGGTGTCTCATCACAGCAATAAAAACCTAATTAAGACAGAAACTATTTGTTAACACCATCCTCATAGACTTTGCCTATGTTATAATGTAAAAATAGATTCTGTCCAATTTCAAAAGTCTTTATATTCATTAACAATCCAAACATTTTAGAAGATTCTTAACTCTGATTTCATATAAAATCCCAAACAAGTTACAAACTCCCAAGATATATGCCAAGCAATCAACATTTTTATTTCAAAAGCAAAGAATTAGAGCAAAAGAAACAGTGGTAACAATAAAGTAAAACAAAAATCACTCAAGGAAAACACCAAATCCTGTAGCTGTTATTTGTAGCATCTGTGATTCATGATAAACCTGAGTGGACTTTAGAGAGTTGAGGGACCCTGCTCTGCCACCTCCGTCATCACCTATAGCTTCTCTGTGATGGATCCATTCTAAGGCCTAGCCTTTTTCTCCAGGTGCCTCACAGTTCTGTCATATCCTAAAGTCTCTAACATCTGTGCCTTATCTCCAATATCCTCATGCTTCCAAAATCAATACCATGTGAACAACACTGACAAGTTTTTGTTGCCATTGAGGTCACACCTGAATCAGCTTCTGTGTGCTGACCCTATGGACACACTTTCCTATAAAGTTGCTCTAAGAGTATGAGAACATTACTTTCTCAGCTGCTTTCATAGTTCAGACTTTCTCCTCTATAAAAACTTACAGCTTTACAAAATAGAGCCTTTGATGATTGGAGGCCTTTCCTTGAGGTATTTTTCCTATTGTCTTGCTGCATAATGAGAGGCTTATCTTTAATTGTGCCAATCTTCTTAAGGGTTACAATGGTTCTTTTACCTTCATGCTCCTTATCTGAAACTCTGTGCTTTCACAAGCCTCTTTCCTCCATGCACACACAAAATATATTACATTATTTTCATTTATTTATTTTTATTATTAAGAAAATTTCTGTTCACTTTACATACCAACCATAGGTGCCCTCTTCTCCCTCTTCCCACCCCCAACCCCCCACCCACAACCCTTAGATTTCTACAAGAAGAAAAACTACAGAAAGCCTACTGTGGTAATATTATGTTCCCCAATATATTGTGTACCCTAATAAACTTAGCTGGTGTCAGGGAAAAGAACAGCCACTAGATTATACATAGAGGCAGAAAATGGTGGCACACACACCTTTAATCCTAGCATTCTGGAGGCAGACATCTGTTCAAAGCCACACTGGAAATAGTCAGGCATGGTGACTTACTACTTTAATCCCAGGAAGTGATGACAGGAAACAGAAAGGTATATATGGCATGAGGACCAGGAACTAGAGTCTTTCTAAGCTTTTAGGCTTTTAGCAGCAGTACAGCTGAGGACACAGAGGCTTCCAGTTTGAGGAAACAAGATCAGCTGAGGAATTGGCAAGGTGAGGTTAGCTTTGGTTTGTTCTGTTTCTCTGATCTTTCAGTGTTCACCCCAATACCTGACTCCCAGGTGTGTTTTTATTAATAAGACCTTTTAAGATTCATGTTACAGCATACAATCTCATGGAAACTGAATCACAAATGAGTCAAGGAGGAAATAAAGAAAGAAATTAAAGACTTCCTAGAATTCAATGAAAATGAATGTACAACATACTCAAACTTATGGGACACTATGAAAGCAGTGCTAAGAGGGAAATTCATAGCATTAATGCCTACATAAAGAAGTTAGAGAAATCACACACTAGTGACTTAACAGCATACCTGAAAGCTCTAGAACAAAAAGAAGCAAACTCATCCAGGAGGAAGAGATGCCAGGAAATAATCAAACTGAGGGCTGAAATCAATAAAATAGAAACAATGAGAACAATACAAAGAATCAATGAAACTAAGAGTTGGTTCTTTCAGAAAATCAATAAGATAGACCAGCCTGTATCCAAACTAGCCTAAAGGCAGAGAGAGAACATCCAAATTAACAAAGTCAGAAATGAAAAGAGACATAACTACATTATTTTTAAATTATTATTAAATTCAGTCAAGTTTTCAGGGTATAGGCAGAATAAAGCCACATTCTTGCCCAAAATATCATATTAATGACCCATAACTCAGTCCCTGATGAGATCCATATTTCCCTCTAATACCTCATGCACCAATCCCTCTACTGTCTATGATTTCTCTTCACATTCATTCAGCTTAATGATTTACCATTTTCCCCTCATAATCTCAAATTTAGGCTTTACATTTAGATATGTAATCTATTTTTTATAAAGTCTGATATAGAGACCAGGGTTTTTATCATCATCATCATCATCATCATCATCATCATCATCATCTACTTTGTTGCAAAAAATTAAAAAAAAATTAATACTGGAATTAACCAGACCCCAAAACTATACAACTCAGTGCATTTCTATGCCACTTGAAGAGCCAGTTGCTACAATGCTTTGGAGCTTCTCGTTGAATTTTAAAGATCACTAATGGACATGTTGTTATTCATATACCTATTTTCTCTCAAAGTCTCAATGTTTTAGTTCCATTTAGCCATGTGATTTAGTTTTTAATGCCTGAGTTGTAGGTCAGTATCTTTAAATACATGTTTATTAATTTTTCATTTAAATATCTAGTTGATTAAATGCCAGTTTCAGTAAGTTTCTTTTACCCAGAAGAAGTTCAGTTTTCATGTTTTGTCAAAATTATGTACATAATTCTTTGTTTTTTGGGCGCTCTCTATTCTGTTAGCTTTTGACTAGCTACATATTCCTCTGCTAATGCCACACAGTCATGGTTAAGGTGGCTCTATAACAACTTGAAATTGAGTAGACTAATACATCGCACTACATTCTTATTTTCAGGTAGTTTAACCAATTTATTCATTGCTCTTCCACATTAATTTTATCTCTGTCATGTCCAAAGATTTACTACTATTTTAATAGTAATGACACTGTTTACATTCATTTCAGTTTGAAGAAATTTCCATATTTGGTATGGTAACATCAGAATTTTCATCTTCATGTTTCCTTCTATGTGCCAACCTTTAAGTTATGTTCTAGACCCATGAAGTTTCTCTAGGCCTCAGAATGTAGCTATACTTTGACAGAAAACTAAACTATGTTTTAATTTTTCTGTCTAATATCTGAATTGTAAAGCCCTGGAAGACAGTAATTTTCAATTAAAATGTAATACTTATCCCCAAATATCATACTATAGGAAGAAAGCTAGCCACACATTATCTGAGATATCTATTTCAAAGGGCTTCACTTGGCTATTTAGGATCCTTACCAATTAAAGGTCTCATCCCTTCACAGCACCATGGTAATTTCTTAAGTTTTCAGAGACATAGTCCATCCATAACAATAGTTCTGAGGTTAGAGACATGCTATTCAGAAAGACCAGGAAATAGACTAGAATATCTGGAAAGCAATAACCACCTACCCCATCTGGTGTATTGGTAACTGTATTGATTTCTGCCAATGAATGAAGTATCAACAGGTCAAGGTCTTTAAAAGCCTCTGAACAGATACAGACTGAGGCTAATATTGTAAGTATGGAGATTAAACATCCAACCCAGATGAAGTGGAAAGCTATAGAGAATTTTCCTGTAAGCAAATCTAATGGTAGACCCTTAGCTGCAATTACTTCTGGCATATTATGAGGTGAATACAAATACAACAGTATTCTCTAGGCCCTTATGAGTTCCAAAACAGTTGGCTTGCTTTATATTTGTTTTGTTTTTATCCTGGAGAATCTCCACCTCAGTACATGGAAATGAGCATCACTAAAGAGAAGAAATGCTTCTTTCTTCCCTCAGTGGGGATGGTAAATCTCAGAGAAAGGAAATGGTGTATGTTGAAGAAGGATTCAATAATACTGAACTTTCCCCAGACTGCAGAGACTTGGGCTCTGAAGTTCAGGAACAAAGAGAAGATAAAACCCACTCATCAAGAATAGGTCTATGATGTTCAATCATTCTAGTTAGCCACTGCCAAAGCCTCCACACTATTCAGTGATCATAGAGGACAGGACTGATCTCTCTGAAGTAGGAAGATACGTATTCTAAGGATTCTCTGCTGAAGCTTTCAATGATGAGCAATTAATAAAGGCTCAAGGAAGAGGCTGTATTTTTTCCGCAAGCAAGCTTATTGGATTCTACTGCATAAATGCTGCTTCCTGGTAGCTGGTGATCAGCACTCAGAAGGGTACCAGCAAACTGACTCTGTAAAATTCTTCTGATACTACTAAAAAAAATCACCATTCAATAACGAAGATTCCATTCAAAAGGACTTAAAAGGGTCATTACAGTATCCAGGAAACCATACCCTTCTGTACAACTAGGAACCACAATGTATATCTCATGTCTGAAAGTTGGATTTGTAAGATGTTCTAAAACTTCTCTTGCTTCAATATTTTGTTGTGAGCTTTCTTTGGGGTGTGGAAATATTTACAATTCTTCAGAATATAAAAAGGTCACTAATTACTACATTGCAATTTTAAATTTGTCAATTATAATTTTATATTCAGGATCCCTTTTCATTACCTTTTTCTCTATTTTTATATCTTGATTCATTGTCATAAGTGAATAATTCTCTGAAGTGTTCTTTTCTTATATATCTAGTATGTAGACATTTGACCTAGGTCATGGCCCAGAATCTTTTGTCTAGTGTTAGAATACTGCCCCAAGAATATGTTTTTTTCTGATTCATTAAACACTGGCTAGGCGACTGTGGCCTACAGTCTATATGGCCTATTACTCATTTGGTGGATAAAATGTTATTAAAGAGTTGCACCTACTTACTTATTTTCTTGGACATTGTCTTTTGTGTTCATCATGCCAGAAAGTCAAAGTTTAAAAATTAAAAGGGAGGTATCCTGGCAAAAGTAAACTAAAATATTTATAATCTGGTCTATATTTTATCTCCTGTGCCATTTTTTCCCCTTTCCCCTTTTAAACAAATAGGACCTTTTTTGATACTTGTCCTTCCAAACAGACTTGTTGGAAATTACAATGTTGGAAATTCAGATGGCTTCTTCTATATGTAATACAACTATTTTTCTGAATTTTTGAAACTAATTGTATTAAAGTAGGGGAGTTTAGATACATTTTGTTGTCCCATATATTAGTAACAACAAATTGGTGAAGATGGGAAGAAGAGTGGCATTAGTGTCAGCAATAGTAAGGACAGGGTCTATTAGCTGTTTTCTTCCTTAATTTAGCTCAAGATACATGTGTGGAGCATCTTCAATCTTTGGAAGGCTCCTACTGGAGGCAGACATACAGTGTGTCTGTTCACTTAACATGACAAACTCAAACTGAGGGTCAATTGCATCCCTGGGCTCATGGGGAAGAAAATAGCTGTTTTCCTTGTCTGAAAGCATTGTTTTCATCCATCCCTTCACATTTAAACTATGAGAATTTTCCTATATCCATAGGTTATCTACTTCCAAATTCAGGCATTAAAGCCATGAGTTGCTAATGGTTTGTTAATGATTTTATAATTTGTAGTGCTGCCTTGACTTATTTTTTTAATTCAATTAAAGAAGTTTTGTAATGTCAATGACAATATTAGGGAGAGTGAAAAAATGTTTCCTTAAATTATCATGTCAGAAGTCATCAGAATGAGAGAAACAGAAATCATCAATTTCTAATTTTATGAAGTATGAAAAGTGAAAGAAAAAGAAAGAATTTCAATAACAAAGTCAACTCTAGATATAAAACTGATTTGCAAGGCCTAATACATCAAAGCATACCACAGATGTTGCCAGGCAAGATTGAGTATCGTCACGCTGGGTGCAAAAAGAACACACAGGAAAGTGGTACCTGCTCAGTGTTCCTTTGTTTATCTCTTGTGATTCATCTCAAAAGTTCTTTGACCTAAAAAGAAAAACAAAATCCCAAAGACAGGCATTGTATTCACTAGGAACTCTAGGCAAAATGCACCTTAACAAGGAAGGAGCAAATCTCTACTCTTCTCTAAGGAATGCAAGCAACAAAATAATAAAGCAAATATTCAAAGCCAAGCTTGACCCATGATACCAATATTATCTAGGGATCTGTTTCATTTTACATAGTGTAATTCAACTTCACATTTTCCCAGAGCCCATAATAGGTTGGTTACAATCAAAAAACATTTACAAATGAAAGATAATCTCCAGAGATCTTGTTTTTGGTGACTTTTTCTCATATACACACTTGTGAGTCTAAGAAAACTACAGAACAGGAAAAGCGTTGAAAATGCTTAAGATTACAAACGTCTATCTCTTGAAGTTGATTTCCTGAGCTAAGAACATTTTCTTTTTATAAGAGCAAATTTCTATGTGATATTAATACAATGTTTCTGTTCTCTGTTTTTAAACAGGTGACATAACCCACACATATTTTTAACTGATATCAGAAATTAATTAAAATTATGTCTTATGTTGAAATATTTTCCATTGTCATGGTTTTCTTTCTTCCTTTCTTTCTTTTTTTTTGTTTTTTTTTGTTTTTCAAGACAGGGTTTCTCTGTGTAGCTTTGGTGCCTGTCCTGGATCTTGCTGTGTAGAACTCACACTGATTGGTTTGGCTCTGCCTCCGGCTTGCTGGGATTAAAGGCGTGGGCCACCACGGCTGTCATGGTTTTCTGTATCAACCCCACAAATATCTTTGCTAACTATCCAGCTTTCTTGGTCCATACTTGCTGCATTTCTATTTTGACCATAGAGATAAAGTAGGAGGGAAAAGAAAATGTGATAAAATATGGCTAAAATAATTACATACAAAACGAAGCACCCACACAAAATTAGGTGACCCTTTGCTGCACTTCCTGAATAAACTGCAGACCCTATTGCTCCCTGCCGTAAGGGTGCATGTCATGTTGTGCCACTACTGCAGACAACTGCAGCATGAAAGGAAATATTGGAGTGTGTGACGATATCTATTTACATATCCATGTGAAAACATGGCATAAATGATTAAAATATGGTGCAAGAATCGTAAATGATACATTTACATGTGGCAGTGACCATGAATGGAGCTTACAGAATAGTGAGCTTCCCTGGGTGAATCAGTTTGAGAATGAGTGAGTAAAGACTTAGGACATTAACTGGTTATGACAATAGACTTTACAATTGAGTATAATTAAGTCCGGAAATAATGATTTTAACTTCTTTCTTTAGTACATGCCGTCGATGATTAGAGGTTTTTTTTTTTTTAATTTTGTAAACTTTTTTACTCTTTTGTACTGATCATCAACCGAAAAAAACCCACATTGTACAAAAATTCAAATAAATATATACATTTTCTTTATATCATTCTGTATACATTCTTAAATTTTAGTTTTTTAAAATATTTTACATTTTAGACATTTTTATTTTTCTTCATAACTAAGCTATAAACAGCCTGAGACAATAGGTACACACAAGGCCAGGACCACCTGTATCTTTGTGTTGCACTGCAGTATCACCTGACAGTAGGAGCTAGTTTTCCATGTTCTTTAAAGTCTCATGGAACTAACACTCCAGTTGACCAAAATAACTACATGATGCTTCACTGTGCAGGTATTATATGCCATGATAGTCTTAGATAACCTCAGTCCTTCCAGAGATAAACTGGATAAAACATAATCGATATATATATATATATATATATATATATATATATATATATATATATATATATATATGCTAAAAACCAACAATTTGGAATCAAGTTTCATTGGGCTTTCTCAGCCTAGATTATGTTGTATGTTCACCTTTGAAGTTACAGGGATCCAAAAAGTCTAATAGCTGTGAGTTGAAATAGAAAACCAGGTTACTAACCCAAGGAAAGCAAGGGAACCCAAGAGCACATGAACAATACATTTTAAGAGTAAATTGATTCAAACAGGGAGAAAAATGACTATCTAGAACCGATTCTCACTCCTTGATGCAGATTACTTCTTCAATACATGAATAAATGCCATGCATCAATCTAAGTTCTTTAACGTGTCATTTTTAATTTTAACTCTTAAAATCCTGAAAATGTCCCTCTTTCTACCTGAAATGAATCTGCCCTTTCTTTATCTATCTATGTATCAATTCTGTTTTGTACTTTAATTTGGAGATAGTATTTTAACTGCACCTGACCTCACTAATATTTCTTGGAGTAGGCTTTTTAACACAATAAAAACTAAAAGCAAAACATCCTTTAAAACTACTGAGAGAGGATCAAAGTATGACTCGAGTTGACACCCTCTTCCTTCCACTACAAATGACCACAGTGAAGAACGGCTTTTCTTTATAATAGGAGCATTTGGTAGTGAATTCCAGATGTGGGGATGTAACAGAGACGTGTAATATGAAAATGTTCGTGGTGAGATACAGCATGGACTGATAGTCCCAACCTCATTGGACTTTTCACCATCAACAGGGATGCTTAATAATGCATTTGGGAGACCTTGTCTAATGAGACTTCTAAGAAGATTAAAGGCAGCTGCTCTCAGCAATTCAGTGCAGCTCAGCTAACACTGCCCATCATCTTCTGGGTCAGCAACGCATTTTGGAAGATGATCCATAGCCATTCCACTCAATATTCCCTTCAAAGTCACATATGGAAGCAGGGAACACCAGCAGGCACTGTGTCTAGGCCTATCAGTGTGTCCTATAACCTGGATGGCCTTCAGAAACTGGCCAGTCAGGGACTCTGTGTCATATGTGGTAAACTGGATCCTCTTGGGGACATGAGAGAAGAGACTGAACCCTGGCTGGTCTTGAGACCCTGACTTGGTCCCCACTTCTGCAGCCACACTAAGTGTACATCACCAAGTGACCACCAGTGTGTCCCTACCTAGACAAAATTCATAGAAATTGATGAACATCTTGCCCACATTCACCTCAAATGCACCATCAGGTAGTATATCCATAGTTGCCGCTGAATCTAGGCTACCTAAAATAGCCTTGTCCTGTAACCTAGGCCATTGCTGAATTTCATTTCTAATCTGACAAAAGTTCATGAATACTAACTGATACAGTGTCATAAAAACAGAATGTTTATCAATTATTCTTTTCAATATCTAAGTGTCTCTGCTCCATTACCAAAATACCAATTAAAAATATGAAAGTTTCATGTTAATCACAAGTGCTTTGGTTCTATTTAGCTCTAACCAATATGCAGTTTGGAACAAAACAATCTAGTGATCAACTTCGATTGGTGTGAAGACTCTTGCATGGCTAGAGGATTTAAGTTTTCTTTTTTGTGACAGCACAGAGAAATAGCATGAGACTGAAGGATGTTATAGAGGCTGCTCTATGTCTTGGTTGCACAGAAATTGTGAACATTCTATTCCCTACCATTCTGTAACACAACTAGAGACACCAGCCAAGTCATCAGAATCATGAGGCAAATAAGCATGTTTTATTTAAACAGTATCCAGATTCAGATAATTTGTTCTAAAAACACAACACATGCTAAAAAGGTTACAAAATAGAGCTTTATCAAGCTAAACAATATGCCCAAAGTGGAGAATGCTAGGAGGTGCAGAAAAGGTATTATATTTTTTAGTAGCACTCATTGCAAAAAAATTACATCATAGGTTGATTTGTTCCGTGTGGATTGCTTTATTCCTCTAAAATACTTTCCTTCCAGAAAGAATTTTTATGAAGACAGTGCATGGACACATGCCTTAATAAAGTTGAGATATCAGACATTCTATAAAAACATCGTTACTAACAGCACACTTATCCTTTTATTATGTTATAGGATTTGATGATATTTACTTCTGAAATGACATATCATATATGAAAATGAATCTTTGAAATGAATTCTACTTATTAGAATATCTCATTAATTTTAACCTTAAGAGTTCTACATTATTGAAACTAGGTTAAAGAAAAAGCTGAACTACTCACAGTTGGCCAGCTTATTTATAATACTGCATTCTCCTAATTTAGCATGCATTGATAAGTTTTATTTTTTTTTACTTTCCTGTTTTGTTTTTTTTTTTGGTTTTTTGAGACAGGGTTTCTCTGTGTAGCTTTGCGCCTTTCCTGGAACTCACTTGGTAGCCCAGGCTGGCCTGGAACTCACAGAGATCCACCTGGCTCTGCCTCCCGAGTGCTGGGATTAAAGGCGTGCGCCACCACCGCCTGGCTTACTTTCCTGTTTTTAAGACATATTTATTTGAACAAAAATTTCTGGAAATAGGTTGTGTTTAATAAAAAGGATGATTAACTCATTAGAGTTATTAGAATTTCACCGATGAGGAGACAAATGGGGAATTCCAGGCCTAGAGCCTAATTAAAGTTTATCATAGGCTGTCTTTAGCCCACTAAACAGCCATTCCTTACCTGCCTCTGCCATATTAATTTCCCTACACAGGCATAAAAGTTGATCTAACAGCCTAGCAGGAAAAAAAAATTCAAAAATGACCAACATAACTAAATTATACTTTTCACCAGTCAAAGGCCTAAAGAGGGAGTGTCATCACAAAGCATCTGAAGTCTACAGTTGACATTTCTCATTTTACTATATAACCACTCACTTAATGTTTCCAACAATGTGTTTCAAAAGCAACTTGATTTATGGCTTTCTTTGTTCTGTTATTTTGAAAACTTCATAAACTACTTCCATGTTGGACGTAGACTTTATAGTAAATTAAATCTGTGGTCCTGGGCTGTGATCTATCACATTTAGCTCGGGAATAAACTCTCTTATCCTCTTTGAGATGAGAACTCTGTGTTTGCCTTGATACTCACTTTCCACATTTTATGCAGCTTTGAGTCTCATAGTTAATGCCATATATCCCAAATGACAAATAACACCCAAACTACCCAACAGAGTTCACATTTAATATGAACTGTCAATGAACTCTCATTGCAGCTACACAGGTTTCAGCAAATATTTCTGCATCAAAATAGGGACACTTTGAAAAATAATTAGGATTGTTAAATAAATAATATGAAAAGAGGTATAATATTTAAGGCATTTTGAGTGTCTTATAAGTGCTTGATGAATAATGGAGTAAACTACTATAGTGACAAAAAATGTATGTTTACTACTTGTAAATCTTAGGTTTTAGTTCATCTCCTTTGCCAGATATACTTTCTATATGTTTCTGTGACATCCCTAATGGATTGAATTTCTAGCATTTTTTAAGCTTCTTTGCTATTGTACAGGGAAAGATCATGCCATTGCATCCAATGTTGTTTTTACTGTGTAGTTAATTAAGTATTAAGAAAAAAAAGAATAAAATGCAAAGTCAATTCATACATTATTTACTCTCCAGTGATACAAAATGTTGTTTTCCTCTGAATAAAGTCGTTATCAAGGCTTCATCAACAATATGAGCATCTGTTTTCCAATGCATAGTATTTTTAGAGTCCTTATTTTGATATAAGTATATTTTCTCTTGCAAAAGAGATTCTTAAGTTTGTCATCTCTAAAAGAAATCAGATAACTTATAATGGCATCTTCACATGTTGCTTTTGAGTTGTCTTCTATTGTATAAGCATTGCTTCTGAACTGACACATTCTCTCCAGGAATTCCAGGAGGTAGAAGAAAGGTCACATATATGGGTAAACGGGAGCATGAAAGACTCTCATGTTCCCTCCTTTAAAAAGGAGAACAGAGAGGAAACTCAGACCAGCTTAAATGAAGAGAAGTTGAAGGTATGCTACCTGGAAACTGAGAAGAGAGCTTCAGGGTTACAGTTTTTATGAGTAGATTGTTGGGTGAACTTTCTGATGATGCGACTGATTTGAGTTACTCCTGCTCTTTAGAAGTAACCCTTCACCCATATCCCTGTTAGTAAACAGAATAAAACTAATCGGTTCACCAAAGCGCTGAAGCCATTACTTTGGCTTGTGGTGGGTTCCCTATTTGGAGTGAATTGACCCATATGTGATATGTCTCCCCAGAAAAGTCTATAGCAATCTCTCCACCTGACGTGTTAAATTTGTTTTTCCAGTAGTTAAATCCATCGTGGCACACTATCATAAACATAATTTTAGATGTGGAGAGTTAGTGTCAACTGATAAAAGAGCACAAACTGCTACCTTAACCTTTTAGGTTTTCAATGATTTTTTTTTTTCCAGAATCAGTTTTAAAAGTACATTCTCGGGGATGAAAATATATCTAAACTGACTCAGCCTTTTCTTATTGAATTTTAAACAACATATTTTAGAAGTACCTTTTCATGTTTCCAAAACTTGAAATATCAATGAATAAAATAAAAATGAAGAAGACAGTTCATTTCCAGTGGGAACTTGTCTTCCAAAGAAGATCAATGAAGACTCCAACTCTGCTTAAGAAGAGAAAAGCCATCCACCTGCCAGGGGGTACACATCCCAACAGGCTGTTGATGTATTTACTCATACTGAAAAAGATGTAAATGCTATGGTTTATCCTTTGGCTTTAAACATTATTTTTCTTTCTCCTTAATATGCATGTACTTCAAAAATATGTTGAATGTCCTTATTTTGCCCTTCTGCACTTAAGAAAAATAGCTGATGCATTTAAAATACGGGCCAAACAATATCAGAAGTACATTGAAAACTAGGACTGGGGAGATAGCTAAGTGAGTAAGGCACAATCCTTGCATGCATGAAGAATTGAGCTTGAATCCTCAGAATTTACATCAAGCTGGGGACAATTAAGCACTCATCAGCAATTTCTTCTCTCCTATGTAGAGATGTGATATGGAGACAGGCCAAGAGCCAGAAATGTCCAGGTCAGCCTGATTTAGGAACTAGCAAGCAACAAGAGTTTCTGTCTCAAATAAAGTAGAAGGCCAGGACTGGCCCTGAGATTGTCTTCATGTACACTTTCTGAAACACAGGTGCCCACGAAACTATGAACATACATACATACAATTTTATATGTATGTCACACACACACACACACACACACACACACACACACACACACACACAGTACCTTAAACTAGAGTCAATGACATTTTATTTAAACTTTTTGCTTTCTTGATCGAAGAAACAGAACGTATTCAGCAATGGGAATGCAACTCAGTGAAGGTTTGCATGACCACAGTGCCAATGAATGCGAAAACTGAAAGAAACCAAGATGCGCTGACAACAATTCTTCCCTTGAACGCTGTCATCCACAGCATCAACGAAGTCAGTGTAGACAAAGTAATTTTGCAGAGTACTTGATGTAGAGACTGGAAAGAAATCAGTGAGATGGAAAAATGAGAGAGCAAACGTATTTTAGTTGCAGAATAACATTTTGCAGTATCTCTGTGATCACCTTGTACTGCTACAAGACCAGGAACCTTTGCTTAGATGCCAAGAGAGAAAGAGAAAGTTGCATGCATGAAAAATAAATTTCATTCTTCACTCTTCACTGGGAGCGTAGTGCGGCGGAAAGGAAGAAAAGGCATCAGAACGGGAGAAACTTTACTTGGAACTTTGCATCACAAAGACTTACTTTTCTGTTTCTGGAAAAGCAATCTATTAAGACCAGAGTTAACATCTGTGATATAACTTGTGAATAGTGGAGTGTTTCAAATTAAAAACACAAACTCTAAAGCATGTTAATTAAAATGACTTTTAATTGACTATTTTATAAGCTAACTTTTCAGTAGGTTTTAATATTGATATTACTAACAGAAAAAAACAAAGCTTTAAGTTACAGAATTCAAAAGCATCAAAAACATTGTTCTGATGTCAGTTGTAATTCTGAGTAGGTGAAATTAAATCAAATTAACTTTACTTATTAGGATAAATTTAGCCATTTCTATTGTGCGTGTGTGTGTGTGTGTGTGTGTGTGTGTGTGTGTGTGTGTGTGTGTGTTATGTCTATGAACTTTTATAAATACATATAAACATAAATATGATTGTATGATTTAAATTATAAGGGGCAGAAATTTTATCATTAGTACCTGGTTTGCATGAATTCCTTTGTAAATATCTTTTGACTTCTTATGGAGAACACTGAAAGTAACCACTTCTTTATACTTTTCATTTAATCATTGATTTTTAACTTTTCATTTAAAAAATACTTTACTAATGCATTGAGACAATATACAAGGAAACTTTTTCTTTAAAATGTTTTATTGTAAATAATGAAATTATTTTTTATAACATTAAAATTCAAAGTGACTTACTAGAATTATTTATATTTTGTAATACAAATCCAGAAATCATTTCCATGGCTCCCGTCAGTATGCAGTCTCTCATACCAATGCCCATTCCAACACCTGTGACCATTTCCTCTGCCTTCCTTGGCTATCATACACTGAATGTTCCTAGTTAGGAGTTGTGTGTTATTCTTGTGCAACAGACTCCACTTCTCTTTTCTAATTAGGACTATTGTTTTCCAATTCTTTTCTCTCAATTTTTTGAGTTATGATTTTCCCCATTTCAGTTGAATTATTGTCCTCAACAAATCAACATATTTCTATCTCCCATGAAGAGAATTAAAATGGTTCCTGACAAGAAATCACTCTCTAGTTGCTACTGTCATATTTATTTGCTCCCTTTTGGTCAACACACTTGTAAAGTATTCCATATTAAAAACATTCAGTGTAATTCAATATATTTTCTTAGTTAAATTTGACTCATGATAGGCCTATTTGTGTACCACTATACACAACTCTCTTATCAAATTCAACCAAAAGCTGAGCAAAATCATGAAGACCCTTTCTCAAGCTCTAAATGACATTTTCATAGAGCTGGTCACACTACAGACCTATAAGCCAATGCAATAAGCCTTTGAAACCATAACTGCCCACAATCAGGACACAGAAAAACTCATCATTCCTCTCACTATGTAAGGCAACATCTTCCTTCTGAGCATAAATTAAGGCATAAAAAATTGCTTATTGATATCTACTACAGACAGTACTGTGCCTGTTAACAACAATCAGTATTTCAGAGCCAAGTATTTCTTGCCCTTGAAAGTTTTCCTTCACTGGATTTTAAGGGCAAGCTATTTTATTACTGGCACTCAGCTTGAGTTCTCCTTGATGGATGCTTGCCATCTTCACCAACTTCACTTGGTTTTCATACCATGATGACATCACATGGATTTCTGCACAATGTTTATATTGTTGCTTCCCCTGAAAAATCTACCCTAAATTCCAAATATATATGCATATATCCAATTTTCTAAAGATCATAAAAAATTAAAATCATCAATAATGTGAAAACCATGGAATGTGCTCATTCCTATAAAATGCTCTCAATGAAAGTTGAATATAGTTCAGATATTAGGCTATGTTCTGCAAGCAGAGTTCAGTTTTACAGCCTTATTGTCTGTGCCTGTGTTTCAAAAATACATTTCTAAAGCCATGCTTTGTATCTTTTGTTATAAATGAGAGATGCCAGTCAAATCTGTCAAGTTTGGAAAAGGAGCTGACATAAAATTATCATCTGAATGTGTTTCATTAGGGGAGATGCATCATGGTGATCAAAAAAAGGGAGGGGGACAATATCAGGCCCTAAAGTAAGAGAGCCATATGAGAGCAATAGAAGAGGGTTAACATCATACCAAATGTAACATAATGTGGCTAGAAGAAAGAAAAGCTTCGATTTGAAAAGAAAATGGAAAGGAACTGTACTAGGATAGACAGTTACCACACACAGCACCAGAAGACTCTGAAAGTAGAGTGTCTTACTTAGGGTTTCTGTGGAGGTAATGCAATACTGTAACCAAAAGCAACTTGGAGAGGAAAGCATTTATTTAGTTTACTCTTCCATGTCCAGTTCATCATTGTAAGTAGTTAGGGCATGAACTGAAAAAAGGGCAGCAACCAAAAGGAGTTGATGCAGAGGTCACGGAGGAGTGCTGCTTACTGGCTTGCTTCCTATAGCCCAACATGACCAGCCCACAGGTGGCACCATCCACAATGATCTGGGCACTACTACATCAAATCCTGATTAATTTTTTAAATTGCCCTATAGGCTTGCCTACAACTCAATGTTATCTAGGCATTTTCTCAACTGGATTTCCTCTTCTCAGATGACTCTTAGCTTGTGTCAGGTTGACATAAAACTACCCAGCAGCAAAAGCCTTCAAATTCACTAAACAAAAAGGATTTCTGGGTTTTATGGATATCTATAGATTGGTGGGATGTTCTGCACCATGTGATGTAGTTTAGCTCAGCCTACTTGACTTCTAGGCAGCCAAGAGGTCAGTACTAGCTAGGACCATAAAAATTCTCATATAACTATAAGGGGTAAATTTTGTCCTTGCCTTTATCTTCCAAACCTGTATAGTGTAAAATTTAAATCAGTGGCTTGTCTGCTTCGGGGATTGGGTCCTGATTTGTGTGTGTGTGTGTGTGTGTGTGTGTGTGTGTGTGTGTGTGTGTGTGAGAGAGAGAGAGAGAGAGAGAGAGAGAGAGAGAGAGAGAGAGAGAGAGAGAGAGAGAGAGAGAGAGAGAGAGAGAGAGAGCTGACTAGAGGGGAAGAGATCTAACACCTGTGTGGTTGTCTTGTTTATTCACATACTCTTCCAGAACATATTGTTGTTCACAGAGGAGCATATGAAGTGTTATATAAGATATTATAACTCAAAGTTTATTTTGAAGTCCATTTTTGGAATACAGATTTCTTGAAATTAAAGAATCAGATTTTCTACCCAGGTGTGGTGGACCAGAACAGGGGAGGCTGAGGCTGAAAAACTGAGATTTCTAAGATATTCTTGGCTATATAATAAGACCTTGTCCTACCCACAGAAGTGTCAATATAAGCTTAAAAACATATATTCTAATATAATGACACTTGCCAACAAATGAAATGGAATTACAGAACCGAGAAAACAAAACTCATCTTTGAAATATGGAAAGATTTACATTCAGGACTACAATGCAGAAGTTATACTGATCTATAAAGTGTAAAGTACTGCAATGTTTTTTCATATACTGAAGTTTAAACTATTTACAAGTAAAAAACAACAGTTAAATATTTTGAGAAACAAAGACAACTGAAACCATGTTACAGAATGTGTAGGAATTTAGAAGTAGCACTCCAAGGTAGGAATGAGAACTGCCTTATATGAAACTACAAAGAATTTTTATAACAGGAGGAAAATACACATCTCCCCACTCCCCACAGAACTCTGACCTGTGTAGATATTAACAAAGTGAAATAATTAAGGGATTGGAAGATTGCTTCGTGATTTCACCTAACCAGAGTTGCGTGTATTCAACAGATATGAATGTAAACATCTTTGTTCTATAAATCCTATTATAATGTGGCAGGGATGGAAATACTCTAAAAAGACATTTAAATCACCCCTTTTAGCTACTGGAATGGGAAACAAGGTACCCCATTGAAATGGAATTTCTTCAGGCATCTCGTTCTGGGACAAGAAGATGTGTGAAGTCTGGTTCAAGCAAGAGGAAGAAATTGTGTCCCAGAAGAGATTTTACCAAGTGCTGACAAATTGTCAGACCCTCCCCCCCCCTTGAAGAAGAGACTGGAACAATAAAAACGATGGACAAGACCACACCTTGCCCAGGACTTCTTAGTTACGTATAATTCTGGCTCTACTTAAACTACCCTCTGTGTTAGGAGACCAAAGATGGACTCGGTGAGTTGGGGTTCAGTAGATTTCTCATTACCTATTTCTAATGTGGCCACATTGAATAAATCTCTTTTTTATACTTTTCACTATTAATTTAGCTCTTGAAATTAGCTTACTGAGAACTCGTGACTGAACCTGGTTTATTGGGCACAGGCTGTGATCTTAAGTCTGATAACAGTGTACATTCGAGGTTTCTGCCAATCACAGAAAACTGATCCTAGATGGAGAAGAAAGATTTGAAAGAAAAAAAAAAAACTAGCAGCTACTGAACTCATTTTATTTTCACCATATTTTCTTATCTTCCAACTTCATCTTACATACCTTGATTTTTACCCTTATATGGTGAAACAGAAAAATAAGCATTTGAGCTTTACTTTGGACTACCAAGAAAGTCTGATCCTTATTAATTTTCACCCCAGCTGACACACCTTGACCTTTGCCTTGCTGTTGTGGCAGCTTCATCAGCTTGTCATGTCTGTTAACTGGCAATATTGGAGTACTGTTTATTTTATTATTATTATTTTTTTTACCATGGATAAACTTTATCAATTGTGCAATAGCTTAATCTCATTTGACCTCAGAATGATCTTAGCATTTACATTAAGTCTATTATATATATGAGTTATATAGTCTTTTGACTTCTAAGATTCAGAAAACGACTATATAGTAGGTGGCGAAATTGAAAATTATTAAATTTTTCTCATGTGGTTGTAAATTCAAGGGTTTCCAATGATTTTTATAAGATTTACCACTTTCTTTAGCTTTAGATTTTCTTCTTTCCTGTCCCCCATCCCCCTTTTAATGATAACCTTGTAGGGTGACATCTGGTGGAATTTTAAAGCTTTTATTTTCTTAGACATAGTAAACAAACAAAAAAAAAAAACAAAAAAAATTTCAAAAAACAAAACAAAAGCTTCCCCTACACAAGTGTTAACAAAGACTTTGAGGATAAATTTTCCCGGGCTTCGCTACGTAATCTTTGACTCAATGATATACACCAAGGAAATTTCTATGCTGAGAGTCTTTAGTTGTTGTATACATCTACCTATGAAAGTCAACTAGATTCTGGATGAACTTAAATTTATTCCCCAGTTGTAAGAAATGAAAACTGGTACAAAAAAAACAGAAAAATGAGTGTCAGTGTCTAAATTAGCTGATGTTCAGTAGAACATGTTACAATAACTGACCATTCCATGTTAGGAGACTGCCACTTGCATAATAATTATTGCCTGACAAAACTATTGTAACACACATTTACTAGCATACCTATACCAATTGAGAATGCATTCCATAAATTGGTATTCAGGAAGGAAAGGAGGCATGAGTGACCAGGAAATGCTCTCAGGATTTGTGTTGGCTAAGAAACTTTTCTAGTTTGGTGAGACCCAGAATACAGGCTTGTGAAAAAGCCTGTGAGACTTTTTAGAAAGCCTGAATCTTGATTAGGTTAGGTGCTGGATAGTTTTAAACTTGACACAAACTAGACTTCTTTAGAAGAGGGAACCATGATTGAGGAACTGCTTCCATCAGATGGTCAACTAAGCAAGCCTATGGGACATTTTCTTGATTAATGATTGATGTTGGAGGACCCAGCCTATAGCAGGCGGTGGTACTCATGGAGAGTTGATGTTGTACTGTATAAGAAAGCTAGTGGAGCTATTCATGAGGAACAAACCAGTATGCAATATCCCTCCATAATCTCTGCTTCAGTTCCTTTCTTCAGTTTCCCCTCTTGAGGTTTTTCCTTGGCATCCCTCAGTGAACCACTGTGATGTGGAAGAGTAATGTGAAATAAACCATTTCTAATCCAAGTCACTTTTGGTCATTGCTTTATCACAGCAAACAAAATGCAAACGAGGCCATGTAAATTAAAGTTGGAAGACTCATCTTAATTGCGACTAGCAGAATTCCCTGGGTTTGGATCCTGCACTTTATTTTAAAAAAGAAGGGCAAAGAAAGATGAGAACACTGTGCTCTGCCTGGAATTCAATATGACCAGCTACCTCAAGTTTCTGCTGACATGACTCTTTGCCCTGATGGACTATCGCCTCACTCAAAGTTAAAATAATCACTTCTTATTTGACTCATTTCTTGTCATGAAATTTGTTGCAGCAAAAACAAACAAACAAACAAAACCCCAAAAAACTAATACTTGGAATTCATACACCGAACTGGTACCTGGCATGTAGTTCTTTCAATTTCTGCACTGGTTTATTAGAGGGAGGTAGAGCAGTTTGGAACTTTGGGCAGGAAAAGCTATTTGATGCCATAACCAAGCTTGCTATGCCCTTCCAGTGAGAGCTTAGAAGGCAGAATGCTGAGAGAAATACAGATAGTGGAGTCCCTATCCATGAGATTTCATAGGAAAGCAAAGACTGTGTGGAACTGGATGAGCAATTATCCATATGATAACTTTGCATAGAATCTGGGAGATTTTGACACAAACTGGGCACTTCCATGAGGGTGAATTTAAAGATAATTGACTAATATGTTTGGTGGAAGAAGTTTGAAACAGAATAGAATCCAGGATATGGGAAAACTACTGTTTATTGCTTTTATCTATGTCTTCACAAAGAGTGAGCAAACGTGAAGCAGAGGAATATTTAAAGTGCACACTTAGGTGATGAAAAAAGCATGAACAAGCCAAGATTGAAAGCAGCTGTAAATACTAAAGAGATTAGCCCAGTGCAAAAATCATGGCACTATGTACTAGAACAGTAACAAATGAGTCCTAAAGAAGACATCCCATCCATCAAAGGCTCCATTTTGTGAAATTTTGAGTTAATTTGAAAGGAGACAGCCTAAAAACAAACAGAATCTACCGAAGGGTCCTCAGGACTTGAACATGACTCTAAGAGAAATGTCTCCCAGGGTCAGTACATAAAAGCTGAAAAATTGTGGTTCAAGGGTCTGGACCCATACAGACTTGGTGGGAGGACTAAGATGTACATCCATATGGCACTGGTTTTACAGTCATGGAAGATGTAAAATTGGCTTTCAAGAGCCAATGAAGACAGACAATGTGTATCAGGGCCCTGCAATGAGACCCAGAGAGAGTCAACTGAGTGAAGCTGTTAAGGTGATGACTAATCTGCAATGAACAGTCTATGATGTTAGAGTTGTCAGTAGTATCCCCTCTGAGATACTCACTGATGGTAAAATATTTAATGTCTTATTGGGAGTTTCTGCATAGCCTAGTCTCAGTCAAAGGCTATATAAATCTTACAGCCTTATGCTTCCAGAGGAACAGATTTCAATTTAGAATCTGCTTTATAATCTTAAACTGCTCAATATTTATGGACAATCTTAATCTAAGGAATAGTGGAAAGGTGGGAAGTGGTTGGCCTTTGGGGAGTGGAGATTATGGAGCAACCTAAATACATTGCCATATATTAATAAACAAATTAGTAGCATAAATTACAAAGTCAGAAGGACAACATAAAACACAACAGCCCTGTTTAATAATGCTGCTGTTTTTAACTGGAGGTCATTTTGGGAGCAACAACTTATACTTTCTACTGACCATTCCACATACTTTTTCCGAACGAATATCGTTACCAATGTTAAAGCAAAAGTACTTCCACTTTGAATCTATGATTATAATGGAACATTTCTTTCATTAATGTTTAGGGGCTCTTTGCTTTTCTAAGATTTGTTGGATGTTATGCATTAGTTACATCAAAGACACAGATAGGCATGTCTGCTTATTACCACAGTATTGTGATTAGTTGAATAACAATAAGGTCCTAAGCTACATCAATTTTGCTGGCTTTAATCTACCAAGCACTACTGATTTCATTTGGTTGACAGGGCAAATCAGAATCAAAGGACCTATTAGTATAATCATCTTATTCTCATCTTAATAAATAATATTATTGTATCACATGACGTACTTCACACAATAATAGCATTTGTGTGTTACAGTGTTATAGACTGCAACAAAATAGTTAAAGATGCTACGGTGTCCAAAGAAGCCTTACTGAAAGCAAGAACAGAGAGCTGACATAGATGTAGAAGCTACCGATGCAAGTGCTTAGCTATGATGTTAAGGGGTCCATCAAAGTGTTTCTCTGAGAAGTGGACAGAACTGGTTCAATCAGCTAGCAAGGGGGCAGACACAGCTCCACAATCATCTCAGCAGGCCTAGGAGGCCCCTAATCTCTAAGAGACCTCAACTCAGACAAATTCATGACTTTGACACAGAAAGCAATTTCCAGACTAGCTAGTATGAAGAGAAATTTGAGATTCTGCTGAAGATATTTAAAAGGCACTCAAAAAGAAATTAAAGAACCCACACGAAAGTGCTGCTGAAAACGAAAACAAAAAAGACGGCATATGGGGACATGGGCTCCTCAAGGGAGCTTCATAGCTGTAATATAGTCTTAATTATTTAGCCATATACATAATTTTTATGGCTCTCAATTTGTAAGCCCTAAAAACTTGTAACTGTTTCTTTTTTCTCTCTCTCTATCCTATAAATAAAGTTATGAGTGGTTCTAGGGAAGCATTGATTGAAATTATAACTTGATATGGTAAAGCCACTAGGGTTATATAATAGATTATGAACAGGTCCTTTCCCTATAAATGGAACATCCAGTGAGAACTCTAGAAAATGTCAGGTTTATAACTGGAAAAGGAGGAACACCTTAATCAGGTATTACTTATGCTTAAATCCTTGCTTTCCTGTTAATAGTGTTCATGCAGATTATGGAGTTGAGAGCATCATTTCCTCTCTCATGTCCTCATCGCTTTCCCTTTTTGTCCTGCCTCACTTCGATTGCAGACTTGGTTTAAGGTACAGGGCTAACTGAAGGTGAGGGCTGGGTCTGAACAAATGAGGAGTGGTCGGAACCACTCATCTATTCAGGTGACTGACTTTGCTGAGCTGAAGCCCTGGTGACAGAGAGGGGTTTGTCACTGTCATTTTCATGATGTAGGTACCAGGGAGTCTGATGAGAGCTTGACAGGTGCTATCATATCACAGTGTGAGTTGTTCTTCTGTGTGCATGACCCAGGTGAGTGGATGTATCTTTTTTTTTTTCTGATGCATTGGCTAATTTCACTCGCCTAGATTTCCTGATTTGGTTTTGTAATAATCATCTATTCATTGGCTCCTAAATTAATATGATAAATCCATAGGTGTTAATATTTTGTTTGCCTAAAACTTAGCTAAAACCTAAGCCAAAGACTGTTCTGGATGGATGGTCATTGTTTGCCTGCACAAAAAAGCTGTAGAGTAACTCTAAGCTTGGCACGGACTTAAAGGTACTGTTTTATACCATATATAATTCAGAACAGGGCACACAGCTTGCTCTCCACACTGGAATAAATTGCAAAGGATTAAGTGAAGAAAAATTATACAAATATTCTACATGTGTAAAATCAATGATATTATATGACTCCCACAAAGCATACATGCAATTATTGACTTTTTATAACAGGGAAGATATAGAATACTGAAGGCTTATCATTATTATTCTGGAAACAAATGGTCCCAGGGTCAGGCAATGACTTGTAATGGATTCTCTCCGTAATTTGAACAATCCCAAAAGAAAGACATAATCTTGTATTGGAATTCACTCTAGATTTGGCTATTTACACACTTCATTCTTTCCGTAGATGATAAGAAACCAAGGGAGGGAATGGGACACAATTGTGATAAATTTGCCATTAGGTTTTTGTACCTAAAGTGGGGTATGTAACAGAAGACAATATAGACATTGATTCTGGGTCTGATTTGAAATCTTTCTAACTTCCTCTAAAGTTTAGACACATCTTCTCAGCCAGCCAAAAGAAAAATCATTTTTGGAATAATTCTGAGCATCAACAAACTTTAAAAAAATGCTCACATTCTTCTGTAAATCACCAACATTTAATGATCTGTTGCATTTTTACTATCATTTTATATGTAATAGAATTTGTATGATTGGAATTACACAGGAGTTGGTTTTCTGTGTCTGGCTCCTTCATGTAGTACAATATTTTTCCTTTTTGAAACTGTAAGCTATCAACAAGGATACTGTAGTACCATAGATACTCTATTACAAGATACTTAACAGTTTTTTTGATGATGTACTAGAATTGTTGATGCACTATTGATGTATTATGTAGCGATTTAACCATTCACCAGCTATATATATTTAAGTTCTTTTTCTAATTATAGAAATTACTTTTGATATACAATACGATGGAGACTTGAACCTTCTATTGTGTGCAGGGGTACTCAGTTATTTCAGGATTGATAATGAGTGGGGTATTTGAGTGCAATAGAAGCATTTTAGCCTTGGGAGACTGAACTGAGGACTTAGTGTCAGAAGCACATAGTCACACAAAGCTCCCACTGAGGATAGAAGTGTTTTTGAGTTGCTGTCTTCCAACAACTCCCAACAACCATGAATTTTGCAGATCATGGAGAGCATATGTTTTCAAGATTTTTTTATTTGCTTTATAAGTAGGACCTTAAGGGAAAAACAGCAAGCAGAGCTGCTGTGAAACAGGGTGGGCCCTAGAAATGGGACACCATTGGGCTATCAGTTCAGGACATCTATATAGCAATTAAGAGGGAAACTATGTTGAAGGCAAGGGGGTGAGCATGTCAGTCCAGTTGGGCCTGCTGTGAGTTATCCTCATGATTCCCAATCCTGAGTATCTGGATTGATGTTGTGGCCACACCTTCACAAATAGGCTGTTATATAAAGTTGAAGGAAATAATAAAAAATGACCATAGCTACATTTCTTAATGTTTCTTTCTTTTTTCCTTCCTTCCTTCCTTCTTTCCTTCCTTCCTCCCTCCCTCCCTCCCTCCCTCCCTCCCTCTCTCTTTCTCTTTCTTTCTTTCTTTCTATATTTTCTATGAATTGGAGGTTTTCCTAACTTTATATAAAAAGTTTATAGGAATGTCAATTGAGATTGTATTGACTCCATTACTATGTGAAAATATATCTTAATGTTATTGAAACTTCTGATCTAAGGTATAAAGTCTGTCCACCTTTTGACACTTGGAATTCTCTCCACAGCTATATAAACACTGTAGCTATTCTGGCGAGAATGAAGATGTGCTGAAGACACTCCTGTGTTCCTCCCTTTGGCTACATAGTATTCAAAGAATGAATGTCAAGAAATTGAAACCTCCTCGGTTACTGAGTTTGGAAAGGAGAGGTTCAGACCCTGCCTGCAGCCAGCGCAGGAACTTGTCTTGGAGAAGGATTTTAAGTTGTCAGAAAACTTTCCAGTGAGACAGAAGCTGAAAGCACAGTGATGTTTATGACCAGGACCTGACCAAACTGCTTTAAACCTGACTTATCTTAGGACCCGAAAGAAGAACTTAGCAATCAATGAACCTCGTCTTCCCTCTACAGGCATATTAAGTATGTCTTTCTCTGCTCTTACGATTGTTAGTTTAATTGGAGTACCTATTAGTAAAATAAAGCTTCCTGATAATAACCTGTTATCAGGAATAGCATTTGAATACCTCTAACATTTGTGATAATGCTTCCATCTTGCTTTGAGTATTGGCAATTTGCTCATCTTTTCTTTGAGGGAAGATTTATTCTCTCATGAGTTCTCAGTTTTGTGAAAGGTTTCATTCAATCTGTTCTTGGGTTAATTCATAGTCTATGTGGGTCTTTATTTTTCAATTTTTATTTATGATCATTATTATTATTATTATTATTATTATTATTATTTTATCTCACTTTGCTTTATTTTGCTTTTTCTTCAGTGACTTATTTCTGATATTTTATCTTTGGCTTTTTATTTGGCTTCTTTTTTTTTTGTTTTTTTGAGACAGATTTCTCTGTGTAGCTTTGTGCCTTTCCTGCATCTCACTCTCTAGCCCAGGCTGGCCTCAACTCACGAAGATCCGCCTGCCTTTGCCTCCCGAGTGCTGGGATTAAAGGCGTGCACCACCACCGCCCGGCTGTATTTTCTTAATATGGAAGTTCATACCTCTAATTTAAGGCATTTCACATATTTTAAATTCAAACTACATACTATTATTACCTAAGTAGCTGTGGATTTGTTTATTAAATTGTCAGTGTTTTGATTTCACTTAGACTATATTTTCCAGCTTTATTTTAATTAATTCATGAATTTTGAATATGCATATATTTAAAACTATCTTGTTTTCTTCTGGCACTTATTTTTCTAGTTGAAAACTTTTCTAGTCATTCACGTTATCCTTTAGTGGGTTATGTTCTCGTGGATCTCAATGGTTTTGTATTTTAAGTATGTTTACCATATTTTCTTCTGTCATCTTAGAATGTCAGTAATGTACAGTAAGTTGATTGACATGTGTGGTAACTCCCTACGTAGAAAATTACATGTGCTTTCTGTTGTAGTATTTGGTTTTACTCTAGGTTCCTGGGCTATCTAGTCTCAGGTTCTTGATCATCCAAGCAGCATCAGATATGGGTTCCATCTTACCAAGTGGCCTTAATTCAAATCAGATATTGTTTGACTACTTCTATAAGTTTGTGTCAGCATTGCACTAGCAAATCTTGCAGGCAGGATACCATTGTAGATTAAAGGGTTTGCGACTGCATTGATTTTTATGTTTTTCCTTATGTTTCTTCTATGTTCTAAGAAAGACAGTAGAATATAGGAGTAAACACGCTATGTAGGTACCACCAGCTTGACCTACTAATGTTCAGTGAGTTGTGTAGGTGTTTCTTCAGCAATAGGACCTTGCTAACACTTTGTGGAGAGCAACCTGTAGTCTTGGCAATGCCTGTGTTGTTTGTGGGCTCCCATGAGACCTCTTTGGCCAACAATTCAATTAAATGTAACTTATTCCAGATACTTGAAGCTTCATTTGGTGAAGAGTAATGGACAGTTGTGAACCTGTCCGACCCATTATTTGGCGATTTCATTCATATTGCCTTCATAATATATTGTAAGAAGCTTGTACGGTATTGTTTCCGCACTAGTCTTCAAAAGCTCTTTTAGCTCTCTCCCAATATTCCCCCATTGTTATCCTCTTCTCTTCACTCCCTACTCAATAATCCCATTTCAGCCATATCATGTTTATTTACAAATATGATTTTGATTTAATTTTAATAGGGATATGTCCCCCTATTTCTGACCTCTGTGATTCATTGGTTAGTAACTTGCTTTCCACTGACTTAATATCTACTATCCACATATTGGCAAATACTTACTATATTTTCTTTCTGGGTCTGGGTTACTTTCCTCAGAATGATTTGCTTTTCTAGTTCTGTCCATTTACCTACACATTTTCAGATTTCATTGTTTAAGTGGCTGAGTAATATTCCATGTGTAAATACACCACATTTCTTTATTCTTTCTTATGTTGAGGGCCATCTAAGTTGTTTTCAACTTCTGGATACTATAAATAGAAGAGCAATAAAAATGGTTGAGCAAGTGTCTCTATGGTATGATAAAGCATTCTCTGGGTATATGCCCAAGAATGGTAAAGCTTTGTCTTGAGGAAGATGGATTCAATTTCTTTTCAGTTGCAACAATTGAGACTTAGATAGGCAATGTCACTTTTTAAAAATCACATGCCTCATTACTTCACATGGGAAGATTTAAAGGGAATCTTGATTTTTTTCCTAGGAAGGCCGCTAAGCCAACAGCCAGTCAGTCCATAGATGATGACATTCAAGACAGCATTGCACCCACAAGAAGACAGAAGAAAATATTTGTAATAAATGTGTCTCATGAGAAGAAAAAACATAAACAATGAATTTGACACCTCTAATTTTATTTCCAGATGACAAAAATTATTTCATATTTTAACTGTATTGCAGACTTTTAAATAAATTTCATCATTAAGTTTTATGCATTATAAATTTGATATAGCATTTTTATTGAATGTTGCCTCTCCATGGAGTGCACTCACCCTTTTTGATTTTTGGGTAAATTTGTATTTATAGGTTCAAATCCATCTGAGTTTGTTTTTTTATTCCATATCTGGAAGGAAATATTTTAGTCTAACACTTTCACATGGCTTTTATAGCATAGTGCTTGTGTGAATGTTTTACAATATAGGGAAATAAATCTATTGGGGAAAAATTTAAAAATTTCAGAAATTTGCTTAAAATAAAACTAATTTTGAAAGATCTAAATACTAAACATAATGATTGGACTTAAACATTGATCTAGAATTTTCTCCAAAGTATTTTATGCAAGTATTTATTTTCTTTTTTACAATGAAAAAGTAGATTTAGGCAACGGAATGAAATAAATGAGTTACCAAAATTACACGGTTGTCATATCTATATAGAGTAAGGTGAGTATAAATGATTAGTGTAATATGGGTGGTATTCATAGGCAATCTTGATTATTCTACCCAAAACTTTATTATTCCTGATATTGTTTCATTGATTTGGTTGCAAGTGGAAACAGAAATACAAAGTGATGATTTGAATCCAATTAAGTATATGGTTATGTTTTACACCTTTTTGTACTGCTCAGGATATTCTTAGGGAAAGTTCTGCTTGATTTAATGATGATGTTATAATTATTGTCAGTAAATTTCAGTAAGAAAATAAACCTGTTATCTGTATGGCAATGTGGGGAACATTATTATTTTGACAATGTGTTATATGCATTCTCTGTTCCCCTTAACTGTAGAACAGTGTCCTTAACCCTGAGAAGATGCTAAATAGACATGATTAATTGGATGTACAAGTATCTGTGCTGTCATTCATATTGTACCTTCCACTTAAAATTTCTTTCTAATTCTAGTCAGCTTAGAAAATGTCTAATTAACTTTTGACACTCAGATACTATTATTAATTTCTCCCTCAGATAAAAATGACCATTGGTTCTTTCATTCCCATTTAATCACAGATGTCTCTACTGAAGAGAATGTTTTGTGCCGACAAAAAGCCATTTCCTTCATGGCAACAGGTACAACGTGGTTATTGGCACTGTACATTGCTGTGACTAGGGAGATAAGTCATACAAAACATCCTTGTCTTTGACACTCTTCTCATGAGTCAAGGGTAGACACTTCCTGACTGAGTGTTTTCTCAGTGCTCAGAGAATTAATGGTGGTTTTAAAATGACATGTGCTTGGCTTAAGTCATAACTATTATTGATATTAAGTGTTTTGCATTTAAAATATGTATGTGCAAATCTATAGCTTTAACAATAAAGTTCATTGGAGAATAAACTACTACCCATCACCCATGTTCTTTTTGGAAAAAATTGCTAAACAAAGTCCCCTTTTAGTATTTTTCTTATTCTTCAAATTACTCAAAACAAACACATTTTTGGTAATATACTAGATAAAATTATGAGAAAACTTAATTATGTGAAAGTACATATTGAATTTATATATTATGTAGAGTTTCTGGAGAAAAATTACTTAGGGATTTTTAACCAGGTATAATGTCAAGTTTCCTTAGCCTTGTTAAATGTTAAAATATTAAAACCATTCAGCCAATAATTGCTGCTTATATACACATGCATTGCATTTTATTAAAATATTAATAAAAGGTGAATATGGGCTTCATTTAGATGTCATCAAGATACAGTTTTCACACATGAGCACATATTCTTTTTCTACATAGTCTCTGTAATGCTTAACAACACTAGTTTCAGAACAGAAAACCATTGGGAATGGAGTCTCTTGAAACACCACTGAATATCATTTCCATATATCATCATACTTTGAACCTACTTCAATTTCAGTTCAGCCAGGCTTATGTTAACATCACAGTGGTATATTACTCCAAAATATTTATTCATTTTTTTTTTACATATAACATTGGTTATTTGAGAATGCTTGGGTCAATAGTTACAGAAACTAAAAGTGACTAAAGAATCTGCTTTGCTCATACAATTCAAATTTTAGATGTAGGATGAGATTAGATTTAATCTAGCCAATATGGCCATATTTCTCTGTCATTTTCTAGGTATCTCCATTCTCTGTGTTATCTTTTAATCATTCTGGTTAAAAAAAAAAACAGTTCTAGTTTTTCTAAGCCTTTCATTTGCGTAAGGCAATATCTAATAAAGTTAGACCAGTCACTTTCCTGAATTTATAATATAAACATTTTTACCCATAAGCCTTCAGTGCACTTCTCCTTGCATATTATTGTCTCAAAATGTGCCATATGCCCATGTGAGAACAAACTGCTGACCTTGATCCCACCTTCCCAACAAATCAGCATCAAAATAGGATTATTTTTCTTTCCTTTTTTATATTTAACATTTTAATCATTATCCACTTCATGAACTTGGAATAATTCCCCAAAGTTCACTTTTATGGCAGTTAAACAAAGGAGAGGAGTTAAATAACATTCCAATGGATTTAAAAAAAAATCTAATACCTTATATGAGTAACTAATTGCTCAGAAAGCTCACACCAGCTACCTGCTCTGAATGCTTACCACATTTGCCTTAGTATGACTTCACAGAGTTTTCAACAACATAATCACCATTAGACCTGTGTTACATGTAATGGTTTAAAAAAAACATGTTTGGAGTCCCAAGAAACCAAGACTGCACTGAAACAAATGAGAGTGATTAATAGAGAATTTATAATTGTATTTATTGATAAATAGAAGAAATATTAAGAGTTGAATTTTAATATTAGTAATATATATTAACTCAATATTTCTTATATTTTAGGTTATGAGCTTAGTCTCTAATGGCCAAGCCATTTCTGTAGCCCAACTCAATATTTTTTATTAACAAAAATTAATGCTAAACATCCCATGAAGTCTCGAGAAAAAGACTTTGGAGTCTTAAAATTAATATAATTAACAGTATAATTTCAAATACATGTATGTTAAGCAGGCTTGGCTACAGAAAGCCTTTGTAGAGTTCATGTTCCTTGTATTTATACATTGTAGCAGTCCTACAACAAATATGCTCAGATTTTCTTCATCTTCAAATCAGGTGTTAGAAGTCCTCTATGTGTCCTTTCTTTTCTTTTTTTAATTTATTTTTTTGAAAATAGATACTTCTCTCATATAATACATTCCAACCACAGTATCTCTTGCTTCCATTTCTCCCAGCTGCATGTTCCCACATCCTCCTCTCTTCCCCACATCCACTCCACCTCCCTTTCCTCTTTGAAAAAGAGCAGGCCTTCAAGAGATGACAGCCAACAAAGACAAAACATTACACAATAAGACATGTCAAATTCTCTCATAAAGAGGCTGGACAAGACAGGAGAGAGTTGGCTCAGCAGTTAAGGCTACTGACTGAACTCCCAAACAACCCGGGTATGTGAATTTGTAATTTTTTGCTTCCTTAGGACTGAATATGCTAGTACTTTATATATCAAACTTCACTGAAGGCAAAAATATTGACTATTCCAATATTGTAAGGCAGGATTCTGTAGTGATAATTTGGAGAAGATAATCTCCTCTGTTTCTCTTATTACATTACACTATTAAGAAATACCTACCATAGTAGTTAATTCTGAAACATGGCTGTAATTCCAACTGCCATGTTGTCATTTGTAAAATATTTTATACCATACTCCTCCTGGGAATATATCCCAAAGCCTCAATATCTTACTACTTGCTCATTCATGTTCATTCTGTTCCATTTCACAGTGGCATAGACATAGAAACAGTCTAAATGTCTAAACAGTCTAAACAGTCTAAATGATGGATTAGTGTATAATGCAAATGTAGTAATTTATACAATTTAGCTTATAAGTAAAAATAAATTACAAAATTTGCAGGTGTATGGATGGAACTGGACACAACCATTTTGAATACAGTGACCCAGACCAAAATAGTCAAATGTGGAAGATTTTCTCTCATTTGTAGATGTGGACATTGAATTTTTAGATATATTGTTTTCTTTGCAATATCTTCAAAGGTCAGGAAATTAGTAGTAGGCCACGAAGAAGGATCTTTCAAGGGAAGAAGACAGAACATAGTGATGTAAGTGGTGGAAGAGGAACAATGGAAAAATAACAGCTAAATTGTGAGAAGATGGGAAGGAATACCAGAAGAGATAGTCAACCCTAAAGATTTTCCTGAGAAAACTCATATGAAAACCTACTATTGCATAAGTTTCATTAAATTTAAACATATAACATATAAAAAAGAGTTCAAGGGGAGTTACCTGTAACTGGGAAACAATAGTCCAATTATGTACAACAGGCTAACAAACCAGGAACAGGTTTATTTATTGAAACTATTAGCTAATGACATCCCAGAGACTATATACTACCAATTACTGCAGGCTATTTCCATTGCTCTTGGTTATGCTTTAGAACTTCACACTAAGGTCTTATCAGTGAAGATACTCCATACTTGAATCATGGAACACATAGAACTCAAGCTAATAACAACCTGTAAGCTTCATCTTGATCTACTAACTTTTAACTTTCATAGTACAGGAAGATTCTATGTACTCTATTGGAGGAGAAATGTAATCTTTACTGCTAGCCAGCTGTAAAACTGGTGAGCTACAGTAAGTACCCGGCCTGACAAGACATGTCCATTGGTGTAATAGTAGCATGAATATCATAGCATATCAACCATTTTTATTTGATTTAAAGCTTGCTCCACAAGGTGGAACCTATGCTTGATAATATTTTCAGAGCCAAAAACAGAGGATTGACAGGACATAAGCCTTATGGGAGAACCTACTACTAATACTTTGCTAAAGGGACATAGTAATAAACTGACATCTACTAACATCACAAATTAATATATCTCTCAACCTTCATTACAGGCATTTCTTTTCAGTTGATGCCAAATAATACAGAGATATTCAGCTAACTGGTAAAACTGTAGAGAATAAGAGACTTCAGAGTGCTCAGTTTATACCACTAACCCTCCTCAGGGTCAGAAAGGTTATAAAAGCCAGAGGTGGTGGATGGCTACTATGAAAGCATGCTTTTTGGACAAGTAGAGCAGTTGCACATCAGAATTCATAGCAGCTGTAACATCATTCAGGAAAACTGTACAAGCTCAAGCTACAAAACCTCAGAATGGAAGGCATAGCTGGTCATGATGTCCTACTCTTAAATGAGGACCTATTGATAGCTAGCTACCAAGAGGGGAAAGATAATTTTCCTTAAGGGTGTGATTTCTGGTATGGCAGCCATGCTTATGTACATACTCAACTTTAAATTAGCAGTACAAATTGGACTTGATGTGTTTCAAAATATGAGGAAACAAGCTTGTTGTTGTGCAATAGATGGTGGATCAGGAGGGAGTTTGGGGAGAATGATGCATGTGATCAAAATGCAAAAGAAAATTTCAACACATATATAAATGTGTGTGTGTGTGTGTGTGTGTGTATGTATGTGTCTGTGTAAATGCATGTAAACATTTTATAGGGTGGGATGCTTCTATTAACTTGGTTTATCATCTGCATCAACATCTCCTACATCAACATCTCTGGAAAACAAATAGCTTGTTTCATGGTACTTGTTGGTGTCCTGACACTGGTCATACAGTTCTTGTTGTAATCTATGTGTTAATAGTCAATAATTTATGGACAAATTTTAAAGATATTTTTGTATATAATATGCCCACTTCAGGTTCTTTTATTTGAAACACTACTTCAGAATAACTTTAAGTATTCCTTTTATGTCTTCTAGTACATCAGTAAAGTATGTCAAGAAAAGAAAAGCTCGTTATGCAACATTCATTTTAAGGTCTTTTCTAAACTCATTATTTCTCAGTTAGATGCTCAGAAATCCATGTACAAACATTCTGATACTTTAATTTGTAAAAATATATAGATAAAAGTTACCAACACAAAATAAGTAAAGAAAAAGGTTTCTTTTATTTATGCTTTACAAATGCCATTTCTGCATACCAATAATTTTCAATATAATTATTTTTTAATTTGTTTGAACGGGCTGTCTTTGCCTCCTTGGCACTCTGATTAGAGATGCTTCAGTTAATAAAATGAAATAATTTTGAGGTATATGTAGGTACCTTTTTTTTTTTTTTTTTTTTTTTTTTTTTTTTCAATCTTAAAATTTATTTATTTTTTTTTCCCCTTTTCTATTTTAATAAAAAGGAAAAAAAAGAAAAAGGTTATAACTAACAAAAGAAAAATTATATACAAAAGTACAATGACTATATACAATATATACAAGTAATAAATGTCTAAACAATGTCTAGTCCATTTGTATTTGACAAATTCAGAGAAAATAATTTCATTATCTATCCTATTTTGTTAAGTCCAAAATGTATCTAATTCACTTTCTATCCTAATTAATCTTCAACTATAACTAACTAACCTTCAACTATAACTAACTAATCTTCAACTCCCTCAGAGACCCAAGAAGGAAATAATATTAGCTAACAAAAATAAAAACAGAAAGTGCATGCAAGCAACTTCCAAAAAATTTGTGAGTTGACAGAAACAGCCAGCTGCCTGGACAGTCACCTGAGGTTTCTCCACAGTGTTGGGGCATCATCTTCAGCCTATAGGCTTAGCATATCTGACAGACTCATTTGTGAAGTAGGATGTACACAAGGTCGACAGTTCAACCTCACATTGGGTGAGAGCAGTCCATGTACCAGAAACACCTGAATTCCACTAGTGTCATGTCATGACTCAGGATTTTAAATTCTGGAAATTGTTGTTGATTTTTTAATTCAGCTGTCCATTCTTGGCTGTGTATATATGGCTTCATCTTAACATCCCGTTCTTCTCCACATCCCTCTGTCAAATGCCAGTTTACTATTGCGAGGCGTGAGCTTAGTTACTCTTCAAGAATAACTGTTTCAGCTGCTGTTCCATTGCACATCAGAAGCCATCGGCCCACTGCCTATTCAGCTGCCTTCGAAGAAAAGGGCACTGTACCTTTTCCAAATTGCGAAGGCCACTTCAGGGATGGTGCCATATTGTCCTGGCCTCAGAAGATGCCTTTTGATAAAGCCATAACCACACTCGTTTTGGCAAGAATCAGTAGTCCTTTGTTTCATGTCCTGTCTGTCCATTTTGTCAGCAGTTGATTCAAGGATACTTTGTTGTCCAGTGGCTAACTTTTGCCACAATGAAAGTTAACTCCATATGCAGTTTCTTCAATGCCCATATTTTCTCTGAAGTAGATTGGTACTGCCAGGAGCCGACATGTCTCATAATCATAACAAAAAAGAAAAATTTTCTAAGTTATTAAAACATTTTAAATGCCATATTCTGTAGATCTCTGAAGGGTTTGAAGATGACCTGTCTAAAATATATCTGCTCAATTTTTAAAACATATCTAATATGACTACAACTTCTATTGTAATGTCTAACTACTAACTTTCATTTCTTTTTTTTTTTTTTTATTAATTTATTTTGCAATACAATTCAGTTCTACATATCAGCCACGGATTCCCTTGTTCTCCCCCCCTCCCGTCCCCCTCACCTTCCCCTCAACACCCCCCCCCATTCCCATCTCCTCCAGGGCAAAGCCTTCCCCACAGACTGAGGTCAACCTGGTAGACTCAGTCCAGGTAGGTCTAGTCCCCTCCTCCCAGGCCGAGCCAAACAATCCTGCATAGGCCCCAGGTTTCAAGCAGCCAACTCATGCAATGAGCACAAGATCTGGTCCCACTGCCTGGGTGCCTCCCAAACAGATCAAGCCAATCAACTGTCTCATCCATTCAGAGGGCCTGATCCAGTGGGGACCCCTCAGCCATTGGTTCATAGTTCATGTGTTTCCATTCATTTGGCCATTTGTCCCTGTGCTTTATCCAACCTTGGTCTCAACAACTCTCGCTCATATAAACCCTCCTCATTCTCGCTAATTGGACTCCCAGAGATCCACCCGGGGCCTAGTCATGGATCTCTGCATCCAGATCCCTCAGTAGTTGGATGGGGTTTCTAGCACAACAATTAGGGTGTTTGGCCATCCCATCACCAGAGTAGGTCAGTTCAGGCTGTCTCTCGACTTCTGCCAGCAGTCTGTTGTGTGGGTATCTTTGTGGATTTCTGTGGGCCTCTCTAGCACTTTGCTTCTTCCTGTTCTCATGTGGTCTTCATTTACCATGGTCTCCTATTCCTTGTTCTCCCTCTCTGTTGTTGATCCAGCTGGGATCTCCCGCTCCCCCAAGCTCTCTTTCCCTCAACCCTCGCCTTTCATTACCCCCACTCATGTCCAGGCTGTTCATGTAGATCTCATTCCATTTCTCTGTCATTGGGTGATCCCTGTGTCTTTCTTGGGGTCCTGTTTTCCAGGTAGCCTCCCTGGTGATGTGAGTAGCAGACAAGTCATCCTTGTTTCATGTCTAGTATCCTGCTATGAGTGAGTACATACCATGTTTGTCTTTCTGAGTCTGGGTTACCTCACTCAGGATGATTTTTTCTAGATCCATCCATTTGTCTGCAAACCTCATGATGCCATTGTTTTTCTCTGCTGAGTAGTATTCCATTGTGTATATGTACCACATTTTGTTTATCCATTCTTCAGTTGAAGGGCATCTGGGTTGTTTCCATGTTCTGGCTATTACAAACAATGCTGATATGAACATAACTGAACAAGTGCTCTTATGGTGTGGTTGAGCATTTCTTGGGTATATGCCCAAGAGTGGTATAGCTGGATCTTGGGGGAGATTGATTCCCAATTTTCTAAGAAAGCGCCATATTGATTTCCAAAGTGGTTGTACAAGCTTGCATTCCCACCAGCAGTGGAGGAGAGTTCCCCTAGCTCCACATCCTCTCCAGCATAAGGTGTCTTCAGTGTTTTTGATCTTAGCCATTCTGACAGGCGTAAGGTGGTATCTCAGAGTTGTTTTGATTTGCATTTCCCTGATGATTAGGGATGTTGAGCAGTTCCTTAAATGTCTTTCAGCCATTTGAGTTTCCTCTGTTGAGAATTCTCTGTTTAGTTCTATAGCCCATTTCTTAATTGGACTGTTGGGCATTTTGATGTCTAATTTCTTGAGTTCCCTATATATTCTGGATATCAGTCCTCTGTCAGATGTGGGGTTGGTGAAGATCTTTTCCCATTCTGTAGGCTGTCGCTTTGCCTTGTTGACCGTATCCTTTGCTCTACAAAAGCTTCTCAGTTTCAAGAGGTCCCATTGATTGATTGTTTGTCTCAGAGTCTGTGCTACTGGTGTTCTATTTAGGAAGTAGTCTCCTATGCCAATGCGTTCAAGACTACTTCCTACTTTCTCTTCTAGCAGGTTCAGAGTAGCTGGATTTATGTTGAGGTCCTTGATCCACTTGGACTTAAGTTTTGTGCACGGTGATAGATATGGATCTATTTGCAGCCTTCTACATGTTGATATCCAGTTTTGCCAGCACCATTTGTTAAAGATGCTTTCTTTTTTCCATTGTGCGCTTTTGGCTTCTTTGTCAAAAATTATATGTTCATAGGTGTGCGGATTAATGTCAGGGTCTTCAATTCGATTCCATTGGTCCACATGTCGGTTTTTATGCCAGTACCAAGCTGTTTTTATTACTGTAGCTCTATAGTAGAGCTTGAAGTCAGGGATCGTGATGCCTCCAGAAGTTGTGTTATTGTACAGGATTCCTTTGGCTATCCTGGGTTTTTTGTTTTTCCATATGAAGTTGAGTATTATTTTTTCCAGGTCTGTGAAGAATTGTGTTGGTATTTTGATGGGGATTGCATTGAATCTGTAGATTGCTTTTGGTAAGATTGCCATTTTTACTATGTTAGTCCTGCCTATCCATGAGCATGGGAGATCTTTCCATTTTCTGACATCTTCTTCAATTTCTTTTTTCAGGGACTTAAAGTTCTTGTCATATAGGTCCTTCACTTGCTTGGTTAGTGTTACCCCAAGGTATTTTATGTCGTTTGTGGCTATAGTAAAGGGTGATGTATCTCTGATTTCCTTCTCCGCTTCTTTGTCCATTGTATATAGGAGGGCTACTGATTTTTTTGAGTTGATCTTGTATCCTGCTATGTTGCTGAAGGTGTTTATAAGCTGTATCAGTTCCTTGGTGGAATCTTTGGGGTCGCTCAAGTATACTATCATGTCATCTGCAAATAGGGAAAGCTTGACTTCTTCCTTTCCAATTTGTATCCCCTTAATCTCCTTATGTTGTCTTATTGCTCTGGCTAGAACTTCAAGTACTATATTGAATAAGTATGGCGAGAGTGGACAGCCTTGCCTCGTTCCTGATTTTAGTGGAATTGCTTTGAGTTTCTCTCCATTTAATTTGATGTTGGCTGTTGGCTTGCTGTAAATTGCCTTTATTATGTTTAGGTATGTTCCCTGTATTCCTGATCGCTCCAATACCTTTATCATGAAGGGGTGTTGGATTTTGTCAAATGCCTTTTCTGCATCCAGTGAGATGATCATATGGTTTTTTTCTTTGAGTTTGTTTATATGGTGTATTACATTGACGGACTTTCGTATGTTGAACCACCCTTGCATCCCTGGAATGAATCCTACTTGATCATGGTGGATAATTGCTTTGATGTGTTCTTGGAGTCTGTTTGCCAGTATTTTATTGAGTATTTTTGCATCAATGTTCATGAGGGAGATCGGTCTGTAGTTCTCTTTCTTTGTTGTATCCTTGTTTGGTTTAGGAATTAGGGTAATTGTAGCCTCGTAGAAGGAGTTTGGTAATGTTCCTTCTGTTTCTATTGTGTGGAACAATTTAGAGAGTATTGGTATTAACTCTTCTTTGAAGATCTGGTAGAATTCTGCGCTGAAACCATCTGGTCCTGGGCTTTTTTTGGTTGGGAGACTTTTAATGACTGTTTCTATTTCGTTAGGGGTTATTGGACTATTTAAATAGTTTATCTGGTCTTGATTTAACTTAGGTATGTGGTACCTATCCAGAAAGTTATCCATTTCTTTTAGGTTTTCCAGTTTTGTCGAATAGAGGTTTTTGAAGTATGACCTGATGATTCTCTGGATTTCCTCAATGTCTGTTGTTATGTCCCCCTTTTCATTTCTGATTTTGTTGATTTGGATGCTCTCTCTCTGTCTTTTGGTTAGTTTGGATAAGGGCTTGTCTATCTTGTTGATTTTCTCAAAGAACCAACTCTTTGTTTCATTAATTTTTTGTATTGTTCTCTTTGTTTCTATTTTATTGATTTCAGCTCTCACTTTGATAATTTCCTGGCGTCTATTTTTCCTGGGAGACTGTGCTTCTTCTTGTTCTAGAGCTTTCAGGTATGCTGTTAAGTCTCTAGTGTGAGATTTCTCCAACTTATTTATGTGGGCATTTAGTGCTATGAATTTCCCTCTTAGTACTGCTTTCATAGTGTCCCATAAATTTGGATATGTGGTGTCTTCATTTTCATTGATCTCTAGGAAGTCTTTAATTTCTTTCTTTATTTCTTCCTTAACCCATTGGTGATTCAGTAGGGTATTATTCAGTTTCCATGAGATTGCAGGTTTTCTGTAGTTTTTGTTGTTGTTGAAATCCAACTTTAGACCATGGTGGTCTGATAGAACACAGGAGGTTATTCCAATTGTTTTGTATCTGTTTAGATTTGTTTTGTGGCCAAGTATGTGGTCAATTTTAGAGAAGGTTCCATGGGGTGCTGAGAAGAAGGTATATTCTTTTTTGTTAGGATGGAATGTTCTGTATATATCGATTAAGTCCATTTGAGTCATGACATCAGTTAAGTCCTTTATTTCTCTGTTAAGTTTCAATTTGGGAGATCTGTCCAGTGGTGAAAGTGGGGTGTTGAGGTCTCCCACTATTAACGTGTGGGGTTTTATATGTGATTTAAGCTTTAGTAATGTTTCTTTTACATATGTGGGTGCCCTTGTGTTTGGGGCATAAATATTCAGAATTGAGACTTCATCTTGGTGGATCTTTCCTGTGATGAGTATGTAATGCCCTTCTTGATCTCTTTTGATTGATTTTAGTTTGAAGTCTATTTTGCTGGATATCAGGATGGCTACACCCGCTTGTTTCTTAAGACCGTTTGATTGGAAAGTCTTTTCCCAGCCTTTTATTTTTAGGTAGTGTCTATCTTCGAATTTGAGATGTGTTTCTTGTATGCAGCAGAAAGATGGGTCCTGCTTTCGTATCCATTCTGTAAGCCTATGTCTTTTTATAGGTGAATTAAGTCCATTGATATTGAGGGAAATTAATGACCAGTGATTGTTCATTCCTGTTATTTTTTGGTGGTGATGTGTGGGTACTTCTATACGTTGGGGTTTACTGCTGTGGCTTTATCTGTTGCCTGTGTTTTCGAGGGTGTATCTGACTTCCTTAGGTTGGAATTTTCCTTCTAGTGCTTTCTGTAGGGCTGGGTTTGTGGATAAGTATTGTTTAAATCTGGCTTTGTCATGGAATGTCTTGTTCACTCCATCTATGGTGATTGAAAGTTTTGCTGGGTATATTAGTCTAGGTTGACATCCATGGTCTCTTAGTGTCTGCATTACATCTGTCCAGGTTCTTCTGGCTTTCAAAGTCTCCATTGAGAAATCGGGTGTTATTCTGATGGGTTTGCCTTTATATGTCACTTGGCCTTTTTCCTTTGCTGCTCTTAATATTCTTTCTTTATTCTGTACGTTTAGTTGTTTAACTATTATGTGGCGAGGGGACTTTTTTTGGGGGTCTAGTCTGTTTGGTGTTCTATAAGCTTCTTGTATCTTCATAGGCATTTCCTTCTTTAAGTTGGGAAAGTTTTCTTCTATGATCTTGTTGAATATATTTTCTGTGCCCTTGAGTTGGTATTCTTCTCCTTCTTCGACCCCTATTATTCTTAGGTTTGGTCTTTTCATGGTGTCCCAAATTTCTTGGACATTTTGGTTCATGACTTTGTTGGTTTTAGTGTTTTCTTTGACTGATGAATGTATTTCTTCTACTGTATCTTCAACGCTAGAGATCCTCTCTTCCATCTCTTGCATTCTGTTGATTATACTTGCATCTGAAGTTCCCAATCGTTTTCTCAGATTTTCTATTTCCAGCATTCCCTCTGTTTGTGTCTTCTTCATTTTTTCTATTTCCCTTTTCAGGTCTTGGACTGTTTCCTTCATTTGTTTCATTGATTTTTCTTGATTTTCTCTCAGTATTTTATTGTTTTCTTCCAGGACTTTATTGATTTCTTCTAATTTGTTTGCCCTTTCCTCTAGTTGTTTACAGCGTTCTTCACATTTTTTTGTCTTTTCCTCTACGCAAGCCTCTAGCTTCTTCATGATGTCATTCATAAGGCTGTTTTCTTCTGCTTCTTCCAATTTCTGATGTTCAGGTCTAGGTGTTGGAGGAGGGCTAGGGCCTGGTGATGCTGTATTGCTTTTCATTTTGTTGTATATGTTTCTGCCTTGACGTCTGCCCATCTCCTTGTGGTTCGTTCTTGGCCTTATCCGCACTCAGTATTCCAAAAGGGACGTCCGGAGCAAGATGGGAGCTGGGGGCCGGCCTCTGTAGGTACCTTTTTAATTGCTTACATTTTTACTATTCTACTTTTGTTTAGTGCTTCCCTTGGTTATTGAAAGAATTTTTGTCTTTTTTATTCTCCTAATAAACTCAAAGTGGTTGCCAATAGTATGCTTAAGATTCAGTAGACTATTTTCATGCTCACATTATCCTTATCAGCTTTTACAAAATAGTAAGTTTGAGGTTTTTTAATATCTCTACTAGATTTAGTTTGTGTGTGTGTGGTTTCTCTCTCTCTCTCTCTCTCTCTCTCTCTCTCTCTCTCTCTCTCTCTCTCTCTGTGTGTGTGTGTGTGTGTGTGTGTGTGTGTGTGTGTGTGTGTATTAATTTGTGCATGTTAGAGGACAACTTTTGGGGGTTGATTGTCCCCTAGCATCATGCTGTTTTATTTCCTCAGTCATTTCCACATTAAAACTTGTTGAGTTTTTTTGTTATTGTTTTTATTCAGCCACTGGTGTTGGTTTTTTTTGTTTTGTTTTGTTTTAGTTTAATCTAATAGTCTGAGTTTAAGTTAATTAATATTTAGGACTTCTGTGGTCTACATCTACTTTTCCTTGCAGAGACTAATAATGAACAGCTAAGTGTCAGGGCTCAGACCTTTCAACTGTACTGTATAAAATACTGCTATGGGAAATTAAGGATAGAATTTTGTTTGAAAAATAATTTAATTTATTTTATCAACACCAATGAGACCATCAAGAATCCTCTTAAATAACAACTTATAATTAATAAGGATTGGCAAGTGGGCATGACATATCATCAATAAGGTATATGTTGAGGGAAGGTCATGACTCTGAACCACGATGTGTTAATCCCATTAAAAGCATATGATATTTGAGAATAAAAAGTAATCTTCATGCTTATCATTTTATGAGCATCTGTTGGATGGATAAGATAATGAGATTTCAAATCAATACACTTGTTAAAAGAAAAAAAGGTTCTTTCAGATCTAATTATCTATTTGTTATTTAATGCATTTCATGCAAAGAAAAAAAAACCACAAAGAATAAAGAAAAACCAGTGGCTGTAATCAATTTCAGTTGTAGACCCAAGCAGAAGAAACCAACAAGAAAGAATGTTCAAACATCTATACTGAACATTAAAAATATGTGTAGATCCCAGATAGCATGTGATGATTCCTTAATGGCCCAATATTAGACCTCTAGAGAGCTCATTTGTATAGATTTTCAAGTGATGGCCTCATTCTGCAGAGGGAACTTTCATTTGACCTACTAGAATCTAACAGCTTTTGCAGCTGCTATTTTAAAACAGAATCCATGTAAGGATATAATGGCAATATCTTTATGAATTACAGAAAAATCTCAAATAGGAACCCAAAAGAAAAATAGCATTTGGTTACTTATTAGTAATTATCATGGGTAATATGCATATTAGAAGAAAAGGTACACATAAATCACATATGACTATATTGCCATAATCACACTACACACACACACACACACACACACACACACACACACACACACACACACACACCGCAGCAGAGAGTGAGAGAGAGATGCAGAGAGAAACATACATACAGACAGACAGAGACAAAGACACAGAGACAGAGGCAGACAGAGACAGATATACTGAGAATGGGAAAGAGATATAGGAAGAGTAAGAGATATACAAACACTAGAATAAACATTTTGTGACTGCAGGGAGAATGTAGTGGGTGAAGTAGGTGCCCTGCAAATGTGATGAATGAAGTTTGAATCTATCACAACAACAATAACAAAACCCATGTAAATCTTGAGAATGTGGTCTGCTTATAATCCCACTAGGCAGGAGACACACACAGGAGATCCACAGAACTTGCTAGCGAACTGAGCCAGTAGAGGGGAGCTCAGGCTCCAATTAATTACAGTGCTCACTCAATGTATACGGTCAAAAGCAATCAAATATGTCACTGTCTGGCATCCACACATACATGCACACATTTGCGTGCACATCTGTGCACACATATTCTCAAACTCATGTGGACATGCAGATACATGCATGCTCACTAAATGCACATGAAAAGAGTCATTTTGCCTTCTCAGTTGCTGTGAAAAACATCAAGTTATTTCAAACTGCAAATGATCTGACCAAACTTCACGTTTTCAGATCTAGTTCAAAATCTGTTGAGCAGTCAGTTGCTCTTTACCAGGGCAACGTTAGTAATCCAGTATCTCAGAATACTATTTCCATTCCTCTACTTTCAATTATAGGCTTTTTAGTCTTTATTTCTATGTGACATATATATTTTTAAAATAAGATCATTCCAAATAGATAATGTTTTAGAAGAACAGGCTTTGACACATTTTTTTTCATATTTTCCCATGGTGCCAAAAAGTGCTGACTACATTGAAAACAATAAGTGGAAACATCTTATAATTTATTTTTAATTAATTAACTAATTTGGGATATTAATTAAATTAATTAATCTTGGAAAATATTGATTTTTCCGATAAAATGTATGTATAGCGTTTTTATAATGTGCCTTATTATGATGGCAATATGCTCTAAGCTTACATGAAAATGAAATAAATTTCCCTAGTCTATAAAGTATGGATTGCTTTGTAGACCAGGCTGGCCTCAAACTCAGTGATCCACCTGCCTTTGCCTCCTGAGTGTTTGAATTAAAGGCATGTGCCACAAAATGTCAGTATAATGATGCCTAACGTTATTCTGTTATACTCCTAGATTGATGCCTAACCCAATTATCATCAGAGAGGCTTCATCCAGCAACTGATGGAAACAGATGCAGAGATTCACAGCTAAACATTATGCAGAGCTCAGGGAATCCTACAGAAGAGGGAAAGAAAACATTGTAGGAGCCAGTGGGGTCAAGGACACCATAAGAAAACCAATAGAAGCAACCTACCTGGGCTCATAGGTGCTCACAGAGACTGAACCGACAACCAGGAAGCCTGCAGGGTACTGATCTAGGCATTCCGCAGGTATGTTACAGTTGTGTAACTTGGTCCTCTGGAGGGACTCATAACAGTAGGAGCAGGGGCTGGCTCTGACTATTTACTAGCTTCTGGGTAGTCTTGCCCAGCATCAATACGTGGGGAGGTGCTTAGTTTTACTGAAACTTGATATGTCATACTTTGTTGATATCCATGGGAGACCTGCCCTTTCCTGAACAGAAACAGGAGTGGATCAGGCAATGGGAAAAGAAGGGGGTGGGGTGAAACTGCAGCCGGGATGTAAATAAATAAAAAAGTTTGACTGTTTAAAAATAAAAAGGAAAAACCAAATTATAGATATTAAATATCCATGTTGTTATGTAGAAAGAAACCCTACCATTTCATGACTAATTCTTATTGAATTTAGAAGAGAATACGCTTCATTTTCACATAAAAGAGTTTGTGTGAAGGTAAAATGGACTCTCTTATTGCTACTTTCTCTATATATGTGTAACTTTATACTTGCTCAAGTGTTACAGAAACTATGTTATATACATTTTCTACTGAAAGCCAATGAAAACTTCCTGTATGCTAATATTCTTTGCTCATAAATTAGTGTAGCAAAATGGCGTGCCCATTAGAGTTACTCTGCAGAAACACTTCAGAAATAAATTGTACCCAACAATTCCCTTTCCTATACACTGACATTACTGCCTCTTCTATTTTCTTTTCCTCTCTCTTCATAATACGTTTTTCTCTTTAATGTTTGTTTCTCTTTAGCTGCTTGCTGGCTTTCCACCTTCTTGGGCTTTTAAAATTTTTTCTTTTAATTCTTTACACAGCTGTGCTTTCAAATACAATTTACTGAAGATCATGCTGTGAAAGTAAGACGGTACAATGCCGATTGATGTGGATTCTGACCTTGAATCTCTCACTGTCTGGTAAGACAGATGGCACACCTATGAATTAAATAGAATACATATTACCTCTGATAAATGCCACAAGAAAATCATTAATAAGCATTTTTAAGGCAGACATGGTGTTACAGCAGAATAATCCAAGCTAATCTGGAGGCTGATGCAGTGTGATGAGGAACTCAAGGCCTGCTTGCTTACAGAGTGGGTTCAAGGTCAGTGAGTAGTTTAGCTAGATCTGACTTGAAAAAAGATACAAAGTGAGGACTCTGACTATAGGTCAGCATCAGAGTGCTTGTCTAGAAAGCATATTGTATTTGTAACCATATAAATAAATAAATAAATGGATTTTTCTACTATGCCAACCTCTCTTTTATAATCTTTATAATTGTTACTTCCAAGTCACTTACCCACAAAATTGTTTGATTTTATTTCCTTTTTATGTGTTTTTAAAAATAATTCCTTTCTCTTCAAAGTAAATTGCCTGTGTTGCTAGGGCAAATAAAACTATTGCAAGATGGTCGGTGAGGATTTGACGTACCTATTTGAACCATAACTACTGGCATCTGTACTGAGGAAGATTTCAACAAGAGGAAGGACTCTAAATTAAGAGGCTGTTACAAAAGTGTGGCAGAAGAAACGCACTGCTAAGTCAAAGCACACAGTCAGGCGAGAGTGTGTATTAGGGCTGACGTGCATGATCCCCAAGAAGCTGTTCTCCCTTCTTCTTACACAGTTCTTTCTATCCATTGGCAAAAGGAGGGCATGGAGGGTCATGGCTAAACGGAACGCCAAATTTTTAACTTTGCTATAGCCAGGTCCCAAAGGCACAGCATGAAGAGAACACAGGAGTAGTGTCTGTTTATCCCACTCCTATTTAGATTAGCTCTGTTAGACTTTGTCCAAGTGTGCAAAGTGGAGTTACCTTAGCCACGTATTCACACTTGATCCTTTAAAGGATGGCAGCTCAGTCAACTGTGGCCTGGGTCCTCCTGGATCACCAATATCTGGTTTCTGTGTTAAGATGAAATAGGTCATTGGCCAGATTTGTATGAGAAACTGTAGCACAAATCTTAAAAGGTCTTATTAATAAAAACAAACCTGAAGCCAGGTATTGGGTTAAAGCTGGAAGATCAGAGAAGCAGAACAAGCCACAGCTTCCTCACCTTGCCAGTTCCTCAGCTGATCCTGTTTCCTCAGTCTTAAAGCCTCTGAGTCCTCACCCGAATGAATCTCAGCTGAACTGCTGCTAGAAGCCTAAAAGCTTAGCCAGGCTAGTTCCTGGTCCTCATGCCTTATATACCTTTTTGCTCCCTGCCATCACTTCCTGGGATTAAAGGTGTGTGTCACCATGCCTGGCTGTTTCCAGTGTGTCTTTGAACTCATAGAGATCCAGACAGATCTCTGCCTCTGGAATGCCAGGATTAAAGGCATGTGCTACCACTGCCTAACCTCTATGTTTAATATTATGGCTGTTCTTTTTTTCCGACACTCAGATAAGTTTTTTGGGGTGCACAATATATTAACCACATTAACAAATGTAGTTTCACTGGAAGAATCAAGAAATCGCTGTTATTCATAGGTTCCTGTGCTATGCCAGCAAGGCTGTGTCACAGACGGAGGACAAGGAGGCAAAGACAGCATGTGTGGCTTGGTTCTCTTGGGCACTAGTACTGGTGGGAACCAGAAAAAATTAAGCTAAGGTGTATCAGGAATTTACCATGGTAAATTCCTTTACCTTTTAAAATCAAGTGTTTTTTGCATTTCTCCTGTTTGCCCATGGTGAGAGTGGAAGTCTATATGCTTATAAAAGTTTTCAGACAGGTGAGTATGGTGATGCCAGAGGCTGAGTTAGGCAGATAAATCATTGATAGTAGAACTCCAATTTAATTAATATGGTTTAATAAAGAAATGGAGTTCCACAGTTATTTAAGGTCATTTTATATTTCATAGCCTCATATTTTCTACTTGAAAATTGTAAAAACTTAGCTGTGTCCTATAGTACATGTGTGTCTATCAAAACTTTAAAATGGAACCTATGGACTATAATCCTCTTTATATTTGATATTAGTATGAAGTCATACTTATCATTAAAAGCACTATATATAATCTATTTGTATTTTCTTTTCTAAGGGTAATTATTGCTTACTAGGAACTCACATTTAATCTCATTGTTATTACTTAAGAATATATAAGAATTAATATAATTAATAATTTTTATAAAATATTACATACATGTTTAGTAAATTTGTTTTCTCATCCTCAGCAGTGAATCCCATTAAATGTTGAAATATGTTGGTGAGTAGAAATGAAAATTTACTAAATCTCCAAGCCTCAAACTCGATTTTTCTCATTCGATCCATCAGAAAACCAAAGAATTGTAATGAGAAAAGTGCTGCTCGAGTGTAGTGGGTAGCCATTCCAGCTTTGATCTGGAAGTTCCAACCCCCATTGAGACTTTGGCAACTGTCACGCCTACAAGGCGGGGCCAAGGGAGGTGCCTGGGGACCCGAGATCTGGATCGGCGAGTGCTCTCTCCGTTCTGGGACCCTGGATGGTGGAGGTGGACCAAGCAGAGCTCCAGAGAACATCGCTGGACTGCAATACACCTTCCCCAGATCCCGCGACCTACCTATCCCTTAATTTGTAAGTTACGCCATTAAATAAATCACCTTTTAACTACGCGGAGTGGCCTTAATAATTTCACCAATCTCTGGCGCCCAACGTGGGGCAAATTCCAAAGGCCTGGGTGGCTCCTACCCTCAGCCTCCTCCCCGGCTAGCAGGGTACCTAAACCCGCCTGCAAAGTTCCATATAACCAGGGAACGCCTACATGGTTCCATTCCTGAAAAAGGGAGCAGCTAGTCCAGTCTCAGTTCCCTAGCTTAGCCCCAGACCAGCGAAAGAGGCACTCCCCTGCTTTCTGAGTGCCTACGCCGGCTCTGGCTCCGGCCATCTTGACTCCAGAGAGCTGCAGTCAGCCAAGATCACCAGCAGGCCCTGCTTTGGAACTGTACCAATGCCACCTGCTGGCTGAAAAGTGCTACTACACCCCCCCAAAAAACCACGAAAGGTAAGTAAAAGTACTTGATAATTTTACACCTTAAAATTGACTAACAAATTTTGAGTAATTCTTGTAATATGGCTGACAACATTACCTCACAAGAATTTGAAAACCTTTTTGCCTGTATGATGAATGACATCTTCCTGGAAATATATGACCTTCCTAAGGCATATCTGGCCTGTACCATTTTGGCATTCATTGTAATAATCCACACAGTGTTCAAACACTGGTTTAATAACAAGAACAAAGATGAGTCATTATTGGGACTGATACAGGCTTTAAGCGAGAGCAATGAAGGCTTACAGAAAAAGATTCTCTCTCTGGAATCTGCTAACCAGGATTTACAGGCTTTCAAAAATAACAATGAAGACTTACAGAAAAAGATTCTATCTCTGGAATCTGCTTTAAAGGATAGCAATGAGACCTTACAGAAAAAGATTCTTTCTCTGGAGCTCTGCTTGGTCCACCTCCACCATCCAGGGTCCCGGAATGGAGAGAGCGCTCACTGATCCAGATCTTGGGTCCCCAGGTGCCTCCCTTAGCCCCGCCTTGTAAGCGTGACAGTTGCCGAAGTCTCAATGGGCATTGGAACTTCCAGATCAAAGCTGGAATGGCTACCCACTACACTCGAGGACACGATAGTGTTTTCAGTGGATGAGATTGAGTCATCATCCATTAGTTCATACTGCTCTTCCCTTGGGTTTTACCTGTTTACCTACTTTCTGTAAAGCATGTCAGATTGAATCCTGGAAGCATTATGTTCTCACTTCACTCTTCCATTGCCTTCATTCTTGCTGCTCTGATGAGAACTTGATATAAGCCTAAAAGCCATATGCTATTGGTCATCTTGTTAACGTGACTCACCGTTGTAGTTTAGGTTCAGTGGGCCATGGTAGTGGGCTGGAAATTATCCCCAACTATATATTTGTGGCCCAATCATTTTAGGAAGCTACAATTATTTTAGAGTATTAGCTTCTCAAGTTATTAAGTGTTCTGAGATGAGGCTATCATGGGTTTTCCTGGCACAATCTAAGTTTCCAGTAACAGAATCAGGAGCGTGGACTGATACAAGGGGGAGAAGACTTTGTAAATACTAGATTGAAGTGATCTAGGGGCATGCCTAGCATTTTTCTCAGCTCTCATAGATGGAAAGGGCAAAGATTGAATTCTCTTATTGGAGGCCTCAGAGAGCATGTGTCCCTATTGACAATTTTTTGGGGGCTTTTTTTTCTCCAAAGTTGGAAAAGGCTACATTTCTGAGCTCTGAGCCATTGAGGTTAGAATCATATGTTATAGAACAAACAGGAAGCTATTAAAATCTTAATTCTACCTCTGTTATGACTTTCATAGCTAAATTCTATATCTTGCATAAATTGTCCAAAGATAATTCAAAACATCTAAGTGATTGGCTTTTTATTCCCATTTTCTATGTGGGTACCTTGTACACAATCTTTCCTAGGAGCCCAGGGATTTCTTTGTAAGCAAAGAGGACATGGAAAATGCAGTCACTCACCATTAAGCATACTGAATGCTAAATTTTGTTGGACATCTATGAAGAAAATCCCTTTATTAAATGTCTTTCTCTTGATTTATAAAGAATTCCAAATTTAGAACTATGTATTTCACAATTCCCTTCTTATGGAGGTGTCAGAGTTGGCATATATTAAGACATCACATTAAAAATGGAATATAGCAGAGTATATATGTTACATTTCTGTGCACATTTAGACATGCTTGCATGCTTATATGCTTCAAACACTGAATCAATCAGATGCTGAAGATAAATCAAAAATGACTTCTAATATAAGCAGAATACATATTTTCAAGTTTTGACATCTTGCATGTTTCCTGTATTAAGTTACATTATCACATATATTGTTCAGAAATGCTTTTCTAAAGAAGGTAGAGGAAATCATAACATTGTGACCTATTGAAAATGCCAAAACAATAACTGGAGTAAAGGTTTCCTTTAATGAAAGTACAAAAAGAGACAGAGGATTCACCAAGTGTTCATTAAATGGGGAACAAAAAAAAAAGAGAAACTATTCAGAGGGCAATAAAAGATAAAATTGTTATGAACTGGTCAAAAGAAGAGTGTAGGCACAGAGTGAAATGACTACCATTGCTATGGTCATGTTTGATTATAAGAGTGTGTGTCAACAGGCAGATCTGGCTAAATTCAAGCTGCTTCTCAGGAAAGGTCTATGTTAGCGTTTGAAAAAAAAAAAGAAAAGAAAAGAAAACACAAAAAGTTCAATAGTTTTACCTAGCAAACAAGCAAAGGATGTTTTTCTAGTATTGCAACATCCTAAAAACTGTACTATTTAGTTAATTCTGTAGTAAAGTTTCAGTGTTGATCTGAAGTTCCAATGCAGCTCTGTGCCCCATCAGTGTATTTGCTAAACCTATCAATTTTAAAGTTGTATTTTAGATCATGAAGATATGACAAAACACCAAATGAGGTTTTTTCAACTCAAGAGTATTCAAACATTTTTATTTTTATTTTTGAGACTATAGCATAATTATAACATATCTCCCTTCCCTTTCCTCCTCTATATCCTCCTATGTACAACTCCTCACTCTCCTTCAAATTCATGCTTTTTTCCCTAATTGGAATTACATATGCATATATGTGTAAATATATATATATATATATATATATATATATATATATATAAATACATATATATGTGTAATTAGTATTTATAACCTGATCAATCTACATAGAAATTTTATTAGCAACAGACAGAGACCACTAGAGAAAATCACAACCATTCAAAACGCAGTGTTGTGGAGCCTGGTCCCAATAGAAATATCTACAAAACACTCTGGTACCTATGTTCAAGTGAACATTGCAGAAGATGGGATGGATAAATTGTAAGAGACAGAGGATCTGTGGGTTTACTGAAAAATTTTATCTCCCAGAAATCTCAGAAGCTACACCCATTAAATCTCAGCAACTTGACTGCCTAAATGTGAGGGGAACAAGGATGACACCAAGGGTATGACCAAGTGGAAAGGAAAATACTCAGGGGCTTCAACACTATTCAAAGAGCTATACACAATTGAGAAAACCTGCAAACAGGAGAGCCGATCTTCTCCAGGGAAGAGAAACAATTGGTGACTCAGTGCCAAATGGTCAACCCTGAAAACATACATATAAGTAATAAAATGGAGCCTTTAAATGTGGGAGTCCAGCTTGTGGCTTGATTCCATCTTGACTTAGGGCCAGAGAGTTCAAGCTTGCTATTGCTCTTCAAGATTGAGTAACAGGATGATTGGCCAAAGATGTGGTTACTAGATGTTTTGCTATTCAAGGCTAGATAACAGGATGTATGGCCAAAGGCATGCTTACCAGTTGTCTTGAGAATTAAGAAGGTGTTTATGCTTGTTTGTTTCTTTAACCATGGTGTCATTGAGGGGGGGGGAGGTCTTTTGCACCCCTCCACCCCCTGCCCCTTTGCTTTGGGCATAAAATTGCTGTGAGAAACAAACTCGGGGCTGCTGCAGTATTGACTCAGAGCTCTACTGAACCTGTCCTGTGTCTCTGTCTATTCTTCTGTCTCTGTTTTCCTAGATGTCTTTTCTCAATCCTCACTCCCCTGTTCAGGACTGTTTGATAGGTTGGGCAGGACCCGACATTTAAATACCATGAACTGATTGAGTTTATTGCCATCTTTCCCAAAGGCCCCCTGTCTCCTTTCTCATTCATCTAGAGCTGAAGTGTTTTGAGTGTTTTCTCTCTCTAATTTTATTTGTGAACATTATTTACATTTTTTTTCTGTGTAGCAGTTTTTGTTTGTCTTTTTCCAGCACACAGTGCAAAACCAAGATGGTCTCATCCTGGGTCATGATTTACTTCTGAAATATATTATCCAGCTTGTGGATGAAACTTTCCTTAATTTCTTCAGTAGATCCTAAGAAGAATTGTGGCACAAGAAAGAAAACCCAGAAAGAGCATGCAATTAAGTCCTTGTAGAATACTAACTCACAAGTTTATAGTGTGAACTGACAGTGTGTGAACACACAGCATTCTCTCTGAAGGCTCTGATTTTTTAAACATGCATACAAGCAGATTTGAAAATACAATTACCAACAGAAAAACAAGAAAAATATGCAAAAATATTTTTAAAGGTCATTATTGTTGTATATTTAATTTTGTTTTTTGCATATATTTGCAAAATTTTCTATGAAGAATAGTAATGATTTTAAAGACATCACTGCAGTGTAAAAGATGAAGGAAAAATTCTTAATAATTGTGAGTACTCAGAGGATTATTTAGTAAACCAGGATCTTAACAATGTTCTTAATACCAGTTGCAAGGTCTTCTATCTGAAGAATGCTAAAAATATATGTCTGAACATAATATTTTAAATCCCCCAAATAGAAAGTCTAATAACAGATACTGTAAGGAATATAGATGCAATGAAAATATATATGCATAAGTAAAAATGCAATATTATCAATTATCATTTCTTTTAATTTTATTAAGGTAAGATCTCAGGTAGCCCTGGGTGGACCTGACCATGTGACATTTTTGCCTCAGATAGTGTTGTGCTAAGACTTCAGTCACACCCATTATACATGGCTTCAAATCTCCTTTAGTTCTATACAAAGAATAACAGGTAAAAGTATACTAAGCAATGAACAAAAACAAACAAGATCTGTTGACCAATAAAATTAGGTAAAGTTCTTAATGGCAGTGTGTCTGAGAATGTCTGGCAGTTACACATCAATCTTACATTTGCAATCCACCATGTACACTTGCATTCACCCTTGGAATCTCTAGTTTTAGTCTTCTGAAGTCAGCATTAGTCTTTCATTTTAAGAGTTGATCCACAAATGCCAATGACTGATCCTGGTTCTCCTCTTCTTTGTTGCTATAGAACATGTGATTCTTTTCCTTGGTAGTATGACTCATAAGTTTTCCAAAGGATTGTCTGTGCTTTGGTGAAATCTTTTTACTCCTTCATGCCCAGGCACATTGGTGTCACTATTTGTTTCAAAATAAATATTTGCTCAGCTCTGCAAGAATAAGCTTATAATTTCCAGTGACAACACCATGAAATTTATCAACATTTCTTTAAATGTATCTTGAATCCTATTTTGATAACAACTTCTCCAAGTACTTCTGAAAGTATTCTTAAGATTATCCCATTGAATTACTTAAAAAGCATTGTCTCCAAATTCTTGACTTCTCTTTATTTACAAAATTGGTATAAAGGTTATTACTTGAGTCATCTTTAAAATTTTTCATTGTTAGGAAACTATTTGTGCTAATTAGCTTTAGATCATCTTGACACAAGCTAGAGTCATTTGGAAAGAGGGAGCCTCAGTTGGAAAATGTCTGCATCAGATTGGCCTGTGGGGAAAACATTTGAGACATTTTCTTGATTAATGTTTAATGTCAGAGAGCCCATCTTTTCTGGACAGTGCTGTCCATGGACTAGTGGTCCTGGATGCTATAAGAAAGGAATCTAGGAAAGCTAGCAAGCAGTGTTCCTCCATCTTCCATGCTCAGCTCCTGACTTCCCTGATGATGGACTAAAAGTATAAAATCAAATAACCCTGCTCTTTCCCAAGTTGGTTTTTTCCAAGGTTATTTATCACAGCAATAGAAACCCTAAGTTAGACACTGTGCCTCTATTTTCTTCATTTAGAACATAATGAAGGGAAATTCTGCATTGAACTTGGGGTTTAGTACTTTGTGATTAAAACCTCATCCACGAAGTATGTTTTTAAAAGCCAGCATTGTTTCTTACACCTTTTCTGTCTTTAATATTTATTCTCCTTCATCCTCTCCTCTCAATACTTATGATTTCCTCAAAACTCAGTTTGATTCTTGGTGTTTGTTGTTTTTTCAAGTTCTAAAGCAGAGTGCTGGCATGACTAGCTGTGATAGAGTGCATACACTCCACAGTAAGGTTGTAAACACTCATGTTTAGATTGTGATCAATGGTTCTAAAAAGGCATTGTAAACAAGAAGCCCAGGTCAATGTCTCTTACCATTTATGGGAGCATATTAAAACCATTGGCCAGAATTGAGGTAGTAAGTTCAGTTTCTACGGAACAGATGAAAGCAAACCTTAAGATAAATTGTGATGCTGTTTCCAAATGAGAAACTATTTCCTCTCGTGTTTGGTTCTTATTTTATGTCAAAAAAGATGTAAATTTACATGGCAAAGCATAGAAACTTTCAGAAATAAAGGTCCTTTTAAAAATAGAAATTAATATTTTATCTTCTATGAAAAAAGCCAAAGATAATCCACAAATCTACACAAATCATGATTAACTATACCTCTCTTAGGCATTATAAATCTTATTCACACAAAAGATGTAATAGCATCTAATTCCTCTTAGTTACTCATGAGTCATTAATTTGTACAAACTAATCTTCAAATATGATACCTGTAAAAGTTTCTTTAAGTTATAAAATCATGATGGCCAGTGAACTGGCTCTGTAGGTAACAGTACTTGGCACCAAGCCTGAAAGTCTGAGTACCATCAGAGGAAGCCATATGGTAGAAGGACAGAACTAACTTCCACACAAGTTGTCATCTCACTTCCATACCTTTGTCATAGTATGCAAATGTGTACAACACACACACACACACACACACACACACACACACACACACACACACACACATTAGCTTGTTTAAAACAAGGCATTTCTTGTACCTCCTCTAAAACTCTAAGAACATAATAAAAGATGGGACAGAGAGAGTATAAGAGCTGAAACAACGAGAAGGGTTTCAAAATGACATCTTCTTGTTTCAACACAGACATTTCAGTTATAAACTCATAACTGTGGTTATCTGCATTACTACAGTATCTACATAACCAGCACAAGGTAGCCTTATCAACAGTCATTTATGGATCAGGATGAGGTCATGGGATCTTACTATTGCTGAACTATGAGCTACTGATAGATTTTGGTAAAGGGCATTACTATCTTCAGTCAGAGTTGTAGAGTCCTATCCTATCTGATACATCTAAATACAACTGATGCATGTAGACTAAAGGATCATTGTAGAATAGGGAGTGTAGAAGGATTGGAAGAGCCTGAGGGTCAGGAAGTTTGCTGTGGGAGTATATCTCCTTACAAGTTCAGAGAAGCACCACCATGAAGCCTCATAAACATGGATGCCTATACATCACTTGAGCAAGGATGGCACAAATATAGGCTTGCTAATGTGGAAATGGAGAAAACACAGGAAGCCTCAAACCTAGACAGAGAACTGCAGGCAAATAAGAAATGCTGGGAGAAGGAGAAATATTCTTTCCCAGGAAGAGTCCCCCAATTGATTATCCAACACCAATGGTCAACCCTGAAAACATATACAAAGGAGTAACATTATATAGACTGAACAGACTGCATTTACATATTTAGCAAAAGACTTTGATAATATTTACAATAGGAAGTAAACTGACACATTGTATAGTAGGCAACAGAAATTCCTGAGATTCACTGAGTTACATGTGAGTAAAATGAGGTAGACTAGGCATCACAAAAACTGTGGTAACTGCATAATCATTAACAACTGATGCAACAGCAAGTTCTATTAAAAACACAAGACATGATATTGTTCAGTGAAAAACAAGGCCTTGACAGAACCAGCAGGGACTAATATGACTGATGATAATGTCATTAACTGTCCTTGACTTCATTATAATTTTGGCTGTTCCCATTATTGAATCTGATGCTGTAACACATTCAGAAAACCAGTCCTTCATGGTAGTTAGTGCATCTAATAAAAGCACTTGGGAGGTTGAGAACACAAGATTAGGAGTTAAATGCCAGCGTTGTATATGTCAGACTCAGTCTCATACAACAACAATAAAAACAAAAGTAATCAACAACTCCAAACCAGAAAATCCCATGTAAAGCCATGAAGAGAGAATTCTGGAAAATGCCCACCCTTTTCCCACCTTCCCATGGATAGTCCTTTCCCACAATATTCTGAGACAACAACAGTTACCTCTTATGTACATTTTTGCTTTGTAATATAATTTTTTCCTTAATTCCTTGAAAAACATATTCAGTGTTAAAGAAAAAGCATATATTGAGAAACAATATATTTGAAAGAATAACCATAATAAGATATCTCTAATGATGAATACCTAGTTTTGAAATATGACTATTCTTTATTATGTAACCTAGATTTTGTAAGACTGAAATATTCTACAAAAAAAAAGACTGAAATATTCTTTCCGTGCTGTGAACTCTCAGACACTGTTAGTTAAAATGAGCAAAGTGCAGCTGGCCAGAGTTACTGTCTTCTTAGCAAAGAAAGTCATTGCTTTATGCCAGCTGCACTTGCTCTCACACAGCCTGGAGCTGAGAGATTAGGCTGACCATGAAGAATTTTAGTAAGGCTTCAGCATAAGGCTATTAATGGTGCTTTAGGCTTATGGACTGGCAGATGGAAGGAATATGGGCAAGGGTGTAGGAAAAGAAAAATGTCTTCAAAGATTATGAATGGCATACCAAGAAGCTAGGAATTCATTTGGAAGTCATTCAAGATTGGGAGCAGAATGTCACCAGTGTTGATGCCTTATGACAACACTTCCCTAAGAACACATGATGAGAATTTTAAGACAGATTTTACACTGGGAAAGCTATACTCTTTCTTCATTCTTTTTCATTTCCATAGGAAATACTTGAATTTCCTAAAGTAAAGGAGTTTATTCCCCAATGCCATTTTGCAAATACTTTCTTTACCCTAGGAACATGCCTTTGGGCTCGTACAAACAAACACATTAAAATATTATAATACTTAATTTGACAACAAAGATTAGATCTTTGTTTAAAGATACCTGGACAGCACACCTGGTGAGCTATCTGGGGCTCTGCATCCATTGCTCCTTCATCTCTAAACAGTTGACACACGTCCTTATTGGTTTCTAGAGTTCATTTACAGTGCAAAGAAGCAATTATCATGTAGTATACTCATTCTTCTTGCGCTATGCTGTGGTTAAAGAATGATAAAAGAAAATTACACTTCAGGTAAAATGAAGAACAGACTGTGTCTACTCACATCTTGCCCTATCCATGGTCATGGGGAAAATAGTACATATATGTATGGAAAGCACTTTGAGCTGATGTACATCAAGGAACAGTGGAACAAGGATGACTGGACTGCTACTCACAACACCAGGGAGGCTACCTGGAAAACAGGACCCTAAGAAAGACATGGGGATCGCCCAATGATGGAGAAATGGATGAGATCTACATGAACAGCCTGGACATGAGTGGGGGTAATGAAGGACGAGGGTCGAGGGAAAGAGAGCTTGGGGGAGTGGGAGATCCCAGCTGGATCAAGAACAGAGAGGGAGAACAAGGAATTAGAGACCACAGTAAATGAAAACCACATGAGAATAGGAAGAAGCAAAGTGCTAGAGAGGCCCACAGAAATCCACAAAGATGCCCTCACAATAGACTGCTGGCAATGGTCGAGAGACAGCTGGAACTGACCTACTCTGGTGATAGGATGACCAAACACCCTAATTGTCCTGCTAGAAACCCCATCCAATGACTGAGGGATCTGGATGCAGAGATCCATGGCCAGGCCCCAGGTGGAGCTCCGGGAGTCCAATTGGTGAGAAAGAGGAGGGTTTATATGAGCGAGAATTGTTGAGACCAAGGTTGGATAAAGCACAGGGACAAATAGCCAAATGAATGGAAACACATGAACTATGAACCAATGGCTGAGGGGTCCCCACTGGATCAGGCCCTCTGAATGGGTGAGACAGTTGATTGGCTTGATCTGTTTGGGAGGCATCCAGGCAGTGGGACCGGGTCCTGTGCTCATTGCATGAGTTGGCTGTTTGAAACCTGAGGCCTATGCAGGATCGCTTGGCTCGGCCTGGGAGGAGGGGATTGGACCTACCTGGACTGAGTCTACCAGGTTGATCTCAGTCTGTGGGGAAGGCTTTGCCCTGGAGGAGATGGGAATGGGGGAGGGGGGCCTGGGGGGAAGGTGAGGGGGACGGGATGGGGGAGAACAAGGGAATCCGTGGCTGATATGTAGAACTGAATTGTATTGCAAAATAAATAAATAAATAAATTAATTAATTAAATTAAATTAAAAAAAAAAGAATTGTTGAGATCAAGGCTGGATAAAACACAGGGACAAATAGCCAAATGAATGGAAACACATGAACTATGAACCAATGGCTGAGGGGCCCCCAACTGGATCAGGCCCTCTGAATGGGTGAGACAGTTGATTAGCTTGATCTGTTTGGGAGGCATCCAGGCAGTGGGACTGGGTCCTGTGCTCATTGCATGAGTTGGCTGTTTGAAACCTGGGGTTTATGCAGGGACACTTGGCTCAGCCTGGGAGGAGGGGACTGGACCTGCCTGGACTGAGTCTACCAGGTTGATCTCAATCCTTGGGGGAGGCTTTGCCCTGGAGGAGGTGGGACTGGGGGGCAGGCTGGGGGGAAGGGGAGGGGGTTGGGAGGGGGGAGAACAAAGGAATCCTTGGATGATATGTATAATCAAGTTATACTGTAAAATACAATAGAAAATATAGAACCACTAATGATATCAATAAAATATTTGCTACTGTTAAATAAAGCCACTCTTCAATATAATCATGCAGTCAGTATATGATTAAAGGCACTGTATATCAAACTCAAAGTTTGTGCATCAATTATCAAACCTGCCTAACTAGTTGATTTGAATGATCATAGTATGAGTATTGCAGTAGATGAAAAAACATTAGTGTCACTAATGTCTTTCCTAATTAGAATACCTGTTTAAAAGTGGCATGCATCTGCTGTGGATATCGCTCTGTATGCTGTGAATGTGTTGCTCTGATTTGGTTGATAAATAAAACGCTAATTGGCCAGTAGCCATCCGGGAAGTATAGTATAGGCAGGACCATCAGATAGGAGAATTCAGGGAACAGGAAAGCTGAATCAGGAGACACTGTCAGCTGCCATGAGAAGCAAGATGTAAAGATACCGTTAAGCCATGAGCCACATATCAAGGTATAGATTTATAGAAATGGGTTAATTTAATGTAAGAGCTAGTCAGTGGTAGGCCTGAGCTAATGGCTGAATAGTTTTAATTAATATAAGCTTCTTAGTGATTATTTTATAAGTGGGCTGCAGGACTGCGGGGGGGGGGGGGGCTTGGCAGGACCTGGAGAGAAACTTTCTAGCTACATGCATCCCTTGCAACTTATGACTTACTCTCTAAAATTTAAAAAGTAATTCAATGAGAAAAACATGCAGTGGCCAAAGTTGTGTATATTCGTGCAATAAAATGTCCTCACTACTTATTAGACTTCAAAGATTTGGCTCTCACTAGAAGCACAGCCAACAAGAAATTATGCCAATGAATTGATGATTCTTTAACTTTGCCTTCTACTAACAAGCTTTGTAATTTTTAGTAAAATATTTAACCTTTCTGACCTATTCTTATCAGCAGTAGAAGTAATATAAAATTCTTGTTATTCCCATAGATCATCATATTTGCAGATGACATAGACACTGGCTTCTTTGCAAGTGACATAGAATTAACACTGAATTCTTAGTTCCTCAGAATAAAAATTTTATGATGATATTGTGCTGAGTAAAATTTATGATGTGTCTCAAAAACATGGTACTCTTAAGAAGCTATTGATATTTTTCATATTTTGCATTACCTCTTTCTTTAAACTCAGAATATTGTGCTCGAAGAGACAAGGAACTTGCTGACATACAATTCTGTGTCCTCTATTGTCAGAGTGCACACTCCACAGGGAGGCCTACTCCCTGGGAGGCTATCCTCTTATGGTCTGCTGAACTATCTCATTTCTCACTGGATTTAAGACCAACCAACTCAAATGATGGGATGCATGTCATTCAAAATGAGCTATCTAGAGAGATCACAAATATCCATTGAATCCACTTTTCAGTGTGCCTATGTGTTGTTTGTGCTGGCATCATCTTTGGACTTTGATTTTTCTATAATGTTTTAAAATTAAGCAGGGTCTTCTAGAGTATTCAGTGTTTATTAAATGTATAGAAAGTAGCTCCTAATCTCAGTGATTGGTCATTATTTTCTGCTGATATTAAAATGCTTTCTTCTAATTGGATAGATACTCCATTTCAGGATGCCTCTGTTTTATAATGCATCCATCTTCCTCTTGTGCTCCAGGCTTGTGTGACCACAATTGTGGAATGTGAAGTAAAAATCGATTTTTAAAAAGGAGCTTATGCATTACATGTACTATTTTGGCCTACAAACTGGTCACACTGCCATCCTGTGATCCAGGACATCAAGGAATACAGTGTGTCCTGTTTTCATGTATCATGGGAGAAAAATCATAGATTTTGTGAAAGTTCAGCTCTGTCTCTGCAAAACTGTCTAAATTAGTCTCTGTGCTCCCTGAAGTGTGCGCTTCATGAAGTTCAAAGGATTCCTAGTGGTCAGTGTATCTCCAGTATTTTAAATGTGGATAGAACATTTCTACAGTACTTCTGGAGTGAGTGAACACTGGTGTAGGTTAAAAGTAAGGTTTTTAAAAGTAAGTTTACTTTTAAAAGACTTTGAAAGTAAGTATAACAGTTTGAAAAATACACATTTTTAACATAATTATATAAACATTAGATTTAAAAATCCTCATACCTATCACAATATTATACATTTGTATCCTTGAAATATTACAGAAAGAGGTAACTCTCTGAATTTTTAATAATATTAATGTTATTTTTCTTAAAAATATATTAAAATAGAAAGAAGTTTATTTTCCATTGGACAAAAAGATCAAAGCAAAACTGATTCCATGTATATATGGAATGAACGCAAAAATGTGCATGTGTGTATGTACATATGGAAAAATTAAAAATTATATATTTAATATAGATACATATGCAAATTTTTAAAAAATCTATTAGAATTGTCACAAATTTTAAGCCAAAGTTTTCAATATACAGAAATTTTACCAATAAAATATTTCCTGTTTTCTCCAAATTTTCAGTTGTAAGTATCATAAAATTAAGTCACTTCTTTTTGTTCATAAATGGATGTGTAACTCACTATTTCAAGTCCATGTAAGCAGATCAAAAATAAAAAGTTTATGTCTGTATCTACCGTTGAGTGAGGATAACAAAAAAAGATGATCAATAATAGAATACCTTTGGAAAGTGAGTGGATTGATAGATGATAGATAGATAATAGATAATAGATAGATAGACAGACAGACAAACAGACAGATAGATAGATAGATATGGAAAGGTACATAATAGAGAATTGACAAAGGCATAAAATAACAATGTAAGTCATTTCAAATGGACTTTGAGAAGGTTCATAAAACCAGCCACCATGACTGAAAAGCTGGTGGGTTATGTTTTAATCCCAGTGCTTTGCGGGGAAGGAAGTGAGACAGAAAGGTCCAGAGTCCAAGGCCAGTCTGGAATAAACATTAAAACCCTTCTGAAAAAGAGGAATATAAATATATATCGAAAGAAAGGCCACTAGCTGAAAAGCTGTTTCTTCTATAACACATAATAGTTAGTCTGTGATTTTGTTTTATTCTCATATCTTTTCAACAGCTATTGAAAAACTCTGTTTTACATCATGGATCCTCCTCTGACCCTTAAACATCCCATCTTTTACTTCACAAAGAAAGCTACCTTTGGCAGGACAAGTTTCAGCATGCATGTCGCCCATGTAGCCTTTCCTCCTCCTGCGTCACTTCCGTCAGCTCCACGTGCTTGCTGTTGTCAGCTCTTGGTTCACACTTTCCCACAGCTATGTCTTCATGACTCTCTAAACATAGCCTTAAACCAAATTTCCTTCTTGGTGCAACACGACTTTCCAGCCTGTTCACCAGCACACTTCACAGACTGATAAAGTTCAATAAGCCCAAATCAAGATATTCTAATTGTCACTGTTAATCTCAGTTAATGTAAAACACATTTAATCAAGTCATCCAGGGCAAGAAAAACAAAACAGAAAGTCAAAGGAAACAATAGAATCTCACAACTAATAATTTAGCATCAAAATGCTTTCTCTCTTCTCAGCACAAAATTTATCATGGTTTCTTTTAGATGTATCTATTTCCAGCAGGATTTCCAACAAATTATCCTAATTCATTATTTTCCTGTTTCTGCACCCTTACTTTTTTATGTATCCATTATCCATTTCAATGTGTCTTCTTCCCACAAGTACACTGATCTTTCAGACAATGAAAAATATTTTAAGAATTTCCCTGATTGCAATCCCTTAATGGTTGCCCATGGAATGTGGTATAATTTCAAAATACTTGTTCCCTTTTTTTCTTACTCTACTATGAAATTCACTTTTGCTTATTTCTTTTTGTGGTTTATATCACCTTAATTCAGCAATTACATTTCTATCTGTTCCAAATTCACAAAGGAAACACTATACCGTTAATAAACTTACAAATGTTCTAATTGCACTTACTCAGCTTCTCATTTGTTGACATGCTTCACTTATTTTCCTTGTAAAGCTTTCCTCAGTTTTAAAGGACCAGGTTCTCCACACTGTTCCCTTCAAACTTGTCTACTTACAAGAATTGACTGATTTTACAATAAACTATCCATGACTTTTTGTATAATTTAATGTTTCTAGAAATTGAGATATATCTTATTTGTCTTATCTTCATCTGTAATGATATAGCAGATACACATTCTGGTTACCGAATTTAGAAACTTGCTTTAATTTCTCCTATTATTTAAAGCACAAAATAACATGTTTTTGAATATTTACTGAATAAATGAGTTCATTACAATCTCATAAATTAATTGTGGATATTTTAGAAAGTATCTTTCTACATTGACTTGAAACACAATTGCATACCACACTCAAAATATTAGCAGTGCCTCTGTCAGTTTCCAAATTTGCAGTGATTTAAGGTCATTTGAAATAACTAAGATTGACAAAATATTTCTCAGTGGGTAAGATTTTACACTGCTACCATTTTCTGACTGCTTTCTAAATATCAGCTACTGTGTTCAATTGCAAACACATCTGACCCCATGATTTGGCAAAGGAAATGTAGCACACATATAGATACTATGTCTACCTGTACATGTTGTACAGGTGAGGACTCTACAGTTACAAAAAGTATAGTGTTACCTTAGAAATTCAATAATTTTATCTGGCTCAGACCTCTAAGCTGCTAATTTGTATATATGATTGTTTTCTCACATATTGTATTTTAAGTGTAATTTTATTTTTCTTAACACAAAATAAATTGAAATATTATTTATGGTCATTCATTCAAGTACCATTCCTTGCCCTTTTCCTGATAAAAACATGATTCAGAACATTTAATAATGGTTATAATTAAACAATGATATTATTGCCCCTCTGTTTTATGAGACAATAATCCAATTCGTAAGTGGCTAAACCAGAAGGCCAAAGGCAGTGCAGTTTATCACAGCTGGGGAATCAGATTACCACTGAGGAAGGAGGGAGCTTCGACAGGCTTACTGTATGATGCATCTCTCAGAGGTAATGGTGTTTTATCCCACATTTATAATGCTTTATTGGCAACATTAAAAATAGAAAGGAAGAGTGCTACTTCTATTACATATGTCTGATAAAACCTGCCTGAATGATGAAGAAAATTAATTTCCTCAAATAGAGCATGTCACTGGGTATAAAGATTACGCAGGCTGTTCCTGTCCACTGTGTTTAACTCACTTAACGTCACTTAAGTTCAGTTTGAAAGATAAAGTTGTATACTTTCATTGTACTTGGTAATTGGGGCAAATACAAAAATAAAACCTTTGTGTTCATGCTTAATTTTATAAAACTGTGCCTGTATTCTTTTATTATCATTTGTTGTGGTTATATCTATGAATAAAAATATTACACTATCTGAATCATAATATACACACTTCCTACCCCCAAACAAAACAACTTAATAGTGCCTTCCAGGGCATATGTTATTGTTCTTCTTGTTCTTTGTAGTCCTGGGGAATGAACCAAAGGTCTCTTGCATGATAGGCTCCTACTATGCACTTTGCTACTATTATCAAATTTTAAAAATTCTTATACATTCATTTTTGAATTATAATGAGTGTAAAATTTGAAAGAATTGTTTAATTGTTATTACCAGCTACCAGAAAATACTTAATCTAGGTAGGCATAATTTTAACTTACTTTTTATCAGGTGAAAGATAAAAATTATCTTCTTGCAATATAACTGATATATTGAGCAACATGTGACTATCAAAATGCCCTCTTTTACCCCTAAGTTTTATTGATTTCTTCTTGTGCATACATCAGTTATTTTAGAATGACAATTACTTTTAGAATATACCAACCTTAATATAGAATCATACCTTGAAAAAGCAGCAAAAGCAAAATGCTGTTCTTAACTTTATCCCACCCTTCTAAGGAAACAGAGAACCTTCTCACTGAAGAATTCTCTGATTCTTCTCTCAAGACTTGAATTTGTGAAGTGTCCTTCATACATCAGAAGGATGAATCGTCTTTGCCACTGAAGGCACAAAATGCGAGACACTATGTAACTAGAGTCATTATATCACATCCGGTTTGTTCCATTACACTTCTTCCATTGCCACACATTCTTCAGTTGCTCCACTGGCTTTAAATTTTAGTTTCTGATCTCACATACACTTTATATTAAATATACTTAGATCTTGGTCTCTTTTGTGATTTTTTAATTTTTTTTAAAATTATAATATAATTAATATTTGTGATGGCTATTCTTGGTTGTTAAGTTGATTACATCTAGAATTATCAAAACCCAAGTCTTTGAGCTCACCTGTGAGGTTTTTTTTTTTTTAATTAAATCATTTGAAGTGGGAAGACCCACTTTTAATTCTGTTTTTCAGTTGAGAACAAATACCTTTAATGTGGGCCATATCTTCTGGTGGCAGTATATATAAAGGTCAGAGTATAAGAAGATATCTTGCTCTTTGCATGTTTAATCACACTCTCACTAGCAATTCCATTCCTTCTTTGGGATTCTGGCTTATACTGAAGACCAGCTAAGACTTGCAGGCTCATGGACTAAACAATTACTGGTTTCTTGGTCCTTCTATTGGTAGACAGCCATTTTTGGACTAGCTTGACCACAGCTTTTAAGCCATAATAATAAACCCCATATAAATGGTAATAAATGTATGTTTGTATATATGTGTATATATTTATGTATGTATATGTGTGTGTATTCATTTTATAAGCCCTGTTTCTCTAGAATACCCTAATACAATATAATTATATCATTTCCCCCATTTCATTTCCTCCCTCCAAGCCTTGTTCTCTTAAATTTATGCCCTTTTTTCTTTAATTGCACTCTCTCTCTCTCTCTCTCTCTCTCTCTCTCTCTCTCTCTCTCTCTGTGTGTGTGTGTGTGTGTGTGTGTGTGTGTGTGTGTGTGTGTGTGCATGTGTTTGTGTGTGTGTATTCCCACATATGAAAATATAGCCCTCTCAGCATAATGTTACTTGTATGTATGTTTTCAGATCTCATCATTTGATGGTAGATAACCAATCTGAGGGACTACTTCCTTGAAAAGACTACATCTCCTGCTCTCAGCATTCATTATTAGCCTGTGATTCTTTGTCTCGGTTGAGGCCTCATGAGCTTTCTCCCTGCCATGCTGTCACTGTGTCTATTGGTGTCATTGTTTTAAATGTTTCTATTATAACTGCTTCAGACATGGACATTGTGAATAAAAGAGAAAAGATCTTATGATTGTCTTATGCATCCAAGAGTCAGGAAATCACCTATGGCATCCAAATAAACTAGTATTTGCTTATAAATAAAATTTTATCGGAATGTATCCCAAGTCTTCTCCTTCTAATTCTCTGTGCCTGTGTTATGATTATAATTGCACCAAAAAACTGGTTCTAACAGAGACTGTATGGCCAGGCACCTCTATAATACTTCATGGCCCTATATAAAACCTTTATCTGTTGTTTTTCCCAGATATGACATGGACACTGCACACATGAAGTCACAGAGCATGTTGCTGCATGCAGAACCCATACAGGACCAAGCCAACCAAAATTCCAGCTTGGTTGAGAACATGTTCGGCTGTTGCAGTGAGTTTAAACTTATCTCCCAGCACCCACTTTGGGCAGCTCACAATTGGCTGTAACTCTATTTCCATATATATATATATATATATATATATATATATATATATTGCCCCAAACATATTACATCAAAATATATTATATAATCTATAAAATTCAAAAACAATATAAAAATGTATTCAAATACTATATGACCTAGTAGTTGTTCTCTTAATATTTTCTAAAGAGCTTAAAAGTTATCTTCAGACCCAAATTTAGAGCAGCTTAATTACTTACTTACTTACTTTATTAATTAATAGCCTAAAGGCAGAAACAAAATGATAAGTTGTTCTATGTCATACCAGAAAATATTATTCAATACCAACTCTGAAGTAACTAATAAAACACAGGGCACTGAAGAATTTGGTCATTCCCTTGAAATATAAAACCATGACAACTTTCAAAGTGTACCTCAAATCCCACCAATCTCAATCCCCTCAAGTGGAACTGAGATTTGCCTGTGAAGTCCTATAGCATTTACTGTTCTTAATTATGAAACTTGTTAAATGCTCCTAAGCATTAGTATAATTTGTGCATATGTTTAATATATTTACAGATTCATTAGCTCTTAGACAGTCATTGTCAGGAGTTATTAATCCAGTTATCCCCATTAGACACTACTACACAAGAACTTACTTTTTTAGATAATAGATACTTTAGAGTTCAGAGTGTTTTAGTACAGGAGTATAAGAAATTGTTTTAGAAAATATAATGCCTTTAGGCAAAAAAGTTTTTGCCTTTAGGCTATTAATTAATTAATTTAGTTCATCTAATTAAGCTGCCAAGCAGGGGAAGAAATTCAACAGTACTACCTATCTTTAGCACCTATGAAACGTAACAATGACCATCATGGGAAGACACACATGAAGGTAATATAAGTGGCACTCACATGTAATGGGCAAACAACGAATGTCTAATTGGATTTGGTCTTTAAACAGGTTGTAAATCATGCATGGTCTTAGAAACCTAGCCAACATCTAGAGTTTAATTTGCTTATTAAGTTTTTTCGCAAGGGAATCTACTACTGACACTTTGCTAGACCAGCGTAATTCCTCACTGCATTGTAATCAACAGCCTAATACTCACATATAAGGGTAGCTATCATCCCTCTTTAATGAAACCCCTCTTTACAGCAAGTGGAGACCATCACATAAAACCACAACTGGACACAGCACAGAGATCAACAGTCATGGGGAGCCCAGCCCTAACAGGTAAAACTGCATCACAACTATTGCATTTATAGATCAAAAGCCATCACAGAAGAGGGAGTGGAAAGACTGTAAGAGTCAAAACACCAGGAGGTTTTCTGTAAAAGTCTCCTAGAATTGGCTGCATGAACAGGACTTGAACAAATTCAGTATTAATGGACATATTAACAGAATGGCCTTATGCTCATCTAAAAACGAAGAAGGAGCAGAGCCTTCACATAACCCTCTACTGTGTGAACCCATACATGTAAATCACAAAATAAAATTGTATTAGTGTTGTACACTTGCTGCAAATGAGAACATTTATAGACACATTGTTGCTAAGCAAGGCCAATAGTTCATATGGTAACACATTTTTATATTGAATGGCCCTAAATTTTTAAATTAGTTATTAATACCATGTATATACTATCATGGTTATTCACATTCATCATGGTGCCATACAAACTCCCTGTGTTCTAGGACACTATTTCTCCGTCCTTCAGGAAAAGCAGCTTTTTAGTGTCTCTTAAAATTTTCATTTTTCAGGATAGCAAGAGAGTCCCATCATATGGCTTGTGGCTGTAGATCAGAAAAATACTTTCCCCTCACCTACTGCAGAGATCATGGCAGAACTTGTCTGTTAAAGAAAAAAAAAACAAACTGGCCAGAAAAAATGATCACAAGTATATTTAATCAAAGCTGCATTTGAAACATCAACCTTAATAAAAACATGGACTCAGGAGACGAATATGCTATAGGGCTAAGTCTGATGAAGTAAATGGAGAGTTTTGGAGAAGCATGGTTCACAGAGGAGTGTGATGTCATAGGAATCAATTGTGGGTGCAGTTCAGTAGGACGCTTTTCAGATTATTCACTGCATCTGCATATGATAGTCCTTCTTCCATCTTCAATATGGGTCAAGACACCTGCCATAGGAAGCCAATGGTGTGAGAGAGGAAACAGTGACCTTTGCAGCTCTTACAACTTGCTCTGGATGAAAGTAGCTCTGTTTCCACAACCAAGCTAACAGGAGAAAAGGGAGATAAAGAAAGAAGTGTAAATGAAGATCAGAGTCAACTTCCTGCTGCCTAGGCCTTTTACATCTATTCCAGGTCAACGTGTGGAGCAGCCAAGGCACAGCGTGTACTAAAACACTCTGGGAGAAAAAAGTTAGTGAATTTTTCTTTGTTCTGACTTCTTTACACTCATAAATGTATGTACATTATGCGCTTTTTAAGGTTTCATAGTTCACTTCCATTGTGGCTAATGGTGTAATGGGTAACTTTGCCTACTAATCCATTGGAGGTCATGGTTGGATTCAAATACTGTCAAATATAAATACAATGCTATATTTTTTATGTTCATCATTTTGTGTGTATATAATTTTTACATGTGTTAATTTGAGTAATTTATTACTTTTGTATGTGTATGTATATATGTGGGACCAGTAAGAGGACCCATGATCAGCACAGGCTATTTCTCCTGTAGTTTTTTGATTAAGGGTGGTAGCCCTGTTAAATTTCTCTTTTCCGTGTTAACATGAACATTTATTTATATTGCCATCACTCCAGTTTTGTTTATGTAACCATTTCTAGAAAAAAAAAAAAAAGACTTCATGGCAGATTTCCTGGTCATCTTGCTCTTGCAATCTCCCTGCTCCCTCTTCTGTGGTGTTCTCTAATTCATGGATTCAGGAGATATGATGTGCGTGTGCCTGTAGGGCTCATGACCTGTTTATCTCTGAGTTGTATTCAGCTGTGGTTTTCTGTGATGCCATGGCTAACCGTCATTGCTAAACCAGCATAACTTCTTACTCCATTCTAGATCTTAACTTATAATTGCTGATAAGTGTAGCTACCACCTGTTATCAAACTTTTAATTTGAAAACTATTCAACATATAGCTTTTCAAATCTGGTTTTGTATTCCTGTGGAACTCCAGTTTGACCTAGAATTCCTCATTTCTCTAATACTGTCATCCACAGTTGCACAATTTCACACTTCATATTTATGTCTATGATCTACACTGGAAACATGTGCTGCAGCTCAACAGGTTTTGTCTTCAAAAATTCTTCTCCTTTTCTTCTTGAGTGTCCTACTCTTGTAACACTGTTTACTAAGCAGACTGTCTTTCCTCTTTGAGATGCTTTTGGTAATCCATCCATGATCCACTGCATCTAGTCATCTGTTACTGAGATGTATTCTTTTTTTTATAGTTTTATTCATTTTATTTATATATGACAAAATACATTTTTATTTCTAAAATAGTGGGTTTTGCAACTAGTTTCATGCAGAAACAAGGTTTGCTCTGCTGTTAATATCACTCTGTATAAATAAAATGCTGATTGGCCAGTAGCCAGGCAGGAAGTATAGGCGGGACATGCAGAGAAGAGAATTCTGGGAACGGGAAGGCTGAGTCAGGAGACGCTGCCAACTGCTGCCATGAGTACCATATTGTAAGATACTGGAAAGACACAAGACATGTGTCAAGGTATAGATTTATAGAAATGGGTTAATTTAGGATGTAAGAACTAAATAGTTAGAAGCCTGCCACAGCCATATAGTTTATAAGTAATATAAGTCTCTGTATGTTTACTTGGGGGTCGCCAGTGAGAGATTTGTCCTGACTGCCGGCAGGCTGGGACACAGGAAAACTCCAGCTACACTGCTCAATACTACCAATAAAATCAATATAGCACAGTAGCTGCTCAATTTTAGATACAAAGAATAAATAACCTAAATACAAAACACTAAAATAATAGAAATATGTATGTGATCATTCTTCACAGGCATCCAAACTTCACAAATATAAACCACAGTATGCCTAACTGTTGTGCACCCAGAACACGTTGCAGTCACTCAAACTGATCAATTATCTGTGTATTTTACCTCCTCATTAGCTCATGAAATATTCTGTATTCAGACCCACCATTCATACAGTTCAAATATAACCAAAAATAAAATTCTCACACCTATCCTTGTACATTTAAAATCAAGAATCCTGAGCTTGGTAGTAAGAGTATGAACACATGAACTGTGAACCAATGGCTGAGGAACCCCCATGGAACTGGACCAGTACCTTTGGATAAGTGAGACAGTTGATTAGCTTGAACTGTTTGGGAGGCCCCCAGGCAGTGAAGCTGGGACCTGTCCTTGGTGCATGGGCTGGCTTTTTGGAGTCTGGGGTCTATGTTGGGACACTTTGCTCAGTCTTGGTGTAGGGAGGAGGGGAATGAGATGTATTCTTACCTGGTAAAATGCTTCTTTTTCTAACAGTAAAGTGAGTCAATGCTTCAGCATGTTTTATTGCTCTTAAAAATTCTATTGGATATTCTGTAGAAATTAAAGAGATAATTTATCAATATTTCTAGAATAACTTGCTAAATTTTAATTTAAATTTTGTTGAATCTACAGTAATTAGTCATGTGAATATAATTGAATCTTTCAAATCAAAATCATGGGATAGTCTCCCATTGTTTTGGTATCTTTCTAATTCTTTACAGTCAGTATTTTTTCTCATATAAATTTTGTATATATTTTATCACCTTTATACTTTTTATATTTTTGATACTTATGTAAATGATATTATGTTATTAACTTCAAAATTCACTTTTTTATAGCAAAGCAATTGGCTTTTATGTAAGAACTCTGTGTTGGTCAATTTAGATATTGTCACTTACTGCTTTTTGAATATGTATATTGTTATATAAACAAATATGCCCTATGTAAACAAAGATCATGTTTTTCTTTTGGTCTCATCATATATTCTTTTCTTTTCTTAGCATGCTGTTTTAGCTTGATTTTCTATATAGGATTCTTAGGCATGCTTTTCCTGATGCAAGAACGGAACATTAGGCCATGTCTCCCTTCTGTTAAAGATTTTAATTCAAGACTGAATCAAGCTTTAATACATTCAGGGAATAATTCACTTATAGAATTCACTTGTAGAAAGTACTACAGGGATTTATTTTAGTTCATCAATTATTTAATCACCTAATAAATACAGGTATTGGTAACCTGTCCTAGGGAAATTGACAAAATAATATTGTCAGAACAGCTTATGTAGATAAAGTTCTATATTTAAATGCTAACAGAACTATCTTTAAACATTTGGTTTAAGATTTAAACATTTGGTCATATTTTGATGGAAAAGCTGATAGTATATTTTCAGTTTGAGAGGAAAAACATGTTTGTGAAATAAATGGCTAGGCATATTGTTTTTCTGTTGTATTTTAACAGATTATCAATCAGTGGCATAAAAACAAACAAAAATATATTATGTTGTAGGTTTTTCTCTAGGTAATAGTCTCAACTGTATAAATCCATAAAGATCATAAGACTGAATTTCTTTTTTTAAGGTTTATATTCTATTTAGCGTGTTTGTGTTTATGAGCGTGTGTGTGTGTGTGTGTGTGTGTGTGTGTGTGTGTGTGTATGCATGAGTTTGTGTGTGATGGTGTGTATACTGATGACTACAGAGGATAGAAAAATGTAATGTTTCTTCTGAAGCTGAAATTACATGTGGTTGTGAGCCATATTACCTTAGTGCAAGGAACTGAACTAATATCCTATGTAAGGAAGGAAGTATTCACTCCCCCCATGGAAATGTACTTTAGTTGGTTTTTAATATATCCTGACCAGTTTCTCCTCCCTGCATTCCTTCCAGCTTCCCTTCACCTCCCTCATCCCCCTCTGTTTCCCTTCAGGAAAGAGCAGGACTCCCAGGGATATCCACTAAATGCCTCATAACAAGATAAAAAATTACTAGGCAAAAACTTCATATCAAGGCTGGTTGAGGCAACCCAGTAGGAGTTGTTTATAATATACCTGTGGGATGAATTTATTCTTACACTTTGGAAATATAAAATAGTTTGTAGATTTTTCAAAATCTACAAATTAAAGTTTTTTTAAACCTAGAATAAGATTTCTCAAATTAAAAAATCTGAAATAGCTATTATTTTATGAATATTATCTCTGTACTGAGTGATTAGAATTGCTGTGGAGAAGGGGAAATGGTCCAAGTGTCTAGGACATGCAGGGCCTCCTGCATATCTTGAGTTCCCATTTTATTTCTATGACCTTTTCTATCACCTTAGGATCTTATCATTGACCTTATTTTATAATACAAAGGGTCTTGGGGCTGAAGAGATGGATTGAAAGTCATGAGCATCTCCCATTCCCAGCATCCACATGGTAGTTAATAACCATCTGTCACTCCAGTTCCAAGGGTCTGATGTTGTCATCTGTCTTTCAAGGGAACTAGGCATGCATGGAGTGCATATGTATAAATGCAAGCAAAACACTCATACACATAAAGTAAAATAAACATACATCAAAAAAAAATGTCCTGTAGATTTCTATTGGTATAATCTGTGTTCTCTGCTGTTATAGCAACTTTTCTTCCTCATAATACCTTTTTATTTTTTCCAATAACTTTATACAAGGCTTAATATATAGTAGTAAGCACTCATACACTGCTTATTTGAATTGAATTAGAAAACATAGACCCAGGGCAATGTTTCCTTTTGCTTAGGTTTTAATTAGTTCCCCCAGAATCTATTAGTCCAGTTTATATCAGCATTTCGGTGTGTTTTTGTTTGCTTATTTTAAAATAGTAAATGGAAAAGGTTTAAGGGACTTGCTTCACTTTCATCTAGCTGGCATGCTCTCTGGTTAAGTAGTCAGCATCCTTACTGGTTAGCTACATCTTCACTAGTTAGTGCTTGAGGTAATGCTTTGGAATACAAAGGCGTTGGTTTGATTCCAGGCTTTATCTTGGCAGGTATTTTAACAAACTAAAGAACAGAATCAATAAAATCAAATGTATATGTATTAAAATTGCCCTTTACTTTTAAGGTGGAAAGTAAACTTGTTTTAATCAATTAAATCCAAGCATTTTTTCAAACAAGAATGCAAATATAATAGGAAACATAGAAGTGTAGTGATCATTCTTTTCAATCAATTTCCACAAAAATTGCCGTGCAGAAAAATTACATAAGCATGGCCAGAGAAATACAGGTCTAACAGTATGATATATATGTTTTATTTTTCATTCAACAAAAAATAGAGGAAGTTTATCACTCCAGTTCTGCTTGGACAGGTCTTCTCTTCCCCTAGTGGCATTGATTATGTTTTTGGTTCTTGGCTGTACTCACACTGCTGTTTTGACAACCTACATGAGGACAGTGCCTCCACACACAGTGCCTTAAAGACCTTTGCTCTCTGTATTCATTCTTCTTTGACTTGCAAGACAAATTGTTCTCTCTGAATTGATTCAGAATTACTCAGCTATACAGAAGTAAGTTTTACTACAACTACATTTTCTTCTGTTGTCTCCTCTGTTGAAAACAGATTATTCCATATAATACATTCTGATTATGGTTTTACCTTTCCTGTCTCCTCTAAGATCCCCCCAACTTCCCTCCCATCTAAATCCTCATCCTTACTGGAAAGAACATGCAAAAGCTTCCATAAGCAATTCAGACACGTTGGTATTCTTGAGCTCCACTAATTTCTAATGATAAAATATGACTAATCTGCCGCAGGCTATGCCTTGGTCATGTTGGTTTAACCTAATGTTTCTATGTTGTTTTCCCTGTTTCCTGCTTTTCAATACGCAATTCCATATTTGAAGTCGCTCGTCAAGATTACTTATTGCTTTATTGTTTTGGAATTGGTTTAAAATGTTCAGGGGCTTCTAAAACTTCAGAGTTGGCCTCTCTCATATACCACCATGACACTTCACTTTGGTATTTATGCCATTCTATTCTCAATCTATAGAGACAATAATATTATATTTGAGTTGTTATGGATTCTTTCTTATTCTTTGATGTATGAGAATACTGCCAGTGGTCTCTTTTAAAGAAAGTAGTTTTTTTAAACACCTTTTTTTGCTTTTGTTTTACTTTCTCTGATTTTGAGGATTTATTTTCTTATAGTTTTTTTTTATTTTATGAATAAAACTATAAAGATAAAGAAACCTCTAGCTGTTCAGGAAGTTGCATTCTAGACATTTAGAATCTGCATTACAACATGAAGTCCAATGACACAAGGACTGGGTTTACAAAGGGTTTGTAATTACATGTCAAAGAAATGAGTTCTATTAAATTCCTTTATCAATAAACTAGAACAGGAAGAACCAAATTATCAGTTTTCCAAATGGCATTGTTTTTCTACATCAGAAGATAGTTAAGACTTCAAAGAAAACTGAAATTCTTCTGTCTGTATAATGTTTATCAAATCTTCTTTCTCCATGGGCTTTCAGATACATGTGGATAATAGGAAAATTTCCAATGAATGCTGTGCACTATATCAGTGATGAGACTACATTCCTTTTGGGGAAATTGCAGCCTAAAAGTAAAATTCAGTCTCTATATTGAATGTAAGCAAAGAAGTAAATTATCCATCCCTACTGCTTTTCCTTCCTTTTTTTCCCTGAAATAATCCATTACTCATAAAATATCACACAAAACTGGAAAAGTGAAGGACTAAAAGCCAGGAGAGGAAAAGAAAGGGATCCATCTACACACCGTGAACATAAAGAAAAACAAAATTATGTAAGCTGAAGCACTTTATATCAAACTGTTCCAAGATACCAAAAGCTGGCTGAAGAATTCCCCACCTTGCAGGACCTGGGATTCCTAGACGCATGAAGATTGATGACATCAGTTCACTGCCTTGGAGCAATCCATGTCCTCTCAAATGTTGTATGTCTCAATTAACACACACATGTCCAAAGATTCAAAGCTCTCATCCTGATACAAAAGTGAGCATTCAAAGGTTGTCTCCCTGAGTCCAGGTACCACATTCAGGATAATTAATTCAAGCTTCAATTTTGAGCTCTACTAATTGGCATGTTGATTTTATAATTGCATTATTTATTTTTCTCAAAAACTCAGTTGCTTAGCATGTAGGCAACTAAGATGTTTCCATTTTACATTTTGAATGCTACCAAAACTCAGTTTTTCTTCTTAAGGTGTTCAGAATTGATACATAGAACTGAATACTTTAAAAGTAGCAAACTGGTAGGTGTAACTTGAACAGACATTTAAAAATCTGGGAATTCCTACTGTTGTTTATATAATATTGTAAGTAAATTAAAAGAAGGTAATCATAATAGTTATCTCCCACTCTGCTCCTCTATGTGGGAAAATACAATATTATGAACCATTTACTAGAAAAGCAAATCCTAAATAGTTATTGCCTACTCACTGCCAAGTAAATATGGCTATATCCTTAGGGCCAAGTTGGCATCTGACCCAATCAGACCAAAGTATAAGCAAACCAGTGACAATCAGCATTACATCAAAAAACTGGCTTGTAGAAAAGAGAAGAGTTAGGAGCAGCAAATTCTCCCCTGGAATTCAGCTGGTAACATGCTCATAGGTTCATCCAACTGCTAGTGAGGACAGAATGGAATAAGATTCAAAGAACAAGAGAAAGAAAGAAATGGTGAATCTCAGTAATGAAACAGAAACATACACTAAATTAAAAATCAAAGAGTCCTATAATTGCCTTGTCTCAGGCTTCCTTGGATCTGAACCCTCTATCAAGCCATAAACTATATTCAAAATTAAGTGAGACACTGTTCTCAAGACATCTATAATTTCTAATATTCTTTTACTTATGTGCTACCTTATGATAAGCTAATTATTATAGATAATGAACCGAGTCTCTAATTTATCTTTACTAAAGAAAAGACTACATGTTCATTGAGTGCTTACCCATGTGTGTACACACACACACACACACACACACACACACACGAAAATAGAAAATTGAGAGGGGAAAACATTTTTTGCATATGATACCAATCAAAGTATCAGTATAACATGGACACATGTCTATTGTTGAATTAGTAGGTATAATACTTCTTAATTTCTGCCTATTTTAATATTTATACCACGAATAGGGAGATATTGAACAAAGTTAATAATTTTTACATTAGCACAGCATATTGTTTGGAACATTCTATTCTTGTGAGGCTAATCAAAAAGTATTATTAGGAAGGAGCAGAAGAGTGGAGATAATTAGTTGAGGATTTTGTTTAATAGATATTTATTTCATTTATATCTGTTACATGTGGGTAATTTATTGGATGCTGTGGATGGTAATAGAAAATATGGACAAGTTGGATATAAGAAGAGATGTATATTTAACAAGCAAAAGAGACTAAACTTTAATGAAAAGACAAGGAGTGACTAATTTTATTGGAAGCTCATGCAATTCTGTTAATAGAGTCTGGTGTTGTATATGTAAAGTGTATAAAACTAAGTGGGAATTTCCAATAACTCACTGAGGTGCCAGAGCTTCAGATCTGTGAAAGGTGCCATTGCTTTGTGCAACTGTGCTGAAGTAAACATTAAATAAACTTTTGAGGCTGGAACTGAAGCATGTTTTATGATGAGCTTACGGTTTGTTTCAAATTATAATGTCTAAGGGATACTGTGTCTTTCTCAGAAATATTTCTTACTTTTCCAACATGTATTTAATAATGTTCTGTCCTTTGATATTGAGGTGAGACAATATTATCTCTACTACCTTGATTTGAGACAAGAATACTGGGTAAAAATTTCAGATAATATAATTATACCTACTCTAATGAGTTAAGTCATTAATATTTAAATTTTAAAACTGATTTCAGCATCATTACATAATATTTACTAAGTAATACTGGTTTTTACTGATGTTTTTCAACACATTTATATTTTGTCGACAAAATTATGGACATTTCTTATTGAATTATTAATATACCATATATTACATCTTGATATATACAATCTTCTTCATCTTTATGACAATCCATATATAAACTAGTGAGTTTTATTTATGATAAAAATAAATCGTGAAAGGCAGATAAGTTGATAATTCTGGAGATGGAATTCAAAGCCAAGGATGACTTATATTACTTTAGAAATTTTATAATTTACTCATGTCATGGCTTAGATGAATGATGATTTTAAACTGTTCAATATTATAATATTTATGTGAGCAAATGTATAATTTCCTAATATATGACTTTGACTTTAGCAATTCTACTTATAAAGCTCAGAAGGAAGTAATTTTGCAACATTAAGAAAATTCATATCATTATTTTAACCAATAAAATGAGGCAAATGGTATTATAAGAAGCAACATTCCTGTAAAATTCACAGTTATGCAGATACTCCATATTGCACTAATTGCTGATGCAAAGAATGAGACACAGGACACATGTTGTAGTTTGAAGATAATGTGTCCCCTATATGGCCATGCCCATATAATTGAATACTTTATTCTTATCCAGTAGTACTATTTATGAAAGGTTGTTGAAACTTTAAGGGGTGGAGCCTCATTGCAGGAAGATGTTCACAGAGGATAGGCCCTAGGGTTGGATAGTGTAGCCCCACTTCCTACCATTATTGTGCTTCTTGTCTGCATTCCTATGACTATTCAGCTCATACCACACAGCTGTGCCTACTTCAAAGTGATGGATCATATCCCTTCAAGCCCTTAGGCAAATTCAACCCCTTTCTCCCTGAAGTAGCTTTGATTCATGTAATGGCAACAGGACAAGAAAAAAAAAGTTAATTAATACAAAGTTTTTGTGTTACTGTACTCCTACTAAGGAGTAGGACTATTGCTGTAACATAGCTGATTAGGTGATTGTTGAGCATTTGGAACCAGGTTGCAGAGGGAATGTGGAAGTCCTTCTAACTTTGAGCTGGACATTCTGGTCAAAGTTTAGAAGATCAGAATGCTGTGAGAAAAGAGGATATTGAAGGCCTTGCTAATGGGATTTTAGCCATGAACAAGGACTCTGTTAATAACTAGACTAGAGAGAATTATATATTAACATTATTCTGGCAAAGAATGTGGCAACTTTAACACTTGTTTTAAGGAATTTAGTGAAGCTGAATTCAACAGTAATGGGGTAATTTCTTTGGATAAGGGAGTTTCAAATCAAGATGGCATTCAGACTGTGTCATGGTTGCTGCTCGTTGCTCTTTTCCAAGCCTGTAGTGGGAGAGAGCAATAAATGAAGCATATGGATATGAAAATATCCTTTAATGGGGAAAGAAGCATGAAGGAGTTAAGTTGTATATAAATTAGGTACAGAAGCAGCTATAATTGATTCCTTTAAAGAGCAAACAAGTGTTCCCTACCAAGTAATAGGAAAGGTCCCTGAAGCAAGATTCTACTCATCCATGACTATAACTGTAAAACTGCAAACTCATTTGAAAAGAGAAATCCTGACCTAAAAATACAATTGAGGAGGTCTTCTGCTTGAAAAGAACTGTTTGGGAAAGTGCTCTCTCAGATTCATCCACCAAAGCACACAGAGGCCACTGAAGCTTTTTTTCAGAAGAGGCAGACTACATCTTGTGTTGGAAGCATAACTGAGCAATATCATCTAAATAGTAATGATTTTTCAGTCATTCAAGATGAGAAAGTACTAGATTATTGGGATCTTGGGCCAAGGATCTAGAGAATTAATGAGGACAGGCAATGTTTGGCCCTAAAAGGTAACAATTTGTAGCTGTGAAAGCAAAGTAACATAGATAAAGGATGCTAGAAATGATGAACCCATGGATCATCTGCTGAGGAAAACTGAGGGCATGGTGAAATAATGTACAAGACAGAAAGAATCCTTGTGTTCTGCAGACTGCAGAGCTGTGAGTGTGTGGCTATCAAAGGTTTTGGAGCCTGGATAATTCTATTAACAGCTCCAAATGCTTAACATGAAACAGAATTCAGTATTTGACCTACGAGACTTCAGTCTTTGTTTAGTTCAATATTTTCATGTGATGCCCCTTTTTCTCCCTTTTAAAATGAGAATATTTACTTTTTGTCATTGTATGCAATCAGTATGTATTTTTTTTTATTTTAGACATTACTGTGGTATGCAGTTAAAGACTTCTTTGAGTTTCTGAAGAGAATTTCAACTTTTAACCAATATTAGAACCAGTAAAGACAATGAGGACTTTGGGTGTTGAAATGCTTATATTCTTTATTATGAGACATACATAGGTAACTAGGGAACCAGTAACAGATTGTGCTTTGAACGTAAATTATTCTTTCTGTGTTCATTCACTTGGATACTTTGTCCCCAGATGGTGGAACTGTTTTGGAAAGTTGTGGAACTTTAAAGGAGTGAAGGCTTGCTGAGAGAAGAAAGTCATGGAGGAACAGTCTTGAGGTTTTATAGAGCAGACCAACTTCCTGTTCTTACTCTGCATCCTAGCTGCAGGGGCAATGGAAACAGGCACTTCACACTCCTGCAAGCTTGCATTCCCGACCATGTTGGTGTGTAGCCCATAAACTGCAAGGCACTCTATGAAGAGAATCATTGACAGGTATTTGATCACAGAAACAATAACACAACTAACATACTGTTACATTTCCAGGTCTCTTAATGATATCAGTTTACATAATTAATTGTCATGACATCTCTGCTGAAAGTCAACTAAACACAATAGCTGTTTTTTTATATAGAGCACATATTAAGTAATGTTGGTGCAATATTTTTATCCAAAAGGAGATACTTAATTATCTTCTATTTTCCTTTATTATCTATTCCTTCATATTTTGTATGCAGTAGGTGGTCCATGCAACTTAGGTTTTAATTAGAAAATAAGTTTCTATGGAAAGATTCTCTAGTTACAAATTGTGTTGTGTAACTCAGGAGGATAAAAAACAGTTTAAAAATTAACAGCCTACTACAGGATTCTAATTTTAACATATAACATCTTAATTTTTAAGTAAATAATTAGCATTCTGGTAGCAGCACTAAATGATGGGTTTTCATTTCAAAACTATCACTAGAGAAGATAATATTTTGGTATAACATGGTAATAACACTCAGATGAAAGATCGGTACCCAAAGAGTGAAGATGACAAAGCATGCTTTCTGGTTCTCCTCTATTCCAAATAGAATAACTGAAGGGGCAAAATCTTCAACACAAGATCTGTGAAGTATTGGATTATACTACCCTCAACATTCTATTACCACATTTATTTTACATTTTTCTCTGATTTTGAAAATGGTGGACAGGAGAAAAGAATTTCCTGAATTATATGTCAAATCATGTCAAAGAGATTAATTGATCAATATGACTTATATTGCCCAAACTGTTGCAATCCATGTCCCAAAAATGTATAGTCCAATTATGAGGCTCATGGCAGGCTTCTAGGATAAGCTATTAAGCACCTCCACATTTCTTGCTCTATGTCCACTGATTGTCAAGGTTCTGCTTCTCATTTGTTTCATCATCCTTTTCCAGTTGTCTGCTTTTCTTGCTTTCTAGATTTAGAGTTAATCCTGGTGTGCTCAATCATCTTCTTGGATTCCAGGCATTAAAATGGAGATCTTACATCTGTCTAGCAAATGTGCTGTGTACTGTTTTTCATGAGTGACTCTGCTGTCAGAACACAACCAACAAAATTGTTGCAGATGTGGATGAAAGTAGAGGATGCTTGTGGGAAAATGGCTTTCTTACTCTGCATAGTTTTTAAGGTAGTTTTTTTTTTCTTTTTTTTATAGTTCCAAACAAGGTTGTCATCCAGAATTATATTCAAATAAAACCATAATCATTACATAAATTTTTGTATTATTAAGAATCTTCATCTGATCATCTTAAAGAGAGTCTTTAGAGTTTAGAAGTTCTTAGACACAAATGTTATTTTTTTAAAGTAATCCCTTGTAAGCATCAATTTAGTACAAAACATAATTCCAAACCTCTGGCCAGAGAAGAACCAGAGACTTTGCCAGCAGCATTTAGGGGATGATGTCTGTGCACACAAGTTAGAGATTTTAATATTATAGTCTTAAATAAAGGGGATTTTTGTTTTGACTGAGTGTTTGTTTTTTTTTTTTTTTTTTTTCTGGACAATTACCAAGTGCATTAGCAAAGAGAGAGGATGTAGGCCTAAGGCTGTTGTCTTTTACAGATGAAGTAACTCTTGTCAGAATTACTGCAGAACTCAGTTGTTCATTTTCTAAATGGTGTTAGCTGTGTGGGGCAGATAGCATCTGGGATCTGACACTTGCCCAGATCGGAATGTAAATTTTTTTTTTTTTTTTTTTTTTTTTTTGGTTTTTCGAGACAGGATTTCTCTGTAGTTTTGCGCCTTTCCTGGAACTCACTTTGTAGTCCAGGCTGGCCTCGAACTCACAGAGATCCTCCTGCCTCTGCCTCCCGAGTGCTGGGATTAAAGGCGTGCGCCACCACTGCCCAGCAGTATTGACTTTGGTCTTTAAGCATGACTGCGGCTTCATTTCATGCTTCACTGTGTCACCTTTCTGTGGTAATATTGTGGTCCTCAAAATAAATATTGTGCACCCTAGTAAACTTATCTGGGTTCAGAGAACATAACGGACACTACACAGACAAAGAGGCCAGAAAATGGTGGCACTCATACCTTTAATCCTAGCATTCCAGAGGCAGAGAACAGAACGGCCATAATATTAAACATAGAGGTTAGGCAGTGGTAGCATATGCCTTTAATCCTAGCATTCCAGAGGCAGAGATCTGCCTGGATCTTTGTGAGTTCAAAGCCACACTGGAAACAGCCAGGCATGATGACTCATGCCTTTAATCTCGGGAAGTGATGGCAGGAAGCAGAAAAGTATTTAAGGCATGAGGATGAGAAACTAGAGCTGGTTAAGGTTTTAGACTTTTGAGCAGCAGTTCAGCTGAGATTCATTCTGAATGTGGACTCAGAGGCTTCCAGTGTTCACACCTCGCTCCAGATTTGTTTTTATTAATAAGACCTTCTAACAATTCGTGTTGCACCTTTCCACACAAAACACATTTCTACGTGATGCTGGAAGTGTTGCTGAGGAAGCTTAGTAGGTCAAGTGTGGTGAACTCTGAACATATTTTCAGAGGCTAATGCTAGTAGTCAATTAATTGTTTGGTTGTTCCTTGTTAGACTAGTGATTTTCAAGACATTTCCACCTATGAATTCTATAGGAAGGCTACAAAACTGGGTATATAAAAACAAAACAGGCTACATATTAAAATCTGATATTACAGCATTTATATTAAAATAAATAACGTAAATGAAATTTAATTTAGTAAATTATTCATATGTATAAATAGATATAAATTTGTTATCTCAAAAGATACTTAATCTAAGGATAATTTAGAAAAAATGTGCAGTTATTTAATAATACAGGGGCAAGTAGATGAGATGATTAATTATAGAGAAAATTTCATTTGCATCACAGTTGAAGCGTTTATACTCCATGGTTGCATTGAATTGAAAGAAAGAGAAAGAGAGAGAGAGAGAGAGAGAGAGAGAGAGAGAGAGAGAGAGAGAGAAGAAAGGAAAAGAAAGAAAGAAAGAAAGAAAGAAAGAAAGAAAGAAAGATGAGATGAGATATGTCTCTGATGAAGATAGAAAGACACACTAACCTATGGGCATAAAGAATCAGTTCAATAATATGTCTATTTAACATAATAATAGAAATAGCCTCTGTCCTTGAATCTATGACATGTCTGAACAAATAAATTTAGACCAATAAAAGTGCCCAGTATGAGTTTCATCTTTTGGATAAGGCTTTAAATCCAATCATGAAATGGTAGCTCCTATAATGACATTTATTCAGGGATCAAACCAATATGCATAAGTTGCCAGGCTGATCATTACCAAAACTCACATTGATCACAGATGAATAAGACTGACGATTACTTTCTCCTCCAGTAACTTGCTCAGAATCTTCCAGCTAACCAGTAGGGATGAAGCTTCTATGTAAGTATAATCTTTATTACTCCAAGTTCTATGACTCAAACACGTGGTATATTCAGAAATATGATCTTACTTTCAAGTTCTGGAAGGTATCCAAGAGATCTGGAGATAGCTTGTAATGATTTTTGCATCTATGAGAGCTTACTAGAGAAGAAATCTATTTCTAGTACTGTTTTGTTGTTGTTGTTGTTGTTAGCCTGTGGTGTATAGTATAGGCATTATTACTTAATTATGAAATAATTCCACTGCAATGTTTTATGTATATGTACATCATATGTATTTTATGAAGCCTTTATATTAAGTCTACACTTGAAATTTTTGAAAGGTCTTTAGTTTTAATTACCCCTCCTGTATTTCCTCCTCTAACTTTCCATCTTTCACCCTACTTAATATTTTACATTCTATTATTTCCCTTTTAACCTTTATAACACTACTTTCTATTTACCTTAATTCTAGAAATAACCCCTTAAACAACTCCTTAGTAATATTCGAACCTCTGTGCCTATTCCGAAAAAATAAATGTCTATAACTGAATATCTGGGTATTCAAATCAAACAGCCACAAATGAGAGAAAACATATGATTGTTCTCTTCTTTCTCAGTCTGGATTATCTTACACAGAATGATTGTTTACAGATTTACATGAAAATTTCAAAATTGTTATTTTTAACAGCTGATTAATATTCCAAATTATTTGGAGATTCAATGCAATCTCTATCAACTATCTAAAGTATTTCATCAGGTGAGTTGAAAAATAATCTTAAATATCATATGGAAACATAAAAGACCCAAGATAATCAGTGCAATTCTGAGCAAGAAAATATCTCCTAAAGATAACATCATGTTTGATTTCAAATTGTTATACAAAGATGTTAAAAAGCATGAGATTGCATAAAAAGATACAGGATCAATGTAATAAAATTGAAGGAGCAGATACAAACCAATACATCTATGGGTACCTTGATTTTTCACAAAGAAGCTAACAGTGGACATTGGAGAAAAGATAACATCTTTAACAAATGATTAAAATCAAATTGGATAATTACATGCAGAAGAATTAAGCTTGGTACATATCTTATCCTGTACAAAACTCAACTCTAAAGTGAACAAGGACCTCAGCATAAGACCTGATACACTGAATTTAACAGAATAAAAAATAGTGAACACATTGGCATGTTCAAGGTCTTTCTGGATATGATTACAGTATGATAGAAATTAAGAGCAACAATTAGTGGGACATCTTAAAACTAAAATGTTTTTGCATACCAAAAACAAAATCACCATTTGAGTGAAGAGGCAGCCTACTAAATGAGAAAATATCTTTAGCAATTATATAATGACAGAGAATTCATACCTAGAATATAAAGAACTAAAAGAATGAAACATCAAAAATCAAATAATTTAATTAAAAAAACAGGGCATGGAACTACAGGGAGTTCCCAAAGACTAAATATGAATGGTTAAAGAAAATAACATACTTAGGAGCTATTAGTATGTCAACTTTTAATTTATTTTTAATGTTTTAATTTGTGAAATTTAAATATAGTTATCCAATTATATAATTCCCCTTTCCTCTCTCCAACCTTTCTCATATAATCTCATTGTTTTTTTCAAATCTTGAGTTTTCTGTCTTTAATTGTTGCTACATATATATGTATGTATAATTCCAAATATATAATTTAAATCTGATCAGGTTATGTTATTTATGTATATATGGTTCCAGAAATAAACATCTGTTTCCACAGATACTTGCTCAGCCATATTTACTGCTGTTCTATTCACAATATACAGGAAATGGAAACAATCTAAATGTCCTTCAACTGACAAATGAATAATAAAAATGTGGAATGCACACACTACGGAATATTATTCGGCTATAAAGAAATGAAGCCATGACCTTTGCGGGTAAATGGGTAGAGCTAGAAAAAAAAAGATTGAGTTGGGTAACAATGCTGACAGAAAAATATTGCATGCTTTTGTACATCTGAGATTCACGGCAAACATTAAAGCCTGAAAGTAGAAATTGAAAACTACATTGAATCTGAAATTAGTAATTCATATGAAAAGAATATTAATCTTGTTTTGACGTTTGTCAAGTAAGATTGAGCATAAAAGCATTGCAAGGTCTCTTTATCATATAGATACTTTTAATTGACCATGTGACCTTAGTACAAGATTCATTGTAGCTAGAGTTTTCCTGCCTTGCCCACAGTCAGGACAAATCTCTGTCACCCGCCAGTTCCACAGCCGCTCAGACCCAACCAAGTAAACACAGAGACTTATATTGCTTACAAACTGTATGGCCATGGCAGGCTTCTTGCTAACTGTTCTTATAGCTTAAATTAATCCATTTCCATAAGTCTATACCTTGCCACGTGGCTCGTGGCTTACCGGCATCTTCACATGCTTCTTGTCATGGCAGCTGGCAGTGTCTCCTCCCACCTTCCTGTTCTCTCAATTCTCCTCTCTGTTAGTCCCGTCTATACTTTCTGCCTGGCCACTGGCCAATCAGTGTTTTATTTATTGACCAGTCAGAGCATTTGACATACAGACCATCCCACAGAAATTCATCATGAATAATACTAAGTCAAATAAGTGTCAACTTTTCCCTCTTTTAAAAATGTTTTCAACATTGGAATTGTTTCTTCAGTCAGAACTAGTTTTCTCACATGTGTCCTGATGACTTATTATCACCAGATTGGTTATAGTACAGTGTATTTGAAATGGGGATGTATCAGAAAAGAGTCCAAGTTTTTCAAAGTTCATGTGTTGGAATCATAACTTCCCTTGTGGCTTAACTGGACTTTAGCTATTAGTGAGGTACTTTAAGTAAAACATCACCATGAAGTTCTGATCTGATAGCACTGGTGTCAGAGTAGAGGATTTCTTCCTCTTTATGCACAAAAGAGATCAAAGCTAGGTAAAGATGGAGAATTCCTTCTGCAAGCCAGAAGGAGGGTCTTGTTAAGATTTACTTGTGAGGAAAAAATAATTTTTTGAAAAATCAAACTGTGGATATTATCAAGAAAAATGATGTTTATATGCAACCATATATATATATATGTTCATATGTACATATAAATACATGTGTGCACATATATATGCATATATGGTCACACAAACACTGTGTGGTTTCTTTTGTGTGTGTGTGTTTGTGTGTGTGTGTGTATGTGTGTGTGTGTGTGTGTGTGTGTGTGTGTGTGAGAGAGAGAGAGAGAGAGAGAGAGCATCAACAACACCTAGATCTTAAGCTTTTGAGTTCATAAGACTTTATAAAATTCATTTATGTCATTTATGTTACTTGGTCTTAAGACCTTTGCTATAGCAGCCTAAATAGCTTATGTAAGATGTTTAACTATAGTATCCCAACAGTTTATAATTACTGTGACTATAAATATTGAATTATCAGAATAGATTTTCTATTGGTTACATGATGAGTGCCAGGTCATGCGTGGTGGTGGCACATGCCTTTAATCCCAGCACTTGGGAGGCAGAAGCATGTGGTTCTCTTTGAGTTCAAGGCCAGTCTGGGCTACAGAGTGAGTTCTAGGAAAGGCTCCAAAGCTACATGGAGAACTCCTGTCTCAAAAAACAAAACAAACAAAATAAAACAAAGGTATCTTTCACACTTGGAAAACCATATCTGAACAAAGATGAAGGGCTTCTTATCAGAAATGATTTTTGTGTGATATTTTATTCTAAAAATCTATCAATCAGTTACCTTAATTTAGAAATAGTTAAAAAAAAAAGAAGTTTCAGGGTCCTACAAATAGAAAATATTACTGATTTTTCTCTAGTATTGAGAATAAATATCCTGTTAAGGAGTCAACCAAGCAATGAGAATGGACACAGAGAACAAACAGAGCAGCAGATATGCTAAAGTTACGTAAACAGAGAATAAATACAAATTTATCAATAATAAATAATATTTGAAGTAGTTATTTGCAGTAATTTGATATATGTTGTTATGTAAAATGTATCTTTGTTAAATTATATAACAAGTATATAATCATTCAATTAATATATTTAAATACAAAGATGTATATATGGATAATCTGAATTCAACCAAGGACCTAACAAATTACTTTTGTTTATAAAAACCAACATTTCTAGTGTATTCCAATTAGTTTAAGAACAAAGCTGAAGTATGTGGCTAAACTTATTTCTGTTCAGTGAATTCATATGTAATGCATAGCAGATAATAAAGATCCCGATGGTATTTATTAGTTTTTGGAGAAAGAGCGCTAAATGTATCCTTGCATAGCCACAGCTTTCCATCCATTGCTGCAGTTACTCTGAAGTAATGAATTCACACCACAAAAACACACACCCAAAACATTTTACCCTCAAACCTTGTTATCTGATTCATATCCAACATAGTGGCTAAAGCCATTACACAATCATTATATCGGGTAGCAACAGTCCCAATCTAAGTAGTTTGTTTTGCGGAATTTTGAATGAGGCAACAAAACAAAGGCTTTCCCCAGAGGGTAGATGTAATTGCTTTTTAGCTATTTTGTTATAAATCATGCTATTTAGGTTTCCAGCCCTCATGGAAAATTCATACAATTTCAATATTGTACTAATTATCATTCTACAAAGTATTTTACAAAATACATTGATGTTTAGGCAAAAGTGATGCTATTTCTTCAAGATTAAGGGGGTTAAAAACATGAGCTATCAAAATGATTGTCTCAGTCACTGTGGGCTGCACTGTCAGAAACCAACCTTAGGGAAAATGATGAAGTTCATTATCAGAGATGCCCTCCACCTCCACGGGCTCCTCTCCTCGGTCCTGTTATCTCAACCCCACAAGCAATCCCCTGGCAAAGACTCAGCTCCAATTTATAATTCTCTCTTCTATTTCTTGACATGTCCTCAGTTCATCTATAGAGTTAGTTGTTCAGTGGCAGATCATTCCCATGTTGAAGAAACAACACTAAAAGATCCTTCTCCAAAAACATCAATACCTAACTTTTCACAATATATAACATCTACTTTAAGAGAAAATTAGAAACCCTGAATGTGAAATAGTAGTAGACATTGGAGATGATTTGGGTTGAGGTCATTCATTTATATACTATCCATCGACCACATCACATGGGGATTTTTTTTTTTATACTTCTCCAACAGTATAAAGCAATTGTGAAATATTACTGGTCTCAAGGGAACATGGGACAAAGCATATCAATGTGATATATTAGTACTAGATATGGCATTACATAGGACCTGAAATCAATTCAAAGGACTTCAAAAATCATTTGGTTTAAACACTGCCATTCAGGAAACAATATATAACTTGGTCAATTTATTTGAACCCCTTGAGGTCCCGAAATACATGTCATACCCCAAATTTTCAGAGATTACATGGAACAATGCAGTCCTTCAACATGCATTCCATAACTATCATTATATTATGAATGACAATAATCATAAGCAAGGGGTAGGAGAGGAAGCACAGAAATGTGGAGAGTACAAACAATACATTTGATATTCTGTGGAGCAATTTATAATTGTTGCATTGTTACAAATATTAGCCTTGCTCCTTTCATGCCTATTATTTAATATTTGATCTATCATTAGTTTGAAAGTACCTCTTCTTTAATAAAAATATATGCAGAGAACGTTAACCAGCTAATTCTTGGGGGAAATAACCAAATGTATCCATTTAAGGCAGTTTTTATTTTCTTCTTAAAATAATGGTACAGTAAGATGGTGGAAGCAAAAGTGGCTATTGTACCCACAAAAGATGTGAAGGAGCACCAAAGAAGATTGGTAGAAAGGTTTAAGACCCAGAGCTGTGAATAAACACATCAAAACAGCCTTTTCAGTACACAATAGAGCAGTTGTACATAGGAACTCAGAAATGTGGCAGATTGCCAAGACCTGTGAAAGATCAAGCCAGACAAAAATCTCAGCATGGATGTAGGAGGTGAGCAGGAAGCTGCATCTTTAGGTGGCCATTAACAATTAGAAGTTACTGGGAGAGTGACAATCAGTTTTCTTTTCAGGGATGAGCTCCTTGAGAGGCTACCATGCTCCAGAAGATAGCCCCAAGCCCATGCACATACTGGTAGCCTTGAATGGAATTAGTGAGAAAAAAATACACACGTGAAGGTTTGAGGGAATAAAGGTGGATGGATGGAGAGGATGAAATTGAGTAGAGGGAATTGGTAGTAAACATAACCAAAATACATATACATGTACAGAATTCTCAAACAACCATAATATTATAAAAACTGATAGAGAGGAAAGTCTCTAACTTGGGCCACTTATAAAAATGGCCATTAAATACACTGGGTTTAGAACAAGCTAATGTTAAGTGTGTTACCTTAACAATACAGCAGGTGTAACAGTCCACCATTTATCCATCCTTATCCTTCAGAATTTTAAAAGCATAGTTCAGTTTTCTAAGGATAATCTTCAATTACTGACCAACATACAACTAAACAGATCAGCTACAAATATCTCATTATCTGGGGACACTGGTTTATACCTCCATTCTTGTGCACATTATTTATTTTATCTCTAGAGCAAAATGAAGTAGTAGACAACTAATTCTAATTGTGCAGGTGAATACCTTAAGTTCAGTTTTCTCCATGTGAAGTACCTTGCCAAATGTCACATAGACAGTGCAGATGGAATATGGACATGTACTTCAGTGATGCCTTTGTGTACCCAGAACTGATCCTGCAGTTAGTATTCTATTCTCAGAGACAAAGAGATAAAAAAGCTTGTGGAAATAAGAGAGAATGGATAAAAGAAGAGGAGACATTTAGGAGGACAATGTATGAGTTCACATAATAAGATACACCACTTACAAAAACACAAGTGTTTTAAAATAATGTTTAAGTTTATTAGGGAGATAGAGACAAGGACAAATGGAACAGAAGGGGAAACTATGAAAAAACCCAAAAACTAAATAGCAAGAGCAAGAGGTAGACCTGTAACTGTTTAATCCATTGTGCCCTCCAGAAATCCTAAGAATCCCAATGACTGTGGCACAGATATGTTCTGAGTGATAAAGAGACAGTGAGACAAGACAGTTTTGTTACTTTTTAACAACACTTTAAGAGGAAAAACACTTGGTTGCTTTTCTATACCTACTGCTGGATTTCTCTATAAAATAGAAGGGAACTAAAAAGGAAGGTCATCTTAGTAAAGGAAATTGGGTCCAATTTAAAGTAGATTATTGTAACAGGAATCTTAGATGGTCTTATTAATAAAATCAAAATTGAGCAAGGTATTGGGGTGAACTGGAAGATCAGAGAACCAGAACAAGCCACAGCTACCTCACCTTGCCGGATACTCAGCTGGTCTTGTTTCCTCAGACTGGAGGCCTCTGAGGCCTCATCCAGAATGGGTCTCAGCTGAACTGCTGCTCAAAAGCCTGAATGCTTAACCAGGCCAAATGCTTCTAGTTTCTGGTGCTCACGCCTTATATATCTTTCTGCTTTCTACCACCACTCCCTGGGATTAAAGGCTCGCTTTCTGGAATTAAAGGCGTGAGTCACCATGCTTGGCTGTATCCTTGAAGACATGGATTTCTGCCTCTGGAATGCTAGGATTAAAGGTGTGAGTGCCGAGAGGCCGGCCCCCAGCTCCCATCTTGCTCCAGACTTCCCTTTTGCAACAATGGTGAGTGCCCTTCCTTGCCCCGGACCCCATCCCTGGGCACCAGCCATTCCAGGGAAGAGCTGCCCAACTTGGCCCCAGGTTCTGGCCACCGGGCAGGTTCCCTGCTAGCCCCACCGGGAAGGATCCCCTTCTCCAAGACCCCTGGCAGACCCTGCAGTCTCCACGCCCTGCCCCCACGCCCATCCGCCTGAGCCCCAAGCCTCTTCCTGAGACTTAGAGGCCGGCCCCGAGCTCCCATCTTGCTCCAGACTTCCCTTTTGCAACACTGGTGAGTGCCCTTCCTTGCCCTGGACCACATCCCTGGGCACCAGCCACTCTAGGGAAGACCTGCCCTACTTGGCCCCAGGTTCTGGCCACCGGGCAGGTTCCCTGCTAGCCCCACCAGGAAGGATCCCCTTCTCCAAGACCCCTGGCAGACCCTGCAGTCTCCACGCCCTGCCCCCTCACCCATCCGCCTGAGCCCCAAGCCTCTTCCTGAGACTTAGAGGCCGGCCCCAAGCTCCCATCTTGCTCCAGACTTCCCTTTTGGAACACTGGTCTGTCTGAACCAAGTGTGCAGATAAGGCCAAGAACGAACCACAAGGAGAGGGGCAGATGTCAAGGCAGAAACATATACAACAAAATGAATAGCAATACAGCATCACCAGGCCCTAGCCCTCCTCCAACACCTAGACCTGAACATCAGAAATTGGAAGAAGCAGAAGAAAACAGCCTTATGAATGACATCATGAAGAAGCTAGAGGCTTGTGTAGAGGAAAAGACAAAAAAATGTGAAGAACGCTGTAAACAACTAGAGGAAAGGGCAAACAAATTAGAAGAAATCAATAAAGTCCTGGAAGAAGACAATAAAATACTGAGAGAAAATCAAGAAAAATCAATGAAACAAATGAAGGAAACAGTCCAAGACCTGAAAAGGGAAATAGAAAAAATGAAGAAGACACAAACAGAGGGAATGCTGGAAATAGAAAATCTGAGAAAACGATTGGGAACTTCAGATGCAAGTATAATCAACAGAATGCAAGAGATGGAAGAGAGGATCTCTAGCGTTGAAGATACAGTAGAAGAAATACATTCATCAGTCAAAGAAAACACTAAAGTCAACAAAGTCATGAACCAAAATGTCCAAGAAATTAGGGACACCATGAAAAGACCAAACCTAAGAATAATAGGGGTCGAAGAAGGAGAAGAATACCAACTCAAGGGCACAGAAAATATATTCAACAAGATCATAGAAGAAAACTTTCCCAACTTAAAGAAGGAAATGCCTATGAAGATACAAGAAGCTTATAGAACACCAAACAGACTAGACCCCCCAAAAAAAGTCCCCTCGCCACATAATAGTTAAACAACTAAATGTACAGAATAAAGAAAGAATATTAAGAGCAGCAAAGGAAAAAGGCCAAGTGACATATAAAGGCAAACCCATCAGAATAACTCCCCATTTCTCAATGGAGACTTTGAAAGCCAGAAGAACCTGGACAGATGAAATGCAGATACTAAGAGACCATGGATATCAGCCTAGACTAATATACCCAGCAAAACTTTCAATCACCATAGATGGAGTGAACAAGGCATTCCATGACAAAGCCAGATTTAAACAATACTTATCCACAAACTCAGCCCTACAGAAAACACTAGAAGGAAAATTCCAACCTAAGGATGTCAGAGACACCCTCGAAAACACAGGCAACAGATAAAGCCACAGCAGTAAACCCCAACGCATAGAAGTACCCACACATCACCACCAAAAAATAACAGGAATGAACAATCACTGGTCATTAATTTCCCTCAATATCAATGGACTTAATTCACCTATAAAAAGACATAGGCTTACAGAATGGATACGAAAGCAGGACCCATCTTTCTGCTGCATACAAGAAACACATCTCAAATTCAAAGATAGACACTACTTAAAAATAAAAGGCTGGGAAAAGACTTTCCAATCAAACGGTCTTAAGAAACAAGCAGGTGTAGCCATCCTGATATCCAGCAAAATAGACTTCAAACTAAAATCAATCAAAAGAGATCAAGAAGGGCATTACATACTCATCACAGGAAAGATCCACCAAGATGAAGTTTCAATTCTGAACATTTATGCCCCAAACACAAGGGCACCCACATATGTAAAAGAAACATTACTAAAGCTTAAATCACATATAAAACCCCACACATTAATAGTGGGAGACCTCAACACCCCACTTTCACCACTGGACAGATCTCCCAAATTGAAACTTAACAGAGAAATAAAGGACTTAACTGATGTCATGACTCAAATGGACTTAATCGATATCTACAGAACATTCCATCCTAACAAAAAAGAATATACCTTCTTCTCAGCACCCCATGGAACCTTCTCTAAAATTGACCACATACTTGGCCACAAAACAAATCTAAACAGATACAAAACAACTGGAATAGCCTCCTGTGTTCTATCAGACCACCATGGTCTAAAGTTGGATTTCAACAACAACAAAAACTACAGAAAACCTGCAATCTCATGGAAACTGAATAATACCCAACTGAATCACCAATGGGTTAAGGAAGAAATAAAGAAAGAACTTAAAGACTTCCTAGAGATCAATGAAAATGAAGACACCACATATCCAAATTTATGGGACACTATGAAAGCAGTACTAAGAGGGAAATTCATAGCACTAAATGCCCACATAAATAAGTTGGAGAAATCTCACACTAGAGACTTAACAGCATACCTGAAAGCTCTAGAACAAGAAGAAGCACAGTCTCCCAGGAAAAATAGACGCCAGGAAATTATCAAAGTAAGAGCTGAAATCAATAAAATAGAAACAAAGAGAACAATACAAAAAATTAATGAAACAAAGAGTTGGTTCTTTGAGAAAATCAACAAGATAGACAAGCCCTTATCCAAACTAACCAAAAGACAGAGAGAGAGCATCCAAATCAACAAAATCAGAAATGAAAAGGGGGACATAACAACAGACATTGAGGAAATCCAGAGAATCATCAGATCATACTTCAAAAACCTCTATTCGACAAAACTGGAAAACCTAAAAGAAATGGATAACTTTCTGGATAGGTACCACATACCTAAGTTAAATCAGACCGGATAAACTATTTAAATAGTCCAATAACACCTAGCGAAATAGAAACAGTCATTAAAAGTCTCCCAACCAAAAAAAGCCCAGGACCAGATGGTTTCAGCGCAGAATTCTACCAGATCTTCAAAGAAGAGTTAATACCAATACTCTCTAAATTGTTCCACATAATAGAAACAGAAGGAACATTACCAAACTCCTTCTACGAGGCTACAATTACCCTAATTCCTAAACCAAACAAGGATACAACAAAGAAAGAGAACTACAGACCGATCTCCCTCATGAACATTGATGCAAAAATACTCAATAAAATACTGGCAAACAGACTCCAAGAACACATCAAAACAATTATCCACCATGATCAAGTAGGATTCATTCCAGGGATGCAAGGGTGGTTCAACATACGAAAGTCCGTCAATGTAATACAGTATATAAACAAACTCAAAGAAAAAAACCATATGATCATCTCACTGGATGCAGAAAAGGCATTTGACAAAATTTAACACCCCTTCATGATAAAGGTATTGGAACGATCAGGAATACAGGGAACATACCTAAACATAATAAAGGCAATTTACAGCAAGCCAACAGCCAACATCAAATTAAATGGAGAGAAACTCAAAGCAATTCCACTAAAATCAGGAACGAGGCAAGGCTGTCTGCTCTCCACATACTTATTCAATATAGTACTTGAAGTTCTAGCCAGAGCAATAAGACAACATAAGGAGATTAAGGGGATACAAATTGGAAAGGAAGAAGTCAAGCTTTCCCTATTTGCAGATGACATTATAGTATACTTGAGCGACCCTAAGATTCCACCAAGGAACTGATACAGCTTATAAACACCTTCAGCAACATAGCAGGATACAAGATCAACTCAAAAAAATCAGTAGCCCTCCTATATACAATGGACAAAGAAGCGGAGAAGGAAATCAGAGATACATCACCCTTTACTATAGCCACAAATGACATAAAATACTTTGGGGTAACACTAACCAAGCAAGTGAAGGACCTATATGACAAAAACTTTAAGTCCCTGAAAAAAGAAATTGAAGAAGATGTCAGAAAATGGAAAGATCTCCCATGCTCATGGATAGGCAGGACTAACATAGTAAAAATGGCAATCTTACCAAAAGCAATCTACAGATTCAATGCAATCCCCATCAAAATACCAACACAATTCTTCACAGACCTGGAAAGAATAATACTCAACTTCATATGGAAAAACAAAAAACCCAGGATAGCCAAAGGAATCCTGTACAATAAAACAACTTCTGGAGGCATCACGATCCCTGACTTCAAGCTCTACTATAGAGCTACAGTAATAAAAACAGCTTGGTACTGGCATAAAAACAGACATGTGGACCAATGGAATCGAATTGAAGACCCAGACATTAATCCGCACACCTATGAACATATAATTTTTGACAAAGAAGCCAAAAGTGCACAATGGAAAAAAAAAGCATCTTCAACAAATGGTGCTGGCAAAACTGGATATCAACATGTAGAAGGCTGTAAATAGATCCATATCTATCACCGTGCACAAAACTTAAGTCCAAGTGGATCAAGGACCTCAACATAAATCCAGCTACTCTGAACCTGCTAGAAGAGAAAGTAGGAAGTAGTCTTGAACGCATTGGCATAGGAGACTACTTCCTAAATAGAACACCAGTAGCACAGACTCTGAGAGAAACAATCAATCAATGGGACCTCTTGAAACTGAGAAGCTTTTGTAGAGCAAAGGATATGGTCAACAAGGCAAAGCGACAGCCTACAGAATGGGAAAAGATCTTCACCAACCCCACATCTGACAGAGGACTGATATCCAGAATATATAAGGAATTCAAGAAATTAGACATCAAAATGCCCAACAGTCCAATTAAGAAATGGGCTATAGAACTAAACAGAGAATTCTCAACAGAGGAAACTCAAATGGCCAAAAGACATTTAAGGAATTGCTCAACATCCCTAATCATCAGGGAAATGCAAATCAAAACAACTCTGAGATACCACCTTATGCCTGTCAGAATGGCTAAGATCAAAAACACTGAAGACACCTTATGCTGGAGAGGATGTGGAGCTAGAGGAACTCTCCTCCACTGCTGGTGGGAATGCAAGCTTGTACAACCACTTTGGAAATCTATATGGCACTTTCTTAGAAAATTGGGAATCAATCTCCCCCAAGATCCAGCTATACCACTCTTGGGCATATACCCAAGAAATGCTCAAGCACACCATAAGAGCACTTGTTCAGCTATGTTCATATCAGCATTGTTTGTAATAGCCAGAACCTGGAAACAACCCAGATGCCCTTCAACTGAAGAATGGATAAACAAAATGTGGTACATATACACAATGGAATACTAGTCAGCAGAGAAAAACAATGGCATCATGAGGTTTGCAGACAAATGGATGCATCTAGAAAAATCATCCTGAGTGAGGTAACCCAGACTCAGAAAGACAAACATGGTATGTACTCACTCATAGCAGGATGCTAGACATGAAACAAGGATGACTTGTTTGCTACTCACATCACCAGGGAGGCTACCTGGAAAACAGGACCCCAAGAAAGACACAGGGATCGCCCAATGACAGAGAAATGGAATGAGATCTACATGAACAGCCTGGTCATGAGTGGGGGTAATGAAAGGTGAGGTTTGAGGGAAAGAGAGCTTGGGGGAGCGGGAGATCCCAGCTGGATCAACAACAGAGAGGGAGAACAAGGAATAGGAGACCATGGTAAATGAAGACCACATGAGAATAGGAAGAAGCAAAGTGCTAGAGAGGCCCACAGAAATCCACAAAGATACCCACACAACAGACTGCTGGCAATGGTCGAGAGACAGCCCGAACTGACCTACTCTGGTCCTCTGGTGATGGGATGGCCAAACACCCTAATTGTTGTGCTAGAAACCTCATCCAACTACTGAGGGATCTGGATGCAGAGATCCATGACTAGGCCCCGGGTGGATCTCTGGGAGTCCAATTAGCGAGAATGAGGAGGGTTTATATGAGCAAGAATTGTTGAGACCAAGGTTGGATAAAGCACAGGGACAAATAGCCAAATGAATGGAAACACATGAACTATGAACCAATGGCTGAGGGGTCCCCACTGGATCAGGCCCTCCGAATGGGTGAGACAGTTGATTGGCTTGATCTGTTTGGGAGGCATCCAGGCAGTGGGACCAGATCTTGTGCTCATTGCATGTGTTGGCTGTTTGAAACCTGGGGCCTATGCAGGATTGTTTGGCTCGGCCTGGGAGGAGGGGACTGGACCTACCTGGACTGAGTCTACCAGGTTGACCTCAGTCTGTGGGGAAGGCTTTGCCCTGGAGGAGATGGGAATTGGGGGGGGGGGGGGTTGGGGGGAAGGTGAGGGGGACGGGAGGTGGGAGAACAAGGGAATCCGTGGCTGATATGTAGAACTGAATTGTATTGCAAAATAAAATAAATTAAAAAAAAAAAGGTGTGAGTGCCACCATTTTCCAGCCTTTGTATCTAGTGGCTGTTCTGTCTCTGACCCCAGGTAAGTTTATCAGGGGGCACAATATTTTGGGGAACACAATACCACCACATTTCCCCTTTTTTGCCTAAAAAGAAAAAAGCTTATAACTAATAGAAGAAAAACTATCCAATAAGTATATACAATATATATATATATAGACAAAAATTACATTCATGATGTCTAGTCCATTAACATTTGACAGATTCAGATAAAAACTCTATTACATATATATATATATATATATATATATTAACAATGTCCAGTCCAGTAACATCTGATAAACGCAGAGCAAAAAATTTTCATTACTTATCTTATTTAAAACAAGTAGTTCCCTTTTAAAAGGAGATTCCATAATCTCCCTTTTTATCTTATTATAGCCATATTCTCATTTTCTTTTCATAATAGATTCAGTAGTCTACTTTTTGTCATTTTTATATCTTCCCCTTTTTCTTTTCAGTGTAGATTCAATGATCTACCTATTTATCCTATTATTTATCTTTTTTCTCAGAGTAGATTCGATGATCTATCTCATATCTATATTCTCTTTTTCTTTTTTCTTTCTAGCTGTGAAGATATCTTAGGGAATCTTGAAAAGAAAAATTTTGGGGTTAATTGTCAAGTCCTGTATCATTTGTCCAGTCTCTGAATAATAGGAAAGTTCAGGGCTTGTCACAAGTCCTTATTCGAGTAGTCTGTCAGGCTGGATGATCTCAACTAGTCATCTCAAAATTGTCCTGACCAATTTGTAGTCCAAAGTCAATCTTTCTGTGGTGTTAATCAGCTTAATGTCTTTACCGTAGTCCATGTGGAATCATCATTGTGGGATCCTGTCATCCTTTTGAAGATTCCAAAATTGCTGTTAGGCATGGTCATGGTTCCCTGCAGATTTTTTTTTTCTTTTTGTGCCTCCTCTGGTTTGGGGCAATCACAGTCTAATAAATGTCTGTCTCTCGGAACCATGAACATTCTTCCCTAAAAGAGAAAATCTCCACAGCAATTTCTCCCAACAATTTGTCTTGACAAACTTTTCCAAACTGACCTTTGTCGATGTTTTCTTGTAACACAATGGTCCTGACGATTCTTCTCTGAACAAGCAATGGTAAACCCTTTGTCCCAGGTAGCAGCATCATTGTAGTCACCAACATGATGAAAAGAAGCCAGCAACTCGGAGTAGCAGCCACTGCCTCTATAGTCCCACCACTGTTTGTGTTTCAGTCTGGGCCGAAGCTTCTCCCAAGCTTCCTAGGCTGGCCTCAAACTTGGGCTCCTCCTACCTCTCCGTCCTTCAGTAAAACCTACCGGCATGCGCCACCACAGCCGGCTGAGTGTAGCTCGGGCCTGAGTTGGGTCCCACAAGGCCACAGACAAGCAGCTTTTTCATGAATTCATACCAGGAACATTGGGCGCCAGACATAGCAGGAATCTTAGATGGTCTTATTAATAAAAACAAACCTGAGCCAGGTATTGGGGTGAACTGGAAGACCAGAGAACCAGAACAAGCCACAGCTACCTCAGATTATTATGCCAAACTTTACATTTTCAACTTTATGATGCCTGGATGTATTTTTCCCCAAGCCAGAAAATGCTTGGACTCTTTTCTCTGAGGAAATACGACTAGCAAAATATCAATATTAACACTGAAATTATAGACAAAATGGGAGACTTTCCTAGCATCACTGTTGTGCATAAAGCTCCAAGTAGTTTTCAATGCTTATTTATAAATATGAAAATCCAGCTGTCAGTCAATTGAGGAAACCTTCTCACAGGATGAAATCAATGAGCAATTGCAACTCAGAAGAAATTTCAGAGATTTTGTTAAGAGAAAATATTAAAAGAAGAGGCAAAAAAGAAGTAAACAGCTTCTAAAAACTTAAGTCTGTCCCAAACACACCACTCAGGAAATACACTTCTAGGCATTATTCAGGATAAACAACAATATGTGGCCATATGTAGACTGGGGCATAAGTTGTAGCAGTAACACAGTGGAATGTGCATGAAACCAAATACTGTAAAGCAACAAAAGAAAAAGATGATTGCTATTTTAGAACAGCGTTACAGGTCACAGAGCTGCTAAGAGGGGTTCTTATTTATTGAGACTAATTGACTCTACTTTGTAGGGAAAGCAACACCTTAAAAACATTTATAAAAATAAAATATTTCATTTATTTAGATTTGGTTTTGTATTTATTTATTCTTATTTATCTTGATTAGCATCATTAATTTGTACCTAAAATTAAGTTTTTCTTATAAAGATGTAGATTTATCTGCATATATTTGATTTTCTGGTACTGATATCATTATGTCATATTTTGAATTCCAAATTAGACTAATTCATTGTGTGTAGATCCTAAAACAAACAGGTTTTTATATATTAACTCTATTCTTCTACTATGCTATAGTTTAATTGTGTACCTTGAACTTTCTTTTAAATTTATCTTTCTTTCTTTGGTGTGAGTGTGTGTGTGTGTGTGTGTGTGTGTGTGTGTGTGTGTGTGTGTGTGTGTTGAAACAGGATCTTACTCTGTAGCCTAGGTTGACCTGCATCTTACTGTGTATCTCAGGCTAACATCACACCTGTAATCCTCCTGCCTCTATTTCCCAGATATTGAGAATATTAGCATGAGCTACCAAGGTAAGATTTTACTGAAATTTTCTGCATGTGTACATACAGAAATTTTGAATAAGTATATTTATATGCATATGAATTTATATCTTTATCTATATCTATCTATATTTACCTATCTATCTATCTATCTATCTATCTATCTATCTATCTATCTATCTATCTATAGAGAGAGTCTGTGTGTATCTATCTATGTTAAAGAGTAATTTTATTTTAAGTTTCCCTTCCTTGTAATATCTTTATTATGGTGTACTTACCATATAAAGTCAGTTAATGAATATTTCTTCTGCTTTAGTAAAAAACCTTGATGTGATTTCTTGCTTTGATGTTTGATAGAGTTCACCGATGTACAACTGGATTCTGTGTTTTCTGTTTTGTGAAGTCAATTATTGATGCAGTGTGCTTAATACATGTAAGCTCATTTTTGAAATCTTTCCAACTTTATTCCTTTGTCTCTAGGTTATCACATGTAGACAGGAAATTATTAACACTTGTTATCTTTGAATGCCCATAGGCTTAGTATTGATAGCTTCTCTTTCATTTCTGATGTCATTATTTGTTTTCTTTCTGTCTTTTTCAGGATTAGCCTGGCTTGTTGGTAATTAATTATTGGTCTATTCAAATAATGAAATTTTAATGTCATTTATATTCTTTGTTGCTTTCCTTTATAGATTCATTGATTTTTATTTTGTTGATTATTTATTTTCTTTTAATTATACTGTGTTTAACTCCTCATTTGCTTATTTCCAGTGTGGAGACATAGGTGATTAATTTTAGAACTGCCTTGTTTTGCTTTATGTACATTCAATGTTATAAATTTCCTCATACACAATACTTTGTATGAATCTAAAAATTCTGATGCTTTAAGCTCTATATTCTCTTAGTCTTAAAGATTTTAAAATTTATTTTGAAAATTCCCCTTTGACTCAAATTAAGTTAATTTGTGATATTTAGCCTAAATATTTGGAGATTTCCAAGCTATCCTGCTGTTACTAATTTTTTGCTTAATTCAACTACAATATGTACTTTGGATTGTATCTGTTTGCTAAAGGATTTTTAGGAGTACTCAAGACTCAGAAATCAGTCTGTCTTAGGAAATGATACATGTTGGGTTTAGAAAAATGCATACTCTACCATTAGGGGGTGAAATACATTTTCAGTGTGAATTAGAACAAATTAGTTAATGTACTGGTACTGTCCATTTGAACTAATGTCATGATTGTGTGACGTCATTTCTATTAAAAACCACCACGAAGTCTATACTAGTATCTTCACTTTCCATTATTATAACAAAATATATAAGATAATCTACTTAGAAAGGAAACATTCACTTGTCTTATGGTTTCAAATGTTTAGCCCATGGGTATTTGAAGCACTGTTTTTGAAATTTGGTACCAATTAGTAACAAGGTCCCAGTTAATACATCACTGTATAAGTGTGGGGTAAAAAAAATAGTGCTTATTTCATGGTGGACAGAAAGCAAGAGAGACAGAAGAAGATTTTTCAAACACTCTCTTATAGACCAAACACTAGCTATGTGCTTCCTGGCACCAGTCTCTTCTTGTTTAAAGTTCTAGAATTCCAGATAATACCAGAGGTTTGTAACCCAGTCTTTCCTTTGTCTGCCTTAGCAGACACTTTATATCCAGGTTATAGCAGGTGTCACAAATGACTATAAGGAGGCTTAAAGTGTTTTTTTTTTTTTTGCACAGTTTTACTGTAGCCTTTGTAATGACATTACATTGTCATCTGTGCTGATGCTGTATTATGGCTCAGAGGGTCCCCAGTTCTTTCCTTAGACACAAATTTGGCTGAGATGTGGCTACGAGACATCAGATAGTTGCAGACATGAGATAATGTCTAAGAAGGAATGTCATTGGATGCAAAGAAGACCACAAGGACATGGAAGTGTAGAAGAAATCAGAAAGAAATCAGATAAAGGGGACATGAGAACTATTTCCTCAAGCATTGCTTTTAGGGCTATCTTTAGTAGCCAAATGATATATAAAATGGAGAAAAAAAATGAAGTTTGTTCATTCTCAAAGTGAACAGAGAACCTTGTGTCTCTGCCTACCATTATTATCATTCATAGATTCCAGTATTGCCCATGGCTATGCTGACCACAGCTGGGGGTGCTTAACAATGGGACTTGAAGAGGGCTCAAGGCATGATCCATTGTGGTTTCAGTAGTATGTAAACACAGGGAGCAAAGCAACTGATAAGTAACCAAGAACACGTAGAATTCAGGAAGTGTTCACAAACATTGTAATTCTTTTCTTAAGCATATCTTGAAATTAAGGAGAGCTATATTAATAAGGATGATTTAGATAAATTTTTAGACACTATTATTGAGCATGATTTATGATTTCCAGAATAGAGAATATTAGATCCTGAAAATTGCCAGAAAGTTTAAAGAACCCTAAAATGAAAACCTGAGCAATAGAAACTATTTCATGTAAAATCCTTTAGTATTTAGAGTGCTGTTGCTGGTTTTGAAACTCCTTGGAGACAAATCCAAGTCACCCTCCAGGGACCAACAAACTACTGGCAAATTAAAACTTTTTGTTCTTCCTCTGCCCCACTATATAATGCCTTTAGTGCAACTAAAAGTAACCCAAAATGAAAGAGAAGAAATGTTATTTTTAAAATCTGGAGAATGACCAAAATAAGGCAGTTCTAATAAAATGATTCAAACAGACTTCCCCAGGGTTCCTAGAGATTCTAAACTATCTCCCTTACCATAATGTAGTCAAGAAGATGTTAGGGGTATGAGACTTCAGAATCATTTGGCTTTCCCTGTAGGTAAGAAAACTCTAGGACATTTAAACAATCCATTTGGTATTAAGTTAGTTAAGCAATTCAGAGATACAGTGAGAGAAAAATGGATTTAAAGCCCCTTCAATACTACAATGATAGATGACCTAAAACGAGGGGTTTTATCTCACTGGAGTCGTTTTTGTAAGGACTGTCTCAGAGCTGTTTGGGCATGGATGTGATGAACAGGAAGATAGGAATAGACAAGATGATGTTGTGATTATGGCAGACCAACTCTGTGGAAAAAAATATAATGAAAATATTCAGGATGTATATAGTCTTGTTGAATTTTATGGCATTTCCATCTTAGTTCTATGAGAGCTTGGCAAGAATTTAAAGAAAGACAGCTAGTTATCAGAAAAAAAACACTTGTTGAATCTTGGGATGAATATTTAATTGTGTATAGGAGAATAGTTAAAAGGTGACACACATAGATACGGCAGAGAAACTCATCAGGGTTATAGCATGTGATAACGCTACTCCTGAAAGCCAGGCTGCTAGCTGACTTGAAAAAAAAAAGAATTATTTAATGCAATTTATCAGCACTATGGAGAATATAGGTGCTACTCAATATCAAATGATAATGTTAGCATGAGCATTCAAAATTTGAAAAATAAAAACAAAACTTCTGCAGTTGTGTTTTTATTAAAGGTTTTTTGTTTGTTTGTTTGTTTTTGTTTTGTTGTTTTGTTTCGCTTCTTTGAGACAGGGTTTCTCTGTGTAGCTTTGGAGCCTGTCATGGAACTCACTCTGTAGACCAGGCTGGCCTCGAACTCACAGAGATCCATAAGGTAATTTTTATAGGGAATGTTGAGCTACCTTGAAACCTCACCTATCACACAAAAGGAGAAATAACTTCCTAGAGGTTGCCTCATATATCATAAATGTAAACACTGTGTTAACAAATTTCATTCTAAATATGATGAGAAAACTATTTCAATTAGTGTTTTGAGAAATGGAAAACAACACAACCCTCAGCCTAATCCTAAGAGGGCTTTACCCACCTAGCTCAACAATATCCTAACAGCTTCTGATAATGCTGAATCGTAAAGGCTCCCTTGGAGAAAGGTGTGGTGATATATTGTGTCCCCCAATATATTGTGCACCCTAATAAACTTATATGGGGTCAAAGGACAGAAGAGCCACTTGACAGATATAGAGACCAGAAAATGGTGGCACACACATCTTTAATCCTAGCCTTCTAGAGGCAGAGATCCATCCGGATCTTTGTCCGTTCAAAGCCACACTGGGAACAGCCAGGCATGGTGACACAAGCTTTTAATCCCAGGAAGTGATGGCAGGAAGCAGAAAGGTATATAAGGATTGAAAACCAGGAACTAGAGCCTGGTTAAGCTTTTAGGCTTTTAGCAGCAGTTCAGCTGAGATTCATTTGGATGAGGATGCACAGGCTCCCAGTTTGAGGAAGCATCATCAGCTGAGGAATTGGCAAGGTTACCTGTGGCTGGTTCTGTCTCTCTGATCTTTCAGCATTCACCCCAATACCTGGTCCTGGGTTTGTTTTTATTAATAAGATCTTCTAAGAATTCATGCTACAGAAGGGGGTAAGAAGGCCAGGCATCAAGGACACAGACACTGGGAGTCAGTTGAAGGCAAACAGCAAACTCCTTTATTCACTAGTGAGGACGGCCTTATACACTCTCCTCCCAGCACACATGCTGTGTCTCAATATGGTGGCATTGCATGGTTATCCCTCATTGGCTGGGCACAATCAGGAACTCTGACAGCTACCAGGAACTCTGACAGAGCCTACGGCTAGGCTCTCAAGCATACTCCAGGTTGGCTCATAAGGAAGTATGCTATCTGCATTCCTTGGCAACTGGTTTGAGCCAATTTCCTCGACCCTATGGCCCTGTTCTACTACACTTCTGCAATTGTGTTTTTTTTTTTTTTAAGGTCAATTTTTATAGGGAATGTTGACCTACCATGAGACCTCATTTATCACTCAAAAGGAAAAATAACTTCCTAGAGTTTGCCCCATATTTCATAAAGGTAAACATTGTGTTAATAAATGTCATGCTAAATATGATGAAAAAATTATTTCAATAAGTATTTTGAGGAATGGAAAATAATGCAACCCTCAGTCCAATTCCAAGAAGACTTTACCCACCTAGCTCAGGACTTGATTGACAGCCAGCTCTGTGATCATATTGTTGGTGTGAGCAATCCTTCCACACACTAATGACAGAAAATGAAAGCATGTAAAATATGGACAGTGTATGATACTTAGTAATAATAAATAACTGATATATTGGCTTACACATTTATACTATACTTTGGTTGTTTGTTTTTAAGAGTATTTGTTGTTTACTTAAAACCAGGTTTACTATTAGACACTATGGCCCTAGCAGCTTCATGCAGATCATGTGTCCTATAACTATTAATTGCATCAAAAGGTTCTATCATATGATGGACCACATCATTAAAGTTTTCTTGACATACATGTAAGATGAATTGCTAAACAGTCTTATTAATAAAAAAACAAACCTGGAGACAGGTATTGGGGTAAATGCTGAAAGATCAGAGAAGCAGAACAAGTCACAGCTAACCTCACCTCGCCAACTTCTCAACTGATCCTGTTTCCTCAGATTGGAAGCCTCTGATTCCTCACCTGAATGGATCTCAGCTGAACTGCTGCTAAAAACCTAAAAGCTTAAAAAGCCTCTAGTTCCTGGTCCTCACCCCTTATATACCTTTCTGTTTCCTGCCATCACTTTCTGGGATTAAAGGCATGTGTCTTTCCCAAGCAAGACATGAGATCTCAAGTGCTGGGATTAAAGGTGTGTGCCACCACGCCTGACTATTTTCAGTGTGACATTGAATTCACAGAGATCTGGATGAATCTCTGCCTCTGGAATGCTAGAATTAAAGGCATGCTACCACTGCCTATCCTCTATGTTTAATATAGTGGCTGTTCTGTTCTCTGACTCCCAGATAAGTTTATTGGAGTACATAATATGTCAACCACACATATAATCAAGCTTCACCTCATGACAGGTTTGTTTAATGACTGACCCATTCCTTGGATGTCTCCTTGACAATAAGCAACATATAAACTATAGTCTGAACAGAGTCATTGCTGACTCACCAAAGGTATGCTTCCAACTCCATTACTTGATTTTTCTGTTTCTTCTCACACTTTTATCAGTATTTGCCTTGTGTTTTATATATGCATAGATATATGATTAATGTCCAGTTAAAATATTGACCATTCTATCATGGCATAATTTCTATGGATTATCACCAGAAATGTTAGGAAGAATTTAGAAAATCTTTAATTTATCCAGTGTGAAAAAAATCCCAGAATTAAAGTTCCTCCATGACGTTCCCTGGTGTCTTAGGTAATCTTTCTTGTTGGATCCACAGCACTATGAAGGCACTGCAACATTGTCTTATATCAGAATTTTTATTCTTTGTTAGATAATTGGATTCAATCAGAGAAAATGGAACTTAAGAGCATAGATACCTTTTGAATGGATAAATGAATTCCCAAACAAGCATAATTGCGATATACACTAAAAGGATAATTGTAGATAATTATACTCTTTGCATGACAGAGCTAACGATAAGACAATTAAACAAAACACTGAAAGGAGACATAAATCCTCTTAAAATATTGCTCTATCTAGTTGTAGTTAGAGAAATATTAACAAAATGTTTACTGAAATTGAATATGCAATTATTGAAGAATATCCTTTTCTCCAATAAAGGGTTTGTATGATATCATCAAAAGAATATGAAAATTGGGAGCAATAACACAATTCAATACCACATTTATTTCAAGAGAAATGAAGTAAAAGTGGTGAATGTTCACAATATTGAGATTTTTTTTGTTTGTTTGCTTGTTTTTATTAATTTTTTAAAATTTATTTTGCATACCGACCACAATTTCCCCTCCCCCTCTACCTCCTATCTACCTCCCTCTCCATCCAATCCTCCTCTGTCTTGATTCAGAAAGGGGCAGGCCTCCCATGGGTGTCAACAGAGCATGGCACATCAAGTTGAGGCAGAACCAAACTCCTCCCCCTGCATCAAGCCTGGGCAAGGCAACCCAGCATGGAAAATAGGTTCCCAAAAGCCAGCTCAAGTGTGAGGGTCAGGTCTTGATTCTACTGCTAGGATCACCACAAACAGACCAAACTACACAACTGTCACACACATGCACAGGGCCTAGGTGAGTCCCATGCAGGCTTCCTAGCTTTTACTACAGAGTTCCTCATCTCCCATGAGTTCAGATCAGCTGTGTCTGTGAGTTCCCTCATCATTATCTAGACCCCCCTGATTCATACCATCCCTCCTCCTTCTCTTCAACTGGACTCCCAGAGCTCGGTGAAGTGCTTGGCTCTGCATTTCTGCATCTGTTTCTATTAGTCACTGGATGAAGGCTCTCTGATGACAATTAGGGTAGTCACCAATCTGAGTGTAGTAGATGTTCAGTTCAGGCACCCTCTCCATTACTGGTAGGAGTCTTAGCTGGAATCATCCTTGTAGCTTCCTGGGAGTTTTCCTGGCACCAGGTTTCTCCCTAACCCCGAAATGCCCCTCATCAAGACATCGCTTTCATTAGTCCAAAGTAATCCTTCATGTTCCCATACTTCCATAAGCTCCTTAGTCTCCCCCACCTCAAGTTTACCCAGGATATCTCTTCTACTTCCCCTTCTGATGGAAATCCACGAATCCCTTTTTAGGCCCTACTTACCTAACCTTTCTGTGACTGTGGATTGTAGCCTGGTTATCTTTTACTTTATACCTATTGTCCTCTTATGAGTGATTTCATACCATATTTGTCTTTCTGGGTCTGGGTTACCTCATTCAGAGTGATTTTTTTCTAGTTTTGTTATTCAGATAATGCCAATGCCACATGATAAGTGAAGTAATAGAATTACAAATTCACCATTGCCTCCAGATGAGAGTGACTAGGGTTAATTCCCCATAGACATTGTGCCAGGCCCCACAATAGAGAAAAATTGAGTTGCATCTTAAGTGTCAAGTTGAGGAAGGACATTCAAAGAATAGAGAAAATAGGAAAACAGTAAGTATCATTCATGAATACAGACATAAATGAACTTATTGACTATGTGAATTCATAAGTTATGTGAAGTTAATTTTATCCTTGATTAATTTGTTGGTGAAAATTGGAGATGAGCATTACACGTATTTCTACAGGTTATGCACATACACACATATATTACCAAGTCAAAGATAGTAATCTCATTTGAATAACTATTTTTAGTTTGAAAACACCATCTTGACAAGCTGAAAAGATGGCTCAGTGGGCTAGAACACTTACTGTTCTTGCTGAGGGCCTGAGTTTGGTTCCTAATACTCACATGTTGGCTCACAACCACTCTAACTACAGTTCTATGGAAATAAATGCCTTCTTCTAGTCTCTCTGGTCACCTAAATGCATGTGCTGCACAAATCCTCATACAGAGACATACATATATGGAAATTTAATAAATCTTAAAGAATAAAAGTCTCATAAATAATATTGAGAGGTTTGTTTATTTTGATTAAAATAATCCCAGTGTTGATACATTTTAGTAAGTAATTTTGACTGTAAAACTTGGACTACTAGAAATAGTGGAGAGGGTGCCTGAACTGGACTGGCTTAAACCAGTGATCAGATTGGTTAATACTCTAACTGTTATTAGCTTTTCTCCAATGACTGATGGAAGCAGATGTGGAGATTCACAGCCAAACACCAGGCAGAGCTCCAGGAGTCCAGTCAAAGAGAGAGAAGATGGATTCTATGAGCAAGTGTATTGGGATTATGATGGGGAAACCTGCAGAGATGATCAAACCAAACTAGTGGGAACTAATGAAAGTTGGCTCCATGGCCTGCATGGGAATGGACTAGGCCCTCTGCATGGTGAGACATTGGTGTAGCTTGATCTGCTTGGGAGGTCCACTGGTGGTAGAATCAGAATCCATCCCTGGTGCATGAGGGTTTTTTTTTTTTTTTTTTTTTTTTTTGGAGCCCACTACTTATGATGGGACACCTCATAAAACCTTGAGGCAGGGGGAAGGGCTTGGACTTGCCTCTACTAGTTGTACCTCCCTATGGGAGGTCTTGCCTTCTTGTAGTGGAGAGAGTAAGGGGTGGTTTAGGAGGGAGAGGCTGGGGGGTGGGAAGAGAGAAGAGGGGGATCTTTGATTGGCATGTAAAATGAATAATAATTTTCTTAATAAAAATATGCTAAAAATAGAAAATATTTTATCTTTAAGAATGCCTATAATACTTTTGTCTACTACAAGTTTATTTGCATTATTTTTTGTTCTACTTTATTATAGTTATCAAACTCACTTTCAAATATTTTAGGCCTTGCTGGAGGTATAGACTGAATAAATCCCCCCTACTCAAATTTGGCAGCTGAATAGATTATGCATAGATAGCAAGGCTCTGTCTGACCCACTTATACTTTATTCTCCTAATTATGCAGCTACCAAGTCAAGCCTGGGTAAGGGAGGCTATACTTTGCAAATACTTTCCTTATTCTATTTGTTCATCTTTAATGTGATAAGTGTTAATGGCTAATGTAGAAAAAGTATCAGAGCCCAGTGGGTTCATCAAGTGAAGGAAACTATTACAAAAACAGTTGCAAATATGTAAGAGAGGAGGGAGGTCTACTTGAAGCCTTGATTCTACAGGATGCATTCTACCTCTTAACAGTGAAAAACTTGAACATGATCAAATTCATGTAATTATAATTTCCTGCAGGTCTTACCTAGGAATTCAGTCCCATCCCAGCAAGTCTTTCACTTGACATCTTTCAGAAATGTACAAAATTTAATAGCAATATTAGTTTAGAAACTATTTTTGTAAACATAGTCAACTAAATGTCCGCAATTTCCTGTTAGTTCATATCCTCTGAACCTGAAAGTGTGTGTGTGTGTGTGTGTGTGTGTGTGTGTGTGTGTGTGTGTGTGTGTGAACTGTATGACTGATGAAGGAAAAAATAAAAAGAAATAAGAAATTACCCTGTCTTGAATAACAGTAGCCTGTAGCTCTAATCAATTCTAAAGAATTATTACATCACTTCCTCTGGCAAGACTCTACTGGTGGTATTTAGTTTTCATTAAACTCTGCTTCTTGACAGAATTGCTTACTAGAAGTAAATAAATGCAAAAATAAAGAAAAGAAAGAAAGAAAACAGCAACACCAAAAACAAAATAACCTTGAGTCATCCTAGGTAGTACAACCTTTTCTGCCAGATTCAGAAACATACTTTCAAATATTTTTTCTAGTACAACATATTTGCTATCTAAAAATGATTTTGAAAACCTATAGAATACATGAATTTGGGAATTATACTGAATATCTTTAAGTTGGGCTACCCACACACTAATTTGCTTTTCCTGTATTTGAGGTGAGATACCACTTTAAAATATTTGAATGTAAAAACAGGAAGCAAAATAGTCAGCATTACAATATTTGTGACTAAAGGTGGCATTACCTGGTTGACCTTGATTATGAATATTTTCTCAGTGGCCCAGCATCTGTTTTGTTAGATTCAGAGACAGACAGATGGTGTGGTGAGATAAAACTACTAATGTAAAATACATGAAATAGAGTTCAGAAGTTGAAAGAATTCATCTGAGCCAGATCATGAGGCTAAGGTGATAATGTCTGTAGCACACTGTGTCAGGGATAAGTGTCTCTAGATCATCAAGTATTTCTGTACACTATGTCTGATTAAGTTGCCTTCTGTTTCAGTTCGGGACATTCACTTGTTTTCAAAGCCCAGTGTCTATGGGAGGTTACTCATGATCTCTGAAGGACATAAATAAAACAATGACAAAAAGAGGGAGCCAAGGGGAAGGGAGAAAGTGAAAATTAAAAGAAGAAAAGAAAATACTAAAATAAATAATAAATATAGTGACTAGTCTATTTCAATATATCCCTGCTATTTTTATACAGATACAGTTCTTGCAAAATTATATAGGATATACTTTCTGATTTTGATGGATTATTGAATTTCCAAGATTTTATTGGCAATACTCGGGTACTATGCTAAAGAAACAAGGCTCCAGTTAAGATTCATGTTATGTGTATGTGTTTAAATATGATAGTTATTGCTGATATACATACATATATATGTGTGTGTATCTAACTCTATCTAGGTATATTTATGTAGATATACACTGATATAGTTATAGATATAGATACATAGATATGTATACATATATTATACAGATTTTCTCTATCACAAAAATGTAAATTTATCTCAAAATAAAACATGGATCTATTCTCTGTTTGCCTAAGATATGAATGTAGCTTGTAAATAATCTTCTAGATAGAGCAAAATAATGAGCTGAAATGGCCTCAGCAACTCAGGCGATTATTTTCCATGGAATAAGGATGCCCTACTATTCTTCTCAGTTTGGACTGACATCCTTTTGTTCTCTCACAGACTAAGAAGAGAAAAACATGACAACCCCTTGGCACTGGGGAATCCTTTGTTCCATGATGGATGTGTTCCTTCTAGTAAGAAGAGGATGCTATTGGGCCTCATTCATTAAGTTGATATAATGGTGGCATGAACTACCATCCACAGAGATTTTCAATTGAATGTTATCTCACCAATCACTTTCTCACAGCCTAATGGAGTGTTGCTGACATCAGAGACTGATAAATTGGCCAGTGCCAATTAAACAGAGACTCTTTCCCTGTCACTCACTTAGCTACAATATTCTCCTTTACTAGATTAGGTTCCATAAAAGTGACATGAGTGATGAAAGTTTATTTGTAAAAATTTTCACTTTAATTTTGGAAGCTAAGTGGGCTTCTGGGTTTCTACACTGGTTCCAATGTCAGGAAGGTCATTTATTGCTGTTATTAGAAAGTCAATTCCAAGTAGATTATTGTAATTTAGTATTAAAGAACTCAAAAGTGGAGGTAAAATAAATGAATTGTAAAGATAAAAAAATCCATGTACTTTAAATATATGTAGTGATAATTTCCTAGCACTATCCAGACCTGCTTTTTATTACACATAACAAGGCAGTGTAAGCTGTCATTATCCACCATCTTCTCCCAACTCATCTCAAATTGTTGGGCTTTGATGAACTGCTCCTTTCCTCAGAAAAACATTTCCTACTTTAGGGAGCAGTTTTCAAGCATAGTAAAAAAATCTCTGAGCATATGTAAGACTCTGTTTTCTGTAGATTTATTACCAAGATACTGAAGAGGAGATCTGGGTAGTCTATACTGTCTACATAACAGATTAAATCTCTGTCAACTACCAATAAGAACAAGCAATATCCTACTTAATATCAAGAATAATTCATTTCAACTCACTACCTTGATATGTAGCATATCATATTGGTTAGGAGCTTGAGGTGCTCAGACGTTTTTTGAGAATTTTACATACTTAAGTAAAGCATTTTCATCAAACCCATCCCCTTTCCCTGTCATTCACACTTCCTTCTAATCCCACCTCCACTGCTGTTTATTATCAGCTTCACTTGTTATTCTGAAATCCCACGGACTCCACTTAATGCCAATCTACTTAGAGGGCATAGGACCATCTACTGGAACATTGTAGACTCTGCAATGCATCCAGGGAATTGGGCTGCTTTCATTGTACGCAAGACTTCAATATACAGTCATAACTGCTGAGTTTGTTTGCACCAGGGCACTTTCATGTCCAGCAAATACTGCCATTGCAGACTTCCATTCCCTCTGGCTCTTACAATACTCCTGCTCCCTCTTCCATTATGTTCCCTGAGCCTTAGAGATAGTTGTCCTATTTATACCTGAGCACTCCACAGTGTTTTAGTCTCTGAACGTTGACTAATTGTGTGTCTGTGTATTAATTGCACTCTACTATAAATAGAAGCTTCTCTGGTGAGGGTTGAGAGATGCAAAGCAATCGTATAAAACTAAAAATTCAGGAGGCATTTCTTACTATGTGCATTCAGCAGAATAATAGTATTAGGGTCTTATCTGGGGTCTATAACCTATCCAGCCATGGATTTTCAATGCAGTTAAAGTGCTAGCCATAAATTCATTTTTCTATTTTATTTATAGTTGTGTGTGTGTGTGTGTGTGTGTGTGTGTGTGTGTGTGTGTGTGTGTGTGTGCAGGTGACCTCAAAGACCATAAATGGGATCAAAGCTCCTGGAGCTAGAGTTAAAAGCCATTTTCAGTTTCCCAGTCTATGTGCTGGGAACTGAACTTGTTATAGTATAAGAATAGTCAATGCCCTTTACTGCTGAGTCTAGCAATGTTAATACAATCTCCACTGTTCATTAGCAGTATACATTCAGAAAACTACCTTACATGTTTTGTGATTCTATGATCTAATAATTTCCTATATATTCCAATATAAAGTTTACATACATATTTAGAAAAATGGCAAGAAAATTCTTAGTACTTAATGTATGGTAAGCAAGTTTATCTGCATATATCAAATTATAAGCATTCTCTCAGAGCAAAGTTAATCTCAATTAAATAATTCTTTGATTAAAAAAATATTTAATGTGACCAATGAAAGACTGGGATTAGGCGTATTCAAATGATAAATATCCTAAATACTATCTAGTAGTTTCCTGATGGCTGAGAACATAGAGGCATGTATACAAACACATAGCAAGCCATAAACTATCAAGTGATGCTAAATTTCTAAGTTTAAAAAAGTCACATCATTCATTCTTTTAAAACTTTAGATACAAGATATAGGATTTTACAATTTCTTTCTCTTGGTATCATCGTGTTGGCCACTGCTACATCTGCCTAAATGAATCTGATTACAGAAAAGACAGAAAATCATTCATTAATTTTGCCAAAGTGACATGTATTTGTCAAGGGTTTGTTCTCTGCTTCAGCTACCTTAAGATGGATTCTCAGATCAAACCCTATTTGTGACACAGAATTCACATTGTCACTGTCATATCATTGTTGTTCTTCACTGTCAAGGTTTTCTTCCTAACTGCAATCAACTATAAATTTCTATAAAATAATAATAAAGATTAAGATAATAAGATTGTGATTCTTGAGAAATGACATGTGGTTTGGAAAAAACAGGTACCAAGAGAGGAAAGAAATGTGAACCCATAGAAGATGCCAGAAACTACACAGTACAGGGACAAGAAAGTAAAGATAAGTTAGAACAGCCATTCTTTGTGAACCAGTGTGAATGCATCAAACAAGATAATCAAGTTTCCCTGTTAAAACTTAAGAGGTAAACAAAAATATAAAAAAAAAAAAAAACAAAAACCAACTCAGGTAGAAGGTGTGACTAATCTGTATAAGACTGTGGGTCTCATTCCTAATCAGTCTGAAAGATGAAACAAACAAACAAAAAAAGCTACTATACTTCAAAAAGTAAGGGTAATTCAAATTTATCTGAACAAAACATTAATTGGTTAAATAACTGACTTCTAGAAAGAAGAAAAATAAACACTCTTAGATGGAAGGAAAGAATTCAAGACAGTGAAGAACCATGTTTACAGTGTCTAGTGTATAAAAATATGTTGCCGAAGATGGGGGTAAGAAGTGCAATGGGTGGTGTTGGGATAGCAGGCAACGAACAGAAATGGAAGGGGCTAGGATGTGCACGGTAAGAGATATGGAATTCTCGGTTTCTGTAAAGCACTGAGAGCTGTGTTCATGCCTCTAAACGAATAACAATAGCGATAATTCACTACTGAAAATACAACAAAGGCAACAGTTAAATAGAAAGAATGAGAGTGAACCAAGAAGAAATCTAACCATAAAAATTCAGTGTCTGAAATAGTAGATTCAAGGATGATATTAATAGTAATTGAATAATACTATTTATATGATTGAAAAGAAGGGGTTAATGAACTTTAAGAAAAAAAGAACATTTTCCACATTGAATCTGGGAAATAGTTTAAAAACAGAAATAATGATGAGTGACTTAGTGACCCTGGGTGATATTTGGAGCTGTGGTTTAAAGAGTCAAATCTTAGCCACCAAGTCCATGTCAACTTAATGATACACAATTTAATATCTTACTCTCTGGGTTGCCATAGAGTGTCTAATGATAAAAATAAATATAACATAAATTTACCAGTTTTCAAATGATTTTAAAGTGATTTCAAGAGTTCTGTCTGTTTTGGAGAAATAACAAATTGGTGCTGTCAAGGCGGGAGAGTCATTTGGCCAATGTTGAGTTACACAAGGGCTTTCAGGTAGGGGCTATTATTTTGCAAGGATTTACATATTGTACATTTCAATTTATATAAACCATCGATAACATTGTATGATACAAAATGATTCTCCTAGCATATGCAAATGTAGTCAACTTCATATGTTTTTATTAAAGAAAATTATTAACCATAACTAAAAAATTAAAATTGTGTTATTTTGTTGAGGCACTGATGTGTAAAACTCATCAAATATTTTACTATCTCTAGAAATTGCATTATATTGTAAAAGGATGTCTATGTTCTTACAGTTCAAGACAAAATTTTTCTTGAGGTATCAATTATGTTTGTTAAATATCTAAATATTGATGTCTCAAATTTCATAGATATACAATTTTCTTTTTTTTCATATCTACTTTACTTGAAGATTGCGGGGAGACTTTATTTTTTGTGTCATTTTCAAACATTTTTTCACTATTGCTTGATATAGATGTCGAGACTTAGCATTGGAAGAGAAGTAATGCACAGTTTCTGGACATGAAAGGGAGCATTACCACTGATATTTGTCAAGGCTTCCCATTTCTAGGCTCTACTAGTTTGGGGTTAATGCAACCATTATCATCACATAGGGGATGTCTCCTTCCAAAATGGTTGACTAGAGTAAGCTACAAATAAGAGACAAAATGAGAATAACAGTTCAAGGACTTGTCTCTTATCTTTGGAACACTTTTCATTGTGAAGGTGACAGTCTGTAGGTGACTTTGCCTCAAGGTTTTAGAACACATTATTTTTTGTTGTTGTTGTAAAATACAATAAAACACTTTCCTTGGGTTTTTCTTCTCTGAACCATTACCTGGGAAATTGGTGTGACTTTATCTATTTTCCTGAATCATATTTTATTAGATAAACATTTTCCTGCATCTCTTTTGGTATTAACCCTCTGCATCATAGCATTTAAAAATGTCCAGTCTCAAAGTTATAGGGCGCAGATCCACAGAGTACCAGGTAGTTGAGCACAGAGCTAATTTAATGTGATCAAGTATCAATTTTGAGTGGATAATTCTTATCAATTTTAATTGACATTTATTTTAGAAATGTAATGTTACATTTCTAAAGTTACAAAGAGAATTTTGAATATTTTATTTTGCAAGCTATGGAAAAAGTGCTAAAATATCCTATTTTGGGTCACTTTTTACTTCATTTCTTACAATATTTCATTCAAAGAAATGTTGAAGTGTGCATCTTAATAACTATTCTTTTTGACATATTGAAAGGTGCTAAAGGTTTGTTATACAACCATACACACACACACACACACACACACACACACACACACACACACACATATTGTAACAAAATTAAATGGATTTATTTACTAAAGAGGCAAGCTTCGAAAGTGTTCATGGAAATCCCGATTCCTTGGACCATATACTGCAATCAGACATCCACATACATTTGATAAATCACTCCTTTGATGGCCGGCCTTTACATTACTTACATCCTCATGGCTATTAAAATACTTGGCAGAAGGAATTTAAGGGAAAAAATGGTCTATTTTATCTCACAGTTAGAGGTCCCAATGCATCACATTGGGAAAGTTAGGTAGGCTAGGAATGGTGGGAAAGGCATAACCGCAGAAGGCTGAAAACACCTAGTCTCATTGTATGCATCAGGAGAGAGGCGTGTAAAGCCCTGACTCAGCTTAGTTTCCACTTCTTATACAGTCCTGGACCCTAGTCCACAGACTAGTGCTGCCCAAATTTTAGGTGACCTTCTCACCTCAATTAACCTAGTCTTACAATCGACTTCACAGACATGCCCTGAGATTTGTCTCCAAGGTGATTCTAGACTCTGTCCAGTTGATAAAAACAAATAAACAATAAAACAGAATTCTTTTAAAACCTTCTTTGAGGATGAAACTGAAAGGTGTTTTCTGAAATACTCTATTGATTTTCAACTCAAGGTCAAAGTCAGAATTAACAAGGGGATGCAGAACAAAACCACTAAGAGACATCACTTTATTCCATTTAAAATGGCCACTACAGTGAAGACAAAAGGTACTTGGTGAGGATGTGGAGAAAGAAAACACTGCTGGAGAGAATGCAAATTAGTATAGCCTCTGTAGAAATTAGTGTAAAATTCCTCAAAAATTTGTAATTGAACTATTATTAGATTCCAAAACACAACTGCTCTGTGTGTGTGTGTGTGTGTGTGTGTGTGTGTGTGTGTGTGTGTGTGTGTTTTAATAAATCAGTTTGTCAAAGAGACATCTATTCTCTAATGTTTATTGCAGTATTATTAACAAGGACCAGACTGTAAAAGCAATTAGACTGCTCAAAAATTGGTGTTTGGATAAATAAAATTGATATATATATATATATATATATATATATATATATGCAAAGAAATACTATTCAAAGATTTGAATGAGAAGAAAAAAAGATGTGATCCCATTATTGGTGACCACTTGATAAAACTGAAGATCACTGGGTTAATTAATCAGGTCAGCTAGTACAAAACAAGTATCAGAGTAAACCATCTATCTCCTCCTCCTCTTGCTCTTCCTCCTCTTCTCCCTCATTCTCTTTCCCTGTCTGTTTAATTTTCATTACTTTCTTTGGCTAAGTTATCGAGTCCTCTTAATATTTTTCTTGAACAATATTTACCATGGTACTTGTTTTTCCTTATACCACTTGCATTTGTAGAAATGTGATTTGAACTTTCTCAAATCCTCTTTTTATATCTTTATTGTTCTTAATTTTCCTAAAGTTTTGAACACATAAGTAAATAAGAGCTTTAATAACTTTTTAATTGCCTTAGTTACTAATTGTGTGGAATGTGTCATTTGTAGTTTGGTTAAGTGATTATGTCTTATAAGTCAAATTTCCCTGGTTATAAAGAAGACTTTTTGTTTGTGTTTTGACAACAGCCTCACTTTGTAGCTCTGCTGGTGTGGAATTCATATGTAGATCAGACTGGCCTAGAACTCACAGGGATCAGGTTGCCTCTGCCTCCAAAGTGCTTGTATTAAAGGCATCACTACCAACCAGAACTATTATTACTTTTATATTGATGCTAGACATATAGGTTACTCTTTGTTTACAATTTTATTGAAATTACTGTTCTCTTTTATAAAATTGCAGTTCTTTTTAAGCTATAGTTGATTCATTGGAATTTTTTTTTTAATTTTGTTTTTTATTAGGGAGACCCAAACTGTTGGGGGACTAGGGAATATCTTTTCACTAAAGAAAGTATACTCTTTCAAAGTCTAAACCCAGTATGCTATGACATATTGATATATAAGACTTCCTATTCTAATTGGAGGTATCAAAAGTGTTCATCCCTTTGCTAAGTACTAAAATCGTTCATCAACCCTTCTCCCTCAATTTTGTGGGTTCAGTTACTGTCTCTGTTTTTATCAGATACATGATGCAACTCTGTCACAGAAGCTGCTCTTCTGTGTTTGTTTTCTTCTTGTTAGACTCCAATGTTTGTGTTTTGTTTTGTTTTCTATAGGAATCAGAGACAAAATCTTTAGTCTTTTTTCAGAAAGATAACTCCATTCAGAATGTCAAAGAGCAACAAAACATCTTACAGTCAATGCTGCAGTGGTTGCTGAAAAAGAGGAACCCTGGTTAATTGATTCTTGGATTGTAAACTGGGTGAAGCCACTATGTAAATCAGTATAAATTCTCAAGAAAGCAAAAACTAAATGTACCATATGACCAGCTATAGTACTTCTTGGCATCCCTAAAGGACTTGATATCCTGTCCTCCAAGTACTTGCTTAGCCATATTCCTTAATGCTGTATTCAAAATAGCTAGGAAATAAAATATCCTAAATGTCTTTAAACAGTAGATGATGAAAATGTGTTACATACACTTTATAGAAAACCAGTCATCTGTAAAGAAAAATTAAATGATGAACTTTAAAGGTTAATGGATAGAACTGGGAAAGATGATACTGAAGTAACCCAGAGACAGAAAGACAAATATTACAAGTTCTCTCTCATTGGAGGTTCCTAACATCAAATACATAGATATATGTGTAGTTCTTAACCCTCATCAAAGAAATTTCTCATTTCAACATACAGAGACTATTACAGAAAACCACAACCCATTAAATTACAGAGTTGTGGAGCACAGTCCTAATGAATATATCTACAAAACACATCCAAGGTTCTGGGATCATCTTAGAAAAGTGGCAGAAATATTCTAAGAGCCAGAGGATCAGGAACTTTCCTGTGAGATTGGATCTCTTACTAATGCCAGAAGCTATACCAGTAAATTCTCACCATGAACTGAACAAGTTCAATAACAGGCATGCAGAAGTGCACAAGGGCAAGACCATGCAGCTTCAACCCTACACGAAGAACTGGAGGCAAACAAGATATTCCAAGGGTGGGAGAAATAATCTTCTCTAGGGAAGTGGACACCAAAACCAAATGACCAGCCTTGAAAAATTACATATGAACAACAATATATAGACATAGTGTGCTATATTTAGAAATACATACATTCACATATAAATTCATACATACACATATGCATGTAAGAAAAATTAATGAAAATAGCAGATGGATTTTAAAGAGATCAAGGAGGGATAGAGGGGAAGGTTTGAAAAGAGGAAATGGAAGGGAGAAGTTATGTACTTTTTTATCATCTCAAAAATAAAATAAAAGATACCTGGGCAGTGGAGTAGGTCTATTACTTGGTCAGCTTCTCTTCTCTTTGGACCATGATCTCCATTGTCTACTGTTAAAATCTGATCATTTTTTTCATTACATATAGCTTCATGTTTAAGTTTGTAGGATAGTGCAATGTTTTATTTGTCAAACTGTGCTGCACATGGTGGTTACTTTTATGCGTATGTTTATTTTCTAAAATTATTTTATTTTGAAATGAGAAAATTGTGAGAAACACAAACTGTATTAATAACCCAATCTGTCAGAACTTACTCTTACATCATCCTTCAATGGTGACAGTTCCCTATTGATTCTTGAAAGCTCTATCCCATTTCTTATATTTGGATACAGGAATTAGCCCAAAATTCAACACTTGTTTAGTTCTATACCTTATAAAAGTTGGGTTATTTCTTTTGTTTTGTGTAGCTGAAGTTTTCCTGGTCCCACCCGACTCCTGAGGTTCCCTCACTCCTACAGCCACTCAGCCTCAAATGAACACAAAGAGGCTTAATATTATTTATAACTGCTTGGCCCTTAGCTCAGGCTAACTACTGACTACCTCTTACACTTAAACTCAGCCGGTTTCTGTTCATCTGTATGTCGCCACATTTTCTGTGGCTTCACCTGTGTGCCATTACATGCTGTTCCCTGGATGGCGGGTTGGCATCTCCTGACTCAGCCTTTCTCTCCCAGAATTCTTCTCTCTGCTTATCCCACCTATACTTCCTACCTGGCTACTGGCCAATCAGCATTTTATTTATCACACAATCAGAGCAACACATTCCCAGCATACAGAGAAACATCACTCATCAGTTTTGTTTTCATGTTCAGTTTTTAAAATTCTTTATATATTAATCAGTGTGCGCATAATAGTTATCCCACTAAAAGCAATCAACAGCTATAATGCAATCCACATTCAAATTTCAACAAAATTCTTCACAGAAATTGAAAACACAATCCAATATAGCTAAATCAATCCTGACTAATAAAATATTTTCTGGAAATATCACCATCCCGGATTTCAACTTACATTACAGAGCTCCAGCAATAAAAGTGGCATGATTTTGGCATAAAAGCAGGCTTGTTGATCAATGGGTATGAATTGAAGACCTAGACATAACACTACAACCCTATGGACACCTGGATTTTGGCAAAGAAGCCGAAAATACACACTAGAGAATGTACAGCATCTTCAACAAATAGTGATGCTCGAACTATATAGTCGCATGCAGAAGAATACAAATAGATATATATCTGTTACCCTGAACAACACTTATGTCCAAGTGGATCAAGATTTCATTGGAAAAAACCATATACCCTGAATCTGATAGAAGAGAAAATAGGGAATAGGATTGAAATTATTGACACAGAAAAGGATGTTCTGGACAGGACACACTGATAACATCAAGACCAACAATTAATAAACGGGTCCTCACAAAGCTAAAAAGCTTCTGCATGTCAAAAGTCACAGCCATTAGGACAAAGCAGCAGTCCACATAATGGGAAAAGATCTTCACTGATTGTATGTATATCCAATAGGGGCCTAACATCTCTTCTTTTTATTTTATAAATTTAAGGGAGCATTTTTTTTTGTCTTTGATCCGTGAAGAAATATCTTCTGAAGACCAACAACAGTTTTTGGATGTAATGTTAAAAATACTTCTGTGATAAGTATTAATTTACAGACATGTTCACCTTTTCTAGGATACAGTTAACTTCACAGCTACCTCACTTTAGACATTCATAGCTAAAACTTCTAAATCAGATTTGAAAGTCTGGTCTCAACTCAAATTGCTAAATGTGGAAAATATTTTTAATAATGTTTTTGCTTTTCTTCTCTAAAATTAACTTCATTCATAAAATGTCAAATTAGAGTTTATTAAAGACATAATGTTCTCTAAAGCATGCAGAGAAGTAAAATGGGCTAAACACAGATACAGACCTTTCATAATCTTTCTATCCTGTAAAATAATTTTATTTAAGCAACTCAAGCTAAACAGTAACCTTTGTAGGCAGGGAATGTGGCATGCACAATGAATGATTGCACTTATGTGCTCAATAAGATGAATCAAAAGCTCTTCATATTTTATATAAATGTGAAATAATATTTGTATAATTTTTTCAAGAAGCAGAATTCAATCTCTTACATTTTAAATCATTTTAAATTATGTTTACAGTGAATACATAATAAAATGTCCTAAACAATCTACTCAGAAACTAAGAATCCATTCTAAATTAATTCCATATACATTATAAAATCTCCTGCTTTATACAAAACTTCTTTTCTAAATTGAGTATGTATTCCACATACAAATGTTCACACATACACGCACAAAAGTAAATAGCAATGTGATGATTTAATAATTATGAAGAATGGAAACCCCTAGAAGCTACCTACAGGGCAGGAACTGCATTAAATCATAGTCTTGGGTCATTTCGAACAATTCAGAAGTTACTCATCACCTCTACCTGAAGTGCATAATAATTTCTTTTTTCTTGATCTATATAAATCCTCATATATATATATTTACACACACATACATGGAAGTAAACCCTATTAAGTTAAACAATATATCCATGTCAGTAACACAGATGAAGCTAAATTCCTGCTTTATGTATATTTACTAAAATATATGCAATTCTTAGTCTTCCAGCCATGTACTATGTTGTAGACATTTTGCAAACACTTGAAAAAAGCTATGACTAAAGAGTTAATTTCTATATTCTTTGACCATCCTTTCTTGTGTTCTTAGGTGGACAGTGAATAAACAGACAAGTAATTTAAATTATTCTAAAAGATACTAAGTGATATGATTTAATATGGACAAATAATGACTATTTTAAAGAATTATTTCTTGAATATGTAAATTACATTAATATTTCTATTCTTTTCATGATTTTTGGTTGTATTTTAAATTAGCTCTCTATGACAAATTCTAGTCACAAAATCTATTAAAATTCTACTTTTCAATTAAATTTTATTTAAAATAATTGTACTCTTTTATCTTAAAATGAAATTGTTACAGAAAACAAAGTACAACTGAAAATTTGGAAATTTACCATCAACATTTTTTTTCTTCTCTACAGGTTTAGAAATGGTGTCTAGAATGTATCGTAATCCTTTCTTTGTGAATGGTCCCTGTAAATTGACATGAAGTTTGTGAGATGGATGCATATGGCACTGAACCATAGTTGAGGAAGTCATTTAATTAACTCTTTTAGATTTAGAATTTATTGAACCAAAAGCTCTTCGTTTTCTAAAACCATTCACACTTTTGCTTGTATATATCAGATGGACACTGAATTGATTAATACTTAGTTTGAAGTCATTTTTTACCACTCCAGTCTGCAGTAGAAACTATAAGAATCATTTATTTGTTTAAAATATGGTATAAATTGGGTATTATAATTGTTTTGTTCTGTTAGACTTACTGAGAAAGAAATATGAGAGTGTACCTTAATTCACAGAGTGTGTTGATTACTCCATGACAGACCATAATATAAATAGAAAATTCTGGAGGAACTTCTAAAAGAGAGCATCCTTCTGCCTTGAGCAACAGCATCAATGTCCTTCAAGAGATATCTCACAGATTCTGAGTTTACCTTTCAGTTCTCTATAGTAGGAATCTAGGTTTCGCCTTTGGCACCAATTAATGGTGATCACACTCTTAGGGTTTTCCTTTCCTTTTAGGTAGTCAGACTCTGCCAGTATACCTAGGAAAAGTGATGAAATTATACCCTGCCATTATATTATTAGTGCATTGGTAAAATTTGGTCTTATAAGCTTGAGAGAAATCAGTATTCCAATTTGCTACTGCAATATTTCTGAAGAGAAGCTAAGAATCTGTGTGCTGGTGTAGTTTGTATTGCCTTTTCTTTTAACCCAGGAAGCCCATACTTACCATGTTGCTGTGGATATCACTCTATATAAATAAACACTGATTGGCCACGAGCCATGTGGCGAAGTATAGATTAATAGAAGTGGGCTAAATATAAGAGTAAGAGCTAGATAATGATAGGCCTGAACTAATGGCCAAGCAGTTTAAATAATGTAAGAGTCTGTGTGTTTATTTTATAAGTGGGCTCTGGAACTGGTGGGACTTGGCTGGAGCTGGAGAGAAATTCTCCAGCTATACCATGTGAATATACTTATAAATACATATATAGCTTTTATCATTATGTGCATATTTTATGGTGGGTTGAATTATGGAATAGATTGTTGTAGTTTCTTTAACATTATCATAGTAATTTATCTCATTTTCTCTCTTCAGGTTTTTTATTACTAGTAAAATTTGCTAGAAAAATATTCTTATAAATTCTTTCAGAAATAATTATTTTGATTTTTTTCCTATAAAGACTTACTACGGTAAATTTAGATTCACAGCAAAACTTAATACTAGAATTTCCCAAGAAACCATTTTCTACTCACTCATAGCTTCCACAATAGTCAACAGTCAAAAGCAAGTGGTACATTTTCACAATTGGTAGACCGATATATACACATCATTGTCACCCAAGATTATAGCTCATTTTAAACACTCTTCTTGACATTGCACTTTCCATAGTTCTGGACAAACATAGTGGCATGTATTAACTATTATAATATCAAGTAGAACAGTTTCAGTATTCTAAGACTTTCTGATGGTTATTTCATGCATTTTCCTGCTTCCTAACTGCTGGAAAACCTTGATTTTTTATTGTCTTTATAATCTCTGTTCCCTTCTCCAAATGTAATTTTTCTGGAAAGACACAATATGTTAACTTTTCAAATTGTCATCTGTCATTTACCAATATATAGTTCTTGCCACTGCACTTTCTCCTGGCTCAATATCTCAGCACTCGGGAGGCAGAGCCAGGCGGATCTCTGTGAGTTCGAGGCCAGCCTGGTCTCCAAAGCGAGTTCCAGGAAAGGCGCAAAGCTACACAGAGAAACCCTGTCTCGAAAAACCAAAAAAAAAAAAAAAAAAAAAAAAAAAAAAAAAAAAAAAATCTCATGATTTTAGCCTTGAACAATACCATATTGTGTGGACATAGTGTGTTTTATTTATGCATCCAACTTCTAAAAAGCATCTAGGTCATATTTTGCCAATCACTGGAAAGTTGTTTTATAGAGCGGTCTTCCAGGACTTCTATTCATGTTTCTTACATTCTTTTAGGTTAAAAACTAAGAAGTGAAAGTGCTGAGATACATAATAAGGGTATATTTGGTGTTTCAAGAAACTACCCCATCTTTCCAATTGGCTGGCATGTTCTGCATTCCAACTCACAAGGAAAGCCCCTGCTCCACATGTCTGCATGCATTGGTCTAATTTTTTTGCCTTGAATTTTGCTCCTGAAGATGTCTGTGGGTGGTTAATTGATATTTGATCCCATATTTATCTATATTTACACTCTCTGGTTTTCCTTAGTTGTGAAGTTTTTTAGATTTTACCAGCTCGGTGTTTTCTTATTGCTGACTTCAATTGTTATGCACATACTTGAGAAATTTTGGAATTTCAAAAGCAAAACAAATGGAATAAGATGAAAGTTTATGAGAAAGAATGATATATTTCCCTAGGAAATTATGTGGGAAAATATATTAATCAAGATATTTAAAAGTCATTATGTTCTTAATAAACAGGTTTTATACAATAAGATATAATTTATTGTCAGATTCCTAGGAATGGTGATCACCCTGGTGTTTGGGGGAAAATTATTACATTTTAATAGTTTAATTTTCTTTCCTTAGAAGAAAAAATCATTTATAAAACCTGATCTTTACCTATTAACATCTGGTTAACTATTTTTCCCAACACTGGTTACACAGTTTTTTTTCTGTATCTTATGATTTTGCATAAAAATATATTTATAAACAAATATCTTGAATTTTCTGTCTAAGGAAAAGGATTAATTCCAAAGATAATAGTGCACATGTTGTAAGTGGTGGATTTCTTTTATTCATCCTCTTCAAGTTCGAGTTTCTGTCATTTATTTTGTGATATATTTATTCTCTATTCTTACATAGTGGAGTGGGCCAAGCTTCCCGCTCATCTAGTTCTCCAATTATTTCCACCAAAACCACTGAGTCAGCCATTTTTTATTCCTGTGCTTTTGGTGACATGTTTAAACTTTTCCAAACTTTAGGTTATTGGGAAGATCTATTACCGTCTCTAGTCAAAACCTAAATCTTTCTGTCCCTGACAGGAAGAGGTCTTCCTGTTCTCAGACCTTGTCTTTTCGTCTGGGCATGCAGCTGCTCCTTATTGGGGTGCTATTTCTGACACTTCATTCTCCTTTAGGGTATGATTTTAAATGAAAGTGATGATTTTTCTCAAACTTGCCTGCTCAGTGATATCCATCTTGTACATGCATAGTGTCATCTACTTTGTGGTTTATGACACTTCTGAATGAAATAAAATTTGATTTTTCTGATTCATAGTTTGCATTTTTCCAGTACAGTTTTTTTTCTGTGTAAATATAATATGAGTTTTAGAGATAGTAACGGCTATGAGAAAAGGAAATACTATTGACTGAGACCAAGTTTGTATTAATTGTTATGCTAATCACTTACACAGAGTTGCACAATTACATCTTATGCTAAAGCTTATGAAAGACACTATTACTGGTCACTGCCTCATGAAGCTATATTTAGCAAAGAATGACGTATGTCTGAATCACCTTTTTATAGCAAGTTGTATTACCCATATGTATCACAGAAAACCTTGGAATTTTGGTGACCTTTGGTATAATAGAAAAGTAATATATTTGATACACTTAATTTGATAAGATTGAAAATATCATTGAGCCTGTGAAATCATCAAGATTCATGTAAATAAACATGTCCACCTCTGACTTATTAAGTTTCCCTGTGTCACTTTATAGTTCTTTCCTCTATAATTGCTTCCAAACATCAGTTAGTTTGTTTCTAATCCCTGCACACAAATTTGTATTGCTAAAGTTTTATACAAGTAAAGTCAGAAAGCATGTGCCATTTTTAAATATACTATAATTTTTAGTATTCTGTGGGTGTGCAAATGGATACTTATGTTTATATATGTATTGTATGCAGACATAATTTATTGCCTAATTTGTGTTTATCTAATAACTACCTTTTGCAATTATAGCCACTTGTTTTCTCCTCCCTGTATCTCTTTGTTAAAGTATTTAGACCTTTGGTTTATTTGTTTACTGGTTATTTGTTACTGTACGGTAAAATTGCCTATAAATTGTAAACACAAGTCCTCTTTAATATCATAATCTTCTAATATTTTCTTCCTGTGTAAGATTGGCTATTTTAATGTTTCATATTCTTATAAAGTTCAGTTTTTGTTTTACTTGCGTTATTGCTTGATTTTTTTTAATTATATGAAATACTCAGTAGCTATAGTAACCCAGTGTTTTTATTTTTACAACTTATTTATTTCCATAGTTCTACACGGGTCTTTTAAGTCTACTTTTATGTTTTAAGTTTGTTTAGAAGTATGAAGTAATGGGCAAACTGATATTGGAAGGTCTGTACAGGAAATGAAGCACATAGTCATTCCTGGAAAAGCTGTGCTTCCTGGATGCATTTGTGGAAACAGGTTTTTAAAAGGTTCAGATCAAATCAAATTATTCAAAAATTTCAAATTTCAAGAGGTAAGATTCTATACATATTGATTCATTTAAAGGAGAACAAGCGAGTCTAAAATTGCTCTTTGGTTTCCCAGTGTTTTACAGAGTTTATCCAAATTTCCAGGCAGTTCCAAACCAAACCATCACTACACAACATGTCTCTACATGGTTCAAAGTTTCTTAAAGCCTACTCAGTCAGCCACATGTGCATGAACACATTTGGCCCTGTGACAAATTAGCCAGAATGCTTGATGGCAGACAGATAAGTTTGAAGCCATGCGGTTTATGTAGTTTTCGAATTTCTTTTTTGTTCATTCTTAGGAAATGAATTTTCAAAGTTATACCATGTAAAATCTAGATGCATCTCTTGTTGGAGTGTCTTTAAGGAACTCATGATAATTTTAAATGATTCCTATGGAAACCAAAGAGAATTTAATTCTTGGATATCGTAGAGAAGCACTACAGGAAAAAAAATTAAATATCCAATATGTCTATTGCAAGTGAAAAGGAAGAATGGGGTTATTAATACTTTTGCTTCAAAGATGGAGTCAAAACCCTGGGGGTACATCCTCTTTACACTACATATGACCGCAATTGTGATCATATTGCATGTGATTACAATTAAGAATAAAATGAATCACACGGTAAAAATCTCTTCATTCTGAATTGAAAATAGCACCCTTAATTTCACTTTAATGAAGATCATATTACGTGTAAATTATTCCAGTGTAGCAGAGCAGCTATTATCATCCACTGCTTTTAGTAATTACCCATAGCATAAATGTTCTCTAATAGAATATTCCACATACTAATGGCTATTGTATTATTTCAGGGCCACAGTAATGTAATTTTTTAATGAGAATTCCAGGGGAGACAACTAAACTGAAAGTTACTGAATCTTCCAGGGGCTTTGCTGCTGATAAAATTAGATCAGGTTTTTCTTCCAATGATACATAAAAGCCTATGAATATTTTGATCTTAAAATATCTCTTTAGTATTTTCTTTAGAGAGTTTATATGTCAGTTTTCTATTCAATGCCTATAATCTACATGTAAGTAGTATAATTTACTCCCCAAAGCTAAATAGCAGCTATGAAAAATATAGTTTCTTAATTCAATGTATAAGTCTATATTAACAACAATTCATGTGAATCAAACTTACTCAGACACAGGGGAAAATGGACCAAATTTTGATCCTTTCTCTGACACTTTTCTCCTCTCCTAATTGAAGAACTTCTTCATTTGAGGATAAGGATTTTGTTAAGTTGATTGTTATTTACCTTAATGTTAGTCTCTGAAATTATAGAAATGTGTTGTGGGCATTGATGTGAAACATCAGCCTGAAATAACAAAGTCTGCTAATATACAGGATGAAAGTGGAATAGCCCACATTAGATATTCTTTTGCAATTTTGTGTATACTTGGTGACTATAGCAACAGCTTTGCAAAGCTATAGATCTAGGAGAACGCTGGTAACTACTGAAAATATTTATTGTTGATTGACTTTGAATTGGGAAAGTCCATGACTTGAGGTCAACTGTAAGAGAAAAACCCCTGAGGAGGAAATTTATCTATTATTTGAGGTAAGAAACAGGAAAATTGCTACCAGAAGCATATATGTTCTTACCAGCTTCATTATTCATACCCCAGAAAGCACAATAATGATGTTCAGATAGTAAAGGAAACACACAACACATATTTAGATATGTGTGCTCGGGCAAATGTAATGCCAAGAAAGTAGATGAGTGGATATATTCTCACACATAAGGCACATAGTAGTTTTATATGATTTAGGTACTAATAGCAAAGAACATTTAGCTTTTGAATGTTAGCAAAAGTAGCATTGCCTCCTGTAAATAATAACCTCGTCAATTTGTTACAAAGTGAGCCTTTTCAGATAATGCACCCCAAAGGCACTGATAACCGGGCAGAGGAATTAAACAACAAAAACAAAAACCTGGTATTTTCTTCTTAACAAGGAATAGTTTAAAGCATGTTTCTAGTCTTTCTCTAACAAAATAGTTCCTTGATTTATCTTAACTGATGAACAATGGTTATGAATCAATGACAGTCACAATAAAGTTATTTTTAATGGGGCTCATTAGAGATAAAGCAGCATTTTAAAAAATGAGTACCTAGATTAAAGTGATATCTAATTGCAAAAGATGTCATTGTCCTTAACATATAGAAAAAATGATGATTTGAAATAAGGTGCTGTCGCTAGAGTTTTCCTGCCTGGCCCACGGTCAGGATAAATCTCTCACACCTGCCAGTCCCACAGCCATTCAGACCCAACCAAATAAACATAGAGACTTATATTGGTTACAAACTGTATGGCCATGGCAGGCTTCTTGCTAACTGTTCTTACAGCTTAAATTAATGCATTTTTATTAATCTATACCTTGCCACGTGGCTTGTGGCTTACCGGTACTTTACATCTTCCTTGTCCTGATGGCGGCTGGCAGTGTCTCTCTGACTCAGCCTTCCACTTCCCAGCTCTATTCTCCTCCTTGTCCCGCCTACACTTCCTGCCTGGCCACTGCCAATCAGTGATTTATTCATTGACCAATCAGCAACACATTTGACATACAGACCATCCCACAGCAAGGTGCTTCATGTATTTCTCTTTGAATTACCAAACCAAGAGTGTAGTACAATTTGACAGCAAATTGAGAAGTCCACGTGTTATATTTTTGTGTCCCGACTAAAAACTAAGGTTGCTTTTTCTAAGACATTCTAACAATGAAGACCATGTTTTAGTTATTCAAACCTCCCATGAATAAAAGGACTTACTTTAAGTTGGATTTCACCAGCTGTATTAATTTCAGACTGTGTGTCTCCTTTCTTTGGTTTCCTCTATTGATTTTGGAAAAAAGAGAATGCTTTTTTGATTAGAATGAAAGTGTATACTCCAGCCAATTTTGATATTTAATTTTCAAGCAGCTTCATATAATGTCCTCCTCCTTTGATCTAACAATGAAAATGTGTCAGTATATTCTCATTACAGCAGTGACGTTTGAAAATGTATCAGTATATTCTCATTACAGCAGCGACATAAAGCAGCCCAAGACCCCTGGGGCTGGGAGAGCTTGGTGCGTGTGCAATGAGAACCTGTACTCTCAGCACTGTGCAAGGAGTACACTGTAGGTCTAAGCTGCCTTCTGCAACTAAACTCAGCTTAAAAACAGATGGACTCAGTGGTTATAACATTGGGGAGGGGTGGTGAGAGGCACAGAAAGATGATCAGAATGCAAGTAAATAATAATCGTGCTTTCAAACTTTCTGTTCACTTTAAAATGATGTAAAAGCAACTAGTAACCATTAAAATTAGAACTCCTTTTTAACTCAAAGAAAATCAGAAAGTAAGCTTTTTTTTGGGGGGGGGTTGTTGTTTGTTTTGTTTACTTTTCCTCAAAAGAAAAATGGAAAATGTGTATATTATATTTTTTAAATGATCCCATGTATCTCAGAAATATCTTCAAATGGTGTTCCTACATGTGGTGGTAAGTATAAGAGTTCAGTGATTTTCAGTGTGTTGAGACTCATCCTTCCACAGGAGCTGTTCAAAGGCTGTTTTCTATGCCCATAAGTGAGACTCATTTGGCTATTGCTGTAAGGTCATCCTGAATTCAGAGTAGGTGCCATGTCCAATGATGGATGCCCAGAAAAGGAATAACTCTGTGAAAAAGCACAAGAGCTGAGGCAGGGCCTGGAATGAAGTGTCTGCAAGCCATACACTCAGCAGCTTCCCAAGCTCTCAGAAGCTTGGAGTGAGGCCTTGAAGAGAAAGCCTTCCAGAGGAACAGAACCCACTGATAACTTGAGCTCAGACTTCCTGAAGCAGGCATGCCAAGAGGATAAATTTCAGTTATTTAAACCACTGACTTTATGGTAACTCTTGATGAGAGTTCAAGAAAGCACAGTAGACTTACATAACTCTAAATGAAAGGACAAATGATATCAGTTTTAGTTGATGAGTATAATTCAAATATCAGAGAGCAGTGCCAATAGTCCCAGAACCATGCCTGGATGCATTTGTACAGGGCCTCAGAGCTGACCACCTATATTTTCTGGGAGAATCCAGAGCCTGGTCTAGAACCACTCGGAAGAAAATCACTAGGGAAGGAAACAAAGGATCCAGACACCATTTTCAGAAGGCAAAATGAAGCATAATGAATCTACCTTTGATCCTTTGGCAGGAAGGACTGTGGAATCCCTTCTGAAGAGGCTTCATGTCTTCAAATTGACATTCCTAGTGCTGGCAAATAAATTTGAATCAATCTTTTGAGCAAATTTTAAGTCTTCTGATATATGAGCTTTTTTTTTTTCTCACTTAAAACTGGATTGCTGCATTCTTCTCCAAAAATTATCTTCTAATAAGTCATCATGTGGAGTGGCAGTTTATTGGATCTTCATGGTCATTTCAGTCTTTGTGACCAAAGAGTACTAGGAAACTTTTCAAAATATACTACTGAGAAAAATGAACAAATGAAAACCATATGTGGTTTGTTCTTGTTTATCATGAACACAAGCATTTGGTACAAACCCAGGTTTTTCCATTTTTACATATAACCCACTGAATTATAATCCGTGATCTCTGATACCTGATGTGGTTATTATGAACATGCAGTTCCACAAGACAGTGGCTTAAAATCAAAGATCTGACAGATTTTGAGACATATATTGTCATTGCTATAGGAAAAATGGATGTGAGGAAAGAATGTCCTATATTACAGGGTGTGAATTTTTATAAACGTTGAGCAGCCTGGTTTCCTGGTAGACAATTCAAGTTTTGCTCAGGAATGTACCTTTGAGGTCAATGTTCATCCTGTTTTTTTTTTTTTCTTTTTTTTTTTCCTCAGCATCTGCAGAGTCCCTCTGCCTGCTGCTTGAACAGTTGCTAATGAATGAAGATCACCCCAGCCTCCCCCCCTGCTGCTGCTCATTTGCCCATTAGCATCTGCTTAAGCAGCAGGCTGGGGGAAGCTCTGGTGCCCAATCAATGTAGCTGATGAGAGTTAGGGTAGGGAGGCCTCTGTTGCCAACAGAGCCAGAACATAAATCAACTCCAATCTTGGCAAAGGTTATTAATCTTTGGAGGGTGACTTATATATCACAGTGTTGGGGTGGAGAAAAGCTATCCTTGACATTTGTGAGAAACAAAATAAAGCTAAAACGGTATTATTTGCTCACTTGGGCAAAGCCTTTGGACCTTCTATCACTTTTACCAGGTAAAAAGTAATTGACAATTATATTCAAATATTATCTTATTTTTAGCTATGTGCCCATATATAAAACAATCCTACAAAGAAAACACACTTAAGACTTCATGAGAGTGAGTTACTTTGTTGTTATGTAAAGCACAAGCTCAGTTAATTGTTTAATTTGAACTCAGGTGACTGCCTCAAGCTCTTTATATTACTTTCAAACTTTCAAATGTAAAAGCAGGGTAGGTAATGACAGTTGGTTAGAAACTGAAAGTGAAGATATATTCCACTCTGGTGACATTTACTAGCTTTGCCTTACCCAGAATGGTCTAAGTTAACACCAATCAAAGACAGGATGTCTGCACAAAAGCCTAACATGTGAGCAAGAGGGCTGGCACAAGTGCAGGTGAGGCAAAAGTAGAGTATTACTGGAAACTTGACATGATTTAAGCTGTACAGAAAATGCGGATTTATAAAAATGATCCCGTGTTTAAATGTATAGTATACAATGGGAAGTGAGAAACGTAAAAAATTAGTCTGTGAATGAAAAGTTATTCTCTTGTAGAAGAGATTTTTAATGCTGTCTGATGAGTAGCATTCAAAGAGATTCACTGAGAACTGGTGTTAAGTGTCTTACAAATTATAGGTACTTCATAGAAAAATAACTATATTTTCTTCAGTCATCTAGGACCAAGTGTGGTGCTTTGCAGTTCCCACTGGGTATATTAGATATCTATGAACCAGCCTGTAGCTGGAGAATTTTTCTCCAGCTCCCACCGCCAAATCCCGCCAGTTCTGGAGCCCACTTATAAAATAAACACACAGACTCTTACATTATTTAAACTGCTTGGCCATTAGCTCAAGCCTATCATTGTCTAGCTCTCACTCTTATATTCAGCCCATTTCTATTAATCTTTACTTTGCCACATGGCTCGTGGCTTACCGGTACTTTACATCTTCCTTGTCCTGGCGGCGGCTCCGGCCGGTCCCCCTTTCCTTCCTCCTTCCTCAATTCTCCTCTCTCCTTGTCCCGCCTGTACTTCCTGCCTGATCACTGGCCAATCAGTGCTTTATTTATATAGAGCGATATCCATAGCACCAGCCTCCTTTCAGGAAGGTTTCAGGTGGTTATGGGGATTCAGTTCTCATATAAAACAGAATGCTGACATAGAAATACAGAAATATATACTACTTTGATATACAAGGTAATACTGTCTATTCTAATATGCAAACCTTTAGTGAACTGGAGTATATATGTTCATTTCTGAGCACTCCAATAATCTCATTATAAGCTAGTGTGTAGAGATTTACTTAATTTCACTCTAAAATAGCATGGTTGCTTTAAAAATGGTTTATGAGAGGAATATTTTAAGATTTAGTATTAATTTCTAATATTAACAAAAAATTAATTCTAGTATTGCTAGCAGGTTAAGGAAACCAATGACATAGATAACAGTTTATCTTATTGGCCACCAAAATATCATACCTCTGCAACAATTTTACACATGATCCAACTGACCATCAGATATTAAATATTTATCTATGCATAAAATAATTTTAAATGCAACAATTACAATTTTAAAAATAGAAAAAAAACATGAGTCCTATAAACATTTTGTTTAGGATGGCACACAGATTTTCTTTTTGTACTGATTGCAATCTAATTTGACTTTCAGAGTAAAAGTAATTTTAAAAAGGAATTTCAAAATTTAGAAATACCTGCAGTCTCCATGCATATAAAAATGCCTAATTCCAACAAACAAAATACCATCAAATGTTAATGAGTGTGAAACTATTCAAATATGTGCTGACATGAACAATTATTTAAGGCCTACTTTAACTTGTTTAAAAATTTAATTAGTTCTTTGAGAATTTTGCAGTTTTTTAAATTAATTCTTTAATAATTTTATACAACCTGTATTGATCATACTGTCCATCCAAAAACTCTTGATTCACTTCCTTTCCCTACTCACTCAACCTTCCATTCTTTTTATTTTTTAAGCCCTTGTGCTCCCTAAATATTCTTGGATGTATAATCTTCCAACCTTAATTGTGGGCTTACCAAGGGATCCACTCTTAGGAAAAGCTGCCCCCCCCCCCCCCCCCAGCTAACGGTTGCCTATATTTCCATGGCTAATGGTGGAATTTTGTAGCCAATTCCATCTCCATTCTGGGATTTGGTATGACTTGAACTTGTATAAGTCTTATACATGCTATCACAACTATTGTGAATTCATTTGTGTGGATGCCCTACTGTGTCCAGAAGACACAGTTTCATTATAGTTTTCTACTATGTCTAGCTGTTACAATCTTTCTCTTCCTCTTCCACAATAATCCCGATCCCTGGTAGAAAGGATGTCAACATTTTGTAGTCTTTTATTACCTGTATTGGCCAGTTGTGGATCTCTGTGGCAATCACCATCTACTGAAAGTAGAAGAATGTTAGATGGGGGTTGAGAGAGGAATTATCTATGGATATAAGTCATTAGGAGTCAACTAAATGCTGTATCAATTTAGCAGAATATCAGTGGCAGGTTCTACCCTAGAACCTGTGACTTGTCTAGGATATGTTCTTGACTATATAACAAAGATGCAGGTATGGGTTTTATCTTGTGAAGTGGGCTTTTATCCAGGCAGAAACTGGTAGATTACACCAACGATATTCAAGTCACTATTACAGCACAGGCATGTTTTGCCAAACCAGTCATTGTTGCATCTTACAGGAGTCCTATCTAGGTATGAGTGATGACTAATTTTCTCTTCCAGTATCATGTCTAGCACTTTCCAGCAATATGAAAGCTAGCCAGTAGGGGGTGGAACTTCCAATTCAGTACTAACTGAATTCCTGCCTGCCCTATGATTTAAGTATGTGATTGGTTCAGGAATTAGATCTTATTGTCAAGATCTAGTGGGGAATAAAGAACATGCTAATAGCTTATAATGGTTTTAGAATCAATGTTATCTCACTGGCCAGCAAATCCAAAGGAAGAAATCCATTCTAATTTGGCATCATAGCTTTCTGTGTGTGTGTGTGTGTGTGTGTGTGTGTGTGTGTGTGTGTGTGTGTGTGTGTGTGTGTCTGTGTGTGTGTAATAGCTTTCCATATGAATCTTTTGAAAGATAACTTATCTTTTTCCATATTCTTATGTCACCAATGGGTATTAAAAATGAAACAAAATCTGAAGATTCTCTGCTAATATGGACAAGTGAAAGAAAACATGATATTGTTTTTCTTGATCTGAGTTATATCACCCAGAATGTTGGTTTCTGACTCTTCCAATTCACCTAAATTTTCACAATATTGTTTTTCTTAACAATTGAATAATATTCCACTGCATAGATATACCACATTTCTATTATCTGGTCACCAGCTGATGGACATCTAGGTTGTTTCTATTTCCTTGCTGTTGTGAACAGAGCAGCAAAGATCATGGATGAGCAGTTATTGCTGTAGTAGGATATGAGGTCATTTATTCATACATCCAAAACTGGTGTAGCTATATTATGTAGTCACTCTAACTTCAACTTTTTGAGGGCCCTCCACGCTGATTTCCATAGTGGTTGTTGCAGTTTGCACTCCCACTTGCACTGTATCAGTCTTCTCCCTCCCGTGGATCCATCGGAGCATTTGTCTTCATTTGTCATTTGGATCCTCACCATCCTAACTGGAGTGAGATGAAAACTCAAAGTATTTTTAATTTGCATTTCTCCAAAGGCTAAGGATGTTAACATTTTTAAATGTTTCTCAGCCCACTTACATTTCATCTTTCAAGAATGCTTTGTTTAGTTCCACTCCTCGTTTTTAAATTGGGCTGTTTGTCTTGATTATTGTTTTTGAATTATTTGTGTATTCTACATACTAAACTTCCTTCAGTTGTACAACTGGTTGAGGTTTTTTTGTTTTGTTTTGTTTTGTTTTTCCCATTCTGTGGGCTGTCTCTCCAACTGAATGTTGGTGTTCTTTGTTGTATGAAACATTTTTAGTACCATGAGCTCCCATTTTTGTTTTGCTTTTTGATCTTAATGCCTGTGCTACCTTAGTCTTGTCTGGAGAGGTCTTTCCTGTGTCAGTAAGTTTATGCCTATTCTGGAATTTCTCCTCTTTCTGGCTCAGAGTGTCAGGTCTTATGTTGATTTCCTTGATGTACTTGGAATTGCATTTTTTTTATAGGGTGAGAGACAGGTATCCTGTTCCATTCGTATAAACATAGCTATATACTTTGATCAACACCATTCGTCGAAGATGCCTTTTGTCCATTGTGTATTGTTGTCTTGTACCATAGCTCTGTAGTATAACTTGAAATCTGACACAGTGATATCTCTAGCAGTTTGTTGTTAAGGATGGCTTTGTATATGCTAGGCGTTTTCTATTTCCGTGTGAAATTTACTACTAGTTTTTTTTTTTTTCAATTTCAGTGAAGAAATGTGTTGTAATTTTGATAATAAAGATGAATGTCTAGGCTACTTTAGGTAGAATGGCCATTTTAATAACATTAATTCAACGAATCCAAGATCAAGGGAGGTTTTTCTACTTCTTGCTATCCTTGTCAATTTATTTTGGCAGTGTTGTAAAGTTTTTCTTGGGCATGTCTTTTACTTTCTGAGATTTAATTCGTGATATTTTATTATTTTAATGTTGTGAATGGTATATGTTTCTTGATTTCTCCCTTGTTGTGTTTGCCATTGTTTATAGAAAGGCTACTGATTTGTGTGTCAATTTTGTATCCTGTTACTTTGCTAGTGTATGTTTTCACCTGTAGGAGGCTCTAGTACATTTTAAACCATATTTTATGTATAGAATCATATCACCTGCTAATAAAAATGCTTTGACTTCCTCCTTTCCCATTTATATTTACTGTATCACCCTCACATGTCTATTGGCTTAGATAAGACTTCAACTATTATGTTGAACAGGATGAGATGTAGTGAAGAACCTTGTTTCATTTTGAATGAAATGGAAATGCTTTGAGTTCTTCTCTATATAAGATGATATAAGCTGTGAGTTTCCCATTTACTGCCTATATTGTGTTGAGACACATCTTCTAGAATGCCATTGTCTTCAAGACTTTTACCATGAATGAATGGCCAATTTTGTCAAAGGCTTTTTCAGTATATAATAAAATGATCTTGTAGTTTCTGTCCTTTAGTCTATTTACATGGTGGATTGGCTTTGTTAATTTATATATGAGGACCCATCCTGGTCCCTCAGATGAAGCCCACTTTATCATAGTAGATAAATTCTTTTACATCTTCTTGAATTCAGCTTTCAAATATTTTATTGAAAAATTTGCCTGTACTTCCATAAAAAACAGCGGCCAATGTAGTGGGTAGCCATTCCAACCTTGATCTGGAAGTTCCAACCCCCATTGAGACTTTCGTAACTGTCACGCCTACAAGGCATTGCCAAGAGAGGACCCCGAAGACCCGAGATCCAGATGCACGGGCTCTCTTGGTGCCTGGACCCTGGACACTGGAGGTAGGCTGAGCAAAGTTCTCCAGAGAACACCGCTGGACTGCGACACACCATTCCCAGACCCTGCAACCCACCTATCTCTTCACTTGTAAGTTATGCCACTAAATAAATCTCCCTTTTAACTACATGGGGTTGCCTTAATAATTTCACCAATAGGCCAATAACTTTTTTCCCCCTTTTAATATCAGTTAGTGGTGGTAGTGATAGTGGTAGCTCTTTGTCTGGTTTTGATATCAGAGAACTTTATTGGAAATGCTGGTGGTCATTTATGGAATCACCAATCTTGTTCCCTGGTACAGAAAAGGAGTTGAAAGATTGGGAAAGCAAAGGCCTTATCTGTTCAAGACAGAATGGTCTTTAATGTTGCGGTTACACTGAAGGGATGCTGGCTTGAGTCTTTTATAGGACTCCTTTTAGTCCTTCCTTTTTCCTATGCTCCTTTTTAGATACTTATCTTTGTATCTTCCAACCATTTCTCCTTGAAATATCTTCTGGAAATAACCTACTATCTCAGTGAAGCCGATTTTTCTTTCTTTCTCTACTTATTTCTCCCTAGCACTCTTTCAAGTAACACCAGCTTTATAAAAGGAATTTGGAAATACTCATTTTTTTTTAATTTTATGGAACAGTTTGAGAAGTATTTCTATTTCTCTTTTTTACTTCCAGTCTGTTTTGGTTTGGAGCCTATTATTTTCAGATAGTTGTTCTGCTTGTTTCCTAGTTCTATTTTCTTGAAATAAATTTGTGCTTCCTTTTTACCTAAGGCGGTATCTATCACTGGTTGTGATGTGTGTTTATTTAAGACAGCACACACACACACACACACACACACACACACACACACACACACAAAGCTATTTTCTGATCCAGTCTATTAATGTACATCTTTTTATTGGGTAGTTGTGCCCATTAATGTTAAAAGTTACTATGGAACAATGCTTATTAATTGCTGTCATTCTGTTGCTGTTATGATGTTCAACTAAAAGGTCTGTTAGATCTCTTTTATTTTAGTTCTCTAGACAGTCATTATTTTCCTGGGACAATTTTAGTTTCAGTTTCTCTCGATTTCCAAGAAAAGTTCAGAACCCTACAAATCCCCAAGGTCCAGTTGCCCTTGTTCCCATGTGTTATATTCCTACAAGTTGTGTGTTTGTGCCTTCTCCTTGACCCAGCCTCCATTTCTTTCAGCAAGGTAACTTCCATTAGCCTTTACCCCTCTCCCATGATCATCTCCAGGACTTAATAGACATATCCATACTCAGTATTGTCACTCCCTTCTAATATAAACAGTAATTCTCTGATATTCATTTGTAATTATAATGAGTGTAGTGAGATTTCAATTATAAAGTGATGTATTCTTTTGTGCCCAGAATGACCTCAAACCCCTAAGACCAATTCATCCTCCTACCTAAACCTCTGAGTTTTCTGGGTGTTATATGACATTTTCCCCAGAATGGAAGCATTCCCTTGCAGTGGGAGGAGCATTGGCATAAAACTCAGGAGTTTATCAAATGTCACACGTGTATGGAGGAAAGCTGAAACTTGGAATATTCTTGAAGATTTATAGATGTAATACATTTTTTGGGAGGACGTACTGATCAGTTGGACTGTAGGGAGATCTCGCTGTCCTGTCCAGCATCCTGCAAATAGAGGAGAGAGATATAGGGATGTACTTTTGTGAAGAATCACCAGTATTGAAACAGGATATTCAGTGACACATCATTTTTTTATAGTCACCCCTGTAATGGTAAGCAATCCCTCATTCATACCTCTATTGATACCCAGATAAAACCTTATTGTTTCTCAAACTTGGGCATTAATGACATTATATTGTTGAGCTGTCCTAGGATTGCTTTCTGAGATTATTAGATTTATGAATGTTTTGTCTTCCCGGGAAAAGTTTTCACACACAACACTGAAATTGCTGGTTGAAAGAGCTAAATTCAGAGGCCAGAGATGGAACATCACTAGAAGCCAGGGAACTGAAAATGAATGGAGAAGCCATTAGTGAATTTTAACATACTTTATTCCAAATGATAGCATATGCCTTTGGTCCCTGTGATATATGATAGAGAATCACACAAAGGTGGCTTATTGCAATAACTGGATATATAACAAATTATGTAACAACCAAGTTTATTGCTTACTCATGATTTCTAGGACATCGGCTAGCAGTCATCATAACTAAGTCATTTTGGATGTCTACACCAGTGTCATGTTCTCAAAATCTTTGTGGCCTGTGGGCTTTGCTCCTTTCAGTCCACTATTTATAAACATTGGGTGCTTCTTTAGAATGGTCTTTTGGAGATTTTTCTTGGACCCCTAGTCTATAGGAACAATAGAGGAAACTATATATAACCAACAAACAGTCTAGGGTCAGTGTAGTCTCCTTTTGTCTAGTGAAAAGACAGTCACACCATTACTCTGGGATGTCATCAGTCAATTTCTGGATTTTTCTATAATTCATTGTGTATGTCTTGGGAAACAGCTGTTCTTTGGTTATCTGGGTTCCATACACTATAATGTATGTAACATAGCATAAGTTCCTCTTAAGCAGCTGTCACCAAATCTAGAGTTACTCTATTCTGCAACTCTAACTTTCTCATCTGTGTGATCTTTTTAATGAGAAAGACCAGAGTTTTAAAATTCTGGTTGAGTACTGTTAGGGTATTTACTATTAGTTCCATTTTAAGGACTTTAAACCATGCAAGAACACTGTGAAGAGAAACACTGTTCCATCAAAGCAGATCATGTATTCCTTGAGGGATGGTGGATGTATTATCAAATGCAACTCATTTTATAACTCATTGTAATACCTCTCTATCATCCCTGATGTTTGGGAGAAATACAGCACATGAAACTGGCATTCAGTGTCCATCTGGGAAAGCCAAGCCTGGAGTTGGGTAACAGAAAGAATAAACCCATGGTTATTTTCTATATTATATGCCCTATCATCCTACACATAGAGGTTGCATTCAGCCTGGGCAATAGGGTAAGTAAACAAGAAACCAGCAGACATATAAATGGCGGCAATATCATAATCACAACTTTCAGACATAGTAAAGGCCTTATGTGGTCAACTTAACATCCTTCAAAGAATGCTTCTTCCCTTCTGTTCTCTACTACTATGAGAAACACCCTGACCAAAAGTGAACCTAGGAGGAAAGTGTTTATTTCAGCTTACAACTCTCAGGTCACACTCCATCATTAAGGGAAGTCAGGGAAGGAACTTCAGTCCGGAATCTAGAGGCAGGAACTGAAGTAAATGTCATAGGGAATGTTGCATATTGGCTTGTTCCTTCTTGTTTGCACAACCACTTTCATACAGCCCAGGGCCACCTACCCAGCAAAAGCATTTTTTTCACAGGAGGTTGGACCCTATCAACCAGACTCATCAGAAATCAACAACCATCCATCAGAACACAACAAAATGACACACACATACATGTCCCCTGGCCAATTTGATAAAGATTGTTAAGTGTATAAGGGTATCTCCCCAAAGGTAACCCCAGTTTGTATCAAGGTGACAGTCTCCTTTCACACTTGTCATTAAAATATTACAAGTACTCATCTCTCCATCATATGTTGCAACAGGCCCAAATCAACACTTGCTGGAGAAATTGTCGCATCCAATTAGATGTCTGGTTGCTATTACTAAGTATTTGTGCTTAGTCAATAAGCTGCTGGACAGCCACAGATACCCATTTTGTTGTCTCAATATGATATTATGTTGCTATCTTTTTTTTTTTGCATAGGGCCTACAAAGTATGCACTATCTAGGCAGATGGGAGATTAATACTCTTCAATAATCCAACAATCTTACAAGGGTTTGCATTTTCTTGACCATCTCCTTTCAGGAATATGCCTGAACATCATAAAGTTTGGTCTCTTGTATAACTAAAAACAATGGACCTCCCAGGAATCTGAAAGATAAATCAGGCTCCTGTACTTTGGAATCACTCACTACCCATTCACACAGTTTCAAGGCATCTCTCACACTTAGAACTGCTGATTCTTAATATGCAAAAGAATCAGAGGTAGGCATAATATCATCAATAGAATGATATATTGTAACTATCTTGCACCCTTTCCAGGAGACTAAATCCTGAAGTACCAAACCATGGCAAATACAGCTATGCAGATAACCTGGGGCAAGATGGCAAATGCCCATTGTCAACCACTATAGGTAAAGGCAAATTGTTCTTGACTTTTTTGAGCAAAGCCACTTTAAGATGAAGAATAAGAAAAAATGACCAGATCAATCACATAGATCACATAGTAGTATTGACTCAAAATATAAGTTAAATGGTCCATTATATCTAAGATGAGTGGACCTATAGCATGCATGCTTGGAGTAATTTTATTTGGCTCTCGATAGTCCACAGCCATTCTCCATGTTCCATCTGGCATCTGCACTGGCCAAACAGGGGAGTAGTTATAGTGACCATGTTATACCAGCTGCTTCTAACTGCAAAATAGTGTGAATAATTCCTTTATGTCTCCCAGGTGCCAGGGATTGAAGTACCTGTACCACCCCTCTTGGAGCTTGAATCACTTGTTGGGGGTTGAGGGCTTTGTGTCTGGCTTAATACCTCTAAATTTGGAATCTAAATTCATTGGAGATCATTTGGAAGGTTGCCAGACATTGCAAGACATCTATCCCTAGGATATATTCAGCCATTGGAGAAACAAACACTGTATATGGTTAGGGGCCATGTGGCCAACACTCAGAATCACAGTCACTAGATTGACCTTAATAGTGCATCTGCCATATCCATCTATGTACACAGCTAGCCCAGGAAACCCATCTGGGCTCCTCAGAGACTATAGTACTGTCAGATACAGCATCACCAAGGGCCAACACTATCCACATATTTCAGACAGAGCAATTCATAGTCAGTTCAACATGAGGCTTACAGTCATTTTAGCACCCCATTTAGTTATTGAGGTGCCAGCAAAGTACCTCAAACCTACTCCTAGCCCAAAGGATGAAGTCTTCTGATGTAAGTATCAGAAAGTCCTGGAGATAACTTACATTATTTCTGCTAGCCTGAGCTTCTTTCATGTCTATGCTCCTAAGGAATCTCTGATATCTCTGAGTGGGCTTAATCTGGTTTCAGAGAGCCAGTAGCACCTAATCTGGCTATCAATTTGTATTCTTCATATCCATTCCAAACAGAATGTGGTCAACACACTTTTAGGCATATGAAACACATTACGCTTCTAATATTTTTGGATAGATATTTATTCTGTGCCTTATTTTCCTTGGGACAATGTATGTAGCTTGCATTGAACCCCCTTTTCTTTCCCATTATAAAAGCTGCCATTTCTGTGTTTATCTCCAGAATGTGATGGCATACACAGGATTTTAGCAGCTCAGAAAAGTCCCAAATGCCCTTCACAAAACAGGGACTAAGATCAAAGTCTGCATTCTAGCAATAGACTGTTCTACATTTGGGCCAGTAGTGGGCATCAAGCATGACCTGGCACACTCCCAACTCTAGGAGTTGTCCATTTACTGTCTCTGGCATCTCACCAGCACTGGCCCACACTAGAAAATCTACAGCTGTTATAGCTCATTAGCAAATGTTCTCCCTAATTCTGTGGCCTCAGGGCCTGCAAGCTCTGCCTGAGAGAAGGATGGTTAGTGACAGAGGCCAACTTCTACGTGTCATCCACTGTTAAGGAGATTCTAACTGCACCTTCAACTCAGAGGCACAGCAACAAGACAGGGACTTGTTCCCTCACCTCAGTACTGCTTTTCCAGCTCTCAAACTCTGTCATTGTTTAGGGATTTTAGACCACATGCTTTATGGCTGTCCTCTCCCCGCTGGGCCTGACCACTCAGACCGGGAGCCGATTTACCTCTAATTTTTGCTGAATAACTAGTTGATCATGGGGCAGCAGCTGGGGCATTTCCTCCACTCTGGCTCACATTTAATAGATGAGCCCTGATTGACTTCAAACTCTGAAACAAATGCCTAATCTTTATGTTATCCTCCATGGTTCACAGCCCAAACACTTTGGCTTCCCACCAGAGCATCTAAACAACTGGCCTTCAGTTCATTCAAGAACAGCTAACTCAACTTCCCCCTTTAATTTTTATCCTTTCTGGTAAAGAACCTTCTAGGAAACAAAACTTTCTCAAAGGATGTCTACTTTATTACAGCTTTCTCCTGGGGCCCAGGAGGCAAGAATGGCAATCATAGGATATTCCGTTCTATGATTGGGCCACATCTATTCCATGTCTTTCTCAGAAATTGGAAGAGTTGAGATACTTCCCTGTGATTCCATCCTGTGAAAATGCAGTACAGGTGAAGCCAAGTCTGGGGACTAAAAACATAGTAGCTCAAGGATCTAGGAGATAAACGATGAGCAAGGCATCTGGTAAATACAAAATGTTTTATTTCCAGTGGGAGAGACTACGGTCTTGATCCTAATGCTATTTTATAGAAAGTCAAACAAATGTGGCTTCTTGATAAAACTGGCTACAAATTTAGTAATATAACAGTCACTTCACTGTTTGCTCATTCTTACCCAGGAATCTGGCAGTAGCAATCCTACTAAGTCATTTTAGATGTTGACCCTAGTGCCATGTCATCTATCTTTTACCTGAGACTATTCCCTGTGTTCCCTTCACAAGTACTTGCTACCAAGATCAGTTGGAATATCCAATAACCATACCTGCATACTCTATCTGGTATTAGAAATTAATATGTTTCTTTAATAATGACATGGAAATTAGATTTATTTCTGTTTCTATACTTATTCACCAACTTAAATGAATATTTAAAGGAAACATGAGTTCTTAAGCATAAAAAATCAGAGCTCATTGTTGTTATTCGGCAATTATTGTTTAGTCAGATATCTTTGTTGATATGATTCCCATTTTTTGGTTTGAAGTGTCCTAGATTTTCCAATTATAAGCTGCTATGGCATAATCCTTCTGTACACTATAAAAATGCGTTGCTCTCATTGATAATAAATAGATGATTGGCTGATAGCTAGGCAGGATTTTTGGGGCAGAGAGAATGTTGGGAAGAAAAAGGGTGGAATCTGAGGCATCATTAGCCAGATGCAGAAGAAAACATGGGAACTTTTCTTCTTCATGAGGTAAATGAGCCTTGGGGCACCACATGGCTTGATAGAAATTGGTTAAGTTGTAAGAGCTGGCTGGAAATAAGCCTATGCTATTGGCTGAATATTTATAATTAATATTAAGTTTCTGTGTGGTTATTTGGGAAGCAGCTGATGGGACATAAAAACTCTGCCTACATATGGCACCCAAACATTCGGCACCTACATTCATATAAAACCTGAGAAAGCTTTAAAAAGATTCTAAATACACAAAAACAGAGCCAAATATGGCTTCTTAGTCTCATGTGTATCATGCCAGTCACAGTACCAAGACTTGTCTTGCAGCAGCTACCTTTGGCAGAAGCCAGCTGCCAGCCACCATGTACTGCTGCCATGCACTAAGCTAAGTTGCACTTGTGGCAGCTGACAGAACAGTTTTAGATTTGTCTCATGCAACGAACAAACAATACAGCTGCCCAATAAAAACAGATCCAGATGAAAGAAACTTCTAAATGGGTTCCAGTGTGTTTAAAAATATACATAAGCTTGGGAGAGAGAAGAGAAAGGTATATATAGCCATAGATTAAAAATAGCCTAAAAATACTAAAGTCCTTAAAAAAGGAATAATCAAAAATAAATAAATAAAAAGTGATGTAAGATGGAAAATACACAGAGATTCTGGATTCTGTATATTATTTTGTTATTTTTAGATTTTCTGATTGCTAATGAAGTAACAACAGCCCCAAAGACACATTGGATCATGAAAACTGCTGAATTAAAACAACCTACATATTTTAAAAAATGTCTTGGCTTAAAAATGAAAGTCAAAATATATGTTAATTTGGGGAAATGGTTATGCTTTTATTTCCACAGGAAATGAGGTGCTGTGGATTCATCTCATGTTGCTATGAGTCAGGTTTGATCAGGGAAAAACCCCTTGGTAACCCTAGTTACACACATGAAGAAATAAACCTAGAAGAACTACAAGACGTACAATGTATATTTTACCTGCTCAAACATAAAACCAAAAAAATGGTATTTGGCTGACTTATGAACAATGCACAGTCTCTACTTGTATTAGTGCAGATATGTTTGTTACCTTTAAATGTTTATGTATTTTCAGAGCATGGGACCAGACACCAATAAAAATGAATGGCCCAGGTTATCCAACATTCAGAACAGCTTCAAGGCTGCTGGCTGAGATGATCCAGCCTCACAAAATACTCTAGCCAAGACATACCAATTATCTTGATTTTCTCAAGGTTCCCGTCAAAATTCCAGGGACCCCAGAAGCAGGAATCAGTCTAGAAAAACAAACAAACAAACAAACAATGCCCACATTACCAAAAGATAGGTTATGGATGTTTGTTATAATTTAAGGGCTGGTTGATTATAAGTTGATATTGGTCATAGTCAGCAAAAAAGCTAAACAAATGACTCAAATTTAAACATCTCATTATAAAGGAAAAAGCAGGACATGATATAGGAATGATAGGAAAAAACAGTAGATTATTGAATCTAATAAAAAAACCTATTAATCTCAAAATATTTTACATTGGTATTGATAAAGCTTCTGCTTTTGCCTTGGTAACCTCAGTCTTTTATTATCATAAGCAAGGGGAAACAGAAAAAAGGGGAAATCACCCAAAACGGAGTGTTCTCATGATTCCAAAGGCTATTCTTAGAAAAACACCAATATATTCTTCATCATCACAGGAACTATCCCAGACTTAACACCAAAGCAAGCATAATCTGTTTTTACTATTAATGATTATGCAATCTTCTGAGCACTTGACCCGGAGGCTAGCAACATGCAATTTTGCAAAAAAAAGGTAAAAATAAGAACAGTGGTCAATGTACCAGATAGTCATTTCCTTCTCACACAGCATGCTCCAACCTCAAGACCCCTGTAGCCAACTAAGTTCCTCCTCAGCCCTCTGTAAACACCAAGCCTGTCCCTGCAAGGCAGCAACTTTTGTCCTTCTCCATCCCAACAATTCCAAGGAAGACCTGAACCAATTTTTCAGAGCTTCCGTGAAAGGAAACACACCTTTCCTGGCAGCTCTTTTTCATCTAGGAATGCAATAAAACTTGCAGTATTCACTTCAACCATTGCCACATTGTCTCCACACTCTTTCAGGAGGAATCAAAGTATCAGGATTAAAGTTACCATCTCCCTTTCTTGGTGGAGGCCACCATTTCCCTCCTATTGTAGGTTCCCACACTTAGTTTGTCATCCCTTCTATATGTTACTCCATCCACAGTCTTCAGCCAATACCCCTAGGGTCTCAAGTTTTACAGAATGCCCTTGGAATATTCTCAGAGACTGAATTATTCATCATGGCCAATTTGAATCCAGTATGTTGATACACATCATACCATGTGTTACAGTTGACCACATATTCGGTACAGTTTATCCAAGGCTGAAAAACTTCCCCAGGCTGCAGATTTTTTCCCATGACCTGCATAACTGCCTTAACCCCAGCCTGAGTGATCATTTTTGTATAATTTCCTGTGATATTTACTTCACTCCTTTCCTGTATCACAGAAATCACCATTTATCCAGGAACACAGAATATGAAAATCAGATACAAGACAAAGACTAGCATTACAAGAAGTAATTATATGGAGGAGAACATGACATGTGCATGCCATAAAGCATGACCTTGGGACATATAGGCATTTCTGTCTTGGCCCTCTAGAGGCATACTAAGCAGAATATCCAGAGGGGAACACATGGAGGGTTGATGGTCCACAGTCTCGGATCCCCTTTTCTCCAATTTCTACTGGCAGCACATCAGCCATCTTAAATGCTGTCCCTGGCAATAACATCTGTTAGGTCCTTTATTTCTCTGTTAAGTTTCTATCTGGCATATCTGTCCAGTGGTGAGAGTGGGGTGTTGAAGTCTCCCACTATTAATGTGTGGGGTTTTATGTGTGATTTAAGCTTTAGTAATGTTTCTTTTACATATGTGGGTGCCCTCTTATTTGGGGCAAAAATATTCAGAATTGAAACTTCATATTGGTGGATCTTTCCTGTGATGAGTATGTAATGTCCTTCTCAATCTCTTTTGATTGATTTTAGTTTGAAGTCTATTTTGTTAGAAATTAGGATAGCTAAACCAGCTTGCTTCTTAAGTCCATTTGATTGGAAAGTCTTTTCCCAGCCTTTTACTCTGAGGTAGTATCTACCTTTGAAGTTGAGGTGTATTTCTTGTATGCAGTAGAAAGATGGGTCCTGCTTTCATATCCATTCTGTTAGCCTCTGACTTTTTATAGGTGAATTAGGTCCATTGATATTAAGGGATATTAATGAATAGTGACTGTTAATTCTTGTTATCTTTTGGTGGTAGAGTGTGTATATTTCTTTTCTTTGGGATTTACTGCTGTGGGGTTATCTATTGCCTGTGTTTTTGTGGGTCTATCTGACTTCTTAGGTTGGAATTTTCCTTCTAGTGCTTTCTGTAGGGCTGGATTTGTGGATAGGTATTGTTTAAATCTGGTTTTGTCTTGGAATGTCTTGTTCACTTCATCTATGGTGACTGAAAGTTTTGCTGGGTATATTAGTCTAGGTTGGCATCCATGGTCTCTTAGTGTCTGCATTACACCTGCCAGGACCTTCTGGCTTTTAAAATCTCTATTGAGAATTTAGGTTTTATTACGATAGGTCTGCCTTTATAAGTCACTTGGCATTTTTCCTTTGCTGCTCTTAATATTCTTTCTTTACTCTGTATGTTTAGTGGCTTAATTATTATGTGGCAAGGGGGCTTTTCTGGGGTTTTATTCTTTCTTTAAGTTGGGAAAGTTTTCTTCTATGATTTTGTTGACTATATTTTCTGTGCCTTTGAGTAGGTATTCTTCTCCTTCTTCTATCCCTATTATTCTTAGGTTTGGCATTTTCATGGTGTCCCAGATTTCCTGGACATTTTGTGTTATGACATTTTTGGCTTTGGTGTTTTCTTTGACTTACAAATCTATTTTCTCTATTGTATCCTCTACACCAGAGGTCCTTTCTTCCATCTCTTGAATTCTGTTGGTTATGCTTGCATCTGTGTTTCCTGTTGTTTACTCAGATTTTCTATTTCCAGCATTCCCTCTATTTGTGTCTTCTTTGTTGTTTTTATTTCACTTTTCAGGTTTTGAACTGTTTCCTTCACATGTTTAATTGCTTTTTTTATGCATTTCTTGGCTTTCTTTACGGGATTTATTGATTTCTTCCATTTCTTCTTTTTCTTTTCCTCAGTTGTTTTATTGATTTCTTCCAATGTTTTGTTTGTCTTTTCCTCAATTTCTTTAAGGGAATTTTTCATTTCTGTTTTAAAGGCCTCTAGCATCTTCATCAAGTTATTTGTAAGGTTGCTTTCTTCTGCTTCTTCTACTTTGTGATGTTCAGGTCTTACTGTTGTAGGAGGGCTAGGTTCTGGTGATGCCATATTGATTTTTATGTTGTTGTGTGTACTTTTCCATTGATGTCTACCCATCTCTTCCTTTAATAGGTGCAAGAAGTGCCTGTGCCTGAACAAGCTGCTATTCGTCCACTCTGTGCTTGATGTGTCTGTGTCTCAGGGGGCTCCTCTGGGAACAATCTTAGCCCTTGGTCTAATTGGAGCTGGCAGATTCTGTATCTCAGGGAGATGCTCTAGCTGATTCTGTGACTCAGGAATATACTCTTGGTCTTATTAAGGCTCTTGGTCCAGTCAGAGCTGGTGGATTCTGTGTCTCAGGAAGGTTCTTTTGGTCCAATGAGAGCTGGCAGAGTCCATGTCTCAAGAAGACACTGGTGTAGCAGGAAGATGGGTATTGGGGTAGGGCATGGGTCTTGTAGATTGCTTGGTCCAATGGGGGGTTTTGGTGGGGAAGCCTGCATGCAGGAATCTTCCCTGCTGGTTGGCTACTGGGGCAGATATGGGTGGGAGTTCCTGGGGACTGGCTGTGTCCCAGGGTCTGGGTCCTAGAGGCGGGACTCTCTGGGTGGGAGAAGAGTCACTCACCTCTTGATCTAATGAGAGCTGGCGGGGTTCCTTGTCTCAGGAAGTTCCTGGGGTTTCAGGCAGATGGGTATTGGGGTAGGGTGTGTGTCATGTAGATTGCAGGGTCTGGATGGGGGTTTTGGTGGGGGAGCCTGGCCACAGGAGTTTTCCCTGCTCACTGGCAGCTGGGGCCAAGTAGAGTGGGGGTTGCTGGGGACTGGCTGTGTTCACAACTAATTCTAAAATGTAACATATAATTTAAAAAGACAGGTTAGTAGTTAGTCATCTATAATAGTCAAATTTATACTCAGGATAGATAAATGGCCTTGAAACACTTCAAAGACCTACAGAATATGGCATTTAATATGTTTAATAACATAGGGCTTTTTATGACAATGAGACATGTCTGCTCCTGGCAAAACCAATCTGCTTCAGAGAGGATAGTGGGTATCAAAGAAACTCTGTATGGAGTTGGTTTCCTTTATGGTAAAAGCTAGCCATTTGGACAAAGAAACTGCCCTTGCCTCAAATGATGACAATATACTTTCCAAACTGCATCAGCCAGGTGGAAAAAATAGGCAACTGCCAAAATTTGTCAAGAAAGATAGGATAGCCCTTCAAAATTCCCAGCTTCTCAAAAATATCTGCCAGATTATTAGGCCTATAGACCAAAATTGGATGCCCCAAAGTTCCAGAAGAACCTAGAGTGACTCTCCAGTCAGCCAATTATTTCTCTCCTCTCTTAATTTTAGAAGTCACTTGCTCTGCACTTCCTGCTTTCTCAGTTAGTATTATATCCTCCTCAGGTCTTTGATGGTGTTGAAGACTAGAGTTAAAGTTACAGTTTGCCCTAATCGTGGTAGAAAATAAATTAGGTACAAAACTCCGAACTCTTCAGGAGCGGACAGCTGACGGAGTATTTGCTCTATTTTAACAAATAAAAATGGACTGGATATTGAAACTGTAATTCTTACTTTGTAACTGCTTTGTTATAAATAATTTTACTATGTTAAGGTAAAAACCTTAATTTTTATTTAGACAAAAAGGGGAAAATGCTGTGGAATAATCCTTCTGCTACTGTGTAAAATGTGTTGCTCTCATTGTTAATAAAAAGCTGATTGAAGAATAGCTAGGCAGGATTTCAGGGCAGAGAGAATGCTGGAAAGAAGGGTGGAGTCTGAGGAGTCGAAAGTCAGACACAGAAAAAACAACATAGGAAGCTCAAAGATGAGGTAAACAAGCCTCAGGGCAGCACATAGATTAATGTAAATGGGTTAATTTAAGTTGTAAGAGCTGGCTGGAGACAAGCCTAAGCCAACAGCCATAAATTTATAATTAACATTAAGTTTCTGTGTGCTATTTGGAGAGTGGCTGACAGAGCAGAGAAACTCTACAGTAAGTTGATATTCTAACCTTGAACTTAGGAAGTTGACCATATTTGAAAATAGAGTAATGAAAGATGGCATTAACTTAGGAAAATGCAGCTGTTATCTTTTTACAAGGGAAATTCATGAGTAGATAGACAACTAGAAAACATGTTATGTAAAGATGAAGAAAGACTCAGAATAATGGCTAAGGAGACCAAAGATTTCAGCAAACCACTTAAATATGAGAAAGGGCATGAAGCAGAGCCTGAGGGAAAAAACATGGATCAAATTTTGAGTGAAAACATTTATGAGAGTATGAGAGAGAAAACATCAACAGACTCTGAATGAGAATGTGAACATAGGACTATCTGGATCATACCCTTAGAGAGAGCATAGACCAGAGCCTAAAAGACCACTCTGTTCCTCAGTCTTAAATGAAACTAGCCTGGCAGAAGCCTGGGCTCTGACTTCTCACTTGTAGAACTGTGAAACAGCTTGATATTGCTTAATACAGAAAGGTAGTGCTAATTTATTATGAAAGTATGGGGAAAACACACCTTAATATAATGAGTGTAAAAACTCCTCCTAAAATAATATCAAGATAAAGTTCTGTTTCAGATATCAGAAAGAAAATTTAGCCCTTGTCATGTATTACAAAATGTTTAATTTCGTCTATAGATTTCCCTCCATATTTCCCAGTTGAAGATATTTCAGAGGGAAGAAAATATGTGACCATAATTTACAAAGTATAAACACCAGTATGGACTAAATTGCACCTTCAAAGTGGTTTTGGCTTCTCTGAACAAGAATTCTCAAACATTTAGTGTATTTGATGCTCTTAGATCAATGGTTCTCAAACTTCCTAATGCTTTAATTTCATGTGGTAACCCCCAACTATCAACTACTGTTGTGAATAGTAGTATTCCATTGTGTATATAATTCACAACTACTGTTGTGAATCTTAATGTAAATATCTGTATTTTCTGATGATCTTTGCATTAGCACAGTTTTTTTTTTTTTATTTTGCAATACAATTCAGTTCTACATATCAGCCACGGATTCCCTTGTTCTCCCCCCTCCCGTCCCCCTCACCTTCCCCCCAGCCCCCCCCCCCCCATTCCCATCTCCTCCAGGGCAAAGCCTTCCCCACAGACTGAGATCAACCTGGTAGACTCAGTCCAGGTAGGTCCAGTCCCCTCCTCCCAGGCCAAGCCAAGCAATCCAAGTTTCAAACAGCCAACTCATGCAATGAGCACAGGACCTGGTCCCACTGCCTGGATGCCTCCCAAACAGATCAAGCCAATCAACTGTCTCACCCATTCAGAGGGCCTGATCCAGTGGGGACCCCTCAGCCATTGGTTCATACTTCATGTGTTTCCATTCATTTGGCTATTTGTCCCTGTGCTTTATCCAACCTTGGTCTCAACAATTCTTGCTCATATAAACCCTCCTCATTCTCGCTAATTGGACTCCCGGAGCTCCACCTGGGGCCTGGCCATGGATCTCTGCATCCAGATCCCTCAGTAGTTTGATGAGGTTTCTAGCACGACAATTAGGGTGTTTGGCCATCCCATCACCAGAGTAGGTCAGTTTGGGCTGTATCTTGACCATTGCCAGCAGTCTGTTGTGGGGGTATCTTTGTGGATTTCTGTGGGCCTCTCTAGCACTTTGCTTCTTCCTAATCTCATGTGGTCTTCATTTACCATGGTCTCCTATTCCTTGTTCTCCCTCTCTGTTGTTGATCCAGCTGGGGTCTCCCGCTCCCCCAAGCTCTCTTTCCCTTGACCCTCGTCTTTTACTACCCCCACTCATGTCCAGGCTGTTCATGTAGATCTCATTCCATTTCTCTGTTATTGGGCGATCCCCGTGTCTTTCTTGGGGTCCTGTTTTCCAGGTAGCCTCCCTGGTGATGTGAGTAGCAGTCCAGTCATTCTTGTTCCACATCTAGTATCCTCCTATGAGTGAGTACATACCATGTTTGTCTTTCTGAGTCTGGGTTACCTCACTCAGGATGATTTTTTCTAGATCCATCCATTTGTCGGCAAACCTCATGATGTCATTGTTTTTCTCTGCTGAGTAGTATTCCATTGTGTATATGTACCACATTTTGTTTATCCATTCTTCAGTTGAAGGGCATGTAGGTTGTTTCCAGGTTCTGGCTATTACAAACAATGCTGATATGAACATAGCTGAACAAGTGCTCTTATGGTGTGGTTGAGCATTCCTTGGGTATATGCCCAAGAGTGGTATAGCTGGATCTTGGGGGAGATGGATTCCCAATTTTCTAAGAAAGCGCCATATTGATTTCCAAAGTAGTTGTACAAACTTGCCTTCCCACCAGCAGTGGAGGAGAGTTCCCCTAGCTCCACATTCTCTCCAGCATAAGGTGTCTTCAGTGTTTTTGATCTTAGCCACTCTGACAGGCGTAAGGTGGTATCTCAGAGTTGTTTTGATTTTGCATTTCCCTGATGATTAGGGATGTTGAGCAATTCCTTAAATGTCTTTCGGCCATTTGAGTTTCCTCTGTTGAGAATTCTCTGTTTAGTTCTATAGCCCATTTCTTAATTGGACTGTTGGGCATTTTGATGTCTAATTTCTTGAGTTCCTTATATATTCTGGATATCAGTCCTCTGTCAGATGTGGGGTTGGTGAAGATCTTTTCCCATTTTGTAGGCTGTCGCTTTGCCTTGTTGACTGTATCCTTTGTTCTACAAAAGCTTCTCAGTTTCAAGAGGTCCCATTGATTGATTGTTTCTCTCAGAGTCTGTAGCACAGGTTTTGAATCACTTCCTTAGATAACAGGACTAGAGATTAGATTCCATTTATACATGGAATACTTCTCATCATTTACTCATTTTGCAATTACATCCATTTATAAGACCTTTTTTTTATTTGGAATTGTATTTTGCAATACAATTCGGTTCTACATATCAGCCACGGATTCCCTTGTTCTCCCTGCTCCGGCCCCCCTCACCTTTCCCCCAGCCCACCCCCCATTCCCACCTCTTCCAGGGCAAAGCCTCAACCTGGTAGACTCAGTCCAGGCAGGTCCAGTCCCCTCCTCCCAGGCCGAGCCAAGCGATCCTGCATAGGCCCCAGGTTTCAAACAGTCAACTCATGCAATGAGCACAGGACCTGGTCCCACTGCCTGGATGCCTCCCAAACAGATCAAGCCAATCAACACATACTAGTGAAGTGGATTTACTTTTTTGGTGTTGAATATTATAATTCCAAGACACATGATATGTAATATCAATTACTATCTCCCATCGAATTATGCTGTCACAAACATTGATAAATCTAGGGAATCAAGACTATTTATTTGGAAGCTATCTATTCCTTCATTCAGTGACAAAGGACAGTGACAATTTCTAACTTTCCAAATGTAAGGGAAATAAGTGGTGATGTACTCCTGTAATCCCAGTGTTGATGAGAAATCACATGCAAAGAGGGCTGCAAATACCAGACAGGCTACACCTGGAAAGTAAGTTCCAGGACACTCAGGGTTACAAAGCCAACTTTCTAAACAGCAACAATAAGAGAAAGTAAAGATAAAGGGGGGAAGTATAAAAGAGAGAGAAAGGAATTACGAAAAGCTTTTCAAAAGTGGCATTTGAACAACAAACCATAAGTTCCCTTCTAGAAGATATTTTCATTATGTTCTGAAAAATTTCGAGTAGGTACCAATATCGTTTGTCTATTCAATACTTTAAATGTAAGAATAAAAATCTCAGTTAGTAATGTTTTATATTATGCAAGTACATTTGAAACAAATAAATAAAAGAAAAATACTGGTAGGATCCAACTTCCCTGGCTAAGTCACTTTCCTTTTCCCTTTAGTTACCCCCAACCTCATCTGCAAATCCACAAGATCAGTTACAAACCCTGGATCCTAAACCTCCTTTTTACACAACTTACTTTTTCTGGGTGAGATGCTTCTTCACTTTTACTTAGATATCCTTTCTCTCCCATCACTTACTATCTAGAAATCCAAAATCCTAGACTGAGATGAAGGACCACAGACTCTCTCATTCCTGAGTCATCTTTGAAGGGTAAGTCCTTTGCTTACCTATTCTCCTTATTTTCCCATCCTTCCATACCCTCCCATTAACTCAATAACCTTCCTTGTCTCCAGGCCAACTATAGGTATCTCTGTGTCCACAAGCTTAGCTGCAGATCACGGACCTTCAGCCCTGTGGTTTCCAGATACCACCGTTGACTGTTGGAATGCTTGTTACCCCTAAAATCCTTGTTTTCAGCTATCTTCATAAATACAGGCCTAACTGAAAACTGGTGCTTTGGGAGCCATCTTACCCTGGTCCAAATAAACAGATCATCCAGCAGCTTTACCAGGCCTAGCTCAGGTTGCACATCTCCTGCCCTGGCCCAGTCCAAGAAAAGTCAGATGATCCCGTCAGACACTTATCCAAAAAAATAAGCCCATGTGCCCAGGTCAAATAGCAAAAATGAAGCCAACATGGGTAGCAATAAAAACAACATGAAGGGCCAAAACAGCATGTCTCCTGACTATTCCTGTAGATGTGCTCTCAAATGACAGCTCCCTAGAAGTCCAGGAGACAGAAGTTCAAAGAATAATAATAACTTTATCAAAGAATTTAAGACGACATTATCAAGGAATTCACTGAATGCCAAGAAAACAACAAATCTTCAAGTGATGTCCATAGAAATACAAATACAGGAGATGAAAGAAATTGTGAATATAATTCAAGATTTGAAAACTGAATTCAATCAAATGATAGAAACACTGAAGAAAACATAGGTTGAAATGCTGACGGGATTGAAAATGTTGTGAGATATTTGTACCCTGAAGTGTTTGCTGTGGTTGGTGTAATAAAAAGCTGAATGGCCAGTGTGGAGGCTTGAATATCCAAACACGGGGCTTGAGAAAGCTAAGAAAAGTTCTGGACAAGGAGACAGATGTAGATTCCTAGCCTTGCAGTCTATCAGTTGGGCTAGTGCTAGGCAGCATATAGAAATGTGGCTCTCAACCTTTGCCTGCTGGTTGGGGCCAGCCACCAGCACCATGTGCTAAGCTGATCCACAAGGTGGCTGACAAGGCAGATCAAGATTTGTCTCCTGTGGTCAGAGAATGCTGCAGGCACTTATTAAGACCAGGTCCAGAAACAAATACCTCTGATAAGGTAAAGTACGTTAAAAATGTGCTTAGATGTTGAAGAAAGAAAAGAAAATGGGTATAGACAGCCATAGAAAAATGTATGTACTTTCAAAAAATATAGTGAAGTCAGAAACACATAAAACCAGAAGCTGAAGTTGCACATTTTTGAGTAAAGTTGACAGGTGATTTCAAAAGTCATAATTACACAACTACAGCTGTGTATATCACACTTCTACAAAGTCCATATTAGAATAACTTAGAAAAAAAATCTAAGTAGTATTCAGAGAATCTCACAATGAAGATTTAAACATACATAAAAAAGGATTAACAACTTCTTTATTCAATAAATATATCCATTGTTGTCTTAGTAATGCAGGCTTCAGTAGAATTAACGACATATACATATGAACTGAATGTGATCATTATTTTGATTTTTCACTAGCTTAGATTAAGAAAGATACCCCCACAACAGACTGCTGGCAATGGTCGAGAGACAGCCCAAACTGACCTACTCTGGTGATGGGATGGCCAAACACCATAATTGTCGTGCTAGAAACCCCATCCAACTACTGAGAGATCTGGATGCAGAGATCCATGGCTAGGCCCCAGATGGAGCTCTGGGAGTCCAATTAGCGAGAATGAGGAGGGTTTATATGAGCAAGAATTGTTGAGACCAAGGTTGGATAAAGCACAGGGACAAATAGCCAAACGAATGGAAACACATGAACTATGAACCAATGGCTGAGGGGTCACCAACTGGATCAGGCCCTCTGAATGGGTGAGACAGTTGATTGGCTTGATCTGTTTGGGAGGCATCCAGGCAGTGGGACCAGGTCCTGTGCTCATTGCATGAGTTGGCTGTTTGAAACCTGGGGCCTATGCAGGATCACTTGGCTTGGCCTGGGAGGAGGGGACTGGACCTACTTGTACTGAGTCTACCAGGTTGATCTCAGTCCTCAGGGAAGACTTTGCCCTGGAGGAGGTGGGAATGGGAGGTGGGCTGGGGGGAAGATGAGGGGGGCCGGAGGGGGGAGAACAAGGGAATCCGTGGCTGATATGTAGAACTGAATTGTATTGCAAAATAAAAATAAAAATTAAAAAAAAAGACCACAGGAATTTATAAGCCAAAAAAAGATTAATCTATTAAAAAAAAGAAATATCTAGAGGACTACTGGACTACTGGAACACACTTCTAGGTGTTTCTGTGATGGCATTTCCAGAGATGACTACTTTACAAGTTTTACCCATTCAGTGGATCAAGTCCTGGCTGAATTAATAATCTGATGACATTACTGGAAATTCAATACAGGAATAAGGTGGAGCCAAGTTATAGGGAGTAGGTCATTAGCAGTATAACCTATGCTACATCTTTTCCTGGTGTCTTGTTGTGTTCCTCTTTTTTTTTTTTCCTCTGCTGACCATCCAACACACACACAAAAAAAATTTTTATTACACACCTCAACTTCCTTGATGTTTTACCTCTCAAGAGGACCAGAAAGAGATCCAAATGACTATTTGATGAACCCTGAAAGGACAAGCAAAAGCACATGTCAGACTAAGTAATTAGTCCCTTAGGTTTTTTTTTTTTTTCTCAAAATATACAGATGGACTAGGATTTATTATCTAATTACAGTCCTGAGAATTTCGAAGGCAGAATTTCTTAGGGAGTCCAGGATACAAGATACCTTTTAAGAGCATGTCTAGATTAGTCTGAAAACATTTTCTGGGGCGGGGGGGCCATTATTGTAGTGGCCTACTTGATCAGTGATAGGGATTTCTTCTGTTACTTTCCTGACAAACTAAAAGTTCAGTATTTGGGGAATTAAGAATATGAAATGTCTAAATTTGAGGGCTGCAGAAACAGTGATTTAGAGAGAACTGGAGCTATTAGAGAAAAAATGTGAAAAAGAGTTTTTATTTTTGTCATTTTCTTGGTGTGTGTTTGTGTGTGTGTGTGTGTGTGTGTGTGTGTGTGTGTGTGTGTGTGTGTGTGTGTTTGTATGTGCTTGTGAACCATTTAATTTATTATTTCTTGTCAATAAAAAATAGGGAGTCAGATACTGGGGTAAAAACTTGAATGATCAGAGAAGCTATGGAGAAGCCACCAGTCACCTCCTACCTCTTCTGTTCCTTACTCAAAAAGGGCTGAGAGCCTCTCTCAGTTGCACCTTCCTACTTTCTGTCTCCTATCTGTCCATAGTCCTCCAAGCTTCTATGGTTAATTTTGGTCAGCAAGCGCCTATCTCTGCCAACTGACTCAAAGCAAGCTTTAGTTTCAGAATGAAATCAAAATATCACAATTGTCCTTGGGTAAGAATGGACATATGTATGCATGAATATGAAGGCCAGAGAAAAATTTACAGGATTGTTCCTCCACTCTCTAACTAGTTCTTTGAGTAAGGGTCTCTCCTTGGCCAGAGGCTCACTAATTCAGTCAGAGCAGGTGGCCTGCAAGACTTTTTGAGTTGATATGACTGTCTCTGCCTCCACAGTGCAGGGATACAGGAGTGCAGGACTAAGCCTATGTTTTCCATGAGTTCCGGGGATTAATTTAAAGTCTTCATACTTTTAAAGAAAAGTACTTTACTTATTCTAGAAAAGGTTCTTTTGTAAAGAATGAGAGCAGAGACCACACACTTTAAGGGAGTTAAGTGTGGGAATCCTATAGCTTTTGAGAGTTATTAAAGTTCTTCACATGAATTCTTTAATTCTTGGAGAATAATTGTTAATAAGAGGTCCTCTTTGACCTGCCCTTAGGCAATAGTTGTATTTCTGTGATTAAAATGATCGTCTCTGGATAGTTAAAACAAGCTATATACAGCACTACCTAGCACTACTTGTCTACCACTGAACTCTGAGTCAGCTAGTAATAGATAAGGAAGAAGGAGTCTTTGTGGATCTATTGCTCCCATGAGAGGATTCTTTGATTAGTAACTTCGAGTTTTTATTTGTCTGTTTGAAAAAGGACAAGTATATTTTATTCCATGTCAGGCTTTTGTCATTTGCATAGGTATAAAGTAGTACAATTAATTTTTTAAAAAGCCCCAGAGATTGAGACATATCTACTCCTTTCTCTAAACTTTCAATGAATACTTTGACAAGAAGACATAAATCACATTCATTGCATATCTGATATTTTCTCATGTAGGATAAATCCCCAACAGCACAAGTATACACAAGATATATGTTAAGCATGATATTAGAGTTTTAAATGGAGTGATGACACATATCTTGGACTTTTAAAAGCTAAAATGTACAATTCTCTAGAATAAAATACAATGGTGCTTGTATACCTAAAAGCATTTTTAGAAACAGTATACTCTTTAGTTTTACTTTTATCTATAATTGACATTTTCAACTTTCTAATGGTTATTGAACGTATCACTATCCCAAGTATAAAATACTTTTTAAAGAACAGCAGGATTGACCTTTAATGACTTAATTACTTTTAGTCAGAATTAATGTTATATATGAAAGTTCCATACTCTGTACCTATGATTTTTCAACAATAATTAAAGCTATGGGGTCAGGAATTTTAAGAAGACTTTGTATCTTGCAATAGTTCCCACAGCTTTGCAACAGACTATTCTTCACACTATTCCCTAAAGTGGACCATTCATTTTTTGCTGAACTGTTGCTTACTGTAGGAATCTACTCCATTTTGGAGCAGTGTCAACAGCTGGAAGATTCCAGTTCATATGCTTTGTCTGTGACTGCCAACTTCTTTTCCCTGTACTTATTCTATATTGTATAACTGTAGAGCAATTTAATTTTTTTCTTTTGCACAATATTTCTTCAAATAAATTATTTACACAGTCATTTATTCATGAATTTAAAATGAGTAGATAATATGTTTGGCAGGCAGAATTAATAATATATGCCCATCAAAGGCAGGAACTTACATTTGCAAGATGTAAATATGTGTGAAAATGTTTTAAGTAAACATACAGATTGCCAATGTGAACAATGTGATGGATTATTAGTCTGTTATTTTCCTTTTTGTCCACAGATAGGTGGAATGAAAATTATCATTTTTATCTGCTCCAGTCAACAGAGTGGGGCCTCATTGGAAATGAGGGGGCTGATGTGATAGATCTAGCAGGATGTCTCTAGCTGAGCACATGACCATACATTTGTTTTCCATTTTATCTAATTCAGAGGCTCAGGCCAGAAATGGTTCAACCCACAATTAAGATTTATCTTCCCACATCAATTAATGCCATTAAGAAAAATTATTCAATAACAAGCTCAGAAGCCTTTATTCTAGGTGATTCTAGAATCATTCAAGTTGACAACAGAAACCATCACAAATATCTACTTGTACATAATTTAAAACTTATATCGTATTGTGGTAAATTAATGTACTTACATCATATAGGTATTATTAAATTCCATTTGTCAGAGTATATTTTTTATCTGTAGACATGCAAAATCAAGAATTTTATTTTGTTCTTCCATTTCAAAGCAGAAAATGACTAGGAGAAGCCAAGATATAGCCTCATGTGAAGATTTTGATGGGCAAGAACAACAACCTAGAAAAAGAGCGCAACCACATCAAGGAGAGTGCCATGGCTGAGGTCTAAGACAAAGCACACATCTTACATGGGCATTAGTGGCGAATATTAGTGGCAAGAAATCAGGTGAAGGATGGTCCTATTCTGATTGACAACAACATCCAGAAATAGCCTACCCTACATGTGTGCTGTGCTTATGTGGTAGCATCACCAAGCCTTCACTTCCTCAGCTTTCTCTGAGGTAAAACTGTAAAAAGATCATCTGTCACAAACACTTTCATATGCCTGTGATGTCAACTGGCAGAAAAAATTAGAGACACACCAATAATCTCCATCCCTATTGCTTTCTGCTTCCTGACTATGGATATGATGTGACCAGAACCTCCTGCTGTGACTTCCAATCATGCTAGGCTACAGCCTTGAACTGAAAACCAGGATATTCCCTTTCTTCTTTAAGTTGTATAAAACTATATTATAAACTAATACAAATATATGTATATGGCACTTCTGACATTCTATTCCCAAAGCAGAAACAGAAAAGATACAGTGTCCTTTTCTTCCATGAGACTCTTAATCTCAGGGTCATGGGTTTGAGCCCCACATTGGGCACCAAATGTAGCTGAATTTTTGAATGGTTTTAAATGGTCTTATTAAATAAAAACACAGAGCCAGAAATTTGGGTTAAAGACTTAGAGAGATCAGGGAAATACAGAAAGCCATGAGCTAACCTCACCTCACCAACTCCACAGCTTCCGAAAGAGCACGACTTCCTATCAACCCAGGCATATATGCCTTGCCTTTCTGCCCTCTTTGACTCTTAGTCCAGCTACCTCACTTCCTCTCCCTACACAGCTCTGTCATTGTCTGTCTGTCTATACAGGCCTCCAGGTCTCTATGGTTGTACTGGGATTAAAGGCGTGTGTCACCACACTTGGCTCTGATTCCCTAGTGTGGCCTAGAACACACAGAGATCCTGCCTGCTAAAGGGATTAAGGGTATTTGCTGCCTGACTTCTTTGTTTACTTAAAATGAATGGCCTTCCCCCCCCCCCCCCGATCTCCAAGGCAAGCTTTATTTATTAACGCACAAATAAAATATCACCACATTTCAGCATGAATAGAATATCAGCACAAGAAACCATTACTTTACAGAAGCAGAGTGACATCCCCCAACTCTCATATAAGATTGTATTTCAAGTTGTTTATATTACCATTAAAGTATTTGCATAGCAGAAGTGAGGTAAAGGACAAAATGATACCATTAGTTCCTGGAAGATGACACTGGGACTTTGTCTGATGCCATGTGTGGCTTCCTGACTATGTCTGTGTCCCAGTAACTGTGATACTATCAATATTCTGTTTGATCCTAGAAGGGGAGCTTCCTTGGAACTATCTCCTGAGGTGAAGAATTGGAAGACCCCTTGAAAGAAGAATATATATTTAATTTCTTTAGTCTTACCAATGATTCATAAGTCATTTATTATTCAATAAGGTGCTTTTTTAAACACTCAAACTAAGTAGAATATATTTTATCCATGACAATGGCAATTAACATGCTGGCATTTTGATACTCTTCCTAGAGGCAATAAATCTTCAATTCTTCTAAACATCCATGTGAAGGAGCTTTAAAAATATTTAAATTAACATTGTTCACAGAGTTCTTTATTCTACTATAGACCCTTGTGTTCACACCAAGGGGTTTGTGTACAGGCAATTTATTAAGAATTTCTGTGTTTTAAATTTCAGTGATGACTTTTCTGAGATTATTTTCACAGGTGGCAGTGTGACCTTTGTATCTAAAAGACTTGTATTATATGACATCAAACTTATTGATATATTCTATTCCTCTTTTAAAAATATAAGCTTTCTAAAATTATTAATTTGAAAGAATACAATGTAATACATAGAATAAATAGTGACATTACATTTTTATCACGATCTACTTAAAATGACTCACTAATCACCATTTAGATTAAAAATAATTTAAGGGTAAGATAATTTATTTTACACAAAGTACTATACAGATCCAAAATAATAACAAAAAATGATGAACTACTTAAGAAGCATTTTGGAAAGGTAAATTTCCCTTCTTCATATGGATATATACATGAATGTCTGTCTGTGTGTGTGCATGTTCATGCATGTGTGCATATATGTGCATGTATGTATAGACATGTTTGTGTATGTGTGTATGTGCAGTTGTGCTCATCCATGCCATGTGCAGAATATCAGTCAATATTTCATGTCTTTCTTTATAGATCTCTGAGTTTTGTTTTTTTTTTTTTGAGACAGCATCTATTGCAGAATCTAGCCCTTGCTATTTTGAGTAGTCCAGACTATGAGTTAGCCCTCAGCACCTTACTGTGACTTTCTGGCTCCCCCTCTACAAGGACTGGAGTTAAGCACCATTGTGAGCAGTATTTACATGACTAAGATGTGAACATGTGTGGTTACACAATCTATCCATGCATGCATGGCATAGCTCTGTAAGTCCACATGTGCATGGCAGGGAAATCTTTAAAAAGCCTGTCACAGACTCATCCCCTCTCTTCTGCTCCCCCCACCCCGAGCCCTCTCCCCCCACCCTCTCCTTTCTACTCACATGTCTTTCCAACAGGACTGGCCATGCTCTTTTCTGTCCCCTACCTCCTCCTAATAAAGCTGTGATACTGGGAAAAAAAAAAAAAAGATCTGAACGTTGATCCTCATGCTTGCAAACACTTTATCCATAAAACATACATCCAGACAAGGAATTTAGTATTTTTAAAGGCTATGTAAAATGTCTAGTAATTATTGAGTGATTCCCTTTGGTATTAAAATTTTTCCTTAGTGTTTTCCTATTGATTTATTCTCTCTCTCTCTCTCTCTCTCTCTCTCTCTCTCTCTCTCTCTCTCTCTCTCTCTCTTTCTGTGTGTGTGTGTGTGTGTGTGTGTGTGTGTGTGTGTGTGTGTGTGTGTGCGTGTGTGTTTGTGTGTACACCTGCATATGTCCAGGATGCCAACAGAAATCAGAAGAGGGTGTCAGATCCTCTGGAGCTGACTTTACAGGCAGTTGTGAGCCACCCAGTGTGGGTGCTGTGAAACAAATTCAGTCCTCTGCAGAAGCAGCAAGACTTCCACCAACACTATTCTTTGTAAAATGAATGCTGTATTTTTTAAAGCTAATGCTATTTCTTAGTATTAAAACTAGCTTAACTAACCCCATTCATTTGTAAAAGGATCTCTAAAGTTAAATGCCTGTTTTGAAATAAGCACTAATATGAAAATGAGAACTTGGGCACCAGAACAGCCAGGAACCCACCACTTACCATCTGTCCTGTCTGCATGGTGTGCTGGAGCCATGGTGGCACAGAGCATGTGGCAGTGGCCAACCAACCTTTGGCTTAACTTGAGGCCCACCGCTCGAGAGGGAGCCCATGCTTTACACTGCCTGGATGATCAGTCATGGGAGACCGAATAGCCCAGATACTTAGGATAGATTGAAATAGAACTAACAAAGCAAAAAAAAAAAAAAATCAAACTCAACAAAATGATTCCTGATTATATTCTGCTATGCACATAGATCAATCCCTTGTCCAGCCCCCTTGTCCTGTCATCATCACAGAGGCTTCCTCTGGCAGCAGATGGGAACTGGTACAGAGATCCATAGCCAGACATTATGTGGAGAACATCTAAATTGGATGTCTCCATTGGGTCCCTTCTCCCAGAGATTGATCATGGAACACCACAGAGGAGCAGAAGGAAAGACTGTAAGAGTCAAAAGAGATGCAGAAAACTAGGAGAACATGGCCCACTGAATCAAGTAAGCAGGGCTTACATGGCTCAAAGACACTAAAGTGGTAAACACAGTGCCTACATGGGTCTGCACTAGGTCCTCTGTGTATATGTTATGGCTGTTTGGTGTTCTTGTGAGACTCCTAATAGTGGGAGTAGATGCATCTCTGACTCATTTGCCTGCTTTTGCTCCTCCTCCTTTTCTCCTATTGGGTTACGTTGTCTCAAGCCTTCTCCTTATCTTGTTGTTCCTTGTTTTGCCCTGTTCGTCTGTCATCTTTTGGAGACTTGCTCTTTTGTGAAGAGAAAGCAGAGTGGGGTGTGTCTGGGGTAGCTGTGAGTATGTGTGTGAGTGAGTGTGTGTGTGTGTGTGTGTGTGTGTGTGTGTGTGTGTGTGTGTGTGTCTGTAGGAGGGAGCTAGGAGTAGTGGAGGGAGGGAATACAGATTGGGATGTATTATATGAGATAGTGTGGTGATATTTTATCTCTGCACCCCAATAAAGCTTATCTGAGGATCAGAGGAAAAAGCCGATCACTATATTAAACATAGAAGTCAAGCAATGGTAGCACAGGCCTTGAGTCCTAGCATTCAGGAGGCAGATATTAATCCAGGCCACACTGGGAACAGAGCCAGGCATGGTGGTACATACCTTTAAATTCCAACACTAATCAATGTAAAATGATTAACAAATTTTCTTAATAAAAAAGCTTCCAACACTAGTTAACTGGAGGTCATTGTAGACAGACAGGAAGTGACAGAGCTGGGCAGAAAGAGGAAGCGATGTAGCTGGGCAGAGAGAGGAAGTGAGATGGCAGGCACAGAAATGACATAGGCATGAGTGTATAGGTAGTAACTCTTTCAGAGGCTGAAGGTTGGTAAGGTGAGGTTGGCTGTGGCTTGTTCTATTCCTCTGATCTCTCAGGTTAACCCCAATATCTGACTTGAGGTTTATTTATTTATTTATTTATTTTTATTTTTATTTATTTATTTTTTTGTTTTGTTTTGTTTTTCAAGACAGGGTTTCTCTGTGTTTCTTTGTGCCTTTTCCTGGAACTCACACTGTAGTCCAGGCTGGCCTCGAACTCACAGAGATCCGCCTGCCTCTGCCTCCCGAGTGCTGGGATTAAAGGCATGTGCCACCACCGCCCGGGTTTTTATTAATAAGACCATTTGCAATTCGTGTTACAAGATAAGAATATATTTTCATTAAGAAAGAAGATGAGAACTTACATTAAAAATAAATTTGTGTTATAATTTAAGATTATCAATTGCTTGAAAGATATTTTACATTTAAAAATGTATTGGTGAAACCTAAACCTAATCTCTGACTGTGGGAGTTACAAAGCTCAATTTTAAAACATAAAATATGATCAAACTACTGTGCAATATCTTGAAAACCTATGGAATCCCCAGTATACGAAGCATTTTTATGTTAGTTATAACTTCCAAGTAAAGTTTCAGTCATGAGACTCAATGATAAAATTTCTGTTTTAATTTTGAACCAAGTTACATGGGCTTGTTCCAAGAAGTTCCTTTTTATCCCAAATCCATTTTATCTCTAGATTTGGATTTTCTACTGGTCATAAATTAAAATCATGCTCATTTTTATCTAAAGTACATGTATTAGAATACAACTCTGGGGAAAACTAGCCTTAATAATGCAGACTAAACATATTAAAGTTTATATGAAGTTAGTTCCTGTAGATACAAATTGTTTTTACTAGTCTGTTGGATCCCTTAAATAATGACATATATAAATCTCTTTAATTGTTCTGACAAGTAGATAGTATTATGTTTTCTGGTTAATGATCCCTCTCTTATCTCTCTCCCTCCCTCCCTTTCTTTCTTCCTTCCTTTCTTTCTTTCTCTCTTTCTCCTTCTTTCTGTCTGGCCCTTTTTTCTTTTTCAAAGCCTCATGCATGTTGAAAAAATGTTCTACCATTGTTATACACCCCAATCTATGCTTAATATTATATATAGTATTTTATAAATTATTATGTGAACATTAACTTTATCAGTAGGAACAAGTCTAACTTGAAATTCTTGAATTAGTAGCTTCATTAGAGTTTTTCAATGTCTTTGTAAATTTTTATTTAGAATAGAGCCATGTTTGCACTCTGATACAACTGTGGTGATATTTTATTTGTGCTGAAATGTGGTGATATTTTATTTGTATGTTAAAAAATAAAGTTTCCCTGGAGATCAGAGGAAATAGCCATTTTAAGTAAACACAAAAGTCAGGCAGTGGTAGTACATGCCCATAATCCAATCACTTGGCAGGCAGGGTCTCTGTGTGTTCAAGGCCACACTAGGGAACAGAGCCAAGCGTGGTGACACACACCTTTAATCCCAGTACCAACCATAGAGACCTGGAGGTCTGTACAGAGAGGCAGTGAAAAGGAAGTAAGGTAGCTGGGCTAAGAGCCAATGAGAGGGCAGAACAACAAAGAAATAAAAGCCTGGGTAGATAGGAAGTCATGGCATTTTGGAAGCTGCAGAGCTGGTAAGGTAAGGTTGGTTGGTGGCTCTCACGATTTCCCTGATCTCTAAGACTTTCACCCCTATATTTGGCTCTGTGTTTTTTATTTAATGAGACCACATAGAAATTTGTCTACAACACACTGTCTACAGATACTATTCTAGAATTTAGCCTGTACAGACTTATAATCACAGAAATCCATATATTTCCACACATTTTAATGCTTTTTCATTGCTCTGTTGGTTACTGCTCATTGTCTGTTTACAAATTATTGTTGCTATTTCTAACACTTCTCAGAAATATATCAAGGGAAACAAATCTGTATTTCAAAATCTCAAATATTCTAGCTTGTTAAATTAACAGAAACAAGAATACTAACATCATTTAACCGAAAATCAATGGTTATGAATTACATAAGAACATTTCAAAGAAACATTTAGTAAATCTATGCTTATATGAAAAACATCACTTTACCAACTACAGTGTTATGTAGCATTTGCTGTAAGTCATATACTTAAGGTTAGTGCCACACATGGCTTGAATAATTTTTCCAATACTAAATGTGATTAAAATTATGTGATTATATGAAGATTATGTCCTGTAGATATACTAATATATTTTAAGCCTTATAAGACAATTATGCTGAAACTATAATTTAATCCAATTATAAAAATCACTGTTAGTTTGGCTTGTCCAACTTCAATGTAGCAGTTTTTTTTATTTAACTTATTGTTTATTTTGCTATGCTTTGTTATTTCTTAGAAGCCTGTTCTTTTTCAATGAGAGAAAGAAAGGAAGGGGGTCTGGACATGAGGGGAGAGGAGCTGGGAGTAGAAAGAGAGGAAAATGTCATCAGTATATATTATATAAGAAAACAATCTATTTTTCACTCCAAGTCAGTGATGTGAAGTATAAGTGAGAAATACTAGACATGTTTTAATGTTCATATTCCCCAGCAAATGAGTGCTGCCAGACTTTGATAAACCTTTGTAGACACTCAACTTTACTGTTCATATGCCTCAATTTGCTTTTTGACTTCCTATGGGAGACTCACTGTTAACATAAAGATATGGAGAATTATAACTTTGCTGTGACCTTGTTTAGTTCAGGGATAGTTTTCTTTACTGTTAACACTGTAACATCCTTCAGGTCCTTACCTGAAATACATCTAAACCACCAGCCATGAGAAGAATGTATAATTGGTGTAATTTCTTATGAAGAATCAATTTCATTTTTCTGTTTTATCAGTTCTCCAAGTGTACAAAAAAAAAACCTTCAAAGAACTAACTGATAAAGCCATGCCAGTGTGTCAGTTGTCTATCACCCCAGTGTACAACACAGCCATAAACATTTTAAATATGCGTCAAAAGTATTGAAAGAAATTGCACTGCCCTGTTATGATATTTGAAAGCTCCTGAGCCTATTGAGTGTCTACTGTGCATGTATTTGTCTGCTTAACATTCCTCCTGCATCATTATCAAGGGAACCATTGGTGAATTTTTACAGTCTCAACTACAAGAATTTGTAATAAGAGAAAGTAAAAATTAAGTTATTAATTGGGGAGTTCTCACACTATGTAGGCACATAATGAAATAAAATTTCTTTGTAAGGCTGCCTCCATTTAATTCCATAGATGTTGGGATATTGTGCTTTTTTTTCATTTACTCTTATGACTTTAATTCAGTGATGTGATGTTTACCTTTCATGTATCTGTGTTCTGTGTACTGGCTTTCTTTCCTATTGTTGTTAATTTCCAGCTTTAATCAATGGTCTGATAGAATGCAGAATGTTATTTCTGTGTTTGTGGACACTTTGTGTCCTTGATTGAAATCTGCTTTGGAGAAAGTTCCATAGGTGGAAGAGAAAAATGAGTATATTTAGTGTATATGTATATCCTATACATATCTGTTAATTCCATTTTATTATTATGTCCTTAAAATCATAATTTTCTCTCACTTTCAAATTTTCCAAGATTACCTGTTTATCGGTGAGTGTGATGTTCTGAAATCACTATCACTGTATTAGAATGAATTATTGACTTTAAACTCAATAATGATTATTTATGAAGTTGGGTGCTATTATACTTGATGCATATATATTTAGGGTGCAATATCTTGTTTTTTTCTTTAATGAAAATCAAGCATCCCTAATTATTTCCTCTGATTAATTTTTTTGAAGTTTGTTTTGTCAGATATCAAAATAGTGACATTTTCTTGTTTCTTCTTTCTTAGGAATATCTTTTTAAATCCTTTTACCCCTAGGGTGGTGTGTATATCATTGGTTATGAGGTGTGTTTCATGGACAGCAAAAAAAAAAAAAAAATGGGTCCTGTTTTTTGATCATTCTGTTAGTATGTGACTCAATTAGAGAATTGATGCTGTTAATATTAAAAGCTATTACTTAAAATTGTGTATTAATTCTTGTCATTTTTGATGCTTTTCTGCTGTCCTATTAAAACTCTTTTATTGTTCTGGATTTGCTTATTTAATCCTTGTAACTTCTTGGATGTGTTTAACTTTCTCTTCAGACCTCAGTGTGCCATCCAGTATCTTCTGTGGAGTTAGCTTAGTGGTCACAAATTCCTTTTTTTAAAGTAATTAATTTATTTATTTTACACCACGGCCGAAGTTTCCCCTCTCTCTTCTCCCCCCAGTCCCTCACCACAAACTCACTCTGTTCCCATCCCCTAATCCACTCCTCCTTGTTTTCTGTTTAGGAAAGGGCAGTTCTCCCACGAGTATCAACAAAACATGGCATATCAAGTCACAATAAGACTAAGCACCTCCTCATGTATTGAGGCTCGGCAAGGTCTCCCTATGGAGAGTAGGGTCCCAAAAGCTAGTAAAAGAGTGAGAGACAGCCCCTATTCCCACTATTAAGAATCCCACAAGAGTACCAAGTTACACAACGGTCAGATACATTCAAAGTGCCCAGGTCAGTTCCATGCAGAATCCCTGGTTGTCAGTTCAGTCTCAGTGAGCCTCTATGAGCACAGGTTAGTTCCTTCTGTGAGTTTTCTTGTGGCATCCTTGGCCTCTCTATCTCCTATGATCATTTCTCTACCTCTTGTGTAGGTTTCGCCAAACTTGGGCTGATGTTTGGCTGTTGGGTCTGCATCTGTTTCCATCAGGTGCTGGATGAAGCCTCTCTGATGACAATTGGGCTAGGTACCAATCTGAATATACAATATTGCTAGTTCAGGCTATGTATATGCCATTGCTAGAAGTCTTAGCTGGGGTCATCCTTGTAGCTTCCTGGGAGATTCCCTTTCTCCAAGTTTCTACCTGACTCTGAAATGCCCTCCCCATTTTCAGTACCTTGTTTCAGTACTCTCCACTTCCAACACCCCTGCAACCTGGTCTCTCAAGATCACATCCACACCCATCCCCAGTCCACCCAGGAAATCTCTACTATTTCCACTTCCCAGGAAGACCTGAAAGTCTCCCCATGAATGCTTCTTGTCACCCAGTCTCTCTGGGTCTGTGGATTATAATACACATACTCTTTATTTTACAGATAGTATCTACTTATGAGTGAGTACATACCATGTTTGTCTTTCTGGGTCTGTGTCAGAAAATCATCTCACTCAGGATGATTTGTTTTCTAGTTCCATCTATTTGCCTTCAAATTTCATTGTGACCTTGCTTTTTGACAACTGAGTAACACTCCATTGTGTAAATGTACCATATTTTCTTTATCCATTTCTTGGTTGAGTGACATGTACGTTGTGTTCAGGTTCTGGCTATTACAAATAAAGCTGCTATGAACATAATTGAGTAGGTATCCTGTTGTATAATTGATCATCATTTGAGTATATGTCCAAAGGTATATAGCTGTTATTTGGAGTAGGAGACCCTACTCTCCATATTGGGTGGCCTTGCCCAGCCTCAATACATGGAGAGTTGCTTAGTCTTACTGTGACTTGATATGCCATGTTTTGTTGATACTCGTGGGAGAACTGCCCTTTCCTAAACAGAAAAGAAGGAGGAGTGGATTAGGGGATGGGAACAGAGTGAGTTTGTGGTGAGGGACTGGAAGGAGAAAAGAGATGGGGAATTTCGGCCGTGGTGTAAAATAAATAAATTAATTACTTTAAAAAAAGGAATTTGTGACCACTAAGCTAACTCCACAGAAGATATTGGATAGCATACTGAGGTCTGAAAAGAAGGTTAAACACATCCAAAAGTTACAAGGATTAAATAAGCAAATCTAGAACAATAAAAGAGTTTTAACAGGACACCAGAAAAGCATCAAAAATGACAGGAATTAATGCACAATTTTAAGTAATAGCTTTTAATATTAACAGCATATACCCTTGAGTATTATAGCTGGGTCTTGTGGTAGATTGATTCCCAGTTTTCTGAGAAACTGCCACACTGACTTCCAAAGAGGCTGTACAAGTTTGCACCCATCAGCAATAGAGTGTTCCCCTTGTTCCACATCTTCTCCAGTATGACCCGTCGCTGCTTTTGATCTTAACTATTATGACATGTGTAAGATGAACTCTCAGAGCGATTTTGATTTGAATTTCCCTGCTGACTAATGATGTTGAACATATTTTTTAGTGTTTCTTCTCTCTTTGAGATTCTTCTGTTGGGAATTCTCTGTTTAGATCTGTAACCCATTTTTAATTGCATTATTTGAGTCCTTTATGTACTTTGGAAATCAGCCCTCTGTCAGTTGTGGGGTAGGTGAAAATCTTTTCCTATTCTGTAGGCTGCCATTTTGTCCTATTGGCAGTGTCCTTTGCCTTACAGAAATTTTGAAATTCCATGAGGTACCATTTATTAATTATAGATCTTAGTGCCTGTGCTATTGGTGTTCTGTTCAGGAAGTTGTCTCCTGTGTAAATGCATTTGAGATCATTTCCAGCTTTCTCTTCTATCAAGTGGAACATATCTGGATTTATGTTGAGATTTTTGATCCACTTGTACCTGAATTTTGTGCAGGGTGAAAGATATGAATCTATTTGCATTCTTCTACATGCTGACATCAGTTAGATCAGCACCATTAGTTGAAGATGGTTTCTTTTTTTAATAGTATAATTTTGACTTCTTTGTTGAAACTCAAATGTCTATAGAAGTGTGGATTTATATCTAGGTCGTTGGTATGAGTCCATTAATCCACTTGTCTGTTTTTATGCCAATACCATATGGTTTTTATTACTCATGCTCTGTAGTAGAGCTTGAAATAAGGGATGGTGACATCAGTCCAGACCCTTCTGGATTTTTTAAAGTCTCTGTGAGAAGTCGGGTGTGATTCTAGTAGGTCTGTCTTTATAGGTTACTTGGCCTTGTCCCCTTGCTGTTTTTAATAGTCTTCCTTTGCTCTGTATTGTTTGTGTTTTGATTATCATGTGGCAAGTGGATTTTTTTTTCTGATCCAATCTACTTGGTGTTCTGCAGTCTTCTTGTACCTTTAAGGCATGTCTTTCTTTAGGTTGGGAAAATTTCTCTTTATGATTTTGTTAAATATATTCTCCATGTTTTTGAGCTGGGCTTCTTCTGCTTCTATTCTTATGTTTCAACTTTTCATAGTGTTCCAAATTTCCTGGATGTTTTGTGTTAGGAATTTTTTAGATTTAGCATTTTCTTTGACTGATGAATCTATTACAGTGCTGTTTATGGACAATAGTTGATAGATGAATGTAAAGGAATCAATAAAGTAGTGGTTAAACATGCATAAGTAGTAGTTTTTAAACATACGAATATAAATTTAGAATTTTGAGGAGCAATATGTCACCCTGAAGACATGACCAAATATAAGAAGAACATCATGACCACTAGTCATGAAAATGACACGGAAGTGGAAATCAGCAAACCCCCCCCCCACACACACACTTTCAAAGATATGTGTACACAGGTGTGCACACACACCAAGGCATGTGCATGCATGTGTCTCTGTGTATGTGTGTGTCTTAAAAGGGTGGACTGCAAGATACTTAAGAAGATGTAAGCAAGCAATGAAAAGGCAATGAGTGCACATGCCAAGATAACCAAGGTCCTTGTTGCCTAAACTTAAGTCCAAGATACCAACGGGCCAACTGCAAGATCCTTCGGCTTGCTTGCATTGCTGACCTCTGTCTTGGGAGGTAGGTTTGGGCCTACATTGTCTATGCAGGCTCTGTCAACCAAATATTAAGGTTCAAACCCAGGCTGACACTGCATCTGGGTTGGCCCCCTAAGTTGCTCTGGCCTCTGAGTAGGTCTGTGGTAAAGACCTCAGTTGTCAAAGTCCACATTATTACCAAATGACTGGTGTATTTTGTTATTTCCACAAATAAATGTGAGGCAAAACTGGTGAAGAAACACACATACCATATAAACAAAAATATTCCAAATCCTTCTGTGTAAAATAAAATATTACATTAACAATGCAGATAGTATGGTAAAATATCATTACTGAATGGTTTATTTTCTGCTGTTGTGAATTACTGCTCCCTGTAAAGTTTATAGCAGTGATATATGCTTCTTTAGCTTAAAATATGTACATCCATCCATAAATGTACACATTGAGGAGACAGGCTCATGTGTAGCCTAGTCTAACCTCAAATTCAGTATTCTTTTTGTTTTTTTTTTTTTTTTTTTTTTCTTTCCTAGACTCACTATGTAGCCCAGGCTGGCCTTGAACTCACAGAGATCTGCCTTGCTCTGCTTCCCCAGTGCTGGGATTAAAGGCATGTGCCACCACCACCTGGCTCTTCTATTGAGTTTTAATGTAAATTTTGCAGAATATGATGGTTGTTGAATCACTTACCTAACATATAATTCTGTGTTGTGCAGTTTTAGTACTCTGCTTGCCTCTTAGAAAAAAAAAATATTAGAAAGAAGAGAGTAGAATTACAGAAATAGAAACAAATCACTTTGTAGTTCAAATTTTTGAAAGTGAATTTATACTGATTATCTAAATAATTTTTGCATAGGTTGCCTAGATACTACAATGAAGGAAATCTACATTATACTTGCCCTGTTGCAAGTCTGTCTGATAATCTCCATCCAATAGTGTTCCTCCTTATGTTACTAATAGTAAGATTAACAGGTCCTTGTAATAAAATCACTTCTTACCTACACCGGTCTCTCCCACCAAATTCTGATCTCTGAGATGCCACTTTAAATACTTTGCTTAGGAGGTCATACTGTTTCAGAATCCATTTGCAATTTCAGGAAAAAATCCTAGTCCAGTGTATTGGCAGCTGTAAGCAAACCCTTGGCGGAAAAAGTAGTCATATCATATGCAACATCACTACTTTGATTTCCATCTCTCACGTTTTTTTTTTTTTCTTGTTTAAAATTTGTTGGTATACATAAGTGGGGAAAAGAAAACCATATTTATTGACTGATCTCTCTTATAAAAAGTGACATAATTAATGAATAGTTCATCAATTAAGTAATCACAACTTAAAAGAATTACTTCAGTTTTCATGGACATTATTTTATTTTTCTTTATTTTTTTCTGAGATTTCTATAAAAAATTGTAATTTAAATAATAGATTAATAAATAAGTAGAGAATAAATATTAGTTTTTCATTAATTTATTTATTTTTCTGCAACAAGGCCCTGGTTGTTAGCTATGAAATGTTTTTCACATTATTTTTTTGTCATATAAAATTTCATTGTTCCATTTTCAAACCACAACTTACTGGGTGTATTTTTAGGCCCAATTGCTCTATGGGCTCTCTAGTTATTTGCAGAGAATCTCTTAGAAACTAAAGGGACAACTGAAAGCAAATTAGGTAAATAGAGTCACTGAACAGTCTTTCTGGACTTTCATGGGTGAAGAGTATAGGAAGCAAGCTTTATAGGATAGACAACTGAATTCACATGCCTAGACAAACAATTAATTAACATATAGAATTAGCTAAGAATAAATAAATGAAGACTATATAGTTTTTTGAAAGATTTGTAGAAAGTTAATTATGATCAATTGATTTAATTTCTGTAACAAACTAGAACATAGAAGAGAGAAGCACATTCTTATTAGCTGTGTCTAAAATGTAGTAAATTAAATCTTTATAGAAAGAAGACATTACTTTGAAGAAATTATATTGTAGATAAGAAATATGAGAAATCAGTTTATATGACAGAGTATGATATAAGCTCTATATAGTAGAAAAATGGCTTTTATCTATATGTGATTAACACACACACACACACACACACACACACACACACACACACACACACACACACACTGTTACATGGTTGGTTAAGAATAAAAAGCAAATGAAAGGGGCTGGAGAGTTGGCTCCATGCTGAAGAACAGTAATTGCTCTTGGCCGAGTACCCAGGTTGATTCCCAAATCCCATTTTATGGTTCACAACTGTCTTTAACTCCACTTCCAAAAAATGCTAAGCCCTCTTTTGACCTCTATGGCCATCGGGCATACACATAGGGTACACATACAAATGTGCAGGAAAAATGCTCATACTCATAAAATTATAAGATAGGTAAATTTTAAAAAGGCAAATATATGCATTTTTCATTTTGTGTAAATATAAAACTATAGATTTTTGCTAAGATACAAAATAAAATTTTTTCTCACATTAATGATCCAACTAAGATTATTCTTGAAAAGTGTTAGGTGATGGATTTCAAACTTAATATGCATAAGACTGGTGACAATGTGAATACACAATAAACTATTGGTGAATTGAATTTTGTTCCTAGCCATTGGAAAACAAATATTGGATGCTTAAGCAAGATGTGTATGGGCTAATTTGGCATCTTTTACTTCTGGAAGCATTCCAGGATTAAAATCCACCCTTGCAGTCCGTGATGCTGGGTTTCCGTTCTGTATCTGCAGGGTGCCAATGATGGTATCCATCTCAAGTTTGTTTCTTATGTGTTTATGAGAGTCAGGAATAGGCACATCGGAACTAACCTCTGCTGTCTTTCAGCGAAGGTTTATAAGGCTCAGTTGACTTTTTGAGTGTTATTTTTGTTGTTTTTTTCATCCACAAACACAATAATTTGGATACAAATTTAGTGACACCACATATCAACTATAGAGGCCACAAATTAGTTCTAAGTTCCTTACTTTTTGTTCAAATGAAAGTTTTAACATTAGAAATTAATTGAGATGCAAATTATAAATTTTGATGACCCTCCAAGAGTTTCTCAACTATTACAATGAAAAGGAACACAGGAAAGAAATGAAATGGGAAGCAGAAATTTAAAGATGTAAAAGTTTATTTAATTTTGTTCTCCTGAGAGGTTATCAAGTAATATAATATGAAGAGAATATTGTGAAAAATGCCAAGTCACATGGAATTTGAAAAGCATCTCTGGAGTACTTTCCCCTCTATACTTTCTACAGTGTGACAATCACTTGGCTATTTTAACGTTGGAATAGAAGAAAGGTGTTTAATAGATGAACATGAAACAATGACCCCCACTTCTTTTTGTAAATTTGCTTCATATTTTAGCTACAGACTCAGTCATGGTTTTATACTATAAGAACAAATAGCTATTTTGATGAGAGAAAACTCTGATTTTTAATTTATTGTATCATTATGTGGGTTAGGAGCCACGTCTGTGAAATTATGATATCAGATAAAAGAAAATCAAGAGAAAATTTCAATAGAGAAAAAAATAAACTACAAATAAAAGTTGGTGGAATTTTGTTTGTAAAGAAGTAGTTTGGTGACTCCAGGCACACTATCGTGCTGACATTAATCTGGGTCCCATCAGGGATATGTGTTTATGTATTCTCAAGACTGATTTCTAGTTTCTTGAGAGTCTAGGAAGACATATTGAGATACTGAAAACTCAAATTGGAGGTGGAATTTAGAAAGGAGGGAGGTTTGAGAGTGGAGGCCAGTAAGCAAATGCCATATGAGAAGAGATGTGAGTTTGAAGTTGAGAGCATTTTGATTCCATATAGTTTATCTGAGGCTGTGACCAAAATGTGATGGAATGTGGATTGTGGCACTATATGCTGATGGGAACAAAAGCCCCAAGAAGCATAATTTATGTAGAGAGATAGAATCACAAGTGTGGAAAGAGAGTCTGAACATGAAAGGCCCTTAACACTTCCCATTCCCACACTGCAGTACTATGCTGGATCTCAGGAAGTTTATGTCAGAACGTCTTGGAGTGTTCTATTAGAACTAACAGATAAGCACAGGTGGGCAGTCCCTCTGACTTCCACAAAGCCCACATCACAGAAAGCCCTGCTCAGAATGAGTGATTGAGATAACATCAAAGATAGGATGATATTTAGTAAGGCAGGGAAATCTGGCAGAAAGCAGACTTTACGTTTATACTTACCTAACTGGTTTGAATTACTGATAGTGGCAGACCTTACTCTAACCTCTGGAATCTGCTTTTCATAAATACATACACACACACACACACACACACACACACACACACACACACACACACACAACGACAACACAATGGATCTGAGAAGCCATGAGAAATCATACCTTCTAAGCAATGAAGAACCATTGACTGAGGGATGGTAACTTTTATTTCATGTTATTATGCTAATTTTATTTATTTATTATCATTGTACTTATAATTTATCTTTTTAGGGGTTGTATTATAACTTGTGTCTTTCCTTTCCATAATATAAATATAAATATAAATATTTTTTCTATCGAATTTCATACTTGTTACTCAGATGTTTCCCTTCTCAAATTCTCTTCCTATTACAATCTCTACCCTAAGAAAAACTATGAATTACAATTTCTCAACCCACTACCTGACTGTCAAAGTCTCTCAACCCTATAAGGGGAGCATAAGTGATATGCACAAATCTCTTCTGCTATAGATAAGTAATAGTGGGAATGTTGTCACACCATATTTGCAAACATAGTTAGCATTCCATCTGCATGTCAATAAAGAAAACCAAGTGAAGCAGTTCAGGTATGAAGGACAAAGCTGAGACCATAATGCACAAAGCAAATATGAAAAAAAAAAAAAAGAAAACGGAAAATTTACCCAAACTTCCATTAACTGTGGAATATATTTCCTTGATCAAACCTAAGGATCCACTAAGTGGAACAAAGGCTAATTAAAGGCTTAACTACTTGTTCAACGCAATTGTAACTAAGCATATGAAATGCCTAGAGAGAGAAAGGAATGTCTGAAGAGAGGAAGCATTTAGAACCTCAAATAGATATGGCAAGAGGAGAACCTCTATGATGTACCACAATAAAATGTCAAAAATACAAATCAAACAATACCCAAACCAAGGAAATTAAACCAAAGTAAATACAGAAGCATAAATATAAATATTTATTAGAAATTTAATAGAAAAGAAAGTGTTAAATGGAATATTTTAAGCCCTGAAAGTAAAAAAGTATCAACCAAGAATGCTACACCCAGAAAAATTATTAAAATGATAGAACAATAAATGTATTTCAAGACAATTTGTGACAACTAAGCTAGCACTTCACTAAAAAAGAAAAATGTGGTCCATATACACAATGGAATTTTATTCCTGTATGAATAAAAGGAAAATTGTCAGATTTACAGGAAAAGGATGGATCTGAAAATTGAGGCATTCAAGATGTAGAAAGAAAAGTATCATATATTTTCTGTTTTATGTGGACCCTAGAAGGTAACGTATGAAGTTATATGGGAGTGAGTATAGGTATATATCATCAGAACAAAATAAGAACATGAAAAAAAATAGAGCTTTTTAGGAAGGTGGTTGGGTGCTAACAACAGCTAAGACAGGAAAATGGCAGGGTAACTGATGGAGACAGCAGTGTATATGCAGAGGAGAGTATGGGTGGGGAGAATCAACAAAGAGTACTTACTGAGATGTCTTAATGACACTAGATACTTTGCTAATTTAAATAAAACTAAATTTCAATAGACAAATGGCTGACTTTCTCTACTTGATACAAACTAGTATTTACTAACTTATTACTTTTGACAAAATGTCATTTGAGGGGTAACTTTTAGAGGAAATAAACAGAAATATTATAATTAGACAAAGGTTTTTAAAGTTTTAATTTAGGTGATAGCTACTTTTATGATTTTCTAATAGAAGCTGAAATTTATGAAAAAATAGATCCATTGGCTATATTGTAAATTTGTTCAAAAATCTTACTCTAATGCTCCCACAAATACAGCTCCCATGCTGCAAACAGAAAGGCACAAAATGATTAGTGCAGAGGGTCATAAGGGATTACATCACCAGCCTCTTAAAAAAACACTTACCCCTTCAGCCTTTTTAGACTGCATATTCACAAAGTTAAACAGTGAAAATATATTATATTGAATATTATTTTGCAGCCTATCTCTGGTGGAAAAACACAAATTATTAACATATATATGTGTTTTTGTGTGTACTAATATATATTATAATGCACAGGCATAAGTATTTATTATAATATATATTCACTCAAGAAAAGATGAAATAGGTCCTTTTGTTTGAAAATTACATGGCAACTTACAGAACAACATTTATATTTATTATTTCTTGTATCTTACACTACTTTGTGATGGTTTAGGTTGCACATTGCAGCTACCTAGCATCTCATGCTTTCCAAATAAAATTGTCTGATATTTGTTGTGATGATTTGTTTCTTCTTTCTTTGCTACACAAACTGTCACAGGGAGTAAAACCAAATGCTGTAACATGTTGAGGAATTATTCATGAGAGTAGGGAACTATGGCACAATGAAGAGGACACTGTCAAAGAGGAACTATTATTGACGGTAAGCATTCAAGTTCTTGGTACGGTTTTTGGATTTATTTGTTGATAATTTGATAAATCTTTGGGAATTTTTATTCTGGAATGCTATCCAAGAGATGAAGGATATCACTCATGCTGAGATCTCTCATCTGTGTCGTTTCTGTGCATTTACTAGCTCATTTGTTTCAAAGGCTTTACTAGTGTCTATGAAGCACGTAGATATAAATATTGATGGTTTTATTTTTAAAAATACAGAAATTGAGAATTAGGGTCATGCACCTGAAAAGTGAGAGATTGAGATTTTCATCAAAGCTCTCTATGACCAGAAAGCACCTGTATCATAATAAATAATAAAAAGTGTTTACAAAAATGATGACCTAATTCTCTACAATCCCATTTCCTCCCTTGGTAGTTTATATTCTATTTTTTTCCTAAATAAGTACTTTTTTGATTAATATTACAATTAAATCTTAATGAAGTGAATCTAAGTGAATTGAAAATGTGAACAGAATTTGTAACACAAATGCACGTTTTAACCCTAGTGTTCTTTTCTCTTTGGGCTTCCCTACTAAATACCATAGTCATGGCCTAAGATGAGAAGGACCTTTTTAAATCATAATGTTATATTTCTAAAACATAAAAATAATTCTAGTCAGCTCAGAGACCCCAATAAATAAGAGTTAGTTCTACAACCTAGTAGCTACCTATTTATGAGTGATGTCCCACCTGCCACCTACCTACATTACATAAGTAGCTGCCGAAGTCCAAGACATCCTTAAAAGCAACCTTTCACCTCTTCCTTCTGATGCATCTTCACTAGGGACTCTTCCAGGCTCCTTCTGCCAGTCTAACAATGACCATCCAGTTGCCCAACAAGACCTGGTGAGTAGAGTAAGTGACCCCATACTTCTTCCTCTTACCACCTCCCAAGATGATAACCCCTTCACCCTAAATCATAACTGCAATCCAGGAGAATCTCCAGCCACTCCAGGAGACAAAGGAATGTGGGCAACTGACAGTGTGCCACTTCTTCTCATACCCCTGTTTGTACCCCCTTTTTTGGCCCTTTCCCATTTAGATCTACCCAATATATAGTCTTTCACAATTTTGTGATCCTCTAGCCACAGAATATGGTTCAGAGACCCTGATAAAATAGCTCGTATTATATTATCCTGGTTCAACCCTAGGACAAGTTCTCCAAATCACCATTCCCTTCTACCAGGAAGCTTTCACAAGTCCAATGGGGCAAAGAAAAAAGAAGAGAATGCTTCCAAACTCTAGCAAGGATTTCACTGTTTGGGAAACCTGGTTGAGACAGTAAATAAACAAACAAATAAGTTATTTAAGAAAACAACAGAAGAAAAAAAAGCAGACCAGTCTTTTTTATATATACACTTCAAAATCAATATAAAAATATCTTCAATGACAAAAGTGCTTTCATTCCAGAGTTTTAAGGATGTAAATCAATAAGTGAAATTCATCACATTACTGTCTCAAAAAATAAATTGTAATAAATTTAATGAGTAAATAACAGACCTCAAAAATGAAAAATCCAAAACATTGAAGGAAAAATACACTAGGAGATGGAAAGACCTTCCACACCCATGATTCACCAGTAATAAAATTGTGAAAAATAGTCATCATGTCAAAAGTCATCACAGATTCAATGCAATCTCAATGAAAACTTGTGTATTTTTTCTTCAGAAATGGAAAAAAATCTCAAAGCACAAAGCAAATGGGTAGCCAAAACGACCATCAGTGAAGAGAAAAAAATGCTGTATGTATTAATATGTTTGATTTCATACTATGCTAAAGAGTTTTCATTATAAAAATAGCTTTGTACTGGCAAAAATCAGACAAATATAACAATGGGATGGAATAGAGGAAGTATATATAAGGCCATGCAACTTCAGGGACTGACTTTTGATGGAAATGCCAAAACTATTGAAAATGGAACTCCATGAAATTAAAACACTTCTGTACATACCATGAAAACTGTCAATAAAAAGAAAAGGCAGTCTACATCATGGGAAAAATAATTGCCAGATTATTGATATATGGAACACAAAGAATCCAAAACAGTAAATATTAAGGGAACAAACAACCTAATAAAAATGCAACTGAACATAGAATTCTTAAGAGGTGAAATACTAATAGATAATATATATTTTAAGTGCTTAACATTACTAGCCATAGGGAAATGCAAAATTAAGCTACATAGATAACTCATCTAAACACAGTCAGAATGGCTACTATCAAAAAAAAAAAAAAAAAAAAAAAAAAAAAAAACAAATGACCACAAATGTTAGCAAGAATTTAAGGGAAAATGAGTGGTTCCTTAATTGCAACAAAGGAAGGAAGTCAATACGTAAGGAGAGGCAGAAAAAAGGGAAAATAATATTAAGGATGTTTGAAAAGCCATAGGAAACAGTGTTTATTCACCTAAAATTGCATGGAATTCACATATATGTTTAAGTGAAGTTATGGTGCTGGGAAAGTTGCTGTGCAATTTGCCAAGGAAAAGAAGCAAGTAATAGCTATGAGACCTATGCAATATGACAATCAGGATGGCACAACCTCCCTAAGGTTACAATAGTGGCGTGCATATCCTGGTGATGAGCAACAGTTGTCTAATTTGTTGTAATGTCCACTCAACTGGAAAGAAATAATACTTGGCATATATTTTTATTCTTACAGGTGAGTGTAGCTCTCATCTTTCACTAAAGAAGCTTCTCTTTGCAATAGATGGAGACCGTTCCACAGAGCATCAAAAGCGTTTAAAATGCAGAGAACAATTGATGCTGGGCTTATAATGGACATATCTGAAGCAAAAGTCCAGTTGATGAGTCTCAAGAAACATTATCAAGGCAAGACGGAAAGACTTTGAGAACTAGAGGACCAGAATATCTGCTGTGAGAATTTGTCTCCTAGAAATGACAGGGAAATATGACCCATAATACTTGAACAATATTGCGGCCTAAACAATACCTTAACAAAGACAACACCAATAGATATACTAAAGTAGAAGGGGGAAAAACTCACAAGAATTCACTCGTAGACAAAAACTACTGGGAATTAAGTAATGCTAAAAATGGTATAATAATTCTTCTTTGGGTCTGAACCCTCTAAGTGATTATTAATGCCATGTGGTCAGCCCTGAAGTTATATGTGTGTGTGTGTGTGTGTGAGTGTGTGTGTGTGTGTGTGTGTGTGTGTGTGTGTGTGTATCTGTACTACTGAACAAATTCAAAGCTTGTTATTTATTTATGTATATATATATATACACATATGTGTATATGTTTGTGAAAATAACAGTTGAAGGGAAAGATGCCATGAATTTGAGAAAGGCACAAAAAGAATTGGAAAGGGGAAAAGGAATGAGGAAAACAGTACAAGAATATTTAAATTAAAATATGAAATTTTAAGTTTACAAGATAATGTAGAGAAAGACCAACTCTTATTCACTGTTGCTGGATGTGTAGATGGAGGAAACCACTATGGAATTTAGTTAGCAGTTCTTTAAAAAGCTAGAAATGTAAATACCCTATGAAACAGCTATATCATTGTCAGGCATGTTTTGGAAGGACTTTACAACTTTCTACAGTGTTACTGGTTCATGTGTATTCAATGACACTCTGTTTACAATACGCAAGGAATGAAATCAGTCTAGATTTCTCTCAACTGACAAATGGTAAAGAAAACATGGTGCATATACATGATGGCATACTGGTCATTTGGAAAGAAAAAGGAAATTGAAAAATTTACAGGAACATAGATGGAACTCAAGAAATTATGATATTCAAGAAAACACTGGACTAGAAAGATAAATGAATATGCAGAATATCATATGTAGATCCTACCGACAATTTTTTAGCTTTAACTTTGTTGAAATATCTGTGTAAGTTAGGTAAACAAAAAGTTTAATTGAAGTGAGAATGATAATAGCAGGTGACATTCAACATGGATGTGGGAAATTAGACCCCTAGATGAATAGCCACAGAAAACCACAACCAAGAGAGGGAGAATCACTATCCAGGTCAAGGCTCTAAAAGTTGCCTAACCAATCTTAGGTGATCATCCTTAAAACATATACATATGAGAAACACTAACTGGACTCAGCAGGCTCCATTTATATTCACATGTATGTATACATATGTGTAACAGTAATAAATAAGAATAGACCATAAAGTTGCAAGTAAGTAGACAAGGGTGGCATTGGATCAGGGCAAGTGTAGGGTAGAAATGGTGAAAATACAGTATTCGTGCATAAAATTCTCAAAATACTGTTAAAAATATCTTTCTTGATGGTATTGGGAAGGGTGATACTGCAAAAGCAAAACACTTCTCCAAGAGTGATGCTTACCCTGCTTCATCTTCAGTTCAATCTGCCATAGGTTTTGTAGGTGAAACAATGCTGTTTTGAGACTTTACCAAGCAGACAAGTGTGCTTTTAATTCACATAGTCTTACAATGCTTGATATGTATTTCTATAAACAATAAAGAGGGTCAAAGGATGTTTAGTAACTAGGAATCTCAGCTGTGGCCCAGCATGATGGGATTCCTCATTAACTATAGTTCCCTTTGTCTGAAAAACAATCCATTTAGACTGGTGTAGGGTTGACAGAGGTGAAATCTCTCCAACATAACAAAAATATTACTGAGAAAAAAATGGAAGTGTTTTTAATTTCGTAACTTTGTATATACATTGGTACTTAGGTTTGTACTTTCAAAAAACACAGAGGTAGCTGTGCAGCAGCTAAATAATTGAAATAAACTTTGGTGATATATTAACTATGAAATATAATTTTTTATTAAAAATGAAATTCTACTCTACTACCCTCAGCAATAAGTTTAGGTGTCTTTAATATGAATTCTATCGAGTTAAGGGAAAAATTGTAATGTAAATGATATTTAATGTTAAGGACATGAGAAAGTTGTTCTGCATAAGAAAAAGGAAGCTAAACACTCACATGTAATTAAAAATATAATAAAATATAAAAATCTAACACCTGGATTGAGTTACTAAGATTTATTCAAGTAATAAGAACTTTGGCTTAAATAACAGTTCTCAAAAATTTATAAAATGAAAGGGTTTTACTTGCATTTCACTTTAAGATTATAAAATTCTCCAATATTCTCCATGCTGCTTGGATTCTACCTGAGGCAAGGAAATAAACAGATGACCAAGAACTCGGTTTAACACATCTTTCAACTTCCAATTACAGTTCATATTATATTTTTGATGCATCCAATCATTATATCTGAGTTTTCAAAGACAGCAGAAAAGCCTTCTTCTAATATAAAACACATTAAAATTTCATGTATATGTCTCTAGTTTTCGTATGCATTTATACAAATGGAGCATATGTACATGGATTTCTAAATAGCAAAAAAGTATCTATAGCCTGAAAGAAAATGTTAGTAAGTGTGGAAAACTGTAATTATAGAAGCAAATGTAATGATTATGAAGTGCATATATTTTTGTTTATCTCATAAAATGTAGTAGTGAAGCTCTACATTAAAATGTCACCTTCTAAAGCAAGTTATCTTATTATAATCAATAAAAATAATTAATAGAACACATAAAATATGTGCTGTAGATATGCATACTTAAAGTTATAGACTAGTTCCTCTTAAAGATAGCTCTGTGTTTAGTGATTTCATTAGTTTGTGTATATGTCAGCTAAATACTTTGCATACTTAAAGGTCCCTGTGTAATCATAAACATGATCAATGTTAATGCCTGAAATGAGCATAATAGCAAAACCATATTAAGAAAACATTGTAAACCTAGCCCGATGGGATCCAGGGAGACTCCAACACCACACTATCATGGAGTACTATTCTTTAAACAGTGGGCAATCTCACATTCTAACCATTGCTATTTTAAACCCAGCAAGTCAAATATGGATTGCAGCTTTACTGAAATGGTGTGCTTCTCACATATGGTTGCTCCTCTTTCAAGATGACTACATCTGAAATTAACTAAAAGCCTAACTACTGTGCATTCAAGAGAGGGGTATTCTTAATTAGAGTATATGAAGCATCCTAAATCTGGGCCCAATCTTCTTGTTGCAGTCAACATAAAAGGACATGGAGGAAGGACATTTTTTTTTTTTTTTTTTACGTGCTACCCTCATCCTCTCTGACAAGACCATCCATCCTATTGTCACATTCCTTCGTGGATATTAGGACCCATTTCTTCAGGTTTGCAACATGAACTGAAGACCAGCATCTCTCCAGGAATCCACCAGGCCTTCAGTGCAAGATTGGGACTGTTGACACATCCAGCTTTCTACATTGAACAACTTGACTTTTAGCCTCTCAAGTATGAGACAGCCAATGTTGGACTACCCACACTGCCTCTTGTAAGTCTGTCTAACAAAATCCCCCTTTAAGAGTATACATTCTGAGTTCGGCAGTGGTGGCGCACGCCTTTAATCCCAATACTCCGGGGGCAGAGCCAGGAGGATTTCTATGAGTTCGAGGCCAGCCTGGACTACAGAGTGAGTTCCAGGACAGGCACAAAGCTACACCGAGAAACCCTGTCCCCCCCCCCAAAAAAAAAGTATAATACATTCTGTTCCTTGAGATAACAGGCTAATACACCACATTTGCTTAATTCCACGTGCTTCAAGGTTCAGAGAGAAGGAAGGAAGGAGCCGGGAAAAGATAAACATAATTTTTTTTTCTAATGAAGCCAGGCAGTGGTTGTGCACGTCTTTAATCCCAGCACTCAGGAGTCAGAGGCAAATAGACTTCTGAGTTCAAGTCCAGCCTGATCAATAGAGCTAGTTTCAGGAGCAGCCAGCACTAAACAGAAATCCTGTCTCAAACCTACCCTCCTCAAAAGCTCATGAATATTTTTAATAAATATCAGTGCTGCTTAATATTCTATTTCACATCTGGATGAAGTCCTAGGACTTGAGAATAACACAGTGACTTGTGAGCAAGTGTGCTGCTTTAGACCAGAAAAGTGGAGGAGATTGCTTCCTCCAGACTGTTCTCCATGATAGAATGCTTGGTCCATTTCAAACCTGCTAAAGTAACGTAAGTAAAATTAGTTATGAATTGCTGCAAATGGAGAACTTTGGAGTTGATGAATAATTCAAATTGAAAATGATATTTCTGTAAAACTAGATGATTACTTTCATGATAACAAGTTAATTAAGTATTGACTGTAGTCGTCCAGGAGTGGTGTGAAGAGAGAACTGTACCTCACTCCACAGCATTTGTAGGCTGTTGCAAATGTTCTACTGTACCTAAACAATAACTGTTAAATCATGCCAGAACAGCAAGTATTGACCAATATTTTGAGACTAAGACAATAACACTCAGGGCCTATGTAAGTGGTCTGTTATACCACAAACTTCCTAAATCAGTTCTTTTGTGAGTTAGTTGAATTAACCAGTAAAATTGAACTACTGTTGTCTTATTTTACATAAATTTTACACTTGCCTATCTGGTGTTTGACCCATCTACGTAAAGACTGGTCATAAACTTGTATATACTGTGGAAGAATACTTGAGCCCAGTAGTTTGAGCTCAGTTTGGACAACATATCCATACCTTCCTTATCAAAACAAGAAAAGAAAAAAAAAGAGGAAGAAGAAAATTCACTTAAGTAATCATGTCCATGTTTATATTTATCCTTTCTTTGCCACTGAATGATCAGAAATAAGTTGACTTCATTTTAATAGGCATGGGAATAAATATTGTGAAATCAATCCCCACTAATAATTTTAGTAATTGTTGATTTGGAATTGCAAAATGACAATGATAAACAATACTATTCTAGATGAATATAAATGTATTGAAACAAATTATATTTAAATATAAAGATGAAAAAATTCTATAAGAGAACTTCTTTATTTTTCAATGAATATGTATATATTTTAAGTTATCTAAGACTTTTTCCCAATATAGTGATTTTTAAAGAGAGGGGAAGAGTTTCCTCCTGGAGCTGTGTGTGGCAATATGTAGAGACATTTTGAGGATCACAACAGGAGTGGGAAAAGGAAGAACTACTAAGGCCTAATCCAAAGGCTACAGATGTGCAAAATATATCTTGAAATATGCAGGGAATTTTAGCAAGCAAGGAATTAGTTGGCTAAGGGTCAGTAGTATTGAACTTATGAATACTGTACTATGATTATGAAAATTTCTAATTGGACAAATTAATACAATTGCATATTTAAATCTTACATAATCTCTTCATAGCTTTATGAAGAATATGGAGAAATTACATTCTATTGTATTTATTTCTTGTTTCAATTATATTACTTGTATCTTTTTTGTATTATATATATATATAAATATATATATACGAAATACGATATTCTCAATATTGTTTTTTCTTAGTTATCTAGCTAAGTGGATTGGATATTCATTCTCTCAAACATGAAGTAGCCATTAGTGAATCACTAATTTGATCCTTTTAAATTAGTTGATTTTATAATCAAGTCCTTTGTTTTCTTCAATCATCTTGAAAACCCTGAATATTCTAATAGAATGTGTTGAACAATCACTTTTGTTCTAAAACGCCATTTTGTGCCAGTACAGTTTTCTCAGAAATCATCTTCCCAGACTGTTAGAGACAATATTTCTTTGACATCTCAAATTAAATGCCATCTGGATGAAGCCTAATATAAGTCAGAACATTTCCTTGTTAAAGACTCACTTCTGGTTTCATACTTAAATTTTTACCTTGTTTATGTTTGAATTTATTCAAATAATTAAATTTTCTTGTTGTCTTAAATTATTTATTTTATTATATATATATAACTTATAGTGTTATAATATAATTACATCATTTTCCTTTTTCCTTCTTCCCCCAAACCTTCCATATGCCCCCTTTTGCTCTATTTCAAATGCATGGCGTCTTTTTCTTTAATTGCTCATATATACATATATGTATGTACAGATAATATTCCTAAATACATAAATACATCCTGCTTAGGCTGTATAATATTATTTGTATGTATGTTTTCAGAGATGATCATTTGGTACTGAATAATCAATTGCTGTGTTAATGGGGAAAACAATTTTTGCCACTCCCAGCATTCTTTAGTTCCTGGTAGACCTGTATGTAGGGTTGAGGCTGAAAAGACTGGATGGCCAAGGCAGATCCCAAACAGGTTCCCCTAGCAGCTCTGGCATGGATCAGGCCTTAGTTCCGTTTACTAGAAAGGGCTGGAGCTGAGCAAACAATTCTCAGGAAAACCACAACCAATCAACAGGTGCCCCCCAGACTCCTGCAAGCCCCTTCTGCTGGCTCAGCAGATGTCCCCCAGACTTCTGCCAGCTGAAGATAGCTTTCCCTACTCTCTTATCAACAAGCCCCTAGACACTAGACCCCCGGCAGCCTCCAGTGGGCTCCTAACAGCTATAGTCTCCCAACAAACAGCTCCCAGACGAATCTTTCCTCCACCAGTCAGCACCAGATTAATCCCTCCTCTCTGTAATTTCCCTAACTCTGCTTAAAAGGAGCTTGTGACCCCACTTTGATGTCGCTCTTTGCCACCCCTCATGCTGGAAATAAATGCTCTTGCTAAACTGCATACGTGTCTATTGGTCTTTCTTGGGACCTAACGATGGCCTCTCAGGCTTCACCTACCCTCAGTCCATATTAATTAGCAGTCTGTTGATCATGTTTTCAGCTCACATTATGAAAGGCATGTTGATGAGACGTTATCAGTATAGCTGCTGACATTTCTAGGAGAAACAATCTTACAGCAAAATTCTTTATCTTCTGACTCTTAACAATCTTCCCAACCTCTTTTCTACAGTGTACCCAGAGAATAGACTTAGGTACAGGAGTTATATTGTACTTCTAACCATTGGGACTGGACTCTCAACTCTTCATATTAATTAGTTCTTGTTTTCTGTAATGGTCTGTCTCTTGCAAAAAAATTTTTTTTTGATGAGGGGTTAAGACTCCTCTTATCTCTTTGCATATGGACAACTATTTAGAAAGTAGTTAGGTATTGTGATTATTTAGTAAACTATGGTACAAATAAATACATACAGGTAAACACTCACAAACATAAAATAAAATTAATTATTTAAAAGTGTTTTCCATCTACAAAGCTGTATCTGACTTTGCCCCTTTGGAGAAATAAGTGATACAAATGATAGAATCTTTTCATTATGATGGAACTTGTGAATACTTTTTCTTTAGATTTCTCATCTCCTGACTCCTGAAACCAACAGGCACTTGCTTAAAATGGACAATGACAAGACTTCAGGAATTCTCCCACCCACTGTGGAAAGGTTTCATTACATGTTTAGTATAATACTGACCTTTGGTTCTTTCTTACTTCACATGGTATCTAAATCACCCATATGTTCTTGCTAATTAAAACTTGGGTATGTAGCTGTTACCTCTAACAAGATAATTATTTTCTTACTGTATATGTGAGATAAAATCATGCATAATCTACTTGTAGTAACTAGCATTGTTGCTTAAGTATGTAAGAGATTTCTACTTTTGTTTGTCAATGATATAGACTTAATCTTCTAAACCAAAGACTCTAAATTTTGATCTAGAAACAGCGTCCATACATTTCATTTGTGTATTGCTAAAAATTGCTGGTAAATCTTTTTACAAATGCCTCTTGAGCTAGGTAAGCCTTCTAAAGATGTATAGGTATTAGGCATTTGTAAGTCTTTACCTACTTTTTAAAAGTACTTTTATGCTTGGCTTTGTTTTGTAAAGCCTTACAGTTAAATATTTTCTGTTACTTGGTAGTTATGTTTCTGTAAATACTTAGAACAAACTACCTATTGATATTTTACTAAAAATACATCTGACAAAAGAGTCTGAACATTTTTAAGATTCTAGCATATTGCTCATGATGGGGCAAGAAAAAGGGGCTTCAGGTATATCTGACCATAAGGACCACTTCTACTTCAGTTGTTTAAATTTCTCCCTAAAGGTTTATTGATGGCAACTTGTCGACACCTGTCATTTACACCATACCATGGGGTCAAGTCAGAGCAAGCAGAATTAATTTTGCCCTAGTACAACTGGACAATGGAAAACAAACAACCAGATGGATAATCATCAATATCTTCAGAAATATTGTTCAGAATAAAGGGGGAAAGTTTTCATAACTAAAATAAAGCCACACTGGGCAAGGTCGCACTTGTGTGTAACCACAGCTTTTAAGATGCTAACGTGGAATATCTTAACTTTGAGGACAGCTTGGGCTTCATGAGAAGACCATTTCTCAAAACAAACAAGATGGAGTTGTTTGTTCCTTCATTTTCAAAATATAAAAGCCAAAAAAAGTTCTTGTGTGCAACTACCTGGCACTAACTTGATGTGTTCTAACATTGGTTCCTACTTGTATTATGTTTACTATATTTGTTTTGATCATTGACATATTTCACATCAAGGTTGAGCCATTAAAACATAAAGTGGAAAATCGCAAGTGGCCTTTCACAAATGAGGATATTTTAAAGAGATACTCATATTTTTCAGTCTATCAGAATGTTGAAACAATGGATCCTTAAAAAAATGTAATTTTCTAAGGAACATCAAGCTGGGGTAATGAAAATATAACAGGTGGAAAAAGGAGCATGTTTCCAAGAAAGAGATAGCACACTGCTCTATAACCATGCCAGATCTTGTAGGGTCTGCCAGGCAGGGATGGGTTAGTGGTGTTATGTGAAATCAGAAGAATGTACAAAGGCAAACAAAGCAATGAAGAATAGGATGCAGTATTTGTCTCAATATTTTCTTCATGTGTGAAAATAAGATGAATTTAGATTATGCTTGATTCTCAAACTAAGCATTTATAATCATAGCAGAGTATTGCTTTACAAAGCAAAAATCTAACTCCAGAAACACAAATTGTCTTGAAACATGTAAATGAAACTATGGTCCAAAATAGAACCACTAAAAATAACATTATTTCTGTGTTCCTATAAACAAATTAAAATCAATTCTGTAACTGATGGAAGAGACCACTTTCCAATATCAAAAAGATACCACAAAATAAGAAATATAGGGCTGGAGAGATGGCTCAGAGGTTAAGAACACTGATTGCTCTTCCAGAGGTCCTGAGTTCAATTCCCAGCAACCATGTGGTGGCTTACAACTATCTGTAACGAGATCTGGTGCCTTCTTCTGGCCTGCAGACATACATACAGGCAGAACACTGTATACATAATAAATAAATAAATAAATAAATAAATAAATAAATAAATAAATAAATGAATGAATGAATGAATGAATAAATAAATAAATGAATAAATAAATAAAATTAGGACTGCAGAGATGGCTCAGAGGTTAAGAGCACTGGCTGCTCTTCTAGAGGTTCTGAGTTCAATTCCCAGCAACAACAGGGTGGCTCACAACCATCTGTAATGAGATTCTGTGCCCTCTTCTGGCCTGCAGGCTTACTGTATAATAAATAAATAAATAAATAAATAAATAAATAAATCTTTGCCTGGTGGTGGTGGTGCACGCCTTTAATCCCAGCACTCAGGAGGCAGAGCCAGGCGGATCTCTGTGAGTTCGAGGCCAGCCTGGTCTACCAAGTGAGTTCCAGGACAGGCACCAAAACTACACAGAGAAACCCTGTCTCGAAAAAGCAAAATATATATAAATATATAAATAAATAAATATATATATATATATATATATATATATATATATATATATATATAGTATTTATAAGATACAGGACAGAATTATTATATCTACATATGCATGAATATATACTATATAAACACAATAATTATATGTTTATATTTATAATTTGAATTCTATTATTGCTGTTATGATTTGTATATTAAATGCACTCTGTAGTTCATATGTTCAAGTCGTTGTTCCACTTGGAAGATCAAATTCGTGAGAAATTATTGGATAGTGAGGGTTTTGACATAATCAGTGCATTAATCCACCTAAGAGCTCATAATTTGATGAGATATTAGGAAGTGACACAAATATCTGGAGGTGAGACTGAGTTGAAGGAAGGAGGTAGTGAGACCCTAACAGTGTCTTCATACTTCTTATGGTTACTCTCTCTTTCTCAGCCTCTGTGAGGTGAACAGTCTCTGTTGCTATGACATCTTGCTTTTCTTCAGGCCCAAATCCATAGAGCCATCTAACTTTGAGCTGAAATTTCTAAAATCATGAATCAAAGTAAATTTTCCCTCCTTCTAAATTGGGTCTCTAGTTTTGTTAGTATCTGATCCTTATGGAGAGCATTATCATCCCAAGTGGCATTACTTCCTCTAACACCTCGTCTCCATACATACACAATGTATAATTTATAAAATAATAACATTCCTTGATGCTTTATCAAACAACATTAGTGTTATCTGTCCCTCATTTCACCTCCTTCTATATTGACTTACTTTCTCCTCTTCCAGTCAGAGCCTCCTCCCATTATTTGTTTCCCATTTCTATCATTTTCTACCTCCACCTTTCAATCTCCCCACACACACCTATCTGCATTTCATATCTCTCTGTTTTCTGTGGACATGCTGAGTTGTATACTCACATCTGAGAATTTGGAACTAGGAACTATAGCTGAGTGAGAACGTGTACCTTTTGTCTTTCTCAGTCTGGGTTATCTCTCTCAAAATGATTTCTTCTAGTTTCAACCATTAACCTGAATATTTCATGGTTTCATTTTTCCTTATAGCATTCCATCGAGTGTGTGTACTACATTTTCATTATCCACTCATATGTTAAAAAAATTTATGTTGTTTCCATTCCCTGACTGCGTTAATGGTGCAGCTACATTACATAGCAAGTATCTGTAGAGAATATTGTCCAGACTTTTGGGCACATACCAAAGTTTGGTGTAATTAGATCATGGGGTAGGTTTACTTTTATAGTTTTGAAGATTTTCCTCAATGATTTCTGGACTAGCTGCACCAATATGTATTCCCTCCAACAGTGAATGAAGGTTCCTCTTTTCCCACAAATACTCAAGGATTTGTTATCCATTTTTTTTTTATCTTAGTTATTCTAACTGGGCTAAAATGAAAGCTAAAGTTGTTTTGATTAGTATTTTCTAAGGATGATGAAAACTTTTTGATTTATTAGTTAGCTATTTTTATATTGTCTATTAAGAACTCTGTTAATAGAATCCCATTCAGTAAGGTGTTTCTAACACCTAAGTCTTGTAGGGTACTAGCTATGTTTTATTCTTAAATGTTAGCATTTCAGGTTTCAAATTGAAATCTAGGTCCATGTGGATTCAAATTTTGTGCAGGATGATAAATATGAGTCTAAGTTAATCCTTCTACATGTGGACATCTAGTTTTCCCACCACTGTTTGTGCTAGATGCTGTCTTTTCTCCACTGTGTGTCTTTTGCCTCTTTGTCACAGATCAGTTGGCTGTAGTTACAAGTACCAATGTTTGGCTCTTTTATTTTAGTCCATTACCCTGTATTTCTCTTTGAGTTGGTAACATATTAATTTTACTTCTATAAGCTATATATATATATATATATATATATATATATATACATATATATGAAATCTTTATATTATTGAAAATAATTTTTTTTTCATGAAATATATTATGGGCATTAGAGTAGTACTGGCCTCATACAATAAGTTCAGTGGTGTTCTTTCTGTTTCTTTCTTCCTTTAAGTTTTGAAGACTTTAAGAAGGATTGGTTTTTAGTTCTTTGAAAGTCTGGTATAATTTTGCTTTGAATCAAACTAGACCTAGTTTTTTTTTTTCAGTCAGAACAGTTTTTTGTTCATTTGTTTTTGTTATTTGAATTAATGCTTCAGTCTTCTGCTTTATTATGAGTCTAGGTTATTGGTCTCTTCTTAACTTTGGTCTATGCTATTGACCAGGAATTATTCTCCCTTATCTGTGATCAAAGTTTTTCTTTTTGACAGTATTCCACATTTTCTGTATAATCATTTCCTATACTTAAAAAAATGAAATTCTTTGCTTATTTGATCTAGATCCTCTCTACTTTATCTTGAATAATATTATCTTTTTTATTGGTTAATTTTTCTGTCAAGGCTTTAATTTCCATCTTCATTAAAACTAGTGTTCTTTTCAATGTTTCTATCTTTTTATTGAATACAGTTTCCAAATCTTTAATTATATTCATAATTTTATTCAGCTGTGTGTTTGTATTTTATTGGACATCACTCAAGTGTTTATTATTTTCTCCCTAGAATTCAATGGTGCATTTGGTCTGGTACCAGGCTTGTGTATTTGCAAGGAGTGGTGAGGGTTTGGCAAAGGGAAAAAGTGACTTACAAAGAGGTTTCCAAGTGAAGAGGGTTCTTGGCTATAAGTCTGGAACTAGGCTAGTGGATTTGCAGGTGGGGATGGATTTGGGAAAAGGAAGACAAAGTAAAGAAACAGATTGTCCAGGAACTGTTGTTTGCATACGAAGTAGATTTGCAAGCCTTGAGATTAGAACTAGGTTTGCTGGTTTACCATTGGTCCTTTTTCTCCCTTCTATCTCACCTTTCTCACTTCCTTTAATCCTCCTTTCCTTCTTCCCTTTTTAAATGTGAAACAGTTATGGAAGGCATTCAAATTTATGCAGTTTTTGCATATAAAAGTCTTTGAAATTCCATTCTTACAAAAATATAAGGCTTCAAGTATAATGCTAATAATGCATATAAATATGTAGCAACAGATATTTTTAATGCAACATAATTGACTATTTTTTAAATCAAGGATTACTTGAGCAATATTCTATTCATAATAAAAGGTAAGTTAGCTTTGAAAATATTATTGCAGGTTTCATGCCTCTCTAATGTTTCCTTAATTTTATTTATGTAATTAGTACAGTAGCATAATACATAAGATTTTATTATATAAAATAATAGCTAATATTGATTAATCCATTACTGTCATGAATTAAAATAAGAAGCATTTTGAGCTACTTGGACTAAAATGTTCGATATTCTGGAAAATATTTTCTGAAAATATAATTGATTTATCTGTGTTTATTTGTATGCTCTCTTTTCTTTTTCTGATGTCCTGATTGGTCATGTATCACATAATTAGTACAGAAGTGATCCTGAGTATCATTCCACTATGTGATATTAATGTGACCCAGTGCTGTGCAAATTAAGCACTCTATGGGAATTCATTATAGCTCTCAGAACAGCATGAGTGTGATTTAAGTCTCCTTTACTCAAAAGCATCTGAAATTATGATTCATTTATTGCTTAATCTTTTATAAATTGCCTACATGACCACATTAGGCATATTTTGTTTTAAAACCAAAATAATTGGAAAGAAAATACTAATTTGGCCATGCTTATCATTTCAATTTTTCTACAGTGCTGAGTCTTAATGATGATTTGCAAGTCATTTCCATGTGTTAACCTCTTTCAATTGCAGTCTGCATGGCTGGGGATGTGTAATATCTGGTGTGCTTGTCAACAGGAGGCCTGAATGCCAAATAAGAAACCTACTTTCCAAGTAACTGCTGATGCGTTGAGTGCCACATACACTCACAATTGCCAGCAGCTTTTCTGAATGACTTATTGTAAAGCTCCTGCATATTATTTTCTAATTTATTAGAAATTTACTTAATAGCTGTGGATCTTCTTCAACTTTTCTTTGTCAAGCATGAAATTAATACAGAAATTTTTTGTGAATTACTAAGAGAATCCCCTTGGTTTTCAGCATGTGTTGAGCACAAGCTTCTAGTCTACATTAAACTGTCACTTAGTAATTTGTGTGTATACATGTAACAACAATAATTCAAAAAAAGAATAAAATAGAACAACAGAGATAATACATGAAAGTAGATGTGGGTTTGGAGGAAGAGGAAGAAGATCAGTAGAGCAGGGGAGCAGGATATGGTAATAGGAGATTGAGATGGTCAATATATATATATGGAAGGCCATAGTGAAACACATTATTTTTTACAATTGATAAACTAACAAAATTGAAAAAAAAAAGGATGAGGTGATACCCACATAAGCAACATGAAAATTTCCATTTTTCAGTATCCTTTCTGTTACTTTATGCTTGTTAATTACGGAATGAATATTGTTATTTTTAAGTATTTTATACAAAAACTCCAAGCCTTTCATAGTTATGTGTAGAAAATATCTTCCTAAGATCTTTATAAATAATTCACATGAGGAGAATGTGCAAACTACAGCAGAAATATGCTCATGAGAGTAAGTTACAAGCTATGACAGATACATAAATACAGTTTGCTCAAATTTATCATCCATCAGTATTAAAGGAATCTAATATGTTGGTTCACCCTGAGTTTCTGACATAACAGAAAATACAACTGAAATGATTTTCTAAATCTAGAATGTTCCTAAAATATATACAAATTTTGAAGTAAATACCTTCGTATAAAAATTGGATAACATAAGATCTCTTGTGCAGGTTGAAGGGAACAAAGAAGACAGTAGAAATTAATAGAGGATTCTTTATACATCTACTATACACCACCTTACATTATGAAATCTAGATTTGGGATCTAGTTTCTTAGGTTTCAATATTGAAGTAATTAGATTTTTTTTAAATTTTGATAAATTTTTTATTAAGAGAAAGGTTCCATTCATTTTACATACCAATCAAATATTCCCCCTCTTCTCTCCTGCCCCCGAAGCCACTCCCTCCCAACCCAGCCCCCACTCCTCCCTACAAGAAGGCACAGCCTCCTATGGGGAGGCACATCTAGTAGAGGCAAGTCCAAGCCCTTCCCCCTGCCCCAAGGCTGTGCTAGGTCTTCCATCATAGGTAGTGGGCTCAAAAAAGCGCCCTCATGCACCAGGAATGGATTCTGACCATACCACCAGCCCCCCAATCCTCATCAGATTAGGCTACACAACTGTCTTGCCATGCAGGTAGAGGGCCTACCCTGGTCCCATGCAGGCTCCACAACCATTGGTCCAACTTTCATGAGTTCCTACTAGTTTGGTTCTGTCATCTCTGCAGGTTACCCCATCATGATCCTGGTACACTTGCTCATAGAATCCCTCTTCTCTCTCTTCCACTGGACTCCTGGAGCTTGGCCTGGTGTTTGGCTGTGGATCTCTGCGTCTACTTCTATCAGTCACTGGAGAAAAGCTCTGTGATGACAGTTAGGGTATTCACTGATCTGGTCACTGTGGTAAGCCAGTTCAGTTAAGGTACCCTCTCCACTATTTCTTGTAGTCTAAGCTGAATTCATTCTTGGGGATTCCTGGTAACTTCCTTAGTGCTGGGTTTCTCTCTATTCCCATGATATCTTCCTCTGTCATAGTATCTTTTTCATTGTTTCCCACTCCATCCTTGTTACAGCTCAACCATTCCATTTCTTTATGTTCTCATCCTCTATCACCTACACTCCAAACTAGACATCAAAATAATAAACAATCTAAATTTTTTTTAAAAAATGAGTTATAGAGCTAAACAGAGAATTCTCAAATGAAGAATTTCAAATGGTCAAAAGACATTTAAGGAATTGCTCAGCATCCTTAGTCATCAGGGAAATGCAAATCAAAATGACTCTGAGATACCATCTTACACCTGTCAGAATGGCTAAGATCAAAAGTACTGCAGAAAGCTTATGTTGGAGAGGATTTGGAGCAAGGGGAACACTCCTCCACTGATGGTGGGAGTGCAAACTTGTACAGCTACTTTGGAAATCAGTGGCGGTTCCTCACAAAATTGGGAATCAATCTTCCTCAAGACCCAGCTATACCACTCTTGGGCATGCTGTGGGATGTTCTGTATGGCAAATGTGTTGCTGATTGGTCAATAAATAAAACACTGATTGGCCATTGGTTAGGCAGGAAGTATAGGCGGGACAAGGAGGAGAATAAAGCTGGGAAGTGGAGGGCTGAGTCAGAGAGACGCTGCCAGCTGCCATGATGACAAACAGCATGTGAAGATGCCGGTAAGCCACGAGCCATGTGGCAAGGTATAGATTTATAGAAATGGATTAATTTAAGCTCTAAGAACAGTTAGCAAGAAGCCTGCCACGGCCATACAGTTTGTAACCAATATAAGTCTCTGTGTTTACTTGGTTGGGTTTGAGCGGCTGTGGGACTGGCAGGTAAGAGAGATTTGTCCTGACTGTGGGCCAGACAGGAAAACTTTAGCTACATGGGCACAAACCCAAGGAATGCTCAATCATACCACAAGGACAAATGCTCAACTATTTTCATAGCAGCATTATTTGTAATAGCCAGAACCTGGAAACAACCTAGATGTCCCTCAGTTGAAGAATGGATATAGAAAATGTGGTACATATACACAATGGAGTACTTCTTAGCAGAGAAAAACAATGACATCATGAAATTTGCAGGCAAATGGATAGAACTAGAAAATATCATTGTGAGTGAGGTAATCCAGATTCAGAAGGATAAATATGCTACATACCCACTCATAAGTGAATAGTAGATGTAAAGCAAAGGATCACAAGACAGCAACCCCCAACTCCAGAGAAGCTAGATAACAAGGAAGACCCAAAGAGGAACACATGGATCACCCTTGGAAGGGGAAATAGATGAGACCTCCATGTGTAAACTGAGGATGAGGGGTGGGTAATAGTTAGTTATTTTTTTATGCCATGAGAATCACTTTAAGAAACTATTCAACATCCTTAGTCGTGAAATGCACATTTCTTTATTTCAAATATTTTTATGTAGCTAACTCCTAAATGTATATATTTGATACATTTTAAATTACCTTTTGAAATTCTATAATCTTTATTGAATATTTTTCAAGTGTCATTTATAGTCATCAGGATCCAATAGAAAAAAATGAATCATACAAACAGAATGAAAAATAAACTTCATTAAATAATTTGAGCTAGGTTAGTCATAAAAATTAACCTCAAATGAAATATAATTTAGTCATAAGTAAGCAATTTTGTATCCCTAACTGGTATTTGTAGCATATTTTCAACCAAATAGCTAATAAGCTATAGATATTTTCTGCTTTTCATGGATCATAATAATATTGATATAATAAATATATTATAATAAAAATTGAAATTTTATAACTATTCTGTCTTAAAAGAAAATTTTTATTAATTAAAATAATAAATATATCAAGAAGTGATAGAATATTTAAAATCAGCAATGTGTCCTCTTTCACTTCTGGTTTTGGTAGTTAACTCATAATTTTCTGTTTCTTTAGCTAAGATTATGTTAGTTGTTTTGAAAATTTCAAAAAATCTACTTTTTGATGTCATCAATCTTACCTGATTTTGTCTGTCTCCATTTAATTTTTGTGTCCTTTTTTGCTTATTTCTTTCATTCTGTCAATTTTCTCTTTCTTTCTTGCCTGCCTGCCTGCATTCCTTTCTTTTTATTAAAAATAGACTCTTCTCTTATACAATACATCCCAATCGCAGTTTCCCCACCCTCCACTCCTCTCAGATCCTCCAGTCTTACTCTCTTCTGCAGACCCACTTTCCCTTTAGAAAGGTGCAGCCCTTCAAGGGACAACAACCAAGCACAGCAAAACAAGATAAAATAAGAGGCAAAAGCTCTCATATTAAGACTGGACAAGGCAACCCAATAGGAGGAAAAGAGTCTAAGCAGACAAAAGAGAAAGAGATACACCCACTTCGATTGTTATGAGTCTTACAAAAACACCAAGCTAATAGTCATATAATCTACTCAGAGGACCTGGTGTAGACCCATGCAGGCTCCATGCTTGATGTCTCATCTCTGTGAGCCCATTTGAGCCTTGCTTAGTTGATTTGATGGGTCATGTTCTTCTGTTATCCTCCATCTGCTCTGATTCTTATAATCTCTCCTAATCCTCTTCCTTGGGATCTCCTGAGCTCTTAGTGGAGGTACCTGATTGAGAATTTTGATTTATATTCTCTCCGCATAATTTGTGGCTGTGGGTCTCTGTAACAGCTCCTAACTGTTGCCTCTGGAAGCCCTCTGATAATGACTAAAAAAGGCATCGATCTATGCATGTAGCAGTAGCAGAATATCATTAGGAATAATTTCCTCCTCCTCCTCCTCATTACTATTATTATTATTATGATGATGATGATGATGATGATGATGATGATGATGATGCTAGCCCTGTTTGGTTTTACCCTAGGTCACAGAGTTACCCAGCTTCCAGTTCCTGGCCATCTAGGCAGTGTTGGGCATGGACTTCCTTTCCTGATGTGGGCTTCAAGTTAAACCAAACATTGGTTGGCCATTCCCACAAGTTCCATTACAACTCAGAGACAGGCCAGGCGGTGGTGGCGCACGCCTTTAATCCCAGCACTCGGGAGGCAGAGCCAGGTGGATCTCTGTGAGTTCGAGGCCAGCCTGGTCTCCAAAGCGAGTTCCAGGAAAGGCGCAAAGCTACACAGAGAAACCCTGTCTCGAAAAAACAAAAAAACAACAACAGCAAAAAAACAAAACAACAAAAAAAAACAAAACAAAACAACTCAGAGACAGGACAGTTTGTAGATTGAGGATTTTGTGGTTGTGTTGGTGCTCAGGTTAATCTTCCAGTATCCTGTGGATTGCATTCCCTAGCTAAGGAGATGAGAATTAGAGGAGAGGGCTCCATGTAGGCACCAACTCAACATTTCTATGTTTAATGACCTGTGTGGATGTTGTGGAGAGCAATGCAGCCTTGCTGTCAGTTATCAGAGAGTGACTATCTATTCTAGCACTAGCCTGGATTGTTTGGAATCACCACAGGACACCCTGGGCCAAGAGCTTGACCCAATGCAACCCTGACCCATCGCTAGAAACCTTCCCTGACTACAAACGCCAGTTCAGATTTGTATCCTCCATTAATATGAGTCTTCATTTAGGTCAATCTCACTAGGTTTCCACATCACTCTCCAAATGGCCCCTAATTCCAGCCACCTCTCATCAAACTCCCTCCTGTCACCTGTTTCACCCTCCTTGATTCCTCTTGCCCACATACCAACCTTCCCCAAGTCAACCTATGAAATCTATTCTAATTCCTATTCCATTGAGCCTGCTCCACTAGGACTCCTCTTTGATTGACCTTTCTGGTTTTTTGAATTGTAGCTTGATTATCATTTAGTTAATAAATACTATCTACTCATAAGCATATTTGTCATTTGTGGTCTGGGTTACCTCAGGATAATTTTTTCTAGTTGCATCTATTTGCTTACTAATTTCATATGGTTATTATTTTTTAATAACTGAGTTATTCGTTGTATAAATGTATCACATTTTCTTTATCTATTCTTCAGATGAGGGACATCTAGGTTGTTTCCAGCTTCTGGCTATTATGAATAAAGCCACATGAACATAGGTGAGCAAGTGTCCTTGTGCTAGGATGGATGGTGTGTGCCCAAAAGTGGTATAGCTCGGTCTTGATGTAGATCAATTCCAAATTCTTTAAGGAACTCCTACATTGATTTATATAGTGGTTATATCAGTTTGTACTGTCACTAGCAATCAAGGATTATTCCCCTTGCTCCATATCCTCTCCAGCATGAGCTGTCACCTGTATTCTTGATCTTTGCCATTCTGACAGGTATAACATGGAATCTTAAAGTAATTTTGAGTTCCATTTCCCTGATGGCTAAGAATATTGAACATCCCTTAAGAGTTTCTCAGCCATTAGATATTCTTCCATTGATAATTATCTCTTTAGATCTGTACCCCATTTTAATTGAATAATTTTCTTGAGTTCTTCATATATTTTGGATATTAGGCCTCATTCAGATATAAAGTTGGTGAAAATCTTTTCCCATTGTATAGGCTGCCATTTTGTCCATTAGACAGTGTCCTTTGTCTTAAGGAAGCTTTTTAGTTTCATGAGATACCATTAATTCTTTATCTTAGTGCATAAGCTATCAGTGTTCTCTTCAGAATCTTCTCTTCTGTGCCAATATGTGCAAGTTATTCCCCACTATCTCTTTTATCAGGGTTAGTGTCTCTGGTTTTATGTTGAAGTCTCTGATTCACTTGGATTTGAGTTTAATGCAAGTTGATAAATATGGATCTATTGGCATTCTTCTACATAGAGACAACCAGTTTGACCAATACTATTTGTTGAAGATACTTTTCTTTTTCCACTGTGTATTTCTGGCTTATTAATCAAAAATGAGGTATCTATAGGTGTATGGATTTATGCCCGAGTCTTCAATCAATTCCATTGATCAATGTGTTTGTTTTTATGTCAATACCATGTAGTTTTTATTATGATATCTCTGTTGCACAGCTTGAAATCAGGAACAGTGATACCTTTAGCAGTTCTTTTATTGTTCAGGTTTGTTTTAGTCATCATGGTTTTTTTCTTTTATATATGTAAAACTGTCAATTGTCCTTTCCAGGTCTGTAAAGAATTGTATTGGAGTTTCAATGTGGAATTTGTTGAATCTATAGATGGTCTTTAGTAGGATGGCCATTTTTATTGTTAATCCTACCAATCCATGAGCATTGGATATCTTTCCAAATTCTGATACCTTCTTTAGTTTATTTCATCAAATACTTGATTTTTATTATACAGTTCTTTCACTGGCTTAGTTGAAGTTACTCCAAGATATTTTATATTACTAAGGCTAGTATAACATCTCTCCAATATTTTTATATAGGCACTTAGTGCTACAAACTTTTCTCTTAGCACTGCTTTTATTATGCCTCATAAGTTTGGGTATGTTGTGTATCCTATTTTTGATATTCAGCTTAATCCACGGTGGACTGACAGGATGCAGGAAGATTTTTTCAAACTTTTGTATCTTTTCAGACTTTGTTTGTGTTTGAGTATGTGGTCAGTTTTGGAGAAAGTTCCTTGAGGTGCTTAGAAGAAGGTCTATTCATTTATGTTTGGGTGAAATATATATATTGATTTCCTTTATCGCATTTGTGTGTTTCTATGTAGTTTTTGCCTGAATGACCTGTCTATTAGTGATAATGCGGCAATGAAGTTTACCTTATTAGTGTGTGAGGATCAATATATGATTCACTATAATGGTGTTAATTTTACAAAAGTGATTACCTTATATTTGGGGTACTGATGATAAGAATAGGTATGTCGCCAGATGGTGGTGGCACACACCTTTAATCCTGGCACTTGGGAGGTAGAGCCAGGCGGATCTCTGTGATTTCGAGGCCAGCCTGGTCTACAGAGTGAGATCTAGGACAGGAATCAAAACTATACAGAAAAACTCTGTCTCAAACAAACAAACAAACAAAATAGACAAGTCATCTTATTGGATTTTTCCTTTGATGAGTATGAAGTGCTCTTCCCCATCTCTTGTTTGATGATGTGGTAACTTTATTATAAATACATCATGTTAAGTTGTGTATTGTACTTTTCTCATCAGCATAGAATTACAGTAGCAAAATCAGATGGAAAATACATTTATCTCGGGAGGCAGAGCCAGGCGGATCTCTGTGAGTTCGAGGCCAGCCTGGACTACCAAGTGAGTTCCAGGAAAGGCGCAAAGCTACACAGAGAAACCCTGTCTCGAAAAAAAAAAAAAGGAAAATACATTTATCTCAATGCATTAACACATGCATTAAATTAAGAATCTGTGATTTTGTCTTATTGGTTTCCTTCCAAAGTTGTTATCCCTTCTAAGTTTCTACCATATTGAAAACAAAAGTGTTACTTATAAATATTTGGCCTACCTACCATACTCTGGAAATAATCAGTCATTTAAAAAATAATCTGTCTTGAACTTAGAAATATTGTCCTTGAAGTTGTATTAGTGATACATCACCATTTAATATGCAGGAATTATAAATGATAGTCCTGAGAATACAACTCAAACAATGAATTTTGAGCAAACTTATTAGAAGTGCTTTAATATGTTCTACCTCTTAAATACAAAGTCTCTCCCAACTTTAGGATTTGGTGCCCTATCTCAGGAAATCTTGGGGTCTGAGTTTAAAGTAAGTACTGTAGAATACTGTAAAATACTGTAATATACTGTAAAATATACTAAAGCTTGGTATATTTGTTTTAGCTTTAGTAGTACTACAAGGTATTTGCAAAAAAAAAAAAAAGAAGTAGAAGGTGGAAATATGTTATTTTTGAACTTGTGTTTTTCTCCCTAACTTGCAGACAACCCAAATTAGGTAATTTTGAAAGCAATAAGCCCTTTTCATTTTTCTCTTCCTTCCTGTTAGAATAACAAGCCAATAGCTATAGTGAATCACATGACTGAATATAAAAGGCAACCACCAAAGAGCACAGAGTAGGAGTCTAGGATTTTGAAATATCTTCAAACCACTGTATCCAACCTGGCCTGCTATGTTGGCTAATTTTATGTCAATTTGACAGAAGATAGAGTCCTCAGACAGTACTGACCCTCAATTGAGATAATGCCTCCATAAGATCTGTAGGCAAGGCTGCAGGCAAGCCTTTAGAGCATTTTCTTTTTTATTATTATTTTAATTAAAAATTATTCATTTTACATACCAACCACAGGTCCCCCTCTCTTCACTCCTCTGAGGCCCCCCCCCCCCCCATTTACCTCCTATTTCGTCCTTCAAGAATGTAAGGCCTCCCATGGAGAGTCAGCAGAGCCTGCCTGGTACATTAAGTTGAGGCAGATCCAAGCTGCTCCCCCTGCATCAAAGCTGTGCAAAGTGTCCCACTACAGGTAGTGGGCTTCAAAAAGCCTGCTCATGTACAAGGGATGGATCCTGATCATACTGTCAGGGGGCCCCTTAAGCAGATCAAGCTACACAATGGTCCTGTTTATGTAGAGGGCCTAGTCAAGTCCCATGAAGGCCCCACAGCTGGTCTAAAGTTCATGAGTTCCCACTATGTTGGTTTGGTTGTCTCTTTAGGTTTGCCCCTCATAATCTTGGTGCTCCTTGCTCATAGAATTCCTCTTCCCTCTCTTTGACTGGACTCTTGGATCTCAGTCTGGTGCTTGGCTATGGATTTCTACATCTGTTTCCATCAGTTACTGGATGAAAGCTTTATGATGACGATTAAGGTATTCACTGATCTGATTAGCGGGGAAAGTTAGCTCAGACATCACTATTATAATAACTCCACTATTGCTTGTAGTCTAAGCTGGAGTCATCCTTGTGGATTCCTGGGAGTTTCCCTATTACCAGGTTTCTCGTTATCCCCATTATGTCTCCCTCCATCAAGACATCTCTTTCAATGCTTTTGCACTCCATCACTGTTCTAGCTTGACCATCCCATTCCCTTATGTTCTCATCCTCTATCCCCTATCCTCCATTGACCCCCCTCACTCTCTCAGGAGATCTCATCCATTTCCCCTTCCCAGGGTGATCCATGCATCCCTCTTAGGATATTCCTTAAGAGCTAGCTCCTCTAGAGCTATGAGATATAGTCTGGTTATCCTTTGCTTTACATCTAGTATCTTCTTGTGAGTGAATACATACTATGTTTGTCTTTTGGAGTCTGAGTTACCTCATTCAGGATGATATTTTCTAGTTCTATCCATTTGTCTGCAAATTTCATGATGCCATTTTTTTTACAGCTGACTAGCACTCCATTGTGTATTTATACCCCATTTTCTTTATTTATTCTTTGGTTGAGAGGCATCAAGATGGTTTCCAGGTTCTGGCCCTTACACCTAATGCTGCTATGAACATAGTTGAGCAAGTGTCCTTGTAGTATGATTGAACCATTCCTTGTGTATATTCCTAAGAGTGGTATCATTGGGTCTTGAAGTAGATTGATTCCAAATTTTCTGAGAAACCACCATACTGATTTTCAAAGTGGCTGTACAAATTTTCATGCCCACCAACAGTAGAGGAGTATTCCCCTTGCTCCCTATCCTCTCTAACATAAACTGTCATCAGTGTTTTTTATCTTAGCCATTATGACAGGTGTAAGATGGTATCTCAGAGTCATTTTGATTTGCATTTCCCTGATGACTAAGGATGTTGAGTAATTCCTTAAATATCTTTCAACTATTTGACATTCTTCCATTGAGAATTCTCTGTTTAGTTATGTAGCCTATTTTTTAATTGGATTTGTTTGTTATTTTGATGTCTAGTTTCTTGAGTTCTTTATATATTTTGGAGATTTGCCCTCTGCAAGATGTAGGGTTGGTGAAGATGCTTTCATATTATGTACACTGCCGTTTTGTCTTATTTACCATGTCCTATACCTTACAGAAGCTTCTCAGTTTCAGGAGGTTCCATTTATTAATGGTTACTCTCAGTGTCTGTGATACTGATGTTATATTTAGGGAATGGTGTCCTGTGCCAATGTGTTCAAGGCTACTTTCTATTTTCTCTCCATTCAGGTTCAGTGTAACTGAATTTACAGTGAGGTCTTTGCTTCAGTTGTCAGTTGAATTCCTACTTCATATTTCTTTGGCTTACAGTAAATGTCTAGTATATTGTGATCCTGTTCAGAAAGTCCTTTCATGTGACAATACATTTAAGCATATTAACTACTTTCTCCTCTCTCAGATTCATGGTATCCAGCCTTATGTTGATGGCTTTCCTCCATTTGTAGTTGAGTTTTGTTCAGGGTAGAACAAAGAATACATTTTCTTCCTTCTACGTAGGCTATCAAGTCTGACTAGAACCATTTGTTGAAGATGTTCTGTTTTCTCCAATGTGTACTGTTGGTGTCTTTTTCAAAATTCAGGTGGTTGTAGGAGCACGAATTATGTGTAGGTCTTCAATTCTGTTCTGTTCATTGGTGAGTATTTTTTTTTCAATCCAGTATCATGCTGTTGCATTATTATGTATCTGGCAATGTAGATTGAATTCATTTAATCCCTAGTGATAGTCCCACTAGTTCGTTTATTCTTCCTGATTGTTTTAGCTACCCTGAGATTTTTCTTCTGTTCCCTTATGAAATTTAAGATTATTTTTTCAATTTATGTGATGAATTGAGCAAGAATTTTTTGCCCATTAGACTGAATTTATCCATTGCTTATGATACAATGGCTGTTTTTACAACATTAATCCTGTTAATTACAACATTAATCCTGTTAGTCCTTGACTTTGGGAGCTTTTCAATCTTTTGTTATTTTCTTTTCAGTGTTTTAATATTTTTATTGTGAAAATTTTCCACCATTTTTGTTATAATTATTTCCATTTTTGAGGCAGTCATGAATGGAACTATTTCTTTATTTCTTTCTTGATATGATTATCTTTTAAGTATAGTAAGGTTACTGATTTCAAGAGAGAGGAGACATAATACATTTGTATAAAGGGTATGAAGGGTAATACTGGTATAGGAAGGATGTACTGGGGAGGATTATGAGAGGGCAAGGTAAACGAGAAATACAGTAAGAATTAAACTGACACAAAAGGCATTTTAAAAATTAAATTGAAACCTACTAGTGTAGAAACTTCTTAAATATTTACATGCACATATAAAAGAGTTTAAGTGGATTTACTCTATAATGAGGCAACACTGCCTATATTAGGCTCCAAAGGTACAAAGTCCAAACAGTACAGGACCAAGAATGGCTTACCTCCTTCAGAGTTGTTGGCAAGTGAGATCATGTGTCACTAATCATGACAGGATATTGCAATGCTACTAGCTTACCTTCCAGACCTTTGTGGTAAGACCCTATTGCTAAAAGGTCCATAAATTTGATTCATAAAACATGGGAAATCAGGTTCATCTCACCTAGAAGCTTTACTCCTATTAGCTACCTTTCATATGACTATGAGGTGCTATGAGTGCTACCAAAGGAGAAAAAGAATCACTGATATTCCCCATATATGGACCTTGCCAGCTACACTAGCAACTCACCTGACTATGGTGATATTTTATTTGTATTAAAATGTTATTTGTATATTAATAAATAAAGTTGCTTTGGGGTCAGAGCAATTAGCAAGCCATAGGAAAGCCGGGCGGTTGTGGCATACACTTGTAATCCCAGCATTTGGTAGGCAGAGCTAGGTAAGTCTCTGTGTGTTCAGGGATACAGTCAGCATTGGATACACACGCCTTTAATCTCAATACCAACCATAGAAGACCTGGAGGTCTGTACAGACAGGCAGTGATGAGGCAGTCATGTGGTTGGGTTTACAACCAATGAGAAGGCAGAACAGAAAGTCTATATAAAGACTTTAACACAGGAAGTAGCTCTCTTTCGGAGAGGTAGGACCATTGCAGGAGGAAGGGTAAGGTTTTTGCTCTTAGCTCTGACCTCTTGGCTTTCTTCTTTGCAGTGGTTCTGTGTTTCTTATTTAATAAGACGGTTGGTTACATCTACACCTGACAAGACTCTTCCACTGATAAGATAGTGTGAATATCATGGCAATAATCATTACTTTCAAACTGAATGTAAGGCCTGCTCCACAAGCTGAACCTAATACCTTGGACTGTTATTGGAGCCAAGAACCTGTGACTAAATTGATCATTGATACTAGGTGAGAACCTACTAATATTATTAAGCTAACTCCATACAGTGTTATAATGATTATTCAAGACTTCTCAACCCTCAGCAGATAAGCTTAATTTTGTGATTGATGTAGCTTGATAAAGGGATGCACAAATTGTCAAGGTGTAAAGAATAAGAGACTGAAGCATTGCCAGCCCTCAATGGGATGTCTGTGTCTATCACACATAGCTCAGTGATCATGGTCAAAGAGAGGAAACAGACAGTGGCAGCCACTGGCGATGGACTACTAAAAAAATGCTTATAGACAAAGCAAAGCAGGTGCACATACAAACGCACAGAAACGGAAGCAGAATACACAAGACCTGCACAGAGTCACTATAGACAAAATTCTAGCATTAATAGAGGAGGGAGGACAAAATATCCCCTTTATATAAGGAGTCACTGGCAGCTGATAGATACTGGGAAAAGGAGAGTAAGATTTTTTGAAGGTGTGGTTCCTGGTAGGTAGACTACTCTCTAGTGAAGACCATACATCTAGGAGTAAACTAACACTTGCTTGATTGAAAGGCAAAGTAAGACACAAATTTGGTGGCCATGGAAGGGAGGAGAATGGACTGGGAAGAATGGGATAAGAGGAGAGAGAAAATATGTTCATAATGCATTGTACAAAATTCTTAGTGAACTCAAAGAATGAAAAAATACACATTTCTGAGTCAATATTTTTTGCTAAGTGTTTGGAAACCAATCTCCGCATTGCCATGATTTTAGGTTTCTACTATCAAATATTTAAAAGAGTTCAATGAACATCTCTGCTTCCAAATGCGTGTTTAGATTCATATAAGTAGCTACATCTAAATATATGCATATATACATTTTCTATCTGATTACAGCTATGTAATAGTCTAAAAAATTCACACTTTTATATTCAGTTCTTATAGTCTGTATAGAACTGTCTCTATTATCAAATTGTTTTTCTCCAAATGCATGTGATTATTGTTTTTAGTCACTCAAATATTTTTTCTGCATTAAAATGTTTGAAACTGTAATTTTCACTCTTATTGTATGTATTTTATCTTTTTTCCTATATCTAGTTCAATATTTAGTGAAGTAGCTTTGAGTTTTAGAGAAAATATTTAATATTTAGCAAACAGTTAAAAATGTACCAAAGTATGAAGATAGCACTTTCCACACATATGAGTGTATTTTACAAACATTTTAAAATATAAATTTTGATTTCATAATAATTGCTTATGGTTTGATGTAAATTTTAAGTTCATTTCAGCAAACACTTATGAGCCTATAAATGCAAGAGTTTTTCAAAGGCAATGAAACCACACTTTGTCTTCTCTTGTAGTGTGTAAACTTATTTTCGAGAATGAGACCTTATATTTAAATCTTTTCAGTTTTTACAGTGTTTTGTGTTCTGTAATATAGTTAATTTTTCATCATTTTTGAAAATAAAGTCTCAAATGAACTTGCTTTATGGAAACAATGTTCTTAAAATTAACTATAAATTCTTAGGAAAGTTGACTTTCAAACTCAATTTTATAAACAACTAACATTTCACTCTTGTTTTTAATTGTTTGGTGACCATGATGAGAAACATACTATTTGTATATTAATGATAGAAATACATTTTTTTCTGTAAAATTGCTCTTACTAATTCAGAAACAAAAAAGGATTTTGAAAATATAGAGGATGAGGAGAAGGAAAATGAAAATTACTGCATGTGTACATGGGCACTTTTATACCTACCTCTATGTTTAATAAAGATTGAAGTAATGTCTAGTTTCTTATTCATGTGTTTCTGGCATTTAGCATTATTTTCTTTCTTGATAATACTAAAAGTTGTGTTAAATAAAAATGTTGAAATCATACCTAATTTACAACATATTCCACTGAAGAATCTACTTTGCAAAAAATCATAAAAGTAGAGTTGTTATGCCACCATTTTACAGTGAGTCTTCAATGAAAACCTATTGGTGAAATTATTAAGGCCACTCCACGTAGTTAAAAGGAGATTTATTTAATGGCGTAACTTACAAATTAAGGGATAGGTCAGTCACGGGGTCTGGGGAAGGTGTATCTCAGTCCAGTGGTGTTCTCTGGAGCTCTGCTTGGCCCACCTCCACCGTCCAGGGTCCCGGAACAGAGAGCGAGTGCTGGCCCATCCAGATCTCTGGTCTCCAGGTGCCTCCTTTGGCCCCGCCTTGTAGGCGTGACAGTTGCCGAAGTCTCAATGGGGATTGGAACTTCCAAATCAAAAGCTGGAATGGCTACCCACTACAAAGACACATTAATGATTAGGAGATAATTATCAGAATAGGAATGAACATAATTGCTTACATAGGTCTTATGACTGTGACAAAACATCTCGACCAAAAAGCAAGTTAAGGAGGAAAGTATTTATTTGACTTACACTTCCACATTGTTGTTCATCACTGAAGGAAATCAGGACAGGAACTTAAGTAGGGCAGGATCCTGGAGCTAAGAGCTGATTTGGAGTCCATGGAGAGGTGTTTCTTGCTGGCTTGCTTCCCCTGGCTTTCTTAGTCTGCTTTCTTATAAAACTCAGGACCACTAGACCAGGGATGGCACCACCCAAAATGGGCTGGGCCATCCCCATTGATCACTAATTGAGGAAATTCCCTACACCTATACCTCATGGGTCATTTCCGACACTAAGGTTCCTTCCTTTTTGATGACTCAAGCTTGTGTCAAATTGACACACAAGACCAACCAGTACAATAATATTCACCTTTAGATGTATTTATTATCTTCTTCCTTTTCTCACATCTCAAAAAATGAAAGACCTAAACGTTAACCTTTTTGCAGAAAAAAATACATTAAAAACAGACAAAATTCTTTTATTTTCTTTGATGTCTGTGATGATCAACACTGTGGCTCTTTCAAATACTTGTACATGGAATATAAGCACATTATTGTTAACTCAGATGTAATTTCAGGAAATTAAAAATTGGGTCATCTGAAATAATTCACATTCTTCTGATGATATGTCATAGCTCATAGATATCACTTCATATTAAATAACACTATTACATAGTAATCATATTTTTCCTATTGAAAAGAAGTAATTTTTAAAATATTTTAATTGAACTAGAATCACATCACTTCTCTCCTCCTTTTCTCCTTCCAACCCCTCTCAAAAACCCTCATTCAAACTCCACCAAAGTCTTTTTCAGTGCTAATCTATTTTGCTTTGATTATATTATATATACACATATATATATTCATATATATGTACATATGTGTGCATGCAAACAAGCATATATACATTATACTAAAACACATACACACACACACACACACACACACACACACATATATATATCTCCTACCTTACTGACTTTTTTTTTCTGTATAGATGTTTCGAAGATCACAACTCTCCATTGCACAACCCATAAGGAAGATCATCCCAGTGAAAAGCTAATTTCATATCTCCCAGCAGTGAATAATTGCCTATAGTTGATTTTCTAGATGTAGGAGTCTATGAAATGTTCCCCCACTTCACATTAACCTGTCTGTTAATCTGACTATTTCCTGGTCTTGTTTATGCATCTATTTCCAGTAGAGAATGTTTCACAGCAGACTTCCTGGTATTCTGGCTCTTACAGTCTTTCAGTCCCCTCGTCTGTGATATTCCCTGAGCCATAGATGCCAGATCTGTGATGTAGATGTATCTGTTGTGGTTGGGATTCCCACAAGCCTTTTATCTCTGCATTCTTTTCAATTGTGGTTTTGTATAATGGTCTCTGTTTTCTATAAAGAGAAGCTTCTTTAATAGGGGGTGAGAGCTACATTTATCTGTGCAAGGACAAGATTTAGAATGTAGAAATAAGTATGCAAAATGGTGGTAGATTCTTTGGTAAGGGTTGGGTTTATACCTGGCAAGAAGTTCTACCTGTTGGGTCCTAAATTCAATTAGACAGCTGTTGTTTTCCACTATATAAAAGTGCCACTTATATCACTTTTATGCATATCTTAGCATTATGGTAATTTTTATGACTTACAGGTATTGCTTTTATGTCAGATTATTTAATTGCTTCCCTACCTGAGAAGTTTGCATATCTTTTTCTGGAACCATGGTAACTAGGCTGGAAAAATGATGTTTTCAAGTTAAATCCCACTTGAATCACCCAAATTATGTGTTTTTTGGTGTGCTGTCTTCACCAATAAGGCCCCAACTCCAACCCTCAAGGGACAACCAAGGGCTACCTCATTAATCTATATTCATTTCAGAATTACTTGGAATACCTAAGCAGCTCTTAAAGGGGATGATTCTCATATCTGTTACTAGGATTTTTGTTAGTTTTTGATTCATGTTGGGAGCATTGTCAGCCATGTAGTTTAATTCACTTTAAATATGACTGCATAGATGTGTATATTTAGAGAGAAGATATTCTTCAACCTAATAAAGGTTAACTAGGACAAGCTCAAAACCAACATCATCCTAAATGAAAAGAAACTCAATGAAAACTAATTAAAAACAATAATGAGAAGATAGGATAGAACCACAAGCTGGAGCAATAAGAAGGGAAATGGAAATTAAAGTGGTACAAATAAGAAAAGAAGAAGTCAAATTATTTCTATTATAAGAGGATATGGTACTATACACAAGAAATTCTAAAATTTCCACCAGATAACTCCAATAAACAATAATTTCAGCAAAGAGCCAGAAATACAAAAATCAACTTACAAAAATGAGTAGCCTTTCTATTCACCACCAACAAACACAGTTAAGAAAATATCACAAGCACACACTCATTTATAATAAATCAAAAACAATGAAATGTCTTAGGATAACCTAACAAAGGAGATGAAAAACACCTGTAATGAAAACTTTAAATATCCGAAGAGATGAAAAGAGACACTAGAAAAAAATCTTAAAATTCATATATGACAAGAAAAGAATCCCAATAGTGGAATAAATCTTGAGCAAAAAGTATACTGTAAGGATTACTATTCCAGATTTCATAATGTATTATAGAGCTATAATAAAAAACTAATATAATGGTACAAAAAGAAACATACAGGGTAATGGGATATAATAAAAGACCCAAACATGGTTACTTACAACTAGAGTCATAGCTAATACATGATAAAATCCAAAAATATACACTGGAAAAAGACAACATCTTTAAAATATAGTGCTAGAAAAACTGGATGTCCACAAGCAGAAGAATGGAATTAGATCCATAGATATCACTCAGTATTAAAAGCTAGATGTATGTGGATGAAAAAACCTCAGTTTTAAATATGAAAAATTAAAACTGCTAGAATAAAATACAAGCAACCCCTTCAACATATAGGAATAGAAAGTACTTCTGAGTGGGACCCCCTCCATCTGCCAAGGAATTTAGGCCAATCAACAACTGGTACTCCACAAAATTAGGAAGCTTCCTTACAGTAAAATAAATAAGGAATGACTTGTGGAAGAAAGTCACAGAATGGGAGAAACTTTATGGCACTATATACCGGGCTGAGGATTATTATCCACAATATACAAAAGACTCAACAGAGTCAAGGAAACAAATGACTCAATAAAAAAATTCACAAGAGATTTAACAGAGACTTCTCAATAAAAGAAATAAAAATGGCTTAGAAATTTCTAAAAGCACGCTTATCATCCTTAGCAATTAGAGAAATACAAATTAAAGCAACTTTGAAATTTCATCCCAACACAGTCAGAATGGTTATGATCTACAAAAATCAAATCCTGGTTAGTTTTTGGAGAAAGAATACCCTTATCCCTTATTGCTGGGATTACAAATTGGAAAGGTACTTGCTCAGAAAAGGTTATAGTTGCTCTAGATATAACATCCAGGAAATGGAAACAACCTATATGTACTTTGACAGAGGGGTGGTTAATGGGAATGCAGTATGTATGCAAAATGGAATACTATTAAGGTGTAAAAAAAGGAAACCATGAGATTTGCAGATAAATCAATGGACTTAGAAGTGATTATGCTGAGGGAAGTAACCCAGCACAGAAAGACAAATATATTGTGCTCTTTCTAAGCTAGAGTCTCTAGATCTATTTCATCGGATGTGAGTATACAACCTGGCATATACATAGCAATCAGGGAAGTAGAAAGGGACCATGTGGTGGGTGTGGGACTTGGTAAGAGATAGCAGGATACATGTGTTATGAAAGAGGAAAAAGTAAAATGTGGAGGGGGTTCCAACTGAGGAGGAGTGAAGGAAGTTAATGCAGAAGGAGGAATAAATAACAAGATTATTAAAACCGTAAGTAATCATATTATTTTATATTAACCTAAAACTATATGCAATTCAAGTAATATATGTCATAAGTCATATATATTTATGTGGGACATATGTATAACACACATACACACTTATGTTGAGGGATATTTGATCACACTGTGTGAAGGCAAAGATGTGTTTCTGTCCTTTCTCACATGTCTCAGGCGCCTTATGATTGGTTTAATAAAGATCTGAACAGTCAAGAGCAAGGCATAAGAGGATAGGTAGGATTTCCATGGAGGGAGAGGAATTCTGGAAAGAATCTGAGAGGCCTGGAACTGGCCAGCAAGATGCAGAGGAAGTTAGATGTACAGTATGAAGGAGAGGTAACAAGGCACATGGCAGAATATAGATTAGTATAAATGAGTTTATTTAAGGTATAAGAGCTAGTTAGGAACAAGTCTAAGCTAAGGCCAAGTCTCATAATTCATAATAAGTCTCCATGTTATTATTCAGGAGCTGGTGATCCACACATACACACAGTCTTAAAGGTAATAAGCAGTCGTTAGAAGAGAAAAATGACCTGCTGGACTTACTTTAGAGATACATGAAGAATAAATAGGACTGAAATTTAGTTTAAGATAAACTACTGTCAATTGAATATAAACACAGTGGTAGATTTCACTTCTCTAAACATTCATGGTTGCTGAATATTTATTTAATGCAAATATTTACTTAATCAGCAATCTGAACATATACCTTTAAATCTGTTTGATTCCTTTTTATACAGATGAACTCTGAACAGGTAAGAAAAGAATGTAATGGTGACATTTGCAAATATCTGGGTTGCAGTGATAATATGCTTTCCAATAAAACTATAAAACTACCAGAGTCAGTAGAAAGTAAGTGATTTCTGTAATAGAAACAGCAATAATTCAATCACACTCATTCCCCACTTGAGAGGAATTTGAATGTGAATAACATGGAAATTTACATACACAACCTTCAGTTTTTCCAGTTTATCAAGTTATGAATAACTAATATGAATTGAAAACCTTTTCCAAAATGTAATTATTATTTCTTTCAAATGATTAATGAAGTAAACAATATAATTTTACAACCTCATGCATTAGTTCAAATAGTAATTTCAAAATGCCCTGATTGTTTTGTTTTACTTAAGTTAGTAATTTATTGACACTTTCATATTAAAAACTAAATATAATTAAGGAACATTTCTAATTATTAAAATAAATTTCCTTGGATGTTTGCTGTTGAGTCTAACAGACACTACACAATTTATCTGAGGTTTGGATATGCTGCATTATATTCTAAATATAATTACATACAAAAATTTATTAGACTATTTTCTCTTTCAATATGATATGTTCCTGTACAGTGCAGTGCTGATGTTGGTTTATCTGATCTCAGATGAGCATTGCTGCCAGTACCAATTCTAGAATTCTGCTCTCATAGGACTTCTGGTTATATCCCCTTCTATGAACAATATTTGTTCTTTCTTCTCTCTACAAATTACTAACTCACTCTCATTTCCCATTCAAACTGCCAAGAATTCTTTCATTCAGTTCCATTATTGAATTTCAGGAGACTCAAATAGGTATTACTCTCATTCCAGGTTACTTCGTGGTCCCCTGGGCATGTTAACTAGAGTGCCTGTAATCGTACAGCTCATTTATGTCCCAGTCAGAAGTGAACAAATGAGGTTAAGAAAACCTTTTTTTTTTTTTTTTCCGAGAAAAGATTGTAAGTTAGAGTTATGCTTCACGAACCCTACTGATGATAAACTTTTGGGGTGCTCTTCAAGCAAGGTGGTAAAGGCTCCAAATTCACATAGCCACGTCTGCACACTGGTGGTGCAAGAATCTCAGGCACTCTGTCCTGCTTCTCCAGGGATGAGATGAGATGGGTGTATAGCTTTCTTTCACCATCCCACATATCTTCAATGTGCACGGGTGAGTACATATGCAACTGCAAACGTCTCAGAAAATAATTATGAGCAGATAATAGACAGGGAATTTCAGACATACTGTGTAAGAGCTGCTTTTATCTGCAAAGCAACATGGGAAAGATTTCTCTTCTTTGAAATGAATGTCAAGGTGAATTTTTTTTTTGAAGATCCCTAGATTGTGGAGCAAAGGGAAGATCCTGAGATTTTTTTTTTTTTTTTTTTTTCGAGACAGAGTTTCTCTGTGTAGCTTTGCGCCTTTCCTGGATCTCGCTCTGTAGACCGGGCTGGCCTCGAACTCACAAAGATCCACCTGCCTCTGCCTCCCAAGTGCTGGGATTAAAGGCGGATCCTGAGATCTTAAAAGATCCTTACTGTAGTAAGGAATTTTGGATGTTTTCACTGAAGTTTCTGACTTTTATTACCATGGTTTTCAAAGTAACTTGCATCTAATAATGTATTACTTATATGTGGGAAGAATATCTACCAGCATTATTATGAAGAAAAATATGCTGAGGTTTCTGAACTAAACAAAAATGTAATAGTGGGCCTTGAAATGTAGACCAGTTGTTCCTGAGCCAGCCTTACCCTGGACAGCATATCTCTTGATGCAGAGAAGAAAATTCACCAATTTCATGATGCCTGGATATTAGAACATTTTTAAATTTTTGTTTCCTCATTTTTCCTCTCAGAAAGTCAAGCAAAGTATCTATCTGACAGCATAGTCATTAAAGCTTGAACTATGACCCCGGGAAGTCACATGTTTTCATTGCAAATGTGTCTAATATCAACATTGTTAACAATCCTGTTTGAACACAGTTTTTTCTTATTTTCTGTGTAATCAGTAATGTTTTTATGCTTAAACATATACAAATATTAAAGACACGAAGATGAAATTTTATATGATTTCTGCACCTGAATAATGAGAGCTAAATTGAGTTATGTCTAAATATTATTCTATCTGTAATGTTTTATATTTTAAGACTCATGACAAATTGAGCTAATCTTTTAATATTAGACCAATATTAAAATTTGTATATATTTATCAAAAATTGAATTGTGTGTACCACTAACCTTTAAAATAACCCCAATAAATCATTTGCCATAGGCTTCTGTAATTCTATTCACAAATAAGTATACCAAGTATCTGGAATTTGAACCCAATGCTCTGTAGAAGGTCCTGCTGTCATCTTTCTGTGTTTTTAGCAATTTTACAATCACTAACTCATATCCTGACATTTTCATTTTTAGGTAGTATCCGTTGAAGTAGCAAGAAAGGCATCTTGATATCTTCTCTCACTGGGATCGATACATTGTGGACAATATATTCTCTTATGGATTTACAAGACTACAGCATATTTTGTATTAGGGTTGCTTTAAGATTTCCTTCTGTTTCTAAAACCATAGCTTATTCCTAATCATACATTATAGCAAGAATTTGTGAGAAAATCAGATACATTATTTCAGAAAGTAGTAATGATTTAAATATCCTCAAAACAAAATTTATTCTTAAAACTTTAATAATATAGTAAGAAAATAAATGCCTTTTAAATTTCATTTAATTATATCAATTTTCATAATTATGGATATATATATATATATATATATATCTTTTAAAACAATGTAGTAAGAATATTGATTTTGAGTGACTGAGACAAGATAGATTCAAATGTGTTGATCAGCAGAATCCTGAGCAATTAAATGATCATATTTTAAAAGTATTTTTTTTGTTTTATGTCCTACTGTTGGGGGTAATTTTTGGTGTGTGAACAAGTGAATAAATTGTACATGGTGTATGTTTGTGTGTGCATACAAAGTAAAAGAACTGAGTGGTGTCTTTCTAAAACAATGAAAAGAAACTGTACAAATAGAAAAGACCAAGGAAGTGATAACAAACTTATCACTATCAAATTACAATAAGATATAGTATTTCTTTGGACTCTGAAACAAGTTCTTCAGTACTAGACTTGCAAGGTCCCTTATTTTGACTGTTACTGATGCTTAGAACACAGTATGAAAAGACAAGCCAGCACTACATATTATCTTAGAAATGACATTTTGAACTTCATGTAAAAGCAGATTGTTCACATAATAGGTATTATTGTTTGATGTTCTTTTCAATAGAATAATCATTAAACTGTTGAACAAAGGGACATATTATTTCTGAAGACATTCATCATCTGAACAAGTAAATGTATTATTCAATAGACAAGTATGGAAAGTATATTTATTGTGGTTGCTATGTGAATAAATATTTTATTTTTCAGAGATAATTTTTAAATATTTATTCGTATAGTCAAACAGCTGTGTTAAAAATAATAAAAATAAAATGTTCCTCATGGGAAAGCTACATTTTATTTGGAGCTCAGCACTGCAAAAGACTTGGAATGCAAGTTAATGCCAGAGGCAGAATCAGGTTAAATGCACAAATGCACAAAACCAAAACAAAGTAGAATCGATTAGAAAGGGATATATATATATATATATATATATATATATATATATATATATATATATATTTTTGTTCTAGAGCCTGATTATTTTGCCAATGTTTGCAGTTCTGATCTTAATAAGATCTGTGATGCCTTTCAGCTGCGAGTAAAACAGTGACATTCCAGTGTAAGTTATCACCATCCTGCTAGGAAAAGCCAGAAGTCTATTAGGGCCCTGCTAATTTAACAGATATATGGAGAGCCTGATCACCAGAAAGAAATGAACAGCATGCTTGTTGGTCTGCTGAATGACTTTTTAAAACAGACCATCTCTTGCTAAAGACAGTAATCCAATGTTACCTTTCATCACAAAGTAACTCTTTAATCAACCAGTTATACAATAAAGCCTTATATCAAGGCCCAAACAGAAGGAATGAGTTAGTCCATATCTGTTTGCTGTTGAACCTACACCTAACCCATTTACTTCCTAGACTGCAAACTGCTAGATGCAGTCCCTAAAGCTACAGGAAACGAGTGGAAACTTTAAAAGTTAAAGTTTAGAAGAAAGCTGTTGGTTGTTGGTTGTGTACCTATAATGAGTATCTTGATCTCCTTGATTCTTCTCTTAGCTAAGAGGGGAATAGGCTTATTTTTCCAGATACTGCCTCATCTGATATACGCTAACATCACCACATATTTAAAACCAATAACAGCAATGTTGCACAAACCAATACATACACAGCAGTAAGAAAATTTAAAGCTTTTCTTCCTGGAGTTGTGTATTTATTACAGTAGGGGAAAGTCAACTCACACATAATCCTAAACAGCAATTACATCACTATTCTCATTGCATAGATGGCACTGTGATTCAGGGGTTTTCTGATCTAAATGCTCAATATTCTCTGAATTTGGTGTTTTTGTATGCATCATTAAGAAAATGTGTCTACAAAAGAAAACTAAATTTATTCTATTCCCAATAACTAGAAGAAGTGAATGTCACTATGCGAAAGATTGTAAGTTTCAGTAAGATTAAGAGCTAATGACATTTAAGAGGAGTTAGAATAATAAAACTTTCAGAAAACAACATACACATACTCGCTTTTAGGGGGTTAAAAATAATTATTGTGATATCAGCCCCAGTATTAGACAACCAAAGCAAACATTCTGTGACAGAATTTTGGGCAATTGTGATATGAGATTATTGGTCGTTAAACAGGATTCTTTATATCAATTGCCATAAGTAACTTGTGGGAAAGGGAATAAAATATATCGTTTTATGTAACACTCCATTATAATCACATTTGAGACCAAAGAGTTGTGTTAATATTTATTGCTTGTAGTTGAGGATGGGGAGATAATTGCTTTCTACTTGAATCATCTCAACTTCATTTAAGATCTTCTTTAATCTTAACTTAGTTAGCCTTGTACCCATTAGAAATTTCTCTTTTGGAAATTGAAATAGTATCAATCATGCATAAGTGAAAAACTTAAACCATACTTAATCCTGTAAACGACACTTAAAGGTAAACCCTGGTTGTATGACTTAAGGGATTAGTAAGTCTTGGTCTCTTCCTCTTAACTCCCTTCTTCCTAGATAATAAAGAGAGCATTTCTTCATCATATTCTTCCAGCAATTGCCTTCCAATATGACAATCAGAAGTCCAAAGCAGCAGTCCACAATCTTTGACAGGAAAGTCACAAACTATCAGCCAAAACGAACCCTGCCTTACCACAAGGTATTTTTCAGTCACTTTGTTCATGTGACAGAAATATGAATATGATGCATGGTCAAGAGAGGTTGCTGTTAGGGGAAGTTAGGCAGAGGGAAAGTGGACGGTGTGGGAGTTTCCTCTGTAGAACTTCTCTCAACTCCAGTCCACCTCAAAGCACAGAGCCAAAAGGTGCTATCTACAATGGATTGTTCATATTTATTTAAAACCACATTAACTCATGTTCTTATGTAATTATGTGACCCTAAAGACATCACAGATAAACACTGCATGAGAAAACAACCTCCTGATCATGAGATGGCTTAGGCAGTAAAGTCATCTGTTGCCAAGACTTAAGGCCCCGAGTTTTATCCCTAGAAACATGGTAGAGGGAAAGAATTGACTTTGTCCTCTGATCTTCACAGATGTTCTGTGGCACACATGTGTGTGCAAGTGCACACACACACACACACACACACACACACACATACACACTAATAAAAAGTAATACAAACAAATTAGTAGAGAAAACAACATGAGGTTGTTTTAGTTTTCAGATGCTTATATTCATTCTGGAAATAATGTGAAGGTTAAAATGGCTTATATTGTTATCTTCAAATCAGGAATATATCTCTTTAAATAATGTAGCATCTTCAAGTCAAGAGAAATATCGCCCTCACTAGCAGAGGGTGGCAGCTGCCTATTTTATGTAAATTGGTTAAAATAGAATACTTTAGAAGAAAATTATTTAGTATTCCATTTTATACAATTGTGTATATAAATTCCAATAATTATATTTCTGTGCCTTGTCTGATTCTATTCTGATAGAAGCAGAAAATAACTTTAAAGGAAAATCAGGTACTAGTAGTAGGAAAAGGAACAATTATTTTCCCAAATTCTCTTTCCTGCCACGAGGCTTGTCAAGTTTGGACCTGTGTACAGCATAGAAATAAGAGCAACCAGGCCTCTGTCTACCAAGATATCTTTTCGCTCAGCAAATGCAACAGACACAGACACACTTTTATGTCAAGATGCTGCATTTAATTGCTGTGCAGCAGACAGACTGCCTTTTCTAGTAACGTACTTTGCATTATTATGAAGCTGTCTCATCATTCAGAGTAGTCAGGTTTCCGCTGTTTTGTAGTTTACCATTCTGTTGTGGTTTCGGAAGAACCACCTGGGGCAATTATCATTGAAGTGAAGGGAGACAATGTACATGTCACCTCAAATATAGTTGGTATGGAATAAATATATTTCATGTTGTGTAATTATTATACTGCTGTATGAAAGAAAATCTAGAACAAATTCTTGCTATTTCTTAGTATCCACCATTGAAATGCTGTCCTGTTCCTAAGGAATAGTCATAGAAAAAAAAAAAGGAAAAATTCACTATATTTCCCTGGAGATATAATTCTTACCAACAAGAAGGAATTGAAATATCTTTGTGTATTTATTGTCGAGATAAATGTTTCCCTCTTCTTTGGCCTTTGCAAATGCTACAATGTCATATTTTAGCCACTTTATAGATTTTTATCCCTTAAGAATCCTCATAAACATTACGTTATTTTGTTTCTTCTTCTTTTTTTTTTACTTTCCCCCAAAAAAACATAATTCTGAGTTGATATTTTGTAAAAGCAGCATAAATGAAGTTCCATAAGACAATTACAAAGACATTTATTCATTTTTTTTTCATAATAAAATTCTTATAGGGGCCTGTCACGGATGTCACAGGCTGTCCCAGCTTTGGTCTTGGAAGATTGGCAGCTCCCTCTACTGTTTCTCTGAGTATGGTGCGGGGAACCCAGCCTCACCCTTTGTACAATTTCCTTTACTGTGGTGCTGGACTTTCACAGCTTGTCAATTAATAGCCTTCAAGCTGGCAGGCTTTCAAACACAAGCTGACTTTCAGCAGTTGGATGGCACCTTTAGGACACCTGCTTCAAAGAGCCATCTACTGCAAAAGAAAGCTTGCTATTGCTATTAAAGCAGAGCCTGCGAATCACACCCTTTCTCTAGAGCTTTCTATTTCTGTATATATATCCGTCTGGTCTGTTTACAACAGATGTAGGCTCTGAAAAGCAGTCCTGCTTGGTGATAAAAATGTGTGGCTTCATAATAGGATTTCTTTTATATGTTTTTGCAGAAATATTTATTTTTCATGTAGTTCAGATTAGTGGGTAGCTTATTCTTCTTGACCTCATTCATGTGCTTTACACAAGCCAATGTTTTTACATCTTTATCTCACCAGATTCATTTCTCATAACAGTCTACATTTTTATAATTATGCTTTTGTTTTTTTGTGTGACAATAAAGGAAAAAAAAGAAACAGGTGTTACTGTTCCTCTTAATAGAAATTTACAGAAACTGGTCTGCATTTCTAATGACTTTTTCTTATACTAAGATAGTCTTCTACATCACCAAGAATAAAAGTATTCATTATGCAATAGTTTCTTAGCTATCTCATCTTCAATGACAAGGATATAATAACCTGCTTCATCTGCTAAAGCATGTAAAACTGTAATTAGTTTCTACTTTCCCTGAAATGATTTTCAAAGAGTGTAGATGACGCCATTAAAGAGTCTGAAACATATAAGCTAATAGGAAATAGCACTTGACTCCATTACCTTGTCTGTTCTTGGAAGTATTACCACTTGCTTAAAAGTGACAATGTCATTTTTTTTTCATAGTGACGCTTTCATTTTCCATTTCCATGTTTGGTTGGGTTGGGTTTGACTTTCATTTTTTTCCAGGTAGGTGTCCTAGTGCAGGACAAGCTAGTTTTAAAACCTCAGCCCTCCCATGTCTATCACCCAAGTCCTGATACTGCAGACATGCAACCCTAGGACTTCTCTGATGTAGCTTTTCTAAACTCAACCCACCATGATTATTATTACCCCAACATTACCTTTTTGCATAAAACTTAACTGAGAAATGACAAGTGACAAAAGACAAAGTAAAACCCATTTTTTAAAAAATGATCCTGGTTTTGTGCATATAAATAATTATTCTAGATATAATGGTGGTGTTATTGTGCATATGACCTAGGACAAATATTTTCTCTCAGTTAATTGAGATGTTACATAGTCATGATGTCTCACACTGATAAATACATAAGGGATGTTTCTTCTTTGCTCTATTCTTATTAATGTATCTTAAGAAAGTGCCATGATAAAATTATATTCCAGTGCTCCATATTTGAAATGCTCATAGTTTTATAGGGATGGTATGGCTTGAAAGAAAGGGTGTGACACTATTAGGAGGTATAGCCTAGTTGCAGTAGATATGGCCTTGTTGGAGAAAGTGTGTCACTGTGGAGGTGGGCTTTGATGTCTCATATGTGCTTAAGCAATGTGTTGTGTCGCAGTTCACTTTCTGTGATGTAGAACTCCCAGCTCCTTCTCCAGCACCCTGTCTGTCTGTACACTGCCATATCCCATCATGATGATAACAGACTAAAACTCTGAAAACTGTAAGCCACCCAATTAAATGTTTCTTTTTTAAGAGTTGTCTTGAGTGAGGGACAGAGTGGGAGAGCAATGAAAGAGGTATCTTAATAGAGGAAGACATTATGGGGTTAGGAAGAAACTTGGTGCTAGGGAAATTTCCAGGAATCCACAAGGACAAACCCAGATTAGACTACTAGCCACAGTGGAGAAGGTGTCTGAACTGGCCTACCTGATAAGCAGATTGGTGAATACCCTAACTGTCATCATAGGGTCTTTATCCAGTAACTGATGGAAGCAGAGGGAGAGATCCACAACCAAGCACCAGGCTGAGCTCTGGGAGTACAGTCAAAGAGAGGAAAGAGGGATTATATGGTCAAGGGGAGGGTCAAGATTATGATGGGGAAATCTCCAGAGGCAACTGAACCAAGCTTGTAGGAATTCATGAACTTTAAACTGACAGCTGTATAACTTGAATGGGACCAAACTAGGCCCTCTGCATACAAGAGACAGTTATATAGCTTGGTCTGTTTGAGAGGCCCCTGGATGTGTGATGGTGTATGAGCTCTCTTTCTGGAGCCCATTCCCTATGGTGGGATGCCTTGCTCAACCTTGATGCAGATGAGAGGGACATGGTCCTGCCTCAGCTGAATATACCAAGCTTTGCTGAATCCCCTTGGGAGTACCTACCCTTTTGAAAGAGGGAATGGGAAGGGTTAGTGGGAAGCAGGATTAAGGATGAGAGGGGTATCTGTGGTTGGTATGTAAAATAAAAAAAAAAAACTTAAAGAAACTAAAAAAGAAAAGAAAAGAGTTGTCATGGTCATGGTGTCTCTTCACAGAAATAGAAACCCTAACTAGGACAGATGGTAGCATATTGATAAACAAGTTAATATGACTTGAACTATATAAGAATATACTTACAATATTATAAAAAAAATTAAAAATAACATTTAGGTAAATGAAGGAAATTCAATTACTGGACCGGCACATCCTAAGAAAATATCTACTTCCACATGGTAATAAAGCAATCTTGTCAATTATGAAAAAGAAATTATCAATTTTACTGCATAACTGGACTATGGAATTTATTACACAGCAGTTCCTTAAATGTTGAGTTACCTGTGTTAGGAATACTCATAAGGCAGAGAGTGGTATTACATGTCTTTGGTTTCAGCATAGAGAGGCAGAGGCAAACAGATCTCTAAAAGTCTAAGACTGTCCTAGTCTATATAGTGAGTTCAGGGCCAGTCAGAACTGTATAGTGAGATCCTGTCTCAAAAGAAGAGAAAAAAAAAACCAAACAAACAAATATGAAAGATTTATAACTTGTGTTGCTTGAATTCATAACAATGATATTTTCACTTCTAATATTTAGTCTATTGACTGCTCTTCATCCACTATTATGAAAATAAAATATTTCTTGGTGTAATCAGAAAACGAACTTGAGCTATGTAAAATTACATATCATAATTTGAATTTTAAGAGCCATTTCATTCAGTACTTAAGGAAATATTATAAAAAGATTACTTGTATGAATCAATTTATTGATGTGCTTATTAAAATATGATAAGAACCAGTTTTAGAATTCTACCTGAAACCCATGTTCCAGGTTGGTAACACCTCCCTTCATTCCTTTAGTGTTCGGTGTACTGACTGAGGCAGATCCTAACTTGTGGTACCACTCCCTGGCCACTGCTTGCTCTCATTCACTGAAACACAAAGCTACTCAGTACAGCAGTGGCAGTGTTGAGGAGCATGAAATGCTTTCTTATCAGGCATCTAGCTTCCAGATTGTAAGGATAAGATCCAATAAACCCACACTTCAACCATGAATTCATAGCATTAACGCTCAGACACAATAACTATGAACCTTTACCTCTTACATATATATTCTGACTCTGATCAGACAGCATGGTCATCAGGAACTCCTGAAACAGCTGTTCTGCAAGGAAGCATACCCAAAATTTAGTTCAAATAAAATTTTAGTCTGAGACATCATTTTGATATAGATAATGATTTTAAAAATTCTCACATCTGTTGTTTTGGAGAAATAGCTGCTTACATAACTTTTTGTATATATCTTTGAAAAAAAATCTTTACAGTAAAATATCTCATTATGGAACTAATGCTTACTCATTTGCTGAGAGGTTATGTTTTGGCACCACTCAATATGAAAAAATAAATTGCATATTTATTACTGAACCTTGCAGAGGAATTTGAAAGAAAGCAAAGGTTTGTAGATGTTCAGGTATTCCTGGTTGTTGATAGTACCATGATAGGTATATCTTTATCAATAGTATGCAAAGTGGCTTTTTTAATTACAGATGCCTTAACAGTAATTAATTGTGTTCCCTAAAGAGCAATGAATGCCTTTTGTACTCACACAGATAATATTATTTTCATGACACAATACTCCTTGCAGAAAAGCATTACCATGTGATCTAAACACTCTCGCATATTTAAAAATTGCCTTTTATGCCCAAGAGTGGTATAGCTGGATCTTGGGGGAGATGGATTCCCAATTTTCTAAGAAAGCGCCATATTGATATCCAAAGTGGTTGTACAAGCTTGCATTCCCACCAGCAGTGGAGGAGAGTTCCCCTAGCTCCACATCCTCTCCAGCATAAGGTGTCTTCAGTGTTTTTGATCTTAGCCATTCTGACAGGCATAAGGTGGTATCTCAGAGTCATTTTGATTTGCATTTCCCTGATAATTAGAGATGTTGAGCAATTCCTTAAATGTCTTTCAGCCATTTGAGTTTCCTTTGTTGAGAATTCTCTGTTTAGTTCTATAGCCCATTTCTTAATTGGACTGTTGGGCATTTTGATGTCTAATTTCTTGAGTTCCTTATATATTCTGGATATCAGTCTTCTGTCAGATGTGGGGTTGGTGAATACCTTTTCCCATTCTGTAGGCTGTCGCTTTGCCTTGTTGACCATATCCTTTGCTCTACAAAAGATTCTCAGTTTCAAGAGGTCCCATTGATTGATTGTTTCTCTCAGTGTCTGTGCTACTGGTATTATATTTAGGAAGTGATCTCCTATGCCAATGCGTTCAAGACTACTTCCTACTTTCTCTTCTAGCAGGTTCAGAGTAGCTGGATTTATGTTGAGGTCCTTGATCCACTTGGACTTAAGTTTTGTGCACGGTGATAGATATGGATCTATTTGCAGCCTTCTACATGTTGATATCCAGTTATGCCAGCACCATTTGTTGAAGATGCTTTCTTTTTTCCATTGTATACTTTTGGCTTCTTCGTCAAAAATTATATGTTCATAGGTGTGTAGATTAATGTCAGGGTTTTCAATTCCATTGGTCCACATGTCGGTTTTTATGCCAGTACCAAGCTGATTTTACTACTGTAGCTCTATAGTAAAACTTGAAGTCAGGGATCGTGATGCCTTCAGAGGTTGTGTTATTGTACAGATTCTTTTGGCTATCCTGGGTTTTTTGTTTTTCCATATGAAGTTGAGTATTATTCTTTCCAGGTCTGTGAAGAATTGTGTTGGTATTTTGATGGGGATTGCATTGAATCTGTAGATTGCTTTTGGTAAGATTGCCATTTTTACTATGTTAGTCCTGCCTATCCATGAGCATGGGAGATCTTTCCATTTTCTGACATCTTCTTCAATTTCTTTTTTCAGGGACTTAAAGTTCTTGTCATATAGGTCCTTCACTTGCTTGGTTAGTGTTACCCCAAGGTATTTTATGTCATTTGTGACTATTGTAAAGGGTGATGTATCTCTGATTTCCTTCTCAGCTTCTTTGTCCATTGTATATAGGAGGGCTACTTATTTTTTTGAGTTGATCTTGTATCCTGCTATGTTGCTGAAGGTGATTATAAACTGTATCAGTTCCTTGGTGGAATCTTTGGGTCACTCAAGTATACTATCATGTCATCTGCAATGTTCAATCATACCACAAGAGCACTTGTTCAGCTATGTTCATAACAGCATTGTTTGTAATAGCCAGAACATTGAAACAACCTACATGCCCTTCAACTGAAGAATGGATAAACAAAATGTGGTACATATACACAATGGAATACTACTCAGCAGAGAAAAACAATGACATCATGAGGTTTGTAGGCAAATGGATGGATCTAGAAAAAATCATCCTGAGTGAGGTAACCCAGACTCAGAAAGACAAACATGGTATGTACTCACTCATAGGAGGATACTAGATGTGGAACAAGAATGACTGGACTGCTACTCACATCACCGGGGAAGCTGCCTGGAAAACAGGACCCAAAGAAGGACACGGGGATCACCCAATGATGGAGAGGTGGAGGAGATCTACATGAACAGCCTGGACATGAGTGGGGGTAATGAAGGGCGAGGGTCGAGGGAAAGAGAGCTTGGGGGAGCAGGAGATCCCAGCTGGATCAACAACAGAGAGGCAGAACAAGGAATGGGAGACTATGGTAGACGAAGACCACATGAGAATAGGAAGAAGCAAAGTGCTAGAGAGGCCCACAGAAATCCACAAAGATACCCCCACAACAGACTGCTGGCAATGGTCGAGAGATAGCCAGAACTGACCTACTGAGGTGATGGGATGGCCAAACACCCTAATTGTCGTGCTAGAAACCCCATCCAACTACTGAGGGATCTGGATGCAGAGATCCATGGCTAGGCCCCGGATGGAGCTCTGGGAGTCCAATTAGTGAGAATGAGGAGGGTTTGTATGAGCAAGAATTGTTGAGACCAAGGTTGGATAAAGCACAGGGACAAACAGCCAAATGAATGGAAACACATGAACTATGAACCAATGGCTGAGGGGTCACCAACTGGATCAGGCCCTCTGAATGGGTAAGACAGTTGATTGGCTTGATCCGTTTGGGAGGCATCCAGGCAATGGGACCGGGTCCTGTGCTCATTGCCTGAGTTGGCAGATTGAAGCTTGGGGCCTATGCAGGGTTGCTTGACTCAGCCTGGGAGGAGGGGACTGGACCTACCTGGACTGAGTCTACCAGGTTGATCTCAGTCCGCAGCGGAGGCTTTGCCCTGGAGGAGGTGGGAGCGGGGGGTGGGCTGGGGGGAAAATGAAGGGGGGCAGAAGGGAGGAGAACAGGGGAATCCGTGGCTGATATGTAGAACTGAACTGTATTGCAAAATAAAAAAAAAATTGCCTTTTATACGTTCCTTTCAGTTTGTGGCCCCAGTTCTGTTTTGCAAATAGTACAATACAGAAGGACATGAATGCTAATATTTCTCTATCTGTGCTGACTCATTGTAGAAGCAGCTCCTGGTCCAATTAAAATGATATGTTTAGTCTAAAGAAAGTGATCACAAACAATGTCAAAGTTGTCTATGACTCCCTATGGTCTTGTCTCTCTATTTTAAGTGATAAGGCATTGGAAGTTGGCTATACATCAATATAGGCCACGTTGGTTTTTCATTTGTGAATCTTAGTGCTTCAGATTCTGAACTGTCTATCTTCTTGTGTGAAAGTGTGATCAAATGCATTATAAATTCCCTATCTCCTGACATAAATGTCTGCAAAGATTCAAAATAACTTTCTCCCAAATCAAAATGACATCTTTATATCATTCTGAAAGACAAACATAACTGCCAACTACTGATTGATATTCTTAGCAAGAAAATAATGATAACGATCATAGACTAACATGAATCAAACATACATTCAACTGTATTTTGTCTCATACATTTAAAAAAGTTTAACAGAGCTGGTGAGGATCAACATAGTCATTCAAATAAAATGATAGTAAGACCAAATAAGTGAGTCTTCTTTCTAGGTAAAAGTAAAATTAACTGAACTCTGGAGTGCCCCTGCACGCTTTAAATACTTAATTGAGAATATAGGTCTAAAAAAACAGGTATGAAAATTTAAATATAAGGTGATTGAGCTATCACTGGTAGCCTAAAATGGAATCAAACTGCAGTGTTTTCTTCTTGAGATAACTATTTTTTTTTAAAACAACCGTTCTGTCTCTTGTCAACTATGGACATATCATCACTACTCATATCATTTTAGAAGTCAGTTATTCTGCTTCTCTCTATCCATATGAGTGTTAGTATGTGAAAGCTACTTTTAGCTTGTATTGATAAATTTGCCACACATTATATTTTTGTGTTGCAGTGATTAACATACTGTGAAATGATTAAATAAGACTAATTAACATGTGGCATAAAGTACCAAATATTTTTGCTGAGAAAAATATTTATAATACACCCCCTTGGTGATACTGAAATGTGTAGAACTTTTCCCATCATGCCCACATTTCTTCCTCACCCTATCCTAAGGTAACCATCATTGTATTTTTGCTTCTATGAGTTCAATTGTTTTAGAATTAGGATATAAGTGGAAGCATGTGGTATTTGCCTGTTTTTATTCATTTCTTTTAGAATAATTTTACTTAGTTCCATTTATGTTATACAAAAATTTCTTGCCATAAATCTCATTAAGATTCTATTATGTATGCATGATACACTTACTTTTATCTGATTATCTATTGATTGAAAATAGGAGTGATTCCATATCATAACTACTGTGATTAATACTTCAGTGAACATAGAATACAAATACATCTTGAACATGCTATCAAGGAAGAGCACTTTGATAGGTTGTCTAGTATCTAAGAGTCAGCCCTGAAAACATACATTCAAATTACATTATATGGACTGAACAAAGTATTCTTAGGCTACTATATGTATATGCATAAACATTTATGAATGAAATAACAATTGATAAAAAGAAGCCATGAATTTGAAAGAGATGGAGGAGAGATATGGGGGAGTGTTTAAAGAAAGAAAAAGGAAGGGAGAAATGCTGTATTCTCAAGAATAAACAAAATACTCTCACATTCTACAGTAAGTTTAATTGCTACACTATGTGGTATTTAAAGAATTTCATATAATTTTTAATAAAAATGTTGCTAGTTTACATGCCTATGAATATCTGCAAGGATTACTTTTTAAAAATTTTTTGTTCATTTTACATACCAATCACAGTTCCCCTCCCACTGCCCTCCTTCTTCCTTTCCCTGCTTCTGCCTCCCCCAACTTACGCTCACCCCATTCCATCCTCCAAAAGGGTAAGGCCTCCCATGGGGAGTCAAAAATGCCTGGTACATTCAGTTGAGACAGGATCAAGCCCCTCTATATCAAGGCTGAGCAAGGCAACCTATCACAGAGAAAGGGCTGCAAAAAGCCAGATTATTCACCAGGGATAGGTCCTAATCACACTGCCAGGGGCCCCTCAAACAGACCAAGCTACACAACTGTCTCTCACATGCAGAGGGCCTAGTTAGGTCCCATGCAGGTTACACAGATGTTGGTCTAGAGTTCATGAGTTCCCACTAGCTTGGTTCAGTTGGCTCTTAGATTTACCCATCATGATCTTGACCCCCACCTTGATCATATAATCCCTCTTCCCTCTCTTCCACTGGACTCTCAGGGTTCAGCCTGGTGCTTGACTGTAGATCTCTGCCTCTGTTTCCATCAGTTACTGGATGAAGGATCTATGATGATAGTTAGGGTATTCACTAATCGGATTACATGGGAAGGCCAGTTCGGGCACCCTCTTCTCTATTGCTAGTACTCTAAACTGGTCATCCTTGTGGATTTCTGGGAATTTCCCTAGTACCAGGTTTCTCCCTAATCCCAAAGTGACTCCCTCTATCAAGATATCTCTTTCATTCTACAAGGATTCTTAAATTCTTGCCAAACTAGTTGCTTTTTGTTCTGTTTTATAAAGAGTTTCATTGTGTAGCATACATTATCCTCAAAATACCAATCCTTCCTCAGCTTCCCAGGTACATGAATTACAAGTATATATTACTATACTTTTCCTCTATCATTGCATCTCATTATGGTTAATTTTTATCTCCCAAATGATTGGAGATTGGCACTCCCTCTAACATTACTTAGCCATTCACTGACCTTTGAGAAATGACTCTCAAGTCTCTTGCCTGTTTCATAATCAATTTATTTTTCTTCTCTACAGTTTCTTGACTTCCTTATATGTTTGGTTAGTCCTTTAAGAAACTATAACTTGCAAATGCATTCTCTAGTTCTACAAGTTTGCTTTACAGGGTGTTTGTTCATTTGCCAGGGAGGTTTCTACTCTGTTTACCTTTCTGCTGTCTTACCTTCCCATCCCTTCCACTCCTTCTCACCTTCTTTCACTTCTTTTCCTTTCTTTGAGGGCTTTGCACAGTTCCTACTATGCGAAGATAGCCTAGGGTGTCCCTCAGCCTCCTTCTTCAGTCTTCCTAGTGCTGACACTATAGTTAATTCCAATTGGACAGAAGTCTGAAGTTGTATGAAATCCCGTTTTTGATTCAGACAAATATTGCTACAAAGTTTTTTGTCTTAATATTGCTTTTCCCTTATTGTGTAAATTTAGGACATTGTGTTTTTGACTTGTGTTTGCTTCAAGATTCTTAAAATTTCACTTTCTAACATTTGTTTGACCCATTGCATCTTCAAATGAGTATTACTTAATTTTGATATATTAATCAGTTTTTGAAATTTTGTTCTGTTGATTCTATTGTCCAAATATTGTGGTCACAAAAGAAACGACATAATTTCAATTTTCATAAATTTGCCAAGACTGTACAATCTTTTGCTGTAATACATGATGTTCTAGAGTATGCTTTCTATGCTCTGGAGTGTATATTCTGTTCCTATAAGGTGTAAGCAGCCTAAAAACAGATTCTCCATTTTTTTCTAAACTGTTTTTTTCACTATTAACTTCTGTTTGATTTGTGCATTACCAAAACTGCTTCGTTTGAGTCTCCCAGTTTAATCATACTGCAATCTGTCTTCATTAAGCTCATCACCATTCACTTAATTTGATATTAATTGTTTATATTTATATTAATTATCTTAATATTAATTGTTCTACTGTTACGTATTACGCTGTTATGATTTTTAAATCTTTGGTGCATTGTTCCCTTCTTTTTCTTTTTATTGTACCTTCTGCCTCTCCGTGCTTTTTTACCATGCGATTACTTTGGTATAATTACTACTAAACCTCCTTCATTCTGTCTTTTATCTACTGGAAAAATAATTTCCATTGCCTTCTTTTCCAGTTTAGGGCTTTCTTAAAAGCAGAGCTAGTCCTGTATACATAGGTCATTTTCAGTTTTGATGCTTTGAAAGTTTTATCCATTTATTATTAATTCTATGTACTCTTATTAAATGAAAATCCATTTATTATCAAGATAATTGTTGTTTCTTAATGACATCACTGTATGTTTCCTTCCCCCCTCCCGAGATTTGGTTTATTTTTCTTTGATTGTTTTGTAGTACACACTATCCCTAAACTGTATCTTTCTACTGCAGACAGACAAGAGCTCAAAAGAGACTCTTGCACAAATGTATCTGTTTTTTCATCTTTCTACCTTATTTGAATTGCCTTTTTGATTGTGATTTTCTTTAGTTTGATATTTTTCTTTGTTTCTGTATATTTTATTTTTTGTCTCATGCATATTCTATAGATTGCTTTTGATAAACAAGGAATTAGTTTATATGCAGGAATCTATTTTAGGGTGATCATAATTTTATTTTTATAATTGTACACTTTTACTTCTATTTTATATGTATATTATCTAAGTGCACATGATTTTCCTAGTCTTTAATTTTAGAAAACAAAAACTTTTATGATATTCAAATAATCACATGACTATAATATATAGAATACCTGAGATTGTTAGTAATATATAATACACAATTAATTAATATGACCAAAATTTATGATGATGCAACATTAATTTCTGTAAGACTACTATCAATTAAACACTACATTGAAAATAAATAAATAAATAAACAAATACCACTATTTTGGCAAAAAGAAAAAATACTGTATTAGTGCCTGATATATGTGATCCCATAAAGAACTATAGTTTGAACATCTTTAAAAATGTGAGGTTTTCTTTGAAATAAATTATTGGTCTGTTTCAGACCAGTTATGTTACCTTATTTATTTATTTATTTATTTACAAGTTTTTATTTATTTATTTATTTATTTATTTATTTGTTTTGCAATACCATTCAGTTCTACATATCAGCCACGGATTCCCTTGTTCTCCCCGCTCCCGTCCCCCTCACCTTCCCCCCAGCACCCCCCCTCCATTCCCATCTCCTCCAGGGCAAAGCCTTCCCCACAGACTGAGGTCAACCTGGTAGACTCAGTCCAGGTAGGTCTAGTCCCCTCCTCCCAGGCCGAGCCAAGCAATCCTGCATAGGCCCCAGGTTTCAAACAGCCAACTCATGCAATGAGCACAGGACCTGGTCCCACTGCCTGGATGCCTCCCAAACAGATCAAGCCAATCAACTGTTTCACCCATTCAGAGGGCCTGATCCAGTTGGTGACCCCTCAGCCATAGGTTCATAGTTCATGTGTTTCCATTTGTTTGGCTATTTGTCCCTGTGCTTTATCCAACCTTGGTCTCAACAATTCTCACTCATATAAACCCTCCTCATTCTCGCTAATTGGACTCCCAGAGATCCACCCAGGGTCTAGTCATGGATCTCTGCATCCAGATCCCTCAGTAGTTGGATGAGGTTTCTAGCACAACAATTAGGGTGTTTGGCCATCCCATCACCAGAGTAGGTCAGTTCGGGCTGTCTCTCAACCATTGCCAGCAGTCTGTTGTGTGTTACCTTATTTTTTAAAATTTTAAATTAAAATATAAATACATTGTTTCCCTATCTTACCTTTTCTTCCTCTAATCCTCTTCATGCCTACCTACCTCACTCCTGGCCTCCTCCTTTCTAACTGAAGAACAACCTTCTTAGACTATTCACTGTTACAATCACATGATTTCAGGTCTGACCACTTAGAATTGCATATATAGTAAATGGGCTCCTCCAAGGGGAAAGATTGTTGATCCCTCTCTCTACTACAGAATATCAAATTTGTACTTTTTATCTGGGGTTGGTCCCCTTTAGATTCTCCCTGACACATTACCATGTCTATTGTTGTTGTCCTTGTTGAGGGCTTGTTTAGGCAGACATATTGTTGAAATTTCATGGGTGAAGCTTCCCTGTCACTTCTAGTAGACAGACTCTCACAGTGAACTTGCTTATACTCTGTTCCTTACAGTCTTTCTGCCCCCTTTTCTGCAATGTTCCCTGAATCTAGCTGCAGGAATTGTGTTGTATATGGATGAACTATTAAGTGTCTCTACATTTTGACTAGTTGTGGTTCTCTGTAATTGTACTTCCTGTTGCAATGAAATGCTTCTTCACAAGGTCTGGGAGTTACCCTTTTCTGGGGGTATAACTCAATTAGAATATGATCAGGGATTATTTTGGTCTAGTAAAGTGGCAACAGTAGCTTCTTCAATAAGATCCATGAGCTTACTAGCCCAGGTAGGTGGCTAGCTTTCTAAAACCATACATGAGTTCCCTCTTGCTTAAATCTGAAGTAGAGTAAGTTAGAAAAGACCATTTATTAGCTGTTAATTTATTGATTTATTTAGTGATTTCCTTAAAGCACTGCTTGCACTACCTATTTACCAAGCATGGCTTTGCTTGCTAGCTGGAACAGAGGACCTGGAAAAATAGCCGAAACAATGTGTGGTTGCCCTACAGAACCTGATGACTGCCATCTAGGCCTCTCTAAACTCTTGCTTGCCCTCCCCCACCTTGCGGTTTTAGAATATAACATAAGAATATAAGCAAGAGCTGGATCAAAGACTGCCATGTGCTTTCCTGGCTTTAGTCCATGGGTGACACCTCCTGCTTTCCATTCTCATTGGTGTCAGAGTGCTTATTCCTGAAAGATTCCCACAACAAATGTGATTAGATAGACCTTGGTTACTGCCAAGATATGAGTTCTACTCTTGTATGATTCAAAAACACCTTACCTAACCTCTTATTAAAAGTGGACCTTTGCTCCTACGTTTACAGACAAATTTAAGTTATAGGTAACACGGTAGTTCTATGTATTTTTAAAATTGATTGTTACATGCCTTGACCCACTACATATTTTTTAAAAGATTGCTTTTTTTCAGTTATCTGTCTGAGTTACAGAACTCCTTGGAAATCTCTTGTAGAGCAAGACCTATGCTTCCTTAACTCTTGTTGGCTTGGAAAAGCTTTTGTTTCTTCCTTATTTATGAAAGGCAGCCTTCAAGATTGAATTTTTTGGTTGCCTTCAGTAATTTAAATATATCATTCCACTCTCCTGACTAACTGGTTTCAGAATAGAATACTGCTGATTGATGCCTTTGAATCCATTTGGGAAGCATTTCTTTTGTTTGTTTGTTTGTTTGTTTTTTGTTTTTTGTTTTTTTAAAATTTTTTATTTTTAATTTGCATTACAATCCAGTTCTACATATCAGTCACGGATTCCCTTGTTCTCCCCCCTTCTGCCCCTCTCACCTTTCCCCCAGCCCACCCCCCATTCCCACCTCATCCAGGGCAAAGCCTCCCCCGAGGACTGAGATCGACCTGGTAGACTCAGTCCAGGTAGGTCCAGTCCCCTCCTCCCAGGCTGAGCCAAACAATCCTGCATAGGCCCCAGGTTTCAAACAACCAACTCATGCAATGAGCACAGGACCAGGCCCCACTGCCTGGATGCCTCCCAAACAGATCAAGCCAATCAACTGTCTCACCCATTCAGAGGGCCTGATCCAGTTGGTGACCCCTCAGCCATTGGTTCATAGTTCATGTGTTTCCATTCGTTTGGCTATTTGTCCCTGTGCTTTATCCAACCTTGGTCTCAACAATTCTCGCTCATATAAACCCTCCTCATTCTCACTAATTGGACTCCCAGAGCTCCACCCGGGGCCTAGCCATGGATCTCTGCATCCAGATCCCTCAGTAGTTGGATGGGATTTCTAGCACGACAATTAGGGTGTTTGGCCATCCCATTACCAGAGTAGGTCAGTTCGGGCTGTCTCTCAACCATTGCCAGCAGTCTGTTGTGGGGGTATCTTTGTGGATTTCTGTGGGCCTCTCTAGCACTTTGCTTCTTCCTATTCTCATGTGGTCTTCATCTACCATGGTCTCCTATTCCTTGTTCTCCCTCTCTGTTCTTGATCCAGGTGGGATCTCCTGCTCCCCCAAGCTCTCTTCCCTCGACCCTCGCACTTCACTACCCCTACTCATGTCCAGGTTGTTCATGTAGATCTCTTCCATTTCTCTGTCATTGGGTGATCCCCGTGTCCTTCTTTGGGTCCTGTTTTCCAGGCAGCTTCCCCGGTGATGTGAGTAGCAGTCCAGTCATTCTTGTTCCACATCTAGTATCCTCCTATGAGTGAGTACATACCATGTTTGTCTTTCTGAGTCTGGGTTACCTCACTCAGGATGATTTTTTCTAGATCCATCCATTTGCCTTCAAACCTCATGATGTCATTGTTTTTCTCTGCTGAGTAGTATTCCATTGTGTATATGTACCACATTTTGTTTATCCATTCTTCAGTTGAAGGGCATGTAGGTTGTTTCCATGTTCTGGCTATTACAAACAATGCTGATATGAACATAGCTGAACAAGTGCTCTTGTGGTGTGGTTGAGCATTCCTTGGGTATATGCCCAAGAGTGGTATAGCTGGATCTTGGGGGAGATGGATTCCTAATTTTCTAAGAAAGCGCCATATTGATTTCCAAAGTGGTTTTACAAGCTTGCATCAATATGGCGCTTTCTTAGAAAATTGGGAAGCATTTCTTAAACCTTTCCTCTTGCAGGTTTTGTTTTAATTATTGATGGTTTGATTATCATGTGTATAGAGGAAACCTACTCTATTTTCTGTTCCGACTATTGCAGAAGTACTTTTTAAAATTACAATTAAGGAAGCTTTAATCAATACTTTTGTTAGTGTGCTTTCTGGTACCATTTAATAATTTCTTCTGTGTCTTAAACTCATATCTTAGACCCAGTATTATTTACTTCACTTGAATTCTTTATTACAGCTCACAGATATAATCCCATTGGTTTTCTTAACTGTTTCAATTTTTCTATTGTTCTTTGTCTAGATGATTTTATATTTTCTATATTAAAGTGCATTGATTCTTTCTTCGGGTTCATTGTTCAAAGTGGTAAAGCTCAAGCTTTTTGTTGTTTTGTAGTTCTTATTGCATCCTCCTACATCTAACTTTTGCATTTTTGGATAACTTTATTTTGTGTTTTAAAGACAAGTCATCTTTATTTAATATGCACTGGGTTCAGTCTCACTATGGACTCCACGCTGGCCTTTAACTCACAACTGCATACTTCAGCTTTCCAAGTGCTGTAATGGCTGGCAGACCCCACTGTGTCTGTTTGGAATTTGTAGTCTCGATAGTTCTCATTGTGTTTCTCATGTTTTATGTTCTCCAAATTTCAGCATTTATCCATAATTACTTAAAGTTTACTGCTTCAAAAAACATTACTCTGCATTACTTTATAATTTTTTTTTTTTTTTTTTTTTTTTTTTTTTTTTTTTTTTTTTTTTTTTTTTGGTTTTTTCGAGACAGGGTTTCTCTGTGTAGCTTTGCGCCTTTTCCTGGAACTCACTTGGTAGTCCAGGCTGGCCTCGAACTCACAGAGATCCGCCTGGCTCTGCCTCCCGAGTGCTGGGATTAAAGGCGTGCGCCACCACCGCCCGGCTAATTTTATAATTCTCCTTTTCTGTTGCTAATTGTGGGAGATCTGGAAGTTTACAGTGAGGTGCCTGATTGAGTATTTGTATTCATTGTAGTTGGGTTGCTTCTAACACTAGCTGAGACAGACAGCTCTCCAACATTTACATGTGTTCTTTAGGTGACATACTCTTCACTATAAACGGTGGTAAATAATAGTGTCTTACTGTATACTTGACCATTCAAGCTATCTAGTCCCAGAGATTGTTGTCAACATAATTAAGACAAGACAAATGGAGCATAATATAGAAAATAGTCAGTTTTTCTAGAGTAGAACTCACACACACACACACACACACACACACACACACACACACACACACACACACATACACTCACTCAAGAAGTAAGAGTTAACAATAGTAAAGGGATCATTTTGTAAGGTATATTCTCAAGTAGTGAGACTGTACAATAACAAAGGAAACAACTGTACTAATTACCATTTTCTAGAGCTTTAAAACTGTCCTGAAAATAACTAGAATGGGAAGCACTTGAGACTTATCCTGTCCAGGTAACTTCAGGATTGGCACAGACAGCACAAAATAGTAAGTCCTTGTTCTTTATTGGGAAGCCTCCAGCCACTCAGCATTCTCATAAGGTTTAAGTCTCTTTACCCATTTATGCCCTTCTGAGCAGTTCAGGATGTCATATCCCCTGGGGTAATAGAGAGGTCCCATGATTATGATTAGTCACTTGATTCAGTCCTTAATTTTATGAGCCAATTTTATGAGGAAGGTGCCATATAATCTTCCCAATATTTAACTCAATACTTAACTGCCTCCCCAAGAACTGAAGCCTTAAATCATTTAGCAAGTGGGCATTGAGTTTTTCTGGCTGAAATTAGGCTAATGGTTTAGTGCCTTCATGGCGAAGGTTTCCATGCCTAAGATGATGATCAAAGAGATCCAGACACATGAAATTAGGTAGTCACAGGACCACATAAAGTCATCCAAGCATAAAGGAGAGAAGAAAAATAGATCGAAGTTAAACATCCAAGGTCCAAAGACTAATAGTAATTAGACTGTCACAGCTATAGCCCATTTTTATCATGATAATGCATATATATAATCTTAAAGCTGTTCACCAAAAAGAATAGTGATTTCTGACATAGTTTGGGCTTGGTTTTATAGATAGTGATACATTAGTGAGAACTTATTTATTGAGCTGTCAGATACTCGCAGTGCTAATCCTTGATTATAGCACAAGTATTCCTCTGAGTGGATGTTTTTCTTTTTGATGTTTGTTTGCTTGTTTGTTTTGGGATTATAATTTAATTACAACAATTTCCCCTCCATTTTCTCCTTCCAAATCCTAGCATATATTCCTTCCTATTCTTCTTCAAATTTATTGCTTGGCTATCTGACTATCAGACATAAATGGCATCTGTTTGAGTCATTTACATGTATTTATCTTAGGTTTGAGAGGGTCCCACCTGATTCCTTTGACAGGAGTGGATGGAAAGGGAGGTGGGGGGAGGGGCTGGAAGTGGAGGTGGGAATGGAAACTGCAGTTGGGATGTAATATGTGAGAGAATAATAATAATAATACAAATATAAATAAAATGAAAGGATTGTGCTGAGGGTTGAATGAGGTCCTGTGTACTCTGCTAACATTATTGCTTTCCAGACAAGGTGATTCTCCTAACAATGGTTTGTAATGAATAACTTTAGGGTCCCATTCCATAGGTCACCTTTCTAGAGGCCTAGGATGACCAACAGGAATGAGGGTGCTATGTGATTTCAGAGACGCAGTTACATGCTAAATCATCTGTTAAAGAAAGGAGGGACCATTAACAATTTGAAGAGACCGTAGGGAGGCAAAAGATCACAGAATAGTTGTAATTTTAATGGTCAGATAATACAGAGTGGCATGCAGGGAGTTAAAAGCTCATATTAGGTTGGACAAATGATCTAAAGATATACATTCAATTGGGCCTCAGGAAAGTGGAAAATATTCTTTGCATTTAGGAAAGCCATAGAATTTTATTCTAATTATATTTCAGCTGATTGTGATTTCCATACCTGAAATGTCAATAGCTAATACTTTAGCATTAATGGAGAGGCCTAAACAGAACAAATTATTTTTAGACACCCAGGACAGATGATGATAGATACTGTTTTGGGAACTTTTTAACGTGTGTGTATCCATGTCTCTCTATGTCTTTATGTGTGCCATGTGCATGTAGGTGCTGGCAGAGTTCAGTCAGGGTGTTGTGGCCTCTGGAGTAGAGTTATATGCTGCTGTGAGCCACCTTGTGTGGTGCTGAAAATAAAACTCAGGTCTTCTGAAAGTACAGTAAGCACTCTGAAACACTGACTCATCCCACTAGGAACCATCATGGGATTTTTATAGGAGACTGATTGTGGTTGTATATTGTGCACCCCAATATATTGTGTACCCTAATAGTGTACCCTAATAAACTTATCTGGGGATCAGAGAACATCCACTAGATTAGACATTCATCTACATAAAGGTGAGGCTGATAGAATCTCTAGTGTCAAGGAAAACCTGCAGCACTCGCAACAGTGTGAAGATTTAACTGATACCCTGTCCCTTCAATGATGATGGTGGAGTTCCAGGCCAAATGGTGCAGAGGGTTTCTTCACAACCACCAAGGAATTGATCAAGGTGCTCTTCATCCTGAAACTATATGCCATCTAGTGTGCTCTCTTGCCACATTGAGGACAAAAAGAGAGTAAGAATAATGCCCAATTTGGGGGCAATTTATCTTCCAGTGAACTGTTCTCCGACAGTCATAACATATGTTTGCCAGTTGGTTTTCTCCAGGAGAGGAAACTGCTGGAGATACTAGGTCACTGCACTAGTTTTGAAGATGTTTTATATTTCTTTTATTCTTCCATTGCATTTTTAGCCTACTTTAGTCCTCTCTATTCTTACTCTAGATACTGATAATGGAAAACAGAATGTTTTTATATTCAGTAGACCATCAATAGGCATTTAGAATACCAATTACAATCTTTTTCTTGGGTCAGGAATGTATTGAGAAGCTACTGATTATGATGGATGGATCCAGCTCTAATATTAAGGCCCTCCTAGAATCCTAACAGTAATGACCCTGAGCAGGTGGTACTTCCTTTCAAGTACTCTCCATGTCTGTGCTAGTGTCCTTGTTTGGGATCTCGTCAAATTTATCTGAGTTCTATAATTTAGCTGAGTTGCTAGGTGGGTAATTGTAAATTCCTCTGACCTGCTTGGATACATATTTTGCTCACCAGCCAGAAGTTACTAGAATTTTAATTCATCGGTTGAACAGGGTTGCTGACAACATGAAGTTAAGTAGAACAAGGTGAGTTGAGCATCAGATATTCCAATAGAATTGCATGGTCAGAATACTATTGTGTCCTTGTGTGAGATACGAGAATGGATTTGAGAGTACATGGAACACTGATTAACCTCTCAGGGGAGGCAGCAGTGCCATTTGTTTGTGTGTTTGTTTGTTAGATGTTTTTCTCCTTCCATGTTGAGACTCTGGCATTATTTCCATTCCTTCTCTTGGCTACTGGTAGGATTGAAGGTAGGGATTTAAAGCCAGTTCTGTAGATTTAAGGGTTCTAATGCTAACTGTTCACTGAGCCATCTCACTGAGTTGCACTTTAGTCACACCATCCCATGCACTGCTTTCTGTGCATTTCACATCCTTTATTGCTGCCTGACATATTTCCAGTCAAGAGTTTCATGTTTAACTACCTGGATCTGGTTAGTCCCTGTTTATTGCATTTAATTTAAATGAGAATCTGTTAATGATGCTTGATGATTAATTTAAGCAGGTTACATACAGTTCATGGTGGAAACTTTTGTATTTAGTGATGAAGTGTTTAGTGTCTGATATCATTTGACAGAAGCTGTGCTTAAATTAAGAAAAAATATTAGAAGGCTATGTCTTTCTCCAAAAGTTGTAGTTATCTAAAATTAGTAACTTTTCAATTTTCTGTTATATGTAGCTTGTAGAGACTATCATTCCTGTCTGAGTGTACACAAACAGCAACAGGTCTGCTGTGTTATGTGGAGCTAGAAAGAAGGGAACTTGTATGGTGGCCTAGACCTATTACAGCCTTGTATCTGCTTTTATTTTGCCTCAATTATGCCTGAAAATAAGAATGCCTTCTAGGATAACTGATAAATGAGTTAGAAAAATGTGCCCAAATGTGTATATCCTCAAAAAATGTTTTCTTTTATAGTATATGATACAAAGTCATATGTGACATAAAGTAGTATATGATATTAAGTAAAGTTTATCTTACCTTAGGAAAATATATCAATATACCAAGACAATATGATTTGTAGAATTAGTCTTGATATTAGAAGCCAGAAATTTGTCAGGGTATCTCTCTTTTTGTTATGCAAATGGTTTACTAAGCATCTACATCACTTGTTATTTCTAGAACAACAGAAAATTCCATCAATGTAATTCAAACTTTCCTTTTATAAGATATCAAGATGATAAAGAACTTTGTACATAGTTCTGCCTTCAGCCTTTGTCAGACAAGTTTTTGGTTTTCTTTACTGAACATAAATGTAGACTGATCACAGTGTTGAGGATAAGTGACTACTGAGTCCTCAACTCTTAAAATAGCATCCATATCACTTCTAATGATCATAGAAATTAGCAGAAGAGGACATGGGAGAAATGTTAGAGCAATAGTATGGAGTAGGGTTGTGAAATGCTGTCTTCTAGGCATCCCATGGATATGGCACACAGAAACTGGAAGCAATTCTGGTTAACTTGACAGGGACTAGACAAACGTAGACCTGTTAATTTCCAATTTTGGATCAAGAAGGAGCTCATGAGGTATAGCTTTTCTCCAGAAAATTGATGGGTACAAATGGCTGCTGGAAAAAAGTCATTGTCTTCAGTGTTGGAGTCACAAGTAAAATACCCATTTTTCAGTGGACAGCTCTATACCCATGCTTAGGTGAATGGCTGAATAAACTCAGTGGGACAAAAATAAGACAAAACCATGTTAATAAGAATACTTGTCTAGAGGAGAGGAGCATCTTTCAGGGAGGAGAGGATAAAAGAATGTAGAGTTATGAGTATGACCAGAAAGTAATATATATGTTCAATACACATGCATACAATACATATCTATGGTATTTTCAAATAATAAATCAGTGTTTCAAAGAGCTATATAGAAAGTATTATAAGAAAAATCATTATAGGAACTCCTAAAAATGGTAGGGACTTTATTTTGCAGCAATTGCCACATAAAGAGAAAATATTTCTGATTATTATCCTGATGTGAATGAGAATTAAAATGTTTAGGTCAATTCTTGCACATACTTAAAATTACTTAAGTGAATTTGTTAGACTAGCAACACTGCAACAAGACTGAAATTATTCTATAATTTAGCCTCCTTCTAATAATGAGAAAATTAATATTATCTTTTCTAATAATACCATAGTATATTCATGTTAGCTTTGATCAGCATGATTATGAAATAATGTGGTGTGAATAGCCACTACTGCACTGTTTTTTAATTACTATTATTTTTCCCATAAATGGTACCACAATTGTCTTAATTTCATGAGCACAAGTCAAGATTTGAGGGTTCATCAGCTATTTCTATGTATGCAATATGTTATCCCTAATTCCATAGATCAGCAAATCAGTGAGAGGTTCTCTAAATATTTAATTACCAGTTCCATGACACAGTGGTAGATGTAGAAAATAATTACAGGAAGAACAAAGTGGTCATGGCTCTATATATGTGCCTTGAGATTCAGTCTCCATATGACTAATTGAACAGGGGAATGATGGTTTCCAAGGAGTGGTGTTAGGTACAAGACAATTTTTGTTTATTTCAAAGAAATTCCTAGTGAGGATCGTTTTCATTTCTCTTGGAAAAGCCAATGAAGAATTGTTGAATTTTATGGAGAAATTAAGTTACACTAAATATTTTGAGAACAAATTTTTTACTGGTACAAAGTGGTTAAAGTTTTTCATATTGCACCGCCAATATATAAGTGGTGAAATTTCTATACCTCCTTGACATTTATTATTTTCTATTTTTAAATAAATTGGCACCATAATGTAATTTTAGTTCTCACCTCATTGATGATTAATATTAAAATGTGCTAACTGTGATATTACCATTTGATATCTGTTCAAATTCTTTGAATGATTTTTAAATTCATTGTTTGTTTTTTTAATGATGAATACTCATCACAGTATATCCAACTCACAGTAAACCAATGACCACAAAAATTTAGAATTACTAAAGATTACTCTGTCAGAAGAGAATTTCTTCACAAAAAGTGAAGCTTAAAGATCTATAAGCTTGCAAGTAGTTCAAATTTTAGCATGCAATGAAGTACATTTGCTAATGGGGAGATAACAAAATACTGTTTGATCACAGCAGCTGAGTGTACACGTCTAGAAAGAATCCACAATTTATGACATTTTCAGGAGGAACAGCTTCCTGAATTGTTGAAAGAATACTGGAAGGAACATCAATGGACAGTTAAAAAACAAGGCAATTGATTCTCTGTGGTTTGCACTGGAATGTGAACAATAAAGAGCTTCAATTGATACTTCTCTATTATTTATTAAAGGAGCCAATGCCAAGTGTACTGACTGTGGCATTAAAAAGCTTGCCTCTACAAGGAGTGTGCAAAGAGCAATTGTCAGCTAAACTATTTTAGAAATAGAGAAAACAAAGGTCTATTGGAATGTGAAGTAAAGTCTGCTAAGAAGACCTAATTATGGTTATTATTCATCACATTAAAATTATATTGGGGCAGGAACATATTTTGGTGGGCATTTACACTTATACCATTACCTTTATACTATTTCACAACACAACTAGAGAGGTGAGTTCTTCACTCTAACTTGTGTTTTTATTTATTCATTCATTTATTTATTTATTTATTTATTTTGGGGTTTTTTGTTTTTGTTTTTTGAGACAGGGTTTCTCTGTGTAGTTTTGGTGCCTGTCCTGGATCTTGCTCTGTAGACCAGGCTGGCCTCGAACTCACAGAGATCCGCCTGGCTCTGCCTCCCGAGTTCTGGTATTAAAGACATGTGCCACCACCGCCCGGCCCTAACAGTAGTTTCAAGTAGTGCCACTGACAACCACAGATATTTCTGTGGGCTTTTGTTCTTGTCAATCCCATGAAGGTGTGTTGTAATAGGAGCTTAATAACTTGACTGGCTATATATCACAGATGTTTTATATTTCACCAAGAGCAATGTTTTATTTTATTTTGGTGCACTCCAGGGAAAAACTGATTTTCTTCAAAATGAGAGAAAATATTCCCAAGCACTATACTGAGCACTGATTGTTTTAAAAAAAAATTAGCATTCATTTCCTTGATAAGTTTTCTTGTGAATTTTCTACCTAAAATCACAGTGTTAAGCAATGTTGATGTGTGAATACCATACTATGAAACTTCATTTTGACAAAAATAACCATATTTTCATCACCAGTAATTCCAAGATACGTAATGCACTTTCCATGTTAGTAAAAGGAGTAGGTTCACCATGCCTACAAAAATGAAGCAAGTGTATTTTCAAAGTTCAATTAAAATGCCAGCAACATTTTTTTGCAGACCCTAATGCAAGTGCAAATAAGATTTCCATTTTTCACAATCCATTTAACTGTGTAATTGAGGAGCTCCCACCTAACCTTCCCTTGGAAGATACTGATCCACAGTGTGATAGCATGTTAAAATATACATATAAGGAGAAAAATTAATGTAAGTCTTTAAATGTCTTCCAAGTGATAAATATGCTCAATTAAAACCATATGCTCATAGGTGGATAACAGAATTTGGCAGTATTTACACATGAGCAAAGAAATATTCAAATATGACTTACATAAATTCAAACTAGAAATCAGCATGAACAGATAAAGTCTCTAATCAATTTCAGTAATGGGAGCACTAGCTTTGAAACATAATTAAGAAAGATATCCCTCAAATCAGTTTTATTCCTTTGATTAATTTCGCTGAATTACAAAACCAATATGCAGTTTTAATTTGTGCATATTAAATTTCATCACTTGAAACTTGAGGACGTTTTTCTTCTCATTATAAGAGCGTGGGCATACTGTTTTTGATTTAACTCTTACCTTATAAGCCTAACTTGGTTATGATGTTACTCTTACTGACAATGTTAGCTGATCTTTGACCTATAGTCCATCACTTTTTATATAAGTACAAGGAAAAACAAAGTAACCGTGCATGTATGTTCAAATCAATATTAAAAGAGGCATGAGGAATATAGTGTAGGAATGAAATAAGTTTGTTTTTTTATAGAAGAGGTATAGAAATGAGATGGAAAGTTAAAAGGAATCAGGGAAGACAATCTTCTCTAAAGTTGACTTTTTCTACTTCCTTGTTATTTCTAATCATTTTAAGGTTTACATGCTCATGTATAAACAAATGAATGAACATAGATTAAATAGACACCTAAAACAGATAGAATTGGAGAAAATGTGCTAAAATATTGACTCAAATGAAATTAATGATGTTTTAAATTAGAAACATGCCCATACTGAAGAAGATACTGATGTAAAATCTAGATAAGTTTTTTTAAAAGTATTCTATATGCTTTGAACTAAAGGTGAAAAGAATTCCTCATAGATATGCAATTCTAGTGGATCTATTTTTACAGAGACAATAAATGCTTTTGAATCAATCTTTTAGTCTTTTAAAAATTGAGATGATACATGAATCTGTTTTAGATTAAACAATTTGTTTCTAAGAGTCAGAAAGGAGTTAAAAATTTTGGAAAGAAAATGTAACCAAAAATTTTTTTGGCATTGGCTAAAAATTAGAGTTATAAACACAATGTGAGGTATGTCACGGCATTTCTAAATAGCCTGGTACAGAAATGACTATAGATGAGCAGATGACTATATGTTAAAGGACCCTACTGGGCAAATGAAAACAGTCTCAAGAGTACATATCAAACAACACAGAGATTTTGTAGAAAGTATGATGTGATAAACTAGGAAAAAGAAACCACAGCCTTATCTGGGGTACAAGGAAACTTCTTTACATATCTGTCCTGCTCCTGGATTGTTTATAAGTTGCCTGACAATTGCTTTAACACATCAAACAACACAGAAATTTTGTAGAAAGTATGATGTGATACAGTGGGAGAAAGAAACCACAGTGTTATTTGGGGTACAAAGAAACTTCCTTACATATCCATCCTGGATCATTTATAAACTGCCTGATAATTGTTTTAATTCAAGATTATGAAACACAAAGTTTTTTTTTAAGTTTTTGAGGGGTTATTTGATGTAAAGTCTTAATATGTAGCCCCAATTAGCTTGAAACAAAATATAGTCTGGGTTGAGCTCTAATCCATTGCAATCTGTCAGGTGTATCCTTCCAATTATGATTCAAGATTTGACCCATAACGCCTAGCTTCACATGAATAAATATTTTATTTAAATAAAGCTCAAGGAACTAGGTTTTAGAGATATTTCAATGTTTCATTGCTTATTAACTGCAACAAATAAAAAAAGAACTTTGACTCTTGGAGCTCGTCCTGGTGTTTGGCTGTGTATCTGCATCTGCTTCCATCAGTTATTGGAGAAAGGCTCTATGATGACAGTTAGGGTATTTATCCATCTGATAGTATGGTAAGCCAGTTCAGGAACCCTCTCCACTTTTTCTAATAGTCTAAGCTGTGTTCATCCTTGGGGATTCCTGGGAACTACCCTAGCACCCAGTTTCTCCCTATCCCATGACATTTCCCACTATTATGGTATCTCTTTCATTGTTCTCCCATTCCATCGCTGTTCCAGCTCAACCATCCCATTCCCTTATGTTCTTATCCACCATCACCTGACCTCCATTGCCCACTCTTCATAACCAGTTTAATCATGGAGATCTCATGTATTTCCCCTTCCCAGGGTGATCCATGCATCTCTTAGGTCATCCTTACTGGCTAGCTTCTCTGGAGCCGTGGGTTGTAGTCTGGTTATCATTTGCTTTACATATAGTATCCACTTATGAGTGAGAACATACCATGTTTGTCCTTCTGAGTTTGGGTTAATTCACTCAGGATATTTTCTAGTGCCATCCATTTGCCTGCAAATTTCATGATGTTATTGTTTTTCACTGCTGAGTAGTACTCCATTGTGTATATGTACCACATTTTCTATATCAATTCTTCAGTTGAGGGGCATCTAGGTTGTTTCCAGGTTCTGGCTATTATGAATAATGCTGCTATAAACATAGTTGAGCATGTGTCCTTGTGGTATGATTGAGCATTCCTTGGGTATGTGCCCAAGAGTGGTGTAGTTGGGTCTAAAGAAAGACTGATTCCCAATTTTCTGAGAAATCGCCATACTGATTTCGAAAGTGGCTGTATAAGTTTGCACTCCCACCAACAGTGGAGGAGTGCTCCCACATTCTCTCCAACATAAGCTGTCTTCAGTGTTTTTGTTCTTAGCCATTCTGACAGGTTTAAGATAGTATCTCAGAGCTGTTTTGATTTGCATTTCCCTGTCTAAGAGAGAGAAGAGGGATTCTATGAGCAAGGGCATCAAGATCATGATGGAGAAACCTACAGGGACAACCAAACTGGTGGGAATTTATGAAATTTAGATAAAAAACTGTGGACTCTACATGGGACTGGACTAGGCTTTCTGCATAGTGAGACAGTTGTGTAGCTTCATCTGCTTAAGGGGCCCCTGGCAGTTGGATCAGAATCCATCCCTGGTACATGAATAGGGTTTTTGGTGCCTACTACTTATGATGGACACTTCCAAAGCCTTGAATCAGGGGGAGGGCCTTCTACCAGCCTCTACGAAATGTACATCCCCATGGGATTTCTTTCCTTCTTGTAGGAGGGAATGGGGGGGTATGTTGGGAGGAGGAGGCTGAAGGGGCAGGAGGAGGGAAGAGGGGAATCTTTGATTGGTATATAAAAAGAATAAAAAAAAATTTCTTAATAAAAGAACTTTGACTAGAAGTGGTTTGTCAATTCAAATGTCCATTAGCAATGGGAACTTATTGGCTATGAGTATGCTTATGACAGGTTGTGAATCTGTTTATGTGAATACACATTTCTCTGTCACTTGCTGCCAGATGGGAAGGTCTGGGATTGTACCTCTTCCATAAAGGGTGGCAGGACTAGATCAAATTCTTTGTTTATGCAAGATTATCTGCTACTCTTAGCAACTAGTTTTCATTAGATAACTGGTTTATAGGACACAAACAAGAAAAGAATTAGTCTGGGAATCTTTTTTTTTTTGAGAGCGACAGAAAGAACTGTTATAAGAATGAAAAGAAGCATCAGAGTGGAACCATCTGGTTTGAATGTTTTAAATTTAGGAGGAGCTGTAATTATGTACAAGTCTAGAAAAAAACTGAAATCAACATACACATAAAGGTATTTTAACCAATTAATTCAATAATCACAATTTCACACTAATGTAAATAAAAACTAAATTAATTGTAAATGAATGAATAAAGGGAAAACTATACCTTTTATTGCTGACTATCCACTGAGACAAAAATCTGGAGATAGAAATCTAACATTTGGCAACAATAATACTTTATTCAATCAATAATTATTAATCACACTCTAACTAATTGGTGTGTGTTTTAAAAGTTACAGATTATTTGCTTGAACTTTGCCTACCTGCAAAATACCACTATGTACTAAAACTAATGTGGTAACCATAGTAAATATAGACTACAGTGAGCTTAACAACATAATGTGTCTCTTGATAGAATGCATAGTAACAAATTCTGTGACCTGAATTTAGGTTCCTTTCTCAAAATGTGTAATTTATACTTAATTATACATTATACAGACAAAACAAAATGAAGGCAGTTTTCCAAAATTTCTAATTAATGATTTTTCAAAAATGTTAATTTTATAAACTACCATTAAAACCACACAAATCCCTATAACAAAGTTGACCAAAGAGACATGTAATAAATGAACTCAAAGCTTGATACATTGTCCTTCACTGTGAAAAGGATTGCTTTGATAATTTTTACAATCTGAATAAATAATTTATAAGTTACATGGTAATAGTTAATCAAGCATAGGTTTCTAGATTTCCTAAATATCTTATAAAGAATTCACTTAATTTGGAAACTGAAAGTACTTAAGAATAAAAGTGAACCTCAATAAGTCAGTAGAAAATTAATTCACAATTTATGAGAAAAAAGTACAATAGATTATATAAGTCCAAGGTAACTCTTCAAAGACATATATGTTAAGAATTGTGGTAGGTAAAGTCACAGGGCATATGCCATGGAGAAATTAAGCTGCTTCTGACTTGGAAACATCATTCTTATTGGCTAGTTTTCACCTTATTAGAAGATGACATGTAGAATATCAAGGCAGAAAAATAATCACTGTCCTTATTCAGCTCTAAACCCAGTAAGATAAAATTGCAATTGACCTGGAAAGATAAGATCATTGGGGCAATATTGGCAGAAATGTTATGGGTGTAACCACTTTCTAATTGGTTTTAAGATCTGTCTCACAAGTCAGAACTCATGTTTATTACCATTAACAGAGACAATAATGAGTTGTACTAGGGAAGAAGCTACAACTATTATTTTGCTATGTGGACATAGTATTAAATTGTCTGCTCAGTATTTATATTATACCATACATGAGAAGTACATCTCACAACCCTTATTCTTTTTTTTTGTTTGTTTTTTATTTTTTTTTTCATTTTTTTTTATTAATTTATTTTGCAATACAATTCAGTTCTACATATCAGCCACGGATTCCCTTGTTCTCCCCCCTCCCGTCCCCCTCACCTTCCCCCAAACCCCCCCCCCATTCCCATCTCCTCCACGGCAAAGCCTTCCCCACAGACTGAGGTCAACCTGGTAGACTCAGTCCAGGTAGGTCTAGTCCCCTCCTCCCAGGCCGAGCCAAACAATCCTGCATAGGCCCCAGGTTTCAAACAGCCAACTCATGCAATGAGCACAGGACCTGGTCCCACTGCCTGGATGCCTCCCAAACAGATCAAGCCAATCAACTGTCTCACCCATTCAGAGGGCCTGATCCAGTGGGGACCCCTCAGCCATTGGTTCATAGTTCATGTGTTTCCATTCATTTGGCTATTTGTCCCTGTGCTTTATCCAACCTTGGTCTCAACAATTCTTGTTCATATAAACCCTCCTCATTCTCGCTAATTGGACTCCCAGAGATCCACCCGGGGCCTAGTCATGGATCTCTGCATCCAGATCCCTCAGTAGTTGGATGAGGTTTCTAGCACAACAATTAGGGTGTTTGGCCATCCCATCACCAGAGTAGGTCAGTTCGGGCTGTCTCTCGACCACTGCCAGCAGTCTGTTGTGTGGGTATCTTTGTGGATTTCTGTGGGCCTCTCTAGCACTTTGCTTCTTCCTATTCTCATGTGGTCTTTATTTACCATGGTCTCCTATTTCTTGTTCTCCCTCTCTGTTGTTGATCCAGCTGGGATCTCCCGCTCTCCCAAGCTCTCTTTCCCTCGACCCTCGCCTTTCATTACCCCCACTCATGTCCAGGCTGTTCATGTAGATCTCATTCCATTTCTCTGTCATTGGGTGATCCCTGTGTCTTTCTTGACAACCCTTATTCTTATTTGCAATAGACAGTTATCAATACAGAGACTTGCAACTGGTCAATACTTAGAGAATAAAGATTGTGGACTGTAACTGAATTTTTTTCTGTGCCCCAGCTGGCCGGTGGTTAGGAAAAAATCTCTCTCACCTGTGGTCCTGCAGCTGCTTATAAAATAATCATTCAGAAGCTTATATTAATTATAACTGCTTGGCCATTAGCTCAGGCTTATTATTGACTCAAAATTGTTCCTTTCTTGATTTTGAATTCTAAACATAATAAATTACCAATTTGAAAGAGCTTCTCAACTTTGGGTAGAATTTACAAACACTTCCTCCATCTATGTTAAGCTTACACTTAAATTTAGCCCATTTCTGTTAATCTATATGTTGTCACATGTTCTGTGGCTTTACCTGTGTGCTTCCTGGATGACGGACGGGCTGGCATCTCCTCACTCAGCCTTCCTCTTCCCAGAATTCTCCTTATCTGCTTATCCTGCCTATACTTCTTACCTAGCTACTGGCCAATCAGCATTTATGAACCAATCAGAGCAACACATATTCACAGCATATAGAGTGACATTCCACAGCAATGGATAGCTCAGCTCTAAATCAGAGAGCTAGATCATAGCCACTATCCCCAAGGCTCAATGATCACAGCTGAAGATGGGGAGGAAAGATTGTAAGAGAAAAAGGTAGTGAATGATTGTAGCAAATAAGTTTTCAAATATGATGTGGCCATCACAAAATGAGTTCACAGTGCTCATGACTGTATGCTTAACTCTTCTACAATTCAAGACATCTAAAGTCCTAACATAGATGGAAGAGGTGTTTATAAATTCTACTCAAAGTTGAAAAGCGCTTTAAAATTGGTGATTTATTATGTTTAGAATTCAAAATCAAGAAAGGAACAATTTTGGGTCAGGTCAAATAAATATCTTAAGGAAAGTAGAATGCAGATGATATGAAAGGGAAAGGGGGAGTACTGGGGATGGAAGTTTCAGAGGGAAGAAGAATAAATGGATGGGCTCAGGAGGATATGACAGGGACAACTAGCAGTAAAGACATTTAAAGAGCTGTGCAGAAACAGAAATCTACTACATTATATGATTCATATATATATATATATATATATATATATGTTTATATAAAGAGTTTAAAGAGAATTAACTTATACAAGATATTATGCTAGGTGTTAGATACTTTCCTTCAAGATTTTGGTCAGAAATATTCTGAAGACACTCCAAATACTATAACCTGGTGCCATTGATCTTGATTCCTACCAAGACAATAAGACCTTTATTACTGAAGACATGTGTTAGACATAAGATATAAGGCTGTCAGATTGGTATTGACCTGTAAACTTCCTCTTTGATGGCTAGGTTTTGTAGTACTTGTAGGGGCTATATGCACTACTACTAAGAAAGTCATCAACATTCCTTTCTAACTATGACACCTCTAAACTGCAATAACTACCTACTTGGCAAGGTATCTTCCTATGAGCAACAGTAGCACAAATGTTATGGAATAATCATCTGCTTTCTCATTTTATTTAAGGCCAGATTGGTATGAAGAAACATGCCTGGTACAATAAGTCTGTCCAAGAACAAATGGTTGGCAAAGCACACTGGCCCCATGGGTGAATCTACAACTCTTATTCTCCTAAAAGGACAGAGTATCAAAATATCCTTTATATGTGTATCTATCTACCTGTAAATTTGTGCAGCTCTCAGGTCACATCAGAAAACTCTTGTTGTAGAGTGGATGGTGGTTAACATAGAAACTCACAATTTTTCCAACTCCAGAGAGTAAGAGTTAATGGAGAGCTCATCTACAAATGGGATAACTATAAATTTTTTCCTCCAAGTCTTATGGACCACCACAGAAGAAGGGGTTGAAGAATTGTGGGAACTAAAAGTCACATAGGACTAGAGTGGAAAACTTTCATCTGGATATGACAGGACTATTGCAGTCATTAACTCAGAATCTGAGTTTGCTTTCACAAAACCTTCAGAGGATCAAGCCAGTCAATGTTCTACCATGGAGGGGGAAGGGGTTCATAAAACCCTACCCCTAAATGACGTGCTATGGATAGTTAATGGCTTCTGGGATAGAGACAGTTTTCCTTTAGGATGTGGCTTCTGGTAGGTAAAGCAAGTTGCATTGGATGGCTCCATATTCAGTTGTGCATGGCAGAAGTAACTGAACTAAAAAGTGGGTTATTCAAGTAAAATGAGGACCCAAAGTTGGGCGGTAGGGAAACAGGGTGGATATTGGCAGAATTTTATCAAAATACATTATATATTTTTGGGTGTGAGCCTAGCCTTTAACGTCTGAGCCAGCTGAGGACCCCCAACTGGATCAGGCCCTCTGGAAAAGTGAGACAGTTGATTAGCTTGATCTGTTTGGGAGGCATCCAGGCAGTGGGACCAAGTCCTGTACTCAGTGCATGAGTTGGATGTTTGAAACCTGGGGCTTATACAGGGACACTTGGCTCAGCCTGGGAGGAGGGGACTGGAGCTGCCTGGACTGAATCTACCAGGTTGAACTCAATCTTCAGGGGAGTCTTTACCCTGGAGGAGATGGGAATGGGGGGTGGGCTGGGGGGATGGCGGGGGGGGAGGGGGGAGAACAAGGGAATCTGTGGCTGATATGTAAAATTAAATTAAATTATAAAATAAAAAATACATTATATAACATTTTCATATATATATATATATATATATATATATATATATATATATATGCAGTGTCCAAATCAACTTCATATTAAGAACTGAACAATAAATGTATCATTTTATTAATTTTAAATAACATACAATCCATAAACAGGGTATATTAGCTATGTTATAATTAAATACTAGTAAATTTTTAGATGATTCTATTCTTTATTCTTTCAAAGTCCTCTGTGTGCATATCAAAGTAATTGCCTAACATTTAAAATAATACATGTTGTTTTCTTTGTTTACTGTATTGGTAAAAGTAAACATAATATCTTTTAATCTTGAATGTCCTTTTATTTTCCTAAGGGCTGTCAGGATAATATGATATCTACTTTTCTGCTTTTTATACTGACTTGTGAAAGCATAGAGGAAAAGACAAAAAATGTTCTCTCTCTCTCTCTCTCTCTCTCTCTCTCTCTCTCCCTCCTCCTGTGTATGTATGTACTGATTCCAATGCATATTCTTTTTGTTTATTAAATGATGACCACAAAGATACTTTATAATTTTTATGAGTGTGTCTCACTTCTTCTTTTAAGACTTCTAGCTTTATGTTTTATATATTCATGATTTTTGCAATTTCAATTAAAGGGCTTGAATCAAACATGAAACCTGCTATGTCATAGGACACTGTCTAGAGCTACAGTAGTGTTGACAAGTTCACTTGACGTATGATTGGCCAGCACACTACCAAGAGAGCAAGGGAGGAAACAAGTATTAGCAGAACCTTCATTTTCTAGGATAATCTTGAGAGACAGAAGTAATTTTACAACTCAGAGTAGTATTATGTAGTCACTGCTTCACTTGCTTGATGAGTATAAATGGTCTTTGACATATTTATAAAGGAAGTGAATTACCTGAGAATTTTGACAGACGTAAAAGTTGAACCATTAAAATGCATAGAGAAAGGGATACACTATAGGCGGACATTTCTGGTCCTATCTGCCAGTTCCCAAATAACTGACACAGAGTGTAGCTAGAGTTTTCCTGCCTGGCCCACAGTCAGGACAAATCTCTCTCACCTGCCAGTCCCACAGCCGCTCAGACCCAACCAAGTAAACACAGAGACTTATATTGGTTACAAACTGTATGGCCATGGCAGGCTTCTTGCTAACTGTTCTTATATCTTAAATTAATCCATTTCTATAAATCTATACCTTGCAACGTGGCTCATGGCTACCGGCATCTTCACATCTGTTTCTCATCGTGGCGGCTGGCAGTGTCTTTCTCACTCAGCCTTCCACTTCCCAGCTTTATTCTCCTCCTTGTCCCGCCTACACTTCCTGCCTAGCCACTGGCCAATCAGTGTTTTATTTATTGACCAATCAGAGCAACACATTTGCCATACAGAACATCCCACAGCACTTCCCCTTTTCTTTCTTTCTTTTTTTTTTTTTTCCCAAAAAGGAAGGTTTTAACCTTAACAAAGTAAAATTACATATAATTTGGGAATTTGGGCGTAGCTTCTCATTACTTCCTGCTGGAGGGGGGCGCTGTATCTTATGGGGACACAAAGAAAATTTTAGAATTATGAAATAATCCATGAAGCTGTATTGTCTGAGCCAGTTGCCTTCAAACCATTCTGGATGTTGGATCATCTGGGCCATGGTGTCATCGGAGACCTTTCAGGGGGTCTTCGCTGGTCAAACCTGATGTATCTTAATCTGGAACAAATCCATAGCCTTTGGCTTTCTGTTGAAACCAGAGCAGAGCCTCCTTTCCAAGGCAACACATCCTTAAATCCAAATTTTGAAGTCAAGGTATCTTTAAAATATACATATTGGTTTAACTCAACATCTTTTATGATCAAATGTTCTTCTGCAGTTAAAAATCCCAAAGACAACACAATCCAGATTCTCTGTGTAATGTTCATCTTTACGTGGCTTATTTTTTATATTAATTTTACTGTCTCTTTAAAGACTTTATTTTTTAAAACTATGTATTTGTTTATATAAGTGTATATATCACCTTTTTTGTCTCTTTTAAGCCTACGTATATTTTACACACATTGTAAACTATTACATCTGAATCTGTCTTATTGTGAATCTATTGCTTTAAACTGCAGCATTTGTAAGACTGAAATGGCGCTATGGCTGCTGGCTCTGCCCACCTTAGCTTTGCAACATGGCAGTGGTATGTTTACTGCCAGCTCTGGGAGCTATCATGGGTCTATGCTTTTATCCAAGCAGCATGTAGCCCAGAAACCTCTTTTTTTGTTTTATACTAGCAAAGGCTAAATCCACCACGCAGCTTAATGTGCCACTTGCAGAGACCTCATTCCCGCCATAAGGCAGGTAGAGCACGCATGCTAGGAACCCACCAGTAGCTAAAACAGGCAAGCTGCTGCTCATTTGAGAGAGACAATTAGGAAGCTGTTTTTAGTTCTCTTTTAGAATCTTTTCTCAGGTTTTAGGTGGAAACTCTTGCCAACACGTTGGGCACCATTTGTAGCTAGAGTTTTCCTGCCTGGCCCATGGTCAGGGCAAATCTCTCTCACCTACCAGTCCCACAGCTGCTCAAACCCAACCAAATAAACACAGAAACTTATATTGGTTACAAACTGTATGGCCGTGGCAGGCTTCTTGCTAATTGTTCTTACAGCTAGAATTAATCCATTTCTATAAATCTATACCTTGCCACGTGGCTCATGGCTTACCAGCATCTTCACATACTGTTTGTCATCGTGGTGGCTGGTAGTGCCTCTCTCACTCAGCCTTCCACTTCCCAGCTTTATTCTACTCCTTGTCCCACCTATACTTCCTGCCTAGCCACTGGCCAATCAGTGTTTTATTTATTGACCAATCAGAGCAACACATTTGCCATACAGAATATCCCACAGCACTAGAGGCTTAATTATAAATGATCAGCCAATGCTCAAGTTTATTGCTAACTACCTCTTACATTTTAAGTTAACCCATATTCCTTATTTAAGCTCTGCCACATGGCAGTACCTTTATTAACATGGCAAGTTCATCTCCTGCTCCTTCTGCATTTGTCTGGCAACTCCAGACTCTGCCCCTTTTCTTCCCAGCATTCTCCTAGTCTGGTTCTCTGGCCTAACCTTATTCTGTTTAGCTATAACCAGTAAGCTTCTTTGTTAAGCCAATCACAATGATATATTCACATAATATAAAGGAATACTCCACAGCAATATACCATTTTCATCACAAGTATGGACTGGAAGAAATTCACAACGGAGGTTTTCTTTCTTAACCTACTCTAGGAAGAAATATAAGTAGACCTTCCTGTGATATCACATACTAGAGTTCCCTGGGTCATCAATATATTAGGAGTCATGACTGTCATTGAAATTATAAATTACAGAGAATTTCACATCACTACATATCCGTATATATCCTGGCCTGTGGATAGAATAGATGGAACAAATACATTGATTATGAGTAGGACAATAGTGGCCTATATGGGATGAGCAGCCTCATTGTAACCCTGAGTTATTCTCAGGAGAAGATCTGGCTGAAGAAAATCAGTATGTTAAAAAAAAAAAAGAAACTTGTTAATAACAATGAATATAGGAACCCTCATCCAGCATAAGATAATATGCTATAAATGTTCAGATAAATAGAAGTCAGCAAAGTGCTAGTCCTATTCCTGTCCTGTTTATTTCATTCATGATGGGTTAATGAGCATGTCTGAAATGAGTTATATTATAGTACTTGTGTTGTGTAACTATTTCCTTTGAGATTGAAATATTCCATTTCCCAAGAAGTCCCTTAAAACAAAAGGTAAACAACTCAAAATAGCTTCAGGAAATCCCCAAAACTGACCAGGTTCACAAGGACTCTCCCTGCAAGAGCAAGGAATAAAGATGGCTGAGAGTCACTTTCAGACAAGGCGTTTGCAGAAAAATCACAGATCACACTACCTTCATGGAGGAAACAGAAACCAGATGAGCTTCCTGGAAGAGGTATAGACAAACTGAGTCAGTTGGTAAAGACACTTGCCAATATAGTGAGCTGCCTGCAGACAGTATAGTGTGCTTCAGTCTGTCAACTTTGATGAGCTACCACCTGTGGTGGTGTGGGCTTTGATGATGCAGCTGTATATTAGTCACTTCTGCTCTTATAAGCAACCCCTCACCCATATTTCTGTAAGTAGTCACAATGAAACACATTGGTTCATCTAGTTGGACTTCAGTAATATCTATACTCTGTTATGTTGTGGGCTCCCTATCTGGGGTAAGCAGATATGTATGTTGTACCACCCTAGGAAAATCTTGTCATACAACAACTTGAAAGCACTAAGGAATTGTTCCATGTAAAAAATGCCGTGGACTTTTAAATACATGCATACATTCCAACATGCTAATTCCATCAGCGGTAGATACTAAGGAAGGTGAGAGGTGAAACTTTACTTAAATTTCAAAGTCTCTGGTCTATAAAATGAATTCATATAAAACAAAAGCCCAGCATCTGTTAGTTAAATCAGCCACCTACTCTTAACTCTGGAAGAAGCTTGGCAAGAAGCATAGTTATATAGAGTGCAATTCAGAAAAATCTGAACCCCTCTATTCTCTAAATCCATTCTAAAGCTGTGTAAAATAGAATGACCCCAAAGATACAGTCTAAGGATTATTGGTATTTCTTGGTTGGCTCTAGGCTGCGCATCATCATCTTTCGGTTTGGAGCTTATGGGTCAGGTTTCCTCTGGCCAGAGTGCTCTCTGTAGAAAGATGATCCAACCTGATATATGCCTGTCCATTTTGATGTAAATACCTTCTCCATGTTTGTGACAGTTTGAATGAAAATACCTACTGTACATTCATATATTTGAGCACTTGGTCCCAGTTTGCAGTGCTGTTTGGGAAGGTTAGAAGGCACAGGCTTGCCGGAGAATGTATGTCCTTGGAGGTGATCTCTGAGAGTTCATAGCATGTTGCTGTTGCTTCACTTACTACATTGTCAATACAGTAGAAGATATCATTTTTAGTTTTCTGCTTCCATTACCACAGCCCTCAGACATAGAAGACTCCCATACTTCAGAAACTAAGTCAAAACAATCTCTTCTTTCCATAAGTTGCTTTTGGCCATGTTATTTTATCACAGCAACAGAATCTGTATCTATTTTTGAGTAAAAGATATTTATTATATTGTTAAAGGCAAAGGTTCTTTCATCTAAAACAATATGTTTCAAACACAAATTTAAGTAAATAAGAGAAAACAAAACTAAAATATTAAAAATAACTTAATTTCTGTAGCAATATGTAGCAAGCTTTCTTGTTGGAATATCGGGGGACCACCAGCCTACAAATAATGACCCACAGATTAATTATTAATTATGAAAGTTTAGCCTTAGCTGAGCCTTTTCCTAACTAGCTCTTATAACTTAATCCATTTAAAAAAAAAAAAACAAAAAAAACCTCTACATTCTGCCACATGACTCTGTTACCTCTTTTTTTTTTTTTTTTTTTTTTTTTTTTTTTGGTTTTTCGAGACAGGGTTTCTCTGTGTAGCTTTGCGCCTTTCCTGGTACTCGCTTTGGAGACCAGGCTGGCCTCGAACTCACAGAGATCCGCCTGGCTCTGCCTCCCGAGTGCTGGGATTAAAGGCGTGCGCCACCACCGCCCGGCTGTTACCTCTTCTTAGTATGGCATGTTCTACTTGGTCTACATCTGCAGGAAAGAATCCACATCCCTAGATTTCTACCCCTAGTTTCTCTCTCTCTGCCCAGAAGTCCCACCTATTCCCTTCCACCAAGGTATTGGCCATTTAACTCTTTATAAAACAATTCAGAAGGCTTCTTAGGCAGAAACACATCTTTACAGTAGAAACAAATATTCAGTGCAACAGCACTGAATTTGAAACATGAGTAAACAAAACAAAAATATATAAACAAACTTTAATTAACTGTGAGGAGTGTACCTGCCTAAATGGTAAATAATAATTACTTAATTTAAATATGTTGCTTTTATTATTAATTAAAGATATTTAAATTCATGCATCTGTAGCTATTATATCTGTAGATATTTATAAATTAAATTTATAGATAAATATCTGTAGATAGGTTAAATAGACAAATATCTACAGATCTCTATATTAGATATATGCCATGTAGCATATGGTAGACAAAAAATATATGCTACACGATGGATGAAAGTAAGAAAGTTAGAGATAAGACTGGGGACTTAATACACAGATGAGCATCTCCATTACTAAGAGGATGGAATACAGTTCAAAGAGTGTTGTGCATTGTCATCTTCAGAGGATTTAGTTACACACAAGACTTGTTTATTATAAGCACGCCTGTTGGATGACAACTTTTCAAACAGTGTTCACATTGTCTTGCTTAGATCTTACTGTTTTTTTCGATTTACTTGTCTTTATTCACAAAACATACAGTATGAATTAAACAATGGTTGTGAAACAGAGTGAATGAAAAAATGTGCCCGCTTCTTCTTTTGTAAGACTTACGGTTTACTTTGGATAAACTTAGCAATTGTGAAGAAGAATTACATTTTATTCACAGGAATGACAAATAGAGAATTCAAAATGAATTACCAGTCCAATAAAAAGAAGATTCACCTGTCTGAGTAGTAGGGAATTGATAGGAGAAATGAATGAGTTATCTGTCATATTTAAGTCTGTTATATTCAAACTTATACTTGGAAGGCCAAGTCTCATCTTTCTGTGGGACACTGTAAAAATAGAAAAAATGTTATTAATAGAAAAAATGTAGGTTGAGAAATCTTCAGAAACTTAATGCATAAATTTAAGTCTTTATCAATAAAACACATTTAAATTAAGTAGTTATTATTTACCACTATGACAGGTAGCAGTCTATCAGGCTTCTATTTACTATATAATTATCAATGTCTCTTCCATCTTTTTTGTTTGTATCCTTATTTTATTTATTTATTTGCAGTTGATGTCTTTTTGTGCTGCCCGAACTGTCTTTGACTTTAAGATTCTTCTCCCTTAACCACTCAAGACTTGGGACTCTAAGCATGTGCCTTCAACCAAGACTAAAACCGTATTTAGTTTTGTTTGGTTGGTTGGTTTTGGTTTTGGTTTTTTGTCCCCTGACTCTAGCAAATGCAGTTAAAATTATTGATTATTATACTTTTATGATTTTTTTCTTAAAGATTTTTTCATTCATTTTACATACCAACCACAGATTTCCCCCTCTCTTCCCACCTCCTGCCCCTCCAAACTCCCCCCCCACAACTCATCCCTCTTTCCCTCCTCTAAAGAGGTATGGCCGCCCATGAAGAGTCAGGAGAACCTGGTACATTCAATAGAGGCAGGTCCAAGCACCTCCTCCTGTGTCAAGGCTGTGCAAGGTATCCGTCCATAGGAATTGGGCTCCAAAAAGCCAACTCATGCACCAGGGATGGATTCTGATCCTACTACCATTGAAGATATTCTAAGGTACCCCTCTCTTCATCTGCCAGACTACTGAGGAAGAGCTCACAGGAAGTTGTGTTTTTAGTAAGAATTACCTAGTGAGTAGAAGTTTAATCCCTGAGAAAAGATTTCACACAGATCTGAAAACTTCTCTTACCACCTTATAGGAGAGACTAGGAAGAACAAATAGGTGATCCAAAATGAACAGGACCACATCATGACAGAACTGGTTAGTTAGGCATAGTTCTTGCCCTCTAATTAAATCTCATGGCAGACCCTGAAGACAGACTTTGAAGATTAGTAGACTTCTTGCTTTTTCCTCTCAACAAAGTGACTGCATTGAGTAAAAGTCTACTCTACTTTTCACTATTGCCTGCCTGTTTAATTTGCCTGCAGAATATAGATGGGAGAATCCACAAATTTAGGCATGCCAAGACTCGGGCTCCTACTGTACCAACTATAGTAACCCAATCTGGTTATGATGAAGGTGGTTTACCTCAGAACTGTGAGTTTGTGTTTGGAAGTAAGATAATAATCATCAAGCTTTGTTTGAATAACAAAAGTGTTTTTGTGATATGCTACAAGAAATAACCAGTTGATTTTGGGTATTTCTACATATCATCTCAAAAACGCCAGAAAGTAAAATCACATATTATTTAACTTTAATTCATATTCATATTATTAAACTCTGAAAAAGATAATGAAAGCACATAGGACATAATATAGATTTTCCTTTTTCTATCATTCAGTTGATAATACATTCTTAAAGAATAAAAGAAATTTTATACAATTCCAATATACTGAGGCATTCCTTCCTCATTGCAACGTTATTTTTGAGACTTCCTGAAATATTTACAATTCTCAATAATGACAGTTTTTCAGAGATGAGAAATCTCGTACTTATTGCTGCAGTAGTCTAAATCTAAGTAATGCCATATTCCAAATCTTTTGCCAATACTTTCATCATTCTTCATTTTTTTTATTTTGCAATACAATTCAGTTCTACATATCAGCCACGGATTCCCTTGTTCTCCCCCCTCCCGCCCCACTCACCTTCCCCCCAGCCCGCCCCCAATTCCCATCTCCTCCAGGGCATATCAGAAGCATCATGCCCCTAAATATTACAATACATTTCATAAGGTATAAAAGTAAGGAACTGAAATATAAAATTTCTCATACATGTCACCTTGAGGTTAAATGGAAACTGAAAACTGAATCTGGACTGGATGAATGGCTTTCTAACAGTCTTGATTTTATATTTCATGTTAGTGAGAGATTTCTAACTGAAATGTATTTCTCACATGTGCACCACTCATTAATTTAAACCAAGTACTGTTGATATGGGGAAAATCCAAGGATTTTCAATTTTTATTTGTATGTACTTAATAATATCTATTGATTACCTAATACTTACAAAATGCACATTAATAAAAGGAAGCAGGAGATCTCCAACACTTTTTCTATAGCTATTTAGCTTTTAGAGAAGGAAAAACATGTTAAGTATTTAATACTTTAAAATAGGCAATATATGAGAACTTGTGAATAAAAATAACTTTTATGCTATTCTCTTTTCACTTGTTTAGCATTACTTTGTTAGCATTTGAGTATCATTTATTTGAGAATACAATCTGAGAGTCAGTGAACTTAGTGAGCATAGCTTAAGAAAGACAGACTCAGTTGAGATAATTTTTTGATATTATGTCTCTGATATCCAAGACAGGACTATGGTGCTTTTGAGTTTCAGGTTTCCAAATCTGAACTGGAGCCAAAGGAATTTTTCTCCATATTATGGAGACACTTAATACATGTTGAGATAGGATCAGTTTTATTTTCATCATTTAGTTTTCAGAATAAGACTTCATGAGAAACAGTAAAATAATGTAAAGAATTGTAGAAACATCAGATATATTAGTATTTCTGGAAATAACTGAAATAAATGTCCCTTCTTTTTTATAATTTTTTTTATTTTATAATTCAATTCAATTCTACATATCAGCCATGGATTCTTCTGTCCTCCCCCTCCTGCCCCTTCCCCACACCTCCCCCCCAGCCAACCCCCAGTCCCTTCTTAGAGCAACATCTATTGCTGTCGCAGAACAATTTACAAAATGGTAAAATGAAAAAAAGACATTTACTTATTCTATTCCTTAAACACATAGGCTGATTTGTCCCTAGCAATGTTTTTTTTTATAAAAACTTTGAATATGGTCTTTTCAAATCATCACAGCAACCCTTTAATGTACTTTATTAGTTACTTTTCTATTGCTGTGATAAAATTTCATGACCAATGTAACTTATAGAATAAAGGATTTATTTGGTTTTACAGTTCCTGAGAGGTAAGTGTCTGTCATGGCGATGAGGTAAGGCAGCAACAACAGGCAAAGCAGCTGGAGCACCACGTTGAGATCTCACATTTTGCCTTGTAAGCATGAATGCCTTGAATCTTTAAACTGGAATGACCTGAAGCTTTAAACTCTGAATGCTCACGCCCAGTCACATAATTCCTCCAACAATTCCACAGTTGTTAAACCTCACCAAGTAGGGCCGCTGACTGGAGACTCACTGTTCAAATACATGAGCCTGTGGGGGACATTTCATTCAAACTACCACACTAAAGAAGAAAGGAAGACATGGCCCTTGCTTCCATCCTTAAGTAGAAAAGCCAAAATTTAACCTTTGCTATCCTCTGTCAAGTAGAACAACATATTCTCTATCAAGCTTATCTATTGTTAAAATTGTGTCATAGACTGCTAAGATTCCCCAACTTACTCAAGATGTCTGGGAGTCATATAGGTTTCTTGTTGAAAATTAGGAAGTTATGACTTCAAGATACTATATTGATTCCAATTAACACAAATTCTAAATAAAAAATCCTGATTATAATTATGAAGTCTCCCAAATTTAAAGTCAATATTATTTGTGTAAAATGCATGTGATTTTTGAAGTCAGTTATTCAAAGTACAATTCTACATATCATTATATATTTTACAATATTTCTGCTGTTTACTTGAGAGCTACATAATCAAGTGAAATTAAAAAGTGGGAGGGACTTAGATAACAATCACTCACATTGCTAATTATTGTCCTTTAAATAGTCTTGAATATTCCTAAAATTTGTTTAAAATGACATTATTAAGGATTTAGGGGTGAGGTAAAGTAGAGAAATGATAGCATCATCTCAGTATTGAATAAAAACAAGGCAATATAGATGCAAGCTGGCTCTATGAATATGGTGCAGGAGCTGTGGATTTCCTGGCCCCTTTCCTCTTGTGACCCAGCTTTACTTATTACTTTTAACCTGTCATCATTTGCTGAGTTTATAAGTATAGGCTGCACATTGCTGTTTACCCTTGCTAAGGTATTAGTGGATAATTATGGTGACAGCTAAAGCCTGAGGTGTTAACTGACAAAATTTAAGGGACCAGAATGAGAATAAATGAGAATCAATAAAAGAATGTAGTGAATTCTTTTACATTTTAATTAAGGAGCTACAAAGGACCTTTATTTTTTTCATTTTCCAGGTATTGTCTTTAGATCATTTTCCTTTATTCTGAATATTTGTGTAGCTCAACCAGACTATATTTATATTGAAACCTAATGTTTTCCATACTCTGTTCCTGCTTGTGTCTGTGCAATTTATCAAGCAGCTCAATGTAAAACGATGGGAATCACAGAGTGACATGGAAGAATAAAATACTTCTGTATTCTTTCTCAAAGAAATTAGTAAGCACCTAATGACAGAAGAATCCTTCCTGAGAGAAAACCATTCTTATTGCTAGGATAAAATTAAATTTTTTTTCTTTGACTTATAGTTGAAGGTTCCTTCTGTCATAGCAGTGAAGTAACAATAGCAAGAGTTTGAACAAGCTGGTCACATTGGAATTCATAGCTAGGAAGCAAAGGACAATAAATGCTACCAATCAGGTAGGTCTCTCCTTTATAGTCAATTCTAGGACTATATTCTAGGGATCTCACCACCCAGTTAGGGTAGGTCTTCCATCCTCTGTCAAGCTAATAAAGACAGTCCCTCATAGGCATGGTTGAGACAAACATAATGTAGATAATGAATCACAGCCATACCCATACTCTAAACCATTAAGTATAATTCTTCTCTCAACCATGCCTAGAGACTTTTCTCTTTGATGATTTTAGACTTGGTGAAGTTAACAATCAAAATTAACTGTCAAACCCTATTCTAATCCTCCAGAGTTTGCATTATTTATCAAATGCATAAGAATGAAACACTGAGCCCTTGATGCTAGATATGGAGATAAGGATTTGATGTTTGCCCTATTGGATTTCAGTCCTGCTGTGCCTCCACTCCTTATTTTAGAATGGATGTGTTCATTTTTGTGCCTGTCTTGGTTAGGTTTCTATTGCTGTGATAAAACATCATGACCAAGAAAACTTATAAAAGTTTAATTGACTTACAGTGTCAGAGAGTTAGTGTCCATGATAGCAGGAAAAATGCATGAATGCATAACAGCAATTACAGCTGAGATCTTACATCTTGATCTGCAATAGAAGACACAGACAGACAGACAGAAAGACAGACGGATGGACAGACAGACAGACACACACACACACACACACACACACACACACACACACTAAGAGAGAGAGAGAGAGAGAGAGAGAGAGAGAGAGAGAGAGAGAGAGAGAGAGAGAGAGAATGGAATGATGTGAGTCTTTTGAAACCTCAAGCCCACCTCCAATGACACACCTCCTACTAGAAGGTCATACCTTCTAATCCCTCCCAAAAGTTAAACCAACTCAGAACCAATATGAAAATCATCTCATTCAAACCACCACAGTGCCATATTTGGTGGCATGTATTATTATTTTCTTAAGGAAATCACTATAAGAAGTCGCTATAAGATGTGAAATCTGTATTTCAAATTAGGAAACTTTTGAAATTGAATACTGAATATGCATGCATGATGACCATGACTGTTGAGTGTATGGGCATAATGAGTAGGTTATCATGACTATTAAATTATATGATTATAAAGTTGCTAAAGGGTATCCTTGTGTTAAATGATATGGCTTGTCAACTTGACAGGATCTATAATCATAAGATATATTTGTGATGTAATTTTAGACAGATTAATTAAAGTAGACAAATTGCCCTTAAATTTGGGCATTAATATCTGATAGACTAGTGATTTGGTAAGAATGAAAAGGAGAGTTTAAGATAAATGGCAAAATTCATTTATGCTTCTTATTGCACATACAATGAGATCAACAGCATTACATTTGTGTTTATCACACAAAATTCCCCTTCGTTAACTTTATCACTTTTTTTACAGTAAGTCAAAGTAAACTAGTATTAGTCAATTTTATTTCTGATGTTTCAAAATACCTGCCAAAAGTAACTAAAAGTAGGGAATGTGTATATTTTAGTTAGATTTTGGTCAATATAACTCATAACTCCACTTTCTTTCTCCTTTTTATTAAATCCAGAACCCCAGTCCATTGAATAGTATCACCCACATTAGAATGTATTATCTACATCAGTTAATGAAGAAAATACATTACAGACATACTCAGAGATTTGTTCTCATTATTACTTTAAATTGTAACAATGTTGACAATCAAAAGTAATCATCAACAACTTTATAGTCTATCACATTACTTTTAAATATTAATGTGTTTCTTCATTTCATTTTTCTGTACACTCATCGTTACTGTATAATGCAAAATGCATTCATTCTAAAGTCAAACAATCCCATATTCCTTAACAAATTTAATCATATTTAGAAGTTCAAAGTCCAGTTCTCATCTGAAACTCTCACCTGAGATCTGCTTTAAAATTAAAAATGATTTACATGCATCTATTGTACAATGATATAAAATAAACATTACTTTCTAAGAGAGAAGAAGAGGGCACTTCAAGGAACTTTCCAACCAAAGCAAGACCGCAACCCAGTAACACAAACAACAAATCCTGCATCTCCATACCTAGCATCTGAAGTTCATGATAGAATTGTTTGTACTACAAAAGCCTTAGCTACCCAATCCCTCTGCTTTTACAATACACATTGTCTCCCATTTGAGCTGGCTCCACTCCTTGTCTGTAGTTTCCTTATCAATCATTCCATGGTCCTTGCCTCTCCAAAGTTCTGAGGACTCCATTAAACCCTAGACTTCACCCGCACAGATTCATAGGACAACCTCATGGTGCCTCCTTACAGGAATTCTGACACTGCCACATGTCTGTGTTGAATGGAGTTTAGGGACTGTGCTGTGCTGTTGGGTTTTTTTCTTTTACTCTTTCTTCTTTGGGGGCCCAGCACTTATCTCCTAAATAAATACATGGAGACTTATTCTTTTTTATAAATACCCAGAATTAGCTTGGCTTATTTCTAGCCAGCTATTCTTAAATTACCCCATCTGCCTTTTGCCTCTGGGCTTTTATATTTCTATATACCTTTTCTATACTTCTTATTCCATGGCTTGCTGTGTAGCTGCGTATCTGGTCCCTGGAGTCCTCTCTCCTTCTCATGCTCCCTGAATTTCTCCTCCCGTTTATTATCTCTGCCTGACAGCCCCATCTATCCTTTCTCCTGCCTAGCTATTGTCCATTCAGCTCTTTATTAGACCAATCGTGTTTTTTAGACAGGCAAAGTAGCATAGATCCACAGAATTAAACAAATGCAACATAAAAGAATACAACACATCTTTGCATCATTAACCAAATGTTCCATAGCACAAATACATGTAACATATCTTCAAATAATACTCCACAACAGTGTTTGGTAGTTTTTTGTTAACTTGACACAACTTGAATTCATCTGAAAGGAGGAAATTTCATTTGAGGGCAAGATTCCATAAGATTGTACTGTAAGCATGACAGTAAGTAGCAACATTCCATGGCCTCTTTATCAGCTCTGCCTTCAGGTCCCTGCCCTGCTTGAGTTCCTGTCCTGATTTCATTTGATGACAACCTGTGATGGGGAAACCTAAGTCCAATAAACTCATTTCTCCCCAACTTGCTTTTTGGTCATGGTGTTTGTTTCATCATAGCAACAGAAATCCTAACTCAGACAAGTCGGTACCAAGATTGTGAATATTGCTGTGACAGACCTGACCATGTTGTTTTGGGGATCATTGGGTAAGGACTTTGGAACTTAGTGCAAGAAAAGCTACTGAGTGTTCCATGCTTGGTGATCTGTTTTGTAGGAGCTTGGAAAATAAGAATGTTAAGTACAGAGGATGCAGGTCTAGCTTATCAAGTTACAGAGGGAAGTGTAAACACTATGGGAACAATGTGTTAATTTAGTTAAGATTCTGTGATTCTGGTTAGCTGGGGTTGAAGAATCAGCTATGATTTACAAGATGTCAGAACTACTGAAGTAAAACCTTTGCTTTGCTAAGATATTTGATATTGGTTGGCTGGAGCTGAAATTAGCTATGTCTAAGAAGAGGCAAGCATCATTGAGGTGAAATCTTCTGAAGAGTGTTTTCTGTGAGTCAACACACAGAAGCTGTTTTTCAGAGGTGGCCAAGGTTGAACTTCATGTTGGCAGTTGAACTTGGTAGTATAAGAACCATGTAGTACTGGTTCTGAAGGCATGAAGGAGTCATAGAGAGCAGCTGAGGTTTGGCACTGTGAGAGGCCAGAGAGGCCACTGGTGATGGTGCAACCTCAATAGCAGTTGAAGGCCCGGGGCTGAAGGAGTCATACAGGGAAGCTGAAGCTTGGCATGATGAAAAGAGTCTATGAAAAGCTATTGGTGAAAGTGTAGCCCAGTTGCAGCAGATGACCTCAGAATTTTGGATATGCCAGTATGCTGAGACAACCACCAAGAACAGCTGGAGTCTAGAAAACAAGCTGTGTATACTGCAGAGGGCTAAGCCAGAGAAGTGACCCAAGCCCCTTGGAAGAGCCCAAAAGATCATGAGTGAATCCTAGATAATTGGGCATTGAGTTATTTACAATGTTTGAGTTTGTTTTTGCTTTGTCCAGATTGTGACTATGCCCTTGTTATTACCACTTGAAATGATAAAGTATTTAATTTAGTTTTGATTTTACAAAAGCCCACAGTTGAGAGACTGAATGTTTAAAGAGATTTTAGGTTTTACAAGAGATTTCATATCTCTATAGAGATAGAATTTTAAATTGTTTGAATTTGTAAAGACTGTGGGACTTTTTTTAAGGTTTGTAAATGTTTTATATTGTGATGTCAATATCAATGTGTAATCTTGAGGATAAACAAGAAAGGAAAGGTTGTAGCTTTGTAGTGATTTGTTTGTATGTCAAACTGACAAGGGATCAACTGTACTGGATAATTTTATGCCAACTTGGCATAAACTAAAGTCATCTGAGAGGTAGGAATCTCATTTAAGAAAATGCTTTCATAAGATGGGGCTGTAAGCAACCCAGCAAGCAATACCCTCCATGGCCTCTGAACCTCCAGTTTCCTGCCTTGCTTGAGTTCTTGTTCTGACTCTCTTTGATGATAAACTGATGTGGAAGCATAAGTTGAATAAACCCTTTCTTCAACAACTTGCTTTTTGGTCATTCTTTTTCATTGAAGTAGTAGAAACTCTAAGACAAGGAGCCTCTTGCAAATTGTCATAACCTCCTCCATCTCCCAATTTTTATTCCTGTAGGAGCAGTACCATATGGAAAATACTGCTAATGTCTGCTGCCAGCCTGATCTATAGCATGACCCTCTTGAATAAAATGTGCAGCAGCCTCTTCATGCTGATCCAGAGTAAACACTTCCCTAGACAGTTGATGTTTGAGCATGCATCTCCTTCATGGGCATTTTCAAGTTAGCTTTCCTTTCTTTTGAATAAATTTGAATGTTTACAAGGTGGAACCTTCAAAGTGTGGTCTTACCTTGTAGGAACTTTTCCCACTGTCCTCATGTAGATCCCAAGGTTAGTCTCTAACAGCATTAATTTTTCTTATCAATTAGAGATGTTTTGTCCTTTGCACTGTCTTTAAGAAAGTTTAAATTTTTTCAATCAACTCTCCCTGATGCTTTTCACATTTTCCCTCTTGTGACTCCACATTCTGCTCCTTATCACAGTAGCCCTAAATAAAACAATAAATACTAACCAAAAGACAGTCCTTTCCTATATTCAAACCTCCTGTACCAATTAAAGTAGTATATTATCTCTAAATTCAAGTTCATTTAGGTTCTAAGCAATAAGAACATGGTCAGAATGTAGCCAGACTCTGTTCAAACATCATGTGTATTCCATTTCCTCCACTCGTCTGATTTCCATTCTAAGACATCGGTGTTGGGTTTCAAAGCCTGGACAAATTGATAAGGTGCCTATTTAACATATCAAAGCAGACCTGGTCTCTAGGTTCTCCCAGCCTCCCTCAGTCCCTACCTGTTGTGAGATATGGCTGGTATACTCCACCCTATACCATGTACTCTCCAGTCTATGAGCCGGGCTACCATTCCCCTAGAGTCTCTTTCCCATATATCCAGGCATTTTGGTTACCTACCCCTTTTATACCTTTGGCCTCTTGGTTGCTTCAGCACCCTCTCTCTCCACAGTCCACCTCAGTCTGTTCATGTCTATGCTGGACTTCTTCATGTGTTCCTGCCTCTACCTATGGTCTTCCTTTAATTTAGAATAAACTTTTTCCTCCACCATATCTAGGAAGAGTCCTTTCCTTTCTTTTCCTTTTTATTTATTTATTTTCTTTCTCCTTCCTTCCTTCCTTCCTTCCTTCCTTCCTTCCTTCCTTCTTTCCTTCCTTCCTTCCTTCCTTCCTTCCTTCCTTCCTTCCTTCCTTTCTTTCTTTTTTTTATTCATCTGGTGCTGAAAACCAGAAGTGGCTTAAATGAATTTCTTAACTCAACTCGGCCACTTTGAACCAAGCTACTGAACTGACTCTCCTAAGGTATGAGTGGATCATTTGTTTCTGCTGGGTTTGCCACCCACCAGATTTGATTCTAGTGACTGCCTCTTCAGAAGCTTCTTCCCTCTAACTTATCAAACTATCCATCTCTCCTCACCTACTTAGTAAGTGCCCAATTTCCACACTACATTTTTTCCAGGCTAGCCACCACATAGGCATCTCCCTACAATGCCCTTTTGGGCCACCTGCATTGTGCCCATCTCCCTCCTACGCCCTTCAGGACCCCCACCATATGGGCAATTCTACTTACTAAGACATGTCTAGCTGATTTCTTTTCTACCTGCTCTAACCACTTGTCTCTCCTCTTCTACTGGGTAAATGTAACATTGGAGATCCCTGTTTTGTCTACTTTTACTACAAAAGCCACACCAGTGTGCCAGAAATATTCCTCTCAGCCTAAAAGACCCCCATCACATGGAAAATGACGCCTCTCCTCTGTAATTTGGGACATTTCTCTCTGACAAGTTTCTCAGTTTATTTGGCAGTGCTCTAGATTGAAATTCTTGTCATCAGGACACTTAACCCATTTGCTCCCCCATGACTCCTCTCAGCTCCTTCCTGGAACTTCTTCACCTTCTCCTAGTACCTGCCTACCATGTTCCATTGCTTCTCTACATGCTCCTTGGTCTGTGACCCTTTCTTGCTCCCTTTCTCCTTGGGGCTACCTGTATCACCTTTCCTTGTGCCCTCCTGGATATGTATGTGGAGAGTTACCTTGCCTCCCCCTAGGTGCTGCCTGCTAAATCCCACAGCTTCTCTAGTCCCTCACAGCTTCTTCAATATTGGAACTCTCCCTTGGGTGGAGTTCCTGCTTGTTTTTCCTTTTTCTTTACGGCTACACTATTCTCTGTCTCTTAGGTACCTGATCCTCCCTATGATATACTTCTTTTTGAGACTCTTCCTCATTTTTTCCTTGGACTTAATTCTTGTCCAAGACACAAGAGATTTTCTTAATGCCTTGCTATCTTATTGAAAATGGCTTGGCTTCAATATAAATGGATGACCAAAGATGTCACACTGGAGTTTCAAATTATCACAGATTGTAACAACTTCTGCCAATGCACAAGCAAATTATCCCAAAGTCTTTTATATTTAAGGTTGTACAACATTCCACTCTTAAATCTTTCATCACTATGATTTCTCTTTGCTCTGAACTCAAGAAATTTTTTAAGACTACCATGTAAATGGTTTTATTCCAATTGATTCATAAGTTCACTGGCTATGTGTAGTGGGTAGCCATTCCAGCTTTGATCTGGAAGTTCCAACCCCCATTGAGACTTCAGCAACTGTCACGCCTATAAGGCGGGGCCAAGGGAGGCGCCTGGAGACTGGACATCTGGATCGGTGGGCTCGTACTCGGTTGCGGGACCCTGGACGGGAGAGGCAGACCAAGCAGAGTTCCAGAGAACACCGTTGGACTGCGATACACCTTCCCCAGACCCCGCGACCTACCTATCCCTTAATTTGTAAGTTACGCCATTAAATAAATCTCCTTTTAACTACGTGGAGTGGCCTTAATAATTTCACCAATAGCTATGGTTAAAGAATCTGTAAAATCAATAACAAAATTGGATTTAATACTTATAATGAAAGGCTTATAGTTAAAATCTATAAATGGATCTAGGTGGTGTTGGCATAGACCTTTAATCCCAGCTCTTGTGAGGTAGAGGCAGGCTTATCTCTGTGAGTTTGAGGCCAGCCTGGTTCACAGAGTGAGTTCTGGGACATCCATGACACAGAAAAACCCAGTATTGGAAAAACAAAACAAAACAAAAGAAAAAAATCTGTACATGGGTATATATGTGACTTAACTCTTGTCTAGAATATACTGTACATGTAACTTAGATTCAACTCTTGCTTTAAAATACATCTATTGGGAAAACAAGATGTTTTAAATAGCAACCATGTGCTTCTCCTCCATCTTGGCTGATAAACTCATCAAGATATAAGCAGCCACATGACTGGCAGCCATATTTACTGAGATTAAAGAGGACATGCCATGTGACTTAACTACTATATTAAGCTGACCAAGTTGCATAGAACAACATTTGTAAAACTTCTTAGTCCTAATGAGCTCTCCATTTATCATTGTATCCTATATTAGACTAAGGAAGCAAAATCAAGTCTCTAACATACTTTGGATTTGTATGGATTTTCTTGTGATGTTAAAAATTTAAGGTTATATTTTCTACAAAATACCACTCAAATTACCAAAAGCTGATTTAAGATGTATGTCTAACCACTAATGTCTTTGTTAGCTGTTCAGTGCCAAGCTTCTAAAAGTTCAGATAAGTAACAATATATATCTGATGAATAAGAAATATTTGATAAATAAGAATTATAAATATGTAAAGTCTACTCATGTTCAGTGTAATCATGTTAAATACTAATATAATTGATTACAGAAATAAGATGTATCTAGCCTCCTGTATAAGTTTTCAGTTAATCCTAAAACATGTAACAAAACACAGGTGAAATTTATTTAGTTTAGAGACAATAAATAGGTGATCTTCAAACTGTTCAGAGATCTGCTTAATATGACACTTAAGATATTTAATAAAAAAGCTTCCCATGATATAGAGAAGTGCCAACTCCTGGAATTACCCCTAAGATATCCTCTAAAGACCATGGGAAACAGAAGAACTCTACCTGGAACTTGTTTTATATATGGCAAAGCCAGCCACTAGGTAAAACGTTGTCCTTCACCTTACCCACTCTCAGGACCCTGTACAAATTGCCGACAAGCAGAATTCTGCAGAGTTGATTGCCCCACTTTGCCATGACAAGATAAACCAATTCCTCAGTTTCTAATTCCACAGGAAAGTCTGCTGGATCCTCTGGACCTGGAACCTGAAGGCTAACAATTCCCTGGGGTATCTGCCCCCAACAAAATCAAGACTACAACAGAGGAACCTATGGTGATTGTCCAGGTAGCCGGTAAGTCTTTGTCATTTTAGTAGATTTGGAAGTCAATACATTTGCTTTTTTTATGGAATTTATCCCCCTCGGATTTCTGATGGTGTTCCTGACTAGGCTAATGATAGCTTTGTCACTTTAACAGGAGCAACCAAGGCTTCACCTGCCTTCTCATTTCTCTTCATATGTAAAAATCATCAGGCTTCAAGCCTCACTTTCCTAGGCCTCCAATTGAGAAAGACAAACAGTTTACCTTGCTACCAGTCTCTAAAAGAGATAAACTCACAAAATGTGTTCCAAAGTACCTTTTTTTTTTTTTTTTTTTTTGGTTTTTGGAGACAGGGTTTTTCTGTGTAGCTTTTGCACCTTTCCTGGCTCTCGCTCTGTAGACCAGGCTGGCCTCAAACTCACAAAGATCTGCCTGCCTCTGCCTCCCGAGTGCTGAGATAAAGGCGTGGGCCACCACCACCTGGCTTCAAAGTAACTTTTAACAATTTCTTTATTTAAATAACTTGCTTTATAATGATTGCTGTCAGTAACCATTCACCTGTGTCTCATGGTAAATAATTGGACTTTAAAAAGTGATTTAAGGCATATAAAAACAAAAAATGGTTCACATTTCTTTCCCTTGCTATGCTATTGCTATACTAAGACTTCAAAAGTTCAGAATTTTAACAATCAACAAAGTTCTGATAAGCTATTAACATAGCTCTGGTAAAGTCCTGCTACCATTATCATAGTTCCAAGCTCCTTTGATTGTCTTCTAAGAATAGAGTTTAAAAATGCTTTTCATTGTGCTAAAAACATCTATCCAACCTATAAACACCCAGTCTTCTGGGTAGAGAAAGAGTGCGGATGATTTTAACCAAAAATCAGCTTGAGATTCCCAAGCTTATACTATGACTCAATGCAGTAGTCTACTGCTCTTTCTACAATGTGAATTTCAGTACAGATTACAAACAGTGGTGATGCTAACATATCTAAAACGTATCTCTTTTGGTAAACTTAAAAAAATCTTGTAACCTTCAGCGACTCCACTTACATCCATCTCTCATGGGGCAAATGGACTCCAGATAAGTACTGTCATCCAACAGTCTGTTTCCCCATGTGCCTGTTCCTGGGGGTAGAATCTCTTCAGCTTTCCTGATCTTGGGACTCCTCTCCCCCAACTCCAAGTCCAGGGGCATAAAACTTTCAAACGTACATCTAAGAAAAAAAATTCCATCTAAACTCCTTAAATTTACCTTCTGTCCCCAATATATATATATATCTGTTTCAGCAGATTTCCAATCTGCTCCAACTGCTGTCTGTATGACCCTTGCTCCATATGGTCCTGCAGAGCCAGGACAGTTGAATGAAATAGTCTGCTCTTTCTGGACTTAGCCAACATTCTAGCTTTTGAGTCCCCAACAATGATGACCCAATTTCAGCAGGAAATAATTATAGATGACTACATTGCCCTCTATCATTTATTGTTATCAAAAAGGCTGTGATGTTAAGTCTCAAACCCAGGACAAATGGCTGAGGTTCCTATTTATTATATCAAAATAGACCTTGGCTTCAGGTTCTCTCATCATCCCTCTCACCCTACCTGTTACAGGGTATGGCTGGCATATCCCACATTCTACTCTGTACTCACCAGCCTAGGAAACGGGTGCCTTTTCCCTAGAGGCTCTTCCCCATATAATTCAGACATTTTGGTTACCTGCCCTTTTTGTACATTTGGCATCTTGGATGTTGCACATGGTTCCCTTTTTTTTTTCTCTTTCCTGTCCCTCTCTCTAAACATTGCCCAGCTCAGTCTGGTCATGTCTACTTTAGACTCTCCTAGATGTCCCTGCCTCTACTTATATTCTCCCTTTTAAGTATAATAAAGTTTCTTCTCCATTGTACTTAGGGGCAGTTATGTCCTGTTCTTCTTCTTCTTCTTCTTCTTCTTCTTCTTCTTCTTCTTCTTCTTCTTCTTCTTCTTCTTCTTCTTCTTCTTCTCTCTCTCTCTCTCTCTCTCTCTCTCTCTCTCTCTCTCTCTCTCTCTCTCTCTCTCTCTCTCTCTCTTTTCCTTCATCAAATCAGAAGCCATGCTTCCCATTTTCTTCAGCATCCTTACTTTCTTAGCTTCTACAAGACTGATATATTTGACCTTGATCACACCATTACAATTTTTTCTAAAACCAAATTTGAAAACTCTCCCACATTCTTCCCCATAAATCAGTTCCATGGGATTAAGCACTGCATGTTCAGGTTTATCACAGCAACAGATCAACTTCTAATTACCAATTTTCTTCATTAGATACTTTTTTGTTGCTGTTATGAAGCACTTGACAAAAACAACTCAAGGAAATATTTACTTTTTCTTAAGTTTTGAAAGAATACATTCCACCATGGTGGAAAAATACATAGGACAGCTGCTCACACTGCATCTACTGTCAGGAAGCAGAGAATGGTGACTATTGCTTCTTAGTTCCATTTGGCATTTTTATTCAGTCTAGTTTCCATCCATGGAATGGTATGTTCACATTTAGTGTGAGTTTTCCCATCACAGTTAACCTAATGTGAATAAGTTGACGTACCCAGGGTTTTGTTTCCTTGATGATATTTAAATCTTATCAAGCTGAAAATCAGGAGCAAGTATTATAAAACTTTTCTTTTCTCAGATTGCTTTTTTTCTGCCATTTTTCCCAAGAGTAATGAGAAAAGTAGCTAATATGTACATTATCATCAATAAATACTATGAGCTAAAAATGAAATCGAATTATGAGCCAAAGTTTACTACAGTGATCATTGAATGTATGAAAGCCATGCCTCCAGTCCAAGATATCTGGGAGCCTGAGGGAGAAATATCAGAAGTTCAAGAAGTGTCAGCAACAGACTGAAAAACCAACCTGGATAGTTCACCAAATTCCTGTTTAAATTTTAAAAATAGTGAAGTTGTAGATCTGTAGTTCAGTGGGAGGACACTTGACCATCATGCCTGATACCCTAGGATCAATCTTCATTATTGAAAACAAAACTAAAGAAAGAGCTAATGAAAGAAATTATTAAACACTATCATGTGAATAAATTTGTTGATATTGTATGGTGGTAAGTAATTTGGTCAAATGAAGAAAATATAGTATAAAATCATTTCTCTGTCTCTCTCTGTCTCTTTCTTCTCCTCCCTCCTTTCTCCTCATGATTATGGAAACTGGGAAAGGACTATGTGTTAACAGAATCATTTCACATTGGTGGTATATTTGGAAAGCTGACATAACTGAACAGCAATTTTTGCTCACTGATGCATCACTAAGCAATGACCTAAATTAGGCAGCCCTTGTTGCAACTAATTAGATACATGACATTAAAGAAAGTCTAAAGAAATTCAAACCCTAAGATATTGAGAAGAAATCAGAAAGCGTTACCTTAATCTTTTTTAAAACTATACTTGCTTTGCTTAAATATGGATTATCATATTTTGGATGTAACACTTTTTGGCATAAGACATACCACTAACAAATTTTTGAAATAGATATATATTTTTATCAATAAACTTTGGAGAATTCCTTTAAAAATTGTCAAAAATAAAAAGAACATTATTCCTTGAGGTTTTATCAAGCATCCTTAGTATTACTTATCCCTTGTATCTCTTTCTTCTTCTGTACCCCAGTTGGTGATTCTCATTCATTACTCCATTCCTCCTTCATATCAGCTGTATCCTTGTATTATTCTTCTTATCCAACCTCTATCACCAATAGCCCCTTTATATGTTTTTATTTGCGTGTTTTCTCCATGTTGTACACTTGTGTCTCAAGGTTTGGAATAAGGAATCACTGATGAGAGAAAGCAGGCATTGTTTGTCTTGGGGTCCTTTCAGGTTGTCTGGTACAGAGTGTTCAGCCTTGAAATCATATGCATACCAACAAGAAAAACAGACTCAGAAGACTGTATGTATGTGTGTGTGAGTGTGTATGTTGATATATATATATATATATATATATATATTTAAAATATATAATAAAATATATACATGTTGCAATCAAAGTAAAAGGGATTATCAACTTGAGGGTGGGTAAACATGGAAGATATTTGAAGGGGGTTATCTGGGAGGGGCTTGATGGAGAAAATGGATGGGTAAAAGTGATGTAATTTTGTTTTAATTAAAAACATATTTTAAAAGAATGATTAAAAGGCAAGGAAAAAGGAAATAAAAAACAGATCCTCCATATTCTTTTTCTTTTTCTACAAGAGTAGTAATTTTGGAGTAAATAGTGATTTTACTATTCACAGCTGAGAGCCACAGTTGGAACCCTTGACAATAGAAATGTATAATTGATCTCCTGATTAAAGTTTATAATTAAGTTGATAATAATATTGCATATTGAATAAAATTAGCATATTAGAAAGTAATCTATTATATGGATTATAAAATGAATATATAATCAATATAAAATGAACATCAGTGTGTTTTGCATCATTATCATTTTTATGACTGATTAAAAAAAACTTTCATTGTTAACATTGTATCATATTTTTACTAATGGATATAAGTCAAGTGTATTTCATTTATATGGTAGCTTATAACTGAATAAAGTACATAATCCTCCATTAAAATACACTGTAATAAATTTTAACCCAGTTCACATTATATCATGGTCTTTAGTCACTTATATGTGAATATTCGCCATAAAGTAAAGGATAACCATGCTTCAATCCACAGACCCAAAGAAGCTAAGTAACAAAGAAGACTCAAGAAGGGACACAGAATTCTCACTGTGAAGGGGAAATAAAAGAGAGATCACAGGTGTATGGGGGAGGGGTCTGGATCAAGGGTGGACATGGGAATAGGGAGGATCAGGTGGTAAGAAGCTGGAGGGAAAGAGTACTGGGAAAGACAACTGGTATCAGTGCCACCTCTAGGATGAGCTAGAAACCTAGTGCAATTGAAACTCCCAGGAATCTCTGAGGGTGATCCCTTGCTAAGACCCCTAGCAATTGGAGATATGGAGCCTGAACTGGCCATCTCCTATAACAGGCAATACTTCAGTGGAAGGATTGGGACCCTAAACCAGCCACATAACCTTTGACTTACAATTTGTCTTGCCTACCACAAAAGGGTGGCATAGACATTTTGGGAGTGGCCAACCAATGACTGCTCCAGCTGGAGACTCATATCATGAGAGGGAGCCTATCCATGGCACTGTTTGAAAGGCCAGGATCCAGAGGATGGACAGCCCAGAGATCTAGGATAAAACCAAAAGACTGGCAAAAAAGAAAATCAATGAAATGATTCCTAATGATATTCTGCTATGCTCAAGATAACTGTCTAGCCTAATTCTCATCAGAGAGACTTCACCCAGCAACTATTGGAAACAGATGCAGAGACCCACAGCCAAATATTAGGTAGACCTCTGAGAATCCTGTGGAAGAGGGGGAGAGAGGATTATGGGACCCTGAGGGACCAAGAAAAACCACAGAATCAACTAACCTGGGCTCACAGGGGCTCACAGAGACTGAACCAACAATCAGGGAGCCTGCATGGAACTTCATACATGTTGCAGTTACATAATTTGGTCTTCTTGTAGAACTCCTAACAGTGTGTGCAGGGGCTCTCTCTGACTCTGTTACCTGCTTTTGGGATCCTTTCCTCCTACTGGGTTATATATTCCAGCCTTAATAGGAGAGGCAGTGCCTAGTCATACTGTAGCTTGATATGCCAAAACTAGTTGATTTACATAGGAGGCCTGCCCTTTCCAGAAGAGAAAGGAGGAGTGGATTGGAAAAGAAGGGGAGATTGGGGGAGGGGCTATGAGGAGAGAAGGGAGAGAAGAGGAACGTGATCCACTTGGTAAAATTAATTAATTAATTAATTAATTAATTAATAAAAAACAAAAAAATATTCAGATCACTTGTATCCTTATATTCCCTGGGAAATGAAAAAAATGAGTTGAGCTTTAATCAGGGACAGGGAGGGAAATAAATATAGAAGAAAGATGGTAAAAATAAAGGTAAGGCTGTCTAAAAGAGTCATAAAGAATAACAATATTAAAGATCTACCTTAAAATTTTCTTTAATATATGTCTGTGTATATATACACATGTACTAATATATATATATATATATATATATATATATATATATATATATATATATATATATATATATACGGTATATAATATATAATATAATAATGTATATAATATAATTTTTTTTCTCATCTAGGATTACAATGCTTCCTTCAGGAGCTGAAGAACAATAAAGAAAATCCCCACTATCAGGCATAAGAAGCTCCTCTTGGAATTGTTTTTCAGGGTTGTGGAAGAGACTCTCAAAACATGACAACCTATTGCTATTGCCCTTGGTTTTCCTCCAGAGGAGGAAACTAAGGTACAATTGCTGAAGATACCATGAACTTCAGACACAAGGCTCAGAGACCCTTGAGCTGGAAGTTACTCAAAACCTACTCTCCAAGAACTGCTTTCATGGTTCCAGAAGGAATCACTCAAGTTTCCAAATGAGGGAATTGATCAACAGTCCTTCACAGCTATGACACCTATGAACCACAACAATGACCACCATGGTAGGATAACCCTAGTGGCTTAGCAGTAGCACACATACCTTAGTGGTAACCAGCAGCTTTATAATTGTACTTAAAACCCACTCAACAAGAAAAAATCCACTCTTGGTCTTGACATCAAAACCAATGAACTAGGCTAGTAAAGTTCTGGATCTTGTAGGAGAACCTAGAACCACTACTTTACGAATCCAACACACTCTCTAATTGCATTCTCAATATTTGTCCCTATAATCACAAATAAATGTAGCCATCACCCCTCATCAAAAAACTTCCCTTTGCGGAAGATAGAGATCATTACAGAAAATCACAACCAATCAAAATGTAGAGATGTGTAGTCAAGTGCCATTGCACACATATACAAAACAACTCCCTCAGCTAAGGCTCAGGATCTGTGTGGAAGAGGAAGAGAAAAGAGTGTAAGACCCGGAAGATTATGGAGTTTGTTTTCAGATTCTTTGAAGACTAAATTCACCTTAATGTTATAGAAAGGCAAGCAGAAATAATATAACATTGTTTTAAATATTATATTTTATTTTTATTGCTTGACAATTTTATTCATTTATAAACAATATTTAATCATTTCATCTCCCACTTTTCTTCTCTCATCTCCTCCATATTTCCCACAGAATCAATTCTTGAGCCACTGTGTTTTTCTCAGTTGGATAACAATTTATGGGAAGATGAGTAAGTTGGATTTGCTATGTCAATCATCAACACTAACACAATGAATACATATACAATGTTGAAACTTTTGCATTAAAAGAAAAAGGGAGTAAAGATTTTTATTAGTTATAAGTAGGAAATTAATAATATTTTTGAAAAGGAATGAAGCCTAATATAACATTGTTTTAAATATTTTATTTTATTTTTATTGCTTGACAATTTTATACATTTATAAACAATATTTAATCATTTCATCTCCCCCTTTTCTTCTCTCATCTCCTCCATATTTCCCACAGAATCAATTCTTGTCACCAATAAACCGTTCTATTATAATGCTTTCTTTTTGTTTGAGCTCAATGTGTTTAATTATGATTTGACTCAAGATAAACTAAGCATGCCGCATGCCATCTTTCCTCCTATCCAACAGTGGTTTCTACAGATTCATTTGCCTTAATTCAATCTAATTTGTAGTCAGCCACAGATTCTGTTATTTTTGATAAACTCAGAATGCTGAAGTCTATTCATGTATAAATGTTTAAATCTATTGTATCTTGATGGTAAATCTCTCTCTCTCTCTCTCTCTCTCTCTCTCTCTCTCTCTCTCTCTCTCTCTCTCTCTCATTAAGTCTTTGAGACTGTTTTATAATAACCTTGGATCATATTCACCCACTCACATGAGTTCTCTAAGATCCACTCTTCCCTACCCAACCAAGTTGGTGTTGTCTGTCTTCTTTGCTTAATTTTTCACTCATTGAGTCTAATTTGTGCTACCAATATGTTCTTGAATATATGGCCTACCAATGGAACATGGTCTATCTACTGTGACAGATTTCTTTAGAAAGAGAAGAAAAGAAAGGAAAAGAAAAGAAAAAGAAAAAAGTGACTTCTTCTAGAAGCTATAAATTGCCAGTAACTTCTTGACCAAGAGTAAGATTAGATGTCTACATATATTCAGCATGTTTGGGGTTTGGCCTTTCTTGAGTTTTGTGGGGGCTTGTGAATTCTGTTGCAAGCATTATAAATTTATATATGCAGCTGTTGCTCGAATCTTAAAATGATCTTATAATAAAAAATCCAGGACCTAGATATTGAAGTAAATTCTGAAAGATCAGAGAGATAAAGGAACAAGCCACTGCCAAGTCTCACCTCACCAATTCCAAGAATCCTCTGATGGAAATCCTCTGAGTCCTCACCCAAAAGGCTTCAGCTGAAAAAGCCTCTAGCTGAAAGGGACGCTTCTGCCGAAAAGCCTTTAGTTCCTGTCTCTTCATGCCTTGTATACCTTTCTCCACCCAGCCATCACTTCCTAGGATTAAGGTATGTGTGCTTCCCAGTACTGGGATTAAGGTGTGCCTCCACTGCCTAGCTCTGTTTCTCTCATAGACTGAATTAATCTTAAGTAGTTCAGGGTGGCTTTGAACTCAGACATCCAGACTGATCTCTGCCTCCCAAGTGCTAGGATTAAAGTTGTGTGCCACCACTGCCTGGCATCTATGCTTAATCTAGTAACTTGTTCTGTTCTCTGACCTTCAGGCACATTTTATTATGGTACACAATATATCACCAAATATACCAGCCATGAAGTATCAGGAGGATATTGTTTCTTCATATTTATTCACTACATTTGTCCCATATACTCTTTCCACTTCTTCTTCCTCAGTGATCCCTGTTTCCTGGGAAGAGGAAATGCAATTTAGATGTCCAATTTAGGGCTAAGCATTCTTCAATCTCTTATTCGATATGCCTGAACAGTTATGGATTTTGTAGTAATTACTATTAGTTGCAGAAAAAGCTTCTCTGATGAGGATTGAGAGTGGCATTAATTTATGGATATAATGATATTCAAATAGGAGTTGGTTTGGTATTATGCCTATTTAGAAGATTGATTTTAGTAGGTTGCCTCTAGGGCCTATGACCTATTACAGGTTCTTGGCCTGAAAATTATGATAGATATGTGTCTTATCTTGGGGAGTGGGACTGAAGTCTAATCATTGATTACTCCAATATTTATATCAATATTGCACCGGTATACTAGTCTTGCCAGGTAGTCATTATTGCACTTTTCAAAGGTGGGAAAAATAATTATTTATTTTCTCCTCCCATAGTTAGCACTGAAATTTCCAGCAGCATGAAAGCTAGCCTATATATTCCAAGTCAATATCACCTTGATATTTTCATATGTTGTGACTCAAGTATATTGTGAATTCAGGAATAGGTTCTTATCAAGTTCTGTAATGTCTAGTTGACTGTGGGATTTATTGGCAACAACTCCAAAAAGAGTTAATAAATTCCTGTCACTAGAATAGTTGTTAGCCTATGGTGTCTATAGGGGTAATCTCATTCTGTTTAGTTTAGGCCCATTTTCTATCTCTCCTCTCTCTCTCTCTCTCTCTCTCTCTCTCTCTCTCTCTCTCTCTCTCTCTCCTCTCTCTCTTTCTCTCCCTGCATGTGTGTGCATGAATACATATGTATGCATAGTAAATTTCAACAGTAGTATGTAGATCTTTAGTGTTATTTATTTCTTTACATATTTTGCCTCTGCCTTGCTCTTTTTTACCCTACCTTAATTTAATCCTTCATGTTTCATTTGTTCCCTTTAACTTTTATATCACTGCTTACTATATCATTTCTTCAGAAACATTAATTGTATTTTATGTTTATGAGTATTTTACCTGTATGCATTTTGTGTACCGTGTGAAACCTAGGTACCTAGAGAGGTCAGGAGAAGGCATTGGAGTATCAGATACTTCTGAGCTAAGATGTGAGCATAATTAACAAACTCCTTGCCCACTAAGGGAGTAATAAATGTCTTAACCACTGAAAATTTTCTTGAACATCAGATATTATTGCTCTATATCTCCCATTGCATGGAAGCACCTCTACCAATGCCCTTTACTTGGGTATGTCATGCAACACAGATATTTGAAGATTCATTCACAAATGAAAGAAAACATTCAGCATTTTTTGTGTCTGTGTTTTCTAGCATTTTTTTTTTTTAATGTATTGTTTCCACTAGAAGCATCAGTTGAAATGATTTGGAATTATACCATCAGAGCAACTGAAAGATGACTGCATTTCAATTGCTTTAACAATTACCAAGACCTAAATACAATTGTACTCATTAACATGAATAGGTGGAAAAATCATAAACTAAACAATATATTCCCTGGTGTTCATAATTTCAGATCAAACACTGCACAGCATGAAGCCAAGAAAAAGGGTTTGACATTTACTTTCAAAGATAATTCTTTAGGAATTTCTAAGAGAAAAGACTAACATGGACTTAGGAACTAGACTTTAAAAATTCACAATTTAGAAATCTATATACTCAACACAATACCTATCAAAATTTCAGCCGGGCGGTGGTGGCGCACGCCTTTAATCCCAGCACTCGGGAGGCAGAGGCAGGCGGATCTCTGTGAGTTCGAGGCCAGCCTGGTCTCCAAAGCGAGTTCCAGGAAAGGCGCAAAGCTACACAGAGAAACCCTGTCTCGAAAAACCAAAAAAAAAAAAAAAATTTCAATACAATTCTTTATAGATCTTGAAAGGAAAATACGCAGCTTCACATAGAAGAACAAAAATCCCAGGAGAGCGAAAACAATCCTGAACAACAAAAAACTTCTGGAGGTATCACCATCCCTCATTTCAAGCTGTACTACAGAGCTACAATAATAAAAACTGCATGGTATTGGCATAAAAATAGACAGGTTGGACAATAGATTTAAGTCAAAGAGATAGACATAAACTCATGTGCCTATTGACACCTGATTTTTGATAAATAAGCCAGAAATACACAATGGAAAAAAGAAAGCATCTTCAACAAATGGGCTGGTTTAAGTGGATATTTCCATGTAGAAAAATGCAAATAGATCCATATTTACCATACTACACAAAACTCAAGTCCAATTGGATGAAAGACCTCAGCCTTAAACCAAATCCACTGCAGCTGATAGAAGAAAAAGTAGGGAGTAGTCTTGAACACATTAGCACAGGAGAAAACTTCCTTAGCAGAACACCAATAGCTCAGGCACTATGATTGACAATTAATAAATGGGACATCACAAAACTGAACAGCTCCTATAAGTAAAGGACACTGTCAATAGTACAAAATGGCAGCATATAGAATGGAAAAAGATTTTTAACAACCAATAGAGGGCTAATATCCATAATATATAAAGCGCTCAAGAAATTAGAAATAAAACCAATTAAAAATGGGATACAGATCAAAAAAGAGAATTCTCAATGGAGGAATCTCAAACAGCTGAGAAATACTTAAGGAAATGTACAAAATCCTTGGCTATTAAGAAATGCAAATCAAGCCGGGCAGTGGTGGTGCACGCCTTTAATCCCAGCACTTGGGAGGCAGAGCCAGGCAGATCTCTGTGAGTTCAAGGCCAGCCTGGGCTACTAAGTGAGTTCCAGGAAAAGGCGCAAAGCTACACAGAGAAACCCTGTCTCGAAAAAACAAAACAAAACAAAAAAAAGAAATGCAAATCAAACTACTTTGAGATTCTTACACCTGTCAGAATGGCTAAAACCAATAACTCAAGAGACAGCTCATGATGGCAAGTATGTGGAGCAAGGGGAATACTTTTTCATTGTTAGTGGGAGTGTAAACTTGTGCAGCCACTAAGGAAACCAATATGGTGGTTCCTCATAAAATTAGGAATTGATCTATCTCAGGATCCATCTAAACCATTGTTGGACATATACCTAAAAGAAGCTCTATCCTACCACAAGGATACTAGCTCAACTGTGTTCATAGTGGCTCTATGCATAATAGCCAGAAACTGGAAACAAACTAGATGTCTCTCAAACAAAGAATGGCTAATGAAAATGTGGTATATTTATACAATGGAATTCTATTCAGGTATTAAAAAAACATGACATAATGTAATTTATAGGCAAATGGATGGAACTAGAAAAAATTATCCTGACCAAGGTAACCTAGACACAGAAAGACACACGTAATATGTATTCACTTATACGTGTATATTAGCTGTTAAGTAAATGATAACCATGCTATAATCCACTGACCCAGAGAGGCTAAATAAAATGGAGGGCTCTAGGAGAGGATGCATGGATCTCCCTTAGAAGGGAAACAGAATAGATTTTGTGGGTGAAATGGGGGCAGGTATGAATAGGATCAGGAAAGATCAGGTGGGGAATGGAGGCACAGTGGGAGAATGTATGGGGATGACTGGAATTGGGATCAGTGTGGAAAACTAATGCAGTAGAAACTTCTTGGACTCCATGAGGGTGATGCTAGAGGGGCCTCCCAGTAATGGAGGGTAGGGGAGATGAACAGGCTATCTTCCGTAACTGTACAAAGCTTCCCATGGTAGGACTGGAACACCAACCCAGACACAAAACCTTTGATCTACAACCGTCCTGCCTACAAGATGTGCTTGGGCAATGGTGGCTCAGAATTTGCAGGAGTGGCCAACCAATGACCAGTCTAACGTCAGGCATAAACCACAAGAAGGAATCCATGCCAGACACTGCCTGGATATCCTGGAATGGGATGCTGGATGGCTCAGTGACCTACCATAAACCCAAGCATTACTAACAAAATAAGTAGGTAACTAAGTAATAAATAAATATCAATGAAATGATTCTTAATGGTGTTTTGCTATACTCATAGATCAGTGTCTACCCCAATCATCATCAGAGGATTCTTCCAGCAGTGATAGGAACAGATACAATGATCCACAGTCAAACATTATATAGGGATTGGGGAACCCACTGGGAGATGGGGAGGAAGGGTTGTAGGAGTCAGAGGAGTATAGGACACCAGGAGAACATGGATCACAGAGTAAACTAAGCAGGGCTCACAGGGGCTCACAGAGGATGAAGTGAAAATCACAGAGTCTGCATGGGTCTCTGCTAGGTCCTCTGTATATACATTCTGGTTGTTTAGATTGAAGTTTTTGTGGAAATTCTAAAAGTAGGAATGGGGATGTGTTTGATACTCTTGGAAGCCTTTTCCTCCTATTGGTTTGCCTTGTCCATCCTTATATGAGGGTTCGTGTCTATTCTTGTTGCATCTTGTTATTCTGTGTTTGTTTGCTATTCATGGGAGGCCTGCTCTTTTCTGAAGGGAAACTGGAAGCGTAGATCTGGAGGAGGCGACAACTGGGAGGAGTGGAGGGAAAGGAGGCTGCTGTTTGGATGCATTGTATGAGAGAAGAATAAATTTTAAAAATTACAGTTTAATTTGTATTCTGGTATTTTTATATGTTCACATTTATTTCATTTATCTTTTCCTTTTTTGTTGAAGGAGGATAGACAGCTCTTACAGAAAGAGTTAAAAGGAAATGACTACATAATGTAATCTGCTGCAATAATAGAGAACTCTGAAGTGATACAAGAGAATAGAGCTTTAAGGGGTGACACTGACTAAATCTCATTGTCCCAGGGTCTGAATAACAAGAATGAGAAAACTGAGATGAGAAAAGGGCTAGTGGAAATGTGTGCAATAAAAATGAAATACACAGGATATCAACATGGAAATCAAACTTATAATAAACAAATATCCTTTGCAATGTAAGCTTTGCCATTCAGATATCAAAAGCCTTTATACCAATGGGAAGTTGTTTGAATGGAATGAAAGCAACTTCCAAATAGAGAGTGTTGTTCAGTTGAAAATTTTATATGTTCCTTTGATTCCTCTCACAAAAGTAATGTGCAAAGAAACACCAAATTCCCATTTCACCCCAGGCTATGCCTAGAGAGTAAACTCCTGGTAGGAAAGCAAACAGGTTTCAAATGATATGAGAGAAATATGAAGAGGAAATGTCCACTCTAATTTTCCAGTTGTTCTTGTTTATTTAGATGCTGCTAACAGCAACAACAATAATATATTGGGCATGGAAAAATTATGTTAAGGCAATAAAAACAAAACAGATACACTGCTGGATTGCAGATAAAAGACAAGCCACAGAATGTGTGCATTTTAATCAGCTTGATCACAGTTCTGATGAATGTACTGCAGGGATTGCTCTGTTCTCTCTTTTCACAGTGAATGAAGAGTAACAAGAGGAGAAGTTTTGATTCTCATGCTTTCTGACAGATGAGTCTTATGGGATTATTATTGAGATTCATTAGGGCAGAATTCTAAGGGTCGTATTTCACTTGACAGCCTAGCTAATGAACTGATTATGGCAACTGCATGGGACCTGAATCATGAATACTAGCTAATGAACTGATAGTGGCAACTGCATGGGACCTGAATCATGTATACATGAAAAGAGTATTTTCATTCATCAACATATAGATAACAATGGGTTCACTTTCCTCTAAAAGTAACGCTGACACGCGCACACACATACACACATACACACACACACACACACACACACACACACACACACACATACTAATTTTGCTGGAATTAAAGTAAGATAGCAATTTCAGATGCATTCTTATCAATTAACCAGGCAATATCCCACACTTCAGAATTATAAAGTATATTAAGAAGAAAAGATCCAGGTGGTGGTGGTACACACTTTTAATCCCAGCACTTGGGAAGTAGAGGCAAGTGGATCTCTGTGAGTTTGAGGCCAGCCTGGTCTGCAGAGTGAGTTACAGGCCAGCCAAAGCTACACAGAGAAACTCTGTCTTGAAAAACCAAAAAAAAAAAAAAAAAAAAAAAAGAACAAACAACAACAAAAAAAAAGAGAAGGAAAATATCTCATGCAATGCATACTTTCTAATGACCTAACTGGTGGAACTGAGTCTTCAACGAAGTCCTCAGCACTTAGCACAAGAATTCATTCCAGTGTGATATCATACGCCAATGTTTATCTAAAGATTAGATTTACAGCATATCACATTAACCTGCATTGCATACACAATGGAAGTGAAAGCTAATTTAAACTAGAATTTTAAAAAAGTGTGAAATTGTATATTTATAATGCACATGTAATATTTTAATATGATTATTACATATTCCAACAAGGTGTGTTTTCATGCTTATCCTCCCCTTCTTCTGTGATCCTCTCAATTTTTTTAAGTAGATGAAATTATTGAGGACTTCTACAAGTCATATAGAGTCTCTCTGACAATTTGTCAAGACATTTTCTACAACCCCTTGTTTCAGACAAATTGATCTTAATTTTTAAATACTCCAGCTATTCATATCAAAATCTTTGCCCTGTTGATCTCGCTGGCAGGATACCCTTGCCTCCTTCAATAGAGGATCACTTGTCATTCAGGCCCTCGATTAAATATCTCCTCCACAGAGACCTGACAACCAAACATAATACTGCTTCTTCTACTATCATCTCTTAAAGCACCATAAAGTTTTCTTACAGACTTGACCGCTAACTGAAATTAAGTTATGCATCCATTCATTTTTACCTCAATGCAAACTCCCATACTCGAAGAAGAAAATAATAATTTTGTTTTATATTTTCTGAAGTCCTACACATCTGAAAAAGTAGCAGACTCGCAGGTTTCATTTAAAATATTTAAAACACAAGTCAAATGCAAAAATAAATAATATGCCCAAAATACTAGAGAAAACACAGAACTGTATCAGCTTCAAGCAGTCTACTATATATGTTGCTGAATAATGTTTATATACCCCCAAACTCATATATTAAATCCTATTCCATAAGTGATAGACTAGGAAATGATTTGTGTACAATTCACAAATATGCAAATAAATATAGCAAACAGTAGATGGGAGACAAAAGAAAGAGATTGCAAAGGGTACTTCATAGCTGGTTTCATAGACTTGCAATTAATATGGTTTCACATGCTGAGCATCTGAGGAAAGTTATGTAATACTGGAACAGGTGCTAAGAATGAACAAATTTAACTATGAGGAAAGTAATTCTCTCACCTGACCAGGACAAATTCTCAGCTAATCTTCTCGAGAAATATATACTATCGGTTGAGACCCCTCTTGGTTATTGTCCTTATCTATGACTACCATCACCTTCTGTCCATTGCTGAGGTCTAGGGGATGAATGTATGCAGTTGTGTATTTCTGCCTGTTATAGGAGCCTAGGTCAATGTGAAGGGAGAGTGTAGGCTATGAGGCACAGAATTGTCAAGGCAAGGGTTTATATGATAGTTTCACCATCTATGGCCTGGCTGCACCACAGCATATTTACTAATTCCTAAGTACCTAATTCTATACTTAGGGATTAGGATTCCTTGCAATGCCCATGCTCCCAGAGTTGGAAAGGTGAATCTTCAAGAAGAGCAGATTTATTTAACATTTTAGGCAAGAATTCACTTTGCTTTCATTCCTGAAAATTTCAGTGAGTCCTTTGAATGGGTTTGTATTTTTTATATGTTCAGTTTCTAGGTTGTGGCAAGATCTTCTTGAGTGAATCCCTTTGTATAACTTGGATAATAGAATATGTATGCTTTCAAACCACTGAAATGCAAGTTAATAATGCTTATGTCAGTAAGAATAGCTTATGAAGCTATCAAACACATAACCAAAAAACAATCACTCTCCATATTGTACATTAGTAAAAAATGGTGAGTTAATAAGATTAGTTTAAGTGCTGTGGGATGGTCTGTATGTCAAACGTGTTGCTGATTGGTCAATGAATAAATCACTGATTGGTCAGTGGCCAGGCAGGAAGTATAGGCGGGACTAACAGAGAGGAGAATTGAGAGAACAGGAAGCTGGGTGAGAGAGACACTGCCAGCCGCCATCAGGACAAGGAAGATGTAAAGTACCGGTAAGCCACAAGCCACGTGGCAAGGTATAGATTAATAGAAATGGATTAATTTAAGCTGTAAGAACAGTTAGCAAAAAGCCTGCCACAGCCATACAGTTTGTAACCAATATAAGTCTCTGTGTTTACTTGGTTGGGTCTGACGGCTGTGGGACTGGCAGGTGAGAGAGATTTGTCCTGACTGTGGGCCAGGCAGGAAAACTCTAGCTACAGGTCATATTGCTGATTATTTTAATACCTTAAAGGGAATTCTTTTGGCTGGAAACTGGTTACATCAAAATGAGGGAACTAGGAAACCAAGGAGAAAATATTCATTGTTTCTTTGAAAAGAATAACAAAAGGTCATTATATTTCTGATCATCTACAACACTAAACCCTTGCAGTTTATTCCACTGACCTATTTAAAAGGAAGCATAAATTAACATGAAACAGTTACATTTATTTGAATTGTTGTATTTCCTGCTGTGAAGGCTTGTCTTCAGGTTCAGAGGTTGGAAAATTCACTTTACAGGATAAGACCAAAGTTATCTGGACATTATATTGTTGCGGAGAAACTTTCTTTCTCCATAGATTAGAGGGTGAGATTTTTAAATTGAAACAGCCATTAAAAAGAAGAAACATTTAATTATGTCTGCAGACATGGTAGTATAGCCAAGTTGGAAAATAATAAAGATGTGTACATATGAATTATTATTTTCCATCTAAGCAACATTTTAGTGTAAAGCAGTGTAACATTTATTTTAATTTTCATCTCTGGTTGTATATATATTATCTGTATAAAATTCATCAAAAAGTACTAAATGTCATAATTCTGATAATCACCATGAGACACATTAAAATTATACAGCATACAGTAAAACTTTCTTTACATATGATTGTTGTGCAGCAAACGCATAGATACATTCACATAAAATTTACACAATTATATTTATATAATTTTGCATTGAAAATAGATTTTTAAACATTATATTCTGATTATGGTCTCCCTCCAAAAACACCTCCCAGATCCTCCTCACCTCCCTACCCACCCAAATCCACACCCTTTCTTTCACTCTCCTTGTAGAATACAAACAGGCATCTAAAACGATGATTATGATGATAATTTAAAGATAAGATAAGATCAAAACAAACCAGAATAAGACAAAAGGCAAACAACAGAAGAAAAAGAGCAAAAACTAGAGCAAGAAGCCCATGACACAGAGACACAAGTTGAATGAAGTAGACACACACACACACACACACACACACACACACACACACACACACATCTGTAAGCCAGAAGCTATCTCCAGTTGACAACCACTCACAAATGTAAAGTTAGTTTTCTACAGTGGAGTCTCACTAGGTATACAAAGCACACTTCTGGGACAGGCCCCAGGCCTAGCAGCAGTTGGTCAACACAAAATGAACTCAAAGGCGTTTTGGGAGGCTCTTTATCTTACAAAACGCTTATTTTTTGCAAGTATATTAAAAGGGTAATAGGACAATGAAACCACAATGGTATTTAGGTTTAAAATATCTTATGGTGAAAACATTCACATATACTACATACACATAATATTGACTTTCAAAATTATCCAGGAATGTGTGTGAGAAATGTTGAGTAATATATAGCACAAGTTAGACACATTGGAATCTTCCACACTAAAAGAGTTTTGTATTGGGACAGAAATGAGTGGGCATGAGACTTCACCAGAGATAAGATGTAAATCCAAACTGAAGACGTATTAATGATGCCGGCTTAGTGTCCTAACCAAAAGGAAAACAGAAAAAGGAAAACCAAAAAACTTACATAATAAATAGAGGTTCGTTTTCTGAAGAATCAGAATATATTTTCAAAAGGACATTTATAGCCTGCTCAGTCTGCGCAATGTAACTTATAAGTGTGTTTTCAGGGCTGACCTTTTTTTATTGGATAACCAGTTGATGTGCTCTTCCCTGTGGAAAACTATTTCTCACACTCTTACCATTTATCGCTTGCCTCTAAGAATCTGTGTAAGGTTGAGGCCTTGTGGAATTTCCCCTGTCCACTTTGACATGTCTGTTGTCGTAGTCCTGGTTCAGCTAATGTTTAGGCAGTCATGCTGGTGAGAGTTTATGGGTATAGCTTCTAATACTAACAGGAGACAGAGTCTGGCAGCAGACCCCCTGAACTTCTGGCTCTTACAATCTTTTTACTCCCTTCTTCTTCAGTGTTCTTGAAGCTTAAGTACAGGAGTTGTTCTGGAGATGTATCTACTGGGTCTGTCCTCCACAACACTGCATTCTGATTGGTTTTGGTTTTCTGAAATTCTCTCTGTCTCTCTCTCTGTCTCTCTGTCTCTCTGTCTCTCTGTCTCTCTGTCTCTCTCTCTCTCTGTCTCTCTCTCTCTCTCTCTCTCTCTCTCTGTCTCTCTCTCTGTCTCTCTCTGTCTCTCCCTCTGTCTGTCTCTGTCTCTCTTTTTCTCTCCCCACAAACACCTAATGAATACAGAGGACATTTATGGTACCCTGCATAAATATTTCCATACTTATGTTCTCTCTCTCTCTCTCTCTCTCTCTCTCTCTCTCTCTCTCTCTCTTTCACACACACACACACACACACACACACACACACACACACACACACACACTTTCTCACTAATTTCTGAAGCAGATTTCTAAATATTTCTTCTTCATTCAATCAAACAGAAGGTAGTGGAGAGTATTGAAAAGTCCAAACTGGACTGCTGTGAAGTCTTTAAGGATGGTTATTGCAGTTTCTTTGCTTAGGGCTCATAACTTCAATATTTCACTAGATCTTAAAATAGATCAAAGTGAAAATCAGTGAAGCTCATCCAAATGTCAGAATTGGTTGAACTTGTAGTTAACATGAGAAAATGAACAGAGCTACATGATGTTATCACCAGGATATCAATTTAAATACTGCTTATGACTGCATACAAGATCAGATGGATATGAGCAAGGCTAAAATCATCTAATCTGAACACCTTTTATGTTTATAAATCCACATGCAAAGAACTCACATAGGTATAAAATTTTATAAATCCAATAATTCCTGTCCATGCATATTATATTTATACTCTACCACATAAAACTACATATCCACAATAGTGGCTCTTCCCATGATAAAGCAGCAGGACTGATTATTAATGTGCTGTGAGATGATCTAAATCTATAATAACTTCTGTTTGTCTATTAAATCACATGGTCACTTCAAGGAGTCTATGGGGCATGATTTTCCTGCCAGAACATGCCTTGTTAATACCAGATTAATGAAACTGGGGAAAAGGGCTAAACAGACATTTCCCAAAAATGAGATAATTTAAGGTATATTTACTTAGATAATAAATGCTTGATTTCAGGTTTTCATACCTTTTGGTAATCTGAAATTAGGATAGCAAAGACAGAATAAAAATGATCATCAAGTGATTTCTCAACAAATATTTCCCATGGAAAATAATTAAACACACAATGATTATTGCATTACACATAAGAAGCTGTGACATTTAAAACATATTAATAAAAAAGAATGTATTTCTGAATATTAATCTCAAAATACAATATTACCATGCTGTTTTATAGTACACTAATAATTTTCCTTTAAGATGATACAAGTTATGAACCAAAAGTGGAAAAGTATTATTGGAAAGAATTGCATGGATTAGCATAGTAATCTTAAAGGCAAAATGATACATATAACAACTATATTAAATTACTGATACTTAATCTTTGCTGAAGACAAAATAAAAAATCACACCACATTAATGAATGAAGTTCCAGGACAAAGTGAATATGAGATAAAATCCTACACAGAAATTAGACATATGCAGCCCTACTAGGCAGCTTCCTTAAACAGTGAATTCGAGCATAGTATTCAACCATTTATTTTTTGGGGTGTTTCAATACTTCATTTTTAAATTAATAATTAATAGCATGTGACCTATACTTTAGACAAAAGTAAAAACCAACAAAAAAAATCAAAAAAAAGAAAAAACAACACAGTAAACTAGTGATTTATTATTTGTGTATACAGAGAGAACAACACAAGCCCCACAGAGGTCTGGGCTCAATACAGTAAACTCCCTGGGGCTGCTGGCAGTTGATGTAGCTTGGGTTTTCACATGTGAACCTTCCAGTGTCTTAGTGTATATATTAAAGAGTTTATTGTTTCTGAATATTGGGGCATCTGTCCTTTCTAAGTTTTTGCCATATCAATAAAGGATATCTTTGTAGATTGTCTTTGCTAACATATATTAAAGATTAACACCTCTCTTCTCAGCAACAACATTTTGAAACTCATGGCTTCTTTGTATGGCAAACACTTTCCACATATTAGATCATTAATAAAATTATTTTTATGGGGGAAGAAAGTAAAATCGTGATATCATGTTTATAGAATTGTTTACACATTAGAAGTGTGTACAAATAAGGAAATGGCCACTATCATTTTAAAAATTATCACGACCATTACTTCACTCATTGAAGACTTGAGATGGTACACAAGTGTAAAGATCTCTCTAATAATGGCAAGTACATGCTTTTGTTCATATGAAGCTTAATTTGAAGACATAAGAAGCTCAGCAGGGATGTTTGTAGCTAGAGTCCTCACTGATGGCAAGTTCCAAAGACACTGCTATTACATTCTAATTGAAGAAGTCGAGTAACCTAGATTTTTGAAAGGCTTAATAGCATACTGCAAAAGCTTTTGTTTTTTATATATCCTTTAAAATTTGTGTGCTTTTTTTTATAGAAACATAATTGAGAAGGTTCTTCTTCCTTATAGTGTGTGTTCCTTGACCTTGTTATGGCCGACGGGGGCCCAGATTTCTGAGATGTCACTGAGCAGGTTGGCAGCAGTAGACAAAGTGCTTTCATTACCACAGGCTGTTTTCTCTTGTGAGTCTTATGCAATTATTTTACCGTCCTTATTGCAGTCACTTTGTTATTTGAACCATTTTCCTTAGAAGTCACATTGTTTCCTTGAGTTTCTTGTTCTGGCCTGAATCTCAAGGCTCACTTTAACCTAGAAGTCATTCTTAGGGGTCTGAGATATGAATTCCTCTCAAAATCAATTTGAAACTGGCAAAAATATCTAGTGTAGGATTTGTAATAAATATTACTTTGAATCAAAAGTAACCACCCCTGAAGGGCAAAAACTAATATTCTCTAAGCCATCTGCACTTGGTAGTTCTTAAATAAATACTACCTGCTCAGTTTTGAGAGGCAGATTGTCCATGCTTCAAAACAGCAAAGCATCTTGTGTCAGGAACATGAAAGACAAACTTCTGTCCAGAAACATCTTTTCACAAATTTTGGTATATGTACAATGCACCTTGCTAATTTTGTAGTAAAGCATGATTATTTTCCAAGTATTTTACAATCTGAAATGGTGATCAGATTTTTCTCTTGTTCAAGAATACTGTCTAAGCTGAGGCAAATATTGACATCATTTTTTGTATGTGTGTATATGATTTTTACCTTAAATCTGTGAAAGAACCATAAACTTGTTTGTGTGTGTTCACTTATTTTTTCCATAGAGATAATTTTGTTAACATCCTAATATAGAGAAAGCACTATCCCCAGAGAAAGCAGTGAATCTTTAGACTATTTCTGAGAAAGGAGAGAACTATTGAGCTTCTAAGGTACACCAGTAATAGGAATCCATTAGGATATCATGTACTTGTTTGGGAAGAATTAATTCTGGACAAAATTTCTAATGACCAAAACCACTCAGTCACAAGCTCATCTGGGAGATAAATTACTCCCAAGCCCATTTGCCCTCTCTTAGCATTTATCTAATTGTGACTTGAAATCACATTCTCATTTTTGTTATTTTGTACCTGCATTTCAACAAATTGGTCTCTTCCACATTGACCGCAAATTCAAACCCATATATTCTTCAATGGAAAGTATTAATAAGTGTGAGTTATAAGTAATTGTGCAGATTTTTAATTCTCTGTCTCTAGATTCACCTTTTTTAAAAGTAAAATAATCACCTTATATTATACCATTACCACCCCCATCTAATATTGCTTCTAATGCAGGTGGTTCTCTAATTCCCTTATCAGAAATGTCTATTTTCTAAATAATATCAAAAAATGACAATTTCTTAAGCCCAGAAAAATGAAACAGTTGTTTGCTGTAAACTATGTTTCTTTCTTTTTTTTTTTTTTTGGTTCATTGTCTAGGAAAAAATTTACATGCAGATAATGGCAAAGAAAATATAGCTATGATCCATATTCCTACTACTCCAAACTTCACCTCATTAAAAAATCTTGCTGTGGAAAGCAGGCACACATGATATACTTAGGCTAGGTTCTCTTCATCCTTTTCCAGTTTTCTCTTGCCAATAGAAAATGCTATGAAATGTTCCACAAATATTTTCAAACCCTCAATTTCTAGACTAGGTGAGTATTCATAAGCTATAAGTGAAGTTAATTTATGTTGTCCTAGTTTTTCCTATGAATAATAGTGTTTTATTGGAACTACTCTACATTTTCATAGCATCAACTTACAGTTTTACGTAGACCCATATGCCTGAAAATTCTGGTTCATCCAGTAAATACTTACATGATGTTCTTTTGTTTGCATACTTTAAGTAATGCATATTTTAAATAGCTTTCTGGATTCTAGTATTAAAAAGTTTTTGAAATAACCACAATTTTGTTTGTCTCCTTTAAACACTTGAAAGAGGTTTGGAGCTTTATGGTGAGTGAATTTCCAGTTTTACCTCCACACATTTCAGTGCATTAATATTCTATAGTTTATGGGCATCTTTATACAATATACAATATACTCTTATCTGCTTCATTTATTTTGAAAGACTAAAAAAATACATTAGAGCAGCATTCAATCAATTTACAATACAAAATCAAATCTTTGACTTAGCACTAATTTCTTCTGCTGTAGACTGCCAAAAGAAGGTGTTATCTTAAACAGAAACAATGACATAAACATTTTTTAGAACACTTCACTATTTTGTCACGATTTTCCTTTTCCTTCATTCTTCTCTCCCTCCCTCCTTCTCTCCCTCCCTCCCTCCCTCCCATTCTCCCTCCCTCCCTCCCTCTCTCCCTCCCTCCCTCCTTCCCTCCTTCCCTCCCTCCCACCCTTCCTTTTTGTTTGTTTATTAGAGAAAGGGTTTTATGTATTCCACATTGGCCTCAAGCTCATCATGTTGTCCAGGATGCCTGGAAGCTCCAGAGCTGCACAAAGACATGAATTACAAAGGTGAGCGAGCTAACACCTATCTTTGTGACACCAATTTAACGAATTAATTAAGCAAACATTTCTCAGGAATAATTTATAAATAAAATTGAGACTCAGATAATGAAGTGTTTAATTTTTATGTAATTTACAAATTTTATTTTTATACTGGAAGTACCTATATATATATATACATATATATATATACATACATATATATATATATGTGTGTGTGTGTGTGTATATATATATATATATATTCAACTCCCTAAGGCTTTTACCTAGTGCCAGAAACAGTATCATCAAAATGAGTTTCTCTCAAAACTGTTTTCACTCCTGTTATCAATGAAAGAAGAAATTCATTGTAAGACCAGCCAATTTAAGACCAAAAAAAAAAAAAAAATGCAGCTACTGTAAATCTAAATCTAATATTTCATTTGAAAAGAAAAAATCTCTATGATTCAAACTCCAAATGTCTTATTCTTAGAGGACGGTCCTGTCTTTTGTATCTTTAAATTCTTAGACACCTACAAAGAAAATTGCTGTATTTCCCTACTTTTTTTGTATGGAAATTTGTTTCATTCCTATATCCTATTTATTCACTTAACTGGAGAGATTATTTTTAAAACACCTAAACAATTTTTAATATTCCATGCAAATTCTAGATCATTCCTGGAAACATAGTACCAGCTCATCATGCAATAGTGAGAGGAATATGAGAGCTGTATGGAGTGTAATACATTCACAACACTGAGGTGCTGCTTAGAACAGAGGCAAATAGACTTTTCAAAGTTTAGACATCTAAGTAAAGCTACCTAAGTCTCAAAATAATTGCTAAACTTCCATTTTCTGTATTTCACATACCAGTTTTTGATGTTGAAAATCACATTTATAAAATTACTTATATTGTGATGACTGTGAGTCTAAAGACTTTTGTAATCCTACCAAATGTGCTGAGTTTCATTATAGAGACTTCTTCACTTGTGCTGTGACATATGTAAGCTTACATATACAGTCACATACACACATACGCACATACACAAAGAAATGTAATGAAAACATATTTATATCTGTAATTACAGAACAGATCTATGTTTTCAATTTACAAACCAGAATGAAGTTTCCAAAAAGGCTTTCATTTAGGAATCATGAATCTGGTATCAATAATATATCCAAACTATATGTATATGTTCCATGCTGGTGAACACAGAGTAGTTTTGTAGGTGGTTATGTGAAAAGTATTTGCAAATGATAACGATAAGATATGTAATGTGCATACAATTATTGTTGGTTAAAAGAGAGAGATCTGTGTGATTATATTAGAAGGAATTGAAGAATGGAAGCCTCCAGTGAAGGTATAAGCAGGTGCATAAGTATGCATACATGTCTAGGGCATGTATGCAAGTGAGAGGGTTTATATGAATGGACAGAAATGAGCAGAGAGGCACAGAACTGTAAACACAAAAGCAGGTGGCAGCATTTGTTGTTCAGGAATTCCCAGTAACACGTGTACTGGAGAGTGATCATGCATACATGATTTAAGAAAACAGTGTGGTTTTACTAAATTGGAGGCTGCAGAGTAGTTATATGAGCGTCTGAGGCAGATGCTCTATATAATCTAAACCAGTGGTTCAAAATCTTTCAATTCTCAAATTGCCACCATAACTTTAAACTACATCCAATTTTCAGCCTTGTGTTTGTGTACACTGGTGTCTAGAAAGTTTTGATATTCTCAAATAAATTCGCCTTAAATTTCTCTGTATTTCAGATTTTCTTAAGAGAACAAAATGACTTTATATATGTTAAGAATTGTTCATGACACAAACTAAACTTTCTAGAAATAAATAGAATATGAACAAAATTAGAAGCAAGAGAAAAAAGAGAACTGCAACAATATTTCATTATCAGCCCAACCTCATATTCACTGAGATTTATATTTTTTATCTATAATTATTATAATTTCATTGAACACATTCTTAAATATGTAATATTCTATCATTAAGTGTGTTTTACCACTAATATGATAAAAAAAATTATATCACATGAGGGAGTGTTCAGAAGTTTTGATGAGTCAAATTTTTTTTTTGTTTTTGTTTTTGTTTTTTTTTCAAGACAGGGTTTCTCTGTGGAGCTTTGCCCAAGTGCTGGAATTAAAGACGTGCGCCACCAATGCCTGACTTTTTTTTTTTTATGAGCCAAATTTTAGTATAGCACAAATCTTAAACTGTCTTATAAATAAAAAACTCAGAAGCCAAATATGGGGGTGATAGCTGAGAGATAAGAGAGACAGAACAAGCCACATCCAACCTTAACCTCGCCAACTTCTCTCATCCAATCTCGTTTCCACAAACATTCAACCTGAAAGCTTCTGAGTCCTCACCCAAATGGATCTCAGCTGAACTGCTGCTAAAATTTAAAAGCCTAAAAGCTTAAAAAGCCTCTAGTTCCTGGTTTTCAATCCTTATGTACCTTTCTGTTTCCTGCCATCACTTCCTGGGATTAAAGGTGTGTGTCACCATGCCTGTCTGTTTCCAGTGTGGCCTTGAACTCACAGAGATCCTGATGGATCTCTGCCTCCAGAATGCTAGGAATAAATGTGTGTGCTACTACTGCCCAACCTCTATGTTTAACATAGTGGCTTTTCTGTTCTCTGACCCCCAGATAAGTTTATTGGTTGCACAATATATCAAACACATTTCAGTTTGAGGAAACAGGATCAGCTGAGAAGTTGGCGAGGTGAGGTTGGATGTGGCTAGTTCTGTCTCTCTGGTCTCTCAGCTATCATCCCAATATTTGGCTCCTGAGGTTTTTGTTGTTGTTGTTTGTTTGTTTGTTTTTGGTTTTTCGAGGACAGGGTTTCTCTGTGTAGCTTTGCGCCTGTCCTGGAACTCACTCTGTAGACCAGGCTGGCCTCGAACTCACAGAGACCCACCTGCCTCTGCCTCCTGAGTGCTGGGATTAAAGGCATGCACCACCACCGCCTGGCCTGAGTTTTTTTTATTGATAATACCTGTTAAGATTCGTGTTACATCTGGCACCCAATGTTCATGGTACAAATTCTCAAAAAAGCTGCTTGCCTATGGCCTTGTGGGCCCCAGCTCAGGCCCAGCTGCACCTGTTAGAATTTGCTGAAGGACCAGGCGGTGGTGGCGCACGCCTTTAATCCCAGCACTCGGGAGGCAGAGGCAGGCGGATCTTTGTGAGTTCGAGGCCAGCCTGGTCTACAGAGCGAGATCCAGGAACGGCGCAAAGCTACACAGAGAAACCCTGTCTCGAAAAACAAAAACAAAACAAAACAACAACAACAAAAAAAAAAAACAAGAAAAAAAAAAGAATTTGCTGAAGGAGGCAGAAGCAGGAAGATCTGGAGTTGGAGGCTAGCTTGGGAGACTTGCTGAGGAGAAGCTCTGGATGGGCCAGGCTGCAAATGGTGGCGGTGGGCCATGGAGCTGGTGGCTGCTGCTCTGCATTGCTGGCTACTTCTCATAATGTTGGTGGCAGCAGCGATGCTGCTGCTGGGGATGAATGGTTTACCGCTGCTTATTCAGAGAACAATTGGCAGGGACATTGTGTTACAAGAAAGTATCAGCAAAGGTCAGTTTGGAGAAGTTTGGCAAGTCAAGTGGATGGGAGAAGTTGATGTGAAGATACTCTCTTCTAGAGAAGAACGTTCCTGGTTCCCAGAGGTAGTTTTACCAGACTGTGATGTTATGCAGTGAAAACATCCTAGGATTTATAGCAGCAGACAACAAAGACAATGGTACATGGACTCAGCTGTGGCTGGTGTCCTATTACCATGAGCATGGATCCCTTTTTGATATCACTCTGTCCACTGCAATCTGTTTTGCCCATCTTCACATGGAGATTGTTGGTACACAACTAAAGCCCGCTATTGCTCACAGAGGTTTAAAATTAAAGAATAACTTGGTGAAGAAGAATGGACTCTGTTATATTGCAAACTTGAGACTGCCTGTGAGACACCATTCTGCCGCAGACACACTTATTGCTCCAAACCACAGAGAAAGCACACACACACACACACACACACACACACACACACACAAAAAAAAAAAAAAAAAAAAAAAAAAATTCTGTGAGGAACTGTGACCACAGCTAACAGTGACTTTGAAATCTCTAAAAACAATGATAATTCTTTATGAACTAGGAATAAAGCCATTAAGCTGATTAACATCACAGAAAGATCTGCTTCAGACTACAAACTACTCAGGGCAATTTTGAGATGGCTAGCTAAGATGATCCAGATTCACAGACCACTTAAGCAAGGATTTGAGAAAATGTCTGCATTTTCCCATTATGCAGAGACTGGACAACAAATGATAGAGTTACCTCTCCAAGGACTTGAAAGTTAACCCAAAATTTTTATTTTCAGGATCCCCTAAAGATGCCTTCACCCCCAGACAGAATGAAATAATTAAAGAAACAATGCCCACATTCCCAAGAGGTGTGGTGGGTGGTTTTTGGTCCTTTCAATGGGTGATGGATAATTGTCATTGTTTAGGATGGTTTATTATAAATTGTTATTGTTAATGGTCAGGAAAGAAGCTAACCAAAGGAGATTTAAGATTCTTGATTGAGAAAAATAGAGGATATAGATACGAGGTAAATTATTGAATCTGAATCGACTCTAAAAAGAAAAAGGGGAAGATATAAAAGTGATAAAAGGTAGATTATTGAATCTACTATGAAAAGAAAAAAGAGAGAATATGGATATGATAAGATAAAAAGGTAGATTATTGAATCTGCTTTTAAAAAGGAACTACTTGTTTTAAATATATTACATTGGATTGGATTTTTCTATATTGTATACAAATTTTCTACTGGACTCACGAAAATAGGATAAATAATGAAATTTCTTTGTCTGAATTGCTCAAATGTTAATGGACTGGATATTGCTAATGTATATAATGGAGATTTTTGTCTGAATCTGTCAAATTTTAATGGACTAGACATTGTTAATGTAATTCTTGACTGTATATATTGTATATACTTATTGTATATACTTTTTCTTATATTAGTTATAACTTTTATTTTAAACAAAAAGGGGAACTGTGGTTGATATATTGTGTACCCCAATAAACTTATCTGGTGGTCAGAGAACAGAACAGCCATTATGTTAAACATAGAGGTTGGGCAGTAGTAGCACACACATTTGTAGCTAGAGTTTTCCTGCCTGGCCCACAGTCAGGACAAATCTCTATCACCCGCCAGTCCCACAGCCTCTCAGACCCAACCAAGTAAACACAGAGACTTATATTGGTTACAAACTGTATGGCTGTGGCAGGCTTCTTGCTAACTGTTCTTACAGCTTAAATTAATCCATTTCCATTAATCTATACCTTGCCACATGGCTCGTGGCTTACCGGCATCTTTACATGCTGTTTCTCATCATGGCGGCTGGCAGTGTCTCTCACTCAGCCTTCCACTTCCCAGCTCTATTCTCCTCCTTGTCCCGCCTATACTTCCTGCCTGGCCACGGGCCAATCAGTGATTTATTTATTGACCAATCAGCAACACATTTGACATACAGACCATCCCACAGCACACATTTATTCCTAGCATTCTGGAGGCAGAGATCCATCAGGATCTCTGTGAGTTCAAGGCCACACTGGAAACAGACAGGCATGGTGACACATACCTTTAATCCCAGAAAGTGATGGCAGGAAACAGAAAGGTATATAAGGCATGAGGACCAGGAACTAGAGGCTTTTTAAGCTTTTAGGCTTTTAAATTTAGCAGCAGTTCAGCTGAGATCCATTTGGGTGAGGACTCAGAAGCTTTCAGGCTGAAGGTTCATGAAAACGGGATTGGATGAGAAGTTGGTGAGGTTAAGGTTAGATGTGGCTTGTTCTGTCTCTCTTATCTCTCAGCTATCAACCCCATATTTGGCTTCTGAGTTTTTTTTATTGATAAGACTGTTTAAAATTTCTGTTACATTCTATTTCTGGAACATATTGACTGTTATTACTGATTTATTTTATATTTGTACTTATTCACATGTACAATGTGATGCGTCAGTTGATAGGCATACTGTATAATGAAATGATAACAACAATTTATAATACCATCACAAAGAATATTTATCAATTCTTTATGGTAAGATTATTATAAATATTTTATTCCAGCTATTTTTAAGTGTCTAATATCAAACAAAATGTATGATATCAAGGATGTGTAGAACAGAAGTGGAACACTGCTATCCTGAATATCAGTTAGTGGACAAGAGCATGAAGCTCTTTTTATTCCTCCTCTGCTCTTAGAAAAGAATTTTACTCTTCAACTTTACAGAAATCAAGGTAATTATAAGAAACATTTTTCTGTTTTTATTTTAATCTCTCTTTCTTCATTTCTCCCAAATCCAACATCTTGGATTTATACCATTATTGTTATGGCTTTTGTTGTGATATGATTACCTATATATTTGTTTTAATACTTAGTTGACTTAGTGTTAAGCATAATTATAATTTTTATAGTTAAACCTTGGGATATTGATGAGAAAGTTAGAATTCTTAAATGTGTGTGTATGTGTGTGTGTGTGTATGTAGGTATGTATGTGTAGGCTTTTTTATTATAGATGGTGAAAAATGGGAGAATCAAAGAATGTCCTGAAACAAATTCTGTCCAATAGGCAATGGGATAGTGAGATTGATGGGGAACAGGTGATACTGGTAACTATAATGCTATAATGTTGGGGGAAGACATTAAAGTTTAAATTGCTACTGGACACAACAGTCAGTTCTTGTTGTACTTTTCTTAGGCATAATACAGTTCACTGCACAAAAAAATTGATTTTAATCTCTCCTTTCTGTTAAGTTTGAAGGCAAGTGAAAGTTTGTAATTCTCGCCCATTAATATTTGAACTTTTTCTTTCTTCTTTCAAACTGTTAAAACTGTCCTTTTACTTGCTCATAGCATTGTAGGAATCCAGTTGAAAATTTTGATTCCAGGTAGATATGACTTTTGCTTTCTACATATTAGCATTAACAGGTAAATCGAGACTCACATCAAAACAGTGCTACAGCTTTTATCTATGGGAAGAGTTTCCAAACTCATTCTCAGCTAAAGGTGTTCCAGTGGCTCACCAGGCCAAAACCTTCAATTTTCCAGATCTGAAATTCTTACATGTGGCATCTCAGAGATTTTGATCATTTATTTACTGTGGATGAAAGGTAAGTGAGTAAAATATGAAATCTTTTGGGAGAGAGTTGTGTATACTCTGTCACTTTGAAATTTGAGCTTTCTAAAATTTAAGTTGTTAGTTATAGAGTTTTAAAAGTAACTTTTAGGAAAATTGCTATCCTCTCTATACGGGGATTAGACACATGGTGAATGATTACTTGTGAATGACTATAAATTAAATAAACAAAAGAATGTTATAATGTTACAGAATTTCTTAACCAGACAGAATTAAAAATTAAAAGTAAAATAATAGTTTTTATACAAGAATAAATTTAATAATGTCTAAGCTTGTCCTATTTGTAATTTATTTGTTTCTGTAGTACATAAAAGTTCATTAATCTGAGGCCGGCCCCCAGCTCCCATCTTGCTCCGGACGTCCCTTTTGGAATACTGGTGAGTACCCTTCCTTGCCCCAGACCCCATCCCTGGGCACCAGCCACTCCAGGGAAGACCTGCCCAACTTGGCCCCAGGTTCTGGCCACCGGGCAGGTTCCCTGCTAGCCCCACCGGGAAGGATCCCTTTCTCCAAGACCCCTGGCAGACCCTGCAGTCTCCACGCCCTGCCCCCACACCCATCCGCCTGAGCCCCAAGCCTCTTCCTGAGACTTAGAGGCCGGCCCCCAGCTCCCATCTTGCTCCGGACTTCCCTTTTGGAAAACTGGTGAGTGCCCTTCCTTGCCCCGGACCCCATCCCTGGGCACCAGCCACTCGAGGGAAGACCTGCCCAACTTGGCCCCAGGTTCTGGCCACCGGGCAGGTTCCCTGCTGCCCCACCGGGAAGGATCCCCTTCTCCAAGACCCCTGGCAGACCCTGCAGTCTCCACGCCCTGCCCCCACTCCCATCCGCCTGAGCCCCAAGCCTCTTCCTGAGACTTAGAGGCCGGCCCCCAGCTCCCATCTTGCTCCGGACTTCCCTTTTGGAACACTGGTCTGGCTGAACCAAGTGTGCGGATAAGGCCAGTAACGAAGCACAAGGAGATGGGCAGACGTCAAGGCAGAAACATATACAACAAAATGAATAGCAATACAGCATCACCAGGCCCTAGCCCTCCTCCAACACCTAGACCTGAACATCAGAAATTGGAAGAAGCAGAAGAAAACAGCCTTATGAATGACATCATGAAGAAGCTAGAGGCTTGTGTAGAGGAAAAGACAAAAAAATGTGAAGAACGCTGTAAACAACTAGAGGAAAGGGCAAACAAATTAGAAGAAATCAATAAAGTCCTGGAAGAAAACAATAAAATACTGAGAGAAAATCAAGAAAAATCAATGAAACAAATGAAGGAAACAGTCCAAGACCTGAAAAGGGAAATAGAAAAAATGAAGAAGACACAAACAGAGGGAATGCTGGAAATAGAAAATCTGAGAAAACGATTGGGAACTTCAGATGCAAGTATAATCAACAGAATGCAAGAGATGGAAGAGAGGATCTCTAGCGTTGAAGATACAGTAGAAGAAATACATTCATCAGTCAAAGAAAACACTAAAGCCAACAAAGTCATGAACCAAAATGTCCAAGAAATTTGGGACACCATGAAAAGACCAAACCTAAGAATAATAGGGGTCGAAGAAGGAGAAGAATACCAACTCAAGGGCACAGAAAATATATTCAACAAGATCATAGAAGAAAACTTTCCCAACTTAAAGAAGGAAATGCCTATGAAGATACAAGAAGCTTATAGAACACCAAACAGACTAGACCCCCCAAAAAAGTCCCCTCGCCACATAATAGTTAAACAACTAAACGTACAGAATAAAGAAAGAATATTAAGAGCAGCAAAGGAAAAAGGCCAAGTGACATATAAAGGCAAACCCATCAGAATAACACCCGATTTCTCAATGGAGACTTTGAAAGCCAGAAGAACCTGGACAGATGTAATGCAGACACTAAGAGACCATGGATGTCAGCCTAGACTAATATACCCAGCAAAACTTTCAATCACCATAGATGGAGTGAACAAGACATTCCATGACAAAGCCAGATTTAAACAATACTTATCCACAAACCCAGCCCTACAGAAAGCACTAGAAGGAAAATTCCAATCTAAGGAAGTCAGATACACCCTCGAAAACACAGGCAACAGATAAAGCCACAGCAGTAAACCCCAACGTATAGAAGTACCCACACATCACCATCAAAAAATAACAGGAATGAACAATCACTGGTCATTAATTTCCCTCAATATCAATGGACTTAATTCACCTATAAAAAGACATAGGCTTACAGAATGGATACGAAAGCAGGACCCATCTTTCTGCTGCATACAAGAAACACATCTCAAATTCGAAGATAGACACTACCTAAAAATAAAAGGCTGGGAAAAGACTTTCCAATCAAACGGTCTTAAGAAACAAGCGGGTGTAGCCATCCTGATATCCAGCAAAATAGACTTCAAACTAAAATCAATCAAAAGAGATCAAGAAGGGCATTACATACTCATCACAGGAAAGATCCACCAAGATGAAGTCTCAATTCTGAATATTTATGCCCCAAACACAAGGGCACCCACATATGTAAAAGAAACATTACTAAAGCTTAAATCACATATAAAACCCCACACGTTAATAGTGGGAGACCTCAACACCCCACTTTCACCACTGGACAGATCTCCCAAATTGAAACTTAACAGAGAAATAAAGGACTTAACTGATGTCATGACTCAAATGGACTTAATCGATATCTACAGAACATTCCATCCTAACAAAAAAGAATATACCTTCTTCTCAGCACCCCATGGAACCTTCTCTAAAATTGACCACATACTTGGCCACAAAACAAATCTAAACAGATACAAAACAATTGGAATAACCTCCTGTGTTCTATCAGACCACCATGGTCTAAAGTTGGATTTCAACAACAACAAAAACTACAGAAAACCTGCAATCTCATGGAAACTGAATAATACCCAACTGAATCACCAATGGGTTAAGGAAGAAATAAAGAAAGAAATTAAAGACTTCCTAGAGATCAATGAAAATGAAGACACCACATATCCAAATTTATGGGACACTATGAAAGCAGTACTAAGAGGGAAATTCATAGCACTAAATGCCCACATAAATAAGTTGGAGAAATCTCACACTAGAGACTTAACAGCATACCTGAAAGCTCTAGAACAAGAAGAAGCACAGTCTCCCAGGAAAAATAGACGCCAGGAAATTATCAAAGTGAGAGCTGAAATCAATAAAATAGAAACAAAGAGAACAATACAAAAAATTAATGAAACAAAGAGTTGGTTCTTTGAGAAAATCAACAAGATAGACAAGCCCTTATCCAAACTAACCAAAAGACAGAGAGAGAGCATCCAAATCAACAAAATCAGAAATGAAAAGGGGGACATAACAACAGACATTGAGGAAATCCAGAGAATCATCAGGTCATACTTCAAAAACCTCTATTCGACAAAACTGGAAAACCTAAAAGAAATGGATAACTTTCTGGATAGGTACCACATACCTAAGTTAAATCAAGACCAGATAAACTATTTAAATAGTCCAATAACCCCTAATGAAATAGAAACAGTCATTAAAAGTCTCCCAACCAAAAAAAGCCCAGGACCAGATGGTTTCAGCGCAGAATTCTACCAGATCTTCAAAGAAGAGTTAATACCAATACTCTCTAAATTGTTCCACACAATAGAAACAGAAGGAACATTACCAAACTCCTTCTACGAGGCTACAATTACCCTAATTCCTAAACCAAACAAGGATACAACAAAGAAAGAGAACTACAGACCGATCTCCCTCATGAACATTGATGCAAAAATACTCAATAAAATACTGGCAAACAGACTCCAAGAACACATCAAAACAATTATCCACCATGATCAAGTAGGATTCATTCCAGGGATGCAAGGGTGGTTCAACATACGAAAGTCCGTCAATGTAATACACCATATAAACAAACTCAAAGAAAAAAACCATATGATCATCTCACTGGATGCAGAAAAGGCATTTGACAAAATCCAACACCCCTTCATGATAAAGGTATTGGAGCGATCAGGAATACAGGGAACATACCTAAACATAATAAAGGCAATTTACAGCAAGCCAACAGCCAACATCAAATTAAATGGAGAGAAACTCAAAGCAATTCCACTAAAATCAGGAACGAGGCAAGGCTGTCCACTCTCCCCATACTTATTCAATATAGTACTTGAAGTTCTAGCCAGAGCAATAAGACAACATAAGGAGATTAAGGGGATACAAATTGGAAAGGAAGAAGTCAAGCTTTCCCTATTTGCAGATGACATGATAGTATACTTGAGCGACCCCAGAGATTCCACCAAGGAACTGATACAGCTTATAAACACCTTCAGCAACATAGCAGGATACAAGATCAACTCAAAAAAATCAGTAGTCCTCCTATATACAATGGACAAAGAAGCGGAGAAGGAAATCAGAGATACATTACCCTTTACTATAGCCACAAACGACATAAAATACCTTGGGGTAACACTAACCAAGCAAGTGAAGGACCTATATGACAAGAACTTTAAGTCCCTGAAAAAAGAAATTGAAGAAGATGTCAGAAAATGGAAAGATCTCCCATGCTCATGGATAGGCAGGACTAACATAGTAAAAATGGCAATCTTACCAAAAGCAATCTACAGATTCAATGCAATCCCCATCAAAATACCAACACAATTCTTCACAGACCTGGAAAAAATAATACTCAACTTCATATGGAAAAACAAAAAACCCAGGATAGCCAAAGGAATCCTGTACAATAACACAACTTCTGGAGTCATCACGATCCCTGACTTCAAGCTCTACTATAGAGCTACAGTAATAAAAACAGCTTGGTACTGGCATAAAAACCGACATGTGGACCAATGGAATCGAATTGAAGACCCTGACATTAATCCGCACACCTATGAACATATAATTTTTGACAAAGAAGCCAAAAGTGCACAATGGAAAAAAGAAAGCATCTTCAACAAATGGTGCTGGCAAAACTGGATATCAACATGTAGAAGGCTGCAAATAGATCCATATCTATCACCGTGCACAAAACTTAAGTCCAAGTGGATCAAGGACCTCAACATAAATCCAGCTACTCTGAACCTGCTAGAAGAGAAAGTAGGAAGTAGTCTTGAACGCATTGGCATAGGAGACTACTTCCTAAATAGAACACCAGTAGCACAGACTCTGAGACAAACAATCAATCAATGGGACCTCTTGAAACTGAGAAGCTTATGTAGAGCAAAGGATACGGTCAACAAGGCAAAGCGACAGCCTACAGAATGGGAAAAGATCTTCACCAACCCCACATCTGACAGAGGACTGATATCCAGAATATATAGGGAATTCAAGAAATTAGACATCAAAATGCCCAACAGTCCAATTAAGAAATGGGCTATAGAACTAAACAGAGAATTCTCAACAGAGGAAACTCAAATGGCCGAAAGACATTTAAGGAACTGCTCAACATCCCTAATCATCAGGGAAATGCAAATCAAAACAACTCTGAGATACCACCTTACGCCTGTCAGAATGGCTAAGATCAAAAACACTGAAGACACCTTATGCTGGAGAGGATGTGGAGCTAGGGGAACTCTCCTCCACTGCTGGTGGGAATGCAAGCTTGTACAACCACTTTGGAAATCAATATGGCGCTTTCTTAGAAAATTGGGAATCAATCTCCCCCAAGATCCAGCTATACCACTCTTGGGCATATACCCAAGAAATGCTCAACCACACCATAAGAGCACTTGTTCAGTTATGTTCATATCAGCATTGTTTGTAATAGCCAGAACATGGAAACAACCCAGATGCCCTTCAACTGAAGAATGGATAAACAAAATGTGGTACATATACACAATGGAATACTACTCAGCAGAGAAAAACAATGGCATCATGAGGTTTGCAGACAAATGGATGGATCTAGAAAAAATCATCCTGAGTGAGGTAACCCAGACTCAGAAAGACAAACATGGTATGTACTCACTCATAGCAGGATACTAGACATGAAACAAGGATGACTTGTCTGCTACTCACATCACCAGGGAGGCTACCTGGAAAACAGGACCCCAAGAAAGACACAGGGATCACCCAATGACAGAGAAATGGAATGAGATCTACATGAACAGCCTGGACATGAGTGGGGGTAATGAAAGGCGAGGGTTGAGGGAAAGAGAGCTTGGGGGAGCGGGAGATCCCAGCTGGATCAACAACAGAGAGGGAGAACAAGGAATAGGAGACCATGGTAAATAAAGACCACATGAGAATAGGAAGAAGCAAAGTGCTAGAGAGGCCCACAGAAATCCACAAAGATACCCACACAACAGACTGCTGGCAGAGGTCGAGAGACAGCCTGAACTGACCTACTCTGGTGATGGGATGGCCAAACACCCTAATTGTTGTGCTAGAAACCTCATCCAACTACTGAGGGATCTGGATGCAGAGATCCATGACTAGGCCCCGGGTGGATCTCTGGGAGTCCAATTAGCGAGAATGAGGAGGGTTTATATGAGCGAGAATTGTTGAGACCAAGGTTGGATAAAGCACAGGGACAAATAGCCAAATGAATGGAAACACATGAACTATGAACCAATGGCTGAGGGGTCCCCACTGGATCAGGCCCTCTGAATGGATGAGACAGTTGATTGGCTTGATCTGTTTGGGAGGCACCCAGGCAGTGGGACCAGATCTTGTGCTCATTGCATGAGTTGGCTGTTTGAAACCTGGGGCCTATGCAGGATTGTTTGGCTCGGCCTGGGAGGAGGGGACTAGACCTACCTGGACTGAGTCTACCAGGTTGACCTCAGTCTGTGGGGAAGGCTTTGCCCTGGAGGAGATGGGAATGGGGGGGGGGGGGTTGGGGGGAAGGTGAGGGGGACGGGAGGGGGGAGAACAAGGGAATCCGTGGCTGATATGTAGAACTGAATTGTATTGCAAAATAAATTAATAAAAAAAAAAAACAAAAACAAAAACAAAAAAAAATAATAAAAAAAAAAAGTTCATTAATCTATTTCAAAGCCATTTATTACTTTAGCACAATAAATGTTTAATGAATTTAACATTATCATAGCTCTCTCTCTCTCTCTCTCTCTATATATATATATATATATATATATATATATATATATATCAAGCATGGATGCATATATACATATATAGTATATATGGTGGTATATAGAGTATAGTATATATAGTTGTATATATAGTATATATGTATGATGTTGTAAGTGGACTTTTCTGTTCCACCAGCCAGCTTGCAAATAATCATGGAGACTTCTTATTAAGTATAAAAGATTGGCTGATAATTTAAGCTTGTTTCTAACTAGGTCTTATAACTTAACTTAAATTAACCCATTTCTATTAATTTACTTCCTGCCTTGTGACTTTATTACCTCTGTCCTATTCTGTGTGTCCAACTTGTTCTTTGTCTGGCTGGCTTCTCCCTACTCTCCTGGAAACTCTATCCTTTTCCATGCCTGTGTATCTCTTCCAGTCCTTAAATCCCACCTAATTTTTTCCTGCCTATCTATGGCCATTTACTTGTTTATTAAACCAATGAAAGCAACACATATTAATAGTGTACAAAAATATTATTCCACATTTCCCCTTTTGTGTAAAAAGGAAGATTTTAACTTTAACATAGGAAAAAAATATACAACAAAAAAAAGTTATCAAATAAGAATTACAGTTACAATATCTAGTCCATTTGTATTTGGCAAATTAAGGGAAAATACTCTATTACCTATCTTACTTTTGTCAGTATAAAGTTTCATATCTAATTTTCCTGTTATCATAATTAAGGAACAATGTAAGTCTGATTATTTGGTCTTTAACTCCATCAAAGGCTCCAGAAAGATGTAATAGTACCTAATGGCAAAGATATTGGATGCCTAGACAGTAAACCAAAGTTCCTTTGCAATGTCGGTGCATACATCTTTTGTCTATACGCCTAGTATATCTAACAGACATTTCTGAGAAGCATGGAACTTTGAAGGACTGACCTAGCTTGTTTTGACAAAGTTTGGCAGTCCCTTTTTTTTTTGTATTCTGTTGTCTAATTTGGACAATGTGCTGTCAGCCTTTGAAGCAAGGACAGTTTCTTGACTAAATGGCTAGCTTTTGCTCCAAAGAAATTAAAATCTATAGGGAGGTTCTTTAACGTGCATCTTCTTCTCTGAAGTAGATTGGTGCTCTCAGGAACACACATATCTCACTGTCATGAAAAGCCTCAGATTATTAAACATCGTAAATGCCATATTCTGTAGGTCTTTGAAGTGTTTGAAGACCATCTATCTATCTAAATATATCTGTTTAACCTTGAAATATACCTAATATGACTACAAGTTTGATTATTATAGATGACTATTAACATACATTTCTTAATTATATGTTACAGTTTTAAATGAGCTGCATATGTACAATACCCCAAACAAGAGTAGAAACATACACAAAGTATAACCAAAATAACTTTAATTTTTATCAATAAACCAAAATCCATAGCAATGTAAAATATTTTGTGATTAATAGTTGTTTTATGGATTAAAATAGATTCAATAATTTACATTTTTCATTTCTACATCCTCCCTTTTTCTTCAAAAAATTCCTTTAATCTAATTCTTTTGTTTAGTTTTTTTTTTTTAACCGTGACCAAAAACAACTTGTAACTAACCCTCACTACCCCCTAAATTGTAGACAAACATCTATAATGCATCTTTTCAGAATGTGGGCATTGTTCTCTCTATATTGCTTCTTCCAGCTTGGTGGCACTGGCATCTTTGGGGAAACTTTCAGAAAATCAGGATAATGTCTAAGTTTTGGCTGGAGTAGTCTTTGAGGCTCAATCATCTCAGCCAGCAGGCTTGAATCTATTCTGGATGCAGAACGCTGAGGGAATTGCAACAAAGGTGCTTTGAAATGCTAGATCACCTAGGCCACCCATTTTTATTGGTGTCTGGCCCTCTTGCTCTGAAAATACATAAACTTTTAAAGGTAACATACATATCTGTTTTAATACAAGTATAGACTGTGTATTGTACACAATGAGCCAAAGACGATTTTTTACTTTTATGTTTGTTTGTAAAATATACATTATGTGTCTTGTAGTTTTTCTTATTTATTTCTTCATGTCTGTAGTCAGATATTTCATTGTACTGGATGAAAACTGATCATCTTTAACCTTGAATTAATACACAGCCTTTCATCTCCAAAGCAACACATTATTTTGATTGCCATTTTGAAGTCAAGACATTTTTAAAATATGTAAGTAGGTTTATTCCAGCAGCCTTTATAATCCAATATCTTATAGGAGCTAGCATTTATTCATCAACGATCAAAAAATTCAAAATCAACACAATAACATACAGGATCCAGATTCCCCATGTATTTTCCATCTTTAAGTGACTTTTTTTTCTTTTATATTACTTGACTCCTTTTTAAAAGACTTTATTATTTGTAAACTATTTTTTCTATTACTCTTTATACCATTTCTCCTTTCCTTCTCAAATCTATGTACATTTTTAAACACACTGTAACTTGTTTAGAGGTTTCTTTCATCTATATCTGTCTTTATTGAGCATCTGTAGTGTATTTTGATCTCATGAGATGAATCTTAAACTATTATGTCAAGCATCAGCATGACTCACCTTATTGCATGGCCCTAGTACATGGCAGCTGGTAGCTTACTCCATTCTGTAGGTAGCATCTAGGAGAAGTGTCTCTGTACTGAGTCTGGCATGGCATTGTGAGACTAGAAAGTCACATTTGGGTTTATTTTTGTGTGTTTGGAACCTTTTTTCAAGCTTTCTCAAGTTTTAGGTGGATATTCGTGGCTGGACTTTGAGTGCCATTTGTAGGAAGAATTTTTTGTTGGTACTGCCAACTCTGCCATAAATGCACAGAGATTTCTCATTAATTATAAATAATTGGCTGATAGCTTAGGCTTGCTGCTAGTTAACTCTTACAACTTAAATTAGGTATGTTTCTTATCTGTACTATACCAAGTGGTGGTACCTTTTTCCAGCAGGGCATTTTCACCTCCTGTTTCCTCTGCATTTGATTGGTGACTCTGCTCGCCTTTTCCCTAGCATTTTCTCAGTTTGGCTCTGCCACACAACCTCTTCCTAACAAGCTATTAACCAAACAGCTCTGTATTAACAATGAGAGCAACACATCTTCACAGTGTATAAAAGGATTATTCCACAGCATTTACCCCTTTTTGTCTAGTTAAAAAGGAAGGTTTTAATTTTAACATAGTAAAATTATATACAACAAAAAACAGTTACCAGGTAGAAATTATAGCTACAATATCCAGTGCTTTAGTTTTTGGCAAATTTGGAGAAAATTTTCTAAATGTGTTATTTATTTTCTTGATGTTTAGTTTCTTGAATTCTTCATATATTCTAGATACAAACCATCTGTCAGATGAATACTTGGTAAAGTTTTTTTTTTCTCATTCTATAGGCTGCTTCTTTACTTGAATGGTGGTTTCCTTCATTTTACAGAATCTTTTCAGTTTTATGTGGTTCAATGTGCCAATTGTCTTAATATCTATGCTATCAGAAAGCTGTTTCCTATCTATTTAAGTTCACAAACATAAAACACAAATGGCTGAGAAATATCTAATAAAATGTATAGCATCTCTAAGCCTTCAAGGAAACAAAAATCAAAACTAATTTGGGAGTTCATCTTACCCTATTCAAAATGGCCATGATAACAACAACAACAAAGAAAAGAATGACAACTGTTGCTGGCAAGGATGTGGGAAAAGAGGAACACGCACTTACTGCTGGTGACAGTATAAATTGCATTCAGTTCTAAAACTAAAAAATGACTAAGGTTGAATATTTTCTTCTGTGGAATTCATATTTTCTTAGGAATTAGAATTAGAATTACAAAGAAACTTTCCCTACATAGGTATCTAGTGGTAATTTTGATTTTGTTTGTTTATGGAATACTGATAGACTTAGAGATCTTGAAAAAAAATCTTTTGATAAAGTATTCCTTCTGGAAAATATTCCAATAAAGAAGAATCTAATGAATTAGTTTTAAGCTTAAGTTTTTAAAAGTAAAAAAATGAGTCAAGCATTTTGCTAATTTCATGAGAAATGATTAGATAATCAGAGTTCATGTTATAAATAGACTAAATTGTTGCTAGAGTTTTCCTGCCTGGCCCACAGTCAGGACAAATCTCTCTCACCCGCCAGTCCCAAGCCGCTCAAACCTGATCAAGTAAACACAGACACTTATATTGGTTACAAACTGTATGGCCGTGGCAGGCTTCTTGCTAACTGTTCTTACAGCTTAAATTAATCCATTTCCATTAATCTATACCTTGCCACATGGCTCGTGGCTTACCGGCATCTTCACATGCGGCTTGTCATCATGGCGGCTGGCAGTGTCTCTCCCTCAGCTTTCCACTTCCCAGCTCTATTCTCCTCCTTGTCCCGCCTATACTTCCTGCCTGACCACGGGCCAATCAGTGATTTATTTATTGACCAATCAGCAACACATTTGACATACAGACCATCCCACAGCACCTCCCCTTTTCTTTTCTTAAAAAGGAAGGTTTTAACCTTTACACATCTCTAAAGTCAGCTTGGTATATTTGGGAATTTGGGCGTAGCTTCTCTTACTACTTCCTGCTGGAGGGGGGCGCTGTATCCTCTGGGGAAACAAAAAAAATTTTAGGATCATGGAGTAGTCCGTGAGGCTGTATCATTTGAGCCAGTTGCCTTGAAACGGTTCTGGATGTTGGATCATCTGGGCCATGGTGTCATTGGAGACCTTTCAGGTGGTCTTGGCTGGTCAAACCTGATGTGTCTTACTCTGGAACAAATCCATAGCCTCTTGCTTTCTGTGGAAACAAAAGAGACTCTTTTCCAAAGCAACATATCCTTACATCCAAATTTTGAAGTCAAAGTATCTTTAAAATATACGTACTGGTTTAACTCAGCTTCCTTTACAATCAAACATCTCTCTGTAGTTAAGAATCCCAAAGACAACACAATCCAGACTCTCTGTGTAATAGTCATCTCTACGTGGCTTATTTTTTATATTAATTTTACTGTCTCTTTAAAGACTTTATTTTTTAAAACCATGTATTTGTTTTTATACTGTATATACCACCTTTTTTTGTCTCTTTCAAGCCTACGTATATTTTACACACATTTTAAACTATTACATCTGAATCTGTCTTATTGTGAATCTGTTGCTTTAAGCTGCAGCATCTGTGGCTGCTGGCTCCGCCCACCTCAGTTTCCCAACATGGCGGCAGTATGCTTACCACCAGCTCTGGGAGCTATCGTGGGTCTATGCTTTTATCCAAGCAGCATGTAGCCCAGAAACCTCTTTTTTTTTGTTTTGTACTAGCAAAGGCTAAATCCACAATGCAGCTTAATGTGCCATTTGCAGAGACTTCATTCCCGCCATACTGCAGGTCGAGCGCGCACGCCAGCAATCCGCCAGTAGCTCAAACCGGCAGCTGCCGCTCATTTGAGAGAGACAATTAGGAACTGTTTTTAGCTCCGTTTTAGAATCTTTTTTCTCAGGTTTTAGGTGGAAACTCTTGCCACCACGTTGGACGCCATTTGTAGCTGGAGTTTTCCTGCCTGGCCCACAGTCAGGGCAAATCTCTCTCACCCGCCAGTCCCAAGCCACTCAAACCCGATCAAGTAAACACAGAGACTTATATTGGTTACAAACTGTATGGCCGTGGCAGGCTTCTTGCTAACTGTTCTTACAGCTTAAATTAATCCATTTCTATTAATCTATACCTTGCCACGTGGCTTGTGGCTTACCGGTACTTTACATCTTCCTTGTCCTGATGGCGGCTGGCAGTGTCTCCCTCACCTAGCTTCCTGTTCTCTCAATTTTCCTCTCTGTTAGTCCCACCTATACTTCCTGCCTGGCCACTGCCAATCAGTGATTTATTCATTGACCAATCAGCAACACATTTGACATACAGACCATCCCACAGCACTAAATCTCTTCTTTTTCTTGCCTTTTTTTTTCTTTTTGTTTTGAAACATGGTCTCAATATGCAGCACTGATTGACCCAGAATTCTCTATGTCAACTATGCAGGCTGTCTCCAAACTCACAGAGCTCCACCTGCTCTGCCTGTAGTGTTGGACCAAAGGTTTGTGAAACCATGCCCTGAAGATGTATGTATTTATCATAATGTAGACATATTGCCTCTCATTTATGATTTCACTTCACACTATCTGTCTGGTTAGCACATGGTGATTTACTTCCAAAGTAATTGTGTGAAAGAGAGAAGTAATAATCATCACTAGAAAACAAGAGAACAAAACTTTACCAAGGTAATCAGTCAGCATCCACAGTGCAAATGCTATTGAAAAAGTATTTCCTTAACAGTATATATTGATAATGGCTATGCATTTCTATGATTGTCAGCTCCAAAGCCCGCTGCTCTTGTTTTCAGATGAAAGTGATCAGATATATTCAAGTAGAGGAGCATATTAATACTCACAAACTATTTGCAATATATATGATGAAAGATTAGTCTTTGGTATGTGGAACTGTCATAATATCTGCTCTAGTTTTTTTTGGTAAATACAATATATCTCTGAAACATAAACTCAACTAAATTGTGGGAAAACTGCTATATTTAAACTACATGTGAATGAATATGAAGTTAAAAATCAAATTCAATTTATTAAACATGGAGCAATATAACCCAGTTACATTAATATTATAGAAGCTTCGTTATCCAAAATTATTTTTAAAAAGATCATGCTGATAACAATCTTGTTGCAAAGGCCCATGTGATAACTGTTGAATTAGAAATGCAAGACATTTATTCAAAGGACTCTGAAGGAGATGCTGACAAAACTGAAGGAATACCTGTTAGGTTAGAAGTGGTAAATATTTATCAAAAAGACAATGATAGGATTAGTGGAAAGATAGAGAGACCTGTATCGAAAATGGAAAGTACTTACCAAAAGGATGCTAAAGATGTCCTTAGAAATGCTGAAACAGTACTATTTCTTGTAGACATGAAAGAAACACACCACAAGACAGTGCAAATAAAATGTTACCACACAATCTTATTTAACCATTTTTAAAATCTGTTAAAATTTAAATGAAGAAAATGTCTAGACATAAAATACAAGAGTTCTGGCAGTTAAAAAAATAATAGGGCAAACAAAATAATTTCAAGTACAATATTTTAATAATTTAACAATGGAACAAACCGCCACAAAGAATTGACAGTACAGACTTTTGAACTGATAGATCATATGAGTAAAACAATACTTTATGGGTTTTTATGACCACATATCTATACTACAGATAAATATACTATCAATTCCATTACTAGTCACAAAATTTTTCCATTTATACACACTCTGTTTTCAGAGTTATCTCTATAGCATAATAATACAAAGTTAAAATTTGTAACAGAATAATAAAATGCTTTTAAAGATAGTGTAAATAGAATAGAACTTGCTTGTACACACGTACAACATACATATACACACACGCGCGCACACACACATGTATATATATATATATATGCATACACACACACACACACTATATATATATATATATATATATATATATATATATATATTCTTTTTTGAAATTGCATTGTATAGTTTTTTTGTACACTTGGGAAGAGAGAACATCAATTGAGAAAATGCTCCTGGCTGATTGACCTGTGTGACTTTTTCTTGATTGATATGTGTAAGCACATCTTGCCGTAGGAGGACAGTGCTACCCCTTGGTATGTGGTCACAAGTTGTGTAAGAAAATAGCCAGAGCAAGACAAAGGGAGCAAGCCAATAAGTAGTGTTCCTCCGTGGTCTCTGCTTCAGTAGTCCCCTCCAAGGAGTTCTTGCCCTCACTTTCCTCAGTGTTAAGAGTGTGACCTGAGAGTTTTAAGCTGAAATAAACCCCTTTCTCCCCACAATGTATGGTATTTTATCATAGTAATAGAAACACTATATCAGAAATCCATACCTATAATTATTCTGTACTATGTAGAGATAGTTGAAAAGTCCAGGGGCTTTCCAAAATTGAATGTTTATTAATTTATAACAAAATTTGTTAAACACACATTTCAAAAGTTCTTTCCATGGTGTAAAGCAAAACATATTATGATGCCATTTATCTGTGAGAGAACTAGATGAATAAAATGTGTGACAGGCTCTCTGATACCTATAAAAATGAATTCAATTTCTCGATATGTTCATAGAATCCTAGTTCTTTAGGGAATACCAAAACCTATTAAATAATCATGGATGGCAAAGGACCTTGAAATGGTAAGCAAATGACAATAAAAAAATGATGTAACTTATGCTGCTTCCTACTCAAAAACATTAAACTTATAGACTTTTTATTTAATATAAATGGCATTTATAGTATGAAGCTGGGAAGATAATTAGATGTTTCATTGAAACAGCATTTACAAGTTTATTTAGTTAAATTAAGTCAATGTTCTTCATGAAATAAAATGAAGACATGCATGCATGTCCCCCACTGTCTGAGAACACCAAAATTTGCTTGGAGTTCTTCTTAATTGTCTAGTTAGGTCCATTTTTCAAAAAAGATGGAACATACCAGCTTATCACTTTGAAGATAATGAGCTCAGTATTGCATCCTGGCTGCAGGGCTAATGCTGTGTTCCTCAAACTATACCTTTTCCTGTTTTATTGAGTTCCTAGGACATTTCTTAGACAGTGTTTACTTCAGGAAATATTTTTATGATTTTTTATGTTATTTTAATTAATTTCTTTCTTTTTATTCTTTTAGAATTTCATACAATGTATATTGACTGTATTCTTCTGCTCTTCAGTCCCTCCCAGATCCATTCCCCCTTCCATATGTATCAGACCTTCTGTCCTCTTACTTTTTTTTTTAAAAGACCATCAAGTGGTTTGTGCTGCTATATATTCTTAGATGTGTGGACTTCATTGGAGAGTGGTCAGCCCACTGAAAGACGCACTTTAAGAAAACTGGCTTTCCTTCAACAGATAGCTTTCAACTGCCAATTGTTCTTTAGTTAGGGAGTGGGACTTCAAGCTCATCTCCTCTCCACAGGATAGAATTGTATGAGGCTTAAGCCTGTGGAAGTCTTGTGCATGCTGCCTCAATTACTATGAATTCATATATGCAGGTGCACTGCTATGTCCCAGAAACATTGATTCTTAGTAGTCATCAGCAGTCTGTGGCTCTGACACACTCTCCTCCTCCTCATCTGCAATGGTCCATAAGCCAGGAGGAAGACAGGGGAATACAGCACTATCAATTAAGGGAGTGTGACACCTGACCACAGTGTATATTAATAGCTTCATCAAAATCCATTCCAGTAATAACGGGAGGGAAATACTTGGTTTTTATAGTTATGTTGACAGGGTGTCCTTGTTTCAACAAGGAGTTTAATGTGGCTGGAAATCTTCCGGAGGCTAAACTGAGGGTTGGTTTTTCTCCTGTATCAGCCCAGAAGCCAGACTTTCTTGATTTCAGTGAACCTAATTAGTGGTTTAATCAGGAACTAACACTTATTCTGTTTATGTCGCTCTTTTCACTGTCTTTGTTTTTTCATGTGCTTAATCTCTAATGTAGACATGATTGCTGCCATGAAACAAAGTATTCAGTATTCATTCAAAGTAGATAAGGAATGAAAATATGCCACCTAGCCTTTCTTCTGGCTTTAGGCCAGAAGTAGATGGTTTGCTCATCTCCAGCTTCCAGATGGGCAGATAAAGAATGCTTTCTCTTCTACCCTATGTGCAGAATACAGACATAGGATAAATAAATAAATCATAGTGATTTTGTTGTATCAAACGAACGTATAAGCCAAAGTATCCAATGTAGATTATTGAATTAATACCTTTTGAGACCAATTTAGGTATTAATATAAAGCTGTTCTTTCTAAGGTAGACAAATAAGCTAATGAAGTATAAATATCAGCTGGGTGGAAAATGAAAGGGCCATCTGTCACTCTGAAAGGAAGTTCCCTTCAAGTGGTTATGTCCTATAAATGTGACTCCAATTGCGAGACAAAATGTGTACATTGTAGTTATTGTATTATGAAATCTATTAAGATTTTTCTCTCTTATTCCCTAATTTGCACCATTTGAAAAGAGATACAGACTCCCTTTGCGACTCTAAATGTTCATGTATTTTGTGTCTGAATCTCTCTGCCTTGTATATCAGTTCTTTACTTGTTTTAGAAAGTTTGCATTTGCCCAACTAGTCCAAGATTAAAATTTTAAATATGAAACATATTTTAGGTATGTACTAAATGCTTTTTAAGTGTTCAGCACTTGGTATTTAAAAGAATGGTTTTTGATGTTCAGTATAAAAATGAGATAAAATTAAAGGTCATTTTAGAATAATTGTACAAAAGTAAACTTAATTTTCTATTATCTAATATTTTATATTGCAATATTTTTTAATGTATTCTTCAAGAATCAAATTAAGAAGGTTTTCACAGATCAGAAGTGATGTGCCTAGTAGCAATATGCTATTTTTCTCCACAAAAATATATTAGGAAAATTACAAAATAAGTGGAAAGAAATGTTATTAATATTTAGTATTTTCTTGTGTGAAAAGAATTTATTTATTTGAATAACAGCAATATAATTATCCCAACTGGAAACAGCTATGATTTTAAATTCATAAGTATACCATTATTTGTTTATATGTCAAAAGAAAGCAAAATACCATATTTACAAATTAACTTATTGGTAGTTCTTCACTGTCCATGAAGAAAGTAAGGTACAGAACAAAATGTGCACATCTTTCTCCCTTACCTCAATTTAGGGCAGAAAATTTAAAATTAAATTTACCACAATTTTGTCAAGAAATTCTAAAAGAAATGAAACACTAAATAGAATTTGTTAACTAGGCAAGAAAAAAGTTGAAGCTTTTATATTAATATGATACCCTGAAAAAAATAATAAAAATTTAAAAGATTCATCCTAATTTTCAATCTAGAATATTCTGTCTGATGTGATCAGTAATATATGCAATCAACTCCTGATGCCTGATTGGCCTCTTCTACTTACTGTGAAGCACAACATGAAAAGGTCCTATGAAATTTTCACCCAGCAGATATAAACCCAAATACTCATCCAAAGTAACTTTGATCAAGGGCACAAGAGAAAGAAGCTATTTCTTTTCCAGACAATGGATAATGAGGTGAGTGCACCCTTCTTATAATGTTCTAGGTCTTTTTTTACCAAGTCTGTTGTATTTCCTCTTCACTGTTAAAACCTGCAACACCTGAAACTCAAACACAAGGCAGAGTGAGATATGCATTTTCCATGTAAAATGGAAGACTTGGGTGAAAACACACACACACACACACACATCAAAATGAAAAGAGTTGATGTGATTCATGAGGTAGTGGCAAGATGCTTCTTCATAGCTAGGAATTCTTCATAGCTAAAACACTGGCTTTCAGGATTTCAATGAATTAGTTGAATAATTTTGAATAAGAAATTAAAATTCAATTTAGCAGCATTTATTATTTTAAATTTAATAAATAATTCATTAAGATTAATATTTTATATAACATTTGGTTATATTTTTGAAAGAAAAATATAGTGAGAATTGAAGTAGAGCCTAACATTTTTTGCCTATTTATACAGAGGTTCAATTTTTATATTTTCTTTTCCATTCAATCTGTCCTCTCTTGTTGCTGTGATTTAATATGCAACATATGTACATATACATATATGCTAGAGAAGAATCCAAAGCATCATTTGGCTTCTCTCCTGTTCTAAAATAATTGTGTCTTTTTTACACAGTAAAACAAAATTAAAACTTTTATGCAATGCTGTTTACAGAAGTGACTAACAAGACAAAGCAACAGAAAACTGAGTTCTTTTGATGGTTAGTGACAGAAATTAAGATGCAGGAAAGAAAAAAAAGATCATATTTCCATGTAATCTTACAAAGGAAAATAGCCATGTAACAGAAAGGTGCATTTAACATAATAACATCTATACATGACTATATTAGAACCATATTAGACATTATCTTTTATGTGACAATAGTGTATAATAAAAGGACAAACAGGGAAGATTATTCTTTTTTTTTTTTTTTTTTTTTTGGTTTTTCGAGACAGGGTTTCTCTGTGTAGCTTTGCGCCTTTCCTGGAACTCACTTGGTAGTCCAGGCTGGCCTCGAACTCACAGAGATCCGCCTGGCTCTGCCTCCCGAGTGCTGGGATTAAAGGCGTGCGCCACCACCGCCCGGCTGGGAAGATTATTCTAATGGAACATTCTGGGTGTCTGAGACCCAGAATGACAAGCACAGTGTTGTTCTCTATGTGTGAATACTAGCTTTAAATATTTAGATACATGTGCAAGTTACAGTTCTTTGCTTGTTAATTTTGGTCAACTTGACATAAACTGCAGTCAGGGAGGAGAAAACCTTGTCTGCGGCATTGTCTCTATCAGATTGTGCTGTAGGCATGTCTGTGAGAAATATTTCTTGGTTAATGATTGATGTGGGAGGGCCCAGACCACTTTGGGCAGTGCCACCCCTAATCAGGCAGACCTGATCTGAATAACAAAGGTAGCTGAGCAAACTATGGAGTACAAGGCAGTAAGCAGCTTTCCTCCATGGTTTCTCCTCAGATTCCTGCCTTCAGTTAATACCTTGGCTTCCCTCAATGGTAGATTCTATCCTCCTAGAGGTAATAGACTTTCTTTTCCCCAGTTGCTTTTGGCATGGCATTTCACCACAGCACCAGAAAACTAAGTAAAACAAGAATTCAGGAGACCTAAAAGGAACCATGAGATGGGGGGTTGGTTGGGTAATAGAATTCAGGTGGTATGAAGAGGGAAGGGAAAATAATAGACTAGGAAGAATTAAGTGGGGTGGTGAAGACTGTCCTCCCATCTAAGAGCTAAAGTTGTTTGAAAATGCTATATGGAAGCATACTACTATAAATATACATAATGGAGTTACTCCGTTATGGGAGAATAATTCTACTTCCAGACAAAATAGGCTATCAAGCACAAAGCCCAGTGCTTGGTATAAGTTAACTCTTCTCAAGTTGTTGGTTTGTGGGGTCACATAACTCACCCAAACATTATAGGCTATTGGCATTTCTCTTGGTTCCTTTCCAGAACTTGATAATAAGGCATTATTCCTGAAGATGTCACATCCTTGAATCAGAGGGCATGAAGCTAAACTGATACTGACCTAAGAATTGAATCCTTACTGGCTAGTTTTCATAATGCTTTGTTTACTACCATGAGACAAAAGTAATCAAAAGTCTTACAAGGCTATGAACACTGCAGCCTTCACTAACAACTGGCTTCTTAAGATATACTGGCTGGTGCAATAGGAGCACCAACATTAGGGGAGTAAACAACCACTTTCCTGTTGAAGTTAAAGACCAACCCACTGGTAGTACTCTCCTGGGTCAGAAACTCCTGACTAGCAAGGTCATAGGCTCTAAGAGAAAACCAGCTACTAATCATTTTGCTGAATGGATAGCGTAATAATCTGCCCCCAAGTTCTCGTTGTTATACGCCCTGATTAGTGAATCTCTCAATTCTCACCAGATACATTTGTTTTTGTACTAGTGACTGGTACAGTGACCAAAGATACAAGATTATAGAGTTATCAGTTCTAAATGTGACATTTCCATCATATTTCCACCTTCCAAGTTTTGGGAATGATTTTAGAAGATTGGGTAGAAATATTATAAGAGTCAGAAAGGGTACTCTTACTTTTGCATTCTAGAGCTAGACAGATGTTCCCATCCTCCTGAGATTTTATAGATTACACCCAATAGAATAACTATTAGAGTTCTGCCATAGTTGTTTGAAGTGTGAAAAGCAACAAAGCACTAATATGGACATAAACAGGGAGCCTTCCTCCCTGTTTTCTGCTTTCTTTTATTGAATTTGTTCTTTGGACAAATTCATACTGGTATATTGTACATTCTGTTTAATGTCATCCTCATTCTCTTTTACCCCCTTCCCTGAGCTTGACCTTAAGTCATTTTCTCAATTTCTTCTGTTTCTCTTTTGTTTTGTGACCAATGAGTTTAATCATGGCTTTTTATGTTACTAATATGCATCTGAGCATAGTTTGCTGTTATTTGTTGGCAAACAGCAAGCTCATTAGTGTGTACACTACGGCAAACAATGCCTGGCCTTCCAATAGAATCTCCCAAAAGCTCATAGTTCAGCAGGAAAGGGTAAGGAGGCTACATGGATCTCTCCCAAGTCTATCAGAAGTAGTAGATTCCCATATGGCATTTTCTACCCTACCTCTTTGTTGTTAACACTTCCACCATATCCCCAACCTTCTCCATTCTATAACTAATTAATGATCCTATCCCTAATTAAGTTCAACCTCCAAATATTCATACTCTTTGTTTCCTATCACCTATGTTATGTCCTTTGAGGCAATCGCTCTTATCTAGTTTCCTGGCTTCTATAGGTACTCTGAGCTAAACACACAGAGCTAATGATTTAGAACCAAAATCAACTTGTGAGAGAGAACATGCAGCATTTGTCTTTGTGGGCCCGAGTTACCTTAATTAGTGTAATGTTTGCCAATTACAGCCATTTACCTACAAACTTCATAATTTTATTTTTCTTTATACTTGAAGAACCCTGTTGTTTATATGCATTACATTTTCTTTAACCATTCAAGTGTTGAAAGATATTGTGGTGGTTTGAAAGAAAATGGCCCCCAAAGGGATTGTGTCCTTTTTGGAGTAGGTGTGGTCTTGTTGGAGGAATTGTGTCACTATGGAGACAGACTTTGAGGTCTCTCTATGTTCAAGCCATGCCAGTGTCTCAGACCACTTTCTGTTGTCTGTGAGTCAATGTGTAAGAACTCTTAGCTCTTTCTCTGACACCATGTCTGTCTGCATGCTACCTTGCTTCCTGCCATGATGATAATGGATTAAACCCTGAACTCTAAGCAAGCCACTAGAATAAATGTTTTCCTTTATAAGAGTTGCTGTGGCTATGGTGTCTCACATTGTCTTCACAGCAATAGAAACCTTAACTAAGACAGATGTCTATGCAAATTCCCTTCTGTAGCTATTACAAACACCCCTGAAGTGTTAATCATCATGATAGATACTGACACAGGTGTACACCACTGACACTTCTCGAGATTGCTTGCATAGTAGCAGTGAATGACAGGTAATGGTCTCCAAAATCTTATCCACCTGCAAACCTCAGTTCACAGATGTCACACCTCAGGGTAATTTTCTGTTTGCAGTCACAGAGAGAGGAAAGCAGGCACCTTCCCCTTGTGTACTTCCCAACCTGAGCCAGCTTCTTGCTGCCTGGATCATGAGCACCTGGTTCTCTGTCTTCACATCTCCCTTCCTTGGCCTACCCTCACTCAGAACTATGGGCATCCTGAATTGAGGGTATCCAACCTGTGGATAAGTTTGGATTCCAGTCTCGAAAGTAGCTTAGTTTTCTACAATAGATTCTTAAGGTGGTGACTGGCTACTTATGCCTAAGTCATGCAGTGTGACAAAATGGGATTTTTCTCTGCTGCTGACCTGTGGTTGTCCCATTAACACCAGCAACTGGATTTGCATATCATAAGAGTCATTGGTGTGATCTCAGGGTAGGACTGATCATCTTCCAATAAGATTGTTAACTTGGAAGCAGCTTTGAGCCCTACCTCCTACCACACACATTCTCTAGGTTTTGTACATTGAAGCTGATGTGTTTCACTTGGTTCACTACATGGTAGCACATATTTTTGATGTTAAAATTCCCTTTAAACTCCTTCACAGATATTCAAAGCTTTACTTCTTTCTCTACTTGGGAGCAGATTTTTCATCCCTTTACTGGGTCTCATAGTACCAACCTCCAGCCTCTACTACACCTCCTTACACAAAAGTTACAGAACCTCTTTTTTTAATGAGCCTTACTGATAACTACCAACTTTACATTACAGAATATAAGTCATAGAGACTGAAGAAGAGTAAATATCACTAACAACCTTGTATACCCAAGAGGGAATGGCATACACTCTTTAAAAAAAAAACAAATGATTGAGTTATAAAGGTAGCAGAGAGTTGAAGGTTGTTAATTAGATTTATCCTGAAGCCGGAGCTAAAAATGAGAAGATCATATGAATTCTGATAATATGCAAATATTTCAAAGATTCCAGCACTCGGGAGGCAGAGGCGGGCGGATCTCTGTGAGTTCGAGGCCAGCCTGGTCTCCAAAGCGAGTTCCAGGAAAGGTGCAAAACTACACAGAGAAACCCTGTCTCAAAAAAAGAAAAAAAAAGAAAAAGTTAATATGAAAATGTTTTAAAATTGATTTTAAAGTTAATTGTTTTGGAAAAGGAAGTTGTCCATAAGCTCTTCAACTTTTTTAAAGATTCATTCAACTAAATGCAATTAACTCATTAATTAAATAATCTTCCACAGAAACAATTCCTTGTCTAGAAATAATTCAGTTGCTAAGAAATATAATTCTTGCTCTGAACTTAATATTTGAAGAAGAAAACTAAGAATTTTATAAGAGCATATGCTCATGACTGATGCTTGCTTGGCAGGCAAGGTTCCATCTACAATTGCCAACACTATATAAAAAATTCAAAAATCATTTTGGTAAAAATTATAATTACAAAAATCTATAAAAATCAAAATATATATAACATTTCAAACCACAGTTTCTTTTGATTAGTATCATAGCATATTGAGAAAATCCAAATCATACCTGTTTATTGGGATGTTCTGAATCAGAGATTAGACTCCTAAAGATCATCCATGAAATATACTTGTGTCATGTTTTAAAGCAATCAAACATGTTCATATGCCTTTATTCTGGAAGAGTAAACGTGATTCTAAATTTGTTGAGATTTAAGATGAATAAATAATCTACTTTGCAGTGTTTCATTTTGTGTAGTGGTCTGTGAAATCCAATTCATGTATTCCACCAACAAATGAAGATTCCTTTTACCTGGCAACAACAATTTTCTAAAATGGTTATTCAGTGAGGTAATTCAGGAACACAACTTGTGGGATACATTCAGAAGGAATTAAAATCTCAGTTTGGGATGAGTAAGTGATTAAGGGAAATTAATTACTCTTCGTGATAGCCAATACCATGGTTATACATAATCAGTTCCCCCATTTAAAATGCATACTCAAAAAATAAATTACCTAAAGAGAAATTTTATTTCATATTGTGTCACTGTATTTTAGGTGATTCTCCTGTAATTCCTATTGTCCTGTAATAAAGACAAAAGCTCTCTCTATGTTCTCTGAGAAGCAATGATATGAGGATTAATCATGCTTTTAAATGAATGTATAATTGCCTATTCAGAATGCTGCCAATGTCACAAGGGAATTCAGGAAAAACAAAGTTAGAAATAATTAACAAATTACACTATTGATTTCTCTATTAGAATACTTATAGAAACACTTAAAATTAAAAAAAAAACGTTTTACCAATCTAATTTTCAGAGATATTAAATTACTTTAGTGTTTTATCCAGGTGTCTTCATCCTGTACTAAGTAGACAAAGTTCATTAACACATGTGGTTTGCTAACTTTTGTCTGATTTGGTCAGATGAGTGACTTCCTATTTCTATTATCTATCTATCTGGTTTTGTTTCTTGTGTACTGGTTTGATCACATTCCTGTTTGCTCCCTTAGGTAGTGAAACACTTGCAAAGCTCCTGTCTGGAGAGGAAACACATTCCCAGGTCTTGCTAAAGAGGCAATAGTTTGACATGAGAGGAGTTTTGTTCTCTGCCTAGTGAACCTTGGCCTTCCCAATACTAGAGATTTGACAAGACTCTTAAACCTGTGGTAACCTCTGATTGATTCTATTATGGGTATTTGTGTCCCTTAAGCATTGGATTGAAACTGCTATTTCATTTCCCACAGACCCTGGATACACACCAGACGGTCATTCCATTAGAGAAAATGGAGCAAAGTTTTAATTTTATAACTACATTTAAACTATTCTGTAGTGTGTGCCCTCATGATATTTGACTATGCTGACCTAAATTTTTAATGACTTCTTTTTCATGAGCTCTCCCTACGTAGGTTCTAGTTTAGAAAGAACTACACTACTAATGGAGGAGAATTCTTCATTTGCTTGATGTCACTCTAATACTCTCCATCAATACTTTATTGAGATTCAGATACTATGTGTTTACCATCTCATGTAACACTAAAACTAACTTATTGATAAAATCACTGTCAGAATACTATAGAGGACAATACCGAACTTTGAAAACAATCTTTTGAATTTTAATGTGAGAACTACAATGTACTCAAAACGGTGAATTATAGAGATCTTATTAATTCTACTGATATTGCAATTTCCTTAATCTGAAAGGATTTCCTGTAATTCACATTTTATTACTTATTTACTAATGTGGTAATATACACAGGTGAGACTTTTAAAAATTGGTATAGTCCTGTGGGTTCTATCTTCATATTCTAATAAAATATGATCAAAGGAATTATCCTACAGGACACTTTTGAATTTCAGTCCCTCCATCATGTGAAGGCATAGTGTCCATGGCCTTGAGAGGAAGGAGTATTAAAGGTTCTTTCTGTAAATCAAAAGATAGGCCTATAGCCTGAACTATTCAGACTTTGACTTTGGACATTCAGAGCCTAAGAGCTTTTCATTCCTGCTTTTTCTTCCTGAGCTTGATAAGACTTTTAAACCATTTGTTTATTTATTATATATACATACATTGTTTTGAGATCAAATCCACTCCACTCCTTCATCTGTGATTTTTCTCCTTCTCCCTTACCACTTTCAGTCCCAATCTGTGTACTATTTCTGCTTAATTTTTTAAATACCTACTAAGTCTGTTTAGTGCTGCCTGAATGCATATGGTTGTGTAAACTACTGGACCATGGTGGCCTCTCATGGCCCACATCCTCAAAGATACTTGTGGTGATATTGTGTCCCCCAATATATCATGCAACTTAGTAAACTTATCTGGCATCAGAAAACAAAACAGCCGCTAGATAGACACAGAGGCCACAAAATGGTGGCACACACACACCTTTAATCCTGTCACTTGGGAGGTAGAGATCCATCTGGATCTCTGTGAGTTCAAAGCCACACTGGAAACAGCCAGGCATGGTAACACACACCTTTAATCCCAGTAAGTGATGGCAGGAAGCAGAAAAGTATATAAAGGCATGAAAACCAGGAACTAGAGTCTGTTAAGCTTTCAGGCTTTCAGCAGCAGTTCAGCTGAGATCCATTGGGATAAGGACACAGAGGCTTCTAGTTTGAGGAAATGAGATCAGCTGAAGAATTGTCAAGGTGAGATTAGCTGTGGCTTGTTCTGCTTCTCTGATCTTTCAGCGTTCACCCCAATACCTGGATCCAGGTTTGTTTTTATTAATAAGACCTTCTAACAATCCATGCTACAGATACTGTATCTGCTTTCCCAGTAGCCATCAATTGCCAATGGGTTCTCAGATGCGGTGACTTTTACTTATGTTGTCATTCTAACCTGGGTAATTTCTGCTTTCTATTTCCCCACATCCTTCCTTTCTAGTCAGCTCTCCTGAACTACATTTGTTCTCCAAGGACTTTCAGTGAAGTACTGATATAGGTCTAACAACATAGGAGCAGTGCTCTGATCTGAGTCAGACTGGTGCACCATGTTTTCGTCTGGCACAATTTAATTACAAGACCTTGAAACATTGTTTTATCTTTCAGTGAGCATAATTTTCTTATTAAGTGAAAGTGGAGCCTATAACCATATGTCAATTTTTACAAGGATTAAATAAAAGACTATATACAGAGTGGATTCCATGTGTTACACTAGACCTGTAGTAAAACCTAATTCCTTTTTCTTGTAATTATATAACGTTGTCATTTCTGTTTTAATCAGTTACAAGAAAGTTTTGACCAGCTTTCTATAGGTAAGTATGAAAGCCATCACCTACCTGAGACTGCAGATCAATGTTTTATGGTTTTTAAAATAGTTTTAATAATTTCATGTTATATCATATTTCCTCCTAGATCAATCCCACATCTCTACTCATCTCTCCAACTCCATGTCCTCTTTTTCATACATGAGTAGCACATTCTCTCTCTCTGTCTCTCTCTGTCTTTGTTTCTCTCTGTATCTCTCTCTGTCTCTCTCTCTCTCTCTCTTAGATGAATTTCATCTTACACTCGTGTGTGTGTGTGTGTGTGTGTGTGTGTGTGTGTGTGTGTGTGTGTGTGTGTGTGTTTCATTTGTGTGCCTAAGGAGGTGAAAAGAGAGTATCCGATGTACTGAAGCTAGTGTTCCTGACACTTAGGAACTATCTAAAGTGGGTGTCAGAAGTTAAACTTGGATCCTCTGCTAACACAATGTGCTCTGTGGAGCCACTACACTGTAGTTGGAAGTTTTTCTGTGTCCTGCCTGGCACCCAGAGTCATGTGGCCTGCTTATAAAATAACCACAGTGGCTTAATATGAGTTATAACTGCTTGGCCATTTGCTCAGGCTTATTACTGACTAGCTCTTACACTTAAATTAATCCATAATTCTTATCTATGTTCAGCCATGTGGCTTGGTACCTTTTTTCAGTTCTGCCTTCATATCTTGCTTCCTCTGCGTCTGGCTGGTGACTCCTGACTCTGCTTTTCTTCTTCCCAGTATTGCTCTAGTCTGCTCACCCTGCCTATACTTCCTGCCCGGCTACTGGCCAATTGGTGTTTTATTAAACAAGTGTACAAAAGCATTATCCCAGAGAATTTCCCCTTTTCTGTCTAAACAAAGGGAAGGTTTTAACTTTAACATAGTAAAATTACATATAATAGAACAGTTATCAAGCATGAATTACAGTTACAATATTAGTCTATTTGTATTTGACAAAATTAAGGAAAATATTCTATCTAGCCTATATTTGTGAATCTAAAGTTTCATATCTACCTTTTCTCTTATCATAACCAATAAAAACCATTATTATAACTATCTAGTCTTCAACTACATCAAAGACTCTTGAAGGATATAATATTATCTAAGTAACAGGAAGAGCATAGTAAACAACTTCCAAAAAATCTAGAATGACAGAGACAGCTGCCTGCATGAACAGTCATCCAAAGTTCCTCTGTAACATTGAGGCATTCATCTTCAGCCCACAGACCTAGTCTCTCAGTCATTTTTTTCCCTCCGTGTCCTGTAGAATGTCTGGCAGTTTCTTCTGTGAAGCAGGAACCTGAAGCACCATCTCTCCTTGCAAAGTTCAGTGGTCACCTTACTACATGTCCTGCATGTCCAGTTGATACAACATTTTGTCAAGCAGTCAAGGCAAGAACAGTTTCTTGTCAAAATGGCTATTTTTGGCCGGGCAGTGGTGGCGCACGCCTTTAATCCCAGCACTTGGGAGGCAGAGCCAGGCGGATCTCTGTGAGTTCAAGGCCAGCCTGGGCTACCAAGTGAGTTCCAGGAAAGGCACAAAGCTACACAGAGAAACCCTGTCTCAAAAAACCAAAAAAAAAAAATGGCTATTTTTGCAAAGAAGATAAACTCCATATGGAGTATCTTTGACGCCTATCTTTCTCTCTGAAGTAAATCAGTGCTGCCAGGAGCAGACATGTCTCATTGTCCAGGAAAGTCTAAGTTTTTAAAACATTTTAAATGCCATATTCTGTAGGTCTTTGAAATGTTTGAAGATTACATACCTAATTGAATTATATCTATGTATATCTAGAAAACTTAACATGACTATAAGTTTGACTATCATAGAAGACTAATTATTAATCTGTATTTCTTAATTATCCATTACAATTTAAATGAGCTGTACAAACAGAATATCTTAAACAAGAGTATATATATATATATATATATATATATATATATATATATATACAGTATAACAAAATTAACTTTAAATTTATATCAATAAACTAAAATCTTTACCAATGTAAAACATTTTCAACAATCTGCTCTTTAAAAGTAGGTTCAACAATCCAACAATATTCCAAAATATATCCTATATTTCCATATCATATCCCACTTTCATCTTTTAGAAAGACATTGACTATGACCGATAACAATTTGTAACCAACAACCTAAACAAAGACAAGCATGCATAATCCATTTTTTGGGGAATGTGAGTGTAGTTTTCTAGGCTACTTCCTGCTGATAAAAGGCACTATATTCTTATAGGGCACAAAGACAATTTTACGATTATGGTCGAGTCCTGACTGGAGTAGTCTGTGAGGCTGCATTATCTGAGACAGTTGCCTGGAAACTGTTCTGGATGTTGGATCATCTGGGCCATGGTGTCACTGGAGACCTTTCAGGAGGTCTTGGCTGGTCAAACCATATTAGCCTGGAAATAATTCACAGGTTTTCATTTTCTGTGGAAACAAAAGCAGAACTTCTTTTCCAAAGCAATGTATCCTTAGACATAAATTTTGAAATTGAGATACGTTTAAAACATACATATTTATTTAACTCAGCAGTTTTTACAATCAAATATCTCTCTGCAGTTAAAAATCCCAAAGACTCCCATCTTGCCCCGGACTTCCCTTTTGGAACACTGGTGAGTGCCCTTCCTTGCCCCAGACCCCATCCCTGGGCACCAGCCACTCCAGGAAAGACCTGCCCAACTTGGTCCTAGGTTCTGACCACCAGGCAGGTTCCCTTCTAGGCCCACCGGGAAGGATCCCCTTCTCCAAGACCCCTGGCAGACCCTGCAGTCTCCACGTCCTGCCCCCACGCCCATCCGCCTGAGCCCCAAGCCTCTTCCTGAGACTTAAAGGCCGGCCCCCAGCTCCCATCTTGCCCCGGACTTCCCACTTCCCTTCTGGAGAGAGAGAGAGAGAGAGAGAGAGAGAGAGAGAGAGAGAGAGAGAGAGAGAGAACAGAGAGAGAGAGGGTGAGAGAGAGGGAGAGAGAAGGAGAGAGGAGATCCCATCCTGCCCCGGACTTCCAATTTGGATAAGAGAGCTCCCATCTGGACAAAAGAGAGAGACTTCCTGAATCTGTCAGGGCTGTCTGAACCAAGTGTGCGGTTAAGGCCAAGAACGAACCACAAGGATATGGGCAGACGTCAAGGCAGAAACATATACAACAAAATGAATAGCAATACAGCATCACCAGGCCCTAGCCCTCCTCCAACACCTAGACCTGAACATCAGAAATTGGAAGAAGCAGAAGAAAACAGCCCTATGAATGACATCATGAAGAAGCTAGAGGCTTGTGCAGAGGAAAAGACAAAAAAATGTGAAGAACGCTGTAAACAACTAGAGGAAAGGGCAAACAAATTAGAAGAAATCAATAAAGTCCTGGAAGAAAACAATAAAGTACTGAGAGAAAATCAAGAAAAATCAATGAAACAAATGAAGGAAACAGTCCAAGACCTGAAAAGGGAAATAGAAAAAATGAAGAAGACACAAACAGAGGGAATGCTGGAAATAGAAAATCTGAGTAAACGATTGGGAACTTCAGATGCAAGTATAATCAACAGAATGCAAGAGATGGAAGAGAGGATCTCTAGTGTTGAAGATACAGTAGAAGAAATACATTCATCAGTCAAAGAAAACACTAAAGCCAACAAAGTCATGAACCAAAATGTCCAAGAAATTTGGGACACCATGAAAAGACCAAACCTAAGAATAATAGGGGTCGAAGAAGGAGAAGAATACCAACTCAAGGGCACAGAAAATATATTCAACAAGATCATAGAAGAAAACTTTCCCAACTTAAAGAAGGAAATGCCTATGAAGATACAAGAAGCTTATAGAACACCAAACAGACTAGACCCCCCAAAAAAGTCCCCTCGCCACATAATAGTTAAACAACTAAACGTACAGAATAAAGAAAGAATATTAAGAGCAGCAAAGGAAAAAGGCCAAGTGACATATAAAGGCAAACCCATCAGAATAACACCCGATTTCTCAATGGAGACTTTGAAAGCCAGAAGGACCTGGACAGATGTAATGCAGACACTAAGAGACCATGGATGTCAGCCTAGACTAATATACCCAGCAAAACTTTCAATCACCATAGATGGAGTGAACAAGACATTCCATGACAAAGCCAGATTTAAACAATACTTATCCACAAACCCAGCCCTACAGAAAGCACTAGAAGGAAAATTCCAACCTAAGGAAGTCAGATACACCCTTGAAAACACAGGCAACAGATAAAGCCACAGCAGTAAACCCCAACGTATAGAAGTACACACACATCACCACCAAAAAATAACAGGAATGAACAATCACTGGTCATTAATTTCCCTCAATATCAATGGACTTAATTCACCTATAAAAAGACATAGGCTTACAGAATGGATACGAAAGCAGGACCCATCTTTCTGCTGCATACAAGAAATACATCTCAAATTCAAAGATAGACACTACCTAAAAATAAAAGACTGGGAAAAGACTTTCCAATCAAACAGTCTTAAGAAACAAGTGGGTGTAGCCATCCTGATATTCAGCAAAATAGACTTCAAACTAAAATCAATCAAAAGAGATCAAGAAGGGCATTACATACTCATCACAGGAAAGATCCACCAAGATGAAGTCTCAATTCTGAATATTTATGCCCCAAACACAAGGGCACCCACATATGTAAAAGAAACATTACTAAAGCTTAAATCACATATAAAACCCCACACATTAATAGTGGGAGACCTCAACACCCCACTTTCACCACTGGACAGATCTCCCAAATTGAAACTTAACAGAGAAATAAAGGACTTAACTGATGTCATGACTCAAATGGACTTAATCGATATCTACAGAACATTCCATCCTAACAAAAAAGAATATACCTTCTTCTCAGCACCCCATGGAACCTTCTCTAAAATCGACCACATACTTGGCCACAAAACAAATCTAAACAGATACAAAATGATTGGAATAACCTCCTGTGTTCTATCAGACCACCATGGTCTAAAGTTGGATTTCAACAACAACAAAAACTACAGAAAACCTACAATCTCATGGAAACTGAATAATACCCAACTGAATCACCAATGGGTTAAGGACGAAATAAAGAAAGAAATTAAAGACTTCCTAGAGACCAATGAAAATGAAGACACCACATATCCAAATTTATGGGACACTATGAAAGCAATACTAAGAGGGAAATTCATAGCACTAAATGCCCACATAAATAAGTTGGAGAAATCTCACACTAGTGACTTAACAGCATACCTGAAAGCTCTAGAACAAGAAGAAGCACAGTCTCCCAGGAAAAATAGACGCCAGGAAATTATCAAAGTGAGAGCTGAAATCAATAAAATAGAAACAAAGAGAACAATACAAAAAATTAATGAAACAAAGAGTTGGTTCTTTGAGAAAATCAACAAGATAGACAAGCCCTTATCCAAACTAACCAAAAGACAGAGAGAGAGCATCCAAATCAACAAAATCAGAAATGAAAAGGGGGACATAGCAACAGACATTGAGGAAATCCAGAGAATCATCAGGTCATACTTCAAAAACCTCTATTCGACAAAACTGGAAAACCTAAAAGAAATGGATAACTTTCTGGATAGGTACCACATACCTAAGTTAAATCAAGACCAGATAAACTATTTAAATAGTCCAATAACCCCTAATGAAATAGAAACAGTCATTAAAAGTCTCCCAACCAAAAAAAGCCCAGGACCAGATGGTTTCAGCGCAGAATTCTACCAGATCTTCAAAGAAGAGTTAATACCAATACTCTCTAAATTGTTCCACACAATAGAAACAGAAGGAACATTACCAAACTCCTTCTACGAGACTACAATTACCCTAATTCCTAAACCAAACAAGGATACAACAAAGAAAGAGATCTACAGACCAATCTCCCTCATGAACATTGATGCAAAAATACTCAATAAAATACTGGCAAACAGACTCCAAGAACACATCAAAACAATTATCCACCATGATCAAGTAGGATTCATTCCAGGGATGCAAGGGTGTTTCAACATATGAAAGTCCGTCAATGTAATACACCATATAAACAAACTCAAAGAAAAAAACCACATGATCATCTCACTGGATGCAGAAAAGGCATTTGACAAAATCCAACACCCCTTCATGATAAAGGTCTTGGAGTGATCAGGAATACAGGGAACATACCTAAACATAATAAAGGCAATTTACAGCAAGCCAACAGCCAACATCAAATTAAATGGAGAGAAACTCAAAGCAGTTCCATTAAAATCAGGAACGAGGCAAGGTTGTTTGCTCTCCCTATACGTGTTCAATATAGTACTTGAAGTTCTAGCCAGAGCAATAAGACAACATAAGGAGATTAAGGGGATACAAATTGGAAAGGAAGAAGTCAAGCTTTCCCTATTTGCAGATGACATGATAGTATACTTGAGCGACCCCAAAGATTCCACCAAGGAACTGATACAGCTTATAAACACCTTCAGCAACATAGCAGGATACAAGATCAACTCAAAAAAATCAGTAGCCCTCCTATATACAAGGGACAAAGAAGCGGAGAAGGAAATCAGAGATACATCACCCTTTACTATAGCCACAAATGACATAAAATACCTTGGGGTAATACTAACCAAGCAAGTGAAGGACCTATATGACAAGAACTTTAAGTCCCTGAAAAAAGAAATTGAAGATGTCAGAAAATGGAAAGATCTCCCATGCTCATGGATAGGCAGGACTAACATAGTAAAAATGGCAATCTTACCAAAAGCAATCTACAGATTCAATGCAATCCCCATCAAAATACCAACACAATTCTTCACAGACCTGGAAAGAATAATACTCAACTTCATATGAAAAAACAAAAAACCCAGGATAGCCAAAGGAAACCTGTACAATAACACAACTTCTGGAGGCATCATGATCCCTGCCTTCAAGCTCTACTATAGAGCTACAGTAATAAAAACAGCTTGGTACTGGCATAAAAACCGACATGTGGACCAATGGAATCGAATTAAAGACCCTGACATTAATCCGCACACCTATGAACATATAATATTTGACAAAGAAGCCAAAAGTGCACAATGGAAAAAAGAAAGCATCTTCAACAAATGGTGCTGGCAAAACTGGATATCAACATGTAGAAGGTTGCAAATAGATCCATATCTATCACCGTGCACAAAACTTAAGTCCAAGTGGATCAAGGACCTCAACATAAATCCAGCTACTCTGAACCTGCTGGAAGAGAAATTAGGAAGTAGTCTTGAACGCATTGGCATAGGAGACCACTTCCTAAATAGAACACCAGTAGCACAGACTCTGAGAGAAACAATCAATCAATGGGACCTCTTGAAACTGAGAAGCTTTTGTAGAGCAAAGGATATGGTCAACAAGGCAAAGCGACAGCCTACAGAATGGGAAAAGATCTTCACCAACCCCACATCTGACAGAGGACTGATATCCAGAATATATAAGGAACTCAAGAAATTAGACATCAAAATGCCCAACAGTCCAATTAAGAAATGGGCTATAGAACTAAACAGAGAATTCTCAACAGAGGAAACTCAAATGGCCGAAAGACATTTAAGGAATTGCTCAACATCCCTAATCATCAGGGAAATGCAAATCAAAAAACTCTAAGATACCACCTTACGCCTGTAAGAATGGCTAAGATCAAAAACACTGAAGACATCTTATGCTGGAGAGGATGTGGAGCTAGGGGAACTCTCCTCCACTGCTGGTGGGAATGCAAGCTTGTACAACCACTTTGGAAATCAATATGGTGCTTTCTTAGAAAATTGGGAATCCATCTCCCCCAAGATCCAGCTATACCACTCTTGGGCATATACCCAAGGAATGCTCAACCACACCATAAGAGCACTTGTTCAGCTATGTTCATATCAGCATTGTTTGTAATAGCCAGAACATGGAAACAACCCAGATGCCCTTCAACTGAAGAATGGATAAACAAAATGTGGTACATATACACAATGGAATACTACTCAGCAGAGAAAAACAATGGCATCATGAGGTTTGCAGACAAATGGATGGATCTAGAAAAAATCATCCTGAGTGAGGTAACCCAGACTCAGAAAGACAAACATGGTATGTACTCACTCATAGCAGGATACTAGACATGAAACAAGGATGACTTGTCTGCTACTCACATCACCAGGGAGACTACCTGGAAAACAGGATCCCAAGAAAGATACAGGGATCACCCAATGACAGAGAAATGGAATGAGATCTACATGAACAGCCTGGACATGAGTGGGGGTAGTGAAAGGCCAGGGTCAAGGGAAAGAGAGCTTGGGGGAGTGGGAGATCCCAGCTGGATCAACAATAGAGAGGGAGAACAAGGAATAGGAGACCATGGTAAATGAAGACCACATGAGAATAGGAAGAAGCAAAGTGCTAGAGAGGCCCACAGAAATCCACAAAGATACCCACACAACAGACTGCTGGCAATGGTCGAGAGACAGCCCGAACTGACCTACTCTGGTGATGGGATGGCCAAACACCCTAATTGTCGTGCTAGAAACCTCATCCAACTACTGAGGGATCTGGATGCAGAGATCCATGACTAGGCCCTGGGTGGATCTCTGGGAGTCCAATTAGCGAGAATGAGGAGGGTTTATATGAGTGAGAATTGTTGAGACCAAGGTTGGATAAAGCACATGGACAAATAGCCAAACAAATGGAAACACATGAACTATGAACCAATGGCTGAGGGGTTCGCACTGTATCAGGCCCTCCGAATGGGTGAGACAGTTGATTGACTTGATCTGTTTGGGAGGCATCCAGGCAGTGGGACTGGGTCCTGTGCTCATTGCATGAGTTGGCTGTTTGAAACCTGGGGCCTATGCAGGATTGCTTGGCTCGGCCTGGGAGGAGGGGACTAGACCTACCTGGACTGAGTCTACCAGGTTGAGCTCAGTCTGTGGGGAAGGCTTTGCCCTGGAGGAGATGGGAATGGAGGGGGGGCTGGGGGGAAGGTGAGGGGGACGGGAGGGGGGAGAACAAGGGAATCCGTGGCTGATATGTCGAACTGAATGGTATTGCAAAAGAAAAAAAAAACTTGTAACAAAAAGATTAATAATTTAAAATCTCTATATAGCAATCTTAATTTGCTATGCATGCTTTTATGTAACTTGAAATCACCTTTTGTTATACCCTTCTTAGACTAAGGAGACAATAACAGGTCTCTAAGATATTTTAGGTTAGGATGGATTTTATGTGATGATGTTTGTCCTAAAATTTTCAATAAAATACATATGTTTTATAAGTAAAAAAAAAAAAGAAAGAAAAAAAATTCCAAAGACAACACAATCCAAATCCATCTTTACGTGGCTTATTTTTTATATTACCTTTACTGTCTCTTTAAAGACTTTATTTTTTAAAACTTTCTATTTCTTTATGTAACTGTTTATATTTCTTTTCCTCTCTTTTCCAAGCCTACATACATTTTTACATATACTGTAAACCATTTAGTGGTTTATTTCATCTGAATCTGTTTTATTGTGAATCTATTGCTTTAAACTGCAGTGGGTAGTACTAAAGCAGCAGCCTTGGCTGTTGACTCCACTATCTCAGCTTTTTAACATGGTGGAGGTAATTCACTGCCAGCTCTGGGAGCCATGCTGTCTGCTGACTCTGGGAGGCAGTGAGTGTATGCTTCTATCAAAGCAGTGTGTAACCCAGAAATCCTTCTCTCTCTCTCTCTCTCTCTCTCTCTCTCTCTCTCTCTCTCTCTCTCTCTCACTCACTCTCTTTTGTTTTTTGTTGTTGTTGTCTGTATTAGTAAAGGCTAAATCCACCACACAGCACACTGTGCAGCTTGGAGATGCCTCTGTGTACTGCTGCAGGTTCAACATGGTGGAACTGCATTTACCACCAGCTTTGGGGGAACCATGCTCACTGCCAGACTCTAAGAGACAGTGGGTCTATGCCTCCATCCAGGAGAGTGTAGCCCCCAAATCTTTTTTTTTTTTTATTAACAAAAGCTAAATCTGTCATGCATTTTGCTGTGTGGCTTGGAGACACAACTGTGTACCACATTGGAAATCCACCATGCTGCACTCAAACCCACATGCCACTGCGAACCTTCCATACTGTAGCTCATGTCTTGCCTGAGAGACACAACTAGGAAGCTGTTTTTAACTCTGTTTTAGAATCTTTTTTTTTTAAGCTTTCTCAGGTTTTTGATGGAAAATCTTGCCCCATGTTTTGGTGCCACTACACCAACTCTTACCCACCCCCAAAATACAAAACAATTTTAAAGATTATGTGTGTGTGTGTGTGTGTGTGTGTGTGTGTGTGTGTGTGTGTGTGTGTGTATTAAATAATCTCAGGTATTTTGTTTTAGCAACAGAAATAGACTATAATAGAGCTCATTACAGTCTCCTTCCAAGCTACCACCACTCTGCAGATATGCCTGAAGTTCTTTAAAAGTTCTGTTCAGCCAAAGTTCTAAATGGGATGTCTCCATCAAATCCTTCCCCACACAGCTCAGGAACTTTACAGAAGGAGAGGAAGAAGGAGTGGAGGAAACTGAGGAGATGGAGGATACCAGGAGAGTAAGGCCCTCTACAACAACTGTGCAAAGTTCATCTGAACTCAGAGACTGAAATTATAATCATAGGATATGCACCAGGTCTTCTGTGTATACATTATAGCTTTAAGTTTCATACTTTTATGGGACTCTTGAATGCATGAAACAGCAAATCTCTGATTCTTGTGCCTTCTTAGGGACTCTCAGTTTTCTGTTGACTTGGCTTGCCCAACTTCAATTTAATCATTTCTGTTTTATCTTATTGTATTTTGTTTTGTTATGTTCTGTAGTTATCTTTTAGAAGCCTGTTCTTTTTAATGAGAAACATATGGGGAGTGGATCTGGATGGTAAAGGAGGTGGGTAAGAAACGAGAGTAGGAGGAGGAGAAACTGTATTCAGATTATGTTGTATGAGAAAAAAAAATCTATGTTTAATATCAGGGGGAAAAGTTCTGTTCATGTCTTTAGAGATGGCTTAATGGGTATGAGCACCTGCTGTTTATGCATCCACTTAAGAATTGTGTGAGGCCATGAATTCCAGTAACTTCAGTGCTGAGTTGATGGAGACAGAAGGATAACGGGTGCTTGTTGACTATCAGCCAATCAACCAGTTTAGTGAGAGATCCATTATCAAAATATTAAGGCAAAGCACAAGAGAGTAGATTCCAAACATTCTCCTCTGGCCTCCATGAGAGTGCACAAAGGAGTGTACAACTGCTTACACATATACGTCCAATAAGCACAGACCAATATACACACTCAGACACACCAAAAGAAAATAAACCAAAACAGTTTTTTTTATAAGTTATTTATGTGTTGACTTCTCTTTAGGTATTAGAGATATGTTGATGTTTCCAGACATTTTTATTTGGGGGTCTTATACAATCACTATACTCAACTTTATAATCTGTAGTTAGAGAGATATGAGGCGCAAGATAATGCCGCTCATGGGGCAAATGGCTTGACCAAGGCAACACAGGTTGGGCATGGTGGAAGGATTTCTACACTGGTGAGTAACAGGATAGGCAAGAAGATCTGCTAGGCTCTGAGTGATCATTTGGGTTAATCATATAAGGAATAATTTATGTTCCCTATAATAAATGGATTCATTAACAATAATTTAAGAATAGTTATAAAATATACAGAAGTAATTAAATGTAGATCAGTTCAACTTTTAGTCAAGGATTAATATACTAGGTTCTGCTGTCTTATAAATATTTGTACAAAATGGTACCTGCCATTCTACAAATGACTAGGAAGGGGAATTGGTAAGATACATGAAACTAAAGTTACAAACTAAGGTGACAGCGTCACAGTGATGGTATGTAGTGAACAAGTGGAATCTATGGCAGAGGGTATTTATCTTACCTGTTGTCTGGTCTTTCCAAGAATTTGGTCTATCGCGAGAATTAGCATGGAAAACAGGACACAGTAGCAAAATAATGTGATGTTTTTAGTAGAGTTTAAAAAGTTGAGCAAATAAAAATGTAAAAAATAAGCCTTTGTGGTGGGTGGAAGAGCATGGTAGGCTGAAAAAAAAATCATACAGTCTCTCTTAACTGTGCATAAGTTATTGTGCCAAAATTATTGAATTTTTCCTCTTAAAATTGAATATCCTTGCAAATGCTTGTTTAGTGTCTCTGTTCTGTACTAGACTATAAAATCAAACATTGCCATGGCTGTGTCTTATTCTCCCCTGACTAGCACAGTTCCTGACACACAGCATGAATGAGGTTTGGGGAGACTACCAAAGAAGGAAAGAAAAATACACAGTGATGTAGCACTTTGGAAACAGCCAGTGATTGCCAGTCACAGGAGAACTGTGGTGTGTGGAAATGTCTGGAAGATTGGACTAGGAGTATTGTAAGAATAGCTTAGCTAGAGTGGAGATGGCCAGTAATCTACACTCAGAACTCAGTGTTGGGATGTTGGACAGAAGTATGGCAGGTCTGGGGGAAAGAACAAATGAGAGAGCCACAGCAGAGAACTGCTCAGATCTTTGTAGAGTGGAATGAGAAGCAATGAGATTTAGTAAATAAATCTGAATTTTCAATTTCAAATATGAATAGAAAGAATGACTTTGAGAGGAAAGGATTCAGTTTGAGAACATAAATTAAAAGGGAGTGCTAATCTACTTAGTTTGAAACTACCAAGGTCCCTATCAGAAGTGTCTCTATTAAAGGTATTTTGTCTATAATTATGCTGTTGGTGGCAAAATAATAAAATAATTAATTAAACTTGTTTGATATACACATACACACAAATATATAGATACATAAACATAAATATAAATATACATATATAGTGAAATATCCTTTTACAAATGGGGCTACTTTTAAAGCTAAATAGCATTTTGCTTGGAAAAGTGATTTCATCGATTCTAACTTCTGTTGTTAATGCTAATTCTAATAACCTGGGATTTACATGCTTTGAAAATGGCTTATGTCTTAATTATACTAGTACTAGGAGTATCTTTAAAAATCTCTCTAAACATATGATCTAAAAGTAGTAAAGAGACTTTTGATCCTCTCTTATAATATATACTTGTGTGTTTTTGTTGTTGTCTGATTTTTAACTTCCTCAAGGGAATACTGTAAATCTATTCCTCATTTCTTTTGCCTATTATTTTTTTTGAAGGAAAACTCTATGTTATATAGTATATTTGAAGGACTTTCCTCCCTGGTAATGAGGTCATGAGGCCTACAAGACAGAATTAATAGCACAGCACAGATGCTTCCCTCTAAGCTCTGGATAAAATGCGGAGGAAAGACAGATTCAATGGCTCAATCTCTCTTCAAATTTTGTGCTTCTTAATGGTCAATTGAGGATTATAATAGTGTTTGCTTTCACATCTCATATAACCAAAACTTCCAAGATAAATTTTAGAGTTCAGAAATTGTTTCATATTCACTTACAAATTTTATTCCTACACAGAGAAGGAGGAGAATATTTCTAAAGGTGCTTGGAAAATGATGTGTGATATCATGAAGAATGAGGGGAAAAATTAAAAAAATAACAATAAGATACAAATGACAAGTAAACCTAGAAGAAATATTTTAAGGCATTTTGGGGAGAGTTGAGAAAAGATGCTGTGACAGAATATAATAACAAAAGTACTTGATTCTAAAAGCACAAATAGGGTACCTTGCATGAAATTAATTAAGAAATGGCATAGATATCTATAAAAAATGGGCAGTGGGAAAACACTGAATCTTTCATACATTATATAAAATGCATAGAAAGTGAATATTGATTGATAAGGAAGACTCAGATCATGACATTGATTTTATACTGATCTATACTAAAGCTGATGATATAGCATAAATATTCCTGACATTATGAATGTTAACAAATTTGAAATCTAGGTTATCTAAATCTAGGAACTCTAACATCATAATATATTGCATATAGTTTTCTATAGTACTTACCAGCCTATTTATACTATGCTAAATATACTTACATAGTATTTATAAAACATTATAATTTAGGACAAAATAAGATTATAATAATTTATAAATACATGTATTTAATGAAGGAAAATATGTTTTTAATTTTCAATTTATATAGGCATATAACTCAGTCTATTCCTCTGTTTAAGAAATAACATTTTGAGATTGCTCTGACTAAATACTATCGACATGTATTCTTTTTTATTTTATTATTATTATTTTTTATAATTTAGCTGTTTTCTTTTTTATTTTATAATTTAATTTAATTTTACATATCGACCATGGATTCCTCTGTCCTCCCTCTCCCCTCCCCCGTCCTCCCCCCAGCCTACCCCCCATTCCCATCTCCTCCAGGGTAAGGACTCCCCTGGGGATTCAGCTCAGCCTGGTAGATTCAGTCCAGGCAGGTCTAGTCCCCTCCTCCCTTCACCCAGGCTGAGCAAAGTGTCCCTCATAGGCCCCAGGTTCCAAACAGCCAGCTCATGCACTAAGGACAGGTCCTGGTCCCACTGCCTGGGGGCCTCCCAAACAGTTCAAGTTAATCAACTGTCTCACTTATCCAGAGGGCCTGATCCAGTTGGAGGCTCCTCAGCTAATGGTTCATAGTTCATGTGTTTCCACTAGTTTGGCTATTTGTCCCTGTTCTTTTTCCAATCATGGTCTCAACAATTCTCACTCATACAATCCCTCCTCTTTCTCGCGGATTGGACTCCCGGAGCCAAGTGGATCAAAGACCTCGACATGTATTCTTAATACATGGTTCTAAGCACTATGCCAAACTCTTTCAATGCAACCACTGTCCACCGTAATTTAAATAAAGTCATAATAAAACAAGATTATATGCAGTATTCATGATGCTAATGAAATGTGTGACCTGACCTACACATATAATAGAAGCCACAGACAAACTTCAGTTCCTCTAAAGTCAGAAACCTTAGTTCAAGATTCTAAGGAACCATTTATAATTTAAAATAGTGAGAGGAATTTATTATTTGTACCCAAATACTCTTTTCTCCTGGATTTTGATATGTGCCTAACATATTATGACAAGATTAAAGAAGACAGAAGATAGGGAGATGAAGGTGCGACAGCCCAACCTATTGGCACTGTACATGACATCTCTTCTGTCCTAAGGTCTGATACTAATGTTTAAAAAGTTTGTTCTTGTTTTGTTTTGTTTTTCTTTGCTTTTTATACTGTACACTTACTCATCCTTTCAAACTAGACTCTCAGCAGTGAAAGTTTGTCTTCTTGATTTGCAATGACAACAGTGAAATGTCTTTTTCCTTTCTTTAGGCTATTGCTTACATCTCTGCATGTCTCACTTTGATGATCACAACCCTGCTAGAACAGAAACAATCCTCCAACAAATTACCACATGCCCCCACCTGGAGTGTTAGCCAAACTTTGTATATATAAATAATTTCTGACAAAGAGACAGAGTTCTAGTTAATATAAATTGAAAACTCTTAATAACTATTTACTTATTTTTCTATGTATTTATCTGTTATTTACTCACTTTTAGTTTTTGAGATAGTCTCATCTGCTAAGGCTATTCTCTTATTCTGTGTATCTAAGCTAGCTCTGAACTCCAGGTCCTATTATGCCTATGTCCCAAGTGCTGAGATTGTATGTGTGTGCCACTTTGCCTCACTAACATTATTTTACTAATATACTAGCTGAGATTTAACATTGTAATTAAGATATTTCCATGGAATTAAAAAATAAAATACTGTCCAGATAAGACAAAAGTAATGCATAGTTTAAAATGGAGAGATTAAATAAGGAAGGGAGGGAAGAGAGATGGAAGAAAGGGAGTACCAGGAGGGACAGCTCACCCTCAGGGCCATTTGAGGGTTCATATAGAAACCAGTTAAAGTTCAGTTTCTTAAAATATTTACTCATATGACAAAAAAAAAAACCCTAAATGAAATCATCAAATAACGGGGAAGACAAAAACCCCAACTAGGCATCTCTTGCCAGAACCAGGAATATGTTACATCTTATTGATATATTGGCTAAAGAGCCCCTGTGAAAAAACCCAAACAAATTGAGCTGTTGTCAAGTTTATTGGTTGGTCTCCAAAAACTAATGGTAAGCCACTCTTGCTGAAGATAACACCTGCATATCTCATTGAACACATCAAAAATCTAGCTGGTTTCCTACCTGGAGTCTTCACCCCTACTTACTAATGACATTGGAAGGGACTTTTCTTATAACCAGAGGAGAAAGATAAACACCAAACCCAAGAACAAATCATTCAATCTATAGTAGTAACTGACTGTATGACACACTGGTGCAAGAGTGTCACAAAATTTATGAGAAAAACCAACTGGCTTTGACTGGATTCAAAGCCTCCTACATGAGATGGATTCCATGCCTAAAACTGTTCCAGGGGCCAAGAACCTGGGATTCAATAGACCATGTACCTAGTGGAAAACAAAATACCATTTTTTGGCTAAAGAAACATATTAATAAAATGACCTAATGACATTGTTTTATACCTGTAGATCAGTGTATTACTCAGCCATTATCAGAGAAGCTGCTTCCTCCAGTAGATGGGAATTACAACAAAAACTTACAAATGGACAATGTGCAGAGAGTAAGAGATCTTGGAACACTCAGTCCTAAATGGGATAACTTCATCATACCTCTCCTTTCAGGAGAAGATACGTCAGAAAAATTCTTAGAGTCAAAGGAGATTAGTGACATCACAGAAACGTTACAGTCTAGAGACAACAGAATTGACACTAATAGAATTCACAAGAGCTATAGCAGCATGCACAGGTCCAAGCGAGATGGAATTCCAGCTCCACAAAGGAAAAGTAGACACAACCTACTATCACCAACCAAAAAGCTATCTCCAAGTGACACACACACACACACACATACACACACACACACACACACACACACACACACACACACACACACACACTTTCTCCATTGGATTCTCACTTTACATACAACCCACATTTGAGTTCAGGCAGCATGCTCGGCAGTAGATAGCCAACACATACCGAACTGAGTAGTACTTTGTTTTGTTTTTCTTAATCTCATTTTGCTCTGGTTGAGCAAATTTTAACTTACTGTTACTTACTGTTATTTTGTATATTTTGGTTTCTTGGTGCTTTGAGAGAGAGAGAGAGAGAGAGAGAGAGAGAGAGAGAGAGAGAGAGAGAGAGAGAAAGAGAGAGAGAGAGAATGTGTTATATGTGTTTGCAAGTATGTGTTCCTTCTGCTTTATCTTTGTTTTTGTTGTTATTTATTTTGTTTTCTGGTGGATTTTTTTCCTATTTGTTTTCTAAAAAGAGGAAGAGTGAAAGAAGGTGAGAAGTTAGAAGAGTAGAGATGTGGGGAGGATCTGGGAGGAGACAAGAGAGGGGAAATTATGATCAGAACATCAGAATATATTAATAAAAATATTTCAACATTAAAAGATATTAATACTGTGGAATTTAATCTTGTATTATCCTTTCCTAAGAGCCCAGTGATTCTATTACTTCTACAATGTAGTATCCACAATCATATTGCAGTTGATCTAATGGTATAATTATATAATGATATAAGAATAATTTTATAATCAATATAATAAAGGTATAAAAAATAATAATATAATTAATGAGAAATATATAAGTTCTTTTACATATTACTTTGTAGTCAAATATTACATCTAAGCAGTGAGGTAACAGTACAGACAAGGTATAAATAAAAAATTGTGATAAATAAAAAAATGATAAAAATGCACATAAACAGAGTTTAGAGTTACAGAAAATACCTAAGAGGAATAAAAGCAATCACCTTGTTGACTATGTTAAAGGCTGCTGTGATGGTATTCTTCGTTATCAATTTGACCATATCCAAAAATGACTAAAACCCACTAAACTGGGCACACCTGTGAGGATTTTTTTCTAGGTAAAATCATTTGAGGTGGAAACATCCACCCTAAATCTGGGTCATACCTTCTGGTGGTTTTTGTGTATAAAGGTCATGAAAGAAGGAAGCTTTCATTCTTCACCTTATTGCCTTCACTCTCCCTGGGAAGTTCATTCCTTTACTGGTATTAGAAATGACTTCTTTGGGACTCTAACATATATTGAAGACCACCTGAGAGTTTCTGCTTTGAGGAGATCTCTACATATGTAGTAATTGGAATAATAGTATAAAGTCGATATGAAGGAGGAATAGGGAAAGCAGGTCATGGGATTTTTTTTGTGGAAGGAGTTCAATACAAAAGACAAAGCAGGGTCTAACAATGCTGAGAACATTTGAAAATGCTTTTAGGAGCTATTAATTTATATTTATCTAAAATTAATATTTAGAAGTGTGTAGGTGAAGTGATTATGATGAAATGCTCCTCATGTACTCATGTATTTACATGTTTGTAATTGGTTTTCGTTTGTTCTAGGAAGGGTTAGGAGGTGCTACCCTGTTAGAGGAGGTGTGTCACTGGAGATGTGCTTTGAAGTTTTAAAAGCTCACTCCAGGCTGTCTCACTCCATCTTCCTCTTGTCTTCAGATCAGGATTTAAGCTCTCAGCTAAGGCCCCTGCATTATGTCTGCATGGCTGCTGTCATGATCCTCTCTGTGATCATGGGCTAAACTTCCTAAACTCTAAGCAAACCTCTGATAATATGCTTTCTTCTATAAGTTGTTTGGTCATCCTGTCTCTTCACAGCAATAGAACAGTAACTAAGAGGCATGATGTTTTGATAGTTTTTTTTCTGTCTCACTCTTCAAGCACTGAAAAAAATAACCATTTCTTAGGTCCTGAGAGCTAGCTTTCATAGTTTCAGAAGGTACCATGCAGGCTACAAGGAAAGGTAGCAACCAATAGTACTACTAAGTTCTGATGCTATGAACTACAACAATCACTAGCATGGCAAATTATCTCTAAAGGTGCAATAGTGGCTTCAGTAATTTGCCAGCAACTAATGGTTGTAAAATTTAACTGAATAATAACTCAACAAGAGGGACATCATGCTGGTACTAGAAAGTTGGATAATTTCTTGGGGTGAATGTGTTCACAGATCTTGAAAAAGTATCTCTTCACTAGGCCAGGATATTTCCAAACTGCATTCTGAAGCATACCCTTATACTCACACAAAAATATAACTAGCATAAGTTCCCTTTGCAGAATACAGAGACCTTTACAAAAAAAAAAAAAAAAAAAAACAGCTCATGAAAATGCAGAAATGAACTAACTGTAGGATATCCAGTCCCAATAGATATAACTGTAACACAGCTTGTAACTAAGACCCAGTGATCATTGTGAAAGTGGGAGGGTGAAGATCAAAAGATTGTTAAATCAGAGGACTAGAAAATCAGTTGTGCAATTTTATCTCTTAGAAATGACAGAAACTAGACCCATGATACCTCAATAATATGTCTGCCTAATAAGCCCAAACAATGACAATATCAGTAGACATTCAAAAGTGGAAATGGAAACTCTCATGGTTCTCCATCCCTAGACAAAGAGCTAAAGGTGACTGAAGATTCTCGAGAGAGGAAGAATTAGTCTTTCCCAGGGATGAGCTGCCCACTTGATTGTCCAATACCAAGTGATCAGCCCTAAAATCATATACACACAGGGAACACTAAATGAACTCAGTAGTGTATATATATTTAACAATAAGAGTGCTAGGTGGTATTGGCACAGAACTTTATTCCCATCTCATGGAAGGCAGAAGCAGATGGATCCCTGAGTTCAAGGCCAGCCTGGTCAACAGAGTGAGTTCCAGCATAGCCAAGGCCACACAGAGAAACTCTGTCTTAAAAAGAGAAAAACAAACAAACAGTAATAATAATTAAAGTAAATGAGGCTATGAATTTGAGAGGGATTGGGAAGGGCTAGCATGGTAATAGCCAAGGGTAGCAAAAGGAAGGGCGACTGATATACTTACATGGTAAATAGAACTGGAAAAATTTAAAAAGGAGTTCCACCCCTCCAGTCTCCTGGGCATCTACACATTCACTAAACTGTCCATGATACAAACTACATCAAAGGTCAGCTCAAGAGTCTTCAAGGAGTCTTCACCTCTATTGGTGGAGAGCAAGACTGCTGAATGGTAGTACTCTAAGACTGCAGCTAACAGGTTGAGCTCCAGGAGTCTAGTCAAAGATAGAGAAGAGAGATTCTATGAGCAAGGGGCATCAAGATCATGATGGGGAAATCTACAGAGACAACCAAACCAAACTAGTGGGAACTCATTAACTGTGGACCAATAGATGTGGAGTCTCCCTGGGACTGGACTAGGCCCTCTGCATAGGTGAGACAGTTATGTAGCTTGATGTGCTTAAGGGGCCCCCAGGCAGTGGGATCAAGATCCATCCCTAGGACATAAATGGGCCTTTTTGGAGCCCACTGCCTATGGTGGGACAACTTACACATCCTTGGTGCAGGGAGAGGGGCTTGTGTCTGTCTCAACTGAGTGTGTCAGGTTCTGCTGACTCCCCATGGGAGACATTGCCTTGGAGGAGGTGGGAATGGGTGTTGGGATTAGGGAGAAGGCTGGAGGGTGAGAGGAGGGAGGGAAGGGTATCTGTGGTTGGTATGTAAAATGAATAGATAATTTCTTAATAAAAAATACTTAAAAAAAAAATAAGACTGCAACTAAAGCAATGTTCCTAACAGGGCTTCTTGTGAGATCAGTGGAAACTCCAGGCAAAGGCTCCCACCTTACTGGCCCTAACAGAACACTGCCAAACCTGAAGAAGCTTTAAGAAAGGAACTGAGAACTACACAACCCAACTAAGTATAGTTATGATGGATGCAAAACAGAAATTATTGGTCTAAATGTCCCTGGAGTAATATCACAAATACACTTCAGTGGGCTTGAATCATGATTGTAAGTTTCAGCTTCCCATAATGTACAGAAACATCACAAGGGAAGAAATAATTCAAAACCTTTCTCACCAGGAAGGAAAGGGCAGAATGAAGCAATCCTTTAAATTGAATGTACTTATACTACACTTTTTGTTGTTTACTGAAAATTATTTTTTTTCATTAAATATTCGTTTTGCATAAATATCATGCAGTGATCTTGCTTTAGCTTTTATAATGCTTTCCTACATTGTTTCGTTTCTCTGATGCTTATTCACCCAGTGTACTCTCCTCTATTTTTCTTCCTGAATACAATCTACAATCTACATCCTCTCTCATTCATCCCTATTTCTATTCCTCTTTCCATTTTCGCCATTGCCTTCACATTTTTTTTTTTTTTTTTTTTTTGGTTTTTCAAGACAGGGTTTCTCTGTGTAGCTTTGAGCCTTTCCTGGAACTCACTTGGTAGCCCAGGCTGGCCTCGAACTCACAGAGATCCACCTGCCTCTGCCTCCCGAGTGCTGGGATTAAAGGCATGTGCCACCACCGCCCGGCTGCCTTCACTTTTTATTTCTTAACTACTACTTTTCAAAATATTAAAATATCTTAATTCTCTGGATGAGCGTTGGCCATCCCAAATATTTTTTTGCCTAGATATTCTCTCCATTGACATAATACTGAACTCTATTCTTATCCAGCCCATACCCTTTCCAGTCTTAATATTAATAAAAATACTAGTACATACCACATTATCCTGGTTTGTTTATCCTCCAATAGTTATTGAAGTTCAACGGACACTTGTTTGAATTATCTAGTGTGATTTTTGTGTGGTGGGCTAATCTAGTAGTTGTAATTGCTTTTCAGGCAATATTCTACTCTGACCATTAAAAAATGAACTTCATGGGAAATACAAGGGCCAAGAGGTTAACTTCAGAACTATGCAATTCAACTCTACCACCAACTTGACTTACTTGAATACTGCAAGTAAGTCAACTGAAATAGCACAAGTATAAAAAATCCAGTCAATGAAATCACCCCAGATGTATATGTCTCAATGCAGTAATTAAAAAAGCATGAAAAGATTAAAGCAGTATCATCTAATCCCAAACCACCAATTACTCAGTAATAATTCCCAGTGAGAATGATTTAAGTAAAATCCCAGAGAAGGAATTAAAAAAATATGACTATATTAATCTTTAATGAAATAAAAGAGGATATAAATAAACTTCTAAGTGAATTAAAAGAGAATAAAAATATAAAGCTGAATAAAATAAGAAAGCCCATGCAAGAATAAATTAAGAATTCAATAAAAAGAAACACTGCAAAAATAAAACTGAAACTTTATAAATGAAAACTTATTAACTCTAAAGACCCAACAAATAGCCTCAAAATAGAATGGATTAAATGGGAGAGACAATGTTGAATATGGAAGACAAGACAGGTAAATTAGAGCATTCAAAAATTGACAAATTTAAAACTGTAATAGAATAAGAACAACATATGTGAGTTCCATGGAACAGCATTAACACATTAAAATCATGGATGATTGAGACCATCAGAAGGAGAAACATTTCAGGTTGAAAGCATGAAAATATATTTATAGCAACCAGAGTGGAAAGTAGAGAAAAGAATAAATACTCAGGCTCAGGAGACACAAAGAAACCAGAGACAAATACAGAGAACACCCTTACACATATTACACTTAAAAATCTAAATAAAAGAAACAAAAAAATAAAATAGAAAGTGGTATTAGAAAAGGATTAAGTTTTATACAAAGAAAAACATATCAGAAAACTGCAGACTTTTACCCATAAGACTTAAAACCCAGGAAAATATGGATAAATGCATTCCAAGGACTGAATAATAAGTGTCAACCCAGATTATTGTATCCAGCAAAACTATCTATCATAACTGAGGGAAAAATAAGTTTCTATGAAAAAAAAAACAGAATAAAACAATTGATAACCACTAAACCAACACTACAGAAGTTACTCAGTGTTAGTAAGACAGAAGTCTGTCAGAGTAAATAGAAATAAGTATTCAGGAGGCTACAAGAAATAATAAGCCATACTCTAAATATAGTTAAGGAATTAGAATACATGGAATACTAAAACAATCAGTAACATGACAGGAACCTGTAACTGCTTTATTAAAATAAATCAGAGCAATCTAAAATTAATAAGTTAATAATATTCCAAGAGTTTGGAAAGAGAACAAATCAAATTATAAATCAATATAACAAAAAAAATAGTGAAGATTAGGGCTGAATTAATGAAATACAAACAACAACAAAAATACCACATATAAAAGGAACACAATATAGAAACCCTTAGCCAAACTAAGCAAAAGAAACTGAGAAGTTACATATTAATACATTAAAGATTAAATTACACTCACTATTACAGATGCTAATTATAGAAAATACTTAGGGTATCTGTTAATATCATAGTCCACCAAGCTGAAAAAAATAGGTTAATTTATATTCTATACCAACTATAAACCAAACTGAGATAAACACTGTGGTGGTTTGAATAATGGCCCTCATAGACACATGTGTTTGAATGCTTGGTCACCAGAAAGCAGCACCATCAGGAGATGTGATCTTGTTGGAGAAAGTGTGTCACTGGGTGCGGGCTTTGAGGTTTCAGATGTTTAAGCCTGGCACAGAGTATCTCTCTTCTGCTGCCTGCTGATCCAGATGTAGAATTCTTTGCTCCTTTTCTAGTACCATGCCTGCCTGAGTGCTGCCATGCTTCCTAAGGTGATGATAATGGACTCAACCTCTGAATCTGTAAGCCTGCCACGATTAAATGATATTCTTATAAGAGTTGCCGTGGTCATGCTGTCTCTTCATAGCAATAAAATCCTAAATATGATAAATATCTTATTCAGGCCATAAATAAGCAATAACTTTAAAGCAATATTAAAACTTTCCTAACTAAAAGCAGTCAAGTTCTAGACAGGTTCACTATATAATCCAACCAGACCATTCTATAGGAACTACAAAAATAGAAAGAAAGCCAAAGTTTCTCAGGTATCAAAGCCAGAGAAAGACATAGGAAGAATGCTGATTAATATCTTTGGTGAATAGAAATGTTAAAAATGTTAAAAGAATACTTCCCCTAGAAAAAAAATACATGCAAGCAGAATTTCAAGAACATAGCAAAAATCACCCACCATGATCAAATCAGCCGCATTCCAAAGATGCAATGATACTTCAGCATATGTGTCTTGATAATCATATGCTTTCTCTTCTGAAGTACATTAATGATAAAAACCATAAAGAAACTAGAATTTAAAGACCATATCATAGCACAATAAAGGTTATGTGTGATAAAACTATTGCCAAAATTATACTGAATAAAAACTCAAAGAATTCCCACTGGAATCAAGAACACAGAAAGACAAACATGTTATAGACTCACTCATAAGTGAATATTAGACACAAAGCAAAAGATAAACAGGTTACAACTCACAACACCAGAGAAGCTAGGTAAAGAGGAAGACCCCAAGAGAGACACGTATGGATTGCCCCAGGAAAGGGAAAGGATTAAGATTTTCTGATGGGGGTAGGAACATGAGGGATTGAGGTGGGGGAGGAGAGGGAGGAACAGAGAGGGAGAGCAACGAAAGAGTTATCTTGACAGAGTGAACCACTACGGGATTAGGGAGAAAACTGGTGCTAAGGAAATCCCCAGAAACTCACAAGGGTGTCTTTTGACAAAATCAAATAAAAGACATTCTCTTGATGGGGATGTCATTCTGTATGCTGTGAATATGTGTTGCTCTTTAAAAGTAGATTCAATAATCTATCCTTTTATTCTATCATATCTATATTATCATCTTTTTTTAGAAAGAGATTGTATTTATAATCAACCCCCTTTAAATAAAAATAAACATTTACAAACAATACTTTGGGAATTTGGGTGTAGCTTCTCATACTACTTCCTGCTGGTTGGGACACTGGTAATCTTATGGGGATCCTGAGAAAATTAAGAATTATGTTCAAGTCCTGACTGGAGTATCCTGTGAGGTTATATTGTCTGAGCCACTTGCCTTTAAGCTGATCTGGATGTTGGAACATCTGGAGACCTCTCAGCAGGTCTTTGTTGATCAAATCATGTGAGCCTGGAAGCAATCCATAGGTTCTCATCTTCTGTGGAAACAAAAGCAGAACCTCTTTTCCAAAGTAACATATCCTTAGACATAGATTTTGAAATCAAGGTATCTTTAAAATATACATATTGATTTAACTCAGCAGCTTTTATGATCAAATGTCTCTCTGTAGTTAAAAATCCTAAAGACAATATAATCCAGACTCTCTGTGTGATTTTCATCTTTATGTGGCTTATTTTTTTTATTACTTTTACTTTCTCTTTAAAGACTTTATTTTTTAAAACTATTTCTTTATATAACTGTCTATATTCATTTTCTTTTCTCTTCCAAGCCTAAGTATATTTTCACACACATTGTTAACATTTTAGAATTTTATTTCATCAAAATTTGTCTTATTGTGAATCTATAACCTTTCTCTGACCAGGAGAGAGTTTAAATTGTTAAACTGCATGTCTGGGCACAAAAAGTGGCAGCTGTGGCTGCTGACTACACCCACCTCATCTTCCCAATGTGGCGGTGGTATGTTTACAGCCAGCCCTGGATGCCATGCTCTCTGCTGACCCTGGGAGACAGTAGGTCCGTGCCTCCATTCAACAGCATGTACCCCAGAAACTTCTTCTTTTTCTTCTTCTCCTTCTCCTCCTCCATCTTCTTCTTCATCTCCTCCTCCTCCTTCTTCTTTTTATTTGTATTAGCAAAAGCTAAATCCATCACGCAGCATACTGAGTGACTTGAGATGCCTCTGTGTACTGTGACAGGAATCCTCCATGCTGTGTTTCAGCCCACACACTGTGAACCTGCCATACTGTAGCTCAAGTCTGCATGCCATGGTGTCTCTGTCCCTTGGCCTCTCTATATCTCAACCTGCATGAGACACGGAGTAGAAAGCTGTTCTTGACTCCATTATTGCGTGTTTAGAAGCCCCTTTTAAACTCGTTTAGGCACTATGGAAATTTGAGAGCCCCACTATGTTGAAGTTAAAGCCTTCCTTTTAAGTAGAAAGAAAAGGGGAAATTATGGGTATGTTGTTCTGTATGCTGTGAATATAGGTTGCTCTGATTGGTTGATAAATAAAGCTGTTTGGCCAATGGTAAGACAGAATAAGGTTAGGCAGCACATTCCAACTAGAGAGAGAGAAAGGAGAAAGACAGACCAGAGGAGATGTTGCCAGCCACAGCCAGGAAGCAAGATGTAAAGGTACCAGTAAGCCATGAGCCATGTGGCAAATTATGGATTTATAAAAATAGGTTAATTTAAGATGTAAGAGCTAGTTAGTGAGAAACCTGAGCCATTAGACAATACAATTCACAATTTATATAAGCCTCTGTATATTTATTTGGGTCTGAGTGGCTGCAGACCGGGTAGGATACAGGAAAGCTTACAACTACATCTTCCTCATTGAATAATGCTAGTACAGAGTGGGTATTCACATACAAAACAATGAATTAAACTCTTACCTCTCACTTTGCATAAAACCAATCACAAACCAACAAAATATTTTAACTAAGCCTAAGACTTAAACTCCAAAACTGATAGAACTAAAAGCAGAGGAAATACTTCAAAATTTTGGCAAAGCAAGAACTTTCTGAATAGGACTCTCTCAATCAGGGACTAAATGCCAAAAATTGACAAATGGTATTTAATGAAATTAAAAAGCTTTGCAAGGCAATTTGAACTATTAAGTGAGGAGAGAGCTTTTTGAATGGAAAATATCTTTGTTTAAATGAATGTCTGACAACAAAATAATATTAGAGTTAAAAATATTTAAACAAAAAATCCCAATCAACCAATAAATATGTTAATAAAATAAACACATTTCAAATGATGAAATGCAATGGCCAACAAATGTGAAAAACTGTTCGACATCAGCAGTATTAGAAAAATTCATATAGAAACTGTTTTGAAATTTAATCTCATTCTAGTTTCAATGTATCATTAAAAAAATAAAGAACAATATGCTAGTACAGAAACATACAAGTGAAAACTCTTACATACTAGTTTAAATTATTTCAGCCACCAAGAAACTCAGTATGGAGAAAAACAAAAACAAAACCCATCTAATTAAACTACATATTCTATATGACTCCATTATACAACTTCCAGGTACTTACCCCGAATCTTTAAATGAACGTATCACAGAGATATATTTACATCACTTTCTGTTGCACTACTACTCATATGCAAGGTAAACCAAACTTGGGTTTCAACAAAAGAGTCATGGGTAAAGAAAATGTGGTTTATCCACACCATAGGGCTTTTCGGCCTTAAAGATGAGTGAAAGTACATCATTTGCAGGACAATGGATACAACTGTAGAGAATCATACTAAGTAAGGTAAGCTAGTTCTAGAAAAGAAATATGACATTTTCTCTAATTTGTGGGCCAGAGATTTTATAGATAACTAAAATCATATATACATAGAATGTATACATTTTCACATTTCACACACGTATATTTGTATATATGTAATCATAAATACATATGTATACAGATGACACGAATGTGTGAATGAAAGTGTGGATGCATGTGACAAAGGCAACCAAAAGTAGGAGTTGAAGGAAAATGTGAGAATACTGTCGTATGGAGGTAATAGTCTGGGGAACATTAGAGATACATGAAAATGGCCTTTTATAACTTTAATTTTAAAATGCTTATTTTTAAATTTTTATCACTGTATTTTTCAATTTTCTGGGAATAAAGTATAAGCAGGGGAAAGCCTGCCCTCAATTAAACACCTATACTTAATTTTAGTAAATATCTACATATAGTAAAGTTGTGTTTTTGAAATAGTATCAAATGCCTGGATATTAGCAAATGTGGATAGATGTTATTGGATGTCCTGCCCTATAATGGTCAGGTTATGTCATTTATGTAAGTGGACTATTAAGAATACACAGGCTCTGTTTATATATATATATATATATACATATACATATATATATATATATATATATATATATATAATAAACCTAGTTCGCTAGGACAGTGTTTGCATCTACATGCATCTTAATGTGGATTTCCTTATTCTTCCCTGATTTATGCCTTATCTCACATCATACTAAAGTTTGTGCTGGAGGTTAAACTTATGACAAAGAAATTTCCTGAAGTGAAATGATGTATCCCTTCAAGAAAATAAAGTGTCATTTTTGTTCAAATACCAAAAGAGGAGAGATGAATTTAGCAATTGGAATTGTGTGAGAGCTGTGTTGAGATAGAGGTCAAAAGAGGATCCACTGCAGAGAGAGTTAATAAGAATACCCTGATTGAAAGTAGACTTGGGTGGTGGATGCCTTAGAGAAAGAGGATTAAACACGAGGTAGGTGAAACCTGGGACATAATCTTTAACTGTTGGTGCTTTACTTTCTTCAATTGTAAAACAGAGCTGTTGAAAGTTTGCTATTTTAATAAACCTAATGGGTTTCTGGAGTGATTAAATGTGATTATATTTGCAAAGTTTGTAAAAATATCTTCTTGATTATTAGGAACTCAAAGTGTGCATTTAACAACAACTGAAAATACATTTAAATTATATAATAAATTTGAAATATAAATATAATATGAAAATAGGGGATAGTATCTTTGCCTAGATTGCAATGAGTAGTTGTTAGAACACTCATTATCTTTGGTACGTGGGCCATGTGTTGTAATAGGATATGCTGTAAACAGGCATGGACCCCTTCATCTCCTGAAGACCCTAAGAAATCCCTCATTTGTCATGTGCTGTGGGATGGTCTGTATGTCAAATGTGTTGCTGATTGGTCAATAAATAAATCACTGATTGGCCCGTGGCCAGGCAGGAAGTATAGGTCGGACAAGGAGGAGAATAGAGCTGGGAAGTGGAAGGCTGAGTCAAAGAGACACTGCCAGCCGCCATGATGAGAAACAGCATGTGAAGATGCCGGTAAGCCACGAGCCATGTGGCAAGGTATAGATTAATGGAAATGGATTAATTTAAGCTGTAAAAACAGTTAGCAAGAAGCCTGCCACGGCCATACAGTTTGTAACCAATATAAGTCTCTGTGTTTACTTGGTCGGGTTTGAGCGGCTATGGGACTGGCAGGTGAGAGAAATTTGTCCTGACTGTGGGCCAGGCAGGAAAACTATAGCTACAGTCATGCTTTGTTAGTTACCTTAAACACACCAAGGAGTCAATGTAGGCTATCACAAAACCATTGTGGTTGCCAATGTGTATGTATATAGTTTAAGTAAAGTATTTTTTCCCAGCACAGTTCAGTTCAGAACACTGAAGAACATTTACTTACCTGACACAACTTAGTCTCAGAGGAATAAACTGACTGTAAAAAGTCTTTCAAGGGACAAGTCATTAGCTATGATATATGACAGGTGTACAGTGCTAATATTTTCCTTCCTAGACACAAAGCTGTTACTGCATATTCCACACTGGTCTCATGTTCATATTTGTTATAGTCAAAGAGTAGCATAGAATTTGGTTGATAGGGGTGATGTATTTATTGCCTTTTTATACATGAAGTTGCCTCAAATGAACTCCATCCTTTTTACATGTGCTCACTGTGTCTGTTGTTGGCTGACACTCAGCAGCAGAACCCACGTCATAAAACATTAGGATTTTCCTCAAGGGTACAAAGGAAGGAACATGGTATGTAAACCTTGCTTAAGAACACAGTAGTCAATTGGTATTTCGAGGTCAATTTATCAAGGGATATTGTTTCTGCTTTCTTCTCAAGAAAATAAATTTTTATTTTCTGGAAAAACTTGGAATTTACTGCATTCCGATATAATTCATTGGAGATTGTTTGAAAACTTAGTTGTTAGACCTAACCTTCAAGAGAAAGGGCTATAAGCATTTTTATTCTCTCAAATTGAATTGTTCCTTAGCAGAAGAGTTACACTGTACTTCAGAGTATCACCATTATCTAGCTAGTGTTTTCTCCACTTGTCAAATTCACCTCTAGTTCCAGAAATTATTTCTCTCAACTCAAATTATGACTCCTTGGGTAGAAATCACCCAAACTGCACTTCTCTTGTTTAGATCTGGAAGGGGGAAAGTAACTGTTCAAACATATCTGATTTAGAACTTCAGAAAGATGAAAAAGTGCCTGCAAGATAGCTCAGTGAGTAAGCATTCCATGCCCCAAATCCACATGGTGAAGTAGAGAATCAATCCTAGCATATTATTCTCTGACGTGAACACGTGTTCGGTGGCATGTGTGAATGGACACACACACACACACACACGCGCGCGCACACGCGCGCACACACACACACACAGAGAGAGAGAGAGAGAGAGAGAGAGAGAGAGAGAGAGAGAGAGAGAGAGAGAGAAACACACATAGACAATGTAAATATAAGAATTAACAGGGTTTCAAATCTTGAGAAAACATGAAATAACTGTTAGGCACTCTGGTAACAATCCTGTCCCACTTTATCCATAAGATATGTTACTTTACAGATCCATGTTGCTCTGTCAGTAGATCCAGCTAGAGTCACAGTAATACAATTAAGTTAATAGCAATGTTGGTTTGAATAATGAACAATACAAGGAAGAAGGCCACAGGGGAGAAAAATTGAGCTATATTTCTTAGTAGGGAAATATCAATTAAATACAGTCACATTTTCCTTTATAAACTACCATACTGGTAACTACTTTTGTGAACAATAATTTAAAATCAGTCAACCATTTAGTACTGGTAGAACTTTGAATTAGTACAGTGCATTTTCTGTCAAAATTCTTTGATGAATACAATCTTTTTATGTTGATAGAACTCTATTATTTTCTCTTAATGAAGTGGTTTTAAACTTTTGTCATTTATCTCATGTTAATAAAATTGCTGTGCCTTGGCTGGGGAGATAGCTCAGGAATACAGTGTTTGACAATATGTACAATGCCACAGGTTCAACTCTAGCACTGCAGAAAAAAAATAGTACAAAAAATTAACTGTCTTACCTATATTGTGGCAATCTTTGCTACTCCACAACTGGTACTGGTTGTTTCCTCCTTCTTCATAATAATGTAACTAATCTCTTTAGTGTTACAAATGGCTTTTTGACGAACAAAATTATATACCATGCATCAATGGGCTTAGTGGGCATTTTATTCAAGAAAAATAAGGCTTCCTTGGCATGAATGGCATGTAGAAAGTGCTGAATTGTCTTATGTAATAAACTCAGTGAAGTTTAAACCTTCAGCTGTAGCAAGAGGGAGAAAGTGAATAAGAAATTTAAGAAGAAAAAGAGGAAAGCAGTGGGAAGAAGAGAAGTGGAGAAAGAGATGAATATTATATAATAGGCTACATGATGTGATTACATTTCATTTTTTCTACTCCTTAAACAGAAATTGTCCATAGAGAAAACTTTGAACTGAGGTTCAGAAGATCAGGAGTACTTTGTCCAGCTTTAGGCACATTTAGTGTATATAGTGAAAATGCCAGGGAGATGACACTCCATTATGGAGAAGGAAAAGAGAGAGATGTGTATATACAAAGAATGAGGGATGATGGCATGTGGTCCCCAAGAGTGAACAAGACATTCAAGGTTATTGTTATTCTCACAATATTTTATAACCATTAGAAGAACTTATTCATTGTTATTTCTTTTTCATTTGGTATTTAACACTAGTAAGATTTGTGTAGTCATGTATTGTATCTTTATAAAAACCACAATTTAGAAAATACCTAAATATTAAAGCACTTAAATCATGTAAGAAATTATTGTGTTATTGATTGATTGCAACAATAGTCCTAAATGTACTTATGTTAGTTAATAATGTGAGGAAGCTAAAATATCACCAGTGAAATAGCCTCATGTAAATAATGTGTTTAATCTAATGGTCAACTATATAAATTGCTCATTATTCTTCCTGAAAGGACATTAGAAAATGTTCAGATGTGTTCGTGAGGGAATATGGATGGGTTATGGCATTATCGGATCAATTTCAACACCTTAAAGAATTTTCCTGCCTTTTCAGTAGAATGCATGTCTTCTTCCACAATCAGCAGGAAAGCGAAATAAAATTAAATCTATCAAAACATTTGTGTGTCACATCAAAACACTTTTTTTTATTATCACCTACTATTTATTTCTTTGTGTGAGAGAAGAGAATCAATTCCAGGTTACAAAGAACGAAGTCTTTGGTTTATTACACATAGCTTAGGAGCTGGCAAGAGGCCAGAATCAGATGCCAGAATGTTGCAAATACATGGAAGTTTTACAGAACCGGTCCCTGTATTACAGAGTCCACCAATCTATGAAAACTTATTTGATTTTATTTTGTATTTTATAATTTAATTTAATTTTTCATATCAGCCACGGATTCCCCTGTCCTCCTTCCTCCTCAGCCCACTCCCCATTCCCATCTCCTCCAGGGCAAGGACTCCCCTGGGGATTCAGCTCAGCCTGGTAGATTCAGTCCAGGCAGGTCCAGTCCCCTCCTCTCTTCACCCAGGCTGAGCAAAGTGTCCCTGCATAGGCCCCAGGCTCCAAAGAGCCAGCTCATGCACTAAGGACAGGTCCCCATCCCACTGCCTGGGGGCTTCCCAAACAGTTCAAGTTAATCAACTGTCTCACTTATCCAGAGGGTCTGATCCAGTTGGGGGCTCCTCAGCTATTGGTTCATAGTTCATGTGTTTCCACTAGTTTGGCTATTTGTCCCTGTGCTTTTTCCAATCATGGTCTCAACACCTGGGGAGTGGGAGATCCCAGCTGGATCAAAAAGAGAGAGTGAGAACAAGGAAAAAGAGACCATGATAAATGAAGACCCCATGGGAATAGGAAGAAGCAAAGTGCTAGAGAGGTCCCCAGAAATCCACAAAGATACCTCCACAATAGACTACTGGCAATGGTTGGGAGAAACCCTGAACTGGCCTACTCTGGTGATCGGTTGGCCAAACACCCTGATATGGCAGAACTCTCATCCAATGACTGATGGAAGGGGATGCAGAGATCCATGGCCAGGCCCCAGGTGGAGCTCCGGGAGTCCAATCAGTGAGAAAGAGGAGGGATTGTATGAGCGAGAATTGTTAAAACATTTCTTATTTGCATTATTGGGTACTTCTTTTAAATGTAAACTCAACTTGAATTTTAGAATTGAAGTCAATGAAAAACTAGATTCAGTTCATGCATTTGAACTTTAAAGCCATTTTTTGCTAGTCAAATTGACTCCATAAATTTGTATTATTAATGCGTCATTCCTAATGCAATAGCACTTGTGATAATGAAATTATTAATGGTTGGTTTTTTAAATCTATTTCTATTATCTACTCAAAACCCACAGTGAGGAACAAGCTCACTTTTCATTTATTTTCCATTAAAATTGGAGAAGTTATATCAACTGCCCAGTTTTCAAGGCTCCTTGCTGAAGGGTGATACTTCTGTTTTCCAATCACTGTTTCTCCATCCAGTGGGAAGTAGAAAGAGAAAACATGCAGGTTTGAATTGGCGTGCATTGCAGAGCCTGAGTTGCAATGTTTCTCTGTCTATCAGTTCAGGCAGAACATATAATTATTTTCACATCTTGAGGCTTGTTCTTTCAGCATTAGGTTTTCTTAATGCTCTGAGTCAGCAATGACAGGGAGTAAGAGAAGAAGGTAAAAACACATTTGGGGACTGTCATTTGCAGTCAGTTCTTTGAAACTAATTTTGGAATGACTTTCAAATTCCACAAAACATTTATCAGGCAATTCTCTTGATGCAGAAAACAGCTATTTCTCAGTTAAATTCGCCATAAGGATTTCTTGGCTCCTTGTTTTATTTTTGACAGGTTATTTTGAGGGTGTCATCAAGGCTGGGCAGGTAGGTGTAAAGCTGCTGTCCTGAGAGGACATTTGATAATGGATTCTCCTTATTCAGTTCCCCAGCACTACCAGGTAAGCAGTTACCTGAATTTAACTGAGGAAAGATACCCATGGTACCATGATGAAATGATTTTAGGACTTCTGTAAACTGAAAAGTGATTATTATTTGTATCTCATTATAGCTCTTTTCTTCACAACATCACTGAGTTCAGTTTAGATCTCGCAGATATCTCAAAATGTCTAATTAATAGAATAAAGGATTAATGCTATAGAACTGAAGCTTCTCTAGGGATTAGGGTGTGTGAGAAACAGCTAAGCCCACCAGGGTGCTCCTGAAAACACAGCTTGATTACAGCCCTGCCAGGAAAAGGTTTATCTAACACTAGTAGCCAAGTAAGAACTTAGATGGCTTTAATCTCATTCTGTAGCAGGGCAGGAGTGTAGCAAGGTGATTTCTTGTGTAGCCTGAAAGGAAGAACATACTGAAAAAGGACTAGACATGTAAAGGTAACCACTACAGATAACTATGCTAGCTCTTCTAATGCTGTTACTAAAACTACACAGATGTCCATTGATGTCAAACAATGAAGGAAGCACAGTGATAAATCTCTTGGCATGACTCTCTCTGAAAACAATACTTGAAAGCTTATTGTGAAACAAAATTTGTAAACTGGGAGAATCACTGACTATTAAGCTATAATGTAATTTTCCTTACAACATTGGCAGGGGTTGAATTAGAGGTAATCATGGAGGATTTCAATTTTGTCATTTGAAAACAAAATCTTTCTATGTTGTTTTCACTGTGATTACAAGGAACCATTTTATCAACCTGAGTTCTCACTACTGTGGTTATGTTGGCATTTGACATAGCTCTTGCTACAGAAGCTAGCCTACTATTTAGATTGATTCCCTACCATTCTATGCTTCAGCTATAGCTGTTCTACTGTGGCGTATATTCAGTTCAATGACACTTCGTACATATCCACAGAGCCAAGGGTTTGGATGCATGTAGTCTCTGCTTACACATTTTCTTCCTATCTTAAAAATAGTGGATTATTATTTATTTGTTATGACACATTTCTACCTAACATTTCCAGACACCAGAAAATTTCTATTCATGCAACATATGCATCATGCCATTTTAAACAGTATTTTTAAGGATGGTAGTTATTCTTAATGTTCTTTATATTGAACTGACTTTTCTATGGGAGATGCAGACATGTGGCACTAGATCCCTGGATTTAAGCCTTTTTCTCTGTAGTTCTGAGCTGCTATTGTGTTTCTGCCCTGGTATCTTCCACATCTCCTTAATGACAAAATGCAAGACTTAAAGTATATTTTTTTTCGGTCTTTAGTTTCCTTTCCATACCACCTCCAGGCACAGTGGCCACTGTGTTACACATGCAGATGGATTAGGCTCAGCTGAGTTCCACTTGAAAATATAAATACTAGGAGTAGAAGACATGCTTTGGCAACACTTTGGTAAAGTTACAAAGCAAGAAAAGGAGATACAGGATTGTCTTTACTAAATTATGAATAAAGTCATGTAGTATCCCCTGATACTATATAAATCATATATGTCAAAGTGAACTCAAGCTCTGTGATTTGATTGAGCACTAAATAGCAGACAAAGCAATAGCTGTGGTTTAGCAGCACTGTTTCCATATACGCAGCTCATAGCTTTCCTTCGTCACAGAGGGAGATTCCATAACCCTTTTCTTGTATTCTTGCTTCTAAAGCCAGAACCACATGACCAAAATTGTCTAGTTCTATGGCTTCCTGGGGCTGGAACATGGCCCCCTTGCTCAAATATAGTTTTGCTAGCCTTCTGTTTTCAATAGTTTCCTTCATTGCCTAAGCTTGGTTGTCCTGGTACTCACTCTGTAGATCAGGATGTGCTCTATCTCTGAGATCTATCTGCCTCTGCCTCCTGAGTACTGGCATTAAAGGTATACACTATCATGCCCACCCCAATCCTCTTTAATTCCTTTTCATTTTTATTTAATTCCTTTTCAGAAGTTGGAGGCTTAGCTGGGTGGGGTCTTACTCTGAGTTCACCATTCCATTTATTCCACTTAGTATCTGGCTTTTATTTATTTATACCTCCTTGTCCTCCTTTTCTCCTCAAAATGTACCTTGCCTTTTTTTTCTTGCACAGCTTGCTCCACTTCATTTTATATCTTCTTAAGTGTGACAACTAATAATCAAGCAACACAGTCTATGTACTAGGCTGTCTAGGAATCATTTCTGCCAAAGCTTTTAGTCCATAACTCTTCAATTGAGCCTCAGACAATTTTTTTATGGACAGGAGCAGAAGGAAGCCTTATTCTTCACCAAAATATCACAAGAACAGTCTCTAGGACACACATTAATATTCTTCTCCTCTGAAAACTCTTTAGCTAGGTTCCTGCAGTTAAAATCACCCTCACACCAGTCTTCCAGGACCCTACTAGTATGGCCCATTAAGCCCCAATAAAAGTGTTCAATCACTTTCTAGTTCAGAGTCCCCAAGTGTCCCATATTCCTTCAGGTAAAAACACGCTCAGGCCTATCTCAGCAATATCCCAGTTCCTGATACCAATTTCTTTCTTAGTTAGGGTTTTATTGCTGTGAATAGACATCATGACCATGGTAACTCTTATAAAGGAAGTCATTTAACTCGGGCTGGCTTACTGTTTCAGAGATTTAGCTCATTATTATCATGGCAGACACGGTGCTGGGGAGGTAGCTGAGAGTTCTATATGTAGGTCAGCAGGCAGCATACAGAAAGAGTGACAATGAGCCTGGTTTGAGCACTGAGCCTATGGGGGCCATTTTCATTCAAACTGCCACTCTTTCTTGGATTAAATAATCCAATATTTTATCCTCTATGGGATTCATTCTGGTGGTAAAGCTTTTTGTTGTTGTTGTTGTTTTAATTAATCAATTGATTCGTTGGATTTTTTTCATTTCTAGTTCCATTTCAGATTTGAGTTTCTTCAGTATGGTTATATCATTATTGAATCACTTTCAAATCCTTCATTGTCTTCATCATTTCATTTAATCATTTTTATGTGTTTCCTTAGACTTGAATCAGGAGTTTATTCATGTATTCTTTGATTTTCTTGAGCTGTTTACTCATTTCCTCTTTAAAATTCTTGAATTATTTGAACATGTTTATAATTGTTCTTTTAAATGTTATCCCTGATATCTATGTAAGTTGTTCTCATTGGGGACCACTGCTATAGATCTGATGACCTTAGTGAGTGAAATTTCATTTTGCAACGAAACATGTCTATTTGGAGTTAGGTTGTTGGTTGTGTTTTTTGACTTGAGTTTCTAGCCCACCTCTGCTGAGTATGAATTTGGTTCTGCATTTAATGTTGCCCTAACTTGTCTAGGTTGAGATCAGTTAGAAACTGCATGAAGCTCAATCTTTGTTCATTCAGTGTCCAGATATTAGGAGGGAAATTGTGATCATCATAAATCAGTGGCCTTTCAGGGGTTTCACAGGTTATAATGGCGGTGTGTATAGGCAGTTGTATAGACAAAGGCTTGTCTGAGGGAATACCGGAGTACTAAAGATCTGAGAACCTGTGCCCATCTACATGGGTGCATGTACAAGGTTTGTGTTATAGATCTCACCTGTACTTTGATTAGGAACTGTTAATTGACGTTATGAATATACAATGGAAAATCAGATGAATGTGAACTAGCCTCTTTTGTTAAGCCCTTCACTTTACAAAAAAAGAAGTAAATCTATAAATATATGCTTACAACAAAACACTTTAATTCTGGTAGTAGTGAAAATGCTAGCCATGGATGACCTATAGGATACAGCCTTAGATGCTGTGTTTTGATGTCAATGATCACTCCTCATGCACAGAACAATGAGGAAATTGAGGAAAACATTCAAGTGACATTAATATATTCAACCATTCAATGAATTAAAATGCTAATATCTTATCTCCTATATGTTAAACTTGCTTAGGTAAGTGTTTTTGGCCTTTCACCTCCAAACTATCATATACAGGCTTGGTTCTTTCCTGTCTTGGAACTGTGCGATTTTCTGAGTGCTTTCTTTCAGAATGAAGGTCGATTCACTAGAAGAGAATATGAAACAGCCATATTCATTTGTTTAAAATATCTAACCAGGAACTGGCAGATTCTTTCTAATGAAGTCCACTGATTTTAATATATATATATATATATATATATATATATATATATATATATATATATATATATATATATATATATATCTGTAAAGTAGACCAAAGAATGAATTCCTGCTACAAGTCTATAGTATAGAGTCTTGGGCTGCTTCTCAAATCTGAGTGTTTCTACAACACTTAAAAAATGATATGTGGCTTCTTATTCAATATATAATGATTGATACGCTAATTGATAGGGAGATTAAAATAAAGGGGTTTGAAATTAAGTAGTTTACTTTGGTAGCAGTAAACTAGAAAATAATGGCATCTTTAACTGTTGCTAGAGCTTTCCTGCCTGGCCCACAGTCAGGACAAATCTCTCTCACCCACCAGTCCCAAGCCGCTCAAACCCGATCAAGTAAACACAGACACTTATATTGGTTTCAAACTGTATGGCCGTGGCAGGCTTCTTGCTAACTGTTCTTACAGCTTAAATTAATCCATTTCTATTAATCTATACCTTGCCACGTGGCTTGTGGCTTACCGGTACTTTACATCTTCCTTGTCCTGATGGCGGCTGGCAGTGTCTCCCCTTCCAGCTTCCTGTTCTCTCAATTTTCCTCTCTGTTAGTCCCGCCTATACTTCCTGCCTGGCCACTGCCAATCAGTGATTTATTCATTGACCAATCAGCAACACATTTGACATACAGACCATCCCACAGCATAACCTTACTGTGCATAGAAAAAGGAACATTTTCAATCAACTATTTGTTTAAAATACAGTATCTAGATCTTGCAAAGATCTGTCCAAAGGGCCTTTTTATCTGGTGACCTCTGAAGCAGCTCTTGAAGCCCAACAGAAACTTGAAAGGAAGTGGGCACACTCACAGACTGAGGATAACTCTGCCAGGCAAAGATAAAACTGCATATGAGTTCACAAGCAGTGGACAGATCGGGTATCTCTTGTTTGTAAAAAGCAGTTTTCTTTTCCACTTGCACTTGAACACTTTGTCTAACAAAAAGCCATCTGATACTCAAGAGAGCATATGAAATGATGAGGAGAATTATAAAAAAAAGGATAAGAAAGATTATGCTTTCAAAGTATTTCAAAATAATGTGAATGGCAGGGGAAACAAAAATATGCTTGACCTGAATTGACAAATTTCCCCGGAGTCTTCCATCTACAGAATTTATGATGAACTCGGATGTTATCTACAGAGGTGACATATTTGACACTAGAGATCCAAGCAATACTATCCATGTTCCTGTCTCCATCATTTACAAGTCAGTACATTCACCAATCAGTGTGGTTAGTATTTTTAGTAATCTTTCCTTAGATCGGTAGTTTGAGTTTTGCATAGATTTCCTTTTATATAATGCTTAATCTTTGAAAAATTGTAACATCATTTGAGATCATGCTAAAAAGTATCAGTTCTTAGAAACATTAAACTCCCATTCTTTTCTCACCCAAGTCCTTTGAAATTAACTCACTAAGTTCATGCACCATCATTATACTAAATACCCTACAGGACAGTGTCTAGTTACACTGTTCTCCAGAAAGAAGCATTTCAATGGCTCTCTGTTAAGTAAGGACTATATTTCAAACCATCTTGTGCAGTTGTTTTTATGATTCAAGACAAGCCTACCTTTTAAGTCTGAGATCAGACCTCATTATCCCTCGAATGTTTATGCTCCAGTGATACTAAAATATATCTTCAGGTAGAAAAGATTCTTTTGCATTCTTTTAATATTCTGTCCAAATTCCTATTCTTATTAACATATATGTCAATATTTATTTCAAATTCCATTTACAAAAAAACTATTTGGCATTCTAAGTGAAATTTCAGTCTTATTGCCTAAGACACACTCACCATTGATTTACTTGTGAGCATGAGCTTTGATTCACCTATCAATCTCCCATACTGATTTTCAGCTTGAAGGATGTAGGACATAGACTTGTTATCTTCCTTCTTTTTGGAGTCCTAGTACCTGATACATTGAAAAAGTACCTAGTAATTACTTGATGCATATTTGTTGAATAATTTATGTATAGCATAGTTCTGCCCTCATGAAAGGAGTCGTCAAGAGGACAATATCCTTCAGCTTATACCCATTTTGCAGAACTGACATTTGCCATCAAGATCTACCTAAGCCATGGGACTGTAGCTAGGTATTTAGGGAACAGGTTGTTATTTGAACCCTATTTCCAAAATGATATGATTAAACAGCCTTGTAAGGACAAACCGATATTTTGAAATACAGTGAACAAGATTCTTTTCACATAGTGAAAAATCTCAAGATTTCTATGTTTGATAGTTTAAGAAAAAAAGATGTAATGGAAGACACAGCACAATATCCTGTGCTTTGATTTGTTCAAGATTATGTTTGCTATACTAAAACTCAGTAGAATGTTGTATGAGAAAAATACTCATGTTTGTTCAAAGGCAGTAGTTTATTTTCTTTCCTTTGTATGAGATTCTATTTCAGAGCAGAACAAGCTGACATGAAGATTATACAACATTGACAGTGAGGTAGAATCGTTATAGGTAACCAATATATAAGCATTTTCCAAAGTTTTCTATGGTAATTTATTACATAAATGCACACTGGTGAATACATATACCTCAATCTAACAAAGTATATCAAAGGTTGACATTGCTATCCATTGACTTCATGCCTCGTCATTTTTCTTTTTCTCTTTTTAAAAATTTTCTAGTCCTATTATTAAGACCTATACCCTTATGACGTGATTATATTCCAGTGGACTAATCTCCAAATACTACCATATCAGACAACAGGGGTTCAATATTTGACTTAGTAGGTAATGAGGACAGCCATTAATTTATGGTATCATCAACTGGAATTAATTACCCTAGACAATAAAATAATTCAAAACTAATATCAAGGCTGGGGAGATAGCTCAATCAATACAGTATTTGTTACCTTGGCATGAGCCCCTGAACTCAGTGGCCAAAGCTGAGCATGATGGTGCATACTTCTAAGCCCAGCACTATGGAAATAGAGATGGGTAGATTCCAAGGGCTTGCTTGTAAGCCAATGTAACCTACTGGAGCTACAGACCAGTGAGAAACTGTGTCTCTAAAACAATGTAGAAAACTCTTGATAAAAGGTAAACAGAGTTGACTTTGACCTCCACACACATACACAAACAAACAAACAAAAACCGTCTAGCTACAAGCTACACACATGTACACTTTCCCAATTATGCATATGAAGGTATACTTCATACACTAATTTATTCACATTAAAAAAATCACATTTTGGAAGAGGGAGTAAATAAACTCTATGTTTGAAAATCTAAAAAACCACATTTAATTCAATAATCTCATTGGTTTAGAAAAGCAAATCATCTTTAATACAGCACAATTGTTACAATGCAGGCACATTAATAACTCAAGATAAAATTTATAATGCTCATGGTTTTTGTTATTAGTAAATATTTTAGGGACTTTTCTGAATATTTATTCAGTTGTAAAGACATATTTTTGAGTGTTAACTTTTATTAATCTATACTATCCAAGAATATATGTTTCATCATGACATTTACATACATGTGTATAGGAGATTTTGTTTTGCCAAAAGCCCAATATTGTATTCTTCATTCTTTTACCCAATCTGAAGTTGAAGATTGCTGAATTTTATCTGGTCTTTGTTTTCTAGTGGTTGTTACAATCCATTATTTTTGGACCCATCTACCTGCTCCTGCAAACATAGTCCTGGGTTTTGTTTCTGCCTTTAATAGAGGCAGATTGATATTTTGATAGTCTAATCCCCTATCTTTCTTCTACTATTGTCTTATTGTTATTTGTTTAGAGATGTGTTCACCTAAGAAATGGGGAGAGGGGCATTTTAATGCTTTAAAAAAGAGAGAATCACAGGCTTCACCCGTAAAGAAAAGACACTTTCATCGTTCACTCATCAGCTGATTATTCCTAAATTGTAGAACTCTGTTTTCTGCTAGTCATCTATTATTCATCACTTATATATTAATAGTGTATCAAGAAAATTGAAAATAATGAAACACAATTTACTGTGACATAGGTGGACAAAGGTTATCTATAATGTGCCAAACATTATCATTACTAAAGATGAAAGGAATAAGAAGAGACAAACAGGGGGACAACTACTGGGAAAATGCAAATGGGTTTGGATGAGAAACAAAGCACACATAGTCTTTTCCCTTCATTAGTCTCTTTTCTGCATCTCTTAGAACCGAAATTCCAAAAGTATGTTGAAGTGGCTTGAGAAAATTAGCATGTCTTACATCTCAGATTAGCTTAACATTACCTAGTTATCTGAGCATTCCTCATTTACTATTTATCACAAACTCCAATGAATGCAAATCTAGTACTCACTCGTTTCTTTAAAAACTAAAGTTCTGATTACTTTCATTTCAGCAATAAAGTATATTATACAGGTGGTGAACATTTTTAGCTCAGAAGTTATAGGAATACACCTGGACTTCAGGGTTTTCAACATTTTCTGATTCTGCAACCAGTAAACATCTAGATGCATCTGCAAGGACATTTGTACACTAAACAGGGAATTAGCAATATAGCATGGAGACAGATACTCTGCAAGTTCAGCTCTTGTTTATGGCATTGATCTGGCAACTGCAATGTCACAACACATGCTAGAATTATTATCTGAATATTGGTTACATGTGTCACCTAAAAGGAATTTACTGAGGACTGCTAAAATGTCTCAGCAGGTCAATGTACTTGTTGACAGATCTGACTTGTGGCCAAACTTCAATACCTGAGTTCAATCCAGAGTGGGAAAAAAACTGACTCTTAAATTGTTCTCTAAGTTCCACGAATGTGCCTGAGTACATACATACATAACATCTCCACATATACACTCACTCTACCACATACCAGTACATAAATAAATGAAATTAAATAATTTAAAATTAATATTTATCTCTTTCAAATATTTATAGTTGTCATCTTTTTAAGATCAGAGAACCCACTGCCAGTGGCCCCACAAACTGCCCAAGCCACACAACTATCACCCACCTTCAGAGGGCCTAGTTTGGTCCCATGAAGGTCCCCAGCTGTCAGTCCAGAGTCAGTGAGCTCCAACTAGCTAGGGTCAGCTGTCTCTGTGGCTTTCTCCATCATGATCTTGACCCCTTTGCTCATATAATCCCTCTTCCTTCTCTTTGACTGCACTCCAGGCCAGGATTTATCCCTAGTGCATGAACTGTCTTTTTGGATACCATTCCCTATGAAGGGATACCTTGCTCAACCTCTATACAGGGGGAGGGGCTTGGTCCTGACTCAACTAGATATGCCAAACTTTGTTGACTCCTCATGGGAGTCCTTACCCTCTCTGAAGAGTGATGAGGAGTGGGTTGTGGGGAAGGTGGATGGTAAACAGGAGGAGGGGAGGGAGGGGTAACTGTGGTTGGTATGTAAAATGGAAAAAAAAAACTTTTAAATAAAAAAATGATTAGAGTACCAATGTTAATTTAAATTTAGTTAAAATAATTTAAATTTAGAGAATTAAAGTTAAGTCTCTAAAATTATTGAGGAATTGATAGAAAGAAAGCAATCATCCATTAGGTACATAGTAGCAAATTGGGGTAGGTACAGCTATACTCATTTCTACATTCATATCTATACTTGTCTGTTTATGACAAACTAGAGATTCATGAGTTACCTGACTGGCTCAGGGAAACATTATTTTCAGAGGCCCTTGGCAGAAAGAACATCAAAAAATTCCTAAGACTACAGTATTTTCTAATACAGTAGATCCTTGGATTTTCTAAAGAAAGAGGAAGAACCGCTGTGCTATAAAGTTTCAAATTGAAATGACTTACAGAGGCTGGATTCAGGGGTGTGTGTGTGTGTGTGTGTGTGTGTGTGTGTGTGTGTGTGTGTGTATGTGTGTGTGTATGTGTGCGTGTGTTTGCGTGTGTGTGTGTGTGTGTGTGTGTGTGTGTGTGTGTGAGAGAGAGAGAGAGAGAGAGAGAGAGAGAGAGAGAGAGAGAGAGAGAGAGAGAGAGAGGAGAATATTCTGGTATGACATAAGAAGCATCCTTGCAGCCGGGCGGTGGTGGCACACGCCTTTAATCCCAGCATTTGGGAGGCAGAGCCAGGCGGATCTCTGTGAGTTCGAGGCCAGCCTGGGCTACCAAGTGAGTTCCAGGAAAGGCCAAAGCTACACAGAGAAACCCTGTCTCGAAAAACCAAAAAAAAAAAAAAAAAAGAAGCATCCTTGCAAAGATTAAGCAATTTGGTTAAAGAGAAAAACCCTTATGCATATTATGCATAGCATCATAGCAATGGATCTCTGGCAATTTTGTCAATTCCCTGCACAAGAAGAGCTGTATGTACCAGATGTGTATGTAAATATGTCTTGACATCTTTCATGACCTTCCTGGTAACTTTACCCTAAACAACATACTATGATTGATTAAAAAGGATATTAATTTTTATTTTATAATTTTTTTTGCTTTTATAGTCTTGAATTATAATTCTATTCTTTGATAATAGTTAAAACTCTGATAGAAATCTATAATCAACATACAAAAATATAAATGAAGTTCTTCCCCATAAAGTATGACTGTTCATGTTGATGTTGTTGGTTTAAACATACTCTGACATCATATCTAGAAAAATAAGTGGGTGAGATGACAATGACAGTGAGGTCTATGAGGTTAAATAGGACACTGATGATGATGGTGCTGATGACAGAAATAATGATGTCGATGCTGATGGTGATGATGGTGATGAGATAACAGAGATGATGATGTGATGGCTTCAGTAATGAGTGACAGAGAGGATAATGGAGATGATGGTAAAAGGAAGTAGTTTTCCTTGTATAAAAAAGACTTCGATATGTATGTTTATTGTCTTTGCTAAAGAAGTGTTATGAAGTTGTTTTGTAACACTGCACATTTAAAGATGAAATAACAGATTAATTAAATGACAAGTGATTTTCCAAGAACATATCAATGACTGTTTGTGGTTGTCTAGTCCCAATTCTCATTTAGTGTATAATGATTATATTTCTTGGAAGATGTGCACAGTCGTCAGGAATTACACAGTCGAATCCCTTTATTCCAAGATTCTCTGGCTCTATTTTCCACTGATTATAAGATGAAGGTATTCTTTGTATAGACTGTACTATTTCACCTAAATCGTTCCCATTTTTTAAAAAACATATCCCCTACACAGTATACTATAAAAACTGTTCAGGGAGCTCTGACTTTGTTTTAGGATTTACAGGTAAGCTAGAGGTTGTCTGAAGTGCATGGGATGGGTTATATGCAAATACCTGGACATTTATATAAGGAAGTAGAGCTTCTACAGATTTTTATATCTAAGGGTGGTCTTTCACCTAACCCATGTGATACTCAATTATAACTGTATTCTTTTATATTAGTGAACATTGTTCCTCAAGGAAGCACTTTACCCCAGTGTAAGACTCACCTCTGAATGAAGGGGAACTGTTTAAATAGAAAAAAAAAAATCTTCCATTCATAGTAGCAGAATTTCATTGGAGACAGCTGGTATAAATGAACAGGCACATGGTAAATGTATTCAGCCCTGAAATAGCCTCTGAATCTACTCAACAAACTTATAAAACAGCTCTCAGCTCAGGCCGCACTTTAGAAGCCGCTGAGGGTGCAATCCTGCTGCCCTTGCATTTCTTTTATGCTCATACAGCTCCTATTAACATTGCTCAAAGTTCAGGATACCAGGAAATAAGGGCATTTTTCCCCTGCTTCCTCAATTCTCAATGGCTTTGCAGTCATGGATATTTAGTCACACTTTCTCAATAAAAACAGGCAGTTTTAAAAACAAAAAATACCAGCCAGAAACCTGCAGGAAAGTCTTGCTGGCTACAGGACATTTCTGTTTGCTGAGCCATGTGACACACGGTTCTCATAGAGCACCAGCTGCTTGAAACCTCCTCAGGGCTCTAGACTGTGGGAAAAAATCTCCCACCAGGTATGTGTATATCTGATTGGCTGCATGACATCAACAACTTCCAGCCCAGCAGCATTTGTTTTTGTGTTCACCAGATGCAATTAGCAGACTCGGAAGGAAGCAGTGCACAGCCTGCTATAACAGGTCAGAAATCTGCCCATTAGTAATCAGAGACTTCAGACCTCATGAAATGTATGCCTTGTAAACATTTTACAAAAGTAGTCCTCATGCCATACTTTACTACTCTTCTTTACTTTCATAAAATTATTCCATTAAAGCTGAGATCACCTTTCCTTACAATTAAAAAAAAAAAAAAACTCAGAAGAATGTTTGGCAAATGGCAATTAAAGGAGCCTAGGATATTACCATAAGTTGATGACTTTAGGTTAAGAACCCCTTAAGCTGCTCTGCATTGTCAGCTTTTTTGAGAATGATAATCCGTATACTGGTTATCCTTGTATTACCTAATGTATGAAATAAACTCACATTGATACTTAAAAAACACATATAGAATACCACCATTTGAAAAAAAATAACTATACATACCATACAAAAGAGTTCCTCTTCATTATTAATGTTAATTGAAGTTTTGCATTTGAGAAATGAATGCCTGAATGAAACATGATTGACCAGAATCTTTAGTTACTTTTTCAGTAAGTAAATATCAAAGTATTACTGGCTCAAACATAAATTCTGTTTTTAAAAGAGATACCCAGAATGATCTTTCCATCTCTTTGACAGTCAAAAATAAAAACCAAGAAAAAAGCTGGAGCCGAAAAACCAGCAGTAGGGAGTGTGAGCACATCTTTCCAGCATTTCCAAAGGAGCTGCTGGTTTACTTCCCTGGCCTCTTGTGTTGTGGATCATTTGAAAGCAGTGTAACATATGTTGTGGCTAATCATTCATAAGCCTCGGGTAAAATGGTGCTGTCATGATAATTAACGATTTGACCTACTCTGAGTATTTTCAGTATCAATAACTAACATGCATTTTGTTTTTATTGAGGACATGGATTGGGGTATCTGTCTGGTTTCGTGTCAAGGAAACAAACAGGGCATCTTTGCTACTGCCATGAGAGCCTTACTCATGCTTCCAGAGTTTTGGTCTATCTTCAGAGGAAAGGAAGTTGGCACAAGGAACTTTCTTCCTTGGTCCTGAATCACAACATTTACATGTTTTTCCAAATACGTATCAAGAGTCTCATTACGTGTCTGGTAGTGAAGGAATCTTTGCTGTTTATAAACAAAATCTCCCCATTGACCTTACATGTGATCATATAATGACTTAAAGGAAATTATGCCTTCAACACATACTTAAATATATATGTTCATTGATATCTTTGAGACACTTTCTTCCTTTAGGTTTATCTTCAGCATAACAAAAAAGCAAATTTTATTATAGAGTCAATAAAATGTATTTTTCCCAGATGAATCTGAACTTTGTTTTGAGAGATTATTAAATGTTTTCCATTTTAAACTAAATGGTTTTTAAGTTTCCATATATGTGTATATTGTATGTTGAATATATACCCCCACAGTAACACTATTTTTTCTTGCCCTTCTCTTCCAGTTGGTACCGTTGTCTCCTAGAGAGTTTTACTTTAAATAATTGTGTGATTTTACATATCTACATAAAAGCTAAGAAACATAAAAGGGAGAAAACATGATGTTGACTTTCTGAGAGAATGAATATCTGTAATATACAAAGATGTAAAAAAAATATACAATAAGAAATCACACACCCCAGCCAATAAATTGATCAGCTATGTGAACAGTTTTCAAATGATGAAAAATAAAGAGTCAATATACATATGAAAATGTTAAACTCTACTAGCTGATGGGGGAAATGTCATTTTGTATGCTGTGAAAATGTGTTGTTCTGATTAGTTGATAAATAAAGCTGTTTATCCAATGGTGAGGCAGAATAGGGTTAGATGGGACATTCTAACTAGAGAGGAGGAAGTTGAAAGGCAGAACAGAGGAGACACTGCCAGCTGCTAACATGAGAAGCAAGATGTAAAGATACTGGTAAGTCACAAGCCATGTGGCAAAATATAGATTTATAGAAATGGGTTAATTTAAGAGGTAAGATCTAGCTTGTGAGAAGCCTGAGCCAATAGGCCATACAGTTTGTAATTAATATAAGCCTCTGTGTGTTCATTTGAATCTGAGCAGCTGCGGTACCGTGAGGCCACAGGAGTAGGGTGGGCAGAGAAAAACTCTGAGTTATAACTAGCTATCACAAAAATAAAAATCAATACAAATGAAAATTAAAATCAACCTTACCTCACTAAAAATAACAGTCATTAAGAACTCATATAACAAGTGTTGATAAGGTATGGACCAAAGTGAACTTTTATCTACTACTGGTTGGTATGTGAACAAGCCCAACTATATGGAAGCCAATATGAAGGTTTCTGGGAAAATCAGGAGTGGAGGCAAAATAAAACTAAAACCTGTCCTGGCCAGGTGGCACACACATATAATCCCAGTATCTAGGAGGCAAAGATGAGCAGACCTCTGTGAGATTGGGTCAGTCAGGTGACAACAAGTTCCAGTTCAGCTACAACTTACCACATTTCTGTGTACTTGTTCATAGGTTCCTATGTTGACAAATTACATAGATAGTTACATGTTAATGTTACTGTGACTCTATTCACAATAACAAGATTGTAGAATTAGCTTAGGATCCAAAATTGGAGGAACAAATAAACAATATGTCCTTTATGTACACAATGAATAATAAAGACAACATTCACTGGAAAGAGGGATACAACTGGAGATCATGATATAAAGTGAGCAGATGGATGTTCTTAATGGGCACATTAATTATCAGTACAGGAAAAGTGAAATGAGAACTCACAGGTCTAAAATGTACTTCTAAGCACTTCACAGAAAATAAATGAGTCTATAAAAATGTAAAATAAATTTGGTGTTTTATCTGTTTTTTCATTTTGGCTTTGGGGAAGGCTGCTCAAATTTTTCTTTTGATTATATATTTTCAATGTAAAGAAACAGTGTATTACACTTATCTAAACATTTTTAGCTAAAAAATATGTGGGGTTAGTGGTTTTGTCTCAATATTTGCATCATGTGGATCAATCACAAAGAGACATCTTCTAAATAATATAAAATGGTTTACCCCAATTGATTTGAGTTAAATCATCATACGTTTACAAACACAGGCAGCATCATGTTTCCTTTTTCTATTTAGCGGAAATTAGCACATTGTAGAGGCATGTATAAGAACAATAGTTTCTATAAACTATTTTCTATTTATTGATCTTTTACTTGAATAAATATTTAGTGATTTATTTCTTCATACAGAATTATGATGTAAAACTTTGTTCCACAGGCAGTATTAAAGTTATTTCTGCCTAAATAATAAGTTTCCCCAAAATTTCTTTTGTCCCATACAAAATGGCAGCTAATGAATGTAAGGCTAGAAGTTAATAATTTTGTATTGAAATTACTTTGCTGAGAGAGGAAATTATATATTTCCTAGGCAAGCAATTGAATGATTAAAATAAGCATGTACTAATATACTTGCATGGACAAATCAATTAATAAATCCAGTACTGTTCAATGATATCTCTGTATTTTTATTTATTTTTTTTCCCCTTTTCTATTTTAATGAAAAGAAAAAAAGAAAAAGGTTATAACTAACAAAAGAAAAACTATATACAAAAGTACAATAACTATATACAATATATACAAGTAATATATACCTAAACAATGTCTGGTCCATTTGTATTTGACAAATTCAGAGAAAATAATTTCATTATCTATCCTATTTTGGTAAGTCCAAAATGTATCTAATTCACTTTCTATCCTAATTAATCTTCAACAATAACTAACTAACCTTCAACTATAACTAACTAATCTTCAACTCCCTCAGAGACCCAAGAAGGAAATAATATTAGCTAACAAAAATAAAAACAGGAAGTGCATGCAAGCAACTTCCAAAAAATTTGTGAGTTGACAGAAACAGCCAGCTGCCTGGACAGTCACCTGAGGTTTCTCCACAGTGTTGGGGCATCATCTTCAGCCTATAGGCTTAGCGTATCATAACATGACACTAGTGGAATTCAGGTGCTTCTGGTACATGGACTGCTCTCACCCAATGTGAGGTTGAACTGTTGACCTTGTGTACATCCTACTTCACAAATGAGTCTGTCAGATATCTCTGTATTTTTAAAGAACACTTAACGACTATACTTGTAGCATATTTCAGGTAATTGACAAGACAAACTTTTCTTAACTATAGACTTCATGTTGTACTTTAAACACCTAGAATTATAATTAGCGGTGTGGTTCTCTGCTAGATAGTTTTTAATGTCAACTTGACATAGTCAAGGATCATTAGAGAAGAGGAAATTTAATTTCAGAAAATGCCCCCACTCTACCGGGCTGAAAGAAGCCTTTGGGACATTTTCTTGATTAATTATTGATGTAGAAGAGTCTATCCCACAGGAGTCAGTGGTACCACTGGCTGAGTTGTCCTGGATGGGAAAAAAGAAAGCAGCCTATGCAAGCCTTGAGGAGAAAGCCACCAAGCAGTATTCTTCCATGACATCTTCTTCAGGTCCTCTCTTAAGTTCCTGCCTGAATGAATCCTCTCAGGGATGGATTGTGATCTGAGGGTTGCAAGATAAATTCAATCCTTTTCTCATAAATTTGCTTTTGGTCAGGGTGTTTTTAATCACAGAAAAAGAAACCCTAACTACGACAGTGCTCTTTGACAAAAATTCATTTATTTCCAGTACTTCAAAGTCTCTGGCAAACACCAGTCTGCTCCCTGATACTGTACATTTGATGTTTGCTTTTGCAACTCCTCATGCAGTATGGATTTGACTGTGTTTGTATTTATTATGTAACTTACAATAATGTTTCCAGGTTTTTCCCATCTTGTTTGAAAACGGCATCATTCTCCCTTCCCCACCTTCCTCCTCTCTTATGGCTGAGGAATGTTTCATGTGGATATACCAAATGGCATGCTTTCCTTAGCCATTTGATGAACACACAGTTTATGGTGAATAAGCATTGGGTCACAGATACGTCTTTGAGTTTAATTTATTTAAAATTCCGATTTAAATATATATTTTCCAACATATTTAGAAAAGGGATTGCTGAGTTGCATAGTGTTTCTATTCTTAATATTTCGATGAAATTCTGTACAGTTCTGTACACTCACTCTACTCTCCATCAATGTGCTTTGGCACTAGAAACATACAAATTTTCTATTTTTACAAGTGCATGTGAGTGTGTTATTCAAGGTAGAGCATATCACCTCACACAGACTCAACAGTAAACTATATCCTCCGGCTTCTGCATATGTCTGCAATATGTATTGTCTTCTTGAAAATGGTTACCATTAAAGCTGTGATGTTATATCTCATTGGGTTTTATCTTCATTTCCCCTATGCTTAGTAATAAGGATATTTTTCCTAGAAATTTTTTTTGTGGAAATAATGTCCTTGTTGGTCTGATGAACATATAAAAAGAGTCTATTTGCTTCCTTGTCATTGGGTTTTCTTTGTTGCTGTTCTCTCTCCTGAGCATCAGGCTGCAGGATCTAGCTGCATACATATCTGTATATAATCACTAAGTATCACTGATAGTACTTAGTTGATTCCATTTGACTTGGTATTCTAAATACCCAGGTCACTGAAACAGTATGTCAGTTATGAAGGAGCTTGGGAAATTTATCACAATTTTACAATTTTACTTCTGTGACACTGTAAGTTATGTGGACAGAATAGACCAGAAATTCACAGCTTGGATTACACAAAGCCCGTTTGCATATCTAGGAAAGTATAATTTATTAAAAAAGGCAGCAAAATAAGAAATTCATATATCTCTCAAGATATCTTTTTCAAGAAAATATATCACCATATCAAAGCAAGTTGATACTATAAGTCATTTCTGGTCTTATTTTATTTCATTGGAAATGAATTAAAAACAAATCAGCTTACAATTTGACATACAATATAAACCATTTAACAATAGGAGTCTCCATTTATTTTCAGACTGAATGTGCCATTTATGAAACTATCCACACAAAGGCGGTATATCTACTTTTAGAAAATATATCATACACTTCCTCTCAGTTATTCCATTGGCACTCTGTTGGTTATAATGAGGGATGTGGAACAATACTTCTGTTCATCTTCATGTAGTCATATGACACATGTTTGTGTGTCTGTTTTAGTGCTTTATTTTTACACTTTCAAATTACTAAAGAGAGGCTTGGAGCTACCTAAGTAGCTCATGCAGAGTGCCATCTCAAAACCTGACAGTGATAAAGACTTCTAAACATTCCCAGTGCCTTTATAGATCTTGATTAAAGCATTTTATCTGTCAGCATGGATTGTGGTACATTTCTCTTTTTTTGTGAGGAGTGCAGATACATACAAAGGAGAATGTGATTAAGGAAGTGACAGACACACATCAGTCCACATAATTGATTCTATTTCCTCCTCATTTGATGTGAAATATAACTTTCAGGAGGATGAAACTTGTGGTTTTATTTTTGTTTTAAAAGACTTGTATGTCCTTCAAGTTTATAAAAAAAACATGCTTTTTTATAATAAAACTTGTGGTTTTATTTTTATTTTAAAAGACTTGTATGTCCTTCAAGTTTATAAAAAACATTGCTAATGTTATAAGACTAATAAGCAATTGCTTACAATCTTTTTGTAGATCTTTTATTATTAATTTTTTCATTTTACAAACCAACCCCTGTTCCCCATCTCTTCCCTTCTCCCACTTACCCCACCTCCCCTCCATACCACCCCCCATCACCTCCTCATAGGAGGCAATTCCTCTTTTGGGCAGTCAACACAGGCTGGCATACCAAGTTGGGGCAGGACCAAATCCTTGACCCCTGCATCAAAGCTGAATAAGGCATTTCACCATAAGGAATGGATTCTAAAAAGCCAATTCATATACCTGGTATAAGTCCTGGTCTCATTTCCAGGGAACCCACAAACACATCAAGTCACCCCAAGTGTCACCCACATTCCGAGGGCCTAATGCATTCCCATATAGGCTCCCCAGCTGTCAGTCCAGAGTCCATGAGCTCCCAATAGCTTGGATCAGCTACCTCTGGGGTTTTTCCAGTAATGATCTTGACCCTCTTTGCTCCTATAATCCCTCCTCCCTCTCTTCAACTGAACTCCAGGAGCTTGGCTAAGTGCTTGGCTGTGGGTCTCTTCATTTGCTTCCATCAGTCACTGAATTCAGGTTCTATGATGAAAATTAGGTATGGCAGTATCTCAGAAAATTTGAAATCAACCTAACTCATGACCCAGTTATACCACCCTTGAGCATATACCCAAAAGATGCTCAACCACACCACAAGGACATAGACTCAACTATGTTGATAGCAGCATTATTTGTAATAGCCAGAACCTGGAAACACCCTAGATGACCCTCAACTGAAGAATGGATAAATAAAATGTAGTACAGTTACATAACAGAGTATTAAGTAGGGGGGGGGAAATGTCATCATGAAATTTGTAGGCAAATGGAATTAGAAAAAAAAATCATCCTAAGTGAGGTAACCCAGACCCAGAAAGACAAACACTATATGTACTCACTCATAAGTGAATATTAGACACAAAGCAAAAGATAAATAGGCTACAATCCACAATCCCAGAGAAGCTAGGTAAAGAGTAAGAACCTAAAAGGGACATGTATGGACTGACCCAGGAAGGGGAAAGATTTAAGATTTCCTGATTAAACTTGGAGGGGATCGAGGGGAAGGAATGGAAGGTGGGAACAGGGGGGTTTGAGATGGCTGACTTGCGGGAAAGACAGAGAAGGAGAGCAATGAAAGAGATCTCTTGGCAGAGGGAACTATTAAGAGGTTAGGGAGAAACCTGGAACTAGGGAAGTCCCCAGAAACTCACAAGGATGTCCCCAGCTAAGACTCAGCAATGGTGGACATGTGCTTGAACTAGCTTTCTATTGTACTCAGATTGGTGTCTATCCTACTTGCTTACAATCTTTTAAAAATTGCTATGCATGCTTCTTCTACATTCCAGTTAAGCAATTCCATTACTAGGATGATGCTTACAAGCATAAGCATATCTAGCAAACGGAGTATCATTAATGAAGAAATTAATGGATATTCTTGAAATATATACAGACACACACAGACACACACACACAAATGTACTAGAAATTCAGAGAAAATGATGTTTTATTATATAATGACTACTTTTTTTATATTTTAAATACACATTAGGAAGGCTTCTTTCAAAAACATATGAGGTTAATTTAATTTTCATGAACATAATTTAGGTCAGGTCTTTATGTATCTTATAAAAATATAATATTTTAGTTTAAATCCAGAATACAGTGGAATGAAAGTACTAAACAAAATTTCACAAAGCAACATTTTTAGCCTAATAAGATCCATAATGAAAATGTCAATGTATTTATGTACCAATATTTACATTGTTATACAACAAGGTAAGCAGTCTGATTTTATTATATTAGAACCATAGTCAAGTTTGAATCTTTTCCAGAAACAATGTTAGTATTTTAATACCTTTTAAGTAATTCTACTGCTATATTAACACTAATTTTTGACAGTCTATTATATCATTTCTTCTCTTCCTTTAACTCAATTCCTCCCATGTATCACTTTCTCTCTCTTTCAAATTTATAACCTCTTTATCTTTCTTTTTTTTTGGAGCTGAGGACTAATGCTGTGGGATGGTCTGTATGTCAAGTATGTTGCTGATTGGTCAGTAAATAAATCACTGATTGGCCAGTGGCCAGGCAGGAAGTACAGGCGGGACAAGGAGGAGAATAAAGCTGGGGAGTGGAAGGCTGAGTCAGAGACACTGCCAGCTGCCACGATGACAAACAGCATGTGAAGATGCCAGTAAGCCACAAGCCATGTGGCAAGGTATAGATTTATAGAAATGGATTAATTTAAGCTGTAAGAACAGTTAGCAAGAAGCCTGCCACGGCCATACAGTTTGTAACCAATATAATCTCTGTGTTTACTTGGTTGGGTCTGAGCGGCTGTGGGACTGGCAGGTGAGAGAGATTTGTCCTGACTGTGGGCCAGGCAGGAAAACTCTAGCTACAGACTGAACCCAGGACCTTGCACTTGCTAGGCTAGCGCTCTACCACTGAGCTAATTCCCAATCCCTATCTTTCATTATTTACATATATAGATACAAAAAGTTTTCTATCTATCTTTCTGTAGATAGTAAACCCTTGATATACAACTTAAGTCCTCACTATTTTCAGTGTAGAATGTCACATTTAGACATTGACACTATTGTGCTTGTGTAATAGATGGCTGAATATTTGCTCTTAAATAAAACAGCATTTTCTCCACTATATATTTCTTTCCCTCTTTTTTTAACTAACACAGGATAAAATACATCAGAAATATCAGCAATAGGCTGGTGGTGGTGGCACACACCTTTAATCCCAGCACTCTGGAGGGAGAGTCAGTCAGATCTCTGTGAGTTTGAGGCCAGCCTGGTCAACAGAGGTAGATCCAGAACAGGCACCAAAACAACACAGAGAAACCCTGTCTCAAAACCTCCCTCTCCCCCCTCCCAAATATCAGCCATAAATAATGAAAACTGGTGAGTAGGTTCAAAATGGTGAGTAGGTTCAAAATGATAATAATAACATTGGATATGAAAAATGTAACTGTTCATTGCAACAAAAACATGGAAATTTAGAGACTCATAAACACATAATTAAAAATCTGTAGTCAACAAAACTGTAAATATCTTTGGATATATATGATCCACAGAGAGTTAAATTAAGATAAGATTAGCAATTTGAAGGAAAAAAGAAACTATTTTTCAATAAAAAGGAAAATAATAATAGTAATAATAAAAATAAAAGAAAAGAAAATGCAAATAAGGACCTAGATTTATTTTGAAAATAGCTTTTACCCTTGATAACTTAGAAAGGATTTCAGAGTCCCGAAAGTGAGCTTTGAAAACCAACACGGTAGTATAAAAAGCACACAATCATGAGTGCAGCCTTCTACATTGTGATCTTTAGAAGCTATTTCCTCTTTCTCAGTTTCAGCATTTTACACATTAACACAGTGGTTAGAATGACAAGATGTTCAGAATCTTGGTGGGTTTTGCATCCTGTGCTCTCTATCCCCTGTATTTTTGTTTTAATGGAACAGATTTCATCTTCTTCCTCTTCCTTCTGCTCCTCCTCTTCTGTTTTCCTCCCCTCGTTCCTAACCTTTCTGAGTCTAGTGGTGGTTTGTGTGAGAATGTACTCCATAGGCTCAGTATTTTAATACTAGGTCCCCAGTTGCTATCAGTGTTCAGGGAGGCTGTAGAACAACTACAAGGTGCAGACTTGCTGTAGGCAGCATGTCACTGGGCCAAGTTTAAGAGTTTATAGCCTTGCCTTTCTTCCACTTCTGTCTTTGATTCTTTGTGTAGCTGTGATGTGATCTCTCCGTGTCCTGCTCTAAGGCGCTGTTACCATGCTTCATCCACTGTTATAAACTCTGCTTATGTAATTGTAAGCCTAAATAAAGACTTTCTTTAAAAATTTTACAAAAGCAAAACAAAACAAGGAAACAGAGACATACATAACACCTAGTGACAGAGAAGCTCTAAGTAATCTGCCACTCTGTCCCCCTTCAAAAATATTGCAGAGCCAGATGGATTCAGCAGAGTCCAACCATACCTTGAAATACAAATAATGCTAATATTTCTCAACCTGTATTGCAGAAACACAGTGAAGGAGAATTTCCAACTTATTTTTTATGGAACCTCTTTTTATGATATAAAAACCACACAAAGACTCAAGAAAAAAATTATGAACCATATGGCTTATAAACATAGAGACAAGTATTCTCAAGAAAATACTTGGAAACTGAATTACAAAACATATCCAAAAGTTTACCCACCATGATCAAATTTGGGTTCATATCGTTGATGGAGGGATGGTTTAACATGCATAAATAAAAAATTGTACTACATCAAATAGACTAAAAGACAAAAACCCCATAGTTATATTCTAGATGCTTAAAGGCCTTGGAAAACATCCAAAACCCATTAATGAAGAAGTCAGGGACAGATTAGTGATGAAAAACAATTTATCTCAACACAATAAAGAAAACCTACAGGTAATATCATTCTAAATGGGGACAAATTCAAAGCATTTCTACTAAAATCAGGCATAACACAGTGATGTCCACTGTCTCTATATTTATTCAGTAAAGTACCTGAAGTCTGAGCTACAGCAATAAGACAAATGACTTAGATAAAGATGCTACAAACAGGAAAGGAAGAGGTCAACGCATCCTTATATGCAGATAGTACGATTATATAGAAAAATGATATAAAAATGCCACCATGAAAACTGTATACAAATGACAAACATCTGAGAAAAATGAAAGAAATGAGTACCCTTCACAACAGGAATGAACAAAGGTATCTCAGAGTATATAAACAATCAAGTGAAAGACTTGTATAATAAAAGCAAAACATTAAAATATTAATATCAGAAGATGAAAACCTCTCCCAGGTGTATGGATACATAGAATTATTGTGAAAATTACCAAAATCAATCTGCAGATTCAATGTAATCACCATCAACATTCTAACACAATTCATCACAGGAATTGGAAAAAAGACTTAATTTTCATATGGAAGTACACACAGAGAGACACAAACACATATACATGCACACAAATAACCAAATAACTAAAATAACTGTGAATATAAAGAGAACTACTGTAGGTATCACCATCCCAGATTTCAGTTATATTTCAGCGCTATACTAATAAATATAGCATAGCATTAGCATATAAAAATAAATATATTTATCAATGAAACAGAACTGAAAACCTAGGCATATGCTCACACCTATACACATCTATTTTTTGACAAAGAAGTAAAAACAATTCACTATAGAGAAGACAACATCTTTAAAAACTAGTATTGGTAAAACTGGATAGCCGCATGTAGAATAATGAAAATGGATCTATATTTATCAAACTAATAAAACCTCCACTGCAAATGAACCAAGGAACTAAACATAAGACCAGATACCCCATATCTGATAGAGGACAAAACATGCTTGAACTAATTATCACAAGGTAGTAATTTTTTTTTTATCAAGATGGCAGTACTAGAGGCATATAGATCAACAATTAATAAATGAGACCATAGGAATTTAAAGGGCTTCTGTACAACATGACAAAGTGAGTGCTGACTGAATGGGAAAAATAAGTTTATCAATTACACACCTGAAATAAGGTTAGTGTCCAAAAATGCAAAGAACACAAGCACACGCACACACACACACACACACACACACACACACACACACACACACGCACGCACGCACACACACACACACACACACACACTGAATCTAGGAATCAAGAAAACAAATACCTCAATTAAAAGTGCTCAGTTTTTGAAACCATCAGAGAAATGTAAATAAAAACTAAAAACTACTTTAAAATGTTCTCTTACTTTAGTTAGAATGACCAAGAGTAATAAAACATGGCAGCAGATGCTGGCAAGGATGCAGGGAAAGGTCAACACATCTATTTAAGCCAGAAAAACAAAACAAAACAAAATGACCTTCACCACCTGATGAATCCATAATGAAAATATGGTAATTTACACAATGGGGTATTATTTAGTCATGAAAAAAATGAAATTCTGGAATTTTCGGGTAAATAGGCAAATGAGCAGAGCTAAAAACCATTGTCCTGATTGAAGTAACCCAGACTCAGAATGACAAATATTGCATGTCTTCTCTTACATTTGGATGTTAGATTTTTAAGCTTTAGATGTGTATTCTTCATTTAAAATAACCACAGAAGTAAGTAATAAGGGACAAAGATGGCAAGGCTTGCAAAAAGCAGAAACATATTATAGTGTTATAAAGGGTAACGGAAAAATCTAGAATAGGAGGATTAACTGGAAGGGGTGTGGGAGGGCTGATGGGAAAAGGGAAGAATATGGGAAGGAGTAACTAACAATAAAGGCTTGTGAAAAGCTGTACGGAAACCTACTGGTGTAGAAACCTCATGAACACACACAGACACACACACAGACACACACACACACACACACACACACACACACACACACATATATATATATATATATATATATATATATATATATATATAAAATCCTATATGGGCAATGCATGGAGAGTGACTGACTATGGGGCACTCAGTCCTAAATGAGAAGTCTTTATTAAAGCTCATCTTCTCATGCGGAAGAGGACGTAGAAAGATGGTATGGAACAGAGGTGACAAGGACAAGGAGAAGTGGGCACAAAATTTCACCCTTAAAATATCAATTTGAAATTGAGGTCTGTTGGGAAAGGGAAAAATCAGTCTCTACAGAGGAGTGACACTGGGGATAGCAACCATACTCCAGGTCAGGTCACATGCCTAGAAGTAATCAGTCATGCAAAAGGTGTGATTCTCTCTCTCTGTCTCTCTATGTCTCTCTGTCTTTCTCTCTCTGTCTCTCTGTCTCTCTCTCTCTGTGTGTATGTGTGTGAGTGTGCATGTGTGTGTGTGTGTGTGTGTGTGTGCATATGTTTGTGCATGTGTTTATGTGTTATTTTATTTTTTTGTAATTTCTGTCATCTCGTTTCACTTTGAGTTTTTCCTAACAGAGACAAAGAACATGAAGTTGGAGGGGTAGGGAAGTGAGGAGCATCTCAGGTGAGTTAGAAGAAGGGAAAAATGAAAACAAGATATGTTTGTTTTGAAAACAGTTTGCAATTTTCTTTAATAGTAATGAAATCCTTGCAAGATAATACATACAACAAATAAAAATGAGAAAATATGCAAATTAGTTTTTGAGTCTGAAACTGATGAGAAAGGAGATATTTATCACACAATATCATTAAGTAATTCCCAAGTAACAGATATTTTTAAGAAAGTTTCAGCCAGGCAGTGGTGCTGCATGCCTTTAATCCCAGCACTCAGGAGGCAGAGGCAGGCCTGGTCTACAGAGTGAGTTCCAGGAAAGGCACAAAGCTACACAGAGAAACCCTGTCTCGAAAACAAACAAACAAACAAAAAAAAAACAAAAAAAAAAGAAAAAGAAAAAGAAAAGGAAAGTTTCATGTCAATTTCTACACTGTACTCAATTTAATTTTAGCTTTTATATATTTTATTTTGAAAAATAGGCATAATTTCAATTTGAAAAATTTGTGTTTTAAGAATCCAGCCTGATTTTGGTGCTGATTGATTTTTATTCATTGATTTTCATCAAAACTTGGGTAATTTAGTGTTCTGCATGAACTTTTCAAATAGTTATGCTGAAAACCACTTTGAAATGATTAAAATAATTACTTCTTCTATTCATGTAACTATAACTAGATGATGAAGTAAATCAATGTCTGAAATGTTTTACTTGTATCATTATTAGATTACTAATAGAAATTTTCCTTTAATAATGAAGAAATGAAAGGAACATGAACTTTATAAAGTAGAATATACATTTTTGAAGGTGAGTCTGGGTAACAATATTCTTGAGACTTTAAGCATATTCATATTAAGTATCTTATTTTTATTAATTCAGAATGCCTTAGAGCCGTATCTAATTTTGAGTAATAAAAAAGTTGAAATGCCAAGTCTAAAGCTAAGGTCTACTTCCCACTTCTGTAATGATTCATATTTAAGGCCAGAGCTTCAGATCATATAACAGTAGTCATTTCACAGAGCACCAAGATGAAGGGTAGATTCAACTCACAGAAAATTTTTTATCAGATTCAAGTATTTTACTTATCAGAGACACAGCAAAGTTTCTACTCTAAGAAACAAAGCCGAGCATCGTCAGACTTATCCGGTACATGCTTAAATCCCAGCTACTCTAGAGGCTAAGCTAGAGACTGAAAAGAAAAAAAAAAAGCTGCAGATATAGCTTAGGGGTGGAATGTTGTGGAACAGATGAACAGATGAAAGACCCTGAGTTCAACTCTCAGTACCTCAAAATGAAAGAAACAAAAAGAAAAACTAAGTGCTGGACTTTGCTGACTCCCCATGGGAGACCAAACCTTTTTGGGGGAGGGGATGCAGGGTGGGCTTGGGATGAGGCTAGGGGGGAGCAAGAAGAAAGAGGAGGGGGAAATCTGTGGTTGGTATGTGGAATGAATAAAAAAAAATTCTTAATAAAAAATAAATAAATAAATAAATAAAATTGGTATTTATTAAGAGCCTTCATGCTTTATCAATACATTACTTATATCGACTTCATTTGGGAATGCCATCATGCATAAATGCATTCTAAGGTACAAGTGAAGCTTTATCTTATATTACACGAATTGTCAAAAAAAACTTTGAGTATCTTCAAGAAAAATTTCTTATTAATTTATGCAAATACTGGGTTTTACATTGCAGTTATACATTCATTTTAAGATTTATTTTATTTAATTTTCTGTATATATGTATATTCCCTACATATAAGAACGTTCACAACGTGTATTCATATTACCTACAGAGCTCAAAAGAGGTTCTAGTGTCCCCTGGAAGTGGAGTTACAGAAGATGTGAAGCACCATGTGTTACTGGAAACCAAACCTTGATCCATTGCAAGAGGAGCCTGTCATCATAACCATTGAGGTATTTCTCATGCCCCAGAGTTATGCATATATTGACACTAAACTGCCTGCATATAAGTACTCACAAAATAAACATCTTTTCATTTTGTGTGTAGCTGTTCTATCAAATTAAAATCTTATTGTAGTTCTCTAGAGATACTCTACAGTCACAAACATCATCTCCGATGACATCCACTTCCTTCTTCAATAAGCAAAACTAAATAAAAAGCTGATATTCCTCTCCTTATATTAAACAAATACTAAAATGATGCATTGACCCATTTGAAAATTGATGTCTAAAGTTAAACTACTCTTCAATGAAATCAGATCTCAATAGAAATTAAAGTGGGAACTGCTTATTTTTTTTTTATAAAAGAACAACAAAAATGATGAAACAAAACAAAAAGTAAACACCAAGAAAAAAAGACAGTATCAAATTAATTCTAATTATAAGAAAATAAGAAGTTTTTAGCCAGTAGTAATTCAGTGATCCTTGATTGTACAATTATAAGAAGGAAGTGGTGGATTGGGGGGAGAATTTCTGGGTAAACTGATCTGTTTCAAAATAGCTGACAGAAGTCCAGGAGCACAGACAGGTATCTGTACATTAAGTAGATATCAAGCAAGCTGCAATCATGTAGGGCAGGACTCTGTCTGATTAATATAGTTTACCAGGCTTCTTGACAAAAATTTGCCCCTGATATTTTCATATGGAAGAAATGTGAGTAGCTTGTTTTTTACGGAGGTGATACAATTTAAGCAGTGGCCTGCAACAATCTACCAGCTTCCTCTCTAAAGCCAGGATCATCTTGAGGGTAATCTGGTTGTGGCTAAAAATGTACTAAGATTCTCAAAATTAGTTTTCAGTCTGAGGCCAGTGATGATGTTGTTCAAGGAAAGGGAAATATTTTTCAGTTACAAGCAGAGGACCCATTCAGGTCTTCTTTACTCAGGAAATGCACTCCTGGGGATTGATATGGAAAGCAGTTGTCTTTCCAAGAATATTGAGAATATTATGCAGGCCCATCTCTATAGGTCTTTCTTAGGTATTTGCCTTGCTGCAAATGAATTTTGCATTTGCTCCTGGAATGAGCAAGATGACCAATGTGTAGAAGCTTGAAAGTTGAATTGCATTGATAATGGAATTAAATGTTAGTTGCATATGAGAATGTTATCCCATGACTCAGATCTCTGAACTTTGGCTTTGTGTTTGTATATACTGAGAGACCATATGTAATTACAATTGAAATAAGGAAAGAACAACAAGAAGTAATCAAAACAATGTGAGAAAATGACAACTTAGAATGATTCTGTACTTCAAATCAACAAAATTTTCTAAGACAAAATTGGAGGTTAGATAGTTATTGCACTTTAAAATAGCCTTTCACAGGAATATAAAAGAGACATCACTACTGACAGACCCAAACTTCCCTGAGGCCTCAGAGTTTTGTAGTTGTAGTTGGTCTATATATGTGACTCTGCTCACCTATATACATTCTTCTTAAGATGCATGCATTCTCTATACGTGAAATACATTGAATAGAAAAAATGATAATGTTGCAAATGCTTTAAAATTATTATATTCTTAAGCAAACTCATATTTGAAAATAAAGGCAACACCTCAATTTATGTAACTGAAATATTGTTTAATTTAATAGCCAGATTTTTAGTTTTATTTTTATGTTTATCAGTATTTTGCCTGCATGTATGTTTGTACACCACATGCATGTTTGGTGCTTCTGAACATCAGAAGAGGGTATTGAATTTCTGTGAACTGGAATTACTAATGTCATGAACTACCATGTGGGGACTGGGAACTGAACTTAGGTCTTCTGCAAGAGCAGCAAGTGCTCTTAACCACTGATATCCAGTCCCAACAGCCAGATTTTTGTAGATAATTTATATGTAGAATATACCCTAGAAAACATACAGGTCTTTTTCGTGAATTTGTGTTTGTGTCTATAAAATGTTCAAAATGAATTAAAGACAAGTTCAAGCCCCTTCTCATTCCCAGAAGTATCTTAAACCCTTAGAAATAATGTTTTATTTATTTTTTAACTCTAAATGGAGATCTACTAGTAATATTAACTTAACACTTATCACACAGGTCTTATTCTCTTAATTTATTTACATTTCAGTAATTCTTCAGTAATTAAGTAATTAGATTTTTCCTTAAAGACAAAAAACTTCTATTTATTCCTAGTATATTTACACATTTAGAAAAACCACTAAATATTTAATGAATTTATAGACTGAATTTTAAAATTTTGTTTAAAGTTAAGAATGTAGTAACTTAAGAAAGTTAAGATAAACATTTTTCACCATATTAATAAAGCATTCAAAATATGCAATCAATGTGAACATTTTTGTAAGTAATAAAGCTGTTTTTAAAACTTTAATTGTAGATAAACTATCATTAATTTTCTATTATATTTTGTCCTCAAATATTTTCTAAATAATCTATCATTTTTTACAAATAAATTAATGCCTAAAGTGAACACCTTATGGTATGATTTTATTTATTTGCATTAATAATTTAAGATTATTACTTTAGAGATAAATTCTTATGATTTTAGTTCGTAATAAAGCACACTGTTTCCTCAAATAATAATAGCTTTTTGTATTACAAGATTCTTCATCTGTAAATTGAGATGACAATGAAGAGGCTCTTGCCATGATGCCAAATTGCACATCCCATACTTTAGTTATTGCTGACAGAGTCACAGTTACTGGCATAGTTGTTCTTTTTAGGTGTTATTTTTAAAGCAACAAGTGACATTCAGCGTTTTCCCACGTGTAATTTTGAGATGATCAGCAATCTGTTTCATTCAATATTCATTTTGGTTGAGACCCAAGGTCAGTGTTGCTTGTGCTCAAGAGAATGTTTGTCTAATTTCCTGTATAGACATTATAAACCTGTAAAAATTCTAATAATGTGGGTTTTAATTTAGTTCTGTTTATTCTTTTAACATGGCTTCTTCACTATATAGAGATCATACATAATGATCTTTTAATTACAGAAGTTTATTCACACAATAGTAAACAGTGTTTACATTTTCTTCTCTGGAGATTCACAGAAAACAAATGTGTATTTCATCACACAGATCACTGTAAATGCTCTATCAGAAACTGTTCTAATGCAAGAAAATTTCAGGATATGGCTGAAAACTTAAATCTCACTGTGTCCTGTGCATTTATGTATTCATCTCACTAATATCCCGTTTTATCCCATGCAGATACATGTAAGTGCAGAGGTTTTCATGTGTAAGAGCTTCTCTAATTCTGAACTAGCACAGATCAAAAATAAGAACATAGGAACTATTTGAAATTGACTCACCTGAATCACTAATATTTGTTTACTTCATCAAATCTTTGTAATCTTTAGAGCAGAAAAATAACTGATTTTTGAAGTTATAATGACATTTTTCCTTCATCTCTCATAACATTTCTATATACATCTCCCTGATTTCCTTCGATACCATGTTCTCTTTCACTTACTGTTATTGCAAGAGTATTTGTATATGTATATACATATATATCCTAAATATAACATGCTCAGTAATGTAATGTTAGTTGTGTTTCTGTTTCCAGGGCTAATCCAAAACAGCAATCTATAAACATTTGCCTTAAAATCCCAAGACAAGTATGGTCTTCACTACTCATCAAAGAAACTTCTCTTTAAACCAGATGGATACAACTACAAGAAACCCAACTACAACCTATCAAAATGCAATTGTGGAGCCCATTCCCAATAGACACATCCACACAACACTCCCATATCTAAAGCTCTGGAACCTTTTAGAAAAAGGCCAAAGAGTAAATGTCAGAGTCAGAGGATCAGGGAGTTTGCTGCAATACTTTGTCTACTAGTAAAGTCAGAAGCTATATGTGTAAAGCCTCATCAACATAACATCCCAAATGTAAGCTAAAAAATTAACTTTTACAGTCTTACATATTGATTGCTAAATTCTCTGATTTTTGAAATTGTTAAAAACTTTGAATTGTGCTTTACAGTTAGAGATCTACATATTGAAGTTGCCTAGGAGAACTGATTATCAGACCTTACATGTCAAATAAATTTATGAAAAATAGATGCACATTGTTTTATAAGCAGAGTTAGGTTATCAATTGTTTTTGCCTCTTTTGCGGAATTATTTTTTAAATGACATTTCAATAGAGTTATGTATAGAAAAATTGACATGGCAGTGTGAAAAGCATTATTAAACAGCCTACCGAGAATTAAATTTGATCATTTTGAATAGACAGAAATGTTACAATGCTTTTCTCAAGTGTAATTTTGGAGACATTAGCAATGTGTTTTACTTGAATATATTATGTACAATAAAATGGCAAAAATGTCATGAATGGAAACTAATATAGCATATGAGGAATTTGAACTAATGGCCTCAATGAAACACTACTACTCACATAAACCACTCACAATGAATGATTCTGAGATGATCATGTGGGAGCAGAGAGCTCAGAAATATTTAGGTACTCACACATGGTACACACATGTTAAGACAAAAACACTGATTTACTTGTGACAGGAGCAGAAACAGAATCCTTTTAGAACATTTCCATGACTAATTCAACAAAATTAACCAATGAAAGCACATCCCATGCTTATATGCTTATGACTTCTATTGGTGAAGTTGTGTGTATAAGTGCATGCACATGTGTGTGTTTCTGTTGTGTCTGTGTGTGCCTACACATGTAATAATGTGTCTGTGATGGTTCATTTTATCTTCCAAGTGCAAATTATATTATCTTATGCACTGATTTTTGAATAAGTGATAAAAAAAGATAGGAATACCATTCAAATGATAACTCCATAGTCCCATAAACACAGAAATCAACAAGTAAAGAACTGTATATTAAACCAGGCATGTGGATTGCTCTGCACAGAACCCTGAGACAGCACACACATTTCCAAATATAAAAATGGACATAGAATTGTTTCTTAAGTTAAAATCAAAGGCAAAAAACAACATAGAAGATTGACAATAAATTTTAAAAAACAACATATTTGTGTCAGCTGGGAAGCCCTTAAAAACCTCAGAAACAAGCACGGGTTTGAGATGGGCCTTGAGATAGGAGAGGAACCAAAGAAATACAGTGATAATTATAAGAAAACAAAATGCTATTGAGAAACAGGGGTGAATAACATATTTAGTTTAAGAAAAATAGACCAAAGTGGATGAATCTTCTCATTTACAAGAGAATGACCTATAAAATTGACACAGTTCTCTAAGCAGCCAAACATATTGGGATGCTATAGAGATGGCTTAGTGAGGTATCATTCATCATTGCTTACAAAAGGGAATGAATGTGAATTCAGTGATGTAGCTATGCTTAAATTTCTCACAGGGAAAGACGGGAACTGACTTTTTTTGCATAAGCCATTTAAAGAAAGCTTGTAGTTGACATGCCCATTATACATTGAAGTGTACCAAGCACATAATTAAAGAGTATCTATTTCATTAATTATTGGTTAGAATAATAACTTTGAAAAAAATCACTTTAGTAGACAAGTAAAATTAGGTGTGAAACAAACATTCAATAATGAAGGTCAGTCATGAAATATTTATATGTGTTAGAACTTTTTTTTTTTTTTTTTTTTTTTGGTTTTTCGAGACAGGGTTTCTCTGTGTAGCTTTGCGCCTTTCCTGAAACTCAGTTGGTAGCCCAGGCTGGCCTCGAACTCACAGAGATCCACCTGGCTCTGCCTCCCTAGTGCTGGGATTAAAAGCGTGCACCACCACCACCCGACTAGTGTTAGAACTTCTAACAAAATGTTATTAAAATTTATAAACATATACTTTTCCAGTGTCTACACATTATCATAGTGCAGCAGCTGACAGGTCTCATGCAAGCTCTGATTAGTGAAGTATCTTTTAGTAGCAATACAGAGTGTGAAGTCCACTTCTTCCTAATTAATGGATAGTGCTAAAATTTTCTTGAAAGAATTGCTAAGGTTTATAAGTAAAAGGTGTTATCAAAGGTACATCCAGGACACCTCCTAATGTTTATATATACATTTTCTGTGTAGATAAAATGAAAAAGAAGATAGATATTCTTTTTATTAATTTTTTTTTTTTTAGTTTCCAATCTGCTTTCTTTTTTTTTTTAATTTATTTTAATTTATTTTGCAATACAATTCAGTTCTACATATCAGCCACGGATTCCCTTGTTCTCCCCCCCTCCCATCCCCCTCACGTTCCCCCAAACCCCCCCCCCATTCCCATCTCCTCCAGGGCAAAGCCTTCCCCACAGACTGAGGTCAACCTGGTAGACTCAGTCCAGGTAGGTCTAGTCCCCTCCTCCCAGGCCAAGCCAAACAATCCTGCATAGGCCCCTGATTTCAAACAGCCAACTCATGCAATGAGCACAAGATCTGGTCCCACTGCCTGGATGCCTCCCAAACAGATCAAGCCAATCAACTGTCTCACCCATTCGGAGGGCCTGATCCAGTGGGGACCCCTCAGCCATTGGTTCATAGTTCATGTGTTTCCATTCATTTGGCTATTTGTCCCTGTGCTTTATCCAACCTTGGTCTCAACAATTCTCGTTCATATAAACCCTCCTCATTCTCACTAATTGGACTCCCCGAGCTCCACCTGGGGCCTAGTCATGGATCTCTGCATCCAGATCCCTCAAAACAACTCTGAGATACCACCTTACGCCTGTCAGAATGGCTAAGATCAAAAACACTGAAGACACCTTATGCTGGAGAGGATGTGGAGCTAGGGGAACTCTCCTCCACTGCTGGTGGGAATGCAAGCTTGTACAACCACTTTGGAAATCAATATGGCGCTTTCTTAGAAAATTGGGAATCAATCTCCCCCAAGATCCAGCTATACCACTCTTGGGCATATACCCAAGAAATGCTCAACCACACCATAAGAGCACTTGTTCAGCTATGTTCATATCAGCATTGTTTGTAATAGCCAGAACATGGAAACAACCCAGATGCCCTTCAACTGAAGAATGGATAAGCAAAATGTGGTACATATACACAATGGAATACTACTCAGCAGAGAAAAACAATGGCATCATGAGGTTTGCAGACAAATGGATGGATCTAGAAAAAATCATCCTGAGTGAGGTAACCCAGACTCAGAAAGACAAACATGGTATGTATTCACTCATAGCAGGATACTAGACATGAAACAAGGATGACTTGTCTGCCTCTCACATCACCAGGGAGGCTACCTGGAAAACAGGACCCCAAGAAAGACACAGGGATCACCCAATGACAGAGAAATGGAATGAGATCTACATGAACAGCCTGGTCATGAGTGGGGGTAATGAAAGGCGAGGGTTGAGGGAAAGAGAGCTTGGGGGAGCGGGAGATCCCAGCTGGATCAACAACAGAGAGGGAGAACAAGGAATAGGAGACCATGGTAAATGAAGACCACATGAGAATAGGAAGAAGCAAAGTGCTAGAGAGGCCCACAGAAATCCACAAAGATACCCACACAACAGACTGCTGGCAATGGTCGAGAGACAGCCCGAACTGACCTACTCTGGTGATGGGATGGCCAAACACCCTAATTGTTGTGCTAGAAACCTCATCCAACTACTGAGGGATCTGGATGCCGAGATCTTTTTATTAATTTTTTAAAAGATTTATTTACTTATATATACAATGATTTGCCTGCATGTATGCCTGCATACCAGAAGAGGGCACCAGATCTCATTCTAGATGATTGTGAGCCACCATGTGGTTGTTGGGAATTGAACTCAGAAGTTCTCAAAGAGCAGTCTGTGCTCTTACCATCTGAGACATCTCTCCAGCCCTGGTAGATATAGTTATAATGAGAAAACACATGAGTTTTCATTAAAAAAAGTATCCCACATAGAGAGAAACAAGAATGCTGAATCCTAGGCTACAGAACATTTTATAAGCTGAGGAATTAGATGATATAGATCAAAAACTGAGCAGAATCACAGTCTCACAATCATGAGCTCATCAGAGGAAACAAATCTGCTATTCAGTGACATTTTTCAGAACTTTACAGGCTGTCAGGACTTACAACTCCTGTGAGTCTGGATGTGGTTCACTGCTAACTCTGTCCAGTTCAGCCTGATTTCTCCTTCAAATGAAAAGATTTCTAAGTCCTCTGAGATAGCACATCAGCATATGCTATACTCTTGGGAGTTGGACATAGAGATATAACTATTCATTAATTATCCGAGAAAGCATCAAACATATACAAATTAGCAACACCAAATGGATTCAGCTGATTGTATTGTTCATTTCTTAACTGATTAATTTTTGTATATGTATACACATGATTTATTTCAAGTTACTAACTCAATCACCTCATTATAGTTGTAACAAACATGAATGTGTGTGTGTGTTTGTGTGTGGCTGTGTTTGTGTTTATATATATATAATATATATTATATATATATATATATGTTTATATATAGATGTATGTCACATAAAAGTATGTGACAATTAAAGAAATTGAGACTAAGAATTTGAAAGAGGGCACTTGGAAGGGGTTACAAGTAGGAGCTGGATGGGAAAATGATGTAATTATATTTAAAATAAAAGCAAAATAGCCATGCGGTTGTGGCACATGCCTTTAATCCAGCACTTGGGAGGTAGAGGCAGGCAAATCTTTGTGAGTTCAAGGCCCACCTGGGCTACAAAGTGAGTTCCAGGAAAGGTACAAAGCGACACAGAGAAACCCTGTCTCAAAAAAACAAAAGAAAAAAAAAAAGCAAAAGAAATTAAAAAAGAATGTGTTATAAGAAGGGTATTAGGGTACAGATTTGAAGAATGTGAATGGGGTAGGCCTTCAGAAACATATGTGAACAGGAAATAATACTGGAATTATTTTATTTTTAATAATATAAGTGAGTTTGGAGACACCTTTGATTTGATTAGCCAATGCAAAAGTAAAATATATGTGCAAGAAGCATCTCATCTGCCTTTCAGAGTCTAAGGGCCTTGACAGCTGGCAGCCTTACAGAACTCTGTACTAAGCTTGCTTCTATTATCAGTCCATAGCCTTTTCATTGGTAGATTTCTAATTTTCAAAACACTCTGAAAAAATCTCATCTGAATCCCAGTAGGCTAAGTGCAGCTTGAATGCAACAAAAGCGTCTGTGATAACATGAAAGGCTGCTTCTCAGCAGCATCTGATGTGCCAGAGCCTCTGTGCTACAACATCATGGTGTCCAGTACACAATCCAAAACTGTTCTACATCTGCCAAAAATGAAAATGCGATTCTTTGCCAAATGAAAGACCAGAGTGTGACAAAACAGGCACGGAGGTATCTGCTAAGAATTTAATTTTCAGGGCTGGAGAAATGGATCATTGGTTAATAGTGCACACTGTTCTTGCAGAGGATACACCTTTAGTTTGAAGTACTCATGTCAGGGAGCTTGCAATGTCAGCTCTATGTGAATCTGACATCTTCTTCTGGCCCTCACACTCACCTGCATTCTGATGCACATATCTACAAATGAATGCACACATGTGATAGAAAACAAAATAAATCTTAAATAAAAGGAATGAAAAATTTCCATTACTAAAAATAAACATTAGTTTTTACTTGAACTATGAGAATTGCATATATTTATGGGTTGTATGGTTACATTTCAACACACACCACAAACACACACACACACACACACATATATATATATATATATATGTATATATATATACATTTATATATTTTACAATCTATAATGATGCAGTTGAGGTCATAATTTAAAGTAAATAACTTCTTTACTAGCTATATTGAAATATTCGATCAATTATAAAAAACACCACCCTGAAGTGTCATCATCCCTGATTTCAAGCTGTGCTAAAGAGTCAAAATAATAAAAACCTCATGATATTGGCATAAAAACAGATTGATCAATAAAATTGAATTTAATAAATCCACATACCTATGGACATCTGATTTTTGATTTAAAAAAAAAAGCCAGAAATACACAATGGAAAAAAGAAAACTTCTTCAACAAATGGTACTGGTCTAACTAGATGTCACTATGCAGAAGAATGTAAATCCATTCATATCTATCACCCTGTATAAAACTGAAGTCCAAGTGGATCACAGACCTCAACATAAAACCAGGGACACTGGACCTAGTAGAAGAGAAAGTCAGAAATAGCCTTGAACTCATTGAGAGAGGAGACAACTTCCTGAACAGAACACTGATAGAACAAGACACTAAGAAAAATAATCAATAAACGGGACCTTATGAAACTGAAAAGCATCTGTAAGGCAAAAGACACCATCAATAGGACAAAAAGAAGTCCACCTAATGGGAAAAGATCTTCACCAATCCACATATGATAAAGGGCTTATATCCAAAATATATAAAGAATTCAAGAAACTAGACATCAACAAACCAAATAATCCAATTAAAAATCGGGTACACATCCAAACAGAATTCTCAACAAAGGAATCTCAAATGGCAGAGAAATACCTAAAGAAATGTTAAACATCCTTAAACAGCAGGGAAATACAAATCAAACTGACTCTGAGATTTCATTTTATACTTGTTAGAATGGCTAAGATCAAAATCACAAGTGACAGCTCATGCTGACAACGATGTGGAGCAAAAGGAACACTTCTCCATTGCTAATGTGCATGCAAACTAGTACAGCCACTATGAAAATCAATATGGTGGTTCCTCATAAAATAAAGAATCTATTTATCTCATGCCACTCTTGAGTATATACCCAAAGGATTCTCCATCCTACCACAAGGGCACTTGTTCAACCATGTTCACTATAGTTTTCTTCATAGTTGCCAAAAACTGGAAACAACCCAGATGTCCCTCAACTGAAGAATGGATAAGAAATTTAGTACCTTTACACAGCAGAGTATTACTCAGCTGTTAAAAATAATAACATCATGAAATTTTCAGGCAAATAGATGGATCATCCTGAGTGAGGTATCCCTGACCCAGAAAGACAAATATGGTATGCACTCACAAATATGTGGACATTGTCTTTTAAGTAAAGGAAAATCATGCTACAATTCACAGACCCAGTGAGGCTAAGTAACAAGGATGACTCAAGGAATGGATATCCCTGGAAAGGGAAAATAGAATGGATTTTGGGAATGGACTGTGGCAGGTGGGCATGGGAACAAGAGGGATCAGGCAGTAGTGGAGGGGGCACTGAGGAAGGGAATACTGGGAGAGATGATTGGAATTGGGGAACAGAAAATTGTTAACTAACATGGAAATAAATTAAATGAACTAATATTACCTGAAAATAGATGAAAATTGAAAACAGAAATAAGATTATATTTGAACTCCAGTCTAGAATGGTAATACCATTACCACCCCCAAAATAAGGAAATAAAGGAAAAGTATTCAAGAGAAAACATTTACAGGGATCATTGATGCAGTTCAATGGTAACATACTTGCCCACCACTAATGAAACCTTGTGTTTATTAACAGGCCAAGGAATTTTAAAAAGCTAGGTGTGATTGTACATGCCCTTAATCCTAGCACTCAGCAGATTGAGGCAAAATTACTTCAAATTTAAGGGCAGTCTGGGATACACATTTGGCCTTACAAAAAAAAAAAAATTAAAACATGAATCAATCAAATTAAGGAATTTTAAGAAATTGTCATAATGTAATTTATTTAATTAGCTTATTGATAAAGGTTATACTCTATGTTATAGCTAGAGTTTTCCAGCCTGGTCTGCAGTCAGGACAAATCTCTCTAACCCGCCAGTCCCACAGCCACTCAGACCCAACCAAGTAAACACACAGAAACTTATATTACTTACAAACTGTATGGCCGTGGCAAGCTTCTTGTTAACTGTTCTTATATCTTAAATTAACCCATTTCTATTAATCTATAAGTTGCCACGTGGCTTGTGGCTTACCGGTATCTTAACATGTTGTTTCTCATCATGGCGGCTGGCAGTATCTGTCTGCCTCAGCCTTCCACTTCCCAGAATTCTCTTCTCTGCTTGTCGCGCTTATACTTCCTGCCTGGCTACTGGTCAATCAGCATTTTATTTATACAGAGCAATATCCACAGCACTATGCTAGCAAATTCAAAGTAGAATGAACAAAAATAGGCATATGACAGTCCATTAGACAAAATTTAAAAGCAGAATCTCAAAGGCAGTCATAGAGTAAACACACCTCTAATAGAGGCGCAGTGATTGGGTTTACTACTGACTGACTGGTTTTCAGAAGCCATAGCATCCACACAACAGTGAAACTGGAGCTTTAAGGTCTGTCACAACGAAAGACAAGTATGGAAGCACACAAGCATTTACGTTTGTCAATAAATATATGCATTAAAATGGAAGGGAGGCAACAGTGCTAATAAAAAGTTACCCTTAGAACTGCTTCCACAGCATGGCTACATTTCAAGAAACAACTTGAGACCACCAAAAATGATAACCCACAGAAATTGGGGAGCTAGAAAGCAATTCTGACACTTGTCTATGAACAGAAATCTGTGGTAAATGTTAGGATATAACACCCTATCCCTTCTTCAATGAAAGATGTGTTCCTAGAGCCCCAACCTCTGAGGCATTACCCACAGATAATCTTCTATTGAGAGCATCTGGGGTTATGTCAAGTATGCATTTTCACGTGTAGTGGCTACTAAATGCTAAGGTATGATTGTCTGATCTTTATCAATTAAAATACACACCTTGCTGGGCCAACTCATCTTCAATTACTAAAACATAAAGTCACCCAATCATGTCTTCTTGTTTTTTTTTTCTATAGGTGACAACCAAATAATTAATTCCTAACTAATGCCATGAATAAACAAACATGAATGTATACAAAATATGGTAATTAAAAATGACTGGGAAGAATAAAAAGATACTGGTCATGATAAAGCATATATTTTATGAAGAGAATACAAATTATGAAGCTATACACTTCACCTAATATCCAAGTTATATAAAGACTCATTTTAAAGTTTAAAACTGCAGAGACACCTAAAAATTTGAATCTTACTTATAGCATTTCTATATGATAAGAGAAATTGAAAACACGATGGTAGATTGAGAACACGGATAGCTGTGCCTTTTGTTAATGATGTGCAATTACTTATTAATATTTGTAATTAAGCCAACATTTTAATTTTAAGTCTCATAATCAATTGGAATACAGAAAAAAATGGGAATATTGAGACATGACTACATGACACTCCCCATGGAGCTATTTATGTGATATGACTTAACATTAAATGTCATAACCTTAAACTAAGAACAACCCATCCAATGTAAATCATACCACGACTAATTGTCAATTGAAATAGACCTTTATCTTTGGATACATGTAAATGAGATCCAAGTACCACATTTCTTCAAAGGTTCCTTCTTGCTCAGCTTGAAGTCTTTTGCCTGGTGTTAACATCTTGTGGCACTAATTAAGCCTACCTCTCTCACCAGAGATCTAGCACTTATAAAAAATTTCACAGCTGTCATGGGAAATAAAGTACAAGTCAGAATTGATACTTCCATTAAAAAAGTTGTTAACCTTTCTTTTTCCATACATTAACATCAAATAGATCTGAACTAAAATAAACATCTACATGTGTGGCCAAAAGCTAACAATGCTTAATAATTTCAAATTATGGATAAAATAGAAAGATATGAGAAGGTCATGCATGATGTACATATTTTATTGTAAAATACCAATGAAACTATTAAAAATAAACTAAAAATAGGAAACTCAATGGAAAATTTAGTAGGTTGTTTGTTTGGTATCATTTTTAATCGCTAGCTGTTGAGTTGGATTGTTCCAAGGTGCTGTCTCTCATATACTGTCTATTCACTTAATTTTTTTTGTATACTGCCATGATTGTCTAACAGATTATGTACAAATTGATAAGAAAGCAAAGAAGAGGAAAATGTATCTTGATTTGAAATATCCCACAGTTCAAATAGATAACTTATTTAAAAACTGGTTGTTCCTATAACTACCTTGTTTTGAGTAATGCTAAAAGAGGTAGATTTGGACTAGACCAACTGAGAAAGAATATATCAAATATGACAGTGCTTTGCTCTGAAGAATTTCAAAATTCTTGTAATAAAACATGAGGATTGAGAAATATTTACATGTAAATATAGCAATAGAAGGCACTTTAAAAATAGGTATAAAATAAGCTTTCTAACATAAAACAAAAAAATATTTTAAAAAAAAATAAATAAAAGTTTAGGGCAGGCAAACACAGTTTATTTTTTTCACTGTTAATGTGAAAAATGCCAAACAAAGCAAATTACAGAAAGAAAGTGTTTGTCTCTGATTCACAAAATGAGGGTAGAGTCTATCATGGTTGCAAAATCATGGCAGCAGGAATGAAAGGCATCAGGGCATAGGACATCCAGTACCAGGAAGCAGGGAGAGATGAATGCCTGTGTTCAGCTGTCTTTCTCATTTTTATACCATTGAGGCCCCTAACACATGGAATGTTGCCACCTACATTTCAGTAGGTCTTCTTAATTGATAGAAATCTCTCAGAGATTTTCCTTCAGTTGTACTCTATAATCTGGCAAATTTACAATCAATATAAACCATCACAAGTCTACTCACTGTCAGCTTGACATCCAAATAGATCATATAACCTCCCACCCTTGTTTCTGTAGGGTCATTTTGATTTCACAAAGCAAAGTCAACTTCAAAAGTTCTTACAATCTTCAACAGTTTCAGTAATGCTTAAAGCATCTATGATTCAAACTTCACCTGATACTACTAACTGTGAGACTATACAGAAAATAAATGCATATTCCTAAAGTAATGCCACAAAGTAAAAATCTCCATTTCAAAAGAAGAGATGGGGCATAGCAAGGCCAAAACTTAACGAGAAAAAAAATTCTACAGCAATGTGTTTAGCATCTTAGGCCCTTGGTGAATTTCTCTGGACTGTAAAAGGCTGTACAGACAGCCTGTCTCCACTAGCTTTGTTGCCTGCTGCATAAATAGTTCCTCTCCTATGTCTGCTCCACTACATGCATGCAAACTCATTGGGCTATCCATACTCCTGATATCTCTAACTTCCTAGAGTCTCCACTGCAACTTTTGCTTGACCTTCATAGATTACCCACAATGTCCTCAGACCTTGTCTTATATTTCTTAGAATCAGTGGCTCATTAGAATAATAGAACAAGATTTTATTCCTCCTCAATCTTATAACTTCATGCATAAAGAACCAGTATCAATTCAGAAAGCTAGTTTATATTGTCTACTTAAGAAGAAAAAGAAAATAAAACAACAACAAAAAAAAATTCAGGAAGTTGGTAAGTAGAGAGGAGAAGAAACAGAAAATTAAAGTAAGGAAGGATGGAGAAAATGATAGTAATCTGTGTACTCATTAGAGCTAGGATGGAAAAGTATTCTGTCTTTGGAGAGCCAAGGAATACCTCAAAGTCACTGAAAGCATAGCAACTTACAGCTCTGTTCCAGGGAAAGGTTTCCCCAATGCAATTGAAACAACTCTGCTCTGCTAAGGGAAAGTTTCCCCAGTGAAAGAATTACAGTTCTGTTCTGCTCGGCTCAATTGAAAGTTGTTACAGCTGGGCTCTGCTCCAGTGAAAATGTCATATCCCACAACAAACCTCATTCAAGATTTATTGGGAAGGAAAAATCCAGGAGGGTTGCTGTTTCTACGGTGTGAAGCAGCAGCAAATTGAACAGGGTAAAGAGCTTATGTAGACATTTATGGGAGGGTGGAGCTTTCCAGGATGACTTGAATTGATGAGTATTTGCAGCCTTATACCCAGGGATTGCTGGGAATTCTTGGGGTCAAGTCAGTTTCAGGCTGTTCTTTCCTTAGCTCTGGTCCTGGGGTCAAGTCAGGGTCAGTGTGTTCTTTCCTTGGCCTCAATATGCTGCGACTCAGGTATTACCTCTTAAACAAGAGTAGTTCATGGATCTGGAAAATACTTGAGAGACTCCTATGTCAGAATGTTTATGATTCATATGTACTGAAATTTTTAAAGATATTTTCTTGTGGTATTTTGGTTTAAAATATTATACTTGTTGTCTTTCAACTGTTTAGTAGAATACCACCAATTATTTCTTTCTGGCTTTGATTTAGTAGACATTTATTTACCTTTCCCAATTATTTTCTTGCCATGCACAGGCTTTCCAGCCTTTAACAAATGTCTGTCATATAACTGTCTATGAGATCAACTTTATTAATTTTCGCATAGCAGAAGATTATGTATTATTTTTCTCCTTGGGCCTGGCTTATGGTACTTCACACAATGACCAGGGTACTCTCTCTATCCTCTTGAATCTTAGTGCCATTCAAGTAGCATGTGATTTCCACTATTCTCATGTGCAGCACTGTGCTTAGAAGAGAGTAAGTACTCAGTACATTAGATACTTAACGAAATACAAAGTGACCATGGAGAGAGAAATTAAATACCCCAAGGAGAAAACTGATTGCCTCATGACTTAGTTTCAAAATATTCACACCCATCATCATATTCTCAATAACACTCAGACAAGGTTCACAGAGAATCAGACATCATTGGGTATCCTCTGTCGTTCAGCAATCTATATAGCAGTACTTGAAGGACAAATCAAGAGGCCGTCAGTAATGTCTCATCTGGGAGCTGGAGAGATGAATCGGTGGTGAAGTGCTCCTTTGGCTCTTCAGAGGACTGGAGTTTGGTTCCCAGCACCCATGTAAGGAGACTCACAAATCCCTGTAAGTTCAGCTCCACAGTATCTGATGCCTACTTCTAGCTTGCATGAGAACCCACACACAACAGCAGATACTTCCCTTATATACATATGTGTACATATTCAAAAAGTAAAATAAATCTTGAAAAATAATCATATATATGCATGAAAATGATATAATAAAGCATATCACTTTGTGTGGTAATTTATATAATTAACTTAAAAAGAAAAAAGCTTCATGTTATGAGGAATGACTAGTCATAACACAGATGAGTTTCAAGGATGGGCCTTTAGTCAACATGAAAACTAAAACCTGAAGAGAAAATTTGAAAAGTTTTTCCATAGACTAGGAGGATTTTATACAGAAGATATGAGACCAACTTTAATAAACATAATAGTCAATTTTTTTAGGATCAAACCAACTATACCATTTAAGAAGTCAATGTTTGCTTTATACAAAAGGGAAGTTTATTTAAAAATTAATTTTGATTTTTCATCTATTTTTAATATTTTGAGTTATGGTTAAATGGCCACCATCTCTAAGGTGAAGCAGAGTGAATTAAATATCATACCTCTGGCTCTGCAGTTTTAATTTTTAATTTTTGTCTTAAATGAAATTTTAAAAATTATAACTGAGACAAATATACAGCATTTCAATAAATTTACATGCTAAAACAGAAAATGCTTGTTTTAAGTAGAGATCCCATGAAGAAAGATCTCTGTTCAAAATTCCTTAAAACAACTAAAAGCATGTTTAATACTCATGTTTATTCTAAGAAACACTATCACTCTTTCCAGATTAAAATTATTTCTAGTGACTGAAAAAATGTGGTAAAATGGGATGTGAACTCCACAGGCTTCTCAGCTTCTCAGCTAAGAGGCACAGAGTGCTCAGGTTCAGCCTTCCGAATGGTAACCGTCAGTGATGCCCATTTCCTTTGCTGAGATGGAATAAATAAAAAGGATGACAGCTGGGTTGTGGGGAAGGATGTCTGGTATCATCTGATCATCGGCATAATAGGGATTTGCAATAACACTTCTCGAAAGGTACAACTCACATTGATATGGTTTCTGTCAGATAAGTCAGTTTGTGAAATGTTTGACTTAGTGAGAAAGTAAAGATGCTAAAAAAGAAAACAATGTATCCTGAATACTGTCATCGAGATGATTAAAGATTACCAAGAAAAAAAAATCAATGAAACTTTCTCTTCATACAATTTGATAAAATGTTTAAATGAAGAAAGAAAATCTGTACATTCTCAGCTCATTGTCTATCTGTTTAGATTTAAACTTAAGATGAGGTTAACTAAAAGTTATAATTGTGCTAATATTCAGCTAGATGTTTGGGAGTTATTTATCATGATCTAGATGACTTTCTACTTCTCAACATTCTAGAATATATGCAATTTTCTCCTACAAAATTGTTACCAGAATTTGAGTCTCTGTGTGGGGAAGATACATTTTTTTTTCTCCAAAAAATGGTTAGCACAATTTTCAGGTAATTGTTGTCATCAAGTAGTTCTAGTAGCTATTCATTTTCTCCTTAGTGTTCAGTCTTGATGTCTACCATCAATTGAACTAAATTATATGTTATCTTCCTAATTTCTGTGATACTTGTTTTTATTTCCTGCCTGACCAGCATTCATATAAGAGTTGAATAATGTTACCCTTTACATTCTCTTGTTTGTAAAATTTTTATTCTATTAAACTCAAACTTCTGAATTGATACATCAGCAGCATAAGCAGTGAGGAGCTCTTAATAAATACATTAATGATAGAGAATTGAAACCAGGTTATATAATTATATTTGGCATAAATTTAGACATATCTGTGGAGAGAGAATAACAATTGAAGAACACTTCCAATAGATTGACCAGTAAATAACACTATGGTGCATTTTCTTGATTTATGATAGATATGGGAAGACCCAACCCACTTTGGCCAGGGCTACCTCAGAATAAATTGTCTCTATTCTGCATAGGAAAGCAGACTGAGCAAGTTATGGACATCAAGCCAGTGAGCAACATTCCTTCCATGATTCCACTTCAGTTCCTGCCTCTTGGTTCCTGCAAAGGTTCCTGCCCCAGCTTCCCTCAGTAATGGACTGTGTCATGGAAGTGTAAGCCAAATGAACCCTTTCCTTCATAGCTTGTTTCTGGTTCTAGTCTTTAACACATCTTTAGAAAACAAAGTGGGATACCAGATTAAAGAGTACTTCCTTGACAAAATATTTTATGTTGAATATTCAGGTTGTTTCATGGCCATACTTAACAGTTTGATTGTATTATTAAATCTCTTAACTGCATCATTATGTAAGTTGTCAACCTAGAATATTCTTGAATATTAGTTGTGCAAATGTAATAATATAATATTTAGAAGTCATATTCACATGAAGAGGTTATTGGAGTTAGCCTTCATAAATATTGTTTGATAAACAAATTGTTTGCTCCCATGAGCATCTCTATCTGACTAAATTCAATTTAAACACTTCCCAAAATCAAACAATGAAATTATTTGTAGGTTGGTAAATTAATCTTCCTCAAAAATAATTTTAGAATGATCAGCTGATATTTACAGAAGTAAATTTCATTTCTGGGTTATCAATTACTCTCTGTAGAAGTAAACAGACACTCTGTAATACACATTATGTCAACCTGCTGATTCTAATAGAACATAAAGCTAATTCATGCATTTTGAGCATCAATTTGAATTTTTAGGTGTATACATCAAGTGTTCATATGCTTTCTCTGCTTGTAAAAGTATGGTCATTAGGCACAAAGTAAAATCCATCCTAAATAGTAGAATCATCTCATATGGACTTTGGCATTGAGACTTGATAAATTGGATTCTATACTTACCGAGTAAAAGAACTATTTTCATTTTAGAGTAGTAAAGCTTCAGAAGAGGATTGCTATCCACTGATTTAGGACAGAGTTTTTTCTTCCAATGTGTTTTTAAAATATTCACTCACACTGTAAAAGCTCAATTTATAGTAAACTTTTCTTTCTTTATGCCTATATGAAGCCAAACCAGTACTCCTTCACAGTCTTGTCCATATTGATATCCCACTTTACCTTCCTGAGGACCTTATATTAATACTTATTACACTCTATGGACAATCACTATTTTGTCTAAGCACTGAGGAGTCTTTAGGTCACAAATCTTGTTTTTGAATAATGCATCTTTCCTTTGTTTTAATACCTGGGTACATGTTGATAATTAGCTCTGTATCTCTAACACCAAAGAGAATTTCCTTGAAACCGTTTGTCAGTGTTGAAGGCATATCCCTCTTGTTTTTAAGTTAGCTGACTAAAATTCTGCTTCAAGTCAAGAAGAAGAATAGAACATTTGTTTGGAAAAAGAACTCTAAATTAAAGTAAATAAATTAATTCATGGAATGAACCACAGGTAAAATAAGTACAAAAATTAGAAGAAATTGGAACATAGATCCATGTAAAATGTATAATTACTGGTGGCAAGTCAAAAGAAACGGGAATTGTTGCCAAAGCAAATGGAGAAATTCTGAATCTGCTTTCTCTTGGTGTAACAATAATAAGTGAGGTAGTCTGTCTCAGAGCAAAATGTAGAAACCAGTGATTTCTTAACTATTTTTGTTTTATAATGTTTTTAATTGAAGTTGAGTTATATCATTGTTCCCTCTCTTTCTTCACTCCAGAATTTCCTAGATATTGGAATTATGATTTCTTCCATATTTTCTCTCCTCCTCTCAAGTTGATACTCACTATTTGTTTAAGTATTATTGTAACACATGAATGAATATAAACATAATGCACTGAGTCCATTTCTTCTGCTGGTAAGTATATGGTTTCATGCAAGGCCACATTGTATTAAACAAGAAATAAAAGGACTCATCCTTGAGGGAGTTGAATTCTCTTTCTTCAAGCAGTCATTATTTGCCTGTTGTTCTGTGTCTATCAGAAGAGCCTCACCAACTTCCATCCTTCACACTAACATGTCCATGGATATTGTCATTCCAGTGTATTGATTTTTACATTGATCTCATTTGTGGTTTCTTGCTGGTCTCCATTTGCTGTAAATAGATGCTTCATAGATAACACTGGTAGCTGCACTTATCAGTGGATAAAGGATATGATTTAGAATACAGTAAGGAATTATGCTGATCTAACAAACTGACAGTGTTGATTCTCTTCTAAGGTGCATGGATTCACTAGCCCAGGGAATGTGGCTAGGTTTCTAGGACCAGACTTCCAACTGGTGAGTGGGCTGTAAGTCCAATCAGGCAGTTGTTGGTGTCCCCTAACATGTGTGCAGCACGTTTTGCTCTTTTGAAGATATCTTATCATGCTAGTAATTGCTATGGTTCATAGTTCTTGCAGCTTGGAAAGGACAGTCTTTCCTTGGCAGCTTGCATAATGTTTTCTAGAAGGGAAGCCAGACTACAGGAAAAGGCTTTTGTGTCAGATTCAGCTTCAATCACATGAATCCTGGATTCTAAATGTATGGTCTCATTTCAATAAGGGTCCACATTTAAACGCTGTGAGACAACCAAAGGCAACATCAACAGTTTGTATTATTTCAGAAATGACTGGTACTAAACTATCAACCATTTAAAAGGAGGTTTCTACTGCCTCATACTGTTTTTTTTTATTTGCTTTTGATTTTTGTTTTGCATATTTTTGTTTTTTATGTTCTTGTGGGGAGCATTGTTATCCAAGTTGTTTAACTTCCGTGTGCGTGTGTATGTGTGTGTGTGTGTGTGTGTGTGTGTGTGTGTGTGTGTGTGTGTGTATTGTATATACTTTTGGATAAATATAAAGTAATTTGATTACTCAAGGTTTTATCAGACAACATTGGTTTTACTTGTCCCTCTTCCCTCCTTCTCCTTCTGTTCTTACTTACTTACTTCCTCCCTAGTTGGCAACCAGTTTTTATTATCACATCTTCTACATCTGGATATATGTATATATGTATATATATATATATATATATATATATATATATACACATATATCTATCATATATATATATGATAGATATAGATACATAGATATATAGATATAGATAGAGATGATAGCTATATATTCTATATCTAGGATAAAACTTATATCCTGCTATTCACATCCCAAGAACCTCCCTACACCTATGATCTCTTTGTACTTCCTTGTTTCCATGTTTGCTCCATATTGTCTATCCATGTTAGGATTTGGAACTGGGAACTTCAGATGGGAAAGAATGTACAGCATTTGATTTTCAGTTTGACACTACTTCACTCAGTATAAACTTTTTTTGGATACAAGCATTTACCTGTGATTTTCATTTTTCCATTTTTTCTTTACAGCTGATAGTATTTCATTTTACCATATTTTCATAATGCATTGATCTACTGAAATACAGTCAGGTTGTTTCTATTTCCTGGCTGTTGTGGTTAGGGTGGCTATGAGCACTGATGAGCAATTATCTGTGTAAAATATCAAATCCTATGTGTATATGCCAAGGGGTGCCACAATTGCATTGTGTGATAGATTTGCTTTCAATTTATTGAAGATTCTCCATACTGATTTCCAGAATGGCTGCACGAATTTGCATTCCCAACAAGGAATAGAAGTTTCTTTTTCTCCACAATTTCCCTAGCATCTGTTGTCAGTTGTTTTGTTGATCTTAGTCATTCTGACTGAGGTGAGAGGAAATCTCACAAAGTTGTTTAAATTTTCATTTCCCTAGTTGCTAAGTATGATGAATCCTGTTTAAGGCATTTATTAGCTTATTACTATTATCATCATCATCATCATCATCATCATCACTTCTGAGAACTCTCAGTTCTGATATCTAGTCCATTTTTTAATTGGGTCATTTGTTCCTTTGAGTCTTCCTTCTTTGAGATCTTGATACATTTTGGACACATCTATAAAATACATAGCTGGCAAAGACTCTGTCTCATTCCTTTTTTCTTTTTTGGATTGATTGGTACAGAAGTTATTTAAGTTTTTGAGGTCCCTGTTGTCAATTGTTGATCACAATACTTTGGCTAATGTGGTCCTGTTCAAAAAATCCTCTGGCACCTCTATCTTGTAATGTGTTTCCTGTGTTTTCTTCTACCAGTTTTAGTGCTTCAGGTTTCAAAGTGAAGATTTTATTTTCTGTAGTATATGATTGCTTTTTGTCTCCTTGCCAAATATCAGGTGGGATGTAGAGAAAAGTCTTTGATAATATTCCTACATGCTATCATGAGAAAAGTCTAGGCGAGACTAGGACTGGAGGGATTATACCTCATAATAATAAAGGCTGCATGTGACAAGCCCACAGACAACATTATCTGAAATGGAGCAAAAACGGAAATAATCTCGTTAAAATTAGGAATGAGAAAGACATGGCCACTATCCTCACTTCATTTCAGTGCAGGCCAAGAAGGACTAGCTATAGCAATAAGGCAAGAGAAGAAAATTAAATTGATATAAATAGGAAAAGTAGAAGCCAAATAATCCCCATTTTTGTATGATATGACATCACACATAAAAGATCTATAAGTCCCGCCAGATAATTTCTAGAAAAAAGTTAACAATTTCAGCAAGGTAGCAGCATACAGATTCAACTTATAAAAATCATTAGCCTTTCACCAACAACAATGACAGTGAGCAAAATATCATTGGCATATTTCCATTTACAACATCAACAAAGAAAAAATAAAGTAAAATCTTAAAGTAAACCTAAACAAGGAGGTGAAACACCTCTCCAATGAAGAATTTAAATCTCTGAAGAAAAAGATTAAGAAACACACTAGTAAATTGGAAAGGCATTCCATTTTCATGGTTTGATAGAAATAATATTGTGAAAATAGTCATGTTATTAAAAGAAATTTATAGTTTCAATGTAATCCCAATAAAATTATCCATGATACTCTACACAGATAAGAAATCCTAATATTAGTATAAAACCAGAAAAATATCTGTATAGTCAAGGCAATTCCAAGCAAAAAGAAAAAAATATTGGAGGGATGGATTTTCCAGCTCCCCACTACAGTGATAAAAACAATATGATACTGGAACAAAAACCCATGAAGAGCAATGGAATAAAGTAGAACAATTTTGTTTCTTGACTAGCAGAAACTCCAAAAATTCTTTGAAGCAAACTTTTAGCAGTAATTTCCTGTTCTGTAAGACGGAGTATACAGTTAGGCTGCTTCTCCCCTCTTTATTATACCCAACAGATTTAGTACTTATATCTTGGGTATCATCTTACTTACAGCAGTGGATCCAAATTCTACCCTTAATAAGAGTTCAAGTTTAAGAGTGGAGCCCCTGGGAAGTCTACCATGATTCAATGGAAGGACATGGATCCCTTGGACTTGATGTGTTCATAAAAAAGAGGACATAATGGTAGTTTAGGAAGGGTCAGATCTGGGAGGAGTTGGAGGAAGTGATGAATATGATCAAAAGACATTGATTGAATGCTCAACTATTAATACTTTTTAAAAGCTCAAGTGATTGCTTTTAGGCCACCTACACTTCAATGAGTGAACCATGGCCATGGTTTGCTTTGTATCCAAACTGGCTTTTCTTTTAATTGTCTGTCTTTTTAAAATATTGAGTGAGCTTATTACCTGATTTCCAGCTGTTCCATGTAGCAACTCCTGTATCAAAATTTCTATAAAGTTCTGATTAGTATCTACTCATCTCTTTCTTTTATTCTCCATTGTTTTTCTCACTTAAAGTAGCCATGACTGGCTTCTGCTCCTCACACAATGATGGAAAATAAACCATGTGGTTAATTTTCCATGAGCTTTTATGTAATCTTCCATTAGAAAAAAATTCTTGCCTGGAATATATTCTCATATGTTTTAGTTCAGCCACAGATTTTCCCAGTGGTTATAGAACAGCAGTTGCCAAAGCCTTAGTGTTTGATCTTGTTTTATTTATATTGTGGATTCGTCATGCTACATTGGAAACCAGTTGTCTCTTCCAAATCCAAAAGTTTTGCTGTTATATTTGATGGAATTATTTCAGTCACTTAGTGAGGTCTCTTTTGAACAGCCACTTAGTGAGGCCTGTTCTTTCCTGCCATAATTTTCAAAGATAGACCCTCGTAAACAGTACACACAGCTAGAACACTTGTATCTGAACTCCTCCTCAAACTACTGACTCAAAAGACTGAGCCCAAAATGTACTCTAAATTTTTCTACTCTCTAGCACAGATGACTTTCTTTTAATCACTGCCTAATTGTCTCCTTACTGACATCTGTATAGCTATTGAGCCTAGGCAGCATTATTTTTGATTTGCTAGGAAAGCATCTAAATTTAGTATGTACTATTTATTTCTAATTATTTCTTTTTGTTTCTAAAAAAGATTATAACATAATTACATCATTTCATCCTTCCCTTTCCTCTCATCAAACCATCCCAAACCCCACTCTGGTTCTTTTTCAACTGCATGGTTATTTTTCATTAATTGTTCTTGTTGGGGTGTGTATGTGTGTGATCATGTGTATATGTTAAATACATATACAAAGCCTTCTCTGTTTGTATAATTTTCCTTGTCTCTTTTCAGGGCTTACTATTTGATATTGGATTATCAAATGGTATCAATTTCTTAATAAAAGTGTATAGTTTAACTGACAACAAGAAAAGCTGTTCTTGAGGTCAAGGGTCTTAGAAAGAAACCTTTGCACTCATGAAAGTCTCTTCTGTGTAATCAGGGTACTCTGATTCATGTCTTTACTCAGAGATGTGCTTTATATATAAAAGTTGAAGAAGAAAAAAAAAAAAACACCCAACTGCTCACTTGATTTTAACCGTTCTTACCCAAAATCAACAAGCAGTTTTCAGTAATGCTCTTTAGCAAATAATCCATGGCTAAGTTAAAGTCCATGGCAGTGAAATCCTATGATGTGCCTCCACGTGGAAGGACAGATAATAGTGGGACAAAGTATTTAGGGGAAAGTGCGAGTCATAAGACTACCACGTGATGTGCTATTCAAGTGTTTCTAGATGAGAGCACAATTAGAGTAGCTGACTTTTGCTTACCCATCAAATTGATGGGATGATTGTGTACTGAAATTCCATTCACCACAGATAATACATGATCCAATTAGTGGTTCAATTAATAGTCAAAGAACAATCCCTATTGAAATAAATGAGGATAGAGGTGAGAAATCAAAATGTAACTCTCTTTTTTATTTTGTGTCTCTTTTTTTGATATATCATCTGGCCCATCATGAAGCAAAATCTGTCTATCTTAAAAGCAACTGTCTTATCTTATATTTATGTTTTCAGTGCTGAACATTTGTCACTGGACAACAACCAACTGGTGTGATTTTGACTATGGAGGCCACTTGTCCTGATGCCAGCTTTCATCAGTTGCCTATAGTTCTTTGTGGAGAGGTTGAAGACTCATTGCCTTTTCCCCTGATTCATTTTGGCTCATATGGACTGAACAGGTAGTATTTAAGAATACATATGCATAAACATGCCATATACATGCAATAATAGTGCATGAGAAATGGAAGCCAAGAATTTTACTGTGAGAGGGGAGGAGTGAATGGTAGCTTTTGAAGACAGAAAAGGGAAGGGAGAAATGCTGTGATTATATAATAATCTGAAAAATATATGAAAAAGGATGGAATTCCACCATCAAGTTGATTTTTCTTTTAACCTAGTTGCCCTTTATGCAATGAAGAAACCTTAAGTAACAGTCTCACAACATTGATACTGTGACTTCATAATTGATGGTACAATCTTCCTCAATATTTCTCACTGCCTGTACTTCACCAGGAACCAGTGTGTCATATAGCCTGTCATGAAAAAGAGTTATATTATGAACTTAAGGAACCATACTGCACTTCAAATTATCTCTGGAAATTAAAGTAAACTCATGGAATTTTGGGGACAAAAATCAAGACTCTTTCAAGTTGTGTGCATCTTCTAAGTCTTGCACATAAAACACTAAAAGAACTATAAGAATCATTATATACAGTCTTACTTTGACTATTGTAAAGAGGATAAGGAAACCATTTCTTGATGGTCACAAAGTCTCTTCTTAAAGGTGTAACTAAAATTTTGTCTCATATCTAAGCAAACCTGCTGAATAATTTCTAAGACCTGAATTTTTCTCTTTAGTCAAGGTCTTATTTTGAACTGAAAAAGAAAAATAATTATTACTACTTGCTCATTTGGTGCTGTATAGTATGAATCCATTCAAATATTTTTATTATTTAGTTGCTAACATTACTATAATGTTAGGCTAATTACTCTAGTGTTTTAGTTTACATGCAGTCGAGAAAGGTTAAAATAGCAGTTATGCATGCACAAGTCCATGGCCAAGAGTTTTCTCCAAAATGTTACATGCAGGGTCGGGGATTTAGCTCAGTGGTAGAGTGTTTGCCTAGCAAGCACAAGGCCCTGGATTTGATCTTCAGGTCTGAAAGAAAAAAAATGTTACATGCTTTCTTAAAGTACAGAGAAGTTTTATGCCCTCAGTGTCATGCAAAGATGCTCATCTTATATTTCAACCTTAAGATGAGAAATTCTTGTTTCTACAAATTCCAGACTTTGTTTCTGAAGAAAATCACAAACAAAAACAAAACAAAATAAAATAGGAAAGCAAAGAAACTTCCCTCTCCACACTTCTTTCTTCAGTGTTCTTTACCAAGTTTGAAACTCATCCGTGATTTTAAGATATTCTTGAAGATAGGTTCTTAACAGTGAATCACATGACATACTGCAATTTAAGGAACTGTACACAACTGAAAAGCTTTCCTGTAAGCACAACATAACTTTTGCTCTAGATTTCCTTCAGTTCCAGAAATTTTAGTGCATGAATTCTACTGCTATCCATTAGCACAATGTCTGTTCTAATGTCCTTGTTTACTCCAAACTCGATATTCTGAAAAGAGGAATGGGATGATGCATTTAGTTTAAGCTGGGTGCTGACTGAATGATGACATTTAAGCACATTGTGAGTTAGAACCAGTGCGGCATAAACAGCAATTTGGGCTGAGGAGTAAGGAGGATGGACAATTATGTGTCTAGCGGGCTATTTTTCATGTCTATTACTGGACATAAATATAGGCAATTCACAGTAGGAAGAAATATGACTATAACTCAGCTTGCCTGACTTAGTTGCTAACAACAACAAAAAGGATCCTGAAGGGGGTTGGGAGTTGGTCCATTTTTGCCTCATTTATTTTCAAGAGGAGTCTCTTTCTGCCTCATTGATTTCTTCTTGTTGAGCCATGCTCCTGCCTTGTTAAATATCACTTCATTACTTTCAGCTTCATCCTTCTCAGTCAGCATCTCTCAAGTGAGCTACTGCATTGAAAAACCACACTGCAGCCTGCAGCTAAATGTAGCTTTGCTCTGCTTGTCCAACTCTCTCTATTTACCACTTTCACCCTGAACGTGAAGCTTGATCTCCATGTCAACCACCCTGGAAATAGCTCCTCATCGAGAGGCTTGGTATCACCGAGAACAGTGACACATTTGAAACAGTAGACCAAGTTGTCACTTTTGTGGTATTTCAGTAAAATCTAATTATGCAATACAGGTTAGAAAAGCAATGTTCCTCATCATATCTTCAGGAAAAGAATCCATTCACTCAGTCCTCATCACATACAGACATAAGGATTTCAAAACAGAGAACTCTCACCCAGTTCTCCATTCTCCAGGCTACCTGTTTAGCAACAGATTTTTAATTGGAGGAGCTGCTTAATTTAAAGCAATTGATCAGAACTTACACCACTATGTCCTTTTATCCTTGGTCATCTCAGGACAGTAGATAGTCAGAACATATTCATGGCTAGGCAATTCTATTCACCTTTTAATGAAATTTATTTCTCATTCTCCTCTTTCCTGGGACTCTTAGCATCATTGAATTTTGTGAATTTAAACATACTATACTTTCAACACATTCTGTTGGTGTTTCTTTGATGTTTCATTTTTTAAATTCTCATTTTCTTTTTATTCTTTTTCTTTTTATTCTCCTTTCACACATTACATTCGTCTTGCAGTTTCCCCCCTCCACTCCTCTCAGTCCTTTGTGACACCTGCCCTCTCCCGTAGACACTCTCCTCCATTGTCTTTCAAAATGAAAGCAAGTTTCCCAGATGTTTAGGTTTTTAATAATAACTGCAACTCTGGGCTACAGAGCTGGCTCAAAGGTTGAGAAGATTCACTGTTCTTCTGGTTCACGACTCCTTTGGAGCTTGAACAACCCTGTCACAGAGATTCCATACTACATAACCTGCATTTCACGTATTTACTTTGCAATTTATAAAAGTAGCAAAATTAAACTTGTAAAGTAGCAACAGAATAATTTTATGGTTGAGGTCACTACAACATGAGGAAATGTATTAAAGGATTGCAGCATTAGGAAGGTTGAGAACTACTGTTCTAGACCAACTAGAGTCAATCCCTAGAACACAAATTGAGACTCAGAAGCATCTTTAACTCCAGTTCCAGAGCTTTCAATACCATCTTCTGGCTTCTGTAGACAATGCATGACAAAACACTTATACACATTATAAAATTATTTTTTACCAATTTTAAAAAGAATTAAGACTCCTCCTCAGTGAAATCAGTAGAAGCTCTTTATCTTCTATATTCTTATAGTCACTGGGAGGTAGTATGAGAGCTTTCCTGAATTGTACTCTAAAGTGCAAATCAATGATCTGAAACCTCAAGCCATCCAGCTAATTAAAATAGTAGATCAAATTCCAGTATGATTTGCCATTCACCAGTGTCCTTAGATTTCTACAGCACAGTCTTACATCAATAAAACAATAATCTGAATTCTACTGCATTTTCCCCATCTCTGACTTCTGTCATGATCTTGGTGAATTCCATACCTACATAGAAATCCACAAGCATGTTGGATAATTCAGTCTCATCCATAACTCTATTTCCATACTGTTATTTTCCATCTTAAAGCGGCACTCCTTGTAAATTGAATATACCTAGCAACTTCATCACTTTTGGTTAAGTTTATGTATTTTCATCCCATTACATATAGTACTATAAATTGAGATTACAATTAATTAATAGTGAAATAAAAGATCTTACTAGATAATCAAAGATAAGCACAAGGCAAACATTATTTTTTCTTGTTTTAGCAATGATACTGAACAATAAAATAAATACCCATTTTGTTTGGTACTACTTCCTCAATTCACAACATGATCATATAAATCAGACAGGAGCAATGAAAGCTCAAGTATCACCCAGATGTAGATGGGAGGCATCTCAAAATCTATAAGAAATTTGTAGGCTAAAGAAGGAGAGTCAGTCTTCTCCAAGGATGAATCACCCAATAAGTTACCCATTCCCAAGCATACAGTTCCAAACACATATACATATAAAACTCAGCAGGTTGTGCGTGTGTGTGTGTGTGTGTGTGTGTGTGTGTGTGTGTGTGTGACTAATAAATAATAAAACGGCATGAATTTAAGGAGGAGTGTGAGAGGTATGAGAGGAATTAAAAGGATTTGGGAAATTCTGTCAATGCAATATTCACAAAAACAATCTCAAAACATTAAATAGTAAAATGGAAAGAAATTAATCTACCATCATATTTAGAGATATGCTTCAAAATGACTAACAAATGAGATAAATTTTGAAAAAACTCTTATTTTTAACATGAAATATCATAAATTTTGATTGTACTAGATTTCTTTTAAATCTTTTTTTTAATTTTAAATATTTTTATTTTATCATTAATTTAATTTTACATAGCAGCCACGGATTCCCCTGTCCTCCCTCCTCCCACCCTCCAGCCCTCCCCGCCAATCTACCCCCATTCCCACCTCCTCCAAGGCAAGGTCCCTCCTGAGGAGTCAGCCAGGCCTGGTAGATTCAGTTGAGGGAGGTCCAATCCCCTCCTCCCTACACCAAAGCTGAGCAAAGTGTCTCAGCATAGGCCCAAGGTTCCAAAAAGCCAGCTCATACAGCAAGGACAGGTCCCAGGTCCCACTGCCTGGGGGCCTCCTAAACAGTTCAAGCTAATCAACTGTCTCACTTATCCAGAAAGCCTGGTTCAATTCAATTGGGACTCCTCAGCTGTTGGTTCACAGTCCATGTGTTTCCACTAGTTTGGCTATTTGTCCCTGTGATTTTTCCAATTATGGTCTCAATATCTCTTGCTCATATAATCCCACCTCTCTGTCACCGATTCCACTCCTGGATCTCCACCTGGGACTTGGCCATGGATCTCTGCATCTGCTTCTATCACTCACTGGATGAGAGTTCTATCATGACAGTTAGGGTGTTCGGCCATCAGATCACCAGAGTAGGTCTGCTCAGGCACTCTCTCAACCATTACCAGTAGTCTATAGTGGAGGTATCTTTGTGGATTTCTGGGGACCTTTCTAGCACTCTGCTTCTTCCTATTCCCATGGGGTCTTCATTTATCACGGTATCTCTCTCCTTGTTCTCCCACTCTATTCCTGATCCAGCTGGGACTTCCCACGCCCCTAAGCTCTCTTTCCCCCAACCCTTGCCCTCCATTACCCCTCCACCCCCAGTTTGCTCATGTAGATCTCATCCATTTCTCTGTCATTGGGCAATCCCTGTGTCTTTCTTAGGGTCCTTTTACTAGGTAGCATCCCTGGTGTTGTGAGTTGCAGTCTGGTTATCCTTTGCTTTACATCTAGTATCCACTTATGAGTGAGTACATACCATGTTTGTCTTTCTGAATCTGGGTTACCTCACTCAGGATGATTTTTTTCTAGTTCCATCCATTTGCCTGCAAACCTCATAATGTCATTGTTTTTCTCTACTGAGTAGTACTCCATTGTATATATGTACCACATCTTATTTATCCATTCTTCAGTTGAAGGGTATCTAGGTTGTTTTCGTGTTCTGGCTATTAAAATAATGTTGCTATGAACATAGCTGAGCATGTGACCTTGTAGTATGATCGAGCATTGCTTGGGTATATGCCCAAGAGTGGTATAGCCGGGTCTTGAGGGAGGTTGATTCCCAATTTTCTAAGAAAGCATCATATTGATTTCCAAAGTGGCTGTACAAGTTTGCATTCCCACCAACAGTGGTGGAGTGTTCCCTTTGCTCCACATCCTCTCCAATATAAGCTGTTTTCAGTGTTTTTGATCTTAGCCATTCTGACAGGTGTAAGATGGTATCTCAGAGTCGTTTTGATTTGCATTTCTCTGCTGACTAAGGATGATAACAAGAATTTTAAGTTCCTGAAGAAAGAAATTGAAGAAGATGTCAGAAAATGGAAAGATCTCCCATGCTCATGGATAGGTAAGATTAACATAGTAAAAATGCCAATCTTACCAAAAGCAAACTACAGATTCAATGCAATCCCCATCAAAATACCAACACAATTCTTCACAGACCTGGAAAGAACAATAGTCAACTTCATATGGAAAAACAAAAAACCCAGGATAGCCAAAAGAATCCTATACAATAAAACAACCTCTGGAGGCATCACGGTCCCTGACTTCAAGCTCTACTATAGAGCTACAGTAATAAAAACAGTTTGGTAGTGGCATAAAAACCAACATGTGGACCAATGGAACCTAAATGAGGACCCTAACATTAATCCACACACCTATGATCGTATGATTTTTGACAAAGTATCCAAAACTATACAATGGAAAAAAAGAAAGCATCTTCAACAAATGGTGCTGGCATAACTGGATGTCAACATATAGAAGACTGCAAATAGATCCATATCTGTCACCATGCACAAAACATAAGTCCAAGTGGATCAAAAACCTCAACATACATTCTGTTATTCTGAACCTGATTGAAGAGAAAGTAGGAAGTAGTCTTGAACGCATTGTCACTGGAGATCACTTCCTAAATATAACAGCAGTAGCACAGACACTGAGAGAAATAATTAATAAATGGAACCTCTTGAAACTGAGAAGCTTTTTTAGGGCAAAGGACATGGTCAACAAGACAAAATGACAGCGTACAGAATGGGAAAAGATCTTCACCAACCCCACATCTGACAGAAGGCTGATATCCAGAACACATAAAGAACTCAAGAAAATAGACATCAGCCAGGCTGTGATGGCATACGCCTTTAATCCCAGCACTCGGGAGGCAGAGGCAGGCGGATCTCTGTGAGTTTGAGGACAACCTGGTCTCCAAAGTGAGTTTCAGGAAAGGCGCAAAGCTACACAGAGAAACCCTGTCTCGAAAAACAAAAAAAAAACAAACAAAAAAAAAAAAAAACCAGAAAATAGACATCAAAATACCCAGCAGTCCAATTAAAAAATGTGCTATAGGGCTAAACAGAGAATTCTCAACAGAAGAATCTCAAATGGCTGAAAGAAATTTAAGGAATTGCTCTTTTAAATCTTTATAAATGATGTGAATGTTTAGTTGTAATTTTCTCCAAAAGTTATTCCTTTAAACAGTCTGCTGGCAATATTAATGATGATATTTTAAAGTGAGGGAATAAAGTACTGAAGTATCAAGGTTACTATATTAATGTCTAAATCAGATTACTGTGATTATCTTCACAGATACTGAAATGCTTTTATAAATGTTTAGTAAAAATTTCATAATAAAAGGAAGAAGTCATGGCAGATCATGTGAAGCTCCTTGTGCACTTATGTTTTTTTCCTAATGGAGGAAAACTTGAAGTATTTTATTAAAAGAATCAGAAAAAAGGAAGTTATCCATGACCAATGGCAATGTTTGAAACTTTATTACAATTATTTGCAAATTCTATCTCAAATATGAGCACTAATGTTTCAAATAAGTAATGAACATTTTGACAATGGGAATTAGCAAGCAAAATTTATAAACTCAAGGAAAACAATTGAAAATCCTACCATAATAGAAAATTAGTGTAAAACAAGTAGTTCTTATTCTCAATAATATTTGGAAAATATGAGATAATAAATGACAAGAAAGTTTTTAAAGAAATCTATACTTTTAAGTTTTATTGTTAATCTATTGTAAAGTTTAGTGGGTATGGGTAATCATGTACTATGTATTTTTAAGATTTATGAGTAAATATTGTCATTGTATTTATCAGCAAAAATGATAAATGTTTGTTGAGATAGAAGTTTGATCTGAATAAATAATATTACATGTACATATGTTGAAATATATCATAGCACCCTATAAATGCTATGATATTGTGTTTTATCAGTTAAAATGGATTTATAAAAATGTTTTAAAAACAAACATCAAGAAAATTTAAAACATTATGGAAGACACAAATATAGATTTGAAAGAAGAAACTATTATTTGTCTTTGGATACAAGACTTCTGCATCTTAATCATAATAATTTCACCAAAATAAGCTAATTTATTTAATGCAAATATAACAAAAATATGACAGTATGTTCTTTACTGATAATCACCCACTCCTACATATGAAAAAACTGAAAAGGAGGCTTTCTATTCTGGTTTTCTTCAGTGAAACACTGTTTCACATTAAATATATGATCTAGGGATAATTTTTTTTTAATGACAAAAAAGAAAATAATAGTTTTCAATAGTGGAAAAAGACAAAGCTGAACTGTGTTCCCCCAGGGAAAGTTCATAAGTGAGACAATGACAATGATTGCTCAATTCTAAAAACTGCAATTTACTCTTTGGTCTTCCTGAGTTGAAGAAAGAGAGAAAAGAAATCAGAAAGACCACTTCACCTGAGCTCAAACAAAAGGCAAGCAAGGATTTTGCACCAGACTTTTATGTTTTCCAGGTTGTGTTAAATGTTATCTATTTATACTCTGCATATAAATGCAACTTTGTAAGCAGTAAAACTTGCAATAGTCTGACATTGCACACACACACACACACACACACACACACACACACACACTACACATCTCTGTATTTACTTCCCAATTAGTAAAGAAAAGTGAAAAGAAGATCATAAGGAATGACACTACCGTAAAGAGAGCACATACATCAGAGTACAATGCACACTAAAAAAAAAATGACTTTTTATTCTTAAAGAGAAAACCTCAGTGTAGCTGGAATTTCCTGCCAGCCCCAAAATAATGACTCAGAGAGTTATTATTCACTGTGAAACCTTGTCCTTTAGTTTAGGCTAGTTCCCAACTATCTCTCATAACTTAAATTGACCTGTCTCTATAAATTTTCTGCCACGTGGCTCATTACCTTTTCTACATATTGCATGTCTGTCTTTCTCCATGTCTCCCTGGCATCTCTCACTTCTCTTCTTCTCAGAGTTCCTCTCTCTCTCCAGAAGTCTTAACCTTTTGCTCCTGCCTAACTACAGTCCATTCAGCAAAAAGGTGCTTTAGGCAGGCAAGGTAAAACAGTGCTACATCATTACACAGTGTGTTCAATCCCACAACATATCCCCTTTTTTGTCTAAATAAAAAGGAAAGGTTTTAACTCTAAGGCAATAAAATTATCTACAATAAGAACAATTATCAGGTAAAAATTACATTCACTATGTCCATTCCATTTGTATTTGGCAAATTTATAGAAATTTCTATATTATGTTGTCCTATCTTATTGAGACTAAAGTTTTATACCTAAACATATTTTATCATAACTTCTATTATCATCCTAAAAATATCTTATTAGACCTTAAAGCAATTTCTTAGATAAGCAATGTAAGCTTTCATGTCTCTCAACCTCATGTACTTTACATCTCTTCTGTGCATTTCTTTTCTGAATTTAGTAACAAGAAAAACTGTAACTATAGTTATCTTATCTTTAACCCTATCAGAGACTTGGGAAGGATATAATATTACCTGAATAAACAGAAAATGAGGACCAAACAACTTCCAAAACTATAGAAATGATAGAGACATCTAACTGCTTAGACAGTCACCGAAGGCTCTGCAATGTTGTGGCATTTGTCTTTGGCCTACAAACTTACAATATCTGATGTACTTTTCTAGGAAGCAGAAATTTTGAAGGACTATCCTATCTTATCTTGGCAAAGTTCAGCAATCACCTTCTTTTGTGTCCTGCTTGTTTAATTTGGACAGCGTACTGTCAGCAGTTGAGGCAAGGGCAGTTTCTTGCCCAGTGGCTAAGTTTGCCACAATGAAAATAAACTCCATATGGAGGTGCTTCAATGCACATCATCCTTTTTTGAAGTAAATTGGTACTGACAGGAGCAGACATGTCTCATTGCCCTAAAAAGACTTACTTTATTAAAATGTCTTAAATGTCATATTCTATAAATATCTGAAGTGCGTGAAGGCCCTCTATCTAAAATATATCTCTGTTTGACCTTGAAAACATACCTGACTACAAGTTTGTTATAGGTTACTAATGTTTGACCTTGAAAACATACCTGACTACAAGTTTGTTATAGGTTACTAACTCCTAACTTCTGTTTCTTTTTTATCCTAAATAGTTTATAATAATAGCTTTCAAGTATTAAAATTTTACATAACATTTTTAACTGAGCTGCATAGGCACAATATCTTAAACTAGAGTATATATATATATATATATATATATATATATATATATATATATATCCTTAAATTTGTATCAATATACAGTATTCTATACCAATATAAAATATTTGAGATTAACAATTGCTTTTTAGTTTAAAAGTAGATTTAATAATCTACACTAATATCCTATCATTGCTATATCTTCCCTTTTTCTTTTCAGAAAGAGATCCCTGAATCTAACCTCCTTTGCATAGTTTTTTCTTGACCATGACCAGTAAGACATTATAATCAACAACTCTAAACAATGACAAACATCCATTACCCACCAAATCCATCTTAGCTATTCACTGGATCCAGAATTTTGAGTAAACCAAAACAGAGAAATTCTGATAGGCTGGATTACATGGACTACTTATCTTTGTTGGAGTACGGTCCTTTTGTTCTGAAAACATAAACTTTTAAAGGTATCATACATATCTACATTAGCACAAATACAGAATGTGTGGCATGCACAAATCAGCTAAAGATAATTCTCTGTTCTATGTTTGAGCAGGTAAAAGACATTTGTCATCTTTATAAGTTCATTTGGACTATATAATCAAACTATAATATAAATTTCCAGCCATGACAAACAAAAGGATGACATGCAATAATAAATCATAAAGATAATATGATTTATCATATCTCATTCAATCTCAGAGCTATTCCCATGTAGAGGGGTCAGCTTATACATAACCTGTCTTGTAGTTTTACTTCATTTCTTCCTTCGTGTCTGTAGCCAAGATTTTCAGGTCTCTCTCGGTCAAATCTGGTCTTCATTAATTTTGAAGGAATCCATAGCTTTTTGTTTCCTGTGGAAACAGAGGCATAACCTTACTCTCAATGCAAGACATTTTCTGAATTTTATACCAAAGTTATGACATCCTTAAAATATATACGTTGGTTTAATTTAGCAAATTTTTCTACAATGCAATGTCTCTCAGGAGCACTTGCCCTTTGCTCATCAGTATTCAAAAAATTCAAAGGCAACAAAACACCACATAGGATCCAGATGCCCTGTGTATTTGCCATCCTTGTGTGTTTTTTTAAATGTTACTTTACCCCTTTTATTTGTATGACTTCACTTTAATTTTTAGACCATTTTTCTATGACTACCTGTTCCTGTTTTCTTTAGCACATAAGCACATTTTTAAGCATATTGTATATTATTAGAGGGTTTTTTTTTCAATTTTTACCTAACATTTGAGTGCCTATATTCTGTTTTTTTTTTCCTGAGACAGGGTTTCTTTGTGTAGCTTTGTGCCTTTCCTGAAACTCACTCTGTAGACCAGGCTGGCCTCGAACTCACAGAGATCCACTTGCTTCTGCCTCCCAAGTGCTGGGATTAAAGGTGTGCGCCACCACTGCCCAGCTTGGTGCCTGTATTCTTTTAGCTTACTCAAATATTCCTCACTACACAAGAGTCCAGAAATATCAATTTTACACTAAAAATGTACAAAATAGCGGTCTAAAAAAATAATGGTTAAAAGTTAGCTTTAAGAGTATTTTTAAATAATTAACAAATTTGATTATGAACTTTATTTATATGAAATTCTTATATTTCTGTATCTTTTTTAGTAATATAGTAATAATAAAATCCTCAGCACTATGTGCTAAGAAGCTGTGCTGCTGGCCCATGGCAGGATGGGAATGTTGCAGACCAGTAAGGACATATAGCCCAAAGTAAGGAGGTTGAGTTATTGTGGGCATGCACTTTGAAGATGGTGTTGGGAGCTTTAGTGCTGTTTTCAGATGTTACTGTGTCAGGAAATAGAGACAAAGCTCACACATTTCACTTAATGCTAGAATTACAAATAAGTATTTTATTCACCAAGCAAGAGGGAGGTGGACCAAGAGGGAGGGAAAGAGTGAAAGAGAAAGAGAGAAAGAAGTAAGAGAAAATATTTTTGGATACAACTGGGCTAGAAAATACAAAGTAACAGAGTGTGTGTGAACACATTTTAAAATTAAACTCATTTTATAGTGAAGCATAGTTTATTCAGAATAATGGCTGGTCCACTGTAACACTCAGCATCACAGTTTGACAGTCCCAATGAACAATTTCCATAGTTATTTTCACACATTAAAAAAAAAAGAGGCAGAGCCAGGCGAATCTCTGTGAGTTCAAGGCCAGCCTGGGCTACCGAATGAGTTCCAGGAAAGGTGCAAAGCTACACAGAGAAACCCTGTCTCGAAAAACCAAAAAAAAAAAAAAAAAAAAAAAAAAAAAAAAGCCTCAAGTGGCTTGATAAAAAATTATCCACCTTCTTCTTTATGAAAACTTAATGTATGTTTAAGAGAATATGAAGTCGGCTTGGCTAGCACTCAAGGAGAATAGATGCAGTGTGTACATTGATCTACTTCGTCATGTCAAGGATTCTTGGAAAGGATCCAGCTTTAGTGCTGATCTTTGTGGTTTCTAGACATTTTGTTTCATTATGCAAAAAGTCCTTAGCCTGTTAAAACACATTTTAATATTGCCTTAATTGAGACACCAACCCATAATTTTAAAAAGGCTTGCATGACTTTTTAATTAAATACATTCATAAGTTTGCTATGTCTTTACATTCTGGATCTTTTTATTAAGTGATTCTTCCATCTCAGTTTCTAATTACATATCAAAACAAGACGGCATTTTTTTTTTTTTACTTAACTCTGTAGCTTCAAACTTTTTTTTTCCCCAGGATTTGTTAATTTTATAGTACTTGCTATTTTCTTTGTTATGTGATTTCGACTCTACTCACTACTAGAAAGATGGTTAGTGTTCAGTAATTTTATACCATTCATTCCAGTGACAGAACAATTGCCTACCTTCACTGCTCCTTCACAGCAAGGAGTCCCTTCCTTATTTCAGTCTTCCTATAGGCACAAAAATCTCATGCATAGCATCAGGAGCTTCGGTTGTATTCATATTTGGGTTAGCAGAATTTTTATTGTTGTTGTTAGCAATTGTATTAAGCATAGTGAATCCTGTAGGGATTAAGTAAAGGATATTTCATTATCCTTTCAAAAGGAACTGTGATTCTAAAGCCTAAAGATAATGAGTGCCAAAGAGTCAGAAATGATGGAAACAAAGAATGCCTGTGGCAAATATTTCTCTACTGTGCAGATGAACATACTAAATGTCAATGACAAACCTTGATCTTGCAAACAATTATTAGACATCATCATTGTAGACAGTTATGTCATATTAAAAGTTAGTAGGAAAAAGGACTTTCAACGCCATTCCTTTTAAAAGTAATCTTAATCAGGACATAGAGAAATGAAGTCTTTTGCTCTAGGATTTTCTAGCATCACTTAGACAAACTTTGAATCTTGCCAAGAGGAACTTATACATCTGGACATATAGGGAGGCAATAGGCTGGCAGTTCTGTGTCTTAATGTTCTCTAAAACCTCAATGGAAATTTCCAGCAAGATAAGACACTAAAAATAAAGCATCATTTGAAATTACATTAAGATCCGCTTATATCAACTTTCAATGCACTTTCTCCAAAATATAAATCATATTTTCATTAATTTCTGAATCTGTAGATATATGTTTTCATTTTAAACATTTGGCACCTGTGTTGATGACCTTCCCGTCTCCCTTCAAATATTTACTAAATCTGGATAAGTTTATCTAGTTGTTTAGGTCATGACTCATATTAAAGTTTATGACTTCTTTGCTCTTTGAATTCATCTGAGTGATATTTTTTAACATCTTCAATAACAGCATCTCAGACCAGCACCTTCCCCTGCTTTATACCAGTCTTTCTGAGTTTAATGATGTGTTGTAAACAGCTCAAGTCCTGAAGTCTTGAATATTGCTTTGCTCTGTTACTTTGTTCTGATAGTTGAATGACCTTGAGAAATTGACTCACCCCTTTCAGACAGTTTTCTATGAAATGAATACATTTGAGTGAAGTAAATGGTAGAAACTAAAAAAAAAAAAAGTTTGAAAGTATTTTCTAATCCATTTATGTCATCTACAAATTTATCTTCCACTCTAATATAACTTCTATACTTTGCATCTAAATTTTCATTCCTTTTCATTAATAATACTTCCTTTTGGGGAACTGGCTCCTACTCACTCTTATCTACTAATAGTGCTACTAGTGCTGCCCCATTTACCCAGAAAGGAGACTGTAGTCATGCTCTCTCCCTCAACCCAGTTCCCAACATTGCATCTCACAGAAACACAGGTTTCCTTTCTAAAAGCTTCCTAGGGTGCTCTTCCTCTCTCATTATTACATGTTCATTTAATTATTGGAAGATGTGTCTTTGGGAAGCTTTGTTTGGTTACTTGCTTGAGATTCTCCTCATGGTTCAGATTCTTTAGGAACAGAAACAGAGTCCTGAGAATTACTTTAATTATAAACATGAGAACATTTAAAGTTTGACTATAATTAAGGGTATTCTGTGTGTTTATTTTGCTAAGTTGAGAAAATGTTAGTTATCTTAATATGTTAGAAATAAACTTGTCAGTATTTATTTGAGTTCTGTTGTTCTATTTTGTGTTTTGAGACAGTGTTTCTCTATGTAGACCTGGCTGTCCTGGAAATGGCTTTGTAGACCAGGCTGGCCTTGAACTCAATGATCTGTCTGCCTCTGCTTCCTGAATACTGGGATTAAAGGCATGTGCCACCACTGCCCAGGTATTTGAGTAATGTTAAACTTAGAAATTACATCTTTATGTGAAATTAAATCTTAACACAAAATTTTTCTCATTCAAGAATCATAAATAAATACATTTAGATTTAATAAAAGTTAATTCATGCAAACCTTCCCCATTTTTTCAGATTAAGCATTTTTCAATTTATATTTTTAAATAACACTAATACCATTAGTGTGATGAGCCCCAGAAATTAGAAAAATATTTACCATGAAAAGGAAATAACACCCTGCATTCCTCAATTCCCATGTCAGACATTCACATGGAAATGAATACAGCTACTAGGCCTTCCATGTGAGAGTCCCAACAGTGAGAGCAGAGGCTGTCTCTGACTCGGTTGCCTGCTCTTAGGACCCATTCTTCCTACCAGATTGCCTCATCCAGCCTTAATTGAAGAGGAGGTGCATAGTCTCACTGCAGCTTGACATACCACAGCTAGCTTATATCTATGGGATGACTACCTATATCTAAAGAGAAATAGCAAAGGAGGAGTGGATGGGGCTGAGGGAGGAACTGGGAAGAATGGAGGGAGGGGCAACTTATACTGGGATGCAAAAACAAAAAAAAAAATCAGCAACAAAAAGAATAAGTGAACACAGCATTGTTATCTCTAACTTTATTAGTATAAGTCAATTTTGAAGCACTCTAAAGTTTTATTTTGAGTGATACGTTTCTTTTTCTTGTTAACCTAAAATCCACCATTAAAGAAATCCATTGTATTACTCCACCTAATTCATTGTCTATAACCAACCTATATCAAAGTCATGTAATTTTGCCAGTTTTCACCTGTTCCTCAGTCTTGCAAATACAGAGAATTATGTTTATCTATTTAAAAAATGATATTTTATATGGCAGAGTACATGAGTACTGAAATATGGTAATGATCAATACAGCTTCTATCAAAATATGATAGAGACTGTGGTCATATTGATATGCAATGATTCACATTAGTTTATTATCTGTTACGCACTTTTGAAATTTTCTATTCTCAAGTTTTGAAATATTTTTCTACATCTACTTCAACACAAGACAGATAAAGGCAGTATTAAACTTCAAATCCTGCAAAATCAAACTTATTTTTAAGGAAGAAAATTTAAATTTTCATAATAAAGAAAAAATAATATACCTAAATACATTACATCAAATTTCATTAAAACTATATGTATTCTTTTAACTTTTCCATTAGTTTTCAGTTTTTGAAGTTAAAATATCACTACACCATTTCCTCCTGTCCCTTTTCTACCTCTAACCACTACCCTGTACCCCCTTGCTCTTTCTTAAATTAATGGACTCTGTGTCTTTGTTTTTTATAAATATACTTGTGTGTGCATTTTTAAATATATGAATACAACCTGCTCAGCCCATATAATGTTAAGTCTTCTTTTATTTTTAAATTAAGAAAAAATGTTTTATTCATTTTACATACCAAAGATCCCCCTCTTCACTCCTCCTACCCCTCCATCCTTCCCTTCCCTCGCCCCCTCCATTCCCTCCTACAAGAAGGCAAGGTTAATTCTATGTAAATGATTTTATCGCCAAATTCTTCTTATGGAATTTCTAATTAGTGGGAACACTTTTTTCCTCCCACTTTCAGCATACCTTAGCTGCCTGTTTAAGTCCTTTTTCCAGGGTGTGAGCCCCTTAGATTTTTCCCCTTCCTTGTTTTAGCATGTCTAATGGAGTCGTCTTTGCTCGGGTCTTATTTAGGTAGCCATGCTGTTGAGATTCTGTAAGCACAATTTCCCTCCTGTTTTTAGGAGACAGAGTCTCACTGTAGACTTCCCATTCTCCGGCTCTTTACAATCTTTCAGGTCCTTCTTCCTCAATGTTCCTTGATCCTTAGATGCAGGAGTTGTGCGGGAGATGTATCAGTTGGGACTGTAAACTACATGATAAGGTGCTCTCTGCATTTTGATCAGTTGCATTTTACAGTGATGGTTTCAGTCTGTTTCAAAGAGAAGTTTCTTTGATGAAGGATTAGAGTTATATTTTTAACAGTGCATGATGCAAAAGATCAAAAATATTTTAGCACTGTAGAAATTTCTTTGACACAGACAAGGGGAGACCAGCTCCCAGATCTGCTCCAGGGTGGTGAATAGAAGACCTCAAAGTAACAGGACTTTAGGAAATGTTTTATCTGTGGTATTTTCAAATAAGTTTCTATCTATCAGAGGGGAAAAATAAGGAAACATACACATTTTCTGATGGGAACTTTCTCTTTTAATTCATCTTAAGTAATCCTCTCTGAGAATCTCTGTCTCCACACTGCTACATTCTTTACTTACAGCTACATATCACTCTTTACATACATACATCTTTCTCTTACACAACCATACATCTCTACACACAGTTACATCAATTATCACACCGCTATACCTTTCTTTTATATAGATTTCTCTTCTATATAACTTCATTTTCCTTGTCTCCATACAGTTACAAATCTCCACACAGCCACAGTTATACATCTCACTTATATCTCACTTATGTAGCTCTACCACCATATAGACCTTTACACAATTCCTTCACACTCTCTCACAGAGTTCTTTACACCATTCCTTTACACAGCTCCTCTACATAGCAACAACACTTTCATACAGCTTTCTCTCTCTCTCTCTCTCTCTCTCTCTCTCTCTCTCTCTCTCTCTCTCTCTCTCTCTCTCTCTCTCTCTCTCTCTCACACACACACACACACACACACACACACACTTCTGCATCATTCACTTACTCTTTACCCACTCACTCTTTCACTCATTACTGTCTTCTACACATACATCTCTTCCCTACATCTCTCTTCTATATAGCTACACAACCTCTCTCTTCTATGAAGCTATTCATCTTCTACCCAGATCTCTCTAAACACATCTCCTGCTCTCTCAGCACACACACAGACACACACACACACACACACACACACACACACACACACACACACACACACACACACACACTTCCACCTTTGCCCAGCTCTTTACATACATCTCAGAATCTCTTTCTGAAAATCTCTCTTGCTCTCTCTCCTGTCTAGCTACTCATCCTCTCTCATCGCTCCCTCTGTGTACCCCCACACACACTCACAGACTCTCTCACTCCTCCTTCTTCCTCTCACAGCCAAACTCTGGGCAATTATAGGTTACATTTTCAGGATCTGACTCAATCTCATCACACATGGTAAGTCACACAGTTTTTCTCAGGCTAGAGATGTCACACTTACCGGCCAGGGAGTAATGCTTGGCTGTGCACATAGCTCTAAGTTGGTGAGGGTTCCCAGACAGAAAGTAAGCAGTTGGCTGAATCATGAGCCTGTAGCATAAACTGAGGCTTGGGCTATGTGCAAAAAGTCAATTACTGTGGGGAGTTATGTCTACCAATGTTGCCTCATGTCTGACCTTTATTCAGAAACAAACAACACCTAGGAATTCATCTTTCTGCATTCATTTCCAGGGGCAACCACTTTGCTTTGAATATGTTCTGAAGTCTAAAATTAGCTGCCTTTGTGACTGAAAATACTATTATTTTCCTATATCAGTTATGAAAAATAGTCTAATATTTTAAGAACTATATGGCTTAAGCAGAAACCATCTTCCTGACCACCTATAGCTGTAAGTGTGCCCAAAAGATGTAATATTTTTACAAGATATACACAAAAGCAGTGAGGAAAATACCTATAGCTATTATTAGTGAATTAATGAAGTTGCACACAAGAAAAATTATGGACAGGAATAACAGGTCATTTACAGTCAGTAACTCCAAGGCTTTGCCAAATGAGGCTCCCAGCCTGGTAGGTTGACATGTTAAGTACTAGTTGTCACCTACTGTATACTCCCATGGTCTCATAAGTTTCTTTTTAATTCAACATCTCTTTTTTCCTTTTATGAAGTAGATATTTTAAATTCTAGCAATTTTTTTCAAATTATTGAAAATGAATTTGTGGAGAATGTTATAACTTGAATCTAGAATGTCCTCTGAAGGCTCATGTTTCATGGCTGTAAGCTTAACTACAGTAGAAGGTAGAAAAGTCATATAACATATATCAAAGCAAGTCAATGAAGTTGATGTTTTAGCATTGTGGCAGAGTACATGCTTGTGAAGTGAATGAAGCCTGAACTTTAATATGTCCATCACAATAAAAACTAAGACTATAAAGAAAGATAAAGGAAAAAATGTCATACACATTGGGATAATGAAAGAAAGCTCTGTGAAGAGCATATGAAAATTATCAAGGGATAAGAATAAAGAATTCAAAACATTTCAATTTTTTTAAAACATTTTTTGGGGGTTTTTTGAGACAGAGTTTCTCTGTGTTGTTTTGGTGTTTGCCCTGAATCTCACTCTGTAGACCAGGCTGGGTTTTTTTTTTTTTTTTTTTTTTTTTTTTTTGGTTTTTCGAGACAGGGTTTCTCTGTGTAGCTTTGCGCCTTTCCTGGAACTCACTTGGTAGCCCAGGCTGGCCTCGAACTCACAGAGATCCGCCTGGCTCTGCCTCCCGAGTGCTGGGATTAAAGGCGTGCGCCACCACCGCCCGGCGACCAGGCTGGTTTTGAACTCATAGAGATCCACCTGGTTCTGCCTCTTGAGTTCTGGGATTAAAGCCATGCTTCACCATCACCGGGGTAAACATTATTTTTAATTAAAATTATTTTCATATTATATATTTTGTTTTTATTATTTCCTATCCCAACACCCCTAAGATCCTCCTCACCTCTTTACTTACACATTTTATTCTGTCTCTCACTTGATTTCTCATTCTGTCATCTCATTTCTGAACAAAAGAAAAGAAAAAATAAAAACTCAAACAAACAAACAAGCAATGAAACCCAAAATACCAAAAACCTACAAAAAAAAGTCTGTTTTATGTTGGGGCCTGTCCTAGAGTATGGTTGATATGCCCAGCGACAGTAAATTTATTAAAACATAAAACATAAATTTCCTCCTCAAGCAGGTATTAATTACAAGGAGCTTTTTGAGTAGGGGTGGAATTTGTGCACACTTCGTTTTCTCACTCTTGAGATTCTGTATGTTTTGAACCTGTGCATGTATTGCACATGTTGTTACAGTCTATGTGAGTTGATATGTGCACAAGTCCTATTGTGTTTGGAAAATATATTTTCTTAAGAGTTATCCACTACCTCCAGTTCTTACAATATTTCACCAGCCTTGTAACTTCCTGAGCCTTGAGGGGAGGGTTTTGATAAAGACATCCAATTTAGGTTTTGATGACACTAAGTGTAGCAGGAATCTTAAAGAATCTTATTAATAAAATCAAACCTGAGGCCAGTTATTGGGGTGAATGCTGGGAGATCAGAGAAGCAGAACAAGCCACAGCTACCTCACCTCACCAGTTCCTTAGCTGATCTTTTTGCCTCAGAATGGAAGCCTCTGAGTCCTCATCCAGAATGAATCTCCGCTGAACTGCTGCTAGAAGCCTGAAAGTTTAACCAGCCAAATGCTTCTAGTTTCTGGTCTTCACGCCTTATACATCTTTCCTTTCTACCATCACTCCCTGGGATTAAAGGCTCGCTTTCTGGGATTAAAGGCGTGAGTCACCTTGGCTGTATCCTTGAACAGATGGATTTCTGCCTCTGGAATGCTAGGATTAAAGGCGTGTGCTACCACTGTTCTGTCTCTGACCCCAGAGTGCACAATATTTTGGGGAGCACAATACCACCACACCTAAGTCTCTCACTCTACGCATATTATCCAGTGCTGGGTCTTTATGTTAGTTACCATCTATCTCTTCCAAGAAGAAATTTCTTTGATGAGGGTTTGCATGATTTACTCATATATGGATATTGCAATATGTCATTAAAAATCACTTTATTACTATGTCCCCTTAGCAGAATAATGGTAATGATAAATGGTAAGTATCAAAACTACAAAAGGTTAAAAATACTAAATATTAAGAGAACAAATAATCCAACTAAAAATGATGTATAGAACTACCCAGAGTTTGTAAAAGATGAAACACAAATGACTGAAAAACAAAGAAATGTTAAACATCCTTAGCCATCATATAAATGCAAATAAACTACTTTGAGATTTCATTTTGCCCCAGTGAGAATATCCAAGATCAATACAGCAAATGACAGCACATTCTGGAAGCAATACAAGGAAGGAGGAACACTTATTTATTGCTGCTAGGAATTTAAACAGGTATAGCCACTAGAAATCAGTGTGTAGGTTCCTGAAAAACTGAAGGTCTATTCACTTCAGGATCCAGGTATATCATTCTTGGGCATATGCTGGAAGGCTTCTGTATCTTACTGCAGAGTTATCCCATTGCTACTTTATTTACAATAGCCAGAGATTGAATCTAGTTTAGATGGCCATCAACCGCTGATGGGAAAAGGAACCTATAGTTCATTTATACAATGTAATATTATTAAGCTGTTAAGACAAAAAATCAAATTTGCAGGTAAATGAACAGAGTGAGTGTAGGTAACTCAAACCCAAAGAGACAAATATTGCATATTTTTCTTATATGTAGATGATACTTTTGCATATGTGTGCTTCAATCAAAATGACCATTTCAAACTTTTAGTCCATTTCTATATTTTTCTTTTTCTATGTTTTATTTGTTTATTGTTTGTTTGGTCTGGTTTTCATTTTGTTTTGATTTTACTGAGATGAGGTCTGTCCATGTAGCCCCAACAGGCAGTCTTAAACTAATTATGTACATCAGACTGGCCTTGGACTCCCAGAGGTCTGCCTGCCTTTGCCTCCTGAGTGCTTGGATAAAAAGCATGTACCACAAAGCCTGACTTGTTGAGTGTCTTAAAGTAATACATGATTGTATTTAGAAATAAAATAAAAAATATTCATGAAATTACTACTTGGAGATGGGGAAATGTGATTGAGTAGGGAAGACAATAATAACTGTTCAAATAGCAGAGAGAAAAATGGGATTTTTCCCAAATAACTGTGTTTTTATAATTCAAATATAAATTAATTGACTCATTGTGAATTATATTTTAAAAATATATGTATTCACACATGAATTATACTTACAGTTGACTCTTCTACTTGAAGGGATAATTTCTATTGCCTATAACTGTCTTTTGGAAGGTATTTCTATGTAATTGTGTACCACAACATTTACAAGGCTGTAACTTCATGCCTTATTCCTCATTGGTATACTTTTTTCATTTAAGTTTTTAAAAAATAAATTATTTTTGTGCGGTATTCTCAACACAGTTTTTCCTCACTCATCTCCTCCTAGTTCTCTCTCTGTGTATGTATGTATGTATGTGTGTGTGTGCTCGTGCTCTCTCTCTCTGCTTTCTCTCTCTCTGTGTCTGTGTGTGTGTGTGTATGTATGTCTTTCTCTCTCTAGAAAAACAAAAAGGCAAGAATATAACACAAACCATAACAGAAGAAAAAGAGTAGAAGGAGGGGAAGAAAGATGAGGGGTCACTATTGTAGATCGCCTTTGTAGATAATAGGGTTTGTAGCTGGGTTGGTGTTTATCTTTCTCCTTTAGTGGCATGCAGAATACCTTCCAGTAACACAAACACTTGTCATAAGTGTGAAGGGTCTAGGTAGACACCAGCTGGACTCTTCTCAGATCTGTGAAATATAGAAGTATGTAAGTGTTGTCTTCAGCAATAGTCTTGCCTTCAGTCTGTGGCAAGCAACCAGAAGCCTTCATAGTAGTCTGTGTTGTTTGGGGGTTTAGAGAGGCTTTAAGAGATTATGGGGTTAAGATGGCCCTTACACTCTATATCATTGCTCTTATAAAAAAGGCCAAGGGCCACATAGAGCAGGCCTTCATCAGAGAACAGACCACTTAGCAGGTAGAAGTCTGAGCAAGATATTCATGTACTATAAATTTCTAAGGCTGAAGTACCCTGTATTGTCATCCCTTGTACTCCAAGAAAGGCTCCAATTTGGATGATTCTACACTTGAGACTAAATTTCGAAAGATACTGAGACTTTAGTTCATTTCCCATGTTATTCATTTACAAAGAAAGGTGAAAAACCAGCACATTCAAATAAAATCTATATGTAAAGTATTTTGTATGTTTATTATTATAATTTTGTATACCCTGGATTGGTATTCTAGCTTGGAGAAATGACAAATCTCTCAAATGTCTGCAATTGTAATATTTGTACATTCTTTTTGTTGTTGTTGATTTTGCTATTACAGATTTATATTTTTTAATTTTTTTAATTTTACATACCAACCCCTGTTCTTAGCATCTTTCAGATAACATTGAATTTTACAAAGTTAAATATACTTCTTTAAAGAAAATGGGTGGGTTTTATCTTTGAGGGATTTTGAAAAGCTCATTTGCGTGGCCTCTTTAGGCTTTATTTTGCACAGCCTGATCACTAGCTTAGGCTGAAATATTGAAGAAATGTTTTTTACCTTAACTTTTGCAGTAGATATTTCTGAACATTCAGTGTTGTGCAATAATTTGATTGCATTCAGACAATAAAGTTTGCTTTGAATCAGAGGGCAAGGCTAGCTACTCACTGACCAAAATGAATCATAAAGTTTTAGGAGGACTGAGGACAGACAGAAAGATAGGAAGTAGTAGGGTAGGGCTTAGAGAGGATCTGAGTCCTTGTGGATGGAGGGACAGAAGAGATAGGAGGTAACTGGTCTCGTCTCTGTCACTTCTCTGATCATTTAGGTTCTTACCCCAATATCTAACTCCTGATTTTTTATAGATAAAGCATAATTAGATAAGTGAGTCAATCCAGTAGTAACAAAATGATTCCTAGCTTTACTGGTGTAAAAGAACAAAAATAACCAACCACATTAAAAATGATTCAATCTTATAGGGAGAATGTTTTGTTCGCATAAATTCAAAAATTTAAAAATCATCAGAACTTCAAATAATCCATAAGGAGCTCAGTTTATAGATTTCATATATTTCCAATAGCTGATCATTTTTACCTGTATTTTAACAGGGGCATTATACAGAAACTATCTCCATGTAGGACATGTTATTAATCACTTGAGAAAAACTAAGTGTGAAATCATACATCTTAGTCTTTTATATTATGTTATGGCAGGAACTATAATAACAATTAAGTGATGTGATAAAAAGTATTGAACCTGAGACTACAATATTCAGATATGAAAGAATAGAAAATTTTGATAAAAAAAATTTGCATGAATTTGGTATCAATCAATACTTCTGTACTACATACAATTATACTACCTTTTCTTTTTGCTGTACTGGAACATCTTTGCTGAAATCATCTCATCTGAGTTTGAATGAATTAGATGAAATAATGTATATATGACTTGAATATAATAAAATGCATGCAGAAGATAACTAGTAAACATTTACAATGCATTAATTTTTAGATGTTTTTCTCATTCTGTGTCTTTACTTTTCAAGGTCTGGTCTCAAGCAGTATCACGTAGCCTATTCTCTCTTTAATTTATTATATAGCTAAGGATAACCTTGAACTTCTGATCCACATGCCTCTTCTTCCTGAGTGGTAGGAGATCTTAAACATCATCTTACATGGTTTCATGAAGTCCTGGTGACTAAACCCAGAGCTTTATGCCATCTAGACAAGGAGCCTAAGAATTGAGCTGCATCTTGCCTTACACTAAGATGTATGTACATATTTAAGTTACCTTACTTATATTAAAATATGTACTCCTATGATGTATCAATTTCTAAATACATTGGTAGTTGGTATTAGCATTAATAAATATTGGTAGGACTAGTATCTGTATATTGTCTTTGTCATTCCTTTAAACAGTTTTCTGGCCAATCATTTTACCTTATATCTGTAATCTAAAATTCCCAGAGTCAGATATTAGCCTTTTTCATTATTGGTTGAGAATTTCAGTGGAATTCTATATTTAGTTTAATGAAGGACAAATAAAACTGTGGTAACATCTAACTTTTACATCCTTGAAGTAGCCCATAATTTAAAAATAACAAGACAGCCATGTTCACTGATGAAAATCAATATCCCCAAAGCAGGACAGTGGCCTCTCTAATTTAAGCTCTGTTCCATGTGGCAGTTTAGGATGTTCTACCCCTTACAGTGTGAAGCTACATGCTGGCTAATCTTGTTACTTGAAGCTTTTGTCAGGTACAAGCCAGGAATATTGTTAGGATGCTAAAGCAATTAACCAGTAGGCTACGTCTCACTGTGCCATGGTGCACAGAAGACGAAAATGAATGTAATTGAGGCTGCAGCTGTGTACTACTACAGTATTTTCTCCATATTGTGAAATATGAGGAGTTCAGATGAGTCAAAAATTCCAAAAAGATAATTCACACTCACTGCGCTTCAAAAATCCAGCAGGCAAGATTTTGCACAATGATCTTTTGAGTGGCAGTACTTGAACCCCCATTCCAGTATTAATGATTAATGTATAAGGGTTGTGCAGTTTAAAATCCTGTTTTTATTCCTGAAGCTTCTTGGATCCTGATTTGAGTAACTGATTTTACATATAAATTGGCCCAAACTTGGCACAAATCAAGAATATTTAACAGGGCACAGATGGTGAAACAGAAAGCAATATCCAGAGCTTTGGGTGACATGAGTGCTCTCTAACCCTCCACCAGCTGTTTCAGCTCAAGTGTGAATAAAGAACTTTTAAGAATCAATGGAAATGTCCTATGTTGTGCCTAAGTATTGCCTACCCAACCAAACTGACACCAAAAGCAAAACAACCATATGGCTCTAAGCATTTTATAGGGAAATAGGCTGCAGCTTGACACTGAAAATTAAGACCTTTGGAACAGTACTGTTGATGATGGGCACATCACAGACTCCTAAACGGCTACTATGAACATGTACTCAGTCTATCCACACTTCAGTGTCTTCTAGCTTTCTGTTTTAGTAGTGCCAGAAATCACAAGTAAACAAACAAAACCAGCCATTTACTGAAACCAGAGGACAGTGGAGAAGATGTCCTAGTTTTCTTTCAGAACTGTATCCAAAGCATGATACAAAATACTTCATGCAAAATAAGGCTGATGCCAAATAAAGTGAACAGTGGATCGTTTCTGTGAGTTCAGGTACTTTGCATACCTTTTCTGCTTGCAGGGAGCCATTACTGATGACAGATATATGTCACTAACTTCTGGATTCTAGACTTTCTCACATAGCTGAAAGCCTCCTGCAACAGCTTTTAGTTTTTACAAGGAAAATGAAGTGACTCAGTCATTTTAGTTTAACTCTGTACTAACATCTCAAGGCTTTATGTTACAAAGAGAATATGGTTTTAGCAAAAAAACAAATCAAAGCACTAAATATCACCAAGAATTTTACATCAATGACTTTTTAATTACAAATAAGCACACACAAAAAAATATATGGACCTGTGAAATGGCTAGACAGGTAGAGGCACTGGTACAATAGGCCCTTGAGAATAGACTTGAGAATTCCATGCCTGGATCCCACAAGGTGGCAGGAGATAACCAACTCTTAGAAGTTGTCCTTAAAGCTCCACAAGCACTCTTTGGTACATGCATTTTTGCACACATGCACACACATTCACACTCCCTGAATAAGTAGATAAAACCAGAAAGAATTTGTTAAATAAGAAGGAAAAGAAGCATTTATTAGGGCATGGAAAACACTCAAAGGACCTACCATTAGTATTTATAAAAATGATGTATATAAATGAGACTAGGAGATAAACTATTTGAATAAAAGACTAGAATCAGTTTAAGAACCAAAGTGTTTTTAAATTACCTACTTGACATTGTGCTTGCATGTGTACAGTGATTTGTCATGATGGTACACGTATAAGAGCCTTTTATTTTGGTGCTATGATGAGGAACCTTTTCTGTCTTCTTGTCTGAATTTAGAATCATGTAGATACATCTTTGTGTTCATGAAGGTGTTTTTATAAAGACTGAATGGAGAGGGAGGACTCATCCTGAGTATTGGTGGTAACAATCCATAATTGAGTTCCTAAACCCAAAGAAAAGCACAAACCGAGCTGAGCACCAGCATTCACCTTTCTCTGCTTCCAGATGGCAAACACAAAATAACCAACACCTGCAGATGATCTGCTATTCCTTCACCACTGTGATGGACAATGCTCTTAAACTATGGTCAAAAACAAAGTCTTACTTCTGTTAGTTGCTTTTCTTCATTATTTTGTGTCAGAACTAATAAAAGTAACTAATGTAGGTATCTTTGAAAAAATAACTTAACATAAATCATTACCATTCCCCACCAACATTTTTTGCATTGCCTGACAATATTTTTTGCTTTAATTTTTTGATGATAAATAAATTTCAAGTTTATTTCCTTTTTTGTTTGCTATTTATTTTTTATTCAATTTATTCATTTATTTTACATGCCAATTGTAGTTTCTCCTCCATTCTCTCCTCCCACTCACTCCGTCCTCCTCTCTCCCTATCCTCATCCAGTCCTCCTCTGTTTCTGTTCTAAAAGGGGCAGGCCTCCCATGGGTGTCAATAAAGCATGGCATATCAAGTACAGGTAGGACTAAGCTCCTCTCCTTGTTTTAAGGCTTGGTAAGGTATAAGGAATAGGTTCCAAAAAGCCAGCCAAAGCATTAGGGACAGCCCAAGCTCTTACTGCTAGGAGTCCCACAAGTAGAACAAGCTATACAATTATCACACATATGTAGAGGGCCTTGGTTGGTCCCACGTGGGCTCCTTATGTGTTGGTCCAGTGTCTGTGAGCTACTATGAGCCCAGGTTAGTTGTCTCTGTGGGTTCTCTTGTGATGACCTTGACCCCTCCCCCACTCCCTGCTCATACAATCCTTTCTCCCTCTCTTCAACAGGATTCTGCCCCATGCTTGTGCTTGGCTGTGGATCTCTATATCTGCTTCTATCAGTTATTAGACAAAGGCTCTCTGACGACAACTAGGGTAGTTACCAATTTGACTCCAGGAGACGGCCAGTTCAGGGCACATATCCACTACTGCTAGGAGTCTTAGCTTTGTTCGCTCTTGTAGATTTATGGGAGTTTCACTTGCATCACGTTTTTACTTGACCCAGAAATAACCCCTGTCAAGATATCTCTTTCATTACACTCCCCCTCTTTCCCTCCTGTAACCTGATCCCTCAGGTTCTCATCCCCACCTGCCTTCAATTTTCCCAGGAGATCTTTTCTCTTTCCAGTCCCCGAGGAAATCCATGTGTTCCTCTTTGGGCCCTCCTTGTTACCTGTCCTCTCTAGGTCTGTGGATTGTAGCATGGTTATGATTTTAAAAATAACTTTACGAAGATGTTTGCTATTTAAATATGAATTTAAGCCAAAATGATACAACCAAGACATTTTATCTTACAGTTACACCTTCCTGTTGGAGCCTCTAAATCTGACCATTGACCAGGATAGCAAGAGGTGTGGGGTAGATTTTTATACGTAGCACCATCATGAGGCTGAGGGATGGGAAAGGTGTTAGGAACAAGGGTAGGTTCTCTTACATGGCTCCTGAGCCTAAGACCTTGGACTGAAGGTGAATGGGGAGAATTAATCCTACTATCACCGGTAAAAACTTAAATATCATCCTGATTCTCTGGCCTTTAGCTATGCCTGCTGCCATGTACCCCTAGTGTCAAACACACCTGATGCCTTATGATGGCAGGGGTCCTGGACTGACAGCATCTTCAGGGACACCAGTGGTTCTGCCTAGAGAGCAGGTAGAGAACTTTCATTCTCAGAATTACATTATTCTTTATAGGACATTTAAAAATATGTATTCATAGGCCGAGAAGTCGTGGCATATGTCTTTAATACTTGGGAGGCAGAGACAGGAGGATCTTTTAAGTTCAAGGCCAGCCTTGTCTACAGAACCAGATTCAGAAAAGACTCCAAAGCTACACAGAGAAAACCTGTCTCAAAAATCTAATATATATGTAATTAATTAATTTCTTTATTTGCACATTATTATTCATATTTCCTACAAGAATAAAATATAGACATGGTTAATAGGATTATTTTCTGTTCCAAATGAGATTTTCTGTTTTTTTAGTTGGATGTTTAGTGTTTTATTTGAATACCATTGAGATTTTAGAGGATAAAGAGATATGTAGAGCCCATTACATTCAATTCACTTTTACACGCTTGTCAGCCCTCTCTTACACAAAATACGTAGGTCCCAAATGGGATGTAGTAAGTACAGTCAAATAAGATTTGAAGTTGTAACTGATTTGCAAATATAAAATCTGTAAAAAGAAGTTCACACAACTTCTAGTTTTTGCTATGCTTTAATTCTATTTCTTAACAGTTCAAGTGACCAAAGTTCACATTATGTTAGGTTTACATATGGTTATGATAAGTCCTATGAACGCTGTCACAATATAGTTAATGGGAACATTATATTTTTCACCCCAAAGAACAGCATGGTGATATTTGTATTAGCAATATTCTTTTAATTTCATAAGTATTCTTGCTCAGTGTAATGTTGACTCTACATAAAGGAGTGAGAAATGAAAACTAAAATGATAAGAAAACATTATTATCGCCAAAGTTTTTAGATATTTTAAGGGACAATATAATTAGCTTGGTCCATCATGAACTGCATAAAGCATGTCACATCATTTGTTAAGGTTTGAATGATGCTGTAAGAAAGTTCCTTATGTGATTCTACTGCATTCACCATCAGGGTCAAGGATTCTCAGAAGATAGGAAACAATTACATAATTAGGTGAGTTTACCAGTCAGTATTGCTTCTTGACTATTTGCATTAGTGACTTTGACCCAACAAAGCCAAATATATAAGGGCTTTTGTGTAGTCAACACAAAAAGTTATATCTAATCCCTACACAGTTCACCTCATTCAGTTCTTGTGAGATAAAAGCAGACAACCACTATCTTACAATTCTATTCTGTGGTGAACCAAAAGAACAGTTTCAATGATTATAAGTATATGTTACAGGGATATGGTGAATAAAATGACTTGAAATATATATTCTGAAATAATTAACAGATAAGCAGTAGCTTTCCCCATGAAGGGCATGTTTAAAGAACAGGTACATATTTTAAGAACTTGATTTTTCTTTTTAATAACCTTAAGTGACCAATTATTATAGAAGAGTTACTTGAAAGCAAATAGACCAAATGATGCCTACAATGTATGGTTAAGTAGTCTTTGCTTGAACATCTTATGGCTTGTTAAATGGGTAAAATTTAAATTGATGACAGTGTGAAAGACAGACAAGAGACCATTCTTGAACAAAGAGCATAGGCTACCTCTTGCCAAATCTAACTTACAGAGTGACACCAAGCATATCCCTAGGACACTGCTTTTGAGCAGGAAATGACTAAATCTGAGAATCTTCCCGTGGGCTATGGCTTTTCAGAAGGGAATCTCTTTGACAGCATTCTCAGTTCAAATTCTCTCCTTTCAAATAAAATGACTCTTTACAAGTTCATGCCTTGTATTAGTGAGGTCTTGGCCTGGCAGGATTTTTCCTGCTGCCCCAGTGCAGATCACAATGCTTCTCTTCAGCCTTGCTAAATAAACTCCACTTCAATTGTAGCTGTTTTTCTTTCTCTTTTTCTTTTTCTTTTTGCTATGTCTCTTTTGTGCTTTTGTGCAATTAAACTTGAAGATAACTTATTCCTCCCCCTACCTTCTACTCTTTATTGTCTCTAGTTGTAGACCTGGATACATATTTTTTAAGTCTTTCTTCTCTACTTACTTTTCTTTCTATCATACTGATCCTGGATAGAAGCAGATATCAGTAATAATGTCATGTGCTTAGTGCTGTCCTGTGTGGAAATAATTTTTGAGTAACTTTTTTCAGTATTAACCTTGGAATTCACCCACAGTGGAGTTCTTATGACATAGGCAGAGTGAAGACAGAATCTTTAGCAGATGATAATTCCAATGGTCTCTACCCTAATTCCCAGAAGAAACCCCCCCCACTCCCACCAGAACCTCACGTAAGTTGTCCATATATTCTGTTGCTTCATTCTTTTGAGTCAAGATCAGAAAGAGTTTTCTCCTTTTTACTCAGTTCAAGACTACAGCTCATATTATGACAATACATACATTATATGTCTTACCTCTTCTGGAACTTTCTGGAGACATCTTTATGGATGCATCTGGAGTAGTGTCTCCAAGATGGTTGCAATTTCAGTTAGTGGACAATGAAGACTTGAAGTATGCAGCATGAATCTTAAAAGTTCTTATTAATAAAATCAAACCTGAAGCCAGTTGTTATTGGAGTGAAATGGAAGATCAGAGAACCAGAACAAACCCCAGCTACCTCACCTCGCCAGATCCTCAGCTGGTCTTGTTTCCTCAGACTGGAGGCCTCTGAGTCCTCATCCAGAATGGGTCTCAGCTGAACTGCTGCTCAAAAGCCTGAATGCTTAACCAGGCCAAATGATTAACCAGGACAAATGCTTCACCAGCCAAATGCTTCTAGTTCCTGGTCCTCACGCCTTATATATCTTCCTGCCTTCTACCACCACTCCCTGGGCTTAAAGGCTCGCTTTCTGGGATTAAAGGCATGTGTCACCATGCCTGGCCGTTTCCAATGTGGCTTTGAACTCACAGAGATCCAGAAGGATTTCTACCTCTGGAGTGCTAGGATTAAAGGTGTGAGTGCCATCATTTTCTAGCTTTTGTATCTAGGGGCTGTTCTGTCTCTGACCCCAGATAAGTTTATTAGGGTGCACAATATTTTGGGGAACACAATACTACCACAGAGGTACGTATGCAACAAAGTGGAAAAACATTAGCCTAGCATGCATGAAACTCTAGGATATAATCTTGAACATCACCAAAGAAATCTGCCTTAGTTCTGTATGATGCTTGTAATAAACATTGGGAATACAGGCACTAAAACAAAAAAATACACAGCCTAATTTTGTTATAAAATGTAATGCAAAGTTCATGAATAAATTATTTGAAAAATATGGCCTATGCATTATCAGATGAAATAAATTAAAGAAATTTAAGATTGGATTCATGATATAAAATATTGAATAGACAATACAATATTGTGAGGCACATGGGAAATAAAAATTTTCTCAATATCAGAAAAAACAAAAATACAGAAAATACAGAAAGAGAGTATTTGGAGAAATTTGCAATTCACACAAAAAGATGCAAAGTAGAGACTATGCACATAGAAATAATTTGAGTTTCAATATATTTAAGAACACAGCTACAAAGTAGATTATTTTTATCACCAACTGAATTGGCAAACACTGAAGTGACGAATAAGCTCATGAGGTTTATAGGAAAATAATTCTCCTATATACAACAGAAATTCTTATAAATTGTTACAATTTTAAGTGCTATTTGCCAACACATTACACAACACATTTACATTGGTTTTGAATAAGCAATCCCATTTGTAGCAATTTATATCCTATAATTATTAATTGGAGAATACAAAATCAGAAGTAAAAGCAGTTTTATGCAAAAGAGGTCATAGATATATATAAATTATAACATGAATGTCCACCAATAGAAGATGGCTTAAGTATGTAATCTCAAGTATCTATATTGAATTCTGTTTGTCTATAAAGTATTAAGTGACATAAGAAAAATCACAGAAAGATAACATATATTCTAACTCATTTTGGGAATGTAAATCTGTGTGAGAAAATCGGAAATGAACTCATAAAATAAATACGGGGCAGGGAGGTGACAAAGTAATTTAAATCAAGATTATTTCTAACACCACCAAGTAAGAGGGACCAATTCTGTTTCTTATAGCAAAGCAAAGCAGCTAATGATTATAAAATTTTTGCTTTAAGTTGCACAGCAAGAAGAATGCAAACTTCCCCAGCACAGAGAAATGATGAAAATTTGAGAAAATGGAAGTGCGTGTTGCCCTGAATTGATCACATTATAAAGTATACATGCATCACATTGTTGTTCCAAAGCCAGAAAAGTATAAAACAGTATGTCTCACCAAAGACACAAAATAAGGGAGTGGACAAGAAGGGGAAACAAAGAATATCTATTCACTGTAATTCATTTGCATACACTGTAATTATGAACACATTGTAGATGTGAAAAGCTGCGTAATTGTGAAAAGTGTATAACTTCTTTTGAATTTGTTTTTGAAAACATGAAAAACTACAGTGACCTGGAAATGTGATCCACAATAGAAGAAATACCTCCATCAGATTAGCATCTAGGCAAGTCTGTAGGACATTTTCTTGACTAATGATCGATTTAGGAGGAACCAGACTTCTCTGAGCAGTGCCACCCCTGAGCAGGTGGTTCTGAGATGTATAAGAAAGCAGGCTGAACCAGCAAAGATGAACAAACCAATAAATATCATTATTCTGCTCTAGTTTATGCATTAATTCCTGGCTCCACTGAAGTGTGAGCTGAAATCAACCCTTCCCCAAGATAGGACTTTTCTTCATGGTATTTGATTGTATGTTATTAGTGACTTTTTCTAGTTTGAAATGTAGTAGAATGATCATTGGGTATTTTTTAAAAAAAATATTGTTTGGTACAATAATGAAAATGCAACAGAACAATTAATAACTGAAACCATACTTTGATTGACATTTCACAATCATATTCTTACACATGGTCCTAGGCATGGGTACAACTTAAGAATGTATTTAATCCTACTAAATGTAGTAAATATTGGATATTTCTTGGAACTAGGGACCAAGTTAAAATTCTAAGGAAGTCTGTTTATATGTTATAGTCTAGGGAACTATATAAACTTTACACCTTAACTCATATTAGTTTTGAATTGTATGAATAGTTTAGTCCAAAATATTTAAAACTTGAACTACCAACGTTTCTTAGTTAAAATTCCAAGTAACTTAAGATGATTAGTAACAATCATTGCACAATAGATACTTTCTGCTGTATGAGGGAAGTCATTTCCAGTAATGTAAGGTCTGCACCATTAGGTATCCTTTCCACCTTTGTCCTTCTGGATCCTAATGAGTGAGGGAAGCACTCAGATAGTCATACACAAATCTCAAATTAACTCTGAGTGACTCCTAGTGTTGTCCTCAATTGACTAAGCTCTTTAAACCCCCCAAAAAGACTGAAGGTATTAATCCAGAGCCCATGAATGGCATTTCTATTGCTGTGTTGTTGTTTTCATTGTCTTTCAAGAAGGGCAAAAGATCCTCATTCAGTAGCCTGATGGTCACACTACAAAGAGAAACTGTCCATTTGCATTAGTGACTATATACAGGCAGTATCTCTTAACACAAGAACTACATATTAGACTCTATCCTCAGTAGACATGCAAATTTTAACAATTATTTTTAATAATCTCTTTGAGAATTTAATATAGTGTAATTTGAATAAAACTGTTTCCCCTCTCCCAACTCCTCCAATAACTACCCTCTTCACCCTCTTAAAATATTCTAGCATGTTTCAAGATTTCTACTTCTTTTTTCTCATTCAGTCCATTTTTTTATTGCCTGGCTACTCTTGTGAGTCATACATGCACTGGTATTTGTTCCTGCTACCAAGGTTTAATATCGTTAAATAAAACTGACTTTCCCTCTCCCAGTAGTTGTCAAATACTAATAGTTCCTCAGCTAGTGGTAGGACTTTGTGTCTATCTTCCCCTATCCAGGCTGGGATTTTGTCTTGTTGGAATTTGCACATGTCTTGTGTGTGCTATCACCATCAATGTGAGTTCATATGTTCAATTGCCCTGTAGTGTCTGGAAAATACTATTACTTTGATGTTATCCTCTATCTGTCTCTGTCTCTCACCATCATTCTCTCTCCCTGTCCTTGAAAATCTCTGTGTCTCTGGGGAAAGGGTAAGATATGTACATCTCATTTGTAGCTGAACATTCCACAGACTCTTATTATCTGAAAGTTGACCAGTTGAGGGTCTTTCTGTTAACTACCATCTACTGAAGAAAGCTTCTCTGATATGAGTTAAGAGATGGTCAACAGAGTATTCCAGAAAAAAAAAAAAAAAAAAAAAAAAAAACAGCATTAGGAGCATTTTAAACACAACATGAATTTCACTGAGTAAAAGTATCCAGTTCTGTGCTAGGGCCTATATTCTTGGCCCCTTTAAAAGTGACAAGCATCAGTTCCATCTCATGGAATAGGCTTGAGATTCAGCAAGATCTAGGCTGGATTCTCGGATAACATTCATTCCACTATTACATCGGGGCATACCTTGAAGGACAGTCATGATTATATATTGCTGTGTTCACAATGGTGTGAGGTGGAAGATTACTTTTTTTCCACAGGAAGCATACATGAAACTGCCCACACAATGAAAGCTAGTCAGTTGAGATGAAGCTTCCAGGTGAGTATCAGCTTCATTTCTCCATGTTCCTGTGACTCAAAAGAATCCTGGATGTCAATCAAATGATTACTAGATAATAAAAATGTTGTATATTGACATAAAAATACATAAAGGCATGTAATTCCACTTAAAAATGAAATACATAGTTAAATGAATGGAATGAGGAACAGTCATCCTGAGTGAAGTAATCCAGACACAAAATGACAAACATAGCATGTTTTCCCTTGTTTGTTGATGTTGTTTAGAGGTAGGAATATGAATAGGGATAGAAACTTAATACTATAGAAGCTTTCTAAAATATATTCATACATATGTTAAAAGAAAAATAATTGAGTTATCCTACAAAGGGGTAAAAAGGGCAACCAATAATTCAACTGGACACCTCATGATAGCAAATAAAAGCACCAGTACAAGGAACAGGTGTCATCATTTTGAATTGTTAATCAATGAATTCACATAGATACATAAGCACTACAAGCAATTGCCAATATTCTTACTACTTGCTACAACTTGATAACATTGTGTTAAAAACTTTGCCTGTGAAGAATTAAACAAGCATGTGTTCACCACAGATAGAGAGTACATGACAGACCAAAGTAAGGATAGTGCCAAAGTCCAACTTAATGAGCCAATGAGAATTTTGGGGGATTTATTTATAGGAATATGAGTGAGGGGTTACTTAAAGAAACAGGAAGAACTCAAAGACAGCTGTTTCATAAAGTCCATCCCAACATAGATGACAGCTCACAGATGCTGGAAGCCTGTAAGCATCTCAGCCGGTTAAAGGGTGTCCTTTACATGTGGCTCAGTTTTTGAGAACTACTTCTAGACATCTTTTTTCTGGTCTTTGTTTCTTTTATTCAATTTGATGAGTCCATTTCTCCTTCAGGTTATTTGGCTGGTCTATGCATCTTCTATGCTCCTTGGCTTATCTCTGCAATTTACAGGCAGCTGGATTTGACACAGAGTCTTCTTGGCTGTTTGTCTCATCTAAGAGTGATTTCCTGCAGCCTTTACTGCTTATATACTCTTGAGGATGGAGGAGCCTAGTGAAAATCATCAATTTTAGGGACTTTATGAAGTTCTGATTTAAGTTCAGTTTCTGTCTTAATGAAGCTTCCCTGCAGGATGGGGTGTTTCATGTCAGACAAAACTGTTACACAATAGATGGTAATACCATATATCTGAATACATTTTAAGAATAAGATAGCATGAAATCCCAACATCTGTAGGACTCCTGTTTAAAACACTTGAACAATTGCCAACAAATCAATTCTAAAGGGCCTAATGTGAGTAAAATACTTTTGTGGTTAAAATTATTATATAAGGCTATAAAATGTTATACAAAACTATAAGAAATTATTGAAAAGAATAACTGGGCAATTTAATACTTAAAGAAACACAAATCCATTGTCCTGTTTTATTTTATAGTCAGTTTCTCAAAATCTATACAAATATAGGAAGAGGAAATCTCAATAATGATTGAGAAAAAAAAACAAACATTATATTGTCAGTAGGCCTTTACTTGGTTAACAAGTGATATGGAAGGGCTAAGGCCACTGAGGGTGATAACCACTGTAGACAAATGGTGCTGGGTTGTATACAAAGCAGGCTGAGAAAGCCATGGTAAGCAAGCAATTTACTTTTATGAATTCTGCTTCATTATCTGCCCCCAGGTTTCTGAATTGAGCTCCTGCCATGACTTTCTTCTGTGATGGACTGGAAACTGGAAACTGGAGTAAACACTTTCTGCCCCACGTTGATAATGGACTAGACATTGTTAATGTAATTCTTGACTGTATATATTGTATATACTTATTGGATATAGCTTTTCTTGTATTAGTTATAAGCTTTTTTAAATTCAAACAAAAAATGGGAAATGTGGTCACATTATATTCCCCAAAATATTGTGCCTGGGGTCAGAGAACAGCCATAATATTAAACATAGAGGTTAGGCAGTGGTAGCACATGCCTTTAATCCTAGCATTCCAGAGGCAGAGATCTGCCTGTATCTCCGTGCATTCAAGGCCACACTGGAAACAGCCAAGCATGGTAACAAGAGCCTTTAAACCCAGGAAGTGATGACAGGAAGCAGAAAGGTATTTAAGGTGTGAGGATGAGGACTAGAGCTGGTTAAGCTTTTAGGCTTTTAGCAGCACTTCTGTTGACATTCCTTCGGACACAGAGACTTCCAGTCTGAGGAAACAGGATCAGCTGAGGAACTGGGGAGGTGAGAGTAGCTGTGGCTTGTTCTGCTTCTCTGATCTTCCAGCGTTCACCCCAATACCTGGCTTCAGGTTTGTTTTTATTAATAAGATCATCTAAGATTCGTGCAATACCACATTGCTTTTGGTCATGGTGTTTTATCACAGGAATACAACCCTAAGACAACTATATAAGTAAGAACCACTGAAGGTTGTGAGAGTTTGAATGTTTGAGTATACAACATATGATCAGGTGAGTGGGCAAATGAGATGAGCAAGAAGAGAAAAGCAATAATGACTTTTATGAGGTAAATAGTAGCAGTCACATGCCAGGGAAAAATCGCAGAAGCTGAGAATCACTAATAAGAACCAGAAAGCAAAAGGTGCATGGGTTTGTGTGTTGTTTTTATATGTGGTAGCTTTGCTGACATTGTTTACCCATTTTCCAGCTTCTGTGTGAAGTATTTATACTTTCTATGTGTGAATTCATATCAGTTGTGAATAAATATAGCTTTACTTATTTCATCTATTGATATCATGTGTTATTATTTATTCTTCTACAATTTTCCAGTGCAATGAATAGTATAAATGGGGAAAATGCATATTTCCTCCTTAATTCTTATTTTAGAAGAAAATATTTATTTTTTATTCTTAGATACATTGTCTGAGAACAAAACATTTGCACTCTCTGGGGTGATCACATAATTTCCTTCTGTTTTGTTGGTTGTGAATTTGTTTAATTTAAGCTCATAAATTTCCTCAATACTATGTAAACTATATATGGATATAATATGTGTACATGTATAATATATGGACATATTTATTAAGATGATGTGTTCTTTCTTTATATTAGGTTAATGAGTTGTGGACACTACTGATTGGTATGTAAGAAACTAAGATTATTTTCATAAAAAGTTTTTAAAAGCTATAGCTGTGCATAAAGATCAGAAATTACTTAAAGTTAAAGACTGATGAATTTGAAAAAGCAAAGTGAACCTGTTTAAAATCTTTTTAAAAAGATGTGAGATTTCTTTATTTTACTTTGTGTATATGTGTGTTTAGGTCAGAAGCCATCTTTCTTTCCAAGACGAGGTTCAAGGAATTCAGTTCAAGTCCTCAGACTTTGTAGCATGGTCCTTTTTTGTCTAACTCTCTCAACAGCTCCTTTCCCAAATACTAAGGATCAAAAGGAGTTTTCTTACAAGGGAGTAATGCTTTCTGCAATACAATCAGAGACTATTTTGAATGGAATGAATTAAGATACAGCAAAGAAATATCAAGCTTTACTTAAAAGAGGTTATGCCAGTTGGCAATTGAGAGAATATTGGTGATCTTTTAGTAAAATTTTTTTATTGCTTCATTTAAAATAAAACTTTTAATGTGAATAGAGTTTTGGGTGATATTTATTTCTATTTCTGTTTGTATCTTTTTTTATATTAGGTCAAATAAATGAAAAAACAAAATTAAACATTTTTGTTAATTATTACCTCAGTTAACTTTCTTCAAATTCATATTTATTCTAAAATAACATATTCATTTTTATACCATTAAATTTTCATTTTTCACTGAATATAACTTTATTTCGTCTTTGTCTTTTTACCTCTGGTTGCATATGATGTATCTACTCTGTGTCTCACTTGTAATATTTCATTGTGACTTTTCATTGAGTGTATTTTTCCCTCATTCTCTAGTAATTATCTAATAATTTCATGGTCCATCTTTTTAGGCTAAATAGCTTTTCTTTGCTTTTGTTATTTTGAGACAGGTTTTTTTCTGTGTAGCCCTGGCTGTCCTAGAAATCACTCTGTAGACTTAGGTGGCCTAAAACTCACTGAGATTGGCCTGCCTCTGCCTCCAGAGTACTGGGACTAAGGCATGCGTCACTACTGCCTGGTGCTAAATAACTTTTATAAATTTCTTTTATCACATGCATTTACATTGTCAAAATAAAAATAGATATTCATTTATTTCTCAAGCTCTTAATGACAGCTACTATCTACCATTTTGATGGGGTTTTAGTTAGCAATTCTGTTCTCCTGCTTAGTCATTGACAATTTATTATCTGTATACTTTTCATATTTGACATGAAATGTTTTAGATTTTATTTGTAATTTTTAACCTTGTACATGCTGTAGTGAGTATTCATTCCATCTATGACCTTGGTATATCAGCCCTTAGGGTGTGGGAGAAAAATATGATAGCTCATTTACTGATATGACAGTTCTAAAAATTGTAAGGAAAACTCACCAAACAAGGGTCAGGTCAAGGTTCTGTTTTTTGTCTTTACAGTATAATAGAAATACCCATCTTTAAGGAGTCAAAAGGCCTTGGACATCTAGTCATCTAAAACAAAAGAAAAGGCTATATAAAAAAAAATTACAAGAAAAGACTATTGAACCTATTTATACCAATATAATCTATAGGGTAATAGGTCACTGCCTAAACCCAATAACTCTTTACTTCTAGAAAAGTTGTGGTCCCAACTCAATTACAAATCAAGCTGGCTTTAGAGTTGAAATATGGCTCTCTCCTTTTCTAAACCCAAGCATGTTGCTAGAGAGAGAGAGAGAGAGAGAGAGAGAGAGAGAGAGAGAGAGAGAGAGAGAGAGAGATTGTCTCTCATATCAAAAGAACCCACTGATATGGGACAAAAGAAAGCCGATAATCTAGGAACAATTGTTGTCAAGATTGTATTTCTCATCATACCGCTTCTTGATTCTTTAGAGCCCTTCTTACTTACCTTGCCATCTTAAAATTTAAACTTTCTGTTTTGACATTAATAATGTTTAAGTTTTCCACAGTAAACAATAAATACCCCTAACAGCAATCTCTGAAGCCTCCAAAAGGAAAATGGGACCCCACAATAACGATTCTACCTGGTTCATAATGATGTCATTGAGCTGAAAACCTCCACTCAATGACAGGCTTTGGATTTTAATCTATTCAGTACAGTTCCAAGATGGCTAGCAGAGATAGTCCATCATATTACACTTCTACTCAGAACTTCAGATGAGCTTTACCCATAAGTAGGAGATTGACTAGGACTATTACAGCTTGTTCTTGTGACACCTAACCATTGTTTTAGTTTATGCATAGGATCCCACAGAGATACTGTCACTCCCCCAATAATTGTCATCTATTAGGGGTTGGTTTTAAATTATAATAGTGCTGGGGTGTAATAGTAATGTTTAGACTCAGGATTCTCTCTTGGAAAAGAAAACAAGGGAAATAGGATAGGATAATGAGGTAGATTTTTGTATCTACTTGTAAACTAAATCAGTATTAGATAATCTGCATTGGTATGGATTCTTGTATATTTATACAAATGCAAAATTATATTTGTCACACTGTAAGTATGTTCTACCTCTCTAAAGGATATTTTGTGTGTTGATACATATTAAGAATATTGTTGTCATAATGCACTATATATTTCTACCTCTAATTAAGATATTTTGTATATCATCACAAATTTGAGGTCATTGTCCTTATACTGTACACCTGTTTACAAATTGTTTACTCCTATAATATGAAGCCTTAGATTTTTAAATTATTTAGGTTGATACGAATTATAAGTTAATAGTCACCCATGCATGTCATATTTATAGTCATGTTAATTTTATGAATAGGTAGAAATATATGTCTGATGGATAGGTAATCTTCAAACACTTAATAAATCCAGAGAATAAGACATTTAAATGTTTTAATAACTTAGAATTCCATTGATGTGAGACACAATTGCTTCTGGCAGCACCAGTATGCTCCAGAGAGGATGCTGACCATTGAAGACACACCATATGGATTTGTTGTTGTTGTTGTTTTGGAAAAAAATGGCTGGTGGGGCAAAGAACTTCCCTTACTTCAACAGCTGACAGTAAGCATGCTGTCCAATCCAGATGATCAGGACAAAGAACAAGCAACTGCTGAACCTTGCCAAGAAAGGATAAGATACACATTCAAAATATCCTGCTTCTGAAGATGGTCTGTCAGATATTCTAGTCCTATAGCCAAAAAACAGATGCCCCAATGTTGCAGAGAAACATTAGGTGATTGCCCAGGCTGCCAACTGTCTCTGTCATTTCTTGCAATTTTGGGAAGTTGTTCGCCTACACTTCCTTTTTACTCAGGTAATATTATTTGCCTTCTCAGGTCTTTGATGGAGTTGAAGACTAGAAAGTTACAGTCATATTCCTCTCATATCTTAGCTAAGAACATATTAGATAATAGATTCAAATTCTTCTGGATAGGACAGCATTTGGAATAATCTCTGCAATTTGCCATTTACCTATGATCTGGACCTTTAGTTTGTTTCTTACTTGACGTTGTTCTTATTGGTTGTAGTTCCATTTTTGTCTGTTATTAACTTTTCCTTCTCCTGGACATACTTGATAATTGTTCTTATTATTCATAATTTTGTATTAGGTTTAGAACTTTCTTATTTAGACAAAAAGGGAAAATGTAGTGGGTATTCATTCAACTCATGACCTTGGGGGTAGCAGCTCCTAGGGTGTGGCCTCTTGGCTAGCTTAAGACCTGAGGAGTATGTCCATGGGCTATTTCACTCTTGTGCTCTTGGGTGGTAAAGACCAGGCCAGGCACCATGGAACAGTGTGGGACCAGTTCTCAGCCTTCCAAGGACTCTGCTACTGAAAGTGCCATATCCTGTATCAGTCAGTTGATACCCCATATAATTCTTAATAAATAGATTCATTTTTGGTAATCCTTGGATTTCTTCTTCCTGCGTTAACATGCTAAATATAAACACTGCCTACAATGTAGCAGTCACACACACACAGTAAGTAGTGACGAAGGCTGCATCTCCTTCTCACTCTCATTTGTATTTAGAACCTGTACTTCTATCCATCTAATTTCTGAAAAATGTGCCACCACCCTACAAACAAAAGAACAAGAAAAAAGTTAATAGTGAATCAAGTCAAAATATCTTCATAGTGTTCTTTATGTTTGTCAGGGGCACATTAATGATGGTGTAAGAAAAGTACAACTCATGTTTGTACAGAGAGACACAGAGCTCCTAACACTACTGATATGATAAAGGATAGGTTAGAGGGAGGAAGACTAGGAAAGGAAGAAAGAGGGTTAATATCTCAGTTGAAGAGAAAAGGTTATCCAAGGAGAGGTAAAGAAAAATATCAAATGCATAGTCATGAGAAAACAGGATTGTCGAGCAACCTGGAATAGCTGAGCTGGTCCACACAGAGTAAAGAGAAAGCTGTGGAGGGAGCCTGGGAAATACCTTGTCCTAGCATTTCACTGATTCCAAGGACAGCTGCCTTAATTTTCAAATATTAACCAAGTTTTTGCTTTTAGCACAATGTACAAAGAGAGTTCCAAACACACTATAGCATTTGAATGTAGGGGTATTAATTAAATTTTTTAGCAATTATTTAGATACTGTGATCTAGGGAACCCATTATTTTAAGAGGTATTAGAAAGAAAATTAAATTCTATGATTCATAAATATCATTTAATATGAATCTTATAAATAAATTTTGGCATTAGAATTTAATTTTCAAAAGGTTATTGTTGTTATTAGTAGCAGAACAGAAAGGAATTAAATGCATCCATTTAGATAACACTCACTACACACCCACTTAGCGATGCGGCTATCATATTAGGTACGTTAATTTATATAATTAACCTTGTATAATTGGTTTAAAGACCTTTTCCAGCAGGGCAACATATTACATACTCTAGAGAATAAATATAGAAAGCATCAAAGATGAAGTTATTTCTTAGAAAACTCATTATTAACACAAAGTTTATTTTCTTTTTGATATTTTTCTTCATGAACATTTAAGGCTATTTTTTAAAGGAAGACTTTTTATTTCTGTCTGGTTAGGTCTATAGTACAAACTATTGAAAAGATAATGAAAAATAATTATTCAAGTTAAAAACAGGTTATACTAAGTCACTTCTCAATTACAGCCAAGAATTCAGGCAAACTTGCAAAATAAGATAATAATATAGTATTAAAATAGTATATGTTTGCATACTAAAATGAAGAAACTACATGTAATTTTCCAGCTTCATTGAACATGTGCTGGTAGAAAGACAAAAAATAAAAGCATTAGAATAGATTGTCGAAATTCTGGCCTGGTGTCCGTGTCAGGCCGCTCAATCAATCAGCTCAGCAAAATATGAACATTGTGTTCTGAAGTGAAACCAAGGCTGTCACCATGAGTAAAGTATTAGGGGATTTATTAAGGCAACTCCACATAGTTAAAAGGGAGGTTTATTTTGGAGGGTAACTTACACCAAGTAAAGGGATAGTTTACAGGGTCCGGGAGAGGTGACATGCAGTCCAGTAGTGTTCTCTGGAGAACTCTGCTCGGTCTACTATCCAACATCCAGGATTACCAGGAACCAAGAGAGCTGGCACATCCTGATCTCTGGTCCTTAGGGCTCCTGTCTCGACCCCACCTCAGGGGCAGGACACAGAGTAGTGTGACAGTTACTGGAAGCTTCACTGGGGGTACTACTTCCAGGTCAAAGCTGGAACAGCTACCCACTACAGTAAAGCACTGTAGTTTTATTTTTCCTGTGTCCCACCCAGTCCATAGCCGCTCAGACCTAAATAAACACACAGAGGCTTATATTAATTATGAATTGTGTGGCCTATTGGCTCAGGCTTCTTGATAGCTAGATCTTACATCTTAAATTAACCCATGTTTATAAATCTATACTTTGCCACATGGCTCATGGCTTACCGGTATTTTGACATCTTGCTTCTTATTGCTCCAGCTGACAGCAATTCTGATTCAGCCTTCTGCTTCCCAGAATTCTCCTTGTCTGTTTATCCCACCTATACTTCCTGCCTGGCTACTGGCCAATCAGCACTTTATTTATTAACCAATCAGAGCAACACATTCACAGCATACAGAGCGATATCCGCAGCACTTCCTCTTTTCTTTTTTTTTTTCAAAAAGGAAAGTTTTAACTTTAACATAGTAAAATTACATATAACAAAACAAGTACCAAGCAAGAATTACAGTACAATATCTAGTCTATTTATATTTGGCAAAATTAAAGAAAATATTCTCTCTATCCCATATTTGTGAGTCTAAAGTTTAATATCTAACTTATCTTTTATTATAACCAAGGAAAATTATAATTATAACTATCTAGTCTTCAACTGCACCAAAGACCTCAGAAGGATATAATATTACCTAAGTAGATAGGAAGTACATTGTAAGCAAATTTTAAAAATCTAGAATGACAGAGACAGCTGGCTACCTGGACAGTCATCCAAATTTACTCTGTAAAGTTGGGGCATCTGTCTTCAGTCCACAGGCCTAGAGTCTCAATCACTTCTCTCTGTGTCCTGTAGAATTTCTGGCAGTTTCCTCTGCAAAGCAGGAACCTGAAGGACCATTTTGTTTTGGAAAGTTCAGTGGTTACCTTCCTATGGGTCCTGCATGTCCAGTCGATGCAACATTTTGTCAAGCAGTCCAGGCAAGAACAGCTTCTTGCTCAAGTGGCTATTTGTGCCAAGAAGGAGATAAATTCCATATAGAGTGTCTTTGTTGCCCATTATCTTCCTTGACATATTTGGTGCTGCCAGGAGCAAACGTGTCTCACTGTCCAGAAAAGTCTAAGTTTTTAAAACATTTTAAATGCCATCTTCTGTAGGTCTTTGAAGTGTTTGAAGATTACTTAGCAAATTGAATTTAACTATGTATACCTAGAAAACTTAACATGACTAAGTTTGACTATCATAGAAGACTAATTATTAATCTGTATTTTTTAATTATCTATTACAATCAAAATGAGTTACATAAACATAATACCTCAGATGAGAGTAGAAATATATATATATATATAAACAGTATAACAAAATTAAGTTTAAACTTGTATCAATAAACTAAAATCCATAGCAATGTAAAACATTTTTAAACAAGTTGTTGCTCTTTGAAAGGGTAGGTTCATTAATCTACTCTTTCATCCTATCCATACTATCCCCATTTCTTCTTTAGAAAAGAGATTGCATTCATAATCAACCTGCTTTAAATAAAAATAAGCATTCATAAACAATATTTTGGGAATTAGTGTGTAGCATCTCATACTACTTCCTGTTGGATGAGGGCACTAGCAATCTAATGGGGATCTTGCAAAAGTAAGAATTATGGTCAAGTCCTGACTGTAATAGTCTGTGAGGCTGCATTGTCTGAGCCAGTTGCCTTGAAAACATTCTGGATGTTGGATGATCTAGGCCATGGTGTCATTGGAGACTTTTCAGGGGTTCTTGGCTGGTCAAATTTGATGTATCTTAACCTGGAACAAATTCATAGCCTCTTGTTTCCTGTGGAAACAAAAACAGAGCCTCCTTTCCAAAGCAACATAACCTTAGATCCAAATTTTGAAGTCAAGATATTTTTAAAACATACATATTGGTTTAACTGAGCAGCCTTTACAATCAAATGCCTTTCTGCAGTTAAAAATATCAAAGACAACACAATCCAGACTCTCTGTGTGATTTCCATCTTTACATGGCTTATTTTTTTATATTACTTTTACTTTCTCTTTAAATACTTTATTTTTAAAACTATTTCTTTATATAACTGCATATAACTGCATATATTCCTTTTTTTCTCTCTTTTAAGCCTATGTACATTTTTACATGCAATGTAAACTATTTCATCTGAATCTGCCTTATTGTGAACCTATTGCTTTAAACTGCAGCATTACTAGAACTGAAAAGGCGGCTGTGGCTGCTGTCTCCTCCCACCTCAGTTTTCCAACATGGTGAAACTATGTTACTGCCTTGTCTGTGTATCGCACCTATACTTCCTGCCTCACTACTGACCAATCAGCACTTTATTAACCAATCAGAGCAACAACACACTCACAGCATACAGAGCAATATCCACAGCAGAGCACAACGTAACTTGCAATTTTAGTCACAAATAACTTCTGTAAAGTCTCTGCTAGGCACATTGGATTTGTGTACTCAGAATAGTTCACATTATCTCCTTCTCCCCCAAATCGGCACATGTATTACATGTGCTGTCTGGAAGACATTTTATCCTTGGACCCTGAAGTCATGAGCACATTTCATGCCAATGCAATGTTGCATTCAACTTGTCATCTGTTCCATTTCCCCCCTTTTAACTCTAAATCTGGTTGCCTTGTACTTCTACTCTGTTCCCTTCTATGGCACTTTGTGATTATTTTCATCATACTTTATCGATGTTTTTGTCTTGCGTTTCTCCTTTCTTAGTTTCCTGCTCCTGTTTCAAAACAACCTTTAATTAAGTGACAACAACAACAAACAAAACTGTACCTTACATTCAAGCAGTTGCCACTTGTAGCCTGCCTAGTCTTCCTTATTTTTGAATTGTCATGCAACACAAATTTGATTTTCTATACTCTCACGCTGTATATGTAAATAGTTTTTATGCTTTATAGGAAAAATAATTCTTGTGTAGGGATTTCTAACCCTTTACCTAAGTACTGAGTTATACCCAAAGCTCAACTTTTCCAGTGAACTTCACATTCCATCAGGATTGAACACTGGAACAAGGTTTAGTTTTTTGCTTTTAAAAATTCCAACTTGTACCATAGTTTCTCTTTTGTTAATGTGTCCTACGTGCTTAATTTGTTGTTATTATTTTTAGACTATTTTTAATATATATTTTCTCCAGTCCTTTGAGAATTCCATGTAATGTGTAATATTTTTGTTTGATTTCAACCCTTTCCAGCTCTTTCTAGATACATTCCTCTTCCCTGACAAGATAACTTTGTCATTTAATTCTAAAGACCATCAAATCCAAATTACAGTACCCCAAAATGCTTGTGTGTGTGTGATCTTTCTCTGGAACATAGTCAGAGGATACACTCAAGAGACACTACCTTTATCTCTCCTGGCAGCTATAAGTTATTATCTCCTAGGGTGGGACTTGGTGGCCTAGTCTTCTTTCCATGCTGAGTGTGATCTGACTTAAGCTTGCACAGTTCTTATGAATGATGGCATAACAGGTATGAGTTCAAATGTGCACTTGCTCTTCTATGTCCAGAAGACACTGTTTCCTTGTTGACATCCATTTCCTCTGATTCTTACATTCTTTTTATCTGCTTTTGTAAATGATCAATGAGCTGTGGAATGTGAGGGTACAGAATATATGTGACATTCCACCTTATCTTATTCTCCAGACCTGGAACAGTTGTGTGTCTCTGTGTTATTCAATATCTACTGTGAAATAAGGTTCTCTGATCCAGGCTGAGAGATGCACTAACGTATGGGTTTAATGATAAGTCAGTTTCATATTATCTCCTTTTCGAAGTTTAGTAGGTTTTCCCAAAATAGCTATGGCTTGTGCAGACACTTTCTTCATCCAATAACAGTATATGGGATACAGTACCCAAGTACATGGAAAGTTGATTATGAATATAACTATGTATAGTCACATATATGGTTATATATACATACATGTACATATAGGTATATAGTCATATTATACACATACATGGAAACTTCTAAAATGTTAAGCTTCCATTTTACATTTTTGAAGTCTTAATTTTATTAACACTAATCATATTGTATTCCTTTCTCTATCCTCCATCCAACACCGCATTTAACATTCCTGTTTTATTGTTTCCCTTTAATGTACTTCTCCTGATTTTTCATGTTCAAACCTACTTTTTTTTTCTGAAGAACATAGATTGCCTGGTAGAATGTTCCTTTCTTACTCAGATGTTCTTCAAACTCATGTTATCACACAGTGAGCTCTGCATATGAGGGCATAAGTAGGAAGAGGGTACACAATATCTGTGTTAGGCACTTAACAGAAATCACCTTAACTTCAGTCCAACTGGAGAAAGCACAAATACAATGATTTCCACATGTGGATCAGTCAATAAGAGGAGTGGATGAAGTATTGGTATTATTGTCATGTTGTTACTATTTGTGATAACTTGATAATGAGACTATCCACGTCCTGCTTCTTTATTGCTCTCTACCATACCATTTGAGACAGAGCTCTTCAGTGAAGTTAGAAATTATTTAATTAGCAACTCACTAACGTCTACCTCTCTGTGCTTATCAGTCACTGACACTCATATCTGGATTTTCTGCAGGTTCTGTAACTAGAAATCCTGGTCTTCATCCTTGAACCATATACACTTTACTCACTGAACCATCTCCCTGGTGAAAATGAAGGGGACACCAATTTCAAGTCATTTAAACTTCATATGTAGGAACCTCTGTTAAGTTAGACAAGTAAACCTCATTGTAGACTTTTCTTGTGTCCTTGTACATATGATTTTCAGGCTAGAACATTTGAGATTAAATCACAGAATTTGAGGATCCTGATGTAAAATGTTTTCATATTTTATCCCTTATTTTGACACATTTTTATCTAACTGCATTTTCAAAATTGGTAGTGTGCAATATGCTTATATCAGGAATGGATCACTTTAAAACAATGAATCAGTTTAAATTTTTCTTCCTATTTCATATTTTGTGTGAGGCAGCATTCAATGTGTACCTAAGGTGGGTTCTCAGGCTCAGGCTCAGGGACAAGGAGTGGGTAGAATATTCTGGCAATTGACTATAGCTTCACTCACATAAAGAAGTTTACAGAACATATAATAAAGTTTTTAATATGGTGGTTGGTTCATCAAATTAGATATGTAGGAGAAAGAAAGGAAATATGAATGAGAGCAAGAAAAAAATCTTTATAACTTAGAGCCTAACCACTGAAATATTCTCTGTCTTAGAAGCAAAGTACTAGATTCAATATACACTGAAAGGGAAATAACTGTACAAGGGTAGAACCAGAGGATAGGATTCATATGATGATGTTAATATTACTTTGTTATAATTCAGATAAAAAGTCATGTCAAGAAATTATGATAGGAAATAAAATGTTTAAAAAAGTCATAAAATTTGTTAACTACAATAATTTGGGTAGAAAATTATCTTGATCCCCATAATGTAAAATAAATAATTAGAAATTATTCCAAAAGAAAATTAGAAAACAAGATGTCTAAAACCACTTTGGTGTAGGATGTGTAATTTGATTTATTTTCACATATTTCTGAATTCAGGTTAGCATAAAATTAGTGCTGCATTTTTATAGTATGTTTAATGAATATAATTTTATTTACATAAATTCTGGATTCAAGATATCAATATTAAAATGAAACATATTTAAAAGTTTATAAGCTTGGCCATGATTAAAAAAATAAATGACATAAAATAATATAAATATGTTTAACTTTGTTCTCACAAAATGAAGCAAATGCACTCTGTTTTATTATATTTATGAGTTCCAAGTTACTGATATTTAGTCTAATTTAATGAAGATCAATATGTAGCAATTCATCTGCAGGGAGATGTATGGAATATAATTAATGATGACCAAAAGAGATTATGAAATCTTATTTGTGTTTGTTAAATGAGTAGATTCTGATTCTAACCCAACTCTTAGATGTTTTAAATATTCTGTCACCGCTTTTATATTCTTGTGCTCCCTTACCTTCTCTCCTCATATTACTCTGACTGACTCCTTTGAGAACATTATATACCCTTTTCATCATAATGCCTTTGTATACCACACCCCCAACGTCAAGCTTCAGTCTGAACTTCGTCCATGCTGTTAATACAGAACACTTGGTCAACCACCAAAATCTTCTTTTAATGTTTTTTTTTGTTTTTGAAAATTATGATATAATTAAAATTTTCAACTCTCTCTTTATTTCCTCAAACAACCTCCTGAATACACACCTCTTTCTTTCTCTCTCCAAAATTCATTGCCTGATTTCCATAAATTTGCAGATATATAAATACAACATTACACACATACACACACACTAACACACACACACACACACACACACACACACACACACACACACACACACACACACGATCTCAGGGCCAACCACTTGTATCAAGTGGAAGCAAACAACAGTGCTATGTAGCTATGAAACACAATAGAATGACCACAATGGCATGAGAACCCTAAGGGTGCATTAGTGAAAGTCACTAATTAATTGATCTCTAGTTAGACTTCAGGCCTACTCAACAGTACAGAAATCATGCCTGGTTTGGGAAACGTAGTCAAGTATCCAGAACTATTGCGGTCATAGATTTTGGAAGAGAACCTCTACAACTGCCACTTTACTAAACCAGAATAATTCACAACCCTAACCTAAATATTTATCCTTATACCCACAGATAAGTATTGTCCTTACTCCTCATACTCCTACTTCTCAGCAGCCTGGCAGGGATGTCGTATGCCTTTAATCTCAGCACTCGGGAGGCAGAGGCAGGCAGATCTTTGTGAGGTCAGCCTGGGCAACAGAGTAAGTTCCAGGAAAGGAGCAAAGCTACACAGAGAAACCCTGTCTAGAAAAAAAAAAGTAAAAAATAAACTTTTCTTTGCTATGCATTCCTTTAATAAAGCATGGTTGAATATTCTTCTTTTGTGTTTTATATTAGTTATACCAGTTAAATATAAAGTTCTTGGGGAAAATGCAGATGTTCAGAAACTACTACTCATTAATTTTTCTACCAACATTCAAACATGCAGTTTACCTACCTTGAATTTTAGAAACTTATATTATAAACTTTCCATTGATATTGCTTTGATTTGAATCATGTATTTCCTTCATCCTTATAGACAGAATTCTGGAAAAAGTAAGAATTTTTATAATTTATTTTTGGTAATTTCAAGCATGCATACAAGAAATATGATAACATCTATTCCATTTAGTCCCTCCGGCTATCTTCATTTCCCATCAACACATTCCCTTTCCAATTTTATTCCCCAATTGCTTTCTTTTGAAAACTCACTAAGTCTAGTCAGTCTTGCCCATGACTTGGTCATCGGAAACCTATCAGTTGATATGTTGTCATTAAAAATTTAAAAAAAATTCCTTAAATGTCTTTCGGCCATTTGAGTTTCCTCTGTTGAGAATTCTCTGTTTAGTTCTATAGCCCATTTCTTAATTGGACTGTTGGGCATTTTGATGTCTAATTTCTTGAGTTCCTTATATATTCTGGATATCAGTCCTCTGTCAGATGTGGGGTTGGTGAAGATCTTTTCCCATTCTGTAGGCTGTCGCTTTGCCTTGTTGACCGTATCCTTTGCTCTACAAAAGCTTCTCAGTTTCAAAAGGTCCCATTGATTGATTGTTTCTCTCAGAGTCTGTGCTACTGGTGTTCTATTTAGGAAGTAGTCTCCAATGCCAATGCGTTCAAGACTACTTCCTACTTTCTCTTCTAGCAGGTTCAGAGTAGCTGGATTTATGTTGAGGTCCTTGATCCACTTGGACTTAAGTTTTGTGCACGGTGATAGATATGGATCTATTTGCAGCCTTCTACATGTTGATATCCAGTTTTGCCAGCACCATTTGTTGAAGATGCTTTCTTTTTTCCATTGTGCACTTTTGGCTTCTTTGTCAAAAATTATATGTTCATAGGTGTGCGGAAGACATTTAAGGAATTGCTCATCATCCTTAATCATCAGGGAAATGCAAATCAAAACAACTCTGAGATACCACCTTACGCCTGTCAGAATGGCTAAGATCAAAAACACTGAAGACACCTTATGCTGGAGAGGATGTGGAGCTAGGGGAACTCTCCTCCACTGCTGGTGGGAATGCAAGCTTGTACAACCACTTTGGAAATCAATATGGCGCTTTCTTAGAAAATTGGGAATAAATCTCCCCCAAGATCCAGCTATACCACTCTTGGGCATATACCCAAGAAATGCTCAACCACACCATAAGAGCACTTGTTCAGCTATGTTCATATCAGCATTGTTTGTAATAGCCAGAACATGGAAACAACCCAGATGCCCTTCAACTGAAGAATGGATAAACAAAATGTGGTACATATACGCAATGGAATACTACTCAGCAGAAAAAAACAATGGCATCATGAGGTTTGCAGACAAATGGATGGATCTAGAAAAAATCATCCTGAGTGAGGTAACCCAGACTCAGAAAGACAAACATGGTATGTACTCACTCATAGCAGGATACTAGACATGAAACAAGGATGAATTGTCTGCTACTCACATCACCAGAGAGGCTACCCGGAAAACAGGACCCCAAGAAAGACACAGGGATCGCCCAATGACAGAGAAATGGAATGAGATCTACATGAACAGCCTGGACATGAGTGGGGGTAATGAAAGGCGAGGGTCGAGGGAAAGAGAGCTTGGGGGAGCGGGAGATCCCAGCTGGATCAACAACAGAGAGGGAGAACAAGGAATAGGAGACCATGGTAAATGAAGACCACATGAGAACAGGAAGAAGCAAAGTGCTAGAGAGGCCCACAGAAATCCACAAAGATACCCACACAACAGACTGCCGGCAATGGTCGAGAGACAGCCCGAACTGACCTACTCTGGTGATGGGATGGCCAAACACCCTAATTGTTGTGCTAGAAACCTCATCCAACTACTGAGGGATCTGGATGCAGAGATCCATGACTAGGCCCTGGGTGGATCTCTGGGAGTCCAATCAACGAGAATGAGGAGGGTTTATATGAGCGAGAATTGTTGAGACCAAGGTTGGATAAAGCACAGGGACAAATAGCCAAATGAATGGAAACACATGAACTATGAACCAATGGCTGAGGGGTCCACACTGGATCAGGCCCTCTGAATGGGTGAGACAGTTGATTGGCTTGATCTGTTTGGGAGGCATCCAGGCAGTGGGACCAGATCTTGTGCTCATTGCATGAGTTGGCTGTTTGAAATCTGGGGCCTATGCAGGATTGTTTGGCTTGGCCTGGGAGGAGGGTACTAGACCTACCTGGACTGAGTCTACCAGGTTGACCCCAGTCTGTGGGGAAGGCTTTGCCCTGGAGGAGATGGGAATGGGGGGGGGGGGCGTTGGGGGGAAGGTGAGGGGGACGGGAGGGGGGGAGAACAAGGGAATCCGTGACTGATATGTAGAACTGAATTGTATTGCAAAATAAATTAAAATAAATTAAAAAAAAAATTAAAAAAAAAAAGATTTTCCTCACACTCAAAATATCCAAATATCTTCAGTAAGATCTGTGGTCTTTAGGGCACTTTCTTCAACTATGCCTGGATTTTGTGCCTAGTTTGATTTTATTCAGCTCTTGTGTACAGTAGCCAAACTACTGTGAGTTCATGCACATGCCATGTGTCATGTCCAGAAGACAGAGTTCATGGCTCTCCTCCCCATCTTCTGATCTTCACATACCTCTGCTTCTTTTTCCACAATTTCTCTTGAGACTTAGTGATGAGAGTATTAATACAAATGCCCCATATACAAGTCTCTTATTCTCAGCACTTTGTTTAGTCACATTATCTCTCTAGTGACAGCTGTTCACTGCAACAAGAAGCTTCTCTGACTACGGTTATGAGCAGCCTTGTTCTATAGGTGTCAGGAGCTGGGTGGAGATTCAAAGTCAAGAATGATTTTGGAGTCTCCCTTTTATATTTTTCCTCATTCTTTAATCCACTGCAATTTAATATTTTTCACAAAACTTACTTTGAACAGGCTATCCACAACCTCTATTTCATTTTTCCAAGACTGTAGGTATAATTCCAGTCTTTCATGATCTTTTAACAGAACTTAACGGTAGTATTGCTTTATTCTAAATCAAAAAGATTTCCATTTCACTACAAATTTTGTTCTTGATTTATTTTTCTTTGTCTGTTCTAACCTAATTTTATTCACTTATTTCTTTTATTTTAGATTTTCATACATGAGTCTTGTATTTACATCACTCTTCCCCTCATTTCCTCCCTCAATTTCCTGTGTACCTACACTGCTTTTCAAATTGATGATGTCTTATTCAATCTTTTTTGTTTTATGCACACATAGGATATATTAATAATGAACTTCAAAAATGAAACTACAGAAAGACTAGTGGTTGAACAAAAATCCCATTAAATTGTCCATAGCTCTGTGAACTCTGAAGTCTAGACCAGAAGCCAAAATATAAAATGATTTTAGAAAACTTCTAGTTTCTTTCCACTTATCAATTCCATATTATTTGCAAATTTAGAACCAAGTAGAACTTTGCTAACAAGTTAATGTGTAGATGCTGCACCCATTTCTATCACTTACTAAATATCTGAAATAGAAAACTACCAAAAGAATCTTTCCATGAAAAATGCAATTCCTAACTTCTTAACACTAACTTTGATATTTTATCAGTTCTACATGAGACAAGTCAGATAATTTGCCTGTCAGCCTAAGCATAGAAATGGTCAATTAAAATAGCACATTTTTGTCTAGCACTGTTATTGGGATAGGATTGTTGTATTTTATGGGAAGAACAGAATCGGGAACTTACTTTAGTGTCCAGAATCTTTGACAAGCCCATGTGAATATTTAACTATCTACTCAATAGAATATTTTAGCCATGTGTGGCTATTATGAAGGTTTTTACAGCACATACTATTATAAATGTAATATTTAAATTAGAATTTTGTAGTACTGTGATACTAAATTACAAGAAGATACCTTGAAATGAGTACTAAAATTATAGGCAGTTAATTTCTTATAGTTCTATATCTTTCATATGTTAAATGTCTCAATATGGCTGTTTTATTATGCATGACAAGTAACAAGGGAAAGAAAACAAGTTCAGATGTTGTCAAATGGATATGGGTAATAAACTAAAGGTAAAGTTAGCATCTAGCAATGGAAACCCACTTCTATCACAGAGATTTCTGACAGGACCTCAAAAAACAGCAGTAGCATTACCCTCTGGTGGAGTCCTTAGAGCTTAAGCAACTAAAGCAGAGGTGGTGTTTCCAGTCATATCTACACCACACCATATCCAGCAGGAGGACTAGACATCGTTTAGGAGTTGATATCTAATGAGAAGCAAGGAAACATGAAGCCCATTGTTTAGAATGTGCAACCGTATGACAGGAGCTACCTGTTCCAATGAAATTTCTGAAATATAATTGAAGAATTACTCACTAGGTACACAAGTAATCAATAGAAAATTGGATGGGAAAAACACAAGCAAAATAGGAATAATTTGCAGAGTAGAACTGCACAAAATGCCTTGCATCTTTAGGACCATGCAGCACTGGATATGCTTATACATAACTGAATCTCAGGCTTTGGAAGACGTGAGTCCTGTTCAGCTGAGATGAGAGAAGTCCAGACAGCAATATGTGTTGTTTAGGTACCTGATATGTGAGTCTATGAGGAAAAATACTGGAGCTGTGTTTCTTATTGTTTCAAGAACTAGATTAAACAGCTGTGATAGAAGCAACTGTTGCAAATTATATATAATATATATATATAATATATATAATTTTAGTACACACATATATAAATACATGTATTATTTTTATTTAAGAAAAAAGTGAGGAAAATATGTAAACACTTTCTCCACACTCGGGTTTCTTCCTTTTTCAAGAGTACATCCTTTATAAAACTTATAAAGCAACAAAATGACAAAAGTGATGTTATATGGAATGTGGATATGTGTGTGTGTGTGTGTGTGTGTGTGTGTGTGTGTGTGTGTGTGTGTGTGTGTGTTTGTAAACACTGATTTATTTCTCAGTAGAAGAAAGTACAGTGACTTGGTTGAAAATATATTATTTTGCATAGAGTATTTCAGCTGTGTCATAAATAGGTTACTTTAACTTTTTGTAAGCACTCAAATTACTGCAAAAAAATCTGTTGCTTGAGGAAGCTTCTCTGATGGTGAATGAATAGGTCACTGATCTATGAGCATAGCAGAATATCATTAGTAGTCATTTTCTTAATACCACTTTTTTTAGATCAGCAGTGTTTTGTTTTACATTATATTCTAGGCTTTCTAATCTCTGGTTCTTGGTCACACAAGCAGTTTTGAGTATGAATTCCATCTTGTAGAGTGAGTTTTAAGTCAAATCTCACATTGGTTGTATATTCCCACAAGCATTGTGCCACCGTTGCCCTAATAAATTGCAGACAGGACAGATTATAGGTCAAAGCTTTTGTGTCTGGGTTAGTGTTCTTGTTTTTCTTCAACATTACATTATTTTCTTGGTGTAATTTTTTTTTGTTTTTGAGTTTTATTTTTTGTTTGTTTGTTTGTTTTTTGGAAGCCTGCAGAGTACATTCCCTGCACCAAATGTATTAGAACTTAGATGTAAAGACTCCATGTAGGCACCAGCTCAACTTCTTCGTGTTCAGTGGGTTCTGGGGGTGTTTTGTTGGCAATGAGCCCTACTGTCAGTTTGAGAAGAACAATCCATTGTCTTAGCAACAGCCTGGGTTGTCTAGGGATTTCCACTCAATTGAATGCAATCCAGTCTCAATACTGGAAGCATCATTTGGTGACAAGAGATGGCCAGATGGGACTTCATATTCTCCATTGTTAGAAGACATCATTAGCATCACCTTCATACATTTTATTTTCCACCACACTATGTTTCCTTACCATCCCTCCAATGCTCCTCAATTCCAGCTCTTTCTCCCTGCATGCCCTCCCTCGGCTCTATCTCCCCTTCCCCTCCCCACTTGTTCCTCCCATTCCTGTCCCCACTTGCCTTAAGTTTGTCCATGAAGTCAAATTTGTTTCCCCTTCATAGGGAAATCCATATGTCTACCCAAGTCCCTTCCACTATTCCTAACCTCTCTGGGGCTAGGGATTGTAGGTAAGCTAAGGGAGATAAGTCTAAAAGCTCATTCAATTACTTTCTCCAGATCCAAAGAGAAACATCGGAGTTGTTATCATTTCACATTGCACATAAAAAACACATCATCCTACCATACTCCATAAATGTGAGCAGACATTTTGTCAATCAGAAATGAGGAGGAATAGAATAAAAGTTGTTAACACAAAATTTGATAGTGACTAAAACAGACGCAAAGAAGACACTAAGTTTTCCACTGTGGGTTCGACATTCTGTCTCTCTTTGTTTAAAACAGTATGCCTCCTTATGGCAGTAAATACCAAGCACAGTTGTCTGTAGGCACATAGCAGATAGCCGCCTGGGTATTCTTTTTAGGGAGAAACACACCTGGGAATTGGACAATGCTGAATTTCATTGAACTGTAGCATCTAATTATCACTGATGGGGAAAGCCATATTGGATGGGTCAGCTTTCAGATAATGTCACTTCATTTCCTTCTGCTGTCCACACACTTACCTGACACCTGCACTGCTGCTGATTGAGGAATCCATTCATTAGATATCTGGAAGCAGTTCTCCACCAGAAGAAAGGCATTGTATTTTGAAATGTGACCAATTAGACAGACTTATTTCATTAGTCTTTTTAAGGAAATATATTTTTGCACCTTGAACCCTCTGCAATCAATTACTGAAAACTGACCAAGAGTGTGTCACATTGTTTCAGTCTCTCCCCCTTTACTTATAATTATGCATATGTATGTGTGAGTGTGACTGTGTGTGTGTGCATGTGTCTGTGCATATGCATACATATCTGTCTGTGTATGGATGTGCATATGTGAGTGTATGTATGTATGTATGTATGTATGTGTGTTCTCAAATGATTTCTGAGCATTTCTCTTATGAATATGATATTTTATCTACATTTATTCTTCTGGACATTTTTTTCTTATAGCCATCCATATGAATGCAATATGTTAAACTTTTGAGATAATTTTATGCCTGCTATCAATAATTATACCCTGAGAATCATTCAGGACAACTGAAAGTGTTATACTTTTCTAATGGAAAAGAAAACTTGATTTTAAGGCAAATATATTAGATCTTTCTGCGGATTTAAGAAAAAAGAAAAAGATAACATTATTATGATAGAATGTACATACTATTCTGCTATTGTTTTTAGTTTAGTTTAGTTTAATTATTGGCATAAATTCATATCCTGTTTAGTATAAAGTAGCATATAACTGAATAATATTTCTTTGGACTGTGCAAAATGAGCGTATTTTGAAACTCATTTTAGTTATTTTAAATGAATGCTTCCCACTTACGTACAGTTGAAAAATATTTTATAATGAAATCTTTTATTGATTCTTTAGGAATTTCACATCATGTACCTCAATCCTGCTCATCTCCTAGTCCCTCCGTATCCACCTCTCACCCCTGAAACATTCTGCTTCAAAAGAAAGCCCCTCCAGAAGATTAATTAAAAACAAAAACTATCAAACAAACACCTTTCTCTTCCATCTTTCTCGCCTCTCCAACACCTCTTCATTTGTCCCAGTGACATTGGAAGCTGCGGTGTACACTCTTTTGTCCAATCACCCTCACCCACAAATGTTCATCACAATAAGTTATTGGTCTGGCCCAAGGCCTCTGGCCTCCAACAGGCCATCATCACTGAACCCTGACCTATCCTCTTGGACTTCCCGCCACTGCACTGAATCATGGAGACCTGAGACCATGGCTCAGTAGGACCAGTCCCTCCACACACTCCAGGTCATAAATGGGGTAGATGTTAGGGTAGGCCAACCTAAGGACCAGGACATGAGCCTGGGTGGTAGGTGAGCTATTTAGTCTAGAACATTGGGACTATCCCCACCAGGTGAGGAGTGGAGCCAGCTCTCCTATGCCCATGCCATTGGTGTAAACTCTTCCATGTTCACAGTGGGGGGTGGGGTCATCTCTCCCTGTTCAGGGGAGAGTGGTGCAGCTCTTTCATGTGTGGCAGAGCCAACTCTCGTGCTCCAGTGTTCAGTGAGGGGCAGGATAAGCTCTCCCAGGGTCAGTGAAGGGTGGGGCAGCTCAGCATAGCATAGTATCTTCCCATTTGTTACCCTCCCCCCCCCGAATTGACCATGGACATTGACACAGATACCAGCTGCAACAGGACCACAGGCCCAGACATAGCACTTGGCAGCAGCTCAGCCCAAATGTGTCATCATGACCCTGGTGGCTTCACCAGTCACCCAAATCAGTATGGCCCTGGTGACAGCATGGCCTTCAGATAACAATATGGTCTTAGCCTTCAGTTGTAACATGAGCCACAGATATCAACTGAGACTCTGGTTGCTATAGGGCCACAGAAGAAATCATATAATATTTATTTCTGATTATGGAGATAGAACCTTGGGTCTGGTAAATGCCAGACAGACAATCTATTGAGCTCTTTACATTTCAACCTAGTATAAAATAGATTTTAATTGTAGTTTATAAAGAATATACTAAAGCTCCCCCTTTTTCAATGTCTTAATGTTAAATTTGAGTTTGAAGATCTGATTTTCTTTGGCTGGAATGGCTTTACTGGACTTGCATCACAGAGATCTTGTAGCAATATTTAGGTTGCTGAGATGACTCAACAGGTAAAGTTGTTTGGTGCACAAATCCAGAGGCATGAGTTTAAACTCTAGGATATAAGAAGAGAATTGACTACACAAATTGTCCTCTGACCTTTGTCTAGTCATCCCTTGATATAGGTGCACCTACACATACAAATGTATGTACAAGCCGGGCGGTGGTGGCACACGCCTTTAATCCCAGCACTCGGGAGGCAGAGCCAGGCGGATCTCTGTGAGTTCGAGGCCAGCCTGGTCTCCAAAGCGAGTTCCAGGAAAGGCGCAAAGCTACACAGAGAAACCCTGTCTCGAAAAACCAAAAAAAAAAAAAAAATGTATGTACAAATAAAATGTTTTTTTAAACCCTCCAAGAATCAATATCCATGAGTGATAGCAATATCATGCCGAAACACTATAATGAGTACTTTCTGTGCTGTGCACAAACCTCTCTAGATGAGTTATCACTTATTCCATTCCTGCCTTCTTTCTCCAAGACCCCCCAGCAGACATTGCAATCTACATGCCCTGCCCCCACACCCATCTGCCCAAGACCCCCACCACTTCCTAAGGCTTGGAAATCAACCTCCAGCTCCCATCCAGCCCAGAGGTGAGTGACTCTGTTCATACCCAGGGAGGCCTGCCCCTAGGATCCATTCCTGGGCCCCAGCCTTTCCTGGGAAACAGCCGCCCAACTTGGTCCCAGTTGCTGGCCAGCTGTCAGGGCTCCTGCGGGAAGGTTCCCCTTCTCCAAGACCCCCCAGCGGATCCTGAAATCTACACACCTTGCCCCCACACCTATCCACCCCACCTGAGACCCCCGCCACTTCCTGAGGCTTGGAAACCAACCCCCAGCTCCCATTTGGCCCAGAGAGAGAGCTCTCATTGGGCCTAGAGAGAGAGCTCTCATTGGACAAAGAGCTGTCATTGGACCAAGAATAACCTCAGGAGACAGGGAATCTTTCAGCCCTCATTAGACCAAGAGTGGCTTTTTGAGAAGTAGAATCTGCCACCTCTCATTGGACCAAGAGTGGCTTCCTGAAATACAGAATCTGTCAGTTCCGACTGGACCAAGTGCCCTGATAAGACCAAGAACGAATCCATGCATCACAGAATCAACTAGATTTGGTTGACCCAAAAGCAGCTCTCTGAGACACAGAAGCTACCTGCTCCAGTTAGACCAAGAGCTAAGATTAGACCCAGAGGGGCCCCCTGAGACACAGACACAACAAGCACAGAGTGGACCAACAGCAACTCCATCAGACACAGGCACCTCTTAGATAAGGAGATGGAAAGACTTCAAGGCAGAAGCATGATATTTTTAATGTCATCATTATAATCATAATTAGAGAAATGATTCAAGACGACAAGATTCAATACATATATTGAATATATGCATATATACATATAAAATTACATATGTGCATGTATGTAATGTATGTATATTCTCTGGGGTTTGAAACCTAAGAAGATTAAATGTTTGTATTATAAGATTACTCTGTGCATAATATTTCCTTATTCTAAAAGCAACATACTTTATAGGTAATCAAAAGTTTTAAATAAGAAAATTCTGAAGTTGTTGGGGTCTTATAGTACAAATGTACCTATGGAAATACTACTGACACTATGTTATGTGTATTAAAACACATCCCCACATCTCTAGCCTTAATTGCTTACCTACAATGGAGATATGTCTTCTGCTGTAACCATGGAGGCTATTTATTTTTTGCGTTCATGAAAATTTTGGCATTCTGAACCAAAGCAAGACAGTTCAGTATCATTTGACCCAAATATATTATTTGTCATCCTCAAAATTGATTGCTTTATTTCAGAAATATTCCAGAAAATGTTTGAACAATTCCATATTTCAAAAATATTATATACAAACTGTTTTAAGAACTCTAATGGAAATATAGCTATCATTTCTAGCAAGATATTCTTTTTTAGAATAATATAATTGAGGAGAAATATGAAAATAGCTTAATATATTATAAAACTTTTATTACAGAAGTCATTATACTTTCCCATAATCTAGTTGTTTAATATTGTCTATATGACATTTTTTTTAGTATAAGCCAACCAAAATAAATAACAATATATAATTATACATAATTTCTCAGTGAAATTAATTGTAACTCTCTCTATAAATAGCAATTTGACAGAATTATAAAACTCTAGAACTTATGGGACTATGGTTCCTGTGTATTTGATTATTAATATATTTAAGATTCACACAAGGAAGACTGTTGAGATACAGAACCTGCAAAGCTTCATGGTAATATATAATACATGTATCTGTCAACTCAGACACCTGTACCAATGCACTGGAACCGGAGTGGCTTATAATAAAGACCAGCCATTTATTTCTTGAAGATCTTGAAGTTGCCACCTCTCCAAGGTCAAGGTGGCAGCAAAATGAAGTTCCAGTAAGGATGCTCCTCTCTGAGGCAGACAGTGAATGCTGTGTGGATTTATTCGTGGTGGGAAAAAGAGCACCTCGTGGGCCTTTGCTAATTAGGGTAGTAATCATCAAATAAGGGATCTATCTGTCCTTAACTATTTATCTTTTAGGGTTCCTGAAATCTAACTCTATTAAATTGAAATGAGAGCTCCAAACTATGAATTTTGGAAGAATGTGAGCATGAAGTCTGACTACATAATAATATGTATAGCATATTGACCCAAGCTGTCAAGGAAAAAAAATATTTCTATCACAGAAACATTCTTGGACTTCATTTTTATATCCATGTCCATTATATACTTTTACCCAGGCTCTCATTAATCCTAAGAAACTAATTCTATTTCTATAAATTTGGCTTTCCTAAGACTTATTTATGACATGAGCAAAATCTCAACTCTGAAAACAAAACATATTTCGAGTATTTACTGAAAAAAATCTGTCATCTAAGGTAACTCATTTACAGTGTGACTATCTTTCAAGAATGAAGCTAAAGGAGAATTTTCACAGGCAATGAGAAGCCTAAGTTGTTGTTGATGTCAGGTGTGTCTTGTTGAAAAGAAAAATGAAGATTCTCCTGGTTAAAGTTAAGTTGCTCCAGTATTGTTTTGAAATTAGATCTAAATAAATTAATCAAATAAGAATACAAGTAAATATAACTCTATGTTTATTCATGACGGTTTTAGTGATTTATTTCATCTCTACTTGTAATAAAATGAGTTGTATTAAATTGCAACTACTATTTTACAGTCTTGTTCTGGAGGACAACAAAGAACTTTGGCCATATCCTGTAATGGTTAAGGGTCTGAGGTACTCACTGACCAACAATTCAAAAGACGTATTCATTTCCTGTGGCAGGGCTTTTATTAATCTGTGGAGTCTAGTAAGGTCATTGTTGTCTTGTAATAATAATATAAATATATGCATATATAATATACAAGCCTCTATATGGCAGTTTTCTATGACTGTTCTCAAAAGACTTCAATGTTACTTATCTCTCCCTTTATTTTCTCTTCTACCCTATTCTCCACTCTCCCACCCAAATTTAACTTTTATTATGTTGTACTCTTTATACTAGTAGACTCTCCCTTCACTCACTTGAAATTCTCTTGCCATGGCCCGTCAGTAACTTCCTGACCCGAGTATTCCAAATTAAACACATATATCTGCAAATTCTAAGCGAATGTCAACAAATGTAGACAAATATGTGATGTTTGTCATTCTGAGTCTGGATTACCTCAGTCAGAATGTTTGTTTGCAGCTCCATCTAGTTCCCTGTGAATTTGATAGTTTTATTTTTTCTTAGTATCTACATAACATTCCATTCATTTTTCATTATCCACTAATCAGGTGATGGACACCAGGCTATTTCCATTTCCTGGCTGTTATGAAAAAAGTAGCAATGAACATAGATAAGAAGTTATCTCTATAGTAGGATATTGAGTTGTTTTGTTATTGAGTTCATATGACTTTCTTTCGAGAAATCATCTTGAGCACTTATACATTGATAAAGGAAAAAGCTCTTTAATAATAGTGTGGGAATCATTTAGACTAATGCACAAAAGGGTACCTACCACACCTGGGCAGAAAAATTAGCTGACTTACACATTCCATAGACTTATACATTCCAAATATATTGCCATTCTTAAATCTCTTTCAGGTAACAGCTTCAGGTTACACTTTTAACAATAAATACACACAGAGACTGCTAGTGTGGCCACTTGAGCAGTTTCCCACAGCAAAAATATTGCTGTAATTATTTCTTAAGTACACCAGTGTTATTCTTTTTGAATAGCTGTTACTCGGTATCATCTTGCCCACTTGGCAGAATTATGCTTTTCCTGATAAGAGAACCAGGACTTAATGTCAGGTCAGGACTTAATGAAGGCTGTCAGTCTCCCCTGCTCCCTTGAACTACCCATTAGAGGCATCTATGATATGGGAATGAGCCTAATGGCTGGTAAATCTTA